>NC_060139.1:895811525-898422358 GCF_021461385.2 Schistocerca piceifrons
TAACTGAACGATTTTCACATATTTATTACTTTGAATGTGAATAGTATGCGTTGTTTTATTGTTTGGTTGATGTTTATAAAACAGATGGTTCAAATGGTTCTGAGCACTATGGGGCTTAACATCTGTGGTCATCAGTCCCCTAGAACTTAGAACT
Organism: Schistocerca piceifrons; assembly: GCF_021461385.2. Taxonomy (NCBI): domain Eukaryota; kingdom Metazoa; phylum Arthropoda; class Insecta; order Orthoptera; family Acrididae; genus Schistocerca; species Schistocerca piceifrons. The sequence goes on from NC_060139.1 coordinate 895,811,680, forward strand.
ACTTAAACCTAACTAACCTAAGGACATCACACACATCCATGTCCGAGGCAGGATTCGAACCTGCGACCGTAGCGGTCCCGCGGTTCCAGACTGAAGCGCCTAGAACCGCACGGCCACACCGGCCGGCATAAAACAGACGTTACGTCATTTCGGAATAGGGCAGTCAGTTAGAAACGAAGCTTTATTTTCGGATATCTTAAGCTTCATGCTATTGCTTCTCAAAAAGATTTCGACTCTCTTGAAAGTGTTTCATGAAGTGGTATGTTGTGTTTCAGTACCTGTGCCAAGCCCGAATCTCGTCCGACACAGAGCGGAATGAAACATAACTATTTCGATACAATTAGTCCGTTTCAAGCTCAGGTGGACTGAAACAGCCTTATTTTGAAACAACGATACAGTTTCTGTGTCTGGCTCGAGATCGAATCTGGTCCGGTTATCCGAGACAGGGGCGGAATGAAACACCACTGTTTCGAAACAGTGAACCACAGCCATTCCGAAACACTAAAACAGTTCCACGTATCGATACACTGTATCGAAACATAGAAACAGTGGCCAAGTTTAGTACACTGTGATTGGGGACGTGGGACTAGCCGGCAAACAGTACCCCGTTTGATAGCTGACCTGATGGCATCCTTATCATGGTTGTCCGTTGACTAGAAAACACTGGTTCCGTGTTTTGCCTTTCTATTAGATTCACATTAGCTTGTGGTGTGTAACCTGTCGTGATGTGACTCGGCAATTGTGCAATTGGTAGATGTGTCGTCGCAATTTACTCCGCTCTCGCGTGACCCGCGTAATTTCGGAGGGTCGGCTGCCGCTCTGCTGGAATGCGCGCGTCTATTGTTTCTCGCTCCCATGTCTGGTGTACTAACTTCGCCTACTTCGCTCCTCTGTGTTAAATGTTCCTTTCCTATTTGTTTTTGTTTCGCTTCGGTGATTACTGATGCAACCTCTTGTGAATAAACGACTGGAATTTCATGACATTATTGTTGTGTTCCCGCTACTGCTACGGAAAATTGTACAACTGACTTTTTCCTTTCTGGATTACTCTCTATTACTATGTCGGATGATACTATCGATTCCAGTGTCTCGCTACTACTTTCTGTACGATACACTATTTCAATTCTGTGCGAAGGTCTTCAAACTGTTTCTGATTTTTCGAGACTATGTTTTCAATGCGTGTGTCAAATCTTTTTAATGCGGCTCGCGTGACACTTTTTCTGACATTGAGCTATTCCACGATTTGATGCGCCTTACCAGACGTCTTACTTTCTAACTTATCCACTCTTTGATTAACGTTAGACACTGCATCCTGCACCTGGTCAACGTCAGAACGCATCTTTTTCTGGTCAGCCATTAACGCTTGTATCAGCTCGCGCGAGTCTCTTGATTCTCTCCGGATTTCAGTTAACTGTTCATTGACTTCTTTTCGTAATTTTTGCTGATCTTCGCGGACTTTTTCTAACCCCGCATAAGTTTCAAATTGGAGATTTCTTAAGGAAGCATTTGTCTCTGTTTTTAGCTTTGCCGTTTCGGTCTTTAGATCTGATAACCCTGTATTTCTTTCAAGTTTTAAATTCTTTAACCCTGGAGTCATCAAAATGCCACCTGAACGATCAAACAGTATTCTTTTCACAGATGGGTCTCGATTTTGTCTGGAGAGTGGTTCTCGACGGATTCGCATCTGGTGGGACCGTGGAACTCGGTTTTCGGACTCAAACGCCGTGGAAAGAGACCGATAAGAGGGAGGATCCCTAATGTTGTGGGTAGAAATTATGTTAAACACACAAACACCTCTTCACGAAATTTTACGGGTGAACCGGCAAGACTTAACTGTTGTCAGGTGTCGTGACGAGACCTGGGGAACTCATGTGCGATTGTTGCGAGATACTGTGGCCCAGACTGCGTACTGACGAACGATAGTGCTCGACCTCATAGAGCATGAGTGATTGATGTTCTCATGGAAAGATATTGCACCCGTGGCGTGGTCTGCTCGCTCTCCCAATTTTAGTCCCATAGAGCATGTCTGAGATGCACGGGGAGGCGGGTTGCATCACGTCAATTTCCACCAACCACTCCCCAAGACTTGCGAGGAGCTCTGCAACAAGAAGGGGCGTTAATGCCTCAACGTTAGATTGATGGCATCACTGACAGCATACTCCGTCATTGTCATGCCTGTATTGCTGCCAGAGATGCTCAACCCTGTGCTGACAACATTAACGAGTTGACAGAATGTGTGTGAAAATATGTTAAGCTGAAAGAAAGAGCAACATTTTTGTCTACCGTTATGCGTGTTGCAATTACTTGCGTTCTGCATTCTTTACATTGTTTCTACGTTACTATCACCTGTTTATACTGATTTGTTGCAAAATAAACACAACCTTGCAAAATGTCCCTCTGTTGCTTTAATTTTGGACACCAGTGTGTGTATTATTCTTCGAATGTTAGTAGTTACCAACTGAGTTTCAGTAAAGAGACTCATAAATTACTTGCTGACCCAACAATCAGCGTGGTTACGTAGCCGTGTGGTGTGCTGGACAAGACCTTTGATACAGTGTGGCTCGGATGTCAGAGCGTTTGCACTTTGGAGAAACACGGGAAAGAAGAGGAAATAAGGACACCGCGTGAAGTAAAGGAAATAAAAAATCAAATAACGAAGACAAAACCACTACAATAAAAGTAAACAGTGCAATGACAATTCATGTACACAAAGAAAAATATTACTTGAACGACCCCACTGACGAATGAAATATGATTCCTTGAATTTGCGATCAGATCTATTAGTACAGCCGTGAACAATGCAAGCTGGCATTTTTGATGAAACAACTACCTCTCCACCTAATCAAAGCGCCAAACACAGTCGAAACTAGGTGTGGGCACGTCAGAGTGACAGCTCAGGGAACTATCACATGGTGAACCATGGAGGTATGAATTAGGTGAACCTGATGTTCTAGGCAATGTAAGATGGAGGACGTCGGCTTCAAATTTGTGAGGTAATGACAACTCCCTTCTTTTCTAACTCCCATTATGGCAACCATACTACTATTTTTGCTTGCCTGAGATATCATACAAGTAACTGAAATAAAGTGCCATCAGCTCCTTTATTTTAATTCTAATTACTTACACGTTTTAATCTCTTTTACTTTTAGCTATTACTAACTGCCGGCTAGTCACCGAACATGAAGTTGAGCTACTTTTCTCATCTCCGCTACAGAGATGTTAAATTTACGACCAGCTAACACTTTGAAAATCGAAGTTCTTAAAACCTTCTTTCTTAAAAAGATTTTCTTGTATTCGTCATTCTTGCTGGCTGTCTCTTCTCTTCCCCAGAGAACTTAGTTCACCAAATCAGTATTCCTTCTATTCTTTTATCTTTACTATGTAGGCATAATGTCAGTTTCTTCTCTTGTTTACTTTTCCACTACGGAAAATACGTCTACCTAGTAAGTGTGATCTTTGTACTACAGTCTATTCTATGAAACTTGAGTACTTAGAGGAAAATATATGCCAAAGACAACGTCAAACTGGATTTTCTTTACAATTTTTATAACACAATAGCATCTGATTTATTCAAAAAAAATTGTATTTCAATAGAACAATAACGGAGCTACTGACCGAGTGCCAACAAAGAAACTATAATTCCCACGAACGAGAAGGAAACGTAAAGAAGGTAAACAAAAAACCTACATCCATCGCCTCTTGGATCCTGCAAGCTACAGTCGTGACAAGCCCTGCCTCTTCAGACGTTGGCCGTACGCGTCCCACTACAATTTTCTACTTGAAAAGGTCATTCGTCACTGTTATCACGCCCAAGGGTAAGATCTAGGTGAATATTTGCGGACAAATTCGGAATTATTGGGCCAAGTAGTTTCTCCTGTAGGCTGCTAGGCCCAAAAATTTGTACAATACGCACTCGAGTCAATACCTCTCACGATGCACCACAAAAACTACCTAAGTAATACCAACAAATGGCGACAGCCCAGTTACCTGTTGGATTGCTATCGGCCACCTAGCAGGACATCACTGACTTAGTCGCCTAACATTTCAATATAAAATTTCAATAAATTCATACTTTTTGGTTGGCGCGTAAGTTCATAGTGTTTTTCGATATGTTCAATAAACACAGCAGATACGTCTAACAGAGACTTTAGTCATCAATAACATACTCTCCTTCACTATCTACAACAGCCTGCTAACGCCTGAAAAACCTTTAGATCACGTGGTTTTGAGCCGAGAAACATATCGAGCCAGATTCGGAGCGCATTTTCATCCCGGAAGGAAGTTCCTTTAAGGTTGTTCGATACAGAGCGGAAAAGGTGAAAATCTGACGGCACAAGATCAGGTGAATAATGCGGGTGCGGAATAACTTTCCAACCCAAATCCTGTTTTTGCCAGTATAGAAGAACGCGCACGTGCGTTATCGTAAGTAGCAACACTTCACACAGTTTTCCTGGCCGTTGTTTTTGGACTGCATCTGCACGGCGTCTCAGTTGTTGACGATAAATGTCAGCAGTGACGGTTATACGTCAGCGAAGGAATTCGTGGTACACCACACCGTCGCTGTTCCACCAGATGTAAAACATTATCTTTTGTGGATGCGCACAGGACTTTGTACGGAGAGTTTTTGCTATGTTTGAGCTCAAGCAATCCTTTCCTTTCCGTATGTTAGCATAATGACACCATTTATCGTCACCAGTAACGATACGGGATAGGAATGGTCGATGTTGTCCACGAGCCAACTGAAGACGAAAAAACAGAGGGTTACGTGTGGCCACCAGGAGACTTTAAGTGATTTTCGCTTAGAGCATGCTGTACCCGTACACCCGACTAACGAAGTTTTCCCGTTGCTTGCAAATGTCTCGCGATGGTGGAATGATCGCAGTTCATAACATCTGCCAGTTCTCGAGCACAGTGACATGGGTCATTGTGAATTAATGCGTTCAAAGGATCATCGTCAAACCCTGAACGCCTTCCTGAACGTGGATAGTCACTAATGACAAAAAGACCCTCCTTAAAACGAGAAAAAAACATTTTCTTGGCGTGATCTGTCTAGTAGAACTACCGTCATACACGGCGGGAATCTGACTGCCTCCGCTGCTGTCACGCCTCAACTGAACTCAAACAGAAGAAAATGTCGAAAATGTTCGGATTACTCCACTTGGGACTCCATTTTTTAGCGCCTGCAGCTCCCCTCACTATTTCCAAATGACAAAATGGCAGTTCGTAAACTCAGATACCAACAGTGAACAACAAATAAAAAAAATCAATAAATAAATTTATGGCAACCGGAATATCAGCATACAAAAAAAGTGCCAAGAACATGCTCGCCGACCTAGTATCATACAAATACACGGATCCTACTGCTCCTTCAGCATTATACACTACTGGCCATTAAAATTGCTACACCAAGAACAAATGCAGATGATAAACGGGTATTCATTGGACAAATATATTATACTAGAACTGACATGTGATTACATTTTCACGCAATTTGGGTGCATAGATCCTGAGAAATCAGTACCCGGAACAACCACCTCTGGCCGTAATAACGGCCTTGATACGCCTGGGTATTGAGTCAAACAGAGCTTGGATGGCGTGTACAGGTACAGCTGCCCATGCAGCTTCAACACGATACCGCAGTCCATCAAGAGTAGTGACTGGCGTATTGTAATGAGCCAATTGCTCGGACACCATTGAACAGGCGTTTTCAGCTGGCGAGAGATCTGGAGAATGTGCTCACCAGCGCAGCAGTCGAACATTTTCTGCATCCAGACCGAGCGAGGTGGCGCAGTGGTTAGCACACTGGACTCGCATTCGGGAGGACGACGGTTCAATCCCGCGTCCGGCCTTCCTGATTTAGGTTTTCCGTGATTTCCCTAAATCGCTTGAGGCAAATGCCGGGATGGTTCCTTAGAAAGGGCACGGCCGATTTCCTTCCCCATCCTTCCCTAATCCGAGCTTGTGCTCCGTCTCTAATGACCTCGTTGTCGACGGGACGTTAAACGGTAATATCCTCCTCCTCTGCATCCAGAAAGGCCCGTACAGGACCTGCAACACGCGGTCGTGCATTATCCTGCTGAAATGTAGGGTTTCGGATGGATAGAATGAAGGGTAGAGCCACGGGTCGTAACACATCTGAAATATAACGTCCACTATTCAAAGTGCAGTCAATGCGAAAAAGAGGTGACCGAGGCGTATAACCAATGGCACCCCAAACCATCACGCCGAGTGATACGCCAGTATGGCGATGACGAATACACGCTTCCAATGTGCGTTCACCGCCATGTCGCCAAACACGGATGCGACCACCATAATGCTGTAAACAGAACCTGGCTTCATCCGAAAAAAAGACGTTTTGCCATTCGTGCACCCAAGTTCGTCGTTGAGTATACCATCGCAAGCGCTACTGTCTGTGATGCAGCGTCAAGGGTAACCGCAGCCATGGTCTCCGAGCGGATAGTCCATGCTGCTGCAAACGTCGTCGAACTGTTCGTTCAGATGGTTGTTGTCTTGCAAACGTCCCTATCTGTTGACTCAGGGATCGAGACGTGGCTGCACGATCCGTTACAGCCATGCGGATAAGATGCCTGTCATCTCGACTGCTAGTGATACGAGGCCGTTGGGATCCAGCACGGCGTTACGTATTACCCTCTTGAACCCACCGATTCCATATTCTGCTAACAGTCATTGGATCTCGAACAACGCGAGCAGCAATGTTTCGATATGATAAACCGCAATTGCTATAGGCAACAATCCGACCTTTATCAAAATCGGAAACGCGATGGTACGCATTTCTCCTCCGTACACGAGGCATCACGACAACGTTTCACCATGCAACGCCGGTCAACTGCTGTTTGTGTATGAGTAATCGTTTGAAAACTTTCCTCATGTCAGCACGTTGCAGTGTCGCCACCGGCGCCAACCTTGTGTGAATGCTCTGAAAAGCTAATCATTTGCATATCACAGCATCTTCTTCCTGTCGGTTAAATTTCGCGTCTGGAGCACGTCATCTTCTTGGTGTAGCAATTTTAATGGCCAGTAGTGTACATCAACCACAAATAATTACTACGGCCCTCTAAATACTACTTCCCTATAAAGGATCACCATTGCACACTCGAACCAATTCTTAAGTGTAATCCATCACCAGAGAAATCTACATGAACATGATCGGTCATATCTTTGTCTCTGGAGACACCTTACAGCTACGTAAGTTAAATGTAGTCACGTCTTGGAACTAGAATTACCGAACCCGTAAGCCTCCTCACCAAAACGTCTGGACCCACCAGACACCAACTACATCCTCAGCCAAGACTGACTATGATCTATCTCCTCAAGATGAAGTGGCTTCTACCGTGACTCAAATTGTACTGCCTGTCTCTCTCTTGTAAAAGGTACTCGAAACCATCAAATTGAGCAAATTTGAAGCACCATCTTTTGCAACAGCTTCATTGTCGATATTTATCTGCGGTAAATCCGACTGGTGACCGGCTGCTGCGTGGTGTTGTGTTATCGCTGATTTCCGTGATGACTAGAGGCTGCCTCACTGTTACGACATGCGTCAGCTTTCTCGTGACTTCATATGAAACACGCATCTACAACAGATTTGCAACAAACATATATAGGTGACCATACACGTAAATTTCCATACATAACCACTGTTTCGACAGCCATATATAGTCGGGTGCCGAGCAAGAATAAAGGCGAAATAAAATTGTGCTCCTGGCACAGCACAATGGCCTGTTGGCGTTTCCATCGGAGACTTATTGTGCCGCTTGCTCTTGGTATATAGCCGGCCGGTGGGGCGGTTCTAGGCGCTTCAGTCTGGAACCGCGTGATCGCTACGGTGGCAGTCGAGCAGCCGACCCGAGCGGAACGCTGCTCTCTGCACCTGGCGTAGCTGCCCGCGGATAGCTCCTTGGAGTGGTCCCTAATAAGCTACAACTGGCGTAGCTGCCAGTGACGCTCTTCTGAGCGGCATGAACCCGCGCAAGCTGCTTAACGCTTTCGGGCGCTAAGTGGCAAGAGCTTCGGCTCTACATCCTGCAACTTCGGTTGCAAATCTCCCCAGCGGGACTCTCCCGTTCTTTGGTAGGGTAATCTCAGTGTCAGCGGCCCGTTCACGTCGGATAACCCCGCGCACTGTAGGCCGCTCTCTTCAACCCGCGCTCTCTTGCGCCGCGCATTGCACTCCGCGCAGATAGGTCGTAGGGACACCCCTCTTCTGTAGGAACAAGGTACACAGCGCTTTCGCTAAAAAGCATTATTGTCGCTCCTTAAAAAGAGCAAAATTGTCGTGTTCCATCCTTCCCTATCCAAATAAATAAATACTCCTGAAACAGCAAAGATGTCCGATCTTTCCTGTGCTTCCCCACCACTCACCCGCAGCAAAGCTGCAGCACAAGAGGCGGTAATGCCGGCTACTCCCGCCATCATTTCCGTCCCACTGCCCACCTTCCAGGAGCAGGTTGCCCTGAAGGACCAGCAGATCGCGGAACAGCTGGAGCTTATCGCAGAGCTGATGGGCAGCGAAAACACACGAACAGAAACACCCACACCACACACACAGGCACCTGCTGAACAACAGAAGGACATGCCCCCTATTTCACCTCTGGCGGCCCAGGCACCGACGGAACCGGATCCAGAGCCGACAGAGGACACAACAAACACAGATGAAGACGGGCCGTGGCAGCAGGTCGGCCCAAGGCGCAAACAGCAGCCAACTACGCAAACAAGTGAGCCCACAAACTCACGAGGCAACGGCCGAGCGCTGCTGCCAACACCATCCACGCCGCGAACAAACAATAACAACACAGGGACCAACACAAACAACCCTGCGACTGCAGCAACCACAAACATACACGCAGCTACGCAGAACACAAACAACACCGCGACTGGCTTCCCACCGGTCATCATTCATAACTATGGAGACCTAAGTCTCCTAAACAAAGAATTTAACAATAAGCACAGCCCCACAACATACTACTCTAAGCTCACCGGGGAACACGCCGCACTGTAACAGTACGTGATTAAGGGGATAGACTCACGAACCCCGACCGACACGGTACACAACGAACTCTCTGCTCTCGGGTGGGAGTGCGTTCGGGTAAACCGGATGTCAGAGTTCGGCACAGCGAGACCGTCACATAACTACATGGCGGAGCTGGCCGACACGGCCAAATCCCGCGACCTGCTGAAGTTAAAATTATTTCTTCACATGGTCGTTAATGTAGAGGCGTACAACACGCCGCGCATCCCCCAACAGTGCCACAACTGCCAGCGCTATGCGCACGCGGGTATCAGATGCGGTCTCGCACCCCGCTGCCGCATTTGCGCTGGCGGTCACACAACCCAACGCTGCAAACTCCCCAATACAGCACCTCGCAAGTGCGCCAACTGTGGTGCTGCCCATCCGGCAAACTACAGAGGGTGCATTGCATACAAAGCAGCTCTGAGACGCAAAATCGCGAAACATGCGAAACCAACCGCCATCACAGTTCCAAAACCGCCCCCGCGCCCAGTAAGAAGTGGACTATCCTTCGCTGGAGCGGTCGCTGGCAGCCCCAGCAGCGCGGGACGGTCAGAGGAGCCCCAGAGCTCAGAACACGCTCAGCAAACACCCCCAGCAACAGACACACAACAGACAAGCACAACAAATGACACCACACCCGCACCGGGCACATCACACGAAACAAGCAACAACACCACCCTACCCCCTGAGATCGCGAACTGCAGCCCACCACAGGCTACAGAAAACGCACCCACACAGGGACAATCACAGCGCCAGAGGTGGAGGAGAAGGAGAAACAGCCGCAGCACGAGGAACACGACCGCACCACAACAAGTACACAGTCAACAGAACACCAACACCCACGAACACATCCCGGACACCAACTCAACAACCCACATAACACACCCACTCTCCTCAGAAAATACACAGGCGCCCACAACTGCCACACGAACAACCGACTCGCAGGCCAGCCCTCACCAAACGCCAACACTGGAACAAGCGGCCGCTAACACGACCAACAATTCCCAGGCCGACATGACCAACATTACAACAACATTCCAGAGAATAATGGAAACATTATTCCCCGGACGCACGACCACCGAAATAGTCACGAAGATTATGGGGTGTGTCTCACAACTCTTCATGCAGTTCATGTCGGGTACGCTCAACTGGACTAGCTTCCAAGCCACTATCACACCGCTATTTACACTACTACATGGATAATACACCACACCAACCCCGAAACGCAGACTTAAACACAATCACACAGATCCTGTTTTGGAATGCCAACGGGATCGCAAACAAAAAAGCCGAGATGGCCGCGTTCATGGAGCGAAAGGGTATCCGAATCGCTCTTGTGAACGAAACACTGCTTACGCCTCGCAAACAACTAAACCTCCCAGGTTATTGCGTCTATCGTACCGACCGAGCGGATGGCAGGAGGGGAGGCGGCACGGCAATCATTATACACAGAGACATAGACCACACGAACATCGAGCTCCCAGCACTTGAAAGACTAGAGGCTACGGCCGTCAGGGTCAAGTTCAACGGAGCCAACACCACACTGGTATCGCTATACAATCCTCCTAAAAACATAGTAACACGCGATATCAGCACAGTACTCAACATGGCACCGCGGGTAATAGCCGCTGGAGACCTCAACGCAAAACACCCCGATTGGAACTCACGAATACGAACCTCCAACGGCAAGAAACTGTACGAACACGCACTAGGCCGAAACTACATTATACTTGGGCCGGACGTTCCCTCGTTCGTGCCTACACAGGCCCGACATAGGCCAGACGTGTTAGACATAGCCCTCATAAAGGGCATCACATGCACACTCAACCTAACGGTTGAAAACGATCTGGACTCAGACCACATGCCTGTAATACTGCACATGGAAGAGACACTGCAGGACATCGAACCACGCAGGATGCTTAACTACAAGCGTGCGAACTGGACACTGTTCAAGGAAACGCTTGATAGTCGCATTCCTGACACCCACGAAATTAACAACACACAGCAAATCGATGAGGCTGTGGAGGCTCTCACAACTGCCGTCCAAGACGCAATGACTGACGCCATTCCATTTACAACACCAAGACAACACTCAACGGCCCTGCCCCAGGAAATCCTGGGCCTTATCTCAATGAGGAACCGCCTCAGGAGATACTGGCAGCGTACCAGGCGCCCGTTCTATAAACTGCACGTCAACAGACTCCAGGGCATAATACGGAATAAAATCCAAACATTCAGAAACGAACAATGGGGACAGAAACTCGCTCGGCTGGATACCACACGTCCTGGCGTGTGGCAGCTGGCCAGACACTTCACCAGGGAGAAACAATACATTCCCACGTTACAAGGACCAGACGGCCCAGCCTACTCCGCGACGGAGAAGGCAGAGCTTATGGCCACAACACTTGCAACGTCCTTCATGCCGAATCTGGTTCCTTCAGACCCAGCATTCACACTTGAAACGGACCAGGAGGTTACACGACTTGTAGCCCAGCCCTCGACGACGAAATCAGACGTGCTAGCACAAATGAAGTCACATGGGCTATCAAGCACACCAACGCTAGAAAAGCCCCTGGGCCTGATGGCATTCAAAACCGTGTCCTCCAGGAGTTCACGGATAAAGCCGTAGAATACCTCACACACCTAACGAATGCCATCCTGACACACCAACACTTCCCTGACTTTTGGAAGGCGGCCAAGGTCCTGATGTTCAGGAAGCCAGGGAAAGACCACTCCCTCCCACAAAATTACCGACCCATCAGTCTGCTGTGCTCGCTCAGCAAGATTGTTGAGAAGGTAATACTAAAACGTATCACTAGGCATTGCATCGCCAACGACACCCTAAGACCGGAGCAATTCGGCTTTAGAAATCACCACTCGACAACACAACAACTCCTCCGCGTAGTCGAACATATAACACACGGCTACAACATGAACAAAGCCACAGGGGCCGTGTTCCTAGACATCGAAAAGGCTTTCGATCGTCTCTGGCACAACGGACTCATACGCAAACTAAGCGAAGCTGGTTTCCCAGACGGACTCGTACGTCTCATACACTCATATCTCACGAACAGATGTTTCAACACTAACGTGCAGGATAAACAATCAACACAACACGGTATCCAAGCTGGAGTACCCCAAGGAAGCATTCTGGGGCCCATCTTGTTTAACCTGTACATTAATGACTACCCAGCGTCACGAAACACGACGTTAGCCGTCTACGCGGATGACACAGCCATCCTCGCGCAAGACTGGAAACCGTCGAACATCAACTCACGAATACAGACAGCACTCAGAACAGCTGAGCCTTGGCTGGAGCGATGGCGTATTAAAGTAAACGTCGACAAGTGCGAAGCAGTTCTGTTCACACGCAGACCGAAACTACTGCGCAAACACCAACACTGTAGACCGATAACACTACATACACGCCCAATACGTTTCCGAGAGAAAGTCAGATACCTTGGTGTCTGGCTGGACCGGAAACTTACATGGGGGGACCACATCGAATACGTTGCCAACCGAGCGCACGCGAGGCTCAAACAGCTCTACCCAATGCTCAACAGGGAAAGCACACTGAATAGGAGGGTGTCGAGGTCCTTATACACGACACTGATTAGACCTCTGATGACGTACGCAGCTCCCGTCTGGGGATATGCAGCTCCCACACGACTGCGCCGCCTGCAGATCATACAGAACAAAGTGCTACGAATCATTAGCAATGCTCCACGCTACACACGCACCGTGGATCTTCACCATGAATACCGCCTTGATACCCTCAAGGAAGTATTCAAGAAACACGCCACACGACTATACAGGAACTCGAGACACTCGAACAATCCTTTCATCCTCACTCTGGGAAACTACGATCACAACCACAGGTGGAAACACAAGCGACCAAAGACACTGCTAGCTAGGGCATAACCACCTATGGTAAACTAACATACGCAAACAGCGACAAACGTCGGTAAGCCCCTGCATATCAGCAATACTGACTGGCAACTACCAGCTGCTATTAGAGCCGACCAACAGGCCACAGCAGGGACACCGACGAGCTCGCCCACAGACGCACGAACAATCTCCCAACACTCCCTCACACTGTGCCTCCGGTATATGACCTATCGGACACAAGGCCGATAACAAACATAACTGTTGCAGGTTGCAGGGCGCTGAACGAGGACTCTGTACCAGCACCCAGCGCCAGCCGCCGAGCAGCACAAACGCACAACGTCAAGGTATCGACATGCATGATACCCACTACTAACAAAGCCTATCCTTGCACAACCTATCGCAGGCAGCAAGACAACCGCTACTGCTCTTGCCGCCCGACCTAACTTTCGCAGAGGTTTTTTTCCCTTGGCTCTTGCCTTGGCACTTTTTTTCCTCTGCCCTTCAAACCGCTACCCTTCGTCAGATTTCGACCAATCTATCTCCAGATGAGCGCGTATTAATGGTTAATCCTAACCAGACGTACGCAAACATCGCAGTACCCACATCCTGCGACACCTCACTTTAGTGAATACTAACCCTTATGCAGAGATGGCAGTAGACCTTTTGTGTTGGCCATCATGCCGGTGTGGGCGTGGAGGGGCTCCACCTCTTGTAACCGCTACGGTCGCAGGTTCGAATCCTGCACCTGGCATGGATGTGTGTGATGTCCTTAGGTTAGTTAGGTTTAAGTAGTTCTAAGTTCTAGGGTACTGATGACCACAGATGTTAAGTCCCACAGTGCTCAGAGCCATTTGAACCAACTTCGTATATACATATAACCTTTTTCATCGGAACTCACACAGCAACTATAAAGAATATTTTATGAGCCAAAACGACAGCAGCAGCATACACGGTAGGTTGCAAGTAGTCGCTGTGACACGCAGGGGATACCCCGGAGGTTAAGGGCTGGCGGACCTTGCGAGCGTACACGCCCACTCGGTTGAGGGCGGACACTGAAGCACGAAAACGTTCGGAAGTGGACATCCAGTCTGGAAGCAAGTCGCAAAAATATTTTTGCGCCGGACTACCACCATTGGCATGCCTAAGTGGGAAGTTCACGATTCCACTTCCGTTAGACGTATAATTTTAGCATACAGACGAAATACTATACGCATTATTTATTTAATCGCGTCAGAAGCATCATACATAAAATCAGAATGATTAACAGATACATATCAAGTATATAACAAATACAAAAGAGTATAAAAGTATACAGATATATAAGCAGGGTCAAGTAGTTTTTCATTTTATGAAGTCTTGGACCAGAACCTGGGCACGTCCAGCGCTTCCGGGGTGGCATTCATCAAATCCTCCATGGCGCAGGTGCTTGGGCACAGCACACACTGCGTGAGGTGGGTGGTGGTTAGAGTGTGTCCACAGTCACACAGCGCCGGTTCATTTGAGAGGCCCCGTTTGCGCGTATCCTCTTTGGATCGTGTAACACGAGAGCGCAGCCTATTAAGAGGTTTCCATGTCGTCCATCCTTCCATATGGCCGGGAGGGAGTTCTTCGTTTGGGACTAACCATTCCCCAAGGTGCACGTTTTCTTCTCGCCACATTGCCAGTCTCACTTGCTGCGGTGTCCCGACGATGTTTTCTGCTGTGTGCAGGAAGCTTTTTCTAGATTTTAGTCGACGGCGGGCTGGCTGGTGTTTGTACAGCTGGTGGGCAGGTGACGTCAACGCCTTTGTCTTTTTCTTCCTGCCCGCTACTTTCCTTCTAATATCTGGTGGGGCCACGCCTGCCAGGCAGTACAATTTATCAGTCGGGGTTGGTCTCAGACAACCTGTGATGATGCGGGAGGATTCATTAAACGGTATCTCCACTTGCTTGACGTGGCTAGAATTGTCCCACACTGGGCACGCGTACTCCGTTGTTGAAAAGCACAAAGCAAGAACTGTGGTTCTCACTATTCCAGGCTGTGCCCCCCAAGTAGTGCCCGTTAGTTTGCGCACAATGTTGTTTCTTGCGGCTACTTTGTGTTAAGTGTTCATGCAGTGCTTTTTATAGGTAAGTGCTCTATCCAAGGTGACGCCTAAGTATATTGGTGTTTCTCAATGTTCCAGGGGCACTCCTTCCCAGTTAAGTTGTAGTCTTCTTGCAGATTGTCTGTTCTTTAGGTGGAAGGCGCAGGTTTGGGTTTTCCCTGGGTTGGATTTGAGATGGTTCTCCTTATAGTAGGTGGCAAGCTGTTCGAAGGCTTCTGACAGATTCTGTTCAGCAGTTTCAAAGCTGTCTTCTCGAGCGGTAATGGCGCAATCATCTGCATATATGAAGCTTTCGGTGCCTTGGGGGAGGGGCTGGTCATTAGTATATATTTATTAAAAAGTGTTGGATTCAGTACGCTTCCTTGGGGGAGGCCATTTTTCTGTATTCTCCACCGGCTTCTCTGTCCCTGAAAATCCACGAAGAATCTTCGATTCTGGAGTAGGTTTCCAATCAGTAAGGTTAGTCTGTAGTACTATACGCTGACGTGTCAATAGTCGTGGGATAGCGACATGCACACATGCAGATGGCGGTAGTATCCTGTTCGCAAGGTGTAAAAGGGTAGTACATTGTGGAAGCTATCATTTGCACTCAGGTGTTTCCGACGTGATTATGGTCGCCCGATGGGAAGTAACAGACTTTGAAAGCAGAGTGTTAGTTGGAGCTACAAGCATGGAACATTCAGTTCGGGAATTCAATACCCCGAGATCCACAGTGTCAGGATTGTGACGAGAATGCCAAATTTCACTCATTACCTCTCACTACGGACAACGCAGTGGCCGACGGCCTTCACTTAACAAACTGAGAGCAACGTCGTTGGCGTAGGGTTGTCATTGCAGACAGATAAACAACACTGCACGAAATATCAGCAGAAATCAATGTGGTATGTACGTTGAACCTACCCGACATGACAGTGCGGCGAAATTTGACGTTAATGGGCTCTGGAATCAGACGACCAACGCGAATACCTTTCCTAACAGCACGACATCGTCTCCTGGGCTCGTGACCATATCGGTTGGACCTTAGACGAATGGAAAACCGTGGCCTGGTTAGATGAATCCATATTTCAGTTGGTAAGAGCTGATGTAAGGGTTCGAGGTGACAAAGAACCCACGAAAACAAGTACCAAAGTTGTCAACAGGCACTGTGTGCGCTTTGTATACGTGGAATGGATTGGATCCTCTGGTCCTACTGAATCGATCATTGACTGTACATGGCTATGTTCTGCTGCTTGGAGACCATATCCATACATTCATGGACTTCTTGTTCCAAACAACGATGCATTTTTCTTGGAGGACAACGCGCGATGTCATCGGGCCACAATCGTTCGCGTTTCGTTTGAAGAACATTCTGGACATTTCGGGCGAGTGATGTGGCCATCCATAGCGCCCGACATGAATCCCATAGAACGTTTATGGGACATAATCGAATGGTCAGTTCGTGCTCAAAATCCTGCACCAGCAACATTTTCGCAATAATGGATGGCTATAGGGGCAGCATGCCTTAATTTTTCCAACAATTTGTTGAGTCCATGCCACGTCGAGTTGCTGCACTAGCCGGGCAAAAGCAGGTCCGGCACGATAATAGGAGGTATCCCATTACTCTTCTGACGTCAGTGTATAGTGACTAGACATCAACTTGCTCGTTACTACCGCTTTTTACCACCAGACCAGTAGCAGACGAGGCGCTGGATGCCCGCAGCAGATGATCACGTTTCCTCTAGCAACTTCAGCATTCTGAGGTGTGGCCTATTTGTGCAGAATGCAAGAAAGAGAGCGTTGAGGTTCTTTCTTAGCCATTGCGGGGGCTGCCAGTGGCCTGGTTTTTGTTGTCAAAGACTATACTATTTCGAGTCCTTTCGAAGTGGCATGCTTTAGAAGTAAAATTTAGAATAACAGTGATTCAGCCTATGTTTCTCCTATTAGTGCATGTGTTTAAGCAAAGGTGTGTCACCACAGGCTATATCATACCCTTCGGAAACATTAATATATGGACTGGTAGAATGGTGTGGTAGTCAAATCGTTAACTATCTGATCTGCAGGTAGTGAGTTCAATTTCTGTCATTTCCGAGAATTTTAATTCCTGGTAATAGTTATTAGTGTAGGACAACGACAATTGAAGAGTTTAAACTATCCAAAATTATGTAACTGAGGAAGTGGTGGACTTTTATGCTCGACTTTGCATCTGCACCAAAGGCATTTCGGCACTCTTTCTCTTTATGTTTTGTGCTTTTTGCTTGACATTAAAAGAAAATGATAATTCTTTTGTAATTTAGTCGGCATGGGCGCAATGCCTGCTTGTAAATAAAGAGAACACAAATTAAAATTATTTATTATTCTTGATGTGAAAGAGTTAATAGTTTGTCTTTGATGCCTTTATCGGCACCGCCGGTATGCAGCACATGAAAACAAAAATTCATGTTGGTTTTGGTCTTCTTGATAGCAAAATAATTTAAAATCAAGGATCTAATAAACGATTAAGAGAGTGAAGTACAGCGATAGATTTGTATGTATATTCTGCTGCAATTCTTTAAATTAAATACCTTAGCCTTTGTTACATTACACATATATTTCTTAAACAATTGAAGAAAAAAATTGCGATAATAACGTAAATGCTGAAAAAAAGTCAGTAATCAAAGGGAAAACTACACGTTCTGTTTTCATCAACAAAATCTATGGTTGTTTTCTCACTACACTCTAGTAGACTGAATACGTATCCGATTTCCATCCTTCTCTGCAACAGAGAGTTTGCTGATGAATCTGTTCTTCTGCGCCGCGTGGGATTAGCCGAGCGGTCTGGGGCGCTGCAGTCATGGACCGTGCGGCTGGTCCCGGCGGAGGTTTGAGTCCTCCCTCGGGCATGAGTGTGTGTGTTTGTCCTTAGGATAATTTAGGTTAAGCAGTGTGTAAGCTTAGGGACTGATGACCTTAGCAGTTGAGTCCCATAAGATTCCACACACATTTGAGCATTTTTGTTCTTCTGCGGTGTGTCTTCCCCGATTTATATTTTTGGTGGTTTTCCTAAATTACTTCTTGGAAATATCAGGATGGTTCGTACTATACGGCCACTTCCAGGTAACTGTCCGATCCTTGTTACATTAGAGCAGTAAGTATGTAAATATCTGTATATGTCAATTACTTTAGTTATGTTTTTCTTATATTCCAGTATCCAGACATGGTCAGTATCATTGTCAAAGAGATCTACGGGTGGTCTAAACTACAACAACTACTGCTACTATTACGCATCATAAACTACGTGGGGCAGCGCTGCCATGGTTGTTGGTGTAGGTTTCCTAATAATTTGTCTCCACTCATATGTGCTCTGTAGGATTGAGGTCAGCGCAGCAATTCAGCGTCTCTGCTCATTTGAAACCAATATTTTACACAATTCGCCGTGTAGACTGCGGAAGGATCATGTTCCAGAAAATCTGTGACGAAGTGACGGAAGCACAATGTTTTCCACCATCTGGTAATAGTAATGACTAGAATGTGGGCGGTACATTTCCCAAGAAATACTGCTATCACTTGCTGATATTTATCTCGGAACTGTGACAGAGGTTCTGATGGATGTATTTCCTGTAGAATCTAACTCCACTTGGACGTTGTTTATGGAGATAACTACTTGGTGCAATAGAAAACACTTCCTTGTCCGTAAATAAAAGTTGCTGTTGCCTTCTGCACGGTTGTGTGAAGTTTAATCTGATATCACTAAGCTGCTTTTTTTAACATCTTCTTAACAGCAGATTGCCGTACAAACCTCCGTTTCTCGTTCACGCTTGGCTGAAGAATGTTAGTTATTTCTGTACTTCTCCTGCAACGGCCTTTATCACTGTACGCCGTTATCTTGAACCTTCGCGATAGTCTGCGAACGTCGAGGACGATGACGATGGTTCACGTGGCCTTCATCCATCACGTTCTTTACACAGAGAGGAATGGCAGATCTGCTGTATCGTGGGTCACGGGAAATAGAGAGGGTACAGTATCAAACTTCATAAAGCGCAAGAATGCTACCTCTGTGAAATTCGTTGAGCTGTAACATATAACAGGTAAGAAATTACTGACAAGCAAGGGAAAACAATGTACCGTACAAGGTAGAGAGCACTTCCTTCACCTCTGATGCCAAATTCAGTCCCGACTACACTCTTTGAAAAAGATTTCATACATAAATTCCTCGTAAGTATCATTCCGTATATCGTGCAATTGTGTTTTGTCTCTAAACATAAAACTCACTACTAACGACAGCGTTTTCAGAAGTTAAAAGTTAGATACTCGTAGTGATTCTGGTCACGTTGCTCCGCTTATCTTATATTTATAGTCAAATATGTTACATCATGCATTACGCCATACAAGCTGGTAACAAGTTTGTACACAAACGGAAAGCTAGCGTAATAGCTAAAGTGGTAAATTTGTACTCTTTCGCTTTCTATTCGAATCCTGTAATGACTACAAATTTCAATTCGTTGTAAACAAGAATGACTAGTTAAGGAGGACAACGCCAGTTGTAGAGTTCAAAGTATTCGGAGTTTTGTACGTTGTTGATTGGACGGAGGAAGACAGGAACAAATAGTCTCCACTGGCTACTATATACAGGGTGGTCCACTGATGGTATCTCACGAAATAAGCGTCAAACGAAAAACTACAAAGAATGAAGCTTGTCTAGCCTGAAGGGGGGCACCAGATGGCGCTGTGGTTGACCCGCTAGGTGGCGCTGCCATAAGTCAAACGGATATCAACCGCGTTTTTAAAAATAGGAACCCCCATTTTTGTTGCATATTCGTGTAGTACGTAAAGAAATATGAATGTTTTAGTTGGACCACTTTTTTCGTTTTGTGATAGATGGCTCTGTAAGAGTCACAAACATAAGGCTCACAATTTTAGACGAACAGGTAGGTTTTTTAAATTAAAATACAGAACGTAGGTACGTTTGAACATTTTATTTTCGTTGTTCTAATGTGATACATGTACCTCTGTGAAAATCTCATTTCTGAGAACGCATGCTGTTACAGCGTGATTACCTGTAAATATCACATTAATGCAATAAATGCTCAAAATGATGTCCGTCAACTACAATGCATTTGGCAGTACGTGTAACGATTTTGCTCTCAACAGTGAGTACTTCGCTTTCCGTAATGTTGGCACATGCATTGACAATGCATTGACGCATTTTGTCAAGCGTTGTCGGTGGATCACGATAGTAAATATCCTTCAAGTTTCGCCACAGAAAGAAATCCGGGGATGTCTGATCCGCAGAACGTACGGGCCATGGTATGGTGCTTCGATGACCAATCCACCTGTCATGAAATATGCTATTCAATACCGCTTCAACCGCACGCATCTATGTGCCGGACATCATGTTGGAAGTACATCGCCATTCTGTTATGCAGTGAAACATCTTGTAGTAACATCGGTAGAACATTACGTAGGAAATCAGCATACATTACACCATTTAGATTGCGATCGATAAAATGGGGGCCAATTATCCTTCTTCCCATAATGCCGCACCATACATTAACCCGCCAAGGTCGCTGATGTTCCACTTGTAGCAGCCATCGTGGATTTTCCGTTGCCCAGTAGTGCATATTATGCCTGTTTTCGTTACCGCTGTTAGTGAATGACGCTTCGTCGCTAAATAGAACGCGTGCAAAAAATCTGTGATCGTCCCGAAATTTCTCTTGTGCCCGGTGGCAGAACTGTACACGACGTTCAAAGTCGTCGCCATGCAATTCCTGATGCATAGAAATATGGTACGGGTGCAATCGATGTTGATGTAGCATTCTCAACACTGACGTTTTTGAGATTCCCGATTCTCGCGCAGTTTGTCTGCTACTGATGTGCGGATTAGCCGCGACAGCAGCTAAAACACCTACTTGGGCATCATCATTTGTTGCAGGTCGTGGTTGACGTTTCACACGTGACTGAACTCTTCCTGTTTCCTTAAATAACGCATCTATCCGGCGAACGGTCCGGAAACTTGGATGATGTCGTCCAGGATACCGAGCAGCATACATAGCACACGCCTGTTGGGCATTTTGATCACAATAGCCATACATCAACACGATATCGACCTTTTCCGCAGTTGGTAAACGGTCCATTTTAACACGGGTAATGTATCACGAAGCAAATACCGTCCGCACTGGCGGAATGTTGCGTGATACCACGTACTTACACGTTGCGACTATTACAGCGCCATCTATCACAAAGCGAAAAGAAGTGGTCCAACTAAAACATTCATGTTTCTTTACTACACGAATATGCAATAAAAATGGGGGTTCCTATTTAAAAACGCGCAGTTGATACCCGTTTGACCTATGGCAGCGCCATATAGCCGGCCACCCATAGCGCCATCTGGTTTCCCCCTTCAAGCTAGACGAGTTTCGTTCTTTGTAGTTTTATCGTTTGATGCTTATTTCTTGAGATATTTGGCCTGGTCAGTATCAATGGACCATCTTGTATACCCCCCAGTTTGAGGATGAACTCTTCTCTTGATACTCGTTCTGTATTTTTAGCAGTACCGTGACATTAGTTGATAAACTCGGCTTCAAATACGTAGTCATTAGCACACTTCTTACCAAAATATAAGGGGCGATCAAAAAGTTAGTCTTTGAAGACCGTACAGCCCAGAATCGGTATTCCATTCAGGCAAATTCGCCGTGAACACCGAGGCACCCATTCCACCGACACACCGCATTGTGGATACCCGTTCGGTAAAACACCGGTTACTGCTGCGTGGAGTTCTGCTGCACGCCCTCCTCCAACAGAAGTCGTCAACCCTCCACGGTCACTTTTAAGGGGCCAAAGGCGTGATAGTCGCATGACGAGAGAACAGAAATGCAGGGCGGGTGCTGTAGCGTCTCCCATTTGTCCGTAATAGATGAGGCTGACCTCATAGGTCGACCAGCGTCTTGTGTCGGTCTGCGACCACTGCGGAACTGGGCACATCATTCCATAAGGTCGGTTTTCGACATAAATATTCTTCATCCTCCGTTGGATATGTACTGGTTCAAATGGTTCAAATGGCTCTGAGCACTATGCGGCTTAACTTCTGAGGTCATCAGTCGCCTAGAACTTAGAACTAATTAAACCTAACTAACCTAAGGACATCACACACATCCATGCCCGAGGCAGGATTCGAACCTGCGACCGTAGCGGTCACGCGGTTCCAGACTGAAGCGCCTTTAACCGCACGGCCACACCGGCCGGCGATATGTACTGGTGCTTGTGTTTCAGCAGCCAAGAAAAGAACAACAGCATGTTGATCCCATCTGACGCATTACGTAACAACGTCGTATTTACCGCAAGCACTTCGGAAAGGCACGAATACTACACTAATCCCTTTCCTACATGTCGGTACTTCTATACGCGCATCGGAGTCGCACTGCGTTGCATATAATAGGAACGAAATAATACCTCTCATGTTTGGAGGTCATGTGATTTTATTTCAGTGACTACAAAATCAAGTGAAACGAGCAATGAAGGTGGAATTACGGTAGGGTGACCAAATTATTTCCGGTGAAAACCGGGACATATTCACCCGGGTGCCGATGGACACCTCATTCCACATGTACCCAGGTTTCTTAATTTTAAATATTAATGTTTTGTTGATATATTTTGTTAACCCGATAATTACAATTAATAAGAGGATACAAAAGATTGATATAATCTAGATTATCTGTATAATTAATGACATTTAATAAACGTATACAGTAATAAAGAAATGTATTACGATTTTACAAAATTTTGCAGCCATTCAACTTTTAATCAATTAATATTAACATGAGCTTTAATATTACCGAGCACTTGTAGATGGAATTGACTGTCCTTGGAGAAAAGGGTATTTGCCACTGCCTCCAGCCTTCTTGATCGGCACAATCCATTTTATAGTTGTACAGGATCTGCAGGATTGCTTCAAGAGAGTCCACCTCCACTCTGTTTCTTTCATCAGTCCACTGGATATTCGTGAACGAAAATATTCTTTCCACATTGGTATTATGGGCTGGGATTGAAAATAAATATCTTGCAATTATTACCAACTCAGAGTAATGTTGAAGACAGTCCCAGCTTTTAAAAAAACTAACCTACTTATGACATTCCAATGGTGTTTTTTTTCCGTCATTCTACTTGTGAAGACTTTCTTCAACAAAATTTGTCAGTATGCTGAACTGATCAAAGAGAATGGAATCATCGATTTCAATCTCTTTACTCTTCAAATAAGAAACTGTCGCTTCAACACTTTCCCATTTTGGCACTCTCTTCAGTAACATCCAATCAAACACCGGCGATGAGGGTAAATATGAGGCGCTCCACTTGCTGAGATATTCTACACAAGTGTCATAAAACTTGTTAACTTCTTCTCTAAAACTCCTTTCCGCTGCTTCTGATACTTCTGCTCTTTTAAGGACAGATTTAACATTAAAAGAAATGAACTGCTGTTCTCTCCTCATAGTAACAGTTTCCAGTGTATTTTTCAAAACATCATTTACCTCTATTACACTTTTCGTGCTTCCCTCAATTTCCTTTATCCCATGCTGCAAAGTGCTAAGCTGACTGAGATTGAACTATAAGTAGGCTTCACTTAAAGGGTTACTGAAAAACTGAACCAATATTTTGGGGGCTTTGTCTTCATTTAGGAAACAATCTTTTAACGGTCCAAACAGGCGGATTACTCTTTCAACTGCTGGATAACCAGCGAGTTTTCGAGTGACACATTACATTCATATATTTAGTTCCTACATAATCACAGAACTCCTTAAGCCTCTCTGTTCTAACAGTATATATGTAAAAGTGTGAGTATACCTTCATGACGATAGTTTCAACATCACAGCTTAAACTGTCAGCAGATGTCTGCACGCTATTGTGTAAAACATGTGCAGGGCACCCTATGCCTTCAATGTTTTCATGCAATGTTGCCTTTAATTTGGTAAATACGTTGCATTTGCCTTGTCTTTTTAAACCACCAAAGTCTGTGTTGGTGTTGTCTCCACAAAATGCCACACATTTATTTTTCTCAAGATCAAACATTTCGACAGTATTCATACAAAATCTTGAAATTTCGTCAGGCGTTTCATTAGGTAGGAACTCACCTTCAAAAGTTTGGTCTGAATTCCCTGATTAATATCGAAAAACTGAACAACAAATGAAAATATTTTAGTGGCCTTATGATTGCTGGCATCAGTGGATATCCCGTAGAAAGAAGACTTTTTGATGTATTCAAGGCTTTCCTTTACACTCTGGGGAGCAATAACTCCTTTCACTAAGGCTGACACTTTAGTTGTTGCTGAACTAAACTTTTTTGCAATGGAAGAATCATCAAACATAATGCTGTTAAGCTTATTAGTACAATCACTAGATCTGTAAGTTTGGTGATGATTTACCGTGTGGTAGGCTAGTGTAAGCTCGGCTGCTCGAACTTTCGTCCGCGCGACTGCTACGGTCGCAGGTTCGAATCCTGCCTCGGGCATGGATGTGTGTGATGTCCTTAGGTTAGTTAGGTTTAAGTAGTTCTAAGTTCTAGGGGACTGATGACCTCAGATGTTAAGTCCCATAGTGCTCAGAGCCATTTGAACTTTCGTCTCTTCAATTGACTGATGTTTCACAAAATAATTTTGTAGAGTTTTACTGCAGCTCGGTGCGCTGTATGTGTTAATGTGTTTCTTTGACTTGATGTGATAAACTATGTCGGAACGTCCACCATGACTTATAGTAATAAATCAGTTGCATACGGGACACTCTGCTTCGTAATCAAAACGAAATTTCTTAATGAAATTCCATTCCTTGTAATAACAGTCACTGAACAAGTAGGCACGTTTCGGCATAGCGTTTAACAGTACTGCAGCAATAATACCACTAATATGAGAAAACACTATTGCAATTTGTCTGACAAAACATCAACTACTACACTGTTCTGACAATGAGTGTGTAAGTGGCGCGACAATCGGACGGTTTCATAGCTCTGTTACAATAATACAACTTACTACTTGTTGGCCAAAGTACCGCTCAAAGTAAATTATTGCCTGAGTGTATCAATACTGATACTGTGATTACTAGTACGGGACAATGGAGGCTTTAGACAAATAAGCTAAAATATATTAATTTCTTGTGTTGTATTTCCTTTAATATAGCGAAATCCCAAAAATTTGAGGAAGTTTCACGAAATGTATTTAAAAACTGAATTCCGGGACTTTTGAGCGTCCCGAAAGAAATTTTCGGGACACCGGAACACAGGGATGAAAACCTTGACAATCCCGGTTTTCCGGGACGTTTGGTCACCCTAAATTACGGGTACCTTGGTGGCGTCAGTATATAACGTTGCACTACCTGGAGCTTGAGCTGATGCAGGCTCCGTTTAGGTCAGGCATATACACAACTGAAACTCACGTCTCTATTAACGTCTGCAGTCTATAGCCATTGCTTGCACAAGATATTAGTGTTACAGAGTAGTAACGGCACCCAATAAGTCAGATGAGTATCTCCTGGACATAAAACCGCGGCTCTATTAATGTCTACAATCTGTATCCATTTCTTGCACAAGAAACTACTGCTACAGTGCAGTAATGGAGCTCAATAAGTCAGTTACGTATTTACCGGTGAGAAAGAGCGCTGAAAACAGTCTTCGATACATTAGATTATTGGAACTCGTGTTCCATAGAGTTGGAATTTCTACTTGGCGACAGTGGTTAGCACACTGGACTCGCATTCGGGAGGACGACGGTTCAATCCCGTCTCCAGCCATCCTGATTTAGGTTTTCCGTGATTTCCCTAAATCGCTTCAGGCAAATGCCGGGATGGTTTCTTTTAAAGGGCACGGCCGATTTCCTTCCCCATCCTTTCCTCACCCGAGCTTGCGCTCCGTCTCTAATGACCTCGTTGTCGACGGGACGCTAAACACTAATCTCCTCCTCCTCCTCTACTTGGCGACAAAGTGCAAGGCCGCTAAATCCAATATGAATATTGGACAGTTCGGAAATTTTCTACATTGTTGATTTGGATACTAAATTTAAACTCATTCCACGAAAACTTGAACTTGGACAACGTAGCACGCTAAAAGTTGAGTTGATTGAGCGAAAATAATTGACCTGCGAAATCTTCTTCCTTATACTACTTGATGTCGACCGTGTCATCTGGAAGGATTGACAGCGACATTTAACGGAAGACATTAGCATCCTCTAGCTTTTGAATTAGCGTTTACAGCCAGTTTTCGCACTTCACGAGCGTCGTTGCTAAGCACCAGTAAATCAAGTAATGCAACGCCATTTCTGCCATAGATTAACCTCTTCATCAGTTAATTTAGTTTTAATTTCATCAATGAATAACTGAGATGCCCGATATTCCCTAGAAATGGAAAGAAATTATTGATTACTTGTTTTTGGACAACTGCTTCTAAAAAGGTGTGCAAAGCGTTAAACACTTCCTTAGTGGTGTTAGCAGTGGGACTATGGGCACACACACCTCTTGCCATCTTCCACTCATGCACCAGCATCCACGTGAAGGGCTCAGTAATGCCATCAGAGGATCACTCACAAGATGAAACGGTGTGCCATGGCCTTCAGCGATGAAAGCAGATTCCGCCAGCATGCGATGGTTTTTCGTTCACGGGAACAACGTTAATCTGGTGAGCGTTGTCTCGTAGAGTGCATTCGTCCGAAACACACTGTCGTCACCCCAGGCCTTATGGTCTGAGGTGCCACAAGTTACAACTTGTAAGGTGCCTCTTACGTGAGGAAGACATTTTTACCAGTTTTAATAAATTATTGTCTCTTATTGATGTATTCACGATAGCTTGGATGTTAGGAAGTGCTGTAGTCCGTGGCCGGCCATGAGTCGGAGAGCATTTCCCACGCTGGCTGGCTAGGTGACGAAGCGACCATATGTCGCGCGTAGTGGGGTGGGGCTCGGCGCTGGACCGTAGCAACAAGCGTCAGCCTGGGAAATATACACTGCTGGCCACCGTAAATGCAACACCCTGAAGGAAGCATCCGAATCAAGTGAAATTTACACCACGGGTTTGCAGCGATGAGATATGCAACTGATTAGAATTTCAGCGCAGACGCACATCACGCGCGCCTGTGGCGCCACCTCATAGCGCCATTTAAGGCTTGGCGATTTCGACGATTGTACGTTCGGCACGTGTGTTTACCTTGTGGTTGTTTCACAAGACGATCAGTTATGCCTCGTAGACAACAGCGAACATCATTTGATCAAGTATCCGAGTTCGACAGAGGAAGGATAGTGGCTTACCGAGATTGTGGATTATCATACAGAGAAATCGCTAGTCGTGTTGGACGAAACCAAACAACCGTAATGCGGATATGTGACCGTTGGACGCAGGAGGGTAGGACGGACCGACGTGGTCGATCGCATTCACCTCGGTGCACCACTGCACGTGCTGATAGGCAAATTGTGCGCATGGCAGTGATGGATCGCTCAGTGACATCCCGAACCATAACACAGCACATTGCGTCTGTAACGCATCATCCAGTGTCTGCGCGTACCATTCGACGCCGTTTACAGCAGAGTGGTCTGTCCGCAAGACGTCCATTGCTTCGTCTACCATTGACGCAGAACCACAGACGTCTCCGTCGCCAATGGTGTGATGACAGACGGATGTGGACAGCAGAATGGAATGACGTTGTCTTTACTGACGAGGCACGCTTCTGTCTGCAGCACCACGATGGTCGGATTCGAGTGTGGAGACACCGTGGAGAGAGGATGCTGGACAGCTGCATTATGCACCGCCACACTGGTCTTGCACAGGGTATTATGGTATGGGGCGGTATTGGATATTACTCTTGCACGCCTCTAGTACGCATCGCCGGTACTTTAAATAGCCAGCGCTACATATCCGAGGTGCTGGAGCCAGTTGTCCTTCCTTACCTTCAGGGCTCGGCCACAGCCATATTTCAACAGGATAATGCGCGACCACACGTGGCACGCATTGTCCAAAGTTTCATCGTCAACAACCAGATTGAATTACTTCCCTGGCCGGCTCGCTCTCCGGATCTTTCGCCGATAGAAAACATGTGGTCCATGGTTGCTCAACGAGTGACCCAGATTACATCCCCAGCTGCCACACAAGATGATCTTTGGCAACGTGTGGAAGCTGCTTGGGCTGCTGTACCCCAGGAACACATCCAACGTCTCTTTGACTCAATGCCGAGACGTGTGGCAGCGGTGATCTCCAACAATGGCGGCTACTCTGGCTACTGATTCTGGCAGGAACCACATGTCACAGACGTCTGTAAACGTAATCATTTGATACTTGGTCAACATGTTATCTACAAAATAAATCTTGTTGTGCTACCTCTTGTCTTTCTTGGTGTTGCATTTACGGTGGCCAGCAGTGTACATGACGGGAAGTACCGCCATCTTGGCGCCAAAGTCACCGATTTTGTTTATTTATATTTAATAATTAAAGTCATTTATGACAACATGAATACTAGGAGGAGCCTCTGGATGTTTACAACTATTTATTATAATTGTGCCTTGTTAGAATTCACATCCGTTCATTAACAAATGCTTATCTTAGTAAGTACGAACTTGATCGGAAATCCACGAACTGTGACGAAACTAGTAAGGGATACGGACTGCGCGCCAACGTCGGCAGTCGGCGTTAAGAGCTCTTCCTGTCTTTTTCGATGGTAGCCATGCTCTCGGTTACGAGTAGTTTTTGACATGAGTGTTTCATTATTGATCTAATAGGAATAAAAGTGATATTACGGCATTCTGAATGTTAATTTCGAGTAAATAAATAGCCCAAAGTTGATCGACAGCAATTTCAGATAATTAGCTTCCACCGACAGAGACATCCAATGCGCCAATGAAGAATCTGCACGGGACGACATTTACGAGAGCTGCACCGCGCACAGGTAGGAGGAAATCCGACGACACGACCCACCAAGGCGGATCAAGGAAGGTCCGACCTACACTCGCAAATTCCGGGTGGCAATGCTGACCAGTTATACCGTACGTCACATATACCACCCTCTGCGGACTCGCGGTTAAGCTGAGTAATAATAGTATCAGTTTAGAAGCGAGGGGATTGTGCAAACTCTAGCTCACCTTTGGTGTTTCTAAGGGGACGCTAACCAGCGCTCGGTACGTGCAGAATGCTGCTAGACCCGTTATTCTGCCGTTCTTGCTACAGGAAGGTGATGTGTTGTTCCATTAGGATAACGCTCACCTACACACTGCCCGTTAAACTCATCGCGCTCTGAAAGACGGTCTTGATGGGATTCCCTGTTTAGTACAAAAATTTCCGTCATTTACTTTTAAGTTTAGATTTGCTAACTGATTCCGGTAAGAACTACGATACTTCATGCGATATTGCAGTGGTTGCATTATTCCGAATTCGATGCAATGTTCCTTCGGACATGCATACATGCCCGATCAAAAATGGTTCAAATGGCTCTGAGCACTATGGGACTTAACTTCTGAGGTCATCAGTCCCCTAGTACTTAGAACTACTTAAACCTAACCAACCTAAGGGCATCACACACATCCATGCCCGAGGCAGGATTCGAACCTGCGACCGTAGCGATCGCGCGGTTCCAGACTGTAGCGCCTAGAACAGCTCGGCCACTCCGACCGGCTCATGCCCGATCGAACAAGCACTGACACGTTTACTGCCGTTATGAAATACATGAAATGTGTTCGCAGTTGCGAGTATGGACAACCATGAGTTGTATAATGGAATGACGACAGAGAGAAAATTTGTGCCGAAACGGGACTCGAACCAGGATTTCCTGCGTATTGCGAACGGCAGCCATGTTATTTCCATTTAGCTATCCCAGCATGTCTCACCGTCAGTCCCACACTTGTAGACAGAGAGTTGACGACAAATGGAAATCTGAGTCTGGCTGTGAGTCATGCTCGGACAGCCAAATAATAAGGTGACCGCTCTCTTTCAGTCTAGTGAGGAATGACAATCGGTGTCGTGACCCAGTCTCGATCAGGCGGAAAGCTTAACATGGTCAGCAATGGCTACATGTGCTGGGTGTGGAACAAAAAAGTTAGTCTTGTCACTTAGAGTTCAAACATGAGCACAAATAATTGTTCAAGAATACGAGTACAGTGAAATTACTGTTGGTAATCTGTTAATGTTGAGGTTTCTATAGAGCGCTTGCAGTTGTTAATCGCGTATTTTTACCTGTTTAGCTCCGCAACTCGTTTAAGCAAAACCACTTGCCACAGGTACGACGTTTAGCAGGTGTGGGAAAACCTTTTAGAGAGGTGAAATACTTCGCACTGTCATATTTTAGAATAGTTGTTTGTATCAGGTTTAATTAGTAGGGGAATATTTTTAAATTGTCACTTACTGTAATGAATTAAAGTTTACATGCGTTGAGAATTGTGTCATCTTTAATAACACGTTTCCTAGTATTTTGAGTATCGTGATGTTATTTTACAACTCGACTAATTGCCATAAAGAACAGTTTTCTCTAGTGGTCCTTCGCTGTATCAACTTTGTATAGCCAAATGCCCGTACCTCAAAGAGATTTGAGGACTTGTAGGACACCTATGTAATAGGGGTTGCATCCAAATCAGGCTCAACATTTTCAAATCGTTCGGACACTTTTGACCGTAATAGTAGTTCCCATCTTTACAAAAAAGTACCCTTCAGTTGTAGATATGAGATTATTAAGAAACTTATCGTCAGAATTGGTGCCCACGAAGTAGAAGAAATTAAGGATGCTATTTTGTCAAAAACTGACTTGGTGAGACCGTGGCTGCGTACAATTAATGTAAATTACAAAGAAGAAGACAGCAACCAGCCACTATTAATACTGCTATTTATTTAGGTAAAGAGCGCCGTTACCGGTTTCGAACTGGCAAGTTCATCATCAGACGGCTGTTCACATGATTTTCAAGATACACTTTACATTATCGTCCGTTTTCAGTTTTTATTCTTCCACTGTGACGAAGTATTTTTGGTGTGTTGTTGCCGTCGAAAATTCTGCGCGATTTTGTTCCGATGTTGCAGGATTGTATTTTTCGAATGCATATTCCAAAATCTATCCAGCACTCATGTAATTAGCACATCATCATAATCTGCAAAACACCACACACACACACGCACACACACACACACACACACAAACACACACAACACACACACACACACACACACACACACACACGCACACCAAAAAGAATTTGCCACATATGAAGTTATCACAAAGATTGCAAATTTTGTGATAACTTTTGTGATAACTTCACATGTGGCACATTCTTTTTGGTGTGTGTGTGTGTGTGTGTGTGTGTGTGTGTGTGTGTGCGTGTGTTTGTGTGTGTGGTGCTTAGCACAATATGGTGATGTGCAAAGTACATCAGTGCTGGATATATTTTGGAATTTTCGAAAAATACAATCCTGCAACATCGCAACAAAATCGCAGTAACGGCGCTATTTACCTAAATAAATAGCAGTATTAATAGTGGCTGATTGCTGTCTTCTTCTTTGTGAGAATTAACCTACAGAAATTAAGTAATTTTACTACCTTGGAAGCACTATGACATGCGTCGGATGAAGCGAGGAGGAGACAAATTGCAGACTAGCACAGGCACACAAACCATTCTGGGCCAAAATAAGTCTACTAATGTGAAAAATAGGCTTTAACTAGAGGAAGAAATTTGTAATAATTGTACGTTTGGAGCACAACTATGTGTGATAGTGAATCATGGACTCTGAGAACATCAGGAAAGAAGACAATCGGCACGTTTTAGATACGTTGCTGTAGAAGAATACTAAAAATGAGGAGGACTGATAAGCTACGAGGAAGTTATCTGTAGAAAATAGAAAAAAACTGACAAGAAGACAGGACAGGTAGGTAGGCCAAGTATTAATACACAAGAGAAAAACTGTTATGGCACTAAAGAGAACTGTATACGGTAAAAACTGCAAGGTAGGAGAGGGTTGGAATACATCCCGCAAATAATTGAGGGTGTGTCTTGAAAGGGCTACAACAAGATGAACCGCTTGGCAAAAGAGAAGAATTCGTGCGTGGGAAGAATGGTGACTAAAAAAAATTGAAGAAACATTAAGCTTTTACATCACGGCGCCTGCTAATAAGTAGCGGTTCTGCTTCACTGAAGTATTTCTACCCAATCTGGTATCGTTTGAGTATGGGATGAATTTTATTATGTTCTGAAACGAGTTGACAAGCAGTTTCTATTACATTATATCACTGGTTTGATCAGGAGGCTTCATAGTCCAAGACAGTTCTCTCTGGACACAGATACCACGTAACATACAAGGTGGTAATAACACAACGTTGGAAGAAAGTATCGTTGTTGCTTAATGGATCTAGAAAGCTTTGAATTACGCCAGTGCTGTGTTCGCCCCTTGTATCCCTTCGTGGTGCTACACCTGACCAGTGCTTCACTCGTCTGAACAACGCAGTGAAGAAAAACAGATTTAAAAGCGTGGCCTCTAATTTCTCCGAATATCAACATTATCGAAAACGTTTTCATCGTACAGAACACAATAAGTCAGTCAGTCATTCATGTGTGGTTTACTGCAGAAATGTTTAACCAGAATGATAATGTGAGGTCAAGCATTGCGTCTCTCTCATGTGTTACAAGTGGCAGCTAATGTATAAAAATCTCTTATCATTCTACAAACAGTAATTTTTCGAAGTTCCAGCATTAACACATTACGCAACAGGAACTTGGTCGTGCTTGGGTAGCCCAGCTGGTTGAGGACTTGCCCGCAAAAGGCAATGGTCCCGAGATCGAGTTTCGGTCAGGCACACAATTTTAATTTGCCAGTAAGTTTTATATCAGAGCACACTCCGCTGCACAGTGAATATCTAATTCAGGAACAGTCACACATCCACTACATGACTTGCAAGAGTTCCTTTAGAGAGAAATTTGATAATCCCTATATGGTAGTAACTACGATCCAGTTATCTACGGCTCAAATGATTATGCAAACTAATGCTGTAGATTGTGTACCTGCTGGACCGAAGTAATTTCTAAGGATGAGTGTACTCCACGGTTCACAACCTTCGTAAATATCACCAGGTTGTTTGTAATGATGCTTTGTTTCTCAAGTTCCACAGGTACCACTCACGAATTCTCAAACGTCCATGTAGACGTAGAACGTATTTGGCAGCGCTGCTGTGTACTGCAACCTCGTTACTTGGTCGGTTGCTCGTTACCCTAAGTACAAATTAGGGCCAGATGACGGACGCAGCGAACCACAGCGAGGGGCTGTCAACATATTCTTCGTAAAGACAACGTGCGCCATTGAGGTAAGTAACTCCATTTATAAGTGAGTGAATTTTGTATGTCTATGCCGTTTTACAGGTGAGCGTATCTGACTGCACAGTATCTCGTCGCTGATAATGGTAAGCGGTCTAAACATCTGAGATGATATTAAGATAGCAGCATTAGCACACAAGTTGCCACTCCAGTTGCATTCAACAGCAGGCGAAATCATAATCTTGTTATTACTGCAGACGACACAAGTATATGAGTAGATAACAGCTTTCTTACTTTGACAGAATATCAAACTTTTTAATGCATCAACAGATTGAAATCGAGGACGCTACCCAGCTGCCATTCTCGTGAGTTATCAGAAGATTTGATATCCCGATAATAGCTCATGTCTCTTATCAACACATTACACTAGACGAGATAATAGTTATTAAACTTTGATAACATCCAATAAATACGAGGGTTATTCGGAAAGTAAGGAAAGATCGGTCGAGAAATGGAAAATGCAGTGAAAATCTGATGAAGCTTTGCACAGATGCGTTGGGCACTGTGTCTAGTACGCCAGTCGATCGCACCATGTCGCTGTTTTCAGCTCTGAGCTCAGAGTGAGAACGTAAAGATAGCAAGAAATTAGCGTCTCCCGCCAAGTATGAAGGCCTGGCGAAAGATTTCGTCTGATGTTATGCAATCCACATAACGCAGCTGTCAAGCGGTTCGTTCTAAACGACAATTCTCCACCGCACTCTGCAGGGCAATGAAGATGCTCCTGCAGCGTTTTCGATGGGAAGTGTCTGATCACCCACAATACAACCCGTAATTGGCTACCCCTGAGGTTCATCTCCGCTCAAATGAATGGCTGGCTATGAAGACAATATTTTGACACAGGCAAAGAACTACAGTCCAGAGCAG
This sequence comes from Schistocerca piceifrons, assembly GCF_021461385.2. NCBI lineage: Eukaryota > Metazoa > Arthropoda > Insecta > Orthoptera > Acrididae > Schistocerca > Schistocerca piceifrons. The sequence continues at coordinate 895,845,799 of NC_060139.1, forward strand.
AAAATTATCCAAAAGCACTGGCGGCTGTCTTCTATAACGAGGGTATTGAAAAGTTGGTACAACGCTCACAGTTGTCTAAGTCTGAGCGTCGACTGTGTAGAGAAGTAGCTGGAAGGTATAGCTAACCGTTGCAAACAGAACAGTGGTTTCCATTTCGCGATCTATCGTTCTTTACTTTCCAAACAGTCCTCGTACAACACACTGATTTTCGCAGAAGAACAGAAATATTAAATTTTTCCTACTGATGGAACGAAATTAAAAGTTTAAAGAAGTATACGACGTTAAATAGTTGGGACTACGAATAGATCATCTCAGCTCAGAAAAGCAATATCAAACACTTAACGAAACGCGTCAGTTAGGCTATATTTGCAGTGTGCGTGATTATGGGCATTGTTGACTTAACAAGGAAGGAACTAATTTATTGAGCTAACAAAATTCTCTCGAGCTTTCAGCCGCGGCAAGTGATTTAAAATCCACGGGCTTTTCACGAAGTACTCTTCGGCCACTGTCAAGTGGCGACTCTTTTGGTAGCTGCCACCGTCCTTATGTAGCCGCACTGCCTTCTGCGACGTCACTAGTGTTGGCTCCAGCGTCATATAAGGTAATGTTTTCGTTGCATGCTCACAACGCCCGCTTCAACCTTCCAATGACCGGTTCCCCAGCCGTACTTAAATGTAAGCCGCCGTATTTATTGGTCGTCTCTTTCATAGCACTATCCGAGAATGCAATACGATGTCTGTTCTCTAGAGCATGCTCTGCTACCGCTGATTTCCCAGGGTACTGAAAGACAAACTCTCTCTCGTGTTCGACACAGCCCTCTTCAGTACTACATACAGTCTGTCCAACACGAAACTGTGTACAAACACTCGGTATTTTTTATACTCCTCGAGTTCTGAAGCCTACATCATCTTTCACAGGGATCATGAGTTATCAAATTTTTGCTGGAGCTGTGAAGGACGAATCGAATTTAAGCCCCTTTAGGTGCAGGCCCATCTTTCCTGTTGCTGACCGTTTTATGCACGCTAACAGCTATCGCCATCCGTCGCAGAAACGTTAGTCAGTGATGGCTTTGGTACCTCGAACGGAAGCCGTCTCACATGCCGAAAAACTGCGGAAGAAACTGAGACACTTACGGAAACTACTCAAGGGAAACTGTGACACCGTAGCTCTAATACTCTACTGATTTATTTTGCTTTTGTTTTATTTAATGTTACATCGTTGAACTTCTGTAAAGGTTGTTGTATTGAATCGATAACACAAAATTCTATACTCCTTTCTTTGTAAAAACTTTGATGTCATGATTTGATTCTATACAATGTAGTGTATCTGTCATTTAAATTCTTTGTCCCAATTGGAGAGAGACAAAACTTACTGTATATGTTTGGAATTTGTTTAAACAATTTTTTTAGAAATGTTAATATGTGCAAAGGTTCTGTTTTATTTAAAATGTTTGTTCACTGTTATGTAAACTGCTGACCTTCACTTAGGGTTCTAAGCTATTTTGTATGTAAAAGGTGTTGCGGTTCCCCTCGGGAACGGAACTGTATAGCGCGCCAAATTGTGGTTGCCCTAGGTAGAAAAGGTGGAACTGAGAGTCAGTCGGGGACGAGCTACCAAACTGTGCGCTGCTCATGTAAAAGCTGTATATTGTGCTGATTCCGAGAGAGGCTTTTCCTGCCGCTTACTAATGACTCGGATGGATGGGTAAATAGCTGGAACTATTCTGGAATTGGTATCTATCATCGCCACCAAGAAGGGACTGAGTCCAGCAATTCTTCCAGCAAATCCACCTACCCATATACAGCTGCCACCACATTGCGCAATCATTATAATGGTATACTATAATAATGTACAGTGAAGGATCAGCTTATTGTATGTTTTAGTATGCACAAATATAAGGTAACTTATAACTCAATTTATGTACCTACCTCTCAGGTTCCTCTCCATTTGAACTATGATTATCGAGTGTCCTAGATTGTGGAAAAAATGAAAACCTCAAAGTCAAATAGTTAATTACAAAATGTTGTTTGATCTTCGGTAAGAAGGGAATATTCAGATTTACCGCGGATTTAGTGAAATTGTGGGAGGTATAAATGTAGTTTTGTGAAAGCCTCCCAGTGATGGAAACAGTCCAATTTAAAGTTTTGTGGAATTTCAAAGTCACCTATTTAATCATTTACTTGAAAGTAGAAGACTGTGGTAATAAAGACAATTTGCTGTTTCTTTTAAAGATTAAAAGTTCTTAAAACTGAGGCTTATAAAGTTTTGCTTAGTTAATGATCATAGTGCAGCCTGTAGTAAATTTTAAAAGGTGAGTCAGTTTCTTGTAAATTTGTCAACACTGTGTCTCACTGCAGTAAAAGTCGTGAATTGCAGTTGTGGAACGTTGGATGCTTGCTAAGTGCTTGTTTCATTTGGGTATTGAAAGTGCATATTAATTGTGTAATAAGGTCCACAGGTTATCCTTTACCACTATTTATAAAAACAATAATTTCTTTATTCAAAAGTCAGTGAGAAGTAACCTGTTAGTGAATTCCATTTAACTTTCATTCTAAATAGAATAGTGTTTAGTTGACAGATATTTAACCTGGCACCAGTTCATAATTTTTCAGTGAACTACATTTATAATTTTATGTCAGCTAGGAAAATATTTGAACAATAATACTGAACCTATGTCCAATTAATGATTCTGCAGTGAATGATAATAGTAATGTTATCAAGACCATGATGATTGACTGATCTGGCCTTGTAACACTAACCAAAACGGCCTTGCTGTTGTGGTACTGTGAATGGCTGAAAGCAAGGGGAAACTACAGCCGTAATTTTTCCCGAGGGCATGCAGCTTTACTGTATGGTTAAATGATGATGGCGTCCTCTCGGGTAAAATATTGCGTAGGTAAAATAGTCCCCCATTCGGATCTCCGGGCGCGGACTACTCAAGAGGACGTCGTTATCAGGAGAAAGAAAACGCATTCTACGGATCGGGGCGTGGAATGTCAGATCCCTTAATCGGGCAGGTAGGTTAGAAAATTTAAAAAGGAAAATGGATGGGTTAAAGTTAGATATAGTGCGAATTACTGAAGTTCGGTGGCAGGAGGAACAAGACTTCTGGTCAGGTGAATACAGGGTTATAAATACAAAATCAAATAGGGGTAACGCAGGAGTCGGTTTAATAATGAATAAATAAATAGGAGTGCGGGTAAGCTACTACAAACAGCATAGTGAACATATTATAGTGGCCAAGATAGACACGAAGCCCATGCCTACTACAGTAGTACAAGTTTATATGCCAACTAGCTCTGCAGGTGACGAAGAAATTGAAGAAATGTATGATGAGATAAAAGAAATTATTCAGGTAGTGAAGGGAGACTACAAATTAATAGGCATGGGTGACTGGAATTCGACAGTAGGGAAAGGGAGAGAAGGAAACATAGTAGGTGAATATGGATTGGGGCTAAGAAATGAAAGAGGAAGCCGTCTGGCAGAATTTTGCACAGAGCATAACTTAATCATAGCTAACACCTGGTTCAAGAATCATAAAAGAAGGTTGTATACATGGAAGAATCCTGGAGATACTAAAAAGTATCAGATAGATTATTGGTAAGACAGAGATTTAGGAACCAGGTTTTAAATTGTAGGTCATTTCCAGGCGCTGATGTGGACTCTGACCACAATCTATTGGTTGTGAACTGTAGATTAAAACTGAAGAAATTGCAAAAAGGTGGGAATTTAAGGAGATGGGACTTGGATAAACTGACTAAACCAGAGGTTGTACAGGGTTTCAGGGACAGCATAAGGGAACAATTGACAGGAATGGGGGAAAGAAATACAGCAGAAGACGAATGGGTAGCTCTGAGGGATGAAGTAGTGAAGGCAGCAGAGGATCAAGTAGGTAAAAAGACGAGGGCTAGTAGAAATCCTTGGGTAACAGAAGAAATATTGAATTTAATTGATGAAAGGAGAAAATATAAAAATGCAGTAAATGAAGCACGCAAAAATGAATACAAATGTCTCAAAAATGAGATCGACAGGAAATGCAAAATGGCTAAGCAGGCATGGCTAGAGGACAAATGTAAGGATGTAGAGGCTTATCTCACTAGGGGTAAGATAGATACTGCCTAAAGGAAAATTAAAGAGACCTTTGGAGGAAAGAGAACCACTTGAATGAATATGAAGAGCTCAGATGGAAACCCAGTTCTAAGCAAAGAGGGGAAAGCAAAAAGGCGGAAGGAGTATATAAAGTGTCTATACAAGGGCGATGTACTTGAGGACAATATTATGAAAATGGACGAGGATGTAGATGAAGATGAAATGGGAGATACGATACTGCGTGAAGAGGTTGACAGAGCACTGAAAGGCCTGAGTCCAAACAAGGCCCCGGGAGTAGACAACATTCCATTAGAACTACTGACGGCCTTGGGAGAGCCAGTCCTGACAAAACTCTACCATCTGGTGAGCAAGATGTACGAGACAGGCGAAATACCCTCAGACTTCAAGAAGAATATAATGATTCCAATCCCAAAGAAAGCAGGTGTTGACAGATGTGAAGATTACCGCACGATCAGTTTAATAAGCCACAGCTGCAAAATACTAACGTGAATTCTTTACAGACGAATGGAAAAACTGGTAGAAGCCGACCTCGAGGAAGATCAGTTTGGATTCCGTAGAAATGTTGGAACACGTGAGGCAATACTGACCTTTCTTAGAAGAAAGATTAACGAAAGGCAAACCTACGTTTCTAGCATTTGTAGACTTAGAGGAAGCTTTTGACAATGTTGACTGGAATACTCTCTTTCAAATTCTAAAGGTGGCAGGGGTAAAATACAGGGAGCGGAAAGCTATTTACAATTTGTAAAGAAACCAGATGGCAGTTATAAGAGTCGAGGGGCATGAAAGGGAAGTAGTGGTTGGGAAGGGAGTGAGACAGGGTTGTAGCCTGTCCCCGATGTTATTCAATCTGTATATTGAGCAACCAGTAAACGAAACAGAAGAAAAATTCGGAGTAGGTATTAAAATCCAGGGAGAAGAAATAAAAACTTTGAGGTTCACCGATGACATTGTAATTCTGTCAGAGACAGCAAAGGACTTGGAAGAGCAGTTGAACGGAATGGACAGTGTCTTGAAAGGAGGATATAAGATGAACATCAACAAAAGTAAAACGAGGATAATGGAATGTAGTCGAATTAAGTCGGGTGATGCTGAGGTAATTAGGTTAGGAAATGAGTCACTTAAAGTAGTAAAAGTTTTTTGCTATTTGGGGAGCAAAATAACTGATGATGGTCCCGTAGAGAGGATATGAAATGTAGACTGGCAATGGCAAAGAAAGCGTTTCTGAAGAAGAGAAATTCGTTAACATCGAGTATAGATTTAAGTGTCAGGAAGTCGTTTCTGAAAGTATTTGTATGGAGTGTAGCCATGTATGGAAGTGAAACATGGACAATAAATAGTTTGGACAAGAAGAGAATAGAAGCTTTCGAAATGTGGTGTTACAGAAAAATGTTTAAAGTTAGGTGGGTAGATCACGTAACTAATGAGGAGGTATTGAATAGGATTGGGGAGAAGAGACGTTTGTGGTACAACTTGACTAGAAGAAGGGATCGGTTGGTAGGACATGTCCTGAGGCATCAAGGGATAACAAATTTAGCACTGAAGGACATCGTGGAGGGTAAAAATCGTAGAGGGAGACCAAGAGATGAATACACTAAGCAGATTAATAAGGATGTAGGCTGCAGTAGGTACTGGGAGATGAAGGAGCTTGCACAGGAAAGATTAGCTTGGAGAGCTGCATCAAATCAGTCTCAGGACTGAAGACCACAACAACAAAAACATAAAGACCATTTAGTTTGAATAGTCCCTGAAAGTAGTAGTGTGTTTTGTTATCTGATATATTTACGCAAATAGTGTGTTCTGCTCTGTTAGCTTCCAATCTTAACCGTGAACATATGCAGGTGCCAGAGTTCGTTGCACTCGCGTGTGGCAAAATATAGGTTGTGTTTGTCCGTTAATGTTACTCATACTTAATTTCTTGAATAAGAATGTCAAACATCCTCTTGCCTAATTAGGCTGGCGACCGTTTTCCTTGTTCTTTGAACAGTGTAGATAGGTAAAATATTGTTTGTACTGTTCAAATATTTACGTAATTCTGACTTTCATTTCCGATAAGCCACACCCGTTAGGTACAACGCGGTCAACATAACAAAATTCCTCTCAGAGGGTAACACAGCTCTTTTGCTTTATACCATAATTGCTTTAACTAGGTAGTTTTATTTCACGACCTGCCTCCTACTTTAAGGTTATGGTGTAGCAGTAGCATACAGTAGTGTTATACGTGGCTTTTCCGTGACAGGACTGATTTGTTCTGTAGGGGCACAGTACGTAATAAGCCAAACTTGGAATTTGACTGATAAGCTACGTAAGTACACTTGCAGTGTTATAAAACGACTAAACAGCCAGAATTCGCAAGCTTTCCGAAAACGGGTAATAAGGAGGACCCCAAGGAGGACTCGAAGGATCTAGCGGATTTAACGTTCTGTGTCAACAGCGAGTACTCGGCCGAAAGCTCGTAAATTTAAACCACTTGACGTGGCTGGTGGCTCTAGAGAATTTTATCAGTACATATCGCCACGAAACCATGCTTTGCTATAGTTTATTCAGCATTTTTCCATGAAATATCAAGTTGTTGTTGTTGTGGTCTTCAGTCCTGAGACTGGTTTGATGCAGCTCTCCATGCTACTCTATCCTGTGCAAGCTTCTACATCTCCCAGTACGTACTGCAGCCTACGTCCTTCTGAATCTACTTAGTGTATTCATCTCTTGGCCTCCCTCTACGATTTTTACCCTCCACGATGCCCTCCAATACTAAATTGGTGATCCCTTGATGCCTCAGAACATGTCCTACCAACCGATCCCTTCATCTAGTCAAGTTGTGCCACAAACTCCTCTTCTCCCCAATTCTGTTCAGTACCTCCCCATTAGTTATGTGATCTATCCATCTAATCTTCAGCATTCCTCTGTACACCACATTTCGAAAGCTTCTATTCTCTTCTTGTCCAGACTGTTTATTGTCCATGTTTCACTTCCATACATGGCTACACTCCATACAAATTCTTTCAGAAACGACTTCCCGGCACTTAAATCTATACTTGAAGTTAACACATTTATCTTCTTCAGAAACTCTTTCCTTGCCATTGCCAGTCTACATTTTATATCCTCTCTACTTCGACCATCATCAGTTATTTTGCTCCTCAAATAGCAAAACTCCCTTACGACTTTAAGCGTCTCATTTTTTAATCTAATTCCCTCAGCATCACCCGACTTAATTTGACTGCATTCCATTATCCTCGTTTTACTTTTGTTGATGTTCATCTTATATCGTCCTTTCAAGACACTGTCCATCCCGTTCAACTGCTCTTCCAAGTCCTTTGCTGTCTCTGACAGAATTACAATGTCATCGGCGAACCTCAAAGTTTTTATTTCTTCTCCCCGGATTTTAATACCTACTCCGAATTTTTCTTTTGTTTCCTTTACTGCTTGCTCAATATACAGATTGAACAACATCGGGGAGAGGCTACAACCCTGTCTCACTCCCTTCCCAACCACTGCTTCCCTTTCATGCCCCTCATCTTTTGTAACTGCCATTTGATTTCTATACAAATTGAGAATAGCCTTTAGCTCCCTGTATTTTACCCCTGCCACCTTCAGAATTTGAAAGAGAGTATTCCAGTCAACATTGTCAAAAGCTTTCTCTAAGTCTACAAATGCTAGAAACGTAGGTTTGCCTTTCCTTAATCTAGCTTCTAAAATAAGTCGTCGGGTCAGTATTGCCTCACATGTTCTCATATTTCTACGGAATCCAAACTGATCTTCCCCGAGGTCGGCTTCTACCAGTTTTTCCATTCGTCTGTAAAGAATTCGCGTTAGTATTTTTCAGCCGTGACTTATTAAACTGATAGTTAGGTAATTTTCAGATCTGTCAACGCCTACTTTCTTTGGGACTGGAATTGTTACATTCTTCTTGAAGTCTGAGGGTATTTCGCCTGTCTCATACATCTTGCTCACCAGATGGTATAGTTTTGTCAGGACTGGCTCTCCCAAGGCTGTCAGTAATTCTAATGGAATGTTGTCTACTCCCGGGGCCTTGTTTCGACTTAGGTCTTTCAGTGCTCTGTCAAACTCTTCACGCAGTATGATATCTCCCATTTCATCTTCATCTACATCCTCTTCCATTTCTATAACATTGCCCTCAAGTACATTGCCCTTGTATAGACCCTTTATATACTCCTTCCACCTTTCTGCTTTCCCTTCATTGCTTAGAACTGGGTTTCCATCTGAGCTCTTGATATTCATACAAGTGTTTCTCTTTTCTCCAAAGGTCTCTTTAATTTTCCTGTAGGTAGTATCTATCTTACCCCTAGTGAAATACCAAGTTACAGAATGAAATTATTGTACACTCTACTTGAAGAGATAACATTGGCAGTCATACATGAGTGTTCGATGAATGGTATCTGGTTAGCCACTTCCTTTGCAATTCCTGCTATTTCTTGCCACTGACTTAGCGAAAGGCGTATGGAAGAGCACAGAGACGCCAAGACACAGCTAGAAGGATGAAGCTATCAGGCCACACGACAGCATCATGAAAAAATTTGAATGAGGTCACCTCAGTGAGCAGGATGAACAAACAGTAGGAAGAGATGAAGAAGACGCGTGTGGGGTTAGAGCCGCAGAGATCGTTTTAAATAGCCTGATATTCTCGACGTTTCAAACATTAAGGAACATCAATGCCTAACAAAATTTCAAAGGCTTAACATCAATACTGTAACGAACCGATACATGGCTGCATATGTCAGAGCACGTTTAAGGTCATGTGGCAGATATAGTATATTTACAGATCGAATAAGCAATGTAACTTCGAAAGAATTCTTAAACCAAAGGTTTCCGGCTAAAAAAAAAGTAATGTTAATACTCTAATGTTATCGTGTTTTGTTGTTATTCTATTGCACTCACGTAAATCTCTGACATGTTTACACAAACTAGAGATTCCTGTCCATGGAATCTATAAAATGTAAGTCGTGTGATTCAAGAAACACAAAATGAAATTATGAACCTATAACGAGAATCCTGCGCCCCAGTATGGTACAAGAGCACACACACGAAGAAAATAGACGTCCAGCTTAATAGCAGCATGAGGATTGTCTCAGGAACTCTACAATCAACTCCACTTCCCTGGCTTCATGCCCTTTGCAATATAGCTCCTCCCTCCCTTAGAAGGCAACAATCAGCTATCCGAGAATGGAAGGAAATTAATGACCGCTCTGTCTCTGAAGATAAACCTATCCGAAAAATATTGGACCATCTACCAACTACCCGCCTAAAATCCAGGAAATCAATATGGGAAGACGGAGTCCTCAAATTCCCAGAAAGGTACGCCGTAGCAAGGGAATGGAGGCAGTACTGGTCGCTGAATAATCACCGACCTCTCATCACTGATTTTGATCCTTCGATACCGGTGGAAGGAATGCAAATGCCCAGAAGAACCTGGTGCAGACTTAATCGTGTGAGGACTAACCGAAGCAGTTGTAAGGCCATTCTCCACAAATGGAAACTCACTGATGACCTACGATGCGACTGTGGTGCAGAAGACCTTGAAGATCTTCGAATGTCCTGCGAGGAGGTTTGAAGGAGAATGGAGGGATATCATGAATGCTACTCCACGTGCTGTTCAGTGGGTGACCTCCTTAGATGTCGACTTGTAATAGCTGCAGCGGCTGTCTCCCTAAACTTTCGCTTTTTGCTGTTTGCAATCAATTATTTAATAATATATTAGTAATTCGTTTATTATGTTAATTAATAGCTTGTGTGCAATTTTACTCTGTAGATGCCATATGCTAAATAAATAAATAATAACGAGAATCCTTACGTGTGTGAGATTTCGGCAAAGAATCAAATACTACTACGCACATGCACTGCGAAAATGAGGCGAAGACGTCAGGAAATTAAAATTAAAAGGAAAGTCATAATTTGATCTAATGTGATCGTCAATAACTTTGCTGTACAGTAAAGTAAATCTGAAAAACGCCGTCAGAAGGAGTGGCGAAGAAATTTAGGTAGGACTGTGGCTGAGATACATTCCTCGTATTATTAGTCGAAGCGTTTATACATTTACTTTCCAACAACCAGGCTTGCAATGATCAAAAATATGTGGCCTGTCGACTCCGGGAGAGCAGCATGTGGAGCAGCCTCACTTGTGATCAAAGTAAGCTCTGGAATTTTCTGCCCCCTCCTTGCAGTTTCGCCATTATTTGTATTCCACGAACAGTCACAGGCGGGAGAGCATCAAGAAATGTGGTCTTCATATAGATGAGTGGTCTGAAAAGTTCTCGTCCTCACAGTGAAAATGAGAATTAGTCTTGCTGGAGTTGGAAACTCCTGTAGTAAAGTCATCTTCTGGCCGGCTATTTGTGGTCTGTTTCCAGCGTCATAGGGAACTGGGTTTTTCTTCAGCCTGATGACGACGTCCCGGTTTTTCCTAAATCTCCTAAATGAGTGACTGATTTTAAGGGCGAATAATATCCCTATGACTACCGCTGCTTTCCAACATCAGTGGTTGTGAAACTCCTGAAAGTGTGCCACGAAGCAGCAGCTAGCAAAAGCTCTCTTAGTGGGAGAGGGAAATGGCCAGTGAAAGTGCCCAAAACTGGAGCGATATGGAAGCTCGCGAAATGTAGTAGTTGATCAGTTGTCCCCCTGGATGTGTGAGCCGTTTGCGCTCTGGAATTGGGATGCTGATTCGAGAATGGTAATGATTCCCGAGTTCGGAGAAATAGAGTGACCCACGAAGTGATTCTTCCAGTGCGAAAAACTCGGCGGACTGGGGAGGGCGTTTCCCGTTCGTGGGCGTAAAGTGCTCGCCGGTCTTGCGGTTTGATTGGTGAGAGTATTTCTGTTTACCGAGATGGCACACGAACGAAGGCAATATCCTCAAACTAAGTTGTACTCCTAAGACGTCAGCTGGACGGTTGGAGTTTTAGTGAAAGAGAAGGACTTTGCTAGGTACTTTTGTTTTGTTGTTGTGGAGAAAATCGCGAGGAGCTGTTAGAAGAAATTCGGAGATGGAATATGAAATTTTAGCGGTATACGTATTCCAGACCATTGGTTTGACCTCGGAATCTGTGTGATTGTACGAGAGCGTCCAATAAGTAATGCAACACGCTTTGTTTTGGCCATTTTCTGTTGAAAAAACGCAGAATTATTTGTGGAACAAAGACGTAGCCCTCAAAGTGGTGTCTGTAACAGAAGTGCGTTACAAGCAGAGAACTGTCATCGAGTTTCTTTTGGCGGAAAACCAAAGCATCGCAGATATTCATAGGCGCTTACAAAATATCTACAGGGACGTGGCAGTGAACGAAGGTATGGCGAGTCATTGTACGAGACGTCTGTCACCATTGCAAAGAAGGTCGCTGAAACTCGTCCGATCTGTTGTGTGCCGGTCAGCCGCACACGGATGTGACTCCTGCAGTATTGGTACGTGCGGACACTCTCATTCAAGGTGATCTTCGGATCACAATCAAAAACACCTCGATGCACAACTGGACTTCTCTGTTGGTAGTGCTGACACACTCGTCCACCAGTTGGGGTACTAAAAGATGTATGCCCGTTGGTTTCCTGTTTTTTAGATTGTTCGATTCCGCCATTAGAGAGAAGCGGTTACGAATGGCCTGTTGTTCTACAAGTCTTGAAGAACAATAAAAAGAAGAAGTTAGACACTGATCAGACAGAACATTACGACCAATTACGCAATAGCTGATATGTCCACCTTTGGCACGGAAAACAGCGGCGAAGCATCGTAGCATGGAGGCAATGAGGCCGTGGTGGGTCGCTGGAGAGTGTTGCACCACATCTGCACACACAAGTCACCTAATTCCCGTAAACTCTGGGGAGCCGGGGAGAAGGTCGTTGAGCTTTCACGACACGTTCATTCACATCGCAGATGTCTTTGATCGGGCTCAGTTCGAGGGGAGTTGGAGGCCCGGCACATCAATTGGAACTTGCCACTGCGTTCCTAGAGCTGCTCAGTCACGCTCCTAGCCTTGTAACATGGCGCATTATCTTGTTGAAAAAGGCCACAACTGTCGGTAAACATGATCGTCACGAAGTAGTGTATGTTGTCTGCAGCCAGTGTACAATACTCCCTGGCCGCCATGGTGCCTTACACGAGCTACACTGGACCCACGAATGGCCACGTGAACGTTCCACAGATCATAGTGGAGCCGTGTCTGTGTAAAGGAACTTTTCTCCTGGAATGCGACGGATTCGCGTCCTCCCAGCGGAATCATGAAGCAGGTATCGGGATTCATCAGACCAAGCAACGCTCTGCCACTGCGCCAACGTCTAGTGGCGAAGGTCACGTGACCTTTTCGGTCGTAGTTGGCAATGTCGTGGTGTTAACATTGACACATGCATGGGTTGAGGCTGTGTAGGACCATCGTTAGAAGTGTTCGGTGCACTGTGTGTTCAGACACACTTGTAGTCTGCCCAGTATTAAAGTCTGATGTTAGCTCCGCCACAGTTCGCCGCCTGTCATATTTTACCAGTCTGTCCAGCCTACGACGTCTGACATCTATAATGACGGGTGGCCGCCCAACCCCACGACATCTGGAGCGATTCCACCTCGGTTTCGCCACGTGTTAAAGACACTCACCACAGTACTCCTCTAACACCCGAAAAATCGTACAGCTTCCGAAATTCTCGTGCCGAGCTTACGGTCAAACTCACACGGGGAGTCCACGACGTTGGGATCGTGGATTTACTTCGAACTTTGTACATCTTTAGTAGGCCATTAAAACAACATAGTGTGCAGGTAGTAGGGTATACTGCTCCGAAAATTCCGAGAAAACCGCAAGAGTAATTTTACTCGTCTATTATGTAACCCATGTATCTGTGCGCAGCGTGCCGGATGTTAGAGTTAACGGAGGTCAAGTGTTTAGCGTTCGAGCTTCGCAAGACGAATGTGTAAGAGGCGATGTTTCCACTCTCACTAAAAAAATCATTTTTGTAGTACAAGTTTAAATTCTGTGATATTCAAAAAGATTTGTACCTACACGATTCGTTCTTGCTACATTAGCAACGTCTCACCGCTACGCAGGTTAATTGCCAAATGGGGCCTGCCTCAGTGTATGCAGCTCGAAGCGTCGAGGTGCAAAGTAGTTCCGAGTAACTTACCAGATTGCGTGTATAAGGAATTCCGCAAATCATGACAGGCATATGTTTTCAGGAAAACCCTACGCGCTTCTTCATTTACTTGTCGATAGTTATAAATACACTCCGGGAAATGGAAAAAAGAACACATTGACACCGGTGTGTCAGACCCACCATACGTGCTCCGGACACTGCGAGAGGGCTGTACAAGCAATGATCACACGCACGGCACAGTGGACACACCAGGAACCGCGGTGTTGGCCGTCGAATGGCGCTAGCTGCGCAGCATTTGTGCACCGCCGCCGTCAGTGTCAGCCAGTTTGCCGTGGCATACGGAGCTCCATCACAGTCTTTAACACTGGTAGCATGCCGCGACAGCGTGGACGTGAACCGTATGTGCAGTTGACGGACTTTGAGCGAGGCCGTTTAGTGGGCATGCGGGAGGCCGGGTGGACGTACCGCCGAATTGATCAACACGTGGGGCGTGAGGTCTCCACAGTACATCGATGTTGTCGCCAGTGGTCGGCGGAAGGTGCACGTGCCCGTCGACCTGGGACCGGACCGCAGCGACGCACGGATGCACGCCAAGACCGTAGGATCCTACGTAGTGCCGTAGGGGACCGCACCGCCACTTCCCAGCAAATTAGGGACACTGTTGCTCCTGGGGTATCGGCGAGGACCATTCGCAACCGTCTCCATGAAGCTGGGCTACGGTCCCGCACACCGTTAGGCCGTCTTCCGCTCACGCCCCAACATCGTGCAGCCCGCCTCCAGTGGTGTCGCGACAGGCGTGAATGGAGGGACGAATGGAGACGTGTCGTCTTCAGCGATGAGAGTCGCTTCTGCCTTGGTGCCAATGATGGTCGTATGCGTGTTTGGCGCCGTGCAGGTGAGCGCCACAATCAGGACTGCATACGACCGAGGCACACAGGGCCAACACCCGGCATCATGGTGTGGGGAGCGATCTCCTACACTGGCCGTACACCACTGGTGATCGTCGAGGGGACACTGAATGGTGCACGGTACATCCAAACCGTCATCGAACCCATCGTTCTACCATTCCTAGACCGGCAATGGAACTTGCTGTTCCAACAGGACAATGCACGTCCGCATGTATCCCGTGCCACCCAACGTGTTCTAGAAGGTGTAAGTCAACTACCCTGGCCAGCAAGATCTCCGGATCTGTCCCCCATTGAGCATGTTTGGGACTGGATGAAGCGTCGTCTCACGCGGTCTGCACGTCCAGCACGAACGCTGGTCCAACTGAGGCGCCAGGTGGAAATGGCATGGCAAGCCGTTCCACAGGACTACATCCAGCATCTCTACGATCGTCTCCATGGGAGAATAGCAGCCTGCATTGCTGCGAAAGGTGGATATACACTGTACTAGTGCCGACATTGTGCATGCTCTGTTGCCTGTGTCTATGTGCGTGTGGTTCTGTCAGTGTGATCATGTGATGTATCTGACCCCAGGAATGTGTCAATAAAGTTTCCCCTTCCTGGGACAATGAATTCACGGTGTTCTTATTTCAATTTCCAGGAGTGTATATTCGTTCTAAAAATTAAATTTAATTAAAAATGTAAGTTGTTACATACCACGAAATTCACTAAAACTTCATGCAAATATGCGTTGTGTTTTTCATCAGAACACCTCTCAAATGTCATACAGATAAAATAGTACGACCAGTGATGAAAAAAATTCAGATTAAAGGTTACGATTGAGCGCGTGCGTGTCGAACAGTAGCCTCGTAACTTTTTTTTATTTCTTTTTTTTTACGAAACTTGAGCGCTAACCACTTGTCCATCTTGAATACCAGCGTCGGAATCGTATGCACTGATATATGAGTTACATAATAGCCGCGTAAAACTTCTCTTGCAATTTTCTCGGAGTTGAAACAGTAGCGCGCCTTAGTACGCACACATTATGTTGTTTTAATGGCCTACTATAGAAAAAATGTGAAATGTGTGTGAAATCTTATGGTACTTAACTGCTAAGGTCATCAGTCCCTAAGCGTACACACTACTTAACCTAAATTATCCTAAGGACAAACACACACACACACACAAACCCATGCCCGAGGGAGGACTCGAACCTCCGCCGTGACCAGCCGCACAGTCCATGACTTCAGCGCCGTACACCGCTCGGCTAATCCCGCGCGGCGGTCTACTGAAGGTGTAAAAGATCTGAAATAAATCTGCGATCCTAACGTCGTCACTTCCCCTCGTCAGACAGATCGCGCGGCTTCCCCACTCTAAACGCGGACAAAGCGCTCACTGATACTGCACAGAAAAGCCGAACAAACCGGCACACCAGTCTAACATCGTGTAGGGCCTCCGCGATCAAGGATGAAGTGGCATGGACTCGACTAATGTCTGAAGCGGTGCTCGAGGGAACTGACACCATGAATACTGCAGGGCTGCCCATAAATCAGTAAGAGTACGAGGGGCTGCAGATAACAGCACGTCGCAAGGCATCCTAGATATAATCAATAATGTCCATGTCTGGGGACTTCGGTGGCCAGCGACAGTGTTTAAACTCAGAATAGTGTTGGCTCTGAGCACTATGGGACTTAACATCTTTGGTCATCAGTCCCCTAGAACTTAGAACTACTTAAACCTAACTAACCTAAGGACATCACACAACACTCAGTCACCACGAGGCAGAGAAAATCCCTGACCCCGCCGGGAATCGAACCCTGGAAGCCGGGCGCGGGAAGTGAGAACGCTACCGCACGACCACGAGCTGAGGACTCAGATTAGTGTTCCTGGAGCCACTCTGTAGCAATTCTGGACTTGCGGCGTGTTGCATTTTCCTGCTGGAATTGCGCAAGTCTGTCGGAATGTATAATGGACATGAATGGGTGCAAGTGTTCAGACAGGAAGCTTACGCACGCACCCCACACCATTAAAGAGCCTCCATCAACTTGAACAGTCTCATGCTGATATGCAGGGTCAGTGGGTTCATGAGGTTGTCTCCATACCCGTACACGTCCATCCGCTCTATACAATTTGAAACGAGACTCGTCCGACTAGGCAATATGTTATCAGTCATCAACAGTCCAATGTAGGTGTTGACGGGCCCAGGTGAGGCATAAAACTTTGTGTCGTGCAGCCATCAACAGCATATCGATGATGTTTCGTTGAATCCGTCGCACGCTAACATTTGTTGGTAGCCCAGCACTGAAATCTACATCAATTTGCGGAAGTGTTGCACTTCCGTCACGTTGAACGATTCTGTTGAGTCGTGGTTTGCCCCGTTCTTGCAGGATCTTTTTCCGGCCACAGCGATGTCAGAGATTTTATGTTTTGCCGGATACATGATTTCACGCTACACTCGTCAAATGGTCGTAAGGGAAAATCTCCACTTCATCGCTACCTCGGAGATGCTGTGTTCCATCGCTAGTGCGCTGACTACAACACCACGTTCAAAGTCACTTAAATCTTAGCCTGTCATTGTAGCAGCAGTAACCGATCTGGTAACTGCGCCAGACACTTGTCTTATATAGGCGTTACCGACCGCAGTACCGTATTCTGCCTGTTGACCTATCTCTGTATTTGAATACGCTTGCCTATACCAGTATCTTTGGCGCTTCAGTGTATATGCACCACATGTGTGGGTCTAATTAGCAGTCATTCCTCGTCAGGTGATTCTGTTATCGCTTGGACAGATTTATATCGATAGTAGGTCGGTGGTCACAAAGTTCTGGTGATCAATGAGTAAACCACTGCTATTGTAACTGTTCAAATGATACGAATCCCATTTAAAGCTGTGACCGAAGATCCTGTGTTTACTCGGTGGTGCAAATAATTTTCCTTCGATCTGCTCCACATTCAACTGCGAACGGACCGTAAGTTATAGAATTTCATGCTAGAGGGGGTGTTAAGGAACTCTGCCAGTCTGCTTACCGCTTCATCACGTCCTACGTTTCACTGGACAGGATGCTTCCCACGTACCTACCCTGTAGATATTATACGAGAAAAAACAGCAAAAGCGTCAGACTTTCAGACATCGACGCGGCTTTTGTTACGTACTTACGTTTGCAGGTGGGGCCGATGGAGAACTGTCGCGGTTTCCGAGTTCTGGAACCGGCGCTGCTGTACCTAGTGCCCTACTACGAGTAGATGAAATTCTTTTCGGAGGAGTATACCAATAGCACGCTGGTTGACCTGCAGACAGCTTTCGCAGCTCACGTGTGGAACAAGCTCAGCGTCGAAGCCGAATTCGTGCCGCGAAACTCAGCCTACGCGATACTTGCACGCGAAAATTGTCCGGACTCCGTCAGTGTCGCCGGGGGACGCTTCTGATAGCGACGTCTCTGTTTCTAAACACAAACTTTTCCAGTAATCGAGAACACCGATGATGGTTAAAATTACCCAAAAATACGAGGGTCGGTCAAAAAGTAATGCCTCCCATTTTTTTCTACTTAAAGAAATTAAGTTAAGTGAAAAATTTGAATTTGGCGCCATTCCTCAAACCTTCTTCTGCAATCCACTGCAGTAGTAACTTTCTGTGTCAACAGGTGGCAGCACAGCAGAAGTTTGTAAGATGGCCGACATCGATGTTCGTTTGAGACAGCGTTGTGTGATTGAATTCTTGAATGCAGAAGGTGAAACGCCCATACGCATTCATGAAAGACTGAAGAAGGTGTATGGTGTTGTGACAGTGGATGTCAGCACTGTTAGACGATGGGTTCGTCGTTGTATGGAAGCTAAAGGGCAAACACCGTTGACTGACGAAAAGCGGAGCGGCAGGCCGGTGAGTGCAGTGACTCCACACAACATTCAGCAAGTTGATGACATCATTCGTGGTGACCATCGGGTGACTGCAGATGAAGTGTGTCGCATTATTTCTCTTAGTAAAGGCAGTGTGATCACGATTATTAAACAATTGGGGTACTCAAAAGTTTGGGCACGGTGGGTTCCAAGAATGTTAACCGATCAGAATAAAGAGGCAAGGAAAACAATAGCCTCCCAACACTTGCAGCGCTTCCGTTTGGAGGGAGATGAGTTTCTGAAAAAAATTGTGACCGGGGACGAAACATGGGTGCATTTTTTTGAACCCGAATCAAAGAGGCAGTCAATGGAGTGGCGTCACACAAGCTCGCCGAGGAAGAACAAATTCAAAACTGTGCGATCGGCAGGGAAAGTTATGGCAACAGTTTTCTGGGATACAGAGGGTGTGATTCTGGTTGATTTTTTGGAGCAGGGGTGCACAATAAATACTGTTCAATACGTCACAACCCTCAACAAACTTAAAGCACGTCTTCAGCGAGTTCGCCCAACAAAATCACTGGCAGATGTTCTTCTTTTGCATGACAATGCAAGACCACACACCAGTCGTCACACCTCTGACGAGATTGTCAAAATTGGATGGGAAGTTTTGCCTCATCCCCCATACAGCCCTGACCTGGCACCATCAGACTTCCATCTGTTCGGGCCACTAAAAGAAGCTCATCGTGGGATTCATTTTGAAGATGAGGAGGCCGTCAAAACATCCGTGCGTCAATGGCTTAGGAAGCAGAGCTGTGATTTTTACCGTGCTGGGATACATGCCCTTGTTCAAAGATGGACCAAAACTGTAGAGATGGGCGGAGATTACATTGAAAAATGACAAAATGATCCTCAATGTTGTGGTTTTCAACCTATGTAATTGCATTTAAATTTCCTGACAATTAAACGTAGAAAAAAAAATAGGAGGCATTACTTTTTGACTGACCCTCGTACTTTGGTCTGCAATCACTTGTGACGTCACGAGACGACCTAGTCATCCGACACCAGGTTTACTTCAACAACTTCGAGCTCAAACCTGTTATTTGGAAAGTAATGTGATACTTTTGTACATATGCCGAAATAGTGCAGAGTGCAGTAATTGAAAGAATATCTGTTTGCTTTCAAATCCAGTCCTCAGGTGGAAACCGCTGTAGGAAATGGGCCGAAGGGTTCCGGCTCACCGTGTTGACTGATGTGATCTAAAAATCAGACGAAGTAGTTGGATGGCTTCGGCTACGGCACCATATCACAGTTAGACCAAAGTACCCATAACTTTAAATTTATGTTGTTTAGTGCAACTAAGTTGCTTCTGTCACTATTTATTTAGCTATTTTAAAGCTTTGTCAACAAATAATAAAAAAAATTCTGTGAATTTTATTAGTCAGTTCAGGAGAAGATATCAACTTCAACGTCCTTTGCTACATCTCCGTTTTTATTGTCTTCAATTTTTTTTTTAATTATTATAAGATTGAGGAACACGTATGTCACTTACTCTGTAGGTTTTCAGCCTAACACAGATGGCGCACATCTGGGCCTAAATACTGTAATCTCTGGAAAGATGGAGTTCTGTGTAATTGCAGCCTTGTGCCTTCAGCTACTTATTTATGACAGTCATGCTATCAGCGTGGCAAATTTACCGAACAGAACTACAAGTTAGAAGAAGCACTCCATTGTAAAAGCGACAATAAAGAAGAGCTAGAGTTTTCACAAACATTCATTTCCCTCTGCTTTTGAATGTCAAAAAGTACGCCACATGTCCAAAAAAAAACGATAAATACTCATGTCTCCCAAAATTCTGCACGGGTGATGTGTTTGCGGCACAAATTCACTGCTCCGATCTCGGTGATCGGTTGTAAGTATGTGAGCACTCCCGTATGGCAAAGATCTGGATACACTGTTCTTTTAGCAACTAAGATATTTTGGCTGTTAACTGTAGGAAAAAAGTATGTGGAGTTAAAATAAGAACTATTTATTTTGCTTAATTATTTTGTTTAAAAATATTTTTTTACCACCTCTAACAATATTTAGCATATAATTTTAGTGCTAAACAGGTTCACAGCATCTTTGCAGTCTATATTTAAGTTAATGCAAATAAATAATTCAGTTTTATCAAACTCAGAGACACTTTGTTTCTATCATCTTACCAGTTAATAGTCAGCAGAGACAAAAAAAACTTTCTTTGTGAATGTTAAAATAGTGGGAATCGACAGTAGAAATGAAATTAAATTATACAAATCACAATCATCATTTGCCTCATTACATATCTGTTACCATTTTTGCTCAGTGGGTAATTTTGCAAAACCTTCAGAAGTATATAACTGATCATATTATTTGTTCAATAATGCTTTTCCCCTGTAAAGATCATCGATATTAAAATTGTTATTACAGCTTTAAATTTTCCATTGTGTTAACAAGTTGGTCAAATCCAACATTAGTTTTTAAATTTATGTTGTTTGGTGTAACTAAGTTGCTTCTGTCACTATTTATTTAGGTATTTTAAACCTTTGTCAACAAACAATAAAAAAATTCTGTGAATTTTATTAGTCAGTTCAGGTGAAGATATCAATATAATATTTTGCCTGCTCTGTATCCAAATAGAATTCCTGTTTTCTTTTTGTTAGTCCATATTTTAGATTTCCCATGATATCAACATATACAAAATTGTTATCCAGTTACCTTCCAGGAATTCTGGAGCTTTATTAAATAAAATTAAAATATGGCTACAATCATTTGAATCATGTCATTGTCAGATTTAAGCCTGAACAAGTTTTGCAGAATCAGTGAATATTTTCTCTGTAGGTCATTAAGATCTTCTGATGGCTTTCCACTTTAATGATAATGTATTTATGCATGGTAAAAGAGGAAGTCCGTTAATTTTCGCATGTCATTTCACTTCCCAAAAGTCTCCTTGCACTGATTCTACATATATTTTTTCAGTTCTTCTCTCTTCACAGCAAAGTGGGAAAAACGAGGATACGTTTTCAAAACTACAGTTTCTATCTCAAATGACAAAAAACTTGCACATCTCATTTACTTATGCACTATACATGAAACACAATTTCCCTTAATCAAATTTGGTGCCAAATATCTCATATTTGTGAATAATGCATGGTTAACTCCAAAATTAACATTTGCGTGTCAGCACTTTGCCCATATACATTATGAAAAGATAATCTGAATGTTTCCATTGACTTCTGAGTTGTTTGAAACATGTCAACTGCAGACTCATTAATATGTTCATAAAAAGTATTAATTTATTCGGTATTTCATTTTTGAGTGTTAAGTTTTGTACTATTAATGCAAACAGTTCTTTTTTTTAATTTTTGGAAACCTCCATTTGTAAGCAGTAAAGTAATTTGTGTCTATTTACATTTCCTATCGTACTTTGAATAATGTGTGGACCCAACACCTCTGCGACTACACCTTCGTTTCTGGTTCTAGCCAGGCAAATACTTGGTGCTGTAGTTGAACTAATTTGAATAATTTTACTAAGTTTCACAATACAGGCCATACTGTTATAAGAGATATTACATTTATAGTGTAATATGTGAAGGCTAGTTCAGTTGCAGTAACATTTCCTGCATCACTGAAAATTTGGACTTTTAGATGTGAAATAAGAAGTAGAGTCGAGGAATTTCTCAAATAGTTCAAATTTTTCTCATTACGATTTAGATTTATGTGGTTTTGTTTCCAGGTGTTGCTGAACCTGAAAATAACAAGAACAAATCGTCACTTCACTTAACACTAGCACTAATCCAGCCACCTGTCATAACCACAAGAAAACATTCACACACATATACATAACACATGAAAGCACAAACGATTCCAGCAGAAACTTCGCAGAATTTGCATTTCAAAGTTTCAAGGATCATTCGTTAATCAAGGACCATGTTCAATTTCCCATTGATGTTTATACTTCTGCAATCGTTTTTCTTCAGTCCTGTCTTATCAATATATTGGCGCATTTTTTGGTATAATCTATTCACAATATACACAGCTAGAAAAAAATCGCCACATCAAGAATGAGTTGAGCGACAGAAACGAAAGTCGGCAGGCGTGTTTCTACATCTGTAATACGATGTCTATTCAAATTTCGGGCCAGTCGTTTAGGAGCGGTGCTCGTAGCACCACTATGTGGAAGCGAATCGGGTTTGCTTTAAATAAACGCTGTAACGGTCCTGAGCGTTAGTTACCTTTGAGATTGGATGTGGTGAGTTGGTGTTAGTAAAAAATGCCTCAAAAAAGGTGACAAAGACCATATTATCAACACGTCACTGAGTTTGAACGAGGTCGTGTAACAGGGCTACTTCGAGAAGCTGGTTGCCCCTTCCGCGATATTGCAGAAAGCCTTGGCAGGAATGTAGCCTCTATACGTGATTGCTGGTCGCGGTGGTCACGAGAATGTACGTCATAAGAAGACCGAGCTTCGGACACTACCGAGAGGTAAAATATTGTGTTCAGAGAATGGCTTGGCGCATCGTACTGCAGCTGCAGCAGCAGTCTGAGCAGCGGTTGGCACCACGCTGACACAACGAACTGTCACAAATCGGTTACTTCAATGATAGTTCCGAGCCTCATGACCTGTGGCGTGCCCTGCCTTCAAACCACCGCCATTTGCGACTTCAGTGGCGTCAAGCGAGAGCTAATTGGTTGGCAGGCTGGAGGTCTGTTGCGTTTTCTGATAGAAGCTGTTTCTTTCCCAGAGCCAGTGATGGTTAGAAGCAAGTCAGCTGAGGGTGTGAAGCCAACCTCTATGCGTGCTAGACACACTGGACTTAATCCCGGAGTTATGGTTTGGGGTACGTTTTCTTATGACGGCAGGAGCACACGTATGGTTATTCCACGCACACTGACTGCAAATTTTTACGTTGGTCTGGAGATTCGACCTGTTGCGCTGCCAGTCATGAACAGCATTCCAAGAGCCGTTTTCCAACAGGATAACGCTCACCAACGTACAGCTGTTGTAACCCAACATACTCTACAGTGTCGACACACTGCCTTGGTCTGCTCGATCACCACATCAGTCTCGAATCGAGCACATATGGGACATCATAGGACGACAGCTCGAGTGACATCCAGAACAGCATTAACCGTCGCTGTATTGACGGACCAGCTGCAACCACCATGGAATCCCATCCCACTTGCTGACATCCAACATCTGTACAGCACAATGCATGCACGTTTGCATGCCTGAGTTCTATATTCTGGCTGTTACACTGGTTATTAATGTACCAGCATTTCACATATCCGATGGCTTATCTCGAGCTTACATTAACCTGTGATCCTGCAACGTTTATCACTTATATATGTTGTCTTTACAAATGTATTCCCGAAATTTCATTATTCTACAATAATTCTTTTTTAGTAGTGTGATTTTTTGCGCCATTGTATTTCATACGTTTCACGATTAATATCACACTTTTTATGTGTACATGGAGCACTCAGTTTAGTAAAGTTGCCACTATCCATGCTTCACTATTATATAAAACTATAAAACTGAACCCCCGAACTTTATCCACCGCTCACAAAACAAGTTGAAATACACAACACAAGTCTTTTCCTCAATACAATAACACTACAACTTTGGATCGCAAGTACACGACAGGTTGCACCTAGTACCGATTCGTAACGAGCAGTTCTTTGGAGGCCGTCGACTAACTTTTCGTGAAACAAATGCTCCGCACAGAGATGCTTACTTCACTTAGTCTAGTCTGACAGACTCATATGCGGTACTTACTAGTTGCAAAGAATATAAAATTAACAGGTTTCGCTCTTCCTCAGTTGAAAGGTTGACAAGAAACATTCACATAATACTTCGAGATCGGCAATATCGCTGTTTGAGGTTTTGTTATGCCCAAAAGCAAGTCTTAGTTTATGGTTCAGTTACTCAGCTAATGCATTATACGCAAAATTACGATCAGATTTTGAGGCCATTTAAGGATTTATGTAAAATAAATCCTAGAAGTATCATATTATGGAAAATAAAGTATTTTCTTGTACTCTATTGTTTTCATAAAGTAGAGTGAACAGGTGTGATTCTAACAATTTTCCCGTCGTAAAGAGTATTCCATCAAGTTTCGGACTGAAGCCGGTTGACGTCGACTAATTGCCACGACATTTCGGCTTGCAACCATTGACTGATCTTCAGGTGAGTATTTTTCGGTGGAGATTGCTAGTTCACGTCCCTAACTTCATACCAAATATTGGTGGGGAGACGCATGCGCAAAGACAGCCGCTATATGAGCAACCTCTGTCGAGTTTGGCGCCCACTTCGAACATTACTCAACGTATAGCGCAGACGCATGCGTAATGGTGATAATAACTGCGCACACCCCGCCGAAATGCAGGCTCATAGAGTTAAAATTCAGAAGTTAAATTGATAAAATTAGCTAGTGTCAGACATTTCATTACTTATAAATGTCAAGAAATTTAAAAAAAAATCACCGGGACCCAAGCCTTATCCAGTTGGACACAGCACATCACGATTAATAAGCGCGTATTTCCACCAATTCCATAATAAGTGAACACCAGAAAGATCTCCTTGAGACCGAAATTTCTGTGGTGAAACAATCCACAGAATGTCCTGTGTATATACACTTCGATAAGACTGGCTTACTGGGCTACGAAATGAGAGTGTGACGATCACTTTCAACGCATCTTTGACGTACTGTGCATGTTTCCTGACCAATGTAAGCTTTGCATCCTCATATTTTCGCGACGCAAAGACTGATCCATAAAATTTTGGGCGTACAGCCGCATAAATTCGACTTCTTCTTCTAATAATTCGGCAGAATAACCATCCATCCATCTTCAGAGCGAGCGGAGGTGACTGACACTCCAGTTTTTTTTATTTTTTTATTTATTGTAATTTCATTCCTCTGCCCCATATGGGTAGGAGAGGACTGGCAGAAGCACAATTCGCTGTTCTACAGCTGAGTAGCATTACAAAAAATATAAAATGGGAACTTATATAAAAAGGGTGGGAAAAGGGGGATATAAAAACACAGTAAACGGTGACAATGGAAGTTAAAATAGACACTGACATGGGGACATTCAATGAGGAACAGTTAAAAGAAAAGGAAGTCGACATAAAGTAAAATAACACAGTTTGCGACTCATGGGGGACTTGAAATACACTGGAGTCACACACACAAGTTAAATGTCGGCCACAGTATAAAAACACATAGAGCAAGGGACACTTAAAAAGCACTGGAAGCAACAGAACACACACGAAGAATAAAAAACCGCTGGTAGGGGTCGAATGACCTCTGGTCTGACTTTGCAATATTTTTTACGCTTATTGTTAACAAATTTGTTATAATTTATATTCATGTTATGATGAGGACCGCTGCGCAAGCTCTTGCTTCATAAACCATCAGCGTAAACGCGTATCCTACAATGACATTTGAAATTGTATTTGAAAAGGTCGGAAATTGAGTTACGCTATACTCTCAAATGTTCTGTTCCGATGATTCTACAATACAGCATCATAGATGTCACACAGTGTTTATATCATTATGATGCGTACATCTCTCATTTATTTGTCACTATTCCCGTGACAAATTGCAATATTCATTACATTCACTAATTAAATATTCATCATGGCACATATCAAACTCTATACCTACTAATTCTACTAATGGTTGAAAAACAGATCGTACTTAAAGGTATTGTTTTAAGCTAATTTCATCATTGGACTTAACGTCCTTCAACTTCTCCATATTCATTTAAATTTTGATGGGTTAATCATTCATTTACATATGTATCACACATATTACATAGTGAACACAGACATGAAACACAATTCTTATACTACACAAAATATATGCTGAAATGTTTCCAACACTTACATGCTAGACATAAAATACAATAAATTACTTATGCTATTTCAATAAATCTCTTTAGGTCTTTGTGAGGGTATAATCCTTTTATCCTCCTGTTATTCATCTTCGCTATCAGGTAGCTACAATTGTGCAGTATTTGTACAATTTTGTGCGGTCGTGTATATTGCATTTGCCATTTCTCATTTTTCTTTGTTATTGATGAAGACTTAGGATGGTTTCTTATTAGAACTAAGTCGTTTACTTGACACTGGAATATTTTCTTCGTCGTCTTGTCATACTGTATCTTTTGCTAGTGTGCACATCTGGTCATGTTATTGATCGCGTCCTTTATATTATCATCGTGACTTTTATCATTGTGTGGTATTTTTGGCAGTGGTGTTATCCATTCATTAGGCTCTGAAGTACTGAATAACAACTCATGAGGTGTGTAGCCTGTTGATGGTTCAAATGGCTCTGAGCACCATGCGACTTAACTTCTGAGGTCATCAGCCGCCTAGAACTTAGAACTAATTAAACCTAACAAACCTAAGGACATCACACACATCCATGCCCGAGGCAGGATTCGAACCTGCGACCGTAGCGGTCGCTCGGCTCCAGACTGTAGCGCCTAGAACCTCACGGCCACTCCGGCCGGCGCCTGTTGATGGATGTAGTAAATTGTTGTGTATGTTTTCGAATAAGAATACCAATTCTGGCCATTTTGTGTGTTGTTGGTGGGTATATGTTCTGATAAACCTGTTGAGTTCACGGAAGATGCTCTCCACGGGGCTTGCTTCTGGCTGAAAAGGAGCAACTAATATATGCTTGATGTCCTGGTCGTGTAAAAACGCTCTCCACATGCGGCCCGTGAAATATTTAGCATTGTTCGTCAAGATATTTTGTGGTTTTCCTATTTTCGGTATGAAATCTTTTAACATGCATTGTATCATATGCTTGGCGGTAGTGGTTTTCATCAGATAATGTTTCACATATTTCATAAAGGAGTCACAAATAGCCAATATATATTTCATTCCACCGCGAGCGGTCGGTAGTGGTCCCACGACGTCCTCCGATACAATCTGAAGTGGCTGAATGGGAATGATCGAATGTAGAACGGTTTTGTTACTTCTATTGCCGGCTTTTGCTTTCTGACAAATGTCACATGTTCTTACTATTTTTTGAACCATACGTTTAACATTCGGAATATAACAATATCTTTGTATTACGGCTACACACTTTTGTATTCCTACGTGCCCCCATGCGTACTGTGTGTACCAAACAAAATTTTATGTGCATTTGTTAGTAATACACAGGCACCAGGTTTCTGAGTCTGTGATGTTTCGGTGATATAATAAATTGTTCTCTGTTTTATAACGTAAGGTTTAGTGTCTTGTTCTGTTATTATTGAGTATTTTATTTTCTTCCAGATATGATCTTCGTCTTGCAGCTGTCCAGTATTCCTGTCGACGACCGACTGAATAAAGATTTTTCTAACAATAACAACAGCAAAACATAATAATGTAAGAGGACGCGTTGCAGTTGCTGACTGTGTTCGGCAGTTCGGTTTAGGCTTTCTTTATTTCGTTTATTTCCAACTGTACCTTCTCAAACTGCATATTTATACTTTCCATTAAAACCCTATCTCTCTCTCTCTACCTTTTTCTTCCCTTAATCTATCTCTTTCTTCTAATTTCCGGGGAAATTCCGCAATTGGATCTGGTATCGGTGAACGTAGTGGTGTCGTTGTTACTCCACTCCTTTGAACATTGACACTGGCCCTGCTGGTAGCAGGTACCGGTTCTAATCCTCCAGTGTGCTCACTACTTTCTGTCATTTCACAGGAAACTACAGCATCTACGTTCTCACCCCTTAGGTCACTGTCAACATCTAACATCTCGGTACCCCTATCCATTTCGCTCAACAACTGAACATTATTGGGAATATTGGTATTATTATCTGGTTGTAACTCCAAAACTCGTCCAGCTTTATCCATAATGTCAATAAAGTCACTTTACTCACAACAGAAGCGTCCGATCTTACCCGTCGGCTTTGACCCATGACGTCACAAATACCGCGGAAACGACTATAAACAATTCCAATATGGCGGATATAAAAACATCGCATACGTATTGTAAACACTGAAATACACAAGTTTCACAAAAAGCCTAATGACTGTAACGGGACAAGCGTGGGAAATTAGGGGTTTTTGGGTGCGGAGAAACTAAATATACAGAAATGTAGCCACCGACCGCCATTCAAAACCACGCAAAACAACGAAATAAATCAACATCACAAAACTGACCAAATACCAAAAAACACATTCCTGTCCATAATCGGACACTTCCCTTAACCTATATAGCTCAACAGAACCTACCGATCACATCCCCCAATAGAAAACTAAGAAACGAAAGCTTCCCTTACACCTACATACATCGGCACTTATGCAGTTTAGCAGGTACGGAAAAAATTTTTCATTTTTTTTCAAAATTTGATCATCATGTGTCGTTATGCGGTGGGGGGAGTCTGCAGTGCCCCCCCATCCCCCCACAGGCTTCATTAGTGTCAAATCAATATTTTCGAATCATAGGCGGCCGCTGCCGCGGCCGCATTCCAAAAAAAAACTCCCAACCTAACCTCAAGTGGGCTACGCTACAGATCAATATGTTCATCAAATTGCTTCATATTACGTATACATGTTCATTAGTGTCAAATCAATATTTTCGAATCATAGGCGGCCGCTGCCGCGGCCGCATTCCAAAAAAAAAACTCCCAACCTAACCTCAAGTGGGCTACGCTACAGATCAATATGTTCATCAAATTGCTTCATATTACGTATACATGTTCATTAGTGCCAAATCAATATTTTCGAATCATAGGCGGCCGCTGCCGCGGCCGCATTCCAAAAAAAAACTCCCAACCTAACCTCGTATTCAGGGCTACGCTACAGATCAATGTGTAGGTCCCTTACGTCACGGGTCAAAGCCGACGCGTGAGATCGGATGTTTCCAACCTATACCCAATACACAAAACATACATAAATAACCAAAAAAAAAAAAAACGGAACTTACCTCAAAAAAGTTCCAGCTCCACAAACTAGATTGGCCACCACAATCACACACAAATGCACACACGCACGCACACACACACACACACACACACACACACACACACACATACAAAAACACACACACACACACACCAACGAAAAAATACTGAACTAAAATAAAAACCCAACCCACCCAAACGTCAACCCCCTCCCCCACAACTCCAAAATACAACACACAAACACTATACAACAAAATAAACCACCCACCCACCTACCCAGCCCACCCTAACTAACCACTTTCGGTCTATACATTTTACCCACAGCCCTTAAAAAAACCCGAAGAATGCAATAGCCCTCTGGGACACTCTTCCGCCAACAGTACTCATCTAAATGAGACTGAAGGTTGGAAGAGCGCCTCTTCCCCCTCCCAAGAACTGACTTAACCGCTCCCCACATCCCCTCAATTGTGTTAGTGCAAGCCCCAGTATCATAATTCTTAAACTCTAGACTGTGGTTCACTACTAAATGATTAAATCCCCTCTCACCCAACCCCCTATATGAAGAAAACGCATCTGAAACTACTGTGGACCCCGGCTCTACATACTCCTCAATTAACCCCACTAATTCAGGCTTCGACCTCCCCTCCACAACCCTAAAAACACATTCAGTACCCCCACCCCCCTGAACAACAGCCCCCCACACCCAAAGACCAGCCACAGACTTCCCCCTCCCATACTTCCTTTTACCAAACTGCGACTCATCCACCTCCACAAGCACCCCATGCCCACCCAACTTACCCCTGTACTTAATAAATTCGGAACACACCTCACGACAAAAGGAATACCAGTCTAAAACAGTCCTCTCACTCACACCAGTCTCAAACGCGCAAAAACTCTGCCCGCAACTATAACAAAAATAATACGTAATAAGCACAATCTCACGCATGGCCAATCTAGACTTCTCGAACCAGGTACCACGCCTTACAGAACGCCATACGCCATCTTTCCGGCAACACCACATGTATCCGTCCCTGGTCCGAGAGTCCGGAACTTTAACCAATTTCATAGGTTCACGGCACACACCGCACTTCACGACCTCGGCAATTAAGCCAAATAGCTGAAGAAATTTAATCAGCTCTAAAGCTGTCTCCCCCATCATCGCCCTCAACCGAACACTGTTAAGGCGGTCTTTCATATCCATTCCTGAACAAAAAACCACAACCAAATACACTCAATAACAAACTCACCCGACGTACAGCAATGAGCATTAAATTAACCATTAACTCACTAATAGAAATTCCGCTTCAAATCCAACACCTGAGCAACAGAAAACTGACCCCACCACACGAAACAAACGAAACAAACGAAAACCATGAACACACCACCAGAGAGCACGACAAACAAAAACAAGACATCTACAAACACGCCACAATCGCAAATCAAACTCCGCGCCGTAATGACGTCACACACCACAACACGCTTACGTCACGGGTCAAAGCCGACGGGTAAGATCGGACGCTTCTGTTGACCCCAACAAAACTTACTCTAGGCTACAAATGCAGAATAAGTTCTTCAATAAGAATGGTTACTACTTTTAATATCACAATAATACTTTGTTTACGGTTGTTTTTACAAATACAAACTGTTATCTACTTCACTATGTACCATGTATCATCTACCATACTGTACTCTGATGATACGGGTCTATGTAGCAAGACGTGATGCTTAGTGGTCGTTACCTTGGTACTTTTCTTATTTCTATCTCCGTCCTCTCAGGGTCTAAAATTTTCTTCTCTGGTACTATCGTTCGTCAAATTTGTACATGAAATGAAATTTGTTTGGTATTAGAATACATACTATACATGTTAAAAAAACACACCCACACACACACACACACACACACATATACATATATATAATCACTATGTGTTGCCCCAATATTACTGGGTCATATATATAAATCGCGCCCCACATTATTGGGCAGCATTTATATTATCCCTTCCTTTCTGTGTTTATTAATTATTATTATTACTAAGTGAAACACAAGAAAGGTATAACATTATATATATAATGATTTGTAGGTGGCCAAAGATAAATATTAAATTATGTTTCAAATGAGCGCCAGGCTTCCTACACATTATTTCAAATGCTTTCAGCGAAATGTAATGCAGGCTAAGTTCACTGACCTAGAATAAGCCGTATCTTTGAAAGTATGCATTTCTTGAAGAAATAAAATTAGTAAAGCTTTGCACTTTAGTTAATTGAATGACTTGAAATGATTCTTTCTGCTCTGGCTGTGGTGATATGTTACACAAAGAAAATAAATTTCAATACGCCACGTAATGGCGGCCAATTGTTACCAGTCAAAGATCACTGCTGCTCGCTTCCCAGAGGCTGAAAAAATGCTAAATAACTTGTTGCAACTATTAATTCAGGAAGAATTGTTTGCATGGGTTCTTTAAGTAACATAATGCACTCACTTTTTGCAAATATATTTACACTAAGCACAGAATACACACTTCATTATTCGCTACATACGAGAACAAATAGAACAAAAGCTACCGCATTACAATAGCAAGCGTACCTTACATACAGCAGAAGAAATGATCTGACTCGAAATGATTTTAAATATCTTTTTTCTCTTATATATAATGACAAAGATAGTAATGTTAGTTTCGAGAACGTTATGCACTACTATCTCACTTAATATAAATAATGTCTTTTTGTTACATTGCAATCGATATAGTCTTTCTTTGAAGCTAAAGAAAAGGCTAAACGCAGATAATTTCGCTGTTGAGCACACACACATAAACACACACACCGAGAAAGAGAGAGAGAGAGAGAGAGAGAGAGAGAGAGAGAGAGAGAGAAGGGTTCCTACTTATAATAAGCTTAAATGAACATATAGCAACACATTTTTACCCTTAATATATAACCTTATACAGTCTGTACCGATGTATATCAACATACCTTGATTCAGGGGATAGGATTTGTATATTCGAAGAAGATATCTGGACTGCTGGACAACCATATGCTGACAAGAACATATATTTTTCCATACACTTTTGCAAACATCTTATCACTGTTATCTTCAGTATCGTAATCAGTCACCTGAAATACACTGCTATACTCAAATAGACGAGTAGTAACAGATGCCGCACCTCCTATAGAGTGCAGAAGAGACAGCATCCACAGGAGAGGACTATCCTCCATCTGATTCTCTGGTGTGCGACTCTTGGGAGTCCTCGCAACACACTCATTTGCAACAGCTTCCAGTAGCCTGACAGCAGGCAGGGCGATATCCAGGGGTTTTGCAGCACCTTGACCAGCCTTCGGTTAACACAGCTCTCAATCGTATAGTCAAGGAGCAGACTGCCTCTTACCTGTTGCTGCAATCTGGGAGATGGGGATACACAAATCATGGCCTGCAACATAATAAGACGGAAAAGGACAGCTTAGCTGAGCGTCTTGTAAAAAGGGTAATGGGGGCACAAGCACACAAAGCAAAAGCCCTGTGGTTACTGGAGTCAGAGGAGAACATTTTTTTAGGTTAGAATTATGTTACAGACAGAATGGCTTGAAAGCAGAATAGAACTGGACGACAATGTAACAGTTTTCAGAAAAATAAAGTTAGTGTTATCGAAGTTAGGGGATTGAATAACAAGATAGATGACCTTCTTGTATGTCTAGAAGATGTGGAAAATTCTGAAATGATGGGTGTCTCAGAACACCATGTAACCACCGAGATACAGATGTTGGATATCTGGTATTATAGAGCAGCACCATTTTCGTGTAGAGTTAACATAGAAAAAGTAGGAGTTGCAACCACGTGTAAGAGTTGGAGATTCAGCATAAAATATTGAATCTACTAATTTTTGTACAAACCAAAGTCTAGAAGCATGTGCTTATAAGTTGTTACTGCAGAATACTTCTGTCATAATTGTTATAGTCTACAGATACCCTCTACAAAACTTCCAGTTATTAGTGTAAAATCTAGATGCGTTACTGAGCTACCTGTCAGACAAGAAGAAACAGTTGGTAGTTTGTAGAGATATCAAAATGGATTTCTTGAAAGATATTGATGGTAAAAATGACATGGAATCATATTTTGGGTGTTACAAACTGATTTCAGTAGTTAATCTTCCAGCTTGTGTGCAACAGGATAGCAGGACCACGACAGATAAAAAATTTATAGACAGGGCTTAGAATGAAACAAATAATGTGCACCCAAATGTTAATGGACGATCTGTTCGTTAGGCACAATTATAGAAATAAGTAATGTAGCTTTCAGCTCTGAGGTATGTTCATACAAAGCAGTGAGGCTTATTAATGAAAACAAGGTACTATGTTTTAAGAGTAAGTTAAAACACGTGATATAAGATGGGGTGTATGTAGAAATAGATGCTAGTGTGGGAATTAGTATGTTCTACAGTAAATGATTGTCAATATTTGAATGTAGGCATCTTAAAAAGTTATCCAAAAAGTCAATCAAAAAACAAGTAAGTCCTGTAAAACTGAAGTGATTAAAATCTCATGTATGAGGAAGAGCGTAATTTATTTAAAGACCAGAATAACTCAAGATTCTACATTATATGTATTCTACAAAATGTACTGTAAAGTTTTGTGGGAAGTCATTGAATTGTCCAGAAATATGCATGTCCTGATAGAAATTAATAATGCAGATAATAAGATCAAAACTATGTGAGACTTTGTCAAATGGGTGACAGGATAATCAGTGAATATGCAAGGTACTGTCACGATTAAATTAATGCCAATGTTGCTATTAATAGTCACAAGCTCCGAGTGTTTTAACAATTACTTTCTAAAGGTAGCAGAAAAATTAGGATTAAATGGTTCAGCTGAATAAGCAAGAGAATATGTTAAAATGCTATTTCACAAAACATTAGGACACATCGAAAAATCGGCCGTACCTGAGCATGTTTTTCGAGGTGGGAACCAAAAAATTAAATTTAATGAGACAAGCGTTCTAGCACGAACATACCATTATCATTCGCGCATATATAGAGAAGCAATAGAGATTCACAAACACCATAACAATTTTAATAGGAAAGAGGAAGTTTTAAAGTTAGACAAAATATGGATGTCGAAGCTGCACCAGCAGAATGACAATCGATTACTCTTAATGGGTAATGATGACGCCTTCCAAAGATAGGCATATCGTCGGTATCACGTGACGAATGGTGGTGCCCTCTACGCGCTCTATAAATGCGAGAGTACCTGGAGACTCAGTAGCAGTAGCCGGACGACCTCAGAAGATGTCTCCAGCAGATGGAGACGAAACGTTAGGTGGAAATGTTATACATCGACCACGGCCTCTCAGCCCGGAAGTTTCAACTGAAGAAGTAAAGACAGGCACTAATTATGTAATTAATCATAAATATTGGGCCTAATTACGCAACTATATGCATAACACTACACAAGGACAGCCTAAAATCGTAATACACCTATAAAACTAATTATACAATACAACTGGTGGTATCCTGCTGGGAAAAAATTTCGCAACATCACTCGAACCTACTAACAAACACCCAAACTTTTATCTTTCACATATAAGTTGACAGAAAAGAGGCAGGGGTGTAAGGTACTCTTTTTATTCCTTTTGGAGGGAAGTATGCTCATCTGATGAGGTGCTGGTGTTGGACAGAGAGGACTTTAAAAAGTGTATTACCTGTAAGCATACAGCTGAGGACAGTAGCTACCATTGTTTGACATCAGAGTTCGCTACAGACACCTGCTCAAAAACCACCTTGCGGCCCAGGTAGCCGAAGGCAATACATGCTTCCACAACTGATGGAAAAATGCATCACAGTTCTAACTACACTTCAAAACTGTTACGAAAAAACCAGCACCTTAATGAAGGGGTCGTAATGTTAAACATGTGCTGGGGAAAATCATCATCCCAAAAGAGAGGCGGCAGTAGTAGAACATGCGTTTTCGTCGATATGCGGCCACAAACTGCCGAAAATCGAGGACCACATACCTCCCCTCATGACTCCCTTCCCTCGATCCATCCTTCCCCCTATGGGGGGGGGGGGGGGGACAGCTATTTTCGTATGGCCAACTGCTCCACCGAACGCCTGGCAGCACGAGCTGCACGCTGACTGCCTTGAGGCGACTGTCCTCTGCCAACACAATAGCATGTATAGTGAAGTAAACAATAGGAGATAAAGGTATACCTGCCTCAAGTTCAACTTGTAGGTCTGAAATATAGCGACACGGCTCACACACATCATTCTGTTGTCAGACTGCAACTGCAGCCTCACTACACATACTGCCCTCGCCCACAGTAATGCGCTGTTCTGCGATGGAGAACAATTGCATTTAACATAAATGCAACTCTTTCTTGCAGTCTGTTAAACGTATTACAATGCGCCCCAGCGTGCACGCTGCTGGCTGGTAAGCGTTATCGACACTGACAAAAGCTACGCATACAATAGAGCGCGATGCCGGCATCCCTCAGAACAAGCCTGTGATAAATGACGGCTATTCTGACCGCGGGTTGTTTGTCTTAAGGGACACGCACGACCTCTTGGGGAACTCGGCCGCCACGTCTTTCTGAGCACTGGAAGTTTGTATGTAACATCAACACAACTCCTATAGTAAAGCAACTACACTCCTGGAAATGGAAAAAAGAACACATTGACACCGGTGTGTCAGATCCACCATACTTGCTCCGGACACTGCGAGAGGGCTGTACAAGCAATGATCACACGCACGGCACAGCGGACGCACCAGGAACCGCGGTGTTGGCCGTCGAATGGCGCTAGCTGCGCAGCATTTGTGCACCGCCGCCGTCAGTGTCAGCCAGTTTGCCGTGGCATACGGAGCTCCATCGCAGTCTTTAACACTGGTAGCATGCCGCGACAGCGTGGACGTGAACCGTGTGTGCAGTTGACGGACTTTGAGCGAGGGCGTATAGTGGGCATGCGGGAGGCCGGGTGGACGTACCGCCGAATTGCTCAACACGTGGGGCGTGAGGTCTCCACAGTACATCGATGTTGTCGCCAGTGGTCGGCGGAAGGTGCACGTGCCCGTCGACCTGGGACCGGACCGCAGCGACGCACGGATGCACGCCAAGACCGTAGGATCCTACGCAGTGCCGTAGGGGACCGCACCGCCACTTCCCAGCAAATTAGGGACACTGTTGCTCCTGGGGTATCGGCGAGGACCATTCGCAACCGTCTCCATGAAGCTGGGCTACGGTCCCGCACACCGTTAGGCCGTCTTCCGCTCACGCCCCAACATCGTGCAGCCCGCCTCCAGTGGTGTCGCGACAGGCGTGAATGGAGGGACGAATGGAGACGTGTCGTCTTCAGCGATGAGAGTCGCTTCTGCCTTGGTGCCAATGATGGTCGTATGCGTGTTTGGCGCCGTGCAGGTGAGCGCCACAATCAGGACTGCATACGACCGAGGCACACAGGGCCAACACCCGGCATCATGGTGTGGGGAGCGATCTCCTACACTGGCCGTACACCACTGGTGATCGTCGAGGGGACACTGAATAGTGCACGGTACATCCAAACCGTCATCGAACCCATCGTTCTACCATTCCTAGACCGGCAAGGGAACTTGCTGTTCCAACAGGACAATGCACGTCCGCATGTATCCCGTGCCACCCAACGTGCTCTAGAAGGTGTAAGTCAACTACCCTGGCCAGCAAGATCTCCGGATCTGTCCCCCATTGAGCATGTTTGGGACTGGATGAAGCGTCGTCTCACGCGGTCTGCACGTCCAGCACGAACGCTGGTCCAACTGAGGCGCCAGGTGGAAATGGCATGGCAAGCCGTTCCACAGGACTACATCCAGCATCTCTACGATCGTCTCCATGGGAGAATAGCAGCCTGCATTGCTGCGAAAGGTGGATATACACTGTACTAGTGCCGACATTGTGCATGCTCTGTTGCCTGTGTCTATGTGCCTGTGGTTCTGTCAGTGTGATCATGTGATGTATCTGACCCCAGGAATGTGTCAATAAAGTTTCCCCTTCCTGGGACAATGAATTCACGGTGTTCTTATTTCAATTTCCAGGAGTGTATTAAGAAAGGAAAACACAATCGCAACTATAATAAATGTTATCTTTCCACAAAGATAGGCATGGTCCTTTTTCTTTCAATTTTATGAGAAAAATCGGTATAGTTCTTACATTCAACTGTAGGGTATAATTCGCATCTCATTATTTTGTGAAGTTCACCACTGCCAATCACAGATGAGCACGTGTGTATTACAAACATTTCAGACACATGAAATAATATTAGTGAATAAAATCTTTCACGCTATTAGCTCACATGCCAGAAAAAACACGATCATTTTACGTGTGAAAACAACAAGAGGATGTAGCTGTTTTGTACACTATGGCAGCATTAGTTTCACCATTGCGATACTATATCATACAGGGATTTAAGAAACAAATCGTGAAAGTCTGTCTTGCAATAGAACCTCTTATAAGATTTTACAACACATCTCTTCCATAACATCGAAACCAATTAGCATCTGCATGCATACATTTGCTATTTTTTATGCATAACTCACCTCTACCGACATGTCTGTATAGCTTCTGTCATACAGCAGCAGAGTCTTGCGTTCTAGTTTTGGAAGCAATTTGATCACCAGAACCTGTTTCACGCAGTCTACTCACATGTCGGAAAAAATTTTCTGGATCGTGTATCAACAGACCAACAGTATGCTTTCAAGTCGCCGACGGTGTAAGCTCATAATAAAATCACTGAATTCAGGAACTGATTCGGCTAAGGAATGTGTTATGAAGCCGATATTTGCATTTCCCTGATGCCGCTGCTAGATATTTCTCCAGTATTTGTAACGCATTCTGTCTCAATGCCACATCAGAGCACCTGCGATATATCCACTGGGCTACAGGTGGTGGTTGGTTGAGAATTATCACATACAGTACATGGTGTGTTGACTGAGATCGTAAGAAATGTACACCGGCTTCTCAGATCTCTAGTGTTACGCTTTCCGGTAGAAATGATGTATGCGATTTGAAATGAATCTTTCTATTCAACAACATACCTGCATTGGATCCTACAGAGAAGTCTTCTAATGATTACAGTCATTAGTGAATCATATTCATGGAACTCTCATATCTCTAAATAAGTCACCTTTTTCGAACCTATCTGTTACAGTTACATTCCAATGGTTTTAGGTAGTCCCAATGGATCTTGTAACTGCTCCTCAGACGCTGCCCCGCCATCCCTGGAGCTCTCCACAAGTGAACGTTCCAGTTTAAGTCGGAACTGTACAGAAGTCAGAGGGAGCTGTATCTACCACATCCTGCAATCTGTGTAAAAACATAGTGAGCTGAGTTAATGCGACAGGACCGTGTTTTGACCACTCAGTGGAAATGGGAACATGTTGTCGTAGCTCCGCCAACAGTGTACGATGTGTGAGCTCAGTGCCAAACGAAGCGTGCTCCTGCAACACGAGGTAGTATAAAAGACAGTACAAACAGGTACAGTGGTGTTTCTCATCGGAAAAATTAGGAAGACTCAACGTCATACAGGTACTGCAATCTGTCCAAAGCAGATCCGTGTTCCTGAGGGTCCACTGACGTCTATCACCTAAACATTCAGTCATCGTTAATCTGTACCATCCAACAGAGAAAAATAACGGACTATAAAAGCTCTGCTAACTTCATCCAATGGAGAACTCTGTAAGATTTTTACTGCACCTCTTTATGTCGAAAACAAGTACCGTCTGCGTATCGACATTGATCATATGCAGCGATGCTATTAAATATACTGATCCATTGGAGCAGGCAACCAGTGATCAAAATCGCTTGCATAGACCAGTGTAAAGTTTAATCATCTGTACTGTACGAGGACCTTATCCCACAGACTATCAGTCGCAGGAGACGGTCCCTGTTTTGTTGTTTGATGCACTGCATTTTCTGCTGCAACACGCTTTGTACATTGCCATACATTTTGTTTTTTCTGCCACGACTTCGAGGTCTGTGTGAGGTGCTAAACGGACATTAACACGTTTTGATCCATTGGCTCTCACAGAAAACTAGACATCGCATGTTGTTACTGATGCTCCCACAACTTACACACTAGGTGATTGAAATAAAATACAGTCACAATGTAAGGAAACTGGAAGAGTTTTGAGGCATTGTGGAGCGTTTCCAAACTGCTGACCCAAGGTGATCGACGACCTCTGCATTTAAGCTCATCATTGACAGTGATGTGATAGCGGATGGCACTGTGGTTCAAAATGGTTCAAATGGCTGTGAGCACCATGGGACTTAACATCTTAGATCTTCAGTCCCCTAGAACTTAGAACTACTTAAACCTAACTAACCTAAGGACATCACACACATCCATGCCCGAGGCAGGATTCGAACCTGCGACCGTAGCAGTCCCGCGGTTCCGGACTGAAGCGTCTAGAACCGCACGGCCACCGCGGCCGGCTGATGGCACTGTGTTCCGTTTCGATTAAATCCTCATATTGCAGTCATGTACGCAATCACTGTTTCGGTGCTAGCCATCCCCAGAAGGTGTTGCCCCTCCACCATCACTGTTTCACCATCTCAAACAAGCGATGTCAGTCAGTCATTATGTGGTAATCAACAGCGTACCTGTGGATGGATGGAATGGAAAAGACATCGTCGATGTACTGCAGTAATAAGCATCGGAGTTGATAGTGCGATCAGTTTTAGCAGTTCCACCATAATTTAAACACCGACAATGACGCGGCAGAATGCTTCCCAGTTTCTGTATCATTGCTAAACAGTCCCTCCACTAATTTGTGAGTGCTATCGCGAATGTAGATAGATGACTGCGCAGTACGTTCATTCATTGTTAATTCTCGAACATTTACACCAAAGTACACGTTACAGCAATCTACATGTATCTGACACTTCGATCATAGTGCGTAATTTAAGATCTTTCTCTATGTGGATGGGAGACGGAGGGCTTTCTCGCATTCTTAGGATTAAGTTAGAGACCGAAAGAACTCCTAGCATTGTCTTTGGCCAACGCTCCCTGCAGCACTGACATTGATTTAATCTGCAGCTGACCAGAAGTAGACTGCTACATTCCACATTTCGTGAAGGAACAGTGCAAACTGAGTCTGCAACTGCTGTCCTGCACCCGTCCAAGGGCACGAGATTCCACCAGATGCGCGAATGTAGAGGAGGCTAGTAGCCCTTATCTGTGTGTATTATAGATATGAAACTGTTGTGATGATATAACAGACGATTAAGAACAAGAAGGGTGGTTTTATGTATGATGGAGCTCCTGACTGACGGAGTTCGAAGCATTTTACGAAAATCAACTGCGTTATAAATTCTAAAGTGTTGTTCTATAATCCGTTTATCATAAGAATATACCTGATGTAAGTAAACACAAACGCGATGATTGGTCAGAAGCCGTAGCACACGTATACTGGTGTTGTTACGCTCTTGGAAGTAGGTCCTATTTTGTTTTAGGTATATTATTTGTAGTGTTGGCAGAAGAGCCAACACTGCTTTTCTAGAGGAGGCCGAAATGCACGCGTTTAATTACACGCTGACTGGCGTGATGTCTGGAACAGGACAATATCTTGAGAATTGCAAATAAAGTACGTAGTTGATATAATACTTAACTTTAATCCAGAATTGTAGAACATCTCTCGTTACGGTACATGCTACATAATATTAATTATCAATTGAATACGGCGCCTTCCTAGGTCGTAGCAAATGTAGCTGAAGGCTATGCTAACTATCGTCTCGGCAAATGAGAGTGTATTTGTCAGTGAACCATTGCTATGAACGTCGGCTGTACAACTGGGGCGAGTGCTAGTAAGTCTCTCTAGACCTGCCGTATGGTGGCGCTCGGTCTGCTATCACTGACGGTGGCGACACGCGTGTCCGACGTATGCTAACGGACCGCGGCCGATTTAAAGGCTACCACCTAGCAAGTGTGGTGTCTGGCGGTGACACCACATTATTACTAAGTTGCGTTAAATGAAACTTTAAAGTATTCAAATGTATTAACAGCCATCGACGTTTTTCTTAATCACGCTTTAGATACGTAGTTCTTATTTCAGAAAGCTTCTGCGGCATTCTGCTCTGATTGCCGCGCTGTTAATGCGCAGTATGAAAATGGCTGAGGCTGCTTTCCGTTCCGTAGTGAAACACACGTTTCGAATACGGTTAGAAAGTGCCG
Organism: Schistocerca piceifrons; assembly: GCF_021461385.2. NCBI lineage: Eukaryota > Metazoa > Arthropoda > Insecta > Orthoptera > Acrididae > Schistocerca > Schistocerca piceifrons. Next base: position 895,886,812 of record NC_060139.1, read on the forward strand.
AGAAATAGGCTCTTCTTAATATTTGTCATAAATTTACAGAGATAATCGACTTTGAGGTTTTCCCAGCACTTGTATGTAATACAGTTGAATTTTGTAGCCATATCATACGTGTAGCGCATTCGGTAGTGTAATGGAATGTTCAACATATATCATTAATTACGCGTTGGTTCAAATTTCCATAGTTTTGTTCCTTTGTCGTTCAATTTGAAATATCTATATCTCTTAATTATGAAACTCACCATCATTTTTATGACTACTGCACGTCTTCTCGTTTCTAATTACATATTGGACGCGAAATTCCTGTTTTCATTTCAAATACAAATTCTTAATTATCGATGTTTTATGAAAGATTGTTCATGAAAAGTATTTAAATTAAGAAAATATGACAATTTATTTTTAAGATGGTGGTGGTGGTGGTTGTTGGGATGTTTAAGGGGGACTAAACAGCTAAGGTCATCAGTCTCCCATATGTTTAAGGCAAAAATGAAAAACCAAATCGTTTTTATTTGGACTATGTCCATCGTTTTATACCGCAGAGGTAGGTAAGTATCGTAGAAATATGAAAAACAATCATCTTCACAGCATCGAACACATCATACAAATGCTGCATTTTTTACATTTGCTACTATACCGCCGGCCGTAGTGGCCGAGCGGTTCTAGGCGCTACAGTTTGGAACCGCGCGACCGCTACGGTCGCAGGTTCGAATCCTGCCTCGGGCACGGATGTGTGTGATGTACTTAGGTTAGTTAGGTTTAAGTAGTTCTAAGTTCTAGGGGACTGATGACCTCAGATGTTAAGTCCCATAGTGCTCAGAGCCATTTGAACCATTTTTGCTACTGTACCATTAGAATATGAACCCAACGGAACTGATCTGGAGCCAAGTTTCGGAATTTGGGCCGAGAAGTAACAGGATTGTCAAGTTTCCGGACGTACTGGAACTAACGCACGCAGTTTTTCACATGTCACTGCCGAACGCTGTCAGGATATAAAACAGCTCGTCATAAATGAAGAAGAGAAAATGCGGCGCCTGTTTGGCTTCGTGGATTCTGTGATTGATAGGCTTGCTATCAACGTAGCATGTGACATTTACAGAGCTGTAATGTATTTCTCGGATTCGGGTAAGGAAGGAGCTAAGAGATTACCAGATGACTGACTGCAATTAACACCTTCAGTGGCTTCAGTATTCAACAGTACGGTGATATCCCTGCAGTATACTTCTGCATCACGCAAGGTTCGCTCAGAAAAATTACGCTGTGCTTGAGTTAGGAGTTTTCATCACTCTTGTTTGTGATTATAACACTATGTCAAGTGAGAATGAGAGTATTTTGCGCTTTCCATCTGGTCACCTAAGAAGCTCGCGGTAGTGCTGCAGTTTTGCCGAAAATTATTTCATCCTCTTTAAAAATTAAATGACGTTCGAAGATATGTTGTTTCTTTGCCAGTTTCTTTTTACGTCTTAACTACAAGGGCTCACATCACTGCACGGTAGTTGAACTATTGGTTGACCAGTGCTGTACAAGTTTAATGCACCGGTAAATCCATTGTCCAGCACATTATCGCTCAACCTATGTGCGTGTAACACAGTTTAAAACGTATCTTTATGATCGTACTTGACTGTACTGGTCACAACTTGGCTTTTTCTCCACGTGAAACGAAATCCAATGAGATTCAAGCAAACACGGAAGAATACATGGCGTAATACTTACATCAGGCTCATTCTTATGATGAACAAAGTATAGTACTGGGGTCAATACCAAGAACGTATTGATAACACAGCCCATAAACGCATGTACTCCTAAGGCTAAAACGCTTCTGTACTTAAAACACACTATAATGCTAGGTCGTTGCGGTTTCAGACCTATTAGTCATGTGGAATGCAACGCTGTTACTATCCCAATGTAGGAAATGTATTTCCAGAGCATGTCATTCTCCTTGCAGGTTTCTTTACAATAAACTATGGTGACAAACTGTAAAATGAAAAAATGCTTCCGTAAAAGATCGATTCCTTGTGATACATGTACAATATATCTTTCCAGAGGCGTATACCTCCCACTGTTCACATCCGATCACAGTTAAGAAATTATACTATGCTCGCATCAATCCAATGTAAAATGATCGTTAGTAACAGAGACTGCCTCTTACAATGAAAGAGACAAACGCATAGCAGCGCTGTTTGACATGTGGAGTTACACATCATTCCGCCACTAACTCCGTAAACAAGACATCTTTCAAGTAGATGTGTACACGGGGGTTACAATACCTCACAAACACCTGTCGCTAACTTAGAATCACAGTAGTTATGAAACTGAATACTCGAATTTATGCCCAAGATGCAGCAGGAGAATGGAGTACTCCACATAAATATTCATTAATCAAGAGGAATGTGTCGAAACAGGATGGTTATGTTTTATCACACATGAGATGGATATCCTCTGATGACCGAGAGGTTTGCCCTAACTATCGCAGGGAGACAGTGCTCAAAGTCACATGCAGAACACGCAGTTGTATATGAGTTGAACACGAGTTATGTCACACAGCTGATGCTTCCCGACAGAACAACGGAAAAAAATGGTCAAATGACATGCAGCAACAGGTCCCTCTCTCTCCAGAATGCATCATCAGTCTACCATTAGAACCTACCTGGTCATACCTCCATCTCAACCAATCACTACATCCACTCTCTGTCATCCTTTAATGCACACGCAAGTAAGTTTAGAGGAAAGCGTCAAAGACAGCAGTCAACTCGCATGTATCGATATTACTGCAATGTTCCCTCCACGAAAAAGAAACAAAAAGACTGTTTCCTCAGTTCCCAATGCTCCCATGTCTACGTTTTCTCGTATTCCTGTTGCTGTCGTATACTCGTCCCACTGTACAAGAATTTTTCTGCAGCAACCAGAAGACATGCAAGTAATCCCTCAATTTCCCTTCATTTCGACGTATTTTCCCTCTATTTACACATATTTTCAGTTGTTTTTTCGTAATTTTATCGATTTTACCCATGCGATCATGATATCACTTCTTGTTCCGTATTCTAAAATTGCTTCTAAATGTAACGCAGTTGCCAACACCCAGCATAAATCCACAATTTTTCTGTTCGAGCAGCATAGTATAGTACTGTACTCGAATGCATCCAGTCACTTCAAACCACATCTTTAACAGTTGCAGTGCGTTTGCTCTGTTTGTCGTATGTCTGTGTCTGTGCATGTGTTGCACAGTCAGGATAGGCCTCATTTGTCACAGTTTTGTTCTGACGGATGCCGGCGTCGCGCTCTATTGTGGGTGTAGGTTTTGTCGGCGTCGATAACGCTGACCGTCCAGCAGCGTGCTCACTGGAGTGCATTGTACTGAAGACAGTGTGGTGTGAGGCTGCGGTCACTTCAGGCAGAAGGCTTCCGTTTCCCAAGCAGTTCTTTCGAAGAAGCCATCAGGAGCGTTCTCCAGAATTTCGTTGTTGTTCAAGAGCGGTCCAGTCTTTCCAAGAAATATATTTAACAGATTGCAAGAAAGAGTTACGTTATTGTTAAATACAATTGTTGTCCATCGCAGAAGGCGGGCTGTTGGGGCGAGAGAGTCATGTCTACTGGGGGTGGTCGCCAAACACAGCTGAGCTTTGATCAGGCAGGTGGTGTGTGGGAGCCATGTCGCTATATTTCAGATGAACCAGTTGCACTTAAGGTGGCTGTCCTTTCATCTGCTATTGTTTAGTTGACTATACAAGCTATTGTGTTGGCGCAGGACCATCGCTTTAAGGCGGACAGCACCCAGCTCGTGCTGCAAGGAATTCAGCAGAGCACTTGGCCGTTTGAAAAACCCTTTGTCCCCCTCTCCGTAGGTGGAAGGATGGATAGAGGGAGGGGAGGCATGAGGGGACATACGTGAGCCTCGTTTTTCGGCAGTTTGTGGACGCCTATCGACGAGAACGCATGTTTAACTACTGCCCCCTCTGCAGTCTTTTAGAATGACGATTTTCCCCAGTACATGTGGTGCATTATGACCCCTTCATTACGAGTGCTGGATTTTCAAGGCAGTTTTGAAGTGTAATTAGAACTGAGATGCATTTTTTTCCATCAGATGTGGCAGCATGTAGTGGCTTCAGCTACCTGGGCTGCATGGTGGTTTTTGAGCAGGTGTCTGTAGCGAACTCTGATGTCAAACAATGATAGATACTGTCCTCAGATGTATGCTTGCATGTCATACACTTTTTTAATTCCTCTCTGTCCAGCACTAGCATCTCATCAGTTGAATGTATTTCCCACCAAAAAGAATAAAGGTAGTACCTTATACCCCTGCCTTTTTACTACCGGCTTACAGGTGAAGGGTAGAGTTTGAGTGTGTCTGTCACTAGTTTCGAGTGATATTGCGAAATTTTTTCTCAGCAGAAACACACCAGTTTTTGAGCTGTTTTGCATTTTCAGGCCATCGCTATTATTGCTACACATATAGTTGTGTAACTAGGCCCAAATTTAAAGATTAATTACATAATTAGTACCTAACTTTACTTCATTTTCCCGTTCAAAATAAATAAAGTACACCAACCTAACCTTCCTCTCCTGCATCTGGACAGTTTCCATGTGTTGGGGGTGCACATGAGCTCTCCATCCAACAGAACCAGAGTTCGAATCCCAGAAAGGGCATCACCATTTTTAATTCCCCATCAATTCCAGGTCTCTCTGGTGCTATAATTTCGTTACAGGTGTGCACTTCGACTTTCTATCCAATAGAACCAGGGTTCGAGTCTCAGAAAGGGTACTGTCATTTTTAATTTCCCACCAATCCCTGGGTGAGGGGTTGGGATGGGACATCGGCGCAACTCTGAGACCAAGAAAGTCCCATCAAAACTCGAAATTCTCGCCAAAATTCGAAATTTACACCAAAATTCGAAGCTCCCGCAATAGTTTAGGTTGGGGAAGGGGAGGGGGGGGGGGGGGGAAGGGGTCTGGGACCCATGAGAAGACTGAGAACAACATGTGACGTCATCAATGATAGGTGTGAGCGTGGTCGGGGGTGGTGGTGGGCGTGGTTGTGGGAGGGGAATTAATTGATCAATTTAATGAAATTGCATATCAATTTGACATCAAAATTGGAGTGAGAGCCCCATCTCCCTACTACTACTGTGAAGATTGAACCTGTGTCTCAACATCATTAGAGTAGACCCTCGTTTCATCACCAGTTATCATTCTCTTAAGGAACATTTGCGCGATCCAAAAGCTCTTCACAAATTTCGTGAAAAAGTTTTTTCTGGTGTTGACTCACGAGCTGTGGGTCAAACCTGACAGCAACATAGTGCATTTCGAGATGCTGTGCCAGGATTTCAAGACATGATTCAACTAAAAAGTTACATTGTTCTGCAATCTTTCGGACAGTCAGTCTTCGATTAGCACGCACAATTTCGTTGACGTTTCTGACATGAGCGTCGTCGTTAGACGTGGAAGGGCTTCCTGATCAAGGCTCATCTTTAACTTCCGTCCGGCCACTTTTAATCCGTTTGAATCATTTGTACCATCGAGTACGGTGAAGCACTCATCAACGTAAGCTTCCTGCATCATTTGGTGTGTCTTTGTAAAGATTTTCTTGAATCTCACGCAAAATTTACTGCAGACGCGTAGCTCAGCTAACTCTACCATCTCGAAATTCGCTAACTGTTCGACGCAACGTTCTATTCAATACAGCACTGAACAATAAGTAACACACGTACAACAATGAAATTTCCGGCAGTTACACACTAAACACAGGTGTCTACAGGGGTGCTAACCGCATTTTGCTCCAACACACCAGTGGTGCGAAATTATCAATGTTCCGGAATTTTTAAACAGACCTCGTACGTGTTACACTTCGGTATGCTCTAGCTGTTTTTGTACTCTCAGTAAATGACTAAGATTCATTGGCATTATAAATAGGAACACACTAAAATATGAATTATGGAAAGAATTTTACCGTATTTGTTTACAGATTGTTTGTAACTGTGAGTATAATAGTAAGTAAAAGAACTGATTTACTAGCAGGTGTTATAATGAGAAGAAAGCAGAAATTAATGGTTTGTGATAAAACTTGGTAGGCTGTGTCGTTCTCACGGTCAGACTACGTCGTTTTCACGGTAGCAGCGGTTTCGAGCTTCACAGTATCTGTCAACTGTATTCGTACATTTCGAGGAAGCTTATGATATCGTAGACTGGAACGAAATGTTTTCCATTCTAGCCAGTATAGTGTCAACAACAGGGACAGAAGGAATTGTTACGGGAAACTGAAGAAAAGCACTGACAAGGAACCCCTTGAGTGCGAGATCGAAATTTCAATCTTTAGTAAGGCTCACTTGAAAGTGTTGTGTTGTTATGACAGGAAAAATATAAGCTGCTAATGACTCACCAGAAAATGAGTGGCCGGAAAGTGCAGAGATCAACCTACTATGGGATGTATGTATTACATGTTACAAAATGAACATCGTCGAGATTCAAGAAATGTTCAAAACATACCATTAACTAGCACCGTCAACACCGAATGAAAAATGGCGCGCCACAGTGATCAAAAAGGTTTGCGCCATCAAGATCGAAGGTAAACTCCTTGGGAGTGCATGACATTCAGCTAGGTATCGACTCTTAAGGAATGCATGTTTTATCATATTGGTGTAACCGGGTAGTGAGAATGGCATCAAACCGAATGCGAAATAGTCTGTCGTGGAGCTTGTGAAACTGGCTAACGGATCCTCTCGGCGTAGCTGTGGACAGAGCGATAACAGGCAAGGAATAACAAAAAATCCAAAGGCTGGATTTGTCCAGTGTTCTACGTGGTATGAATTGCAATGACACGTACTTTTTAGGAAGGATAATGTGTCGTAAAAGAGGTTTTTGTACGTAGACCAGAAATCAAGCAAAAGAAAGGTATTTTGGCCAGCAATTACACTACTGGCCATTAAAATTACTACACCAAGAAGAAATGCAGATGATAAACGGGTATTCATTGGGCAAACATATTATACTAGAACTGACATGTGATTACATTTTCACGCAATTTGGGTGCATAGATCCTGAGAAATCAGTACGCAGAACAACCACCTCTGGCAATAATAACGGCCTTGATACGCCTGGGCATTGAGTCAAACAGAGCTTGGATGGCGTGTACAGGTACAGCTGCCCATGCAGCTTCAACACGATACCACAGTTCATCAAGAGTAGTGACTGGCATATTGTGACGAACCAGTTGCTCGGCCACCACTGACCAGACGTTTTCAGTTGGTGAGAGATCTGGAGAATGTGCTGGCCAGGGCAGCAGTCGAACATTTTCTGTATCCAGAAAGGCCCGTACAGGACCTGCAACATGCGGTCGTGCATTATCTTGCTGAAATGTAGGGTTTCGCAGGGATCGAATGAAGGGTAGAGCCACGGGTCGTAACACATCTGAAATGTAACGTCCCCTGTTCAAAGTGCCTTCAATATGAACAAGAGGTGACCGAGACGTGTAACCAATGGCACCCCATACCATCACGCCGGGTGGTACGCCAGTATGGCGATGACGAATACACGCTTCCAATGTGCGTTCACCGCCATGTCGCCAAACACGGATGCGACCTTCATGATGCTGTAAACAGAACATGGATTCATCCGAAAAAAAAGACGTTTTGCCATTCGTGCACCCAGGTTCGTCGTTGAGTACACCATCGCAGGCGCTACTGTCTGTGATGCAGCGTCAAGGGTAATCGCAGCCATGGTCTCCGAGCTGATAGTCCATGCTGCTACAAACTTCCCCATCTGTTGACTCAGGGATCGAGACGTGGCTGCACGATCCGTTACAACCATGCGGATAAGATGCCTGTCATCTCGACTGCTAGTGATACGAGGCCGTTGGGATCCAGCACGGTGTTCCGTATTACCCTCCTGAACCCACCGATTCCATATTCTGCTAACAGTCATTGGATCTCGCCCAACGCGACCAGCAATGTCGCGATACAATAAACCGCAATTGCGATAGGCTACAATCCGACCTTTACCAAAGTCGGAAACGTGATGGTACGCATTTCTCCTCCTTACACGAGGCATCACAACAACGTTTCACCAGACAACGCCGGTCAACTGCTGTTTGTGTATGAGAAATCGGTTGGAAACTTTCCTCATGTCAGCACGTTGTAGGTGCCGCCACCGGCGCCAACCTTGTGTGAATGCTCTGAAAAGCTAATCATTTGCATATCAGAGCATCTTCTTCCTGTCGGTTAAATTTCGCGTCTGTAGCACGTCATCTTCGTGGTGCAGAAATTTTAATGGCCAGTAGTGTAGCTAAAGGCAGTGCTAATACCGAAGTTGTAGTTCTCCTACGTCCATTTTCCCATTCTTGCTTGCTGTGAGGCAAATATTCCCTCGTGCCTTTGCGAAACCACGCAGACGAGAAAGAATCGTAGAGCACCTTGAACTTCTCGCACCACAATAAATAACTTTCCAGCCAATTACCATCCAGATTAACAGACGGCATAATTGTACACGAATGCGTTAAGGCGTTGATGTTAGTTGATCTTCATACAAATCTCTTGGTGCTTTTAATTTCCAGGCTTCCGTTCATACGCATATCGTCTTCGAATTGGTCTCTGTTGAAAAAGGAATTCCTTAATGAACGACGCGACAAGTTTGTTTACCTCATCTACAAATTTCCTGACTGATTCCGCAGTTTTCTGTGCATTGTCAAGCTGCCTTTTTTAAAATTTATTTATTTATTTATTTATTTTTTTAAATTTGTTATTGCACATCTTCTATTCCTTAGGTGTTTAAAGTTATGCAACAATGCATGTCACTGTAAACTCTGTTGCGCGCAATTTGATGTGCATAAGGTAGTAGGTCACTATCAAGCACATCCTGTAAATTGTATCTAGCATCCTTGAAACGCGCAAACGCCAGTTTTTGTAACAAGTGCGAATTGTGTTCCCTTGAATATCCGTAGTTTTTCTTATGCACTAAAGCGTCATATTGCTGTGGACTTTCTCGAAATATATTCTTTTTCTTTCGTTTTTACTATGCTGTGGTTGAGCTTCCATATTTGTAATTGCATTTGGTAGCCGCTCAATGCACAGCAACTGTCCGTTACTACGTTTCACTGGAGACGGGATTTGTGGCTCCCTGTCCGACAAAGATGATGATCTACATGGATCGATAGCTCTTTCAGTGTCACTTTGACTTGTTAAGCAAGTATCTTCATCTTTTACTCCACATGTATATGGTCCGCACAGTCGAGTGTAAACGACACCACACATTCCACTGACTCATCTTGCAGATGTACTAACATTTCGTCTCCTGTTTCTGTCTTACTCTGCAAAATTCCTCGCGTTCCTTTCTGACGAAATGTCAACTTCGGCAGCTGTTGTAGACATAACGCAATCTTTGCTTCGTTTATTGTTTCCATTTCTCTGCTCTGTGTCAAGAGCACTAGCCCTGTAGCACTGTTGTGAGTTACTTGTCGACTAAGCAGTTCAACGCTCCGTAGCCCAGGCTGTGCTTAGTGTTGGATACTTCCAGTCCCGCCCTCTGTTGCCACTAGCAGTCGATATTGTGGTTTCGTGGCAGACAAAATGTGGGGCGCCAAATGCCGTAACATCCGGCCTTTTGTGACCTCGCGCTCAAGGGGTTCCCTGTCAGTGTCTCACACGAATTATTATTAATGACAATTTTCTCTCGATTGGACATTTCCCCTGACGTCAATAAACTTCCAGGTATTCATAGTGTGCATATCGATCGATATACTGTCATGTTGACGAACTTAATGGCCAGTTCATCAATTGTAAGGGTGCTGGATTCTTTCTGCAGCTCTGAAACAGCTTAATATATTGGTACACGTTCACACTGCTTATATATAGGCCGACGCTACGATCGCGTCAACTGTATGAGTGTTCCCTTACTGAAAACACGTGTGCCATGGCTAATTTTTTTGATCCTGAAAGCCAGGTACAAAATCTTAAAATACTCGTATTTTACTTTGCCCTCTGCACTAATCCGATAGAAGTGTAATGGTCTTCATATTGTTTGGACGCTGCAGTTTACTGCTTATGAAAAAAGCAACAACCACAATTTGAGTCTTTCTTCTGCACCTTCTAGAAAATAACAACATTTACTTGATTGGTCATTGTGTCAGTGAACATTAAATACACAGAACCACGGTAGCCTCTTGCAGAATTGCATATTACTGCTCAGTTTAGGTAGTGGCAAGTTCTGTGCCTAGTCAGACTCGGGCACTAACGTAGTGTATTTAGTAATATATTATGTTCTACGTATACTTCATTACGAGATTCGTCTGCTTTGACACTCAATATAACTTTACATTCCCGGCAAAAACCACAGATATCAGTTTTGGTTTTCAAAATGAATGTTGACTGTTCTCTCTAAAGAATTTATGACAAGTTTTCTTCTTCATCTGGAGTACGGCGTTGTTTTCGCAGAGAAAATAATTTTTGAAAGATCTAAATAATTTTGCAACTCTAAACGCAGGATTGTTTGAGATTTTCCTTAGCAATAATGCTATGATTTGGAAGGAAACTGGTCCGAGTGAGAAAGGCCATTTCCCATATTTCCGTCTCTATGTTATGCCTTCTATTACTGCGTTTCCATTATCTTCTACAGTAAGAACACGAACATTCAATGCCCTTAAAACTGTTTTTAAACAACTCTCGGTAACTTACAAAACGTTTTAGAATAGGTATGTGCAGACTACAGTACTTTTGTGTTGCATTTTATTTGGTAAATACACGAAGAGCTAGGGTTCTGACCAGACTTAGATTAATTAGACATTACATTGTAGTTCCAGGAAAGTTGGGCCACTGGGTGATCTGTGGCGTATTTCACAAATGCGCCGCTGGAGAGCACCTCCCACTACTTGCGAGGAAGGTCCTTTGTGAACAAACATGTTGCAGAAGTGTTCTGAAGAGAAATCACATTCTCTGTTCTGGTATACTGAAAAGCTTTATCGTGTAGCTACATAAATTTAGCACTAATGTTTATTTGCACGACACTGATGTAGGGTTTTACTGCGAGTTTGAGAAATGTGTAGGCATCAGAGTAACCTAAATGACCATCGAGTTCGCTGCCTACAGATAGAAGTCGGGGTAGTCCATTTCATCCAGACAATCGGGAGATATGGATCAGTGTTATTTGGGAGAGATGCAGCACTTGTTTTAATGTAAAATACAGGGAGCACACTTAAATTTAGCCTCAAGGCATGTGCAATAATCCCACTGAAGTTAGCCATAGTCTCAGGATATACTTATTTGTCGGAAGATATGTCTGTGCCAACAATTGTAAGAGTAGAATCCCACACAGGCCAACCAGCCACTTCAAAGCTCATCACTAGACCTGCTGATCCCAGGCACATCAAAAGAGCAGATTTATCTGCACAAGTCAGATCCGTTCACTGACACAACTTCGGACTAGACTCCTGCTAAACCTAAAACTTACATCATGATGTTGGTTTGTGGGGCGCTCAACGTCATGGTCAACAGCGCCCGTACAAGTTCCACTCTTTCCAATTCCAGTCTTGCCACTACCCGAGGATGATGTGATGATGAGGACAACAGAAACACCCAGTCCCCGGGCGGATAAAATCCCTGATCCGGCTGGGAATCGAACCCGGGACCCCGTGATCGACAGGCATCAAGCTAGCCACTAGACGAGCTGCGGACTAAAAGATTCAAGGTTAGCACCTCAGAAGTATTACTCCTAAGCCAACATATGTAAAACTTTAGGGGGACACATCACCCGTTCCTTCTATTGATAAAACCACGAATTTTAAGAGGATGGCTGCAACTGTATCGAAAGGGCGAATCTCTGTTAAAAATATTTAAACAGTAAAAAATGGGGGTAAGAAAATTAATGAAACAGAAAAAGGCATAAAAATAACAAAAGGAAATACTAGTGAAGAGAAAAACTGGCCAGAAAAGCTCCAAGTAGCTCACCATGTTCATTGATTGTGACAATGTAGAAGATTACGAAAATAACTTTGATGAATGTGATGAGGATGACTGTGTTGGCTGTGGTGAAATGTGTTATGAAAATAATAAAATTACGATTAGATTCAGTGTGTTACCCTGTTCATGATATCTGGTAATAAGCGTAGTTGCTGTGATGAGAGAAAACAAGTTAATGCTTGAACAAAACCAACAACTTCTTTTTTAAAAAAAGTCAATGTTCAATCAAGGTTTATAATAAACTGAAGAAATTCTTTTAGACTAAAATATTTAATAGTATAATTCTGTATTCATTACTACTTATTCCAATCATAAATATGAAATTTTAATTGACTCTTTTCTTATACGGTCCATTTCTCCCAGTAGACTGATCCATACGTCTTTTATTACATCTCTTTTATTTTAAGTGGCAGTGCCTCAATAATATATTGCTCATGCGTTTATATTACACTCTATACGAACATGCTTCCCTCAGCAAAAAAGTGGCCCAGCTCTCTCGAGCTTACCATAGATAGTCTTTCCTTTTCAGTTTATCTTAAAATCAATGTATTTTGCATGTTCTCTTCACTAATAGCCCAAAAATTTTCAGGGATCTCTTTTTGGTCTTTTGGGTTTATTTTTCCGAAACTTTCGTTCGCACATTCATTACTAACTTCAGACTTCTTAGAACTGACTTTTTTGCTAGCTTTTGACTAAACATACACTGTCCAGAATTTCTCTTTTTCTTCACTATCACTTTCTTCCACTTCCCTTCCCGAATTGTGTTCCCTTCCAGTGGGTTCTTCGGTCTATGGGCAACGACGAGATACAGCAAAGCAGCCATATGTTTCTGGAGGTGGTGTGTCTGTCGGATAATACCAATAATTCATCTACAAAAAGACTTGGTAGTACAGATTCACTACTTGTAAGAAACGGAAAAACGCTCAATGGACTTGCAGTCATTATTCGAGGGAACGCCTCAGTTATGCATTTGACACCACGGAAATTTCCTGTAACCTGATGTAATGGTGATGCGTGACTTGAAGATGATCGCTTGACCGAAACTGGTTGTCTGTAAATTAGGACACATTACAGCAGCTTTTAATATACCGTTCTGCCATTCTTTAATAGTGTGTAAGTTAGTATGACGGTTTACGTAGAGTTGATTATGTGTTTAACAATGAATCTTGTTTCATCACATGTGTTATGAGCGAAGGAGAGTGGATGCTAGTCTCAGAGGTGGCAGAATACTCGTGTGCAGCTGTGATGTTGCTGCTGCCGGCAACATGTGCCGCACGTGGTCTCCGCAGCGGAGAGGATCATTTGTGGGCGACGTAGGAGAGAAAGTGAAAGACACACAGAAGACAGGTGACGTTCGCGAAGACCCCACCACGCACCATCCATTGAAGAAAGAGACGCCCGTGTCTGAGAATACCACGAGTTAGGGGACGCTAAAGATGGACCAGTACCGTCAGCGGCAGTTGGAATTCAAAAATGTTCAAATGTGTGTGAAATCTTATGGGACTTAACTGCTAAGGTCATCAGTCCCTAAGCTTACACACTACTTAACCTAAATCACCCTAAGGACAAACACACACAACCATGCCCGAGGGAGGACTCGAACCTCCGCCGGGACCAGCCGCACAGTCCATGACTGCAGCGCCCTAGACCGCTCGGCTAATGCCGCGCGGCATTTGGAATTCATCGAGGAGTTTGACCACCTTGTGTCGCTAATGCCAGATGACGGAAGTGACACGGAGCCTGAGTTAGTATTGACTGTTCCACAATGCCGAGTGTTCTCACAGGAGCAGGCTTTTTACCCACGGTCCAGTTCCTCATCAGACTCCAGTGTCTCAATAGAGGAGACGACACCTAGGAAATCGGCAGAACACTCACGGCGGAAAAGGGAAAGTGAAGGACTGGCAACTCCAGAAAACCAAGGCATCATTCTGAATTATGATGATTGTTGTGACTTGGCAAGACAGCCAAGTCACTATGATATAGCCGAAAGGCACGCGTTTAAGCTCACGCAGGCTGGCGTGAGGTCTGGAACAGTTAAAGGAGTTGAGTCTAGTAAAAACAATACGTAGCTTCTAGAATACTTAACTTTAATCCATAATTGGTGAACATCGGTCTGACGGTACATGCATCACAAGATAAATAGCAAATGATAATGGCGCCTTGCTAGGTCGTAGCAAATGACGTAGCTGAAGGCTATGCTAACTATTGTCTCGGCAAATGAGAACGTAATTTGTCAGTGAACCATTGCTAGCAAAGGCGGCTGTACAACTGGGGCGAGTGTTAGGAAGTCTCTCTAGACCTGCCGTGTGGCGGCGCTCGGTCTGCAATCACTGACAGTGACGACACGCGGGTCCGACGTATACTACCGGACCGCGGCCGATTTAAAGGCTACCACCTAGCAAGTGTGGTGTCTGGCGGTGACACCACAATGATCATGGCGGTAACGGACTTTTGGTGCAGACACAGTGTGAGGAAATTGACTTCGATGGCCTACACAATGTGACCTGTAAAGGCCTTCGTAAGACAACCCCCGACGCTGTCGCTCAAACTGGCACTTCCGCGGTAAAAGTGACGGTGGACTTACAAGCTCAGTGTCCAGAAAACTCCAGAGATCTGGTTGACGGTAAAGAGAAAGTTTTTGGAGAGGCCCGGTTTGAAAGAACAAAGAAATCTTTGCAGGGTGCAGGATACAGACCTATCATCGTTCCTGGTAGCGAATCTGACTCTGAGGAAACTGACAATGAAGCTGTGTGTTCCTGTTCCTGACAACTTCACACCGAAGCCTAAAACAATACAAGTTAAAACCAGTACGTCAAACCCAAAAAGCGCCTATAATAGGTTTCCACAACTGAAAGAGGAGGTAAAGAATGAAGTCACTCCAATTACAGTGTACAGCAAGTAAGAAATTTTATCTGCGTCCAATAAATCCAATACAACAGAGCTTGAGGCAGAACGCATTAAACTGAAGAAGAATGTGGTTTCAAGCAACGTCCATTATACGTTTTCAAGTCTTGAGGAGGGGGCCATGATGCCACATGCTCAGCACTATGAAGAAGTTAGGAACGAAATGCCTCGAACTACTACGGAGAGCACGGATGAAACTTCTTTCATACCTAAGAATGATACTACAACAGAGAAATTTGGTAACGGACGGGTACCGAAACCTACTTACTGGGATATGCTTTACAGCTTTCCCTATTCTTCAAGTAATAATCACACAGCAGCTGCTAACGAAACAGACAGGTTGCAGAGTAAAGCTGGTTCAGATGACGATACTGAATCTTATATTACAGGGAGAACACGTCGTTTCAAAGAGAAGCAGATTTTATCCACGATCTCAAGCCTTAAGAAAGAAGATGTAGTGCCGTCGCGGGAAGGTCACAAACAAAGATTGGTCATTGATTACAAGATTCTATGGGAAGAGAACTGGAAAGTGCAGAGTTGTTCTTCACACCTCCAGTCCAGGATGTAAAAGAAGTTTCGAGACCGCATATTCCAGGAAATCAATATAATACATTCTCTAATTATCTTCTTACCACAAACGACGATTTTTTAAGATGGAACTGGGAAGAGCGCTGCTCCAACAGAGAAATGGAAATAGCTGGTGGTCAGCAAAAGGCGGACGGAACTCACCACTGCGACAGAAAAGAGACAATCACGAGACCACTCCAGCAAGCTAGATGTTGCCCTCAAGCGCTGAGCAGACTTCCGGTGGTCGCATAAATTACTAAAAGAAAAAAATATTAGTAGTTCGTGGGCTACGAAGATCGATCGGCACAACTAAGTGCTATGTTGTATGATGCGTATGGATTGATGTGTATAACTTTTTTTACCAATGATAAGTTTATTACCTCTAAGATATTCTCTCGAAGAATATTGGCCCTCAACAGAGGCAGGCTCGCACTATCATTCCACACTGAACATCCGATCGATCTACGTCACGTGATATCTGAAGAAAGTTTGTCCAATCTTTTATAAATTGATAAATAAACACTTTAAATGCGTTTTATTTTCTTGAATTTGTTTGTGTCATCGACTAACTAAACATTCACAATGGAGCTTAATATCGTAGCACGACAATAGCAAAATCTCTCCAACATAAGCCGGCCGCGGTGGCCGAGCGGTTCTAGGCGCTTCAGTCTGGAAACGCGCGACTGCTACGGTCGCAGGTTCGAATCCTGCTTCGGGCATGGATGTGTGTGATGTGCTTAGGTTAGTTAGGTTTAAGTAGTTATAAGTTCTAGGGGACTGATGACCTCAGATGTTAAGTACCATAGTGCTCAGAGCCATTTGAACCAATCTCCAACATAAAACACGTCCTATCTCTGTAATCGCTTCACACAGAGTCCTCAAATATACATCTTTGGTTACTTATTCCAGAGAGATGCTTCCGTAGCACGGAACGTCACGTTTATACTGCTCTCGGAATTAATAATTCGCGGCACCTGAGCGATAGTTTTTCACCATTTATGATCCATTACAGCAGGAAATGGACTAAATGCAGACAGTCAAATACATGCTCACTTGAGGTACTGATGTGGGTACGGAATGTCCTTTGACAGACATTATCTTCAAAGACCCAACCTACAAATACAATACAAGCATCATTAAACTACCAAAAACTAGTATGCCTATACTTACAAGTGTTTGTACATTAAAGTACTAAAATGACAAATAATATTTTGCGACATATGTATTACATGATTTTAATGTGCCTGTACTCAGATCATAAAAGAAATTATTCAGGTAGTGAAGGGAGACGAAAATTTAACAGTCATGGGTGACTGGAATTCGACAGTAGGAAAAGGAAGAGAAGGAAACGTAGTAGGTGAATATGGATTGGGGGTAAGAAATGAAAGAGGAAGCCGCTTGGTAGAATTTTGCACAGAGCATAACTTAACCATAGCTAACACTTGGTTCAAGAATCATGAAAGAAGGTTGTATACACGAAATAACCCTGGAGATACTAAAAATTTCAGATAGATTATATAATGGTAAGACAGAGATTTAGGAACCAGGTTTTAAATTGTAAGACATTTCCAGGGGCAGATGTGGACTCAGACCACAATCTATTGGTTATGAACTGTAGATTAAAACTGAAGAAACTGCAAAAAGGTGGGAATTTAAGGAGATGGGACCTGGATAAACTGAAAGAACCAGAGGTTGTACAGAGTTTCAGGGAGAGCATAAGGAAACAATTGACAGGAATGGGGGAAAGAAATACAGTAGAAGAAGAATGAGTAGCTTTGAGGAATGAAATAGTGAAGGTAGCAGAGGATCAAGTAGGTAAAAAGACGAGGGCTAGTAGAAATCCTTGGGTAACAGAAGAGATACTGAAATTAATTGATGAAAGGAGAAAATACAAAAATGCAGTAAATGAAGCAGGCAAAAAGGAATACAAACGTCTCAAAAATGAGATCGACAGGAAGTGCAAAATTGCTAAGCAGGGATAGCTAGAGGACGAATATAAGAATGTAGAGGCGCATATCACTAGGGGTAAGATAGATACTGCCTACAGGAAAATCAAAGAGACCTTTGGAGAGAAGAGAACCACTTGCATGAATATCAAGAGCTCACATGGAAACCCATTTCTAAGCAAAGAAGGGAAAGCAGAAAGGTGGAAGGAGTATATAGAGGGTCTATACAGGGACGGTGTTCTTGAGGACAATATTATGGAAACGGAAGAGGAGGTAGATGAAGATGTAATGGGAGATATGATACTGCGTGAAGAGTTTGACAGAGCACTGAAAGACCTAAGCCGAAACAAGGCCCCGGGAGTAGACAACATTCCATTAGAACTACTGACAGCCTTGGGAGAGCCAGTCTTGACAATACTCTACCATCTGGTGAGCAAGATGTATGAGACAGGCAAAATTCCCTCAGACTTAAAAAAGAATATAATAATTCCAATCCCAAAGAAAGCAGGTGTTGACAGATGTGAAAATTACCGAACTATCAGTTTAATAAGTCACAGCTGCAAAATACTAACGCGAATTCTTTACAGGCGAATGGAGAAACTGTTAGAAGCCGACCTAGAGGAAGATCAGCTTGGATTCCGTAGAAATGTTGGAACACGTGAGGCAATACTGACCTACGACTTACCGTAGAAGAAAGATTAAGGAAAGGCAAACCTACGATTCTAGCATTTGTAGACTTAGAGAAAGCTTTTGACAACATTGTCTGGAATACTCTCTTTCAAATTCTGAAGGAGGCAGGGGTAAAATACAGAGAGCGAAAGGCTATTTACAATTTGTACAAAAACCAGATGGCAGTTATAAGAGTCGAGGGAGATGAAAGGGAAGCAGTGGTTGGGAAGGGAGTGAGACAGGATTGTAGCCTCTCCCCGATCTATTCAATCTGTATATTGAGCAAGCAGTAAAGGAAACAAAAGAAAAGTTCGGAGTAGGTATTAAAATCCATGGAGAAGAAATAAAAACTTTGACGTTCGCCGATGACATTGTAATTCTGTCAGAGGCAGCAAAGGACTTGGAAGAGCAGTTGAACGGAAAGGACAGTTTCATGAAAGGAGGGTATAAGATGAACATCAACAAAAGCAAAACGAGGATAATGGAATGTAGTCGAATTAAGTCGGGTGATGCTGAGGGAATTAGATTAGGAAATGAGACACTTAAAGTAGTAAATGAGTTTTGCTGTTTAGGGAGCAAAATAACTGATGATGGTCGAAGTAGAGAGGATATAAAATGTAGACTGGCAGTGGCAAGGAAATCGTTTCTGAAGAAGAGAAATTTATTAACATCGAGTATAGATTTAAGTGTCAGGAAGTCGTTTCTGAAAGTATTTGTATGGAGTGTAGTCATGTATGGAAGTGAAACATGGACGATAAATAGTTTGGACAAGAAGAGAATAGAAGCTTTCGAAATGTGGTGCTACAGAAGAATGCTGAAGATTAGATGGGTAGATCACATAACTAATGGTGAGGTACTGAATAGAATTGGGGATAAGAGGAGTTTGTGGCACAATTTGACAAGAAGAAGGGATCGGTTGGTAGGACATGTTGTGAGGCATCAAGGGATCACAAATGTAGCATTGGAGGGCAGCATGGAGGGTAAAAGTCGTAGAGGGAGACCAAGAGATGAATACACTAAGCAGATTCAGAAGGATGTAGGCTGCAGTAGGCACTGGGAGATGAAGAAGCTTGCAGAGGATAGAGTAGCATGGAGAGCTGCATCAAACCAGTCTCAGGACTGAAGACCGCAACAACAACAACGTACTCAGATCAAATTGTGTTATATGTATTCTTTGAAAATGTGTTAATAATTCAGTTTATTATTTTATGTTAATTAAATATTGCTATTATTATTTCACTGAAATTGTCTGTATGTGGCGTAATATTGTTACAATTTATAAAACAGTAAAAACAATCTAAGCCACATACTATCGACATATTAGGAACACACTGAAACACAACCATGATAATTATTCGCGAAAATAAATACGCTTTTGGCTGTCACTTTGCTTTTCAACGAGCTAGGTCAAATATAATGTTTGGTCTTTGTAATGAAAGTCGTCCTACTTTGGACATGGTGCAGACAGTGGACTAATTCCACACAATAACTTAAAATGACTGGCAAATTCGTCATTAAACTGCCCAGTCCAGTCTCCAGCTTGGCAAAAATAAAAATTATTAAATAATGGGCGCTGATAACAAAGTGCCTGTAGAGCAAAAACGTAAATTTAAAATGTGCCGGAAATGTGGCAGCAGTCTGCGGTGCTCTGGCAAAGCTGTTTTCTCTCCACTGCACACAATCCTATTATTCTGAAAACTGGAATTTTTGAAATAGGTTTAACACTTCCACATATAAAACTAATCTCACACTTTAACTTACGTTATCTATTTTACATCAGCTCAGAAAATTACATTACGTGACATTACAGATATAGATAAGCAGTATGCGTAGTAAGTAATGCTTCGGAAGACAACCGGCGGGAAAACCTTTATATACAGAATCGTTTAAGATCGCAGAAGAACACTTGTCAGTACAATTATATCGTTTATTTTTCAAATATATCAGTATTGTGTTTGTTTTTAAATTATTATTTTCGTAATTGTTCGCTTAAAATTCTGTCTTTATACATTTCATAGTCAGACGAGTTTTTTTTTATAGTTTTTGTACATCTCACTTCACTTCCAAGAAAACATTGTTATTTCATGCTGGTATTGGGATGCTATCGCTATATGGCCCCCTCGAATGCTAATGGCACACATTTTCATTTTTTGTTATTGGCATTCTCGTTTATATTAATTTAAGTTCAGTTGTTACATTAGATTATTGGCGCTCGACGACGCATTTATTGCGGCTTCATCTTATGTGCTAGGTTTATGGATACAAATTTTTATTCACTTGCTTGAAACAATATATTGCTCTATGGCTCCCCCATTCCGGCGAAGGTCAATGGGATACCCAAGAAAAACACGACGGTGCCCATCTCCATTCATACTACTGTCTATTCAAGGTTTTACTTTGAATTATGTTGAAAATTTAAGAAATACATTGTTTACATGAAGTGTGCATTCAAAACATATTGGTACAGTTTTTACGTAAATATTGTAGGAAGAAACTGTCCTGTAAAGTTTTACAAGTTTTAGGGTTTATGTTTGGTTTGAGCAGCCTTTATAGTTTCCGTTATATACAAGCTATTTCTGATTGCTCGGATAAGAGCAATAACAACAAAAGTTGACATTTGCGGGAAGTTATCTCCGTCGTGTGCCGCTGGTAACCGACGTGGCCGCTTTTGAGTCGCCACGTAGTTGAGAGAGCGCTGCAGTTGGCGTGGGATACGCCCGGCTGGCTCTGGCTCTGAGCACTATGGGACTTAACATCTTAGGTTATCAGTCCCCTAGAACTTAGAACTACTTAAACCTAACTAACCTAAGGACATCACACACATC
The DNA here is from genome assembly GCF_021461385.2 of Schistocerca piceifrons. Classification (NCBI taxonomy): domain Eukaryota; kingdom Metazoa; phylum Arthropoda; class Insecta; order Orthoptera; family Acrididae; genus Schistocerca; species Schistocerca piceifrons. Next base: position 895,907,656 of record NC_060139.1, read on the forward strand.
CATGCCCGAGGCAGTATTCGAACCTGCGACCGTAGTAGTCCCGCGGTTCCGGACTGCAGCGCCTAGAACCGCATGACCACCGCCCGGCTGGAACTGTCTGCTGCTGCTAGCGTGGATCTCTCTTGTTGCATCGTCACATTCACGCTTGATGGTACTCTGCTTATGCTTGACAACTCCATCAGATTCGTGCATTAAATAAACCCAGAATACAGCATTACATTCTGTAGTAGCTCAGACGTCAACGCTATCAATGTTACTGTCTGGCACAGGACCAGTTCTGAAAACTTTTATTTGGCTTTGGTATCATTGGTCCACAATCCTTGAATACTGACATTCTGTAGTAATTATATCTGGCAGATTTTTATAGCATTTGCGCAATTCTTGTGTAAATAAAGAAATAAATGAACAGTTTATTACACAAGTAGGCACACATTTAGAGTCTGTCTACTTGTAAGCGTTCGTCTGCATTCTCAATTTAAGAAACATTCAGTGCCGTGATCTTGAACTGCTAACACCGCCGTGTCTGTTGCTGGCAACGAAGGCTGATGTTGACTGCACTAAACTCGAAACAGTTCCAAAAGCATTGATCATGGACTTTATGCAATAAACCTCTGTCCATACTTTATGTAATGCCACTTCACAGTAGTTTCGCACACTTTAAGTTTGAAATATTGGTTGTCACGGTCATGTATTGTGCTGATATTGACGTAGCGACATCGTCTTAGCTCAGTCCCAGAAACAGTTAAACATCGCACTATGTTCACTAACCACCATTTCAAAAGTCTGGGTTAGCACGTGTAACACGGTTCTGAGCCCATAAAACACTGTCTTATGAAGTTTACGTTAGTGTATGCTACAACCACTTATTTGCAAGGATGTCTGCTTAGGAGATTCTCAATCAAAAAGCGATTTAAGACGTTTCTACATACCGGAGTAGTAGGGACACGGGGTCGTCACTTCACTTTTGACATCAAATTGATATGCCAATTAATTAAATAGATCAATTAATCACCCCCGCCCCCGCCAACCCCCGCCCATCCTTCCCCCCCTCCCCGCCGACCACGCCCACCCACACGCCTCAGATAAGGTCATCTGCTTTTCTCAGCCTGCATATATATATATATATATATATATATATATATATATATATATATATATATATATATATGCCAGCATCGAGCATATGTGGCGATCCTATTAAATTTACAGGTGTTGATTCATTGAAGCAGGCAGCCTGTGATCGACGCAGCTTGGACAGACCTGTATGAGCTTTCATCACCTGTGCTATACGAGGACCATCTCACACACATTATCAGCCGCCGGAGATGGTCCCTGTTTCGTTGTTTGATATGCCGCTTTTTCTGCTATAACACGCTTTGTGCACTGCCATACATTCTGATTTTCACCGCCACGACGTCGACATCTTTGTCAAGTTCTAAACTGACTGAGACGTTTTGGTCCATCGGTTCCCCCGGAAAACTAGACATCACAGGGTGTAAATCATGTTGGTGCTGCTGATTCCCCAACACACTCATGCACTGGGTGATTGAAATAAAAGACAGTCACAACATAAGGAAACTGGAAGAGTCTTGACTCATTGTGGAGCGTTTCCAAACAGCTGTCCGAAAGTGATTGACGACCTGTACATTTAAACTCATCATTCACAGTGACGGGATTGCTGACGAAACTGTGTTCCATTTGATTGATTCCTTATTTCCTGCACTGCATGCGATCACTGTTTCGTTGTTAGCCATCCGTGGAAGGTGTTCCCCCTCCACCAAGACACTTCTTTCTCCATCTCAAACAACCGATGTCAATCAGTCATTATGTGGTAAACAATAGCATATCAGTGGACGATTGGGATGGAAAAGACACCATCGATGTACTGTAATAATAAGCACCATAGTTGATACTGCGATCAGTTTTAGCAATTTTATCGTAATTTCAGACCAATGACGCAGCAGCATCCTTAGTAATTTCTGTATCATCGCTTATCAGCATCTCCACTACTTTGAGAGTACTGTTGCGAATGTAAATAGATGACTATGCAGTACGTCCATTCATTATTTATTCTCAAACATCTACATCATCAAAGTTTACCAGACAACAACCTACATATCTCTGGCACTTCTATCATAGTGCATAACATTCGATATTTCTCTATGTGGCTGGGACTCACAGGGCATTCACGCATTCTTAGTATAAAGTCAGAAACTGAAAGATCTCCTCGCATTGTCTTTGACCAACGTTCCCTGCAGCTGACCAGAAGTAGACCACTACATTCCACGTATAGTGTAGGAACAGTGCGAAATGAAACTGTAACTGCTGTCCCGCACCCATCCAAGAGCACCAGGTTTCTCCAGATACGCGAATGTCATGGAGGTTAGCACCCCTTATCGATGTACAATAGATATGAAACTGTTGTGATGATATAACAGACGGTTAAGAACAAGAAACGGGGGTTTATACGCATAATGGAGTTCCAGATGGATGGAGTTTCCTGCGCTAGCAATTATAAAGTATTATTCTAGTGTCTGGGGTCATTACCGAGAAGGAATTGGTAAGAGAGAACACAAACACATGTACTTCTAAGGCTACAATGTTCTGCACTTAAAACACGCTATAATGTCAGATGTTTGCGTCTTCTGACCTATTAGTCGTATGAAATGCCACGCTGTTACTATCCCAATGTAAGAAATATATTTTCAGCGCGTGACATACATTCTCCATGCAGGTTTCTCTATGATAAACTATGGTGACAAACTGTAGAATGAAAAAATGCTTCCTTAAAACATCGATTCCATGTGATCCACGTACGCTATATCTTTCCAGAGGTGTACAGCTCCCAGTATTCACATCGGAGCACGGTTCAGAAATTATACTATGCTCACGTCAGTCCTCTATAAAACGATCGTTAGCAACGGAGAATGCCTCTTACGAAGAAAGGGACAAACGCATAGCAGCGGTGTTTGACCTGTGAAATTACATGTCATTCCGCCACTAACTCCGTAAACAGGGCATCTGTCAAGCAGATGTATACACGGGGACTGTAATACCTCACAAACACTTGTCACTAACTTAAAATCACCATAGTTATGAAACTGAAGACTCGATTTTATGCCCAAGATGCGGCAGGGGAATGGTGTACGTCGCACAAATCTTTGTTCGTCCAGAGGAATGTGTGGAAACAGGATGGAAGTCCTCTGACGGCCGAGAGGTTTGCTGTTAACGATCGCAAGTAGTGCTCTACGTCACACACAGAACACGGAGTTGTATGCGAGTCGAACGCAGGTTATGTCACACAACTGATGCATCCCGACAGAGCAACGGAAAAAATGGTCAAATGACCAGCAACAACATGTCACTCTCTCTCTAGAATGCCTAGAATGCATCATCAGTCTACCATTAAATGCTACCTCATCACAGCTCCATCCGAATCGATCACTCCATCCACTCTCTGTCATTCTTTAACGCATATGCAAGTACGTTTCCTTATTCCAGGAAAGCGTCCAAGACAGCAGTCAACTCGCGCATGTCACTATTACCTCAATCCATATGCAGTTGAATGCTACCTCAACGAAAAATAAAAGATTGTTTTCCCAGTTCCCGGTGTTTCTATCTCAACGTTATCCTGTATTCCTCTTGCTGTGGTATACTCGTTCCCATGTACAAGAATTTTTCCACACCAATCAGAAGACATGCAAGTACTGCCTCAATTTCCCCACATTTCGGCATATTTTCCCTCAATTTATACGTATTTTCCGCCATTTTATCGATTTTATGCACATGTCCATGCGATCACAACATCGCTTTTCGTTCCAAGTTCTAAAATTGCTTGTAAATTTAGTACATCTGCCAACACCTAGCACAAACGCACTATTTTTCTGGTCAGGCATCGCAGTATAGCACTCTACTCGTAAGCAATCAGTCATCTACAACCACATATTCTACAGGTGCAGCACATTTGCTCTGTTTTCTGTATGTCTGTAACTCTGGATGTGTTACGGATGGATCCCGCTCCTCACTGTTGATCTGACTTATAGTTCGAGTGTGGATCCGCCGAGCGTTATAACAAGAGTGATTTTGGGATGCGGATCCACAGCACATCACATGTGGTATAGGGATCCAAGGTGGATCAATCACGCGTTGCGGAGACGTGTTCTGTGGTGCAAATTGGATCCACCAGTGGAAAGATGCAGTAAAAATCAACCGGATGAAATTCGCGGAGCTTTTATAGTTCGTAATTTTTCTGTGCTGAGTGGTACAGAATAACGATGATTGAATGTTTGAGTGATACACGGGAATAGATCCTCAGGGACTGCAGTACCTGTATGATGTTGAGTCTTCCTAATTTTTACAATAAGAAACGTCACCGTAACTGTTCGTGTTGCCTTTTATACTACGTCATGTTGCAGGAGCAGGCTTCATTTGACTTTGACCTTACACACAGTTTACCATTGGGAGAGCTATGACAACATGTTACCATTTCCACCGAATGGTCAAAACGCGCTCATGTCGCATTAAATCAGCTCGTCTGTTTCCCAAGGTCTTAGATATAGTGCTCTCTGACATCCATACAGGTCAGACATAAACTGGAATGATTACATGGCCTAAGCTGAACGGAAGATGGGGCAGAGACTTAGGAGCAGTTACAAAATCCAGATGGACTGTCTAAAAAACAGTGTTCCTCGAAAGGAACGTCCTGTTCCTGACATGGATCCCCAGTTGTCCTACTTGACGAGTGTAATCCGACTGCTGAAAAAAAAAATTGTTCGCCGTGCAAAGTGACTCTCATGACAATTTAATTAATTAGGCTGTCAAATTGATATCAATGACGTGCCACTTGGCGGGTGGAAGGGATGGCTAGGGCAGCATGGAATGATTCTTGCAATTGTTACTTTTTTTCGTTGCGGCGACATCTGTTAACAAAATTTTAATCTTCCATCTACACATGGCGAGACAAGCTGTCAGGATTTGTTTCGTAAATACTAGTATGACATAGAATAGCACTGGTAAAAGGGGATCTGTCATAGTGTACAAAATAGCTACGTTCTCTTCAGTTACATCTTCTCGTTGTAGAACGTAAAATGTTTTTTTTTTCCTACATGTAAGCCAATGGCATGAAAGATCGTATTTCTAATGACATTTATGTGCATACGTTTATTTACAGACTCTGAACGCAAGAGATGTTCTCAGATCGTGTAATTTGTACAACAACCTGGGAGAAATTGCTTAATATAGGTGTTTTTCTTTGGAGTTTAAATTCTTGCTTTTTCTTTACTCTGAAGACGGTTTCGAAACAACAAGCACATTCTGTGGTGATCGGTAGTTCTCGCATCAAAACAGTTGAAGTGATTTTATTCCTGATTTTACCCAGAATGGGCATGTCTCTGCTGATTATTTATGATCGATGGTGGTACACTTCGTTGGACGTCACGAAGTAATGAGATGCGGCTGCTGTTGTATGTATAATCTGTACCGATTTTGCTCATAAAACAAAAAGAAAACGAGCCGGCCGGTGTGGCCGTGCGGTTCTAGACGCTTCAGTCCAGAACTGGGCGACTGCTACGCTCGCAGGTTCGAATTCTGCCTCGGGCATGGATGTGTGTGATGTCCTTAGGTTAGTTAGGTTTAAGTAGTTGTAAGTTCTAGGGGACTGATGACCTCAGATGTTAAGTCCCATAGTGCTCAGAGTCATTTGAACCATTTTAACCAATCCTTATATATGGTTTCGAGACATGTATCCTTGGAGTCTTTCGCAGCAGCATGACTGCATAAAATCTTCTCGGTTTTCAAGCTGTGTCAATTCCAATAAAATTTTCGAGCTTTCGATGGCTAGCTCCACCATCGTCGTCAGGAGTAAAGCTATTGACTGCTGTGGCTGACTTTTCTTTCCTTTACTGCAATTTCAACTCTCCATCTAGCAGCAACATGGGCGCTGGTCTTCAGCTTAGAGATTTTACAATGAGACAGGAGGACATTTAAGACAATGAAAAGGAGAAACATGTTGGAACATAGATATAAACAAGGGGGAACATAATGGGAGCAAGTATACAAAAAAACGGTGTGACTGTAAAATTTTTGCACCAAAATCACATGCTGTTAGACTTAAAAGACAGAGCCAGACACATGTCAAAGTACAGCAGGAACATGAAAAGTCTCATAACAGTTAAAACGGCCACATGGTGGGTGGTGCACCACTGAAAAAAACTGATATCAAACTATATACAAGTCGAGCACATGATTGAGAACCATACCACTTGACACTTTAGCTCTGCACAGTACAGAACACCGACACAGCACACTTGATGATGGATAAAATCTGGGAGATATGTGAGAGAAGGGAGTATGGGGAGGGGGAAGGGGCGTTGCTAGAAGAGCAGGAGAGAAGGCAGATGGGGGATGGGGTGTGGGTGCACCAAAAAGGCCGAGGAGGGTAATGATGGGAGAGAAAAACAGACAATGTGTGAATGCAGAGACTCAGGGGAGGAAAGGAAGGTGGAAAACCTGCTCAGGGGAAGGAGAGGAGCTAGGGTTTTTTTTTTTTTACTTTATTGTGTTTTCATTCCCTGGCCCCATATGGGCAGGGGAGGCCTGTCAGCGGCACAGTCGACTGCTCTTCATCTTCAGCTGAGTGATAGTAAAAAACAAAAAGGTGAAATAATACGCAAGACAGGTGATAAAAGGGGGACATAAGAAGAGAAATAAGGGGAGAGAAAGGCTGATAAAATACACACTTACTCAGAAATGTTGATTTTTAGGACAGTTAAAGAAAGGTGTACAGAAAGAAAAGAACAGTTAGCAATGTGTGTAGCACATAAAATTACACTGAAGTCACACACACAAGTTAAAAGTTGGCTGCAGTGAAAACACATCAGAACAACTACACTTTAAAAAACCACTGCATGGGATAGGGAACAGATGGCGAAGGGTAAAAACTGCCTGGAGGAACCTACCGAGGTAGGGGAGGCCAGAGGGGAGGGAAAAGAGGGAAGTGGAGGGGATATTGGGGGACTGGAGAGTAAGATGTGAAAAGAAAGGGAGTTGTGGGAGGGGCGCATCAAGTGGCAGGAGATGGGTGGGTAGGGTGATGGAAAGGAAAGGAAAGGCAGGAGGGAGCCCAGAGACACAGGGGGGCACAGGAAAACGAGGGGGTGTAGTAGGTAAGAAAACCGCTCAGATAAGGGAAGAGGAGGGGGAGAGAGCCGTGAGATTTAGGAGGGAGGAAGGTGGGGTTAGGGTTCGTAGGAGGGGTAGAGATCAGAGCAAAGCTCATCATCCTGGCAGGGTAGGTCACAGAGGATCTGCATTGGGACAGAAGGCAGATACAGAAGGCTAGGCGGAGCAACTGGCGTTCAAGGATTTGGAGGGCTTTATAGAATCTGAGAGGAGCGGAAATTCAAGCGACGCTGGCACAACAAAGAATGGGGAGGATCAAACATTTTTAGTTGTGAAGGATGGTGGAAGGATGCAGTCCCCATGTCCAGCTGGACAGGAGTTATGTGGGGTGGAGTCTAATGTGGGCTTGGATCGTTAGGAGATGGGGAGTCTAGGAGAGGTGACTGCCAAGAGTGAGGCCAAAGTATTTCCGGATTTACCATCAAGATGGAGAAGGGTGGTAAGCTACCATTCTTAGATGTTTTAGCTGAGCAGAAGGCAGGAGGCCGGTTCTGTCATTCAGTGTACAGGAAACCGATGCATGCTGATCGGTATTTGAACACCGGTAGTTTTCACCACCCTGTACACAAGAAAACGGTCCTGAAACACTTTAATATACAGAGCCAAAGATATTTCTGATGATGGCTACCTACAGTCTGCATTGCAGCACTTGAGGCATGTGTTCAGGGAGAATGGCTACAGTAAAGGAGAAATTGCAATTGCTTTCCAGTGTCACAGAAGAAGGACGGGACACCATTATAAAAGAGGCGGCTGAGACTAGAATGAACAGCCCAACCCAACGTACCCCACAGCATAATCGTGCCCTAACCGGCCTGCACCTTGTGAGTGGAGCATGTTTCGTCTAGGTATTCACCTGAATGACGACGTGTGAGGACCAGCCATCGACCTGGTGTAACAAGAAATGCGATTCATTCAATAAGCGACACGTTTTTATTGAACCACAGTGAAACCTCAGTGATTCTGTGTCCACTGCAGTCATAACTGACTACGTCGTTGAGTCAACAACAGCATGGGATCATCCCACCCGTACGTTTTGTGATGAGACATGGTTCGTCCAACACCATATGGCGTACTCGTTATTTCACAATCCTACAACCACTTCCCATAGATGCTTCGCCGTTTCAGAGATTCTAGTTGCTTACCGCTGGGTCCTAACAATGTTCCCCTTCATCAAAACGGCTTATATTAGAGTATTTCCGCATTTTCGGTCCGTAATGACTGCCCATTCGTCTCTCTTCCGCTTACATTCTTTCCTCACTGCGCCACGAGCTCGCAGCATCACCAGGAGGCATTCAATCTCGCGGTGGGCAGTAGACATAATGTTTTGGCTCATCAGTGTATTGCTCCAACTGTTTGCAATGTACGGAACAATGTACTGTTTATACTTTTAAATCAGTTTTCAAAACAATTCTTCTTTCAAAATAGGAAATTTGTTGTAAATTCTATGGGACCAAACTGCTGAGGTCATCGGTCCCTAGTCTTACACACTACCTAATCTAACTTAAACTAACTTACGATAAGGACAACACAAACACCAATGCCCAAGGGAGGACTCGAACCTCCGACGGAGGCAGCCGCGCGAATCGTGGCGAGGCGCCTTAGACCGCAAAAGAATCGGTATGGTTTTTAACAGGGCCAGAAATGGAACTTTTTATAGCCATTTAAAAGTAGTCACTCATCATCCAAAATATCAAAGCACTCCATCTTCAGGCCACAAGTGGCCCACCGGGACCATCTGATCGCCATGTCATCTGCAGCTGAGGATGCGAATAGGAAGGGCGTGTGGTCAGCACACAGCTCTCCCGGTCGTTTTCTTTGACCGGAGCCGCTACTCTTCGGTCGAGTAGCTCCTCAATTGGCATCATGAGGCTGAGTGCACCCCGAAAAATGGCAACAGCGCATGGCGGCCCGGATGGTCACCCATCCAAGCGCCGGCCACGCCCGACAGCGCTTAACTTCGGTGATTTGACAGGAACCGGTGAATCCACTGCGGCAAGGCCGTTGCCTCAAAATATTGAAAATACTCAATATCTCCAGGTATACCACCCCCCCCCCTAGCCCCCCCTCCCCCCATCTTCAGACTATTCTACTGGCGCCCTTGTCCCTTGGTTATGAATAGCAATACATGAGAAATATTTTTAAGTGGTTACAACGTTGCTTCAATACTTAAGGTTGATGTTGAAGGCGAAAAAATCTTTCAGTTATCTCTTGACATTCTCTCCATAAAAAATCGCCATTGTGCTACAATTACATGAGCTCTCATGTAGTCGAATCTAGTGACTCTTCTGAAAATTTTCAGTCCGGAAGCTCGGTGGAACTGCACAGGCCAGTCTCACAGGAAATTACTCCCTCTTTTAACTTCGGAAATCAGCAGCATTTAATAAACAGTTTCAGATTTTAGATTTAAAGTCTGTTGCTATCAGCCATTAGCAATCACTGAACTCTTACTTTGTTCATTCATCTTGTAGCACTAAAAAACACAACGAAATGCGTAGTTATATTATATGTTTATCTGATAGTGTCGGCAGTCTTCATATAATGGAGGAATGTATAGGTTCTGTTTGCTGCGTTGTTCTTTTGGATGCTGCTGTAGCGTACTTCCGCGTGTTAGCAGAGCCAGTGGGTAAAGAGCAGCGTTAACTGAACTGGGCCGCGGTGGTAGTGTAGCTGCAAAGGCCTTCCGCCTACAAAGCGATTTTATGTTGCATTATTTTGTTAAGCCGTAAAGCAAGTAAAGCAGTGATCAACCCGAAGGTTGCTTTAACACTGCAGTGCTTTATTGCACATTGTTCTGCTATAGGTAAGGTGCTCTTGCTCCTTCATCCGTCTTACCCAACAGGAGACCTATAGCTCAACATGTACTCCGAAACACGGTGCAACTTGACCTGACAATCTGGAACGTAACGCACTGAGCCACCGGGGCACGCTAATGTAAAAATCATTAATAACTTATTTAGCAAATAGAACTTGAGCCGGCCGCGGTGGACAAGCGGTTCTAGGCGCTTCAGTCCGGAACCGCGCGACTGCTACGGTCGCAGGTTCGAATCCTGCCTCGGGCACGGATGTGTGTGATGTCCTCACGTTAGTTAGATTTAAGTAGTTCTAAGTTCTAGGAGACTGATGACCTCAGATATTAAGTCCCATAGTGCTCAGAGCCATTTGAAACATTTTTTTGAAATAGAACTTGCACTGAGCTAAGGAAGCAAACACTAGTACAAGAAATAAACAAACAAAATGAGGTGGCATAGTACGTCTTTCGTTATTTAAGCTACGAATAATGAATAACGGATAATTATTTGTATTCACAGAGAGGAATAATCCCTTTATCAAAAATGGTTCAAATTGCTCTGAGCACTATGGGACTTAACATGTGAGGTCATTAGTCGCCTAGAACTTAGAACTACTTAAACGTAACTAAGCTAAGGACATCATACACATCCATGGCCGAGGCAGGATTCGAACCTGCGACCGTAGCAGCAACACGGTTCCGGACTGAGGCGCCTAGAACCGCTTGGCCACAACGGCCGGCTCCCTTTATCTGTCAATAATTTATTTGTGAATCAATTCATTTGAATGATCTCTTTATTCAGATGATAATCTACGTAGCAATTTATTCGAATAACACCCATCTCTGATCAAACTAGATGCATTCTGGAAGATCGTTTCTGACAACATCAACGCTGCGCTCGCCTCATGTAAGCCATAAAGTCTGCTACTGCAAAGCACTAAATCTCCATCAGATAATCAGTGGAGTAAGAGAAAACTACAGAATGATGCATACAGTAAATCTGAACTGTTTCAAAGGGTCATAATTTCCCTCCAAAAGATCTTAGTAACGGGAAAGCTGTTTTAATGATATCAGTAACTCTGGGAGAATCACAAACACTGCCCGTTTTTGGCAAGTTGATTGTTGTTTCTACGCATGACATCCTTTATCCTTCCCCGACTCGTGTTAGTTCGTTCGTAGGCCCGCCGGGAGCGTCTTGTGAAGTCTGTGGTGTGTAGTTCAGGCTGCGTGACAACGAAGAGCAAATTAGTGATTCGTTCGTAGTCTTTAGCTGACAGAAACAGGCAAAACACACTTCCAGAGCGGGTTTTTAATGTGAAAACGTACTGGCAGAAACTCACTGGTCACGATACAATGGACATTTCGGAGAGAAATCAGTGTGCACGATGTTCCAAAAAAGGCACCAATTTTATTGATTGTAAGAAAGCTGGAGAAAAGTGGTGTACTAAAAGTGGCAAACGAAGACCATCATTGAGTGCAGTGGCTACTGAATATCAAGAATCTCGGGGAACTTTCCAAGGAAATTGTTGCTTCAATTGAGCCAGGAGACTGGCATTTCAAATGGCACATATCAGAGAGCTCCGAATAAATCGGCATCGCGACCATACAGAGTGTACATACAGAGTTCACACACATGCAGCATTGCAAGAAATAGATCATGAGAAAAGAATGCTTTACTTCAGTGATTTCAGAGGTTTCTTATTCATCATCCCGGCGTTATCTACATAATTTGGTTTACAGATGAGACAAGGTTCCATCTGTCAGGTTACATCAACATCCAAAACAACAGATACTGAGCTAGTGTAAACCCCCTATCATCCACGAAACACCACCGCATGGAGAAAAGCTTGGAGTGTGATGCGTGGCATCAGCTTTCAGGCTTGTTGGCCGCATTTTCTTCGATACAATTGTAGACACTGCACTTGAAGTATGGAAATAATCAGCATCCAGTTGCATAACAGAAATTTAATTTCTTAACCGGTTTCAGGCACTTACGTTACACACTAGTGATGTCATTGAACAAATTGTTAGTTCTAATATTCAGTTTCTCTTTTTCAATGAATCAATATTTTATCCTATTATTAATGATGAACTTCACAAGTTTCCAAGTCCACTTGTCATAATGTTCAGTTGTAGGCACTTCCATGCACGCAAAAACATATTTGGGTATCACCTAATTGGCGATACATTCCTTATTATAATTAATGTGGTTGGAGATCTTGAGAGTCTTCATTGTGTTTTTCCAGTACGGATAAATGGCTCTTTGCGTCTGGCTTAACGTTAAGTTTATTATTTTATCCATCATCTTTAGCAACTGTAGTTGCTGAAGAAGGTGGATAAAATACCTATACTACAATACAGTTTTACCTATACTACAATACAGTTTGTACGGGCATTTTCAATACATTTACGGAGAAGATGGATGACGTCTTGGGTAAAATATTCCAGAGGTAAAATCTTCGGCGGGGACTACTCATGTCGTCAGGACAAACTGAATTGGCGTTCTTCGCATCGTAGCATGGAATGTTAGATTCCTTAATCGAGCAGGTAGATTAGAAAATTTAAAACTGCAAACGGTTAGGTTTAAGTCAGATTTAGCGGGAATTAGTGAAGTTCGGTGGCAGCAGGAGGGGGGCTTCTGGTCAGGTGAATTCTGGCTTAATAACGAATAAAAAAATAGGAACGCGGATAAGCTACTATGAACAGCATAGACAGACCCACTATCACAGCAAAGACAGACACGAAGCCAACACCCACCACAGCAATACAAGTTTATATGCCAACTAGCTCTGGAGGTGATGAAGAAATTGAAGAAATTTATGATGGTGTAAGGGAAATTATTCAGATAGTCAAGGGAAATAAAAATTTAATAGTGATGGGTGGCTGGAAAAGGAAGAGAAGGGGTAGGGGTGAGAAAGGAAGAGAAGGAAAAATTGTACATGAATATGAAATGGGGGAAAGGAATGTAAGAAGAAGCCGCCTGGTAGAATTTTGCACAGAGCATAATTTAATCATCGCTAGCAAGTGGTTTATGAATCATGAAAAAAATGGTGTATACGTGGAAGAGACCTAGAGACAACCGAAGGTTTGATTATATGATGGTAATACAGATTTTTCGGTACCAGATTTTAAATTGTAAGACATTTTCAGGGGCAGATGTGTACCATGATCACAATTTGTTCGTGATGAAATGTAGATTGAAACTAAAGAATTTGCACAAAGGCGGGAAATTACGGCGATGAGACCTGGATAAGTTGAAAGAACCAGAGGTTGTTGAGAATTTTAGAGTAAGCACTGGGCAACGATTGACAAGAACAGGGGAAAGGAATACGGTAGAAGACGAATGGGTAGCTTTAAGAGATGAAATAGTGAAGGCAGCAGAGTATGAAATACGTAAAAAGAACAAGACCTAGCAGAAATCCTTGGAAAACACTGAAGATATTGAATTTAATTGATGAAAGGTGAAAATGTAAAAATGGAGTAAATGAAGCAGGCGAAATGGAGTACAAATGTCCAAAAAAAAAATGATATTGACAGGAAGTGCAAAATAGCTAAGCAGGAATTACTAGAGGACAAATGTAAGGACACAGAAACATATATCACGAAGGGAAAGATAGATACTGGCTACAGCAAAATTAAAGAGGGCTTTGGAGAAAAGGGAAGCAGCTGGAGCTGTATGAATATTAGGGGTTTAGATGGAAAACTAGTCCTAACCGAAGAAGGGAAATCTGAAATGTGGAAGGAGTATTTACAGAATACGTACAACGGACATGAGATTGCAGGCAATATTAGAGGAATGTGAAGAGGACATAGATGAAGAGGAGGTGGAAGACATGCTACTGCGAGAAGAATTTGACAGAGTAATGAAAGACTTAAGTGGAAATAAGGCCCTGGGAGTAAACAACATTCCGTCAGACCTAGTGATAGACTTGGGAGAGCCAGCCACGAAAAAACTCTTCCGTCTGGTTTGTAAGATACTCGTATATGAGACAGGCGAAATACCCACAGACTTAAAGAAGAATATAATAATTCCAATCCCAAAGGAAGCAGATGTCAAAACTACCAAACAGGTGTGAAAACTACAGAACTCTCAGTTTAATGAATCACGGCTGCAAAATTCCTTACAGACGAATGGAAAAACTAGTAGAAGCCGACCTCGGGGAAGATCAGTTTGGATTCCGTAGAAATGTTGGAAAAGGTGAGACAATACTCACCCTACGACTTATCTTAGAAGAAAGATTAAGGAACGGCAAACCTACGTTTCTAGCATTTGTAGACTTAGAGAGAGCTTTTGACAATGTTGACTGGAATACTCTCTTTCAAATTCTGAAGGTGGCAGGGGTAAAATACAGGGAGCGAAAGGCTATTTACAGTTTGTACAGAAACCAGATGGCTGTTATAAGAGTCGAGGGACATGAAAGGGAAGCAGTGGTTGGGAAGTGAGTGAGACAGGATTGTAGCCTCTCCCCAATGCTATTCAATCTGTATATTGAGCAATCAGTAAAGGAAAGAAAAGAAAAGTTCGGAGTAGGTATTAAAATCCATGGAGAAGAAATAAACCTTTGACGTTCGCCGATGACATTGTCATTCTGTCAGAGACAGCAAAGGACATGGAAGAACAGTTGAACGGAATGGACAGTGTCTTGAAAGGAGAGTATAAGATGAGCATCAACAAAAACAAAACAATGATAATGGAATGTAGTCGAATTTAGTCGGGTGATGCTGAGGGAATTAGATTAGGAAATGAGACACTTAAAGTAGTAAAGGGGTTTTGCTATTTGGGGAGCAAAATAACTGATGATCGAAGTAGCGACGATATAAAATGTAGACTGGCAATGGCAAAGAAAGCGTTTCTCACGAAGAGAAATTTTTTAACATTGTGTATAGATTTAAGTGTCAGGAAGTATTTACTAAAAATACTTTGTGAAAGTATTTGTATGGAGTGTACCCATGTATGGACGTACAACCTGATAGAAGGACGGATCGATTGGTAGGACACATGAAACGTCCCCTTAGAAAAATTATACAAGACTGTGCTTAAACTGACACACAATATTTTTAGCACAACGCAATCTGACTTTCAAAAATCCCTACAAAAAATGGCCCTGACTAACATTAACCTATACGTTTCACAAATCGCTTACCTCAAAAAAATCTTGGTTTCTCGAACTACTGCAATACAGCGAGCGCCACTACTTCCAGCTAAATAAAAGATTAAAACTACGGAAGGCACTAACTACTGATAGGGATAGTTAGCAAATGAAAGATTTTAATAGAAAACAAACAATGTATTTACCTTAATATCATCAAAAGTCATAATATATATAGCAGTTGATGACATCCAGTCTTACAAATTTCAAAACTCCGCCATTTCTTTCCCCATATCCACCACTGCTGGCGGCTCACCTCCAACTGCGCAACGCTACGCGCTGTTCACATCCAGCTGCCCAACACTACAATGGCAGACAACAATGCAAACTAGCCACAGACTGCACACAGCACAGGCAGTGATTTTCATACAGAGTGCTAGCACACAGCACAGCCAGTGATTTTCATACAGAGCGCTAGCACACAGCACAGCCAGTGATTTTCATACAGAGCGCTATGTAACGTTGCCAATAAGAAAACATAAACAGCCTACTTACATAGCCCCCATGCTCCCCACAAAAAAATTTTTCAAATTGTTTTGGGCAGTGGCCAATAATGATTTGATGAAGTTTTTCATAATTACAACAACAAAGATATCAAATGCACACACTTATTGATACAATGTTGGCCAAAAGCTAAAATTTTCTCACAGTCCATAAAGACAGCCCTGATCATTCATCACAGTAAAATTGCAGTGTTTTTCTCAAAGTCTGAGCAGTAAAAGAAAATGCACACAGAAGTAGTGGATTTCCATGCAGTCTTGAAGAAGTAGTGTTGCCCTTCCAACGGAAAGACAGTGCTGACTCTCGACATGGAGACAGGTAATGGGCCACAACAGAGCAAACCCACAGCAGAGTCATTTGACGTTTTGAAGAATATTGGTAGGTAGGACATCACAGAGTAGACCCACTGTAGTCCTGGTAGAGATTATGGTATTGGTGGGCCACCAGAGGTGCAGACCCACTGTAGTCCTGGTAGAGATTACGGTATTGGTGGGCCACCAGAGGTGCAGACCCACTGTAGTCCTGGTAGAGATTGTGGTATTGGTGGGCCACCAGAGGTGCAGACCCACTGCAGTCCTTATAGAAATAATGGTACTGGTGAGTCAGCAAAGGGTAGACCCACTGTAGTTCTTGTAGAAATAATGGTATTCGTGGGTCATTAAAGACGCAGACCCACTGTAGTCGTTGTAAAGATGGCCAGCAGCCATCTGTTGTGACTGTGCAGGTGCACAATCACCATTGAAGAGTCTTGCAGATGATATAGCAAGTCCATAACCACCACTTGTGCACTCACAAAGTTTTTGGAATTGCCCTTAGAACCAGCAATGCTTTTATCCAGTCCCTTGCTGAATTATTAACACACGTGCAAACACTAACAGTCCCTACTTCTCACATATTGTCCATATACTATGACCAACCTCCCCCCATGAACCATGGACCTTGTCGTTGATGGGGAGGCTTGCGTGCTTCAATGATACAGATAGCAGTACCGTAGGTGCAGCCACAACGGAGGGGTATCTGTTGAGAGGCCAGACAAACGTATGGTTCCTGAAGAGGGGCAGCAGCCTTTTCAGTAGTTGCAGGGGCAACAGTCTGGATGATTGACTCATCTGGCCTTGTAACATTAACCAAAACGGCCTTGCTGTGCTGGTACTGCGAACGGCTGAAAGCAAGGGGAAACTACAGCCGTAATTTTTCCCAAGGACATGCAGCTTTACTGTATGATTAAATGATGATGGTGTCCTCTTGGGTAAAATATTCCGGAGGTAAAACAGTCCCCCATTCGGATCTCCGGGCGGGGACTACTCAAGAGGACGTCGTTATCAGGAGAAAGAAAACTGGCGTTCTACGGATTGGAGCGTGGAATGTCAGATCCCTTAATCGGGCAGGTAGGTTAGAAAATTTAAAAAGGGAAATGGACAGGTTAAAGTTAGATATAGTGGGAATTAGTGAAGTTCGGTGGCAGGACGAACAAGACTTCTGGTCAGGTGAATACAGGGTTATAAATACAAAATCAAATAGGGGTAATGCAGGAGTAGGTTTAATAATGAATAAACAAGTAGGTGTCTGGGTAAGTTACTACAAACAGCATAGTGAACGCATTATTGTGGCCAAGATAGACACGAAGCCCACGCCTACTACAGTAGTACAAGTTTATATGCCAACTAGCTCTGCAGATGACGAAGAAATTGATGAAATGTATGATGAGATAAAAGAAATTATCCAGGTAGTGAAGGGAGACGAAAATTTAATAGTCATGGGTGACTGGAATTCGTCAGTAGGAAAAGGAAGAGAAGGAAACATAGTAGGTGAATATGGATTGGGGCTAAGAAATGAAAGAGGAAGCCGCCTGATAGAATTTTGCGCAAAGCGTAACTTAATCATAGCTAATACTTGGTTTAAGAATCATGAAAGAAGGTTGTATACATGGAAGATCCCTGCAGATACTAAAAGGTATCAAATAGATTATATAATGGTAAGACAGAGATTTAGGAACCAGGTTTTAAATTGTAAGACATTTCCAGGGGCAGATGTGGACTCTAACCACAATCTATTAGTTATGAACTGTAGATTAAAACTGAAGAAACTGCAAAAAGGTGGGAATTTAAGGAGATGGGACCTGGATAAACTGAAAGAACCAGAGATTGTACAGAGTTTCAGGGAGAACATAAGGGAACAATTGAAGGAATGGGGGAAAGAAATACAGTAGAAGAAGAATGGGTAGCTTTGGGGAATGAAATAGTAAAGGCAGCAGAGGATCAAATAGGTAAAAAGATGAGGGCTAGTAGAAATCCTTGGGTAACAGAAGAAATATTGAATTTAATTGATGAAAGGAGAAAATATAAAAATGCAGTAAATGAAGCAGGCAAAAAGGAATACAAACGTCTAAAAAATGATATCGACAGGAAGTGCAAAATGGCTAAGCAGGGATGGCTAGAGGACAAATGTAAGGATGTAGAGGCTTATCTCACTAGGGGTAAGACTGATACTGCCTACAAGAAAATGAAAGAGACCTTTGGAGAAAGGAGAACCACTTGCATGAATATCAAGAGCTCAGATGGAAACCCAGTTCTAAGCAAAGAAGGGAAAGCAGAAAGGTGGAAGGAGTATATAGAGGGCCTATACAAGGGCGGTGTACTTGAGGACAATATTATGGAAATGGAAGAGGATGTAGATGAAATGGGAGTTATGATATTGCGTGAAGAGTTTGACAGAGTGCTGAAAGACCTGAGTCGAAACAAGGCCCCCGGAGTAGACAAGATTCCATTAGAACTACTGACAACATTGGGAGAGCCAGTCCTGACAAAACTCTACCATCTGGTGAGCAAGATGTATGAGACAGGCGAAATACCCTCAGACTTCAAGAAGAATATAATAATCCCAATCCCAAAGAAAGCAGGTGTTGACAGATGTGAAAATTACCGAACTATCAGTTTAATAAGTCATAGCTGCAAAATACTAACGCGAATTCTTTACAGACGAATGAAAAAACTGATAGAAGCCGACCTGGGGGAAGATCAGTTTGGATTCCATAGAAATGTTGGAACACGTGAGGCAATACTGACCCTACGACTTATCTTAGAAGAAAGATTAAGGAAAGGCAAACCTACGCTTCTAGCATTTGTAGACTTAGAGAAAGCATTTGACAATGTTGATTGGAATACTCTCTTTCAAATTCTCAAGGTGTCAGGGGTAAAATACAGAGATCAAAAGGCTATTTACACTTTGTACAGAAAGCAGATGGGAGTTATAAGAGTAGAGGGGTATGAAAGACCTGAGTGGTTGGGAAGGGAGTGAGACAGGGTTGTAGCCTCTCCCCGATGTTATTCAATCTGTATATTGAGCAAGCAATAAAGGAAACAAAAGAAAAGCAGTGATTGGGAAGGGAGTGAGACAGGGTTTTAGCCTCTCCCCGATGTTATTCAATCTGTACATTGAGCAAACAATAAAGGAAACAAAAGAAAAGTTCGGAGTAGGTATTAAAATCTATGGAAAAGAAATAAAAACTTTGACGTTCGCTGATGACACTGTAATTCTGTCAGAGACAACAAACGACTTGGAAGAGCAATTGAATGGAATGGACAGTGTCTTGAAAGGAGGGTATAAGATGAACATCAACAAAAGCAAAATGAGGATAATGGAATGTAGTCGAATTAAGTCAGGTGAGGCTGAGGGAATTAGATTAGGAAATGAGACACTTAAAGTAGTAAAGGAGTTTTGCTATTTGGGGAGCAAAATAACTGATGATGGTCGAAGTAGAGAGGATATGAAATGTAGACTGGCAATGGCAAGGAAAGCGTTTCTTAAGAAGATAAATCTGTTAACATCGAGTATAGATTTAAGCGTCAGGAAGTCGTTTCTCAAAGTATTTTTATGGAGTGTAGCCATGTATGGAAGTGAAACATGGACGATAAATAGCTTAGACAAGAAGAGAATAGAAGCCGACGAAATGTGGTGCTACAGAAGAATGCTGAAGATTAGATGGGTTGATCACATAACTAATGAGGAGGTATTGAATAGAATTGGGGAGAGGAGGAGCTTGAGGCATAACTTGACTAGAAGAAGGGATCAGTTGGTAGGACATGTTCTGAGACATCGAGGAATCACTAATTTAGTATTGGAGGGCAGCGTGGAGGGTAAAAATCGTAGAGGGCGACCAAGAGATGAATAAACTAAGCAGATTCAGAAGGATGTAGGTTGCAGTAGGTACTGGGAGATGAAGAAGCTTGCACAGGATATGGTAGCATGGAGAGCTGCATCAAACCAGTCTCAGGACTGAAGACCACAACAGCAACAACTACGACCAACAGAAACGTGTGCAGTAAAATGGAACTTACAAGTTAATAATATGATGAACTGGTGTCAATTACAATTTTATAATATAAGAATACAATTACAAAGGTACAAAATAGATCATTAAAGAACATAACAATACAGATAACATTTGTAGTACAAGCTTTACAAAAGAATCGAAATAACATATACATCAGTGTTACAGGAATTATGACATGAGTACATACATAAAAGATCAGAATAACTTTTGAAACATCAACTTCACACATGAGCATTAAAACAAAACAGAATAAATAATGTCTAAACATCTTTACAAAGAAAATAACATATTATCAGAAAAATTCTACAACATAACTCTTATTAGGTAAACACATTAAGACAGGAAAAATACAAATTCACGTAGTGTAATAACACAAAAATGCAGGACAGGGTTTGTTTTCAGTGTGACATTTGGTACTGCAGTCCACCCCAAAACTTCATCCCATATATCTTTCCTCTTATTTCAACATTTGTTTCCAACAAAAAAATTCTATCCAAGCACGCTTTCTGTATTTATATGTTCACACATTTCTTACCTCATTATTTATTTACCTATATCTTACCTCATCATTTATTTCCAAGAAAATCCTACCTAAACCTGTTGTCCGTAAACCCTACTTTTTTGGTTCAGATCCTCTTTCAAAATTCTTTTTTTGGCCAAACCATTTTCTTATAGCTTCTCAATGCATTTCTTCCAATTCATCATAGTTAGTTTCTTGTATAGTCTACCCCCTCTTAAGCTAACTTAAATCTACTGAGCTCAGATGCTAAACTAAGGGACGAGGCAATGCAGCAGCATAAAACAATTAATACAAACAGCAATAAAAAAATGGAAATTGTCAAAGCAAGCTGCAGTAAATCTAAATTACCAAGCTATGCAACATTACAACTAATATGAGCCAATGTGCAGCAACAAGAAAAATAAATCAGTAGTAAAACTAGGTTAACAGAGCAATACAAAGTGAAATTTAGTAGCACTATGCCTGGCAAATAGCAGCAGCAAATGTAATAACTTATACCTAAACATGACAAAGCTCAAGCAAAAAAAATATTACAGTAAAAATGGCCATGTTTAATATCTATATCACATCTTAACCTTAGGGTGATGCAACACCTTAACTTACACTACTAAATAAGTTACCCAGTCATTGACAAAAATTATGTATGCAATTCCTGTGAAGGGAAATGTCTTTTTGTGCTCCCTCGTTTTTTTGAGATAGATTATAAAATGGTTATATACTGGATCTGTAGGCATAAAATATCTATATTAGTACATCTATAAAATTTTATTTTAACCAATGCTGCAGTGCAGCTAGAAAGTAGATATTAAACAAAATAGGCAATGCAAGGCGTGAAACGTCATTCACTAGCCATATGGCATTTCATAATGCAGTAAACAGTCTTTCAACTAGCAAGGCAATAGATGTTAAATGTTTCTCATCATTTCATTAGGCATTTTAGTAAATATCATAAATTACGAGCTCCACAGTGTAATCATATGTTTTCAAGTTTGAGCGTGTCATATTTGCGATGCTTTCTACAAAGAAATGTCAATAGCGAGGATAATGGCCTCCTTTTTTCTCCACCTGTGCCTGTGAAAGGCACACACTAATGACTTTTTTCCAGGTGACTGTCGCGCAGCTGCCCACGTAATGCGTGTGCCCACGACGCATTACGTGTAGGTCACTTAATTTTCTTACTGAAATATTTACGACTCCAGTTTGCATTACAGTGACAGTCTCATATAAAAAATTTCACAGGTCGAGAATTTGCGTTGCAAATGTGTAGAAACAAAATCCTATGAATATAACAGTGTTCAAAAAGTTTTCGTCGGCATTGTGATACATTCGTGCATTTACACACATTTCATAACTCTTAGAGTACGATTCTTGGTTTCCAACATCCTTTTCCACAAATCAGAGTCCCTAACCACTACTCATTATTCATATACGTATTCGTCAACACTTCTTCAATATTTCATCAAATTAATACGTAGCATAATCAAATTCCTCATTTATGGTAGCATCATCTTATTGATCATAAACATACCTCAACAGCATAATACACATCGTCGTCGTAAGAAATAAAATCATAACACCTCAGTCAAATCTCAAAAACGTCGTAGCTTTCAGCTATAATGTCAAAACCTAAAAAAAAAAAATCTCTGCTCATTTCAATAGTGTCATCTACCTCAAACGTACTTTAAAATCATGCTCCCTTACTAAATATATCATTCAAAGCTCTCATAATATCACAATGGTTCCGAAAAAATATGAACAGTTCACAAAGTACAGACAAAATACAATTTCGTAAGTGTGAAGTTACCCAACTGTGTAATTGCGTAAACATGTGTCACTGATGTAGTAAAAAAAATGTTTATCTCTCAGTTAAATGATCAGATAGCTGTGTAATTTGTGTGTTAGAGAAATATGGTACCGATGTTTAAAGTTGTATAAGCAAATACCATATTAGCTAGGGCTCCTTGTGCTTGCCAAACACATGGTGCACAAAGTAGGCGTGTACCCCCTGAGGATTCATGTAATTATACCCTCAGGTGCTACAGATTACAGCAATGGAATCAAATGTATCACGGAAAACCTTTGTATCATTGTACTTCAAATATCTTTAAAAATAAATGATTTAAGTACAAAATTAATCACTCAAATACGTGTACTGAAGCGCTAAACTGTGCATCTTGTAAGATAATCCTTGTGGAAGTGTCGTAGTTATAATCCTCTGAAAGCTAAGTTCTGCAGAAGCCAATGTACTTACCCCATGATAAACAAAAGTGAAATGCTTTGCGTATAGATATCTTAGTTATTACGCTTATTGCCGTGATGAAGAAAGTACTGTGCTGTAACGTATTGTTGTGCTACGGAAAAGGCAGTCTCATTGTAGCTATACCACAAAAGTTACTACTAAAACATGTTTTACTTTCCACAATAGTACAAAAAAACTGTGCAAATATAAAACAGAAATACCGCAAAAGCAACATTGTAAATTGTCACTCGTTAGTAGTGTTGTGATAAAGTCATGTAGCTGTCACATAAACTAACCACTGTGTCATCTGGTATCTCACAGAAAGTACTTTAAATCCAGAATGTATTTTCAAGTAAACCAAAATGTTGCATTAAAATCTCGTTAGTAGTATATGTTCTAAGTATGTTATAGTTGTTATGTAACTGTGCAACTAACAAGCAAGAATGTACACACACAGTAACACTATGTCGTCTGTTCACTATAACAATGTATTCGTAATTTCTGTTTAAATAAGTTCTCTTGGTTCTTGATTGGATATTTAACTTCAAACATTGTTGCATGGTAACAGTTTCTAAGTCTGACAAAGCATACTAGTAATGTAAAGTGAAAACTTATATGGCAAAGACAAAGTTAAAAAGCAGATTATCTTTCAATAAACGGTTTTACATGTGAAATGTGGTGTAAACCTTTACTCTTCCTAGTACGCAGAGTTTCAACTTCAATGCAATTATCATGTTGTATACGTCGGTAAAGAATGCTAAAATTTTTCTCAAGGCAAGCGTCTATTTTATTTTTCCCTGAGCCAGCCGGCGCACGTGGCTGCCTGAGGTGCGAGTCATTGTCTGTCTCTTTGATGGCGCGCGCCGTTATTGGGGTTAGGAGACCTAACTTCTACAAATTAACCTTGATGAGAAGGCCCTACCCTGTTTGAAGCTCGCCAGTTCTGATGGAATTCAGGTCTGTCGTTTTGTCGGTAGTTTACATAGTTTCTTGTTTGTCGGTCATGTGGTGGAGAATTTCTCTCTGAATCGTAACTGCGTGGTGGACCGTTGCATCTGAAGTTATTCTGTCTCCCTTGATAATAATTATTTTGGTTCCCATATTGTCTGTTTCTCTGATTGTCTCTGTGATAGTCATTACCGCGGAGAGGTGATCTTTCCCTGTAATTATTACTACTCTGCCAACGGTTGTCAAATGGGTGGTGTCTGTTTTGGTCACGATTTACGACGTAAGAATATCCTTGTCGTGTATTATTTCTGTCATCGCGGAATTGTGACAGATGTGACCTGTAATTGTTGTGCTCCTGTTTTCGCGTTCCGCGATTGTCAGTGTCAATTTCCAGTTCTTGTAACAGTCCCTGAAAAGCTTCAATGTCATCTTTGCAACGTCCTGCCAAAATAATATGTCGTAAATGTTCAGGTAGTTTGATTAAGCAAATGCGGATGAGTTCTGAGGGGCTGTATGGGTTTGACAGGTACGGATTCTTGTGCAACATGTCTT
The DNA here is from genome assembly GCF_021461385.2 of Schistocerca piceifrons. Classification (NCBI taxonomy): domain Eukaryota; kingdom Metazoa; phylum Arthropoda; class Insecta; order Orthoptera; family Acrididae; genus Schistocerca; species Schistocerca piceifrons. Next base: position 895,931,866 of record NC_060139.1, read on the forward strand.
CAAAATATTTCACAAGACTGGAAAATTCAGATTGTTCGAAATGTTTCATCATTATGATGCTACGTTTTCCTCGGTCTTGTATAGCTTGAGACCAATATGCTGAGAGGAAGGCATGATAAAATTCTCCTTCACTGTGGCAATTGCGAATGACCGATCACATTCTTACAGCTGGTTCATTCTCTAAATACCCACATATAAATTCTAATCTGTGCTCTAATGACCAGTTGGGAGGAAAACAATGAGAGAATTGATGGAGCCACGCTTGTGGATGAATGTCATTGCCAGAATTCTTAAATGTTTTAAATTTACGTGTAGTAATGAACAGCTTATAGTCAAAATCATCATGTCGGCGAGTCGCATATCGGTCATTGTTACGTCGTTTCGGCGGTTCCATTTCAAAAATCGTTGCACCTTGCCAATTTCTTTCATAATTTCCGAAATGCGCTGTGTTATTATTTTGTGGCTGTTCTGTATTTCTATGTCCCTCTTCCCGTATTGGAGCGCGAGTGTCCTCTGAAATACGTAACTCTTGTATTACCTGCATCAGCTGATCTTGTACTTCCCGGATTTCTCTTTGGTGTTGCGTATAAATTTGATTCTGATTTTGTTTGAATTTCCTAATTTGTTCGCACTCTTCTGTGTCATTAAAGACTACCGGTTTTGTGTCATTCAGATTATCGTCTACCTTCGTAGATAAATTATTTAGCTGATCCGAAAGTTCAACTACTTTCTTTGATAATGAAGTAATTTCCTCCATGTGTCTTTCTGAACCAATTTTCAGAGTATCTACTATGTCCTTTAAGTTTTCCTGAGTTTTTGCAAGTTGCGTAACCGAATCGGTAGATGCAACTGAGTCAATTTTAGCTTGCAAGGTCTCATGATTTTCATGAACAATAGTTTGCAGTTCTTTTATGGCTGCTTCGTGATTCTGTAATGCATTTTCATGCCGCGAAAAAATAGGTTGAAAATGCTCACAAATTTGTGTTTTTACGTCATTACAGACCTTTTGACATTTCGATTCAATGTTATGTAACTCAGTAGTTAAATCTTCACGTGTTTGTTCAAGCGTGGTGTCTAACTTCCGAAGATTTTGTTCCATTGTGTCTAACTTTTGAAGCTTTTGCTGTGTTTGTCTCTGATTTTGTTCCATTGTGTCTAACTGTTGCTGTGTTTGTCTCTGATTTTGTTTCATTTGTTGCATTAATTGCAATAATAATGTATTAGTGTCTGGAATCTGTTCCTCTATGCTTTCCGGCAGTGCATTTGCACCAGCAACATTCACATTTTGACAAGCAGAAAATGTGTCTTGACTTATTTAAGGAAACGGTGAGGACCCAAAACCTGAATCTGCAGTATTTGCAAGATTGTGTCCTGTCATTTCGGATTCCTGAGACGAGCTGTTGCCGACCGATCGATCGATAATGCATCCCTGTTCACTAATTGTTTCACAGCCTACACCATTATTTGCAGCCCGCTCCATTTCCCTATGCACAACTACCAAATTACTACTTTGAACATTAGTTAATTCATTACTCGGCGGCACTAACACACTGCTTTCGTCTTCACTGTCATTTCTCAGTTTACTTTGGAGCCTAGTATTACGTTTTTCACACGCCATTATTGTCACAATATTTCACACGACAACACAGAAAAGCACAATTTGAAGAGCAAAATAAGAAAACACATTAACATAGCACTGAAAATAATATCTAGTTAATTGCAAGCACAGCTGCAAAATACTTGGTGCAAATCTACATGCATGCCACAACTGTTTTACTGTACAACAATGAAATATTGCAACTACAAAGGAGATTCTCTCTACAATCAAGCGCTAGCAATAAACAAAAGCTACACTAATTGTGTGTGTGTGTGGTTTGAGGTTTTCGGGCGCTAAACAGCGTGGTCATCAGCGCTAATTAAACAAACTACAAGAAAAAATCAGAAGATTCCAGTGAGGTATCCTCGGCTAAGGGTCGACATATGAAACGTCCCCTTAGAAAAATTATACATGACTGTCCTTAAACTGACACACAATATTTTTAGCGCAACGCAATCTGACTTTCAAAAATCCCTACAAAAAATGGCCCTGACTAACATTAACCTATACGTTTGACAAATCGCTTACCTCACAAAAATCTTGGTTACTCGAACTACTGCAATACAGTGAGCGCCACTACTGCCAGATAAATAAAAGATTCAAACTACGGAAGGCACTAACTACTGATAGGGATAGTTAGCAAATGAAAGATTTTAATAGAAAACAAACAATGTATTTACCTTAATATCATCAAAAGTCATTATATATATAGCAGTTCATGACATCCAGTCTTACAAATTTTAAAACTCCGCCATTTCTTTCCCCACATCCACCACTGCTGGCGGCTCACCTCCAACTGCGCAATGCTACATGCTGTTCACATCCAGCTGCCCAACACTACAATGGCAGACAACAATGCAAACTAGCCACAGACTGCACACAGCACAGCCAGTGATTTACATACAGAGCGCTAGCACACAACACAGCCAGTGATTTTCATACAGAGCGCTACGTAACGTTGCCAATAAGAAAACATAAACAGCCTACTCACATTGAAAGATTTTAATAGAGAACAAACAATGTATTTACCTTAATATCATCAAAAGTCATAATATATATAGCAGTTGATGACATCCAGTCTTACAAATTTCAAAACTCCGCCATTTCTTTCCCCACATCCACCACTGCTGGCGGCTCACCTCCAACTGCACAACGCTACGTGCTGTTCACATCCAGCTGCCCAACACTACAATGGCAGACAACAATGCAAACTAGCCACAGACTGCACACAGCACAGCCAGTGATCTTCATACAGAGCGCTAGCACACAGCACAGCCAGCGATTTTCATACAGAGCGCTACGTAACGTTGCCAATAAGAAAACATAAGCAGCCTACTTACACACATTCTGAGAGATCGGGTGATCACCAGTTTAGTACTGGAGGGAAATGTGGGGGGTAAAAACCGCAGAGGAAGACTAGTAGATGAATACAGTAAGCAGATTTAGTAGGATGGAGACTGCAGTAGCTATTCGGACATGAAGAGACTTGAATAGGACAGAGTATTATGGACAGCTGCAGCAAACCAATATTTGGACTGAAGACCACAACGACGACAACATTCCCAACAAGATGGACCAACGTGTCAGACGTCCGACGCTTCCATATAACTTATATCCAGTTTTTTTGGTGATCGAATAATCTCAAAAATGTTTGTGGCCCTCGAGATCACCTCACCTAACCACCCTCCCCCCTCCCAGATTTCTTCTTGTGGGTTATCTTAAAAGTGGAGTGTACAAGAATAGACCATATAGACCATGGAGAATTGCAGAACTCCGTGAGGGCATTCCAGACGAAATAAGCAACACTGGCGAGGATAAGCTTCACAGAACATCGTTGAATAGGATAAACAAGTACAATTGTGCATCGATGCTGATGTAGGGCGCTTCCAACATTTCTTGTATGTATGTATGTACTTATGTACGTTACCTCCAAATTGTGTATTATTATCTCCTAAAATCGCAACAGTGTCGCATAATTGGTTCAGATGTTATGACTCATTAAAGTACTTCATACAGATCGCACTGTATAATTCTAGTGAAGTCAAATTCCTTTTTGGGCTTCATTATCGAAGGGTCCATGGTGATATAAAATGCGTAGATTTTATTGGTTGGTTTTTGGGATTAAAGGGACCAGACTGCTACGGTCATCGGTCCCTGTAGATTTTATTAATCATATAGTACATATCACTTGGATAATGTACGGAATCACATTATTTCCGCTTTCAGCTTCAGCTGTCAGCTTGGAAGAAATTGTACAACAAATACCACAGTGAGCAGCTGCCCATCGGACATCTGAGAATGAATTTTGCACTTCCTATGTCGCTGGGGCCACCTGCGTTGTCGGATGCTGCTCATAGCGTTACTACCACGAGCATGATGCATGCACAAAATGTATTTTCCTTTTTTAGTCTTCAGTCTTCTGTCTGGTTTGATGCAGTCTGGCACAAATTCTCTTCCTGTGCCAAACTTTTCATTTCTTAGTAGCATTTCCACCCTAAATTCACAATTATTTGTTGGATGTATTCTCAACTGTCTTTCTCTACAGTTTTAGCCTCTGTAGCTCCCTCTGGTACCGTGGATGTCATTCTCTTATGTTGTAACATATGTCCAATCATCCAGTAGTAGAGGATCTCTAGGCATTTTGGCTCAGATTCTGACATCTGCACTTTTTTGGCGTCAGGATTCCAAGAATTGTGACATCATCGTAGCCAGATACGTGCACCAAAGCCATGACACTATCACTCCAGGATTTCTGACATTATCACATCCCCAAGCCTGTCACATCATCACTCCCAGAATTCTGACACTATTGTGTCACTGCACTGTGAAGGCCACCCATAGCCTGTGCTCTCCAGGCTCTAGTCACACAGCAGCCTCGATGGGTACAATTCATGTGTGCATGGTGCCTATGATACTCGATACATGCAGAGGCACCACTGTCAACAGCACTCCCCCCCCCCCCATGCCAGAGGAGCTAGTCTGGGACAAGAGACCGGGTCCCAATCCATTTTTGCTTGTCAGCAATCATGGCTGAAGAACAGACAAGCGAATCATGTGCACCTGCGAGGGTATCTATGCTTTCTGTTGCCTTCCCACAACGGGGCTTGTGGCAGACCAAAGAAAGTATAAGTGAAAGGCATGACAGGATAACGCAGTTCCTGGAGATCAGTGTTAAAAATGGCAAAATAAGCCAGGCTGCGATCCTAACAGTAAAGAATGAACTAGCCTCCTTGGCTATCACCCACGCAAAGCTCGAGGGGTGGGTTGAGGAACTAGAAAAAGGAAATGAAAGGCTGTGCAAGCAGCCAACCAAATCACGGATTGTTGTAGTTGCTCAAGCTGCACCAAGAACTCAAACTACCAGAGAGACAATAGTTAAGGTGTCGTGAAGACCAGACACAGTGGTCTTCCTGAGACCCTTGCTTCATCAAGACACAAAAAAAATTCAAGGAATATTCACAACAATTATCAATCCAGTTACAGAAAAAATAAAAGTTAGTAAAGTTAATGCAACCAAAACCGTTGTGATAGTAGACTTAGCAACAGAGGAGGATAAAAATAAAGTAGTAAGCAATCAAAAATTATGTAAAGCTGTCAAATGTAAACATCCCAAAAAGAAAAACCCACTTGTTATCTTGTGTGATATTCCAGTTACAATAGACCATAATGAGCTATGTGGCACCATGAGACCCCAAAATTTTGATGACATTAGTACTGAAGAGTTCAAAAATGAATTCAAATTACGATTTAAAACCGGACTTAGAGAGAGAGATGTAGTTCAACATATAGCCGAAGTATCCGGTAAAATGTGGAAAAAACTCATGACTATGGGCAAGATCTAGATTGATTTCCATGCCCTAAATGTGAGGGACTACTTGGTAGTACCTCAATGTCACAACTGTGGAGATTTAGATCATATTTGCAAGTACTGTGGTCGGAAGCTGGCTTGCTCCAGGTGTGGAACAGAACATCACATAAAGAGAAGCTGCATCATACCAGGAATTTGTATTCCCTGTACTAAGAGGGGTAAAAAGACATGAAATGCTATGACAAGAAATTGACCCACATATGGGATGCTGGAGCAGAGATTGATATCAAGGACTGATTACGGCAGAGGCCACAATGGCATACAGGATGCCAAAAAGAAGACCCCCATGCAAGAGGTGAAGGGATGTGGAAAGGGCAGTAAGGTTCAAAAAATTTCTAACCTCAGCTGCAGGGAGCAAATCACGAAGGATGGAAATGGTGGACGCTTGTGTCCAGATGGACCCTTGGGAACAAGTGGCCACTCCCTCTCCCTACTGCTGGGGACAGAGATTGCCAGAAAAGCGGGCAACACAAGATAGGCATCCTGTTGTAGTGGGCCGACTGGTGTTTGTACAAGAAAACTCTGCACCAGAACAACCAGTACAAGTTACCACAGTCAGCAGTACAAATGATAACACAATCCCAGGCCAACTACTAGTCAGACAATTGGAGATTACCGAGCGAGGTGGCGCAGTGGTTAGCACACTGGACTCGCATTCGGGAGGACGACGGTTCAATCCCGCCTCCGGCCATCCTGATTTAGATTTTCCGTGATTTCCCTAAATCGCTTCAGGCAAATGCCGGGATGGTTCCTTTGAAAGGGCACGGCCGATTTCCTTCCCCTTCCTTCCCTCACCCGAGCTTGCGCTCCGTCTCTAATGACCTCGTTGTCGACGGGACGTTAAACACTAATCTCCTCCTCCTCCTCCAATTGGAGATTGATCCTATGAGAATCTATCTAAATCTCGAACATTCCATGCACTTGTCCCGCCTGGAGGAGCCGGCTGTCCTGACCACAGCACTATGGCACGTGGTGTGTGTAGAGTACAAGTATGGGCGTAAAGTCACCTTCTTGGCCACAGAGGCTGTTGGCAGAATATAGTTGAAGACTATGAATCTCCTCACAGACTTTGACGCCCTGTGTGATCTTGTGAAGAAGGTTTCTGAAAGACGAAATGAAACATTCGATATAGATGAAATTTACACTCAGTCCTATCTAACGGAAGAATAGCTTTCCATTGCAGAACGACCTTACTGGAATCATATGTCCATACATATTTCCCACGACGAACAGCAATACAGATAGGACTGCTAAATGCACTTGACAGTAGGCTGCTCATACAGGAGCTTTGGAGGGCGCTGGAGCAGACAAGCCTTGACGTGCTCTATCTACAGGAGCCATACTCTCTTGCAGGGAAGATAGCATTTCCCACTGTAAATTGGGAAGTAGTAGGCTTTGGGGATGCCTCCATCATAGTAGTTAACAAAGCGTTAAGAATCATGGTGCTTTGACACTGTAATGTTGTAAAGCTCCATTCGCCAGTAGGCATCATATATCTGGTTAATATGTGCTTCCAGTGTGGACCCAACATAGAAGTATACCTTGACCAACTCGTGCAGGTATCGACAGCGCTGAGGGGGTGCAGGATTGTTGTGGTGGCAGACATGACAGCCAAGTCCCCCCAATGGCACAATGGCATGCGGGATGAAATAGGCGGAAAAATGGAGGTCCTTACAGTTTCTTATCGCTAATAGGCCAGGAACTCCCCCCTCACCTGTCCTGGCGGAGAGGCTGAGGGCACGAACATCGACATCACGTTAATGTCAGCAAGTATTGCTGGCAATATTCGAAATTTGATGGTCATAGACAGGGTCACAACAAGTGACCACAACCTAATCACTTTCATGCTGTCTGACTGAGAGTGCTGCTGGGACATAGGGTGGGAAGCGCAGCTCAACTATAGTAGAACATACTGGGAGCACCTTGCATGAGAGTTTGACGCCCTGATATGGCCGGAAGGTGACGAAGACGTCAACAGACACACAGAAAAACTGGTGAGTGAACTCACCAGAGCGGTGAAGGCAGCTGTACCAACAAGGAGGAGAGCTGTAGTGGTCGCTCCGTCGCCATGGTCTGCAGAACTAGGACAGATGCGTCAAAATGGCGAGGGGGTACTACCAGCTAAGTATCGTATGGAAAAACAAAAAAAAAAAAAAACAAAAGAAAAAAACTATTCGTTTCCAATCCACACACAGCGGTTTCACCTCTCCATACCTGTACGGAGATCAAATCATGACCAGCAGCGTGCAATAAACGCCACATTGTGACACCTGCTTTACAGTCAGGGCATGAGCTACTCTCTGTGAAGCAAACATTGGACCAAATCCACTAGCGAAGGTGTGGCATGACTGGTTCCTACTGCGCGCAGTGTGGTCATGTGTGTAGGTTGGCAGCCTTGCGCACAGCGCCGTGTCTGTCGGCGCCGACCCGCCGCAGCCGCGGGCCGCTGTCCGCCGCTCAGGGCAGTCGCTAGATGTCTGTTGTGAACGCAGCGGACTGTCTCCGGCCCCACCAACACCGAAAAACGCGGCGTGCTTTCCCGCCAACGTTCGCCCACAGCTGTCGCAGTTGACAGGTGAGGGTTACATTCTCACGTTCGACCATAAACATAATAGACTGGCCCTGACGTCATTTTCGTGGCTCCAACATCTCTGGGCTAAAGTCACGTGAATGTTGGCAAAACATGGTTGTTTCGTGTTGCGCTTATGGCTGTACACAGCGTTTTGTCGGGGGAAATGGCATTACATTTCACGTGTGTTTCTATGACAGTGCAGATGCGTTTATTGGAATCTGCTGAAGTGACTTTTATATGTTTTTTACACTTGAAATAGAGGATCACGTAAATTAAAGTGTTGAAATTGATGCCTGTAAAGTCAGACTCATATTACATTTTGAAAAATATCTGTGATAATTCGGTTACAAAAGTAAGTACAACTGTTTCTCGTTCCTACTCATAGGTTCCCTAAGGATGAAAACCGAAGGTAGCTTTGGATACAGGCCCTGAAACGGAAAAACTTTAAGCCATCTGCACATGCGCGCCTTTTTGTATATACAAGTGAGATTATAATAAGGTAAGAGCACCTATAGTCGACACATGAAGAGAATTTTTTTCTACCTCCTAATACTATTAAACAAAGTGTAGGTTCCAAAATTATTTTCTGAAACTTCAAAGTCTAACCTTTCATCTAAAAATCATTTTTTTTTAAACTGATAGTTTAAACTTTTCTAAAAATAGTGGGAACTGAACCTTTGAAGTGCACCGAAAATTGATACTCTAAAATGAACCTGCTCCTAAAGTCGACAATTTTGGCACCTCTAGTTGACATAATTCCCGTATCCCATTTTCTTTTATAAGTGACTAGAGCTCAAAACGCGGCGAATCCAATATTTAAAGTTTTGACACGAGCCCACTCTTACTGTTTAAAAGAATTTTAACTACATTTTACTTTAATTGATAGTTTATAGTAATTTCGTCCCGCTGCCCACCAGAGGGGCGTTCAATGTATTTGTTAGATTTTATAAATGGTACTGTGAACAAATCCAGGTCAAATGTAGTTCTGACATAATTTTTCGCAAATAAAAAATTAATTTTTGTTGGAAGCATTTGTCAGTAAATTGAGAAATGTGGGTAAAATACGATACAAACATAGGATGGCAGACTGCTGATTTGGAATCCCGCCACGTTTTGCCAACAGTCATGTGGTTTATGTTGGAGCCACACCAGCCCTATAGCGTCTGCACTGCAAGGCCAGTCTACTAGTATCTATGGTCGAAGATTCTCACGCTGATAACTGACAATCGCTATGACGCCACAAAGCGCGGCGAATTTAGAAGGTAAAAGAACATCTTACAGTCTGCCCAAAATTACTTTAGCATTGATACTTCGGCAGGAGCATCTGGATGCCCGGAACAGAGTTGCCATGTCCGGCAAGGAACATACGCGTAATCTTACATTTCATTCAACTCGCGCGAACAAGTGAATTATTCTAACTGCGTCAATGTGTTCTGGGTGAGTTACACCAAGTTTTGATTTTAGTTTTATTCACGACAACAAATTAAGATGATATGGGGACAGCTTACGAAAGTGCATTTTCTCACGACGTTACCGGATTTTCAGCATATGGGAAACTTCTTTGTTACTGAAGTTAGGTGAATAGATTATGGGAATAAAATCTTTAGAATACACAATCTTTTCATATGTTCGAATGATAATTTGAGTTAACTATGACGCACAAGTCTGCTCGCGAAAGGTCGCTCTAGGTTTGTAATGAAATATTTTTTCTTACCCGCCTACTTAAATCTAACACAACAAAAGATGAGATTAAGCGTGGTTATTACGGAGGAAAAACTTATCTTACACTGATCGATTTATATTGTTTAGTAAGAACAAAAGCGATACAAATAACAGGGCCTCTGTATTACAGCAGTCATATCGTAAACAGTAATACAAATTTTCTGTGATACACACTGAATTCCTGAGATAAACTTCCTTTAGAATTAGTTGTTATTAAAGCCTTATTATTAAAATTTCAAAACATATGAAAACGTAATTTTCTTATGTAGGTACTTACACACGTAAACTTCGAAAGCCAAACATGTAGCTGGATCCGCCTGTGGTCCATTGCTACGAGGATAGCGAAAAAACTCCACTGATATCACTCTCGTCGCTATGACAGACTCTCGAAGAGCCACTGTCTCAGTCGCTGTTGACAGTTAATGAATTTACTACCTCCTCCATCGAATTTTCAAAAAAAATCGTCATTTAGCATCCTCTTTCCATGATGCTCTGCGTTTGTTTAGCGGCTTTCTTCCAATCATCAGCGGTGACTTTCCAGACAACTTCTCTTGTGAACGTTTCGACTGTACAGACGGCAAAATTTATTATTATGCCTAGCAATGTTATCTTTTATTTGGGCCCTTAATAAATCTTTTAGGTTGAAATGGCAGTGATAGGGTGGTAGCCTAACTACAGAATGTTCATGTTTTTTTGCCAGTTCGTCGATTTCATATAGTTAGAACTGTGGTTTATGGAGAGATAGTTTTTCCAAAGCTCCACTTTCAAAGACACTATGAAGCTGAAGCCAATCACTCGTGCCCCCTTTCGGTTTGCCATTGTAGGAATGGTAAGGAGATTTCTCTAGAACAACTGTTGAAGGTTTCCCAAGGTTTGGCATTAGTGAACCTACGAATCACTTTGTAATTGAACCTTGGATCATTCCTTCGTGATAACCTCCAGTTTGCTTTGGTTTAAGAAGCAGGAGACTGTTTGGAAAAAAACCTTGGAAGGTTCCTGCATGAAGAAGAAGAATGAGTCTACCCCCACCTCCTGCACCCCCTTGCCATAAGGCAGTGGCATTGTTGCTGTAGCTGTCTCCTCTGCCGAGGTCCGCTTGAAAACGCGACCAGAATTGTCCTACGTTTCGTCAGGCTACAACATTTCGTCGATATTTATGCTACAGACGTCCCTTAAAAGTTGGGATCGCCATGCAGCTGTATCAGCTGTATCCTCCCTCTCCATCAACAATTCACGCCCATTGTGAAAGCCAAGGTTGTGCAGAACTGTGGACAAGGATCTGCGACTGCCTTGAACAAGTCCTGTTTCTAAGTGTGGCCAGTAACTTCCTGAGCGTTGGATGTTCCTTCTACGATAATAATGATAAACATGACGACCAGTCGCATCCTCTGCAAACAAATCGATATTTGTCATCCGGTTATTGGAGCGACGCTTTTCCGCAGGGGTGAGAAGTTTCGGTGGTTCTTCAGTTTCCTTTTCATTGTCAAACATTCAAACATATCCTTCCCAATCTTCACACAAGTGTTTTTTTTTTCTATTCGAAGCTGCAGCAATTCGTTTGATCACTTTTGTAACGGAGAGCAGCGGGCCACCGTTTTTTCATTCTCAAAGTAGACACGTAACGCGCAAACCAATTCTCTTGACTGCTCTTACATGCCAATGTCTTGGCCAAGAAAACGGCTTCGAGCTTTTTCACTTAGGATTTTCGACGAACTTCACATTGACATTGTTCAGTACCACACGACGAATAAAGGAAACGACGAATAACAGAAACCACTGACAACCGGAACAACGAATAACTGTAACAACGAACAAAAGAATATATCCTACAACTGAAAAAACGAATAATCAGAAAAACACAGCATCCAACAATCACACAGGACAGCAAGCTGGTCGCACTGCAAGCAAGAAGTGTTGTGGTGTGGGGTATAGGTTTGGCAATTTCGCGAATTTGCTGTAGCTTTAGATAGCGTGGTACTGGCGGAAAGTGGCGCTGTTCTGCTGCATTGGCTTCGCCCCCCCGCCCTTCCAACGACTTTCGTCCTTGCTGTCAATCATGTAGTAATTTGGACATGCTATAGTATCCACTTCTAACCACTGTTTGTCTACCCGACTACCCGATATGCTTCACACTCGTTTTGAAAGTAATTAGCACGAGTTGAGGAAACGTCAGACCTGCTATCATTTTATGACAGTCATGAAGTCTTAGGGTACTCACTCTAGTCTAAACTTTCTCATTTCGACCAAGCTTGAACTTCCAGCTGGTCAGTTACCTCTTACCTTATTGGCAGTAAACAGACCTGTGTAACTAAAATATTGAAATATTCTCTCACAATATATCATCTGCTTTATGCCTAAATCAGTATAGTCTACGAAATCGTCTTGAGAGATTCAGCAACGGTTAGATTAGATTAGATTAGATTAGATTAATACTAGTTCCATGGATCATGAATACGATATTTCGTAATGATGTGGAACGAGTCGAATTTTCCAATACATGACATAATTAGGTTAATTTAACAACATAATTAAGTTAATATAACAACTTTATTTTTTGTGTTTTTTGTTTTTCTTTATTTTTTTATTTTATTTTGTTTTTTATTATTTTTTATTTTTTTTCTTAATTTATATCTAAAAATTCCTCTATGGAGTAGAAGGAGTTGTCATTCAGAAATTCTTTTAATTTCTTCTTAAATACTTGTTGGTTATCTGTCAGACTTTTGATACTATTTGGTAAGTGACCAAAGACTTTAGTGCCAGTATAATTCACCCCTTTCTGTGCCAAAGTTAGATTTAATCTTGAATAGTGAAGATCGTCCTTTCTCCTAGTATTGTAGTTATGCACACTGCTATTACTTTTGAATTGGGTTTGGTTGTTAATAACAAATTTCATAAGAGAGTATATATACTGAGAAGCTACTGTGAATATCCCTAGATCCTTAAATAAATGTCTGCAGGATGATCTTGGGTGGACTCCAGCTATTATTCTGATTACACGCTTTTGTGCAATAAATACTTTATTCCTGAGTGATGAATTACCCCAAAATATGATGCCATATGAAAGCAATGAGTGAAAATAGGCGTAGTAAGCTAATTTACTAAGATATTTATCACCAAAATTTGCAATGACCCTTATTGCATAAGTAGCTGAACTCAAACGTTTCAGCAGATCATCAATGTGTTTCTTCCAATTTAATCTCTCATCAATGGACATACCTAAAAATTTGGAATATTCTACCTTAGCTATATGCTTCTGATTAAGGTCTATATTTATTAATGGCGTCATACCATTCACTGTACGGAACTGTATGTACTGTGTCTTATCAAAATTCAGTGAGAGTCCGTTTACAAGGAACCACTTAGTAATTTTCTGAAAGACAGTATTGACAATTTCATCAGTTAATTCTTGTTTCTCAGGTGTGATTACTATACTTGTATCATCAGCGAAGAGAACTAACTTTGCCTCTTCATGAATATAGAATGGCAAGTCATTAATATATAATAAGAACAACAAAGGACCCAAGACTGACCCTTGTGGAACCCCATTCTTGATAGTTCCCCAGTTTGAGGAATGCGCTGATCTTTGCATGTTACGAGAACTACTTATTTCATCTTTCTGCACTCTTCCAGTTAGGTACGAATTAAACAATTTGTGCACTGTCCCACTCATGCCACAATACTTGAGCTTGTCTAGCAGAATTTCATGATTTACACAATCAAAAGCCTTTGAGAGATCACAAAAAATCCCAATGGGCGGTGTTCAGTTATTCAGATCATTCAAAATTTGACTGGTGAAAGCATGTATGGCATTTTCTGTTGAAAAACCTTTCTGGAAACCGAACTGACATTTTGTTAGTACTTCATTTTTACAGATATGTGAAGCTACTCTTGAATACATTACTTTCTCAAAAATTTTGGATAAAGCTGTTAGAAGGGAGATTGGACGGTAATTGTTGACATCAGATCTATCCCCCTTTTTATGCAAAGGTATAACAATAGCATATTTCAGTCTATCAGGGAAAATGCCCTGTTCCAGAGAGCTATTACACAGGTGGCTGAGAATCTTACTTATCTGTTGAGAACAAGCTTTTAGTATTTTGCTGGAAATGCCATCAATTCCATGTGAGTTTTTGCTTTTAAGCAAGTTTATTATTTTCCTAATTTCAGAGGGAGAAGTGGGTGAGATTTCAATTGTATGAAATTGCATAGGTATGGCCTCTTCCATTAACAGCCTAGCATCTTCTAATGAACACCTGGATCCTACTATAAACACAACATTTAGAAAATGATTATTAAAAATATTTTCCACTTATGACTTTTTGTTCGTAAAGTTTTCATTCAATTTGATGGTAATACTGTCTTCCTCTGCTCTTGGTTGACCTGTTTCTCTTTTAATAATATTCCAAATTGTTTTAATTTTATTATCAGAGTTGCTGATTTCAGACATGATACACATACTCCTGGATTTTTTAATAATTTTTCTTAATATAACACAGTAGTTTTTATAATTTTTGATGGTTTCTGGGTCACTACTCTTTCTTGCTGTCAGATACATTTCCCTTTTCCGGTTACAAGATATTTTTATACCCTTAGTAAGCCATGGTTTGTTACAAGGTTTCTTACGAGTATATTTAACTATTTTCTTGGAGAAGCAGTTTTCAAATGCATTTACAAAAATGTCATGAAATAAATTATATTTTAAATTGGCATCAGGTTCACGGTACACCTCATCCCAGTCTAACTGCTGTAGGCTTTCCCTGAAATTTGCAATTGTTAAATCGTTGACTGAACGTACTACTTTGGAGGACTGTTTAGTATTGCTGAATGGAGCTATGTCATGTATTATAACTAGCTGTGCACCATGATCAGAAAGAACATTCTCAACAGGCTGAGCATTTATCTGGTTAAACTTATCTTGGTCTATAAAGAAGTTATCTATCAGTGAGCTGCTATCCTTTATTGAAATGAAAGACAATTCTAATTTATTGCTCCATTTCAGCTGCACAGTTTCAGTTAGATTATATGTTTCGATCGCTCTGAATTATTTGTGATGTAAAGCAAAAACTAAATACGTACCATATAATATTTTCCGATAAGTAGAAAGGAAAAAAATTGAACATAAAAATAGATTTTACCTAAGTTGTTGCGTCAGCAACTCGTCTTGTCTAAGCAGAGCCACATATCATAGGGGCCCTATGTTTCGCAACTCAGGTCAGTGTTTTAAATAGTTATATATTGGAGGTAGGGGCGATGGTTTGGCAGGGGGGGGGGGAGATAGTGGAAGATGGATGATTGAGGGGAAGGGGAACAAAAGCAGGGTAGGGATGACGGGGATGTAATGAGTTTAACAAGAGGAGTCGTGTTAAAGTTATAGAACATATTTAAAAAATTCTCCTTGAAATACTAGCAGTGTAGGGCAATGCGTATGTACAATGTAAACGGCATAAAATAGTGAAATTACAAAATGGAGGGAGGGGATCTGTGAGTGAGCAAGGAAGGCAAAGGAGGGAACGGGAAGGAATGGATGGTGGCAGGAAAGCTATGCGTTTAATAAGAGAGGCCCTTGTACAAAAAATTGCTAAGTCCATTATGTAAAAAACCTTCTGTTTAAAAAACAGAGATACTCCCGTAAAACTGTAGAAGGTGGATAAAATAATAGTTTACAAAAGTCGAATTAAAGTAATGAAAACTGAATTTGTATCTTAAGATAGTCAAAGTGAGATTGAAACTATAAATTCATAAGGTCTTACTCAGAAAATATAAAAAAATATGTATAAAAATTGTTTCGTTAAAATATTAAAATATGTTTTCTAAGTGGCTGCGAATCATGTAACTGAGGTGGGACTGGCGTAACAGCACGGTAGTCACATAATGGGATGTGGAAAGCCACCTAAAAACCACAACCAGGCAGGCGGGCACACCGACCCTCGTTAATCCGCTGGGCGGATTCGCCCTGGTGCCAGTGCACCTTCCCTCACTGGAAACGTTGCTTTAACACGCAGGACTATCCAGGCGGGCGAATTGAACACCTTGGCTGATGGATACAAATGTACAAGGGCTATCCAGAAATTGACAGACGTTTAGAAATAAAAATTTAACAATATGTAAAAACCAAATTTCATTATATGCATGTCAAAGGTACACTCTAAAGCTGTCTTTTTTTTTTTTTTTTTTTTTTTTTTTTTTTTACTTCATCGCCATTCAAACTGAGGCACTTATCATACCATCGCACAAGTATTTCAATTTCAATACCATCACTAGAAATCTGTCGCCTGTGATTGCTACCACTGGTTTGTACCTGCGTGTGGTTCGGAGGCCGAGCGGTTCTAGGCGCTACAGTCTGGAACCGCGTGACCGCTACGGTCGCAGGTTCGAATCCTGCCTCGGGCATGGACGTGTGTGATGTCCTTAGGTTAGTTAGGTTTAAGTAGTTCTAAGTTCCAGGGGACTGATGACCACTGCAGTTACGTCCCATAGTGCTCAGAGCCATTTGAACCATTTTGTGGTTCGGAGTCAGTATCAAAACATTGTGAGCGAGCCATGTCTTCGTTACTGGGAAGAGGCGGTAACCGCTCAGCGCCAAACCCGCGCTGTGTGGTGAATGATCAGACGCCTCCCATCCAAAATTCTGCAGGAGTTCTCGGGTACGATTGGCTGTGTATGAACAATCGTTATCGTGAAAAATGCAACTTTTGTGCTAAGTTATCCCTGACACTTGTTTTCTATCGCCCACCTTAATTTTGTCAGTGTTTGGCAATACATCTCTGAGTTAATTCTTGTGCCACTTTCAAGGATGTTAAGGAGAATGACGGTTGTCCGCATTTCATCGACTGCCTGTTTGTTCCACAACTGACATGCTTCTCCCAAGTCTCAAGTCTCGTCCCCAGTTACGATACGACTGATAATTTTGTTACCGTTCTTCTCTTTTTTTGTGGTCTTCGGTAAGGGTTTTGGGAGCCCATGTAGCACAAAATTTGCGAAAACCAAGCTTCTCCGCCACGATTTCATGCACCAAACGCCGCGAAATTTTGGAAAAATATTGCGAAAGTTACGTAATCGTGAAACGACGATTTTCACGAATTTTATCGTTGATTTTCATCACTAGTTCGTCAGTCACAAGGCTAGACCCACCACGGTGGTCCTCAACGTGACATTTTTAAAATCAGTCCACTGTTGCCTCACTCGGCTTTCACCCATTATTCCTCTTCTTTACACTTCACAAAAGTCGCGATAAATTTCAATTGGTTTGCACTGTTTTGCCAACAAAAACATAGTCTCAAAACACACCCCACAGTTGCTGGCTTACCTGTTGCAACGCAGATATTAACAAGTGACAGGAAGCGAAGTAGCAGAAATAGAGACCACACACTGCCACTGCTGGATGCACACTGACAATGAGTGCAGGAACGTTACGGCACTAAGCTGGCGGCTGTAGCTCCGCCCGCCGTAGCGACAGACCAAAACGTTTGTTGCTTTCTGATCAGCCCTCGTACAGTCTCATTCTTGGCCATTAAAATCATTCTTATTTCGTCGACCTGCGAAATTAATCGTAAAATGCATTGCTCAGGCTGTGACTCGATTGCTAAATCAAATTTATAAAACGGTTAAAAGCCCAGTTTCCTATAGGCACCACTCCCTCTGCCTCTGGCACTGATTTGTATATGTGAAAAATGTCAAGTTTTGCCGTTAAACCGTAGGTCACCCTGAAGCTATCAGTTCGAAATTGGAGAAAGGAAAATGAATATCCCAACGACCTTGCCCAGTAAATCGGTTTGTTATTTAAACTAAATTCCAAATTCTTTAGTTAACACTGCTTCCTTTATGTACATGTAAGTACAACGGCTAGATAATGGTGTTTGTTTGTGCGCACTGACGCAAAAAATTTGTGCGACATAAACGAAAGTTGGCAGGCGTGTTTCTACATCTGAAAGACGAAGTCTATTCAAATCTCACCCCAGTCGCATAAGAGTGGCGCTAGTATCGCCACAATGACGATGCAGATCATGTTTGCTTTAAAAACATCCTGTAACGGTCGTGAGCGTTAGTTGCCGTTGAGATTGGACGTGGTTAGTTGATGTTAGTCAAGAATATCTTTAAAGTGGCAAAGACGCCATCATCAATACCTCACGGAGTTTGAACGAGGTCATGTAATAGGCCTACGAGAAGATGGATCTTCCTTCTGTGAATCTGCACAAAGACTTGGCAGGAATGTAGGCACTGTACATGATTGCTGGCAATGGTGGTCACGAGAATGTACAGCCACAACAAAGCCAGGTTCCGGACAGCCTCATGGCGCTACCGCGTGGGAAGACCTCGGTGTGTGGTGTACAGCTCTGGCGCGTAGTACTGCACCTGCAGCAGCAGTGTGAGCAACAGATGGCACCACAGTTGTCGGACGTCCGCCCTTTGTATCTACATAGCGAGTGTACTAATATGTGCAAACTTATCTAACCACTTAGCGCACAAATGGACAAAACATCTGAACAGTCTTCTCAAGCCCAGGGTGTCAGACATTCTAAATAAAAATGACCCTGGCCCTGTAGGGCAGCTAATATCAGGTGCGGATTGTAACAAACATCATTAGAAATGCTGCTGTCACGTACCTAGAATGTATGAATTAATAAAAATGAAAGTTTGCAGTCTATTCTAGAAAGACATACATATAATTTATCAACTGTTGCTTTCAGGCGTCAAGTGATAAAGATCAAATCATGTTCAATTACTTTTGACACTCAGTAACAAAATATTTAATTCTTGGACATATTGAAATGAAGATTATTAAAATTGTTGTCTCTACACATGAAAAATTTTTACCACAGGAAAGAATGATTATTAAAAATCCTCATTTTCTCATTAAAATCTACGTTGTCGTAGCTGGTCAACAAATTTACTTATTGAACCAATGAAAAAACTCTCATGTACTCATATACTCAAGGGTAGGTTAGTACCCTAGCTATTGATATTCAATGGTCAAAGTGTACACAAGTTGGAGTGAGCAAAATCTAGACTCAACATTTACTGTAGCCAAATGCGTGAGGGTACATAACCAAGTGGCATCTGAAATGGCGTTGTCTCCGTGTTGGATCTGAAACGCTAATTGCCTACTCTGGTCTTGACTGAATTCACTCAGTTGCAACTTTCCTGCATTCTATAGAAGGGTAATCTTTCCCTAGTCGAAATAATGGCTATTGCACACCCGCTATGTGTTGCAGAGACATGCACAGTTTCTGTGGTGTCACCGCCAGACACCACACTTGCTAGGTGGTAGCTTTAAATCGGCCGCGGTCCATTTAGTACATGTCGGACCCGCGTGTCGCCACTGTGTGATCGCAGACCGAGCGCCACCACAAGGCAGGTCTCGAGATACGGAAGAGCACTCGCCCCAGTTGTACGACGACTTTGCTAGCGACTACACTGACGAAGCCTTTCTCTCATTTGCCGAGAGACAGTTAGAATAGCCTTCAGCTAAGTCAATGGCTACGACCTAGCAAGGCGCCATTAACCATTTTAAAATAGAGTCTCACTTGTATCATCAAGGAATGCTGTATTCACATGAAGGATTAAAAGTTAAGTATTAAAGCAGCTGCGTACTTTTCTTGCTACCATTCATTACGTATCCTGTTTCAGACCTCTATCTAGCCTACGTGAGATTACGCGTGCCTTTCGGCTACTTCAGTGTGGCGTAGCTGTCTTGTTAGGCCACAACAGTTGGCGACGAGGATGGGATTTGCAAATACGCATCTGCTAGGTCCAACTTCGAAAAGTATTTACCCGGGCACAGTTTATCAAACAGATCTTCCGGGCGGGGTAAGGGAAAAGTTGCAATCACGAGTTGTGGATTCACTGTTGCCTTGAAGTCCACACAAAGTCTCAGTTTTCCGGAAGGTTTTGGCAAAATTACTAATGGTGAGGCCCAGAGAGAAGCTTGCACACGTTCAATTACAGTCCTCTGTCTTACGGCTTCTTCACCAAGGACATTGGGGTATAGTGCGAACGACACAACTTGCTCGTCAGCACTGTACTTGGCTTGGAATCGATGCTGCGATTACGAATATGTGTTCTTCTTGCATGGCGTGTGCCGAACAACAATCCGCACCGCCGCGGAAAGTCTTTGCATGGCCAAAAGCCACTTCCCCTTGGCAACGCTTGCACATCGATTTTGCTGGTCCATTCTGGAATGCTCGATGGTTGGTTCTGGTAGATGCCTTCAGTAATTTTCCTTTTGTTGTCCGGATGTCTTCCACGACGTCCTCTGCCACCACCCAAGCGTTGTCTGCTATCTTTTGCATTGAAGGTCTTCCGCAGACTATTGTTTCCGACAATGGCCCACAATTCATGTCCGCAGAATTTCAGTCATTCTGCCAGGCCAATGGTATTCAACATCTGACATCCGCGCCGTTTTCGCCTCAGTCAAACGGTGCCGCTGAACGATTGGTCCGGACTTTCAAGTCACAGATGTTGAAGTTGAAAGAGTCGCATTCTCAGGAGGACGCGTTGTTGCTCTTTTTGTCATCGTATCGCTCTCAGCCCCGAGATGGTCGCTCGCCGGCTGAGTTGCTCCATGGTCGTTCTCATCGAACCTTGATGTCTTTGCTGCATCCGCCGCATCAGGTTCCTGTGCAGCGGCAGACTTCTGGTTTTGCTCCAGGCGACGTTGTATTCTATTGCAACTATCGAGGTTCACGGCGTTGGCTCGCAGGGCGCATTCTTCGCTGCCTCGGCCGCGCGATGTATTTGGTTTTGGGGGCCTCTGGTGAGGTGCGTCGGCATCTCAATCAGCTGCGCCTCTGTCGTCGCACGGGTTCTGCCGCTCCCCGTCTGCTTTCAGCGACGGTGCCGTCTGGTCAGCGCCCTGGGGATCCATCTACTGGCTCGCCTCATCCCCAGGTGTTACCGACGATGCCTTCCATTTTGCCCCATGGCGTCGCGCCGCTGCCGCCTCCGCCGCCGCCGCCTGTCCTCCAGCCGGCGCCGCCCGCATTCGACGCTTCGCTGCAGCCGCCAAGCGCCTCCCTGGGTCACGCGCCGCCGATCGCTTCTCGGGACCAGCTGTCCTCCGCCATGGAACGCATGCCCGCTCCGTACCACATGGCGTCTTCGCGCGTCGGGCCCTTCGGCCCCTCCTGTCTCTTTACGGGCGCATACACCGCATGTTGACGTGCACCCTGGACTAGGTTTTCAGGCGTTTTCTAGCTCCCCTCGGACCGAATGGCCGGGTGCGGGTGGCACAGCCTCGTCTGTTGTTAGGCTCCCCACCTCATCGCATACATCAACATGGGGTCCTCCCCACGGCGGGCGGAAGCTTTATAACACGACCGTTCGCCGATTTGAGGGGGAGGAATGTGGTGTCACCGCCAGACACCACACTTGCTAGGTGGTAGCTTTAAATCGGCCGCGATCCATTTAGTACATGTCGGACCCGCGTGTCGCCACTGTGTGATCGCAGACCGAGCGCCACCACAAGGCAGGTCTCGAGATACGGACGAGCACTCGCCCCAGTTGTACGACGACTTTGCTAGCGACTACACTGACGAAGCCTTTCTCTCATTTGCCGAGAGACAGTTAGAATAGCCTTCAGCTAAGTCAATGGCTACGACCTAGCAAGACGCCATTAACCATTTTAAGATAGAGTCTCACTTGTATCATCAAGGAATGCTGTATTCGCATGAAGGATTAAAAGTTAAGTATTAAAGCAGCTGCGTACTTTTCTTGCTACCATTTATTACTTATCCTGTTTCAGACCTCTATCTAGCCTACGTGAGATTACACGTGCCTTTCGGCTACTTCAGTGTGGCGTAGCTGTCTTGTTACGCCACAACAGTTTCTTTGCCCGCAAATATTCCTGCAAGAATATTTAAGTACCACTTTGCTACCTGTCGCTATGATACGTGAAGCGTATCTTCTGCACTTTGAAGAAAGCAAAACTCTCAATGCCCTCACTTATTTCCACACACTTGTGTACTCCATCGCAAGATGAGAGAGAGAGAGAGAGAGATAGAAAATTTAGGTCACAAAATGCTTTTATATAATGAGGATCTCCCCACTGTGTCGACGGTTCAATCACGTGTCCGGCTATCCTGATTTAGGTTTTCTGTGATTTCCCTAAATCGCTCCAGGCAAATGCTGGGGTGGTTTCTTTGAAAGGGCATGGCCGACTTCCTTCCCCATCCTTCCCTAATCTGATGAGACCGATGACCTCGCTGTTTGGTCTCTTCCCACAAACAGACCAACCCAACTCACTGTGTCAAGTCTGCATCGCCAAGTATGGCTTCAGCCAATGACCATCTCACTAGAGGTGAATACATTTTTATTTTTATTGCTTCGTCGCAGCCTAGACCTGTTAATGACGTGCAGCCATTTACCCTTGGTCCTGGCCTTGCCTTACTTACGGTAAAAGCAATAATGTATTGCTCTGGCCATCTCCCTTCAGCGCTGAAGTTCGCCATTCTCTTGGTAAATGGGAGTTTTACGATATCATTAACCACCTGCTAGGTTTGTCTCCCAAATGCATTTCACTTTAACTTGTTTGTTCATGCCAGTCCATATTGGTAGAGATTGTTTCGTTAGTTTTTGGTACATGAGATTAACTGAGCTGCAATTGCCTTTTGTTAATATTATAACGTAATTATTATTTTCTGAGGATCTCATACTGTTTCGTCCTGTTGTTATGGATCAAGCTCATGTAAGATCTGTAAGATCCAGATACCTTGCACGTGCTGTCCCTTCCACATTAATTTTGCTCTGCTGTGATCAATGGTTGAGGCATTGCTCATTGCAGTGCAAAATTATAAATTCAAATAATTTAATTGTTGCCCAGCTTCTTGTCTAACTTATGCTAGATGATATCGCTTTAACATTACATTTTGATTTGAAATGTATTGCTTTACATGGCATTTTCTATTTAGATGATTATTATGTGGCTTTCTAGTCCTTTATAGATAGTTATGTGAGTAATCTTACAACATTTTTCTCTAGTACTTGTGAGTAAATTCTATTAAAATGGTTCATCTACCCTTTAGATTCTCTCTTTACAATAACTTCAGGCATTCCACAACTCTCAAACATTCATGATATTGATGACAGTGAAAGATGAGTGAAGTTAAGGAAGCATTCGTTTCTCTTATATCTACTCTCAACACTTAAATGGTATATCAATACTGAAAATTGTCATGATAAAGAAACATTTATGTACTTGTGTGGACATTATATATTTAAAATAGTTAATATTTTTGCATACTTCCATACACATTAACACAAACTTTATATTCATTGACATTATTTATCATTAAAAAACATATGTTTCCAAAATATCTACAATACACAAATTCTTATTAACATATATTTAGATTGAATGGACAGTTACAAATTACAAATGAAATACAAAATATAAACCGTGGTACATTTATGAATATACTTTAACAGTCTACAAATCGAATTACAGAATACATATGAAACAGAAATTACAAATTCTCAGTGGTACTGGTGCGACTGAATATTTACAAGCATCTCAACTCCTTACAGAAGTGATTATCTTTTGTACTCTTTAAAATATTACTATGAATTTGTCACACTCATCACTTTCTTTCTTAACGCACTTTACACTTTAAAATTTTGGCTGGGTTTGCTTCCCAATGCTGCTGTCGATCAGTGGTGGTTGATGCTGCTAATCAGTTGTAGACTCTCCATGATGTTGGTGATGACTATCGACGTATACAGTTCTGAGTGTCCGAGCACGAATGCCTTTACATGGTCGATTCCATGTTGCACTGTTTTAATGAAAAACTGCTCGTCCAAGGCAATGCGACAATGTGACAACATAGTGGCATAGTCCTTTATTGGTGTAGTTGCCATCGAGGGTGATACGTGTAGCCCTTCAATGGTTGTTGCATTTTGATGCCCCTTTATGTGTACTATCTTTGATGGTTTGACTGTCTTTGGTTGGTTTGATAGTTGGAATGAAATAACTGCTATGGTTTTGTTGAATATTGCTTTCTGTTGCTTTTGACAAATCTCATACTGGTTTAAGATATATGATTTAGAAAGGATTCTTGCTGTCTTCTGACCTCATATTGGGACCCTTTCTTCTCTTCATTACTTGCTGTGTCTTCATGTCTTCTTTCTTGGAACTTGGAACTTCTCGGGCATAGGGGTAGTGTATGTTATTCAGCAAACTTTATTTGGAAGGACTACCAGTTATGTTGTTAAGACATATGGTCAAGTCTGAATAGGTAATAGCGGAAGTGATATATCTGTTTTCAGTTATCAGCTTCTCCTTCTGGAATACTGAGAGAAATATTCTGAGTATATTTTTCCAGGTAGTTGTACTAATGAGCTGTTACAGGCGGTCTGCTATTGTGCATCACTGCTAATGGGTTCGCTTGGCCTTCCTCGCAGGTGTGCAGCCTTTGTGTCCCTCGCTGCTACTGGGTTTTCCCATCCCCTCGCTATTAGGGTGAGGCATGGGACAATATTCTTCAGAATACACCTGGATTGGTCAACTCTCACGTTCAGACCATAGCTACCTGTCGACGTTCTGCTTCTGTCATCAGCTTGGCTTCCTTCCCCAGATGATTGTAGTGGTGTTGTTTGTGTGCCTTCTTTGTTTCATTTGTTTCACAATGACTTTTGCTTAATGTTACTACTTACAAGTTTCTTTATCTAAATTTACTATGAGCTTCACATTTGAACATTTACATGAATAATACAAAATGAACGTTTAAATAGCTTTTTTTCAGTACCTTACATAAGAAGTTAAAATATCTCTGACACATTAAGTTACTTCATTTTATAAAGGTTCCTTTACTTCTTGAATGAGCATGGATTGATGATGTGTAGGTTAGTTAATTAGTACACCATGCAATTTGTTTTCTTTTATTTTTTCTCTAACCTACTTTGATGATTTAAATGATTAATATTACTGTAATTATTTTTAATATTTACATGTTTGTCGCTCATCCAGTCTGCCTCTTGAGATCTGCTGCTACCTGAAACATATCTACATTTCTTTGCTGTATCATCTGTGATCCATTTATATTTTAGTTTTCTTGGCTATTTGCCGTATGACTGCTGTAAAAATTATAATTCATTATAAGCCTTAAGGTGGCTGATGTGATGTAGACCTATATTTTTTCCCATTCTTTGGTTCACCAATTCTACCACATTTGCATGGATCCCTTATAATATGAATAAAATTATTGGCAAACCTGTTTTCCTTTATTAGATAATAAGTGAGTTCTAACAAGAACCACATGTCTCATAGTGAATACCCGTGTGGACACACCTTTGTCTGTTCTAACCTTCCTTTTTGTAGCTGATCGTTCAATGTTCCCAAGTGCTAATTTTATTACCTACTGGTGTGATGGTCTTCTGGATGGGAGGAACTATACAACTTCTCTTAGCTTATCCACTGGTCTTTTGTTTTTGAGCAATGTGACTCGTGGTATTCATGTAATACTGTGCAGTATTTTGTTAATAATAGTCTGTAAATGATGTAAATTGGCATTTTGATGCACTTCAGTAAGTTTTATAGGTTGATCATACTTTTTATTAGTTCCAAAGACACCTTACACTTTTAGAAATTCTGTCATTTTTAAAGGCTATAAACCATAGCGCAAAAGTGCTATCAGGTGTTATGAAAATATATTACGTTTCGCCACTGATCACAGACATAGCATAGTGAGTGGAATATGGATTTCTAGCTTACCACTGCTACTTCAATTATATAAAATTGTTCATTAGATACACTGTATCTTGTCAAGATTCTCAGTCACTGGGCTATGACTGCAGACGACCGACGCGAGGACCTCTGCTAACAGCACGATATCGCCTGCAGCGCCTCTGTAAGGCTTGTGACCATTTCGGTTGGACTCTAGACGACTGGAAAACCGAGCCCTGGCTGGCTAGATGAGTCTTGATTTCAGTTGGTAAGAGCTGATGGTAGGTTCGAGTGTGGCGCAGATCCCAGTAACTCCTTGACCCAAGCTGTAAACAAGTCTCTGTGCAAGCTGGTGGTGGCTTCATAATAGTGTGGACTTGGTCCTGTGGTCCAGCTAAAATGGGAATGGCTGGGAATGCTACTTGGAGACCATTTTTAGGCATTCTGCGACGGTATTTTTACAGATGATAATGCGCAATGTCACTGGGATACAGTTTTTCATGATTGTTTTGAAGATCATTCTGGACAGTTGGAGCCAATGATCTGGCCAGCCACATGGCCCGACATGAATCCCATTGAACTTTTATGGGACATAATCTTGAGGTCAATTCGTGCACACAATCCTGCACCGTCAGCACTTTCAGAATTACACAGAGGTCTATGGGAGCAGAATGGCTCATTATTTCTGCAGGGGTTTCCAACGAGGTGTTGAATCTATGACACGTCGAGCGTCTGGACTACGCCGGAAAAAAAGGAGGTCCAGCACGATATAAGAAGGTATCCCAGGACTTTCGTCACATCAATGTCGTTGGACTTTTCTATCCCTTCGTGGTGCAACACCTGACTCGTGCTTCACTCGTTTGAGGAACGTAATGAAGAAAAATATGTTTAATTCTGTGGCCTCCAATTTCAATAATAGCAATACGTTTTTAACATATTGAACTCAGTAAGTCAGTAATTAAAGTGGGTTATTACGGAAGTGTTTAATATGAATGGTAATGTGAAATTAAGCATCTGGTCTTATTGTTGCTTTCGAGTGGTTGCCAGTGTCTAAAATTCTCTCATACTCCTATAAGCAAAAATTTTTTGAAGTATCAGCATCAACAGATTACACACCAGGAAACGTCACTCATCCAGCAAACGGCTTTTAGGACTTCCTGTACATAATGGTTTTGCCAAATTATGCTTCAGACTGGGTACTTGTGGGACAGAAATTTTTTCTAAGGCTGAGTACACACCCATAGTACCCAACTTTCACAATTACCGCCTTTTTCTTCGTAATAAGACTTTCGTGTCTCTCTTTCCACAGGTACCGCTGCCAACCGTACGTGCTGTTAGTTTTACCTCTGCCAAATGAAGGAACTCCAAATGCCACTGCTCGTGCGGCAGTCCGTTTCAAGAACTCTCAAATATCTATTTATACGTAGAACGTACACTGCTTTGCTGCTGTGTACTGTGATCTTCATTACTTGGTCGGCTGCTCGTTTCCCCAAGCACACAATGTGGCTGGAAGAGCGACGCATCGTACCTAAGCGAGGGGCTGCCAATATATTCTTCATAGAGACAACGTGTGCATTTCAGGTAAGTACCTCCATTTGTAAATGAGGGAAGTTTGTACATCCGTGATCCTCTACAGATTGCCAAATCTGATCGTACATTGCTGTTGATAAACGTAAGCCATCTACGCTTCTGAGAGGAAATTAAGAGGGACAGTCAAATGAAAACCGAACGACCGTCACAATGGGACCGTGGAATGTTTCCAATCAAAAGTAATCACTACACGTGTTCAAACATTTGCCACTGGGAGACGAGAAGATCAGTTGCTGTTTCGAAGACAGAGGGCGGCCACCGGCAGATCCACAACTGCACGCACTCTCGCACTTCTTCGTCCCACTGCAACCGACTCCCAAGTAAGTTTTTCTTCAGGTCGCTGAAGGTGTAAAAATCACACGGTGAACGATGGATGTACTGAGGATGTTGCAGTTTTCTCCAACTAAACTTCTTAAGCGTATCCTTCGTCTGACTGGCATTGTGGGGGCGGGAGTTATGGTGGAATAGGGTGATTCGTTCGACGGCATACAGACAGCCGGAGGGCAAACGGCAAAGCCAACAATGGAAGCAACCCACATTTGCCCACCAAAGAACTCAAAACCTTTTCACGCGTGTTCCTTTACGGCCACGATGGCCTTCTCCTTCGATTTCAGGGGCCCTCTGCTCGTTGAGACCCTCGAGTGTGCACCACAATCAATGCGCAGCACCATGAGGACTTGCAGAAAATGCGACGCGCATTAAAATCAAAACACAGGGGAAGCATTCTGTTGCACGATCACGCGTCCCTCCTCTCTCTCTTCGCCAGTCGGATGAAGGCAACGCTTCAGTGACTTGGTTGGCAAACACTGCAACATCCTCCGTACAGGCTGGATCTTTCACCATGTGATTTTCACAGCTTTGGTGACCTGAAGAAAGATAAACGTTGACGAAGGCTTCAGTCAAATGAGCAACTGCAAGAACTGGTGCGGTTGTGGATTCGTCAGAAGCCAACCTTATTCCACGAAACAGAAATTCATCGTATCGCCTCCCAGTGGGATAAATTCTTAACATGCGTGGGGACTATTTTGAATGGAACTGTTCCACGGTCCCATTGTGGGTATTCGGTTTTCAGTTGACTGCCCTTAATACTTTGTTAACATTCTCACTCAAGCTGTCAGTCCAGTCACATTTGACTGTAACGGAAATTCAGATTTTGGCATTATTGTACACGATATAAGTATAGGAATAAATAATACTAGTTCTCTTAGTGATATGACAGAACATCAAACATTTTAAAATACTAACAGTTTGTTCTCGAGGATTCTAGGTGGCTTCATTTCACTGATTAGTCTGAATGCGGGGAAAAGCCCAAGTTTCATATAAAAACATTCTTCTAGTCTGTACAAGCTGATTGCCATTAAGTTTTGATAACATTCAATAAAGACAAATTGTCGTTTTTACCAGAAGAACAGAAATTTTAACCCTTACCTATTGACACAACAAAATAAAACAGTTAAAGGAGAATACAACGTTAAATATTTGGGACTACGAATAGTTCCTCTCAATTCAGAAAAGCAACATCAAACACTTAACGAAGCCTGGCAGTTCGATTATATTTGTAGTACACGTGATTGCCGGCAGTGTTGACTTAAAAAAGAAGGAGATAATTTATTCAGCATTTCTCCGTGATATACTAAGTTACAGAATCGAATTTTTGTGGAAGCTATACTTGAATACAAAATTTGCAGTGCATACATGCTTGTTGCGTGAATAGCATCTGGTTAGCCACCTAGTCCGTGATCCATGGGAGTTCAGTCCCCGGACTTTGGGAGAGGTGGAGGGAAGAGGACAGAGACGCCGTCGCACGACTTCAAGGGTGAAGCTCTTAGAAAATACAATAGCAACAGGATCTAATACGACGACAGGTGAAAGCTGGAATGAATCCACTTCTTCCGTGCTTCGCTGGAGGACGAGGAAGAGATGATGAACAAGCATATGGTGTTACAGCCGCACAACAGCTTGATATTTTCACATGTTTTCATTGACACAGATATTTCTTTCCATTTCAACAATAATTTAAATGATGACGAGCAAGGCAGAGCAACCAACTGATTCAGGGTTGCACATGTCAGCAATATGTTTGAAGTGTTCTTTCGCGTACAGTAATCTTAAAGCGTGAACTGAACAACGTCAATTTCCGGGCATTCTTAAATCAGAGGTTTCTGACTAAAAAATTAATGTTAACATTTTCATGTGACATTGTTTCACAAATCTTGAAGTTATTCTATTGCAATGCACGTAATTGACTGCACATCGTCCGCAGCTCGTGGTCGTGCGGTAGCGTTCTCGCTTCCCGCGTCCGGGTTCCCGGGTTCGGTTCCCGGCGGGGTCAGGGATTTTCTCTGCCTCGTGATGACTGGGTGTTGTATGATGTCCTTAGGTTAGTTAGGTTTAAGTAGTTCTAAGTTCTAGGGGACTGATGACCATAGCTGTTAAGTCCCATAGTGCTCAGAGCCATTTGAACCATTTTTTGACTGCATATCTTTGGTGTCTTTAAGCAAAACAAGAGTGGAATACATAAAATTTGAGTCGTATGATTCAAGAAATAAAATAAAAAATACGAACCTATAAGGAGAGACGATGGCAGGACATCTGTTAAGACATGGTGGAATAACTTCCATGCTACTAGAGGCAAAAAAAAAACTGTTCTGACAAGTTAAAAGTTTCAAGTATTATTATTCACATGCCTTGTGGAAGTAAGATGAACACGTCAGGAATTTACAGTTAAGAGGAAAGACATCTAATGCGACCGTTGATAATTTCGATGCATTGTGAAGTCCATATGGACTTTCGAAAGGAATGACTACGAAGTGACATGCAGAGATGCAGTTACTCGTATAATTCATCAACACTTGTATAAACTTATTTTCCAGCAACTACACTAGCACAGGCTATAGTAATCATAAATATGTGGCCTGTTGACTCTAGGAAAGCATCGTGTGGGTCAGAGTCTTGTTTAATTAAAGCGAGCTCGGGGAAGTTTTTGCCCCTCTCTATTCTCCATTATTTATAGAATAATTTTTATTCCGCACACATTCACAGGCAGTAGAGCTGCAGAACTTGTGACGAGGGCGATCTCGAAAGTTGTCGTGGTAATGGGAATTTATCTTGCTGGAGTTGGAAGCTCCTGTTGTAACACTTTTTCTTCGCCGCTCGTTTGTGCTAGCCCTGTTCGCTATTGTAGTTGGATCGACGAATTTCCAGCTTCATAGAGAAGGGGGCTTTTGTTTGTCCTGAAGATAATGCACCTGTCTTACCCTAATCCTCCTAAATTTTATGGTGACTGTTTAAGCTTTCTATAAAAAAAATATTGTCTGTGGGTGAGAAAGCTGAATATATTGATTTGAAAAACCTTCTCCTCATGTAACGCGTACTTCAGATATCATGTTTAATTGCTGAGCAAAACTGACTGTTGGCTGACTCCGTGTTGCGCGTGTGAACAGTATCGAGAAACAAAATTTTAAACTCCCTGAAATGCAAAATTTTAAAAAATCAGTCCATCTAAATTCCAAGGGAAACTAATTGCGTGCTCAATGAACATTATATAACTAAAACTCAGTACCTAATTACATTATGAATGTTGCATGATATGAAATGCATTAAACACTGTCGCAGAAGCAAAGAAACAAACGCGCCAAATTGAAACGGTTCAAAATAGTTCAAATGGCTCTGAGCACTATGGGACTTAACATCTGAGGTCATCAGTCCCCTAGAACTTAGAACTACTTAAACCTAACTAACCTAAGAACATCACACACATCCATGCCCGAGGCAGGATTCGAACCTGCGATCGTAGAGGTAGCGCGGTTCCAGACTGAAGTGCCTAGAACCGCTCGGCCATACCGGCCGGCCAAATTTAAACGGACCCAAAATCTCACAGATTGGCGATCTTTTACAGAAGCTCGAAATTTAGCACGGAATTCAATGCGAGATGCTTATAATAGTTTCCCCAACGAAACTTTGTCTCGAAACCTGGCAGAAAGTCCAAATCGATTCTGGTCGTATATGAAGTACGCTAGCGGAAAGATACAATCAATGCCTTCTCTGCGCGATAGCGATGGAAATACTATCAACGACAGTGCTGCCAAAGCAGAGTTACTAAACACAGCCTTCCGAACGTAGAGGTAGATACCCTCGGAATAGTGAAGCAACTTAAATCACTTAACATAAGCAAGTCTTCCGGTCCAGACTGTATACCATTTAGGCATTGCAGTGTATGCTGACACAATAGCTCCGTACTTGATAACTGTATGCAAACGTTCGCTCAACGAAAGACCCGTACCCAACATTGGAAAGCTGCACAGGTCACACCAATTTTCAAGAAAGGTAGTAGGAGTAATCCACTAAATTACAGGCCCACATCGTTAACGTCGATATGCATCAGGGTTTTGAAACATATATTGTGTTCGAACATTATGAATACCTAGAAGAGAACGGTCTATTGACACAAAGTCAACACGGATTTAGAAAATATCTTTCTTGTGAAACACAACTAGCTCTTTACGCACATGAAGTGTTGAGTGCTATTGACAAAGGACTTCAAATTGATTCCGTATTACTAGATTTACGGAAGGTTTTTGACACTGTACCTCACCAGCGGCTTTCTGCTGAAATTGCGTGCTTATGGAATATCGTCTTAGTTATGCAACTGGACTCTTGTCAGAGAGATCACAGTTCTAAGTAATTGACAGAAAGTCATCGAGTAAAACAGAAGTGATTTCTGGCGTTCCCCAAGGTAGTGTTATGGGCCCTTTGCCGTCGCTCTTCTACACTAGCGTTTGTGGAAAACGCAACACCAAGAAGGAAATGCGTGAATTCAATTAATTTAATACCACAGGTTAGGTACATGACAAGTACCAAATGATTACCTTTTCAAATCTGTACACATCCTTTGAGACCTGCTATTCAGCTTGTCGTGTGGCCACACATGCGCTGCTATTAGATCTGCTACACGCCGTGGCATTGAATCAATAAGGTTCTGAATACGTTCCTGAGAGATTTCCCTCCAAGCAGTTTGTATCCGAGCCCACAAATCCGTGACACCAGATACTGGAGGATCGTGACGCTCCATGTGCCGACCAACCATATCCCAGACATGTTCAATGGGCGACATGTCTGGCGAACGTGCATGTCGGGGAAGCAATGGTACCCGTCCCTCTTCGAAGAAGGCCTGTACGTTCCTCGCAATATGTGGCCGCGCATTGTCCTGTTGAAATGTGGCCTGTGGAGATGCCTGAAGCAGGAGGAGTACATCAGGCTCCACAACCTCCGTTAGGTACAAGGTGCTGGTCAAAGTTCCCGCAACACGTACGAGGCGAGATCGGTTTTTGTAAACAGTGGCGCCTCAAACCATCACACCTGGGGTTTGTCCGCTATGCCGCTCCACAATGCAGCCTCTAGGTTGCACTCATCACGGTACCGCTGGACACGTATGCGGCAATCACTGTTAGA
This sequence comes from Schistocerca piceifrons, assembly GCF_021461385.2. NCBI lineage: Eukaryota > Metazoa > Arthropoda > Insecta > Orthoptera > Acrididae > Schistocerca > Schistocerca piceifrons. The sequence continues at coordinate 895,964,321 of NC_060139.1, forward strand.
CACGTTGAAGCAGGACTCATCCGAAAAGATTACACGTTGCTACTCAGCACCCCAGTGACGGTGTTCACGTGCCAATTGCAGTCGGAGGAGCTTGTGGTTTCTGGACAATGGAAGCCGACGTAATGCCATGCATGCAACCAGTCCAACCTACAGCAGACGGCGACGAACCGTCGATGCAGGCAAGCTCACACCTGACGCAGCGGTTCAGCGACGAGCCAATACTGTGGATGACGCTGTACGGCTCGTAATGTCCATGCGAACAAGATGACGGTCATCCCGCGCTGTGGTCATGTTCCGTGGTCCAGTTCCCGCTCATCGCTGTGTACGACCTTCCTCTATCCACTGCTTCCACACACGCATCACTGTCGTAGCAGCATGCCCTGTGCGAGCTGAAATGTCACGGTATGACAACCCCATTTACCAGGGATAGATCATTCTGCCCCGTTCGAACTCGCTCACACGCCGATATGGCTCCCTTCGATGTAGGCGAGGCATACTGGCACTCGTTATACTGTTTCCACCTTGGGTTACAGCTCTGCACTGACTACACTAGGCCCAGCACCGACCCTGTCGGACCGACACGAGAGGTCTCTGCTCGGCCTACGTGTACTCCATCTCGCTCCAAAACGTATCACGTATTGCTTGCACACCCGTCACCACTTCCACCAAGTGTGGTGCTGTTCGGGTAATTCCTTCTTGGTGTTGCACTTTTCAAAAATGGCAGTGTATATAAACGGTTTAGGAGATAATCTGAGTAGTCGTCTTAGGTTGTTTGCAGATGATGCTGTCATTTATCGAATAGTAAAGTCATCGGAAGATTAAAATAAATCGTAAAACGATTTAGAAAATTATCTGTATGGTGCGAAAATTGGCAGTTGACTCTAAATAGCGAAAAGTGTAACGTCATCCACCTATCACCACCTCCATAAACACCACCTCCTCCCCCATACCCAGTGTGCCTTCCGACCCTCCTTCTCCACCAAAGACTAACTCCTTAATCTCGAACACCTTCTCTCCCAACTTAAATCCTGTCGCTCCGCCATTTTTGTTTCTCTCGACCCCCAAAATCCCTACGACAGCGTATGGCGTCTGGCGTCCCAGTCTCCTCTTTAAACTCCAAACATACTCCCTGCCTATCAATTTTGTCTGTCTGGTCGCTTCCTTCCGCTCACGCCGACCTTACTATGTAACCCTCCACTGCACCAACTCCCATATCTTTTATCCCACTGCTGGCGTCCCCAGGGCTCCATGCTCTCACCTCTCCTCTGTCTCTTGTACACAGCCGATATGCCAAGCCACCCCCACCTGCCCACTTCCTCCAACATGCTGATGACACCGCCTTCCTGGCTCTCTATCCTATCATTCAATGGTCCCAAGGCACCCTCCAAAACCACCTTGATCAGTTCACCATTTGGTGTAAGCAGCGGTTCCTTCGTGTCAGCCCCTCCAAAACCCAGGCAATCAGGCTACCCCACCCACTCCTTCTGTCTCCATGATTTATAGCTAACCATTTATGGCCATCCCATCCAGCTCACACCCACCCTGGGATACCCTGGCCCCACCCTCGACTATCACCTCACCTGGGCCCCTCATCTCCTGACCATCCAGTAGAAAGCCCATTTCTGCCTCTGCTTCCTGAAACTCCTGTCTGGCTGGACAAGGGGATTATATCTTTCCACCATCCTCAACACCTACAAATCCTTCATCCGTCCTATCCTCTGTTATACCAGCATTGCCTGTGGATCTCCACCCCCCTCCCCACGCTTTTATAAGGCCTTCCAAATCCTAGAATGCCATACGCTCTGCCTTGCCTTCCATAGCCACTTTGCTTCCCCCACACGACTCCTGTATTACCTCATCCCCTTCCCTCACCTCCTCCTTTTCCTCCAACACCTCTACATCCTTTACACTGTCACAAGCTTGATCCCTCCCAACCCCCCCCCAACCCATTGTTGTGCCTCTGTCGCTGTATCCCTCCCTCTCTCCACCTCCACACCCTCCATCTCCATCATCAGCGCAATTTCCAGCACCCCTTCCCAGATGTTGAACTTCACCATGACGTCTACCCTTGCTACCAACTGTAGCCTGGCCTTGTTCCTCCCCTCCCCAGGGACCCCTTTTGCCTCTCCCCTACTTCTCCCAAAGCAGATTTTCCTCCTTCTGCCCGTGAGTCCCTCCACCCTCTCCTCGACTGTTTTTCTCTCCTGTCCCTTCCTTCCCCAGCCCCCTTTCGCGTGCCTCCTACCTAATCCACCTTTCTTTCCCCCCCTTCTCGCCTCCTTTTCCCTTCTTCCTTGTCCCCCACTCCTGGCAGATCCTCCAAGGTTTTTATTCATTCTCAAGTGTGCTGCGTTAGTGGTGTGTTCAGTGCCGTTATCCAGAGTTATCAAGTGATGTGGTTTTAATTGTCTGCTCGACCTGTATATAGTCCATGTTTGTTCCGTGCTAAGCCATATGTCACGTAGCTGTTTTAATCGTTCTGCGACTTTTTATGCTCCAGCCGTACTTTTCCTGGTGCCTTTTAATCCATACAGTGTTTTTTTCTTGTGTAAAATGCTTTTTTAGATTTTTACCTCAGTTTCACAGTCGAAGCTTTTTGTATGCTTTCTTCTCTTATGTTCCGCCTTTTTTTCTATGTTCCGCCGTATTTTTCGTCTTTACATTGTTTTAAATATCTTCCTTTCTACTTGTGATGTCTCTCAGCTGATGAGCAGCGCCTATGCTGCTGCTACCCCTCCCCTGATGGGGAATTGCAAGTACAGTAAAGGGAAACAAAAATCATCCACATGAGTGCTAAAAGGAATCCGTTAAACTTGGGTTGCACGATAAATCAGTCAAATCTAAAGCGCGTAAACTAAACTAAATATCTAGGAATTACAATTATGATGAACTTGAATTGGAAGGAACACATAGAAAATGTAGTGGGGAAGGCTAACCAAAGACAGTGTTTTATTGGCAGGACACTTAGAAAGTGTAACAGATCTATTAAGAGACTGCATACACTATTCTTGGTTGTCCTCTTTTAGAATACTGCTGCGCAGTGTGGGATCCTTACCAGATAGGATTGACGGAGTACATCGAGAAAGTTCAGAGGACAGCAAGTTTTGTATTATCGCGAAAAAGGGGAGAGAGTCTCACTGAAATGTTACAGGATTTCGAGTGGACATCATGAAAACAAAGGAGTTTTTCGTTGCGGCAGAATCTCCTCCCGGCCGGCCACTGTGACCGAGCAGTTCTAGGCGCATCAGTCCGGAACCACGCTCGTGCTACAGTCGCAAGTTCGAATCCTGCCTCGGGCATGGATGTGTGTGATGTCCTTAGGTTAGTTAGGTTTCAGTAGTTCTAAGTCTAGGGGACTGATGATCTGAGATGATAAGTCCCATAGTGCTTAGAGCCAATTTTGAATCTTCTCACTAAATTTCAGTCACCAACTTTCTCCTCTGAATGCGAAAATATTTTGTTGACGCGGACCTACATACAGGGAAACGATCACCATAATAAAATAAGGGGAATGAGAGCTCGCACCGAAATACAGATGTGTTCGTTTTTATTCGCGCAGTGTAAGAGTTGGAACAATAGGGAATTATTGTGAAGTTGGTTCGATGAACCCTCTGTTTAGCGCTTAAATGTGATTTGCGGAACAATCATGTAGATGTAAATCAATGTTTGACTTGGAATATTCTCAAAAATAAATTACTACTTTACTCGGAAGAAAATAACTATTTGAAATTACCAACACTGTTTACCGAAAATTAATCTGCTTGCTAGCACGATAGCTGACATTCCTGACTACACACCGTTTTCTCAAGAACACAAGATGCGCACTACCCTGAAATAAAAGTGACTTTCCTCTTGCTCAGCATGCTGTTTTTATGTCTGGCTTACTGACGTTCTCTAAAGCAAATACATTTCAGCAGATGCGGCAGCTACAGGAAAATAAACTACGACTGCTCACTGTTGGCACTCTTATTGCTTGTTAGAAACGATCTGTGACTTCGTGTTGCGTAAGGTACAAATCACTTGACAAAAAGTTTACTGAGAAAAAGACTGCACAACATAGGAAGACTAACAATTACAAAATTCTCTCATCACAAAGAAACTACAAACATACCTTTCCAATTCCTCCTTCTCCATCAGTATAAAGAACAAGAAAGTATTATAAATGAGATTTTATCTCCATAATAAATCGTTCCACATAATTTCTCCCAGATTGGTTCAAATGGCTCTGAGCACTATGGGACTCAACTGCTGAGGTCATTAGTCCCCTAGAACTTAGAACTAGTTAAACCTAACTAACCTAAGGACATCACAAACATCCATGCCCGAGGCAGGATTCGAACCTGCGACCGTAGCGGTCTTGCGGTTCCAGACTGCAGCGCCTTTAACCGCACGGCCACTTCGACCGGCTTCTCCCAGATTCACAAATAACAGATCTCTTTCTCTGAAAAACTCAACTGTTCGCTATTGTGCCTCAATAAGAATGTGTCAGCATTGCACAAATGACTGGGAAACGAGTCAAATGCAAATAAAACAGAACGCTGAGACCAGGATCTTATTCACTACTCCCACAGTGCGCTCATTCATCTTTACTCCAGTGCAATAAAGGTGAATTATTAACTGAAAACATATGAGAATCATATATGATTTTTAAGGAACTTTGTGGCAGACGGGGGCGGGTGGAGGGGCGGGAAATGGTCAACGAAAATGCCTACGTCCCGCCTCTGTTTCTGATTGGCTCGTGAAATTGGGTAGTCTATCAGCTGTTCCAATCAATTGTTTGGGTCTCGGAATCCTTCTGATAGTCGTTGGATGGCTAAAGAGTATTAATTACCGACTTTGGGGAGTGATAAGACTAACTTACTCTCGTAGCTCAAAGTAAGGCTGATGACGCCTATTTAAACTAGTTTTTGATACAGAGCAGTGCAGAAAATTATTTCAAGACTGACAACCAACGATTCCAATTGCACCCTCGGAACAACACGACGAGCAATTTGTCTTGTCTCGGACGCCGCTCATCGCCAGGAAATTGTGGATCCACACCGCGGCCGTTACTGTGACCTCGCATTGCAACACGAAAGATCTGAGGCACGGGCGAAAGAAACGCTTCACCGTAGGCGTTTCACTCCTCGTTTGCTAAATATTTTCGCGCTTTTTAAAAAACTGCCTTCTATAAAACAACTTATTCTTTTTCCTGTTCCTTACCGAAACTGTTTTCACCACCAATGTATTATCCTCAGTAGGTATATTTTGATTTCTTATCAAGAATAATTGGAAATACGGAATTCTACAAATTGAGTTGCTATTATGTGTTTTTAATTGTAAATAGGAATTCTACACATTGAGTTGCTTTTATGAGTTGACAGAATTTATGTTCCCCGTCTTATTGGATATCTTAAGTGTGTCTACTTGTAGTTTGTAATTATGTACACTGTTTAATACACTTTTTTTCACTTCACTCTCCCCTGGTATCACATAGTTTCGAAAAAAAATACGAGACCTATAAAAACTTATGTTCCCACCTTTTTCAACAGATACTTTGTTGTTGCCACTCACTTGAAGATGACACGTAGCATTTTCGAGTAAAGAATAAACGAAATGCATCATATTTTGTTTTAAAAATCCACACGAGAATTTTATTGTAGGATGTGAGGTCCACCAGTTATGCAAAACACCGTTTTTCTCAGTACCTAAACATGTTTCGGCACCACTGTACCATCATCAGGGGGTTTTCGTTTTTATTTATTTTGCAATGTGAACTTTTTTGTTAAATGATTATAAAATTATGTGCATTTTTAGTTGCAGATGACAAGCTAGCTCTAGTAATTGACACAAAAGTGATCCAGAGAATTCATGCACACCAAATGTAAAGGTATTTACAAAACGAAACGATCTGTTGTTTGAACTAAAAATGCACATAGTTTTATAATCATTTAACAAAAATGTTCACATTGCAGAATAAATAAAAACGAAAACTCCCTGATTATGGCACAGTGGTGCCGAAACATGTTTAAGTACTGAGAAAAACGGTGTTTTGCATAACTGGTGGACCTCACATCCAACAATTTTAACTGCAAACGCGGCCAATACAAGTAGCTGCAAATCAAAAGACGAGAATTTTATATTTTTCGACATAATCTCCTTCGACCTTCGTACATTTCACGCAGTCGTATTCGACTGACTATTCCATGTCTCACATATTCTCAGTCGGGCACTCACAACTGTTACTCCGATTGTTCATAATGAATAAAATCCACCACAATTGTAATTTCCAAGTTCCTTTATTTGGATAAAGGATTTCAGGACAAACGCCATTTCAGGTGCTACTTTACTGCGAATGACGAAATGTACAAGTCACTTGGAAACATTATCAGATTTATCCAGTAGTTTGAGAGAGCCTGTGTGGGTGAGGCACCGAAAAATGTGGGGTCAGCCAGTGAGACTCGAGACAAACAATCTCTGCCAGCCGCATGTCGAATTCACCCGGCATGACCTGTATACCTGCTACAGTTGTGCTTATCCACGTTTCACTGTTACATGAAATATAAAGCCGAGTAATCGAGCTCAGCTGCATTCAACCCGCCTCACACAAAACAAGTTGAAACGCGCAGCACGAGCGTTTGCCACGTTACAATAGTGCACAATTATCAGACCGCTCAGGTTGGCAGCAGTCGGATGGTAAGGACACGAAATGTCGAGGACAGTGCCGATTTGTAACAAGCACTATTTTGGATGCCTTCGGCTATCTGTTCGTGAAATAAATAATCCACAAAGAGATATTTACTTACTTCAGCCGCCCGGTGTGGCCGTGCGGTTAAAGGCGCTTCAGTCTGGAACCGCGTGACCGCTACGGTCGCAGGTTCGAATCCTGCCTCAGGCATGGATGTGTGTGATGTCCTTAGGTTGGTTAGGTTTAATTAGTTCTAAGTTCTAGGCGACCGATGACCTCAGAAGTTAAGTCGCATAGTACTCAGAGCCATTTGAACCATTTGAACTTACTTCACATCGTCTTGCAGACTCGTAAGCGATACTTAATAATTGAAAAGAATTTTCGACAAGAAACTTTTAACATAGAATACATTGACATCTGAGGTTAGGTTGCGTTCAAAAACGAGTAGTCATTTTGTGTTTCAGTTACTAAGCCGATCGATTCTAAGCAAAATTACGGTCAAATTTTGTGGTCTTTTGACGATTTACTTAAGATCAGTCGTACACAAGATCGGACTCTGTGAAATAAAGTGTTTTCATGTACTTTACTGTTCTCTTAAAGTGTAGAGGACAACTGCCTGCAATAAACTACAATACGTTACTATAAATTACAGATGTAAACCTAAGTACGGGGTACCCTGCGCCATGCACCGTATGGTGGCTTGCGGAGTATGTATGTAGGCGTAGATGTAACGAAGCGAATGTTAAGTCACTCGTGAAATATTGTCGTTTGACAGACACATTCAACTGACTTGCACTTTCGCATAAAAAAACGTCAAGTCCGTGTGTACTCACATTTCCCGAAACCGTCTATCGTGAGTGTTGGTGTCCACACACAACAGACGTACTGCAAAGTAAATTATAATAACAATGCGTACACCTGCTCATGGCGAACCGCAAATATCCTATATTTCAACATCATGTCATTCAGCCTTACTGCGACTGGTCGGAGATGATTTTCTCGTCCACGACGCATAGCCCTTTAGTGCATTCCGAGGCAATCTTGTCCCAATAGTAACAACTATTTAACCGTAACTGCTGCCTTCACCAATATTTCATTCGCACTGTCAAAGGAAGAATGGTATTGATACTGGCAGCGAACAGTGAAATGACTGTATGCTTACAATTTCATAGGGCAGACGCCTCAATTGTCCATTATTAAGAGTAGGGTTGCCAGTTTAAATTGATAAAATCGCCAAACATTGCTTGGCGAAAGGATTTGCAGAGCTGAGGTCTATGAGTGAACACAATAAAACACCTAGGAAAACATTAAAAGTTATATTTATTATTGCTAGTTACAGCTCTCAACAAATTTTTGTGAGCCTTAACTTTTTGGTAATAGCACGTTGCAAACTTCAAATTGCAATGAATGAATAATTCTACTTTTCCCGTATCGACACTCAGGTTCCTCTGCTGTGACCTTCCGGATGGTGGTTTTAAAATTTAGACTTCTTAAAACGCTATTTTAACTCTTTTCTGAGCATTTTGATTTTTAAGGGTAAAACGTAAAACTCTCAAGTGAATAAATATTTTTATGCATGCTTTATTAAGTTAAGCATTATTCCTCAATTTACGATATGTTGCAAAAAAAAATACAATAGGGTAAACACACGTACATTTGAACTACAGCATATTGAACCAGACAAAAGTCTTAAAAGCTTTGGCTTAAACTTCATATTACTGTCCAATGTTTTCAGAGGATTTAATTGTGCATCCCTTCTCTCTCTCTTTTCTTGTAGTTGGTTTCCATAGCGGAGTGCCGCCCATGAAGTAGCTAGGATTCTAAGTGCTTTGGAGAGTCAAAACGAGTCAGTGGTGGGCCCTTACGCTTCAGAAAAAGTAGTGAAGATACAGGTTTTGTTAACAAAGGGGCTCCGCCGTCAATAATGATCAGATTCACATTCACTAGATGACACTAGAACTGTCTTGATGATAGTTGTAAACGGAATCTAATTTCTGATTTTCTGTCGTCTTACGTACTGATACGAAGTACTGGTGCGAACCGTCACAAACCAAGCACTGACTGCAAGTAAGGCTGACAGTTACTGCACCATATAGACACGAGCACAATGAAGTTATTTCGTCTAATCGTATAAGAGAACTGGACAGGAAGAGTGCTACAACTCCACAGAAGATGACGAAGAGTCAATTTTCCACCTGGCAGTATATGATTGGGTCACTCCACAACAAATGCACACTATTTTTTTTTAAATCCATCTTTTATTCTACTTGTCTGAAAGTCTTACAGTGTGTAGATACATCCTTTAGGAACAATATATTCATTTCTCCACATAATTTCCACCCCTCCCAACTGCCTTATGCCATCTTGGAACCAGCGCCTGTATACCCGCACGGTAAAATTTTGGACCAACCTGTTGGCGCCACTGTTTGCAGCGTGCATAAGGGAGTCTTCATCTTCAAACCTTGTTCCACGAAGAGAGTCTTTCAGTTTTCCAAAGTGATGATAGTCCCTTGGAGCCAGGTCAGGACTGTAAGATGGGTGTTTCAGTGTTGTCCATCCGACTTTTGTGATCGCTTCCATGGTTTTTTGACTGACATGTGGCCGTGCATTGTCATGCAACAGCAAAACATCCTGATTTTGAAGATGTGGTCGAACACGACTCTGTCGAGCTTGAAGGTTCTTCAGTGTCGTCACATACGCATCAGAATTTATGGTGGTTCCACTTGGCATGATGTCCACAAGCAAGAGTCCTTCGGAATTGAAAAACACCGTTGCCATAACTTTTCCAGCAGAAGGTGTGGTTTTGAATTATTTTTTTTCTTGGGTGAATTTGCATGATGCCCCTCCATGGATTGCCTCTTCATCTCTGGTGAAAAACGATGGGGCCATGTTTCATAACCCGTCACAATTCTTCCAAGAAATTCATCTCCACCATTCTCATACTGTTCCCAAAAGTTCGCTGCATACCGTTTTTCTTGTTTCTTTGTGAGCCACTGTCAACATCCTGGGAACTCACCTGGCTCAAACCTTTTTTAACGCCAACACTTTCAGTATTCTGCAAACATTTGCTTCCCCTATCCCAATGTAGCGTGACAATTAGTTCACTATGATGCATGTATCAGCAGTCACCAATTCGTTAACTCTATGCACATTGTCTGGAGTGTGTGCAGCACGAGGCCTGCCGCTGCGAGAACAATCCTCAATATTGCCGTGCCCGCTTTCATCACGTGACCTGCTTACCCACCGACTAACGGTACTGCGATCGACGGCAGCATCTCCATACACCTTTTTGAACCTCTTGTGGAGGTTTCGCACTGTCTTGTTTTCACAGCACAGGATTTCTATGACAGCACGTTGCTTCTGACGAACGTGAAGTGTAGCAGCCATTCTGAAGACACGCTGTGACGGTACCACTCATGGGAAAGGTTGAACTAAGTTTGGAAATAAGCGGGAAGGATGTATCTACACACTGTAAGACTTTCACACATGCCGACTGAAACTGTATTTTTACGACCCTCGTAGATCGGTATGCAGATATCTACGTAGATTCTGTCCGTCTCATTTCTTGCTTCAGTATTATTAGTACCTAATATCTGTGTTCTATGTGGTGTTAACACGTTACGTGGAGAATTAACACCTTCGAAATGTAGCTGTATATTGTGTCGCCAATAATTTATAAGGCGTGCTGCAGAAGGGTCAGTATAATGTGCATAACCTTGTGGAATCGTGTGTGGTTGCTTCTTGTGACGTAGTAGGGTGGACAGAGTGGGTACTCGCTCTCCAGTTTTCAGACGCGCAAAGGAGGGACGTGTTTGACAACATTCTGACGATATGCCACCCTCCACCCAATTATATCCCAAAAACACACTTTATCCCTTGATACCGCTCAACTGCACGTCGATGCCGTATCCATATTTAATATTTATTCTTAAGCCACTTCATTTACTAACAATCTTTACAGTGCGGAAGCGCTCTAACGGAAGCTCTAACGGAACCGCTCTAACATGGATGAAAAGGTTCTAGAGCAGAATCACGATTTTTTTGGGGGGGAGGGGGGATTTCATGTGCAAAAAGTACGTTTTTTGAGAGTTGTTTGATGCGTGACAATTCTATGTTTCAAACACGTGCGAATCGCTTCAAATTTTGTAAGAAGTTAGATAAGTACATGTAATTAATGGCCGTCACATTGTTTTGTGAAAGTTTTATCCTTTGCACCGACAGAAGCAACGTGTTTCGAAAGACAATATCAGAAACCTATATCGGATCAGAGTCAACAAAAATATACATCGGTTGCCAAGTATGGCGGAATAATGTCAGAATTACGGTATAGTAAAATTTCGGAACCGACATGAAAATTGCTCGTATCATAGCACAAAAAGCAAATATGTCCTGGGCAGAGTAATGGACGTAAAAGGAACTAGTTTCAAAGACATTTAAATGAAAGCATCTTAACATATTTGCGCTTTTTTTAGGAGGTAACCCTAATCCCCAGTTCAGTGAGCTCTCTTAACTGCAAAGTACTGGCACAACTGCGTCTTGTAATATATAGGCTGAAGTCACTGATTCTGTGCCAAAAATGCGGATGGTTCACCAGCCACAGTAAACAGTATATACGCCGTAACGCCAAGAAACTGGTATAGGCCTGACTATTCGAATACAGAGATATGTAAACAGGCAGAATATGGCGCTCCAGCAAGCGTCTGGCGCAGTTCTTACGTTGCTGTTGCTAGGATGGCAGTTTATCAAGATTTAAGTAAGTTTGAGCGTCGTGTTATAGTCGGTACGCGGCAATGGGACGCAGCATATCCGGGGTAATGATGAAGTGGGGATTGTCCCGTACGACCATTTCAAGAGTGTACCAGGAATATCAGAAATCCGGTAAAACATCAAATCTCCGACATCACTGCGCCCGGAAAAAGATCCCGCTAGAACGGGACCAACGACGCTTGAAGAGAATCGTTCAGCGTGCAAGCTTCAGCAAATTGCTGCAGATTTCAATTCTGGGCCATCAACAAGTGTCAGCGTGCGAGCCATTCAACGAAAATCATCGATATGGGCTTTCGGAGCCGAAGACCCACCCTCGTAGCTTTGATGACTGCACGACACAAAGCTTTACGCCATGCCTGGCTGGACACGTCAACACCGAAACTGGGCTGTTGATGACTGGAAACATGTTGGCTGGTCGGACTAGTCTCGTTTCAAATTGTATCGAGTGGATGGACGTGTACGGGTATGCAGAGAACCTCATAAATCCATGGACTCTGAATGTCAGCAGGGAACTGTTCAAGATGGTGGAGGCTCTGTAATAATGTGGGGCATGTGCAGTTGGAGTTATATGGGACCCTTGATACGCCTAGAAACGACTCTGACAAGTGACACGTGCTCAAGCATCCTGTCTTATCACCTGCATCCATTCACGTCTATTGTGCATTCCGACGGACTCGGGCAATTCCAGTACGACAATGCGACATCGCAAACCGGAATTGCTAGGTTCTAGGAACACTCTTACGAGTTTAAATATTTCCGCTGGCCACCAAACTCCCCAGACATTATTGAGTGTATCCGGTTGCCTTGCAGGGTGCCGTTTAGAAGAGATCTCCGTCCATTCGTACTCATCCTCATTTATGGACAACCCTGAATCATTCATGGCAACAGTTCCTTCCAGCATTACTTCAGAAATTAGTCAAGTCCATGCCACGTCGTGTTGCGACAGTTCTGCGTACTCGCGGGTGCCCTACACAATATTAGGCACCTGCACCAGTTTTTTTGGCTCTTCAGTGCAATATCATCTGAATTAAAAGCATATATATAATAGTTAAAAAAGTTTTCTGAGGGACAAAATTTCTGAGGGTGGATTAAAAGTGCGAATGTGGAAAGATGTTTTGATTTAAAAGTCTTTGAAGCTTCACAATACAACGAAGAGCTAGTTCCCTTCTTTTACCTCCATAAACCTGCCCAGAACATATTTCGTGCTATGAGAGGAGCGTTGTTCATTCTGGTAAACATTAACTTTATGCCATTAAAACTATATTTTTAGTAATAATCTCCGATTTTTCAATTCCCTGGAGCGTGCAAACAGTTGATCATAGAGAAAAATGAAAAAGAACCTTTTTGTATCAGATATAATGTACTTCAGTTTTGCATTGGGACACGTTTTCGCTAGAAGCCGTTGTTTTGATGTTATTAAAGGGAAACGTAGAAAAGTGAACTTAAAATGCATCGCCACCCAAGTGCTCATTCATGTTGGTCAGGAATTTTAGTATGTTATTCGTGGCACTGTCCGCTATCACTAAAGCAAAATTTACGACTGTAGTACTTATTTTTCCTATTCGTCCTTTGCTGACTTCGTTGACTGGGCCAATAGGATAAGCGGCATAGACGAGTCTGCAGAAAAAAGAATTAGTAAGACTAGTCGATAGGGACGGAGGTTACAAGCTCAGTACGGTGCGGAATCCCGTGACAGTGACTGCACAGTGATAACGCGTCCAGCGTATGACGTCACGCGAGTTGGGTCATACATGTCCACTTACGCGTTCTGCTAGCCCCGCCGTGGTACTCCGCCGTCCCTTGTCTGGGAGAGTGGGCGGTCGTCTCTCATAGAAATGAGAGGATTTACGCAGTGTCTGGCCATTTCTCCAGAAGATGACGTGTTCCGGAATTTCATTGCTGCCACACCGCTAGAAGTTCGAAAGCTTTTCTACTTTCCGGCGATTTGCGTTCCATGCAGTAGCTTGGTGCCTCGTACTGTATATTGTCGTAGATCTATTGTTCTCTCATTGATATGTATCTATTCAGAATTCTGTGTATTACATATCCAAGGTTGCAGTGACTCGTTCCACGGCAGAGTCTTTGTGCTTCAGATGCTTCTAGGGAAAGTGAGGGTAAAAATGTCTTGCAATACATAAAGGAAGAAAAAATAAGATGACCAACGATATGTTAGCCAGGTGGCAGCGCCGAAACGAAAAAAAGTCTTCAAATATTTGCCATACCTCAATAGATTTTTTTTCTGTCCAACGAATCCATAATGGATTAGCGTGGCACAAGGAAACAGTGGAGGATGTGTATTTTATGGCTAAAAATCCGTCGACTGTATATCAATGTTTCAAGGTTTTAAGTCAGATATGTATTTTGGAGCAAAAGTTGCGTCATTGGGATTTCTAAGATTCAAATCAGTCTTTCCGCCATGGTCTGATGAAGGAATCCGACACTCTAGTATCGATACTAAAAAATATGTTCGCTCGTAAAAGTAATGTACAGTGCTACAAAACATTTGCATATTGTGAGAAACCGTTCGCTGATGACCCATTGCAAAATCCCTCCAAGTTATCTAAATTCCATTGCGCATAAATTTTCAACAAACATATGTATGAATACAATGACAATAAACGTTCTACGTGACCAAATGTTTTCTTTTAAGGTAAATCTAGTCTATAGACCTGATACATAGAAGAAAGTAGTCTACGGTTAAAGACGAAAAACTGCATAAATCATAGTGAAAGTGGTCGTACATAATTTTTTGTAATCAGTTAATTTTTGAAGGAGCAAAAGAAGATAAGCTAATGTAAGAGTAAATCCTAATTACTCGACAACACTGAGAACTCTGATATCTGTTTTTTGGATAATATGTGCTTTCGCAGCACAGTTTTATGGCTAAAATTTTTAAAGATTCTACAATATCCAGTTTTTGGCTTTCGTTTTGTACATGTAGGATCTATGAGTCGTTTTGAATAATGTCGGCAATGTGCTGAGTTTCAAGCAAGTGGGCAGTTACTACAGATTTGTCTGACTTTTGGAAGTAAAACGCTGCAAGGTATTCTTTAAACCTGATTCTAACACTCCTGCCACTTCGACCTGTGCATAAATGGTCGTAGTTGTGTGTAATTCATCTTACACATTCCAAAATGTGCTAACTTGCCCGATTCTTTTGGTTTGTTTAGTGTCCGAAATGATAGATTTTTATGTAACAAAAATTTATACTGAATTTTTTGAAAATGATTGCTATTTTACATGGCAGGTCATTGTTGTAAACATTGTGCAACTCTTTTACACAATTTTTGATAAAGGGAATGTATTTTGTGTGAAGCGTACCCATTACTTTTTGCATTTGATAACAGTGTTTATTTCACATTTAAAATCTATTGAACATGACTATAATTCGATAACTCTCTATATCATGGATCTGAAAAAAGCAAGTTTATTTGAATTGGGATGGCGTCGTGTGTTATTTGTAACAGCTTGTGTGCTGGTAGGTTTCCTGTATGCATCAACGCACTATCTATTAACTCTGTTCCTAATATTGGGGCAGAAGGAATTAATTGTCTGTTTATATTCATATCCTATAAATTTAATGTTCTCATATTGGGAACTGAACAACTTGCATATATTTTCAATGTCTGTCCCTTGTGACAGCATTACTGTGTCATCCATATATCTACGGTAATACATAATACTTTTAGTCAGAGGATAGATAAAAGAACTTGAGGTTATAGGTCTCTAAGGAAACAACATGCTATGCTAACAAGCTGGATAAGCTACAGACCATGGCTAGACCATTAGTTCCACTTACGTTCAACCATTAAATTTAAAATAATTATGTTTTAGTTCTAATTCTGAGAGATCAAGTAGTTCTGTAATTTCAGCACCAGATTTTTTTTATGTTTGTAGCCATTTTAATTTATAATTTATGTAGTGACAGTAGGAAGTATTTGTAGAATGGTGAAGGCTCTAATGACGATAAAAAAAACTGACACTATCCCATTTCAAAATAAACTCTTACTGCTGGCATACAATCTTGAATGGCGGCACAATGAATTTCACATATATTACGATAATATCGATGATATCGTTTGTTTTTGGTGTAGCAGCAAAGGCACAATATGAAAATGTGACCTGGAACAAGGGAATAATTGTGAAACTGAATTTTTCCATAGGGTATAACTGATGAGTGTGTTATTTAACAAATTTCACCGTATTCAAAGATAGATTACATTTACAGCTTATTTACTATCAGATCTGAAAAACGGATGTTCTACTAACGACGACCTAGTAGTTCATGACTGAATATGAATTTAGATCGTCAACGAGATACACCTCCGCGTTACGTTTGGAAACAAAGTATTAGTGTAACAATTATAACTAAGAAGGCCCTGTCCTGCAGAATGCTGAAGAAGTACGGGCACAGAGATATTCGGACATCAAGGTTCGCTGAGATATGCGGGCACCACCTGTGTCAGGTTATTTGGGCATCTATCTCTCTATAGGAGGGAAGACCTTCCTTGAACTGGCGGTGTGCTCAAATCTCCGCCTTCAAGCCGTCGTGTCCATCTCTTTCCCTACACCGCCAGTACATAAGTCACCTCCACATGATCAGTGTTTATTAACAATAAACGTAATATATTGACACCATCATCACACCATCAGTAGCTATATCAGTTTTTTTTCATTTGGACACTCGACTTAGGTAAAGCAAGACGTCGAAGAACGATTAAGCGTTTGCAGCCATTTTACTAACTGTGACAGTAAAAAAACAAGCAAAGCGAAAAAATGGATACATCAATGGTTGAAAAAAGTGAGACGTGTTTCATGTTCATTAGCTCACTGAAATCCGATGTCTCTCGCGGCTTAAGAAAGATTTTTAGAGATGTCACGGGAAATAGCAAACAAAAATGTTAATTAGAGAGAAAATTTCAATTGACAAAACGTTAGGAGTAACTGAAATTTCTGGTGACAGGACGGTCTTTTGAATGATGTTTAGTGCTATAATATCAGCAAGCAGAAGCAGTATAATTGCATCAAAAGCTGCAGAGCACTTACATCTGTCGTGCAATAATGTCTTTAGTTACTTAATGAAAAGTAAAGAAATTTCTTTTGTGTTTTGTGATTATTATTTCACATGTGCGAAGAATAATGCTACTGTAGAGAAATACGAAAACACAAAAAGTAGGGATAAAGGTTTGAAGCGTATATAGATTTTGATCAGCACATAATTAAGTATAGCTATAGGTGTGTGCCCAGATTCCTTAACCATTTGTGATAATTTTTTGAGACAATCATGCATTTTGTAGACTAGTAGTTATTATATAAATATAGAGGTACCAGTTTTTCGTAGCTGCAGTGTCAAATAATGCTCTGATTTAAATCGACAAGATAAATTCGTGTTTTAATATTTAAAATGACAGGAATATCTCAGAGAATAATTTGTAAACCACAGTTCGAAGTGAAACGTAATTAATATTGTATAAACTTAAGCTATCTAAGAATCTTGTATTTAAATAAATTCAATCCATTTAGTCTAAGGAATTAGGTTTGTATCTTATATTAAATGTCTAGTACAAAGACATGCATGGATGCATTTACTGCTATTTCAGGTGTATTTTAATCCCAAACAATACTTTCTCCTTGTCTGCAGACCAGAAAACGTGGAGTATTATTTGAATAATTTACTTTATTCATATTAAATACCACAATGTCCTGCCCCTTCCTCGGAAAGAAAGTAAGCACAGAGATCCGTGTTTCCACCAGCATGACGCTCACACAACTTTTGAAGCAGGTGAGAGGGGAGAAGCGACATTGTACCTTCTTCTACAGACTTGGTAAATCCTTCCGCGAACTGGTTGTGTCCGCCAAACTTTGGTGTAATGCCTCATCTTCAGTTATCCTACCGAATTTCCTTAATCTTAAGCAAAATAGACCGGTTGTCGTATCACTTGTCCTCGCCTTCTAGAGTTGGAAAATTTTAGTCGGTCCTGTCACCTAAGTGCCTTTTTCAGACGAACAAGGACATACGAGAACTTTATGTCAATCTTCGTTAAATATTAACGCGAATAATACTGCATTCTATCTGCTTTTTGTGTCATTGTTTACCAATCTGATACTGCAGTTTTTCCTTCAACATTTTACATTGCGCTGTACCTGTGTGCAGAGGGTGTACCCATAATGAGGAGACGCTATACACAGCATTAGCGAACAAGCGGTAAATAACGTGAAGAAATCTGATCCAATCTGTTTTCATGGTAAACATGTTATGTTAATCAGAAATGCAAAGAAAAGGAATGAGTTTTGGGTACTTGGTTCGTTATAAGCAACTGTATGATGAACTAACTATAAATAAATCAAAGAAAACTGATGGAACTCCATTTAAGATCAGTGATTTGAGCCTCTTACGTTTTGAGGAGTAAATAACCGTTGAACTGGAAAACTGGCCATTTTAAACCCAAAAATGTCGTTCTGCGGTTAATAACTGGGAAGTTAAAATTTTACTAACCAAAACAAATTATTTGAAGAGCCTGATTTCTAATAATATGGTTCCTGGACTCTATAGTAGTTTTATTTCAATAAACTTCGTTAGTTGGGTTTGCAGATTAACGACTTTAACGTCTTTTTCTTTTGTAGATCTATTTAGATTTATAGTTCATATTTTAATTCCTCGCAGCAAGTTTTTAAAACGATATTTTTCCATTTTGCAGTAAATTCTAACAAACAAAGAATTAACATTACTCTTCGCTCAATTTTAATCCTTCTTCTTATCATTTAATATGTACCGCCTGACAGAAATTAAATGCTAATTGACATTTAACTTGGATAGTAACAGTTACTGAAATCAGTATGATAATTAGAAACTCATTTCCCTTTAATTTTAATGCGTCAAATAGAACTACACGTTTCAGCGCTATTTAGCACGCGGGACGTGTGGCTGGCGCTACAACCTATAGTTCTGTTTGACTCCCAAGGATTGTGTGTCTTTTAATTCTTTGTTTCTCTCGCTGATTTTGACGATGATTATATACGTGGATTACCATGCGCTGTACGGGCTCGTCGTCTGACTGCATTTTGGAGATGCGTTAGTGATGATGCATGGTTCGAATCGGATACCCATCTGTTGCTTAATCAAAAGTTCTATCGACAGATGACATGTTTTTAACCGCACTTATACCTTGGAATTTGTGGCACACGAACTATTAGTGTTATGTTTCTTGAAGATATACCTCCAGGGAATGAAACCGGTCATCGTACGTGAAAACACAATAAAGATCTATTGCCGATTTGAACTTTCACTCAGTTTTAATATTGACTGCTTTACCATGTCTTGTTTTAAATTCTTTGATTGTCCTTCAAGTTATGTATAAGTTTTTTAGCTGTGGCTGCCCGACCTGTAAGGTTATTTGTACTTCAAGAACTCTTACTGCTTGTAATAGAACAACTTACTTCGAGTGCTCCACGGGAGACACTGTCAGAATGATATCAGATTGAATCTCCCAAATAAGATGATGCTAAGCCTACCATTTTTTCCCATTAAAATACGAGACAACTGAAAAGGCTGTGATCAACTGATCAATAATTTCTGAAATACTGTGGTAACAGAACTGTAGAGCCAGGACATCAGAAGACCACTTCCTGTCACCAGGTTTGTAGGAGCTACTTTGAGTCAGAGGGTACGTGGTTGAGGGCCACAACACCACCAGTTCACATTTTTCTTGAAAGCCGCAATTGGAGGCTCGTCCGGGATTTGTGTCCTGCAAAGTGATAATTCCTTTGCTTTCTGTTATTCAGCGTACTATGCGAAGTGTAAAAGCCTTTGCAAAACTAGTAGAGATACCTGTAGAGTGAACCTGTCACAAAACACAGCGTGAGATCGGTTTTTTTCGCTAGTAGGTTTCTGGAAATAGTGAAATTACGCAGTAATTTTCACAATTAACACATGCCGTCGATAGAGGTCCTAATCTATCGCGTTGAAGGCAATTTGCGTGGGGGCTCAGAGTCTAAGTAAGTTGAGTGCAGGGAACAGTAGCGGTTGGCCCGTTTAATGGACAGCGGTATCGGATGAAACATGCAGTAACGGGCGACAGCTACGGTTACATCAGGCGACTTCTCCAGTGGCGGACGCAGATCAACAAGAGTACGACGGCAGATTCTTCGAGTTCTCCAGGGCAGCCTCCAATGTTGACTTACACTACAACTGATGGCATCACCATGGCAGAGGGAACCATCTCAGATCAGATAAGTGCCTGCGCAGATAGTGAGATAGTGTTTGACTCTGAAGTTCAAGCTCCACTTACAGATCTCGCGAATATAAAACAGTCACCTGAAAACGGAAGTGAGCCGGTTAGTCCGAAATCAGAGCGCGAAAGTGTGACTAGTAGGTACTCAGGCAAGGGAAATGAATGTGGGGGAAATATGATGTATCAGCTAATGCAAATGATCCATGGAATGGCAAATAATATCAGTACAATTCGAACAGCTTTGGGTACAATGCGAACTGAAATAGGTTCTGCTGTGAAAGATGAAGTTGAAAAAATTATGGGTAACCTTGAAAAAGCAACTGATGATAAATTAAAATGTGTCCAAGTGACAGACGAAGTTGTAATAGTAAAATTTAAAATCGGATCAGTGGAAAAAGATCTTGGGAAAAAAATGGATGAGATACAGACAGAACTTGGGGGCAAGGTAAGCGACTGTGTAAAAGCGCAAGATGCTCATAATATCAATATAAATTTAGCAATTAGTGACATTGCCAATCGTGTGAAGGAGAGAAAGAAGTGGGCAAAATTAAAGATAGCATAGAGCCCAGTATCACTAGTGAAAATGAATTTAAAAGACAAATGCAACAGATAAAAAGTGGTATAAATTCGTTAGCCTCCCAACAGGCCACGGCGTTTATCAATATCCCTTGGGCAAATACCGGATCTGTGAAATGTTACACAAATGACGGAAGATATCACCCACTAAATATCTTGGCTGCATGTAGGACGCTTCTGTTCAAAGCACGTTGGATGAAGCAAAAATAAAATATGTTAAACGGCATTTGGAGGGAGGCCCACAGTCTTGGGCGAATGTTAAATGTAGTTCGTGCAAATCGTATGAAGAATTAGAAAAGAGTTTTTTGAATAAATTTTGGATCGAGGATCCAAAATGAATTCTTGAACAGACCGAGTTACAGGTACGGTAATGGGACGATGAGAGGTTTTTGCAAGCGCGAACTCGGCAGGTTTATGCATGTGAAAAATCCGTTGGGGGTTTTAGCGGAAATCACCAGGTTAAAAAGGCGATTACCCGAAGATTTGCAGTGTGATCTTGCCCATAGTCCATGTGGTTCCGTGGACGAATTTCTTGAATTTGTAGAAAAATTAGAGAGGGCTTTGAAGTTTAAACCTCAGAGCAAACCGGGTGGTAGTAATCCAAATGGGAATCCAAATAATCACCACCAAAATTACAGTCATGAGAGAAATGAAAGGGATTCTCCGGGAGATAGTAGCTAGAATGAGTAGAATGGTCGGAGAACGAGCAGGAGTGATAACTTCCGTGGACGGGATCCGAGTAAAGAATGCAGATTTGAGGGGAGTAATTCGGGTGAAGTGCAGTTGCATAACAACCGGTCGGGAAACATGTTTGCAACATCTCAGGTCTGAGGATGGCGATCTAAACAGGCGATGAAAAGGACCGGAGATAATGGTAATGGTAGAAATGTTGATAGGTTTGGAGAAAGGCAAAAAACTTGTAATATGGAGTATGCGAAAGAGGAAGGCTATATATACGTCGCTGTTTCAATAAAGGCGAGCGCGAACGGCGGAAGCATACATATGTGAGAGATTTAAGTAAAGGTAATGGGAATAAATTTGCGGGGAATGATGTAAGTTATGAATGTGTAATGAATGAGTGAGTGATTGGTGACGAATGGAAAGATTCAGTGGTTCAAAAAGAAGTTGAAGAGGAGAGGAATTTTGTGAAAGTAAATTGTGTGGAGAGTTCTGAAGAGGTATTAGCAAATAGTAGAAATTGCAGTAAGGAAGGTGTTGTAGTAACAAGTATTTGTTGAGTCGGTGAAAAGCGTAGATGTTAGTGAAGGCGGCGTAGCTTTGGTCTCACCAGCTGCAAGTGAGGGTGATACTAGTAGACTGGCCTTGCTGTGCAGAAGCTATAGGGCTGGTGTGACTCCAACATAAACCACGTGACTGTTGGCAAAACGTGGTGGGATTTCAAATGAGCGATCTGCCATCCTGTGTTTGTATCGTATTTTACCCACATTTCTCAATTGACTGCCAAACGATTCCAACAAAAAGTACTTTTTTATTTGCGAAAAATTATGTCAGAACTACATTTGACCTGGATTTGTTCACAGTACCATTTATAAAATCTAAAAAATATATCGAACGCCCCTCTGGTGGGCAGCGGGGCTAAATTACTATAAACTATCAGTTAAAGTAAAATGTCGTTAAAATTCTTTTAAACGGTAAGTGGGCTCGTGTCAAAACTTTAAATATTGGATTCGCCGCGTTTTGAGCTCTAGTCACTTATAAAAGAAAATGGGATGTGGGAATTATGTCAACTATGGGTGCCAAAATTGTCGACTTTAGGAGCAGGTTCATTTTAGAGTATCAATTTTCGGTGCACTTCAAAGGTTCAGTTCCTACTATTTTTACAAAAGTTTAAACTATCAGTTTTAAAAAAATGATATTTTAGATGAAAGGTGAGACTCTGAAGTTTCAGAAAATAATTTTGGAACCTACATTTATTTAATAGTATTACAAGGCAGAAAAAAATGCTCTTCATGTGTCGACTATAGGTGCTCTTACCTTATTATAATCTCACTTGTACACTCCTGGAAATGGAAAAAAGAACACATTGACACCGGTGTGTCAGACCCACCATACTTGCTCCGGACACTGCGAGAGGGCTGTACAAGCAATGATCACACGCACGGCACAGCGGACACACCAGGAACCGCGGTGTTGGCCGTCGAATGGCGCTAGCTGCGCAGCATTTGTGCACCGCCGCCGTCAGTGTCAGCCAGTTTGCCGTGGCATACGGAGCTCCATCGCAGTCTTTAACACTGGTAGCATGCCGCGACAGCGTGGACGTGAACCGTATGTGCAGTTGACGGACTTTGAGCGAGGGCGTATAGTGGGCATGCGGGAGGCCGGGTGGACGTACCGCCGAATTGCTCAACACGTGGGGCGTGAGGTTTCCACAGTACGTCGATGTTGTCGCCAGTGGTCGGCGGAAGGTGCACGTGCCCGTCGACCTGGGACCGGACCGCAGCGACGCACGGATGCACGCCAAGACCGTAGGATCCTACGCAGTGCCGTAGGGGACCGCACCGCCACTTCCCAGCAAATTAGGGACACTGTTGCTCCTGGGGTATCGGCGAGGACCATTCGCAACCGTCTCCATGAAGCTGGGCTACGGTACCGCACACCGTTAGGCCGTCTTCCGCTCACGCCCCAACATCGTGCAGCCAGCCTCCAGTGGTGTCGCGACAGGCGTGAATGGAGGGACGAATGGAGACGTGTCGTCTTCAGCGATGAGAGTCGCTTCTGCCTTGGTGCCAATGATGGTCGTATGCGTGTTTGGCGCCGTGCAGGTGAGCGCCACAATCAGGACTGCATACGACCGAGGCACACAGGACCAACACCCGGCATCATGGTGTGGGGAGTGATCTCCTACACTGGCCGTACACCACTGGTGATCGTCGAGGGGACACTGAATAGTGCACGGTACATCCAAACCGTCATCGAACCCATCGTTCTACCATTCCTAGACCGGCAAGGGAACTTGCTGTTCCAACAGGACAATGCACGTCTGCATGTATCCCGTGCCACCCAACGTGCTCTAGAAGGTGTAAGTCAACTACCCTGGCCAGCAAGATCTCAGGATCTGTCCCCCATTGAGCATGTTTGGGACTGGATGAAGCGTCGTCTCACGCAGTCTGCACGTCCAGCACGAACGCTGGTCCAACTGAGGCGCCAGGTGGAAATGGCATGGCAAGCCGTTCCACAGGACTACATCCAGCATCTCTACGATCGTCTCCATGGGAGTATAGCAGCCTGCATTGCTGCGAAAGGTGGATATACACTGTACTAGTGCCGACATTGTGCATGCTCTGTTGCCTGTGTCTATGTGCCTGTGGTTCTGTCAGTGTGATCATGTGATGTATCTGACCCCAGGAATGTGTCAATAAAGTTTCCCCTTCCTGGGACAATGAATTCCCGGTGTTCTTATTTCAATTTCCAGGAGTGTATATACAAAAAGGCGCGTATGTGCAGATGGCTTAAAGTTTTTCCATTTCAGGGCCTGTATCCAAAGCCGTCTTCGGTTTTCATCCTTAGGGAACCTATGAGTAGGAACGAGAAACACTTATACTTACTTCTGTAACCGAATTATCACAGATACTTTCCAAAATGTAATATGAGTCTGACTTTACAGGCATCACTTTCAACACTTTAATTTACGTGATACTATATTTCAAGTGTAAAATACATATAAAAGTCACTTCAGCAGATTTGAATAAACGCATCTGCATTATCATAGAAACACACGTGAAATGTAATGCCATTTCCCCCGACCAAACGCTGAGTACAGCCATAAGCGCAACACGAAACAACCATGTTTTGCCAACATTCACGTGACTTTAGCCCAGAGATGTTGGAGCCACGAAAATGACGTCAGGGCCAGTCTATTATATTTATGGTCGAAGGTTTCGGCGGAAAGCGTCCATGTTACTAATGGAGGCTTAGCATTGGTCTCGCCAGCAGTGGAAGTTAAGAATGTATCTCCGGAGGTACATGATTTCTGTTTCAAGGAACACAGTAACGGTAATTCATGTAATGACGTAAAATCTACTGGTATTGATACTTCGAAGAAAGGAATTTACGCGTTTCTAGTCACAAATGAAGGTGAAACGAAACATATTCATGAATGTGTTGATCTAAAACGTTTGTCAGAGTGTGAATGTGAGAATGTATGGAAAGTAGAATCGGTGTTAATCTGGATGAAAAGTGTGTAGAAATGGCAGTGTGCGCTGATTTTCGTCCGATCACAGCGGAACGTAGGAAGTTTGGAAGTCCCAAAATTGTACGACAATGTAGCAGCAATTTGTGTAATGTAGCGGTGGAGGAGAAAGTTGTGCACGACTCACGTAAAGTTAATTTGTCAACGGAGGAAAGTAATGTTTCTGATGTGAATTTATGTAGTGATTTGAATGGTGTATCAGCAGATAAGGTTGCTGAGATGAATATTTATGGTGATGATGGCTTAGGCATCGAGGTATTATTTCAGGAAGATAAATTGTTTAACAGTGAATTGATGTTAATTTTGATGAAGCTGCAATTGTCGATATTTTGGAAGGGAAAAACAGTAAAGTTTTGCATGCCGTGGGTAGTGAATCGGCGAAATGTGTGGAAGAATTAACAGAAAATTTTGAGAGGCCTGAAGTAAATGGTGTGGATGGAGACGATTTGTGTAATGCAGTTCGTACAAATTGGTATATGAAGGAGGAGCGTGATTCTAGTGAGACTGATTGGCGTTGGTACGGTAGAACGCTAAGGTCGTTGCTGTCGATATGTGGAAACGAGAGGAGTATAAAATCGCTAAGGGTATATAGAGAAAGGGCGTAAGTGGAAAGCTGTTCTAATCTGTAATTAGTGGTAGTAATTTTGGAGGGATAATTTATATGTTTTACTTGGGGATTCATGAGTAATTTGTTAGTTTTTTGCGGCACTGTACATGTGCAAAAGGGGGAAGGTTAGGCACTGAGGGTACGTGGAGGTCAGTGACCTCGTGGATTTAAGTAAAGTTTGTATTTATTTATCCTGTGTATAAGAGTGTGGCAAAGAATTTAGTGGTCAATTTGAAAGGTATTAAAACGGTAATTGTAAGTGCACGCAATTTTAGGTGCGTGTAGGTAGGAAGGATTGATTAAAGGCAATTAAATAGAACTTATGGGGATTTGAGCATAATGAGATTCAGTCGACTGTCTTGTGACTTTGTTCCTAAAGTATCGTTTTCCGCTGGAGGGAATCTTTTGCGAGAATCCTCGTTGGTTTTTGGAAATGGTTTGTCTAGGGGTTTCTACTTTTGGTTTTCGTTCTAGATAGATTTGTCACGATAAACGGTGGAACTCGGAATTCGGAGGCAGACACGATTTTTGCGAGGCATTTGGTCAAAAGACTGATGTGAGTTGATCAATACTTCGTGCTAAAATCCGTGTGAGCGTGCGTAGTGCGACGGAAAACTTAGTGCAAGAAGGCGCCTTAGCGCTGAGTGAGTGGCACAAGAAGTGCTTAGAAAATCGCACGAAAGTAAAAGTGCATTTAAAAATTTTTAATTCTTGCCCAAAAAATTATTTATGCATAACTGAAATGTGGGCATTTATTTTATATGCTGTATCGTTCATAAGTTGTGCTAGTTGAAGTTCATTGGGAAATTCATGCTAGATTATCCATAACTAAAATGAAGGCATTTATTTAATATGCCGTTTCGTTCATAATTTGTGTTCGTTTAAGTTATTTCGAAATTCATGCTGCTCCCACACCACCACAAAAATCTTGAAAATACTATTGGCCTGGCGTTTTAATCACTTAATTCTGTTCTTTGAAATTTGTTTTATATGTCCACTACTGGCCATTAAAATTGCTACACCACGAAGATGACGTGCTACAGACGCGAAATTTAACCGACAGGAAGATGATGCTGTGATATGCAAATGATTAGCTTTTCAGAGCATTCACACAAGGTTGGCGCCGGTGGCGACACCCACAACGTGCTGACATGAGGAAAGTTTCCAACCTATTTCTCATACACAAATAGCAGTTGACCGGCGTTGCCTGGTGAAACGTTGTTGTGATACCTCGTGTAAGGAAGAGAAATGCGTACCATCACGTTTCCGACTTTGATAAAGGTCGGATTGTAGCCTATCGCGATGGCGGTTTATCGTATCGCGACATTGCTGCTCGCGTTGGTCGAGATCCAATGACTGTTAGCAGAATATGGAATCGGTGGGT
Organism: Schistocerca piceifrons; assembly: GCF_021461385.2. Classification (NCBI taxonomy): domain Eukaryota; kingdom Metazoa; phylum Arthropoda; class Insecta; order Orthoptera; family Acrididae; genus Schistocerca; species Schistocerca piceifrons. The sequence continues at coordinate 895,990,763 of NC_060139.1, forward strand.
TCAGTAGGGTAATACGGAACGCCGTGCTGGATCCCAACGACCTCGTATCACTAGCAGTCGAGATGACAGGCAGCATGGCAGTAACGGATCGTGCAGCCACGTCTCGATCCCTCAGTCAACAGATGGGGACGTTTGGAAGACAATAACCATTTGCACGAACAGTTCGACGACGTTTGCAGCAGCATCGACTATCAGCTCAGAGACCATGGCTGCGGTTACCCTTGACGCTGCATCACAGACAGGAGCGCCTGCGATGGTGTACTCAACGGCGAACCTGGGTGCACGAATGGCAAAACGTCATTTTTTTCGATGAATCCAGTTTCTGTTTACAGCATTATGATGGTCGCATCCGTGTTTCGCGACATCGCGGTGAACTCACATTGGAATCGTGTATTCGTCTTCGCCATACAGGCGTATCACCCGGCGTGATGGTATGGGGTGCCATTGGTTACACGTCTCGGTCACCTCTTGTTCGCATTGACGGCACTTTGAACAGTTGACGTTACGTTTCAGATGTGTTACGACCCGTGGCTCTACCCTTCATTCGATCCCTGCGAAACCCTACATTTCAGCACGATAATGCTAGACCACATGTTGCAGGTCCTGTACGGGCATTTCTGGATGCAGAAAATCTTCGACTGCTGCCCTGGCCAGCACATTCTCCAGATCTCTCACCAATTGAAAACATCTGGTCAATGGTGGCCGAGCAATTGGCTCGTCACAATACGCCAGTCACTACTCTTGATGATCTGTGGTATCGTGTTGAAGCTACATGGGCCACTGTACCTGTACACGCCATCCAAGCTCTGTTTGACTCAATGCCCAGGCGTATCAAGGCCGTTATTACGGCCAGAGGAGTAATATGCAGAATCTATGCACCCAAGTGCGTGAAAATGTAATCACATGTCAGTTCTAGTATTATATATTTGTCCAATGAATACCCGTTTATCATCTGCATTTCTTCTTGTTGTAGCAATTTTAATGGCGAGTAGTGTACTTGTATGAACTGAAGGGTGCTGGAAAGCCAGAATGTTCAGAAGTGGAGGTGTGTGAGATAATGGGCGAGTTGCAGCGCCCTGGAAATACTCTTTTAAGTTCAGAGTTGGCGTGGCCGCGCGAAGCCCTCTTGGGGGGGCCCGCGGCTCGGCGGCAGCCACGTGGTGCCGAGCGTTAGCCGGGGTCCAGGGAGCGCATGGCTGGGAATTCCATGCTGACGCTGTGACAAGGACTGTACTTTGTGTCGATGAAGGAGATTTGTATGCCGGTAGTGCCAAAGACTGCGGACTTTGTGAAACATTACAGGCAGACATTTCACAGTTCATATAGAAATTAATAGCAGCCAGATGAATCATGATATCTCAAAAGAAACATAGGTACATTACCATTATTTGCACGACGCTTCTGTTGGGTAGTCAGATTTTCAATACCTTTATTAGTTTAAGGTTTAGTATCTGACAATAAATTATACAAGTAACACCCAGCAAGGAATTTCTAAAATCTAAATGGCTCATCCGATTTTGTCAGTCGACGTGTCTTTCTAAAGCTGTTAGTGTAGACCTAAATTGGTACAAATTGCGGGCATGTAACTTGAGTAGTACATGAATTATTGGAGGTCAAAGTGGCTTATTACTATCGATCGCGTCAGGCCACAAGCACTCCACAGTTACACGAAAAAACTATAGCAGCAAGCTTATAAATATATTTATTCATCTATGTCTTTGTTTATATCCGATATATACTATGCATGAAGAAATTGGTTAAATATTTACTGTGTTTTAGAAAACACAGAGACATTAGGCTACTGGCCTACCTTTTGCTTGCTATTTCTTTGATATATGCTTATTTGATTTGTTTATTTATTTAATAATGTGTGCTAGAGCGTCTTTATGGTCCAGCCATGGGGATATTTATTTAATTTCAAGTTATTTAAATGTAAATTCAGTACTTCGTATGTGTTTCAAAACGTTTGTGAGTGTACATTGGCTTAGAGGCATGGAGGGAGTGCTGTAGCCAACCACAGCGCTCGTTACTATGGGAGGCGATTACCGAAGTGAATGGAGGGGCAGCTTGGACCGGTGAAGAGCGAGTGACGGTCGCGCATGAGATAAGGAGGTGCTGGACGCGATGGCGCGACGGACGCACGGTTGCAGGAAGACTTGGACAGTGGGGCAGTTTGCGCGTGGTCACGTGAGATAGAAATACTTCGGAGAGCCGACTTGTGATATTTCTGTGGTTTCTACAGTGAAGACCTAGTATGCGTTTAGAAGTGAAATCTCGCGAGTTATATTGTTGTTCATAACTAATTACGTAGACTAGGAATCTATTGTTTCCCTGTTATTCGGCTTATATTTTATTTAATTACTAAACCATCGACACCAATAAGTGTTTTGCAGAAATATACCGCATTCTTAAAAGTACTTCTACTATCGTATTCATCATTTATAGTCGTTCAGATAGCACCTGCGGATTTTATTTAATTGCAATATTTCATTTATGAATTACTATGTTGCAATAAACATTCGCAATTGCCGAGTGATAGGAACGTTTGACCATTCGATTCGTGTGTATATTCATATGGTACGCTGTAGACTCAGTAGTATTTGGCTTGTAATGCGGCAACTACGTATCCCAGCTCCTAGACAAAGAAACCAGCCAATACTTTTAATATTTCAACTTTGAGTCAGAGGGTACATAGTTGAGGGCCACACCACCACCTCACCTTTATTTGAAATCCCGCATGTACCATCGCACTTTGCCTCAGAACAACGTTTATTAATACCCTCATTGAAGTTCACAACACTTACAAATCCTTGATGTTACTAGAATTTTGTTTGTATTTTTTCATGTGAGTGAATTTGCTCACATAACTGCTCACGGCGTAGCAATCTATGTACAACACTGTACATGAAATTCTTAAATTACATTTGAAAATCATTGCAAAGGCAATTATGCTCTATCAGAAGTTTGGTATAGCCCATGATCAGTAATGATTCACTTTTGAAATCAAAGGCTTGGTTCTTGCTTTCTTGATTATGAGATAGAGTATGTATGCAAAAGCTCCCTCAGCTACAGCAATGTATCCTCTTCATTTCCTGGAGTTTCACAGACTATACTTTTACAATTTTCCCATCTTCGTAAAAATTGCAACTGATGACTGTAACACCATATAGAGCACATAGCAAGTTCTACCTTTTTAACCAGGACTCTTAGAGTAAAGAATTTTTCCTTCAACACTTTAAATGTTCCATCTCATCTATTAGGATCTTCTTTCTTGGAATTATTCATGTAATTTAATTTTTCAGCTGCACTCGTTTAAAATATTCATCAGACATTGTTGCACTATAGATTTCTACAGTGTTTGCTCTCTGAATCAACGGTACACTTGAGTTTATATCACTCCATTGCAGATCCGTTTTCAAACTGGTCCAAAGAAATAAACTGTAAACTTAATTCTGCAGCTGACGGTGACTGACATTTGCAAAAACCTGGAGCTGTTCGAGCATTTCCACCCTCACAGTAGAAATATTAAAGTACTTGTAGATTTTACAAATGGTATTCTCTGTGTCAATGGCAGCTTCTAGGTGGTCTGCCGTTTGGCAAAGTCGCTTATCATAGTGAATTTCTGCATCTGCAGCGCGTATCTTCGCTAGGGTAATCTCCCATCCGTCTCCGCTATGCTTGCATATTTTTCTTGCTGCGTCAAGTGCCCTTAATGCCACCAGGAGGCATCCAACTTTGCAGTGGTCAGTGCTCATAATGACAGAACGATGGCTTTCACAACCGCATGAGATTGCTGCTGGTAAACCTTTCAGGGTGTTGCGACGTCGTCCACGAAACTCTTCCGCTACTAAAGTGTCTTCCAGAACTGGGCTGGACATCTTCAGAGGCGCTGTTCCTACATTGAGTCGGCAATGGGGCAACAACGTCTCTGAAGGTGTCCAGCACAGTACTGGACGAGACTTCAGGAAACGAAGAGTTTCGTGGACCACGACCTTATACCCCGAAAACTTACCAGCAGCAGTGGTCATAACATTTTGGCTGATCAGTGTATGTGCATAGGGACATCCTAACCACTGCTGAAAGGGCAGGTTAGTGTCATCGACGAAATCGTATACCGCTGCCACGGCAACACATGCGAGGCCACTACAATCGAACTGCCAGTAGGATCTTGCCTGACCAAGAAACAAAGTTTGCTAGTAATACCATTCTGCCTTAATTTTCGGATGTTGCAAAGATCCACCAATTAGCGAACGCTCATATAATCGCCAGTTGAACGGCAGATTATCCAGGAGGAAGTGGAGAAGATGCTGCAAGATGACATCATTGAACCTCCAGAGTCCTTGGTTCTCTCCAATGATACTTGTGAATGAGAAAGACGGCACATGGAGTCGCTGCAGCGACTGCCAACGACTGCACTAAATCACCAAGAAAAAGTCTGTCTGCTTCGATATTTTAAACGGATGACGTGTCTTCGTTACCTGGAGACGTTATCGTTTATCGAAGACATATAAGGCGACTGACAACCATGATGAAGTGTGCTCAGATTTCAGGTGCCCACCTAATCCGGATAGCCCAAGGAATAAAAATATTTAGACACATAGTGAATGTTGAAGGAATCATTCCTGATCCAGATAAAATGAGTAGTCAGAGATTTTCCGACTCTTAGTCACTATCATGATGCGAGGTGTTTACCAGTAGTGTGCTCGCAATATAGGCGATACATAAAGGACTATTTCAGGGAGAGATAAAGTTTTCCTGCATCGAGGCGCAAGACAAATACTTCCTTGTCAGTAAAGAAGCCATGACATCATCATTTCCGGTTATAGTACTGTGTCACGAGACAGAACTTCATTCGGGCGATAGCTGTTTTGAGGTAGGTATAGTTCTAATACAAATTGAGCAAGATGCTGCAAACTGAAAACGTACGCTTCCAGAGTACAAGTCCGAGAACAACTTGTAACGACCCTATCACACGCTTCACCATTCGTAAAATATACCGTTTTTCGATCGTCTTATGAGTTTTCAGTCGTGTCATCTATGACACTGCCTCCACCTTGGCTATCTTAAGTTACTTATAATGTTGGACTTGAAACTAAAACAATATAAACCTCTTGAACATCATTTTTTCGTAAGCTGCGCACTTTTACCATACTTAACTGCATAAGTAGCTCTTTGAAAATTAATAGGCAATCTTGCTTCGCCCAAAGCATTTAGTGGACTAATTATGGGGTCGCTGTGCATCCAAGTTACACACTTCTTACCTTCATTATCGTCCTGATCGGTGAAATTTTCCACTACAGCGGAATGACAGCATACAGTAATAGCGCAGGAACATCCTCCTGAAAACTAATGTATTGTCTGCTATAAACGGTCGCCACATCCTAAAGTGACGAATCTTGGAAAAGTCGGCTTGTTCGTTCAACTTAGGACAGTTACTCAAACTTTTTTTTCATGAATGTGATTAATATTTATTATATCAAAAGGAAACCAGCAGACTTTATATTACTTCGAAATCAGATATTACTTTAAGAAACTTATAAACAAAACTGAAGAGAGCAGTGGTCTTTGGGTATCAGCTACTTTAATTTGCGAACTTCGAGTGGGAGAATTTAATCATATGAAAGTCAAGCAAAGACTGCTACAATGTGAGCCATCAGAGTTCTGATACTCCTTTTCTTACATTGTAACACAACGCCATTGCTTTTAACGGTGCAACTTTGCAGCGGAAATTATTAAAATTACGATTTGATTCAAGCAAATTGAGGTGCTTGAAACGATATGCTAATGCTTGTTGTAGATCACTGTCAACATATTATCTCAAAACTACTTTTCACAAAGTTTGATAAGACGTGAGTCTCGTTCTCTACATTGATTACATTGTCAGATGCAGCACAGATGAAGATGTGATGCTGAGGAAAACGCGCATATTCTTCACGTCTCGACGGTAACCATACAGTAGTGGCGACTTTCTTGTGCAGAAGTGCTAGTTATTAGGCTACTTGTTGCAATCCCCCAGGCTGTGGCTAAGCCATGCCTCCACAAAATCCTTTCTGCCAAGAGTGCTAGTCTTGTAAGTTTCACAGGAGAATTTCAGTGAAATTCGGAGGTATTGGTAGAGGTAGAGCTTTGAGTCCGGGTTTTGGCTCCTGCTTAGAGCACTTGTCCACCGAAGGCAAAGGTCCAGAGTTCGAACCTTGGTCCGGCAACCACAGTTTTAATCTGCCAGGAAGTCTCAATCGTACTTGGGTTAGCAAAAATACTCAAGTCTTGCAGAACGCTCCACAATGTGACCACCCACTTTTACTGCAAGCGTGTTACTCATAGTCCAGTCTGTCTGCAGCACACCTCTTACTAGAGAAAAGGCGCTTCCAAAACGGAAAATGACACTGTCCAGTGGGTCAACCTACTGCTCATTTCCCATTGTAGAGAAGGAGTTTACGAAACGAAATGACAAAGGGGGGGGGGGGGCACGAACGACCTCAGGCCTAATGGCTGACACACTTCTTTTGCAGAATACTGTTGTTGTGGTCTTCAGTCCTGAGACTGGTTTGATGCAGCTCTCCATGCTACTCTATCCTGTGCAAGCTTTTTCATCTCCCAGTACCTACTGCAACCTACATCCTTCTGAATCTGCTTAGTGTATTCATCTCTTGGTCTCCCCCTACGATTTTTACCCTCCACGCTGCCCTCCAATACCAAACTGGTGATCCCTTGATGCCTCAGAACATGTCCTACCAACCGATCCCTTCTTCTAGTCAAGTTGTGCCACAAACTTCTCTTCTCCCCAATCCTACTCAATACCTCCTCATTAGTTACGTGATCTACCCACCTAACTTTAAACATTTTTCTGTAGCACCACATTTCGAAAGCTTCTATTCTCTTCTTGTCCAAACTATTTATTGTCCATGTTTCACTTCCATACATGGCTACACTCCATACAAATACTTTCAGAGACGACTTCCTGATGCTTAAATCTATACTCGATGTTAACGAATTTCTCTTCTTCAGAAACGCTTTCCTTGCCATTGCCAGCCTACATTTTATATCCTCTCTACTTCGACCATCATCAGTTATTTTGCTCCCCAAATAGCAAAACTCCTTTACTACTTTAAGTGCCTCATTTCCTAATCTAATTCCCTCAGCATCACCCGACTTAATTAGACTACATTCCATTATCCTTGTTTTGCTTTTGTTGATGTTCATCTTATATCCTCCTTTCAAGACACTGTCCATTCCATTCAACTGCTCTTCCAAGTAATTTGCTGTCTTTGACATAATTACAATGTCATCAGCGAACCTCAAAGTTTTTATTTCTTCTCCATGAATTTTAATACCTACTCCGAATTTTTCTTTTGTTTCCTTTACTGCTTGCTCAATATACAGATTGAACAACATCGGGGACAGGCTACAACCCTGTCTTACTCCCTTCCCAACCACTGCTTCCCTTTCATGTCCCTCGACTCTTATAACTGCCATCTGGTTTCTGTACAAATTGTAAATAGCCTCTCGCTCCCTGTATTTTACCCCAGCCACCTTTAGAATTTGAAAGAGAGTATTCCAGTCAACATTATCAAAAGCTTTCTCTAAGTCTACAAATGCTAGAAACGTAGGTTTGCCTTTCCTTAATCTTTCTTCTAAGATAAGTCGTAAGGTCAGTATTGCCTCACGTGTTCCAGTGTTTCTACGGAATCCAAACTGATCTTCCCCGAGGTTGGCTTCTACTAGTTTTTCCATTCGTCTGTAAAGAATTCGTGTTAGTATTTTGCAGCTGTGACTTATTAAGCTGATAGTTCGGTAATTTTCACATCTGTCAACACCTGCTTTCTTTGGGATTGGAATTATTATATTCTTCTTGAAGTCTGAGGGCATTTCACCTGTTTCATACATCTTGCTCACCAGATGGTAGAGTTTTGTCAGGACTGGCTCTCCCAAGGCCGTCAGTAGTTCCAATGGAATATTGTCTACTCCGGGGGCCTTGTTTCGACTCAGGTCTTTCAGTGCTCTGTCAAACTCTTCACGCAGTATCGATCTCCCATTTCATCTTCATCTACATCCTCTTCCATTTCCATAATATTGTCCTCAAGTACATCGCCCTTGTATAGACCCTCTATATACTCCTTCCACCTTTCTGCTTTCCCTTCTTTGCTTAGAACTGGGTTTCCATCTGAGCTCTTGATATTCATACAAGTCGTTCTCTTATCTCCAAAGGTCTCTTTAATTTTCCTGTAGGCGGTATCTATCTTACCCCTAGTGATATAGGCCTCTACATCCTTACATTTGTCCTCTAGCCATCCCTGCTTAGCCATTTTGCACTTCCTGTCGATCTCATTTTTGAGACGTTTGTATTCCTTTTTGCCTGTTTCACTTACTGCATTTTTATATTTTCTCCTTTCATCAATTAAATTCAATATTTCTTCTGTTACCCAAGGATTTCTACTAGCCCTCGCCTTTTTACCTACTTGATCCTCTGCTGCCTTCACTACTTCATCCCTCAAAGCTACCCATTCTTCTTCTACTGTATTTATTTCCCCCATTCCTGTCAATTGCTCCCTTATGCTCTCCCTGAATCTCTGTACAACCTCTGGTTCTTTTAGTTCATCCAGGTCCCATCTCCTTAAATTCCCACCTTTTTGCAGTTTCTTCAGTTTTAATCTACAGGTCATAACCAATAGATTGTGGTTAGAGTCCACATCTGCCCCTGGAAATGTCTTACAATTTAAAATACTATGCACTGCATAATAAAAATTTATAATAACCTTAAGATTAACTCAGACGGTTCACTTTTCATGTTCGTTTCTATACATACGGCTAGAACAATAGATGAACACACAATATCAAATCATCTTATACATGCTGATTACAACTCACTCTGTATAAATGTCATTAAATAGTCATGCATCCAGGCCAGAGGAGATGCAATCTCATATTTATAAGGGGGTCATACAGTCAAGTATTTTGTACGTTTGACTCGACTTTGAAATCATTGAAATAACATCACTCACACTCTCAACCCACGAAGTCTAATTTTGTTTCCCCTACACGTTTTGGACGCCCTTACTTTCTTTTCATGAACTGGGATATGGTCGCGGATTAAAACAGTGATATAGGAACTGTAGAATAAATTTCTTTTATTTACATCGATAATCAAAAAACTTTTGGTTCTTAGACTACCGGTTTCGACCAGCAATGACCGTCATAAAAAAATGCATCATACAGTTTTCGATGCTGCAAAATCACTAGCAGTATGCACTGTAACATAATGGTGCGGATTTTTCATCGTAGGTAACCGAAACATCTTCCCTTTAATAATTTATTTACATCACTTAAAATCATCGTGTGGCACTATTACAGTTAAAAAGACATTGTCTCATATCTTGTTTTGGTTTTAGGGCACTCACTCCCCCCCCTCCCCCTTGGGAAAACAGAAAGCGAAAGCTAAAGTAAACCTTATCTTAACGTGAACTAGCCGCCTGAAGATGACCTTGTCGGTTCGAAACCGGTAACGGCGCTATTTAAATAAATAGCATTGTAAAATTGGCTGGTTGCTGTTGTCTTCTGTGTAAGAGTCAACATATATTTTGTACACAGCCACGGGTTCAGAATGTCAGTTGGCGACAAAATAGTATTAAGCTTACCTCGCCAGGTACCGAGAAACGTTCACGCTTTTACCATTACCTGCTTTCTGCGTAATTGTTGTGGTGTTCAGTTAATTTTGTCATTTCATATAGCTCAGTGCAGATTGCTACGTGTGGTCTGAAATACGTGCGCAGGCGTCAGTCACGACCTACCGTGATGATAATGTAATGTAGCAGCTTAGATTCAGAATATTGTTTTTGGAACGCCACGTATATTTTGAGCGATAGTAAATGCGTCTTAAATATACGTAGCGTGACTGAATTTCAATACGCAGGCAAAAAGTTATTTATTATTAATGGAAATATTGCGCTCTCATTCAATGAATGAGAGAGTAATCTGCAACTAACCCAGCGATAATATAGAGCATGAAATGATTTCTTTTCCCGGAAATTTAATCTGATGTTACACAGAAAGAAAGAATGGTACAAGCACCTGCGTATTTTTTTAATAATTGCAAAGATTTCTATAACTTGATCTCTTTAAGAATTGAGTTAACTTTTAATCCTTTGAATAAACTGAAAATATTTCAAACCAGAGATGAAGCCTCACCTAAGCCTTACGGTGTTAAATTTCTAAATAAGTTCCGTAGTCAAAAATATTAACTAACTTTAAGGTTGAAAACTGACTGTAAAATTTCATAAAGGCACTTGGAAGTATTTTCCTTTGCGATTGAAGCTCACAAACACTGAAACATTCTTTAGCACATGTAATGGCGTACTCAGCGCCACCGGTGCAGTCGAAACCGGATGGGCAATCGACAGCAATATTATTATTATCTTTAAATAAATTTCACGTGGAGGGAGGCGTATTTTTGAAAGGATAGGATACTCTCAATAAACAGTAAATACTAACATTAAAGTTCATACAGACAGCTAGCTATACCCACATCGATCAACGAGAGAGGGAGAACAAGCAGGAGAAACACAGAGAACAAACAGGGGCGAGCAACATGGCTCCTGTGTGTATATATATTTCACTTAAAGTTGAAAGTATTGAAATATAGTATTCTTCATCTTTTAGATTAATGGAAAATATTTACAATATTTATCACATAATATTATCGGACTTGAGAAAATGATATAATATTACATGCATTGTTTTCTCTGTTTACATTTCATTCACATCAGTTGAATAAATTACTTCACACATTAGATAGACTTCCTGGTGACGCCACAACTTCTACAAGATGCAAAAGAAACCTAACGAAGGCCAACCTCAACATTGAATATAACAAGAAATGTCTGTCAGCAAGGATAACACGAAACTACATAAAAGTGAAGATTAATTCTAAAGCCATTACCGCCAAAGTAGTTGAAGATAAATGTGAAATCGTGTGGTCCAGACAGAGATAAAAATGCAGTATAAAAATAAAGTACTTCTCAACAAACAACTGTACATTCTACACTTGCAACTTGGAAACTGCCTCCCCAGCCTACAGTTCTCCTACATCTTACAATACATTGAAGACATCACTGAAAAAGAACATCAGAAAATATTGTTTAGGCATAAAGAAAAACTTGATGCTCTGAAAATGAAAAAAGGTAACCTGCCCCCAAAAACTCACATGACAGCCAATAAAACTTTCATGAAAGGACTACTAACTCAACTAACATCATTTTTACAAATAATGAGCTTGCTCTCATAAACAAAGGTCTAAAACATAACACATAGCCCAGACTTATTGCCTTATTTTGCATCTACTAAGCTTACATATGATGCTGCAAAATTAAATTCCAGGGAAACCAATTCTTTAGTACTCAAAGCCAATAAAATAATAACAAGACACCTCAGAAACAACAGTTCACACAGAAACAGTGACCTATACATTCTAAATTGTATCAATTCTAAACATTCTGAGAATAAAGCTTTTATAGTCAAAGCTGATAAAAGTAATTGTACTGTGATAATGTATGAAAATGTTGAGAATACAATGCAATAACTGAATTATATTTTTATCCTACTTGTATATCTCAGGCCAAAATTAAGAAAACACTCAAAATTGTAACCAATTGGGAACTACGTGACTGCATTTCCATGAACCCCACTGCACTTCAGCTCCAGTCACCACCTAAGATCCATAAGGGGAACTATCCTATCAGGTCAACCGTGAGCTTTAGGAGCAGCCCATCTTATATAGGCTACATAACAAACTGCTTGCTCTGCTGAATACCAAATGTATTTTTGAAAACAAATTGTCTATTAAGAACACTTATGAACTCATTGACAAAATTAAAGATGTTTACATTCCACCGAAAGCCAGATTTCCATCACTTGACATGGTAAGCCTTTATACTAACAGCCCTAAAGAGGACACCACAAATATAATCAGAAACAATCTACTCAAACATAAGAAACTAAGCATGGCAGAAATCTGTAAGTTCATTCAGTTACTGACCTTGGTACTGTCATACAGTTACTTCATTGTTACTAACAAAATATACAACATGGAAGATGGGTTGGCAATGGGTAGCAGCCTTGCTGGAATGTTAGCGGATATTTATATAAATCACTTAGAGCAGACGTTTTATGAAGCTAACAGCAAAATCATCTACTACAAAACATATGTTGATGATACAATTATACTTTATGATGGCACCATAGAGAAATTAGACATATTAGCAACAAATCTGAACAGCATACACAAAAACATTAAATTCACAGTTTTACATTAGACCAACAACAGCATCAATTTCTTAGACTTAAAATTAGCAACAAAAACCAAAGCATCATTTTGAGATCTACAGAAAACCAGAATCCGCTGATATATGTATCAACAACTCACCTTGTCATCCAAACCAGCATAAGATGGCATATTTTGGATGCACATTGGATTTCCTACATAATATTCCACTTGAACCAGTTCAAAAAGAAAAAGAAATCAATATAACTAAAGCCATTGCTTCGAACAATGGATACAGCCCTCTCATAATAAACAAATTATCACAAAAAATTCAAAAACCTTTAGCCAACAAAGCTGCACTCCAGACAACCCCGCAGCTAACATAAGAAACAGTAGAAAACAGCGGAAAATATGTTGCACTACCTTTCTTAAGGTGTATATGCTATAAAATAAGCAATCTATTTAAAAACACAAACATTAAGATAAGCTTCCACACAAACAACAAACTACGGCAGATAGCAGTTCACAACTTAAAGAATAGTAACCCCTATACAAAAAAATCTGGCATATACAAACACAGTTGCAAAGCTGCCCCTCTTACTATATAGGACAAATTGGGAGAAGCATTGAGACTCAGTTCACAGAGCATATAGATGCCATTTATCTGAACAACATTTCAAAACCCCATTTTCCATGCACACAGCTGCTAAAAATCATGGAATAAGGATTATTGAAGGTCATGTACAAGTATTGCAACATTTTGAGAAAGGTAGCTTTATGAATTTGCTTGAAGAGACTGACACATGTACACATAAAAGCAAATCACCACCAAATCTTGTCAATGAACAGACCGAGTTAGCCATTGCAGCCATTCTTCAAAATTTCAGTCACTTGTTTCCCAATTTAAAGTAAACACTGCTACCCTCACAATAATAACATGCAGTCACTAACCCAGCATAAAATAGTGAATAATAAATAACAGCTTGCAGTATCATGCAATACCTCCAACTAGCTATAACTAAAAATCAATGAAATGTCCACTGTTGCAATTTTATTTATGTCTATCCATCCCAAAAATTTACAGTGCTTCCAGTCTATGCCATACTATTTACATAATATGTCCATAGTTGCAGTAATATTTATTTATGTACATCTGGCCCTTATCATTTACTTTGGTTACAATGCATACCATAATATTTACGTAATCTCACTGCAGTAAAACTTTTACAAATTGACTGCTTTATTGTTTTATCTTAATTTTAATCTGTTCTCTTTTATATAAATGGTAAGTGATGTAACATTAGTAATTTGTAAATTCCTACTGCCACATATATGTACATAATGAAATATCTCTGAGACTGGAAGTCTGTGGCATTGTTAGGGTTGTAATATCTCCAGCCTAAGGACCAAAAGTTTTGTGGTCGTTGATGGAAATAGAAGTAATTTACTACGCGAATATTTCGGAATGGGAAAGATATGGTGAGATATCGGGATTATTTTTCGAGTTTGGTTCAAGAGACTTGCAGTTGACGATTTGAAATCCAAGTTTTTCCCTTATCTCCTCCATTTAGACTTCGTATAATACTACGAATTGGTGAGTGCAGTAGAGAAAATGATGCAACTGAAATCAAACAAAGTACTTTAAACTCGCGAAAGAGCTGCAGACATTGAAACGCCCCCTTAAAAAATTTTGTAGTTGACAGTGCTGGATAACCTCTTACATTATTTGATTTTCAAACAGCTGGGCAAAAACTGAACGTACTCAAACAGTTTTCTCTTTACTTATTCTGATCATTACTAAACTGACAACAACGTATTTACCTTAATAGTGTTCAAAAGTCATCATATATATATATATATATATATATATATATATATATATATATCAACTCATGACGTCCATCTTTACAAATTTCCTATTTCCTTTTTCTGGCAGTCACAGGTCCAGGTCGTCCGCTTATAGCAACCTCTCAAAACTCATCTCTCTCTCCACATCCACCACTGCTGGCGGCTCACGTCCAACTGCCCAACGCTACGCACTGTTCACACCCAACTGACCATAGCGAATATTCCAACAATGCCAACTATCCACAGACTGCACACAACAGCCAGTGATTTTCATACAGAGCGCTACGTGGCGTTACCAACATAAAAACCTAATCAGCCTACTTACAACATGTGTGAAGAAAAAGTACTCTGCAAAGAAAAGGTAAACGTACGTTTTTCATATGCTGCCTATCATTGACTCCACTATTGTACCTTAATATGCAAAAACGACAATCAGGGCAATACGACTGATTCAGAGATGATCTACGCTTCTTTGACGACGAGAATCAATTGAGCGCGTTACTGTGAACAATCAAAACCTCTAGTGGGCGTAGAAATAGCCTCACAAGGAGCCTTCTGACGCTCAGTATTTATTGCAGAACACTGAGTATTTCGCAATAATATTAACGGTCTGAGAGCGGTACTGACGGTCTGCGCAGGATACTGAAAGAGACTGCAGAGCTTTAAAAATGTTGACGCTCGCTTAATGTGTTACATAACATATTATTCCGTGTAAGGGCTGGTATTGCGCGGCTTCCTGATTTTTGGTCGTTTAACCAAGTGATACAGCGACGCCATGTCAATATGAGTACATAAGGAAAGACACATGGCAGGAATCATTAGCTCAAATGCAGTGAGTAGAATAGTTTGATTATAAATTTTACGCCTAACAGTAAACAGCTGTAGAAATATACGACGAAATTGTTTAAATGTAGGGACATAACACTGTCGAGGCTTATTTGTTAGTTTCAGAACCATGAATTACGTATTGCAGAAGTATATAACGGCATACTTACCGATCCTCTACAATAATGGATTTTACATTTTTCATGTTTATAATTCCCTTCCAGGATTGTCGAAAATGGAATCCAAAGAGTATATGAACAATATCTTTCCTAGGGGGTAACGTTGTTCACGGATTCGCTAAAGATTCGTAGTTCATCCTTAAGTTACTCCGATAGCCATCTGACTCTCCTGCATGTTATCTTAGCATGTTAATATGGCCGTGTGCAGAACGCCTTCCAAGCCACTTTTTCGCACATCGTCGCTTCCTCTTGCTTTTCTTCTTGCAGCGTGCAACAACTGCAGTCGCATTACTGTACATGCTATTTCTACATCCTCGTGCGCCGATATCTTCGCTACGAAGGCAAGGTTCTGCTTTGCCAATCGTTACCTCTCCCTCTGGGAGGTAACAGTTCTTTGGGACTCTTAATTACATTCGACGCCACGGTTACGATTAGCAAAAATTTTTATCGAATGTCTGATGAGGTCTAGAAAAGCCGAAACGCGTCACATGTGAAGATTACATATATCTATCTTGTGCAACCAAGACTGTTTTTTCTGTTCTAAAGATCTGTTACGGTTGCTGTATGAGTGCCACTGTGGAAGCCATCGACTGGAGTGATCTTGATTTGTCAGGGGTCTCCAACCTTTTTAGTCCGCGGGCCACATTGACTCCTCCACGAAGTCGTAAGGGCCAAGATCTACCTAGTGGGATTAAAGCACCCTAGCACTCCATGATCACCTAGTTTAAGGCTAAAGGAAAGATGAAATCGCAAAAATCTACGGTTGTGGGAATAGCTAGCACTGAAACGAACTACGATTTTTATTTAATTACATAACTTTGATTGGTGGACGTACCTGACCGAAATTCTGGCGTATTTTATTCTGGCGAATTTCACCGACATAAAAGTATGTCACTGCACATTCTTCACGAAAGCGTCCAGCAAAGTTAACGAAATCTCAAAATCATTGTTAGCAACACTATTAGTGCAAGATGTAACAGTAGTAGAATATGTCAACGCATTGTTATTTCAAGCAACGCAACAATAAGTTCAGTTACGTAGTCTTGTAGCGAGTAGCAGAGCCAATGTCGCGGTGTATTGGTCGCGATAGGCTTCGAAACTCAATTGTTGGCAGTATATTTGGCAAATATTTGGCGGGTCGGATACTTTAGATGTCAGGCCAGCTAACGCGGGCCGGTTTTGCCGGCTCTCGCGGGCCGGTTTCGGCCCGCGGGCCGTAGTTTGGAGACCCCTGATTTATTAAAATGGCCGATAAAGTGACACAGGCCAAATCTGTGAGTCTAGCGTTTACTTACCGGCATCTGAACCACACACGACTGAACCACAACCCTAAACTGGAATACAAATCCGTGCTCGTGCCTGGACTAATGCTGCACTGCAACACATAAGCGTAAAAAAGGATTCTCTCGTAAACGGAAGCTGAACGTGCTGCACACAGCAGACTTTTAACAAGGCAGTGGAAGGAGTAGACGCATTCGCAAGCAACTAAATGTTAATTACGTGGAAACCGGAAATACCTACGGCGGCGAAATCAGCAGCAAGGACGGAACCGTAGAGGTGAAGAGCCTCTGTTCGTTATTATTTGTACAGAGCTGCTCGCACTGTACGTTTCAGGACGTTCCGTGGTCGGGACTGCGCCCACGGCAGGCGTGCGCCGTGGAGTCTGCGGTGCGCCACAACCCTGGACGACCCATCTACGTGCTGCACACGTGTGCAGCGCCCGCTTCAGGCATGTGGCTGCCGGCGGGAGCCACAGCTGTGCATGTGACGACGGAGGAGTTCCTACGCGACACGCCGCTCTACACTCCACTCATAGAGAACGGCGCCCTCGCCGCCAGCAGGTGGCCCGTCCACCACGCCTCTGACGTCATGCGGCTCGTCGCGCTCTGGAAGTACGGTGGCCTCTACCTGGACCTGGACTTCGTCGTACTGAGGTGAGAAGGCGATTATGTAGCCTCAGCATATCGGCAGAATATTACATCCTCTCATATCTTTCAAATCACTGGACAAGGATGGCGGAGACTATGAAACGTCCCCTTTGAAAAATTATACATGACTGTGTTTAAACTGACACACAACGTCCCCTTTGAACAATTTTACATGACTGTCCTTAAACTGACACACAATATTTTTAGCGCAACGCAATCTGACTTTCCAAAATCCCTACAAAAGAATGGCCCTGACTAACATTAACTTATACCTTTCACAAATCACTTACCTCACAAAACTCTTCGTTACTTTAACTACTGCAATACAGCGAGCGCCACTACTGCCAGCTAAATAAAAGATTCAAACTACTGAAGGCACTAACTACTGATAGGCATAGTTAGCAAATGAAAGATTTTGATAGAGAACAAACAATGTATTTACCTTAACAGTGTTGAAAAATCATAATATCTATATCAGTCCATGATATCCAATATTACAAATTTACTGTCTGTCCAGATCATCCGCTCTCAAAACTCCACCATCTCACACCCCACATCCACCACCGCTGGCGGCTCACCTCCAACTGCGCAACGCTACGCGCTGTTCACATCCAGCTGCCCAACACTACAATGGCAGACAACAATGCAAACTAGCCACAGACTGCACACAGCACAGCCAGTGATTTTCATACAGAGCGCTACGTAACGTTGCCAACAAGAAAACATAAACAGCCTCAGCTCACCTCCAACTGCGCAACGCTATGCGCTGTTCACATCCAGCTGCCCAACACTACAATGGCAGACAACAATGCAAACTAGCGACAGACTGCACACAGCACAGCCAGTGATTTTCATACAGAGCGCTACGTAACGTTGCCAATAAGAAAACATAAACAGCCTACTTACAACTATGAACATCATAGATTTAGGGACCCCCCAATTCCCTCCTAAAGCCAGCAGTGACTAGATCACGTGACTGCTAGCCACGAAATTCGGACGCCTGGAATCGTATGTAGCTTATCTAACGGCCAATATACCGTGGTTGAAGGAGGGGTTTCGTAAAAGTACTTGAAAGTTCTACCAGTGTCCAAGTTCTCACGAAACTCCTACAGTTTTTCTGCAACTGCGCTATGCGCTACTGGAGCACCTCCCAGTGGCTGGCATGTGTAAACAAAGTACGATGGTTCAAATGGCTCTGAGCACTATGGGACTTAACTTCTGAGGTCATCAGTCCCCTAGAACTTAGAACTACTTAAATCTAAGTAACCTAAGAACATCACACACATCCATGCCCGAGGCAGAATTCGAACCTGCAACCGAAGCGGCCGCGCGGTTCCAGACTGTAGCGCCTGGAACCGCCCGGCCACACCGGCCGGCAAACACAGTACGAAACAATTGTCTATATGGAGCGGAGAAGCACCTTGCCAATATAAATGATGTATTTCGAAGTTTATTGTGGCACTATACACTGAAGCAGCTTCATTTGGATTTGGATGAGTGGAGTGTAGAGCGGCGTGTCGCGTAGGAACTCTGCCAGCACCACGTGGACAGTTATTGTTTACGAAGGACGTAAAACTAGCACAATACGATTAACTGATAATAGAACAGTGGTAGACGAAAAAGAACAAGAATTGCGATTTGTGCTAAATGTAAGTTACTAGCTGTGGATTAAGATATGCACCAGAACAGAAGACGTGTTGGAGGACTAAGTGTTAAAGCTGCGAAAAATAATCTTGAAGATACACATGGTGTTGGTTTTAACCTGAGACTGCTAAATATCTCAAAAAACGGTGCGCCGTACGAAAACAATGTTCTACACGAAAGGTTAATACACTCCTGGAAATTGAAATAAGAACACCGTGAATTCATTGTCCCAGGAAGGGGAAACTTTATTGACACATTCCTGGGGTCAGATACATCACATGATCACACTGACAGAACCACAGGCACATAGACACAGGCAACAGAGCATGCACAATGTCGGCACTAGTACAGTGTATATCCACCTTTCGCAGCAATGCAGGCTGCTATTCTCCCATGGAGACGATAGTAGAGATGCTGGATGTAGTCCTGTGGAACGGCTTGCCATGCCATTTCCACCTGGCGCCTCAGTTGGACCAGCGTTCGTGCTGAACGTGCAGACCGCGTGAGACGACGCTTCATCCAGTCCCAAACATGCTCAATGGGGGACAGATCCGGAGATCTTGCTGGCCAGGGTAGTTGACTTACACCTTCTAGAGCACGTTGGGTGGCACGGGATACATGCGGACGTGCATTGTCCTGTTGGAACAGCAAGTTCCCTTGCCGGTCTAGGAATGGTAGAACGATGGGTTCGATGACGGTTTGGATGTACCGTGCACTATTCAGTGTCCCCTCGACGATCACCAGTGGTGTACGGCCAGTGTAGGAGATCGCTCCCCACACCATGATGCCGGGTGTTGGCCCTGTGTGCCTCGGTCGTATGCAGTCCTGATTGTGGCGCTGACCTGCACGGCGCCAAACACGCATACGACCATCATTGGCACCAAGGCAGAAGCGACTCTCATTGCTGAAGACGACACGTCTCCATTCGTCCCTCCATTCACGCCTGTCGCGACACCACTGGAGGCGGGCTGCGCGATGTTGGGGCGTGAGCAGAAGACGGCCTAACGGTGTGCGGGACCGTAGCCCAGCTTCATGGAGACGGTTGCGAATGGTCCTCGCCGATACCCCAGGCGCAACAGTGTCCCTAATTTGCTGGGAAGTGGCGGTGCGGTCCCCTACGGCACTGCGTAGGATCCTACGGTCTTGGCGTGCATCCGTGCGTCGTTGCGGTCCGGTCCCAGGTCGACGGGCACGTGCACCTTCCGCCGACCACTGGCGACAACATCGATGTAGTGTGGAGACCTCACGCCCCACGTGTTGAGCAATTCGGCGGTACGTCCACCCGGCCTCCCGCATGCCCACTATACGCCCTCGCTCAAAGTCCGTCAACTGCACATACGGTTCACGTCCACGCTGTCGCGGCATGCTACCAGTGTTAAAGACTGCGATGGAGCTCCGTATGCCACGGCAAACTGGCTGACACTGACGGCGGCGGTGCACAAATGCTGCGCAGCTAGCGCCATTCGACGGCCAACACCGCGGTTCCTGGCGTGTCCGCTGTGCCGTGCGTGTGATCATTGCTTGTACAGCCCTCTCGCAGTGTCCGGAGCAAGTATGGTGGGTCTGACACACCGGTGTCAATGTGTTCTTTTTTCCATTTCCAGGAGTGTAGTAGTGAAGGGGACTTCTGTCTGTGCTACAACTGACCATATCCTGACCACACCTCCTGCTTGTGCGGGGTTAACTTAGTGTTTTCAAATGGAAACATCCCTCCACTCCGCCCCCAAATTTTTACTCTATATTCGGATTCTTCGCAGAAAACGACGTTCGGCTTACTCAAACCATTGTTTTCCATTGGTGATAGATGGTACTGTAATAGACAAATATCAAGTGTGGCTGTTTTTGCAATTAAGAACCAACGCACTTCATTCTACGTTTCATCTGCTATGTAAATGTAAGCTAATGGTTGATATTTATGTTCAAAATTTACTTTAGTGTTGCAAATTTGGTTGTACCGTACAAAGCCTTGACTTAGACAGTCCTCCTTCTGATGGTCGAAGGACAGGCAGCGGAGGTACTGGGCTGGCAGATGTGGGGGTTCCCCCCCGGTGGTGGTGCAGGAAGAGTTTTACCCTGTAGTGGAATAGACAGACGTTCGACTGTGTCAGCTGCTGAGGCCGCGAAATTGCAAGGTAGGCTTCCCCGTTTCGCGTAACCAGACCCGCCAGGTATTGAATCCATTGTATTCTGATGTACGTAACCCTTGCATGACATCTTCTGATCAATACTGAACCGGCACTTTTTTTAATTATGACACTCATTGTAGGTGGTCAGGGAGAAGCATATGTTTGGGGAAGACGTGTGGTTCTGTCTTAGTAGTAGGTGGTGTGCTAATTGCTGTGAGGTTAGCGTTACGCAGTAGCCTCTGGCTATCAATGGCCTGATGGGCTTTGCTTGTGGTAATGAAAGCCGTCTCTTGTCAAGATGACAGTGGCGGTTTTGACCTGACTGTTTGACCTGACTGGTTAGGATGGTTGCCAAGGATTTCCTGGTAGTATTGGCTAGGAGGTTAGAAATCTTCAATTCATTTTTTGTGCGCTGTTTCGAGTTACTGGAATGATCATGGGGAGGAAAAAATGGGAAATTTGTGGTAAGGTCTTATGGGACCAAACTGCGGAGATCATCGGTCTCTAAGCTTACACACTGCTTAATCTAACTTAAACTGACTTATGCTAAGGACAACACACACACCCCTGCCCGAGGGAGCACTCGAACCTCCGACGGGGGGATCCGCGAGAACCGTGATAAGGCGCCTTAGACTGCATGGCTACCCCGAGCGGCCGAACGTGGAGAGGAGAACGAGGGTACCTCTGTGAGTGGATGTGAAGTGTGGCGGTTTAGAGGCTCCAAATGTCGTCTTGCCCTGGCAGTCTGCGGATCGTGAGGCTCTGTTCTGCTGCTTTTCGCCATTTTAGAGTACTGGATGATGTCCGTAAAGTCTATTATCTTTCGCTGTGGTATCGATTTGGTATCGTACTTGTTGGGTGTGCCGGCTTAGGTGGCTCTATAGTACATGCCCGCGGGTATCCAGCCAACCACTGACGCCTAGAGGAAATATTTCTTTACTGTGCGCGGGAGGGGCCGAGAGGGTGCTCTGCAGCAGTTTAAACATTTGAGCTGAACACGGGGAGTCGTTATCGCTTGTCGCTGCGTCTGCAGATAAGCGGTGGTCCGTGCGAGTCACGAGGCAGACGCTGGGCGGCGCTATCTGCAGTTAGAGGGTAGAGAGCCTGTATACAGTGAGAGGGGCCACAGGTGAAGTTGCCCGTGATTGGTTGATTAGCTTTGGCAGAAAAATGGCGCCAAACGTATCTCACGCTTCCTATGTTCGCCGTGCTTTTGAGTTGAATTGAAGTTCAGAGGACTTTTGGAAACGATTAAAAGGTATTTGAATTATTGAGAGACTTATTATGCGTTGTGCATGCATGTTAGATTTAGTTGTAAATCGTTTTTAGTACGTAATTAGCGTTTGCGATTTTAAATACGAGTTGAAATAATGAAGCGTTTTGTGATGAAGTAGATAGGCCTACGTGTTTGAAGTAAACACGTTAGTAACTGTACAATATTGTTTTTGACATCTGTAATTCGTTCTGCAGACGTTCGTAAACGATGCTAGGTTGTACTGCATTTGGTTGTTCCAATAGAGGCGAAGGTGGATTTCGCATGTTAGCATTTCCACGCAATGAAGAAACACGAAAGCAGTGGGCAGTCGCAGTCAACAGGGCTGACATAAACAGGAGCCTCGTGGAAACCAAACAAGTACTCTTATCTATGCGAAGTAAGTCGTTTTTGCTTAAACAAACTTGCTAAAACAACTTGCAATATACATAGTTAAATTTGAAAGCAGACCTGTAAATTGGTTGTGTGAAAATTATTATAACACATTATTCTTATAAACAAAGGCATTTAACGAATGATTTCGCCATACTGTCTTCTGCTTTTGATTCGGTGAGTGTGTACTCCACTACAGGCCATTCAAGAGTCCCGCCCGCAGTTCGGCAGAAAAATGGCCGCCGTATCATCCGGTTGGCCACTCTCTTTCTATACAGGCTCTCTATTAGAGATGTGAAAATTACCGAACTATCAGTTTACTAAGCCACAGCTGCAAAATACTAACTCGAATTCTTTACAGACGAATGGAAAAACTGGTAGAAGCCGACCTCGGGGAAGATCAGTTTGGATTCCTTATAAATGGTGGAACACGTGAGGCAATACTGATCTTACGACTTATCTTAGAAGAAAGATTAAGGAAGGGCAAACCTACGTTTCTAGCATTTGTAGACTTAAAGAAAGCTTTTGACAATGTTGACTGGAATACTCTCTTTCAAATTCTAAAGGTGGCAGGGGTAAAATACAAGGAGCGAAAGGCTATTTACACTTTGTACAGAAACCAGATGGCAGTTATAAGAGTCGAGGGACATGAAAGGGAAACAGTGGTTGGGAAGGGAGTGAGACAGGGTTATAGCCTATCCCCGATGTTATTCAATCTGTATATTGAGCAAGCGGTAAAGGAAACAAAAGAAAAATTCAGAGTAGGTATTAAAATCCAGGGAGAAGAAATAAAAACAGAGGTTCGCCGGTGGCATTGTAATCCTACCAGAGACAGCAAAGGACCTGGTAGAGCAGTTGAACGGAATGGACAGTGACTTGAAAGGAGGATATAAGATGAACATCAACAAAAGCAAAACGAGGATAATGGAATGTAGTCGAATTAAGTCGGGTGATGCTGAGGGAATTAGATTAGGAAATGAGACACTTAAAGTAGTAAAGGAGTTTTGCTATTTAGGGAGTAAAATGACAAATCTCGAAGTAGAGAGGAAATAAAATGTAAACTGGCAATGGCAAGGAAATCGTTTCTGATGAAGAGAAATTTGTTAACATCGAGTATAGATTTAAGTGCCAGGAAGTCGTTTCTGAAAGTATTTGTATGGAGCGTAGCCATGTATGGAAGTGAAACATGGACAATAAATAGTTTGGACAAGAAGAGAATAGAAGCTTTCGAAATGTTGTGCTACAGAAGAATGTTGAAGATTAGGTAGGTAGATCACGTAACTAATGAGGAGGTACTGAATAGGTTTGGGCAGAAGAGAAGTTTGTGGCACAACTTGACTAGAAGAAGGGATCGGTTGGTAGGACATGTCCTGATGCATCAAGGGATCACAAATATAGAAAAATTAACAAGGTTTTTTCTTTTTTTTTGGAATTTTGTTGTTGTGGTCCAGAGACTGTTTTGATGCAGCCCTCCATGCTACTCCATCCTGCGCAAGCTTCTTCTCCTCCAATAACTACTGCAACCTACATCATTCTGAATCTGTGACTGTATTCATCTCTTGGTCTCCGTCTGCGATTTATACCCTCCACTACCCCCTCCAGCATTAAATTGGTGATCCTTCGATGCCTCAGAACATGTCCTACCTACGGATCCCTTCTTCTACTCAAGTTGAGCCACAAATTCCTCTTCACCCCAATTCCATTCAGTACCTCCTCACTACCCTTCTAATCTTCAGCATTCTTCAGTTGCACCAAATTTCGAAAGCTTCTATTCTCTTTTTGTCTAAACTATTTATCGTCCATGTTTCACTTCCATACATGAATACACTCCACACAAATACTTTGAGATTTCTCTTCTCCAGATACGCTTTCCTTGTCATTCCCAGTCTACATTTTATATCCTCTCTACTTCGACCATCATCAGTTATTTTGTCCCCAAATAACAAAACTGATCTACTGCTTTAAGTATCTCATTTCCTAATCTAATTCCCACAGCATCACCTGATTTGATTCGTTTTGCTTTTGTTGATGTTCATCTTATATCATCATTTCAAGACACTGTCCATCCCGTTCAACTGCTCTTGCAGGTCCTTTGCTGTCTCTGCTGCGGTTCTAGGCGCTTCAGTCTGGAACCTCGTGACCGCTACGGTCGCAGGTTCGAATCCTGTCTCGGGCATAGATGTGTGTGATGTCCTTAGTTTAGTTAGGTTTAAGTAGTTCTAAGTTCTAGGGGACTGATGACCACAGATGTTCAGCCCCATAGTGCTCAGAGCCATTTTTGTCAAATTTTTTATTTCTTCTCCATGGATTTTAATTCCTATTCCTAATTTATCTTTTGTTTCCTTTACTACTTGTTCAATAAACAGACGAAATAACATCTGGGATAGGGTACAACCCTGTCTCGCTCCCGTCCCAACCACTGCTTCCCTTTCATGCCCCTCGTCTCTTGTAACTGCCATCTGGATTATGCACTAATTGTAAATAGCCTTTCGCTCCCTTTATTTGCCCCTGCCACCTTCAGAATTTGGAAGAGAGCATTCCATTTAACACTATCAAAAGCTTTCTCTAAGTCTACAAATGCTAGAAACGTAGGTTTGCCTTTCCTTAATGTATCTTCAAAGATAAGTATTGTCTCACGTGTCCCAACATTTCACCAGAATCCAAACTGATCCTTCCCGACGTCGGCTTCTACCAGTTTTTCCATTCGTCTGTAAGGAATTCGTGTTAGTATTTTGCAGCCGTGACTTACTAAACTGTGTTCTGTAGTTTTCACACCTGTCAATACCTGCTTCCATTGGGATTGGCATTATTACATTCTTCTTGAAGTTCGAGGATATTTCGCCTGTCTCATACATCTTGCTCACCAGATGGTAGAGTTTTGAGAGGGCTGGCTCTCCCAAGGCTATCAGTAGTTCTAATGGGCCTTGTTTCGACTTAGGTCTTTCAGTGCTCTGTCAAATTCTTCAACATTATCATATCTCCCATTTCATCTTCATCTACGTCCTCTTCCATTTATATAGTATCGTTCTCAAGTACATTGCCCTTGTATAGATCCTCTGTATACTCATTCCACCTTTCTGTTTTCGGTTGTTTGCTTAGAACTAGTTTTCCATCTGAGATCTTAATAATCATACAGGTGGTTATCTTTTCTCCAAAGGTCTCTTTAATTTTCCTGTAGGCAGTATATCTTACCCCTAGTGATATGTGCCTCTACATCCTCACATTTGTCCTCTAGCCATCCCTGCTTATCCATTTTGCACTTACTGTCGATCTCATTTTTGAGACGTGAGACAAGCGCACCTCCCTCCAATATTACAACAAAGGCTTAATCATTCGTATATCAAACAATTAAATATTATATGCGGCGATAGGAAATCACGGGAACAACTGAAATAGCGCTTCACTTCACTGCAATTTGCATTTATTGTAACACTTGATAACAGACGAAGAAAATGTCACGCGTTACACTTGACAAATAATAGCACTAGAACAATAATAAACACCTGATTCAGTTTTCTGCACTTTAGTTAAAGTTCAACAGGCGAATACAATTTAAGTTCTCCAGTAAATATAAATTTGCGCGTAAGCGCGTTAAACAACTGATTATGAAACAGTCACTTATAACATCGAGGCAGGCACACTCCATTGAAAGGGAAAATAATTAGCAAGTTCACACATTGAATAGAACATTAAGGTGCATAACACGAAAGTGCACTGTCCACAACACCTTACGGCTACAGTTAACCTCCAGTAAGTTCCTTTCTTTACAATGTGACATTAAGCACAGCTCAATAGTAATAAAAAAATTAGAATGCACCGAATATATATGCGCATAAGCACGATTAAAACTGGTGTTGTTGTTGTTGTGGTCTTCAGTCCTGAGACTGATTTGATGCAGCTCTCCATGCTAATCTATCCTATGTAAGCTCCTTCATCTCCCAGTACCTACTGCAACCTACATCCTCCTGAATCTGCTTAATGTATTCATCTCTTGGTCTCGCTATACGATTTTTACCCTCCACGCTGCCCTCCAATGCTAAATTTGTGATCCCTTGATGCCTCAGGACATGTCCTACCAACCGATCCCTTCTTCTAGTCAAGTTGTGCCACAAACTTCGCCCCAATTCTGTTCAATACCTCCTCATTAGTTACGTGATCTACCCATCTAATCTTCATCATTCTTCTGTAGCACCACATATCGAAAGCTTCTATTCTCTTCTTGTCCAAACTAGTTATCGTCCATGTTTCACTTCCATACATGGCTACGCTCCATACAAATACTTTCAGAAACGACTTCTTGACACTCAAATCTATACTCGATGTTAATAAATATCTCTTCTTCAGAAACGCTTTCCTTGCCATTGCCAGTCTACATTTTATATCCTCTCTACTTCGACCATCATCAGTTATTTTGCTCCCCAAATAGCAAAACTCCTTTACTACTTTAAGTGTCTCATTTCCTAATCTAATTCCCTCAGCATCACCCTACTTAATTTGACTACATTCCATTATCCTCGTTTTGCTTTTGTTGATGTTCATCTTATATCCTCCTTTCAAGACACTGTCCACTCCGTTCAACTGCTCTTCCAAGTCCTTTGCTGTCTCTGACAGAATTACAATGTCTTCGGCGAACCCCAAAGTTTTTATTTCTTCTCCCTGGATTTTAATACCTACTCCAAATTTTTCTTTTGTTTCCTTTACTGCTTGCTCAATATACAGATTGAATAACATCGGGGAGAGGCTACAACCCTGTCTCACTCCCTTCCCAACCACTGCTTCCCTTTCATGTCCCTCGACTCTTATAACTGCCATCTGGTTTCTGTACAAATTGTAAATAACCTTTCGCTTCCTGTATTTTACCCTTGCCACCTTTAGAATTTGAAAACTCTAAATTGGAAATTGACAAATCTATACTCAAAGGAGTTGAACTCCATCGAAACACCCCAAAAATGTCAACTTAATGGCTACCTAGAGTAATACGTGTAGCATGCTTATAGATTGACTTGAAAAAGGAATAAATAACACATACACGGCTTCTGACGGCCGACAAACTGTGTTGGCCTATTGAGCAGTGATTAATTTAAGCTAGCCACATTACGTTAGCAGCATATTTAAAGACAAGCGTCGAGCAAGAACCCTGGTCCGAAGGTAATGGAACCAGTACTAATTTACAACTAACGACAGCATTGAAACAACTGATGCCAGGTTGACCATTACCGATGTGGTGTACTATGGACAGTCAATAGACTGAACATTCAGCTGAAACCCAAGTATAATGCTGAGGGGCAAAATGCCCCACCCAAAGCATGTTTAGGGGAAACACCTAGTTTGCGAACGAAACAACGATGAAACAACAGGATTATGTTTCAGCTTGCAGTACAAATGCCAGAGCCCCAGTATAGCCTTAACTCAAGGAAAGTCTAAAGCACACTAGTTTCTGGCTCAATTAAAGTTTCCAAAACAATCAAAACTAGCAGGATTCCCTTACCCGGCAGACGTACCAACACTTCCGTTCATACCCTAGAGTCAACTAGCGCAACATAAATCATTAACACATTTCAGATAATATTTTAAAACAACACACTTAAATACCTTTGTTTACCACAAACCTTAATTAGATAACAGTTAGGGTCTGTTACTGATGCCACGCAAATGAGGTAGCAAGTTAAGGTCTACAATTCTACTTTGCCATTTAACACGCGTCGTGACGAGGAAAGAAAGAATCCGGCTAATTAACTGAAAGTCACTACTTGGATTCAGTATTTTTTGTTTTGTTTTGGTTTTAGGGCGCAAAACTGCTATGGTCATTAGCGCCCGATCCGTGACTTAGGAAACAGTAAAAAACCGAAAATGGAAACCAGCAGCAATGGGAACGAAAGTCATAAAATTGGAGAAACTAAAAACAGAAGGAAGGCTTAAAAATCCACTACAGAAAGGGGTTGGTTGTCCCCAAAAAAGGCTTCAAATGACTGAAGTCATTTCACTGGCACTAATAAACTCGAGAACGCGATCGGCTGAGCGCGTGTCATCTGCTAAAATCGACGATATATCAGGCGATAGCTGTAGACTGGAGCGTAACGGATTAAAATAGGGGCACTCAATTAAAAGGTGTCTTACCGTCCACAGCTGAGAGCAGTGGGGACAGAGTGGGGGAGGATCGCCGTTTAAAAGATGTCGATGGCTAAAAAGACAGTGCCCTATCCGGAGTCTAGTTAAAATTACCTCCTCCCGACGACACGTTCGGGAGAAAGAGGTCCAAGCACAAGGAAGAGCTTTCACGACCCGCAATTTATTATGGGGAAGTATCGACCAATGTGCGTGCCATAAATGAACAACACGACGACATAAAACGCTCCGTAGATCGGCGAAGGGAATCGATTAAATAGCTGGCCGAAGAAGAGAGACTGCAGCCTTGGCTGCAATATCGGCCGCCTCATTTCCACAGATACCAACGTGTCCCGGGAGCCAGAGGAACGCCACCGAGATGCCCCCCAGGAGGAGCAAGCGCAGACAGTCCTGAATCCGGTGGACCAGAGGGTGGACAGGGTAAAGAGCTTGGAGACTGAGGAGAGAGCTGAGAGAATCTGAGCAGATAACGTACTGTATCCGCTGATGGCGACAGATGTAGTGGACAGCCTGGAGAACAGCGTAAAGCTCGGCAGTATAAACCGAACACTGGTCGGGAAGCCGAAAGTGATTTGGGTTGCCGCCAACAATATAGGCACTCCCTCCACCTAACGATGTTTTCGAGCCGTCGGTGTAAATAAATGTGGCGTCCGTCATATGTGCACATAGAGCAGCAAATGCCCGTTGATAAACAAGTGAAGGGGTACCATCCTTGGGAAATCGACAAAGGTCACGGAGCAGGCAGATCCGGGGACGGAGCCAAGGCGGTGCTGTACCCCAAGTTGTCAAGAAGGTTTTAGGAAAGCGGAAGGAAAGAGAATGGAGCAGTTGACTCCCAGTGGTAGTAGGGAGGAGGGGCGGCCTGCATACCTTACATCAAAGGAGGCGTCGAAAAAAATGTCATGGGCTGGATTAGCAGGCATGGAAGAC
Source organism: Schistocerca piceifrons (assembly GCF_021461385.2). Classification (NCBI taxonomy): domain Eukaryota; kingdom Metazoa; phylum Arthropoda; class Insecta; order Orthoptera; family Acrididae; genus Schistocerca; species Schistocerca piceifrons. Next base: position 896,020,270 of record NC_060139.1, read on the forward strand.
AGATGGCTAGCATAACGACTCAGAAGGACTGCTCGCCGATTGGACAGCGGAGGTTCAGCAGTCTCAGCATAAAGGCTTTCCACAGGGGTGGTGTAAAAAGCTCCAGACACTAAACGTAATCCACGGTGGTGGATAGAGTGGAGACGCCGAAGAATAGACGGCCGAGCAGAGGAGTAGACTATGCTTCCATAGTCCAATTTCGAGCGCACTAAGGCGCGATAGAGGAGGAGAAGGACCACTCGGTCCGCTCCCCAGGAGGTACCACTCAGGACACGGAGGGTGTTGAGGGATCGCAGACAGCGAGCCGAAAGATAGGAAACGTGGGAGGACCAGCACAGTTTTCTGTCAAACATAAGACCCAAGAATTTAGCGACGTCTGAAAACGGAAGGTTGACAAGACCTAGATGTAAGGAGGGCGGAAGAAACTCCGCACGTCGCCAAAAATTAACACAAACGGTCTTACTGGGAGAAAAACGGAAGCCGGTTTCGATGCTCCAAGAGTGGAGGCGATCGAGACATCCTTGAAGACGTCGTTCAAGAAGGCTGGTCCGTTGAGAACTGTAGTACATCGCAAAATCGTCCACAAAGAGGGAGCCCGAGACATCAGGAAGGAGACAATCCATAATTGGTTTTATGGCAATGACAAACAGTACAACACTCAGCACGGAGCCCTGGGGTACCCCGTTTTCTTGGGAGAAAGTACGGGAGAGAGTAGTGTTCACCCGCGCCCTAAATGTGCGCTCTGCCATAAATTCGCGAAGAAAAGGGGGCAGCCGACCTCGAAAGCCCCAAGAGAACAGTGTGCGGAGGATGCCTGTCCTCCAACAGGTATCGTATGCTCTCTCCAGATCAAAAAATAGTGCTACTGTTTGGCGTTTCCGGAGAAAATTGTTCATGATATAAGTGGAGAGAGCAACAAGATGGTCAACTGCAGAACGATGCTTTCGGAATCCGCATTGGGCAGGTGTTAAAAGACTGGGGGATTCCAGCCACCAAGCTAAACGGTAGTTCACCATACGCTCCAAAACCTTACAGACACTACTCGTGAGAGAAATGGGGCGATAGCTAGAGGGGAGATGTTTGTCCTTTCCAGGTTTCGGAACAGGAACGACGATAGCTTGCCGCCATCGTCTGGGAAAAGTACTGTCGGTCCAAATTCGATTATAAAGGCGAAGGAGGTAACGCAGACTATGGGTTGATAAATGCAGCAACATTTGGACGTGGAAACCATCCGGTCCTGGGGCGGAGGAGCGAGAAGAAGAGAGTGCTTGTTAGAGTTCCCGCATGGAGAAAACAGTATTGTAGCTTTCGCGATTTTGAGAGGAGAAAGCAAGAGGTCGCACTTCCGCTGCACGTTTCTTCGGGAGAAACGCTGGCGGGTAATTTGAAGAGCTCGAAATCTCAGCAAAGTGCTGACCCAATGAGTTAGAAATTGCGACGGGGTCCACTAATGTATCATGCGCAACAGTGAGCCCAGAGACCGGGGAGAAACTAGGTGCGCCTGAGAACCGTCGAAGCCGACTCCAAACTTCCGCGGAGGGAGTGAAGGTGTTAAATGAGCTAATAAAGAATTTCCAGCTTGCCTTCTTGCTATCGCGGATGACACGACGGCATCGCACACGGAACTGCTTATAGCGGATACAGTTGGCCAAAGTAGGATGGTGGCGGAAAACGCGGAGAGCACGTCGCCGCTCACGTATTGCGTCACGGCATGCCTCGTTCCACCAAGGAACTGGGGGGGGGGGGGGCGGGGCAATTCAGAGGTGCTTGGTATTGAACGTTCCGCAGTTGTAAGAATAACGTCGGTAATATGTGTGACCTCATCGTCGACGCTGGGAAAGTGACGGTCATCGAATGTCGCTAGAGACGAAAAAAGTGTCCAATCGGCTTGGGCCAACTTCCAGCGTCGCGGGCGCATATATGGCAGTTGAGGCTGAAGTCTAAGGACACATGGAAAGTGGTCACTCGAGCGTGTATCATCAAGGGCGAACCATTCGAAGCGCCGAGCTAACGGAACAGTACCGACCGCAAGGTCCAAATGAGATAAATTTGTCGTGGAGGCAGACAAAAATGTAGGGACCCAAGTGTTGAAGCAAACTAGATCTGCTTGGTGGAAGACATCTAGCAATAGTGAGCCACGTGGACAAGGATGTGGAGATCCCCAAAGCGGGTGGTGGGCATTGAAGTCCCCAACCAGCAAATAGGGGGGTGGAAGCTGACCAAGAAGATGAAGGAGATCGGCTCGTGCCATTGGTGTGGACGATGGAATGTATACAGTACAAAGACAGAACGTGTATCCAGAAAGGGAAAGACGGACGGCGACAGCTTGGAAGGAAGTGTTTAAGTGGATTGGGTGATAATGGAGAGTATCATGGAGAAGAATCATGAGGCCTCCATGGGCTGGAGTGCCTTCAACAGAGGGGAGATCATATTGGACGGACTGAAAATGAGGGAGAACAAAGTGGTCATGGGGACACAGCTTTGTTTCCTGAAGACAGAAGATGACCGGCGAGTAGGATCGTAAGAGGATCGACAATTCATCCCGATTGGCTCGAATGCCGCGGATATTCCAGTGGATAATGGACATAGGGTGAACAGAAAATGGAGGAATGTGACCAAGGTTGCTGTCATCTCAACGACTGCTCAGAGTTTGCGACCGACAGCATGGAATTGCATTCAGCCGAAGGCAGAAGATCCTGATCCATAGGTTGTTCAGGAGCAGCTCCTGCCACCAGCGACCGGCCAGTTGATCGGCCGCCAGCAGTGCGCCTCGGCGACACAGAAGACGGCCGAGGGTGATTTCCGCCAGGTGGTGCTGTAGATGGGACATGCCTTGGCGGAGAAGGAGATGAACTGGGTTTCTTTGTAGCCTTCTTGGAAGTATGATGTTTTGATGAAGGAGGAACCGATGGTTGTGAAGTTGGGGTACGTAAAAAATCTTCACGAGTATGCTCTTTTTTCGAAGTCTTGGTGTCTGACTTGTGGGCTCGAGATTTAGCAGAACCCGACGAAGGGTGAGCCAGAGAGTGGGCAGGCGAAAGTGGTGAGGTTGAATGGGCGATCTTTGCGCTGGCCGATCTGACGACTGTGGCACTAAAGGTGAGGTCGCAAGTCTGCATGGCCACCTCCTTTGTTGGCCGAGGAGAAGCAAGGACAGTGCTGTATTTTCCTGTCTGAGGCATGGTGGGCTGTCGACTGGCGAATAATTTTCGAGCAGCAAAGGTCGACACCTTTTCCTTCACTCTGATTTCCTGGATGAGCTTTTCGCCCCTAAAAACGGGGCAATCTCGAGAGGAAGCAGCGTGGTCACCCATACAGTTGATGCAGCGAGGGGATGGAGGTGGACAAGCACCCTCATGGGCATCCTTGCCACATGTAACACATTTGGCCGGATTGGAACAGGACTGGCTGGTGTGATTGAACCGCTGACACCGATAGCAACGCGTAGGGTTTGGGACGTAAGGGCGAACGGAAATTATCTCATAGCCTGCTTTGATTTTCGATGGGAGTTGAACTTTGTCAAATGTCAAGAAGACAGTGCGGGTTGGAATGATGTTCATGTCAACCCTTTTCATAACTCTATGAACAGCCATTACGCCCTGGTCAGACAGGTAGTGCTGAATTTCTTCGTCAGATAATCCATCGAGGGAGCGCGTATAAACGACTCCACGCGAGGAATTTAAAGTGCGGTGCGCTTCAACCCGGACAGGGAAGGTGTGGGGCAGTGAAATGCGCAGCAATTTTTGTGCCTGGAGGGCACTGACTGTTTCTAACAACAGAGTGCCATTCCATAATCTGGAACAAGACTTTACAGGACCTGCAATTGCGTCGACACCTTTCTGAATAATGAAAGGGTTGTCGTGGAGAAGTCGTGACCTTCGTCAGACCGAGAAACAACAAGGAACTGTGGCAACGATGGAAGAACTGTCTGTGGCTGAGACTCAGTGAACTTACGTTTGTGAGCAGACATAGTGGAAGGTGAGGAAACCATTGCGGAAGAATCCCCCATGATTACCGGCGTCTCCGATGGTGCGCTCCCTCTCTGAGGGCACTCCTGCCTTAGGTGATTGTTCACACCTCAGGTCACACCTCCCGACAAATGGATGGAGGGACCAATCGGCACTTTCGGAAGGTATCAGCTCGGGTAATCACCCCTCCCTGGGCCTGGCCGTTACCAGGGGTACGTACGTGTCCTACCTGTGTACCCGGGGCGGGGAATTACGCGTTACCCCGTCACCGGCTATGCACAAAAATGCGTGGGTCGGCCTTCAGACACGCACAGGGAGGAAGAAAGCGAAAGGGAAAGGGAAAAACAAAGAATTGGAAAGGAAAGAGGAGAGGTCTCAAACGCCGCAGCGGAGAAAAGGGTAAAGAGAAGAGGTAAGGAAAAGAGATGGACAAAGGAAGGATGAAGACATACAAGCAGAGAAGGCGAACAATGCGGTACATTTACTAGCGTCCGTCTCCGGACGTAGGCACAAACCATACTCCCAGAGGGGGAGAAAGGGAAGGAAAGAGCCAGAGGTGAGGGGAGGAGGGGCGAAGATGGGGGAGAGGGAAGGATGCGGAAGAGGAAGGTATGCAGCCCTGAAAGGAAGGAGGGCCACATTAGCTCGGGGTCCCGTACTCGCTACGCACGTATCCACAAAAGAGTTGTGGACCCCCTGGGGGGGGGGGGGGGGGCGGGATTCAGTATTTGACGATGCGCTTAAAATCAACAGACAGAGGTGAGACTCGAGTTGACACTCGCAAGCAGCACACGCAGAACACGAGCATAAGGCGAAGATTAAATAACTGCTCCTTGTTCAATCATTTACACACCGACGAAACAATCTTCGCCGAATTACTGCAGACGTCAGAATCCCCAGTTGCTTGCCAATACGTAAATAATGGTCAAAACGTCTTACTTTAAGTCCGATGACATCCTTAGGACTGGAGTTTCAATGGACAACCAGGCCTCATCCCCTTAGATCCACCTGTGCCCAAGACAGTAACATTGCTGCTATCACGGCTTTAAAGATGCATCACACCTGACACGAGTCATACCAAACCATCAACAAAACGGCGTGGCCTCCTGCACGCTCCCAGACGTCCGCAATCAGAGTCCCTCCTTCCGACCGACGCTCTCCCGCAAACACGGCAGGCAGCCGGCCGCAACAACGCCACAGCGCCCTCTGGCCAGGGCAGCAGAGCGCGAAGCGGGAATTTCAAAAGGAACGCGATACAGACAAGGAGAAAACGCTGAGAACCAACCGTGACATTTGGTCAAGGATCAAGACGTTTGTATTCCTTTTTGCCTGCTTCATTTATTGCATTTTTATATTTTCTCCTTTCATCAGTTAAGTTCACTATCTCTTCTGTTACCCAAGGATTTCTACTAGCCTTCATCATTTACCTACTTGATCCTCTGCAGCTTTCACTATTCCATCTCTCGAAGCTACCCATTCTTCTTCTACTGTATTTCTTTCCCCCGGTCTTCTCAGTCGTTCCCTAATGCTCTCTCTGAAACACTCTACAACCTCTGGTTCTTTCAGTTTATCCAGGTCCCGTCTCCTTAAATTCCTCCCCCTTTACAGTTTCTTCAGTCTTCAGAAATGGTTCAAATGGCTCTGAGCACTATGGGACTCAACTTCTGAGGTCATTAGTCCCCTAGAACGTTGAACTACTTAAACCTAACCAACCTAAGGACGTCACACACATCCATGCCCGAGGCATGATTCAAACCTGCGACCGTAGCGGTCTCGCGGTTCCAGACAGTAACGCCTAGAACCGCACGGACACTCCGGCCGGCTCTTCAATTTTAATCTACAGTTCATAACCAATAGATTGTGCTCAGAGTCCACATTTGGCCCTGGAAATGTCTTACAATTTAAAACTTGGTTTCTAAATCTCTGTCTTACCATTATGTAACCTATCCAAAACCTTCGAGTGTGCTGGCCGGGGTGGCCTAGCGGTTCTAGGCGCAACCGTCTGGAACCAAGCGACCGAAGGTTCGAATCCTGCCTTGGGCATGGATGTGTGTGATGTCTCTAGGTTGGTTAGGTTTAAGTAGTTCTAAGTTCTAGGGGATTGATGACCTCAGATGTTAAGTCCCAAAGTGCTCAGAGCCATCTGAACCTTCGAGTGTCTCCATGCCTCTTCCACGTATACAACCTTCTTTCTTGATTTTTAAACCAAGTGTTAGCTGTGATTAAGTTATGCTTTGTGGAAAATTCTTCCTTTCATTTCTTAGCTCCAATCTTTCTCACCTACTACGTTTCCTTCTCTCCCTTTTCCTACTACCGAATTCCAGTCACCCATGACTATTAAATTTTCGTCTCCCTTCACTACCTGAATAATTTCTTTTATCTCATCAAACATTTCTTCAGTCTGTCCATCGTCTGTGGAGCTAGGTGGCATATAAACTTGTACTACTGTGGTAGGCGTGGGCTTCCTCTCTATCTTGGCGTTCACTATGCTGTTCGTAGCAGCTTACCCGCGCTTTTTTATTCATTACTAACCCTACTCCTGCATTACACCTATTTGTCTTTGTATGTATAACCCTGCATTCATCTGGCCAGAAGTCTTGTTCCTCCTGCCACCGAACTTCACTAATTCCCACTACATCTAACTTCAACCTACCCATTTGCCTTTTTAAATTTTCTTACTTACCTGCTCGATTAAGGGATCTAACATTCCACGCTCCGATCCGTAGAACGCCAGTTTTCTTTCTCCTGATAATTAGAAATTTAATGTAGTTAAATTTTTAGTAGGATACGTTTTCGGTGGTGGCCAAGCTTTTACAGTTATCCAAGAAAAACACACGAAAGTGACCTTCAAACGCATCTCCACACCACGCTCATCCCTCACCAGTCAGGACTTCTAGTTCAGTATGCTGTTCGTGGTATTCTTTCTTAACATTGTACTAAAATTTCCGATTACACGAACTGTTCCCAAAATTTGACCTTTTTTAGTCTCTGTTGACTGGGCTATTACACGACAATTATAGTCGGACACTTCTTTAACATTATTAATTTAAACGTACTCATGAGGATAATGAAGTAAAATAGACCTTTGTGATCGTTATGCTAAAATTAATTACGTTGCCAATTCGATCCAAACTTGACCCTTACAAGCAAAGTAATTCCGTGATCAGGACATCTAATGAATACAGCGATGTTACTGTTTATTTAAAACTTTTAAAATTCACAAAATTAACAGGTAAAATTTACACAAACGTCAGTTTCACGCTTCGAACTGTCCAGGCGTCTCGGAGTGAACCAAAGCGATGTTGTTCGGACATGGAGGAAATTCAGACAGACAGGAACTGTCGATAACATGCCTCGCTCAGGCCGCCCAAGGGCTACTACTGCAGTGGATAACCGCTACCTACGGATTATGGCATGGAGGAACCCTGATAGCAACGCCACCATGATAAATAATGCTTTTCGTGCAGCCACAGGACGTCGCGTTACGTCTCAAACTGTGCACAATAGTCTGCATGATGCGCAACTTCACTCCCAATGTCCATGGCGAGGTCCATCTTTGCAACCATGACACCATCCAGCGCGGTATAGATGGGCCCAGCAACATGCCGAATCGACCGCTCAGGATTGGCATCACGTTCTCTTCACCGATGAGTGTCGCATGTGCCTTCAACCAATCGTCGGAGACATGTTTGGAGGCAACCCTGTCGGGCTGAACACCTTACACACACTGTCCAGCGAGTGCAGCAAGGTGGAGGTTCCCTGCTGTTTTCGGGTGGCATTATGTGGGGCCGACGTACGCCGCTGGTGGTCATCGAATTCGCAGTAACGGCTGTACGATACGTGAATGCCATCCTCCGACCGACAGTGCAACAACATCGCCAGCATATTGGCGAAACATTCGTTCTTCATGGACGACAATTCGCGCCCCCATCGTGCACATCTTCGAATGGCTTCCTTCAGGATAACGACATCGCTCGAATAGATTGGCCACCATGTTTCTAGACATATACCCTATCGAACATGCCTGGGATATATTGAAAAGGGCTGCTTATGGACAACGTGACCCACCAACCACCCTGAGGGATCTACACCGAATCGCCGTTGAGGAGTGGGACAATCTGGACCAACAGTGCCTTGATGAACTTGTGGATAGTATGCCACGACGAATACAGGCATGCATCAGTGCAAGAGGACGTGCTACTGGGTATTACAGGTACCGGTGTGTGCAGCAATCTGGACCACCACCTCTGAAGGTCTCGCTGTATGGTGGTACAACATGCAACGCGTGGTTTTCATGAGCAATAAAAAGGGCGGAAATGATGTTTATGTTGATCTGTATTTCAATTTTCGGTACGTTCCGGATCTCGGTGACAGAAAACTTTTTTTGATGTGTGTATGTTTACATGGAATGTAAATGTACGTAAAACAGTGACAAAAACGCTTATCAGTGTAAAAATAATGTAACTGCTGGAATTTCAAACAAATTACGCATTGACAAAACAGAGTATCTGGTCAACATCACACATTATACACGCACTAATGTTAGCTATAAGATCGCTGAAATCTAGATCTACAATAAAACGTGATTTCTACGTGACTGGTTGCTGTAAGTACATATCTTGTTTTCCATATGATTTTCCTGATGTTGGGTACTAGCCATTGTGGTAAAATTCATAGACTGCCCACTTGGTTTAGTTAAAGAGCTCTGTTGTTTAATATTTTTCCTGGCAGAATCGAACTTTGGGGGTTTTTCCACATGACACACGTAGTAGATAGTTCTTAAACCAATGACACAAGCTGCAGCACAAATAGCCTGTACGTTAGCAAGTTTTTTTCTTACAGTGGATGATTTTTTCTGTAAGATATCGCTGTATTTCTTGATATCATAGCTGTCGATTATATGCAGCTTCAGCGAATCTTTCCTAACGGGTTTCTATGTAAATGCTAACACTTCACCGTCATTATCTACAAGATGTTTTAAATATTTATGGACGTTGTGAGTTTTGGATTAGCTTTGCCACCGAAATTTGTAGCCTTTTTCAGTCGCACTCTTGCTGCTGTCAGAGTGTATCGTGTTGGGGCTGTTTATAAACTCGACCCATGTGGCACGGTGCTAATCTCTCTTTCTTGCAGCTTTTCCATTTTCATATTACACAAACTTCTCCACTCAGAAAATAAATTGCACTAGTCATACCACAAAACACACTTTTTTACGTCAGTTCAAACTGCCAAAACTAATAACTGAAGAACTGGAATAGAAAACAAGAAACGCTCGAAAATCTATACATCGTCACGCTATTGACATTCTACTGGCGCTCTAACTTTGCAACTACGGACGCTGTGTTGCCATTTTCGAATGTTAGAGAGAGGGAGTTACGCGAGGGTAGGCACAAGTGCGGCATCATAGAGCTTGCCAGTATCCGCCAGTATGCCTGCCCAGTTGACGAAATTCGAACATCGAAGTAGCCAAGGCGATTTACGCTTTGTCAGCCCTCCTGTGGCGTGATAACGAGATGGGTGGGGGGGTGGGGGAAGGGGGTGGAGGGGGCGGAGAGGGCAACATTGACATACATGCTTGAGTAAAATGGCAAAGGATTCTTCTAAAATTTCCCAGTTCGACATGAGAACACCTTCGGTAGAAATTACGCACCTTTCTTGACCAAATTAAAAGTGTACCTGTACAGAGACTTCGACACCCATTAAGCTAAGGTGCTAGAGCAGCAGCGGAGCGCCATTTAGCTGAAAAGGCATCGAAGGTTCTGCACAGGTACGCTTTTAATGTGATCAACAAAGTTATGCCACAGGCACCAATGGTCTTTTAGAGGGACTTTTTGCCATTTTATTCACGCACTTGTCAATGTTGTACACCCTCGTGATCACGCCGCAGAATGGCGTCAAACTTGAGTGCTAAAAAGGAATAAACACCCTTCGCTGCTTCAGGTTACGTACGCATTTCTTCGAATGGTTTTGAACGGTCTCTGGAAATTCCACACTTTTTACCTAAGCTAAATTAGCGATCGTGCTACACTCCAAAGCGATCACATCACGTCCTATAGGGCTGCAGGCCCTCGATGGTCTTAGAGAAGGGCTGAATCGTCTGAGAACTGCCAGCACTGTCGAACGTTGTTTGTCAAGAATGTCGTCTTGCTTCTTATCACACTACGAACTGTCGTTTTCGTCCGCGAAATATATGGGAATCAGCGCCCCGAGGGAAGGGGTGGTTTCTTTGATGCAATTTATGTCACCTCCTGAAGCCTTTTCGTGTCAGTTAGAGAAAGAAGAAAACAACACACTACGAAGGCGTTACGCAGATTGCTCACAAGCTAATAGTCATACAGGTAAAATTGCAAAATTTTAAACTTTGGCGGCCAATGAATGAATGTCTGATGCTGCATCATAATTTTACCTCGCAGCTGGCAAGAATAGGTACCAGGGGATGTGTCGTTACCAGAGCATAAAGGCTGTGCGAATTTCGTTCCATGTATCGGACGGTTAGGCGCGTGAACAATGTATGCATATGTCAGAATTTGAGAAAGGACATCTAGTTGGACTCGAGGGAGCGGGTTGGAGTATCCGTCGAAACGCTCGACATTTGAATAGAAGTGATGCCACTGTTCGACAATGTTAACAGGAATGGGTGAACCATGGCTGAACACAGTGTCAAGAAGAAAGCATGGACCCAGAGAAATGACAGACCACGAGGCCCGGGAAATCGTTAGATGGGCACTCAGAATCCTGATTCATGATTGTCATCTATCCGAAGTGCAACTGATGCTTCAGTGACCACAAGGACCATTAGGCAGTTCAAAGAAAGGGAGGTGAGCTCACTTCTGCCCTTGTATCGACTACCATTGACCTCCGTATACCAACGAGCCAGTTTTCAGTGATGTCGTATACAATCGGACTGTAATCTCACTGACTGAAATAGAAGTGTCTTCAGTGATGAGTCCTGCTTCGAAATGATCCCCTATGACCAGCGGAGACGCCTGTGTAGAAGTCCTGGACAGCAGTGAGACACCAGCGTGGCTGTCACCCGTCACGGAAGTGATGGTCTAGGGTGCCATTTCATTTCGTAACAGAACCCCTTTGGCTGTCATCCTGTTGTGTACATAGTTCCACATAGTCAGCGCGTACACAACTTTCCCACTAGAGCGCACCCCGCTAAGCACAACAGCGCAGGCGCAGCGCTCGTCCATTTCCGCACTACGAGATGGCGCCGTCTTAGAGACGGACCAAATTCTGCTTCCGCCGATCCGTGTATTCATATGTAACGCAGCCAATGAGATTGCTGCTAATGTAGAACCTTTTCTCCTCGCGGATCACACTCGCGCAGTGATACCTGAACGTGTGAGGTATTATAACGAGTGTACGGACCTCCGATTAGTCAGTCTGCATTAGTCTGTACCAGTCTATAGCCAAGTTTCAGTCTGCGCCTAATACGATTATCATATTCCTGTACACAGCCATGAAGATAAACGAACAGACACTTTGTCAAGTATCAGAGGTATGTGAGCATAAGATTAACGTGCCAAGACCAAAGGAACTTCAGATTGTCAATTGTAAACAGCATCCAGAATCAAGTTACGCAATGTCTATGTTTTTTATTATTTTAATAAATGTGTGTGAAAATTAATCAAGTTCTGTTTAAAGTTGGTCACCCTCAATCTGCTACTCTAAGCGTGCAAGTGGCATTTCTATCGTCTGACCTAACGGCAGAAGATAAACACGCCACAATAAGACCACGAGACATATTCCTGACACTCGCCTACTTCTTTAGAGCGACAAGTCAAATAATCTGATGGTGTGTGTAACGAAGGTCTTACAGTACGCACACCACACATCCGCAGCACCCTTGCAGCACAGCAGCGGTACCTCGACGATGCTCCACACCCCGTGTTGTTGCTCTTCACGGCAAGCCAATCAGAACTTACATTTCATCGAGACAATGCCCACCCGCAAACAGCGAGACTTTCTACTCCTTGTCTTCCTGCTTGTCAAACCCTACCTTGGCCAGAAATTTCACCGGATCTCTCCTCACTTGCGCAGTTGAGAAAGTTTGGAGTATTACGGGTAGGGCTCTCCATCCAACGTGGATTTTGACGATCTAACGTGCCAGTTGGACAGAGTTTGGCACGATATTCCTCAGGAAGCCATCTGACAATTATGTCAATCAACACCACGCTGAATAACTGCTTCTATAAGGCCCTTGGGTAAACCAACTAGTTTTTGACGTGCTCAATTTACAAATCTCTTTCTCTTGAAGAGATCATCCAAATTCTCTGAAATTTTAATAGTTTGTTTGCGTGTACACGTACATCACATCTACCGATGTCCATTCCATTCCCACAATTCCTTCGTTTCCCTTTTTCCTCTTAAAATATATGTACATACAGACTTATATCTCACGAAAAACTACAAAGAACGGAACTTGTCTAGCTTGAAGGGGGAAACCAGACGACGGTATGGTTGGCCCACTAGATGGCGCTGCCATAGGTCAAACGGATATTAACTGCGTTTTTTTAGGTAGTAACCCCCATTTTTATTACATATTCGCGTCGTATGTAAAGAAATATGAATGTTTTAGTTGGACCACTTTTTTCGCTTTGCGATAGATGGCGCTGTAATAGTCACAAACATATGGTTGACAATTTCAGACGAATAGTTGGTAACAGGTAGGTTTTTAAATTAAACTACACAACGTAGGTACGTTTGAACATTTTATTTCGGATGTTACAATGTGATACATTTACCTTTGTGAACTTATCATTCCTGCGGACGCATGCTGTTACAGCGTAATTACCTGTAAATACCACTGAACCGTGATTTTACTTTCAAAACTTATTCTTAAGAATTTACTGTATTTAGTAGCGATTCGTCAAGAACATTAACACATTTAATCACACTATATGAGCGTGGAAGTAGTTGCCAGGGAGTAACTGATGAAATCAAAATGATATTGCTTTTAACAAATGGGGATTTTATTCCTAAAAGCTTTTATTTTTAAGAAACAGATTTAAAATTATAAGCAGAAAGCACCCTCTAAATATCAAGTTACAGTTCATTCAGAGGCAGAAAGAAACAAAATTTAGAGTGTATGAGCTTTCGGGCTGAGAACCTTGCCGCTCCCTTTTGACACGGCCGTACTCACGACCGCTCACAACCTCTGGAAGACTACACAGGTGCAAATCTGCAACACACCAGATTACCTTAAGGTAAAAATTTTAACAATTGACACAAGCACACAAACTATGCACCCCGTAGGAGGGATGGAAATGGTACAAAACACTAAAATTAAAAGATTAACTTGCCACCGAAGGTGCAACTTGATTTTAACTTCAAGAAAAGTCTTACGGTGGAAGGGTGGCAACTTTATATACTAAAATGACCATTTAAATAAAAGCCTATGAAATGCAATCTTACATAAATTATACAAGGTTGGCCAAACATGCTCTACAGTACACATATACCGCCTCTCAAGATGATAGGAAAGATAAAAACATATTTCAGGAATTAGGCCGTTACACTTCAAGCAATAAATTCGTTAACACACCGAATCCGACAAACATGACAGAGGCAGCTATTAACGTACGGCAGATTGATAGGGCGATTACCGAACAACCCGAACCACAGGTTGCTCTAACCCGCCCCTACTCCACAGGGGAAAAATGGACCACCCAATTCATAAATAACCACCTTCCCGCTGGCGGGCAAACGGAGAAGAATGGTGGGACGACCCCAAAACAAAGCGGCTGGTGACCTCACCAAGAAAACAAGTAGAATTTAACAAGTAAATGAAACAACATATCACCAATCACTTAACTTTTAACAAACTGCGATTTCTGGCGAAGACAATGGCGCAGCACCCCCAAAACGCTGTCCCGAACCGTTCGCTGCCAGCTGCTTCAATGGACGCAGGAAGGCGCGCCGATCTCCCGTCTCACGGCGTCGCAGCTCGCACCGACCCGACCGATGTCGTGGGTTGACTTCTGTTGCTCTCGTGTCGGCCGCGAAGCCACTACCCCTCGCTTTACGACGCGGCCCCCTGGACTGACGTGGCGACCTGAAATGCGCCGACGCTCAAGGCGGACAAGTCATCTTGTGTTTCAGTGCGCGACCGACCAACCGATCGATCCAACCGCCAATGACCGTTGCCTGAGCAACTCGAGCGGACTGGTGGCCTAACGCGCAGACGCAGGAACTATGTCCCCGACCTGGCGACCACTCCTTGAGTTCTCTCACTGCGCCACAAATTCGGACGAGAGACAGACTAGCAAGCTGGGAGACTGACCCCAGACTGACTCCAGACTCACCCAGACTCACCAACTGGCGAGCTCATAGCGCCCCTTAAACGCACGTGAACAGGCAGCCTTTCCCTTTTCCCACCAGAGGAAGACACCAAAGCTGCGACTGCCACAGCGGCGCCACCGCCAGAAACGGAGGACGACTGCTTCACACTACGCACTGCGGCGCACTCTTCAAAAGAGTAATTTTTACCACGGCTCAACCACATTAATGCAATAAAAGCTCTAAATGATACCCGTCAACCTCAATGCATTTGGCAACACGTGTAAAGACATTCCTCTCAACAGCGAGTAGTTCGCCTACCCTAATGTTCGCACATGCATTGACAATGCGCTGACGCATGTTGTCAGGCGTTGTCGGTGGATCACGATAGCAAATATCCTTTCCCCACAGAAAGAAATCCTGGGACGTCAGATCCGGTGAACGTGCGGGCCATGGTATGGTGCTTCGACGACCAATCCACCTGTCATGAAATATGCAATTCAATACCGCTTCAACCGCACGCGAACTTTGTGCCGGACATCCATCATGTTGGAAGCACATCGCCATTCTGTCATGCAGTGATACATCTTGTACTAACATCGGTAGAACATTACGTAGGAATTCAGCATACACTCCACCATTTAGATTGCCATCAATAAAATGGGGACCAATTATCCTTTCTCCCATAATGCCGCACCATATATTAACCCGCCAAGGTCGCTGATGTTCCACTTGTCGCAGCCATCGTGGATTTTCCGTTTCCCAGTAGTGCATATTATGCCTGTTTTCGTTACCGCTGTTCGTGAATGACGATTCGTCGCTAAATAGAACGCGTGCAAAAAATCTTTCATCGTCCCGTAATTTCTCTTGTGCCCAGTGGCAGAACTGTACACGACGTTCAAAGTCGTCGCCATGCAATTCCTGGTGCATATAAATATGGTACGGGTGCAATCGATGTTGATGTAGTATTCTCAAAACCGACGTTTTTGAGATTTCCGATTCTCGCGCAATTTGTCTGCTACTGACGTGCGGATCAGCCGCGATAGCAGCTCAAACACCTACTTGGGCATCATCATTTGTTGCAGGTTGTGGTTGACGTTTCACATGTGGCTGAACACTTCCTGTTTCCTTAAATAACGTAACTATCCGGCAAACGGTCCGGACACTTGGATGATGTCGTCCAGGATACCGAGCAGCATACATAGCACACGCCCTTTGGGCATTTTGATCACAATAGCCATACATCAACACAATATAGACCTTTTCCGAAGTTGGTAAACGGTCCATTTTAACACGGATGATGTATCACGAAGCAAATGCCGTCCACACTGGCGGAATGTTACGTGATACCACGTACTTAGACGTTTATGACTATTACAGCGCCATCTATCACAAAGCGAAAAAAGTCGTCCAACTAAAACATACATATTTCTTTATGTACTACACGAATATGTAATAGAAAATGGGGGTTCCTACTTTTAAAAGCACAGTTGATATCCGTTTGACCTATGGCAGCGCCATCTAGCGGGCCAACCATAGCGCCATCTGGTTTCCCCTTCAAGCTAGACGAGTTTCGTTCTTTGTAGTTTTTTCTTTTGATGCTTATTTCGTGAGATATTTGGCCCGGTCTCTATACACATATATATATGCACAGTCTGTATAAAAGAAATACAAAAACACAATAACATTTTAAACCAGCCATGGTTCGTTGCCAAGCTGATTTTGGAATTTATTATTCACAGAGACCTTTCACAGATGGGTGAAAACTGGATTGCAGCAGAGAGCGCTTCTTCGATCGCCAATGGTGCAATGCATATGTCTTTACGGCCGGGCTCAGCAGGTGAGGAGTTGGCTAATGCCTACATGGAAAGTCTTCGGACGGACTTCAATGGGCAGGAATGGACGTCCAACGGCGGCGCAATACTCAAGAAGTTGCTGATTCGACGTTGCAACGTCAACAAGGTAAGTCAAGAGCACAGAACCACATTACACCAGTTCAAGCGTTATGACCGTCACTCTCTCTCTACATATCCGTCTACAGTTTGCAAGCCAGGTTACAGTCTTTGACAGAGGGCGATTTGTTTACCCGTGCGAATGGTTCACCAGAAGAAAGAGTGCTGGTCCGCTCTGAGTCGTCAGTCTGGTTTTATGAGGAGCTCCACGAATTCCTCTCCCATGCTAAAATCTTCATCTCAGAGTATCACTTGCAACCTACGTCCTCAATTATTTGTTGTATATATTCCAGTCTCTGCCTTCCCTTACAGCTCTTATCCTCTTCAGCTTCCTCTAGTACTGTGCAGGTTATTCTCTGAAGTCGAAACACAGTCCTCCTGTCAGTGAACTGCATTATGCAGTAGACCTCCCCAGTTCTCAACAGTCCACCTAATGTTCAACAATGAGCACTACATCATAAATGCTTCGAATCTCTTTTTTTCTGGTTTTCGCACAGTTCATGATTTACTACCAGACAACGATGGGCTCCAAATGTACATTCCTAGAAATTTGTTCCTCAAATTAAGGCCTATGTTTGATGCTAGTACACTTCTTCTGGCCAAGAATGCCCTCTTTGCCTGTGCTAGTCTGCTTTTTATGACTTCCTTGCATCGTCCATCTTGGGTTATTTTGCTTCTGAAGAAGCAGAATTCCTGAACTTCGTCTACTTCGTTATCACCAGTTTTGATATTTAGCTTCTCGCTATTGTCATTTATGCAGCTTCTCATTATTTTCGTCTTTGTTCACTATACTCTCAGTCCATATGCTATGCTCGTTGGATTGTTCATTCCACTGGACGCCTCCTGTAACTCTTTTTCACCTTCACTGAGCGTGGCAATGTCACCTGCGATATCCTTTCGATTCCATGCTGGGTTGGGGATTTTCTCTGCCCAGGGACCGCGTGTTTGTGTTCTCCTCATCATTTCATACTAATCATCATCATCATTCGTGACAGTGGCCAGATTGGATTGTGAAAAAAAAATTGGACAGTGTAAAAATCGAGACTTCGTCCGGGCGCTGATGACCGCGCAGTTGAGCGCCCCACGAAACATCAACATCGATATCCTTTCAGCCTCAATTTTGATGGCGCTCCTCAACGTTTATTTTATTCCTGTCATTGCTTTTTCGATATATAAATTGAATAGTAGAAGCGAAGGACTGCATCATTGTCGTACCCCGTTTTTAATCGGAGCACTTCTTCGTCTTCCAGTCTTATAGTTACCCCCTGGATCTTGGAAATATTGTATGTTACCCGTCATTCCCTACTGCTTAGTCCTACTTTTTCTCAAAATTTCGAACATCTTGCACAATTTTTCTCTATCGAAAACTTTTTCCAGGTCGATAAATCCTAAGAACGTGTCATGATATTTCTTCAGTCTTGCTTCCATTTTGAAGAGTACCGTCAGGTCTACCTCTCTGGTGCCTTTACCTTTCTGAAAGCCTCCGTAAGCTTGAATCTCTCTAATTACATGTTCATGGTCTTCCCTGAGATATACATAGGAAGAAGTAATATATTGATTGACCCATCTAGGAATGTACGCTCTCAGAACTTTAACAGTAAACCACACCGTCATACGGAATGCATCTGTTGAAGTGTCTGTAACTGGACTTGGCTGTGCATCTCTTTGACACTTTTGCAATTACTAAATAGACCTGTAACGAAATGCGCTGGCGATTTTTGTACCTTCTCTCTATCCTTCCCTCTATTTCAGATCCTAGACTGCTTAGAAAGAGTTAAGTACTGGTTGAACGGCGGTTTGTAAGCTACCTCATTTGTTGACGGATTACAATTCCTGATGATTCTTCCAGTAAATCTCAGTCTGGTATCTGTCTTAAATGCTATTAGTTTTATGTGGTCGTTCCACTTTAAATCGTTCCGTTAACACACGTTCTTAGATGTATTATGAATGTGACTGCTCCCAGTGATCATTCTTACAACTTACGAACGCATGGACTCACAGCGATACTAAGTAATATAATTTTCTTGAAAACCGAGCCGTGTCAAGTGGATAAACGTTCACAAGTTTTTGCACGAGTGTTCCTGGGTATTGTTAAGTGCTGACATCTGCCACTACTTGGAATCACATTGTGTCACGTGTCTCACAGGAACACTCTTTCTCTCTCTTATCCTCTCTTCGCCTAAATTACTAATAAACAGTAGGCCAGTGGTGCCGCCCATAACATGTTTTCCTTTTACGACTTGCTTTCCAACTGGCTGCTGAAAACCAAGTATAAGTTCTTCTGCATATACTGCCGTGTTACCTGATAAGCAACTAGCTGCTACTTGCAGCGGAGTTCCCATATCAGCAGTTTTGTTATGATAAGGATGGCAAGTAAGCTACTATAATTATGTGTAATAACATCAGCTACCCTAACATGCCGGCCCTTTTCGGTAACTATAGCTCATGATGTCCACTCCCTCTCTACCCATTCCACTGTTCCAATGCACGATGCCGTGGTATGTGCTGCATCACTTGCCGTGCATTGTCTGCAGAGGGGTGTGGGCAAGAACGCTCATCTATGCATCGTGCTGTTGATGTAGTTACACATTAAGTACTTATACCTTCAAATGGTTAAAATGGCTCTGAGGTCATAAGTCCCCCAGAAGTTAGAACTACTTAAACCTAATTAACCTAAGGACAGCACACACATCCATGCCCGAGGCAGGATTCGAACCTGCGAAAGTATTAGGAAATGACGAGATACGATTGAAGTTCATTAAGGCTACAGACACAGCAATAAGAAATAGCTCAGTAGGCAGTACAATTGAAGAGGAGTGGACATTTCTAAAACGGTCAATCACAGAAGTTGGGAAGAAAAACATAGGTACAAAGAAGGTAACTGCGAAGAAACCATGGGTAAGAGAAGAAATACTTCACCTGAATTGATGAAAGAAGGAAGAACGATAATTCAGATATACAGAACAAGTCGCTGAGGAATGTAATAAATAGGAAATGCAGGGAAGCTAAAAGGAATGGCTGCATGAAAAATGTGAAGATATCGAAAAAAAATGATTTTCAGAATGACTAATTCAGCATACAGGAAAGTCAAAATAACCCTTGTCGAAATTAAAAGCAAGGGTAGTAACGTTAAGAGTGCAACGGGAATTCCACTGTTAAATGCAGAGGAGGGCGCGGATAGGTGGAAAGAGTACATGAAGCCCTCTATGAGGGTAAAGATTTGTCTGGTGTGATAGAAGAAGAAACAGGAGTCGATTTAGAAGAAGTAGGTGATGCGGTGTTGTAGTGAAAATTTAAGAGAGCTTTGGAGGACTTAAGATCAAATAAGGCAGAAGGGATAGATAACATTCCATCAGCATTTCTGAAATCATTGCGGGAAGTGGTAACAAAACGACTATTCACGTTGAGAATGTTGAAACGTCCCCTTAGGAAAATTATTGAATTACTGTGCTGATAAACCCCTTACGTTATTTGATTTTCAAGCAGCTGAGCAGAACTGAACGTAATCAGACATTTCGATCTTTACTTATTCTAATCAACACTAAACTCACACACAATATTTTCAGCGCAACACAATCTGACTTTCAAAAATCCCTACAAAAGAATGGCCCTGACTGACAATGTATTTACCTTAATAGTGTTCAAAAGTCATTATATATATATACAGGGTGAGTCACCTAACATTTCCGCTGGATATATTTCGTAAACCACATCAAATACTGACGAACCGATTCCACAGACCGAACGTGAGGAGAGGGGCTAGTGTAATTGTTTAATACAAACCATACAAAAATGCACGGAAGTATGTTTTTTAACACAAACTTACGTTTTTTTAAATGGAACCACGTTAGTTTTGTTAGCACATCTGAACATATGAACAAATACATAATCAGTGCCGTTTGTTGCATTGTAAAATGTTAATTGCATCCGAAGATATTGTAACCTAAAGTTGACGCTTGAGTACCACTCCTATGCGTTTCATAGGACGTGGAGGACGCATAAATTGGCCAGCCCGTTCTCCTGATCTTACACCTCTGGACTTCTTTCTGTGGGGTACGTTAAGGGAGAATGTGTACCGTGATGTGCCTACAACCCCAGAGGATATGAAGCAACGTATTGTGGCAGCCTGCGGCGACATTACACCAGATGTACTGCGGCGTGTACGACATTCATTACGCCAGAGATTGCAATTGTGTGCAGCAAATGCTGGCCACCACATTGAACATCTAATGGCCTGACATCTCGGGACACACTCTATTCCACTCCGTAATTGAAAACGGAAACCACGTGTGTACGTGTATCTCACCTCTCATGGTAATGTACATGTGCGTCAGTGAAAAAGACGAATAAAAAGGTGTTAGCATGTGGACGTAATGTGCTGTTCCAGTCTCTTCTGTACCTAAGGTCCATCACCGTTCCCTTTGGATCCCTACGTAATTCGGTGCTCTCCGATACACACGATCGAACAGCGGAGGAGTGGTACTCAAGCGTCAACTTTAGGTTACAATATCTCCGGATGTAATTAACATTTTACAATGCAACAAATGGCACTGATAACGTATTTGTTTATATGTTCAGATGTGCTAACAAAACTAACGGGGTAACATTTAAAAAAACGTAGGTTTGTGTTAAAAAACATACTTCCGTTAATTTTTTTATGGTTTACATTAACCAATTACAGTAGCCCCTCTTCTCACGTTCTGTCTGTGGAATCGATTCGTCAGTATTTGATGTGGTTTACGAAGTATATCCAGCGGTAATGTTAGGTGACTCACCCTGTATATGTCAGTTCATGACATCCAGTCTTACAAATTTACTGTCTCTGATGGACACACGTCCAGATAATCCGCTCTCAAAAGTGCACCATCTTTCTCCCCACATCCACCACTGCTGGCGGCTCACCTCCAAATGCGCAACGATACGCGCTGTTAACAGCCGACTGCCCAACACTACAACAGCAAATTCCAACAATGCAAACCAGCCACAGACTGCACATAGCACAGTCAGTGATATTCATATAGGGCGCTACAGGGCGTTACCAACATAAAAACCTAAACAGCCTACTTACAATGTACGAGTCTTGCGACATACCAGCTGACTTTCGGAAAAACATCTTCTACACAATTCCAAAGACTGCAAGAGCTGACAAGTGCGAGAATTATAGCACAATCAGCGTAACAGCTCAAGCATCCAAGTATAATATACGAAAGAATGGGAAATAAAACTGAGGTTGTGTTAGATGACGATCAGTTTGGGTTTAGGAAAGGTAAAGGCAACAGGGACGCAATTCTGACGTTACGGTTGGTAACGGAAGCAAGAATGAGGAAAAATCAGTACGTGTTCGTAGAATTTGTCGACCTACAGTAAGCGTTATACAACGCAAAATAATGCAATATGTTCAAAATTCTGTGCAAAAATGGGATTAAGCTGTATGGAAAGAAGGATAATATACAATATCTACGAGGGCGTGCTAAAAATTAATGCCTTCGAAATTCTTATGTGAAAACTTCTTCAGCTTTTTAAATAAAATGGACACTTAACATTCTACGTCTCAGCACTTCGTGTCTACATATTTGCAGCCCTCTGCCGCTAGAGGACACCAAATTGTAGCATTCAAGATGAGGTGTATAGCGTAATTACACTCCTGGAAATGGAAAAAAGAACACATTGACACCGGTGTGTCAGACCCACCATACTTGCTCCGGACACTACGAGAGGGCTGTACAAGCAATGATCACACGCACGGCACAGCGGACACACCAGGAACCGCGGTGTTGGCCGTCGAATGGCGCTAGCTGCCCAGCATTTGTGCACCGCCGCCGTCAGTGTCAGCCAGTTTGCCGTGGCATACGGAGCTCCATCGCAGTCTTTAACACTGGTAGCATGCCGCGACAGCGTGGACGTGAACCGTATGTGCAGTTGACGGACTTTGAGCGAGGGCGTATAGTGGGCATGCGGGAGGCCGGGTGGACGTACCGCCGAATTGCTCAACACGTGGGGAGTGAGGTCTCCACAGTACATCGATGTTGTCGCCAGTGGTCGGCGGAAGGTGCACGTGCCCGTCGACCTGGGACCGGACCGCAGCGACGCACGAATGCACGCCAAGACCGTAGGATCCTACGCAGTGCCGTAGGGGACCGTACCGCCACTTCCCAGCAAATTAGGGACACTGTTGCTCCTGGGGTATCGGCGAGGACCATTCGCAACCGTCTCCATGAAGCTGGGCTACGGTCCCGCACACCGTTAGGCCGTCTTCCGCTCACGCCCCAACGTCGTGCAGCTCGCCTCCAGTGGTGTCGCGACAGGCGTGAATGGAGGGACGAATGGAGACGTGTCGTCTTCAGCGATGAGAGTCGCTTCTGCCTTGGTGCCAATGATGGTCGTATGCGTGTTTGGCGCCGTGCAGGTGAGCGCCACAATCAGGACTGCATACGACCGAGGCACACACGGCCAACACCCGGCATCATGGTGTGGGGAGCGATCTCCTACACTGGCCGTACACCACTGGTGATCGTCGAGGGGACACTGAATAGTGCACGGTACATCCAAACCGTCATCGAACCCATAGTTCTACCATTCCTAGACTGGCAAGGGAACTTGCTGTTCCAACAGGACAATGCACGTCCGCATGTATCCCGTGCCACCCAACGTGCTCTAGAAGGTGTAAGTCAACTACCCTGGCCAGCAAGATCTCCGGATCTGTCCCCCATTGAGCATGTTTGGGACTGGATGAAGCGTCGTCTCACGCGGTCTGCACGTCCAGCACGAACGCTGGTCCAACTGAGGCGCCAGGTGGAAATGGCATGGCTAGCCGTTCCACAGGACTACATCCAGCATCTCCAGGATCGTCTCCATGGGAGAATAGCAGCCTGCATTGCTGCGAAAGGTGGATATACACTGTACTATTGCCGACATTGTGCATGCTCTGTTGCCTGTGTCTATGTGCCTGTGGTTCTGTCAGTGTGATCATGTGATGTATCTGACCCCAGGAATGTGTCAATAAAGTTTCCGCTTCCTGGGACAATGAATTCACGGTGTTCTTATTTCAATTTCCAGGAGTGTATGTCGTTGGTGTAGAACAGCGTGCTGTAATCGAGTTTCGAATTCGAAGAGCTCGTCCACATTTGGAGCCATTGTCCTTCAGCAAGAAAATGGGATCCCACACACGCGCACTTCCACACTTGCAACAATCCGATGCTTTGGGTTCACTGTCGTCAACCATCTACAATACAGCCACGACTTTTCCCCATCTGATTTTCAACTTGTTTCCAAAACTTAAACAATATCTTCGGGGTCTTCACTTTGGTAGTGATGAATCCGTGCAAGGAGAGATGAAGTTGTGGTTCCGTCAACAAAGTCAAACATTTCATCTGATCCATCGACATGAAGAATGTTTGTCTATTGGAATAAAATGTTCCATCGAAATACAATGGCAGTCGCGAGGTCGCTTAGGGCCAAGAGCCGGCCGCTGTGGCCGAGCGGTCTTAGGCGCTTCAGTCCAGAACGGCGCTGCTGCTACGGTCGCAGGTTCGAGTCCTGCCTCGGGCATGGATGTGTGTGATGTCCTTAGGTTAGTTGGGTTTAAGTAGTTCTAAGTCTAGGGGACTGATGACCTCAGATGTTAGCTGAGCCATTTGAACCATTAGGGCCAAGAACTGCATCAAACCGCCTCCACCGTCACACTAGACGGCTAACAGGCCAAGGCGGGAACGGGTTGGACACGAAAACAGATTCGCGCCATCTAGCAAGAAGTGATCGAACTACAGACAAGAGTAAATGAAACATTGCATGAACAATTTAACACTACAGGCAACAACAGCAACTAGTGCATGAAATTTACGACTTACTGTAACGGTCTTATTTCACAAAAGAAATGTAGTTCAAAAACTGTATGTAGAATATATAAAAATGGAAAGGAATACGATATTTAAGAGTCTACATTAAGGAGAGTAAAGCCTTTCAGACCATTTTTTGTTAGCGGCTCTATACCTTGAAAAAAGTTTTTGTTGTGTAATTGCAACTGTCCGTTAAGGACGAGACTGTCCTTGCTAGTGAATCTGCTTCAAAAATTCGAATTTTTTTCCGTCTTAAATCATTATTTTGAGTTTTTTGAACAAAATTCTAGTTGAATGAATCGATTCGGACATTGGGAACATCTTTAAAAATTTAAATATATGTCGGTACGCGGCAACGGCCGTGTTTCCGCTGCGGTTGGATGTCAAATGGCGTCATTATTATTTTGTCACTTCGAAGAGATACACTGCGTAATCGTTTTTTGAGTTGGCAACCCTGTTAGCACACATGCTTTCCGATGCTTTTTTATTTCTTTTTGTATATCTGTGGTTTTCGAGAGTTGTTTGTGTTTAAACTTCTGTACGTTGTTGAGTTGTTGGTACAGTGTCATCCTCGGAAGTCGTTATGCCTGAAAAAAAGTGTTTTGGAACGGGAATATGTAAGTTTTATGGTAATCAGTTTACTTCGTTGGAAAGTAGAGGCTGTTAATTACATCCACAAACCAACTGGATGTTATGTCGACTCCGCCAAGTGCCTCAAGACAGAAGCTAAAATATTTGAATACCCAGTGATGTTCCTACAAAATATGTTCAAAACACTGTAACGGAATGTGCTTCCATAATTGCTGAATTGAGTGTTTTATGTTCGCTTCTAAAGAACGCTGCTGTGTGCGCGCTTTGTGGAAAAGGTGGTATTAAAATCGTCGAAGATTCTGAAGGCAGGAAAGGTGTGACTAGTAAGTTAAAAGTGTTTTGTGATCTCTGTGGGGTAACTAAAACTGGGTATTCTTCTGGATTGTGCAAAGGAAGAGTTTATAACACAAATATCAGACTTGCATATGGAATGAGGTGTGTTGGGAAGGGTAGAAAGGCAGTTCTAACATTTTGTGCTATTATGAATTTGTCCCCACCTACAAGATTTGATAAGTACACACAGCTACTTCTTGACAGTCTTGGTCAAGTGAGTGCTGTGTCTGTGAAGAAAGCAGTAGAAGAAAGTGTGTCATGCAATGAAGGTGACACTGATATAGCTGAAGCGTGGTCACCTATCATTGAATGGTGTTTTCACCACAACATCCCTACAAAATGGAAAGGTGGTTGACATAGAATGTATGACAAAGTACTGCCATGGTTGCAAAGGAAATAACTAGGCTCATGTTTGTGTTCAGAATTTTTCCGGGTACAGTGGTGGAATGGAATTAGAGGAAGTTTTCAGAATATTTCAAAGATCAGAAGAGAATTATGGTGTACGGTATGTGAAATACCTTGGAGATGGAGGCCCCAAAGGGTTTGCAAATTTGTTGGAAAATATACCTTATGGAAGAACTGTAAAAATTGAAAAGTTAGAGTATGTTGCTCATTTCCAAAAGGGGATGGGCACACCTTTACATAAGCTAATAAAAGACATGAAGGGGAAAAGCTCAGTGATGGCAAACCAATTGGTGGTCAGCGTCATTTTACTAAAGAAGAGGTGGACAAACTGCATCACTATTGTGGTTTAGCCATAAGAAGGAATCGAACAATATTGAGGCCACGAAGAAAGCAGTATGGGCTACCTTCTTTCATAAAACTTCTACAGATGACCATCCACAGCATGCTCTCTGCTCTCAGGTGAAGACGCATGGTGTGGATACAGAAAAGCAATAGCAAATGGCGAGACTTATGCACACCATCACTCCCTGCCATTTGAGGTATTGGAAGCAATTAAGCCTATATACAGAACCTAAGTGACACTAAACTATTGTCACGGTGCTTACATGGAAAGACACAAAATGTTAATAAATGTTTCAACCATCTGATATGGGAACGCCTGCCTAAAACTGTGTTTTTTGGTTTCAATACCATGAGATTAGGTGCATTAGATGCAGTTATTTGCTTTAGTGATGAGGCAGTTAGCATATGTCATGTTTTAGAGTTGTTGGGACTAACTTCTGGTTTCAATATGAGACAAGCACTAATGGCAATCGAATCCTTGAGAGTGACCGAAGGCGAAAAATGGGTTCTTGAGGCAACTAAATACGTCGTTGTTGTTGTTGTTGTCTTCAGTCCTGAGACTGGTTTGATGCAGCTCTCCATGCTACTCTATCCTGTGCAAGCTTTTTCATCTCCCAGTACCTACTGCAACCTACATCCTTCTGAATCTGCTTAGTGTATTCATCTCTTGGTCTCCCTCTGCGATTTTTACCCTCCACGCTGCCCTCCAATACTAACTTGGTGATCCCTTGATGCCTCAGAACATGTCCTACCAACCGATCCCTTCTTCTGGTCAAGTTGTGCCACAAACTTCTCTTCTCCCCAATCCTATTCAATACTTCCTCATTAGTTATGTGATCTACCCATCTAATCTTCAGCATTCTTCTGTAGCACCACATTTCGAAAGCTTCTATTCTCTTCTTGTCCAAACTATTTATCGTCCATGTTTCACTTCCATACATGGCTACACTCCATACGAATACTTTCAGAAATGACTTCCTGACACTTAAATCAATACTGGATGTTAACAAATTTCTCTTCTTCAGAAACGCTTTCCTTGCCATTGCCAGCCTACATTTTATATCCTCTCTACTTCGACCATCATCAGTTACTTTGCTCCCCAAATAGCAAAACTCCTTTACTACTTTAAGTGCCTCATTTCCTAATCTAATTCCCTCAGCATCACCCGACTTAATTAGACTACATTCCATTATCCTTGTTTTGCTTTTGTTGATGTTCATCTTATATCCTCCTTTCAAGACACTGTCCATTCCATTCAACTGCTCTTCCAAGTCCTTTGCTGTCTCTGACAGAATTACAATGTCATCGGCGAACCTCAAAGTTTTTATTTCTTCTCCATGAATTTTAATACCTACTCCGAATTTTTCTTTTGTTTCCTTTATTGCTTGCTCAATATACAGATTGAACAACATCGGGGAGAGGCTACAACCTTGTCTTACTCCCTTCCCGACCACTGCTTCCCTTTCATGTCCCTCGACTCTTATAACTGCCATCTGGTTTCTGTACAAATTGTAAATAGCCTTTCGCTCCCTGTATTTTATCCCTGCCACCTTTAGAATTTGAAAGAGAGTATTCCAATCAACATTGTCAAAAGCTTTCTCTAAGTCTACAAATGCTAGAAACGTAGGTTTGCCTTTCCTTAATCTTTCTTCTAAGATAAGTCGTAAGGTCAGTATTGCCTCACGTGTTCCAGTGTTTCTACGGAATCCAAACTGATCTTCCCCGAGGTTGGCTTCTACTACTTTTTCCATTCGTCTGTAAAGAATTCGTGTTAGTATTTTGCAGCTGTGACTTATTAAGCTGATAGTTCGGTAATTTTCACATCTGTCAACACCTGCTTTCTTTGGGATTGGAATTATTATATTCTTCTTAAAGTCTGAGGGTATTTCGCCTGTTTCATACATCTTGCTCACCAGATGGTAGAGTTTTGTCAGGACTGGCTCTCCCACGGCCGTCAGTAGTTCCAATGGAATATTGTCTACTCCGGGGGCCTTGTTTCGACTCAGATCTTTCAGTGCTCTGTCAAACTCTTCACGCAGTATCATATCTCCCATTTCATCTTCATCTACATCCTCTTCCATTTCCATAATATTGTCCTCAAGTACATCGCCCCTGTATAGACCCTCTATATACTCCTTCCACCTTTCTGCTTTCCCTTCTTTGCTTAGAACTGGGTTTCCATCTGAGCTCTTGATATTCATACAAGTCGTTCTCTTATCTCCAAAGGTCTCTTTAATTTTCCTGTAGGCGGTATCTATCTTACCCCTAGTGAGATAGGCCTCTACATCCTTACATTTGTCCTCTAGCCATCCCTGCTTAGCCATTTTGCACTTCCTGTCGATCTCATTTTTGAGACGTTTGTATTCCTTTTTGCCTGTTTCAGTTACTGCATTTTTATATTTTCTCCTTTCATCAATTAAATTCAGTATTTCTTCTGTTACCCAAGGATTTCTACTAGCCCTCGTCTTTTTACCTACTTGATCCTCTGCTGCCTTCACTACTTCATCCCTCAAAGCTACCCATTCTTCTTCTACTGTATTTATTTCCCCCATTCCTGTCAATTGCTCCCTTATGCTCTCCCTGAATCTCTGTACAACCTCTGGTTCTCTTAGTTTATCCAGGTCCCATCTCCTTAAATTCCCACCTTTTTGCAGTTTCTTCAGTTTTAATCTACAGGTCATAACCAATAGATTGTGGTCAGAGTCCACATCTGCCCCTGGAAATGTCTTACAATTTAAAACCTGGTTCCTAAATCTCTGTCTTACCATTATATAATCTATCTGATACCTTTTAGTATCTCCAGGGTTCTTCCATGTATACAACCTTCTTTCATGATTCTTAAACCAAGTGTTAGTTATGATTATGTTGTGCTCTGTGCAAAATTCTACAAGGCGGCTTCCTCTTTCATTTCTGTCCCCCAGTCCATATTCACCTACTATGTTTCCTTCTCTCCCTTTTCCTACACTCGAATTCCAGTCACCCATGACTATTAAATTTTCGTCTCCCTTCACAATCTGAATAATTTCTTTTATTTCATCATACATTTCTTCAATTTCTTCGTCATCTGCAGAGCTAGTTGGCATATAAACTTGTACTACTGTAGTAGGTGTGGGCTTCGTATCTATCTTGGCCACAATAATGCGTTCACTATGCTGTTTGTAGTAGCTTACCCGCATTCCTATTTTCCTATTCATTATTAAACCTACTCCTGCATTACCCCTATTTGATTTTGTGTTTATAACCCTGTAGTCACCTGACCAGAAGTCTTGTTCCTCCTGCCACCGAACTTCACTAATTCCCACTATATCTAACTTCAACCTATCCATTTCCCTTTTTAAATTTTCTAACCTACCTGCCCGATTAAGGGATCTGACATTCCACGCTCCGATCCGTAGAACGCCAGTTTTCTTTCTCCTGATAACGACATCCTCTTGAGTAGTCCCCGCCCGGAGATCCGAATGGGGGACTATTGTACCTCCGGAATATTTTACCCAAGAGGACGCCATCATCATGTAATCATACAGTAAAGCTGCATGCCCTCGGGAAAAATTACGGCTGTAGTTTCCCCTTGCTTTCAGCCGTTCGCAGTACCAGCACAGCAAGGCCGTTTTGGTTATTGTTACAAGGCCAGATCAGTCAATCATCCAGACTGTTGCCCTTGCAACTACTGAAAAGGCTGCTGCCCCTCTTCAGGAACCACACGTTTGTCTGGCCTCTCAACAGATACCCCTCCGTTGTGGTTGCACCTACGGTACGGCTATCTGTATCGCTGAGGCACGCAAGCCTCCCCACCAACGGCAAGGTCCATGGTTCATGGGGGGGACTAAATACGTCAGAATAGCACAAATGAGCAAAAAGGGAAGAGAGAAGATGAGGAACACACAAACCAAGAATATTATGCAACCGGAGGGTTTTAAGAACAACAGAGGTGAGTAACAGATGAGATGTACCATTAAACTGAATTTCCCAGGAATCAAATTTTCTGAGATGTTTATTTTATGCAAAAAAAAAAAAGTTTTTCAGCTTCAGGTCTGAAATTGTTTTGTGATATTTCAGGCTACCATTTGGAGAAAAGTAGACTACAGATACCAGCTTATTATCACCAGGACGAAAAAAATATACCCTTATTAATTATAAAAATTACCTTAATTTTAATTGTCTAATTTATGTATTTATAGTGTAAAAACTATTCAGTGAAATCATTTGATTGTAGTCCACTTGTTAGATAATAATGTCATAAATGTGTGCATGAAGTTTTAAGCATCTAAGAAAAGTAGATAATAATTCAATAGACTTCAAACATGGACCAGCCAGAAAAATTTTAAATTACTGACCGACGTAAGTTTTTGTATAATAAAGGTTATGTCAAAACTATTCTGATTATTCTTATACCAAAATCGTCATCCTTAAAACACTTTCACTGTCCTAAAATTTCTTTGTATTCAGAGTTCGCATTGTGTAGGTAGACCCTCATGAACTTTATGAAAATTCTTACTGTTTTTCCAGCTGTTCACTGGCAAGTTACCTTAAAAATCTCTAGCTCTTCTCCTGCATTCTCCGAGTGCAAGATTTGGACGTCTCTTACATCTTTCGGATTATGTCCTTTGATTAACAAATTGTCAGCGAAAGTTGAATTGTGAACATTGGTGTCTTTTTTTGCCGAGAATGTGTTCCTTAAATCTTGTCGAAATAGCTGGGCCTGTTTGGTCTATGTAATAGGCAGGACAACTGCCGCAAATAATTTTAAAAACACCAGAATTCTGCAGAGGGGAAAGCGCAGGTTTCAAGTTATATATGATGTTACTTTTTAAAGAATTATTAGTGGAGAAGGCTACTCTACAGTTTTATTTATGTTGAAGCAAACGCTGGATCCTGTAAGAAATTGAACCCATAAATGGTACAGCGATAATTTTTTCTTTTCATTAGGTTCGTTATTAGAACGGTCTAGGGTGGTAACTCTCTTATTGGGTTTCCTATTAAAATACTATCTACTATAGAAGGATCATAGCCATTATTGACAGCAACAGTTTTAATCAGATTGCTTTCAGAACTGAAATTTTCAGGAGAAAGTGGGGTGAATTTTCTAGATCTCACTCTTACAATAGTAGACGACAAAATTAGCTTCAGTATCTTCCGTAAAGAAACCAGTTCTAATCAAATTATTCCATTCATATTAGTACATCTTCATACTTATAATCTGGCCTTTTTTTCATTCAGCTATTCATAGAGCCATCTCCACCCCCTATCTCTTCTCTATCGATTCCTGTTCCATATTTTGTCACATATTCTCCCTCATAGAGGCCTTCGATGTGCTCTTTCCACCTACCTGCTCTCTCCTCTGCATTTAGTAGTGGAATTTACGTTACGCTCTTAATGTTACCACTCTTGCTTTTAATTTCACTGAAGGTTTTTTTTTTTACTTTCCTATATGCTGAGTCAGACCTTCCAACGATCATTTGTTTTTAGATTTCTTCACAATTTTCATGGAGCCATTTCGTCTTAGCTTCACTGCACTTACTATTATTTCATTCCTCAGCGGCTACTATTTTGTATTCCTGAATTTCCCCGAACATTTTTGAACTTCCTTCTTTCATCGATCAACTGAAGTATTTCTTCTGTTACCAATAGTTCCTTCGCAGTTACCTTCTTTGTACCTATATTTATCTATACAAATTCTGCGAGTGTCCTCTTTAGAGATGTCCATGTCCCTTCACTCTAACTGCCTACTGAGCTATTCCTTATTGCTATATCTAGACCCTTAGAGAAATTTAATCGTATTTCGTCATTCTTTAGTACTTCCATAGCACACTTCTTTGCGTATCGATTCTCCCTAAATAATCTTATAAACTTCAGCCTACTCTTCCTCACCACGATGTTGCGATCTGAGTCTATATCTGCTCCTGAATATGGCTTACAATCCACTACTTGATTTCGGAATCTTTGTCTGACCATGACGTAATCTGACGGAAATCTTCCAGTATCACCCGGCCAAGTATATCTCCTCCTCTCGTGATTCTTGAACAGAGTACTCGCTATTACTAGCTGAAATTTATTGCATAATTCAATGAATCCTTCTCCTATCTCACTCCTCGTACTAAGCACATATCCTCCCGTAACTCTTTCTTCTATCCCTCCCCTATAACCGCATTCCAGTCATCCGTCATTATCAGATTTTCATACCCCCTTACATACTGGTTAACGCGTTCAGTATTCTCGTATACTTTCTCTGTCTCTTCATCTTCATCCTGATATGTCAACACACATAATACATGGTTTCCTGTCGACTATGATGAGAAAAACCATATCACTGAGCTGTTCATAGGTACACCCTATCTGCCCTACGTTTCTGTTCATAACGAATCCTACTCTCTTTATAGCGTTTTCCACTGCTATTGATGTGACCTTCTACTCAATTCACCAGTAATCTTGCTCTTCTTTCCATTTCCCTTTACTGGCCCCCACGATATCTAGATTGAGTTCTTTTAGTTCCATTTTAAGATTTTCTAGCTTGCTACCATGTTTAAACCTCTGCACTCCATGCCCCTACTCGTAGGACGTTATCGTTTCGTTGGTTATTCAGTCATTCTCTCATGGTCACGTCCCCATTGGCAGTTCCCTCCCGGACATCTGAATGGGGGAGTATTCCGGAATCTTTTGCAATGGAGAGATCGCCATGATATTATTTTTCATGTACAGGACATATGCCATGTGGATAACACATTGCCGGCCGCGGTGGCCAAGCGGTTCTAGGCGCTTCAGTCCGGAACTGCGCGACTGCTACGGACGCAGGTTCGAATCCTGCCTTGGGCGTGGATGTGAGTGATGTCCTTAGGTTAGTTAGGTTTACGTTGTTCTAAGTTCTAGGGGACTGATGACCTCAGATGTTAAGTCCCATAGTGCTCAGAGCCGTTTGAACCATTTTTTGATAACACATTATGTGTCTTTAGAACAGTGGCCTCTACAGCTTTCTTCATCCTCATACCCTTGATCACTGCTGATCCCTTCACATTTAGGGGCAGTTCCCCACCCCAATGGCAAGAGAGTGCCCTGAACCTATGTCCGCTCTTCCTCTCCCTTTGACAAGGTCATTGTCAGAATGAGGGTGACTTCTTAAGCCGGAAGTCACTGGCCGTAACACTAATGATTTTTATTCAGAACTTAAGTGGTGGCGGGGTTCGAACCCAGGATCGGGGACGTTTTGATTACTAATCAAAGGCGCTACACCTAGACTATTGTATATAAAGGCAGTGGACTGGCAGGACTGTAATTTATTTAATTATTTATTTACTTATTATTTATTTATTTACACGTCAAGATCTGTAGAACCAAATTGAGGAGCAAATCTCCAAGGTCATGGAACATGTCAATACATTTACCACATAAAAGTAATAACAGATAAAAATAAAATGATTATGAACCCAAAAAAGTGAATCCATAAGTTTAAGTAAACGCAATCAACAATACAACAAAAATCACCTTCATTTTTCAAGGAACTCCTCAACAGAATAGAGGAAACTCTTCAGTTTAGATTTGAAAGCGCGTGCTAAGGTTCTTGAATTCGAGCCATAGCTTACTGAAAATGAAAGCAGCAGTATACCGCACACCTTTCTGCACAAGAGTTAAGGAAGTCCGATCCAAAAGCTCGTTTGATTTCTGCCGAGTATTAACAGAGTGAAAGCTGCTTATTCTTGGGAATAAGCTAATATCGTTAACAAGAAATGACAATAAGGAATATATATATATATATATATATATATATATATATATATATATATATATATATATACAGGGTGAGTCACCTAATATTACCGCTGGATATATTTCGTAAACCACACCAAATACTGACGAATTGATTCCACAGACCGAACGTGAGGAGAGGGGCTACTGTAATTGGTTAATACAAACCATAAAAAAATGCACGGAAGTATGTTTTTTAACACAAACCTACGTTTTTTTTAAATGGAACCCCTTTAGTTTTGTTAGCACATCTGAACATATAAACAAATACGTAATCAGTGCCGTTTGTTGCATTGTAAAATGTTAATTACATTCGGAGATATTGTAACCTAAAGTTGACGGAGTGGAATAGAGTGTGTCCCGACATGTCAGGCCAATAGATGTTCAATGTGGTGGCCATCAATTGCTGCACACAATTGCAATCTCTGGCGTAATGATTGTCGTACACGCCGCAGTACATGTGGTGTAATGTCGCCGCAGGCTGCCACAATACGTTGTTTCATATCCTCTGGGGTTGTAGGCACATCACGGTACACATTCTCCTTTAACGTACCCTACAGAAAGAAGTCCAGAGGTGTAAGATCAGGAGAACGGGCTGGCCAATTTATGCGTCCTCCATGTCCTATGAAACGCCCGTCGAACATCTTGTCAAGGGTCAGCCTAGTGTTAATTGCGGAATGTGCAAGTGCACCATCATGCTGATACCACATACGTCGACGCGTTTCCAGTGGGACATTTTCGAGCAACGTTGGCAGATCATTCTGTAGGAACGCGATGTATGTTGCAGCTGTTTGGGCTCCTGCAATGAAGTGAGGACCAATGAGGTGGTCGCCAATGATTCCGCACCATACATTTACAGTCCACGGTCGCTGTCGCTCTACCTGTCTGAGTCAGCGAGGATTGTCTACGGACCAGTAATGCATGTTCCGTAGATTCACTGCCCCGTGGTTAGAAACCCGCTTCATCGGTAAACAGGTACAACTGCAACGTATTCTCTGTTAATGCCCACTGACAGAATTGCACTCGATGATTAAAGTCATCACCATGTAATTGCTGATGTAGCGACACATGAAACGGGTGAAAGCGGTGACGATGCAGTATGCGCATGACACTACTTTGACTCAGTCCACCGGCTCTCGCAATGTCCCATGTACTCATGTGTGGGTTCATGGCAACAGCAGCTAACACACCAACTGCACCCGCTTCTCCTGTGACGGGCCTGTTACGGACCCGTTTGCGTGCTACGACCATACCTGTTCCATACAGTTGGCGGTAGATGTTTTGCAATGTGCGGCACGTTGGATGCTCTCTGTCCGGGTACCGTTCTGCATACACCCTGCAGGCTTCAGCTGCATTTCGTCGACACTCGCCATAGATGAGTATCATCTCCGCCTTTTCAGACTTCGAATACACCATGATCACAGTTCCTACAACTCTACACTATCACAGACGTCTGGTAACACGGTGTACTACTGTTGGTCTGCGTGCGGAGACGAATGCAGAATAACAATAGCAGCAAGCGCTACATGCGGACACTGCGACAGCTAGACCAAACCACAACAGTGCACTACAGCCACACTCGTAAACACGGTCGTCATCGTAAACATGTCCCTGCAGATGTTGCTCGCCGACCGTGGCCCGTGTTTGTTACAACACGCAACTGAACGTCGGAGGTTTCAAGCGTCAACTTTAGGTTACAATATCTCCGGATGTAACTAACATTTTACAATGCAACAAACGGCACTGATTACGCATTGGTTTATATGTTCAGATGTGCTAACAAAACTAACGTGGTTCCATTTAAAAAAAACGTAGGTTTGTGTTAAAAAACATACTTCCGTGCATTTTTGTATGGTTTGTATTAAACAATTACACTAGCCCCTCTCCTCACGTTCGGTCTGTGGAATCCGTTCGTCAGTGTTTGATGTGGTTTACGAAATACATCCAGCGGTAACGTTAGGTGACTCACCCTGTATATATATATATATATATATATATATATATATATATATATATATATATATATATATTTTCTCTGTTAATGCCCACTGACAGAATTGCACTCGATGATTAAAGTCATCACCATGTAATTGCTGATGTAGCGAAACGGGTGAAAGCGGTGACGATGCAGTATGCGCATGACACTACTTTGACTCAGTCCACCGGCTCTCGCAATGTCCCGTGTACTCTTGTGTGGGTTCATGGCAACAGCAGCTAACACACCAACTGCACCCGCTTCTCCTGTGACGGGCCTGTTACGGACCCGTTTGCGTATATATATATATATATATATATATATATATATATATATATATATATATACTGAGAAACCAATGTCAAATACCAAGACTCGTGGACAAAGGTCGACAAGACGATCATGAACTTACCCCACTTATTGTCCAAACCACCTGTTTCTGAGCCAGAAATATCCTTTTAGAATAGGAAGAGTTACCCCAAAATGTAATACCATTTGACATAAGCGAATGAAAATAAGCAAAGTAGACTAATTTTCGTGTCGAACAATCACTCACTTCAGATACCGTCCAATTAATAAAAATGGCAGTATTAAGTCTTTGAAAAAGCATTAGTTTATTTTCTACAAGCAATGAACTTACGTCATGCACTGCACTATTTGAAACCAGGCCAATGTTGCACACAACATCCTTTACTACCAAGCTAGTGTCATCAGGAAATAGAAATATTTTAGAGTTATCTGTAATACTAGACGGCATATCATTTATATAAATAAGGAACAAGAGTGGTCCCAACACTGATCCCTGGGGCAGTCTCTCCCCCCCCCCCCCCCCCCCCCCACTTGACTGTACCCCACTCAGACCCGAAACCACAGCCATTCTCTACATTGTGAATAATAACCTTTTGCTGTCTGTTGCTAAAGTAAGAGGTGAACCAGTTGTGAGCTACTCCCTATATTCCGTAATGGTCCAACTTCTGGAGCAATGTTTTGTGATCAACACAATCAAACGCCTTAGTTAAATCAAAAAATATGCCTAGCGCTCGAAACCTTTTGTTTAACCCATCCGGTACCTCTCAAAGAAAAGAGAATATAGTATTTTCAGTTCTTAAACGACTTCTAAAGCCGAACTGTACATATGACAGCATTTAGTATAACATAAAATGATCAATTATCCTTCACCCAAAATGATCAATTATCTTGTGTATACAGCCTTTTCAATAACTTTAGCAAACACTGATGGCATAGATATACGTCCAAAATTGTCTACATTTTCCTTTTCTCCCTTTTTATAAAGTTACTTTACTACTGAGTACTTTAATCGTTCAGGAAACGGATCATACCTAAAGGAAAAATTACAAATATGGCTAAATACAGGGCTAACATGTGCAGCACGATACTTAAATATATTGCTAGGCACTCCATCATATCCATGAGAGTCCTTGGTCTTCAGTGATTTAATTACTGACTAGAACTCCCCCTTGTGTGTATGACAGAGGATTATTTCAGACGTCAATCTCGGTAAGGCATTTGCCAAGATAGTTATATGATTCCCTGTAGAAACTAAATTTTTATTTAATTCAGCAGTAACGCTCAGAAAATGATTATTAAACACTGTACATAGATCTGATTTACCAGTAACAGAAATATTTTTACTACAGACTTACTTTATATCATCGACCTTGTGTTGCTGATCAGGCACTTCCTTCACAACTGACCATATGGTTTTAATTTTATCCTGTGAATTAAGTGTTCTGTTTACATACCACAAACTCAGGTGATTCAGGTAGAAAGGTTTCCGACGTGATCATGGCTGCACGACGGGAAGCAAGAGATTTTGAAAGCGGTTTGGTTTGGAAACTTAGAAATTTGTGGTAAGATCCATTGGTCGTTAAGCTTACACTCTATTTAATCTAACTTAAACTAACTTACGCTAAGGAAAACACACACACACACCCATGCCCGAGGAAGGACTGGAACCTCCGACGTGGGGGACCGCGTGTACCATGACAAGGACCGGATTGGTACTTGGAGCTAAAGGCATTGGACATTTCATTTAGGAAATCGTCAGGGAATTCAATATTTCGAGATCTGCAGTGTCAAGAGTGTGCCAAGAATACCTCTCACCACGGACAACTCAGTGGTCGACGGGCGTCACTTAACCACTGAGAGCAGCGGCGTTTGCGTAGAGTTGTCACTGCTTAAAGACAAGCAACACTGCGTGAAATACCGCCGAAATCAATGTCGGACATACGAAGAATCTACGGTTAGGACAGTACTACGAAACTGGGCGTTAATTTGCTATGGGGAGCAGTCGACCGTCTCGAGTGCCATTGCTAACAGCACGTCATCGCCTGCTGCATCTCTTCTGGGCTCGTGACCGTATCGGTAGGAGCCTAGACAATTGGGAAACTGTGGCCTGGTCAGATGAGTCCCGGTTTTAGTTAGTAAGAGCTGATGGTAGGTTCAAGTGTGACGCAAACCCCACGATGCCCTTCACCCAAGTTGTCCAAAAGGCACTGTGCAAGCTGGTGGTGGCTCCATAATGGTGTTGACTATG
This sequence comes from Schistocerca piceifrons, assembly GCF_021461385.2. NCBI lineage: Eukaryota > Metazoa > Arthropoda > Insecta > Orthoptera > Acrididae > Schistocerca > Schistocerca piceifrons. The sequence continues at coordinate 896,058,249 of NC_060139.1, forward strand.
CTTACATGGAACGGATTGGCACCGCTGATCCAACTGAACCGATCATTAACCGGAATGGTTATGTTCAGCTACATGGAGACCATTTGCAGACAATCATGGACTTCATGTTCCCAAGCAGTTATGTCATGTCACTGAGCCACAGTTGTTGCGATTGGTTTGAAGAACATTCTGGACAATTTGAGCAGTTGATTTAGTCACCCAGATAGCCCGACATGAATCCTATCGAACTTCGTGCACAATATCTTGCACCGGCAACACTTCCGCATTTATGGACGGCTATAGAGGCAGTTTGGCTCAATATTTATGCAGGGAACTTGCAACGATTTGTTGAATCCATGTCATGTCCAGCAATAGGAAGTCCGACACAATATTAAGACGTACACAATGACTTTTGTCACCTCAATGTAAATTACTTGTATCATTTTACAGATGATACAAATCCTATTTAAAGTTGCTTACACCGGTCCTGTTTTTAGCCCGTCGTCCATGTTATTTTTGTAAGATCTGCCCCACATTTAATTGCCTTTCACGGGGCGAATAGACCGTAAGTTATTTCATGCTATCAGGGGTGGAGTTTATATGCATTAGGGCATAACTGTGCCACTCTGCTTCCGAATCGCTATGTCCTGCCTTTCCCCATAAGTTCACTGGTTAAGACGCTTTCCGTGTATCTGCCCTGTAGATACTATACGGAAAAGCAGCAAAAGAGTAAGGTTTCAGGCATCGATGCGTCATTTTATATGTGTGCATGTTTGCAGGTAATACTTATGAGGAACTGTCGTGGTTTCCGAGTTCTGAGGCCGCTGCTGCTGTACCCAGTGCCCTTCGAGAGGTGGAGGAGGTATTTTTCTGAGGAGGACACCAAGAGCACGCTAGCTGTCATGCACCGAGCTTACGCAGCCCACGTGTGGAACAAGGTCAGCGCGGAAGCTGACGTCGTGCCACAAAACTCAGTCTACGCTATACTCGCCCGCAAAAATTGTCCGAACTCCTTCAGGGCCGCCGCGGGACACTTCTAATAGTGCTTTTCGTTTTGTACAGACTAATCGTTCCAGAAATTCGTAAACCCGATGCTGCCCCAAATTATTCAGATGTACTCTGATGGGCTTCAACTTGTGGCGATACGACATAGACATCTGACCTTCTTGACTGGCCTAATATTCCGACCCTCCATTTGAGAAGTAATGGGCTACTGTTGTGTCGAAATAGCTGATATGTAGTAATTGAAAAAAAATTTATCTCAGGACCCAAATCCAGTACTTCTCAGGTGAAATCTGTTATAGAGGAGTGGTGCGGAAATGGACAAGTGATCAATTTTGATAGTCCCACCATGTCAACGGACACGATCTAGTAAGTACGCCAAGAAGACGCTGCTTATTCTAATTGTGACATCACTATTAAAACAAAGTAGCCCTCTTCAGCGTTGCCAGGTAAAAACTCTGATTTTATTTTGTTTATTTTCGTTTTAATAATTCTAAGACCGACGAACCCATCTGTCACTTTTTAGAGACGCTCTAACAGTTTTCAGACTCTCACACAGGTAGCATGTTTGTGGCCAGATGCTATGATTTCTTGAAAGTATGACATTTAGCATGGATTTCTGTGACATTTTACTGATATACCTTCAGTCACTTACTTACTGTGGCTATGTTATCAACTCAGCAAATTGACCAAACTGAAATAAAAGTTTTGATGAAGCACCCCACTGAAAAAGATTTAAGCTCAACTAAAATTGAAAAAGATTTAGATTTATCATCAGGATTCATTTCCTATTCTTTTAGATGTTAAGAAGTACCCTACGCATCTACAAAATATGATAATCACTCATGCAGCCAAATTTCTGTGTGGTTAAAGCGTTTGTGATAAAAACTCACAGTTCCAAGCTCAGTGATCACAACTGTAGGTATGTGAGCACTCTGATACATCAAAGATCTCGATAGGCCTTGGCCATACATTTTACATGGAGTTTTGAGTGTGACAAACTTTTTAACTCGTTGGTGTCTGTTACAACTAGGATTGCAATCTGTTTTTGAGCAAGTAGAATCTGTTGGTTTCTTAAAGATGGGACATAATACTTTGCATAAAAATAAAGTATTATTTATTTTGCTTAATTATGTAGTTTAAAAATATATTTTTGTTACGTTTAGCGATGTTTAATAAATAATTGCCACTGCTAAACGGCTTCGCAGCGTCTTTGCAGTCTATATTTAAGGTAAGTATGTAAATCAATTTTTATAAAATTCAGAGCTACTTGTTGCGTTCATCGCACCACATACTATAGTTCAATTCTTTTATCTTGGCGGCTCGCGCATGCCCGCCCAGACGCTGGAGATTGCTGCGTTGCCAGTTGCACACGACGCACGCGCCAATAGATGCAGCGCCATAGTATAGCATAGTTCGCAAGCTTACGTGTAGGGGGGAGCGCGCAGTTCATGAAGTAAAGCCACCACGGCCGCGTTAACCCTTTCGCTGCTATAAAGATGTGCTCCCTACATTCCGCGCTGTGGGCGATTTTGTCACTGCACTGCTCGCTCGCCTGTGCAGACACATTGTGTTCCGACTGCTTTGACACTCTTTATCATTCGATTCCACAACAACTACACTCCTGGAAATTGAAATAAGAACACCGTGAATTCATTGTCCCAGGAAGGGGAAACTTTATTGACACATTCCTGGGGTCAGATACATCACATGATCACACTGACAGAACCACAGGCACATAGACACAGGCAACAGAGCATGCACAATGTCGGCACTAGTACAGTGTATATGCACCTTTCGCAGCAATGCAGGCTGCTATTCTCCCATGGAGACGATAGTAGAGATGCTGGATGTAGTCCTGTGGAACGGCTTGCCATGCCATTCCCACCTGGCGCCTCAGTTGGACCAGCGTTCGTGCTGGACGTGCAGACCGCGTGAGACGACGCTTCATCCAGTCCCAAACATGCTCAATGGGGGACAGATCCGGAGATCTTGCTGGCCAGGGTAGTTGACTTACACCTTCTAGAGCACGTTGGGTGGCACGGGATACATGCGGACGTGCATTGTCCTGTTGGAACAGCAAGTTCCCTTGCCGGTCTAGGAATGGTAGAACGATGGGTTCGATGACGGTTTGGATGTACCGTGCACTATTCAGTGTCCCCTCGACGATCACCAGTGGTGTATGGCCAGTGTAGGAGATCGCTCCCCACACCATGATGCCGGGTGTTGGCCCTGTGTGCCTCGGTCGTATGCAGTCCTGATTGTGGCGCTCACCTGCACGGCGCCAAACACGCATACGACCATCATTGGCACCAAGGCAGAAGCGACTCTCATCGCTGAAGACGATACGTCTCCATTCGTCCCTCCATTCACGCCTGTCGCGACACCACTGGAGGCGGGCTGCACATTGTTGGGGCGTGAGCGGAAGACGGCCTAACGGTGTGCGGGACCGTAGCCCAGCTTCATGGAGACGGTTGCGAATGGTCCTCGCCGATACCCCAGGAGCAACAGTGTCCCTAATTTGCTGGGAAGTGGCGGTGTGGTCCCCTACGGCACTGCGTAGGATCCTACGGTCTTGGCGTGCATCCGTGCGTCGCTGCGGTCCGGTCCCAGGTCGACGGGCACGTGCACCTTCCGCCGACCACTGGCGACAACATCGATGTACTGTGGAGACCTCACTCCCCACGTGTTGAGCAATTCGGCGGTACGTCCACCCGGCCTCCCGCATGCCCACTATACGCCCTCGCTCAAAGTCCGTCAACTGCACATACGGTTCACGTCCACGCTGTCGCGGCATGCTACCAGTGTTAAAGACTGCGATGGAGCTCCGTATGCCACGGCAAACTGGCTGACACTGACGGCGGCGGTGCACAAATGCTGCACAGCTAGCGCCATTCGACGGCCAACACCGCGGTTCCTGGTGTGTCCGCTGTGCCGTGCGTGTGATCATTGCTTGTACAGCCCTCTCGCAGTGTCCGGAGCAAGTATGGTGGGTCTGACACACCGGTGTCAATGTGTTCTTTTTTCCATTTCCAGGAGTGTATTTGGCTCAAAAATTAGATTTTTACCTATCTTCTTGACTGATACATTCCCCCCATAAATGACTTAATTTTGTTTCGATGTTCAACGCAGTTATTATGCAGCATTAAATATAGTAAACCTTAGCACGAAATTTTGAAGAGTTTGCAGAGGTAAAAGTCCATAGAGTATACTTTCCATATGGTCGATTTTAGTTGCCACAATGTTGAGAAAGAAATGTGGACAAGATACCTATATATTTCATTTAATTTAAGTACCACATAAGTGTCGTATGTGATATTGAGAAATATTCCACCTTTCGCGACTGTAACAAAAGTTTTACTTACACTGGGCACGTTTGGCTTTGTTTTAAAGCACTTCAATCAATCAAAAGGAAGTAGACAAAATACATTAAACAAAACTGTGGACTTACAAAAACATTAGGACTTGAACATACCGTCTGTCAGTGAAGTGCTCAGAGCTATGTCAAATATAATTTTGTGTGTGGCACACACAAACAGCATTTATTTGCTAAAACACTGATGAGCCAACACAAACGTTGAATATTGTGCTACCGCAGCACAAAACTACGAAAGGTGACTTGGCAATGGAAGACACAAAATGCAGTCCTCTTATGATGCTTCAAAAGAGAGAAACGCGTCTGGTCTAAATAAGTCGCTTATTACAGTTGCAGAAGAGGGATATATTTCAATACCATTGGTAAAACTGCGACTGTGGAACAAAAACAAGAAATAGAACATGAATACCATTGTGTATGTGCCATACCTTTCACCGATGGAAGTGCTTTAAAATAAAGACAAACGCGCCGTGTGTATATAAAACTTTTATTACAGTCGCGAAAGACGGAATATTTCTCAATATTACATACGACACCTATGTGGTACTTAAATTAAATGAGATATTGTTATACAGTAAATATTATATGAAATTTAGGTATCTTGTCCACATTTCATTCTCAACATTGTGGCAACTAAAATCGACCATACGGAAAGTATACGCTATGGACTTTTACCTCTGCAAACTCTTAAAAATTTCGTGCAGTGGTTTACTACATTTAATGCTGCACATCAAAACAAAATTAAGTCATTTATGGGGGGAAGGTATCAGTCAAGAAGACGTGTAAAAATCAAATTTTTTGGCCAAATAGTTTTTGTGAAATCGAATGATAAGTGTGTCAAAGCAGTGGGAACACCATGTGTCTGCACAGGCGAGAAGTGCAATGATGACAAAATCGCGCACAGCGCGGAATGCGGGGAGGACGTGTCTACAGCAGCGAAAAAGTTAATGAAGAGGCAAAGCACTAGAAATTTCATTCAAACGAATAAAATTCGTGAAGTAAGGCACTCCAATATTGTTTTTAAATAAAGAAAATATTAAGCACTGCACAAGGTTTGAACTCATAACCTTTCACTTGGCAGCCCAACACCTTAACTATTGCGCTACCTCTGCTCGTCGAACAATCCAACTCCATAAGGACTCTAACATCTCACGCATCTACTTATAAACACTGTTGGTATGACTATGAATTACTCACGCTTCGTCGAAGTACAATAGGAAATAAACAATTACCGCTGTTCTTTATTGTGAAAAAGCAGTTCGTGAGATTGAAACAAACACCTTTCCTTGCTATCGCCTGAATTAGGAGTCTTATTGCTTGTTTGGTTTAATTAATTAATAGAATATGACGCAATTGGTATAAAGAATGCTTTTTCCAAACTTTCTGTAAACGAAAGTCTGCTATCAAGACATTGCTTTCGTTCTATTACTTTATTTATGACTGAACGTTTCTAAAACTGAAGACACTCGTCCGTGCTCTGCACTGCTGTCGAGATCTGGCAACGTCGTTCTCTGTTCATTGGCTGACTGTGTTTTGTGACGTCAGATGCGCAGAACGAACCTAAACTCGGCCGCCAAGATATATGACGCGCACTTTAGTCAACACAGAAGAAACTTTCTCTGTGGACCTCCAAGTGGTGGGAATTGACAGCAGAAATGAAATTAGTTTGTACAAATTTGTAAAACCATCATTTGTCTTATTAAATATCTCTTGCTTTTTTGTGCAGTAAAGTATACATTTTATCATATGAGTCATTTAATAATACATTTTCCCTATAAAGATCACCCCCATTTAAAATGTTCTTGCAGGTTTAAATTTTCAACTGTGTTAACAAAATGGTCGCATTCAATATTACTTTTTAAATTTATATTGTTTAATGTAAATAACCAGTGTGTGACACTATTTATTTAGGTAGGCCTACTCTTAACTGAATAACAAAAGATTTCTGCGAATTGTGGTACTCAGTTCACATGAAAACAGCTTTACTTTTGCTTGTTTTATATCCAAGGAAAAGTACTTTTTATTGTTATTCAGTATTTAAGATTATTCATGACAACAAGCCCATCAAAAATTCTTATGCAATTGACTTACAGAAATGTTCAGTTCTTTTATAGAACTGAAAATTTCTGTAAGGCAATTGCGTAAGAATTATGATTAGAAAAAGACAAGTAAATGTCAGTCAAGTCATTATCAAGGATATATATAATTAATTTTTGCATAATCACTGGAAGTTTTTTCCTAAGCTTACAAAATAACTTCTGATGGCTTTCCAGTTTAATAATAATGCACATACACAGGATGCAAGAGAGGGCAAACAAGCTTCCACTTGCCATTTCACTTCATGAAAATCTTCATCCAATACTTCTATACACTGTTCAGTTCTCCTCCTTTTACAGTAGACTATGAAAAACGAACTTAACTTCTCAAAATTACACTCTCTATCTCTTACAATAAAAATCTTATGGCAAATCTCATGCAGTTATGCAATGTGTGCACATCACAATTTTCTTCAGTCAAATCTGGGACCAAATCTCTCATAGCTGTGAATAAAGAATGGTTAATCCCAAAATTAGCATTTTTGCTGTCAAGCACGTAGTCCACATACTTAATGAAAAGATAATTTCTATTGTTTCATTTGCTTTGGAATTTTTTGAAAAATCTCATTAGCAGACTCATCAGTATTTTCATATAATTTTTTAACTTATTTTGAATGGCATCTTTGGCTTTAAATATTGCACCACAAATGAAATAAGTTTTCTGTAATTTTTTTTGAAGCATCAGTTTGTAAGCAGTAAAATAAGTAGTCTGTGTTTAGATCACCTATCACATGTTGAATAGAGTGTGCCACCAGCATCTCTGTAACTAGGTTTTGGTTCTAGCCACATGAAGACTTGATGCTATACTTGAAGTAAAGTACAGAATTTTGTACAGAATTTTGTTCAGTTTCACATATTATTGTAGGAGAAACTATATTTAACAGTGTTATATGTTAAGGGGAGTAGTAGGGCAAACTATGTATGGCCCCACTCCGCATTTATTCAAGATGGCGGATCCAGGATGGCAGCAATAGATATGGCAATGTTGCAATGACATCATAGTGGGAAGTTAAAATTTTGGCAGGAAAATAGGTCAACTGGGCTACCTCCACTAGCCTAACCCCCTCCCCTCCACCCTCCCATCGCCCAGAATATGGCAGGAAGTACAAATTTTGGCGGAGAAAAGATCACTTGGGCTACCTCCACTAACCTTAGAAAATGGCATGAAAATTTTGGCAGGTAAATAAGTCACATGGGCTACCCTCACTAACCTAAGTCATCTGACTGCCACCTCTTCCTTGGAATTGGCGGATTCAGCCTGTGCTGGGCTGCTGGATAGGATGGACGTGAGTCTTTATTTTGCAAGCAGTCTTTATTTGAACAACTTGAGGCAGTAGCTCCATCCATTGTGATCATCATGAGGTCTGGAGTCCAATTGACCTAGTACACAGTACTGCCACCAGAGGGCCTGTCATTCAATATGGGTCTGGAGGGGGGGGGGGATGGCAGGAAAAGATTCAGTCTGTCTCCAGCTGCTCGAGAGAGGAAGGAGTGCACTTTATTTATTTCAGAAAATTTATTTAGAAATGGAAATCATGCACTTTATTTATTACAATGATACAAAACACTCGCTCTGACATGCTTGGGGTCACAATACACAGCCTACAGACCTGGAAACTACGAGTAGATCACCGAAATAATGTAGTACACTGATGTACAGACACGCAAACAATTCGTAAATTACTGAACTATTGCATTGCACACCCTACAGACCTGCAAAATACTCGAAGGTCGCCAAAATAATGCATGTAAAACACTCTGCAGACTCGCTCACTAACTGTAAACTGACGAAATAATGCATTGCACAGCCTGCAGACCCATTCACAAAATAATGCAACACACACAGCCATTACATGTGAAATTGTCAAAAAATAATGTATGTGTAATGCTCTGCCAAGACACACAACGCTTAAACAACCAAAAATAATGCTGTGAAGAAACACTCATTGCACATAAAAACCACTTTTGAACTACTGTCAACTGCTGCAATCAACAAACTGTTTCCTACAGACGTCCAAGGCGCTCACGCCAACACTGCCAACTCCGCGCACATGAGCCTGACACTGCTACGACCTGCAGCCAGCAGCTGAAAGTCGCGTCTATTTTACAGGATACAGTTAGAATTCTTGAGGTGTTATATTGACGTAACGTGTCTATGCAAATAACAGCCAAGTCTTCCTCTGAACTCCCTACAGAAATGGGTTGCAATGCTTCCCAGAACAGCACAGGGTGCATTCTTTCTAGCGATCCTAATGGGACACGTGAGATGCCTCCAGCCACTTTCATGATTACCCAGCCACCATGTGTACCTGCTGGTCCAGCACAGACCTAATTGCCAAGCACGAGATGTCTGCGTAGCGACTCACCCATGCAGGTGCAGCTAAAAGGTTCTCAGTGTTACACTGATGTCACATGTCTATGTAAATAAGAGCCAAGTCTACCTCTCGAAAATAGTAAACAGTTAACAGTCGCTTTTGTAGGAGCTCTCTTGATGTTTCAGCTTGTCTGCATGGAAATTCTTGTCCTAACAGGACCTGTTTGCGAAAATAGCCCAGAATAATACCGACTGCATTTTTCCTGATGGTCCTAACGAGGTATCACGTGTTATCCTTCCTGGAAATCGTAATGACCTGCTTTCAACATTCATCTCAGAAACAGTAAAACCCTTCATCACGTATGTGCATGATTGCAAAAACACCGTAAATCAGAAAAGCGTTCTTCTTATCTGGGAAGAGAGGCGATGGTCGCATCAAGCCCTTCCAGAAATAGTGACATTCCATAAAAGCTTCTCATTGGCTGTACATTCAAATGAAGCTCTCTCATTGGTCACCTCAGTCCATATAGAAACCCACAACCAACCTCCATTGCCTCAGAATGCTGCTGTTCGCCTTGTGCATCCTGTTATCTCTGTGTGTACGTGTTGTTTTCTCCCCAAGATGAAGAGAGGTAGCAGCAGCAACGATTGAGAGTGTAGTGGCAAGAGGTGTAGAGTTCTGGAGACAGAATTACCAAGTGAGTAAATAATTTGTATTTTGAGTGTCAACTTTCGTGTGTATGTTAAATTCGCCTAATTAATTCCGTCTCCTTGTTATAGTACAACTCCAGGATTTTATCTTCGAATGTGAGGAGAGAGAGGAGTGGGCTGGACCATGTCAGGCTCTGAGTCCAGCCTCCTGTGGCGGGTTCACAGCTGGGGCTGCCATGTGAGTATGATTTTCATTGTAATTTGTTCTTTTATAGTAGCGATTTAAAATTTATAAGTAGGCTGTTTAGGTTCTTATATTGGTAACGCCACCGCCACGTAGCGCTCTGTATGAAAATCACTGGTTGTGCTGTGTGCCGTCTGTCGCTGGGTGGCATTGTTGGAATTTGCTATTGTAGTGTTGGGGAGTTGGCTGTTAACAGCGCGTAGCGTTGGCAAGTTGGAGGTGAGCCGCCAGCAGTGGTGGATGTGGGGAGAGAGATGGTGGAATTTTGAGAGCGGACGATCTGGACGTGTGTCCATGAGAAAGAGTAAATTTGTAATATTGGATATCATGGACTGATATATATATTATGACTTTTGAACACTATTAAGGTAAATACATTGTTTGTTCTCTATAAAAATCTTTAATTTGCTAACTATGCCTATCAGTAGTTAGTGCATTCAGTAGTTAGAATCTTTTATTCAGCTGGCAGTATTGGCGCACGTTGTATTGCAGTAGTTTGAGTAACAAAGATTTTTGTGAGGTAAGTGAGTCATGAAAGGTATAGGTTATTGTTAGCCAGGGCCATTCTTTTGTAGGGATTATTGAAAGTCAGATTGCATTGCGCTAAAAATATTGTGTGTCAGTTTAAGCACAGTCATTTATAATTTTTCTAAGGGGACGTTTCATATGTCGACCCTCAGCCAAGGATACCTCACTGGTATCTTCTGATTTTTTCTTGTAGTTTGTGTAATTAGTGTAGCTATTGTTTATTGCTAGTGCGTAATTGCACAGAGAATCTTCTTTGTAGTTGTAGTTTTTCATTGTTTTACAGTAAAAAAGTTATGGCATGCATGCAGATTTGCACCAAGTATTTCGCAGCTGCGCTTGCAATTAACTAGATACCATTTTCAGTGCTATGCTAATGTTTTTTCTTATTTTGCTCTTCAAATTGTGCTTTTCTGTGTTATCATGTGAAATACGAGTATTGTGACAATTATGGCGTGTGAAACACGTAATACTAGGCTCCAAAGTAAACTAAGAAATGACAGTGAAGACGAAAGCAGTGTGTTAGCGCCACTGTGTAATGAATTAAGTAATTTTCAAAGTAGTAATTTCGTAATTGCGCATAGGAAAATGGAGCGGGCTGCAAATAATGGTGTAGACAGTGAAACAATTAGTGAACAGGGAAGCATTATCGATCGATCGGTCGGCAACAGCTCGCCTCAGGAATCCGAAATGACAGGGCACAATCTTGCAAATACTGTAGATTCAGGTTTTGCGTCCTCACCGTTTTCTCAAATAAGTAAAGACACATTTTCTGCTTTTCAAAATGTGAATATTGCCGGTTCAAATGCACTGCCTAATAGCACTGAGGAACATGTTTCAGGCACCAGTGCATTGTTATTACAATTAATACAACAAATGGGACAAATGCATTTGCTGATGTGAACACTTTCTGTCAACAGATCTAGTAAATAATAATTTTATGATCCACATTCTTCGAAAAAGGAGCACTTGGAAAGGAAAGAACAATATGAAGGGACTAATAACAGTAACTGCATATGTAATTTTCTTTTCAAGTACTTGGTAATTTTTTTTGTAGAAATAAGTTGTGGTGCACCATTTTAATTACATAGACATTAAGATGTGAATATACATTTCCCTTATATGCATTGTTGTCTTTAGTGTAATATTTTTTCTGCTTGTGGGTTTGTCATGTTTAGATATAAGTTATTGCATTTGCTGCTGTTGTTTGCCAGACATAGTGCTACTGAATTTCACTTTGTATTACTCTGTTAAGCCACTTTTACTACTGATTTATTTTTCTTATTTGCTGCACATTGCCTTAAATTAGTTGTAATGTTGCATTTCCTTTGCTAATTTAGATATACTGTTGTTTGCTTTGCCAATTTCCATTTTTTTGTCATTGCTGTTGTGTTAATTGTTTTGTACTGCTGCATTGCCTCGTCCCTTAGTTTAGCATCTGAGCTCAGTATATTTAAGTTAGCTTAAGATGGGGTAGGCTATATGAGAGAACGAGTTGTGATGAATTGGAAGAAATGCATTGAGAAGCTATAAGAAAATGGTTTGGCCAAAACAGTATTTTGAAAGAGATTTGAACAAATAAGTAGGGTATAGGGACAATAGGTTTAGCTAGGATTTTCTTGGAAATAAATGATGAGGTAAGATAATGGAAAATAAATAATGAGGTAAGAAATATGTGAACATATAAATACAGAAAACATGCTTGGATAGGATTTTTTTGGTGGAAACAAATGATGAAATAAGACGAAAGATCTATGGAATGAAGTTTTGGGTTGGACTGCAGTACCAAATGTTACACTGAAAACGAACCCTGTCCTTTCCTTTTGTATTATTCCGCTATGTGTTTATATACCCTTGTGTATTTGTGCTCTTCGTGTCTTTATGTGTTTATCTGATGAGAATTATGTTGTAAAATTTTTCTAATAATATGTTATTTACTTTGTAAAGTTGTTTAGACATAATTAATTCTGTTCTGTTTCGATGCTCATGTGTGAAATTAATGTTTCGAAAACTATTCTCATTATATATTTACTTATGTCATAATTCCTGTAACACTGATGTATATGTTTATTTCTATTGTTTGGTATAGCCTGTATTAATACAAATGTTATCTGTATTATTATGTTTTAATGATGTTTTCTGTATCTTTGTAATTGTATTCCCATTTTATAAAATTGTAATGGACACCAGCTCAGCAAATTAAGTAACTTGTAAGCATTCATTTCACTGCACACGTTTCTGTTGGTCATACTATATGCACAATATGAAAAACATGGACTGTTAGTGTTTGCACATATGTTAATAATTCAGCAAGGGACTGGTTAACAGCATTGCTGGTTCTAAGGTCAACTCCAAAAACTTTGTGAGTGCACAAGTGGTGGTTTATGGACTTGCTGTATTGTCCGCAAGAGTCTTTGAGGGTGATTGTGCACCAGTACAGTCGCAACAGATGGGTGCTGGCCGTCTCTACAAGGACTGCAGTGGGTCTGCATCTTTGATGACTCACCAATACCATTATTTCTACAAGGACTACAGTGGGTCTGTACCTCTGGTGGCCCACCAATACCGTAATCTCTACCAGGACTACAGTGGGTCTGCTCTGTGATGACCTACCTACCAATATTCTTCAAAACTTCGACTCACTCTGCGGTGGTTTTGCTCTGTTGTGGCCCATTACCTGTTAGCAGGTCAAGAGTCAGCACCGTCTTTCCGTTGGAAGGACAACACTACTTCTTCAAGACTGCATGGAAATCCGCTACTTCTGTGAGCAATTTCTTTTACTAATCAGACTTTGTGAAAAAAACTGTAATTACTATTGAGATAAATGATCAGGACTGTCTTTATGGACTGTGAGAAAAATTTAGCTTTTGACCAACATTGTATCAATAAGTGTGTGCATTTGATATCTTTGTTATTGTAATTATGAAAAATTTTTTCAAATCTGTATTGGCTATGACCCAAAACTATTTGTAAATTGTTTTGTTGGGAGCGTGGGGGCTATGTAAGTAGGCTGTTAAGTTCTTATATTGGTAACGCCACCGCCACGTAGCGCTCTGTATGAAAATCACTGACTGTGCTGTGTGCAGTCTGTGGCTGGGTGGCATTGTTGGAATTTGCTATTGTAGTGTTTGGCTGTTGGCTGTTAACAGCGCATAGCGTTGCGCAGTTGGAGGTGAGCCGCCAGCAGTGGTGGATGTGGGGAGAGAGATGGTGGAATTTTGAGAGTGGACGATCTGGACGTGTGTCCATCAGAAAGAGTAAATTTGTAATATTGGATATCATGGACTGATATATATATTATAACTTTTGAACACTATTAAGATAAGTACATTGTTTGTTCTCTATAAAAATCTTTCATTTGCTAACTATGCCTATCAGTAGTTAGTGCCTTCAGCAGTTAGAATATTTTATTCAGCTGGAAGTATTGGCGCACGTTGTATTGTAGTAGTCTGAGTAATGAAGATTTTTGTCAGGTAAGTGAGTCATGAAAGGTATAGGTTATTGTTAGTCAGGGCCATTCTTTTGTAGGGATTATTGAAAGTCAGAATGCGTTGCGCTAAAAACATTGTGTGTCAGTTTAAGCACGGTCATTTATAATTTTTCTAAGGGGACGTTTAAAATTTCCTTATTTCATACTTGTTTTTTCGGTTTATATAATTTGTTTGCTGTTGGTGTTGTAGGCGAGACGGACTGGCCACTGAACCAGAGAAGGAAAAGTGCTGTGATCTGGCTCTACTAGATGATGATGATGACCTCTTTGAGGGTGTGGGGGAGTTGCCAGATGAAGTGTTAATGCCTTGGAGCCAGAGCGAAGAAGGTAATTACTTACTCTGCTGCTTATAACCTTGTGATCGTCAGAATTCTTTTTTTCCCTATGCCAGCAGTGGTATGCAATGTACTTAACTATTACTTCTTTTATCTCTTCTTCGACAGAGGCTACGTTTCCGTAGCCGCAACACAGTGTGGTGCACATACCTGTTGTGGCTAAACGTTCTTCCTCCCCAAAGCAGCGCCCTGTAAGCAGCGCATCGCCTATAAGGGCGCCGTTAGTCGGCGCGCAGGAAGCCACCGCCGCCGCCGCCCCGGCAAAGCCTCTCTGGCGTCCGTGGACCGAGCCCTCAAGCTACCGGATCAGGTGTGTAGCAGCAGCAAAAACAGCATCGGGAACCATCGTCACAGCCTGGCTGTTCCCATCGTTCTGACCCGGTACCACCACAGTATCGTCCTTCGTCATCATCATCACCATCATCATCGTTATGAGCCTCGTCAGAATCGGCGTAAACATAAGGTATGTGTGCCTTGACGCATAGCGACTTGCCCCTCCCAAACACCATCACAACCGGGTGAACTCAGAATAGCGTGGAGTAGATCCTGTGGCTGGTGGCAGTTCTCTCTCCTGTCCTTTTAGTGAAGAACATCAGATCAGTGATACAATACCACAATTAGAATTCTCGGTGATTGCAGACGCCTTTGAGGAGCGAATCTTGTTCTCGAGGATCGAGAACCCGGCAGAAGGGTACCGCGACCCTGTTGATTTTGTAAGGGAGTGCTTTCCTGTCGTGGAAACGGAGCTTCTCAAAGTAGTCAATAATCCACCGTATCCCGCCAGTAAATGCAGTGCGGTGCTCTGCATCGAATTATTGCAGCCTCCCGAAGTTGATCCTGGTGTTGAAGAGACAACTCTTCATTATTTTGGGCGGGGGTGGGGGGGGGGGGGGGGGGAAAGGCGTGATAACGTGGAACATGTCAAGCGCCGAGTGGTTTCGTAAATCCAGCTTGAGTGCTATATTGGCCCGGTTTTCGAAGATGGAAGTGAGAGGGTCAGCTAAAGCCCTCAGCCGAATACTACAGCTGGACATCCATATACACCTCTACGGGCAAGTAAATGGAGGGTCAAACTATATCAAGCTCCCTAAAGATATAGCTAACAAGAGGTCAAGCATTAATGTCGAAAATAAAACCGAGCAGGCCTGTTTTGCGTGGTCAATCCTGGCTTGCGAGAGAAATTACAATTGAAGGGATCATCCTGAACGTCCCAGTACATACCATTTAGGTGATAATATTCGTGGATGTGACAACTTTGATGGTATCGAGTTCCACATCAAGATACAGGATGTACATAAATTTTTAGGCTCGGAATACCGGAATATTGGTTCATGCTTAAGGCCTGGAGAAAAAAAGCAAGTCAGCAAGACAAGCATACTGTCACCAGGCCCCTCCAATTCTCAAAATTTGCTGCTGAGCCTGAGTTCCATGTGAACATGCAGCTCTTCTCTGAAGGCAAAAATTATCATTATGTTGGAATCAAAGACATGTCCCGACTCCTTTCCGCCCAGTTGTCAAGAGATTGTCGAGTAAAGCGTATTTGCTTAAAGTGCCTGAATTATTTCTCATCAGAAAAGTTATTAGCGGCATATCTAGTAGACTGTGCTTCTAAGACCTCGGTATGTGTTATTATACTTACTGAGGAAAACAAATTCACAACCAGGGGCGATACCCGTTTGTAGTGTACGCCAACACTGAATGCCTTCTCGCTCCTGTGACCCGCTGTGAAGGTGACCCTACAGCCTCACATGCCACATTTACGGAAAAACACGTACCATGTGCTGCAGCGTACCAAATTGTATTGTCATATGATTCCAGTCTTAACCGCTAAAAATATTATGCCAGGGATAATCCCGCCGTTAGGCTGCTCACTGACCTCGGAAAACTTTCATGGGAAGTTGATTGGCTCTACAGCGACAAAGTTCCCGTGACCAAATCGAAGGAGAATGGAGATTTGTACAATAACGCGGTGGACTGTCATATCTGTGGGCTGCCGTTAGACAGAAAAGCGGAAACTCCTTGTGGGGACCCACTGTCATCTGACAGGGAAGTTCCGGGGTGCAGCTCATAATGCGAGCAATTTGAAATACCAGATACCAAGACACATAACCGTTTTCTTTCATGGTTTAAGCGGGTGTGACGCTGACTTTCTAGTTGAGCACTTGGCTGATTTCGGTTAGGAGAAAAGTCAGGTCAGTGTCCTACCTGACAGCGTCGAGAAATACAGTTCTTTCTCCAACTGAATGACGCCAAGAATTACACTCCGCTTCCTTGATGAGCTACATTTTATGCAGGCGTCACTCCAGAAACTTGTTGAAACTCTACCTTGGGAGGATGAGCACGTCACTCGAGCTGCATTTCCCGACAAGGGAATGTTTCAAAAAAAAAAAAAGAAAAATGACTCTGAGCACTTCTGAGGTCATCAGTCCCCTAGAACTTAGAGCTACTTAATAGCTACTTAATAGCGGTCGCGCGGTTCCAGACTGTAGCGCCTAGAACCGATGGGCCACTCCGGCCGGCAAAAAGTTTCAACTTGTGACTAGAAAGGGAGTTTTGCCATATGAGTATGTGGATAGTATGGCGAAACTCGGCGAAACCAGGCTACCCAACAAAACTGCATTCTCCAGCAACATTACTGGCGATGCCATAACGGATGCAGAGTATGAGCATGCCGTGAATGTCTGGTGGGAATTCAGTATATCAACTTTAGGAGAGCACACAGCTTTACATGGACACAGACGTGCACTCGCTTGCGGATGTTTTCGATAAATTCAGGAGTCTATGCATGGTCGCATATTCTCTGGATCCTGCCTTTTGGTTCACGGCACCTGGGTTGCCTTGGGACGCAATGCTCAAGAAAGAAAAGAGTTGCATTGAATTATTGACCGACGCTGACGCGCTTCTTTTCTTTGAGTGAGGGATCTGTGGAGGACTTTGCAAATGTGTCCATAAGCACGCAAAGAGAAATAACCCTCGGATGGGTGACAGGTTCAGTGCATCCCTTGATTCGCGTTGCATAATGTACCTGGATGTAAATAACTTATACAGGCACGCCATGCAGGAATCACTGCCAATTTGTGAGTTTCGATGGGTGCCCGAAGACGAATACAAGGAATTAGGTGGAAAAATCATGGGAGGTATGGCAGCTGATTCTGATGTAGGGTGTGTGGTGGAGGCAGAACTCACATGATGTGCACGCCAATTTGCTGCTGCGTCCAGAGCAACTATGTCTGCCAGAACTGACGACAGTGCTGTGGAATAAGTGGAGATACATTATTTATCATCGTCATCTCCAGCAGTGTCTCAGGTTTAGTATGTAGCTGCTTAAAATCACCCAGGCTATCTCCTTCCACTGAAGGGGAAGGAGATTCTTCTTCTTGAGTCGATAGAGAGGAGGACACCCATAGAATTCCAGGTCTTGAATAGCGGCAAACTTGAGGATTTGATGGAGCCATGAGATCTTCTCCTTCCCCTTCAGTGGTTGATGGTATCCGTGTGGTCGAATAACTGAAGCAATGTCACCATATCTTTATACGGTATGCCAGTATCATATTTGTTATTGGGGCTGTTGAAATTAGATTCTAAGCATGCACAGTGTGGTGTCACCGCCAGACACCACACTTGCTAGGTGGTAGCTTAAATCGGCCGCGGTCCATTTAGTACATGTCGGACCCTCGTGTCGCCACTGTGTGATCGCAGACCGAGCGCCACCACAAGGCAGGTCTCGAGATACGATATAGCACTCGCCCCAGTTGTACGGACGACATTGCTAGCGACAATACGGACGAAGCCTTCCTCTCATTTGCCGAGATACAGTTAGAATAGCCTTTTGCTAAGTCCATGGCTACGACCTAGCAAGGCGCCATTAGCCTTACCTAGTTTGAGAGTTATCGTATAAATGTCTCAAGAAGAACGTTGTAAACCAACAAAGATTAAAAGTTAAGTATAAAGCAGCTACGTACTTTTCTTGCTACCATTCAATACTATCCTGTTTCAGAATTCACGCCAGTCGGCGTGTGTGTACGCGTCCCTTTCTTTCGGCTCCCTTCTCATAGTGGCGTAACTAGCTTGTTACGCCACAACACACAGTCCATCACAATTATTGTAAAAGCTATGCTACTGGTGCTGTGGAATTTAGTTGTAGTAAAGAAAGTTCCTGTGCGTTAGGTTTTTGCATAGATTTGCAAAAGAAGAATTCCGACCAGTGTTACTGTTGTAGCGCGTAAGTTAAAAGTATTTCTGCATTGGAATAGCAGAGTCACTCATGGCTACTATATTGTACCTCAAAAACTACATTGTACCTCAACAATTATATTATACCTCAAGAACTATTTTGTATTTGTGTGAACTGAATAAAAGAAGACAAAATTCTTCATTGTTATTTACAAAAAAAAAAAAATCCCTTAAGGGCATTATGTATATGTACGTATATAAAGGCCGTGCAGGTCACTAATGACATTACTTTTGCTGAAGATGAGTGTTATTGAGGATGTGAAGTTTAAGATGGAAGATAAAAAAATGTAGAATGGTTACATGGAATTATGCCTATCGTGCAGCACGAATTGGGCTATGGGAGCAGGGGGCACGTGACCGTGTCTGCTCTCAAAGATATATAGCAGACACGTCTAAAATTCTATCTCCTGTACTTGAAGAAAACCGTAGACATAGCATGTGGTTAAAACTGTACACTGCCAAAGCGGGAACAGGCTTGAAAGAAAAAGAACACAGAGGTTGTGAGGTAAACATTGATTTATTTCTCATCCAACTTAAAAGTAATTTTACATTTTCATAAGTAGACACAGCAACACTACTTTCACACCTCTTCTTCTTCTTGAGTCGATGGAGAAGAGGACACCCATAGAATTCCAGGTCTTGAATAGCGGCAAACTTGAGGATTCGATGGAGCCATGAGATCTTCTCCTTCCCCTTCAGTGGTTGATGGTATCCGCGTGGTCGAATAACTGAAGCAACGTTAACATATCTTTATGCGGTATGCCAGGATCATTCCAGTGAATTCCATGGTAGAAATGTGTTAACTACTTTGCACTCTCCTGAGTTTAGCACATTTCACATATTTGAAAGATCTCAGTGATGCAATGTTTGCTGAGTATGTCTCTATCATTTATGCATCTTCTGCGTACGCTACGAATGCAACATCTTAAAATATGAACTGTCTACGCTCACCATCGTAGAAACCCTGGGCATCTGCAGTGATTTTCACGCCTTGATGATGGCGTAGCACCTGCTCATTTATAAGATCGTTGCACAACACCGGTGAGCCATCAGTAGTTGATCACACGGTCATGTAGAACTAAAGCATACGCGGCAGTATGTTCTGGGAAATTTGTCGAAGATTCGAATTCAGTTCGCACATCTGTAGGTCCAGACTTAATTATCTCGTTCTGTTTCGAGCTGTGTGTTACGATTATCGGTGATAGCTCCTTGAACTTCCGTGGACTGAGTAGATACCCTCCTCCTTCTACTTCAGGTTTATTCGAGAAGTATTCCTGACGCATAATCCTCTCATCAGGCTCTACTGGACTGGTTATACTGAGTGAGGACGACATTCCGTGGTTTCAAGCCAACTGCCTTAAGAAACTCGTAGTTCGCACGTGTTATCACTGGACGGTTCAGTAGTAAAGTGATGTGCTGTGGATTTCATGAACTGGTTTTATACTGTACGCCCCTCCATTGTACAATGTTTTCCTCACCACGAAAGTCAACCAGTTGATTATTCTGGTCCACAATACGCACTTCCAAATAATCCAATGCCTGATCTGTCTCTGGAAGGTATATTGCGTTGGCAGGAGTCTCAACAATCTTGTACCCTGTTGCAACTGAGGGGAAGAATCCGTAAACACACACGTCAAAAAAAGTTTTGTATCATCCCGGTTTCCAGAACTCCTGAAGATAGACGCTGACCGTGGATACCGTATCACAGGCACAGTCCCTTCGACTGCTCAGAGATGTCATTAAACCTGGCCAAAGATGTAAACAACCATGCATGAGCAGCGCCTATTAGACGGAAGGGGTCCGACAGCCGATCACTCCCAGTCATTCTACCAGGAAGCAGGTACACGGCTCGTGTTGTCTGTAGTTCAACCATGTATAGACGGTCAATACCGTGGTTCGATCATGTCCGCATTGTTACTTTGCGCAGTTTGTTGTTAGTCTCGGTGATATTTGGGATGCTGTGTACGTCTCCAGTCTAATCAATGCAATACTCCATTCACCAATGCTCAAATCAATTGGCGGGAAGTAATTTGCGCACAATACAGATGATCGTTCTTTTAACGTCAGAGTGTACGACATTGCATCTAAACCTCAACTGATGAATGAATGTTTAGAGCTGCCCGTTATATAGGCTGTTCCTCCTTCTTTGTACACGTCAAGAGAAACATGATGCGTAGATGCCCACAGAGGTGTATATTAAAGTCCTGATCTGAAAATTGTAGAAAACACGTCATCTATGAGTGAAGTACCTTTATAATTCTTCTGGCGGTTGCAGGTCACCAAATGAGTCGAAATAGTAGACTGTATCAGCATTTTTCATAACATAGGTCACCCAGTGGATGCCGGGGCCTCCAGCAACATCTAAATTCACAACACCACATTCACCAGTTTCCCACATAGTCTTCGGTAATGTATCCCGCGTAAAGATGACACGGAATCTTGGAATGTTCAATTTTCTTCTAACAAACTTAAGAAGATCAGTATTTGTGAGTGGTCGATCTGGTAGGACCGCTTATAGGCTTTTTTTAAATTTATGAATAGACCACGCCCTTTCCTGTACGATTTCAAGTATAGTCCTTTTGCGATGGCTGTGGCTTCTATCATGCGGCTGTGTCTTCTTGCCTCTTCTAACTACGCTCTGGAATTTCGCGTGTTCTTGACCGTTCGAGCAATAGCTGCAGCACCACCAGCGAGGCACCCTACCGCCGAGTGACAGTCTGCCAAGCTGACCACTCAGCTTCCGGGGGCGGACAGTCTGCCTGTATGACAAGTAGGAGCTCTAATTGTTCGTCACTCGACTAGAAGTTAATGAACTCTTTCTCCACTTTCGGTATTTTACTTCAAACTGGTCTGAATTGTGAAAAACAAACTAAGTGCACGGATAACTTCTCTATAGGATGTAACAGACAGCCTTAACATTCTCCAAATGAAAGATGACAAGCAGTAACGCTACTTCTAGTCTAGAAAGTTTTTAATGTACCATAAATGGTAAATTTATGTGGTTATGAGTGGAAGCGTTAAAGAGATTCACATGATTCTTGCGTTTATAATGTTTTGGAATATGCATCTGTCTTGCAAAATAAGAATTTATTAATTGAAGACATAAAGACGGTAAATAAGTCCGCAATCATTTTTGGCACTTTCACAAGTCCGTCTCGATCACACAGATTTCTTACACTTCATTACCGGTTTCGGCATACTGCTATCCTCAGATCTGTTACAAAGATAAATATTGTGTAAGCGACAGGTTCAATAAGTTAACGTTAATTCTAACAAACCTTAGTGATATAAAAGTATAAAAAGTTAATGACACGTATAGTAGCCATACATACGACAAACACATTCTGATGTACATCATCGTTAAGTTAGACATGTGAGTACATAGTACGTGTTGGTAATACTCAGATTGTGTCTGGTATTTCTACAAAAGGCTAATGCCAACAGAGGACACTTTAGCTAGAGCACATATTAAACCAGTGTCGCCAATGTGATGATTAAATTGCGGCATGCACAGTGATTAGTTAAAAAATTTTAAAAATTACTTCCCATAGCAAAACGAGCGTCTGACAATAAAACGTAACTGGTGTGAGATTGGATACATGCTTAAAACACCATAAAAAGTACAAATACTAATATAATACAGCCACTAGCCCGTATAGGTGAAACATGCAACCTGTATAAGCTTCTATAAAAAGTGTAACAATATAATAAAATATCTAAAAAATCTTTCAACCAGACAGATCAGTTACCATAAACGTAATTGTAGTACGTTTAATAAAAATAGTAACTACACGTTAGAAGTCAAAAAATCGATAGTCGATATTGTATCTAGCGTGTGGTCTCGATGGCGATATGTCGTAGTATCCGTGTTTTCCTGTAGTGGAGCTTACGGAGGAAGGCCCAGTCTCCTCGTCGGCGGCGGCCGGCGCTGCTCAAACTAGTAGATTTCTGAATATACCAAAATAAGCATTTAGACTGAACTCATTCTGATCATTCAACAGTAATTCCGGTTGTCCTTTTCTGTGCACAGAAATCTCCATTTCTTCGAGTAGTTTCAGCAACTGTACCTTTGGCACCCTATGCAACACTTTCATATTATTGTCTATGCTTCATACTAAATGTCTTTCTCTGTATAAATGTGTACCGAAAGCGCTCTTGTTTTGATTATACGTATGTTTTCGAAAACGAGTCTGGAAATTCCTTCTTGTCTGACCGATATAAAAACTGTCACAGTCTTGGCAGCT
Source organism: Schistocerca piceifrons (assembly GCF_021461385.2). Classification (NCBI taxonomy): domain Eukaryota; kingdom Metazoa; phylum Arthropoda; class Insecta; order Orthoptera; family Acrididae; genus Schistocerca; species Schistocerca piceifrons. The sequence continues at coordinate 896,080,738 of NC_060139.1, forward strand.
GATCTTATAAACACCAGACCCCATATATTTATTGCAGTCGTTGTCAACTTTGTACCGTAGCTTACAATCAGTTGCACCTTTCGTTTGAAACCCAATTTTTATTTTCGTTTTTCTGAAAGTCTGAGTAATTCTGTCGGAAAATGCCCCATTGTACGTCATAGCAACAAACTTCCTGCCCTTTGGTTCTATTCATTCCTTCCTGTCACATATATTTTATTTTAGTTTGTAATAAAGTTTCATTACATCGCGATGTTTATATCCATAAGCCTTAGCTACTTGTCCAATCACCCTTAATTCTTCCACTTAGTCATTATGGGCAAGTTGTAGTTTTAGTATCCGGTTGATCTGTAAGTAGGCTGTTTATGTTTTCTCTATGTAAGTAGGCTGTTTATGTTTTCTTATTGGCAACGTTACGTAGCGCTCAATATGAAAATCACTGGCTGTGCTGTGTGCAGTCTGTGGCTGCTTTGCATTGTTGTAATACTCGCCATTGTAGTGTTAGGCAGCTGGCTGTGAACAGCGCGTAGCGTTGCGCAGTTGGAGGTGAGCCGCCAGCAGTGGTGGATGTGGGGAGAGAGATGGTGGAGGTTTGTAATTTGTCATGAACTGCTATATTTATATATGATGATATCAAGGTAAATACATTGTTTGTTCTCTATTAATATCTTTCATTTGCTAACTATCCCTATCAGTAGTTAGTGCCTTCCATAGTTTGAATCTTTTATTTAGCTGGCAGTAGTGGCGCTCGCTGTATTGCAGTAGCTTGAGCAGCGAAGATTTTTGTGAGGTAAGTGATTTGTGAAAGGTATAGTTTAATGTTAGTCAGGGCCATTCTTTTGTAGGGAATTTTGAAAGTCAGATTGCGTTGCGCTAACAAAATATTGTGTGTCAGTTTAAGCACAGTCATGTATAATTGTTGAAAGGGGACGTTTCATATGTCGACCCTTAGCCTAGGATACCTCACTGGAATCTTCTGATTTTTTCTTGTAGTTTGTGTATTTAGTGTAGCTTTTGTTTATTGCTAGCGCGTAATTGTAGAGAGAATCCCCTTTGTAGTTGTAGCCTTTCATTGTTGTACAGTAAAACAGTTGTGGCATGCATATAGATTTGCACCAAGTATTTCGCAGCTACGCTTGCAATTAACTAGATATTATTTTCAGTGCTATGTTAATGTGTTCTCCTATTTTTGCACTTCAAATTGTGCTTTTCTGTGTTATCGTGTGAAATATTGTGACAATTATGGCGTGTGAAAAACGTAACACTAGGCTCCAAAGTAAATTGAGAAATGATAGTGACGACGAGCGTAGCTTGCCAGCACCACTGGGTAATGAATTAACTAATGTTCAAAGTAGTAATTTGGTAATTGTGCATAGGGAAATGGAGCGGGCGGCAAACAATGGTGTAGACAGTGAAACAGGTAGTGAACAGGGAAGCGTTATCGATCGATTGGTCGGCAACAGCTCGCCTCAGGAATCGGGAATGACAGAACACAATATTGCAAATACTACAGACTCAGGTTTTGGGTTCTCACCGTTTTCTCAAATGAGTCAAGACACATTTTCCGCTTGTCAAAATGTGAATGTTGCCGGTGCAAATTCACTGCCGAAAAGCACTGAGGAACATGTTTCAGACACCAGTGCATTGTTATTACAATTAATGCAACAAATGGGACAAAAGCTTGAAAAGTTAAGACACAATGGAACAAAATCAGAGACAAACACAGCAAAAGTTAGACACAGTGGAACAAAATCTTCAAAAGTTAGACACAATGGAACAACACCAGAGACAAACACAGCAACAGTTAGACGCAATGGGACAAAATCTTCAAAAGTTAGACACCACACTTGAACAAACACGTGAAGATTTAACTAGTGAGTTACATAACATTGAATCGAAATGTCAAAAAGTCTGTAATGACATAAAAACACAAATTTGTGAGCATTTTCAACCCGTTTTTTCGCGGCATGAAAATGTATTACAGAATCACGAAGCAGCCATAAAAGAACTGCAAACCATTGTTCATGAAAATCACAACACCTTGCAAGCTAAAATTGACTCAGTTGCATCTACCGATTCGGTTACGCAACTTGCAAAAACTCAAGAAAACTTAAAGGACACAGTAGATACGATTTCAACACAAATGGACACTCTGAAACTTGGTTCAGAAAAACACGCTGAGGAAATGTGTTCACTATCGGAGAAAGTAGCCGAACTTTCGGATAAGGTCACTAACTTATCTACAAAGGTAGATGATGATCTGAATGACACAAGTCCTGTAGCCTTCACTGACACAGAAGAGTATGAACAAATTAGAAAATTCAAACAGAATCAAAATCAAATCAATACACAGTACAAAAGAGAAATCCGAGAAGTACAAGATCAGCTGACACAGGTAATACAAGAATTACGTATTTCAGAGGATACTCGCGCCCCAATACGGGAAGAGGGACACAGAAATACGGAACAGCCACAAAATAATAACACAGGGCATTTCGGAAGTTATGAAAGAAATTGGCAAGGTGCACCGAATTTTGAAATGGAACCGCCGAAACGACGTAACAATGACCGATATGCGACTCGCCGACATGATGACTTTGACTATAAGCTGTTCATTACTACATGTAAATTCAAAACATTTAAGAATTCTGGCAACGACATTCATCCACAAGCATGGCTCCATCAATTCTCTCATTGTTTTCCTCCCAACTGGTCATTAGAGCACAGATTAGAATTTATGTGTGGCTACTTGGAGAATGAACCAGCTGTAAGAATGCGATCGGTAATTCACGATTGCCACACTGAAGGAGAGTTTTACCATGCCTTCCTCTCAGCATATTGGTCTCAAGCCACACAAGATCGAGTAAAACATAGCTTCATAATGATGAAACGTTTCGAACAATCTGAATTTTCCAGTCTTGTGAAATATTTTGAAGACATGTTGCATAAGAATCAGTATCTTTCAAACCCATACAGCCCCTCAGAACTCATCCGCATTTGCTTAATCAAACTGCCTGAACATTTACGACATATTATTTTGGCAGGACGTTGCAAAGACAACATTGAAGCATTTCAGGGACTGTTACAAGAACTGGAAATTGACAGTGACAATCGCGGAACGCAGGAGCACAACAATTACAGATCACATCCGTCGCAATTCCGCGATGAAAGAAATAATAACTGGACACGACAAAGCTATTCTCACAACACATATCGTGACCAAAACAGACACCACCCGTACGACAACCGTTGGCAGAGAAGTAATAATTACAGGGAAAGATCACCTCTTCGCGGTAGTGACTATCACAGAGACAATCAGAGAAACAGGCAATATGGGAACCAAAATAATTATTATTACGGGAGACAGAATAACTTTAGACGCAACGGTCCAGCGCGCAGTTACGATTCAGGGAGAAATTCTCCACCACTTAACCGACAAGAAAGAAACTACAGGAACTACCGACATGACGACAGACGATGTGATCGTAACGACAGACCTGAATTGCATCAGAACTGGCGGGACTTAAACAGGGCAGGGCCCTCTCGTCACGGTGAATTTGTAGAAGTTAGGTCTCCAAATCCCAATAACGACGCGCGCCAACAAAGAGACAATAGGCAATGACTCACACCGCTGGCAGCCACAAAACGTTCTTATGACACTAACGACGCAGCTGCCGTAGCTAGTAATTACGTAAAAATGGAAGATATTAGGGACATCTTACTCCAAGAACACGACATAAAACATAACAACGTTGCATATCCTGTGATTTGCATTACAGTAAATGACGTAAAATTTACGGCAGTACTTGACTGTGGCAGTCCCATTTCAGTAATCAGTGAAACAGCCTTTAGCAAATGCAACAAATCGAACGATTGCCCCACACTTCCGTTACGTAAGATTAAATTACAAGGTGCAGTCTTTGGAAAAAGTGTAGATGTACGCCAACAAACCAACTTAGAATTCTTTTGTCAAAGCCACAGCTTCTCTATGAACTTTCTTATTGTTCCATTATTGTCGACGGAAATTATACTGGGAGTAGACTTTTTGAATGAATACAAAGCAATCTTAAACTTTCACGATGCTGAAATAACTTTAGAAAAAGAAGGTAAGTCAGTAGCTTTGAAATTTGAAGATTGGCTCTCAAACCATGACGAAGAAATTAATCGGCTTTACCTCCTGTTAGACAACAGTTCGGAATTTTCGACGGAACTTGACGCTAACAATCATTCTGCAAGTACTGACAGGGATGATATCGACGGCGCATTTGACACTAATAAGTTAATTCAGAATAAAATTCAAACAATTGAGAATTGTAATGACACTGATAGGCAGGACCTTTTTGAGATTTTACAAGCACATTCCACAGTTTTTACTCACAAAACAGGAACAATCAAGGGATTTCAATACCAATTTCGTGTTCGTGAGCATACTAAATTTTGTGTTAGACCATATGTAATTCCAGCACATTATAGGGACCGTGTTAGAACAGAAATGCAATCTATGCTCGACGAGGGCATTATTGAGCCTGCAGTAAGCTCATACAACAATCCATTACATGTTGTTGAGAAGAAAAATGGATCGATCAGGCTTGTCTTAGATTCGAGACAAATCAATACGATCATTATTCCTGAAACAGACAGGCCGCAAACGTTGGAAGAACTTCTTCAAAATTTTAATGGTGTAAAAGTGTTGTCTTCCATTGATCTCAGATCCAGCTTTTATCAGATCGAACTTCATCCAGAATGTAGAAAATACACAGCTTTCCTTTGTTTCGGCGTTTTTTATCAGTTTCGGAAACTTCCCTTTGGTTTGAACATTTCTTCAGCAGCATTCATTCGCGGGCTAAATTCCATATTACCTGAGTTCTTAAAACGTCACATCACCTTATATGTGGACGATATTCTAATAGCAGAAGCTTCATGGGAACTACATAATCGCATCCTCAACAGTTTGTTACGTATTTTTGCAGAATCTGGAATTACAGTTAACTTGGAAAAGTCTGAATTCGGTAGGTCAAAGGTGAGGTTTTTGGGACATATTATTTCTTCTGAAGGCATTCAGCCGGATCCTGAAAAGTTAGAAGCAATCAGAGCCATTCCAGTTCCATCTACAAAAAGACAAGTCCGCAGTTTTCTAGGTCTCGTAAATTTTTACCGTCGTTTTCTGAATATGCAAATTCTAGTTACACCAAAACTTTGTTCTCTCACTGGAAAAAATACTATTTGGAACTGGGACGAACAAGCACAGTTGGAATTCAGTTCTTTGAAAGAAGCGTTACTTAACGCGCCAATACTAGCTCATCCAGATCTGTCAGAAGATTTCTGCCTTAGCACGGATTCTTCCAAAGTCGGTCTTGGTGCCCATTTATTTCAAGAAGCCAAAGAAGATGACATTACTGTTCAGAAAACCATTGCTTTTGCTAGCCGAGTGCTAACAAAATCTGAAAAAAATTATTCCGTTACTGAATTAGAAGCTTTAGCTATCGTTTGGGCATTTAACAAATTCCGTTTCTTTCTTTCTGGTAAGCACGTAAAAGTATACAGTGATCATCGTGCATTACAATTTCTTATGTCTTCAAAATTAAATCATGACAGGTTAAAACGTTGGGCATTGTTTCTGCAAGAATTCCACTTTACAATAGTCTACATTCCCGGCAAGGAGAACATTGTTGCGGACGCGCTGTCACGCGCACCGGCTGGGCTCGAGAAAAGTAACACACAAGGCAACCTCGAGAAAAATTTCAGTATTCTTTACATTCAGAAAGTCGCCTTTGAAAACTTCATCACCACATCTTTAAAGGACATTGCTCATGAACAAGATAAAGATCCGATTTGGAAAGACATCAAAAATAAATGGCATGAAAAGACATACACTCAGATTCGGCATTATTACCTGGTTAGAAACAACATACTCTTCAAACGCTGCACTGTTGATGACAAGCTATGGGTACTTTGCATTCCAGACGATTTTGTTACTAAGCTCATTTGGTACATTCATTTCAGCTACGCACATTTTGGTCCACGAAAATGTTATATTCTTCGAACGACTTGTTATTTTAACAATATGGAAAAGAGAATTCGAAGAGTCTTGTCCATTTGTAAACTTTGTCAAAAGGCGAAACCATCTACTGTCTCACATCGTGCTCCGTTGTTTCCTATCATTCCTTCTAAATTAAAAGAATTTGCTGCTGTTGATCTCTTGGGACCGCTTGTCAGAACATCTAATGGATTTTCGTACGTTCTAGTCGCTGTTGAACTTACTTCAAAATTTGTTTCTTTCACACCGTTACGTAAAGCCACTGGACGGTCTGTATCCAATGCCTTTGTAAAAAATTTCTTGCGTGAAGTTGGCCACATTGCTAAAGTCATTTCAGATAACGGACCGCAATTTAGATCTGCTGTTTGGTCACGCATGCTTCGCAACCATAAAATCAAACCTGTTTTTATTTCATTGTACTCACCACATTGTAACCCCTCCGAACGGATTATGAAAGAAATCAATAAGCTTTGCAGGCTTTATTGTCACAGAAAGCATCAGCATTGGGACAGATATTTACACTTATTTCAAAACGTGCTGAATGAAATGCCTCATGATTCCACTGCTTTACCACCTACTCTTGTACTGAAGAATGAAGAACCACCGAACAGAATCAGAGAGCTTGTACCTTTCCCGAATACACGTAAACTTCGACACAAAGACGTAATTGATTTGACTCTTAAAAATATAAAATCTGCAGCAGACAAAAGGAGAAAACTACACGGTAAAGCAAATGCAAAGAAATTGTATATTGGTCAGAAAGTTCTCATTAAAGCTCATTCATTCTCACATAAGAAGAAACACTTGAGTCACAAATTCGTTCTAGTTTACAATGGACCATACAGAATCCGACGTATACCACATGATAATTGCGTTGAAGTTGAAACTCTGCGTACTAGGAAGAGTAAAGGTTTACACCACATTTCACATGTAAAACCATTTATTGAAAGATAATCTGCTTTTTAACTTTGTCTTTGCCATAAAACTTTCCACTTCACATTTCTAGTATGCTTTGTCAGACTTAAGAAACTGTTAACATGCAACAATGTTTGAAGTTAAATATCCAGTCTAGAACCTAGGGAACATTTTTAAACAGAAATTACGAATGCATTGTTATAGTGAACAGATGACACAGTGTTGTATTTGTACATTCTTGCTTGTTAGTTGCACGATTACGTAACGACTATCAGGCTTACATACTTAGGACACATACTGGTACTGCTAATGAGATTTTAATGCAACATTTTGGTTTACTTGAAAATACATTCTGGGTTTAATGTACTTTCTGTGAGATACCAGACGACACAGTGGTTAGTTTAAGTGACAACTACATGGTTTTATCACGACGCTTCTAATGAGTGACAATTTACAATGTTGCTTTTGTAGTGTTTCTGTTTTATTTCTGCACAGTTTTTCTGTTTTATTCTGCAAAGTAAAACATGTTTTAGTAGTAACTTTTGTGATATAGCTACAATGAGATTGCCTTTTCCGTAGCACAACAATACGTTACAGCACAGTACTTTCTTCATCATGGCAATAAGCGTAATAACTAAGATATCTATACATAAAGCATTTCACTTTTGTTTATCATGAGGTAAGTACATTGACTTCTGCAGAACTTAGCTTTCGCAGGACGATAAGTACGACACTTCCACAGAATTATCTTACAGCAAGACGCACATTTAGCGCTACGGGACACGCATTTGAGTGATTAATTTTGTACTTAAAACATTTATTTTTAAAGATATTTGAAGTACAATGATACAAAGGTTTTAAGTGATACATTTCATTTCATTGCTGTAATCTGTAACACCTGAGGGTATAATTACATTAATCCTCAGGGGGGTACACGCTTACTTTGTGTACCATGTGTGTGACAACCACAAGGAACCCTAGCTAATATGGTATTTGCTTATACAACTTTACACATCGGTACCATATTTCTCTAACACATAAATTACACAGCTATCTGATCATTTAACTGAGAGATAAACATTTTTTTACTACATCAGTGACACATGTTTACGCAATACACAGTTGGGTAACTTCACACTTATGAAACTGTATTTTGTCTGTACTTTGTAAACTGTTGATATTTTTTCGGAATCATTGTGATACTATGAGAGCTTTGAATGATGTATTTGGTAAGGGAGCATGATTTTAAAGTACGTTTGAGGTAGATGACACTATTGAAATGAGCAGAGAATTTTTTTTAGGTTTTGAAATTATTGGAGGAAGCTACGACGATTTTGAGATTTGACTGAGGTATTATGATGTTATTATTATGACGACGATGTGTACTATGCTGTTGAGATATGTTTATGATCAATAAGATGTTGCTACCGTATATGAGGAATAAGAAGTATGTTGGAAACCAAGAATCGTACTTTAAGAGTTATGAAATGTGCGTAAATGCGTGACTGTATCACAATGCTGATGAATATTTTATTTGGACACTTATATTTATAGGATTTTCTTTCTACAGATTTGCAACGCTAATTCTTGACCTGTGAAATATTTTTATGTGAGACTGTCACTGTAGCGGAAACTGCTGTCGTAAATATTTCCGTAAGAAAGTTAAGTGACCACCTGCACGTAATGCGTCGTGGGCACCCAGCTGTGTTGGAAGCCTGGAGAGAGGGCCATTGGTGCGTGCCTTTCAGAGCACAGGAAGGAAAAAAAAAGGGAGGCCATTATCCTGGCCATTGTCATTCCTTTAGAGAAAGCATCGCAAATCCGACACGCTAATTACTTGGAAACATATCGTACTTTCTGATATTTACTGAAATGCCTAATGAAATGACAAGAAATAGTTTGTCTACACACCTGACTATGACTACTGTCTTTCTAGATGAGAGATTTTTTTACTACTTATGAAATGCCAAATGACTATTGAACGATGTTCTTACGCTTTGCTTTGTACATAGTTGCTTATTTCATTTGATATCTAGTTTCTAGCTGCACTGCAGCATTGGTTAAAATAAAATTTTATAGATGTACTAATATAAATATTTTCTCTCTACAGATCGAGTATATAATAATTTTTTTCAAAAAAATGAGGGAGCACAAAGCTACATTTACCTTCACAGGAACTGCATTCATAATTTTCTTTTCAAGTACTTGGTAATTTCTTTTGTAGAATAAATTGTGATGCATCACTCTAGTGTTAAGATGTGACATAGGTATTAGACATGGCCATTTTTAGTGTAATATTTTTTTCTGCTTGAGCTATGTCATGTTTTGATATAAGTTATTACATTTGCTGCTGCTAGCTTTGCCAATCTGTATTTTTTGTCATTGCTGCTTGTGTTAATTGTTTTGTGCTGCTGCATTGCCTCGTCCCTTAGTTTAGCATCTGAGCTCAGTAGATTTAAGTTAGCTTAAGATGGGGTAGGCTATATGAGAGAACGAGATGTGATGAATTGGAAGAAATGCATTGAGAAGCTATAAGAAAATGGTTTGGCCAAAAAAAGTATTTTGAAAGAGGATATGAGCAAAAAAGTAGTGTTTAGGGACAACAGGTTTACGTAGGATTTTCTTGGAAATAAATAATGAGGTAAGAAATATGTGAACATATAAATACAGAAAGCATGCCTTGATAGGATTTTTTTGGTGGAAACAAATTTTGAAATAAGACGAAAGATCTATGGAATGAAGTTTTAGGTTGGACTGCAGTACCAAATGTTACACTGAAAACAAACCCTGCCCTTTCCCTTTTGTGTTATCCCACTATATGTTTGTGTACCCTTGTGTATTTGTTTTCTTCCTGTCTCTGTGTACTGTTTCATAGAACTTTTTTCTCTTCTAATACTAAGTTACATTCACTATGATGAGGAATACTGTTATCCTCAAATACAATTGGCATTAATAATGTGTTATTTACTTTGTAAAGATGTTTAGACATTATTTATTCTGTTTTGTGTTAATGCTCATGCGTGAAGTTGATGTTTCGAAAGTTATTCGATCTTTTATGTATGTACTCATGTCATAATTCCTGTAACACTGATGTATATGTCTATTTCTATTCTTTTGTAAAGCCTGTACTACAAATGTTATCTGTATTATTATGTTCCTTAATGATGTATTTTGTACCTTTGTAATTGTATTTTCATGTTGTAAATTTATAAAATTGTAATTGACACCAGTTCATCTTGTTATTAACTTGTAAGTTACATTTCACTGCACACGTTTCTGTTGGTCATAGTATATGGACAATATGTGAGAAGTAGGGACTGTTAGTGTTTGCACGTGTGTTAATAATTCAGCAAGGGACTGGATAACAGCATTGCTGGTTCTAAGGACAATTCCAAAAAACTTTGTGAGTGCACAAGTGGTGGTTTATGGACTTGCTATATTCTCCGCAAGACTCTTCGATAGTGATTGTGCACCTGCACAGTCACATCAGATGGCTGCTGGCCATCTCTACAAGGACTACAGTGGGTCTACATCTTTGGTGGCCCACCAACGCCATTATTTCTACAAGGACTACAGTGGGTCTGCATCTTTGATGACCCACCAACGCCATTATTTCTACAAGGTCTGCAGTGGGTCTGCACCTCTGGTGGCCCACCAGTACCGTAATTTCTACCAGGACTACAGTGGGTCTGCTCTGTGATGACCTAACTAACAATATTCTTCAAAACGTCGACTGACTCTTCTGTGGGTTTACTCTGTTGTGGCCCATTACCTGTCTGCATGTCGAGTCAGCACTGTCTTTCCGTTGGAAGGACAACACTACTTCTTCAAGACTGCATGGAAATCCACTACTTCTGTGTGCATTTTCTTTTACTGCTCAGACTTTGACAAAAACTCTGCATTTTTACTGTGATGAACAATCTGGACTGTCTTTATGGACTGTGGGAAATTTTTAGCTTTTGACCAACATTGTATCAATAAGTGTGTGCATTTGATATCTTTGTTATTGTAATTATGAAAAATTTTATCAAATCATTATTGGCCACTGCCCAAAAAAAATTTGTAAAATTTTTTGTGGGGAGCATGGGGGCTATGTAAGTAGGCTGTTTATGTTTTCTCTATGTAAGTAGGCTGTTTATGTTTTCTTATTGGCAACGTTACGTAGCGCTCAATATGAAAATCACTGGCTGTGCTGTGTGCAGTCTGTGGCTGCTTTGCATTGTTGTAATACTCGCCATTGTAGTGTTAGGCAGCTGGCTGTGAACAGCGCGTAGCGTTGCGCAGTTGGAGGTGAGCCGCCAGCAGTGGTGGATGTGGGGAGAGAGATGGCGGAGGTTTGTAATTTGTCATGAACTGCTATATTTATATATGATGATATCAAGGTAAATACATTGTTTGATCTCTATTAATATCTTTCATTTGCTAACTATCCCTATCAGTAGTTAGTGCCTTCCATAGTTTGAATCTTTTATTTAGCTGGCAGTAGTGGCGCTCGCTGTATTGCAGTAGCTTGAGCAGCGAAGATTTTTGTGAGGTAAGTGATTTGTGAAAGGTATAGTTTAATGTTAGTCAGGGCCATTCTTTTGTAGGGAATTTTGAAAGTCAGATTGCGTTGCGCTAACAAAATATTGTGTGTCAGTTTAAGCACAGTCATGTATAATTGATGAAAGGGGACGTTTCAGATCATAGTTCTGAAGTACGCCCATTTATGCTTTCTTGGGTCACAGTATTTCGCATTTACAGTAGTGTCTATGGCCGTTGCCTTCCTAAATATGCTAATGTTACACTTCTATCTCTTTTTAGTTAACTTATGTTTTAAAAAACTTATGCTTCCTTCTTCTTCAAATTCCACTGTGTATCTAATTTTTTCGTGCACCTCACCCATTCTTTCCGCTATCGCGCGTATTTCACTTTCGTCACCTTTGTACAGTAGTATGACATCGTCTACATATCGTCTGTAATAGACAATTTTCTCCCAGACATCAGGATTTTGTTTAAAAAACTTATTTTCTAGCTCGTTTACAAATATCTCAGCTGAAGTACCAGAGAAACTGTTGTCCATTGCGAGTCCGTCCTTCCGATTAAAAATGTTGTTGTTAAATTTCAAATGGTTAAATGACATCACAAGTTGTAAAACTTCCAAAAGTTCTACTATTTCACCCTGACTAATCTTCTTATACGTTAGCAAGTTCTTCCTTATAATTTCCCAAGTATCGTTTATTGGGACGTCGGTATATAGGCGAACAATGTCAAAAGAAGCCCATGCAGCTCCAGCTGGGATTGGCACATCTTTAATCTCATTTGCAAATTCATAACTATTCCTGACATTAAATGATTTTCTGTTAAGTATACGCTGCTCTTAGTTTCTTGTTGCACTCCCGGCTCAACTTGTAATTAGGACACGACATATTATTGACAATCGATAGAATCGGTTCCCCTTTCTTGTGTAACTTAATTTTGCGAACGAAGCACAGGAATGTACAGGTTCATCACTTTTAATCTGCGCTTCTCTTTTACATCTGGAAATATAAATATACTTCTCTCAGTTACTTTCCTTATATCTGACTGCAATTTGTTCACAGGATTTCTCTTGTCCTCAACTACGTTATTAAATGCAAGAAACTTTTCGGTTTTATGAATGTAATCGCAATCATAAATGACGACAGCCGAATTACCTTTGTCACCCCTCGTAATTAAATCCTTATCCATTTCCAATTTTTGATTTAGGTTTCTAAGTGTTTCTAAATGTTTTGCATTTTTACGTTCGTAGAAGCCTACTTTGGATATACATTTATTAGTTTTTACTGCTACGTCCATTTGATCGAATTTATTGAGTTTGGCCACGTCACACGCAACTTTCACATCCACAATAATATTTTTAATTATGTCTGGGATCAATTTCGGAGTGATACTAAAATGTAAATCCTTGTTCAAAAGATCCATTTCATTATCCTATATTTTTATGTTCGTAACATTATTCACACTGTCAGAAAATTCATGTTTGCTTTCCAGCTTTTTGTCTATTTTTACATTATTTTTCGCCTGCAAATTATAAATTTTCTTTCTATGCCTCATTTCGATCTTTCTCTGTTCATTGTCCGCTACATTATTAACACACTTAAAAATATATGAGAACTGTAACGGCGAGAGTAACGTGCCTAAAAGTAACTGAAGTCTCACAGCTTACAAATTACACTTTTCTTTACTCTTGTATGCTTCCCTAATCTCAGTCCTTATCCTTGGAATCTCACTTTTACGTTTCACAAGTACCGCTGCTGCAGAATTATTATTAACCCTCACATTAATGTATTTAGGAACAATCTCCTCATCCAAACAAAATTTGCTGAATCTTATTTTCATATCTTTCATAGTGCGTAATTTTGTTTTAAGGAAGTCTTACCTCATTCGTGGCGTGACTTGGCACAAACTTATTAATTGACGACATAAATGAATCAGTTCAATCTAAATGCTTATTTTGGTATATTCAGAGACCTACTAGTTTGAGTAGCGCCTGCCGGCGACGACGAGGAGACTGCGCCTTCCTCCGTAAGCCCCACCACAGGAAAACAAGGATACTACGACATGTCGCCATCGAGACCACACGCTGGATAGTATATCGAATATCGTTTTTTTGACTTGTAACGTATAGTTACTATTTTTATTAATTGTACTACAGTTATGCTTATGGTTACTGATCTGTCAGGTTGGAAGAGTTTTCAGATATTTTATTATATTGTTACGCTTTTTATACTAGCTTATAGAGGTTGTATGTTTTACCTATTCAGGCTCGTGGCTCTATTATATCAGTATTTGTACTTTTTATGGTGTTTTAAGTATGAATCCAATTTCACATCAGTTACGTTTTATTCTCAGACGCTCGTTTTGCTATGGGAAGTAAGTAAAAAAAATTTAACTAAACCTGTGCATGTCTCAATTTAATCATCACATTGGCGACACTGGTCTAACATGTGCTGTAGCTAAAGTGCCCTCTGCTGGTATTAGTCTCTTGTAGAAATACGAGACGCAATCTGAGTATTACCAACTCGTACCATGTACTCACTTTCCTAACTTGACGATGATTTACATCAAAATATTTTAATCGTATGAATAGCTGCTAAACGTGGCTATAAACATTTTATGTATCTCTAAGACTTGTTAGAGTTAATTTATTGAAGCTGTCGCGTACACGATATTTATCTCTGTAACAGATCTGAGGATGGCAGTATGCCGAAACCGGTAATAAAGTGTAATAAATCCTTGTGATGAAGACGGACTTGTGAAAACAAAAATAGGAATTTACAGACTAGTGATACATTTCAGCTCCCACAGTCTGTTGGTGAAAACTGGGAAACTTGCAGCAGAAACTCTTTGGGAACTTTAAACGCACCACGACTGCCTATCGCGCCAGTACATATTCCATTTTTAAAAGATGATCCACGAATTATAGGCTATCATCACTGATTTTAGCATGCTTCACAGACGGCCCATCGTTACCAATAATCTGTATTCAAAATAAATCTGTAAAACAGTCGTGTCTGTCTGTTTGTCTGTGAACATGCTAATCTACGAAACTAGCTGGCGAATTTTCATGGGATTTTCGCAGGTAACTTGAGTATAGCTTTGAGCACCGTATCTACGTAGAATAAGATATCCAAATATATTGTAAAACTTAAGTACATATGGATCAATGTATGTTCTGTATCTCCTCCAAAACCAATGGACCAGTTTCAATCAAACTTAGTACACATATCGGTTACTGTCTGTAAATAATCGCTGTCGGGGTAAGAACCAACTACCTTTCAGAAGGATAGGGTTGGGGAATGAAAAGGAGTGTAGGCCACCAAGATTTTATTCATCCAGTATTTGAAACAAGGGCACTTAGTGACTTGGAAAAAACCTTAAACATAATTTAAAAAGTTTACGATATAAGGGATAATATTTATTGCTTTAAAAAGCTACTTACTCTTTGTCCTTTGAACTTGCTTTGGGACAGCTTGGAGGAGGGGAGCACATCATGAGCTCTGCTTATTCAAACATGCAAATGCGTGAGGGTTGCTGGTGTTATTGCGAATACTGTAGCTTACTTACCATCGCTTATCACAACAAATCCACTCATATGCGAGTGCTTCTATTGGTTACAGCTAGTAAACAATATAACAAATTTCTGGGTTACTAACAATAATTTTATTTACCCCTTATCTGTCTAGAGCAGTTGCATGAGCTTAGCCATTTGTAAACTGTAGTGAATGGACCAGGTGATTTCATAAATGGTAACATTCATATAACTGAGATGGTAAGGAACTGGTTAGGGAGGGAAAAGGTAATGGGAGCACAAAATAAAGGATACTCGAAAAGAATTTGCTAACAAGAAAGTTAAACCATTTACATTGAGAAAATATGCATTAAAACACAGTCCTTGAAGTGCATGAGAATAATATTATAATTAAAGAAAACAAAGGTCACCCTACATTGGAGGACCAAAATGAAATTATCAGATAATCCAAGTACTAAGCTGTAGCTAAGAAACTGTAAATTGCCCTACAGCATTGCGCATTAACAGATAGCTGGATATCAATTGATTATACTTGGCAACTGCACAAATGGCTTAAGGCCCAATGATAAATATGTATAATGACGAAGCCATTTCTGGTAGCACTAGTGTATTTTACATACAGTTTTCACTAATGGAAGAAATATATTTGGAATTACGAATATGATTAGATTGATGTTGTACAATTTACTAATGAAAAATCAAAATTAGTGTTGGGCCAGGATTCGAACCTACATTTCCTGCTGTCTGCCAGCTGTCGTCTTAACCACTTAGGCTGTCTGAGCACACCTCCAAGACTAACCATCTTCATCCTGCACTTCACGGAGGAGATTTTATTATTATTGTCAGAATCTGAGTTGGCACAAAATACTATTTGCTATGTCCATGTTTAGTGATGTACTATGCAATGTCCTTGAGGCGAGCATAGACAAGTCTCACCCTGGGCGACAGTCGCAGCAGTTGTGTGAGTGCAGGAGGTAGACACTCAGTGACATAAGGGGATTTCTGCTGTCCATGAATGGCCGTCTCCCATCAGCAGCATAGCAGCACAGGCGTCTTGTTTATGTCCGCACCAGGAAGTCGTGCACGGTGTTGTTTATGCGATTTAGTCGTCTTAGTGCCCTGTATTTTCTTACGTGGAGAATGGCTTAAGCCCACTACAAATTAACAGTGAGGATCAGTTTTTCACCTGAATATGCTCGACCGAAAGCACTTGAAATCAAAGTTTATGACATGAAGTAAAGACGTATTATAACGTTCATGCTGGCTTCCATCTGTCTACAGTGATCAGTGTTGTGTATGAGAAACTGTTTAATGAGAAAGTGTGTGATAGAATTCTACATGAAACTAGAACTTGAATTCCATCACTCTGATGGTCGCATCTGTGACATAACAGTTGAACATGTGGGACTTGGCCTGCAGATGATCTGTGTATCTGAACTCCCTTTTGAGATCCGTTTAGAGATGGTAGTACCTTCATTCTGCCTGTATGGGAAGGCGATTAGCCATACAGCCGAAAAGTGGGCTGAATTTACCACGTACCCTGTTCTCAATGGGGTAGGACAGATCTGCATCAAGCTAACCAAACATGTGCACTCCTACATATATACACTGATAGGTGCTATGCAGTTATAATTTATTATGGGTAGCCAGAGAAGTGAGATATGGCCAAGCAGGATGCCTCCATTCCAGCTGTATGCAATGCAAAATTACACAGTTGTCGACTGTGGATGAATGGTTCACAACCACCCTAAAGAGGCTCGTGCTGACTTTTGTCAAGACCCTCCAAAACGACCTTCAACCGTGATCCACACAGACTCCTGTTACTGAACCATCGCCATCTCCAATAGTGCCTCAGGGTACTGTGGACCAAATGATGCCATGCCCACTCCCTATCCTACTCTGCCTGTCTTGTGTGGTGGTGAGCAATCTACAGGATTCACCTCGGCTCTGTGGTCATGCCTACCAGTGCTTTTGTGTCTGGGCCCCTAGGTGCTTTTGGACACTGAAGATAATATAGGCCAGAACTGTGCTGCTGCTATGGTCACAGGTTCGAATCCTACCTTGGGCATGGATGTGTGTGATGTCCTTAGGTTAGTTAGGTTTAAGTAGTTCTAAGTCTAGGGGACTGAAAGCCTGAGATGTTGAGTCCCATAGTGCTTAGAGCCATTTAAACCAGTTTGGAAGATAATATACACAAGCAACGATTGCCAAAGAGACGTTGGGAAGGTCAGATCACCCTGCCTGACACATGCAGGACACACTCTTAAGACAACGAAGATCTCACTGAGCAAAATCATCTCCTGATGGACGATTCAGTGGCGGAGTCACAAGCCCACGGGGGTAAAACTATCATCGCACCCACCGGGTTCTGCGCTTATGGACGTTGAACAGCAGCTGAGCCAGTGCCACTCTCCCACCACAGACACAGCAACACCTTTGGACGCACTGTATCCACACATTTATTTGTGGTTGGATGACATAAAAGCCGAAAGACCTGTCATTGTGACGGCAGTGAATGTAGCTACTGCACCTCATAACTGCTAATCGACTAAGCACTGGTTAGGTATGTGCCAGTAGCTGGGGTGACACTCCTGTACGCTGCTGCTCTTCCTGTCTCAATGAACATTGCAGTAGTCACAATTCAGCCAGAGGCTTACAGGATTGGCTCACTCAGTATCAACACCATTGCCATGCCTGTCATAGTATAATTGCTTCGCAAAATGTTGATAGCGTTGGATCTCGATGTTGCCCTCCAGTACGAAGTTCGCCTAGAGACCTTTCCTGCTGCCTATGATTATGTTGTTTATCTCTCACTGTGTGTCGACAGTGGAAGTGGGATGGCTTTACTTCTAAAAGAAGGCAGTGAAGTTGATGAAGTGACTTACTTACCATCGTCTAGGGGTTTTGCTGTGACCTTCAGTGGCGTCTAAATCGTCAATGTTCATGCTCCCTTGGGCACACCCAGGCGATGGGAACATTTGCAAGTCTACTTGAAAGAGGTCATCCTTTTGTCTGTGGGCCACTACGACCATGTTATTCTTAGTGGCACTTCAGTTGTGTGCCATCCCAGAAGGACCAACATCCCATTTTACCACATCTCAGGAACTCAAGCTGCTAGTGTATCACATGCATGGAGCTCAGTCTGGATACAGGTATGTCACCAGCCATTCAACGAGTAGTCTTGACCCTATCAGTGTTTCCCAAGGACTCACAACTGCCATGTTTGACACTGAGCTGTGGCCTGAAGCCTTCTCTGGCCTTACCACCTACTTCTGCACTGTTTCCATCCAGCAGGAAAAGGTGTGGTGCGGTCAAGGAACATGCAAGCTGAATGTCGTCCATCTCTTTGATCTGAAATGCAGGCAGTTAATGAAAACGACTTGATTCGGAACAACTGTTCTAGCATGTACTTCAATGCTTTTGTGGTGACTTGAGTGCACCAAGCCAGCTTGAAGTCGATCGATGATGAATTACGATTGCGGATTGAGATAAAGATAATTTCTATTAAGCATCACCACCTTCACCGCTCTGAAGGAACAATGGTATGTGCGATATGTCAGGACTGGGTACAAGGAGAACCCCCGTCCTTGTATCATTGTCCAAGAGAAGCAACGTTGTTGGAAGACGCTGGTCCATGCCCTCGACATGCTAGACTGTGGCCAATTAAAACCCCACAGTGGTATCACAGGGGCCTTTATGGGTCACTACAAACAGTTCTATGCATAGAGGAGCAGGACACCTCAGCAGTGGATGATGTATTCCACTCACTGACCGGAAACCTCCACTGAGCAGCTACAGACATTCTTACAAGAATGATTATGGCTGATGACTTCACAGATGCTCTTCACAAATGAGCGCCAAACAAATTCCTGGGCCCTGATTTCTTTTCATTGGAGTTTTACTGCACTTTCCACAAAACCATGGCTTCACACTGAACTGAGATGTGTGAAGAACCGATGACCAATGACCTGCCCCTCCACTTGTCCTGGTCCACAAGCCGTCTAGGTGTCAGAGAGTTGGACATTATCGGCTGTTGATGATATCAAATTGTGTCTTACGTGGAATATTGGCAACCGTTTTTGGGGCATCTCCCTCCAAACATTTCTAATGATCAGACAGCCCTCGGTGGTTATCGCAGCTACCTGCATTAGCCGAGCAGTTCTAGGTGCTTTAGTCCGGAATCGCGCGCCTGCTACGGTGGAAGGTTCGAATCCTGCCTCTGGCATGGATGTGTGTGATGTCCTTAGGTTAGTTAGGTTTAAATACTTCTAAGTTCTAGGGGACTGATGACCTCAGCAGTTAAGTCCCATAGTGCTTAGAGCCATTTGAACCACAATGCCTTAGTAACGGTGGACTTCGACCATACCTTCGGTAGAGTGAGTCATGACAGTGCTGCAACAGATGGTCTTCCCCCACACACATTTATATACATTGTCTTTCAACCTCTCTGAATTCCCACATCGCGGGTGCTGGTCAATGGCTGTGTGGTGTGCCCTGTTACTATCATACAGTCAGTTCTCCATGGATAACCATGCTTCTTTATGGCATCGCCCTTCAGCCACTGTTGCACGGATTGTGGAGCTGCCTGCCTAGGATCACAATGAGGGGGCATGCTTTCATCTGTCATGCATATGTGAATGACCTGGTGTTCATGGTTTGATTAGGGGATGAAGTGCAACAGGCAACGCAATGAACCACCTGATATGGGTGTACTGCAGGCAACCATGTGAATCTTGCAAAATCTGGTGCAATGATTGTTGGTAGAGATCTTCCAGCATAGAGTGTGGCCCCATTGCCATTACTGGACAATCTCAAACGTTTGGGGAGCACCTTCATGTGTGACATATAGTGAGCAGCCTCAAATATGAAAGCCTCCTTCAAGCGATCGCCACAAACATTTGTGGCAACCCCTGTGAGCATCAGACATGGTACAGTGGGTCCATCTTGTTAACGCCATCTGGCATCACGTCTATCCCATTTCGCACAGATTTTATCAATAACAAAGGCAATTGCACAAAGACTGCAGGTGACATTTGCATACTTTATAAGTGCAAGTCTTATCATCGTCAGAGTCCCCTCTTTCTCCTTTAGCTGGCAGCCTTGCTCTTGTTGCCAACGTCCAAGCAAGAGCAGTTACCCCTTATCTAAAACGGTTAAGTCATGGGCCCACCACCAAAACCAAATTAACAGGAACCCTGCTTGGTTAACTAACCCCTCCCTCCCGAGAGGTGCCCATCATAGCATTGCGTAATTCTGTTTGCGTAAATAAGTTCGACAAGCACTGGAAACGTTAAACAGTATTCTAATTGTGGTGTTTCCGGACTGAAAGCGGCAGCAGACTGTTGTGTGGAAACTTCCAAGTTCCATCGCCTTACATGCCAATCATCTCAATAATATAAACTATGCAGATGTAATGCGCTGTTTTCACAGATAAACATCTTAGTGACACTGAGAAAACGGACTAAATTTTGCACTCCCAAAGACTTTGTCCTTCAAGGATCTCATCAGTGATGCCCAGCAAGATGTCTTGAAACTTCCAGTGACACTGATGAAGAAATAAGGTGTGAAACCTCCAAGGCCAGAAACAGAATTCCCCGCACCCAAGCAGAGCCGCCTGCAACTGCTGATCTCCGATGATGTGTGGTCCTGTATTTTTATCGCAGCTCACCGGCCAACCACGTCAATCTACTAGTATCTTTTCCTGTGCCTTGAGTCAGGATTTCCGGCACAGAAACCCGAAGAAGAAACTTTATGTACTTTGCTGCAAGATTTCCAACAAAAATAGTACTTTCTACAACATATTTGCGTTCTTGAGATTCTAAGAACAGTATAATTGAAAGCAGGTGCAACGACTTCTTTTAAGAAACGTATATTTGTACTGGTGCTTCAGGAACTTCGTAGTCTGAATTTTTAAAACGTCGTTAACAACTTTAATAGCCTAGTTGGTAACTAAATTGGTAACTATGGTGCGAATTCTCAGATGGAAACAGTCTGAAGACTTCGGGCTGGCTTTTGTCATCCTTGGTTTTTTACCACGGCCCGTAGGTCGAACAGGGGCGTTAACACGTATATTTCCGGGAAATGTTAAACCTTACCAGACTATTTTCATTGGTTGCAGTACTATGGTGAAAAACGGGCAAAAAGTCATTAATATAATGAGCAAGTAATTGCAAATAACAATACAAAGACTATTATGTAGTAGCTATCGTTAAATACTAATTGATTATTTTTAAACATAATTTTCAACTCGCAATCAGTGTAATGGTGTGTAACTGACAAGGCTTGGTAAACTGATTAGTTGATAACTACTTAAAGCAGATGAAGTTGTGAAGACACTATAAATGTGAAACTATGTATCTGAAAATGTTGCATGAAATTATCATTAATAACTGGTTAAAACAAATACGATAACGAACCCACAACTGATGTTAAGAGTGCTCACGTAACAAAGCGTTATGAACTTGACGTTTTGTTTTTACGAGTGCATTGTGACAAACTGTGACGTGACTATTTAACGAACAGTGCGTGTGGAATGCCTGTTCATAAAACTTCATATAATTGTTGTCCAGTAATAACAGGGGGCCATTGTGCTGGCCCTTTGAGAACGAAAAACATTTATGTATTGTTGACATGAAATATTTAGGTAATAAAACGAACTGTTATTCTGTGTACAAAAGAGTACATAAAAGTATTAATTGTTTCACTGTGATGTCTATGAAAAGCGGTATCGATATTTCATGATAATCTATGTTTTGTAGCAAAGATACTGAGAACAATGAAAGCAAGAGAAATAGATTTTCATAATCTGTTTACTATGGTTCGAAACTTTTTATGAGAAAGACGTACATGGAGAGGTGTGTATCTTGTAACGTTTTCTGGTAAAATATATGCCGTTTATGATAACAAAATCTTTTCATTCAGTAGGATTAGCACCCCTACATGTATGAAAAATTCAATGTAATTTTTTCAGAGTTTAATGACATGAGGTACAGCACGAGTTTTAATTAGTACTGCTGGCCGCCATTTGCAAGAAGGCAGAGACTTTTTCAAATTACCCCAATATTACGTGGCGTAAAGCAAAAAGTAGATGGTTACAATTAATTTCTTCAATAAACAGACTGAAGTCAAGTTAATTTCATTCATTTTGCGAAGAGTGGTATCGATATCAAGACAGATTCTTATGGTTGCCGCTTCATGGCTCTCTGTTGTTCAAGTGCGGAAAATTTTACAGTTAAAAAGTGCTCGGCCTTCAGTTAATAATAAGTGTACCATGCAAAAGGTGTTTTTCCACGAGAACCTACGATATGTCTAAAAGTAAAAGATTAAGGTGCTTTACACCGAGCTGTTCCTAATTTATTTTACGTCTAAACACATACTCCAAAGTGATTTATTTATAGGGAACGTGAATTAGGACATCTTAACAAAATCAAAAATGAAAATACTTGCCCGTGAAACGAAGTTGTATTGAATATCTAATGTGTAGCCTCATGTGAACTTACGCATTATTAGCACATACACACACAACACACACACGGATACATATATATATGAAAAATTCACGACAGAGCGCTTCGTTCTCACAGGTCATTTACTACGCTGCACCCTTAGTTTCTTGCGCAACGTTCCAGGATTACTGAGAGTTTGTATTTCGTTTAGGGGAAAATGAGAGAAGCTTTTCTTTTGTATTTTACTTTTGGATGTTGCCACAGCGTAAAATGTAATGCGTTGAACATCAACAAAAAGTTGGCCTGCTCTTTTAACTAAAAGGCGATATATTCTCAAGTCTTTCAAGCGAAGCAGTACTGTGATACGTCAGAAAGTAGCAACCGATGGTGATAGACGTTGGTGACATATAGCATTGTACCTGTTGAAGGAAATGTGGTTCCACCCTCTTCTTTACCGCAGGCACACATATTGAAAGTTCATGTAGTCAAATGACTGTGTTTCCGGATCTGGCATACGGACCCCGGCCGTTAAAACGCACAGACGCCAGCCGAAAAGAGAAAACAGAAAACGGGACAATGTGCGTCACATCTGTGAGTGCAAATTTACCTACAGTCTCTGGTGCTGAATTCGACAAATGGAAAAGATCTGTTCAGTATCTAACGCAATGAAATATCTTCATGTAATTTGTTACAATGGAAACGGAAACTTTTTTCATATACTGTAGAAAACTCATAGTTTTTAGGTGTTAAAAATTTCAATTATTAACTTGTTGTACCATCCAACAACAAAATAATTTAGCAGTATGTTAACAGTTACAGTCTGAAAAAAGTACTCACGGTGTATTGTCGGTTGATCTCTTTTCAGATTTGTAATGGTAATGGAAACTCACTCACATCGCTGTTCGAAGTCTAATTGTTTTGCTCTGCCTCAGCTAGTCCTGTTCCCTTCCGCAAGTGTATTTAATTTTCTCATGCATTCTTCCACAACGCCCTGGTTCTGGTTGCCCATCTGACAACACCCGTAGTGCTGTTCACTATTTTCCTCCAGGGGTCATTACTCAGTTGATTCACAGCTTCACAGGGAATTTACCGACCTCAGAAATCGTGAACTTGCTTCTTTGTAGCTGCCTGTTCTATTATTTGCTCTCACACTTCATAAATAGCACTGAAATGATGTACGTGTGTACCTCTGTGCGCGCTTGTGTGTGTGTGTGTGTGTGTGTGTGTGTGTGTGTGTGTTAGGAAACCTAGTTGTACGATACGTTATTATCGATCTTTACGTCTTATTGCCTCGCAGAAAGAGTGAAATTGGCAACCTATTAGAAAAAAAAACGATAACTGCTAATTTTTCAGGACCCAATCGCCGCACAGAATTAGCCGAGCGGTCTAAGGCTCTGCAGTCATGGACTGCGTGGTTGGTCCCGGCGGAGGTTCGAGTCCTCCCTCAGGCATGGGTGTGTGTGTTTGTACTTAGGATAATTTAGGTTAAGTAGTGTGTAAGCTTAGGGACTGATAACCTTAGCAGTTAAGTCCCATAAGATTTGAACATTTTTCAGGACCCAATCCTTAGAAAGTTCTTAGGATTACTAAACATAGTGCTCTAAAGGCCCCATTCATATCAGCAGTTTGTCTACCGCATCTGGTATGGAGAAGTGTTATTCCCTGTGTCTTCAATTTATTTACATGTTCAGTACAACTTCAGCTCTATGAATCATTTGTGACACAGTAATCGAGATTATGTAATTCATCTTCTGTCGCCACCATTCCTTATCCTTATCGTAAAATACAAGAAAGAACTCGAATTCTGCCGTAATATACACATCACCAAGCGTTAATAAGTGTCCTGTTGTACTAGTC
Organism: Schistocerca piceifrons; assembly: GCF_021461385.2. Classification (NCBI taxonomy): domain Eukaryota; kingdom Metazoa; phylum Arthropoda; class Insecta; order Orthoptera; family Acrididae; genus Schistocerca; species Schistocerca piceifrons. The sequence continues at coordinate 896,105,042 of NC_060139.1, forward strand.
TAAGGAGCGCATTTCGCAAAATAATGTAAGGGCCTGGACTGACGCCCTTATGGTTGCAGGATGGTGAAGTGTAGAATACTGTGGTGAAGGCCAGTTCGCGCTCTGTGTACTAATGAAATAGCACTAGCAAGACATACGCACCTTCGATTTAAGTGTTACAATTGAATCCTCTTCTCAGTGGCCATGGTGAGGACGTGGATGCAGCATGCAGCCTTGACTCTTGCACCACAACAGATCGTCGAGACTGTTGTCTCCATTGCAGCTGCTTATGTAAGATTGTGGCACCATGCAGGGTAGGAGCGGCATGCATAGCTCATAAAATGGCGTCGTCCACAATATCGTCGACTGCATTTCACTAAGGTGTTCTCGTCGAGGTCAAAGTAAAGACCAGGAACTCTGATGGGATGTTGATGGTAGTGCAAATCAGGCGTAGCAGCCTTTAGCATGCCTCCCAAATATAGCGACAGACTGACGGTGTACCAAACACTATCAGTTATCTGTCAACCACCCAGAGGTAGAAGTCCCCTGAAGACTTCACATGAGTTGATAAGGTGTTGGCAGCATACAGCGACTTGGTTTGGGAGACGTGCTTGCAGCAGTCTCGAAGGTAGAAGTCATCTAAACGGTTGGACGCACGTCATAGGATCCGCATCATAACTAGCTCGCTGTAACTGAATCGCATATGGTCTTGGAATTCTCAGTATTTGTTAGAGTCTGTCTGAGGTAATGACATTACGAATCTTGCTGTAGATGACCACATGTGTCCTGGTTTTTGGGCTCATCAGCATTCTTTGCCGCATCTCAGTGTTGCAACAGTGGCTTCCAGTGCTTCAGCATGGTGCTTTTGCCCCATGTCAGCAGGTGGATAAGTGTTCTCGTGGAACATTTACTCGTTTCTGCAGGACTGTGCTGAGATGTCAGAATGACATTATGATGCCCCCTCAGTGAGATCATGTTGCTGAATTACATATTCTTCAGTTGGATGAGGTAAAGCAACAGGGTTTTGGGCGTGCAATATTATTTGCTGTATCGGCTCTCTGCCTGTTCGTCATTCTCGTTGCTATATGACACACTGGCTTGGTCTGACTTGGCTTAACTAGCTGGAGAAAACTTCAAAAAATTTTATATTTTATCTTTCTGTGCTGCAACAATAACAAGGTCTCAGTTTTAGCTTAAGGTATGAGGGATTATTATGGCACTAAAGCCGAAAGTGAGCTGCACAAGTAGCTTTGATTCTGAGAACAGTGCTTGGCTGTTTGGGGAACATTTTCAAGCATTGTATTAATGAGTCCATAAGAGGTACCGAAGTGACTCTAGAAAGGAACATTGTCCTGTTATAAAGCATCAGTATCTTAACAAATGAAAATGTTTCTCGTACTAACCATATGACGTAATACTTGTCATAACTTTGTTTCATTGTCTTCAACCAGATATAAAAAATTAAGTGTCAGTATTACAGGGTCACCCCGTTTACCATGTTACACTTACATTTTTATGGAATAGGCATTGTTGCACTCATCTCACAGATTTAACATCAAATAACAATATATGTATATGATATTCCATTCCTTTTATCAACGAAATTAAACGTCTAAAGTGAATATTTTTTCTATACGTTGTTCCATAGCTTCAATCAATTGTATGAAATGCATTTCTGTATGTGTATTTTGTCATAACTGTAATTTGTTCTTTTTTATTTTATTTTATTTTTCTTTAATTGGTACTTACCTGTGGAAAATCAAACCATTATAAACGTACATTTATTGACTGTATGTTTATATTTACTAATATTTTCATATCTTTAACGGTATATGTGAACCATAATAATATTTTGTTTTGTTACATTTATGATATCAGAGATACACTCTGTCACACTTTATTATCCACTATTTAAGTAGATTTTTATTGAATGTAAATTTACAGCTGTCTTTTGATCTTAATTATGTGCATTAAGAAGAATATTTTCAAAATGTTCAATACATTATTTTGAAGTTCGATTTGTATTGTTTGCAATATTCAAGTAATTATCCTTTTTCTTTTATGTGAAGAACTAAAAGATTATGGCTTCTGTCTACCAAAGACTGCTATTGTTATCTAAGGTGTGTATTTAGTGTGGAGAAGTTATATCTTGTAATAAATGTTTGTCCTGTTTGTATAGTATAGAAAACGTCACAGTAGCTGACTAGTCATACCTTTTAGTTTTGTGTATTCTGTGTTTAGTCTCAGTTTATTCTCTGAGCCAAAGCTTCTTTTAAGATTACTGTTATAAAATCTCTTACATATTTTTCCAACAAATCTCCACCAGGTATGGTAATGTAAATGTTTTTCTTTTTCCTTTTTTTCTAGTTGTGCAGGTGTTACTTGTTCATTTTCGTACTTGAAACTAATTGTATTTTTTATCTACTGTATAAGGACCGAATGTTGAAAACATACCTAAATCTGAATAACCTATTTTGCTTCAGTATTCATTTTTATCTGTCTACATTTGTGCTTAGCTTTGTCGGTTCTCTATACGACTCTCAATGCTGTTTAGCTTATCTTCCTCTATGACATGCACCTATTTTCTTATGTGGGTGCACGCATCTCTCTCTCTCTCTCTCTCTCTCTCTCTCTCTCTGTCTCTCTCTCTCACTCTCTCGCTCTCTAGTGCAAACGTGTGTGGACAGCCATATCCGCGCAGTCAAAACTGATTTTTATATCGCTGTATCTCACGTTTTTTTTCCACATTTATCTTCGAAAACAATTTCTTACTTACTTGGTGATTTATTACGTCATTTCTGTCAGCTGCTTCAGTTTACCATAAGTGTGTCCTTGCAATAAAAAGAAAAATTTAACATGATACTTCTCACGAGAAATACTTGTGCCTTAAATAAATTTTGGGGCTGTCAGAAAAGAGAGGCTGTAAAATATTACCGGTCAAAAGGTGAAAGCGTACACAGACAAAATGTTTGTTAATTTGTTGCAGAGATTACAGAAAGAAGAAATCTTCTACCTTCAATTGTAATCATTTAGCTTTAATCATAAAGAATCTGAATGAAATATGAAACAAAATTTTCATTACCAATGTCGTGAGGCGAAGGAAAAAGAGAGAAAGGGATAAGAAAGCGAAAAACGGAACAAAACACAACATCAAATGGACAGAACGCCGCAGCCACCACGACATGGGGCTAGGCTCATAGCTCACTGAGGAACAATATTTCAAATTCACATCTTTTTTAATTCTTGTTAGAGATCACAATGTTAGAAAACTTATTGTGTACAGAATATTAAAATAATACAAGAGCTGAAAAAGTCTGGATTTTTGAAGGAGAGCTCAGTATTTGCGGTGTCCGTGATTACCCATACTCACAAATTGTATCTAGTTTTGTTACAAGTTTTACTTTTCTGTTTTCACGGTGGTAGTACTTCTGCAGTTCTACAACCGTAACAGCAACTTAAGGTAGGCCACGTTGGCTGTTTCCATCTTCTCCGACGTTGCCGTTGCTGACGTACTCTGGTGTCAGATCTGGCGCCGAGAGTTTCCTCACTTTCAGTGCCTTTTTCATTCTGTTGACGTCTGCCAAGGTCTCTGGCATTTGCCGTTTCCTGGTCTCGTTGAGGAAGAAGGCGGGAATTGAGCCGATTGAAGCTAGTGCAGACATTACTAGGAACGGAATCTGAACATCTTTGTTTTGACCCTGTAACATACAGCACAATGTTAGAAATATTCCCACATTACACAGAAGGTCTTAATGCAACAGACGAAAAAAAAGACGTTTATCACTGGTCAGTTATGTAAATAAAAAGTGCAACTGAAGCTAACGATCCATATCACTTTTGGTTTATGAACGCTCCAGACACTGTCAAGGAGAGAAAATCAGCGACAACTGGGTCATCATAACGCATTTTAACGTAATCTGTGGCACACAAACATATAAATGATATTTAAAAGACTACAGTAAAGAAACTAGTAAAGTAAGTTTAACATAAAATTGAACGTAAACACATTACTCTCATAGCCTTAAAAGAGACTTAATCTCTCTTCTCCATGGCATGGTCCATCAACACACCATCCAAATCGATACATGCTTGGAGACGAAGATCAACATTGTCACAAGCAGCGTAACAGACCCTATTGCTATCCGGTAAAACTCGTCTGTGATAGCTTCTTGTAGTTCGGCAAAATTCTGTATGTGATGTTCATACACTTTGTCCTTCAAAACACTCCGACGTGTTCTTGCAAACCTTGCTTTTCCTTCGCCATTCCCAGCCGTTTTTCTGCATACTCCAAGCGTATATTCGGATCATCCTCGTTAAGATATTTTATCCAACGAAGCTGATATAGCTTAAATTTTAGATCCTTCGTTACTCCCTGCAGTGTTGTGCGTGAAATATTCAACTCTTTGGACATGCGCTAATGGGATTCCTGCTTATCATGGGACGAGTTAACGGCTTCCACCACACAAGCCCTTTTATCATCAGTATGCATACTCTGCGGCCTACCCTCTCCCATCGCATGCAAAATACTACCAGTAGTGTCAAATTTATTGTTTATTTTTAGCGATTGTTAACACAGATGCGCCATTTCCTCCAAACTCGACTGTCATCCTCCGTCTCACCTCCGCGTAATTGTTTGTTGCAGTATACAAACGCACCTCAATGCGCACCCTGTTTCAGAGACAACCGCTCCGTCATGCTGTCTGGCTTGCACTAATGCCAGTAACCGTTATCCCCACGCTCAGACTACACATTGTTACCATATCGAAACTATCTATCCATAATTACAAATGCTACAGTCAGTGAAACGAACTGTACATAACTACAGGCCATCCTGTAAATAAGGTGTGACAGAAAACACAGTGAATGAGTTTCATACCCATCTCATGGCAAAAGGCTTTCTGAATTTGACGCCATCTGTTATGGCCTATCGAAGAGCACATTTGTTTTTTGTGCTGTTTCTAATACATATTAACGAACTTCGACTTGCAATAACGCAGGTGAAAATTTTTTCCTTAATACAGATGATAAAATTATGGTAGTTTGAGAGAGATACTACTATTCCTCTTATAGAAAGGACAGCTAACGGAAAAGTCTAAAACATCGACCAATTGTTCAGAACAAAAAGACTGTCATTACATTTTGATAAGATACGATAGTAATCAGCGTAGGCACACGATAGAAATGGCTGTGTATGTTTTTCATGTCCATTACTTGGTGGCAGGAATTCTGAATTTGAAGCAACCATGTACGTTTATATTCGAGTCCTCTATCCTACTTGATACATGTTAATGATTTTCGACTTGTAAAAACATGTACGGCAATTTAAAAAAAAAAAAAAACAGTAACACATCCTACTGATATGACTATGACCACTGACTATGAAAATATCAACAAATTAGACTAACACTAAATTTTGGCAAGACACAGTACATACAATTATATAGTTTTCCCAGAGCTTCAGTACCTATCATTACTATCTATTCAAACAATAAAATCTGAGAGGTTTCTTTAATAAAGCACTTTACTTAAGCTATATTTGGAGTAGACCTGTTACAACCATAGGTGAGTCATAAATGAACAAGGGTATCTGTCTTGACTATTTATCTACAACAAATATATTAGGCGTCTCATCTTGCAAATATACTTGTTTTATATTAATTATACCCGATGTTAGTCTCTGGAGGGTCTGCAGCGACCTTTTTAAGACTGGTGTTTCGATGACAATAAATAATTTTATTGACCCTTAATGTCGTTTATCATTACCAAAAAGCTGTACTAAATTTGATTGTAGTTTCATGAATAGAAGCAGTCTCCGACAGCAAATTATTACCAATGCAGAGTGAGAGTTCTGAATTGGTAATGTTGTGGAATTATGTGTTATAGGGAAGCCACTGTTATACATCTCCACGCAGAAGCAGACATGTCAAGTTTCAAATTCATAATTTTAATTGCTATATTTGAATACAGGGTGAGGTCTGTTGAGATGCAACTACCCTTTTGTTTCGTGAACGGTTCATAATAGAAAAATAGGGTTTCTGGCAAACCATAGTATACAGAGGGGCACGTCATTTAGTTAATTCTCTTAAGACTGAAATACGTGCTGAAACTTAATCGCAAGGAATGTGGATTCTATTTGCGGCATAAACTCCCCCAAGCAGGCCTGTCATGTGAGAATCTGTCGTTATATGCAGCAAGATGGGAAGCCTGCACTACTAAGACCAAAACTATTGCCTTTCCGCCCTACTTTATACATCATAGATACAGGATCAGCTACAAGAGTTGTAAACTATATTATAGCTTCTAGTGTATCAGAAGGTGCTCGGGGAAAGTGTTTCAGAAGTTACGTACATACTCATGTCAAAGCGAACAACTCTTGTGAATACAAGTAAACATGGGAAATGCTCGATACAACGACGGAGTGTGGTCCAAGAGCCACACTTGCTGGTGTTCTCACTGCAATAGCCGATTCCGATTGCCTTGCCTTTCAATTTAGATCCATGTCTCAGAAACTTTTGAGAACAGTATCATCGCCTCAGTTACTGTATGTTTAAAATTAGTTGCGAGGTTTGACGTTTGGCTGACTGTAGCGGGACGTCACGCTGTTGCCCAGGTAACACCAATGGGGAGACGGGTTTCCCCACCATGCCACCAGTGGATCGGCTAGTAAAGCGCCCCTGTTGCCAGACCATGAATAAACAGCACGCATTAGATGCATCAACGTTCGTCTGCTCTCCTTGTAACATTGTATTTCGTGGCACTGAAGTGTTCTTTAGTCATCAGGTATTATGAACAAGTTTCTTGTATTGGCATTAACAACAACGGTGCAGTACATATGAATACGAGATTTTCAATAAAAGTGTCGTCGAACACGTTCATGAACTGGGAGGATAACTTTCTGCTGCAAAACATTTCGCGGAATCCGACAAATGTAATGGACAAAACGCATTATCACTCTGTCGTGATGCATAAAGTTTCAACAATACAGTGAAGGATAACGGATATTTTTCAGGTACAAAGAAATGTTCCATGAGGTAAAGGTGAACCTAGCATGTGTAAGGCGAAGATAATGGAACCTGTATTGCTGTACAAGCCAAAACTTCACGCTACCGGAGCAGCGAACTGGCTAACGGTAAAGATAATAATTTAATCAGGCTTCCTCCGTATTATGCTCATTTAAATCCGACAGAGTATATGGGCCTAGGTGAAAAGTAATGTGGCAAAAAAAGAAACAAGAAGTTTACTCTCAGTGATGTTTAAATGCTGACCAAAGAAGCCACTGAAAATGTTGCGCGACAGCACTGGTCTTGATTTGTCAGCCATACCAAGAAGTAGTTCAGGAGACATTGATTCATGAAGGACTGTAACGATTTTTAACGAATACTTTACTTCTCTTGTTGCCATGTTAAAATCTGCTTCGTTTGTCAAAACACAGCAGAGTTCATAAATATTGATCTCACTAACATTCTAATGCAGTTGAAATTGCGACAGAATCCTGAAATAGTGTAATATTATAATAGCAACTGAATGCTAGTCAGGTCAATAGTTCATGAAACAGCCCATTCTTAGTATAAAAATGAACTTGTAATTTCTTCACTTACATTGTCACAAAACCCACAGCAGTTCTCGTTTCACCAAGTATCGATAGCTCTCAATAATTACATTATAGTTTGAATATCGAAGTAGATATGGAAGTTTCGCATATTAATCGTACGGCACAACACTCTCGTCTTTGCGCGCTATCATTTGCCAAGATCCTGTTTGGATACTTCAAACCATTTATGAGATACGAGAAATTCATGAATATTTTATTCTGGTTTGTTCAGTGAAGCACGAGTTCGTCATGGAGCGCTTTAAATACATTAAATTTTCTCTAAATTAGATACAAACGGCAATATCCTTAGAAGTTTGAAGGATAATTATCTACCTACTACATTTAATATGCAGCAACATGTGACCTATCACGCAACAAACACAAATTCATAGCGATACCTATTTTTCACTGCAAATTAAGAATTTTTTGCAGTAAATTACCTACTATCAAAATATCACAATGACTATGACCATTAACGAAATAATAGCCGGTTCATCACGAAGCTGACGAATTAAATCATAAGATGTGAGAGGATTGGAGTTTTTACCGAATAGTTTCCTCAAAAACGTTTGAGAAAGATAGGTAAGCTTGCACGGCTTTCTGTTAACACCGTCAAGCGAGCCTGGAAGGTTCCGTGCCGAGTATACTTAGCATACCGTATACTGTGGTCCCTTGCTGACGCGCCCAGCACATTCTGGCAACTACGCTTCCCTCCACTCGCTCCGTACTGAGCTGTCGAAAGTCGCAACTTATTTTACACACACTATAGCAAGCTTTACGTCACTGTACTCACGTCATCAACAGCTTTCGAATGCTTCTATTTTAAAAAAAAAAAAAAAAAGAAACATAGTGCTTCAGTAACGATTTTCCATATAGGATGCCGGAGCCACAAAATTATTAAAAGAGCATTAAATTTTCCTCCTGGCTGTAGTATGACCACATTCACCTGTATCATGTTATCAGCTGATGTCGGCAATGTGCCATTTTCAAGTGCTAGACCTGTCATCGTAGTGTTACACGTCCGCAGCTCGTGGTCTAGAGACGCCGGTATGGTAGCTCAGCCAGTTCGGTCAGAGGGTTAGCTTCCCTCTGTAATGAAAAAACAGAATTAATGAATCGACGACGAAGTGAAACGGGTGTCTTGCGATGTCCGCCCCGAGCAGATGCAACAACTAAAACGAACAAAATGAGATTAAAAAAAAAATAAGAGGCTAGCATTGCTGCCTCTGGATCACAGGGTCCTGTGTTCGATTCCCGTCAGGGTTGGACATTTTCTCTGCCTGGGGACTGGGTGTTTCTATTGTCGTCATCATTTTATCATCATCCTCATCATTCGCGACAGTGACTAGATAGGACTGTGCAAAAATTCGTCTGTGAAAAAATTGGGACTTTGCACGGGCTATGATGACTGTGCAGTTGAGCGCCCCACAAACCAAACATCATCATCATTGTAATGTTACACTGTGATGGGTGTATACAAATGTGCTTCTGTCGCTGAAATATATATTGCCGCTGTCATAGTGGACTCGAGCGAGAACTGCATTCCATGCTCATCAACAATTTGAAGTTACATTACTCCCGTAGTGACATACATACACAACCATAGAAACTCGAAATGCATCACTCAGCACATTGCTCTACAGAGATATATTCGACACTACCCAGTATTTGTCGAATCCACCCACGTAATGCACTGTTCTGTGTAATGTGAGTGTTAATGTTTACTTACATATGCCACTGTGTGGTGAATTAGTGATTCAACGTTCAGCTGAAGTACCATCCTGCTTGTCTGTTGACGTCAGTGCTGGTGATGCGTTCAAGCCACGTCACGGCAAACACAAAATTGCAAAATAGCCGAGCAATCCAAGGCAAGGCGAGGAGCAGCCGTATGTGACAGCAGAGAGCAGTCTGGTGTGGGGCAAGGAAGTGTCAACATCTTGGAGCCAGCGCCATGGGAAGTAACGGCAGGGCAAGACTCTGCATGTGGCACCCAGTCATCGATAGCACATCGTCTGGTCTTGTTTACATCCGGAAGTTGGCCAGTGAGCATTGGCATCTGTCAAAATGGGTGTGATTGGCTTCTGGCAGCCAGTGATAGAGACACACAGTGTGTATGGAGGATGGAGTGGCTGTTGCCATCATTGGGAATGGAAGCTCAAGAAGATGGAGAGTCTGCAGCGAACCATCACGAAAGCAAACAAGCGAGCAGCTGAGATGGGAGTCAGCTGTATAGAAGCTCTTCCAGTTGTTCCGCTGTCACAAAGATCGACTCCCATCATTTCTCGTGTGCACCACTAAAGCAGTAATGTTAATTTAAACCATTGATGAGTATGTAGCATCGTTCTCATTCGAGTGTATTTAAATAACAGACTCATTTCTGCATACACCAACTACAGCAAGACAGTGTAAAATTACAATGATTGGACTAGCAAATGAAAATGTCGCATCACCAAAACACCTGATCTTATGATTCAAATGATAGTGATTGTATAACAACCAAGGAGCAAAATGGTTTTGTTTTTAATAGTGTTTCAGTATCTCGGTTCATACAGTAGTTAGGAGGATTAAATGTGAAACAAAATTACATTATTTTCCATATATTACCAGTTACCGATAACTTCAACTATTCACGAAATAAATAGATGCTACAGCTTACCTGCCGTCGACAAAAATCATCTTTTAATGCACTACTGGCCATTAAAATTGCTACACCAAGAAGAAATGCAGATGATAAACGGGTATTCATTGGACAAATATATTATACTAGAATTGACGTGTGATTACATTTTCACGCAATTTGGGTGCATAGATCCTGAGAAATCAGTACCCAGAACAACCACCTCTGGCCGTAATAACGGATGGCGTGTACAGATACAGCTGCCCATGCAGCTTCAACACGATACCACAGTTCATCAAGAGTAGTGACTGGCGTATTGCGACGAGCCAGTTGCTCGACCACCATTGACCAGACGCTCATTTCCTGTATCCAGAAAGGTCCGTACAGGACCTGCAACATGCGGTCGTGCATTATCCTGCTGAAATGTAGGGTTTCGCAGGTATCGAATGAAGGGTAGAGCCACGGGTTGTAACGCATCTGAAATGTAACGTCCACTATTCAAAGTGCTGTCAGTGCGAACAAGAGGTGACCGAGACGTGTAACCAATGGCACCCCATACCATCAAGCCGGGTGATACGCCAGTATGGCGATGACGAATACACGCTTCCAATGTGCCTTCACTGCCATGTCGCCAAACACGGATGCGACAATAATGATGCTGTAAACAGAACCTAGATTCATCCGAAAAAATGACGCTTTGCCATTCGTGCATCCAGGTTCGTCGTTGAGTACACCATCGCAGGCGCTGTGATGCAGCGTCCAGGGTAACCGCAGCCATGGTCTCCGAGCTGATAGTTCATGCTGCTGCAAACGTCGTCGAACTGTTCGTACAGATGGTTGTTGTTATATCCTAGCCAGCAATGCCACCCGAGCCCGCTGCCAAAAGGTTGGCAGCATCAAAGTACGGACGCCATCCGCATAAGCAGCGCCAGCGAGACAGGAAATCGCCGCAAGTCTGCGCGCGCCACCGCTGGCTTCTGGTTTCTTAAGCGCTGGAGTCGCGAGCGCTAGGACAGTTCTGTATTCGCCGCTCAGTTGTATACTCGCCACCGAATTGTGTACTTGCTAGTCAGTTGTGTGTTCATCGCAGCAGAGTTGTTTGTCGTCAGCCGACGCTGACCTAGCCGCTCCGACTCGAACTAGACAGATCTCTGTAGACACGGAGTTCACTACTGTGTTTCTGTATCTTCGTTAATACAGATAAGTACCGACTTTTATTTAATCAGAGTGTTTGGGTTTTCATCTTTCTGTTCACTGTTCCAGCGGACCGGTCGGCCCGCTATTAAAAGTGTGGCGGTGACTTCGTAAGCCGTTTCTACCGCGAATTGTTTGTCGCTACGAACACCGCCACAAAAGTTGTTGTCTTGCAAACGTCCCCATCTGTTGACTCACCGATCGAGACGTGGCTGCACGATCCGTTACAGCCATGTGGATAAGATGCCTGTCATCTCGACTGCTAGTGCTACGAGGCCGTTGGGATCCAGCACAGCATTCCGTATTACCCTCCTGAACCCACCGATTCCATATTCTGTTAACAGTCATTGGATCTCGACCAACGCGAGCAGCAATGTCGCGATACGATAAACCGCAATCGTGATAGTCTACAATCCGTCCTTTATCAAAGCCGGTTAAATTTCGCCTCTGTAGCACGTCATCTTCGTGGTGTATCAATTTTAATGGCCAGTAGTGTAGTTCTTTAAGCATTCGTAAGCATCTCACCTTTTTAATTACGTTTCGAATTTATGCATTTTAAGTCCAAATGGTTGAAAAGCGGGATACTTGTTCTCTGACAGTTCGCCCCTCCACCCATGTGGGGTGAGGGGGGAATGAGACGCCTATGAAGAGACAGAAGTAGTTACCTGGAAGACGAGGTATGGCGAGGCGACGCTAGCAGCGGCTCCCAGCATGCTGTAGAAGGAGATTCCCGTCTGGCGCAGACACGTAGGGAACGTCTCGAGCGCCAGCACGTGCAGCGGACAGAAGGCGGCGCAGATGAACGCCTTGCTCAGCGCCAGCAGCGTCATCTCCGCCCACACCACGTCCCAGCCTGACAACAAACCAGCAACTGTACTGCTCTGCTGTCCTAATGGTGAGCGGCGACAACGCTCCCACGCGCTTCGTTGGTGTCTCGTAAGGATGAAACTTGTACAGTAGTAGAGGAGCCTACACTGACTACTCTGAAGAAAGGATCTAAGGGTCGGAAATTATTATATTGCAAGAAAGAGAAATACCGACGTCAGCCACGCGAAGGCGTTGAAATAATTCAATGGCGACAAGTGAAAATTTTTGCCTGATTTCCCATTTTATGCAAGCGGTCGCGTTAACGCTTCGGCTACCCAGGAACGCTTCCCGCCCAACCTGAAGTCCCAGCTTGTCGCACACTACTTTCGTTGTGCCCCCCCCCCCCCCCCCCTGTTCAGTTTCCTCACTCCTCACAGTATGTCTCATGGTTCCTGCAACATATTGGACCTAGGTTGCATCCACACTGGACATATCGTGAAGTGCTGCCAGGGCCGAGATATTACTATTATTCTGAAACGTCAGAAAAAACAGACACCACACATGCAAGAATAGTTGTTATTTGGTTTTGTATAGACATAATTAAAGCAACAATCTGTGGTTGTAGTAACCGCCGGCGCGTGTGGCCGAGCGGTTCTAGGCGCTTCAGTCTGGAACCGCGTGACCGCTACGGTCGCAGGTTCGAATCCTGCCTCGGGCATGGATGTGTGTGCTGTCCTTAGGTTAGTTAGGTTTAAGTAGTTCTAAGTTCTAGGGGACTGATGACCTCAGATGGTTAAGTCCCATAGTGCTCAGAGCCAATTGAACCATTTTTCGTAGTAACCGCTTACGGTAAAGGCCACGAGTATGAATGCATGTATTACAATGATGGCTAAAATTCTGATGCACATACAGTGAAAAACGTTTAACCCAAAACTAAGGGTACCGAATATTTTTTTTTTTATTAAACGAAGAATGCAAAAAATAACGCTTTCTCGATCTCCTCAAATTTCATTAATGTGCTGTAATTAAATTACCTGGTAAAATTACTTTTGCAGTTTATGTAGAAGACTGCGCTCAAAGTAACTTGGCTTGTAGCTTCACAGACACGCGCTAGGTGTGTGGGTGGAGGGGGGGGGGTATCATTGTGAACGAGCGACGTATCGGAGGTGCAGTCTGACAGCTGGAGCCTATGCGTGTTTCCCTTTAATTGTAAGACACAGTTCGTAAGTGTGTAAGTGTGTAAACACTGGTCAGCAAACGAGCCGCTTGCGAGATAATCACGACTGTATGGTCCCAAGCCGCCACTGACGTCATTGCAAACATCGTCGTAGTTAGTACACATTAATTTGAAATTTAGACTTTACTACTCTGTTGAACGTCGCAATTAGTTCGCATTTCACGTATGGGGTACCTGTTAAAGGAGGTGTTCGAAGTGTTTTCCTTGCATCTGGATGCGATACTGTGCTCGTCTCTGCAATGAATTTCATTCCTTTCGAAAACCGCTGGATCATTCTGGAATTCTTGACAAGCATGGACAACTATCTGCTCCAGTTCTTCAACCGTGTTAACGGGTGTGGTGTATACTTTGCTTTTGAGGTGACCCCAACGCAAAAATCCAAAGGATTTAGATCAGTTTATCTTGGAGGCCAAGGTACAGGTCCGCCTCGACCTATTCATCTTTGTCAGTATCTGCACGTTAGATGCCGTCTCACGCCAGCAGCAAAATGTGCCGGAGCTCCATCTGAGGTTGCTGTGGGTGAACGTTCTCAAGCAATCCTGGAATATGACGCCGCAGAAAGCTAAGGTACCTCCGTCCATTAAGTTGTGGTGGAAGAATGTGTGGCCCAATGAGTTGATCACCTAGTACCCCTAACCACACATTCAGTGAGAAACGTTGCTGATGTGGTGACTCATGAACAGCACGTGGGTATCACACCACAAACGTGTATTATGATAGTTAAACACACCATCGCATGTGAATCCTGCTTCGTCTTTAAATAAAATGTTACATGTGAAACGAGGATCGACTACAGCCTGCTGTTGCAGCCACTGACAAAATGAAGTCCACAGTTAATTGCGATGTAAAATTTTCCATACACAGCTGTGACTTAGAACAGGCACTTGTGTGGCAATTCTCTTCGAAGTCCCTGTAGAGGGCTGCACTGCTTCCAACACCATATCCTCAACCTCAGACGCAATGCGAGCAAGCCTACCTCCTGCTCTACCATGTGCAAAACCACCGTGTTCTCTCAGGCGCTGATGGACCCTTGTAAATATACGACTTTCGAGGTGTCTTCGATCAGTATATGTTTCTTGGTGCAAGGGTGCAGCCTCCCGTGCATTGCTATTAGCCCTACCGTACACGAAATGCATATCCGCATACTCTTCGTTACTGTTCGGTTCCATTGTAACTACAATACGGCACACGGTGCACTGCCGCGCGGGATTAGCCGTGCGGTCTTAGGCGCTTCAGTCATGGACTGTGCGGCTGGTCCCGGCGGAGGTTCGTGTCCTCCCTCGAGCATGGGTGTTTGTGTTTGTCCTCAGGATAATTTACGTTAAGTAGTGTGTAAGCTTAGGGACTGATGACCTTATCAGTTAAGTCCCATAAGATTTCACACACATTTGAACATTTTTGAGCACGTAATACTCCTCAGACGCGTCTGTTACCCTCTGAGACTGTGTACTGTATCCGTCCTATACGTTCTGCGCGTATGGTCTGATTCCAACTCCACCTCACGGCAATGTTCCATTGTGTAAACAGCGAACGGAGGACGGCCTCGAGTGCGCAAGGGAGAAACCGGACGATGTTTACAATGACGTCAGTGGCGGCTTCGAACGACACAGTAGTGATTATCACGCAAGCAGCTCGTTTGCGGACCCGTGTTTTGTGGGACATTTGTGCTTCAATTATCGTGTATTTTCAGCCGTGTAAGTTTGCGCCATTATTTTTGATACACGCTTTAGACCTTCAGAGTCAATAGTTTCTCACTAGAGTACCGAAAAAGAAATAATCACTCAGCAAAGGATGAAACAAAGCAAAACTGTATCGACTACGTGCTGCCAGAAGTAAATGTCATAAAACAAGAAAAAGGAGTAAAAACTGCAGCGTAGCCTAAAACGTCGCTTGCTACAACACTGGTAATGTAAAATTAAGGACATATGTCGCTTGTAAATTATTGGTCAACTTTCTGACAAACACTCTCCACATGGAGTATTAGTGGACAGGTGAGGCTGTGTTACCGTTGGGCGGCGTATGGGAACAGTGGCTGACTATTCTTATCATTCGTCGGAATTCGCAACTTCTCAAAAATCATCAGGCTATTTTGCGGAATGAACGCACCATTTTTGAGACGATATTTCCCATTGGCAGAGCTAGAGTCGTTCATTTAGATTGGCTTGCACACAATTTTGGCGGCATCGCGAGGGCAGGAACAGGAGCCACAATTTTTTAATGATGGAACTGAGCCTCCTCCTGAGGCACACTGATCGTGGACTTCGCAAACACCTGCGGTGGAGAGAGCAGCAGCTGACGTAGCGTGCCATGTATCACTCCATCACCTGCTGTAACACCATCTGACCTCAGCACACTTTAACTTGTGTAAGTTTACGTGCCAATGTGGCGACCAAGTAATACACAGGAGGAAATAGACGCGTTTTGACACTGGGTAATTAATCGATCACGTTTTGTAATTGACCTGTTGGCTATGACTTTGTTGCTGTGTTTTCTTGCATGCTGATCCAACCCACTTGTGAAGTCGATGCAATCATCATGATCAGAACGATCTAATGTTTAAATTCAGCTAGATTCTGTGCGAAGCTTTGTTGCCAGAGTAATATCAATTCCTTTATTAGCCATACCACTCACCCTAGCGTTTAACGTGATTATTTCCGTGTACTCAGGTCCTACACTCAGTTCTTCTAAAATACGGAATTTGTTTACTTGTATTTGTCAAGTGAAAATATAAATATGACTAATTTTTCAAAAAATCGCACTGTTTCTGAGCTCTCGTTTGGTTCCAGTAGACACTTTTCCGCAGTGCTACTTTCACGCTTATTAATTTTGTACAATACCAACAGCTACGAATCATGTGTCAGGGCCAACCTGCCTTTCCATTCCCTTGCGGTTACATCGTTATCATACATTTGAATCGTGAGGTGACCTGCTTAAGGAGAGGGGATGCTGGGTGGCTATCAAAAGCATTTAGAAAAAGTATACCCGTACACCCAGTGACATCTTGCAACACGCATCACCGGATTCGAAAACTCGGTAGTTCTCACTATGATAGTGCACGAAGCCAAGCTGTAGAATAACAGCAGTAGAAGATGTAACGTTACCTCCTTTGTTTGGTCTGACGAAAAAAAGTAACCAAATATGCCAGGTTTATAGCGCAAATGCGGATATCGTTTCTTGTTTAGCGATTTCCATTTCATGGTAGAAGAAATAGTACGACTGCATAGCTAAATGACCAACACGAATGGCTGCCAT
The DNA here is from genome assembly GCF_021461385.2 of Schistocerca piceifrons. Classification (NCBI taxonomy): domain Eukaryota; kingdom Metazoa; phylum Arthropoda; class Insecta; order Orthoptera; family Acrididae; genus Schistocerca; species Schistocerca piceifrons. The sequence goes on from NC_060139.1 coordinate 896,121,719, forward strand.
ACGGGGGATCTAGGTTCGATTCCCAGTGCTATCAAGGATTTTCCCTCGGTAGGGGGGACTGGTACGGAGTACACTCAGCCTTATGATTCCAAATGGGGAGCTACTTGAATGAAAAGTGGCGGCACCACGGTCTGGAAAGCCGACAAAATGGCCGGGAGAGCGGTGTACTCATCACTTGCCCTCCATACCACATCCGCACAACGCCACAAGGCAGGGGAGGACACGGCGGCCAGTCAACATTCTCTGGGGTCTCAAACCCTGATACAGCAAATCCTTAAAAGAAATAAAAAGTAAGACATCAGGCTGCATTTTGAAAGAACCGCCTTATTGTTCCACTTTAATCGAATTTCCTTTATAACCGTTTCAGTGTTTAACTTTCTTCAATGAAATATTGTCGTGTGGGACGAAAGCAACAGGTTCCTCTTCAGCTTCTACAGCAGATACTCAAACAAACCACTTCATGTAGCACACAGTCAAAAAAAAAATTATATATTACTGAGTTTCATTTATCGTGCTGGCAAAGGAACAGAACGGTCTTTACCAATGCAAGGAGAAATGGAGCTGTTTTTCAGGTTCAAAAATGGTTCAAATGGCTCTGAGCACTATGGGACTTAACTTCTGTGGTCATCAGTCCCCTAGAACTTAGAACTACTTAAACCTAACTAACCGAAGGACATCACACACATCCATGCCCGAGGCAGGATTCGAACCTGCGACCGTAGCGGTAGCACGGTTCCAGACTGTAGCGCCTAGAACCGTTCGGCCACCCCGGCCGGCTGTTTCTCAGGTGCTCACATCAATACCGTCATGAAATTAATAGGTTACACCGTAATTTATACTGAATTACTTAATACAACAACATGAAAGCTTTTATTTGCTGCAAGGACGTTAATCATAGCTAGAGTCTGATACCAGGAAGAACATTTAGACACACAGTAGAAGTGAATGACACGGCTCAGCAAATTATTTTGGCTATTAGAAAGTATAGTATCGTCCAGATATCACAGTAGCACGCCGAGGTTGGCAACCCATATCGCTACCACAGACGTTTGCGGGGCTTCGCTGCGATCCGCAACAATGTATCGGTGGCGCCCCTGAAGAGCACGTTTCCCTTCTAAGCACAGCAGCGCCCTCAAACTGCAGGTCAATAGAAGGTTGAGCGTGCAAGAGCTAAGCCCCAGTCCGTGACTGCATCTGAAAGAGTCAGCAACACCGTGTAAGACAGAGACAGTTGTGTGATCTGAGGTTTTCTCGGCGTACAGAAATCTTGAAAATTTCTCGGGTATTCAGCCGGGTAGCGTCGTCCAAAAGGCTCGATATTTCGGCAAGCCGATTTCTTGCCATCTTCAGGTGTTCTTGGTGTCTGATTGATCTCTGATGGATGCCGACTTTATATAATCTCCACCCCTCTCCAGCAGCCTCCGTCTGGGCGCTTCCGAGCGGTCCGCGGTCGGTGGTGGGGGAAGGGTGGCGCTGGGTGGTGGGGGAAGCGCGGCGCTGGGTGGTGGGGGAAGCGCGGCGCCCCGCGACAGATCTTGCACTTCCACGTGACGCTGCAGAGAAAATACGACGGGAAACATGCCGTGTACTCACCAGGGTGGCTCCCTCGAAGCCAAAGATCTCCAAGGAAGAGAGGAAAGCACTGAAGCGGCTCCGAGAATATGCCGAGACTGTCGTCCTCCCAGCAGATAAAGTGAATTGCACGGTCCTACTACCATATAATGTATACAAGCAAACGTTGTACGACCTATTAAAAGACGACAGCTACCGGAGAATCGAAGACGATCTTACCAATAGAGGGAAAAGGAAAACTATTGAGCTTCTCCAGCATGCCTTCGAAGATAAGAAGACGGTGAAGAAACTTCGGCCACGACCAGTTGCACCTCCTAGAATTTACAGACTACCTAAAGCCCATAAGGAGGGATTGCCTCTCCGCCCGACTGTAAGCAACATTGGAGCACCAACATATGAATTAGTAAAACGTCTGACGTCGATGCTCAGTCCCTTTATGAACAAATGTCCGTACCACATCAGAGACACCGCGCATTTCGTCCAGAAGCTCCAGAACTTCCGACTGGGCCAAGAAGACCTCATGGTGAGCTTTGACGTGCTATCCCTGTTTACTAGGGTACCTCTAAGAGACTCCCTAAGCCTCATAGGAGAAAAATTTGGACCAACAGTAACGAAAATTTTCGAATTCTTACTTACGTAACATACTTTCTGTTCGATGGGAACTACTACGAACAAACAGATGGAGTAGCGATGGGCTGTCCGCTATCACTAGTAGTGGCCCATATGTTTATGGAGGCTTTTGAAGAAGAAGCTCTGGAGTCGGCAGCCTACAAGCTCTCTTACTTTTTTCGATATATAGACGATACATTCGTAATCTGGCCGCACGGACGACAACGCCTCCAAGACTTTCTGCAGCATCTCAACTCGCTGCACAAGAATATCAAGTTCACGATGGAGGTAGAAGAAAACAACCAGCTTCCATTTCTGGATGTGCTCGTCAAGCGAAGACCAGATGGCACACTAGGACACAGCGTCTACCGTAAGTCGACACATACAGATTTGTACCCGCATGCCTCCAGCTGTCATGCTCCTTCACAGGGAGAGGGTGTTCTAAGCACACTGGTGCACAGAGCACCCGAAATCTCCGACTGTGGCAGCCTAGCAGCTGAATTGCAGCACTTGCAGGCTGTGTTCCGCACGAACGATTACAACAACCAGCAGATAAAACAGGCCTTAATACCGAAGAAGTCGAGACCGCAGCATTCCGAGGACGAAGACAAACCGGTTGCGACAGCGATCATACCAGATGTCGGGAACACGTCGGCAAAGATCGGCAGAATACTCAGAAAATATGATGTCAAGTGCGTGTTTCGCCCTCCACCCAAAACGAAAACATTATTAGGATCAGTCAAGGACGACTTAGGACTCCGGAAACCGGGAGTTTAGATCATCCCTTGCCAGTGCAGGAAAATATAAAATATATATAGGACGGACCATCCGGACGGTACAGGAGAGATGTAGTGAACGCCACATAGACAACGCACAGCCGACCAAGTCCGCCGTGGCAGAGCACTGCATCTCACTTGGACATGACATGAACTTCGATGGCACAAAAGTGTTACAGCAGTCAATCACCTTCTGGGATTGTCTCCTCAAAGAGGCAGTGGAGATCCGGCTGCGTGACGAACTAATAAATAAAGACAGCGGTTTCAAGCTAAGCAAAATCTGGGATCCAGCTTTGAGTATGATTAAAACACAACGACAGTCAACACGGAAATCCGCTCCTGTCAGGACATCTGAAGAAGAAGAAGCATTGTCTCCACGACGGCAGAGTTCCGCAAGCCGCCGTAGCCGCGGAAGGACTGCGGCCCGTGATCTGTCGCGGGGCGTCGGCCTTCCCCCACCACCCAGCACCGCCCTTCCCCCACCACCCAGCGCCGTCCTTCCCCCACCACCCAGCGCCGTCCTTCCCCCACGACCGACCGCGGACCGCTCGGAAGCGCTCAGGAGGCTGCGGGAGAGCGGTGGAGATTGTATAAAGTCGGCAGCCATCAGAGATCAATCAGACACCAACAATGCCTGAAAATGGCAAGAAGTCGGCTTGCCGAAATATCGAGCTTTTTGGACGATGCTACCTGGCTAAATACTCGAGAAATTTTCAACACAGAGACAGTTGTTATAAAGTTTCTGCTGAACTTGAGCCGGCCGCTGTGGCCGAGTGGTTCTAGGCGCTTCAGTTCGGAACCGGCTGCTGCTACGGTCGCAGGTTCGAATCCTGCCTCACGCATGGATGTGTGTGATGTCCTTGGGTTAGTTAGCTTTAAGTAGTTTTAAGTCTACTGGACTGATAACTTCAGATGTCAAGTCCCATAGTGCTTAGAGCCATTTGAACCATTTTGCTGAACTTATACTTCAGTAAAGGCACAACATTCTACCTGAAGAGAACAGTTTGTTAATCAGTGCATCAAGTGATGCTTTAATGTTCACTGACAGAGGTATATTATCAAGCAATCCTGTGGCAAAGTACTGTGTCAAAGTTAAGTAAATCTTTTATTCTCTTATGTAATAAAGTGAAATTATATTACATGTGTTCTAGTTTGATAAGCTTTCTCCTAAAATTATCAAAGAACCCACAGTTTTGGCTGGACGAGAGTAGTTTCATCTGATCACAACACAAAGTTGGGTGAAAACAGAGGTGTTAATTTTTTGCAGTCACCAATATTGTTTTCTTCTTGCAAAACAGTTCAATCAAATAATTATGTATCAGAATTCCAAACCAAATCAACTGGTATTCTGCAAGGGACTATATTTAAAATATCTGTTTATTATATTTTAATTTGGTAATAGCCAATCTTCTCCTTTCTTCTTTGTGCATTGTTATAGAGGCTGAGGCAATACTGAGCACAGTGGGTGGCCGGATTCTCTTCTTGACGTCGCCCCTGCACCCCAGGATGGAGATCGTCTACACCATCTGTCTCCATCTAGAATAAAGCACACGTTCAAGTGCGAGATGGTTTCCTATATCTTTACGCAACGTGTATCCGAGGTGAGATGTGGGAACTAGCCCAGTATTTACATAGTGGATTGTGGGAAACTACCTACAAACCATATCCAATCTGGTTATCACACCGAGCTTCACCGTTAATTCGCCAGGTGGATTCGATCAGGCGTCGGTGCGATTCTTTACATCACAGATGAGGCTATCCGGGAGGGTTAAGGTATTTTGTTAACGAGACTGATATTTAAAATGCCTGTTGACTCTGAAAGGAAGACATCGCTAGTGCTGTTTTTAAGTTAAACTCTTCAGGTGAAAATGACAATCGTTGCTGCTGTTCTCTCATACAAACCAGTAGCGTGAGTGTAGTAGCTGTCGGTTAGATAATTTACTTTTCAACTTGGCACCATATTAGGCGCAACGGCTTGTAAGCAACAGTGATGTTTGTTTATTTACAAAATAAATTGACACAATAAGTTGACACTGTTGCTTTAAATTAATGAGTTGTCATACAACAAATCAGTCATTTTCAATCTGGACTCGGTACTCGAGCACAAAGATATATTTTTTCAACCATTCCGCGGATGGACATTAATTCATTTACGGATTTTATGAAATATGTTTTTACATGTGTCTGAGAAAGTGTCTTAACTGATCAGTAACGTCACAAAAAACTCCAAAGGAGTGTAATTCATCCAAGAGAGAGGTAAACCACGCTGTACTCTTCTCAATAGTTCTCTAATATTTCTGCACAACTCGTTACCGGTTTGTACAACCAGAGTGAGAACCTCGGAGGAATGTTGACTATTTTCTAGTGGCAGACGCTAGGGATAACAAGCGTAGCGTCAGGTAAAATCATTTCTTCAAAATTCAGATAGTGTACTCCTTCTTTTCACATCAGTCTTCTGACAGGTTTGATGTGCGCCGCGGTTACTTCCTCTCCTCTGCCTACATCATCATCATCTCACAGCAGTACTTATAACCAACATCCTCAGTTATTAGATGGATGCATTTCAGTATCCATTTTCCCCTCCTCAGTATTACGCAAGTTATTCCCTGATGTCTTAACACGTGTCCTAACGTTCTGCCTTTAGTTCATATTAGTGTTTTGCGCATATCCCTTTCCTCGCAGATTCTTCGAAGAAAATCCTCATTTTTAATCAATGCATACAATTTTTCAGATTCTTCAGTAATTCACGTGTCAAACGCTTCCATTCTCTTGTTTTCTGTTCTTCCCCTCACTACATTATTCTACGTACATCTATATTCTACATTCCGCCATACACCAGATGGCGCATGGTGGAGGGTGCTGCTGTTGGCAGCAAAACTTTCCTCCGTAATGCCTGAAACTGCCGCGCATCCAGGGTCTGGCCAACGTCAGGCAGTGTGGGCTATTCCTTATCACATCTGCATGGGTCTGAAAAGCGTGCAGACACTTTCCACAATTTTTATCGCCATCTTTTGACAGTGGTGCTGAACGACAGTTGCTCATGTTTTGTCAACAACGTTAGAAGGTCGTTTTGAAGATTATCTGACAGTGACGTGTTGTGTGATATACTATGGAAATTACCTTGATATTCGCATATAGCAGTTGCCATTTGTGTTATATTAAGCTGCAGAGATGTGCCGAAGTGTATTAGTTTAGTAATCTTTGTATGTATATAGCTGTTCTTGTGATTCAAAAGCTCTTACAGTACGCTATACGATAAATAATGAAATAAGAAAAACTGATCATTTCTCTCTCCTGTCTATTTCGTACTTAAAAAGCTTGCCAGTACTATCGGGGATACTTGCTCTTTCACGGAGGCGTTATGACTGCTATTGCTTGAATGCACCATCACGTATTTCAGAATAATCAAGGTAAGAAAATAAGGCGATACGATATGCACCCTCTGCCTTTTGATGTGCATTGAACTACTGATGCAGAATCTGTATTTTTTGAATCTCAGTGTGTCCGGATCTCTGCACCCAGATTGTGCACCATGTTCTCGAGTATACAATGAGGTGACAGAAGTTATCGCACAGCGATATGCTCATGTATAGATGGTGGTATTATCGCGCACACAGTGTTTAAAGGAGCAGTGCATTGGTGGAGGTGTCATTTGTACTCAGGTGATTCGTGTAAAAGGGTTTCCGACGTGTTTATGGCCGCATGACGAGAAGTAAGAGATTTTCATGGAGAGTAGTTGGAGCTAGACGTATGGGACATTCCATTTCAGAAATCGTTAGGGAGGCCCACAATGTCGAGACTATGCCAAGAATACCAAATTGAAGGCACTAACTCTTACCACAGACAGTGCAGTTGCTGACAGCCTTCACTTAACGACCGAGAGCAGCAAGGTCTATGTAGAGTTGTCAGTGCTAGCAGACAAGCAAAACTGCATGAAATAATCGTAGACACCGAACGTGTCCGTTAGCAAAGTGCGGTAAAATCTGGCGTTAATGGGCTATGACAAGAGACGAGCGACGCGAGTGCCTTTGTTGACAGAACGACATCGCCCGCTGCGCCTCTCCATTGCTTGTGACCACATCGGTTGGAGCACAGACGACTGAAAAACCGTGATCTGGTCAAATGTGTCCCGATTATCATTAGCAAAAGTTGATGGTAGGGTTCGAATATGGCCCATATTCCACGAAGCAATGGATCCAAGTTGTCAACAAGGCATTGTGCAAGCATGTGGTGGCTCCACAATGGTGTGGGCTGTATTTACGTGGAATGTACTTGGTCATCAAGTCCAAATGAACCGATCATTGTGAATGATAATGTTCAGCTACTTAGGGACCATTTGCAGTCGTTCATGGTCTTCCCGTTCCTAAACAACGATGCCATGTCACCGGCGATTGGTTTGAAGAACATTCTGGACAATTCGAGCGAATGATTTGACCAGCATGATCGCCTGACAGGAATCCTAACGAAAATTTGTGGGACAAGAAGTCAGGTCGCGCACAAAATCCTGAACCGGCAACACTTTCGAAACTATGGACGGCTACAGAGGCAGCTCTCTGGGATGTTAATGACATTGAAACAGAGGATGACACGCGTAAAGTTGAAATACTAAACATCTTTTTCCAAAGCTGTTTCACAGAGGAAGACCGTACTGCAATTCCTTCTCTAAATCGTCGCACGAACGAAAAAATAAATGTCCAAGGAATAGAAAAGCAACTGAAATCACTCAAGAGAGGAATGTCCACTGGACCTGATCGGATACCAATTCGATTCTACACAGAGTACGCGAAAGAACTTGCCGCCCCTCTAACAGCCCTTTACCGCAAGTCTCTAGAGAAGCGGAAGGTTCCAAACGATTGGAAAAGAGCACAGGTAGTTCCAGTTTTCTAAAAAGGTCGTCGAGCAGATGCGCAAAACTATAGGCCTATATCTCTGGCATAGAGCTGTTGTAGAATTTTAGAAAATGTTTTTTGCTCGCGTATCATGTCATTTCTGGAAACCTAGAATCTACTCAGTAGGAATCAACATGGATTCCGGAAACTGCGATCGTGTGAGACCCAACTCGCTTTATTTGTTCATGAGACCCAGAAAATATTAGATTAAGGTCCCAGGTAGATCCCATTTTCCTTGACTTCCGGAAGGCGTTCGATACAGTTCTGCACTGACTCCTGGTAAACAAAGTAAGAGCCTACGGAATATCAGACCAGCTGTGTGGCTGGATTGAAGAGTTTTTAGCAAACAGAACACAACATGTTGTTCTCAATGGAGAGACGTCTACAGACGTTAAAGTAACCTCTGGCGTGCCACTGGGGAGTGTTATGGGATCATTGCTTTTCACAATATACATAAATGACCTAGTAGATAGTGTCGGAAGTTCCGTGCGGAATTTCGCGGATGATGCTGTAGTATACAGAGAAGTTGCAGCATTAGAAAATTGCAGCGAAATGCAGGAAAATATGCAGTGGATAGGCACTTGGTGCAGGGAGCGGCAACTGACCCTTAACATAGACAAATGTAATGTATTTCGAATACATAAAAAGAAGGATCCTTTATTGTATGATTATATGATAGCGGAACAAACACTGGTAGCAGTTACTTCTGTAAAATATCTGGGAGTATGCGTACTGGACGATTTGAAGTGGAATGATCATATAAAATTAATTGTTGGTAAAGCGGGTGCCAGGTTGAGATTCATTGGGAGAGTCCTTAGAAAATGTAGTCCATCAACAAAGGAGGTGGCTTACAAAACACTCGTTCGACCTATACTTGAGTATTGCTCATCATTGTGTAATCCGTACCAGGTCGGATTGACAGAGGAGATAGAGAAGATCCAAAGAAGAGCGGCGCGTTTCGTCACAGGGTTATTTGGTAAACGTTATACCGTTACGGAGATTTTAGCAAACTCAAGTGGCAGACTCTGCAAGAGAGGCGCTCTGCATCGCGGTGTAGCTTGCTGCCCAGGTTTCGAGAGGGTGCGTTTCTGGATGAGGTATCGAATATACAGGGCGTTTCAAAAAGAAAGAGCAGATTTCAAACATTTATTTCTCAAAAACTACAAATGATAGAAACACAATTCAAACGTTTCTTGTCAGAGAAAGGTTCAAAGTTTTTCAATGGTCCGCGCAGAAGTTCCATGCAAATCCGCAGTGGCGCTGGCGTTTGTTTGTAGGAAAATGGCGACGACACCACAGGAACGATCATTTTGTGTGCTGCAATTTGCAAAGTTAGAGTCCATTGTTGGTGTGCAACGTGCATAAAGGACTGTGTTTATGTCCCACCTATGCCCGCTACTCTTCAAGAGGTACGACATCGAATTGTTGCGGCCGTGAATTCGGTAACTAAAGACCAGTTGCGTCGTGTGTGGCAAGAAATGAGATACCGGTTTGATATTTGTCGTGTAACAAATGGTGCTCATATTGAGGTACAGTTTTGATATTTGTTGTGTAACATTTGGTACTCATATTGAGTGAAGGACCGTTGGAATTGTGTTTCTATCATTTGTAGTTTTTGAGAAATAAATGTTTGAAATCTGCTCTTTCTTTTTGAAACGCCCTGTATTGCTTCCTCCTACTTATACCTCCCGAGGAGATCACGAGTGTAAAATCAGAGAGATTCGAGCACGCACGGAGGCTTTCCAGCAGTCGTTCTTCCCGCGAACCATACGCGAATGGAACGGGAAAGGGAGGTAATGACAGTGACACGTAATGTGCCCTCCGCCACACACCGCTGGTGGCTTGCGGAGTATAAATTTAGATGTAGATGTCATGGTCTCTGCGTTCCTAAACAACAATGTCATGTCTGCGGCGATTGGTTTGAAGATCATTCTGGACAATTCGAGCGAATGATTTGACAACCAAGATCGCCTGACATGAATCCTATCGCGCGAACCATACGCGAATGGAACAGGAAAGGGAGGTAATGACAGTGACACGTAATGTGCCCTCCGCCACACACCGCTGGGTGGCTTGCGGAGTATAAATTTAGGTGTAGATGTCATGGTCTCTGCGTTCCTAAACAACGATGTCATGTCTGCGGCGATTGGTTTGAAGATCATTCTGGGGAATTCGAGCGAATGATTTGACAACCAAGATCGCCTGACATGAATCCTATCGAACATTTGTGGAACAAGAGGTCAGGTCGTGCACAAAATCCTGCACCGGCAACACTTTTGAAATTATGGACGCCTACAGAGGCAGCATGGCTCAATATTTCTGCAGCGGGCTTCCAGAGATTTGTTGAGTCTATGCTATGTCGAGTTGTTGCATTGCACCGGGCAATAGGAGGACCGACAGAATATTAGGAGCGGTGTTGTGTGCCACGTGGCGGAGGAAACGTGGTGGCTAGCTGCGACACAATACAGTGGGGTGGCTATTCAAGGAACCCCACCGCCAGCCCATTCATGAGACTTCGCTGCCTAAGCCCAAGTAGGCAGAAATGAGTGACCGCCCCGTGTTCATATGCGCTGTTCACGCGGGGCTATATCGTAAGGCCAAGGAGCGTCGACTAGTTTCAGGTCCAACCTATGGGAATTAATCTGCGCTGTCTCCCGCGCACCCTAACCAAATCAATAAAAGGTGGACTGGCGACACGCCTGCAGCTCTCTGCGACGTACCTGCGATGGCAGCGCTGCAGGTGTTGAGAATGGCGAGTGCCAGCAGAGCGCAGTAGAGCGCCGGTTTCCTGCCCATGCGATCGCTGGCGACGCGGCCCGCCATGTACGCCGGCACCTCGATGGCCGCTTGCACCACCAGGTTCAGCACGGGGCTGTTGTCCACCGCGTTCGTCATCGTCAGCAGGGTCGAGTCGTACAGCACCATCATCGTCGTGCTGAAATGCAAAATGAGCCCAAGCTGCACTTCAGTTATCTGATCAGAGCCAACAATAAACGTGGCTAAATTGCAAAATAGAAATTTGTGGTAAGTCCTATGGGACTTAACTGCTGAGGTCTTCGGTCCCTAAGCTTACACACTACTTAATCCAACTTAAACTAAGTTACGCTAAAGACAACACACACACACCCATGCCCGAGGGAGGACTCGAACCTCCAACGGGAGCAGCCGGGCGAACCGTGGCTGCTAAATCGCAACCACCGTTGTCTGTTTGTATTACTGACCTCAACACCTCTTGTGGATTGAAGAGACCCTACATAACAGAATGCAGCATGTCATTCTCAATGAGAGAAGTCTTCCGAAGTAAGAGTGATTTCAGGTGTGCCACAGAGGGGTGTCGTACGACCGTTGCTATTCACAATATACATAAATGACCTTGTGGATAACATCGGAAGCTCACTGAGGCTTTTTGCGGATGATGCTATAGTATATCGAGAGGTTGTAACAATGGAAAATTGTACTGAAATGCAGGGGGATCTGCAACGAATTGACGCATGGTTAAGGAATGGCAATTGAATCTCAATGCAGACAAGTGTAATGTGCTGCGAATACATAGAAAGAAACATCCTTTAACATTTAGCTACAATATAGCAGGTCAGCAACTGAAAGCAGTTAATTCCATAAATTATCTGGGAATAGGCAGTAGGAGTGATTTAAAATGGAATGATCATATAAAGTTGATCGTCGGTAAGGCAGATGCCAGACAGAGATTCATTGGAAGAATCCTAAGGAAATGCAATCCGGAAACAAAGGAAGTAGGTTACAGTACACTTGTTCGTCCACTGCCTGAATACTGCTCATCGGTGTGGGAACCGTACCAGATAGGGTTGATAGAAGAGATAGAGAAGATCCAACGGAGAGCAGCGCGATTCGTTAGTAATCGCTTCGTTAGTAATCGCGAAAGCGTTACGGAGATGACAGATAAACTCCAGTGGAAGACTGCAGGAGAGACGCTCAGTAGCTCGCTACGGGCTTTTGTTGAAGTTTCGAGAACATACCTTCGCCGAGGATTCAAGCAGTATATTGCTCCCTCCTACGTATATCTCGCGAAGAGACCATGAGGATAAAATCATAGAGATTAGAGCCCACACAGAGGCACACCGACAATCTTTCTTTCCACGAACAATACGAGACTGGAATAGAACGGAGAACCGATAGAGGTACTTAAAGTACCCTCCACCACACACCGTCAAGTGGATTGCGGATTATGGATGTAGATGTAGATGTAGATCTAGATGTAGATGCCAGCTTCACTAAGATCTTTTTCACTTTTTTAATTGTTAATGGTTTTAGGCAAAGCTCTTTTGTCCAGATACAATAATGTGACATAATGATATAAACAGGACGTTTCTTTATTTCATTACCTTTCGGGCATGCATCCGGGTAGTATCGTTCCTTCTTCCGATATTTCAGGTCATAACCTTACAGCCATCCTCAAGGTGTGTCGCTGGCAGAATCTAAACCATTCGACACAATACCGCGGAGTAAACACGCATGAATCAAAGATAATACTGTCTGTGGCAAGATCGTCAGTCACAGGTAATCTTTATGATTCTAAAACTGAATCAAAGTAAATAGAGATTCACAAAATCTACAGTTGTTACGAATTATGAGGTTGATTATTAAAATTAAGGACATGTTGGAATGCCAGGCTGCGAAGACTGAGAACAGTAATTCCTCTGGGAACACAGCTGTGAAATGAATGACTTCCATCATTTGTCGAAGCGGAAACCCTGTTCTCGGTCGAGCAGGCTGTCTGCCAGCTGTATTTTCTTAGCTTCCTTAACCACTGAATCCCAGTAGGATGAGGCTGTGTCCATTATCTTGACTTTCCCGTAATCCTTGGAATATCCAGTGGACGTTCAGCCATCGCAGATTTGTTGGGGTGTAGAAAGCGGGTGTGTCGCTAGTGTTGGATGCGCCGCTCTTGATTGGACGTATTGTCTGTCCTAGGTGTCTTTTACTACTCTGACAGCTAATTTCATAAACACCCACCTTTCGTAAAAGCAGTTCCTCCACTGGAACTCCTAGAGGAGCTGCCGTCTTGGCCGGTGAGAGGAGGATCACATCCACTTTATGTTTCTTCATTATTCTGTCAGTTTCTGAGGAAACATTTCCAGTGTACCGTAGAAAGACTGTAGACTTAACACCTCTTTCTTCTTCCTCTTTCTTTCGTCGGACTAATGTTTTCTCTCAGTTTGATGTTTTGCACATATACTTTTTTACTGAATACCTCTTCCAAGTGTATCAATTCATCCTGTAGGCTGCCAGTGATGGACACAACATGGGACAATGTAGTAAAGTTTTATGTACGCTCATAGTTTGTGAAGGGGTGTGGCAGCTAGGCACCTCCAAGTACAGATCGTTATGAGTGGGCTTAACGTACACTGCCCTTGGTTTCTTTTATTCTTACATGTACAAAGTTTGATCTATGACTGATGCTCTCGTTGCTGTCAGTGTTTTCGCTACGCCACATATATTACTCCACAGTGTTGTGTCAAGTGACGGTTAAGCAAGATTAAGAACCCTTTTTTATGTTATATTCAAATGGAGGGGCAGAATATACTGACCGTGATACTCGACAGAGTCTACCACTGTGGCCCTGTACCTCTCTACTAGCGCTCAGGGGCAACAACGACGATTTCTGGCACACACACTGTTGGCTCTTCGTGGCTTGTAAAAGGACTGCCGTTCATGGTATTAGTTATGGCGAGATTAAACCTCCTGCTGACGTGAAGGTGGCAATCAGAACGACCGCGTAAATATTATGTCGAGATGATCATACGATCCTTCTGCAGATCTGACGACAATATCATCAGTTAACAAGCCGAGAAAGTTTACACAGTTATATCCTGTCAGGTGGCTTAAATTGACTTACTGGTAGATGGCTACCAGGCTGTGGTCTAGGAAGCCGGCACGTTACCTCAGCGTGTTCGGTCAGAGAGGCGCTGGGCTTCTGTAATAGAAAAACTGAGTGAGGGAATCAACGATCAACTTGAACAGATGTTCTGTGACGTCCCACAATCCAAACGCAAAGAACATTACTGAACAAAATGAAAAAAGGAGGGTAGCGTCTTTGATTAGTATTGAGAACGTCCTTGGTCCGGGGTTCGAACCCTGCCACCGCTCAAATTATGAATAAAAATCAGCATTGGCAGCCGCAGACTTCCGGCAAAGAAGTTACCCTCATTCTGCCAACGTCCTTGTCAAAGAGGGCAGAGGAGCGAACAGGGTTTCAGGGCACTCTCTTGCCCAAGGGGTGTGAAACTGACGCTAAAGGCGGAATAATCAGCACTGATCAACGGCATGAGGATGCAGAAAGAAATGGAAACTATTGCATTAAAAACAGGTAATGTGGCCTGTAATAGAAAAAAAATGCCACGATGGTCTCTCAATTGGCAAAAGATTCCGGAATAGTCCCCCACTCTGATCTCCGGGAGGGGAGTATCAAAGGGAAGGTGCCCATGAGAAAAAGATGCAATTACCAACGAAAGGATAATTCTAGGTATTGGGGGTTCAGTGAAGTGAAATGGAAAGAAGAGTGGTATAACGGGAGTAGAATCCATTATGAAGAGGAAAGTAGGACAGAGATTGTATGACTGTGAACAGTTCAGTGATAGCGTTGTTCTCATCAGAATCGACAACAAACCAACACCGTCAAGGATAGTTAGTTCTCATATAACGACAGTTCAGGTATACGTGCCGTTGTTGCAAGCCAAAGCTGAAGAGACAGAGAGAGTATATGAGAGTATATGAGAATACCAAACGAGTAATTCGGTACGTAAACGGAGATGAAAATCTAATAGTCATGGGGGACTGGAATGCACTTGTAGGGAAGGAGTGGAGGAAACGGTTGTGGGAGAGTATGGGCTTGGTACTAGGAATGAAAGAGGAGGAGGATTAAATAAGTTCTGTAACAAATTTCAGCTAGTAATGGCAAATAATCTGTTCAAGATTCATAAGAGGAGTAGATGTAATAGGAAATGACCGGGAGATAGGGAAGATTTCAGTTAGATTACATCATGGTCAGACAGATATTCCGATATTAAATACTGATTGTAAGACGTACGCAGATATAGACTCAGAACACAACGTAGAAATGATGAAGAGAAGGCTGAAGTTTAACAGATTAGTCATGAGAATCAGTACGCACAGGTTCAAATGGTTCAAATGGCTCTGAGCACTATGGGACTTAACTGCTGTGGTCATCAGTCCCCTAGAACTTAGAACTACTTAAACCTAACTAACCTAAGGACATCACACACATCCATGCCCGAGGCAGGATTCGAACCTGCGACCGTAGCAGTCACGCGGCTCCGGACTGCACGCCTAGAACCGCTAGACCACCGCGGCCGGCTCAGTACGCACAGGAGTGGGGTACTTAAGCACTAAGGAATGAAGAGATCCGCTTGAAGATATTTCAATAAGAAATAGCTCAGCAGGCAGTACAACTGAAGAAGAATGGACACCTCTAAAAAGGGCAGTCACAGAAGTTGAGAAGAAAAACAATGGTACAAAGATGGTAGATGTTATATCCTAGCCAGTAATGCCACCCGAGCCCGCTGCCAAAAGGTTGGCAGCATCAAAGTCCGGACGCCGTCCGCATAAGCAGCGCCAGCGAGACAGGAAATCGCCGCAAGTCTGCGCGCGCCACCGCTGGCTTCTGGTTCTTAAGCGCTGGAGTCGCGAGCGCTAGGACAGTTCTGTATTCGCCGCTCAGTTGTATACTCGCCACCGAATTGTGTACGTGCTAGTCAGTTGTGTGTTCATCGCAGCAGAGTTGTTGTTTGTCGTCAGCCGACGCTGACCTAGCCGCTCCGACTCGAACTAGACAGATTTCTGTAGACACGGAGTTCACTACTGTACTTCTGTATCTTCGTTAATAAAGATAAGTACCGACTTTTATTTAATCAGAGTGTTTGGGTTTTCATCTTTCTGTTCACTGTTCCAGCGGACCGGTCGGCCCGCTATTAAAAGTGTGGCGGTGACTTCGTAAGCCGTTTCTACAGCGAATTGCTTGTCGCTACGAACACCGCCACAAAAGTAGATCCGAAGAAACTATAGGTAACAGAAGAAATGCTTCAGTTGATCGAAGGAAGAAGGAAGTACAAAAATGTTCCGGGAAATTCTGGAATACAAAAATACAAATCGCTGAGGAAGAAAATAAACTTGAGGGGCAGGGATGCTAAATATGAGATAGCCGCATGCAAAAAGACGTGAAAAAATCGAAAAAGAAATGAATGTCGAAAGGACTGACTCAGCATATAGAAAAATTAAAAGAACCTTCGGTGAAATTAAAAGCAATGATTGTAAAATTAAGACGCTAATCCCACCGTTAAATGCAGAGGAGAGGGCGAGAAAATGGAAAAAATACACTAAAGGCGTCTATGAGGGAAGATCTGTCTGATGTGATAGAAAAAGAAACAGGAGTAGATTTAGAAGAGAAAAGGGATCCAGAGTTAGAACCATAATTCAAAAGAGCTTTGGAGGACTTATGATCAGTTAAGACAGAAGGGGTAAATAAGAATCCATCAGAATTTCGAAAATCACAGGGGGAAGTGGCAATAAAACGAGTATCACGTTCGTATGTAGAATGTATGAGTCTGGCGGTATACCATCTGACTTCGGCAAAAATATCGTCCTACTATTCCGGAAGCTGCAAGGGCTGACAATTGCGAGAATCATCGCACAATCAGCTTAACAGCTCATACATCCAAGTTGCTGAGAAAAATAATACACAGAACAATGCAAAACAATACTGAGGATGTGTTTTAGGACGATGAGTTTGGCTTTCGGAAATGTAAAAGCACCAGATAGGCAATTCTGACGCTGCGATTGATAATGGTAGTAAGACTGAAGACAAATCAAGATACATTCATAGGATTTGTCACCCGGAAGAAGCATTCGACATTGTCAAATGCTGTAAGGTGTTCGAAAATTTGAGGAAAGTAGGGCAAAGCTATAGGGAGAGACGGGTAATATACAGCATGTACAAGAGTCAAGAGGTAATAATAAGAGTGTGAGACTAAAAATGAAGTGCCCGGATTAAAAAGAGTGTAAGACAAGGATGTAGTCTGTTACCCCTACTGTTCAATCTATACATCGAAGAAATTGATGGAAATAAAAGAAGACTTTAGGAGTGAAATTAAAACTCAAGATGAACGGCTATCAACGATATGATTCGCTGATGACATTTCTATCATCAGTGAAAGTGAAGAAGAGCTGCAGGAACTGCTTAATGGAATGAATAATCTAATGGATACAGAACATGGATTGAGAGACAATCTAAAGAGACGAAAGTAATGAGAAGAAGCAGAAATGGGAACAGCGAGAAACTTAACATCTGGACTGATGGCAGCAAAATAACCCACGACAGACGAAGCTAGGACGTCAAAAACAGACTAACATTGGAGAAAAGAGTTTTTCTGGGCAAGAAAAGTCTTCTGTTGGTATCAAACAAAGGCCTTAATTTGAGGAAGAAATTTCTGAGAATGTGCGTTTGGAGCACAGTATTGTATGATAGTGAAATATGGACAGTAGGAAAAACGGAACAGAAGAGAATCGAAGCATTTGAGATGTGGTGCTACAGACGAACCTTGAAAATTAGGTGTACTGATAAGATAAGGAAAGCAGATGATCTGCGTAGAATCGGAGAGGGAAGAAAAATGTGGAAAACAATAGCAAGAAGAAGGGACAAGATGACAGGACATGTGTTAAGACATCAAGGAATGACTTCCATGGAACTAGAGGGACCTGTAGAGAGTAAAAACCGAGTAGGAAGACAGAGGCTTAAATACATCTAACAAATAATAGAGGTCGTAGGTTGCAAGTGCTACTCTGAGACGAAGACGTTGGCACAGGAGAATAATTCGTGAGGACCTGCATCAAACCAGTCAAAAGGCCGATGACTAAAAAAATTAAAACGGCAACATATAAACGAAACAAAGTACATGAAAACAAAGTCCATAAAAAT
Source organism: Schistocerca piceifrons (assembly GCF_021461385.2). Taxonomy (NCBI): domain Eukaryota; kingdom Metazoa; phylum Arthropoda; class Insecta; order Orthoptera; family Acrididae; genus Schistocerca; species Schistocerca piceifrons. Next base: position 896,139,535 of record NC_060139.1, read on the forward strand.
AAGAGAACAATTGTATGAATATCGAGTCTTAGAAGTACCTTAACCTGATTACATCGTTACAATAAGAAACACAATTTTTAATATAAAACCTAATTTTCAGCTGACTAGCCAATATATGTGTGTGCCCATTAAAAGAGCACACTGTCAGCTTTTGTAACGTATACCAGGGGTCATTTGACCATCCGCTGGTAATGTAGGTCATAACTCAGAAGTGGTGTTCATGCGCAAATTCTTTGTATGGAATAAGAACGGTAAGGTGGATCGACTTTAAGACCAGAGCGACTATTGTTTTTGGACGTACTCCTCAATATATAGTGAATGAAAATAGACTTAATTTCCGTTTGTAAATGACTGTTTTGCCCATCTAGGGCAGTGTTGTCCGTCTTAAGATCACTTCTCCTAATTACCGAGTAAGCGGTCTTAACGAAGCTTCCGCTTTCACTCTCGTATTTTCTACAAATATGGATGCTGGGTAACACCCTGTGGCGAGTATGTTCAGTTTTGAAAAATAGCGTGAATTAAGTTGTCCGATTTTTTGATGTATCAAATTGGACTGCCCAATGTGTCAGTTCGCAGGCGTGTAACACGGTGCAAGAACAAAGCTTGTGAAAAAGAATCTAACCGAGAGGGACCAGAGACGAGCTACGCGTCTTGTCAATGAGAATTGTTTTCAAACTCGATAGGAATTACTGTTGTCAGTGAGCACAGGTCAACCTCGTCCACTTGAAGTGCTACATGTCGTTTCCAAAGCTAGGTTTCCATTGTGTTTTAAAAAGAAAGCTCACAATCACTGAATTTTAATGCTGAAACTACAGAAAAATTGAACGATGCTCATTTATAAGTGTAGATAGAGCAAGGAAGATATGCAACAATTAGAAGAAACTGGAAAACAAACAAACAGATCAGGGACCAAAGTAGAGTGGAAAAAATGACTAAATGTACACTTACAGAAATCGGAAGTGTTACACCATACATCGCTACACCGATATTTATGAAACTTGGTAGCGATGACCTAAACGAAACTGCTATTAAACGATTAAGCTTTTATTCCGTATGGAACTGACATCCATCATCAAGATTACTATGAGTTGTGACCACCACAGGCGCAAATACACTATCGTACTTGTTTGACATCTGAATGCCATCGTGGGCAATACCTTGCCATGCCTGAAATGTTTTGTTGTTGTGGTCTTCAGTCCAGAGACTGGTTTGATTCCGCTCTCCATGCTACTCTATCCTGTACAAGCTTCTTCATCTTCAGTACCTACTGCAACCTACATCCTTCTGAATCTGTTTAGTGTATTCATCTCTTGGTCTCCCTCTACGATTTTTACCCTCCGTGTTGCCCTCCAATACTAAATTGCTGATCCCTTGATGCCTCAGAACATGTCCTACCAACCGATCCCTTCTTCTAGTCAAGGCGTGCCACAAATTTCTCTTCTCCCCAATTCTGTTCAATACCTACTTATTAGTTATGTTATCTACCCATCTAATCTTCAGCATTCTTCTGTAGCACCACATTTCGAAAGCTTCAATTCTCTTCTTGTCCAAGCTGTTTATCGTCCACGTTTCACTTCCATACATGGCTACACTCCATACAAATACTTTCAGAAACGACTTCCTGACACTGAAATCTATATTCGATGCCTGAAATATGTGCTGTATTAGTTCATGACGGTTGCTGCCTGGAAGCTGGTTTGAAAGTAGTCTCCCAATCGGGTCCGTGATGTGCTCTATGGGTGACAAATTTGGGAACTGAAAAGTCAAGGATACGTACATTATTCAAGGCTTCTGTAGTGTGAAATGCAGTGTTCGTTCTTGTATTTTCCTGCTGGGAAAACCACTTGTAGCTTGTTCATAATGGATATAAATACAGTTTCACCATTCTTGCCACATAATGGCGATAACATAGCCTCTCCCCCCAACAAACACCGTTCCAACCCTAAAACAAAATGCCAGGAGTTCTAGAAAGAAGGTCTCGGTAATCACAACTTCCTTCGAGTTTCGACCAGATCGTTCACCGACACGTCATCATAGATCTGACTGCCACAAACACAAGCGAAACTGATCATTTAACACCATTGAATGGCACTTAGTGCCCAGTTTGACTCTGGCCCCACAGCATTCCAGTCCCTGGAGTCAGTGCTATGTTTTCAGCGTTAAACGGCGCATAGTAAATTGAAAACTTAAGCAAGCTTTCAGTAATATGTTCCCGACACTTGGTGCTGACACAGTTCCCGTAACATGTGTTTGGATTTTAGCTATTATCATCCGTCTATTTTTCGGAACCAATCACCCTTCTAGAAAAACAGTGACTACTCTTGTTACCACACTGTTGTTCGGAATTCATCTCTTGATCAAACGTTCTGCAGTCATTACATTACACTCATCTGTCTGCGCAATCTGTGGGTCTGATGCTTCCATGTCACTCAAGGTAATTACTTCACTCATGCCAATGATTCGACCTTTTCTCTGGGAACGTTTTGTTGCAATATACACTTGAAAATTTCCAATAAACTCAACAACCACCATGCACTCAAAAAATTCTTCGTTGTGGGAATGGTTTTTTCTGCACTGAAAACATGCTCACGTACGGCTAAAAGATCAATCTACATATCCCATAGGCATGGAAAATCTGGAATACCAGTTTGGCAGCGTTCAGTCAAGGTGTTCGTACTATAAGACTTTCCACTTTTTATCACTATCTTATTGTAATGGAAACTGAAGTGCTCTGGGCATAATATCAGGCAAACGGCTGGCAGATGGACGAATCAAGTAGTTTGCTGGATTACGATAGATAATAGAAGTCTGGGAAGAAGATATACGGGTATATGCCGGTTTGTCACACTTGCCTTTCTCGGACTGTCCTATCTGCTTTGCTATTTACATAGCATCTCAGAACAAAACAAAATGCTCTGACAATGCTATTTATCAAAAGATTCTTAGTGAGAAAGGAAGAAAGAAAAGCCCTAAAATGGGAAGTTGAATGACAGGAAGTGTTATTTCTTCTCTGTTAGATGGCGACTGATAATTTAATTTTTGAATCTTTCGCGTTGAATCTGTCGTTTCCTATTAGGAGCATGATTAGCACCAACTTATATTAGTTTCTTAATGAGTTTTCCCGGTAGATCTATCCAGCTACAATTATCAACTGTGGAGTTTCTATTCATAATGTGACCAGTCAAACTTTATTTCAGCGTAAAATATGAAACAAATAATTTCCGCCGGCCCGTGTGGCCGTGCGGTTCTAGGCGCTTCAGTCTGGAACCGCGTGACCGCTACGGCCCCAGGTTCGAATCCTGCCTCGGGCATGGATGTGCCTGATGTCCTTAGGTTAGTTAGGTTTAAGTAGTTCTAAGTTCTAGGGGACTGATGACCACAGATGTTAAGTCCCATAGTGCTCAGAGCCATTTGAACCATTTTTTTTAAATAATTTCCAAATATATCGTTTCACTAATTACCTAAAAACACGTTTTCATTGAGGCTGTAACATCACGTAACACTTTCATTTGCAACTGGCCAATTTCAATATCATGGTCGTTATCAAGTGGTCACATGTCAACTGATTGTAGACTATACCTCAAAACCAAAATTAGTATACTGGAAAGAATATCGAGGCATGATCAAGCCAGCATTGTCGAACCATTTTAATTTTTGTGTGCTGATAAGGTATGAAAGCCCTGAACGTCTTGCCACGCAACTTTCAATTATTTTCTTGACAACTGGATTTGGATTATCCACAGCTGGTTTAGTGAAGACATGTTTGAGCTGACGCTCTAACTTAGTGCGGTATTTACATACAGATGCTTGATAATGGGAGTGAGGCTGAAATTAGCCAATAGGGAAAAATAAAAGTCTTGCGTAAAGTTATAGCATCACCGGAAATATGTCTCCACTCAGTATTTCACAGTACTGGTCTAGATATCAGCAATGACGTCTACCTGCTCGCTTTAGACGCGCCAGCAGGTCTCATGCCGTCATCTCTGAACTCGCTGGAGCTCACGAGGAAGACAGGTTGAGGTGCTTACGTCACAGCACGTGACACTGCAGGTCTTACGAGTGTCAAAAATGGTTCAAATGGCTCTGAGCGCTATGTGACTTAACATCTGAGGTCATCAGTCCCCTAGAACTTAAAACTACTTAAACCTAACTAACCTAATGACATCACACACATCCATTCCCGAGGCAGGATTCGAACCTGCGACCGTAGCAGTCGCGCGGTTCCGGACCGAAGCGTCTAGACCCGATCGGCCACCGCGGCCGGCTTTACGAGAGCGAGTAACTACTTTAGACGAGTTTAATAGTTCTAGACTGCACGTTTAAGTGCATGCAAGTCCTCGATGGCACACGACAATTTTGACCTTTAGCAGTACCTTTTCAGTCCAATATTGATTTCGCGTGGGCCTTGCATGAAGGTGAGCGTTCGCGAAGTGTGGCGACAAGCTGACTAGTATGACGTCACAAGTTCGTTGCAGGGCCCGTATGTCTCGTTGGCCCGCAAACTTGCCGTCTCTGTGCGATTGAAGACTCGACTCGCCAGTGTGCATTGCCGCCCATTTAACTGAAAACTCGTCGCTTGCGTCTGTTGTCGGGTACAAATGAGCCATGGCAACATAGACAGTAGAGCGAGTTCACGAGTCTGGAAGGAAACGATAACTCACGATATGGCCGCTAGATATGCAACTGTACATTTATTAAACAAGAATAAACAATTTTGTTTCCAGTGGACGAACTTGGTATTTGTTCCTATCTGAATTGTGGACTATAGCATCAAGCTTTTTCTAGATATCACTCTTCCTATTATGGAGTAAATTTGCAGCTGTGTTCATTGCATCATTTAATTTTCGTCTTATACTCTCTGCACCCTAGACATAGCTTTGTTAGAGGACATAGGATTCCGAAAGTCGGTCATTTTTCGCTCTGCCTGCGCTACACTATAACAGCAGCAACATACACACAGTGTGCATGCTACGTCACGGCTTCACCCTCCTGCACCCTTTAGTAAGGGAGAGCGAGGCGATGAGTAGGAGGTGACTGCAGCGCCACCATTCTCAGACGCGACGTAATCACGAAACCACATTGGGAACGAAGGAATCCAGTAAAGCACCGACATAACAGTGACGCCTTGATTTCTAACATATGCAACCCTCACCAGTGTGCTCGTAAAGCATACGCAAAATGCCGTGGCCGGTAGATGCGCAGTCAGCTGGGGAAGTGTGGGCAGGGTGGTAGTGGTGGGGATAGCTCAGAGAGCGGTAGGGGAATTGCTGAGCGCTGGAGGGGATACTACCATTTTAAATTGTAGCTTACACTCATATTTTTTTGTAAATATTAAGACAAGATCTACTGCACCTCTGCTTTTGTTAGTATCTAAAAAGAATTCCGCCGAAAATACCGAGATTTATTTTCGCCTGGCTTGTTAACCATTTGAAACTTCCAGAGAAGTGTCATGACGGGCGAATTTTGAGTAAAACGTACACATTTGTCTGGTTGGCTAGTCAAAAATTTCTTCTTTTGACAAAATACGCGGAGTTTACGCTGTCTCATCTCAGCCGGTCACTATGGCCGAGCGGTTCTAGGCGCTTCAGTCCGGATCCGCGCTGCTGCTACAGTCGCAGGTTCGAATCCTGCCTCGGGTATGGATGTGTGTGACGCCCTTAGGTTAGTTAGGTTTAAATCGTTCTAAGTCTAGGGGACTGATGACCTCAGATGTTAAGTCCCATAGTGCTTAGAGCCATTTGAACCATTTTTTTGTCTCATCTCAATAACATATAGTGCATACACAACTACCAGAGAATTCTAAACAGTGGTTTATTAAGTCTATTGAGTGAGGAACAGGGGAAAAGTAAGGAGAGTAGCTTATGAAAAAGCACATCCTTGATACAAAATAAACCTGTAGTGTCTTGACTTATGTTGTTCCAAAGCCCATAGCAGTTCTCGTTTCACCAGCTATCGATGGCCCTTAAAAAAGTCTGTAGTTATCGGAAAAACGAGGAAGATAATGAAGTTTTACGTACAACGATACGGCAAAATACTATCCGCTTTGCGTGGCATCATTTGCCTAAAATCCCATTTAGATATCTCAAATCGTTTATGAAACATGAGAAATATAGTGGATATTTCACTCTGGCTTTATCGCTGGTGCGGCGCTATCGCAAATGACTGTGCTACATCAGATCAGTTTTCTCGAGATTGGTTGCTGACAGATACCTCTACCCAAGATTAAACAAAAATTCAATATGTTAGCTCAGTTTCATAGACAACAACATATTATGTAATATGCACCAAAAGCGAAATCACAGCGACCGCTTCTTTCATTGCACACTTTTACGAACTGTGGGAAGTATCTTACTTTAACGGAAATATCACAATAAGTATGACCATTAACGAAATGATGGGCATATGAACCTGACATATAAAGCTATAAGTAAAGCAAAAATGATTTTTTGTTACCTAATAGTTTCCGTAAAATACACTACTGGCCATTACGTTTGATAAACCACGAAGATGACGTGCTACAGACGCGAAATTTAACCGACAGGAAGAAGATGCTGTGATATGCAAATGCTTAGCTTTTCAGAGCATTCACACAAGGTTGGCGCCGGTGGCGACACCTACAACGTGCTGACATGAGGAAAGTTTCCGACCGATTTCTCATACACAAACAGCAGTTGACCGGCGTTGCCTGGTGAAACGTTGTTGTGATGCCTCGTGTAACGAGGAGAAATACGTACCATCACGTTTCCGACTTTCAAAAATGTCAGATTGTAGCATATCGCCATTGCATTTTATCGTATTGCAACATTTCTGCTCGCGTTGTTCGAGATCCAATGACTGTTAGCAGAATATGGAATCGGTGGGTTCAGGAGGGTAATACAGAACGCCATGCTGGATCCCAACGGCCTCGTATCACTAGCAGTCGAGATGACAGGTATCTTATCTGCATGGCTGTAACGGATCGTGCAACCACGTCTCGATCCGTGAGTGAACAGATGGGGACGTTTGCAAGATAACAACCATCTGCACGAACAGTTCGACGACGTTTGCAGCAGCATGGGCTATCGGCTCGGAGACCATGGCTGCGGTTACCCTTGACGCTGCATCATAGACAGGAGTGCCTACGATGGTGTACTCAACGACGAACCTGGGTGCACGAATGGCAAAACGTCATTTTTTCGGATGAATCCAGGTTCTGTTTACAGCATCATGATGGTTGCATCCGTGTTTGGCACATGGCAGTGAAGGCACATTGGAAGCGTGTATTCGTCATCGCCGTACTGGCGTATCACCCGGCTTGATGGTATGGAGTGCCATTGGTTACACGTCTCGGTCACCTCTTGTTCGCACTGACAGCACTTTGAATAGTGGACGATACATTTCAGATGTGTTACGACCCGTGGCTCTACCCTTCATTCCTGCGAAACCCTTTATTTCAGCAGGATAATGCACGACCGTATGTTGCAGGAGCTGTACGGACCTTTCTGGATACAGAAAATGTTCGACTGCTGCCCTGGCCAGCACATTCTCCAGATCACTCACCAATTTAAAACGTCTGGTCAATGGTGGCCGAGCAACTGGCTCGTCACAATACGCCAGTCACTACTCTTGATGAACTGTGGTATCGTGTTGAAGCTGCATGGGGAGCTGTACCTGTACACCCAATCCAAGCTCTGTTTGACTCAATGCTTAGGCGTATCAAGGCCCAGTGCTTCGAACGAAGGTCACTGCGCGTCGGCCGCCATATCTTGCGCGAGCTATACTCGTTCTCCAGAATGAGATTTTCACTCTGCAGCGGAGTGTGCGCTGATATGAAACTTCCTGGCAGATTAAAACTGTGTGCCCGACCGAGACTCGAACTTGGGACCTTTGCCTTTCGCGGGCAAGTGCTCTACCAACTGAGCTACCGAAGCACGACTCACGTCCGGTACTCACAGCTTTACTTCTGCCAGTACCTCGTCTCCTACCTTCCAAACTTTACAGAAGTTCTCCTGCGAACCTTGCAGAACTAGCACTCCTGAAAGAAAGGATATTGCGGAGACATGGCTTAGCCACAGCCTGGGGGATGTTTCCAGAATGAGATTTTCACTCTGCAGCGGAGTGTGCGCTGATATGAAACTTCCTGGCAGATTAAAACTGTGTGCCCGACCGAGACTCGAACTCGGGACCTTTGCCTTTCGCGGGCAAGTGCTCTACCAACTGAGCTACCGAAGCACGACTCACGTCCGGTACTCACAGCTTTACTTCTGCCAGTACCGAGGTCCCGAGTTCGAGTCTCGGTCGGGCACACAGTGTTAATCTGCCAGGAAGTTTTATACTCGTTCTGTTTTTGACCTCTACCGTTATGAAGGAAACAACTGAAATACTGTTATACGTCGTAACAAGAGTCGCTTCTCACTACTTCACAATACAAGGAGGAAGACAGCGACTCACCCAGCGACGCAGGTGAGCGTGGACGTGATGGCGATGTCGCGGGTGGCGAACAGGCTCGGCACGCCGTACACCCGCTCTCGCCGGCTGGCCAGCTTGTGCAGCACCCGCTCCGTGTCCGGCGGCAGCTGGCAGCCGTTGCACTTGGCGATAGCCTGCAGCTGCGACAGGGCGCGCTCCGCGTTGCCGTGCACCGCCAGCCACCGCGGCGACTCCGGGAACCACCTGACCACAACAGTTAAAACGTCTTGCCTTTGAAACTGTCACAGCTGCAAGAAGATCAATAACGTGAGTGTCTCATGGACCCGATATCGGGCGGGTCGTAAAACTTTGGGGCATTCTGCACTATGCTATGGAACAGGACACATATTCTTTATTTATTTTTTATTTTATTTATTCCCTGGCATTGAATTTCCATGATGCCTAGATACCATTGCTAGTCGTGTTACATCCGTTATTGCACATTTATGTACTGAATGGCCAAAGAAACTGGTATAGACATGGATATTCAAATACAGAGATACATGAACAGGCCGATAACGACGCTGCGGTCGGCAACGCCAATACAAAACAACAAGTGTCTGGCGCAGTTGTTAGATCGGTTACTGTTGCTACAATGGCAGGTTATCAAACTTAAGTGAGTTTGAACGTGGTGTTGAGTCGGCGGGAGAGCAATGGGACATACCATCTCCGGGGTAGCGATGAAGTGGGGATTTTCCCATACGACCATTTCACGACTGTACCGTGAATATTACGAATTCGGTAAAACGTCATATCTCCGACATCGCTGCGCCCGGAAAAAGATCCTGCAACAACGGGACCAACGAAGACTGAAAAGAATCGTTCAACGTGACAGAAGTTCTAACTTTCCGCAAATTGCTGCAGATTTCAATGCTGGGCCATCAACAAGTGTCAGCGTGCGAACCATTCAACGAAACATCATCGGAGCCGAAGGCCCGCTTGTGTACCCTTGATGACTGCACGACACAAAGCTTTACGTCTCGCCTGAGCCCGTCAACACCGACATTGGATTGCTGATGACCGGAAACAAGTTCCCTGGTCGGACAAGTCTCGTTTCAAATTGTATCGAGCGGATGGATGTGTACAGGTATGGAGACAATCTCATGAATCCATGGACCCTGCATGTCAGTACGGGACTGTTCAAGCTGGTGGAGGCACTGTAATGGTGTGTGGCGTGTGTAGTTGGAGTGATATGGGACCCCTGATACATCTAGATACTACCCTGACAGATGACACTTACGTAAGCATCCTGTCTGATCTCCTGCATGCATTCATGTCCATTGTCCATTCCGACGGACTTGAACAGTTTCAGCAGGACAATGCGACACCGCACACGTTCAGAATTGCTACGGAGTGGCCCCAGAAACACTCTTCTGAGTTTAAACAGTTCCGCTGGCCACCAGACATGAACATTATTGAGCATATCTGGTAATCCTTGCAAAGTGCTGTTCAGAAGAGATATCCACCCACTCGTACTCTTACAGATTTATGTACAGCCCTGCAGGATTCATGGTGTAAGTTCCCTCCAGCACTACTTCAGACATTAGTCTGGTCCATGCCACGTCTTGTTGCGGTACTTCTGTGTGTTCGAGAGGGCACGATATTAGGCAAGTGTACTAGTTTATTAGGCTCTTCAGTGTATATGAAATAAAATCGTCATAATTTCTGAGCGGCTTGCGTTAGGACGTTGAAACTGCACGGTTGGCCACGGTGCATGATAGGAATTAGAATGCGCATGCATGGTTTCGTTTAGTGGCGAAGCCCACGTTCATTTGGATGGGTTCGTCAATAAGCAAAATTGGTGAATTTTGGGGACTGAGAATTCACATTTCCCAGTCGAGAAGTCTCTTCACCCCTAGCGGGTATAGTGTACAATTTCCAGTCCCGGAACAATCGGTGCTATATTCCTTGATAGCGCAGTCACTACCAAACGGTACATGACTGTTATGGAAGATTATTTAATCCCTATTATCCAAAGTGACCCTGATTTCGCCACGATGTGGTTCATGCAAGACGAATCTCGACCCCATCGAAACTGAAGAGTGTTTGGTGTCCTGGAGAAACACCATGGGGACCGTATTCCGGCTCAGGGGTACCCAGAGGCCACTGGCATGGGCCTCGATTGGTCGTCATATTCTCCGGACTTGAACACAAGCGACTCTTTTTGTGAGGCTATATCAAAGACAAGGTGTACACCAATAACCCCAAGACCATTGTTCAGCTGAAAATAGCCATTCAGGAGGTGATCGACAGCATCGATGTTCCGACACTTCAGCGGGTCATGCAGAATTTAGCTATTCGTCTGCGCCACAACATCGCCAAGGATGACAGGCACAGCGATCACGTCGTAGTCTAAATCCGAATATCTGTGGTGACGTTTACATGTTGAATAAAATGTGTGCACGCTGTAGTTTGTAACTAATTTACGTTTTTTTTCATATAGTTTAAGAATTGTCACCCTGTACGTTCTAACAAGGACTGATCTGGGGATCTTACTGGCCATAGCAGCACATCAGCATCGTGCAGACATTTTATAAAGACACGTACCATGTTCGGACGAGCGTTGTACTGTTAAAAAATGGAATCATGGTATTGTGGCCTTAAAAGTAACATATGAGGACACAGGATATCCGTTATGTACCAATGATTCGTCACAGTTTTTTCAATCACTTGCAGCCATGACTTGGCTCCCCACACCATTTTGTTGTGGGTAATACTGCTGTGCCTCTCCGAAACATTAGAGGAATGAAACCTCTTCCCCTGTACCAAAGTATTCGCCGACGATCGTCGTCTGTGATACATTACTCCACCCCATTTCGGCCTCATACGTTAACAATGGTTCTACGTGCCCCCCAACCTCCTTACACATGATCCCTTTTCACACATCCTGTTTCCCTTCCCTCCTCCTTCTCCATAGTCATTTAGATTGACATTTAGGTCCATCTTACTAGTTGGCAGTTCACTCAAATAATTATTTTCCATGTCACCTCTAGTTCGCCTATTTTTGATCATTACGAGTATTTTGTTGTATTCCATTATTTCAATTCAGCATTTACTTTATTTGTTTCACGCCCTTTTTACTATCAGGCCGCCACTCGGCGCTTTAACTGAGTTTCGTTCTCAAGTCAGTCTACTACGTGTCCCACTAGCTTCAGCATATGCGTTGCCTAGAGCGGTATCTATTAACCACCCTGATTCATGGCTATGATCGCTAACCTATCTTCGCGCCTGCACTCACGCAAATTTAATTTCTTATTAATGTTGCAAATTTACGCTTTTAACTTAGAGGTTCTCACTCGCCATTTCAAGTTTTCCTATTTTTTTATATCCGACGACTGCGGTATTCGCTTGTCAACGTATCAATGGCTTTTAAGTATGAGTAACGTGGTCTCCACTGTTCAGGGCAAGTGTAGCCCTTTACTTCTCACCTTCATTTCAGCTGTCCCACAAATCGGTGCTAGACGGGTTCGCCAATAACCTGTTATGTAACAAGATATTTATTACTATTTACGGATAACCGCGCAAAGCGCATCACTATTAATTAAAAACCTCACACCAGAGACTGTTTTCTATTTTTGGTACTATGATAACTTGATGTAGCATAGGACTGTGATTCATCACTGAGCACAAGGTGACGCTATCTGTCAGCAGTCCATGCTCACCGGTCACGGCATCTCTCGAGACATAATAAAAAAACTGAGTGAATGGATCAACGAACAACCTGAATGGGTGTCATAGGACGTCCGTCTCGAACAAAGGGCAACGAACAATACAGAACGAAATGACATTAAAAAAAAGAGACACAGCTGTCTTCTCGCGGTGTTAATGGCAGCCTACTCATGCAGTCAAATTAAATCGGGTGATGCTGAGGGAATTAGATTAGGAAATGAGACACTTAAAGTAGTAAAAGAGTTTTGCTATTTAGGGAGTAAAATAACTGATGATGGTCGAAGTAGAGAGGATATAAAATGTAGACTGGCAATGGCAAGGAAATCGTTTCTGAAAAAGAGAAATTTGTTAACATCGAGTATAGATTTAAGTGTCAGGAAGTCGTTTCTGAAAGTATTTGTATGGAGTGTAGCCATGTATGGAAGTGAAACATGGACGATAACCAATTTGGACAAGAAGAGAATAGAAGCTTTCGAAATGTGGTGCTACAGAAGAATGCTGAAGATTAGATGGGTAGATCACATAGCTAATGAGGAGGTATTGAATTGGGGAGAAGAGGAGTTTGTGGCACAACTTGACTAGAAGAAGGGATCGGTTGGTAGGACATGTTTTGAGGCATCAAGGGATCACAAATTTAGCATTGGAGGGCAGCGTGGAGGGTAAAAATCGTAGAGGGAGACCAAGAGATCAATACACTAAGCAGATTCAGAAGGATGTAGGTTGCAGTAGGTACTGGGAGATGAAGAAGCTTGCACAGGATAGAGTAGCATGGAGAGCTGCATCAAACTAGTCTCAGGACTGAAGACCACAACAACAACAACTCATGGGATGGTAAATCGCTATTCCGGCTGCTCGTAGTATGCCACCAGTGGTGTGGGATGCACGAGAATGTAGCAGGTAGTCCAGATCTTATGCTCGGATGGCAGACGCAGATGTACTTCGTGCACAATATGGTGATCTTTCCTTGTCGTGGTCAGAAAGATAGAAATATAGTATATGCTAATGTATGTTAATATAATTAAATTGTCTGTGGCCAGTTACAAATGTTTATGACATTCAAAAATTCCTTACCTTTATTTTATAGTATTCCTATACCACGTTTCTGTATATCTGTAACAATATCTCTCTCACACGTGGGGTGTGAAAAGGTACGAAGATGTTACCACTATACTTTTCAATCAGTTTCTACGGCTACCCAGGTCTCAGACACTTGAGCCAGTGCATGCTATGTTGTTGCCTTCAACTGCAAGGCGATCAGATGAGAAGCTGTGCATCTGGCATGCAGCAAGGGGTCTCCATCCACACCTTCTCTCCTCGCAGCATTCCGCTTCGCTGTCCTTATGCCCAAGCTGTCTCTCGTAATTTTTTTTAAATTTCGGAATGTGCCCATACAGTCATCTCAACAATGGCAATATTATATTACAGATTACAGTTTGTTTTGACAGTTCAAAGTAGATATTAGTTTACGTCGTACCCTGGTACAAAGTTACGTAGGCTCAGAGGACTGATTCAGACATAAAACAAGTTTTGCAACCACAATATACTCAAACGTGTAAACAAGACGAAAAGTGTAACATAGGATAGCTTTCCTTGTGACACAGGAAACATAACTAAGGGGGCAACAAGTTTAGCGCTAGAGGTGGGATTCAACCCTCCAACAGACTGTGTCTGCCTGAGAAACATCACAGTTTACCAAAAACTGAGTCCAAGATTCGCAGCTCTGCATTTAGCTTACGTATGTTCTGTTTATTTCAAAAATTATTACATCAGTTCATCGCAAACAGTGTCGGTCTCCCACCAGGTCAACTGTGAGGGAGCGGTACATTATGAATTGCGTTCAATGCAAAAATAACGTGGAGGGAGGTACCGCCCCATGATTGGCTGTCACATAGATTCATTATGAGAGCTGGTCGTATTCCTGTACTCGCCTTTGATAGAAGAGCATCTAGGTGAGGACAGGAACAAAGAAAATAACTATGGCAAGCAAAAATATAATATACTGAACATCCAAGAGATTCAGAATTAAAGAATGTGTAAAATGGTCATGTTATTTCGATTTTTGTATGTTATCGATGTGCACGTCAGAGAAAGAGCAAATGACATTACTGTTAAGTATCTGTAGTCTTGTCGTGATACAGCCTTTGCCTCTGCGCAGTATTGATACATTCTTAGTTGAAATGCGGTAGCTGATGGGCGTATTCTGTAGTGCTATGTGGACTTGTGATTGTATATGTTAGATGAAGAAAGATTGATTGTAGAGGACAGCAAGGCTGAAAATTATGCACACGTTGAAAGGTGAAATGAATATAAATGTTGAATAATGTTATTATTTTTTGAAGAGAAGAAGTTTGAGGTAGGACTGCAGTATTACGCAGCTAGTTTGCCGGAATGATTGTTGTTAGCTAGTTAACTTGCTCAGAGCTGAAAGGACCACCATACCTCCCTGAGTTATGCATTAACATATTAACTGATCAAGCTGTTTGATTTTTATAGAAATTCTCTGTTAACATTGTACCCTCTTTAGATCATTGTTCACTCTGTTAAGCATTATATTGTTCAGTCCAATGTCTTGTGTGAAGTTCACACGAAGTATTACTCTGTCTTTTTGAATACACACTTCATTCCAAAATCGTTGTCCTGGAATATAATTGCATTGGAATAGAGGCTCTTTCCATCCCACTGTTTATCATTACGCATTTCCACATTCTACCATATGGTATGGAACTGTTTGTGTACAGTTTGGAAATTGTACCAGGAATAGGAACCTAGTTTAGCAGCCGACTCCTTGCTGTTTGCTGTTGTGCTTTCGAGAAATCTGCAACAACGTTGACAAGACGCGAGTTAAGTGGAAAGCCTGATTAGAGCCAGATAACTGTTTTAGTTGATTTGCGCATTTAATGTAGAGACAAATTGAATTACGGTAAGTTATAGTTCAATTCAAATAGGGTTCTGTTTAGTCAAAGGTTAGGATACGAGGTTAAGTTGGATAACAGTTTGTGGGGACATAGTTTTGGTAGTACGTAAGCTTTTATGGAGTGGGAGGTAAAGTTGGGCTAAAGTCCATACAGAAACAAAACATAGTGGAAAGGTTACAAATGATTTGTGAATACAAGTACCCAGTGATAATGGCATAAAGGTGCTGAAACGTAATTGAGCAATAAAAAAAGATTTGTCGTTTGCGCAATAGACAGACCGGAATCCTCAATAGTCGAAGGGCAAGTGCAGTCAGTATTTCACACGTTGATCCATTATCTTCAATTACATTCAAGCTCTCTATGTGTGTGTGCGCGCGCATGCGCGAGCGCGCGCGCGCGTGTGTGTGTGTGTGTGTGTGTGTGTGTGTATGTTTCATGGAAGGGGGAGGGGAGGGGGGACGGTAGCGGCGGTGTTCGCTGTCCGCGTTGAAAGAGGTGAGTCTACACAGTCATGCAACATACGCGCGGTTCACGCACATGGCACGATACGCAATATGAGACGTTGCAATGAAGGTGACGCGAAGAGACGCAACGCCTGTCACTGTGACATTTTTGTGTTGGCATTGAGACTGTGGTGCATTTCTTTTTTTAAAAAAAATTATATTTTTATTAGATTGTTACTCTCTTGTGAAGATTCAGAAATCTGTTGTGACTTTTGCACCACTTCTTGGCGGGAAGAGCAAACACTTTTCTAAAACTTAAGTACTGTATGTGATAGTTTGTCACCTGAAATCGTTTGCAGAAGGCGTAGCGTTCTCAAGATTAAGAACAGACTTCGCATTGCCGCTTAATTTATTTGTGTCGTGATCATGTTCGATCACGACCAGATATGAGGGATAGCAACTACGAACAAAGAAACCTAAGGCACCATACACAGCTGGAAATTTTCTTTGCTATACTACACCACACATTAAAAGAAGTTTGATTTAAACCACAAACAAGGTAAATAGCAACGCGCCTTCTACCTTAACTACGACGTTTGCCGACATGCAGTCCGTCCATGGTGGCTGTATGAAAACTATAAAAATACCGTTATTTCTGTTGCTATTAATAGGAGATGGATAGCATAGAAATACTTTAAGTAATAAGCAGGCACTACTGCATTTGAGAGCACACTAACTTATTTAATTACCTTAGTCAGAATTGCTAACATACGATTTCAATTTTCTATCTTTCTGGCTGTTTCCTTAAATAAAGTCCTTTAACATCTTCGATATTTCATCTTAGATGCACCCATACGTTCTTACATAGCTCTGAAAAATAGTAATATTTTATGATAACTCGTTAGTGATTGCGGACCACGCAATATACGCGTCCGCCGTCTTTAAAAAATATCACGACTGTGTTAACAGAAGAGGATTACAGTTCTTCAGCTGTCAAAAAATAAGAAACACAAAATATCTCTATCGATACAATTTATGAATAATTCGTATTCCACGCTGTGGCGCGTAAGGTATTCTTTGAAATATCAGGTAGTCGCTGCTCAGCGACGATCTAAGAAATTTTTACACAGATGGGTTTTATGAACCTGCATGGTTAGATTATCGAATGTAGGTTTATTTAAGCTATCGAAACAGATACTAATATTACAGGATGATACGATATGAGTAGGATATGCGATGCGAGATGCGACTCGCCATACGACAAGCAACAAGACAGCACGAATCATGCTCCAGTTTCAGCTGCAATCATCTACTTCTACATCTACATGATTACACTGTAATCTAAATTTACGTGCCTGGCAGAGCATTCATCGAACAATAGTCAAGCTAATTCTCTACCTTTCTATTCTCGAAGAGCGTGCGGGGAAAAAGAATATTTAAATCTTGCAGTGCGAGCTCCAGTTTCTCTTACTTCTTTTTGATGATCACTTCTCCCTGTGTACATGGGCGCCAACAAAATGTTTTAGCAATCGGAGGAAAAAGCTGAACATTGAAATTTCATCAGAAGATACTGACGCAACGAAAAGCGCCTTGGTCTTTATGATTTTTCAACCCCAATTCGCGTATCACATCGCTGGCAGTTTCTCTTCTGTTTCACAATGTTAGAAAACGAGCTGCCCTTCTTTGAACTTTTTCGATGTCCTGCGTCAGTCGTATCTGATAAGGATCCCACACGTAGCAGCACTTCTCCAGATGAGGGCGGACAAGCGTATCGTAGGCAGTCTTCAGTAGAAATGTTGCAGTTATAAGTGTTTTGCCACTATGTCACTGTCTTTGGTTCACTTTCCTCACATGATCTGTGTGATCGTTGAAATTAAGTTCTACGTTTTCGTAATCCGTAAGTATTTAGTTGATTTCACACCTTTTAGATTTGTGTGATTTATCGTGTAACGGAAATTTAGTGGTTTCCTTTTAGTACTCATGTGGAGCTCTTCCGAGCGGAATTTATTGTGGTTTATCATTATTTACAGGTCAAGAAACTGGAAAAGAGAAAGAAGTACTGGGTGTACCGACACGATAATATAAATATCAAACAATATTCAACAGTTCTTTCTCGTGGGTTGGCCCAATACGAATACAAATTCCATGAGTTCTACTGAGTGAATCCAGCCAGTTTCCACTTTTTGGAGCAATTACTATCAGCTGCTCCGGCAAAGCAGGACACAAATTTTCTATTAGCTACTTCTCCTGCTGAGGATCTACTCATTACTATACGGTAATTTGATGGAAGTGTGCGAATGACGTTAAAAGTGCCATTATGAAAAGTTAATTTTTTGTAATACAGTCTAGCATGGTACTTTATTCAGTGCGATACATACATAGAAATGTTTACAGATTTGTAAATCTAGTATAGTATTTCACAACCGTTCACTTTTGCAGAGTAGCATATGATTCAGTTTGAGGAGTATTCAGAAGAAACGTTGTTCGAATTGAAGGGAGATACGTTGCTAGCGATGGTGTAGCACTGTGTGCTACACTCTGTCTAGGGGCAGACGACGTTATTGAAGAAATAAAAGAACCCTATGGCGCTAAGGAAAATCCCGAAAGGTCGTCCTTGGCTTTATACAGCTGCTCGTACAGAAGTGACAGGAATTTCGGTTTCAGATCTCTTTTGCGCCTTTCACAAAGTGTTCTGAAATCAGGGAACACAAACTGAAAAAAAACATCGAGTCAGCATCATCAGCTGACGATGTTGTCTTCGGTCTATGTTTCCTGATTTCAGGGAACTCTGTAGCAGGCGTAAAGGAGATGTGAAATCTAAATTCCTGTTACGAGGCAGCCGCAGCTCCACACTCTGCATATATGGGCACAGTATGTAGCAACAGCCACATGTTAGGCACTTAGCTGCCAACCTCGTCGAGCACAAGCCCCAGTATACCTCACATATTTTCTCGAGAACTGAAAGAGGTATTGTCGTTCTACATCTACATCTACATCTACATTTATACTCCGCAAGCCACCCAACGGTGTGTGGCGGAGGGCACTTTACGTGCCACTGTCATTACCTCCCTTTCCTGTTCCAGTCGCGTATGGTTCGCGGGAAGAACGACTGTCTGAAAGCCTCCGTGAGCGCTCTAATCTCTCTAATTTTACATTCGTGATCTCCTCGGGAGGTATAAGTAGGGAGAAGCAATATATTCGATACCTCATCCAGAAACGCACCCTCTCGAAACCTGGCGAGCAAGCTACACCGCGATGCAGAGCGCCTCTCTTGCAGAGTCTGCCACTTGAGTTTATTAAACATCTCCGTAACGCTATCACGGTTACCAAATAACCCTGTGACGAAACGCGCCGCTCTTCTTTGGATCTTCTCTATCTCCTCCGTCAGACCGATCTGGTACGGATCCCACACTGATGAGCAATACTCAAGTATAGGTCGAACGAGTGTTTTGTAAGCCACCTCCTTTGTTGATGGACTACATTTTCTAAGGACTCTCCCAATGAATCTCAACCTGGTACCCGCCTTACCAACAATTAATTTTATATGATCATTCCACTTCAAATCGTTCCGCACGCATACTCCCAGATATTTTACAGAAGTAACTGCTACCAGTGTTTGTTCCGCTATCATATAATCATACAATAAAGGATCCTTCTTTCTATGTATTCGCAATACATTACATTTGTCTATGTTAAGGGTCAGTTGCCACTCCCTGCACCAAGTGCCTATCCGCTGCAGATCTTCCTGCATTTCGCTACAATTTTCTAATGCTGCAACTTCTCTGTATACTACAGCATCATCCGCGAAATTCCGCATGGAACTTCCGACACTTCCAGAGTTAAAGACATTTCGATATGTTAGCTACACTCTATGCGCAATAATATATGACTTAAAACGCACCAAACGTAAACTGTCCAGGGACTACAGTCTTGCCGGCCGGAGTGGCCGTGCGGTTCTAAGTGCTACAGTCTGGAACTGAGCGTTCGCTACGGTTGCAGGTTCGAATCCTGCCTCGGGCATGGATTTGGGTGATGTCCTTAGGTTAAATAGGTTTAATTAGTTCTAAGTTCTAGGCGACTGATGACCTCAGAAGTTAAGTCGCATAGTGCTCAGAGCCATTTGAACCATTTTTTTGACTACATTCTTCGCTGCACAGTTTAAAAAACATGTGCGGCGTTTTTCTTTACCGTCTCAATCATGTTTTCGTATGAGAGATGTCAGAGTTCGTAATTTTTGATGGAAGAAGTGATTTCTGGAGTTCTCCAAGGTAATTTTATAGGCTCTTTATACGCTCTCTGCTGTTCCTTATCTACATAAACGGTTTAGGAGACAATCTGAGCTACCGTCATAGGTTGCTCATAGATGATGCTATAGTTTACCGCCCAGTAAAGTCATCAGAAGATCAAAACAAATTGAAATACGATTTAGAAAAGGTTTCAGTATAGCACGAAAGTTAGCAGTTGACCCTAAATAATGAAAAGTGTGAGGTCATCCACATGAGTGCTAACAGGAATCCGTTAAGCTTCGGTTGCACGATAAACCAAATCTAAAGGCCGTAAATTCAACTAAATACCTAGGAAGTACAATTAAGAACGACTTAAATTGGAAAGACTACATAGAAAATGTTGTGGGGAAGGGAAACTAAAGGGTGCATTTTATTGCCAGAATACTTAGAGGATGTAACGGATCTACTAAAGAGACTGCCTGCTCTACGCTTGTCCGTCCTCTTTTAGAATAATGCTGCGCGGGGTGCGATCATCATTACCAGATAGAATTGATGGAGTACATTGATAAAGCCGGGTTCGATTCCCAGCTGGGTCGGAGATTTTCTCCGCCCAGGGAATGGGTGTTGCGTTGTCCTCATTATCATTTCATCATCAATCAGTAGAAGGCAACGGAAAACCATAAATGGAATCACTTCCCTAGACGCTCATACGGTGGACCTCTCTGACGAGGCTTCCCCCATAACCAGACCTGCCGTAAGGAAGAACACAAAGTAAGTAAGTATTCGATAAAGTTTAAAGAAGGGTAGCACGTTTTGCACTATCGCGAAACAGGGGAGAGAGTGTCACCGAAATGATGCAGGATCTGGGGTGGACGTCATTAAAACAAAGGCGTTTTTCGTTGCGGCGGAATCTTCTCACGAAATTTCAATCATCAAGTTTCTCCTCCGAATGCGAAAACATTTTGTTGACGCCGAACTACATAGGGAGAAACTATCACCATAATAAAACAAGGGAAATCAGAGCTCGCATGGAAAGATACAGGTGTTGGTTTTTTCCACTCGCTATACGAGATTCGAATAGTAGGGAATTGTGAAGGTGGTTCGATGAAGCCTCTGCGGAGGCATTTAATTGTGAATTGCGGAGTATCCATGTAGATGCAGATGTAGATTTCACAGTAAATATGGAAAAAAAAATTATTATTAAGCTTTGATGTCAGACTATAAGCTATACAAAAATGATTATTTTTACTTAATATTTTCCTCATAATGGGATTAGAAAGACTACATAGCAGAGAACACCCACAAATTCCAAAACTGTGGTTTTTAGTATTTTA
Organism: Schistocerca piceifrons; assembly: GCF_021461385.2. Taxonomy (NCBI): domain Eukaryota; kingdom Metazoa; phylum Arthropoda; class Insecta; order Orthoptera; family Acrididae; genus Schistocerca; species Schistocerca piceifrons. The sequence continues at coordinate 896,160,570 of NC_060139.1, forward strand.
CAGGAAAAGAATATTTTTTATAATGAAGCTAACTACTTAGACAGATGTAGATTTAGTTCATCTACATAAAACAATTTGTTTTTATTGATTGGCGACTCCATGGAGTGCTGTGTTCACAACGACCATATATGTTAAATTGAAAGGAAGGTTCAGCGTTGGCCGTAATATTGATGTTTTATTGATAGCAGAATCGACTTTCGATCACATAGTGATCATCTTCAGTGCTGGAAGCTGTGATGTACAAATTAAACTTGGACACCGGGATCAAGTTATCAATAACCGAAACTGAGAAGCGATCACAATGAGTTACTGTGATCGCTTCTCAGTTTTGGTTATTGATAACTTGATCCCAGTGTCCGAGTTTAATTTGTACACCACAGCTTCCAGCACTGAAGATGATCACTGTGTGATCGAAAGCCGATTCTTCTATCAATAAAATGGTTCAAATGGCTCTGAGCACTATGCGACTTAACTTCTGAGGTCATCAGTCGCCTAGAACTTAGAACTAATTAAACCTAACTAACTTAAGGACATCACACACATCCATACCCAAGGCAGGATTCGAACCTGCGACCGTAGCGGTCGCTCGGCACCTGACTGTAGCGCCTAGAACCGCACGGCCACTCCGGCCGGCTGCTATCAATAAAGCATCAATATTACGGCCAACGATGAACCTTCCTTTTAATTTGTTTTTAGGCAATAATGAAAAATTTCTCTCCCCATGTATCATGCGACACAAGTCGCGTGGAACCACCAGCACTCTGTGTAGGGCTGTGTGATACGACAGAGGCACGTGTCAGTGTTGTACCCCTGTCGTCTCAATGTGAACCAGTTAAGTCGCTTGCACTACGTTTCTTTGCACACTGCCAACACAGGTAGTTTCTGCGACATACCGTGTCTTGCATCGCGCATCGTGCAGTGGCATGGGTAGCTGCTCGGCGGTCGCACTCACCAGACGGCGAGCAGGAAGGGAGCCACGGAGACGCCGGTGGCGGCAGTGAAGTGTCGCCAGTCCGGCAGCAGCAGCGCAACCAGTGGCGCCGCCATGTGGCCCGCCGCCCAACCAGTCAGCTGCGTCATCGTCACCAGGCCGCGTTTGCTGCCCGGCACCAGCTCTCCCGCTGTAAACAAAAGTCACCAGTCTCGTGGCGTGTCCACCTCCAGCATCACCACCATGCCAGTCTCCTGGCCTGGCACCAGCTGTCATACTGCACACATCAACAAACGGGACCAGTCCGACAGTAAGACAAATTGCGTTACAGTTTTAATGGGCCTCCAGGATGAGCTCACAAACAGTGTAACGTTAAGTGCTGAAGAATGACAGTTGAAATGTTATATATGAATTGGAAATAGCCTTCCAGTAGCCGTCGCCGTGAGTATTGTCGTCCAGGGCATGCCTAAAAGGCTACAGCTTGTCTTACCTACTCTGTATTGGATCTGAGTGGGTGTCACAAACGATCAACTCTAGTATAGGTCCAAGACATGTACACGCTAAGACATAATCATGCAAAATTTGAAGTGTTCGTATGTGATGCTATGATGTCCATGTCCATGAGAGATGATAGGCTAATCATGAACGAGAGAATGAGCTTGGTGGTCCGAATGAGAGAGGAGAACGGCTAAGTTCTGCAATAAATTTCAGCTATTAACAACAAACCCACTGTTCAAAAATCACAAGAGATGGAGGCATACTTAAAAAAGACCCGTACACATGAGAACACACCAGCTGGATTCCATCATGGTGAGATATAGATTTCGAAAAATCGCAATCTATTAATGACGAAGAATAAACACCAAACAGAAAAAATCTGTGTGGAAAGAAATGAGATACTGAAGTATTGGGCAATAACGAGGTGTGTCTGAAATTCTCTAACGCTTTAGGTACTGCGATAATAAGTACCATAGTATAGAGCCCAGTTGAGGATGAATCGACAGCTCTCAACCTGGTAATAACAGGTTTGGACAGGAAAACATACATACTGATACATCCGGTGCGATGTATCGATATTTGGAGCGGTTTTCGCCAAAGATCGCACTGCGCATTGGTGGGATGGAGGCACGTGCGCATGAAAACGAGCCCTTTTAGTTGGTGTGAGTTAGAATTGAAAGAAAACAGCCTTCGTTCACTATTTTTAACGAATTAACCGGGTTTCGACACTGCTAGGAGTGTCTTCCTCAGAATTTAAATCAAAGAATGGTCTATACAGGGCTTCCCAACGTGTGGTCCGCGGACCCCTTAGGGGTTCGCCGTCTCTTTCTAGGGGGTCCGCTGCCACCTTTCACCAAACCGTGTAAAATAATGAGTAAAATTATTGAATAAAATTGTGAAAATCAAATTCATCTCTATTTTCGTGTGAAAACATGTGTACTTTTGCTTCAGCCTATGCGGTTCCTAAGTGAGGGCGCATACACAGTTTAGTGCCGGAGAATGCGGCTTCACTGATCGACTGTTTCGCAACAATACGGGGGTCGTTTGTGCGTCCGCTCACGGCGCTAGATGCGATGAAACCTTTTACGCATGCGCGGAGCGAGCTTTGTCGACCAATCACAGTGCTCGCTGGCACGTATGCGGCCCCAGGCATCATTAAATGTTAAACTTGCTTTGTCAGTGAACTACCTATTTCATAAATCGATTTTTGACCAGTTTATTATTTCTAACATGGATCGGTGGCTGAAGTCAGGATCTTTGAAGAAGGGTGTAGTTTCCCCATCGCCTTTCAACAAGGGAAGTTTCCAGTTGTAATGAATGAGGAGGGAGGGCGACCAAAGGAAGAACAATCACAAGAAGCTCCTCAGCGGGCTCTATTATGTGAAAACGCTGCAAGTACTCCACTGGTTGCAATATCCTGTGGAAGTGGGATAACCAAGAAGCGCAAGGACAACGAAAGCTATTCAGAAATGGGCTTCATGGAGACAAAGGAGGGTAAAACTCAGTGTGTAATTTGTGCGCGAGTCCTTCCGAAACAGTTCAATGGCTCCAGTTAACTTGCGCCGTCATTTAGAGGGTACTCACCCTGATTTCCAGGCTAAAGACATCGATTTTTTCAAAAGGAAGAGTGCTGAACTAGCTGCTTCTCAGCATTGCATGAAAACTCATGCAAAAACAATTAATGGCAATTCATTAAAAGCTTCTTTCTTGGTTAGTTATCGAGAGGCAAAAACAGGCAAAGCTCATACCATTGCAGAAAATTTCATAACTCGTGTGTTAATTGTGGTGTCACCGCCAGACACCACACTTGCTAGGTGGTAGCTTTATATCGGCCGCGGTCCATTTAGTACATGTCGGACCCGCGTATCGCCACTGTGTGATCGCAGACCGAGCGCCACCACAAGGCAGGTCTCGAGATACGGACTAGCACTCGCCCCAGTTGTACGGACGACGTAGCTAGCGACTACACTGACGAAGCCTCGCTCATTTGCCGAGCAGATAGTTAGAATAGCCAAGTCCATGGCTACGACCTAGCAAGGCGCCATTAGCCTTACATAGCAATTGATAATTATCGTCTAAAGCATGTCTCAACAAGAACGATGTATACAACAAGGATGGATTAAAGTTAAGTATTCCCAAAGCAATGTACTTTTCTTTATATCATTCATTGAGCGTCCTGTTTCAGACTTCAAGATATTCTGCGTGAGCTTACAGCGTGCATATCGGCCTCCTCAAAATAACACTGTGTCGGCACTTCTGTCGACACATCACATGGCGACGAGGATGGGATCGGTGCTGTGCTTGCGCACAAAGATGGGTCGCATGATCGCCCTATTGCCTTTGCGTACAAATTGCACTCGTCTGCGCAAAGAAATTACTCACAGATAGAGAAAGAAGCTTTGGCTCTCGTCTTTGGTGTTACTAAGTTTCATGATTTCTTGTATGGTCGTCACTTTACCATCATCACAGACCACAAACCTTTGACGTCGCGTTTTCATCCGAACAAGCCTGTACCTCCGTGTACAGCGCAGAAATTCGTTCGCTGGTCTATTTACCTCTCGCAGTACCGCTACGATATCTTGTATCGGTCCACTGCTAAGCACGGAAACGCCGATGCGTTGTCCCGTTTGCCTGTTGCTGAGGATAGAGCATTCGATTCTTCCGGACTTGCTTGCATGTTCATTGATTCGGAAACCGATGAAGTGGTCGAATCGTTTCCGATTGATTTTCGTCGTGTAGCTACAGCCACAGCTGCTGACCCTGTCCTTGCTACCGTTTTGCGTTTTGTTGCTACACAATGGCCTTTGTCAAAGTCTCGGATCGAGGATCCGTTGGTTCGCCGATTTTTTGCTCATAAAGAGAGACTTTTTGTACGACGTGGTGTTTTGTTGTTGCGTTCTGATAATGATCAGTCCAGAGTCGTGGTCCCACGTTCGTTACAGTCCTCTGTTTTACGGCTTCTTCACCAAGGACATTGGGGTATAGTGTGAACGAAACAACTTGCTCGTCTGCACTGTACTTGGTTCGGAATCGATGCTGCGATTACGAATATGTGTTCTTCTTGCAAGGCGTGTGCCGAACAACAATCCGCACCGCCGCGGAAAGTCTTTGCATGGCCAAAAGCCACTTCCTCTTGGCAACGCTTGCACATCGATTTTGCTGGTCCATTCTGGAATGCTCGATGGTTGGTTCTGGTAGATGCCTTCAGTACTTTTCCTTTTGTTCTCCGGATGTCTTCCACGACGTCCTCTGCCACCATCCAAGCGTTGTCTGCTATCTTTTGCATTGAAGGTCTTCCGCAGACTATTGTTTCCGACAGTGGCCCACAATTCATGTCCGCTGAATTTCAGTCATTCTGCCAGGCCAATGGTATTCAACATCTGACATCCGCGCCGTTTTCGCCTCAGTCAAACGGTGCCGCTGAACGATTGGTCCGGACTTTCAAGTCACAGATGTTGAAGTTGAAAGAGTCGCATTCTCGAGAGGACGCGTTGTTGCTCTTTTTGTCATCGTATCGCTCTCAGCCCCGAGATGGTCGCTCGCCGGCTGAGTTGCTCCACGGTCGTCCTCATCGAACCTTGATGTCTTTGCTGCATCCGCCGCATCGGGTTCCTGTGCAGCGGCAGACTCCTGCTTTTGCTCCAGGCGACGTTGTATTCTATCGCAACTATCGCGGTTCACGGCGTTGGCTCGCAGGGCGCATTCTTCGCTGCCTCGGCCGTGCGATGTATTTGATTTTGGGGGCCTCTGGTGAGGTGCGTCGGCATCTCATTCAGCTGCGCCTCTGTCGTCGCACGGGTTCTGCTGCTCCCCGTCTGCTTTCAGCGACGGTGCCGTCCGGTCGGCGCCCTGGGGACCCATCTACTGGCTCGCCTCATCCCCAGGTGTTACCGCCGATGCCTTCCATTTTGCCCCATGGCGACGCGCCGCTGCCGCCTCCGCCGCCGCCGCCTGTCCTCCAGCTGGCGCCGCCCGCAGTGGACGCTTCGCTGCAGCCGCCAAGCGCCTCCATGGGTCACGCGCCGCCGATCGCTTCCCGTGACCAGCTGTCCTCCGCCATGGAACTCTTGCCCGCTCCAGACCACATGGCGTCATCGCGCGTCGGGTACCCCGACGCAATGGAGGTCGACCGTTCGGCCCCTCCTGTCTCTTTACGGGCGCATACACCGCATGTTGACGTGCACCCTGGACTAGGTTTTCAGGCGTTTCCTAGATCCCCTCGTACCGAATGGCCGGGTGCGGGTGGCACAGCCTCGCCTGTTGTTAGGCTCCCCACCTCATCGCATACGTCAACATGGGGTCCTCCCCACGGCGGGCGGAAGCCTTATAACACGACCTTTCGCCGATTTGCGGGGAAGGAATGTGGTGTCACCGCCAGACACCACACTTGCTAGGTGGTAGCTTTAAATCGGCCGCGGTCCATTTAGTACATGTCGGACCCGCGTGTCGCCACTGTGTGATCGCAGACCGAGCGCCACCACAAGGCAGGTCTCGAGATACGGACTAGCACTCGCCCCAGTTGTACGGACGGCGTAGCTAGCGACTACACTGACGAAGCCTTGCTCATTTGCCGAGCAGATAGAATAGCCTTCAGCTAAGTCCATGGCTACGACCTAGCAAGGCGCCATTAGCCTTACATAGCAATTGATAATTATCGTCTAAAGCATGTCTCAACAAGAACGATGTATACAACAAGGATGGATTAAAGTTAAGTATTCCCAAAGCAACGTACTTTTCTTTATATCATTCATTGAGCGTCCTGTTTCAGACTTCAAGATATTCTGCGTGAGCTTATAGCGTGCATATCGGCCCCCTCAAAATAACACTGTGTCGGCACTTCTGTCGACACATCATTAATGATATTGCTTCTTGCATGCTAGGCGAAAAGGCAGTAAAGCTTGTATCTTCGGTGCCATTATCAAACAATACTGTCAAGAGGCGCATTCTTGACATGTCAAATGATGTGTAAGGTACTCTTGTTTCTCGCATCCAATACAGTTCATTTTCTTTGCAAATAGATGAATCCACTGATGTTGCAGGATTAGCGATTTAATTGGCTTTCGTCCGTTATGAATATTCTGGATGTTCTGAGGAGGACCTCTTATTGTGGAGACCACTACCTGCCAACACAACAGGTGCTGAAATATTCTGTCTATTGGATGATTTTAACGACTAACGAAATTTCATGCTCTAATTTCATAGACGTGTGCACAGATGGTGGAAAAGCTACGACGGGTCCTACAGTCGGAGCAATAACGAAAATAAAAGAAAACGCCAAGAATTGAAGCAGTAGTCATTGTGCTCTCCACAGATACGCTTTAGCTACGAAAAAAATGCCTGTTTCGGTCAAGAAAGTTTTAGACGAATCCATTCAAATCATTAACTAAATAAAATCAAGGCCGTTTACGTCAAGAGTTTTCACAATACTGTATGAATATATGGGAAGCCTTCATCGTTCCCTGCTTCTCCACACAGAAGTGAGGTGGTTCTCACGTGGGAATGCACTCTCTCGGTTGTACGAATTAAGATTGGAAGTCTTAGCTTTCCTTTTGGAGCGTAACACCAAATTAGCAGACCTTATTAATGGCGAAAATTGGCAGTGTATACTTGCCTATTTGTCAGATATTTTCTCCAAAATGAACGAAATGAATATTTCACTCCAAGGGCAAAGTGAAACAAAGGTCACTGCTATCGACAAAGTTCGAGCATTCAAGAGGAAAATCAATTTTTGGGCAGAGAGTATCGAGGAGGGGGAGGTCGAGCGTTTTCCTCTTCTCGAGGAGTTTTTGTAAAACAAAACATTGGCGCTTGGGAAGAATTTGTTTCATCAAGTCCTGTTACATCTCTGACGCTTCATGTCATTGTTGGAGCATTATTTCCCAACAGCTGAAGATGTGAAGCTGCAGAAATACGAATGGGTGCTCAACCCATTCACTGTATCCAAAAAGCCGAACATTCTATCATCAAATGAATATGAGTTGTTGAAATCACATTTTGACATTGACGGTTACACACATTTTTGGATCCGTTTGGATAACAAGAAATACCACCCCCTTGTTAAAAAGGCAGAACGTGTACTTCTTCCGTTTGCCACAACATACATATGTGAATCGGGATTCTCGATCTATGCTGCCCACAAAACTAAGTACCGAAGCTGTCTAGATGCGGAACCAGACATCCGTCCCCAGTTGTCAAGAATTGAACCGAACTTTTCAAAATTGTGTCAACAGAAATACCCTCAACCATCACATTAGGATTCCATTATTATTCCTACAGACTCATCTATAGTAAAGAAGAAAGCATTTTTCTTCATAGATGCTCAGTGAATGTACCTGAACTATAACTCTGTAGGAATTTTGTTTCTGTCTTCTGTCATTTACAAAATAATTATTAATTGAATTCTGTTGGCATTTATATTTTTTGTTACGAAAATTAAAATGATCTCTAAAGCTAATCTCTTTTCTTTATAATATTCCGTCCTCTCAGTTTAAAATATGACCTGCCTATACTTCAATTACAATTACTTGCTATTACTCGGACACTATATTGAGGCAGCTGGCTACTAGCATAAACAAACGAGGACTTTTCACGTGCCACCTTGTAAAAGGTAATCCTCCTCTGCCGGAATTGTTTCCTTTGAGAAAAAAAGTCTTACGTTCTGTGAAATGCTTTGTCTGCTTATATAGAAATAAGAGAGACTGTTTGTTTGTTTTCCTAATTTGTTTACAGTCGAGGCTGACTGCCACGATATAGTAACCAAGAAGAAGTTGTCAGCTGTGGCTAAACTGTTGCCACGCTGCCTGCCAGTTGCCAGCTACCAACTGACAGTACACTGTTGCAACGCCGCCCGGAGCTGCCGGCTATGGACTGACAGATACGCAAAGACGTAGAAGTAACTAGATTTTCGGACCTGTTTACATGGACACGAAAATCGATTGTGGAACTGGAAAACGACTTTATAAAAGCAAATTTCCAGAATCGATTTTGAAGTGTTTACCTGACCAACCAAAAGCGGAACTGGGACATCGGCTTACGAAATCCGGTTTTGGAAACGCCTGTACACTGGGTGAATGTATTCCCACACATTGCACAACAGATGTCACCTTAGTCCTTTAAAAGCAATTCCTTGGCCTCTTTTCTTTCGTGATGTGTTTGTATCCGGAGGACATCGGTCTGCCTCTTTTCTTCACAGCCGCGCGGAATGGCCCCGCAGTATAAGGCACCATGTCGTCGTGGATTGCGCGGCCGCTCCTGCCGGAAGTTCGAGACCTCCCTTGGGTATGTGTGTGTGTGTGTGTGTGTGTGTGTGTGTGTGTGTGTGTGTGTTGTCCTTAGCGGAAGTCAAACCTAGGTTAATAGTGTGTAAGACTAGGGACTGATGACCTCAGCAGTTAAGTCCCACAGACTTTACATACATTTCAACTTTTTTTTCGGATTTCACGAAAAACCACACACACACACACACACACACACACACACACACACACACACGACTGTTACGAAATATGCATGCTTCTTACACAACAGTAGCCAAACAGTGGATGTGAACAGAGCACAAGCGGCCGCTTGTCAACCGCGAGCAGTTTGGACGTGACGTTGATTGCTCTTGGAGGAAGGCAGCTCCAACGTGTGAAATGTCAATTACCAAGTAATTTTAACCAGGCTATAATGTGTTGAACAAAGGGAGTAAATCCATTAGTAAGTGTCTGGATACAGTGGGAATTCAAATTGGATCGTTAATTTCAAGTTGTTTTCATTCATCTCTAAACCAAAGATTATTCATACTTTGGGGGGGAGGGGAGGGGAGGGGAGAGGGGAGTCATTTGGAACATGGCACATGCGTTAGTAAACTTTCAGTTCCCATTGGTTTCGCTCTGAAATTTAAAGTTACTGTGCTCTTGACTGACTAGGGGTCCGCCATGGATTTTCGACTGAAGAAGGGGTCCGTCAGCTGAAAAGGTTGGGAAGCCCTGGTCTATAACATGGTCACAGAATTATGACTAAAAACGTATGATACAGATTATAAGTACAGAATCACCGTACAAGAATGGCAGTACTTGTATGTCATTTATAGAATAATAAATATGCCAAAAGGGCATCAGTCACAAAGAAATTTAAGATAAAAAATTGTGATGACGAGCAATTTTTTATCTTAAATTTCTTTGTGACTGATGCCCTTTTAGCATATTTATTATTTTATAAATGACATATAAGTACCGCCATTCTTGCACGGTGATTCTGTACTTAAAATCTGTATCATACGTTTTTAGTCATAATTCTGTGACCATGTTATAGACCATTCTTTGATTTAAATTCTGAGGATGACACTCCTAGCAGTGTCGAAACCCGGTTAATTCGTTAAAAATAGTGACCGAGGGCTGTTTTCTTCCAATTCTAACTATTGACGGCCTCTGAACGTGCAGCCATGTACAAAATTTTGTGTGAGTTAGAACCGTGTCCAGTCGCCTGCGTGTGACGATGGCAGTCGCTAGAGCGAGCCACGGGTGGAGCGAGGTGGGTCCGGGAGAGGGTTCATGCCGAGGGGACGAGAAGGGAGCGCAAGTGTGTGCTCGCTCGCGGGAGCACGATGTACGATATCGCTGACAGCAGTTAATTGTGGCTCACGGAACTTGTCAGCGGCAGCACTGGAAGGAATTGTGGTGAGAACCGTTATATTCCTCGTGACGAAGTCCTGTGGTCTGTCATTGTTAAATGAGAGTGCACAGTAAGTGACAGTCCGCTTGTTGTAGGCGTGTCCGGAACAGCAAAGGCTGTTTGACGGGTGTTATTATTCTTGGACTTCGAGGTGTCCGACCACGCCCCACTCTGGTTGAGCCAGGCACTGTTTTTGTTTAGCACTTCCCCTGTGCCGAGCAGTACCAAGTCACAAACCGGTTTACCTTTCTTTTTTTTTTAGATCACTGTTCATTACGCAGGTTTCGCATTTCCTCTTCTCTTTGAAATGCGTTATCTCATATAGTTTTTTTTTTTTTTTTTTTTTGTTTCTTAGAACTCAAACTGGTTGTTTATATAATGTGTTGGCTGTTAACTACGCGGCAAGTTGTATTGGTGTGGTACTTTGCTGTGGGCAGTAGCGTCAGTTCCAACGCCATGTACCCTCCCTCCCCCCCCCCCCCCCCACTCTGAAGTGTTTTTGACGACTGCTAACTGGCTCCATACTTTCGACACTGCACTTGTGGTAGTTACAAATTGCTTGAAGGTTTGGTTCGTAAAATCCTCCAAGCACTCCCTTAGTGACGTGAAATTGATGCAAATTTCTGTTGACTCGTAGCTGTTTTATTACGAGTAATAGTCAATTGCCCAGTTAATAGTGTGTCAGATAAGGTCAAATGGCTCTAGCACCCGCCTTATGTTTTCTGTACTGAAATTCGTTTAACGTTTGGACGGGCTAGTTCGGGGCATCGATTTGCTGATTTTTTTTGTGTTAATTGTTTTTAATCACCAATCATTTAAAGCGGTTAGTGCCTCCTTACTCATGCCATACTAAAATTTGTTTACCGTCTGAACGGCTAGTGCCCGGCATCTACTGCTGAATTTCCCGCATTAACTGGTTTTTAATCACTACTCATTAAAGGGGGTAGCGCCCGCTTATTCTTTTGAAACATCCCCTTTGAAAAAATTTATAAATGACAATGCTGGAGAACCTCTACGTTATTTGATTTTCAAACAGGGGAGCAAAACTCAACGTACTCAGACATTTACTTATTCTGATCAACACTAAACTGACACACAATCGCAATCTGACTTTCAATAATCCCTATAAAAGAATGGCCCTGACTAACAATAACCTATACCTTTCATGAATCACTTACCTCACAAAAATCGTCGTTACTCGAACTACTGCAATACAGCAAGCGCCAATACTGCCAGCTAAATAAATGATTCTAACTACTGAAGGCACTAACTACTGATAGGCATACTTAGCAAATGAAAGATTTTGATGGAGAACAAACAATGTATTTACCTTAATAGTGTTGAAAAGTCATTAGTTCATGACATCCAGTTTTTAAAATTTCCTTTTTCTGACGGACACACGTCCAGATCGTCCGCTCTCAAAACCCTGCCATCTCTCTCCCCACATCCACCACTGCTGGCGGCTCACCTCCAACTGCACAACACTACGCCCTGTTCACCCCCAACTGCCAAACACTACAATAGCGAATATTCCAACAATGCAAACTAGCCACAGATTGCAAACAGCACAGTCATTGATTTTCATACAGAGCGCTACGTGGCGTTACCAGCATAAAAACCTAAACAGCCTACTTACACTTTCTATATCGAAATTATTTTGACATTTGAAGGGGCTAGTGCCCGGCATTTATTTGCTGTTTTTTTGCATTAATTGTTGTTAATCAATTATCATTCAAAGGGGGTAGTGCCCACTCAACCTTTCTATTTTCGAATTTGGTTAACATTTGAAGGGGCTAGTGCCCAACATTTACTTGCTGATTTCGTATTGCTTGCCTTAAGTCACTAATCGTTGAAAGGGGCCAGCGTCGCTTTATGTAGTAGTGAAAATTGTTCAGTGACCGACTTCTGTATTTAAATTGGCGTAACATCTTGCAGGGACTATTGTCCGTTTACCTTGCTATACGAGGTGCGGCTAGAAAAAAACCGGACTGATGCTGGAAAAAACATTTATTTACAATTATTTACAATTTCATGTTATCTGCTTCAATGTACTCTCCTCCTCGGTCTCTACACCGCTCCATACGAATTTTCCACTGTTCATAGCAATGCTGCAGATCATTTTCGGTAAGTCCATACATTACTTCTGTCGCTTTTTCTTTTACTGCTTCAACAGTCTCAAATCTAGTTCCTTTCAAAGCTGACTTGACTTTATGGAAAAGAAAAAAGTCACAGGGGGCCAAATCAGGTGAGTAGGGTGGTTCAAATGGCTCTGAGCACTATGGGACTTAACTGCTACGGTCATCAGTCCCCTAGAACTTAGAACTACTTAAACCTGACTAACCTAACGACAGCACACAACACCCAGCCATCACGAGGCAGAGAAAATCCCTGACCCCGCCGGGAATCGAACCCGTGAACCCGGGCGTGGGAAGCGAGAACGCTACCGCACGACCACGAGATGCGGGCGAGTAGGGTGGATGATCTAAGATGGGAAAGTTGTGTTTTGCCACAAACGTCTTCACTGACAACGCACTGTGAACTGGGGCATTGTCTTGGTGAAGGATCCATGACTTTTTTCTCCACAAATCGTTCCGTTTTCTCCGTACTCGCTCACGTAGTGTAGCCAGGACGCTAATGTAGTAATGCTGATTCACTGTTTGTCCCTCTGGTACCCAATCAATGTGCACAATCCCTTTGATGTCAAAAAAAAACAATCATCATTGCCTTGAATTTCGATTTTGACATTCGTGCTTTTTTTTTGTCGTGGAGAACCAGGACTTTTCCAATGCATCGATTGGCGTTTAGTTTCGGGATCGTAAGTAAAAAACCACGATTCATCGCAAGTAATAACATTTTGTAAGAAGGTGGGATCACTTTCAATGTTTTCCAGGATGTCAGAACAAATCATTCTTCGGCGTTCCTTCTGTTCAATTGTGAGACACTTTGGAACCATTTTTGAACACACTTTGTTCATGTTGAAACTTTCATGAAGAATCTGCCTAACACTTTCCTTGTCAACTCCTGTTAACTCAGACACTGCTCTGATTGTTAAACGGCGATCGAACAAGTTTACCGATTTTTTCAATGTTTGCATCAGTTTTTGCTGACAATGGTCTGCCAGTGCGAGTGTCATCACTGGTGTCTTCGCGGCCATCTTTAAATCGTTTAAACCACTCAAACACTTGTGTTCGCGATAAACAATCATCGCCGTACACTTGTTGTAACATTACAAACGTTTCACTTGCAGATTTTTCCTAGTTTGAAACAAAATTTGATGTTAACACGCTGTTCTTTCTGTACACTCAACATTTTCCGACGCACAGACAAAACGTCAACTACTTAAAACAGACGCCACGGGCAGACTGATTGCAGGAGGCAGATGAAACTCAAGCAGTAGGCGGAGCGAGAGTCACGTGACAGGCCACGCGACTTTCAGCATTATTGCATTCGTTTTATTGTTTCACCAGTACTAGTCCGGTTTTTTTCTAGCCACACCTCGTATCATAACCATTTTGACGTTTTGAGGGTCAAGTTTCCGACCATTATTACATTTCCTGTCGTGGATTCCAACTTGAGGAAAGACTAATGGTCGGAACTTGTGCCGGCCGGTGTGGCCGAGCGGTTATAGGCGCTTCAGTTTGGAACCGTGCGACCGCTACGGTCGCAGGTTCGAATCCTGCCTCAGGCATGAATGTGTGTGATATCCTTAGGTTAGTTAGGTTTAAGTAGTTCTAAGTTCTAGGGGACTGATGACGTCAGATGTTAAGTCCCATAGTGCTCAGAGCCATTTGAACCATTTTATCGGAACTTGTCTCAGGTGATCTTACTGTTATCGCCTGTGTCAATTAAGTGAACGAACTGGAAGAGCGTTGGGGCATTAACTATCAGTTTTCTGAACAGCTTAAGTGGCAAGAGTTGTTTACTAATTGTTTACGAACCGTAACTTATGTCTGGAACGATTACTGTGTCAGCTCTTTCTCGCACCCGCGCTTTGTCGCGGTGCGATTGGTCGCAATCGTTTATTTATGCACGCGCGGAACGATTTAGCGGGGGTCGGCGCAACAGCGAGACGCTGGTTACGGAGAAAGGGCAGAGGCCCTGTCAGTCGTCATCGTTGCAGTACTTAGCTTGCCGTGGTCGGTGGTGGGCCGTGCGAGCCCGTAGTTTGTTTTGGCCGAGTACGGAAGCAGCGCCCGTGAGTAGACGATGTGGCGTGACACTTCACGCTAGTAGCGGAAGTAGGGCTTTGCTACGTCCAGGACAGTGTAGCCGTGCAGAGGCCTGAATGCAACCGTGTGCATCCTATCACCGTGCCAACACTTCTGTCTGCCGCTGCCACCTGTAGCTGTGTATATTGTGGTGGGTAAGCTGTTTCCCCATCCAGGATCGTTCTTGTACGATTAACTGTTGGGTGTCCCTTTACGACTTTCGCGTTGAGCTGTGCTACCTTAAATGTGCTGCTGCGTTTGTGTATAGGAGTTCCTTGCCCTGTAGGTGCCGCTGTACTGTAAATAGGCCGTTTAGGTTTTTATGTTGGTAACGCCACGTAGTACTCTGTATGAAAATCACTGACTGTGCTGTGTGCAATCTGTGGCTGGTTGGCTTTGTTGGAATATTTGCTATTGTAGTTTTGGGCATTTGGATATGAACAGCGTGTAGCGTTGTGCAATTGAAGGCGAGCCGCCAGAAATGGTGGATGTGGAGAGAGAGATGCCAGTTTTGAGAATGGACGATCTGGACGTGTGTTCGCCAGAAAAAGGAAATTTGTAAAGATGGATGTCATGAATTTATATATATATATATATATATATATATATATATATATATATATATATATATATATATATATATATGATGACTTTTGAACATTATTAAGGTAAATACATTGTTTATTCTGTATCAAAATCTTTCATTTGCTAACTATGCCTATCAGCAGTTAGTGCCTTCAGCAGTTAGAATCTTTTATCCAGCTGGCAGTATTGGCGCTTGCTGTATTGCTGTAGTTCGAGTAACGAAAATTTTTTTGAGGTAAGTGATTCGTGAAAGGTATAGGTTATTGTTAGCCAGATTCATTCTTTTGTAGGGATTATTGAAAGTCAGATTGCGTTGTGCTAAAAATATTGTGTGTCAGTTTAGTGATGATCAGAATAAGTAAAGAGAGAAATGTCTGAGTACGTTCAGTTTTGCTCAGCTGATTGAAAATCTAATAACGTAAGAGTTTTTCCAGCACTGTGATTCTTTAGATCCAAAGGGGACGTTACAGTACTTACAAGTACTAGCTGTGCCTATTGCGTAATTTACTTTGTCTAACTTACGAAAACTGTGCAAATTGTTCAAACTGTGTAGAGCGTACGTCCGGGAAAATTTGCTGCATATTATTTCTTTATTTAAAGCCCAATGCCTGGCAAGTTCTATAAGCGCGACTGTGGTAAATTCTGTCATGTTTTTTGAAGTCTGTTGTGCTGAACAGCAGCATGTGTAATCTTAATTGTAAGTCAACCAAATTACTGGTAAAGGCTTCTCTTGCAGTACTTGATTACGTACTTCTTACCTCTGCTCAACTTTGTGCCCAAGCAACTCAAATTATGCAATGCCATTTTAGTTGTCATTCTAAGGATGTAATTTCATCTTAACCCTGTAATGAATTACGCTTTTACTGCTTTGCGCACTGCTAGAGTATTTCAGCAAGCCTCCTACTTAAATCATTTGATGGTTAAAGATGCAATAGTAATGTCTTACGTGCTTTAGTATTGCAATTTGCTTTAAGAACTTCGGTCTTATTGGCTGTTTGCAAGGCTGTACGTTAATATCTGATTTAACATCTTGCATGCAAAAGGATGGCTGGCTTTACAGTTGGCGTAAAACGGGTTCTGTTCTGATGGTTCGTTTCATGTGTTACAGAAGGAACTTGTTGCTTTGAAAGGCGGCTGGGCTGCGGCTCTTGCGTTGCCGCGCCACCAGTACAACGAAGTGGCACTACGACCGCGGAAGGCTGCTGAGTTTGAGCACTACTGTAATTGATGCATGTATTCTAAATCTACGAAATTTTGTAAATAAGATTTTTGCTGTTTTAAACTATTCAAGGAATTTAACCCGTTTCGGAGCCGCCAGGCTTGTTAGTCCTCTGTCAGATAATTTCGTCTAAAATATTTGCACCGAACAAGTAGAATATGTCTAAAGTCTTTCCTTAAAACTTCTTTCTTCTTTCTTTAAGAAAAGAAAATTGTATTGTGCAATTATGTTTTGTCATAAGCTAAAACATAAGTTCCAAGTTAAAAAGAAATTCTTTTATTGAAGGAAATCACCGGCTGTAGTCTTAAATTAAAGTATATATTCTTAAACGTTACGCTTATTGCTTTGTAAGATTTTCCTGAATTTTTGTCTTTATTTATTATTTGAACAATTAGTAAGTTGTAATAAAATTGTGTCTATGTGTTATTACCATTGGTGGTTGTTTCGATGCCTGGTAAATAAAGTTTGTTGTTGAGAATCCTGCTATCAACATATCAGTTTAAGTTGTATATTGCTCAGGTACCAATGTACACTGTTGCTGTTTAATACCGCCTATCAACCTCCAAAAAAGGCGCAGGTTTGCTTAGTAGGTACAAGGAAGGTAATGTCGAAGAAAATTTTATTAACGGAAGAAATAATTCAACTGCTCAACGAAAGAAGGAAGTACATTAACGTTCACAAGGGAACCGTACGTACTTGCGCTCACGGATTTGATTCACGTTGACAGTGGGTTTAGAACATAGCTGGAACTTCAACTTATGTAAAGAGGAAGGCGCAATTCTCACCCGATTCCGAGGCAATGTTTGAAAGATTTAGGCAGAGAGACCATAGCCAAGTGATTAAGTGCTTAGTGTCATAGGAGTAAGGTCTCTGGATCGAACCTGGCTGCTGGTGTTTTTTTTTATTCTGCTGGTGTTTTTTTTTATTCCCATGTAACTCTAACAACAGACTTGTTATGATTCTCAAAACTGTCAGTATTAAATGATTCACATATTATTTGTGTAATATTTGTCCCCAAAAATAGGAAAACAAAATATTTGTAAAAGGACACTGGAAACAAAATAGGATACACGACCATTTTGAACCAAATAAGAGTAATCTGACATTGTTGTTGTACTTACATTTCTTACACGTGTGGGGAACTGCGCGAATAAGGATGATAATTATTGCGACACACATCACACGTAAAGAACGGAGACTTTTTCATGACCATTGTTTTTTCAATGTTCCTACTGCAAAACAAACTTGATTTACATCCACCACATAGTTTCGCGGCGTTCCACCCATATCTGATCATATCGTCGAACAGTGATACAGCTAACTGATCGCACCGATTGACTGAATTTCTATGCATCTTCTCTTGACGCTATCTCTATCGTGTTCGGTGATGTACGAGCAATTTTATATAAGGTTTTTCACCTATCTGTAAAAATAAACGTAGCACGACTGCACCAGCGGAGTACGTTTTGGAGGAATGGCCTTAATACTGCACGTTGGCACACGCCCTCTATCTTGAAAAACTCCGTTGTACAAAACTGAGTTCGTTTGCCCTCCCCATGAGGAGCAAAAGAAATTGTTCGTCTCTCACGAATGGCTTCAAGATGTCAGTGGTTCAATTGCCTCTGAGCACTATGCGACTTAACTTCTGAGGTCATCAGTCTATTTAGAACTTAGAACTAATTAAACCAAACTAACCTAAGGACATCACACACATCCGTGCCCGAAGCAGGATTCGAACCTGCGGCAGTAGCGGTCGCTCGGCTCCGGACTGTAGCGCCTAGAACCGCACGGCCTCAAGATGTCAATTAGAAATTTCCTGTACAGTACTGTTGTGAGTTTGCTAGATTTAGAAGACCTCATCATAACGTTTTTGTATTTGTGTGCGTATTCATCAGCTGCTTTTTGCACCATTGGTCCAAATGAGCCAGTGCTCTTTAGCAAGCAAAAGAAGACTGTTGTCAGTAATTTTCCAGATAAAGTAACATCATATTGTGTAGTATACGAATGTGTCACCTTTTGCATGTTTCGATGCACAAAATCCATCTTTGTTCCGCATTCGTAGAGGTTTCTATCATAAGTTGACTGATATTAGCACCCTAGACCAAACGTTCACAAATTAATATCGTACGGTATATAAAAACAGCATCGCCATTGATGTAAATGAATGAGGTCCTTTTTATGTGTAATACCTGTTTATCACTCCGTCTTCAGGCCACAAGTGGCCCATCGGGACCATCCGACCGCCGTGTCATCCTCAGTTGAGGATACGGATAGGAGTGGCGTGTGGTCAGCACACTGCACTTTTTCCTTAGAGTGTTTTTTGTTTACGACGGATGACTCTTTGGTTGTTCGCAGATATTTCAAATAACTTCGCCACACTATGCTGGCTCACGAGTAAAGTAGCTGCAACCCCAACGATTATTAACGGAGATATTTTCGTTGATCAGTTCATCATTAGTCTTTGACCCACAGCCTTCTGACTCAAGTTGTCATTACATAAATTCATTATACAGGGTGGTCCATTGATCGTGACCGGACCTAATATCTCACGAAATAAGCGTCAGACGAAAAAACTACAAAAAACGAGACTTGTCTAGCTTGAAGTGGGAAATCAGACGGCGCTATGGGTGGCCTGCTAGATGGCGCTGCCATAGGTCAAATGGATATCAACTGCGTTTTTTAAAATAGGGACCCCCATTTTTATTACATATTCGTGTAGTACGTAAAGAAATATGAATGTTTTAGTTAGACAATTTTTTCGCTTTGTGATAGATGGCGCTGTAATAGTCACAATTTTAGACGAACAGTTGGTAATAGGTAGGTTTTTTTAAATTAAAATACAGAACGTAGGTACGTTTGAACATTTTATTTCGGTTGCTCCAGTGTGATACATGTACCTTTATAAACTTATCATTTCTGAGAAGGCATGCTGTTACAGCGTGATTACCTGTAAATACCAAGTTAATGCAATAAATGTTCAAAATGATGTCCGTGAACCTCAATGCATTTGCCAATACGTGTAACGACATTCCTCTCAACAGCGAGTAGTTCGCTTCCGTAATGTTCGCACATCCATTGACAATGCGCTGACGCATGTTGTCAGGCGTTGTCGGTGGATCACGATAGCAAATATCCTTCAACTTTCCCCACAGAAAGAAATCCGGGGACGTCAGATCCTGTGAACGTGCGGGCCATGGTATGGTGCTTCGACGACGAATCCACATGTCATGAAACATGCTGTTCAATACCGCTTCAACCGCACGCGAGCTATGTGCCGGACATCCTGCATGTTGGAAGTACATCGCCATTCTGTCATGCAGTGAAACATCTTGTAGTAACATCGGTAGAACATTACGTAGGAAATCAGCATACATTGCACCATTTAGATTGCGATCGATAACCTGGGGGCCAATTATCCTTCCTCCCATGATGGCGGACCATACATTAACCGCCAAGGTCGCTGATGTTCCACTGGTCACAGCCATCGTGGAATTTCCGTTGCCCAATAGTGAATATTATGCCTGTTTACGTTACCGCTGTTGGTGAATGACGCTTCGTCGCTAAATAGAACGCGTGCAAAAAAATCTGTCATCGTCCCGAAATTTCTCTTGTGCCCAGTGGCACAACTGTACACGACGTTCAAAGTCGTCGTCATGCAATTCCTGCTGCATAGAAATATGGTACGGGTGCAATCGATGTTGATGTAGCATTCTCAACACCGACGTTTTGGAGATTCCCGATCCTCACGCAGTTTGTCTGCTACTGATGTGCGGATTAGCCGCGACAGCAGCTAAAACACCTACTTGGGCATCATCATTTGTTGCAGGTCGTGGTTGACGTTTTACATGTGGCTGAACACTTCCTGTTTCATTAAATAACGTAACTATCCGGTGAACGGTACGGACACTTGGATGATGTCGTCCAGGATACCGAGCAGCATACATAGAACACGCCCGTTGGGCATTTTGATCACAATAGCCATAAATCAACACGATATCGACCTTTTCCGCAATTGTTAAACGTGATACTACGTACTTATATGTTTGTGACTATTACAGCGCCATATGTCACAAAGCGAAGAAAGTGGTCCAAGTAAAACATTCATAAAAATGGTTCAAATGGCTCTGAGCACTGTGGGACTTAACATCTTAGGTCATCAGTCCCCTAGAACTTAGAACTACTTAAACCTAACTAACCTAAGGACATCACACAACACCCAGCCATCTCGAGGCAGAGAAAATCCCTGACCCCGCCGGGAATCGAACCCGGGAACCCGGGCGTGCGAAGCGAGAACGCTACCGCACGACCACGAGATGCGGGCTAAAACATTCATATTTGTTTACGTACTACACGAATATGTAATAAAAATGGGGGTTCCTATTTTAAAAAATGCAGTTGATATCCCTTTGACCTATGGCAGTGCCATCTAGCGGGCCAACCATAGCGTCATCTGGTTTCTCCCCTCAAGCTAGACAAGTTTCGTTCTTTGTAGTTTTTTCGTTTGACGCTTATTTCGTGAGATATTAGGTCCGGTCACTATCAATGGACCACCCTGTATGAAGTACTTCATAAGAGTTTTTGAATAGTCTTACATTACAAAGTAGACTGCACTGATGAAGTATTGTGAGGCCGGATTCACTGATTTGTATGTGTATTCAGCCGGTGCACATTGGTACCTACCTAGGGTGAGGGTCGTGCTGTAGCAGGCGCCGTAGCTGCTGCCGCCCAGGAAGATGGCGGCGGCGAACAGCCAGTAAGTGTCGGACGAGAAGACGCAGCCGATGCGACCCAGCAGGACGCACACCGCCGCCACGTGGAACACTGGACGGCGGCCCACGCTGGCGGGCAAGGAAGACACGGTCGCAGTTACGCAGCAGTGTGGTCGCACGCCGTTAGTCATCAAAAGGATACAACAAAATAACAGAGACACATGTAATTGTTTACTTAAGCGTGTGCACTCTAACAGGCCTTAGACCATCAATTATGATTAAACCCCAGGCAAGAGCTGAATAATATTATAAAAACCGAACACGCAGACATTCCTTTAGATTTCAAACAGTGCCCCGCCCAGCAAGTACAATAACTTTAGAAGAAAGTTTAGAACTCAAGGAATATTCACAATAGGTTTATACCTATGAGACATATTCAGAGAACGGAACAGGTTCAGGACTGTTAATAATCATAAACGGCACATCTGCCTAGCTATTCAGAGAACGGAACAGATTCAGGAGTGGCAATAATCATTTACGGCACATCTTCCTATCAGTTGAAGTACACACTAAAGCGGGGCTTCCCAACCTTTTCAGCTAACGGACCCCTTCTTCAGTCGAAAATCCATGGCGGACCCCTAGTCAGTCAAGAGCACAGTAACTTCAAATTTCAGAGCGAAACCCATGAGAACTGAAAGCTTCTTAATGCAGGTGCCATGTTCCCAATGACACCCCCCCCCCTCGAAGTATCAATAGTCTTTGGTTTAGAGATGATTGAAAATAACTTGAAATTAACGATCCAATTTGAATTCTCACTGTATCCAGACACTTACTAGTGGATTTGCTCCCTTTGTTCAACACACTATAGCCTGATTAAAATTTGTGGTAATTGAAATTTCACACGATGGAGCTTTCTTCCTCCAAGAGCAATCAACGTCACGTCCAAACTGTTCGCTGTTGACAAGCTGTCGCTTATGGTCTGTTCACTTCCACTATTTGGCTACTGTTGCGTAAGGAGCATGCATATTTCGTAACAGTCATGTGTGTGTGTGTGTGTGTGTGTGTGTGTGGTTTTTCGTGAAATCCGAAGAAAAATGTTCAAATGTATGTAAAGTCTTCCTTTGGTCGTCCTCCCTCCTCATTCATTTCAACTGGAAACTTCCCTTGTTGTGAAGGCGATGGAGAAACTGCACCCTTCTTCAATGATCCTGACTTCAGCCACCTATCCATGTTAGAAGTAATAACCTGGTCAAAAATCGACTTGTGAAATAGTGATGCCTGGGGCCGCATGCGTGCCAGCGAGCGCTGTGACTGGTCGACATAGCTCGCTCCACGCATGCGTAAAAGGTTTCAGCGCATCTAGCGCCGTGAGCTGGCGCACAATCGACCCCCATATTATTGCGAAACAGTCGATCAGAGAATCCGCATTCTCCGGCACTAAACTGTGTATACGTTCTCGCTTAGGAACCGCAAAGGCTGCTCGGGGATACGACCTGAAGTAAAAGTACACATGTTTTTCACACGAAAAAAAAAAATGATGAATTTGATTTTCACATTTTTATTCAATAATTTTACTCATTATTTTACACGATTTGGTGAAAGGCGGCCGCGGACCCCCTAGAAAGAGCCGGCGGAACCCTAAGGGGTCCGCGGACCACAGGTTGGGCAGCCCTGCACTAAAGAATGAGTCCACCATTAACCAACGGGAACAATCGGCAGTCTTGTGAGTCTTCGATAAACTAGAGAACTTACAACAAATAAATTGCAGCTGTAATATGCACATACACTCGAATTACGCTGGATTCATTAAAAACATGCCAGGAATCATAAATATTTAATAGAGGTCAGAATCAAAATGAGGGGATTGCGTCAGAGGAAATGGAATGAAAGCTTCTAATGGGCAAAAGCACATGTGGGAAATCCTGGGAATGCACTAGCCAAACAATCAACTCTAGAAAACGCAACAGAAAATACAACAGAATCGTTTCTTCTGTGATCAGAAGGAAGTTACGATGCACTTAGAAAGAAAGGGGCGATCGTGAAAGATTTTTATCTCTACTGATAAACGCCGTCTTCCCATAAGGTTACCACAGTCATCTAATCTTACAACAGTGTTAAACGAGAATGGAAAATTAATGTCTCACTATCGTTGGTTCAAGCTAGCCCCAAGTGCTGCTTGTACGCATGGAGAGGGTGAACAAACAGTAGGTCACCTGTTATGGGTGTGTTGCGTATTTCATACAGTGTGAGAAGCCCTAAAGAGGCAGCTCGCTCATCAGGAAACCAGTTTTAGTAAACCTACACATGAACGAACTTCACACATTTTACAATTTAATAATAATTTCCAGCAGATGAATAATAATGTCACTAAAAGTCTAAAAAAATGATGTTCTACCTGAAAACCATATATCGATCATACAGAAGTTTTCAGTTGTGAATACCATATTTTACGGACTATAAGACGCTACGGATTATAAGAGACACCTTAATTTTAAAGCAGTTTTTTTAAATAACATATTTACATTGCAAAGCCAGATGAAAAAAATCTTATTTCATAAAAACGAACTGACCTTTAAAATCCCTGAAAATCGTCATCTGGATTTTCTTCTTCTTCTTTTTCTTCTTCTTCTTCTTTCTCATCGTTATCTTTTTCGTACACAAGATGTTACTTATTTCACACTTCTTGAAAGAATTAACGGTAATGTCTTCTCTCACTCTAGACCACGACTTTTTAATCCACTAACACACTTCTTTGATTGTAGGTCCTTTTGAAACTCCCCTTGGCGTGAATCCATGTTGTGTTTCATCCGTCATCCACTTGTTCCTTTTCTCTCTCATATACGCTTTAAATAGTTTATTTGTCGGGACATCAAGAGGTTGTAATTGTGAAGTAAGTCCTCCCAGAATAACAGCAAGCTCTGAATTTCCCTGTCTCAATATCTCTTTCACAGAATTTTTCAAATAACTACAAAACTTAAGAACCGTCAACATCGCAGCGCGTCAGCCATCGTTGGTTAATATATTAAAAAAACTAAAAACCCGCCTCGATTGCGAAAAAAGCACCTAGTGTTAAGCGTTAACCTAGGTTTCGGCGTAGATAACTACACCTTCTTCAGAACAATAAAACCCACAAGTGCCTAAGAAGACCTTTGTCAATGATTAAAAGAACACCATACCTATACACTTAATATAATAAAATAAAACAAACTACAAAACTAATCTAGAGAATGAAGAGAATTCCTCTGCAATGAAGTACCTTTCCTCCTCTCCCACGCTCTGTTAACCCATAATTTCATACCGCCCTCGTCCATCCTACCTTTGTTATGGACATGAACAACAAGAACAACAAGTGGCGGTATTTCACAAGGTTTTCCCATTGTTTTGCACTTGAAAATGATCATTGAATTATGTTTAGTACCGTCAGCTCAACATGAACAGACAAAAGTGTAGTGCATTTTTTCATATCGACTTGTTTTTATACTTACAGTTTTAGCACCTTTCGCCGGCCTCAGTGGCCGAGCGGTTCTAGGCGCTTCAGTCCTGCCTCGGGCATTGATGTGTGTGATGTCCTTAGGTTAGTTAGGTTTAAGTAGTTCTAAATGTAAGGGACTGATGACCTCAGATGTTAAGTCCCACAGCGCTCAGAGCCATTTGAACCATTTTTAGCACCTTTCATGGCAACACTTCTGTTACTCGACATATCAAATGTCAGAGGAATTTCGCTATTTGGATAGGTCGACACGGGTTTTCTTTCGATATTGACTAATAAAGCGTTGGAAAGATAATATTTCCTCTTCAAATTCTTGTGGCATTTTATGAGATATTTTGATTTTGATTCGCATGCTAAGTACATGAAGCTTCATAAACCTGTAGCATCAAACAAGTCCAAACTTAAAGTCTGTTAAGTTCCAATGTAGTGCTAATTTACAAGAGTGTATTTGAATCGTTTTTGAATGAATTCCGATGCCATCTTGACTGTGCCCTTGAATCCACTTCAATACGTCATCTTCTAGTTTTGGCCATTTTACATTCATTCCTTTATTTGCACATTTAGTATTTCTCATTCCTTTCAGTTCTTACTCAATAGCCCGCCAATAGCGAGTGGTTTTTTATGTTCGTGCTCAGTTGTTCTGTTTCCATGTTCTTCAGCATATGCTATTACTGCCAATTTCCAGCCCACGTCATACAAATACCTTGAAACGTCCCCTTTGAACAATTATACAAGACTGTGCTTAAACTGACACACAATATTTTTTAGCGCAACGCAATCTGACTTTCAATAATCCCTACAAAAGAATGGCCCTGACTAACATTAACCTATACCTTTCACAAATCACTTACCTCACAAAAATCTTCGTTACTCGAACTACTGCAATACAGCAAGCGCCACTACTGCCAGCTAAATAAAAGATTCAAACTACGGAAGGCACTAACTACTGATAGGCATAGTTAGCAAATGAAAGATTTTAATAGAGAACAAACAATGTATTTACCTTAATAGTCATAATACATATAGCAGTTCATGACGTCCAGTCTTACAATTTCAAAACTCCGCCATCTCTCTCCCCACATCCACCACTGCTGGCGGCTCACCTCCAACTGCGCAACGCTACGCGCTGTTAACATCCAGCTGCCCAACACTACCATGGCAGACAATAATGCAAACTAACCACAGACTGCACACAGCACAGCCAATGATTTTCATACAGAGCGCTACGAGGTGTTACCAATACAAAAAACCTAAACAGCCTACTTACAACCTTTTATTTTTTTTCCATTACGAAACCAGATACTAACAAAAATATTGTACTGTTACCGAAAACACAAATCGCTTTGAATTCGAGTTCACTGGCACCGTAAAGTGCAATGACGCATTATAAGCTAGACAGTGCTTTGTCTGTAATGGCGGGTCGGGAGGGAGATAGTATTAGGAGGCTCGTAAATCCCCGCAACTCATGTTCGTCACATCGCCGCTTTGCTACTGCTGCAGTTGAGTCCAATGTTGCCAGATAGAGAGAGGCCATTTTTAATTCTGGCGGGAATTTTAAATCAAACACTCGACATTTTTGCATTAATTTCGAGTATAAGACGCACCTGTGTGAGGTCCTCCACATGAGTGCTAAAAAAAATGGTTCAAATGGCTCTGAGAACTATGGGACTTAACATCTGTGGTCATCAGTCCCCTAGAACTTAGAACTACTTAAACCTAACTAACCTAAGGACATCACACACATCCATGCCCGAGGCAGGATTCGAACCTGCGACCGTAGCGGTCGCGCGGTTCCGGACTGAGCGCCTAGAGCCGCTAGACCACCACGGCCGGCTGAGTGCTAAAAGGAATTCGTTAAACTTCGGTTACACTATAAATTAGTCTAATCTAAAACCCGTAAATTCAACTAAATACCTGGATATTACAATTATGAACAACTTCAATTGGAAGGAACACGTAGAAAATGTTGTGGGGAAGGCTAACCAAAGACTGCGTTTTATTGGCAGGACACTTAGAAAATGTAACAGACATACTAAGGAGACCGCCTACACTACGGTTGTCCGTCCTCTTTTAGAATACTGCTGCGCGGTGTGGGATCCTTACCAGAAAGGACTGACAGAGTACATCGAAAAAGTTCAGAGAAAGGTAACAAGTTTTGTATTATCGCGAAATATGGGAGAGAGTGTTATAGAAATGATACAGGATTTGGGCGTTTTTCTTTGTGACGGAATCTTCTCATGAAATTCCAATCACGAACTTTCTCCTCCGAATGCGAAAATATTTTGTTAACACCGACCTACATAAGGAGGAACGATCACCAAGATAAAATAAGGGAAATCAGAGTTCGTACAGAAAGATATAGGTGTTCATTCTTTCCACGCTCTAAACGAGATTGGAATAATGGAGAATTGTGAAGGTGGTTCGATGAACCCTCTGCCAGAGCCCGCCAGGTTGGCAGTGCGGTCTAACGCACTGCTTTCCGGGCGGGAAGGAGCACCTGGACCCAGGCACGAATCCGCCCGGCGGATTTGTGTCGAGGTCCCGTGAACCGGCCAGTCTGTGGATGGTTTTTAGGCGGTTTTCCATCTGCCTCGGTGAATGCGGGCTGGTTCCCCTTATTCCACCTCAGTTACACTATGTCGGCGATTGCTGCGCAAACAAGTTCTCCACGTACGCGTACACCAGCATTACTCTACCACACAAACATAGGGGTTACACTCGTCTGGTGTGAGACGTTCCATGGGGGGTCCACCGGGGGACGATCCGCACAATAACCCTGGGTTCCATGTGGGGAGGCAGAGGGGTGAAGTGGACTGCGGTAGTCGTCGTGGGATTGTGGACCACTGCGGCTGCGGCGGGGACGGAGCCTCTCCGTCGTTTCTAGGTCCCCGGTTAACATACATACATACCCTCTGCCAGGCACTTAAATGTAGTTTGCAGAGTATGCATGTAGATGTAGATGAATTTGGAGGCAATTTCGAAGAAAAAAGTATGTCTAATAGTCCGTAAAATACGATACCTTGCATCCATACTATCATTAGCAGTGAAATTGGATATTGCAGTATTCAATTCATCGATGGATTTTGGACAGTTTTTTATAGACAGCTGCTTTCGCTGCACCCTAGCAGAAGAAGTAAGGTGGTGTTAGGTCAGGCGATCGTGGAGGCCAAAGTGCCTGTGAAATTTTGCGATCACCAAAAACATCAGCAAGCAGTGACATTGAAACGTGAGCTGCATGCGCGGTTGCACCATCTTGTTGAAAATAACCGTTCAGTATTTCACTTAACACAAGTTCTCCCATGAATGGGTACAGAATATCACTGCAGTATCGTTGTGCGTTTATTGTTTCGTTGAAAAATATGGGACCCACAGTCCGACGTCTAGAAATTGCAATCCAAACTCCTATTTTCACAGAATGAAGTGGTTCCTCACGAATACACAATAGATTTGCAGTATTCCACGTACGAGAATTTTGTGAGTTCATGTACCCGGAGAAATGAAACCACGCCTCATCAGTGAAAAACGTTTCATTAAGATTATTCGTTCCATTTTGTTGAACGAAATTTTGAACCATTGACAATAATGCAGTCTCTTGCCATGATCAGTATTTTTCAGTTCTTGCACGACTGTCACTTTGTTTGGGAAAAGTTCTAATTTTTTCCTTACAGCTGTGTGGGCCGTTCCGACACTAACATCGATTTTCTGGGCGAGTTTTCTTACTGTCTTGTTCGGATTCATGGACATTTTATCGGAAATATCGAGTAGTTTATCCTCAGACAAAAAGCTAGGAAGACCACTTTTCGGTGCATCTGTCACTGAACCCGTACTTCGAAATATCTTAATTAAATCTCGCACATAATCGCGATGTGGGAGTGTTGTCTCCGGGGAAACTGAATTAAATGTTTGACGAACTGAAACTGCGTATTTACCGCCAGCTGTGAACACTTGTTCAACTAAAAACACACGGTCTTCATGGCTTAGCATTTTAAAAGTGACAAAAGCGAAATAAACGAACTCTATCTATCACTTGAGCCTTGTCCTGCAATTACGTAGGGTCAGTCATCGTTAATCGGATTTGACATGTTAATGGTAAAGGGGTGGCCGGATGCCCTTCCTGCCACCATCCCGTACCCCCGGGACGGAATTACTGTACCCCAACTGGCTGCATCGAGTGTAATCCATGGAATAGTGCGAATGTGTTCAGATGCCTGCGAGCCGTGTAACTGAGGCGGAACATGGGGACCAGCCCAGTATTCACCTAGCGGGATGTGGAAAACCGCCTAAAAACCACATCCAGGCTGGCCGGCACATCGGCCCTCCGCTGGACGGATTCGATCTGGGGCCGGCGCGCCTACCCGAGTACAGGAAGTAGCGAAAAACGAAATAAACGAACAAAGGAACGAAACTTAAACGTTCACGTCAACATGAAACGACACAGGCCAACGATACTACTGACGCTGGCTGAGACAAACGAAACAGTGGAATCCAGAATGAGATTTTCACTCTGCAGCGGAGTGTGCGCTGATACGAAACTTCCTGGCAGATTAAAACTGTGTGCCTGACCGAGACTCGAACTCGGGACCTTTGCCTTTCGCGGGCAAGTGCTCTACCACCTGAGGTACCGAAGCACGACTCACGGCCGGTACTCACAGCTTTACTTCTGCCAGTATCTCGTCTCCTACCTTCCAAACTTTACAGAAGCTCTCCTGCGCAGGAGAGCTTCTGTAAATCAATCAGACGGCACGCGCGGCCGTTTCAGTGATGGTGCGATTCAGTTCCTGAACCTGTCGCCGGGAGCTCTAATACCAGTTAAAACACAAAATACAGGCATCAGTGTAGGGAAAAGCAAAAACGTGGCTGGTTGAGACAAAATCTCCAATCTGGGTACAACAAAGATTCAAAACAACTTACAGGAAACCGCCAATAGACGTTAAGTTGACTAAGACACGCAAACATCCTTTCTTCCTTTCTAAATAGGGGTACAGTTGAATAGAAGAATGGCATCGTGAGACGTTCAACATCTTCAACAACAAAACAGTGTTTTCAGATGTGTCAACATTTACTGGCTCCTGGTGGAAAATTTTACCAACGTGCTACAATGGGACAAAAACAGACATAGTTTCAGTAGGTCATCAGGAAATGCGCGACGTAACATTGTTGCGCCGTTAGGTTAACCTAATGCACTAAGATGTAGCACAGGGCCGGCCACGTGGTGCCAGACCACACGTGCAGCGTGCGTGGGGCGCGTGCGCGCCAACGCCCGGCATGCCACTCGGCTTTACTCGGTCGTTCTCGTAAGTTCGGGAACAGCGGTCGGCACAACTCTCTTACCAGGGAACCTCCCCATCGCACCCCCCTCAGATTTAGTTATAAGTTGGCACAGTGGATAGGCCTTGAAAAACTGAACACAGATCAATCGAGAAAACAGGAAGAAGTTGTGTGGAACTATGAAAACAATAAGCAAAATTTACAAACTGAGTAGTCCATGTGCAAGATAGGCAACGTCTAGGATAACGTGAACTCACGAGCGCCGTGGTCCCGCGGTTTGCGTGAGCAGCTGCGGAACGAGAAATCCTTGGTTCAAGTCTTTCCTCAAGTGAGAAGTTTATTTATTTTTTTTTTTTTTTCAGACAATTATCAAAGTTCAGGCACTCACACATAATCAACTTCGCTCTCCAAAATTCCAGGACATGTTGAGATTTACTTGGACATATACAGGATTTGACGGTCTAAACACCAAAAAATTTGAAAACATTAAAAACATATGTTTTGACAGAGCACAGGGAAAGCTGTGCGACTGTGAAACTGTTGCATTCATTTGTTTTAGTTTATGTCAGAAACTATTATGTTTTCAGCACTTTTTTGGGAGTGATTATCACATCCACAAGAAAACCTAAATCGGGCGTAGAAGGATCGTTTTACCCATTCGCCAAGTGTACAAGTTAGGTGGGTCGACAACATATTCCTGTCATGTCACGCACATGCCGTCACCGGTGTCGTATAGAATATATCAGACGTGTCTTCCTGTGGAGGAATCGGTTGACCTATGACCTGGCGATCAAATGTTTTGGGTTCCCATTGGAGAGGCACGTCCTTTCGTCTACTAATCGCACGGTTTTGCGGTGCTGTTGCAAAACACTGACACTAAGCTTATTACAGTGGACAGAGACGTCAATGAACGAACGCACAGATCATAACTTTGCGAAAATAAAGAAAGTAAGCTTTTCAGTCGAGGGAAGACTTGAACCAAGGACCTCTCGTTCCGCAGCTGCTCACGCAAAGCACGGGACCACGGGACCACTTCTATCATGTTGCCTATCTTGCACAAGGAGTACTCAGTTTGTATATTTTGCTTATTTTTTTCATAGTTCCACACAACTTCTTCCTGTTTTCTCGATTGACCTGTGTTCAGTTTTTCAAGGCCTATCCATTATGCCAGCTTATAACTAAATCTGAGGGGGGTGCGATGGGGAGGTTCCCTTGTTAGTTTCGGCCGAATCGTGACGTCAGCGCCGTTTAACCTTCGCTATTTGATCTGGCATGAAGGACATTATAGATCTAGTGACTTTTTGCACAAAAAGAGGCAGTCTAACGACATTTCGTGGCATTACAGTACAATGCAGAAAGAATTTAAAGATTTAGTTGACAATGAAAGAGCAAGAAATTACAACGATTGACGGACGGTAATCATAATTCTATACATCAAGAAGCACTTTGTGCTAAATTTGCAGGCATGCAGCACGTGATGAAATTTGTGGTACCAAGAGTAAGATTTCTGAAATCCTGCACGTTATTCTATTGCCAGTTGCAACATTTTTCAATGGAAGCGAGCGGAGAGTATGGGTTCTGTATACATAGCTGCAAAAACTACGTTGTTCAAAAAAAATGGCATGCCTGGCACGATTATCATCTTTTCGCAGTTTCATATTAAATTTCCTGATGTATTCGTTTTTATTACCACCACCTATACCCTTTTAACTTAAAGGGGTAGTAATCGTAACTAAATCGAACATATTAATTTCATGTATGTAACTGGAAATGATGAAATATATTTAAATTAAATAAAATGAATGTAATAAGAATAAATAAAATGAATGAAATAAGAAAACGTGATAGCAGTGAGAATCTAACCCGAGCTGACTAACTGCCCATTCTCTGCTTTTGGCCATTGCAATACGTTAAGTATTGGTCATAGATGCCTTATACTCTGCTTGTAAATCTTCAGAAAGCGTTTTAGGTTTTCCTACAGGCAACTCAGGTGAAACATTATTGGAACTTGAAAGGGGCATCTACCTGCTTCTACTCACAAAGCTTGAGCCGAATTGGTGAGCTCCGTTCAAATGGTTCAAATGGCTGAGTACTATGGGACTCAACATCTGAGGTCATCAGTCCCCTAGAACTTAGAACTACTTAAACCTAACTAACCTAAGGACATCACACACATCCGTGCAATGAGGCAGGATTCGAACCTGCGACCGTAGCGGTCGCGCAGTCCTAGACTGAAGCGCGTAGAACCGTTCGGCCACACCGGCCAGCGGTGAGTTCCGTGCCACACCCTCATGATCATTGGTCGCCACTATCAATGTCCTGTTTTTTTTTGGGGGGGGGGCGGCATGGTAAATAGATGTAACGTCTGGAGACTGGTGCAGCAGCACGTAAAGGACAGCCTGAAGACCAGTGTGCGGTGGGCACTAATGTACGACAAAGACATCTGCTCATTCTTCATTTGTAAAACGTATGTTACTGATACGGTGTACTTGCAAATGCTTCAGAATTACGTTACACCTCGGTTCAATGAGATACAGCCAGATGTAACGTTTCAATTAGATGAAACACCACCTCGACGGGAAAAAATTGTCCAGGAGTCATTGCATCAAGAATTCCCGTTGGAATGAGTTGGAAGCTGGGAGCCATGAGAAAAAAGTAAATAAACTGTTTATTAACAACTTTCTTTGCGTGACCATCATCCGCAGCAAGCACAGAAATATTCGTTTTGTAAATAAAAACCGCCTTTACTTGCTGCAGTGTACTTTATTTCTTCCAGACGCGTTTCGCCTGTTACTTTAAGACTTCTTCAGTGGGATCTAGAAACATACACTTTTCTTTTGATATGTGATATTTGTAGCTTATAAAACAGTTCATTTCTCGTTTCTTACATAAATAAGTGATTATTTGCAGTACTTTGCATTTTTGGTTGGCATCTGTGTTTCCTCTTATCTGATCACATACAGGAGATTGCACTGTAACTTCACTTACAAAACGTAAGCATGTTTTCATCTTCTAAACTTTTTTCTTCACAATTTTGATATTGCTTTCCCTATGCTCATCGAAACTTACTGGCTTATAATTTTTTATTGGAACAGTGAAAATGTTGTTACAAATTTTCTACCAAATTTACAGTCTTCCCAGTTTTACATAATTTTAAGTTCTTTTCAGACATGTTAAGAACATTTCCGCCAATTTTTGTCACTGCACTCTGGGCATATTTGTATAGGAGTGAAGTGCCCATTATACAGATAGAACACGTCACGAAATTGGTGAAAAAATGCTGACTACAAACATATTTTGGTGACCTCAGGATCCTTGCGATGATTCTAGAACCCACTACGCCAGTTAAAACTACATTTAATTGTGAGATCGGATATTACGTGCATATTTTACTGGAATACGTACAGTAACTTTGAACCTCTGGATATTGGTAATTGATAATGACGTCGGAAAATGTTTCGAAGTTCCCCGAGAATATCAGCTTAAGAACATATGGTCAAAATATCGACGATCTGCCATGAGTAGAAATTATAGATGTCGCCTCGACCACAATTGGTATTTTTCGTGTCCAAAAATCGTATTTTTTTCGGAGTTTTCTCAGGAACTGCTGATGAACAAATGGTAGTTTTATAAGCCGCCCAAGGTCCACCCTAGACCACACCTAATGTAAAAGAACCAACCGATTTACTCAATTTCTCTGTGTTGGAGGAAAGTTGTATGTTTGAATTTTGGGCCTGTACTGTGGCATGGCTACAGTTGCTTGTTCTTCCGACAAGTATACAAACGGCCGTCGGGACAAGGGCTGTTCAAAACACTTGACCCCTTTTCCTGTGATCAGTAGAACCCAAGATACGAACTCCAAAAAAAAAAAAAACGCATTTGGACGTTCAGCTTTTTGCAACATATTGTAATGTGCTCAGTCTTTTTATAATAGATAGAGATTTATCCATTACCCTGTGCAGTTAAAGCATTTGAAAGGCAGAGGCTGCTACGTTCCTTTTTATTGCGGAAACCATTTAATGAGGAGAGCGTAGTATTGAAAGAGTTTAGATCTCTGACTCGTCTGAGTGCTTCGTTTTAATTTGCTGAGCTGTAGTCAGTGAGATGCGCAGTACTCACACGTCAGACAGCTGTCCGAACACCAGCAGGCCCACGGCTTGCCCCAGGCTGGACAGCGATAGCGCGATGGAGGCTTTGATGGCGTCGTTGCACACCCAGTTGTGCTGGGAGACCGCAGTCTGCGTGTACCACGTGCGGTCGTACTCCCAGCCGAATTGACACTCTGTCCAACAAATGTGTAGTGCCAGATTACTTTCCTAAAGTTTTCTCACAGCATATTTTACTCATTAACAAAATACACATTAACAATAACAATAAAACGTAAATTGAAGTTTTTATAGAAAGATTCACTTATTATATGGTCCAGTCACACTGTAAGGTGGCAGAATAAATGGTCAGATGTGCACCTTACGTGAGACCTTTACACATTGCAACGAGAAGGTGAAGATGACCCCTAATGTAATTCGGCGGTTATGAGAACATTTGTATGTAATGCAAAAAGGGATAACAGCCAATTGACGGTAATTAACACACCGTTCCTATACAATGCATGTCTTTGAGCGGAAAGTGGAACAGGGAACGAGAGTCGCTTTTAGTTTTGAAAAGCCAGGCCCACAACGGTGTAGCGAAGCCACCCTGTGGGAGTTACGACAGAAACCACTTAAAAGGGGTGGCAGGACCAAGGGCAGCGACCCCAGGCCAAGTGATTCAGGCCAAGTGATTCAGGCCAGAGGACCGCGTGTAGTGGCGTCACAAGAAACAGAGAAAAAGCTTTAGAAAGCTGCGTTTCGGAGTTCCAACGGGATACGAACAAAAGCAAGTTACGCATTTTCGTCCAGCGAGTGCGACACACGGAAAGGTCAATGTACTTTGGCGTCTATAACGGGCACAAAACGTCCAATTGGCGGAAACGCACTAGGAAGGAAAAAAAATACTGAAGTTTCGATGCAGTTTGATAGAAGGGACATTGCGATTGGTAGACACAGTTTCTATAAAATAAGAGGAACGCTCCTATTGGCCAAAAAACGCCGTGACGTGAAAAAGGAATCCAAGAGGAGGGGGGCACTTCTGCAATGAGTAGGAAAAGAGGGAAATTTTCAGGGATTCTTCTCTGAATTGGCGTCGTGCAGAACGGAGCGCCCGCATCTCGTGGTCGTGCGGTAGCGTTCTCGCTTCCCGCGCCCGGGTTCCCGGGTTCGATTCCCGGCGGGGTCAGGGATTTTCTCTGCCTCGTGATGGCTGGGTGTTGTGTGCTGTCCTTAGGTTAGTTAGGTTTAAGTAGTTCTAAGTTCTAGGGGACTGATGACCATAGATGTTAAGTCCCATAGTGCTCAGAGCCATTTGAACCATTTTGTTGGTTCACCAGGTTGCGTCTACTGTAAACTCGAGCGGCCTTGAGTAATCTTGCGCTCAAATTTGTCACTTGACTAACCATCCACTGTAGACTTGATTGTCATCCTAAATAGTACCGAACTTTGAACCGGAATCGGACGATTTTCGTAGTACTGGCTAAAATCATAACGTATCTGTAAGAGCAATTTTTTAAAGAAACTTCCAATTAAACTTTCATATTATTGCGCTTAGGATTAATGTTCTTCCAGAGAGTTAATATTTTACATTGTTGTGTATAAAATTATTTCACTTTTTGATGTTGGCAACATGCGTTATCTATTGTGCTGTTTTTATGTTGGCGAGCTGAAAACTGTGTAAAAGCTGTAATTTTGTGAGAAATATTGCGACATTAAACTTGTCATTTCACCTTACAGAGTTGTTCTCAATTCTAGGATTAGCAGAAACAAACTTCACCTTACAACATTAATGTGACCACCGCCTTTGTTCGAAGTCAATGTGCAATAACCACTCACAGACGGCACGGGCACCACTTGCAATGGAGGGTATACAAAGCGTGGGGCGTTGGGGGACGTGAAAAACAGTCCGGTCGTTGTCGTAATGCGGAAATTGAGAAAATCAAATGGTTCAATTGGTTCTAATGGCTCTGAGCACTATGCGACTTAACATCTGAGGTCATCAGTCCCGTAGAACTGAGAACTGCTTAAACCTAACTAACCTAAGGACATCACACACATCCATGCCCGAGGCAAGATTCGAAACTGCGAACGTAGCGGTCTCGCGGTTCCAGAGTGAAGCGCCCAGAACCGCTCGGCCACACCGGC
The DNA here is from genome assembly GCF_021461385.2 of Schistocerca piceifrons. Lineage (NCBI taxonomy): Eukaryota > Metazoa > Arthropoda > Insecta > Orthoptera > Acrididae > Schistocerca > Schistocerca piceifrons. Next base: position 896,196,366 of record NC_060139.1, read on the forward strand.
CGGCGGAAATGGAGAGACTTATCTGACGTCCGAAGGGGCATAATCAATGTTTTTCAGGCCAGCGTTTCTCAAATGGCTTTGTTTTGAAACTGTTCGCGTGCTGTCGCGGTTGAAATATACTGTGTGTGGCAAGATGGTGCTATGCAGAACCAGCGCCGAGGCAGATCATAGATGACAGGAGTGAACGGCGACTGTGGAGACGTGTACGGGATAATATACGTGCGACTGTTGAGTAGCCGACCACCTAGATGAACCAAGGGGCTACCATCTCCTGAACGACCGTCCAGCGAACGTTGCTGTGCATGAGCCTTCGCAACAGGCACTTGGTTCACGCACCCACGCCGACTGCTGGTCAATGGCGACGAACGAATTTGCACGCCCGTACCACAACTGGACGTCCAGAGGGTAGCGACAGGCGGCCTTTGCAGATGAATAACCTCACTTCCTCCATCGGACAGATCTCCAGTGGACTGTCGGAAGAGTCCAGGCAGGAGGAGGGAGCGTTATGGTCTGAGGAATGTTTTCGCGGCACTCCCTGAATGATCTCGTCATTCTGGAAGGCACAATAAATCAACATAAGTATTCACCTATTCTTGGTGACCATGTCCACCCCTGCATCCAGGTTTTTGTTTTCTCCTCGGCACGATGGTGTCTACCAGAAGCATAATGCAATGTGTCACACCACTCGCAGTGTGCGTGCATGGTTCGAAGAGCACCAGGATAGGTTAACCGTACTCCTTTGTCCACCAAACTTCCCGGATTTAAACGCAGCCGAGAGTCTGTGTGGCCAACGGCCTTTCTGCTGTGGTAACACCGGTTCCCGTCAGATCACCGAAGTTAAGCGCTGTCAGGCTGGGTTAGCACTTGGATGGGTGACCATTCGGTCGGCCGAGCGCTGTTGGCAAGCGGGGTGCACTCAGCCCTTGTGAGGCAAACTGAGGAGCTACTTGATTGAGAAGTCTCGGAAAATGAGATACGGCCGGGAGAGCGGTGTGCTGACCACATGCCACTCCATATCCGCATCCAGTGATGCCTGTGGGCTGAGGATGCTGGCCGGTAGGTACCGTTGGGCCTTCATGGCCTGTTGGGGGGAGTTTAGTTTTAGTTTTAGAGAGTCTGTGTGACCACCTCGATCAGGTTGTACGTGCCGTGGACCCTCAACCGAGAAACCTATCGCAGCTGGCCATGTCACAGGAGTCGGCAAGGCCCCACATACTGTTGACACCTTCCAGAACCTCATTGACTCTCTTCTTGCACGTCTCGCTGCAGTTCGAGCTTCAAAACGTGGTTATTGAGGCTTTTGACGTGTGGTCACATTAATGTAATTTGAAAGTGTAGAATAGTGAAATAAACCAAACTGAGGTGGCTGTGGCAGGTGGCACAGATCATATTGGTCCCATATTTTTAGATTTCCAGAAGGCTTTACCGTTGTATAAGACAAGATACGAGTGTGAGTCAAATGAAAACCTTAAATATATTTTGAAATACTATTTATTGTGCAGAAGTTGCACAAAGCTGTATCACTTTTCAACATAATCTCCCCCACGCTCAATGCAAGTCCTCCAGCGCTTACAAAGTGCATAATAAATTCCTTAAGAAAAAAATTCTTTTCGTAATCCGCGCAACCACTCATGCACCGCGTGGCGTACCTCTTCATCAGAACTGAACTTCTTTCCTCCCATTGCGTCTTTGAGTAGTCCAAACATATGGAAATCACTTGGGGCAAGGTCTGGTGAGTATGGTGGATGAGAAAGACACTCAAAATGCAAGTCTGTGATTGTTGCAACTGTTGTACGGGCGGTGTGGGGCCTTGCATTGTCATGCTGCAAAAGGACACCTGCTGACAGCAATCGACGTCGCTTTGATTTGATTGTAGGGCGCAGATGATTTTTTAGGAGATCTGTATATGATGCACTGGTGACAGTGGTCCCTCTAGGCATGTAATGCTCCAAAATGACGCCTTTTTCATCCCAAAAGAGAGTGAGAATAACTTTCTCTGCTGATGGATCTGTTCGAAACTTCTTTGGTTTTGGTGATGAAGAATGGTGCCATTCCTTGCTCGCTCTCTTCGATTCCGGTTGGTGGAAGTGCACCCTGTTTCGTCCCCAGTAACGATTCTTGCAAGGAAGCCATCACCTTCTCGTTCAAAGCGAAGAAGAAGTTCTTCACAAGTATCAACGCGTCGTTCTCTCATTTCAGGAGTCAGCTGCCGTGGCACCCATCTTGCAGACACTTTGTGAAACTAGAGCACATAATGCACAATGTGGTGTGCTGAGCCATGACTAATCTGTAAACATGCTGCAATGTCATTCAGTGTCACTCGGCGGTTTTCCTTCACTATGGATTCAACTGCTGCAGTGTTTTTGTGGAGTCACAATTCGTTGTGCCTGACCTGGACGAGGGGCATCTTCCACTGAAGTCACGCCATTTGCGAACTTCCTACTCCATTCGTAGACATGCTGCTGTGACAAACATGCATCACCGTACTAAACCTTCATTCATAGATGAATTTCAATAGGTTTCACACCTTCACTACGCAAAAACCGAATAACAGAACGCTGTTCTTCCCTGGTGCAAGTCGCAAGTGGGGAGGCCATCTTTATCCTGATACTGCGGCGGTATGTGGGCATCTACACTATGCTGCCACCTACGGCCATTCTGCTCGCTGTTTGTAGCACGCTTACCAACCTACAGGAGAACGGTGCGAAACTTCGATTTGCTATTACAAATTTAAGGTTTTCATTTGACTCACCCTCGTATCTATATGGTGCAAAAAGTGGCAGTTGACGCTAAATCATGAAAAGAGAAGTAATCCATAGGAGCACTAAAAAGAAGCCGCTAAATCTCAGTTTCACGATAAATCACACAAACCTAAAGGTTGCAAACTCAGCTAAATAGTTAGGAATTATAGTTACGAATAACTTATATTTGAAAGATCACATGCATAAAGTTGTGGAAAAAGCAAACCAAAGACTGAGATTTATTGGTAGAACACTTAGAAAATGTAACAGGTCTACTAAAGGGTCTGCTACACTACGCTTGTTTGCCCTCTTCTAGAATATTGCTGTGTTGTGTGGGATCCGCATCAGATGAGATTGGCGGAGGACATCGAAAAAGTTCAGAGAAGGGCACCTCGTTTTATACTATCGAAAAATAGGAGAGAGAGTGGCACGGATGTGATACATCAACTGGGGTTGAAACAAAAGTGTTTTTCGCTGCAATAGGATCTTCTCATGAAATTTCAGTCACCAACTTTCTCCTCAGAGAGTGAAAATATTTTTTTGACGCCCACCTACATAGGGAGAAATGATCATAATAAAATGGGAGAAATCGGAGCTCGCACAGAAATATTTAAGTGTTGGTTTTTCCCGCGCGCTGTTCGAGAGTGGAACGGTAGGGAAGTAGCTTAAAGGTGGTTCGATGAACACTCTGCCAGAAACTCAACTGTGAATAGCCGAGTGATCATGTAGACGTGGATGTAAATGTGCTGTACATTTGATTTCCACTACTGCCATTGGTTCTTGAATATATCGACATTAAACGGTGTGCTGATTAATCCATTTCGGAGCAGAATTTCTAGCGCTACCAGGCTGAACATTTGGCAATATCTTGGAATTTGAAATACCTGATGTACCCATTACAACATCGAATTCAACACGGTACAGTAAAAACCGCTAGGAACTTAATAACAGAGGTAAGTGAGACTTACCTACACAGATGGTTCAAAATACAAATTACTAACAGGTTACGTATATACGGGATGGTCAGTAACAGTCTGAAAAGTTTGTAAAGATTTTGCAGGGTAGGCTGCGCTGAGAAATAATCGTTAGCAAAAAAATTCGATACACTCGACAGTTTTCAATTTATTTGGCACGCGCTCAAATTCAAGCACTTCACGCACTAAAATACCATAATTTACAAACATCTGTGGGTCCGTGAGTTACCACTTGTTAAACGCTCATCACCAGTTAAAATGTGCCTTTTTCTTATGTGATAAATTTAAGCTAGGTGAGCGAAAGCTGTGCTTGCTCGGTTTCAGGAAACCAGACGCAGAACAAATTAAGTGACAGTGTCTATGGTAGTCTGCGCGCGCGACGATCTGATTGGCTAACTCCAGTGCTAAATACACTCCTGGAAATTGAAATAAGAACACCGTGAATTCATTGTCCCAGGAAGGGGAAACTTTATTGGCACATTCCTGGGGTCAGATACATCACATGATCACACTGACAGAACCACAGGCACATAGACACAGGCAACAGAGCATGCACAATGTCGGCACTAGTACAGTGTATATCCACCTTTCGCAGCAATGCAGGCTGCTATTCTCCCATGGAGACGATCGCAGAGATGCTGGATGTAGTCCTGTGGAACGGCTTGCCATGCCATTTCCACCTGGCGCCTCAGTTGGACCAGAGTTCGTGCTGGACGTGCAGACCGCGTGAGACGACGCTTCATCCAGTCCCAAACATGCTCAATGGGGGACAGATCCGGAGATCTTGCTGGCCAGGGTAGTTGACTTACACCTTCTAGAGCACGTTGGGTGGCACGGGATACATGCGGACGTGCATTGTCCTGTTGGAACAGCAAGTTCCCTTGCCGGTCTAGGAATGGTAGAACGATGGGTTCGATGACGGTTTGGATGTACCGTGCACTATTCAGTGTCCCCTCGACGATCACCAGTGGTGTACGGCCAGTGTAGGAGATCGCTCCCCACACCATGATGCCGGGTGTTGGCCCTGTGTGCCTCGGTCGTATGCAGTCCTGATTGTGGCGCTCACCTGCACGGCGCCAAACACGCATACGACCATCATTGGCACCAAGGCAGAAGCGACTCTCATCGCTGAAGACGACACGTCTCCATTCGTCCCTCCATTCACGCCTGTCGCGACACCACTGGAGGCGGGCTGCACGATGTTGGGGCGTGAGCGGAAGACGGCCTAACGGTGTGCGGGACCGTAGCCCAGCTTCATGGAGACGGTTGCGAATGGTCCTCGCCGATACCCCAGGAGCAACAGTGTCCCTAATTTGCTGGGAAGTGGCGGTGCGGTCCCCTACGGCACTGCGTAGGATCCTACGGTCTTGGCGTGCATCCGTGCGTCGCTGCGGTCCGGTCCCAGGTCGACGGGCACGTGCACCTTCCGCCGACCACTGGCGACAACATCGATGTACTGTGGAGACCTCACGCCCCACGTGTTGAGCAATTCGGCGGTACGTCCACCCGGCCTCCCGCATGCCCACTATATGCCCTCGCTCAAAGTCCGTCAACTGCACATACGGTTCACGTCCGCGCTGTCGCGGCATGCTACCAGTGTTAAAGACTGCGATGGAGCTCCGTATGCCACGGCAAACTGGCTGACACTGACGGCGGCGGTGCACAAATGCTGCGCAGCTAGCGCCATTCGACGGCCAACACCGCGGTTCCTGGTGTTTCCGCTGTGCCGTGGGTGTGATCATTGCTTGTACAGCCCTCTCGCAGTGTCCAGAGCAAGTATGGTGGGTCTGACACACCGGTGTCAATGTGTTCTTTTTTCCATTTCCAGGAGTGTAGCTCGGAAACGGTTCAACGAATCGAATTTTTTCCTTAACAATCATTTCTCAGTACAACTTCCCCTGAAACACCCTTACAGAGTGTTCCTGACCACCATATAAGGGCATTAAAACGTTGCATGCTGGGCTACACAAGCTGCTCCAGGAGCCGTCTGTATTAACAGCAAAACTGATTAAAATAATCGCAGTTCTTATACGTGCACGACTGGAAACAGAAGGCGCACCATCTTTGTATTACTGGACATCCGTTCCGTCTTGGAATTACTATATAACCACTCTAAACAATCTGAAATTAATCTCATGCGAAATGTAAACTATAATCTGATCCGGGTATCAACCCGCAGTATGTTCGTTTTACCAAAGCGTAGTCCCATACTTTGATTTTTGCAGCTTCTCTTCCGAAGTACCACAGATGCTCTTCTTGCTATCCAAGGGTTATGTGTGACGCTATTTCACTTGGGCTGACTCGTACCTGGTATCGTCTTGAAGCTGAATCTTGTCTTGTCAAATATAATTCCAGTTCACGTTACGACACCTTTTCAGATAAGCTGTTTAGTACCATATAATCCACTGCCCCTAACTATAGCAAAATACTATTATTTTCCAATAGTCCTCCCTCTCCATCTGTGATATCTGCCTATAGTTCACACCCGATAACGACATGCTTAAAAGTTCCTGTCAGCTCACAAACGCAAATGTTACTTTCCCTTCTATTTAATGGAGGTGAGATGTGGACCATGCCCACTTACAAAAAGTAAAAAACCTCTTAACGGGTAAATTTCGTCCATTAACAACCTTTCCTCAAAATCGGGAAATATTTAATAGACTCATTTCCCAGTAGCACTGCTTCTCCAGGCTCCTCGCCACTCTAATGATAGCTTATTCATTATTTCGAACATGTTGTCTGCCTACTCTCCTGCGATGGCTTTAGATTTCTTTTACCTCTTTCTTTATTCAGTTCATCGGACCCCTGTAGCGTATGATGTAATCATTTTTCCAGACCCCAATAATAAAACAAAGAGCTTCTGTTGGTATTGTTCGAGATGTTCGAGCTAATCTTATCGCTATACTTCACTGTGCTCTTCAGATTGCCAGGGCAAATAGCGCGGTTCTCAATCTGTGAGCCCATACGTTTGCTCCATATCACATGACGTCTGTTAAAATACGTTCCAGTAAGTTCATATGATTTGAAAAGACAGTTTAAATTTATTCTGCGTACATTGATAATCTTTTCCATAACTAAGACGGCATGGTAACTAATCTGTTTTAACATGGGCTCGAAAATTTTACAGTTCATCAAGAATGATTACTAATTTTTTGGTAGGAGTTCTTGTCAGCGATAAGAGTCCTTTTGTCAATATATGAACCGTTTTTTGTACAGCCACTTTTAGTTTATTTAGCTGACACCAATCATACTGGGTGATTCAGCTGTCCCATCTGATGTCCCTTTATGCAATCCACAACGTTGTATCTGGCCTTCAAAGACCATGCGAGAGATTTCCATATTTTCTCGCTCGCTACGCGCAAACTATTAGTCGTACAGAAAAAATGAACAGGACCTTTCCGTAGAAAATTTAATGTAATTAAATTTTGTAGATGGACACGTTTTCGCTGGAGGCGACAGTTTTCGAGTCATTCAAGAAAAACGTACAAACGGTGACCTACAGACGCACCTCCATCCTCACATTCGTCAGCGGTCAGAATTTCTATCATGTTGCTCCTGGCTGGTTCAAATGGCTCTGAGCACTATGGGACTCAACTGCTGAGGTCATTAGTCCCCTAGAACTTAGAACCAGTTCAACCTAACTAACCTAAGGACATCACACATATCCATGCTCGAGGCAGGATTCGAACCTGCGACCGTAGCGGTCTCGCGGTTCCAGACTGCAGCGCCAGAACCGCGCGGCCACTTCGGCCGGCTGTTGCTCCTGGCATTGCCTCCTACCACAGGATTAAAATTTCCGACTACATAAAACTACACCACTGGCCATTAAAATTGCTACACCAAGAATAAATGAAGATGATAAAGGGCTATTCGTTGGACAAATACACTCCTGGAAATTGAAATAAGAACACCGTGAATTCATTGTCCCAGGAAGGGGAAACTTTATTGACACATTCCTGGGGTCAGATACATCACATGATCACACTGACAGAACCACAGGCACATAGACACAGGCAACAGAGCATGCACAATGTCGGCACTAGTACAGTGTATATCCACCTTTCGCAGCAATGCAGGCTGCTATTCTCCCATGGAGACGATCGTAGAGATGCTGGATGTAGTCCTGTGGAACGGCTTGCCATGCCATTTCCTCCTGGCGCCTCAGTTGGACCAGCGTTCGTGCTGGACGTGCAGACCGCGTGAGACGACGCTTCATCCAGTCCCAAACATGCTCAATGGGGGACAGATCCGGAGATCTTGCTGGCCAGGGTAGTTGACGTACACCTTCTAGAGCACGTTGGGTGGCACGGGATACATGCGGACGTGCATTGTCCTGTTGGAACAGCAAGTTCCCTTGCCGGTCTAGGAATGGTAGAACGATGGGTTCGATGACGGTTTGGATGTACCGTGCACTATTCAGTGTCCCCTCGACGATCACCAGTGGTGTACGGCCAGTGTAGGAGATCGCTCCCCACACGATGATGCCGGGTGTTGGCCCTGTGTGCCTCGGTCGTATGCAGTCCTGATTGTGGCGCTCACCTGCACGGCGCCAAACACGCATAAGACCATCATTGGCACCAAGGCAGAAGCGACTCTCATCGCTGAAGACGACACGTCTCCATTCGTCCCTCCATTCACGCCTGTCGCGACACCACTGGAGGCGGGCTGCACGATGTTGGGGCGTGAGCGGAAGACGGCCTAACGGTGTGCGGGACCGTAGCCCAGCTTCATGGAGACGGTTGCGAATGGTCCTCGCCGATACCCCAGGAGCAACAGTGTCCCTAATTTGCTGGGAAGTGGCGGTGCGGTCCCCTACGGCACTGCGTAGGATCCTACGGTCTTGGCGTGCATCCGTGCGTCGCTGCGGTCCGGTCCCAGGTCGACGGGCACGTGCACCTTCCGCCGACCACTGGCGACAACATCGATGTACTGTGGAGACCTCAAGCCCCACGTGTTGAGCAATTCGGCGGTACGTCCACCCGGCCTCCCGCATGCCCACTATACGCCCTCGCTCAAAGTCCGTCAACTGCACATACGGTTCACGTCCACGCTGTCGCGGCATGCTACCAGTGTTAAAGACTGCGATGGAGCTCCGTATGCCACGGCAAACTGGCTGACACTGACGGCGGCGGTGCACAAATGCTGCGCAGCTAGCGCCATTCGACGGCCAACACCGCGGTTCCTGGTGTGTCCGCTGTGCCATGCGTGTGATCATTGCTTGTACAGCCCTCTCGCAGTGTCCGGAGCAAGTATGGTGGGTCTGACACACCGGTGTCAATGTGTTCTTTTTTCCATTTCCAGGAGTGTATATTATACTAGAACTGACATGTGATTACATTTTCACGCAATTTGGGTGCATAGATCCTGAGAAATCAGTACCCAGAACAACCATCACTGGCCGTAATAACGGCCTTGATGCGCCTGGGTATTGTGTCAAACAGAGCTTGGAAGGCGTGTACAGGTACAGTTGCCCATGCAGCTTCAACACGAAACCACAGTTCATCAAGCGTAGTGACGAGCCAGTTGCTCGGTCACCGTTGACCAGACGTTTTCAGTTGGTGAGAGATCTGGAGAATGTGCTGGCCAGGGCAGCAGTCGAACATTTCCTGTATCCAGAAATGCCCGTACAGGATCTGCAACATGCGGTCGTGCATTATCCTGCTGAAATGGTTTCGCAGGGATCGAATGAAGGGTAGAGCCACGGGTCATAACACATCTGAAATGCAACGACCACTGTTCAAAGTGCCGTCAATGTGAACAAGAGGTGACCGAGAAGTGTAACGAATGGCACCCCATTCCATAACGCCAGGTGATACGCCAGTATAGCGATGACGAATACTCGCTTCCAATGTACGTTCACCGCGATGTCGCCAAACACGGATGCGACCATCATGATGCTGTAAACAGAACCTGGATTCATCCGAAAAAATGGCGTTTTGCCATTCGTGCACCCAGGTTCGTCATTGAGTACACCATCGCAGGCGCTGGTGTCTGTGATGCAGCGTCAAGGGTAACCGAACGTCGTCGAACTGTTCGTGCAGATGGTTGTTGTCTTGCAAACGTCCCCATCTGTTGACTCAGGGATCGAGACGTGCGTGGCTGCACGATCCGTTACAGCCATGCAGATAAGATGCCTGTCATCTCGACTGCCAGTGATAGGAGGCCGTTGGGATCCAGCACGGCGTTCCGTATTACCCTCCTGAACCCGCCGATTCCATATTCTGCTAACAGTCATTGGATCTCGCCCAACGCGAGCAGCATTCTCGCGGTACGATAAACCGCAATCGCGGTAGGCTACAATCCGACCTTTATCAAAGTCGGAAACGTGGTGGTACGCATTTCTCCTCCTTACACGAGGCATCACAACAACGTTTCACCATGCAACGCCGCTCAACTGCTGTTTGTGTATGGGAAATCGGTTGGAGACTTTCCTCATGTCAGCACGTTGTAGGTGTCGCCACCGGCGCCAACCTTGTGTGAATGCTCTGAAAAGCTAATCATTTGCATGTGACTGCTTCTTCTTCCTGTCGGTTAAATTTCGCATCTGTAGCACGTCACCTTCGTGGTGTAACAATTTTAATGGTCAGTAATGTACTCCCGATATTCGACCTCCTTTGGTCTCTATTGACTGGGCTATTATTAGTTTAAACACGCCCACGAGAATAATCAAAGAAAAACGACTTTTGTAAACATTACGCTAAAACCAGTTACGTTGACAATTCGATCAAAACTTAACTGTTACATGCGCAGTAGTTTCGTAGTCAGAAGATATGACGAGTACAACTATGTAATTGTTTATTTTATGCTTTTAAAATCGCAAAATTGTTAGATAAAATTCACACAAAGGTCAATTTTACAAAATGTAAATACCCGACTAAGCCGGTGGTGTAAAGAGGCCAGTCCATGAAGACCAAAAAAGGTCGAATGTGGTAAATAATTTGTGCAGTCACAAATTTTTGTGCAGTTGTATAGGGGAGTGCCACGAGCAACATACCATAAGTAGTGATCTCTGAGTGCTACGAGTGGGAGTGGGGGTGCGTTTGAACGTCACTTTTGCACGTTATTCTTGAATAACTCGAAAACGGAGGCCTCTAGCGAAAGTGCATCCCAGTACAAAATTCAACTACAGTCAAATGGTTCAAATGGCTCTGAGCACTATGGGACTTAACTTCTGAGGTCATCAGTCCCCTAGAACTTAGAACTACTTAAACCTAACTAACCTAAGGACATCACACACATCCATGCCCGAGGCAGGATTCGAACCTGCGACCATAGTGGTCGCGCGGTTCCAGACTGTAGCGCCTAGAACCGCTCGGCCACTCTGGCCGGCTAACTACAGTAAATTTCCTACAAAAATGATTCGATATGACTGTAGGATAGTAGGATCTTTATCTTCCGCCTTTTAAGATTGGTATTTTCAGCTATTTTCCATGACACTGAAATTTTTCCTTGCTTCAAGCAATCGTTGATTTGATTTGATGTTATTTTATCTTCTAACGCCTCAAGCACCTCGGTCGATACGTTGTCAGGCCCTGCAGATATTCTTTTTTTTTTCAGCTGTATGATAGCTACTCTTATATCTTCCTGAGTGAGTGACATCGCTTCTGTACGATTATCGTAATCGTTATCCATCTCTCCCCGAAGTTATTTCTGATTACTATCTTCATCCTCGACCCTGCCGTTCGGTAAAAATTCTTGCATCAGCATATCAGCAGGCTGTTATCAGTCTTTGGTCATTTCTCCATTTTCCCTTCACAGAGTTAACAACATGTAAGGCTCCAATATTTCACTTATCATTATCGGGCACGGTACACCACAGGCATTTAGGGCCATTTCATTGCAAATGTTGTTTCTCCACCAATCACCTCTGGTTTTAATGACCTCTCCCTTGTACTCTAAACAACGATGGTCTCTAAACGAACCTATTCTTGTAGCTTTGGTAATTGCACTGATAATGGCACACTCTTTATGGACCTTGTACTCCACGCAGCCGTCAGTTCTATTATCTGCTGTCATACCATCTGCCTCCATTTCTATCAGCTTAAACTTGCTTTTCAGTAGTGAACAACCAGCCTTCTTAATGCTGTAGCGTTGAACCGTACATCCCTGTGCTTACACCGTCGAACAGATCATAAGTGATGGATTGTGATGTCCTTCAGCCAACAACCATTTTACAATATCAGAAACTACTTCATTCTTCACTAAAATTATATTCTACTCTATTCTGAAATTTGGACATGCTTACTGGCACATTGCATTCACTATTTGAGTCCATTAGGTGAGAATTCTTGACATTTGTAATGCCACTACACCAGAGGTTAGAGTGTGCGTTTACTTCCATCGTAATTACCCGCCGTCTTCTGTCTACTACCAAAACAGATCCATCCTTTGGATCAAAATAGTCCCCTAATCCTTCACTAAACTGAAAATAAGGTTTCGTTGTCTATTCTGTACACATACCAGTTGATTATAAATGAGTCACATGTTATCCACAAACCTGACCAAATCTTAGCAAACACAATTATAAATGTCATTGCATTTGGATCATCTAGTACTACGAGAGCGTGCTCAAAAGTAATTACTCCGAAATTTTTTATTTGGATACCATTAAAGCATTTTAAATAAAATAAACATTATTAACATTCTACATGTTTATTCTTTTTGTCTACATATTTGCAGCTCTCTGCCGCTCGAGGGCTCCGAATTCTAGCGTCTGACATAGCGGTGTGCAACGTAGCTATGTCAATGCGTGATAAACAGAGTGCTATAATCGAGATTCGCATTCGAAGAGTTCGCCCACACATGAAGCACCCACTCCTTCAGCATCACAGTGCAGACCAGACACGAGTGCATGGGCACGTGCAGCAATCCCACACCTTGGGTTCTCTGTCATCGGTCATCCATCATACATCCTCGACTTTTCCCCACCTCATTTTCACCTTGTTTCCATAAATTAAAGAACACCTTCTAGGACTTCATTTTGATAGGGATAAAGCGATGCAAGCAGAGGTGAGATGGAACGGAGTGGAACGTTCAGCAAAGACAATATCAACAAACTAGTCTCTCGTTGGGAGAAAGGTGCTCGTCGCCAGGAATGTTATGTTGAGAAATAAAAATGTAGACACGAAGAATAAAGATGTAGAATGTTAATAACGTTTGTTTCATTTAAAAAGCTGTAGTAGGTTTCTTATAAAAAATCGGAGGTATGACTTTCCAGAACGGCCTCGTATTATCATCGAACAGCGAGGTTCCTCTGGAATTTTAGCTTATTTCATGTATGGTTACTAAATATATGTTACATTACAACATATCTCCTCTGCTAATTCAAATAATGCAGTACTGACCGCAGCTCTTCCCATAATGATTACCTGAATAATATAACGGGGTCACACGACTGAATAAATCCGTCTGCAAGTGATATGCTGTTCATAATTCTCAATATCAGCTGCACCCAAAAAATAGCTTTTTCGGATAGATGTGTAAGGTACTCAAACTGCTCCCTCTGGTAGGGAGTGAACTTGAATCGTGCCCCGTTTCAATCAAAATACAATAAAAAGCACACATTTAGTCTTTTAGTTCCCTGTAGTATTGTTATACGTTCCAATGTAGCTCATTTCGTTTGCTGATAATCTCCCTGTATTTCTCCGATCCAACAAGTGGCCCGCATATCTTCGATATTGAAGTAGTCAGTTGTTGTCATCGTTGTTGCTGTTGCTGTTGTTTTCAGTCGGAAGCCTGTTTGATGTATCTCTCGAAACTACTCTATCCCGTGCAAACCTCTTCATCTCCGAATAACTACTGTAACCTATATCCTTCTGAATCTGCTTACTGTATTCATCTCTTGGTCTCCCTCTATGATTTTAACCCCCCCCCCCCCCCCCACACACACACACACTTCCTACCAGTACTAAAGTGGTGATCCCTTGAGATCACAGAATGTGTCCTGCCTACCGATCACTTCTACTAGACAGGTTGCATCACATTTTTTTTTCTCCCCAGTTCTATTCAGTACTTACTCATTAACCTAATTTTCATCTTTCTTCTGCAGCACTACATTTCAGAAGCCTCTATTGCATTCTCGTCTAAACTGTTTATTGTCCACGTTGACTTACACACATGGCTAAAATCCATATAAATACCTTCAGGAAAGACTTCCTATCACTCAAGTCCATATTCGATGGTAACAGATTTCTCTTCTTCAGACATGCTTTCCTTGCTATTGCCAGCATACATTTTATAGCCCCTCTACTTCGGCCATCATCAGTTATTTTGCCGGCCAAATAAGAAAACTCATTCACTACTTAAAAGTTTCTCTTTTGTTAATCTAATTCCCACAGTATCGTGGGATTTAATTCGACTACATTTCATTACTCTTCTTTTGATTTTGTTTATGTTTAGCTTATATCCTCTTTTCAAGACACTGTCCATTCCTTTCAGCTGCCCTTCCAAGTTCTTTGCTGTCTCTGAACGAATTACAATGGATCGGAAAACCTCAGTGTCTTTATTTTTTCTCCATAATCTTTAATTTCTACCCCAAATTTTTCTTTTCTCTCCTCTACTGCTTGCTCGCTGTACAGATTCAATAACGTCGGAAATAGGCGACAACCGTTTCTCATTCCCTTCTCAACTAATTATTTCCTTTCATGCCCCTTGACTCATACAACTGCCGTATAGTTACTGAGCAAATTCTAAATAGCCTTTTGCCCCCTGTATTTTACCTCTGCTATCATCAGAATTTCAAAGACTGTACTCCAGTCAACGCTGAAAAAGCTTTCTCTAATTCTGCAAATGTTGTAAACGTAGGTTTGTCTTTCCCTAACCTATCCTGAAAGATAATTCATATGGTCACTGCAGCATCGCGTTTACCTACATTTCTCCGAAATCCACCCTAATCTTACCCGAGGTTGGCTTCTACCAGTTTCTCCAGTCTTCTATGAAGAATTCATGGTAGTATTTTGCAACCATGACTTATTAAACTGGTAATCCGGTAGCACTCACACCTGTCAGCACCTGCTTTCTATGGAACTGGAGTAAAATATTCTCCTTGAAGTCTGAGGATATTCTGCCTGTCTCATACATCTTGCACAGCAGTTGAAAGAGCTCTGTCGTAGACTGCTCTCCCAACACTATCAGTAGTTCTGACAGAATGTCGTCTACTCCAGAGGCCTTTCTTTCATTCGTGGGTCTTTCACTGCTATAGAAAATTTCTTTCGCTGTATCATATCTTATCTTCATCTACGTCTTCTTTCCTTTCTATAATATTTCCTTCATGTTCATCTGCCTTTTATAAACCCTCTGTATATTCCTTCCACCTTTCCGCTTTGTCTTCTTTGTTTAGGACTGGCTTTCCAACTGATCTGTTGGTACTCATACAGCTGCTTCTCTTTTCTTCAAATGCCTCTTTAATTTTCCACTAGGCGACCTCTGTTTCCCCTAGTGATACGGTATATGCCTCTAAATCCAACATTTGTTCTATAGCCATTCCTGCTTAGCAATTGAAGTAGTCAGAGGGCCCAAAAAGTTAAGTAGTTTGGTAGCCCTTGTCTGACGGAGTTTTGGAGGTACAGCCTTTGAGATGTGGAAAAATCAAAACAGCCAGAGGATGGTTTGCTAGGTTAGTGAGGTCACTGAGTGATGACTTCATGGAAGGTCGTATTATTCAGAAGGAATACGAGGTGGGGATGAAAATTACGCTACACATATTCTGCTACCTTCATCATTATTACAGTTTTCAGTAATCTTTTCCTCTTCTTCTCTTTATATCTTCGGAATAACATAGAAAGTTAGGCTCTCTGTTGTTGACACACAATATAATTAGGACAGTGTTCCTAAAGCACGTAAATGTGCCGTTACGTTTATCATATAACTCTCTCTTTAACTACATGCACTTCATCATGCTGAATACCTGTAATGTTTTCCTCTATGGAAGACCCGATAATATGAGGATTGTCTCCCGGATCGGCATACATGCTGCAGCGACTGTAAATGTTCGCTTTCCTGAAACATACAAGCAAACAACACAGGATTAACTTGGCTATTTGGTGAGCGTATTCAATAGAATAAACATCAACTTCATGATGCTTGTTACAGAGCAGTTTCTTAGGTTCGTTGCGCTGTTGAAATTCTAAACTTACTCTAGCGAGAATGGCAAAATACACGTGAGCCTGTAATGTAGACCGTCTTTCGTGTTAGAAGAGATAGCGTTCTTACCGATTTACGTCGATAATAGCCGCTTACCTCTTTATTCTTATGTTATGGTTTCCAAAAAATTTTACTCCTCTCAGAGATATCCATTGTATAACGCTAACATCTAATCCTTTTTCTAAGAAAAATACCTCACTCATGATAAATGGATGGTGACTCAGATTTACAACGCTAGCAAACGGGAAGTTGCAATATACAAAGTGGAAACAGAAGACTGTCGCTTTGGTCCTAATGCGAGCTGATGATGAGTTTAATACGAAAGTGTTAAGGCTTCTCTGGCCACTTGTCGACAAACTGCCTGTTGGCTTCCATCTTGGGTTCTTCGGTCGACGTTCGTTTGACAATGTTTCCGGCGTTACGCCAGCGCGAGTGGCTGGTATTCTGGTATTGTCAATGTTTCACTTCCCACTGTCCGCCACCAACAATGGAGAGTGGAGTTTTGACAAAGTCAGCCAGGTGTGCTGGCCTTTCTTTAAATCATCAGTCTTTAGACTGGTTTGATGCGGCACGCCACAAATTCTTGTCCTGTGCCGTGCTGGCGTTACGTCAGAGTGGGAGTGGCAGAGAGAAATAGGAAAAACATATGATACAGTCGATGTTAAAATCCATATTCTGGTGATATGCAACGTAGTGCGGAGAAAGCTTAGTATGAAAGAAAGCTTCTTCTTTCACACATGTACATTTTAGATTCTTGTTTGCTAAAATACACTTTGGGACTGTAGAATGATCTATTTTGAACACTTAGAATGAATTCGGCGAAACCACAATACACATCCTGGGAAAAGTCATTATGACTGGCATCATTGGTTTCATATTTGGCTGAAAAACACTAAGTCTGCAGAAAGTAGACTCCCGAAACCTTACTTTAGTTGCCGTTGCAGTATAATAGACATCTTCAGGTTCTTCATTGCAAAGAATCTTGACTTTTAGATATGGTTCTCATTACGATCGAAAACGTGTATTAGAGGTGACTCGGTGATGGTTAGAATTGAGAATAGCCAGTAGTAGTTGAAAGAGGGTGAAGTCGCAAAGAAAACCGTTCATATCCGAGGAAATAAATAAGTGAGAAAAACGCCGAAAACGAAAAAAAAGACAAAAAAATCCACAGTTTTCTGGGCTACAATGAACCAGAATGAATATATATAGTATATTGGGCCATGTTATTCGGTACTAGGGTAAAAAACGTCCAAGCACTACTCAAAACACTACAGTGAAAGCGCACAGAATAAACTCTAACGTGGCGTATCACGGCGGGAAAACGAGCAAGCAAACAAGATTCCTTTATCCTGCTTGGATTTGGCATAGCTTGTCTTGGACGGGAGTAAAGCAACCTGCCCGTTCGGCTGAAAACGTGTGGCAGCTTGCCTGACTAGCTAACAGGCGAGCACAGGCGATTTAAAAGTGGAATGTGTACACCTCCGCTGTCACCTTCTGCCCTTGCGCTGAAGCCCCTTTGTGAGGCCGCTATGATGGTGGTCTTCAGTTCTGCCCATGGTTGATCCCCTGTGTATTTCAATAGGAGATGAGGAACCTAGGCATTCTTGGGTGCAGGTATTGTGGCTGCGTTTATCGCAGTTGCATCTACGACGCTGCGTGGTGTACGTGCCGTGTCATCCCATAGTTTCTGTCAGTTCGCTAGTGGTGGCTGCTGCTTCTTGATGTCTGGTGGTGACCATGTCCATTGTGGTTGTGTAGGATACGTCCACATCGTCAGCTGATCTCTGGGCATGCCGACTGTGGTGGCTCTGCCCTGGCCTCTTCATTCCTTCTTCCGATTCCCCATTATCTCTAACCATGTCAAATATGGAATAACAGGCCAACTCTGCGGAGAAACGGAATAGGGCCACTAAGAAGAACCAACATCCACACTACAGTCACTACAGAGAAACCACAAAGACGGGCTACGGTGATTTCGCTTCAGACGAAGAGGAACTACATAAATGATGGGAGGTGGACTGTTTGCAACTTGCAGCTGGCGGTTGTGGCGCTGCATAGAAGCAGTAACCCTGTTTAAGCTTGTAAGAGGTCCGAGCAGATGTAATTTCGATGTATTGCTCATGCGCTGCCTGCGATATGCGAGGTATAAGAGAATCGCTGACCAGAGAGCAGTGTTGACTGAGTAGGAACTGTGTAGCTGTAGCAGTAAGTTGTTCTAGTCTGCGCTAGTCTGCAGTCGGCTCTGGTCTGGTATAGTGTATCGTGTTGGCTGGGCTGGTCGCAGTGCAGCGATGCCGGAGCCTGAGTATTATTGTATAAGGTAAAAAGCAGCCTCGCGCATATCTAGTAATGTTATCTGAATTCCCATGCAAATGTTTTAAAAATGTGCTAATAATAATCTTTGTCATATAAAGTAATTTTTTTACAAGCATTCATTTCAATTCAAAGAATTTACTAATTTCTCCAATCCATGATCATTCCGATTGTTGCAAAAGAAAAATCAGTTGCTTCCTTTCATAAATGATAAATCCATAGGCCAGCATTGCACAGAGCTGTGCCGGAAAAATTTATTGTAAGAGCAGATATTTGGCGACTTTATTGAGGTAAGAATTTTTGCTTTTTTATTCAGAATGATCTTACAGGGCCATGACGCAGCACTGCTGTCGTCCAAAATTTACCAGGTTACTGAATTTATTTTTTATTACGAGGTTTAAGAATTTTTCTGTTTCGAGCTTACATTAAATGAGAAAAGAATTTTGTGTGTACATTAAATGGGAAACAAATTTTGTGTGGATGTTAAATGTGAAAGAATGAATTTTGTGGGGAGGTTACACTAAAATTAGAATCACTATCCATAATATTTATTTTATTATTTTTTGTGGAGAGGTTACAAGCTGCTCGACGTAATTTGGCATAAAGAACGCTTTCCCGGCTGAAGAAGTGAGACAGTTTAGAAAGCACTGCGCGTGTGAAATTCGGCTTTATATTTTCTCACATGATGTACTGCCCACTATGGATGAAGGGCAATAGGCATATTCCATATTCCTAGATTTCCGAAAATCATTTGACACAGTGCCGTACTGCAGCCTGTTAACGTAGGTACGAGCATGTGGCATATGTTCCCAGATATGTGAGTGGAAAAAATACTTATTAAGTAATAGAACCCATTATGTTGTTCTTGACGGCGAGTGTTCATCAGAGACAACCTTATCATCAGGAGTGCCCCAGGGGAGGTGTGATAGTAACGCTATTATTTTCTGTATGCAAAAATGATCTGGCAGACAGGATGGCCAGTAATTAGCGGTGGTTTGCTAATGATGCTGTGTTTCGAAGATGAGTGACTGTAAGACGATCAAGATGATACAGACAAAATTTCCACTTGGGAAAAATGTAAGTTCTTGCGGATGATTAGAAAAACAAACCCGTAATGTTTGGATACAGCATTAGCAGTGTCCTGCTCAGCACAGCCAAATCTTTTAAATATTTGGCGTAACATTTCAGAGTGATATGAAATGGAAAGAGTATGTGTGGACTGTGGTAGCGAAGGTGAGTGGTGGACTTCGATTTATTGGGAGAATTTTAGAAAAGTGTGGTTCAACTGTAAAGGAGACCTCATATAGGGCGTTAGTGGAACATATTCGTGAGTTTTCTTCAAGTGTTTGGTAACCGCGCCAGGTCGAATTAAAGGAAGAGACAGAAGTAGTTCAGAGGTGGGCTGCTATATTTGTTACCGATAGGTTCGAACAGCACGCAAGTGTTACGGAGATGGGATCCCTGGAGGTAAGGCGACGTCCTTTTCGTGGAACACTACTGAGAAAAATTAGAAAACCAGCATTTGAAGTTTATTGCAAAACGATCCTACTGCAGCCATCACACATTTCACTCAAGGACCACGAAGATACAAGAAATTAGGGCTCATACGGAGGCATATAGACGATCGTTTTTCCTCCACTACCTCCGCGAATGGAACAGGAAAGGAAACGACAGTTAAGGTAGAGGGTTCCCTCCACCATGCACCGAATCTGGCAAGCGGCTATGTACGTAGTTGTAGATGTAGGTGTAGATACTATAAGTAGGCTGTTTAGGTTTTTTTATTGGTAACGCCACCTCTGTATAAAAATCACTGGCTGTGCTGTGTGCAGTCGGTGTCTAGTTTGCATTGTTGTCTGCCATTGTAGTGTTAGGCAGCTGGCTGTGAACAGCGCGTAGCGTTGCACAGTTGGAGGTGAGCCGCCAGCAGTGGTGGATGTGGGGAGAGAGACGGCGGAGTTTTGTAATTTGTCATGAACTGATATATATATTATGACTATTAAGGTAAATACATTGTTTGTTCTCTATTAAAATCTTTCATTTGCTAACTATGCCTATCAGTAGTTAGCGCCTTCCATAGTTTGAATCTTTCATTTAGCTGGCAGTAGTGGCGCTCGCTGTATTGCAGTAGTTCGAGTAACCAAGATTTTTGTGAGGTAAGCGATTTGTGAAACGCATAGGTTAATGTTAGTAAGGGCCATTCTTTTGTAGGGATTTCTGAAAGTCAGATTGCGTTGCGCTATAAATATTGTGTGTCAGGTTAAGCACAGTCATGAATAATTGTTTTAAAAAGGGGACGTTTCATAAATCTGACAAGCGGCTATGTACGTAGATATAGATGTAGGTGTAGATACCTGTCTTAGAACGAAGTACAACCTACTGTTCAATCTATACATCGAAAAAATAATAAAGGAAATAAAAGAAAGGTTCAAGAAGGAATTAAAATTCAGGATGAAGGGATACCAGTGATAAGATCGCTAATGGCATTGCTATCCTCAATCAAAGTGAAGAAGAAATACAGGATCTGCTGAATGGAATAAATTGTCTAGTTGGTGCAGAATGTGGACTGAGAGCAAATCGAGGAAAGACGAAAGTAATGAGAAGTAGCAGAAAAGAGAACAGGGGAGAAACTTAAAATCAGGACTGAGATCACGAAGTAGATGAAGTTAAGGAAGTCGGCTAGCTAGGCAGCAAAATAACCAATGATGGGCGAAACAAGGAGGACATCAAGAGCAGACTAGCACTGGCGGATAGGTGATTCCTGCCAAGAGAAGTCTACTAGTATCAAACATAGGCCTTAATTTGAGGAAGAAATCTCTGAGAGTGTACGTTTGGAGCACAACATTGAATGGTAGTGAAACATGAACGGGTGGAAATCGGAACAGAAGAGAATCGAAGTATTTGATGTATGGTGCTACAGTAGAATGTTGGAAATTAGGTAGTTCAAATGGCTCTGAGCACCGTGAGACTTACATCTGAGGTCATCAATCCCTAAAAATTAGAACTACTTAAACCTAACTAACCTAAGGACATCACACACATCCATGCGCGAGACAGGATTGGAACCTGCGACCGTAGCGGTCGCGCGGTTCCAAACTGAAGCGCCTAGAACCGCTCGGCCACAGCGGCCGGTAATTAGGTGGACTGATAAGGCAAGGAATGAAGATGTTCTCCGCAGAATCGACGTGGAAAGGAATGTATGGAAAATACTGACAAGAAGAAGAGACAGTATGGTAAGTCATCAGGGAATAACTTCTATGGCACTAGAGGGACGTGTGGAAGGTAAAAACTGCAGAGGAAAACAGAGATTGGAATACATCCATCAAATAATTGGAGACGTACGTTGGAAGTGCTACTCTGAGATGAAGAGGTTGCCAAGGAGTGAAATTCTTGGAGGGCCGAATCGCCAAATCAGGCAAGTCAGAAGCCTGATGGCACAGTACCTTATAAATACCACCGAGCGAGGTGGCGCAGTGGTTAGACACTGGACTCGCATTCGGGAGGACGACGGTTCAATCCCGCGTCCGGCCATCCTGATTTAGGTTTTCCGTGGTTTCCCTAAATCACTCCAGGCAAATGCTGGGATGGTTCCTCTGAAAGGGCACGGCCGACTTCCTTCCCCATCCTTCCCTAATCCGATGAGACCGATGACCTAGTTGTCTGGTCTCCTTCCCGAAACAACCCAACCCCTTATAAATGAAGGACGCCTCATTTCTTTTTTGTCTATGAGCCCATACGAAATTCAAATGCAACACAGTAGTAAAGGGGTATAGAAGCACAGCTCGCAGACAGGTATTTGTCAGAAGAACAGATTACTAAGTAGTATAAATGATATAAAATTATCTTTGGTGGTGGGTATTTGACGCGATGGAAGTTAGAGAATGAACTTTAAAAGTTCCAGAGACCTGTAATGACAAGTAATTCTTAAAGAAAGTCTGTAAAAACATGCACAAAAATGCACTGTTTACTGCTACTTTCATTTCATGTTTGTCGGAAACTATGGGACATACGCTAACTGGAAGAAAAAGCTGACGTAAGAAGTCTTTGCGTACCTGGGCAACGTGAGCGACTTCCACTGGTCGACGGTGAGGTTTGCCTCGTCTCTGCCTGGAACATGGCACCAGTGGTTGGGGGCAGTGAGCGCCATCACGATATTCACGTAGTTCATCCCCATGGCACATGGCAGCAGAAAGTTGTAGATAAATAGAAACAGCTTCTGGAAGCGGCCAAATCCTCCCGCCTGCAAAAAGCATACACGAAAATTAATCAAATACAAGCTCCTGACTTTCGAATTAATGCTGATCCGCAAGTTTATGAACAACCGAAAACTCAGATAATCCAGAATACACATGTTTTTACCGGAAATTGCTATTTAATGTCGTTAAGAAACGTTCTACATTTCAGTGTTTAAGGCTATTGCATTAAACGCGCTTCTCGACGAAAGCAATGGTCTGGACATTGTCGACTATTGTCTCCTAGGGAAAGGGATAGGCAAACATAAAGACCGAAAATCAGCAGTGGGCACATTGCAACGATAGATTCTCAAAGACACTCTCTTCTGCCTGCTGTCGTGATGGCGGAGTGTCGATCTGACGCGAAACTCTGTCTTGTGATTGTGAAAAGGGGCACACTTATCTGACTTCGTTTTGAGTTATGGTCTGTCTGTTGCTGACTCTGCACGTTTTTGCTGCATTTACATGATTGTACACTAGTAGCTTTTCAGATTGTGGTGCATCTGATCTCTTTCCCCGATATGTTTTGCAGTTCTCTTCCATGTCGTCAATGTTAGGTCTTCGTTCGCGCACTAGGCGTCTTTAGAATATACGGTTGAAATAATGTTTCAGGTATTAATATCTAATATGTAATGATTTTCTTTTGCCTATTGCATCCGGCGGTTATACAGAGTGTTACAAAAAGCTGCGGCCAAACTTTCAGGAAACATTCCTCACACACAAAGAAAGAAAATATGTTATGTGGACATGTGTCCGGAAACGCTTACTTTCCATGTTAGAGCTCATTTTATTACTTCTCTTCAAGTCACATTAATCATGGAATGGAAACACACAGCAACAGAACGTACCAGCGTGACTTCAAACACTTTGTTACAGGAAATGTTCAAAATGTCCTCCGTTAGCGAGGATACATGCATCCACCCTGCGTCGCATGGAATCCCTGATGCGCTGATGCAGCCCTGGAGAATGGCGTATTGTATCACAGCCGTCCACACTACGAGCACGAAGAGTCTCTACATTTGGTACCGGGGTTGCGTAGACAAGAGCTTTCAAATGCCCCCATAAATGAAAGTCAAGAGGGTTGAGTTCAGGAGAGCGTGGAGGCCACGGAATTGGTCCGCCTCTACCAATCCATCGGTCACCGAATCTGTTGTTGAGAAGCGTACGAACACTTCGACTGAAATGTGCAGGAGCTCCATCGTGCATGAACCACATGTTGTCTCGTACTTGTAAAGGCACATGTTCTAGCAGCACAGGTAGAGTAACCCGTATGAAATCATGATAACGTGCTCCATTGAGCGTAGGTGGAAGAACATGGGGCCCAACAATGCCTGCCCAAACGTTCACAGAACATCTGTGTTGATGACGTGATTGCACAATTGCGTGCGGATTCTCGTCAGCCCACACATGTTGATTGTGAAAATTTACAATTTGATCACGTTGGAGTACATACTGACGAAACTAAAATGAGCTCTAACATGGAAATTAAGCGTTTCCGGACACATGTCCCCATAACATCTTTTCTTTATTTGTGTGTGAGGAATGTTTCCTGAAATTTTGGCCGTACCTTATTGTAACAGCCTGTATGTGATCGTACACTAGTAGCTTTTCAGATTGTGGTGCATCTGATTTCTTTCCCCTATATATTTTGCAGTTCTCTTACATGTTGTCAATGTTAGGTCTTCGTTCGCGCATTCGGCGTCTTTAGAATATACGGCTGAAATGATGTTTCAGGTATTAATATCTAATATGTGGTGATTTTCTTTTATTGCATTCGGCGGCGATATAAAGCCTCGTGGCCTGAGGAAAATATACAGGGCTATTCAAAAAGAAGGAACAGATTTCAAACATTTATTACTCCCAAACTACAAAAGATACAAGCACAATTCCAACCTTCCTGGAAAGAGAAACTTTCAAATTTTTATGCATGCAATGTGATCACCATGCGTTACACGACAAATATCAGAACGGTGGATCATTTCCTGCCACACGCAAAGCAGATGGTCTCTCCTTACCAAATCACAACTTCACCAATGCGATGTCGCCGACTTTCAAGAGTGTCAGGCATAGGGGGAGACAAAAACGCGGTCTTTTACGTAACCACACAGATAAAAGTCATAAGGTGTGAGATGTGGAGAACTGGGAGGCTATCGTCGATGAAATTCGTCTTCTGTTCCTCCTCTTCCAATCCAGAATACTGGATTTGCTTAGAGAATTTTTGTAAGCACGTCCGACGTTACCTGAATGACACCATTCCAGGACGTTTGCTTGGAAGCGGAGGACCAGAAGATGAACTTCACTGACGGTGACCTCGCAGATCTACAGACCTCACACCTAACGACTTTTGTCTGTGGGGTTACGT
Organism: Schistocerca piceifrons; assembly: GCF_021461385.2. Classification (NCBI taxonomy): domain Eukaryota; kingdom Metazoa; phylum Arthropoda; class Insecta; order Orthoptera; family Acrididae; genus Schistocerca; species Schistocerca piceifrons. The sequence goes on from NC_060139.1 coordinate 896,221,126, forward strand.
GAAAGACCACGTTTGTATCCCCCTGTCTGACACTCTTGGAAGTTTGCGACATTGCACTGTTCAAGCTGTGAATTCGGTAAATAGAGACCAGGTGCTTCGTGTGTGGCGGAAAATGAGCCACCGTTTTGATACTTGTCGTGCAACACATGGTGCTCACATTTAATACAGAAAAATTTTAACTTTTGTCTTTCCAGGAACGTTGAAATTGTGTTTGGATCTTTTGTAGTTTGGAAGCAAAAAATTTTTGAAATTTGTTCCTTCTTTTCAAATAGCCCTTTATTTGTACATGAAATATGTTATCTTGTACTCAAATACTCGTCATTGTAATACTCTGAGTATAACTGAGATTTTTATGAGCTTGTTATCATTTTTCCTGATTTTTGTTCAAGTTAATCTTCCACATGTTCCATACGTCCACACGAATTCACTCAACAGACATTTTCTCAAAACGTACAACATTCATTTTAAATGTATTGTAAGCTGTGATGAAATGTGCTGCCTTGAGCAGAGACCGCAGTTTTATTAAATAAAATGTTTACTTATGTACCAAAATTTGTGCTGCAATTAACTCGAGACGTGAACCAGCGGAGACGGAGACATCGATATAACACCCGTTGCCACACTAGTCCAGGGCTTTCAGTTTACTGTTAGATGAAGAAGGGCACAGATTGCAAAAACACTTGCATTGCACGAATTGTAACCATAAGATGCAATTCCGTTAAGTGCATATTTAGTACCTTCATGAGGTCTACAGAGAAAATTCTAATTTCAGTTTTGTCGTGCTTAATCCTGGTTAAATTCCTCCTCCTCCCCTTTTTATTACTTCGTTCCTCTTTTCTAAAGTTCTTGGCACTCCGAAACTTTAATATTTTCAGTCACATTGCATTTAATAATATATGGGTCAGACTCGATATAAAGTGTAATAGTTCAGGGCACACCATTTAATGATTGAATTGGCTGATGATGATGATGATGATGATGAGTTCAGGGCATAAAAACCATTTTCATAAATTCTTATAGATTCGCAGGTTCAACTAGGAGGGCAGGCTTTCAACTCGAAGAGGAAATAGGAAACAACGAAAAACTGTATCCGACGGTGGGATTTGGGCCGAAATGTCTTCTGGTAGTAAAACAAGAGTCACATGCATAGTTGTGTATCCCAAACTAAAATTTTTGTTCCAGTTAAAACAGAATTAATCAGGTTTCGTTATTTTTTTTAATTGTGCAGATAATCAGCAAAGCAGATATTCAGAAGCTTCCTGTGCGAAGGAAGCAGAGATCAAATAAAGGCAGCCATGCTTACTGCAAGCATACCACTCTTTTACACACAGTTGGGTGATACAAGGGCTTCATAAGGTGTGTGATCCACCAAAAGTTCTGTGGGTACCATGGTGTCGACGGGGCGGTCACACACATCTCGCACTGCCCGAATACTGTTTTTAGTGTTGTTGCAGGAACTTCCTGATAACTGACTGAATTGCAGGCATGAATACGTTGTCCAAATTAAAACGTCCTTAACAGAGTGTGGGTACTGTGTAGCGAATAAAAACGTTTCACTCACTTTTGCTAAGTGCAGTGACAGATTGATTCGAGAATGCGTTCGAGAATTTACTAAGTTCTGAGCATCAGGCCGCTTTTCAAAGCCCACCATATGGACTGTGGAAGAAGTTACTAGTTAACACAAAAAAATTTACGCCAATAGACCTGTGGCACCAAAAATTTCAAATAACTTTAGTAGTTACAAAGGCGCCCCAGTAACTGACATCACGCATCTGCAAAGGTCTTATCTCTACGACATCGCTTCACCAAACGATTTATCCCAATATGGCACGTAACTGATGCTGAGACACTGATTTCTCCTACATATTAAAATACGCCAATTTCATCGCTCCCTGTAGGTAAATGCCCCGCGGGGTAGCCGTGCGGTGTGAGGCGTCTTCAAATGGTTCAAATGGCTCTGAGCACTATGGGACTTAACTTCTGAGGTCATCAGTCCCCTAGAACTTAGAACTACTTAAAGCTAACCAACCTAAGGACATCACACACATCCATGCCCGAGGCAGGATTCGAACCTGCGACCGTTCCGGTTGCTCAAGCGCCTAGAACCGCTCGGCCACCCCGGCCGGCAGAGGCGTCTTGTCACGGTTCGTGGGCTCCCCCTCGGTGGTTCGAGTCCTCCCTCTGGCTTGGGTGTGTGTGTTATCCTTAATTTAAGTTAGTTTAATTAGTGTGTAAGCCTAGGGACCGATGACCTCAGCAGTTACGTCCCATAGTCCTTACCACAAATTTCCAAATTTAAAGCTAAATCTTGTGTAGTGTATCTCGTCGCTCACTTGTAGATTTTTTAATGAAGAACAGCAAATGTTATACTTACCGTTACCACAAGTGATACGTACGCAGTAGAACTAGAATATCACCAGCTTCTTCGTGATGTCATTGCTTTTACGCTGAGGTACAGTCGTGGACAAAACGAGCGAGACCCCTCGCCTTTTCGTTATGCTTATGTGACCGCTTATGTGACAATCATTCGGGATGTTTATCGAAATAACAAAATACTGTTATTAGCGAGTTAATGTAGTAGGATAATTCTGCACCACCCCAGGAAATAAACGGCTACATACCTGCCAAACGGATTCTACAATGTTTCGAATTCTCCATTAGACTCGCCACAGCCAGAAAACGTTCATTAACCGAAATGTTTCTTACACTAGCTATCAATGGGAATGCTCGTACATCTAAAACGCGGTGGCATTAATATTGGGATCTGAATTACCACGTGTGTAGGCAAATGGATTTTATTTGCATTCCTGTAAATGTGATTTGGATCGAAAGCGTAGCTACGATTAATATGCAGATGTATTTACTGTAACTAGAGCATTTCGAATAAAGAGTACGGGGAATTATTTATCTGGCCCTCATCTTCAGTAAGTGTCGTAGCTATTTTCGTTGTTAGGATTTCGTAACCTAAATCGGTAAAAGTGGAATCCTACTAGTCTCACTTTCTTGACCGTCTATCTGTCTACCCAACCCTTAAAACCCGTTTACCTAGAGTACGGGTAGACATAGTAAGCGGAAATCTATCGCACTTCCTGCATTATACGGTCCCTTGGTGGCATAAAAAGTGAGTTTCTATGTCAACGCAGTCCAAAGATACGGCCATTTATGTAAAGAAAATGTACGCGAAAGGTAAAAAAAATGCTTCTAAGAACTATGCGACCAAACTGCGTAAGTCATCAGTTCGATAGACCTAAACTACTTAAACTTACCTAATCTAAGAACATCACACACATCCATGCCCGAGGTAGGATTCCAACCTGCGACTGAAGCAGCCGCGCGTTTCGTGACTGAAGCGCCTAGTACCGCTCGGCCACCAAATCCGCCGAAACCCTTTTCACCTCATGCGTAATGATAATATGTACTGTCTAGTGAGGATAAAATGTATTCGCCAGCAACTCAGATCGTTTGGTCACAGAACTTTTACGAAGCTACATATTTTGTTCGAAGTCGTCTGCAATATCTACTTATGAACACCCTAGGAATGTCGTATGCGATATCCACTTCTGAAGACGCTAACAGATACTGCGGTACCATAACAAGTAGTTAAGAATTTATTGTTAATGGTCCAACAGTTGTCGGTGATTGAAATTTCGTGAAAAGATCTCGCGGCAACGTAAAACTCTTTTGTTTTCATGAAAGTCACCCCAACTCGCTTATTAAATCTTGGACTCTCCCCTATTTCATGACATTAGAAATCGTGCTACCGTTTCTTGGACGTTTTTGGCGTGCACCGTCAATCACGTCTGTCAAGCATCCCATACCGCGCAGGAATACTATAGCAGTGGACGGACAAACGTGGTGTAGGCAGTTATTTCAGTAGACCTGGTGTTTATTCTTAGTGTGCGGCCAATAAATCGCAGTCTTTCGTTTGCCTTCCCCACAAAAGTATGTTTGCGATCTTTCCAGTTTAAGTTTTATTGGATACTGAAATGAACTGACAGTTCTTCGACTTGTGTTTTTTCATGTAACCGAAAGTTAATTATTGTTACTGGACGCAGCTTTCGTGTTTAGTGCATTCCTCATACAATAGAGTTCACTCCTCGTACACCACACGTAACTGTTTCAAAGTATTAAATTGTTACCGATGTTACCAAGTTTCAGTGGTCATCTAAACTTGCCATTCTGAAATAAAGGAAAATATTATAGCGAAGTATGGCAACTAAGAAGCGGACTATCCAAATAAACAAACATTTCCGGTTCAAGTCGTTGCAGTAGGTCTACTATACAGTAACGTAAATTAGGAGAAAAGTCCATTAGTAGATCGTTATCAGGAAAACCAGCCCTCATAATGCAAACTGCCACTACGAGAACCAAAGATTCCAAACATGTCAATGAGTAGTCGAGGAAGTGGACGCATTCTGTCTACTGAATCGCAACGCACACCACTTCCGGGGGACCCGCCAAGTGTCATACCCCGATCTTGCTGAAAATTCGCTCAGTGAAAGAGGGGACAAAATAAGCGAACACGTGTCTCGGCTTATCTGCATACACTCGACCGCTTCTGTGCTGTTGCCATAGTATAGATACTAGTGTGTAAGGATTCAATTGAAGCGGTGGCTCAGCGGCTACCGTCGCAACTTCAGAACTTCACGCTGCGAGTTCGAAATCCGCTTGTTCCTGTTTTTCCCTCACTCTCTGAATTATCTACGAATGTTTATTCCAATTTGTGTTGAAATAATGTTGTAGTTATTCGACAACTAATTTACTGTGTAATGAAAGAAGTTAGAAAAATAAATGAATGAGAAAATGATGTGAACTATTTGTGTATGTCCTTGCAACCTTGCAGGTTGTAAGGAGTTTCAAAAATATTTCACACTGATTTCTCATTCATTTATTATCTTTTTAAATTCATTAATCACACGGAAAGCTAATTGACGAATAACGACAACATTATTTCAACATAAACTGGAAAAAACATTCGTAGATAATTCTGATAGAGAGAGAGGAAAAAATAATAATAATAGAAACCATTATGGTCTCGAACTTGGGAATCAAAATTGAGAAGGAACGACGGTAGCCACTGAGCCACCGCTTCAATTGCATTCTCGGGCGCAAAAAGGTATCTGAACTATAGCAACATCACGTTGATAACTTATATCGTCGTTTTCTCGGCAACGGTCGAGTGTCTGCAGATAAGCCGAAACACATGTTCGCTTATTTTGTCCTCTCCTTCACTGAGCACAGTTTCCGGACAATCAGCCTATGGCACCTGGCGAGTTCCCCTCGTTAGTCGAGTCGCTTCCCACGCCCGGCGAGAACTATGTATGCCTCAGCGTAAACTGTGCCACTTGGAAACACGGCGAGCGGGGGTAAACAAGTTTTCCTTCTTATAAGGCAACCTTCTACAGCTAAAATTCACTGAGTGCTCTTCAGGTTGCCTCAGATATTTCAGAAAACGTTTCTTGCGTTAGGCCTGCCGTATATGCAAAACGTAAACATTTCATTTCATGTAATATTTATCAAGATAAGACATGACAAGAGCGGACCATTCCCTTCAGAGAAAAATTACAGATTCTAATTTGCTCCACTATGTAATTACACGGGTACGGACTTTCGATCTTTCGTTTATGCCATCGATTTCGTGTTACACATTCTTGGCCATTGCGTTGTGGCTGCAGTCGTGGAGAAGGCAGTCTCTTTCCTACTAGCGCTGTTTTCGCAGCAGATATTAACCGCGACGAATCATTCAGTCAACGCTAAATGGCCCATCTGGCTAAGGCAGACAAGGGCGCTATAATAGTACTCCATGCAGAGGGATTTTCAAATGGCTAAATAGCAAGAACTATGGGTCTTCAAAAGTCGATGGCAGCCAGGTGGATTAGACGAAAGGAAGAGGGTGGTAACCTGAATGGAAGGCCTCATAGCGGTCGCCGCAAAACAACAGCAGCTCAGGATCGGCAGATACGCCGTTTCCGTGAGAATCACCCATTTGTCAACGCACGACAAATTCAGCAGACTTTGGGTCTCAATGTTAGCAGTAAGCCCGTCACTCGTACAAGGGAAGGTGAACTGAGAGCAAGAAGCGCTGCTGTGAACGAGACATTGACTGTTTCCCACCGAGCTTTTGATGCTGCAAATGTCGACAAACCTCTCCAGTTCTGGAGGCGAGTGATTTTCAAGGATGAAAAAGTTTTCTCTACGGCATCAACCGGAAAAGTACTTGTTTACCGACCAAAAGGTGCTAAGTATAATCCAAAACATATTTACAGTTACCGAAGGAGAGGCAGGGAGTCGGTACAGTGTAGGCATGGATATCGAGCGAAGGGTGTGGGCTCCTTTGGAAAGTGGAAAGAAGACTCGATGCGCCCAATTACGTATCATTCTGGAAAACGTGATGTTACCTTCTGCGACAGAGGGTTTGGTGATGATCAGATCATGTTCCAACAAGATCGCTCGCCTATTCATATGTCACGGGTGGTTAAGAGGTGGTTCGAAGACCACAGCAATATTTCTGTAATGGAATGGCCACCTAAAGGAGCTGACATGAATCCAATTGAGAATATTTGGGCAGAAATTGTCAGAGCACCACGGGAAATGGGACAGTCACCGTCGACTCGCCGACAGCTTTCTGATGTGATTCATGACGCTTGGAATGAGTTACTTGAATCTCCTAGTTATGTGGCTAGAGTTTTGGGCTTAATGCCCAACAGACTTCGAGCCGTTGTGGAAGCCGAAGGAGGCTATATGCGATAATAAGCAGCGTCAGCAGAGGTGGTTTTTTTTTCAGACCTTAGCCAATCAGCTGCAACAGATGTTTCAAGTTATTTTTTTTACAGACGTATATTTTATATAATTTTAAGGAAACGCAGTAAGTGGAATCTGGACAAACAAATTAATTCACAACAAGGTATGTAAGATTTAATTTGCTAAGAGAAGAAATATTCATATATTCATGCAGTCTCTAAAAAGCACATGACACACGTGTATATGCAAGAAGGGTAAAAAGCAATTCAGCACAAATGAAAAATATTGAGGAGAAGCTCGCCGATGAAGGCGTGATTGGAGAGCGAAGGTTGGGCTAGAAGGGGAGGAAAGAAGGCCCGAAGAAGAAGAGAAAAATCAGATACCCAACAGACTTCGAGTCGTTGTCGCAGCAGAGGGCAGTTGGTACATGCGATTCGGAGCAACAGTAGAAGAATAGTTTTATTTCCTGATTTTTGAGGCTTTATTTTGTGACCACTAAAGAGTGCTGCTTCGTGAGACTCGCTGTTTGTCCACATGTGGCTAAACATCAGAGGTGTAAAAAATTGTGAGAGTTGCCGAAGTTCTCTGGAACAGTAACGTTTTTCAGAAAAGAAGATGATTTTTGGATCATTTCATTTTAACCATTCACAGTATACTTTGAGGTTCTAATCTATGATTTCATTTTGTTATTATGAATCTTTTCTTCGGTGAAAGTGAACGGTAGTAAGTTACAAGATATAAAGAATATCTGGAAGTTTTTAATTTGTGGAATAGCGTATGTAACAGTCAATATTTTCAACAAATCTGTAGTTATAGGACATATTAAGAAGCAAGTCAAAAATGGCATTGTGGAAAAATCAGGTTGGTCTCTAAAGGGTGACGACGGTCAAATAGCAAATACAAAACTATGGGTAACAACTATTGTTGATAGTGAGGAGCTATAATCGACATGCGACTATTCTGTTACTGTATTTCTGAATTTTATCGTCGATCCTAGGACTGAAACCAATACTCTGTTTTACATAAAGAATATAACCTTTAAAATTTACGTAGCAGCGCAGAATTGTAATACACAGTGTAGAGATCAGGAACCTAATTCCACTCCCTTTAATTTTATTATCACGGATGACACTGAGACAGTAAATAACAAGAGGAATAACAAAACTCTCAGAATCAATATAGAGAATTCAAGTGTCCAGTAGATTCAAAAGTTTGCTATAGTAGTCAGACAAAGTTTGAAACTAGGACTAGCAAGGTAAAACATTTTTCCACAAATTGCAAATTGGAGGGCGAAGAGCAAGTTACATAAATAAGGACGACAACGAACGTTTTTCAAGTAGACTGATCACTGTAGGCATCCAACGCTTTTATTTTGTGTTTCATGCACAGTATGTAAACTGGCAACGCCACCGACACACAATACCACTAAGCTATGTAGCAACTGTTGCAAAACAGAGCATCCTCGTTGTCCATGTGATGGATGAGACGACTAATTCGCAACATAAATGTCAATGTAAGCAGCAGTTTCTGTTGGAACGTGTTTCCTGGACCAAATATAATACATTTTCTACGTCTTCAGTGCGAATCATGTAGCAAATGTAATTTAAAGGACATAAAAATATCGAGTGGATTTACTAACATAATTATGAACCACACAAGAACGTAAATCGATGGTCACATAGTTGTCAAACGAATTCTGCAGTGTTGCCATTGTGCGTTAGACTAGCAGCAGGAAGAAAACGTTCTCTCAGCTGATGTGCTGGGACAGAACTAGCGAAGCTCGCGCTTCGAAGATGCCACAGCATCATCTGCCACCACATCGTGGGAAACGAAATCCCTCAAGTACAAGCCAATGTGTTGTATTCGCATATCAGTAACTGTGACTTGGCGCTAAACTGTGGTTATGGGTAGTACGTATGCTCAGATTGCGATTCTAACATCATAAATAAAGACAAGGGGAAATGAATTAGGCGTCCTTTCTCTTCCGTAACATCAAGTATATTTTAGTTATTCTATCTTAAATGAACTGCGCAGCAAATCATACACCAGAAGTGAACAACTTTTTAGCAACACCAGATGATATTAACAGCTTGCCGGCGCGGGTTAGCCGTGCGTTCAAAGTCGTCGTATCGCAGACCGCGCGGCTGCTTGCGCCGTCAGTTCGAATCCTTCCCCGCGCATGGATGTGTGTTAGGTTAGGTAGGTTTAAGTAGTTCTAGGTCTAGGGGACTGATGACCTAAGCAGTTTGGTCGCATAATTATCAGAGCCATTTTTTTACTTTTAGCGTAAATTTTCTTTACATAAGCGGCCGTATCTTTAGATTGAGTTGACATAGAAGCTCACTTTTTTATACCACCAAGGGACCGTATAACGCAGGAAGTGCAATATATTTCCGATTATTATGTCTATCCGTACTCTAGGTAAATGGGTTTTAAGGGTTGGGTAGACAGAGAGACGGTCAAGAAAGTGAGACTAACAACGGAAATACCTACGACACTTACCGAAGGTGAGGGCCGTATGAATAATTCCCCGTGCTCTTTATTCGAAATGTTCTAGTTACAGTCGATACAGCAGCAATTAATCGTAGCTACGATTTCGATACAAATCACTTTTACAGGAATGCAAATAAAATCCATTTGCCTACATACGGGGTAATTCCGATTCCAGTATTAATGCCACCGCATTTTAGATGTACGAGCATCCCCATTGCTAGCTAGGGTAAGAAACATTTCCGCTAATGAACGTTTTCTGGTTGTGGAGAGTCTACTGGAGAATTCGAAACATTGTAGAATCCGTTTGGCAGGTATGTAGCCGTTTATTTCCTGGGGTGGTGCAGAATTATCCTACTACATTAACTCGCTAATAACAGTATTTTGTTATTTTGATAAACTTCCCGAATGATTGTCATATAAGCGGTGACATGAGGGAAGAAAATTCATGTTTTTGAGTCCAGAAAACTCTATGCAACAGAAACTGCAGAACAATTCGCCATTTTCATTGTGAAACTGCCTGCTTTTTCATGTCTGGGGTAGTAATAGAGGGCTGTTTGCCTGGGCTGTCTGATAGCGTAGTGAAAGGTGTTTGCTACTGCAAGGGAGGTCTGGTTTGTTTTCGGTTCTAATCTCGATGGAGGAGGAGGAGGAGGATATTGGTGTTTAACGTCCGGTCGACAACGAGGTCATTAGAGACGGAGCACAAGCTCGGATTAGGGAAGGATGGGGAAGGAAGTCGGCCGTGCCCTTTGAAATGACCCATCCCGGCATTTGCCTGGAGTGATCTATGGAAATCACGGAAAATCTAAATCAGGATGGCCGGACGCGGGATTGAACCGTCGTCCTCCCGAATGCGAGTCCAGTGTGCTAACCACTGCGTCATCTCGCTCGATGGAGGCAGATAGACTATCAGTAAAGCGATTTTAAGAAATTCTCGCGCCCCCAATACGTTTTATTGCTACCTTTATTCTGCATCGGCGCCCTGTGGATGTCAATAAGAAACTCCTGTAGAATTTCATACCTGTTACAGCCTACTTTTTCCGCTTCTGTCAATAACTGAATTGACTTCAGTGTGGCACTGAATCATTTTTAACTGAATTTCGTTATAAATCTTCACGCATAGCTTAATTGGCACACTTTCATGGTAGTTCAGAAACGGTAATCCAGTATAACTGGTCTGAACGTTGACACAGACCGTTTCGCGGCCGAATGCGCATAATATTTTGCTAATTCGTAACGATCTTGGTTACTTCGTCTTACTAAAACAGTTATGTTATCTCGATAAGCTGAAATTCATTTTCATTTGTAAAGTTCGTACTAATTAGCGTTTCGTCTTTCATTTATATCTTATATTTACGTGTTGTGTTTAACACACAAATCAGCATTAATATAGTCTTACACATGATTGAAAACAGTCTGACAAAGTTCGGATGGTTTGTGAATCTCACGCCTGTGCATAGTATGTTAGTAGCACTTTGTCGCCTTTCCTATTATGCTGTGTAGCGGACATTAAAGGTGTGCGGATCAGCATAACGAAAAGGCGAGGGGTCTCGCTCGTTTTGTCCACGGCTGTACATAGTATGTGATTTATTTCGCTATCATTACGATCAGTTTGCAAAAAATATAGTTATTTTCCATTGACTATTTAAACCCAAGATCATTACACATTCTCAGGTCGCTATTCCGATATACTATCCCATATTGCCATTATAACTTTTATTTTATTTTTACATATTATTACTTTGTATTTAAATCATGTTTTAATCATCAGAGTGAACATTCTGCCTTATTATCCAATTTGTACTAATTTGACAACAACTCTGACTTTCAATAGTGTTATGAGCGCTTTCTGTGGCCACTTTGCTACGAATAATTCAGGCATTTTTAAGTTGTGTATGTTCTGATCACTTCGGGCATTTTGATGTTTTTAATATCTACTGGCGAACCCAGCAATGCTGCACTGTTGCTACATAATTATGGGTATAGGAATTACGTCCTTATTTCCTTCTCCGCCCTCTTTGTCCATCTCATCTTCCACCTCCTCTTTATCCATCTCCACCTTCTCCTCATCTCTCTGCCCATCACCACCTAATCCCTCCCCCTGTCCATCTTCTCGTCCCCCCGCCCTATCTTTCTTCACTTCCTCCACCCTCTCTCTGTCCGTCTCCTCCTTACCCTTCTTTTTATCTATTTCCTCTAACCCCCTCTCTGTCCATCTCCACTTCTCCCCTCTCTCTGACCTTGAGCACTGTTAATTGGGAATCGAAGTCGCTTAAAATGAAAAGGTCGGTTGTATACGGGGTATGACAGACTTCCCTTTCTGCTGTATCTGTGAGCATAGTACCTTCAGCTACATTATTTCGCATAGCATTTGAATCTACGAACTGGTAGGATAACAAAGTTTCAGACGATTCAGATTTCGTAGTAGCGTTCTAATCATAAACCGATAAGCCATTAATCATAAACCAATAAGCCATAAACATAACTTTCGTGTTTTCTGTCGGAGCCAACTGCGAGGAAGACAACAAAGCAGCACGTAGATATGTACACAATATCCGTTGAAAATTATATATAAGGAGAAAGAATATGTATGGAAGAAAGAGTTTGGCTAATGTTTAAATTCCCTGGTATTGTAGTTTAAACTGACTGCACCAAAGAAAATGGAACTGCATTTTTCACAGCACAGCATACAAAACATTTTCTTTCCCGCAGCCAGTTTTAACAGAAAACCTTTACATTGTTGTTTAAAAAAATATACAAGGTACATCCGTCTGAATGTGTATTGGAGTACCGCACAGAAATTTCAAGTAGATTAGGGAAGAACTTCACGAGATAGCACTCACCACTTCGCTCGCATATACTGTATGGTCTGCAGTGATATTTTTGTTTTTATGCTCACAAACTGCAACACCTTCTAGGTTTTTCACGCATATTAAGGTCACATAAGCATGGTAAAGTCCAGATGTACTTCTGACGAAATAGCGATTCTGGTAGCTGGAGTCCAAAGTTTTTGTTAATCATGCCTTTTGCGTTCTTGGGGAGATATTTCCATAGCAACTTTCGTCCCCTAACAAACATTTCTTTATACCTAACCCAGAAGCGATATACCAATTTTCATAGATTTACGTTTAAATTTTTTTAATGTAACGAGATATTTTCTTAAAAATTTTCTTGCATTCCCTTAGGGGCTGAATAGACAAACATCTGTGTTTTCATCTCTAGCCGAGAAGTCAACTACCAACTATCAAAGATGTAGTTTTAAAAATACTTTAGTAGTTCTTAATGACGATATACACTCCTGGAAATTGAAATAAGAACACCGTGAATTCATTGTCCCAGGAAGGGGAAACTTTATTGACACATTCCTGGGGTCAGATACATCACATGATCACACTGACAGAACCACAGGCACATAGACACAGGCGACAGAGCATGCACAATGTCGGCACTAGTACAGTGTATATCCACCTTTCGCAGCAATGCAGGCTGCTATTCTCCCATGGAGACGATCGTAGAGATGCTGGATGTAGTCCTGTGGAACGGCTTGCCATGCCATTTCCACATGGCGCCTCAGTTGGACCAGCGTTCGTGCTGGACGTGCAGACCGCGTGAGATGACGCTTAATCCAGTCCCAAACATGCTCAATGGGGGACAGATCCGGAGATCTTGCTGGCCAGGGTAGTTGACTTACACCTTCTAGAGCACGTTGGGTGGCACGGGATACATGCGGACGTGCATTGTCCTGTTGGAACAGCAAGTTCCCTTGCCGGTCTAGGAATGGTAGAACGATGGGTTCGATGACGGTTTGGATGTACCGTGCACTATTCAGTGTCCCCTCGACGATCACCAGTGGTGTACGGCCAGTGTAGGAGATCGCTCCCCACACCATGATGCCGGGTGTTGGCCCTGTGTGCCTCGGTCGTATGCAGTCCTGATTGTGGCGCTCACCTGCACGGCGCCAAACACGCATACGACCATCATTGGCACCAAGGCAGAAGCGACTCTCATCGCTGAAGACGACACGTCTCCATTCGTCCCTCCATTCACGCCTGTCGCGACACCACTGGAGGCGGGCTGCACGATGTTGGGGCGTGAGCGGAAGACGGCCTAACGGTGTGCGGGACTGTAGCCCAGCTTCATGGAGACGGTTGCGAATGGTCCTCGCCGATACCCCAGGAGCAACAGTGTCCCTAATTTGCTGGGAAGTGGCGGTGCGGTCCCCTACGGCACTGCGTAGGATCCTACGGTCTTGGCGTGCATCCGTGCGTCGCTGCGGTCCGGTTCCAGGTCGACGGGCACGTGCACCTTCCGCCGACCACTGGTGACAACATCGATGTACTGTGGAGACCTCACGCCCCACGTGTTGAGCAATTCGGCGGTACGTCCACCCGGCCTCCCGCATGCCCACTATACGCCCTCGCTCAAAGTCCGTCAACTGCACATACGGTTCACGTCCACGCTGTTGCGGCATGCTACCAGTGTTAAAGACTGCGATGGAGCTCCGTATGCCACGGCAAACTGGCTGACACTGACGGTGGCGGTGCACAAATGCTGCGCAGCTAGCGCCATTCGACGGCCAACACCGCGGTTCCTGGTGTGTCCGCTGTGCCGTGCGTGTGATCGTTGCTTTTACAGCCCTCTCGCAGTGTCCGGAGCAAGTATGGTGGGTCTGACACACCGGTGTCAATGTGTTCTTTTTTCCATTTCCAGGAGTGTATTTTCAATAAAAGTTTTCACACACCATTTCACTCCCATAGCATTAAATTTCCAAAAATGCTGAAACACGCCTTTCTTCATTTCTGACCAAGAAACCAGTTACTAATTTTCGTAGTCCGAGCTCCAAAATTGCCTTACTAGAGTCTTCTAAAAAAAAAAAAAACATTCGTCCCCTTAGAGGTGGAATTTCGAAAAATCCCTTCTTAAACGACGCCTACAGTATAAGATCTACACCTTCTCCAAATTTCAAGTTTCTGTCCTTAGCGGTTTCACCTAGGCGATGATGAATCAGTCAGTACACAGGTAATGTCAACCTGAACGTTTATTGAAGTATCATGTATACATTTCGAATAAATCGGTCAAGAACTTGGACGGGATTACCCGGTTACACAACAACCCCCGCATCAACACTGCCAGTAGGACGAAGGCTACGCTTCAGTAATTTGGTTGGGAAACACTGCAACATCCTCTGTAGAGCCAAGATCTTTCACAGTATGATTTTTTTGGTGACCTGAAGATAAAAATGCATGGACGTCGGTTTGAATTGGACGAGGAAGTGCAAAAGTGAGGAGCCGTCAGAGGCATAAATGTATTACGTGTGAGATGATCACTTTTGAATGGAATCATTCAATGGTCCCATTGTAGAGGGTGTTCGGCTTTCATTTGACTGTCCCTCACATTTAGGGTAGGACCGATAAACTTCCTCTTCGCTGTATATACCGGGTGATCAAAAAGTCAATATAAATTTGAAAACTGAATAAATCACGGAATAATGTCGATAGAGAGGTACAAATTGACACACATGCTTGTAATGACATGGGGTTTTATTAGAATCAAAAAAATACAAAGTACAAAAAATGTCCGACAGATGGCGCTTCATCTGATCAGAATAGCAATAATTAGTATAACAAAGTAAGACAAAGCAAAGATGATGATCTTTACAGGAAATGTTCAATATGTCCACCATCATTCCTCAACAATAGCTGTAGTCGAGGAATAATGTTGGGAACAGCACTGTAAAGCATGTCCGGAGTTATGGTGAGGCATTGGCGTCGGATGTTGTCTTTCAGCATCCCTAGAGATGTCGGTCGATCACGATACACTTGTGACTTCAGGTAACCCCAAAGCCAATAATCGCACGGACTGAGGTCTGGGGACCTGGGAGGCCAAACATGACGAAAGTCGCGGCTGAGCACACGATCATCACCAAACGTCGCGCGCAAGAGATCTTTCACGCGTCTAGCAATACTTTTTTTTTGGTTCTAATAGAACCCCATGTCATTCCAAGCATGTGTGTCAATTTTTACCTCTCTATCTACATTATTCCGCGGTTTATTAAGTTTTCAAATTTATACTGACTTTTTGATCACCCGGTACATGATAAATTGTGTACATTACAACACGAGTCCATCACAGACGCTTTCTGGACACATTTTCGTACTCTCTTCAAACCAAAATTTTCTAAAATTTTTATTAAGAACTCGTCCGGACATTTTTCACCTGCCATCTTCCTTCACAAGCGCAGTTGTAGTCGTTGTGAGTGAGGCAGTGAGTAATGGTTCAAATGCCTCTACGCACTATGGGTCTGAGGTCATCAGTCCCCTAGACTTAGAACCTACTTAAACCTAACTAACTTAAGGACATCACAGACATCCATGCCCGAGGCAGGATTCGAACCTGCGACCGTAGCAGCAGCGCGGTTCCGGACTGAAGCGCCTAGAACCGCTCGGCCATAGATTCCGGCCGTGAGTAACGTTTTCTGTCCTACGTCAGGTACTTTCTGAACCACTACAGAACTCAAGAGTCCACTATCGCTAAACAAGTCAACAATGAAGGCCACTGAAACAGGCTAGCACGGAGAACAAAGCCGATAGTGATATCAGTAATATAGCTCTGTGTACGTTCTGCAAGTGCTGCTGACGCACGACTGGTGAAACAGCCAGGCCCGACCTACGTCGCTATAGCGTTGCACGACACAGTATCGAAATCATGAGTCCCACTGTGGTGACAAATATGACATCCCAGCTGTTGGTTCTCAGTCTTCCGATCTCTGATTAGAAAAGCAAGTCACGCATTTATTTTGTCTGTGTAGTGGAATGCACTGTTGAGAGTTTCGAAGGGAGTATATGGCAACGACAGAAGAATAAAACAGAAGACGAATGGGTACCTTTGACGGAGGCAGTAGTGTTGACAGCGAAGGTAGAAGTAGGGCAAGAGACAAGCACCGTAAAAATCCTTCGATAACACACCAGGTACTGATTTGAACTTCAGTAAAGAGATATTATAAAAACGCAGCAAATTGACGGCAAAGGAAATGAAAGAGCAGTTAAACGGAACGGGTAGCGTTATAACTGGAATATCAACAAAAATAAAGCTAGGTTAATCGAATGTAGTCGAACTAGTTCAGCCAATACTAAGCAAATTATGCTAGAAAATGTGACACTTAAAGTAATAGTTGAGATTTGTTATTTTGGCACCAAAATAACTGACGCTGGCAGAAGTAGAAAGGATATAAAATGCAATCTATCAAAAACAAAAAGTGTAACTAGGAAGATACTAACGTGGAACACAAAATTAAATGTTAGGAAGTATTTCATAGAGTCACTCGTCTGGTTAACTTTTTCATATTGAGTAATAACGGGCCATCTGTAAACATAAAGGATATGAAGGATTACCTCTTCGACACCTACATAATGAGCTACATATGGGGCTTTATACTGTACAATCACGTCATTTAGTAGGTTTCTGAGTGCAAGAATATTGTCAATGAATGCTACTGTATGAATAGTTTGTATTGTATCTGATGTTGTACATAGATAGAATTTTGATATACGACTTAGGTTCCGGTCTTAACAACATGTTGTTATTTTCAAATGTTCAAATGTGTGTTAAATCTTATGTGACTGCTAAGGTCATCAGTCCCTAAGCTTACACACTACTTAACCTAAATTATCCTAAGGACGAACACACACACCCATGCCCGAGGGAGGACTCGAACCTCCGCCGGGACCTGCCGCACAGTCCATGACTGCAGCGCTCGGCTAAGCCAGCGCGGCTTGCTTTTTTCGACTTACAGTTTAAAAAGCAGTCGTAGGTTTCATAACGTTCTTTATTAACTCAAGAATGTGTTTCTCCCGGATAGGGCATCATCAGGTATCCGGCGAAACGCGTCGTTGTTGAGTTCTGTGGAATCTGCGACTGGGTTTTTTAAATAGTAGCAACGATAAGGTTGCTGTATCACCACGCCAAAATGGAATGGAATAACTTTTTAGACTTATTGTTTTACCTCTGTATTGTTGGGGTTGGGTTGTTGTGGGGGAGGAGACCAGACAGCGAAGTCATCGGTCTCATCGGATTAGGGAAGGACGGGGAAGGAAGTCGGCCGTGCCCTTTCAAAGGAACCATCCCGACATTTGCCTGGAGCGATTTAGGGAAATCACGGAAAACCTAAATCAGGATCGCCGGACGCGGGATTGACTTCTGTACTGTTACGTAACTCTTCTGTTATTAGAAAAAAATTGTAGCTTTACCTCCATACAAATGAAAATTATAATTTTATACCAGTAACCACAGTTTTCTGTTTTTAGAAAATAGTTTAGTTTTTACCTGCTAGGAAGGTAGTGAACTGCAAATGGGGCTCTATACTCTGCAATCCAGCAGTCTACTAGGTTCCTGCTGTGTAAGCATAATGTCAGTAAACGTTACTGCGTGATTACTTTGTCTCATATCTGACGTTGTACATACGATTATGAAATACGACTCAAGTTACAGTCTTGACAACATTTTGAGTTTCGATCTGTTGTTTTACCTCTACATGGTTGTAGTCTTAACGACATGGTGTGTTTCGGCCTACTTTTTTTACCACTACATGTTTATGTATACTTCTCTGTTTTTAGAAAATATTTTAGCTTTCACCTGCTACAAGATAAATTATGATTGTATACTAGATACCAGATTTTTCTGATTTTAGAAGATATTTTAGCGTGTAGGGCTCATACGATCACGCAGAAGGGCCGTGGCACGACGTGGCATACTCGACTAATGTCTGAAGTGGTCTTGGAGGGAACTGACGCCATGAATTCTGCAGGGCTGTAAGAATAAATCCGTAACAGTACGAGGGGATGGAGATCTCTTTCGAACAGCACGTTGCAAGACATACCAGATATGCTCAATAATGTTCATGTCTGGGAAGTATGGTGGCCAGCGGAAGTGTTTAAAATCAGAAAAGTGTTCCTGGAGCCACTGTGTAGCAATTATAGACGTGTGAGGTGTCGCACTGTCTGCAGGAATTGCCTACGTCCACCGGAATGCATAAAGGACATGAATGGATGTAAGTGATCAGACTGGATGCTTACGTACGTGTCATCCGTTAGAGTCATATCTAGATGTATCAGGGGTCCCATATCACTCCAATTGCACACGCCGCACACCATTACAGAGACTCCAACAGCTTGAACAGTCCCCTGCTGACGTCCAGGGTCCATGGATTCATGAGGTTGTTTCCATACCAATACACATCCATCAGCTCTGTACAATTTGAAACGAGACTCGTCCGACCAGGCAACATGTTTCCAGTCATCAACAATCCAATATCGGTGCTGACGTGCCCAGGCGAGGCATAAAGCTATGTGTTGTGCAGTCATAAAGGGTACACGAGTGGGCCTTTTGCCCCGAAAGTCCTTGTCGATGATGTTTCGTTGAATGGTTCGAACGCTGACATTTGTTGATGGCCAGGATTGAAATTTGCAGAAGGGTTGTACTTCTGTCACGTTCACCAATTCTCTTCAGTCTTCGTTGGTCTCGTTCCTGCAGAATCTTTTTCGGCCTCTACGATGTCGGAGATTTGATGTTTTACCGGATTCCTGATATTCACGGTACGCTCGTGAATGATCGTACGGGAAAATCCCCACTTCATCGATACCTCGGAGATGCTGTGTCCCATAGCTCGTGCGCCGACTATAACATTACGTTCAAACTCACTTAAATCTTGATAACCTGCCATAGTAGAAGCATTAACCGATCTAACAACTGCGCCAGACACTTCCATTTTACAGGCGTTGCCGACCACATCTCCGTGTTCTGCCTCGTTACATATTTTAGTATTTGAGTATGCATGCCTATACCAGTTTCCTCGGCGCTTCAGTTTATTTCGTCAGTATTCTTCCGAAGAACTTGAACCTATAATCTTCGTTGCGCACAGCTAGGTTCATCAGACAATTACAATTTAAATATGTCAAGGCACATACTCCCAAAAGGTACACGGCGTGTCGTTCCATTGATTGATCACCAGTCGTGTAATCAGCAGGTAAGAGGTCCTTTCGTCTGTTTGTAATTTTATACAGCTTCATGTAAGTACTGAATTGCAAAATTACGATCGCTTCGTAATACCATCGCTTACGTTGTGTCATCTACAACCAAAGAAGGAATCTTTCATCTAAAATGACATATTCGGAGATAAGTTTAAGCAAAAATATCCATGCTACTATTGACTATACGATTTTGTTTTGTGATCTCTCTTACAGGCTACATAAGTACACACGAGGTTCTTTCACTGTCATTCTCAGTACTGTAGTCTCACGGAATAATAAAATTGTAGTTAAAATTACAAATCCGGAAGGTATCCCAGTAATTAACTTTTTATTTACTGGTCGACTAGAGGACGGCTGCAAAATTCAGATTTCCTGTACGTTACTTCATTACCGATAATTAAAGAACGATTTTAAAAAATCAGCTTAGTAGCTACTTTGATTCATTGCTTCCACACGTCAGAACCTGTAATTATGGAATAAACAGTAACCACAAGGACGAGACTGATCCTTAAGAAGGCAGTACTATTGTCCAAAAAATGTGAGCAGGTTTTTAACGTCGCAGTTAGGTACATCTGAACGAAAATTCTTTTTTATTAAATTATTATGTACAAATGAAGAAGAATTTAAGAAGAGGGTTCTGTTACAGTGCTTGATTCTTAGAGGCAATATGCTAGCAGTTACTAGCGCAGCAGATATTAGCTGACAATTATTCCGTACCAGTGTTCCCAACGTGAAATGAGGCAATTATTGAACCATGGGGTAAAATTATCGTAAATAGATCAGATTTAACCAGAACTGTCGTACTTATAAATAATGACAATAATACATAATACTGAGTGTCAATTCTGTTTGTGTATACTTTATAGTCGATCTCTTGTAAAATATACCACTTTTTTCGAATCAACGAAAACTGTTTGGAATTAAAGGTCATGGTTTATGCACGACAATTACAACTGTACCATGAAAAGTTGTGCGATGCCCTCCCTCCTGGTTAGGTTCCATCACGTATCGGTACCATCCCGAACACTCTGCGTCCACTCACTTATTTTTCTCATTGCTGCCAACATCAGCGACCTCACAGTGACACAATCGTTCCGGGTCGGAATTAAGTATTGTATTCCTTGTTACTAAGTAGTCATGCGTTCGTAGACGATCGTCTGGATAATATGTTTTCACGGATCAATGTTAGTTCAGCGTAAATCTAAACCTTAGCAGTTAATCGGTGCGAGACGCATTAGGCGTACGTGATGCATGCCCATTGTGGATTAGCAGCGCCTCACCTGAATTACGTCAGCATTTTCTCTTACAAATTCCTCCACATGCAGCGACCCCTTTACCTATGGTCATCGTATCGACGAATGAGACGAGATAAAAGGGAAAAACAAATGTCGGCGAGAAGCATGGCACGTGGAGGGGAGAAGAATTCCACCAGTCTTAGGAAGATAAACGCTGTTTAAACGTCGCACCAAATATTTGCTGTCCCTGTTCTGTGCCCTGAAGCTCGCAGAAATTAATCAGCGCTTTTATTTTTAGAGTTTAGGTCATCTTATTCGAAGAATGTAATCAACATGACGAAAAGGCAATGCTGTTACTAATGCAAAAACCAAAATGCGCTGTGCAGTGTCAGATCGCAAAAACTGGCAACATTTGTGAGGCGCACGAAACTTTCTGAGATATACTGAAAAATTATGATCAGAACTATGGGACGGAGGGCCACATAGAAAGTGAGTGCCTTGTAGTTGCACTCTTCTCGCCATTGTACTCGGCGAAGAATACGACACACATAGCCGAAGCTATTTTCTCTTCACTTCTGTCATTAAAATGTACATACATAAAAAGGAAAAACACATCATTGTCTCCCACTCAGAATTTAATAACCGGGCAATATTTGCAATCCACTCGAATAATGCACTACTATACAAGAATTTGTACACAGTGCGCCAACATGTTGAATTTATGAAGAAATTGGAAACGAAAGGGTAGAGACAAATAAAACGAGCGGCAATTTTCTTATGATTAAGTTAATATGTATTTTACATTAAAACACCCAGAAAATATAAATATTTATGCAAACAACATCATATTAGGTACGAAGCTTTGACAATTATAGGAGCAGTTATAGAATTAACACGATTTTTTCTTTGAATGATATACCAGTCATTCTTATGATCATACTGTCGCTATTTTTATTACTTAAAACTCGTTAGGCATGAAAATGCTGTCAGATTCCTCCTCATCTGTGTTAACCATACAATCGTGATTTTTTTTTTATATATCGAAGTTGCGTTGAGCTGTGGGTTCCTCTGTGTAGTGCTAGGTTCATACGACTACATTCACTCGGTGACGGCTCATAAGTTGTGCATTTTGTGTTTCTTTCACTCATTGTTTCGCTAAGAGTACATTGTTTACAGTCGAATTCACCTTTTATTTCGTGTTTTCGTTTTCATTAATCTGATTTGGCGAAATGAAAGTTCACCATCAGTATTCGAGTACGGACGTGAAATAACATCCAACACAAAACTAGACAATTTTTTAAAAGTTAACCTCTGCTCGCCTTCTTCGCTAGCCATCAGTTGTGACCAATAAATATCCACAGAACTTTTTGTTTCAATACCTGCCGGGAGCTCAAACGATGGTAACTGCCGCCATTTATCATCGCTTTATTCGATACTAGCTGGGATACACCGCTTCGCCCACGGAGTTGACACGAGATTGTGTGGACGCTTTTATGTTTTGAAGAAAGTGTTTTGACTCTGGAGTTTCCCTGGTCATGTAACGTAAAAATTGCAGCGAAGGTGCTTCCATTCGTGGTAAACGAATTTTTCCATTCACGCAACAGAATCCTGGTGTTTCTCTACTGAAGTTGGTAGATGTTGTCAATTTTTTCGATTACTACATGTTTGTTATATTCCATCGTGGGGTCGTAGTGGAATGTTTCATTTGTTAGGTTGTACTGTTTACTTGTGCTCGTCCGCGCTTCTCGTAGGGAGATGTTTTCATGGCTTTTCTGAACAGCATATTGCAAGGCATCCCAGATATGCTGAATAACGTTCATGTCTGGGGAGTTTTGTGGCCAACGGAAGTGTTTATACTCAGAAGAGTGTTCCTGGAGACAGTCTGTAGCAAGTCTGGACGTGCAGGGCGTCGAATTGCCCTCATGGAATTGCCAAAGTCCGTCAGAATGCACAATGAATATGAATGGGTGCAGATGATCAGACTGGATGTTTACGTACGTGTCACCTCTCAGAGTCGTATTGAGACATATCAAGAGTTCCATATCACTCCAAATACACACGCCCCAAACCATTACAGAGCCACGACCAGCTTGAACAGTCCCTGCTGTTATGCAGGGTCCATGGATTCATGAGGTTGTCTGCATTCCTGTACACGTCCGTCAGCTCCATACAATTTGAAACGAGACTCGCCCGACAAGGCAACATGTTTCCGGTCGTCAACAGTCCAATGCCGGTGTTGACGGGCCTAGGCCAGACGTAAGGCTTTGTGACGTGCAGTCATCAGGTGTACACTAGTGGTCCTTCTGCTCCGAAAGCCCATATCGATGATGTTTCGTTGAGTGGTTTGCACGCGGACACTTATTGAAGGCCCAGTACTGAAATCAGCAGCAGTCTGCGGAAGGGTTGCACTTCTCTCACGTTGAACGATTCTCTTCAGTCGTCGTTTGTCCCGTTCTTGAAGGATCCTTTTCCGGCTGTGGCGACGTCGGAGTTTGATTTTTTTACGTGAATCCCGATATTCAGTGTACACTCGACAAATGGTCGTAGAGAAAATACCCACTCCATCGATGCATCGTAGATGCTGTGTCCCATCCCTAGTGCGCCAACTACAACAACACGTTCAAACTCACTTAAATCTTGATAACCTGCCATTGCAGCAGTAACCGATCTGAAAACTGCACCAGACATTTTTTCTCTTACACAATAGGCGTTGCCGACCGCAGCGCCGTATTCTGCCTGTTTACATATCTATGTATTTGAATACGCATGCCTATACCAGTTTCTTTGGCCCTGCAGTGTACTTCAGTCCTTTGAATCCCAACAATATCAAAACAAATTGCTTTTAAAATTCATCACAAACGTAATCTTCACTATAGCAGCAAGCAATAAACACAAGAAGAAATTGGCAAAAAGTAAATCCTCAGTTATTTTCAGGAGGTGCTTCTGGTTGGAATATAATTTTCGCTTTTTATCGTAATAACCTTTATTATCACAGTAAGCAACGAATACAGAAGAAATCGGCAAAAAGGTAAACAATCAATTTATTCAAGAATGTGGTTTCACTTTGGAACCACAAGTAGTTTTCAGTCACTCACCATTTCATGTCATACTTTTGAATGAAAATTCGCGTTTTACCTAGTCAGTCACTATTTGCCATTAAAATTGCTACACCACGAAGATGACGTGCAGGAAGAAGATGCTGTGATATGCAAATGATTAGCTTTTCAGAGCATTTACACAAGGTGCCGACACCTACAACGTGCTGACATGAGGAAAGTTTCCAACCGATTTCTCATACACAAACAGCAGTTGACCGGTGTTGCCTGGTGAAACGTTGTTGTGATGCCTCGTGTAAGGAGGAGAAATACGTACCGTCACTTTTCCGGCTTTGATAAAGGTCGGATTGTAGCCTATCGCGATTGCGGGTTATCGTATCGCGACATTGCTGCTCGCGTTAGTCGAGATCCAATGACTGTTAACAGAATATGGAATCGGTGGGTTCAGGAGGGTAATACGGAACGCCGTGCTGGATACCAACGGCCTCGTATCACTAGCAGTCGAGATGACAGGCATCTTATCCGTATGGCTGTAACGGATCGTGCAGCCACGTCTCGATCGCTGAGTCAACAGATGGGGACGTTTGCAAGACAACAAACATCTGCACGAACAGTTCGACGACGTTTGTAGCAGCATGGACTATCAGTTCGGAGACCATGGCTGCGGTTACCCTTGACGCTGCATCGCAGACAGGAGCGCCTGCGATGGTGTACTCAACGACGAACCTGGGTGCACGAATGGCACAACGTCATTTTTTCGGATGCACTCAGTTATGTTTACAGCATCATGATGGTAGCATCCGTGTTTGGGGAAATCACGGTGAACGCACATTGGAAGCGTGTATTCGTCATCGCCATACTGGCGTATCACCTTGCGTGACGGTATGGGGTGCCATTGGTTACACGTCTTGGTCACCTCTTGTTCGCATTGACGGCACTTTGAACGGTGGACGTTACATTTCAGATGTGTTACGACCCCTGGCTCTACCCTTCATTCGATCCCTGCGAAACCCTAGATTTCAGCAGGATAATGCACGACCGCATGTTGCAGGTCCTTTACGGGCCTTTGTGGATACAGAAAATGTTCGACTGCTGCACTGGCCAGCACATTCTCCAGATCTCTGACCAATTAAAAACGTCTGGACAATGGTGGCCGAGGGACTGGCTCGTCACAATACGCCAGTCACTACTCTTGATGAACTGTGGTATCGTGTAGAAGCTGCATGGTCAGCTGTACCTGTACACGCCATCCAAGCTCTGTTTGACTCAATGCCCAGGCGTATCAAGGCCGTTATTACGGCCAGAGGTGGTTGTTCTGGGTACTGATTTCTCAGGATCTATGCACCCAAATTGCGTGAAAATGTAATCACATGTCAGTTCTAGTATAGTATGTTTGTCCAATGAATACCCGATTATCATCTGTACTTCTTCTTGGTGTAGCAATTTTAATGTCCAGTAGTGTAGTTGCTTATCTAGAAACTTCCATAAATTCATAATCCCTAAAATAGATTATAGTCCTAAATAACAAGCAAAAATGTACCCAAAATTTAAAAAATTTTGAAAACTGCATACACATATCGTCCCTGTGGATTCATTTAGAAACCATTCGCAAAAGCAGTAATACAAACTCAAATATACGTTACGTTAACTATAGGTATTCTTATTCTGACTGCCAGTGACCCACTCAATATGGACACGATTAAAAAAATAAACCGGCATGCCACAATCTCCTTCAGTCACGTAGAGCTATCTCATAGCCGGCTGTTGCTTTGAACGCTACATGTAACTGAATGTACTACATTGGTGTGTAGACTTTGATTACTGAGACGGCAGGAACTCGAAGGGCACGTATTATCTCACGGCCGTCGAGTAAGTGAAACCAATACTAATGAGGTACATAATAGGCAGTGGCACCAGTGCAAGAGATAACCGACGCGAGGAAGCACGTCAAGTATCCCACATGTATGTGGAACAGTACGCTGACTAGAGACGACTGAAGATGTCTGTGTAACTTCTGTCTTACTCTGTACCACTATATAAAAACAAGTCGTTATTTAGCTTTGCTGTCCAAAATTTAGCCCATTTTACTTCAGATTTTTACACGAGACTCTAATAAATGTTCCGACGTACATAGGCTGCATTTTTTAAAAATGAGTATGATATATAAATACCTTAAGTAATAGAGATCAGTCGTTGTATGTTACCAAAAATCCTGCCTCGGGCATGGATGTCTGTGATGTCCTTAAGTTAGTTAGGTTTAAGTAGGTTCTAAGTCTAGGGGACTGATGACCTCAGACCCATAGTGCGTAGAGGCATTTGAACCATTACTCACTGCCTCACTCACAACGACTACAACTGCGCTTGTGAAGGAAGATGGCAGGTGAAAAATGTCCGGACGAGTTCATAATAAAAATTTTAGAAAATTTTGGTTTGAAGAGAGTACGAAAATGTGTCCAGAAAGCGTCTGTGATGGACTCGTGTTGTAATGTACACAATTTATCATGTACCGGGTGATCAAAAAGTCAGTATAAATTTGAAAACTTAATAAACCGCGGAATAATGTAGATAGAGAGGTAAAAATTGACACACATGCTTGGAATGACATGGGGTTCTATTAGAACCAAAAAAAAAGTATTGCTAGACGCGTGAAAGATCTCTTGCGCGCGACGTTTGGTGATGATCGTGTGCTCAGCCGCGACTTTCGTCATGTTTGGCCTCCCAGGTCCCCAGACCTCAGTCCGTGCGATTATTGGCTTTGGGGTTACCTGAAGTCACAAGTGTATCGTGATCGACCGACATCTCTAGGGATGCTGAAAGACAACATCCGACGCCAATGCCTCACCATAACTCCGGACATGCTTTACAGTGCTGTTCCCAACATTATTCCTCGACTACAGCTATTGTTGAGGAATGATGGTGGACATATTGAACATTTCCTGTAAAGATCATCATCTTTGCTTTGTCTTACTTTGTTATACTAATTATTGCTATTCTGATCAGATGAAGCGCCATCTGTCGGACATTTTTTGTACTTTGTATTTTTTTGATTCTAATAAAACCCCATGTCATTACAAGCATGTGTGTCAATTTGTACCTCTCTATCGACATTATTCCGTGATTTATTCAGTTTTCAAATTTATATTGACTTTTTGATCACCCGGTATATACAGCGAAGAGGAAGTTTATCGGTCCTACCCTAAATGTGAGGGACAGTCAAATGAAAGCCGAACACCCTCTACAATGGGACCATTGAATGATTCCATTCAAAAGTGATCATCTCACACGTAATACATTTATGCCTCTGACGGCTCCTCACTTTTGCACTTCCTCGTCCAATTCAAACCGACGTCCATGCATTTTTATCTTCAGGTCACCAAAAAAATCATACTGTGAAAGATCTTGGCTCTACAGAGGATGTTGCAGTGTTTCCCAACCAAATTACTGAAGCGTAGCCTTCGTCCTACTGGCAGTGTTGATGCGGGGGTTGTTGTGTAACCGGGTAATCCCGTCCAACAGCATTCCGACTGCCCGAGGGCCACCGGAAAAGCCAGAAGTGCAAACATCCCACATGTCCTCTGCCAAAGAAATCCAAAGCCGTTCACGAAAGGTCCGGTAAGATCACGTTGACTTTCTTTGAATGCAGGGGCTCTCTACTCGTCGAATTCCATGAACATGGAACCACAATCAGTGAACAGAGCTATGAGAACACTTTGGAAAAACTG
Source organism: Schistocerca piceifrons (assembly GCF_021461385.2). Taxonomy (NCBI): domain Eukaryota; kingdom Metazoa; phylum Arthropoda; class Insecta; order Orthoptera; family Acrididae; genus Schistocerca; species Schistocerca piceifrons. Next base: position 896,248,398 of record NC_060139.1, read on the forward strand.
TGATGAGCCATAAAGTCAAAACGTCCAGCAATACTGTCGGACACACGCATTCTGTTGCACGATAGCACCTGTCCCAACACGACATATACAGCACCAAGGCTGGATGTCAGCGATGTGGTTGAGAGACATTGCAACATCCTCTGTACAACCTGGATCTTTCATTGTGTGACTTTCACATCTTTGGCGACCTGAAGAGAGACATGCGAGGACGTCGATTTCAGTCGGACGAGTAAGTGCAAGAGTGGATGTGGTTGTGGATCCGTCAGCGGCCAACCGCGTTCTCCCAGTGGGATGAAAGTCTTAATGCGTGTGTTGATTACTTTTGAATGGAACGATTTCATGCTCCCATTGTGGCGTGTGTTCGGTTTTCATTTGACTACCCCTCATAGACTATCTTCCATCATACCGCCAATGGCGTCCTTTGAATCATATCTGTAAATGATCAAGACTTAGGGAAGTACATATAATGCTGGTTTATAAAATAAAAAAAATTAAAAGAAGGAATACAAACGTCTCAAAAATGAGATCGACAGGAAGTGCAAAATGGCTAAGCAAAAATGGCTGGAGGACAAATGTAAGGATGTAGAGGCGTATATCACCAGGGGTAAGATCGATACTGCCTACGGGAAAATTAAAGAGACCTTTGGAGAAAAGTGAACCACTTGTATGAATATCAAGAACTCAGATGGAAACCCAGTTCTAAGCAAAGAAGGGAAAGCAGAAAGGTGGAAGGAGTATATAGAGGGTCTATACAAGGTGATGCACTTGATGACATTATTATGGAAATGGTGAATATGATACTGCGTGAAGAGTTTGACAGAGCGCTGAAAGACCTGAGTCTAAACAAGGCCCCAGGAGTAGACAACATCTAAGTAAAGGAGTTTTGCTATTTGGGGAGCAAAATAACTGATGATGGTCGAAGTAGAGGAGATATAAAATGTAGACTGGCAATGACAAGGAAAGCGTTTCTGAAGAAGAGACATTTGTTAACATTGAGTACAGATTATGTGTCAGGAAGTCTTTTCTCAACGTATTTGTATGGAGTGTAGCAATGTATAGAAGTGAAACGTGGACGAAAAATAGTTTAGACAAGAAGAGAATAGAAGCTTTCGAAATGTGGTGTTACAGAAGAATGCTGAAGATTAGATTGGTAGCTTACATAACTAATGAGGAGGTATTGAACAGAATTGGGGAGGAGTTTGTGGCACATCTTGACTAGAAGAAGCGATCGGTTGGTAGGGCAGTTTCTTAGGCATCAAGCGATCATCAATTTAGTACTGGAGGGCAGCGTGGAGGGTAAAAATCGTAGAGGGAGACCAAGAGATGAATACACTAAGCAGATTCAGAAGGATGTAGGTTGCAGTAGGTACTGGGAGATGAAGAAGCTTGCACAGGATAGAGTAGCATGGAGAGCAGCATCAAACCAGTCTCAGGACTGAAGACCACACACTCATAAAAAAACATATATAAGAATAGCAAATAAAGAAATTTTAGTTGTTTTGCACACACTTTGTGCTTGGAAGAATACATTTTCTGTTGTTCAGAAGAGATCTCCACCCCCTCGTACTCTTACCGATTTGTAGGCAGCTTTGCAGGATTCGTGATGACAATTCCTTCCAGCACTACTTCGGACATTAGTCGATTCCATGCCACGTCGTGTTGCGGCACTTTTGAGTGTTCGCTGGGGTCCTACACTGTATTAGGCAGGTGTACGAGGTTCTCTGGTTCTTCAGTGCAAGAAGTGGCAAGGTTTTCTTGGCTGGCTTACGAAGTTTTAAGTATCTAAGGGAAAGATATGTTCAGCTTGACTGAAAGAAGGGATTAGTTTATAGGACATACCCTGCGGTATCAAGGAATGGTCAGCTTGATACTGTATGAGAGTGTTGGAGTGGGTTAAAATTTGCAGAGGATGACATAGGTAAGCAGTTTTAAATGGATGCGGATTTCAATAATTATGGTGGGATAAACAGGCTTGAAAGGTTTGCCTAGCGTGGGGAGCTGCATCCAACCAGGCTTCAAATAACAACAACAGCAGCAGCAGTTCCATTTCGTACAATTGTAAAGGTTTTTTAAAATACCGCTACCAGTCAAAAACTTTGTCAACTATTGTATTAATTATTTATTTAGCGACATGTTTCGAGGGAATACCTCATCTTCAGGCTAAATTGCATTACAAAAACTATTTTACAATAAGGCCATACTGATGTTACATAGTCTCTTCAGAAATGCTGTGGTTATCCTGCGGAAGAAGAGAAAACTTAGTAATAGGCCATGCCACTTTTGAAGTTGGACTGATGTTTACATGAAAATGTTTTGTAACGGTCACTCACTTTGTTTTCCTGGCGTGGCAGTCCCGTTGTGATGCGCTGAGGTGTTTCTGCTTCCGTGGCTCTCTTGGCTTTCTTGGTCACTGTTCGCAAATTTTCACTAACGTAACAGTAACTTGGAAACCTGATCACGAACAAACCTTCAGTGCAGTGTACAAGATGGCGGTCGAAATACAGCTGGTTTAGATTTGGCTATCGATTTGTAGATGTATGTGGTGTCAGATGTTTACATCTTCTGCACATCTTGTTATCGTATTACAGATGTAGGTTGAACACATCATGATATAAACTATTTATTTTAGATATTTCTAAGCTATTGATGTGGTTAGAGTCAAACGACTGTCATGTTACATATCTTTTATTCTAAGAGTGCTGTAGTGAAATTGGAAAAGAAATATGAATTTTTGAAGTATGTCATTTCATTCAGGATCTCGTTATTCCCCATGTGGCCATAGATGAATATGATCATTCCTTCCAAAATGTCCATTTTCCAGCCCTTTTCTAAGTTATGTAGTACCTTGAGATCGTTGTCTATTGTAACACTATGTCCTGTTTCATTTATTTGTTTTGCTAAAGCTGATTTATTCGGTTTGCCAAGTCTGAAACAGTAATTTTTTTATTTAAAGCGTATTTTAAAATTTCTTCCCGCTTAGCCAATGTAATATTTGTTGCAATGACTGCATGTAATGTTATAGATTCCTGCTTTGTTAAGTTTCTCTGTGGGATGTGAGATGTCATGTATCAGTTTCTTTTTTAAGTTGTTGTTGGTGGCAAAGGTGATCCTGATGTCTGTTTTTTTAAACAGCTTGTCTATTTTGTCTGATAGGAGACCTAAACATGGTAACGTTATGTACTTGGGTTTTTGGATGTTGTGTGAGTAAGCTGTGCCACATTGTTTGTTGTTATTTTTTGTTGTACGTTGTGATAGTGTGTCTATTTTATGTTCGCGATAGCCATTATTATGTGCATTGTATTTGATAGTGTTCATTTCTGTCTCATAGTCGGCAGCATTAAGTGGGAATTTCTGTGCTCTGTTTAACAAGGATCTGAATGCAGCTTTTTTATGTGAGTTGGGATGTGTGGAAGATTTATTAATGACTGTGTCTGTGTATGTTAGTTTTCTGTATACATTGATATTTAGGGTTTGGTCTGCGTTGCATATTGTCATGTCTAGAAAATTAATTTTGTTATCTTTCTCATGTTCTATGGTGAACTGGATGTTGTTGTGTAAATTATTGAATCTGTTTAATAGAGTTTCTATTTCTTCATCAATTCCATTGTATACAATGAATGTGTCATCGACATATCTGCAGTAGTGTACTATTCTCTGGGTTATTATGTCTTTGTTGTTGACAAGTTTATTTTCAAGGTCGTTAATGAAAATTTCTGCAATGATTCCACTTAGAGGACTTCCCATCGCTACGCCTACATCTTGTTTGTACATTTTGCTATTAAATGTGAAATAATTGTGTGAAAGAACAAGCTCTAGCAATTCTGTTAATTCAACTACTTCAGCTGTGGACGTAGTCTGACCTTTTAATAAATTATTTTTGATTATATCTAGGTAAGGTAGCGGTAATTTAAAGAACGTTTACATATTTCTTGAGACAGTCACGATCGAAATATAGTCAAAATGGCTTCAAATTCGTACAACTGTATTTCATTCAAATCAATAACGAATTTGCTATACTTATGCTGAGATGAAAAGCATTTCAAGGGATAGACTAGGTCGGAGAGTTGCATCAAACCAGTCTTCGGACAACAACGACAAACAACAACAACTACAATAATAGCTCTATTCTGCGCAGCTGTTAATTTACTCAAATCGATAATGAGTTTGCAGTAACTATGCTGAGACGGAGAGGGTTGCAAGGAATAGGCTAGTGTGAAGAGTTACATCAAAGCAGTCTTTGGACGAGAACAACAACTATCAACAACAACATCCATTCCATACAATTGTTATTTTACTCAAGGCTGTAAGAAGTCTAAAGTACGTTTTTAATAACGACCGTGCCCATGCATGATACGTTTCGAAACAATCTACAAATCACCTAGGTTTGGTTTTCGTGAGCATACACTGATCCACGAATGTCTTATGGGCAGTTCAGTTGGCTGTTTTCGGAACTGACTTTGTAACAAACACGGTTGTTTGTGTCCATCTGTCTCTGAATTTATAATTTCCGTCGCGGCACATCTGTGACTAACCTTTTATCGTCCCAGGATGTCCACGAAAACTGAGCTACAGGTTTGCATCTTAATTCTGAAACCTTTATTGCAAGCACCCTCACATGCAGCCGGTAATCGTCTTTGTGCAAGACGAAACGATAGTTTCTAGCATCACCTAAATCACTTTTATAACGAAAAAGTCTCTCCTTTATTTTCCATGATATCCGCGAGTAAGCTTTTCGAAGATAATGTCATCATCTTATATTGTTTAAATATTTTCGCTATAATTTATTTTGTCTTCGCCATTCTTTCTTTAGGCCGTTCATGGATAGTCATTATATTTATATAATCAGTATGGGGAATTCGTCAACTCCATTCACTTAATACGAGTTAAGTAAACCATGAGCAGTTAGGAAATGAGTCATTTTTCTAGTCGTGTTATTCGTCACTCACACGCACTCCACCAGGCAGAGATCCATTTCGCGGCCATTCATTCCAGGCTTGCTTCTGAAGCTAAGAAACTTCGTATATGTGCCCCTCTATTTTCCAATCGTCCCCCTTTAAATTTAGTGAACCTCCTAAACCAAGATATCTCTTTTCCTGTATCTATTCAAGAAGTCGGAATGGTGAGGTGATGAGGTGCTGATAGGCCACATCTGTCGGCTCAGACCGAGATCGGCATGCTTCTATGCGTCACTGTTACCAGTGCTACTTCATTGAAAGTGTGTCAAAGACTGCTCACGGGCGTTTTTTACCTATTGTAAAGATACCATTGATGAGTGTCTTGTCTGGTGTGATCTTTTTTTCGACTTACGCTTTACTAAATTTTTCACATCATTGATGTACTAGTTAGGAAGTTTGTTGGGCACTAGACGTAACATTCCATGGGGAGGTGGACGTATCGGAAGGATAGGAGGTTAGTGACAGATAATCTGTCACTAACCTAAGGAACCATTTCTGTTGGTTTTGCGGTAGGACGTTAGTTGACCTAAAATCAGCGGTGTGATTTTGTTTTGGTAAGATGCGTCTAGCAGACATTTATGTTCGTTAAGATGAATAAAGACAAAACTGGAATGATGAGACATTATAGACATTGTAGTTAACCCACAATTCGGGGTTTTGTTAAATTCTAGGCCAGTGTAAGGAAAATAAACAAATATATTATATTAACTTTTTACCCACGTCTTCACCCACGTTCGAGAATGACAGATGTATTGCACACATATGTATCTGATACCCTGCCATACAACTCCAGAGATGATTTTAAGTTTACTTGTGGTATTATATCGTGTGGGATACACCGGTTCCCGTAAGATCACCGAAGTCAAACGCTGTCGGAAGTGGTCGGCACTTGGATGGGTGACCATCCAGGCCGCCATGCGCTGTTGCGATTTTTCGAGGTGCACTCAGCCTCGTGATGCCAATTGAGGGGGTACTCGACCGAATAGTAGCGGCTTCGATCAAGAATACCATCACAACGACCGGGAGAGCGCTGTGCTAACCACACGCCCCTCCTATCCGCTTCCTCATCTGAGGATGACACAGCGATCGGATGGTCCCGGTAGGCCACTCGTGGCCTGAAGACAGAGTGTACTATATCCTGTGCCATGCACTTAGGCCCCGAAACACGTAGACAAAAATATTGGCCCGCTGAAGTGCTGATTCTCACGACCTGATTGACAAACTGGAATGCACAAACAAAGGGCAACAACACTAAATATTTTTTAAGTATTCCAATCGAATCCAAGATGGTACATGTTTTCAACAACCAGGAAAAATTTAAACCTCTTCCCTAATCTACCTCCCTCTTGAACCTCTCTCTTCCCTCTTGCACCTGCCTCCCCACAATCTGTCCCACCCACCTCCTCACAACCTTGCCCTCTTCCACCTGCCTTATAACTGTTGCGTACGACAACATACGCAATGGTGAGGAGATGTTGGCTACGTAGTGGTGCAGAAACTGTCATTGTCGGAAAGCTAGACAGAAGCAGAAATGATTAGCGAACAAGTTAACACAGTAAACAGAAGATTTATTTGTATTTATCCAAGCGAACGAAGACTCATTACAAATAACAGAACAAGAAACAGGGTTCAGCTTTCATTGCCAACAAGGAAGAGATTCTCCGTACTAAAGTACGAACGATGGAGTTAGAGCGGCGCTTAGGTGGTGTCTGTATAGCCTCACGTAGTGAAGAGGTTCCACGTGCTATCCTATATTGTGGCGGTAGAGAGCACCCATTATCCAGAGCCGCTGGAGGCATGGCTCAGTAGGCGTGAACCATTAGGTTCGCTGGATCCCACATGACTGTTGCCGGTGTCTGACGAAAAATTTGTAATTCCATTGCCAACTGTAAGACAGTGATAGGGTTGTATTGAGAAACGATATCACACTCACAACCTGCCCCTTTTCCACCTACCTCATCCCCCTCCCCACGCTTTAACCTGCTTCCAAAAACACACTCTTCCACTCCACCTCACACCCTCACTCTATTCTATGTCATACCTTCTTCCACCTGCCTATTCACACATTCTTTCAGTTACACCCGCCCACTAACCATTTTCCACCTGCCTGCTACTCCTACACTCTGTCCATTCTCACCTCTCTGTCCAGCTCTTCCTCTCTCCGTTCATCTCTTCCTTCCTTTCAGTCAATCCGTCTCCTCCCACTCACTTCATTATCTCCTCCTCCTCTTCTCTCTGTCCACTTTCTCCTCCCCATGTCTCATCCATTTCCTCCCACCTCTGTGACGATCTCCTCATCCCAATCTCTCTGTCTATCTCCTCCTCTCCATTTCTCTGTCCATCTCCACCACCTCATCTTTCGGTTGACCTCCTCCTCCCATTGTCTATATCCATCACCTCCCCCTCTCTTTGTCCATCTTCTCTTAACCTCTCTCTCGGTTCATTTATTTACTTCACCCCTTTTGCCCAACACCCACACCCCAAAGTTTGGTAGGTGGTTCCTACCCCAACAGTGCTTTCTTGTAGACAGTAAGCGGTATGTGTGATACATGTTCGAAATCAATTGAGTCATTTAGAAGGAAGTACAGAACATAGAGTTTGGACGAAACTACGGAAACAACAAAAATACGATACATTACCATGATAATACGTTGCAGAAGACTCATATGCATTCAAAACAGCTTCCAGTCGTCTCGGAATGAATAAATATAGATCCTGTATGGTTTCAAGGGAATCTAATAGCAATTTTCCTGCTAAATAGAGTCAGGAGCATATAATGATGATGGAGGTGGCTGCGATCATTGACCCATCTCTCCAAAGTAGATCACAAAACCTAAATAATATTGAGTCTGTGGTAGCCACTGGGGTACAAGCTTTGTTTCATGAGATGGACCGGATCAGCCAACATGGTCACATAGTCCTTGGAAGTAGTGAGATTTTGCGGAATAACCATGAAGCCCGTGGAATACCATGATATGGCTGCCCAAATTATTACTGCATCGCCTCTATGTTCCAATCTTGGGACGTAAACTCTACCAGAAGTTGTAAACAGTATGAAACAAGACTTATCCGATCGAACGATTTTCTTCCATTGCTTCACAGTCCAGATTTTATAGCTCGGTTCTACGTTTTCGTGTTACAGGCATCTGCATCACTGATGATTGGTTTTGGAATTAGGGCTCGCCTAGTAAATCCGTGCTTATGGAGCTCCCTTCGTGGTGTTTTGGTGCTGACAGGGTTCACCAACACTACATTCAGTTCTGCAGTTACTTTACCAGCTGTCGTTTTCTTATTTTTCGTCACATCTTCAATGATCGTCTGTCACTATTACTCAATACACACTTCCGTCCGCGGTGTTATTTAGTGGATGATGTTTTTCTGTTTCTCCTGTATGCAGCATAAATTGTCGATATCGTTTCTCTTGGCACACTAAACACTTCGGCTATCTTGGTTACAGAAGCGCCCACATTACGAACACCTACATTTGCCCACGTTCGAATTCACTTAGCTGCGACACAATGCATTCACACAATTCCACTAGACTTCGTTACGGGAAACAGATCGATGCTTACTGACGACACTGGGCTTCGCAGAAGCAGTAGTAGTCTGGGCTGACTTCAGTAACACATTCCAAAACAATATCGCAAATATCTGCTGAAACACCATTAACAGAAACAATAAAACACAAAGAACAACCAGTACCCCAGCAGCGAATCAGCAGCGCTGCTGCATCGTCGTAGCAGTCAGTGCAGGCCAGGGAGGTGCTGTGACTGCCCGAGCACTGGTTTTCCTTCGTGAAATTGCGAGTAGCTGTCTAAACATCAGAAACAATGCTCTTAATGACTCTGAGGCGGGACGCCCTGTATATGTGATATGACTAGCTTTCTACCCTATGTATGCCACATATGTTGCAAACGTCTCGTCTTCCCCCTCACTTTGTTTATCACCTCCTCCCTCTCTGTCTGTCTATCCTTCTGCCCCTCTATCTTCTCCTCCTCCTTCTGTCCGTCCATCTCCTCCTACCCCTTTCTCCATCCAACTCCATCTCCCACCTCTCTCACCTTGTCACTGTTTGCGAGGCTACCCCTGTCGGAGATTGAAGTCCACCCTCTGGCATGGGTGTGTGTTTGTTATCCTTAGCGTAGGTTAGTTTAAGTTAGATTAAGTAGTGTGTAAGCTTAAGGACCGATGACCTCAGCAGGTTGGTCCCTTAGAAATTACCACAAATTTCCAAATTTCCCTGTCCCTCTCCCCCCCCCCCCTCCCCCCCCCCCCTCTCTTCACCTTTTATGAACCCAGTTTTCACACCACTCCCAACCCAGTGGAAGATGGTTCTTACGCTGGCAGTACATACTTCCAGACAATAAGTGATACGTGCACTAGGTTTGGTTAGAATCAACCCATTGGTTTAGAAGGAGGTTTGGAACACACATCAGGGTGATCAGGCATCCAGTTTCTTACAGGATCTTCCCAACAAAACACATTTGGGACGCACAGTATATTGTCTCGTTTCTCATTAACCGTCCCCCATATTTCGAAACAGTGTGTTTTTAACTAACTTGTAACATAACCCGCTGGTTGACAAATGTGATCACATTTAAAGAATAATACTTGTTCGATTAAAATAAACTGAACGAGACAGATTTTTTGAGTACATTGGTTGGTACTTTCACATGGCGAGTAGTTTGCCAAGTACATTTTCTATATACATTGTCTGTTGTTCCAGGTGGTCGTGTTTAAAATTTGGTTTTAGACCGTTAGAGTCACAGTTATGTTACTTGATGAGATATGCTGAAAACTCTTCACAGGAAAGTCAACAAAAAATTAGCTGTGTATTTCCTGAAATTAGGACAGCAAAGCGAGAAATATTTTGTACGTTGTGTAAATGGACTTTCTCACTCGACCATGGAGGTCGAACTCGTGTTGTGGAAAACGTTAATGTGAAGAAACACAGGGTAGCTGTTTCAAACAATCGAACGAGGTGGCGCAGTGGTTTGCACACTGGACTCGCTTTCGGGAGGACGACGTTTCAAATCCGCGTCCGGACATCCTAATTTAGGTTTTCCGTGATTTCACTAAGTTGCTTCAGGAAAATGCCAGGATGGTTCCTATGAAAATGGACGATGGGGTTTCCTACCCCATCCTTTCCTAATCTGAGCTTGTGCACCGTCGACGGGACATCAAACATTAATTTTCTCCTCCTCCGAAGCTATTACAAAAGACGAAGAAAGCTTGTGGCTGCTGAGGAAGACCGCCTAGCCTTCATGCAATGAAACTTAACAATTCAGTTCAATGAATTACACTGCTGCGATCATCAGAAAGCAGTTTGAGAAGATATTTACCTAGTCCAGAACTAAGTGTGAATCTGTAATAGTAAATGTGTTGGTTCGATACGCATTGTATCAGATCTGTGAGATGCTGAAAGAAGTGAAGTACGTTTCAGATATGGTGATTACTTCTAATAACAAAAGCGTAAAATTGATGAAAATGTTTCTTCAACATTTTGTGTCAGTTAAGAGCAGTCAAGTAAAGGTGAAAGACTTCCAAAACATAACAGGTGGAAAGGCTGATATTATAGTAAATGGAAATTCTAATAAATTTCATCTGAGGGATAAAATAATTGCACTCTGTGGTGGCAGCTGCAACACCAAGTTTGGAGTTGTGGAAGGAAAGGAATAAAATTATGTTTTTACAAGACTTAAACCATTGCTGAAGAGCTACATAATGGTGTAATTTGTGCAGCGCACACGGTGCGTAATGCAATAAAAACTAGTGCTGATATTCCGCCAGTAGACATCGAAACCTTTGTAAAAAAAAAAAAAAAAAAAAAAAAATATTTCAGCATTTCCACGTTTAAACCATTCGTGATGAAGGACTGAATCAGTTTCGAGACTTTCTTGGAGTGGAATATAAACAGGCGCTTGGTACTGTTAAAAGCGGATGGCTTTCCTTGGAGAATTAACCGAATTACTTACGTGTATATACAGGGGACGAAAACCTTATTTTTTTTGTCTTAAGAACAATGTCCTACTATCTTAAAAGCATTCTTTAGTGATCACATCCTTGGCTTTATTTTATTCACAGCAGACTGAAAATGTTTCATCAACAATAAGGATTGCTGAGGCACGAATTACGTCAGTAGATGAAGTTTCTGAGGAGTTAGAAATACTGATAAGCTAAATGAAATCCGGGAAGGATTCAGTCTTTAATAAGTGCACTGCAATAAGATGACTTGCTGAAAGATACTGATTTCTTGTAAATTTCAAATTCACTTTGTGAAACATTAATTGACGGTATTGAAAAATGGGCTTACCCATTTCTTGTGCTGGAACCACTTAACCGGATTCAGCTCAAATATCCTCTTCTCTGGAAGACGGTTCAGAAAAAATTTTAAATTTTGTCAGAGTCTGGGGAAACTTTTCTTAAAGATATATGTGAAGACGAATTTTTGAGGAAGTTAACCACGTTAGAAATGTATATAAAGTGAAAAACCGTGAATCAAGAACCGTTTAGTAAGCTGCTGAAAAGTCGTCTATCATTTCCCACATCCTTGTTTCTCTAGATATCAGCTGCAAAAATTTGTAACTCATTACTATGTTTGTACTAGCTGGAACTAATGCTGCTGCAGAAAGAGTGCTCCCTATCACAAATGCCATACAGACTTTTAAAAATAACATGTTTAGTGAGGAAATTGTTAACAAAATAATTATAATTGATGCTCATTTGCAGGATACTTCATATGCTGACTTTCATAAAAATCCTGTTTGATTGTATCAAACTCCTGAATGACACACATTCTACTGTAAAACACAGCAAAATGCACGTTTTTCAGAAAGTAGGCACATCGGAATTTCGATGCCACTCGAGAGTGTAACTTAGTACGATGAACAATGTAATTGTAGCATAAACCAAACATTTTAACACAACTCTACTACATAGGGATAGTATAAACCAGTGTTTCCAGAAAATGTAGGCTCACTTCAACTCTAATTTGAGACCCATGTTTTCACTTTGCAGATCTGGCACGCTAATTCGCCATAACGTATACACATTTATGCACTTTTGCCTGGCGTAGTGCAGAAACCCGACGTGACGTGGTCTCAACAAGTCGCTGGTAGTCCCCTGCAGAAGTGGGCCATAGCCCACCATTATTGCGAAAGTGTTGCTGGTGCAGGATGTTGTGCGCGAACTGGCCTCTCGGTTATGTCTCATGAATGTTAGACGGCATTCGTGTTGAGCCATCTGAGGGGCCAAATCATTTGCTCAAATTGTCCAGAATGTTCTTCAAGTCAGTCACGAACAATTGTGACCCTATGACATGACATAGTTGTTATGGAGTATGAAGTCCATGAAAAGCTGCAGATGGCCTTCAGATAGCCGAACGTAACGATGTAATCAATGAGGACCCAGTCAATTCCACATAAACACAGCCCACACCATTATGGAGCACCACCAGCTTGCACAGTGCCTTGTTGACAACTTGGGTATATGCGTTCGTGGGTCTGTGCTACATACGAACCCAATCATCCGCTCTTCCCAACGGAAATCGGGACTCATCTGACCAGGTCACGGTTTCCCAGTCATCTGGGGTCCAACTGCTATGGTCACGAGCCCAGGAGAGGCGCAGCAGGTGATGTCGTGCTGTTAGTAAAGTCACTCGTGTCGGTCGATTCCTGTTATAACTGATTAACGCCAGATTTCGCAGCACTGTTCTATCTGATAAGTTTGTCGTACGTCCCTCATTGATTCTGCGGTTGTTTCACGTAGTATTGTTTGTCTGTTAGCATTGGGATCTCTACACAAACGCTGCTGCTCTCGGTCGTTAAGTGAAGGACGTCGGCCATTGCGTTGTCCGTGGTGAGAGGTGGAATTTGGCATTCTCAGCACTCTCTTGGCACTGTGCAGCTCAGCCAACGAACTGTTCTTTTATACCTTGTGTACGCGATACTACTGCTACCCGTATATATTCATATCGCTATCCCATGACATTGGTCATCCTCAGAGGATATGACATGCTGTGTAAGATGTATTAAGATCTCATGATTTTTTTTAAAAGCTTCAGATCCAAGAATGACGTCCTCTCACTTCTATCTTTCAACCACAACCTCTTCTTTCAACCACAAATATCTCAGCAGAGTAATTAGACCTGCTTCCCCGTGGTATGGGAGTCACAGGAGAAATTGTCTGAGACCACTTCAATCACTCATTTTTTGGTCGTATAATCCGGTTGAAAGTGATAATGGATGTGGAGCGGTTGGATTTAAGGTTCCAAAAACGCTCATAAGGATGACAAAGATTTCAATTAAAAAAGCAATTACACTGGCGACGTCTTTCGCTTGACTTTTACACTGATTCTCCCTAGGTTTACTTGGATTTTTACATCCCCTGATTTCCTCCACAATGGGGGTAGAAAAATACTGTTGGCTAAGTAACGTTGTGTAGACCTTTGGTGCCAAGTTGAAAATGAGTGCCTATCTGAAATTCTAAATCGAATACGGGTCTCTTTTTCCATTTGTCGGATTCTGTTAGGTTAACAGCCAAGATATAACAGATGCAATAAAGCCACAGGATAGTAAATGAGAAAGAAACTATTTTACTCTTGGCCGTGGTATTCGGTTACAAGAGTACAGCCTGAGAAATGAAAGTATGTAGTACTGAGACATGTTGTGTACGTAGTTTTAATAAGCACCAGACTATCAGTCCACTATAGCAGATAACGCAAAAAATTCTAGTTTCTTCCGAATTGCGTTAATACCATGCATATTGAACAAAAATCATTTAAATATACATTTAACATATACAGAAGGGTGGAAATAATTTCAGTGATAATGTATTACCTGTTTTGGCTGGACTGCTGGAACCAATGGGTCATTAAGCAATGATCTGGATCTGAATAGTGCTACATATTTCCTACAAGCGCAAACTCTAAATTGTTGATGATCTTAGCCCTAATTCAATGTCGTTTTCAAATTAAATGTGTAATTTCAATTTGAAGTTTAAGTCACTTATTATTTTCTCTAGGGCAACAATTAATTACTCTGGCAACTTAATGTGAAGAAAACTGATCAGATGTGAAACTAATGATTGTACGGTTTTGAAACGTTGTGTTCTGTAACACTAGGTCACTCCATTGCCATTTGGTCGAAGATGAATAATTAAATAGATAACTTATTATTATTCGTTCAGTAATTCACAAGTAACTATTGACTGAGAGAGCGATGCATTACAATAAGCTTGTAATGCTACTTATCATCAGCAATACACATACACAATAAACACATTAATACTGTACTATAGCTACACCTACAATGGCATGCTGAAAAGTAACGCCTCTGAATTTTTTATAAGGAAGCTCTTACAGCTTTTTTAAATAAAACAAATGTTATTAGTGTTCTACGTCTTTATTCTTCATGTCTCTATATTTTTCACGCCACCCCCCCCCCTCCTCCCCGCTAGAGGGCTCCAAATTGCAATGTATAAAATGATAGTGCGTAACGTAACTACGTCGGTGCGTGAGAAACAGAGTGCTGTAATCGAGTTTTGAATTTCAAGAATTCGTCCACACGTGGAGCAACCTCTCGTTCAGCATGACAATGACAGACTAAACACAAGCCCAGCGACAACTGTAGCAGTACGACGCCTTGCTTCACTCTCATCGATCGTGCCCCCACCAGATTTTCATCTCTTTCCAAATTTTAGAGAACATCTTCGAGGATTGCAGTAGAGAAGGCGAAAGATCGACCGGTTTGTTGGGATAATTTTAGAAAAATGTGGTTCACCTGTAAAGGAGACTGCGCATAGAACACTAGTGCAGCCCATTCTTGAGTACTGATCGAGTGTCTGGGGTTCACACCATGACGGATGGATCGAATACATCGAAGCAGTTCAGAGGCCGGCTGCTATATTTGTTACAAGTAGGCTCGAAAACATGCAAGTATTACCGAGATGCTTCGGGAAGGGGGAATCCCTGGAGTGAAGGCGACGTTATTTTCGAGAAACGCTATTGAGAAAACTTAGAGAATCGGCATTTGAGTCTGACTGCAGAACGATTCTGTTGCCGCCAACGTGTATTTCACCACGAAGACAAGAGAAATTGGGTCTCGTATGGAGGCATATAGACAGTAGTTTTTCTTTATATTTGAGAGTAGAGCAGGAAAGGATATAACAAGTAGTGGGACGGGTAGCTTGCGATGCACACTGTATGATCAAAGGTATCCGGACATCTGACTGAAACTGACTTACAAGTTCGTGGCGCCCTCCATCAGTAATGCTGGAATTCTATAGGGTGTTGGCCGACCCTTAGCATTGATGACAACCTCCACTCTCGCAGGCATACGTTCAATCAGGTGTTGGAAGGATTCTTGGGGAATGGGAGCCCATTCTTCACGGAGTGCTGCACTGAGGAGAGGTATCGATGTCGGTTGGTGAGACCTGGCACGAAGTCGTCGTTCCAAAACATCCCAAAGGTGTTCTTTAGGATTCAGGTCAGGACTCTGTGCAGGCCAGCCCATTACAAGGATGTTATTGTCGTGTAACCACTCTGCCGTGTATTATGAACAGGTGCTCGATCGTGTTGAAAGATGCAATCGCCATCACCGAATTGCTCTTCAACAGTGGGAAGCAAGAAGGTTCTTAAAATGTCAATGTAGCCCTGAGCTGTGATAGTGCCACGCAAAACAACAAGAGGCACAAGCCCTCTCCTTGAAAAACACGACCACGCCATAACACCACTACCTCCGAATGTTACAGTTGGCACTACACACGCTGGCAGATGTCGTTCACACCCTGCCATCGGATCGCCACATTGCGTACCGTGAATCGTCACTCCACACCACGTTTTTCCACTGTTCAATCGTCCAATGTTTATGCTCCTTACACCAAGCGAGGCGTCGTTTGGTATTTACCGGCCTGATGTGTGGCTTATGAGCAGCCTCTCGACCATGAAATCCAAGTTTTCTCATCTCCCGCCTAACTGTCATAGTACTTGCAGTGGATCCTGATGCAGCTTGGAATTCCTATGTGATGGTCTGGATAGATGTCTGCCTGTTACACATTACGACCCTCTTCAGCTGTCGGCGGTCTCTGTCAGTCAACAGACGTGGTCGGCCTGTACGATTTGTGCTGTACGTGTCCCTTCACGTTTCCACTCACTATCTCATCGGTTACAGTGCACCTAGGGATGTTTAGGAGTGTGGATATCTCGCGTGCAGACATGTGACACAAGTGACAACCAATCACCTGACCACGTTCGTAGTCCGTGAGTTCCGTGGAGCGCCCCATTCTGCTGTCTCACGATGTCTAATGACTACTGAGGTCGCAGATATGGTGTACCTTTCAGTAGGTTGTAGCACAATGCTCCTAATTTGAAAAAGGGTATGTTTGTGTGAATGTCCGGATAATTTTGATCACATAATGTATGTACGAATGTAGACGTAGATTACTTCACTTTGGTAGTGACGAATCGGTGCAGGCAGGGGTGAGGTTGTGGCTCCGTCAACAAAGTCAAACATTCTTTCAACAAACTGGTGTCTCGTTGGAAGAAATGTGCACGTCACCAGGGCGCCTGTGTTGAGAAATAAATATGTAGACTTGAAGAATAAAGATGTAGAATATTAATAATCTTTGTTTTATTTAAAAAGCTTTAAGAGTTTTTACATAGAACACCGGAAGGCATTACTTTTCAGCACACCTTCGTACTTATGGGTCCTTCACTGCATTGTACTGCCGAGTGATGAGGGATCAGTTTAAGGATTTAACGATTGCTAAATCTTATGTGGGGGCTTCTCCTTCCTGACGTCCATATCTCAATCTTCGAGGCCATCGTGAGTACTAGGAAAGCATTGGCACTATTCTGTATGTCTTACATTTAATAATAAATGGAAGCTCCACTGAACTACGTAACATTGTCACGTGATTATGTAATATTATCATTACCTATAAAGATTGGTGCCATACAGAGTTTGTTATAACACGAGCACGAGCCAGCATGGTTAACCACAACACATACAAATGAAGTACGAAACTTTACAAACAACTAAACATTTTATAGCACTAAATTTCCATTTAGGAGAATAAGGAAGTCAGTATCATAGCCCATCTTTGTGTAGTCGTGACTGACTGTATCAGGATCTATGCTATGTTTTGATCTACACTTAGCCAGAGGTCGATAAAATACCAGGATGAAGTCAACGATATTGGTTCAGTCTTCCTCTAGTACTCCTGCTCACCACAGCCAACAGTTTAAAGCATTATTTTCGGATCAAAATTAATATTAAACTTCTTTAGCAAGTAATAATCGCGCTAAGAAGTTGTGAAGATGATTTCATTACAAAAAGAGTAACTGGTGCGAATGAATTACAGACCTGTTGGATGATTGACTCGATTCCTGGATCAGTAGAATCTTCAGGTACTGGAATGTTAGCATCTTGTTTCCCTTGAGTGCTCGATGTACAGACCATCTCCAGAAAGTTGTAGGGTCCTGTAAATCATTTTGTTGACTGTAATTTTATGATTTTGCCCCAAGTAATTCACACAACTAATGCATAAATTTTTATTGCAAGAATAATAAAATATAAAATGATTATTATTCTCCCGGAAATATAAGTCCAACTCTCATTATTAAACGAAGACACACGTTTTTAACTAAATCAAGCGTTGCAACTTTGGTGATACGTTCTCACATCTTCAAAACGTAACTGTTTTTCATAAAGGTCTGACGATGCTCTCCTTTATTTTTAATCTCCACTCCTACAACTTTGCCGCTGCTGATTCAAGATCCAGTTCAGTGCTGTTCAGCTGTTAAAACAATAAAATTATCTCTAATCAATATTCAAAATGTCCTTTATATCGAAAGTGACGTCCTGCAGAGCGCATAAATTCGGTTTGTCCCGAAACATCCAAGGTGCAGTCATGAAATTTTTGACATATTATACCACATTGTGGCATCAAGAATGTCAGGTAGTCACTCATGGAAAAAGCTAATGGATTAATTTGACGCTGAAAGCTGAGAATAGGAACAACGCCTCATAATTTAGCGGACGCAGAGTTCCTTAAAGAAAAGCAGGAAAAGCACAAAACACATAATTTTATGTGTATTATGATCTGTGTTGAAAGAAATTAAGTTCAAAGGGAAAGTTGAAAACAGCGCAAAATATGATTAATTCGACTCACTTCCAAAACATCAATGACCTGTGACTTTAAAACACAAAATTAGTCTCCAATGAAGTTCTCTATTACTTCTTCGTTTTTTTGGACATCTTGCTCTCGTAACAGAACATCTACGTCTTTGGTTGATGCCTCTATGAATGTTTGCGTTCGAATTAAGTCGAAAATGAAATTTGTGGTATGTCACTGCTATTGAGAGAGCCTCCTGGCATGCAAATTTATTTACACTGAAGCGCCAAAGAAACTGATGAAAGCATTTGTCATCAAACAGACAGAATACGGCGCTCCGGTCGGCAACGCCTATATAAGACAACTAGTGTCTGGAGCAGTTAGATCGGTTACTGCTGCTACAATTGCAGATTGTCAAGATTAAGTGAGTTTAAACGTGGTGTTATAGTCATCGTACGAGCGATGAGACACATCATCTCCGAGGTAGCGATGAAGTGGGAATGTTAGCGTACGACCGTTTGAAGAGTGTACCTTGAATATCGGGAATCCGATAAAACATCAACTCTCCGATATCGCTGCGGCCGGGAAAAGAACCTGCAAGAACGGGACCAATGATGACTGAAGAGAATCGTTCAATGTGACAGAAGTGCAACCTTCCGCAAATTGCTGCAGATTTCAGTGCTGGGCCATCAACAAGTGTCAATGAGCAAACCATTCAACGAAACATCATCGATATGGGCTTTCGGAGCCGAAGGCCCACTCGTGTACCCCTGATGACTGCACGACACAAAGCTTTACGCTTCGACTGGGCCCGTCAACACCGACATTGGACTGTTGATGACTGGAAAAACATGTTGCGTGGTCGGACGAGTCTCGTTTCAGATTTATCGATCGGGTGGATGTGTATTGGTATGGAGACAACCTCATGAATCCATGGACCCTGCATGTCAGCAGGAGACTGTTCAAGCTGGTGAAGGCCCTGTAATGGCGTGGGGTGCGTGAAATTGGAGTGATATGGTACATCTAATACGTCTAAATACAACTCAGATAGGTGACACGTACGTAAGCATCCTGTCTGATCACCTGCATCCATTCGTGTCCATTGTGCATTCCAACTTGGCCAATTCCAGCAGGACAATGCGTGACCCCACACGTACAGAATTACTAGAGAGTGGTTCCAGGAACACTCTTCTGAGTTTAAACACTTCCGTCGACGGCAAACTCACCAGACGTGAACATGATTGAGCATATGTGGGATGCCTTGCAACGTGCTGTTCAGAAGAGATATCCACTCCCTCGTACTCTTACTGATTTTTGGACAGGCCTGCGGGATTCATGGTGTCAGTTCCCTCCAGCACTACTTCAGATATTATTCAAGTCATGTTGCGGCACTTCTGCGTCCTCGTGGGGCCCTACGCGATATTGGGCAGGTGTATCAGTTTCTTTGGCCCTTCAGTGTAGTTACACTAAGGAATTTACAAACGTTTTTGTCGGAGAGCGTAATTTTACTGTAGCTAGTACGTTAATAATAAAAGAGCTTCAGTTCATTTTTTGATTACTAACATTTCGATGTTCAGCCTGTTTTGAAATCAAACCAATGTATTAAGTATTTTAACACTATTTGTAACAACAGTTCTGCAACGTTACTTAGAAATCTCTAAGCTATACATGCTCGCACGCTATAAAACTCATCGATTGATCTTCGCCTCATTTCAGTCTCTCTCTCTTTTCCTCACTCTCTATTTCTTTTATGCCCTCTCTATTTTCCAAGCAAATATACTCACAGTATCACCCTTTAGTGCGCACGTGCGCATCCTGAACTGGTGTGTGTAACAGTTACTAAAATTAGGCATTGCACATTCGTTGTTTTCTTACACGGCAGCTTTTACACTAGGTACCTCTCAGCAATAGAGTGGTTACAACATCCAAAATTAATTCGTATCCAACCGTGTTACTTAACATCCTTAGTAGAAATGCAATTTTGATTTGGGACGAAATACGCAAATCAGCCTTTCCTCAGACGGCGGAAGGTGGAAGGGACAGTAGGGTGGGGACAGCATCAATCTGTCATGTCCTCCCCCCTCTTCCGCTCCCCCCTCTCACCACACATACCCTCCCCTGCCATCTCCACGAATCATTGTCCCAGTATTTTACTGGCAATTAAGACGAAACCACCCATCAGTATGTATCTCATCTTCTTATCTGTAATACACATGTGTCGTTATTTTTCAACTTCATCGGAAGCCAGGCCTCTTTCTTGGAAACAAATCACTCAGGATGCTGCTAAGCCAACAAATGGTATGTCTCTTATGGGAGTTTCAACAAGCATAATAAGTACAGATCCCAAGGAAAAAAACTGGAATCGTGCATCAGTATATTACAGAACATTACATTGTCATAACAATAATACATATGCAATACACAGAGATCACAACAAAAAACACAATCTCGATGCAAATGTTGGCTGCTAAGCCAACAAATGGTATGTCTCTTATGGGAGTTTCAACAAGCATAATAAGTACAGATCCCAAGGAAAAAAACTGGAATCGTGCATCAGTATATTACAGAACATTACATTGTCATAACAATAATACATATGCAATACACAGAGATCACAACAAAAAACACAATCTCGATGCAAATGTTGGCTGCTAAGCCAACAAATGGTATGTCTCTTATGGGAGTTTCAACAAGCATAATAAGTACAGATCCCAAGGAAAAAAACTGGAATCGTGCATCAGTATATTACAGAACATTACATTGTCATAACAATAATACATATGCAATACACAGAGATCACAACAAAAAACACAATCTCGATGCAAATGTATTTAAGTTCATACAAAAACTTTCTACTGTGACATCCGACATTAAAATGTTCGAAACTATGTAGCATTGGCTATGAAATATGAGAATGCATGTGAACATTCTCGCCATTAATACTTAAACATTCACTTATGCAGTGTTGTATTGAGGAATTAGAAATTATTTGCTGCTGGAGATGAGTTTTTCTTCAATTACTCTTCTGCAAAACTTCAAAATGCGAAATAAAGTCAGCTGCTGCCTTGTGCTCCTAACGAATGCAGCGCCAAACAGCGACGATTTTGTTGTTTGTCTTCGCCAACAGAAGGCTTCACACACACACACACACACACACACACACGCACGCACGCACACACACACACACACACACTCATAAGCACAGTTTACTCTTCCAATAAAGATCCAGCCTGTCGCTAGCTTTGTTCTCTGTGCATCCCACTTGTAAATGAGCACAGTGCAATCATTGTACAACATTTGGTTTGAGGCCCAGTGAAACCACAAAGTAAATATTATCAAATCTAAATTGTCCATGAGATGGCTGTATACCTGTACAAA
The DNA here is from genome assembly GCF_021461385.2 of Schistocerca piceifrons. Classification (NCBI taxonomy): domain Eukaryota; kingdom Metazoa; phylum Arthropoda; class Insecta; order Orthoptera; family Acrididae; genus Schistocerca; species Schistocerca piceifrons. The sequence continues at coordinate 896,269,844 of NC_060139.1, forward strand.
ATACAGGTTAGTTAAAATTATATGCTTGTCAAGTGTTATTACCTTATCTAAAAGTTTATTAAAAATGTGTAAACATACACAAATTGTTCATGACAATATTATTTATACACCTAAAATGCATAAAGATATTGATATCATGGTGTAACTACCAGTATTTTCAAGACCTACAATCTGTTTTATTTATCAGATATATTACATAAGCACGTACGTAATGGTTATTTAAACGTTACTATTACATCTGAAGTGTCTATATTATTGCTCTAAAAAACACATATTAATGTGTCAGTTCCTGGAAGGGTGCAAAAATTGTGTACCTTGTATGTGACGCACTAAATAGGACTGTGGACTCACAAAATAAGAGCCACAGTAATATTTCCACGTCTAAATCGTTCTACAAAAGTGTAAAACACATGTTGCTACGAAATAACAGACTACAGTAATCGCTGACACTTCATCTTTCGCGCAAATGAGGCTACATTACGAAAACCGGACTTATCGGGAACCATTTTTGGGGGGAAAAGATAATGTACGAAGAAAAATAAGATTAATATTACTACCCTACTAATAAAACTTTTTAAAATAATTTTTATCTTCGACATACTGAATGTTTATCCAACATCGACACATTTTACATCACTTTGCCACAAGAGAGCGTACTCAAATATAACATTGTACTGCATCAAATATTTTAAACAGAACACGGTCAAAGACAGTCGATGGACAAGGTTCCTCACAGATAGAAAAGTTCGATATCTCAAAAATTCCATCTTTGCACCTAAATAAATTAGTTTGTATTATTACTTAAATGTAAAGATTTCGAGTATGAAACGCGTAAGGACTGCTTAACGTAGTACCCAAGAACAATTACCGATTCTTCATCATGAACGGAAATTCGATCTTGGCACCAGAATAAAATTGTCTGTATTATTTATCAAAATACGTAAAGACATGTCCAACAATATTACAAAACGCAGAGTGTACAACTGACCTAACTTTCAGGTTAAAGTGCACTTGTCAGGGACTTACCTATGATGTCACACAATGGAAACAACATGACACTTCAATGAAATAGCACAGTGGACAGTAGTACTAAACATTCGTACAGGTAATAATCTAGCATTGCTATGCTTTTGACTACACCCTATAACGGATATTTTCTCTGACATAAAATAACACAGTGCGTTTTGAATTATTTTAACCACACATGTAATGATACCTGCATATATTCTGCACACCCTTGATACCTTTTTTAGTCGGGTTGTCCAGAAAGTAAGCTCTGATCGGTCGCAAGATGGAAACCACGGTGAAAATCAATGAAAATCAGAAATGTTTTATTTGCCGCAGTTAGCTAAACATTCCAGCTATTTCCCTACCTAGTCGTCACTCCGACTTAGATATTTGTCATACCATTGTACCTGCTCTCCCTCATTCCGGCCATAGAAGGCAGCCGCCTGTGCTATCCGCTAATTCTCTAAGGTGGTCTGCAGCTCGTTGTCGGAACCAAAATGTTGTCTTCATAACCGCCGGTTCAAGCGAGCAGTGATGAAAATCAGAGAGAGCCATATGCGGGCTGCATAGCGGGTTATCAAACGCTTCCCATCGAAAAGATACTGTAGGAGCGTCTTCGTAGCCCCTGCAGAGTGCGCCCGTGAATTATCGTGAATAAGGAAATACACTGCAGTTACGTTATGTGGGGTTGTATGAGATAAGGTGGAATCTTTCGACAGGCACCCATACTTCGCGGGAGACACTATTTTCTAGTCATGTTTACGTGCTCAGAACTGTAATGTGCAACGTGAGGAGATCGATGGGCATACTGGAGACACTGTTCAACGCATATGTGCAAAGTTTCATCCGATTTTGAGTGTGTATTCCATTTCGCGACCGACCAGAACTTACTTTCTGGCCACCACTCGTATTCTGCATATTTTGTATTTAAGCATAAACGAAATGTAATGTATCTTACAAATTTGTTGTAGTGTTTTATGTAAGTTTAATTGTACGCACTTGAAATGAAAGAATCTTCTGTGGTCCAGTAGGAAAAGTTTTATCTCCGAAAAAATTTTAAGTGACAAAAAAGGGAGTATGTCGGTGTGAGGTTTCGGTAACCTAAGGACATACAGACGAGCACATATCATATAATTAGTGAAAAGGGAGTCAATTTTTCCAAAAGAGAAGCAGTTTTCTTGGTGGTGAAAGTTAAAAAGATCACTAGTCGTCGAGAGTATTACAGTTGTGAGCAGGAGAAAGCAGTCTGATATATAGAAACGATCGGAACACAGAAGTTTCCAGAAAACTAACATAGCAGCACTGTTCTCGAAGTTTCTGGAAGAAATACGACATCGATATTTTCGACGAAGAACTGGATTTGTAAGAGGGAACGGTTTCAAGGAAAAAGAAGAGGACTCAAGAAGCATGACTGTAAAACCATACGATTGGGTGGAGGATCTATACAGAAGCTGAGAAGATTATCGAGACATTGCATGTACGAGAAAAATTTGAGTACACGATGAATTCGCTGAGACAGAGTACTGAACAGTTATCAGGTTTTTCTTCGTTGAAGAGAGACTGTGAACTACAATGGTAATAGAGACAGTGATGCGAAAAGTGACTATTATTGGTTATTTGGTATCTGAAGTGATCTGTGGACAGATTTGCTATCGTTAATTTATTTGATGAGAGTACCGACGCCCACATAAACTGAAAAGTGAAAGTTAGAAATGAAACTGACGCTACACCACTGAAATACATCGTTACGTGGGCATCCATTTTTGTGTGCTTAAAGTAGCGTTCATTTTTCAACCCCAGAAGACCCTAGTTCCATATCCTTTCTACAAGAATTTAAAATGTTATTTTGACAGTGCGAGTTCTAAGATGGAACTGCGAATCAAGTAGAAAACTGAATAACTGTTTTCAATTTGCTAAAATAATGTACTTGTTGACAAGACAGCACCCCAATATCTTGAAGTCTTCTTCCTGGTGACAACTAAAGATCTGCCACACTGACTCCAGCGACTGTGAACTACAACAGCAACATCCCAGCTGAGCCAATGGAAAATTGCAGTATTGTTTGTTTGTTGTATTTGGCGTCCTGAGTTTGTTTTCTGCTTTGCCATAGAGAACGTATATTTACATACAATACATAATTGCACAGAAAAGATACAAAAATTAGTATTTAAAGAATATTTACCTTTGGTATCGAACCTTGTTTTGCACATCTCCGTAATAGTTATCTCGTAAAAGGGTTTCTGCTTGAACATTAATTAAATTTGGATAAATGTAAATAACAGTGAATGTTAAAGATAGTTATTCAAAGCATAATAATTAGGCTAAATATATTTTAATTCTCGCTCAAACTTAACGTGTCTGGAAGTCAAAAGTTGTCCGGCCACTTAACTTGGCTACGAAAGCTTACATGCTTGACTGTAAAGTACTACATAAAAGAACTTTTTTGCTTTTACACCAGTGGATAATACTGTGAACTCGAAATAGTTTTGTACGCTCATCCATTTACAACTTTTCAAGTCCAGATATATTTAACGAAAAGAATTTGAAAGATGCGTTCCTATAAAATACAATCAAAGTCTCATAATAAATTGATGTTACTGTTTCCTTCCGATCTTTAATTTTTTGCGAAAGTAGCGTAGAAATTCAATAATTCACATTTATCCATGTGTGAAGTTGATTCAAGAATGTCTGCGTATATTAACGCACAACCAATGATTCGATAGGCAATACTTGTTACACACATCATTCAAATTGTCATACAACGTACAGAGTGCTCTTCCACAGTTGATGTACAATTACATACTGTAAAAGAAGAATAAGATAAACAGTTTTTCTTTACAAGTAGTTACATATACATACGTCATTATGATTTCATATTTGTACCTGTCTTCATGTGAGTATGAATGTGTGCACATATATGTCTTATGTCACCTGTCATAGTCAAAAGCGAGAGTATTGGCAGTGGTGTGTAAGTTCAACACAAACTTTATTCTTGTGTACATATGTTTTAGTGAAACTATAATGAGTGAATTGACTTAATCATGTTGCTGCCAGTGGCGCCAGGTGGTCATCCCAGCAATCATTGGAGGTATTTTAGAGCTCCAAGCAATACTGTACAGCACATAGGAAATCAATCAGTAACAGTACATCGTCATTATTGTTATCATATTTCAATCGTTTTATACTCTACCAACAGTGACAGAGACAGTTAATCTCATTTAAACGAGTTTCAGTGGCGTTTCAGGGTCATTGGTCGGGCTTCCTCCATATTACTTGGCCGTGGTACTATTTAGGGGGAGAGTAGAGACATATAATTTCAAGTAATTATATCTATTTATTCGCTCTTCTTTACATTATTTTACCACTTTAAACAACTTTTCAAAGACATACCAACATTATAGCGACTGATTTAAACGTAAATGACTTTGAAAAGAAACTGAAATCAACCCTCTACTATTCAGTACGCTACGCCATAGAAATGGCATGAAGTTTCCACTGTATGATAGCATAATTCAGTCCTCAAAAAGTGCAGTTTCATTTCTAAGAAAATTCAGTAGTGCCACAAGTTTTGTAATGTTATAAAACAAATCTTCACATATTTTAATAAATAAATATTTGATAGAATAAATCTTACTTTGTGCCAAGATTGAATTTTCGTTCATAATAGTGATCTGCAGCTGTACTTCCATATTATGACGAGCGACCTGCGGAAGTTTTTCTACTCCAAATCTTTATGTATTTTGATAAATAATACAGACAATTCTTGTTTGGTGCAAAGACTGAATTTTGAGATGTCGAACTTACCTCTCTGTGTGAAACTTCATTCATTATTATCTTTCACTGTATTGTGATAACATATCGTATTAGGTGCATTATGAAATTATTCTTGCGCACTACAAAAACTGGAAGTTTAAGTGATACATCGCATTAAATATCTCATTTAAATTCACTACTTACAGTGCATTTTGCTGTGTTAAAGTGTCGTGAAATGAGACATCGGTGGATAAACGAACTACCACTGATATGTCCAAGATCAAATGTAATTATAGAAAAGCATTGTATTCTTCGCCCCTGACATAGTAATTGGTAAGCTAACTTTTGTAACGTAGCCTCATTTAGGCCACAGAACAACTGTCAACCGTTGCTGCAGCATATTACTTTTTATCCACATGAGTTTTGTATTATTACAGAACAATTTAGACGTGTAAATATCATTGCGGTACTTAATTTGAGAGTCCAGTCTTGTTTTAGGCGTCAACTGTAAGTTAATCAATACCTCTTCCAGTAGCTGACACATTATTTAGATAACTTGTGCTCCATAGCACAATCATTCAGTCAATTCAACATGGAAACGACTTAATTTGAGAGTCTACAGTCAAGTTTCAGCTGTCAAAGGTAAGTTAGACAATAACTGCACTATTCCTGTAGCTGAAAGATTATTTTAGCTAATTTGAGCTTTATATACCTACAGACCCCCCATGGACAATGGACCGTGCCGTTGGTGGGGAGGCTTGCGTGCCTCAGCGATACAGATAGCCGTACCGTAGGTGCAACCACAACGGAGGGGTATCTGTTGAGAGGCCAGACAAACATGCCGTTCTGAAGAGGGGCAGCAGCCTTTTCAGTAGTTGCAGGGGCAACAGTCTGAATTCGGATCTTTGGGCAGGGACTACTCAGGAGGACGTTGTTATCAGGAGAAAGAAAACTGACGTTCTATGGTTCAGAGCATGGAATTTCAGATCCCTTAATCGGGCAGGTAGGTTAGAAAATTTAAAAAGGGAAATGGATATGTTAAAATTAGATATAGTGGGAATTAGTGAAGTTCGGTGGCAGGAGAAACAAGACTTCTGGTCAGGTGAATACAGGGTTATAAAACATAATCAAAAAGGGGTTATGCAGTTTAACAATGAATAGGAAAATAGGAATGCGGGTAAGCTACTACAAACAACATAATGAACGCATTATTGTGGCCAAGATAGATACGAAGCCCACGCCTACTACAGTTTTACAAGTTTATATGCCAACTAGCTCCGCGGATGACGAAGGGATTGATGAAATGTATGATGAGATAAAAGAAATTATTCAGATAGTGAAGGGAGACGAAAATTTAATAGTCGTGGGTGACTGGGACTCGATAGCAGGAAAAGGAAGGGAAGGAAACGTAGTAGGTGAATATGGAGTGGGAGTAAGGAATGAAAGAGAAAGACGCCTGGTAGAATTTTACACAGAGCATAACTTAATCATAGCTAACACTTGGTTCAAGAATCATAAAAGAAGGCTGTATACATGGAAGAGGCCTGGAGATACTGGAAGGTCTCGGATACATTATGTAATGGTAAGACAGAGATGCATGAACCAGGTTTTAAACTGTGAGACATTTCCAGGGGCAGATGTGGACTCTGACCAGAATCTATTGGTTATAAACTGTAGATTAAAACCGAAGAAACTGCAAAAAAGTGGGAATTTAAGGAGATGGGACCTAAATAAACTGAAAGAAAAAAAATGGCTCTGAGCACTATGGAACTTAACTTCTGAGGTCATCAGTCCCCTAGAACATAGAACTACTTAAACCTAATTAACCTAAGGACATCACACACATCCATGCCCGAGGCAGGATTCGAACCTGCGACCGTAGCGGTCGCGCGGCTCCAGACTGTAGCGCCTAGAACCGCTAGGCCACTCCGGCCGGCAAACTGAAAGAACCAGAGGTTGTAGAGAGCTTCAGGGAGAGCATTAGGGAACGATTGACAAGAAAGGGGGAAAGAAATACAGTAGAAGAAGAATGGGTAGTTTTGAGGGATAAAATAGCGAAGTTAGCAGAGGATCAAGTATGTAAAAAGACGAGGGCTAATAGAAATCCTTGGGTAACAGAAGAGATATTGAATTTAATTGATGAAAGGAGAAAATATAAAAATGCAGCAAATGAAGCAGGCAAAAAGGAATACAAACATCTCAAAAATGAGATCGGTAGGAAGTGCAAAACAGCTACGCAGGGATGGCTAGAGGACAAATGTAAGGATGTCGAGGCACATATCACTAGGGGTAAGATAGATACTGCCTACAGGAAAATTAAAGAGCCCTTTGGAGAAAAGAGAAACATTTGCATGAATATCAAGAGCTCAGATGGAAAGCTACTCCTAAGTAAAGAAGGGAAAACAAAAGGTGGATGGAATATATAGAGAGTCTACACAAGGGCTATGTTCTTGAATACAATATTATAGAAATGGAAGAGACTGTAGATGAAGATGAAATAGGAGATATGATACTGCGTGAAGAGTTTGTCAGAGCACTGAAAGACCTAAGCCGAAACAAGGCCCCGGGAGTAAACAAAATTCCATTAGAACTACTGATAGCTTTGGGAGAACCAGCCCTGACAAAACTCTACCATCTTGTGAGTAAGATGTATAAGACAGGCGAAATACCCTGGGACTTCAAGAAGAACATAATAATTCCAATCCCAAAGAAAGCAAGTGTTGACAGGTGTGAAAATTACCGAACTATCAGTTTAATAAGCCACAGCTGCAAAATACTAATACGAATTCTTTACAGACGAATGGAAAAACTGGTAGAAGGCGACCTCGGGGAAGATCAGTTCGGATTCCGTAGAAATGTTGGAAGACGTGAGGCAATACTGACCCTACCACTTATCTTAGAAGAAAGATTAAGGAAAGGCAAACCTACGTTTCTACCATTTGTAGACTTTGAGAAAGCTTTTGACGATGTTGACTGGAATAATCTCTTTCAAATTCTGAAGGTGGCAGGGGTAAAATACAGGGAGCGAAAGGCTAATTATAATTTGCACAGCAGCGAGATGGCTGTTATAAGAGTCGAGGGGCATGAAAGGGAAGAGGTGGTTGGGAAGGGAGTGAGACAGGGTTGTAGCCTATCCTCGATGTCATTCAATCGGTATATTGAGCAAGCAGTAAAGGAAACAAAAGAAAAATTCGGAGTAGGTATTAAAATCCATGGAGAAGAAATAAAAACTTTGAGGTTCGTCGATGAGATTGTAATTCTGTCAAAGACAGCAAAGGACCTGGAATGGCAGCTGAACGGAAAGGACAGTGTCTTGAAAGGAGGATATAAGATGAAACGGGGATAATGTAACGTAGTCGAATCAAATCTGGTGATGCTACGGGAATTAGATTAGGAAATTACACGCTAAAAGTAGTAAATGAGTATTTCTATTTGGGGAGCAAAATAACTAATGATGGTCAAGGTAGGGAGGATTTAAAATGTAGACTGGCAACGGCAAGGAAAACGTTTCTGAAGAAGAGAAATTTGTTAACATCGAGTATAGATTTAAGTGTCAGGAAGTCGTTTCTGATAGTATTTGTATGGAGTGTAGCCATGTATGGAAGTGAAATGTCGCTGATAAATAGTTTAGACAAGAAAAGAATAGATGCTTTCTAAATGTGGTGCTACAGTAGAATGCTGAAGGTTAGATTATTGGATCACATAACTAATGAGGAGGTATTGAATAGAACTGGAGAGAAGAGAAATTTGTGTCACAACTTGACTAGAAGAAGGGACTGGTAGGTAGGGCATATTCTGAGGCATCAAGGGATCGCCAGTTTATTGTTGGAGGGCAGCGTGGAGGGTAAAAATCGTAGAAGGAGACCAAGAGATGAATACACCAAACAGATTCAGAAGGATGTAGGTTGCAGTAGGTACTGGGAGATGAAGAATCTTGCACAGGATAGAGTGGCATCGAGAGCTGCATCAAAACAGTCTCTGGACTGAAGACCACAACAACAAACGTACCTACAGAACTAAGACCATTTAGATGAGGAAATATTTTATTTGAGGCTGCATTGTGGCTTACACCAAGTATGCCAAGTGTGGGACAATGATCGAACTATCCTCATTGACAAGTGAACCTAAACATGTAAATTACATCACTAGTACCAATAAGACAGCCATTTGTGCTTTGATAAATAATAAAGACATTCTAATTTGAAACATTTAATTTTTCATCCGGTCTGTGGTACAAAGAATGAATTATGCTTGTTGAAAGTGGGAGATACAGAGAACATCGATAAAGATTGACCGTTTTGCTGGTAAAATATTGAGATATGATTGTTTGTTACATTTAAATGACTGGTAAAGTACTGGTTTATTATTGGGGTCTCTCCTAAGAGTGGTAAGGCTCATATTCCGCGGTGTTTCGGCAAATATTTGCTATTCATTTCTGCAATGTATAGCTGGAGTCCGCCCAAACAATTATTGTTCATCTCATCTTTCATGAGACCCACAGTGTGGACAGAGAGCGTCCGTTTGTTTCCCGTTATGAACGAAATGATTTTTAAAGCGGAATTTTACTCGCCCATTAGGTACAGCGGTTCCAAATAAGTCCAGGGAGCTATTCGTTCTATCGATGTCTACTAACAAGGACGGTAAAACACAAAGGATAACCAGCAGCGGCAGCACCACCCTGGTCCACGGGGACTGTGCAGTAGCGCTGCTCATTTGTTGCCGGAGTACCCGTTATTGTATATCTTTTACTGTCCCTCTTAACACATGTCGACAAAACAGCAACGGAAAATGGTACGACTGAAGTGGGATTCGGTATGAATGGGGGAGTAGGGAGAGAGTAAGCAACTGTGAACAGTTCAGTGATAGGATTGTTCTCATCAGATTCGAACAGCTAACCAAAGCCGACAAAAGTAATTCAGGTATACATGCCCACGTCGCAAGGAGAAGAGGAAGAGATACAGGAAGTATATGATGATATTGGACGGGTAATTCAGTATGTAGGGTTGTAGGGGAAGAAATAGAAGAAAGGGTTACAGGAGAAAATGGGCTTTGCAGTAGAAATGAGAGAAGAGAAGCACCAATGGAGTTCTGCAATAAATTCCAGATGGCAATAGCGAACACTCTGTTCAGTAATCTTGATATTAGGTAGTATACTTGGAAAATATCTGGAGACACAGGCAGATTCCAGCTCAGTTACATCATGCTCGGACAGAGATTCTAAAAATGTTGGATTGTAAGGTGTACCGAGTCGCTTATACGGACTCAGATCACAATGTAGTAATGGTGAAGAGTAGACTGAAGTTCAAGAGCATCGTACAGAAAAATAAGTGTGGAAAGAAGTGGTATACTGAAGTACAGAGAAATGATGAGGCGCATTTGAAGTTCGCTAAGGATGTGGATACTGCGATGAATAACACCAGGTTAGGCAGTTCAATTGAAAAAGTACGGAAGTCTCTAAAACGGCTATCACAGATGTTGCACAGACAAACATACGCATGAGGAGGGTAACTGCTAAAAAAACCTTGTATAATAGAAGAAATACTTCAAGATGAAAGTACAAAAATGTCTCGCGAAATGTGGGAATGCAGAAATATAAATCCCTTCAGAATGAAATAAATAGTAACTGCAGCAAGAAATCAAAAAAGAAAGGATCATGGGGAGGACTGACTCAACATACATAAAAATCAAAACAACCTTTAGTGAAGTTAAAAGTAAAGATGATAACATTAAACGTGCAATAGTAACTCCACTGTCAAGCTCGGAGGACACAGTAGGCAGGGGAAAAGAGTATATTGAAGGCCTTTGTGAAGTCCCACATTTACTAGACTTTATTGCTTTGAATGATCTTTGCTGTTCATATCTCGGAATATTGGCCATTCCACCTAGGACGCCAAGTACAGTGTCCTACACATACTATCAGGTTTTAAAATGGCAATTACCCTGTGGATTTGTGTCGAGGTTGGATTTTTTCTTGTAACCTACACCTATCATGCCTCTCTGAATTTCCAAAATGTAAACATCATTTGTTGGTTTACAAGCATTCTCGCTGATGGGTTCGCAAGAAAGAGGCATTGCTTAATATCGAGTAGAAGAATAGATTCAGGTGTGGAATGCACGGAACAACATGGGGTGTATGCTGATGGGTATTTAATTTTTAATGGTCGGTGGAACACAGGGCTCTGACTGTTGGAGAGGGTAGGGGAAGGGACAGGAGGACAGTGGAGAGGGGAGACGGTAGAAGGAGGGGTATAATGCCATTCGCTTCCACCGCCCTGACCTCCCTTCACCTGTCATAGTTCTAGGAATGGCTGGTGAGCTTATTTGGTCCAAATCGCCGTTTCATTCCTGCTGTTCTCTCACCTTCTCAGACTTCTAACAATACCACCACTTGCAAAGTAGGTTAGAAATCAGATTAATAATGTTGCTCACGCAGCATATATTCGCTTTATCGGGCAACAACAATGTTATTGACTGTGGATGGTATCGTCAGAATGGAAAAAATGAAGTCACTGTAAAAAAGCCATTAATTTTGGCACTTATCTTGAATGGATTCCCACGTAGATTTCGTCAAAGTTGTTATGGCTCATCTTGTTGATTCTAAGGTGATTCCACTTTAACTGCTAGAAGGTCCAGATCTGTATTTTAGCAATATTTGAAGACCTAACAAATGCGTTTTTCAGGAAATTCTTAATGATCAAACAATCCCAGATCAGAACAATGGTATGGTAGAAATAATTTTTGACTTGGTGTTCACGATCCACATTTTTATTAAACTTCTTGTAAATTCACATAAACTTCTTCTTAACTGTCACATCATCAAGAAAGCAGTTTTGTATCAATCTTCATATATTTAATTTCCCCTTTAACCAAACACAAGACTTGACTGTTCTTTTACAAAGCGAAATAACAACTTAACTTCTGCAAAGTGAACCAAGGACTGCTCTGTGCGCATTCGCGCCAGAACGGTCAAAGATTATGACAGTCTCACAGAAATGAATACACACAAGAACCATATCACTGTAATACATCGATACATCGGAGTACCTATACATTAATAAAACCAAATGTGAACTTTGTGCCGGCCGCGGTGGTCGTGCGGTTCTAGGCGCTCCAGTGCGGAGCCGCGCTGCTGCTACGGTCGCAGGTTCGAATCCTGCCTCGGGCATGGATGTGTGTGATGTCCTTAGGGTAGTTAGGTTTAATTAGTTCTAAATTATAGGGGACTGATGACCACAGCAGTTGAGTCCCATAGTGCTCAGAGCCATTTGAACCATTTTTTTTTTTTTGTGAATTTTGTGACAAAAATATGTCTGTTACTTCGCAGAAAAATAGTACGATATTACTGGTATCGAGAACTGAGGTTGGAGTGCCGTAACGGTCACGTAAATAAAGAACCATTACAGACTCCACATCAAATTTTACCTCCATTCCACGACGTCTCTTAATTTCTTATTTTATGTTGTTCCGGCTTTGAGTTAAAATTACAATAATAATGAAATTATCACTCATAATATCGACAGTTTACAAACTAACTGTCCACGAGAAAATGCCATCGCTGAGTAACTCTAAGGAGGTGCGGAACGCTTTAGACATCACTCATCATTTAGTGTCCTTAATGACTGCTCTCTTTACGTTTGGATTAATGCGAGGTAGTCTCATAACCAGCAGAAAGATGCCTATAGGTATCGGTTTCAAAATTAGCAGTAAACGTCAGAAGTGAGTCACATTTTTAAGGTTTTATGGCATACAAAACGGACGAATCAAGTCTATCCGTAGCAGGTGAGAAAGGCGGAAAACTTAGATTTGACTGAAGGATTCTGGGAATGAGCGGTGCTTTTATTGAGTGAATTACGTACAGGACGCTGCTGTGAAATATTCCCCTTAGTACCCCAATGTCTGGACTCATGCTCACGTTCTACGTTCACAGCTAAGATCGTAACAGGTTTGTCTTTTTTTTTTTTTTGCTATTTTTCGAGTGTATACGCCAATGTCTTCCAAGACGCCAAAAGTAAACTAAACATCTTATATTTGTACTTAATTGAAGCTACTTCACTCATAAATGTTTATAGATTTTTAGAGGAATACTTGACGCCGTCGTTAATAGTGACATTCCATGCTACCATATTACATTATTTGATATGTACAGACGTTGTGGTTGTTGACTGACCCTTTATAGATAAAAGTTTGTCCTTTAACTAACTCAGAGGGTGAAAAAATCAAGGCTAAGGTTTATCTTTGAAGACAGAACTTAAGCTTTCAAGAGCAGAGATGAGGAACGACGGTTTTTTCGGAGGTACTTTCCAAACATTTCCTTGAAGTGATATTGAGAAAGCACCGGAGTAGGACAATCAGTCTCCAATTTGTATCCCGCACTTCCAGCAATTCACTGAAGAGCGTAAATTTTTGTATTACCTGTATCTGTCCTAATACGAAAACTAGCTGTGGAACTGCTGATTGCCTCGTTGCGTCACGTGTAACCTATAACCTGGTCGTGAAATAGTTATAGGTTTCCGACAAGAGCGAGCTGGTTGGCGCTGCGAACAATATTCACGACTCAGTTATCGCGGCTGGTGGCACATGTTTGTCATGGAGAAGGTAGTACCAGCCGGTGAGCTGATAGTGGCATTTTGCGTTACTAACTTTAACGGTAGGCGCTGTTTAGTCTTTTCTTTCTGAAGTCTGAGAACAATATAATTTTATGGACGATCAGTAGACGGGTTTTATTAGTACTAACGCCAAAAGTATTTGACCCAGTGAAGGTATAACCGTACGTATTCACAACATTCCACTGAATCACAGTAATGTTATGAGATGTAAATTGTGAGCAGCTGAGGATAAGAGGTGGACGAGTAACAGCGTGAATAACGACAGTTTTGTAAGTAATCATGTCGAAACAAACTCGCTACGATTTTTGAAAATTGTGCGCTACGAGAGGAAACAATTTAACAAACGATATACAACAGACCGAGGAACGAATCTTTCACTCAATGCAACAGACGACAATTAACTAATTTTTGTATATTCGTGTGCAAACCTATGTTTTTTATTAACTGAGGAAGGCTGAGAGCTTTGCCTAGTTACGTCAGATGTTACTCTGCGGCATTCTGTAACTGCTCCCTGTACTCAGTGATATAGCAATTGTAAGGATGCTTCTTTTGGTGTGAAATTAACAATCTTCTTTATTAAATACGTTGAGGCCCGTTGTTTGTGGGGCGTAAGTGATCCACACCTAGTTTCCTAATTATATGCTTAATATTTCCTTCACTGTTTAATTCAATTCACTAAGCACTTTAAGATATCTCAGATAAATCGATTTTTCCATTATTAAAGCATTAATTTATAAATTTTCTGTACAGGTACACAACAAAGATGCAACTCAAAAATTCCGAAACCGGTTGTGTGTGTCTCTAATTGACTTAAATAAATAAAGCAACAGAAGACTATTACACTTTTCATTCAGTTTCACATTTTAGTAGTTTTAATAGCTGTATGTAAACGCCTGCTATACTGTATGAACTGGTCAATCAGTCATGTTTTCTGACTAATGTTAAGTATTATACCGGTGCCAGTTATTTACGTACTTACATCTTTTTTACAGTGAGTCAACCAGAGCACTGACTACGCCAATGGCACCGCTACCAGCCAGCGTTTAATCAACCATTGTACAGCTATTTAGGTGTACATATCAATCTATGGTGTGTATTGTTCTTTGAGGCTTACCACCACAATATCAACAGGTCTCCTTAGGGGGCTCGATTACTACGGACTGATCTAGGTTCTGCCAAATCCGGTTCGCGGTCTTTGGAACAACTTCCAAGGAACCTGTAATTCATACCAAGGGGCAATCTCACTTCGAGGCCCAAGGTCGAAAGAAAAAATTACGGCTTCATGGTGCGACACTGGTTTTCATTCCCATATATGTTGTAAAGCGCAGAGAAGAGTTCCTTACATCAGTCAGTGTGTTGGAGGTCAATGGCCATTATCTGATGTGGAATGGAACTGATCAAATGAGGTAACTTGCAGCAATATCACGTTGAATGTCAGGTGGAGCAATCCATGAAAGGTAATATAGCTTGCATGTCTAGTCTGGTTTAAGAGACCTTGTAATTAATCTGTATGTTCCATATTGGTCATCACTGACCTTCAAACAATGAGCTTATTTACATCTGCAGGGTGCTTCACAACTCATGTTACACACTGCTAAACGTTGTCGAGCAGTCTTATTAGATCAGCTTTTACGTAGTAACCCATGTGCGGAAACGTCATCCAAGGGCCCTATAGAGGGTCAAAGCTACAGGCGCCGGTGCCTGTAAATGTATATACAGCGTATTTCCATGATAGTGTGACAAACTTACTAGGACGATGGAGAAGGATAAATGTATCAGTCTGAGGTAAGAGTCCCTGCACGGGATACGAACTGGTCGAAAGTTATAAGCGAAGTCTGTTCTGATACCTCTGACAGTGGAATACATGTACTGGTACAGTTATTGCTAGGATTGTAGGGTAGGCAACTTTTACAGGTGGTAATATGGACAAAATAAGAAAAAATAGCCAGTAAACATGGGATCTAAAATGATATCTGACGAGCTATGCGCACTTTTTCAATAGAGGAGATATGTTTCACAGTAGCGAAGATGAACAATCGCTCATAGCTCCACAGGCATGCATTTTAGAGCCCATGTGTACTGTACATTTTTCCTGCGTGTAACATAAACTGTGAAACACCCTGTTTATACCGGAAGCTACATGTGTCCCTGGGTTGGGGGGGGGGGGGGGGGGAGGGGGAGAACGAGGAGAGGGGGCTGGAAGGAGTACTTCTGACATCACAATCATTTCTCCTCACCCGTGTCCCAATCTGTAATCATGCCGGGGAGGAACGCAGTCATTTCGGAAGACATATGTTGGTGACAGTAGTGTGTTGGCCGTGATGCACATCGCCTCTCTTGTAGCGTCTGACGCTCGAGTTTGCTCAACCCGCTGTGACGCTTTCGCGCTTGCTAAACAAACTGCTCTCCGTTGGATTTTCTTTAGCCCTTCTATTACTACGCCTACTTGGTGAGGGTCGCAGACTGATGAATCGGTCGTGCGAGGAATTTACAAATCACTTTTTTTGTGGGTGAGTTACATTTTCTTCAGAGTCTCCCATCGCATCTCAACCTGGCAACTGTTTTTCATACAGCTAGTTTTAGGTGGTCATTCCGTTCCAGGTCGTGCCAGGCGGTCGAGTAGCTCAGAATAGGTAGAGAAAGGATCATCTAAATCCCCTATTCCAATTCTGGAAATTGTCATTCAGGAGGAAGAGCGGATATCCCGCCAAACAGATGAGTTAGGCGATGTCACCTTAGGTACATGTAGCTTGTATATGGCGCAGAGACGAGCATACTAGTGTTGAATCCAGTACCGAGACAGAAATTTACCGAAAATTGCTTTTAGACGTGTAAGATAGTGGTACTGAAATGGGAGAACAGTGTGAACGTCTTGTAAAGTGAAAGAGGCAGGATCAATAACTTTATGAAACGTACAATAGACAGTACAGGAATGTGTATTCACCGCTCGTGGCCTATTGGCCATCATCTCTAACTCGTAGAATCACGCCGTCGATTCTCGGCTGAGTCAGAGTTTTTGTTCCGTCGAGGACTGTATTTGTGTTAATCATATCGTCTCATCTTCATAGAGGCACAACTCGTCGAATTGGCGCCAAATACAAATACTTGAGCAAGACGGCCGAACAATCCTAGACGGGGTCTCCCGGCCAATAATGCCATTCGGCCATTCCATAGGAAAGTGTAATCTACTGACGAAGAGGATGATCGAACGTGAAAAATTGTAGTGCTGGAGTGTTTACAGTAGGAAGTGATTCGATTATTTTTTGTATATTGTATGGAACCATGATTATACACTGCTGGCCATTAAAATTGCTACAGCAAGAAGAAATGCAGATGATAAACAGGTATTCATTGGACAAATATATTATACTACAACTGACATGTGATTACATTTTCACGGAGTTTGGGTGCATAGATCCAGACAAAGCAGTACCCGGGACAACCACATCTGGCCGTAATAACGGCCTTGATGTGCCTGGGCATTGAGTCAAACAGAGCTTGGATGGCGTGTGCAGGTACAGCTGCTCATGCAGCTTCAACACGATACCACAGTTCATCAAGAGTAGTGACTGGCGTATTGTGACGAGCCAGTTGCTCGGCCACCATTGACCAGACGTTTTCAATTGGTGAGATATCTGGAGAATGTGCTGTGCCAGGGCAGCAGTCGAACATTTTCTGTATCCAGAAAGGCCCGTACTGGTCCTGCAACATGCGGTCGTGCATTATCCTGCTGAAATGTAGGGTTCCGCAGGGATAGAATGAAGGGTAGAGCCACGGGTCGTAACACATCTGAAATGTAACGTCCACTGTTCAAAGCGCCGTCAGTGCGAACAAGAGGTGACCGAGACGTGTAACCAATGGCACCCCAAACCATCACGCTGGGTGAGACGCCAGTATGGCGATGACGAATACACGCTTCCAATGTGCGTTCACCGCGATTTCGCCAAACACGGATGCGACCATCATGATGCTGTAAACAGAACCTGGATTCATCCTAAAAAATGACGTTTTGCCATTCGTGCACCCAGGTTCGTCGTTGAGTACACCATCGCAGGCGCTCCTGTCTGTGATGGAGCGTCAAGGGTAACCGCAGCCATGGTCTCCGAGGTGATAGTCTATGCTGCTGCAAATGGCGTCGAACTGTTGGTGCAGATGGTTGTTGTCTTGCAAACGTTCCCATCTGTTGACTCAGGCATCGAGACGTGGCTGCACGGTCCGTTACAGCCATGCGGATAAGATGCCTGCCATCGCGACTGCTAGTGATACGAGGCCGTTGGGATCCAGCACGGCGTTCCGTATTACTCTCCTGAACCCAGCGATTCCGTATTTTGCTAACAGTCATTGGATCTCGACCAACGCGAGCAGCAATGTCGCGATACGATAAACCGCAATCGCGATAGGCTACAATCCGACCTATATCAAAGTCGGAAACGTGATGGTACGTATTTCTCCTCCTTAGACGAGGCATCACAACAACGTTTCACCAGGAAACGCCGGTCAACTGCTATTTGTGTATGAGAAGTCGGTTGGAAACTTTCCTCATGTCAGCACGTTGTAGGTGTCGCCACCGGCGCCAACCTTGTGTAAATGCTCTGAAAAGCTAGTCATTTGCATATCACAGCACCTTCTTCCTGTCAGTTAAATTTCGCGTCTGTAGCACGTCATCTTCGTGGTATAGCAATTCTAATGGCCAGCAGAGTACCCAGGCAGGCGTCTCTTCGTCCCAAGCAAATCGATGATATCTTTCTTCAGGGCTCCAAAAATATGGAAATCGCACGGAGAGAGATCAGGACTGGATGAGGATGTGTGAGGGCTTCCCAGCGAAACTTCAGCAGCTTTGTCGAAACAGCAGTTGCAGCAGCTCTGGGAAAGTCATGATGGCCTTACTCTTTCACTGCAAGAGCCCACTGCACATTGAGTGCCTGGAATACAAAGCCATAATTAAAACGCAGTAGTATGTAGACGCTTTGCAAACAAGATGTCCAAGTTGGCACCCAAATATTTCGGTGACTCGCTTTCCTTCGGGTCGTTTCCCACCTACTTCACTCCCAGTATTCGTAATCCGTCACTAATTTCCCTTTCATTCAGTTGCAAAACACGTATCTGTTTCTTCAGTGGATTTAATTCGAATGGTAAACCTTACAATAATCATGTTTACTATGCTGAGCCGAAACCGCAAGCCTTTCGCGGCCGGAGTCCTTGGTTTGCCGCTGCGTGTGGTAAAGCTACCGACGTTTCGGCTGCCACTGCAGGCAGCCTTCTTCAGGATGTCTCGTAGACGAGAAGCCCATAAACCTAGAATCACTTTGTTGAAACTCTCGCTTCGATCTGAAAGCGACAGATCACTGACGCACAGGAACTGTGGAGAAGTGGCTGATCGTTGGCGTATAAATTAAGGAAGATATAGGACACTGTTCTGTGGTAGGCTGTTCGTCAGTCCTCTCCCCTTACTACAAGGGTACAAAGATCCCTTAAAATGGTGGTAACAGATTGAAATTTATCTTAAGCCGCTATGTTCATACATAATATGATTTAATTTTCTCACACTGAGAAATTAGAGGGAGGGATCTATGTTTCACTGGGTAAAAAATTTGCAAAAGAGAAGATCACAAAAATTCGCCTTTATTTTTGACGAACGGTTTCTACAAATCTGTCATCTTCTCGTCTGTAACATAATGCATGCTGTTGTTGCTCGTTGTCTTCAGTCCGAAGACTGGTTTGATTCAGTTCTCCATGCTTCCATATCCTGTGCAAGTCCCTTCATCTCCGAATAACTAATGCAACTTACATCCTTCTGCATCTGCTTACTGTATCCAGCTGTTGGTCTTCCTCTACAATTTTTACCCTCCCCCCCCCCCCCCCACACTTATCTCTAGTACTAAACTGGTACTCCCTTGGTGTCTCAGAATGTGTCCTATCAACCGATTCCTACTTATCCGTACTTCTAGTCAGCTTGTGTTACAAATTTCTTTTCTCCCCAGTTCTGTTCAGTATCTTCTCATTAGTTACGTCATCTACTCACTTAATCTTCAGCATTCTGCTGTAGCACTACATTTCAAAAGCTTCTATCCTCTTCCTGTCTAAACTGTTTGTCGTCTATGTTTCACTTCAATACACGGCTACATTTAAGTGTTAGGGACTCTTTTCTGAAAGTATTTGTATGAAGTGCTAAAGATTTCGTTCTCAAAAACATTTTTGTTCGGTGTTACAAAGAGCGGAAATGGATATTCTGCTTTTAAGTCCTTCAGAAACCTTTTTTACTTTTTTACAGAACGATATGGTTTACAATTAAAAAGCGCCTTGTCACATGGCCATGTACGTCTACGTAGAGCTCACAGATGATGGTAAATTCTTAAAAATCACAATATACAGTAAAATGGACATTTACGCACTTGTTTACGTTTTCAGGACACGTTACATACATCGAGTCTGTAAGACACTGTACATGCTTTGTCTTTGCCACACTGTCATCGGTTTCCACCATATACTTCGTCTAAGGTTTAACCTCAATGTATGGAACATGTCACAAACATATGTGCAAATGCGCATTTTACTGTATACTATGATTTTTAAGAATTAACTATCATCTCTGAGCACCACGTATATGGACATGGCAATGTGCACAATGTGCTTTGTAATTGTTAAGTGTTTCATTCTGATAAGCCTTTGTACAGTGTGCTATATTTTATCCACGATAAAGACAGCATGGCATGAGGTTCCAAATCACACTGTAACAAAACATATTTGAAGACATGTAAATGCTCAGTTTCCATTTCCCTTGTTTGTAATGTCGTAAAAATAATTTGTCAAATATTACGTCGCAAATCATGAAAAGAGATACATGTCATGCATATGCTTTATATTACAGACCAGAATACTATAGTAATATCTGTCGAAGCCGTATTTCGAAAATAAAGACCAACTTAGCACATAATAAATTGGTGCTATACGGTATCATAGACCCCTCCGGTGATATTTCATGACTAGAAACCAGCTTCTGCAGGTTGGGGGAGATTTTCTATTAATAGATTCTTGGCTAGTATATTTCTAGTCTGAAGATGGATTAGAAGTGTCTCAGTGAAGTGTGTTATAGGGTTAAAGAGCATTATTTCAAATTTCTTCTGCGTATGATGTAAGGGCGAGATCGTCGGATGTTCTCTGGATTAACGCCCTTATTTCTAATCTCATAGAAATTCCAACAGTCTTTATGCAGACTTCGAGCATTTAATGGTCTTCTACAGAGATAAAAAAATTGCAGTATCTGCATTTTAGGGACATTTCTAAAATGTCCCTTCTATTTCACAAGAATTTTATCCAGATCTGATGCCCCCATAACCATACACTCTAATGACTTTTTCCTGCATCCCAATACAAATATTTGCGATGGTTCAGTGCTCTTTTCATCAGTATCTCTTACAAGGTTTGATGAACGTTTGTAGCGTTTTATTTAACCACTCACCAGTAATCGACGGGTTAGATGATTCGCCAATGTAGACAGACAATTTGGTAGGGTCATTGTTCAATCTCTCAGCAGTCTTCAGACTTCGATGCATCTCCTACAGAAATCATCAACTAGATTCAATATTTCCTCTTCATGTTGTGTAAATGCCGGATGAATTGTTAGCCATCCTCCTTTGCTCTTCGCTGAAATAATTTCTTCGTAAAGCAGAGTATGTTCCTCTAGCTGTTCCGTAGCACTGATGTCAAAATTTTGCACCATTTGAGTTTGCATCCGCAAAGGATGCATGGGCGATATCGATAAAGACTTCATAAGCTTCTGGAAGATATCGATGTTCCCTACCATTCCATTCATGTTCTGAATTAAGTTAGGCCATTAGACTCCATAAAACCATGTTCGAAATACTTCATGTACATTTACTCGACAAATCTGAAATTGAACTGAACTACGTTGAGTGTTCACGTTGAGCTGCAAAGCTTCATTTATGCACTAATGATGCGCAACATCGATTATAACTTACAGCGATAGACCGGTGAGAATAGAGCAGGATTTCCTCTCCACCCCCACACCCCCTCTCCTCCTTGTCCGCCACCATTAGTCGAAACACGTGAAGTATCCATTGGTCAGAAAGAGTTGAAAGCTGATAGTGAACGCAAACTGGTTCCAAAGATTAGTCGCGCAAGGTACGAAACAGTGTCGACACAGTTTTCAGGTGTGACCATGAATGTTCGCTGATAACTGTAGCCTTCGGACCGGACAACTGGACGACGATTCTACCGGGACGGATGTGGAGATACTTTAAGAGCTGATATAGAGACGTGCAAGGTTATGTATAAGAATTATAGATTCACCGTGTCGAGGGAGTGGTACAACGACGAATAACCACAATATGATCAAGACGCACTTGGTAGATTATTGCACACAGCGGATCCCGTTTATTACTCTTGCATTACGATAACACTGCAACATGTACATAACATATAATGACGTTCATAGCTTCGTGAGTGATGGCTTCACAAACAGGTTGTCCATTTACTCGTGCGTAACGCAAGCTCGACAGGTCTACAAATGCAATCGCGTTTCTGTTGCTAACACGACTTCATAGGTTGCGTTCCGTTTGTTGAAATGAAGTGTACGCAACCTCATGAAGAGAATTTAGTGAATTCTTGAAGGAGAATTACCGGTCCTGCTTCGAGATAGCCGTAAAAATGGCGGGGATAGCGATGTGCAATCCATAAGCTCAACGGACAACAGCCGTGCTGAAACACCCTGTATATTGTATATATCATACAGGGTGGCTAAGCCATGTCTCCGTAATATCCTTTCTTTCAGGAGTGCTAGTTCTGCAAAGTTCGCGGGAGAGCTTCTGTAAAGTTTGGAAGGTAGGAGACGAGGTACTGGCAGAAGTAAAGCTGTCAGGACGGGGCGTGAGTCGTGCTTGGGTAGCTCAGATGGTAGAGCACTTGCCCACGAAAGGCAATGGTCCCGAGTTTGAGTCTCGGTCCGGCACACAGTTTTAATCTGCCAGGAAGTTTCATATCAGCTCACACTCCGCTGCAGAGTGAAAATCTCATTCTGCATACATCCCCCAGGCTGTGGCTAAGCCATGTCTCCGCAATATCCTTTCTTTCAGGTGTGCTAGTTCTGCAAGGTTCGCAGGAGAGCTTCGTTAAGTTTGGAAGGTAGAAGACGAGGTACTGGCAGGAGTAAAGCTGTGAGGACGGGGCGTGAGTCGTGCTTGGGTAGCTCAGATGGTAGAGCACTTGCCCACGAAAGGCAATGGTCCCGAGTTTGAGTCTCGGTCCGGCACACAGTTTTAATCTGCCAGAAAGTTTTATTATACAGGGTGTTAAAAATTACACCGACAGACTTCGAGCGGATGTAGAAGGTGTCTTAAGGAACAAAATGGGGACAGGAACCCATGTCCGGAATCATCGCCCAGCGACGCTACAGAGCGTCGAAATTATAGGCGCCGGCGCCTGTAAATAGTGTGTATGTACGTGCAGTGTGAATCTATGATGATGTAACAAACCATCAGGAATAACGTAGATGGGTAAATGAATCTGCTTGAGGTAGGGGTCACTGGTCCGAAAAACGAAGGAGTCGAAATATATAAGCGAAATGGCTCTTATACTTCTGACAGTGGCATACATGTATAGATACTGCTGCTGCTAAAATTGTAGGGTAAGCAACCCTCAGAGGTGATGGTACAGCCAAAACAAGAAAAAAACATTCAGTAAACTCGGGCTGTAAAATGTATACGACAGTAGCGGAGACGTGTTGCACGGTTGCGAAGATGAACAAGTGTTCATAGCTCCTCAAGCTCTAGGTGCTCAGGCACGGGATTTGTGTGCCCCATCTGTCTGTATCTAGTATCATCCAATCCATATGTGTGTACGTTTTCGAAATTTTTGGAATCGTGTAATTGGGGGCAGATCGTCGGTAACAACCTGGTGTTCACCTAGTCGGATGTGGGGAACCGCTTTAAAACCACATTTACGCTGACCAGCCTGCTGCTCTCATCTTTTACTTTCCCCTCTGTGGGGAAGTGTGAAGGGGAGTTTGTAGACTTTGGGCTTTTACTCCCCTGTGTACGTGTGTATGTGATTTATTTGTGTAGTTTTTTGGTGTCTGTGATATGTGATGATTGTTCTGTTTGTGTCTGGTACTTGCCTGAGGTAGGCGAGATGATTGGTGTTATATTAGGAGAGAACAGGATTAAGGGATTGGGTATTGGGATTTTCTCTTCGACTTAATCGTCGAAGAGCGTCTTGGGGAGCTTGTGCTTTTCGCGGGACATGTCATACCGACTTAGGGGGTGGATTAGGGCGTTTCCTGATCTGGAAGAACCTTCATAGAAGGCCCTTGCCAGATCTTGGAAACGCTCTCTCAGGAGTGGGATTTCAGCTGCGGCGTGCAGATCATCTGTGGGGAATCCAAGAGGTAAATGCAATGTCCTCCTGAGGGCGCGGTTCTGCAGCCTCTGGTGTTTGTCCAGGTGCTGCTTCGCCGCGTATCCCCATACAGGGCACGCATATTCCATGACCGGCCAGATCAGGGCCTGGTACACGTTTGCACGCTGACCCCTGAAGTTAATCTGCCAGGCAAATTCGATCCACTGAATCCCGGAAAGTAGCGTGCTAACATACGGGGCTATCCGGTTGGGTCCGTGACGCATCAATACTTCACATTATTTATTTTATACATATGGCCGAGCAGAATGCAGAGGTTCTGTTTGAGGTATAATAATAAGCTTTGATGCTAAAGGTCTTGTCGTCTATACTTCATAGCAAGGACAAGTGAATCATGGGCATTGAAAAATTACAGAATGAACACCTTTAGTTTGGCTCTAATGAAATGGTAATTGCAGTGTGATGAAGGAAACTGTAAAGCTAAAGCTCCAAGCAACGCAATTGGTCGCTGGACAACTGCTGAATATGGTTTTCCAATGTGTTGGAGAATTCCGGCGAGGAATGCCGAATGGAAGGCATTTTAGTTGCTTCAAGAGTAAGAATGCTCAGCTGTGCAGCCCAGCCTACAGAACTTTTGTGGCAGTTACTTTAGAAGTATTGCGTGATAAGACATCGCTATGTGTAAAAGAGCTGAGGTACCTCCGGTTCAGATAACCGAAAGGGATGCTGTTTGGAAACGTTCTGGTATGGTAATAAGAGTAGTCAGGGTGTTTAACGAGATGATATGGATAGAGATACAGGTAATCTTTGTTGATCCATGTCTCACCAAGGACAGTGCACCAAGACTGACTTTGCGTCAGTTTATTACAAAATTTGGCAAGAATGAATATTCTCTCACAAGCTGCGACATTGTCGTGAATAAAAAACAGTGACCCAGAAAGTGTAGAATTTGTTTCTTTTATTCAAGTCTATTATCATCTAAATTGGCCGTCCTTTTAGGTGACGCTCAGCGCGTCTGACTGCCATGCAGCGGGCCTCGGTTCGATTCCCGGCCTGGTCGGAGATATTCTCCGCTCAGGGATTGGGTGTTGTATTGTCCTCATCATCATTTCAGCATCCTCGACAAGCAAGCTGTCCAATATGGCGTCAACAGAAAAGACCTGCAACTCGGCGATCGAACTCCCCAAATGGGAACACCCGGCTATCAGTGCCATACGATCATTTCATTTCATCACACAAATTGTCCTCAGACATCAGTATTCTCCAGTTTGTAAAAGCTGTTACAGACAAAAGACATATCTTCCTGTAAGACATTGTGCTCTACGTTTTGCCTCTGTTGGGCTTGGATGACTAAACTGCATATACGACCGTTGCCATCGATACGGCACTGGCGACATGGTCTTGAAAGCACATTTTTAAATGAAATCATTCCGCGCTTGGCTATTATTTTTGGCTCCATTATTTAATGCGATTGCAATTTCGACACATGGGCATTTTCAAGCTTTATGAAAGCAGAATGCTTGGGACACAGAAAAACGCTTACAACAGGTTTCAGAAAGATCGCTGCGATTCACTGAGGAACCGTGAAAGGTGGCTACACTGTGCCACTGCGCCAGAGAGTGCGCCAAAGAGTACTATTAAGCCGCCTCCACAGTGCGTGTTACGAGATCATAGCAGTCAGTGGTTGTCGAGAGTTCATAGCAGTCAGTGGTTGTTAAGAGATCGGAGAGGACAGTGCCTGTTGAGAGTTCGTGGCAGTCAGTGCTACCAGAGAGCTCGTAGAGGACAGTGTGTGTTGAGAGTTCATACCGAGATGTGCTAGTGGGCACTGCTTGTCGTGAAATCGGAGGGATATGTTGTAGTAAAGAGTGTTGTTCCATGTTGTATGCAGTTATTTGATGGGAGAGATAGCAGATGTTATTGTATTGTGTGCATTTCGTCAATATATATAAAGGTAAAACTTATAATGTTCCTTTATTAGTTGTGTATCTGAAATAATGTGTCACTACAGGTTCAGTCAACAAAGCATCTGGCTCGTGTTCTTGGATTAGAGTGTAATTGTGATTTTCTTGCGTAATTATAGTTTTTCTAAATTTCTTTTGTCACGTCAGTATAGTTGGTATTAAAAAATTCTTGTCTTGTCGGAAAAGAACCGTGCCAGATGTGGGCGTTGAGTCACACTCCCACATACAGAACAGTTACTCTTGTGCTTGGATTTTGTAGGTTTTATAGTTGCTGGGGACTTAATTAATTAACTGTGTTTACGAAAATTTTCTTACATTGTTCTTTGCAGTCAGATTGCGTAATAATACTAGTCAGGGCCAACCGATTACGAGACACAGCGTAATCGGACATACAGCAACGAAAAAAAAAAATCATTTTCAATCATTTATTTAATTAAGCCCCCATGCAACCGGCAACACAGACATTGATCACCTTCATACCATCATCGTCTTTGGTATAGGCGTACCAACAAATTGCTGTCTTACAGCATTTCTTAGCTATACACCATATCATTAACGACTACGGTCATAATGAAACTGTAATCGGATATTTATAAATGCAGTAACTGTGACAAACGAATTCAGAAATTTTTCACGTGATCATTCTTTCTCAAGCATGAAATATCGTTTTATTTGTGTTTGTTACTCACCAAAAACGTTAGTAATATATGTAAATGTCTGAAACCTTCCCATTTTGCTACAACACATATGATTTTTTATTCAGGGTACGAAATGAATCTGTGTGTTGAGCTACAAATGATGTCCGATATAACGTTTTACTGCCTTAAACAAAGATAATGATTTAAGGATGGCATAAATGCTTAGATACACGTTTGGGACATTAAAAAGTACAAATACTTTTGATTTGGAATATTGTGTCTGCTTCATCATACTTTTTTTTTGTCTGGAGACATACAACATGAAAGAGAGAGGGTCAAGGGAAGGACTGATATCAGCATTCATCCACGAGTGCCCAGAACATTGACGGTTGCATTCATTGTCGATATCATCACTCGACACATATGACACTCTATATCGGACTGCCACAGGGCCTATGTCACTCTCTATCGGCTCAGTGGCTTCGCCGGTCGTTTCTAATCTTGATTTCGACACTCAACGACATAGTGCTTTCTGCTAACTAGGGAATTTATATATTCCCTCTTACAACAACTAGATTTAATTACTAATTCACAGACTCGGAATAGACAAAGTCAACGTAGAACAGTTGGTTTATATTACAAGAAACTGGTCTGTGGTTTTCTACCACCTTATTTAAAATGCCCTAGGTCTCCACCAGCCAACGGCCTCGCGGCTGTGGTGATAGCGGTTCTCGTCGGATCGCCGAAGTTAAGCACAATCGGGCTTGGCTAGCACTTGGATGGGTGACCTTCCAGGTCTGCCTAGCGTTGTTGGTAAGCGGGGTGCGCTCAGCCCTTGTGATGACAACTGGGGAGCTACTTAAGTGAGAAACAGCGGTCATGAAAGCTGAAAACTGCCGGGGATAGAGGTGTGCTGACCACATGTTCTTTCTTATCCGCACCCAGTGGCACTCATCGACTGAGGATGACACGGCGGTCGGTCGGTCCCGTTGGACCTTCCGAGGCCTGTCCGGATGGAGACATTTCTATCTGTGCCAAGAAGGCATACAGAGCGAGTCAAAAAGGGCTACACAACTTTGGAATGATATAGGAATTTATTGAGATAATTTACAGAAGGGGTAGATTTGCAAACACCCTCAAGTTTGATTCACGTAGCGCATAAGTACACCATTACTCCACCAGGAGCGCCAGACTACTACTTTCACTGGTGCTGGGCGTGTTACCTGTTTGTTTTGGTTTCATACAAACGAACTCTGAAACAATTGTTCGGCATCAGTTTCGTGCCGAATATGCTAAAGAACCTCCAAGAAGGCCTACAATTGACTCTTGGGGCAAGAACTTTATTGAGACGGATTATTGACCGCGACATGAAAAATCACCAGGTCGCCCACATGTTGATGATTTTGTTGAACAGGTTAGGAAGAGCTTTTCCCTCAGTCCACAAAAAATCAACGCGACCTGCGTCTCGCGAGACGGGCGCTCCACAAAAGACTATTTGCCGAGTACAGTGTAAAAGTCTGCAGTTGAAATCACACGGAACCACAATGGCAAAGCACATTAGTGATGCAGATTAGGCTGCTCGTGGGGAAATATTTGCGGAAATGTTGCGTCAGATACAGGATGACGACACATTCCTGAACACAATAATCTCCAGTTGTTGTTGTTGTTGTTGTTGTGGTCTTCAGTCCTGAGACTGGTTGATGCAGCTCTCCATGCTACTCTATCCTGTGCAAGCTTCTTCATCTCCCAGTACTTACTGCAACCTACATCCTTCTGAATCTGCTTAGTGTATTCATCTCTTGGTCTCCCTCTACGATATTTACCCTCCACGCTGCCCTCCAATACTAAATTGGTGATCCATTGATGCCTCAGAACATTTCCTACCAACCGATCCCTTCTTCTAGTCAAGTTGTGCCACAAACTTCTCTTCTCCCCAATCCTATTCAATGCCTCCTCATTAGTTATGTGATCTACCCATCTAATCTTCAGCATTCTTCTGTAGCACCACATTTCGAAAGCTTCTATTCCATGTTTCACTTCCATACATGGCTACACTCCATACAAATACTTTCAGAAACGACTTCCTGACACTTAAGTCTACACTCGAGGTTAACAAATTTCTCTTCTTCAGAAACGCTTTCCTTGCCATTGCCAGTCTACATTTTATATCTTCTCTACTTCGACCATCATCAGTTATTTTGCTCCCCAAATAGCAAAACTCCTTTACTACTTTAAGTGTCTCATTTCCGAATCTAATTCCCTCAGCATCACCCAACTTAATTCGACCACATTCCATTATCCTCGTTTTGCTTTTGTTGATGTTCATCTTATATCCTCCTTTCAAGACACTTTCCATTCCGTTCAACTGCTCTTCCAAGTCCTTTGCTGTCTCTGACAGAATTACAATGTCATCGGCGACCATCAAAGTTTTTATTTCTTCTCAATGGATTTTAATACCTACTCCGGATTTTTCTTTTGTTTCTTTCACTGCTTGCTCAATGTACAGATTGAATAACATCGGGGAGAGGCTTCCCTTTCATGTCCCTAGACTCTTATAACTGCCATCTGGTTTCTGTACAAATTGTAAATAGCCTTTCGCTCCCTGTGTTTTACCCCTGCCACGTTCAGAATTTGAAAGAGAGTATTCCAGTCAACATTGTCAAAAGCTTAATCTCCAGCTAAGAGTCAAAATTTCATAACAGTGGCATGACGAAACTGCGGAATATGGGGCAGCGAAAATCCACATGCAAGCCTGAAACACGTTCGTGACAGCCCCAAAGTTAATGTGTTTTGTGCCCCTAGCAAATTTATAGTGTACGATTCTTTCTTCTTCATGAAGAAAACTGTATGTATTGCGTGTCTGGATATGCTGGAAAACTTTTTAATTTCACATATTGATGAAGAAGGCCGAGCCGGGATCGCGGAAGTTAGAGGTTTACTCGATAATAAATCGGTGTATTGGCAGAGAAGTGCCAGTCGCATGGTCACGTCGCTGCCCGGACTTGACACCACTAGATTTCTTTCTTTGGTGTTTCATTAAAGACAGTGTGTATGTTTACCAGGCCTGAAAAATCGATTGTACGCTGTCATTGCATAAGTTATGCCCGATTTGCAGCAATGGACGTGGGAAGAAACAGATTACTGGCGGAGTGTTTGTCATCTCACAAATAGTAGTCGCGTCGAACCAAAATGGCACTTAAAAGTTTTTGATGACGTTGAGCCAGAGTCACGCAATACTTTTTAAAAGAGAGATGTGGACACTTCGGCGCGAGTCTTGACCGACTGGACACTTACCTTGAGACTGACCATTCAAACATTGAACATTTCTGAACATGAGTTGCTGTTTCCATACATGTACACATATAGTAACTAACCTCAATACAAACGTTTCTGACAATAATTTGAAAGTGGCTATATCATTTTGAATAACCCTGTGTTCTGTACCGATCGCGGCAACGTCTGAGGGCGACAGGTGCAATTGAGGCATTGAGATCAAAAACAGGACTTTTCATCATTTTTAAGTTACATATGTTATTACTCTAGTTGTCGTTTTAACAAGATTCCACATCTGTTGGTTCTATAATTGGACTTGTTCAGTGATTTTTTTCCTTGTCGAAACCAATGTTAAAGTTCTGTTTCGTACAGAAAGAGGACTTGACACAGAGACAAGTCGTTATATTGCTCTGTAGTGGGATGCAGAAAACAGCTGCGAGGTTTAAAAATGGCTTCGGTGATGGAACCGTCAGACGAGTTCGGAGACTATTTACACGAGTTAAGCATTCATAGGTTTTCTGATAACAAAGCTTTCATCTACATGAACAAAAAAGGGTCCTAATGCAGTGGTTTCTCTCCTTATGGACTACATAACGAAAACATGTGGTCTCTGGTGTGAAAACTTTGTATACATTTTCAGATGTCTGTACAGGACAGAACAGTAATCACACAATGGTTCAATTTAGGCACACTTTAGTTCATAGTGGAAGATTCTCCAACGTTTCCCACACGTGTTTCCAACCCGTGGACATTTCCACAATACTTGTGATAGGAATCTGACAAGTTTGGAATTATGAAAAAGGAAACAGGACAGTATATACAGGATGTGGCAAAAAGGTACGGCCAAACTTTCAGGAAACATTCCTCACACACAAATAAAGAAAAGATGTTATGTGGACACGTGTCCGGAAACGCTTAATTTCCATGTTAGAGCTCATTTTAGTTTCGTCAGTATGTACTGTACTTCCTCGATTCACCGCCACTTGGCCCAATTGAAGGTGCTTGTGTCATCAACACAGATTTGCTGTGAACGTTTGGGCAGGCATTGTTGGTGATGTCTTGATTGAGCCCCATGTTCTTCCACCTACGCTCAATGGAGCACGTTGTCATGATTTCATACGGGATACTCTACATGTGCTGCTAGAACATGTTCCTTTACAAGTACGACACAACATGTGGTTCATGCACGATGGAGCTCCTGCACATTTCAGTCGAAGTGTTCGTACGCTTCTCAACAACAGATTCGGTGACCGATGGATTGGTAGAGGCGGACCAATTCCATGGCCTCCACGCTCTCCTGACCTCAACCCTCTTGACTTTCATTTATGGGGGCATTTGAAAGCTCTTGTCAACGCAACCCGGGTACTAAAGGTAGAGACTCTTCGTGCTCGTATTGTGGACGGCTGTGATACAATACGCCATTCTCCAGGACTGCATCAGCGCATCAGGGATTCCATGCGACGGAGGGTGGATGCATGTATCCTCGCTAACGGAGGACGTTTTGAACATTTCCTGTAACAATGTGTTTGAAGTCACGCTGGTACGTTCTGTTGCTGTGTGTTTCCATTCCATGATTAATGGGATTTGAAGAGAAGTAATGAAATGAGCTCTAACATGGAAAGTAAGCGTTTCCGGACACATGTCCACATAACATATTTTCTTTCTTTGTGTGTGAGGAATGTTTCCTGAAAGTTTGGCCGTACCTTTTTGTAACACCCTGTATATATCCCCCCCTCCCCCAATGGCCTACAGTAATACAGAAATTAAGGAAACACATGCATGTTGAGGTGTACACAAAAGACGCATTTATTGACTATCACAAACATCTAGATTCGTTTTCTAAGAAATCTGTAACACTGAATGGAGGGAATTGGCCTATTACATAATACAAAATATTTGAATACACTGTTCAGCCGTAATGTTCCTCTGTTTCACCCAACAGCAGTAGAATGGTGAAAAATGAATTTCCTCCAGTGAAGACTAGGACAGTTTCTCGTTTTTGTAATGTGCCGAGAGCATACATGGACGTCATTCCGCTGAAACCTGAGACACTACAGAATTCTTCATGCATGATTGACGTTATCACTTTGCAGTTTCGTGAGTATTTTGATAATATCCTAAAGATGTCTGTCATTAATACAGTGACTAATGGAGAGGAAGAGAATGAATATGGAAGAGAAGTTTGGGACAGTTACTGAGAGTGGGAAGTTTATGAACATCGAGTATGCTTCGAAATAGACAGGGTTGTTTATTAAATAAAGAAATGTGCATTTAACACTCACATGCTAGAAGCTAAGGCACTAAATAGGATATTGACTTCCATTATATTGTCTATCTTGATATGTATTGTTTAAGTATGGATGTTTATAGAAATAATAGGAATGTTTATGAATATTTTGACATGATTAAAAAGAATATTTTGCTTGGAAATCTACTATTTATTTAGATACATGATATTTATGATAAAATGAATCTTCTTTAAATCAAAAAGGAAAGCTGTCAGTAGCTTTCTATTAACATGTTCTGTTATTTGCCTTTACTGTGCGATTAAATATATTGGTTTACGATTGTAGTCTTCCTGATGAGCCTGTGGGTGTAACTATAAGGTTTAGAAATAATACTGTTAATGTTTATTCAGTTTTGTTTCAATATATTTCAAAACTACTGTGCAGTGACGTGCCCACTTTTGATCTCAGCACAATTATAATCACCTGCCGTGGGCTCGACTCCTTTCCGCCACCAACAATTGAAAGTGAATCTTTGTTGTGGCATTCGGAACCGACTCCCTGCCCTTTACCTTATCTTCACGGGGCCAGCATTTTGAATTGCATTTGAGAATTTTAGGGGCAGAGGCTGGACGGATACCGTTCATGTCACCAACCCCCCCCCCCTCCCCATTCCCCTGCCTCCCCCATCTGTCTACGTCTAGTGGTATCCCACGTGAAACTGTGAGAACGTTTTCGATACGTTTGGGAATTATGTAAATGAGGAGGGACGTAAGTACCAGACCGATGTTCACTTAGTCGGATGTGGAAAACAGCCTAAAAATCGCCTCCACGCTGGTCCTACTCGTTAATCTGCTTCCCAATGGGCCAACCGGCTTCAAAACATGGACAGATTAGGAAAAAAAGATGCACCTTCCGACTTTAGTCCCTCGAAGTCTTGTATAAATTGCACTAGTGCGTACTTGGCCAATGCTGCGGTGACATTCCAGTCGATACAACACTTGCCGTGACACTGGACAGCGAACAGTGAATCGGACAGCGACACATTTTTCAGGTACTGTTAGCGTGGCCTGTTTATTAATACATGACTATGATCCTCCCTGGTTGTCAAAATAGGATGCATAGCACTCCAGAATGTATGTTTATAATATGCAGTGAAGTATATCGACATTAAACTACTGCCGATATTATCCAAAATCGTTGGCTACAATATTTCCTCTACGTTGCTCCACTTTTGTGAATGGCTGTCCTGCTACCTTAATAGTGTAGTTAACGAGTTGAAATGTATTCGTGTGCACATTTTTCACGTTTTTAGGAGACGGTCGTTCTTCGACCGTGCAGCAGTTCCACACGGTAAAAATGGGTCGCTCATTATTGCAATTATCTCGTAAAGTAATGAATGAGATTTTAACTCTACAGAGGAGTGTGCGCTGATATGAAACTTCCTGGCAGACTAAAACACTGTGCCGGACCGAGATTCGAACTCGGGAGTTTTGGCACTCGCGGGCAAGCGCTCTACCGTCTGAGCTACCCAAGCACGACTCACAACCCGACCTCACAGCTTCAATTCTGCCAGTACCTCGTCTCCTACCTTCCAAACTTCACAGAAACTCTTCTGGTAGAGAACTTGCCCGCGAAAGGCAAAGGTCCTGAGTTCGAGTCTCGGTCCGGCACACAGTTTTAATCTGACAGGAAGTTTAATCTCGTACATTATTTTCTGCACAATCACGTGTTATAGGGTTTCCTGTAGAATTCTTGGAGAGACATTCGTAATTCTTGTAATCATACTTTTTTGTAAATTAGCAAATAAGTTTTTACAAGATTAAAATTTTCCTGAATAATATTGTTTTTTTTTCGCGAAATGCTGCAGAATTATTGAAATTTTGTACATATAAATCTAAAACTAAAGTAAGTCTATTAAGAACTCCGAAAAAAGTCTATATTTCTCGAAAGTCGGGTGCCAGCATCTCCGGACCCACAACATTCTGCAGTAATGCCTCTTGGCGACATCAGTCGACATAGTTTTGACGCCCGATATGCCTTAACCGAAGTTGCTCCGTTCCCGTTTGATCGACCGTCTGAAGATGCGCAGGAAGCAGGGAATAGGATACCCAACTTCACCGAGCCGGCCGGAGTGGCCGAGCGGTTCTAGGCGCTACAGTCTCGAGCCGCGCGACCGCTACAGTCGCAGGTTCGAGTCCTGCCTCGGGCATGGATGTGTGTGATGTCCTTAGGTTAGTTAGGCTTAAGTAGTTCTAAGTTCTAGGGGACTGATGACCTCAGCAGTGAAGTCCCATAGTGCTCAATGCCATTTGAACCATTTGAACCCAACTTTACCAAGGGGATTTTACATGCAAATATTCCCTTGATAAAACGATGGATATCGCATTCCATCGGTTTCTGGCAGCTTCGTATCAACTCAGCCCGAGAGTTGTGAAAATAATAACTGAAGAAGATAAACATATGACACCTGCTTTTCGGACCTCTCCCGATGGACAATCCAACAGTGGCCCTTCCGGAAGTAATAAAGACACAAGCTACGAATGTGACTGTGATTTAGACTGAAAAATGTGAAGTATCGAATAAAATACTTCAATACGGCAAATTTAACTCCTGATTCGTTGTCAGCGATCTCAATTCTGTATACCCTAAGTTTTATTCCAATCCACTAAATCCAAATTTTTGATCTGCCAAACTGGAGATGTCATTTTAAATTTTATAATTCAGACATCGAATTCCTAATAAACAGCCCGAAGGATCTAATAAAAACACAGTTTTATAGGATTTTGTTTTATAATGCCCAGGTTTTGAAGCGAGTTGGCCCGGAAGTGGTGTGCTAGTGCGCATCGTAAGGTGACACAACTCTCGTTGATGTTTTTCGCAAAATTGTCAGAGAAGTATACTAAATTTGAAAGGGCGGACTGCCGGAGTCGGCTAAACCGGTGTAAACTTCGCCATGTGGGGCAAGGTTCTGTCCTTATATGCAACGAAAAGATAGGGCCTTCGCTGCCAAGATAAAACGTGTACCCTGTTGGCCTCTAGTTTGCACGACACACATAAAGGGTCAGCTACCAATCATGTAAACGGAACTCTGTTAACTATTAGCTTATCAGAATGGTGTTAGTAAAAATATTTAAACTGTTAAGAGCTGCTGTATACAACACACGCCCGTACCACATAATTAATTTTTGACTATTGATTTGGGTTAATTTCAGACCACCGACAGGTCGTAAGATCTGTTTAACTGCGAATTCCACAACCGCAATGCTTACTCATTCAGAAAAGTGCTACCCTGTGTAGGGGTATGTGGGGTAAAGTGTGCGCCTAAAACTACATCTACATCTACATGGTTACTCTGCAATTCACACTTAAGTGCCTGGCAGAGGGTTCATCGAACCATTTTCATACTACTTCTCTACCATTCCACTCTCGAATGGCGCGTGGGAAAAAGGAACACCTAAATCTTCCCGTTCGAGCTGTGATTTCTCTTATTTTATTATGATGATCATTTCTCCGTACATAGGTGAGCGTCAACAAAATATTTTCACATTCGGAAGAGAAAGATGCTGATTGAAATTTCGTAAATAGATCTCGCCGCAAAGAAAACCGCCTTTGGTTCAGTGACTGCCACCCCAACTCGCGAATCATATCAGTGACACTTTCACCCCTACTGCACGATAACACGAAACGAGCTGCACTTCTTTGCACTTTTTCGATGTCCTCCGTCAATCCTACCTGGTAAGAATCCCACACCGCGCAGCAATATTCCAGCAGAGGACGGACATGTGTAATGTAGGCTGTCTCTTTAGTGGGTTTGTCGCATCTTCTAAGTGTTCTGTCAACAAAGCGCAGTCTCTGATTCGCCTTCCCCACAATATTATCTATGTGGTTTTCCCAATTTAAGTAGCTTGTAATTGTAATTCCTAGGTATTTAGTCGAACTGACAGCCCTTAGATTTGTGCGATTTATCGTATACCCAAAATTTATCTGATTTCTTTTATTGCTCATGTGGATGACCCCGCACTTTTCTTTGTTTAGTGCCAATTGCCACTTTTCGCACCATACAGAAATTCTCTCCAGATCACTCCCGATCGTCTTATGATTTTACTAGACGGTAAATTACGGCGTCATTTGCAAACAATCTAAGGGGACTGCTCAGATTATCACCTACATTATTTATGTAAATCAGGAACAGCAGAGGGCCTATGACACTACCTTGCGGAAAGCCAGATATTACTTCTGTTCTACTCGATGATTTACCGTCTATCACTACGAACTGTGACCTGTCTGAGAGGAAATCACGAATCCAGTCACACAACTGAGACGATACTCCGATACGCCTAAGCGAGATTGAAGTTTTACCAAACCACGATTACTGATAGACATTTGTCACTTACACATTTCGAATCTACATATTGTAACGTATCATACCAAATATTTTAAGTGAAAAAGAAAATAATTTATAGGAACTATGTGCATTTTTCCGAAGGCTTACATTTCCTGCGTAAGGGGATAATGTGGCCAGGGCCCCCTCCATGTTGATTGTTCTGAGTTCCGGATATATTTTCTAAGCATTTGTTGCCCTAGTATGTGTAACAATGTCAAGTGGCTGCAGCAGACCGTTTGCAGTCGGTTATCTGTATTAGGTCGAATACAACAGAGCAGAGATGGTTTTAAATAATACAAATTAATTGCAATTTGAAACGTGTCTGACAGCAACAGTCGTAAAAAAAAACTTTCAATAAATGATTTATGCAGCCAAAAAGTTACATAGACTTCGAGCAAGCGGTTGGTTCCATGAGTCATTTATTGATAAATTAATTCAAAATCGTCACAAAAGTATACAATGACGCATGATAATTTTGTATATAAAACGGTATACGGGTAAACCTGATGCATGTAGTGTTACGTATCGTATATGAAAGTCACTGACCACTTTTCCTGTCGGCACATGAAACTATCAGATCGAAAGAAACAACAAGGAACTATACTTTTAGGACAAAATACGTGATTTCAACATCGAATATGTAAAAGTAGCATTATTCAACGTGTAACTGAGGCAAGAAGAGTAATATAAATGAGTTACCTTACACCAGTTGACTGAAAAATCAGAAAATTGTTTTCTAGAAAAAAAAACGTAACAACCTTTTTCTATTAAACTCACTGACAACAATGATAGTATACATTAGAACTAGTCTGAGAACATCTCGGCAGGTAGGAGCACTGTTTACAGCAAAAGAAACCTCACCACCTCCACCTGCACAAGCCCCCATCTCGTGGTCGTGCGGTAGCGTTCTCGCTTCCCACGCCCGGGTTCGCGGGTTCGATTCCCGGCGGGGTCAGGGATTTTCTTTGCCTCGTGATGGCTGGGTGTTGTGTGCTGTCCTTAGGTTAGTTAGGTTTAAGTAGTTCTAAGTTCTAGGGGACTGATGACCATAGATGTTAAGTCCCATAGTGCTCAGAGCCTCCACCTGCACAACATATTTATTGCAGCTCTGTGTTTATACTCATGTTTAAGTGAATAGCTTTTGTGGAAACAAGGTGAATAGATAAGAGTCCTTGAAACAATAGCGGAGCTTGGAATGGGAGTCACCCTTGGAGGTGTGACAATAGCCGTTTCCGGCGGCATCGCAATTCAATTTTAGCATGTTTCTCGGATATTTGTGCTATGAGTTTCAACGTCGACAGTGACTTGAGTTACATCGTTGCCTTCCTGTTTCCAAGAGCTTTCGAAAACCGCTAAAACACTTCATTGTTCCACTTAAAATAACATTCTTGCTTCAGAATCTCGGTTGATACAAGACGTGAGAATACTGCCTGTACAACGAAAGTAACCCGCCCTCTGCCTACTACCACTAGCCAAAAACGTCGTTCCGATATTTCCAACGATTCGCGAAATAAAAGGGGCGTTAGTTTCGGTTAATCTATCCGGCACCCAACAATGAGCAGGAAGTCTCGCAACAGTGATCGTACCCCGAATTTCTATTTCACGCACACAAAGTGAGGAAGAAAAATACCATAAATGAAAAAAAAGAAAAACTTAGGATAAATTCAAATCTGTCAATTATGCCAATTTTGACGTCCCGTTGGCCCATGCAATCAGGCTTCTCAGTCCTCCATAAACAATTAATAAGTGATCAGCGTTATCTGTCTCGCGGAAAACGGCCTGCTTTGCGTCGAAAGATATTTATTCCCACAGTACCATCCTTTGTAGAGTAGTAAGTTTTAGTTTACATTTTGCGTAACACGGTATCATTTAAATGAAACTAGCGACGTCTGTCAACACGGGCATGTTTCGATTTGCTTTAGACGTCTCAGTGGTGATGATTTGCAAATTAATGAATTTTTTTTCTATAATACTGAATGTACTGTAGATCCAGTATTGTTGACAATTTTAATGGATCTTCTCACGCGCTTTTCTTTAGATATCATGTTCAAAATGGCTCTGAGCACTATGGGACTTAACTTCTGAAGTCATCAGTCCCCTAGAACTTAGAACTACTTTAACCTAACTAACCTAAGGACATCACACACATCCATGCCCGAGGCAGGATTCGAACCTGCTACCGTAGCGGAAGCGCAGTTCCAGACTGTAGCGCCTAGAACCTCTCGGCCACTCCGGCCGGCAGACATCATGTCATTCAGAGATATTGTTACTGACGGAGAGGCAAAGATGACCGGAACTTTTTCTGGGTTGTAAGCAGAAATAAAAAAAAGTGAGCTGCCAGTTCTGCATGTTCACTGTTTGGCTTCTTCTTTGAACCATGTGATTCAAGACACAATCTCGAATGAGACCATGGTGAGAATCTCAAATGTGAAAGAAATGACCAATATTTTACTCGCCCAGCCAAGCGACTGGCAGTATTTAAGTATGTGCAATCTTTCCAAGGTGCTAACTTTGTTCAGCGTATAGTTCTTCGACCTTTTCGCCATGTCAGTCGGTGCATTTGAATAAGTCCAAAATGGTTCAAATGGCCCTGAGCACTATGGGACTCAACTTCTGAGGTCATTAGTCCCCTAGAACTTAGAACTAGTTAAACCTAACTATCCTAAGGACATCACACACATCCATGCCCGAGGCAGGATTCGAACCTGCGACCGTAGCGTCCTCCCGGTTCCAGACTGCAGCGCCTAGAACCGCACGGCCACTTCGGCCGGCTGAATAAGTCCGCTGAAAACTATTTTCCACAATTACGAGCTTCATTTTGTTCTCTGAGGTGCTCGAGCTCGAAAAATCCGATACAGGTATTAAGGCTAAAGGTTTCCGAAACTTTCTGTGTTCTTTTGCTTTTATCTTTGTCAGTACAAATCTTATTAAAATTTTAGAGCCAGTTGGAAATCTGAACGCTTTTCTGCAAAATTTATCTCGACAGCTCCAAAAGGCCATGGAATATTAGTAGAGTCCGAGTCATCTCGAACTGATGAAAGTTTCCATGAGGTATGGAGCTTTCTCTTGGAATTGGCCAAAAAATTATTTGATATTGAAGATCCGAAACTTCCAAAAGTTCGAAAGATTTCTATTGCCTCCGTGGTTACAACCGTAGAATTTATTTTGAGGTTTCAGACAGTGTGATTCAGTGTTTCAAGGATCGATTTTCTGAAGCTGCTTTGACTCACTTCAAAGAAACGCAAACATTTCTTCTTTCCAAAACGAAAGATGCATATACGTAACAGAATTTTATAAAACCGACTTTGACCCAGAAAGATTTACTTTGCACAGAAATACGATGTTAAATGAGAGTAAATTTAAAAATTGTTTCTTTGAAAATGCGGAAGACTTAGTGAGGTCCTTTACCTTAAACATGCACGTCGGTGAATTGATAAAGATCTCTCTAATCCTATACGAGTTTCAAAACTTACAGCAAAACTTTCTTTCTCCGCCCTTAGAAGATTGAAAACTTACTTGCGCAACACCATGAAGCAAGAGAAACTGAACTACAACGCCATCGTGCATGTCCATAAACCAGAAGCAGAAAACTTCATCCTTTACACTGTGGCGAACATTTTCGTCGAACGACCCACTACTCGTAGGAACACATTGTTTGTGGCTTAGAATTAGAAATTACGCAAAGATTTGAAAAAATAAAACAATTATATGCAGATTGTGGATTTTTTTGTGTTAAATAGCTGCTGTGGAAAATAGAACGCAGTGAACAATAGTTTGTTTACCTTTATTAAGCGGTGCTCATTCAAAAATACAGAAACTGGTTTTTCAAAAGTGGTTAGTTTTCAACATTTGTGACAAGCACCAAAAAAGTAATATCCGAGTTACTGGTCAATTTCCGATGTAAATGCCAAGGCCAATAACATATGTTCCGACACAAGCGCCAAAACAGCGGGAAACAGTGTTTGTAGCTGTCTAAATACTGTAGTCGTGTCTAAGGCCAACATCGATGTTCAATTAATGAGTCATGCGCGAACTCTTAGCGTCTTGGAGTGCACTTGTGTGAATTGATAACAACTGAAGTAGCTCTCTGCTTTGTATGTAGCAACAGGGCTTTTGTGAAGTAATTATTATATGTAAATAACGCACGATACTGCGAAATGGAAAGGAAAAGTGCGCCAAAACGGAGGAAGAGAAGCGAAGGTAGTGCTCGAAGTGAAAGGAAGAAAGTAGGCAGCGAAGGAAAGGAATACACCCGAAGTGACGATATTGTGGTTTCAGCTAATGTGTCTCCCAAGCACCAGGAGACCTTGACCGTCATTTTAATGTTTTTTACAAAACTTGGAATCAACGCAAGTAATTCTTAAGTATTTTAATGCTATGGGGTACTAGTTAACTACTTGCACAGATTCATTTACTTCCCTATGAGAAAAGGGTTACTTTACGGAAACGGAATATATATTTTTGGCGAAAGGACACTCTTTGATGTCTTGCGATCGTGATTTTGCTCACATTGAGAATCGAAAGAGGATGACCATGTGTGACGTTTCGAAACATTTAGCTAGCCTCGTCGCTGAATCTAGGCGTACTACACATGAATTTCACCAATACGATTATTTCAAAAGCACAGACGACCAGACTGACTGCCGAAAGGCTAGAGATACTGAAAATTCGGTCAACTCTCAATGCAGATTAAGAGTTCACGGACATTACATCTTGACGAGGAACGTGGAGCCTTCTGATGTTTAACAGGTGCAGCTGGAAACACTACACCGTGAACTTAGGATGTCTGAAGAAAACAAAAAGGGCTTTTGGTAAAATGATTCCATTTGTAAAAGAGGAAAACAAGAATCTTGTGAACTGAGTGAAAATGGATATGATGGCACTTGTATCGTTATTTATGTTAAGACTATTGAATATGGAACGTTTCATTTCCTTAAAATTTTGTATAATTCTGCTCTTAAATCTAATAACGTAGATTAAAAACACTTATATGGTATGAAACCTGTATATACGATATTGCAGTCCCTGTGTTATTCTGATTACGATGGAAAGTTCCACTGGACATGCATACATGTCTAAAGGAATTCTGCATCGTATTCAGAATAACAGAGGCACTGTAATATCATATTTACCAGCCGATACCGGGTAAACGACTTTCAAGTACAGCGTCTGACCTGTATACGAGTACAGATCGTAGACGCATGGCTCACAACATGCAGATGTTTGGGTCTGGCCATAAGCCGTTTTCGGATAGCCTTACGGAAAAGTGACAGCTCGCGATAAACGAGAAATCCAAGTTCGAATCCCAGTCAAGCACACATTTTTATTGTCATCATTTCATTCTACAGCTGATGGTTGTCATTCGCAATTGCGAATTCATTTAATGAAACCTGTATAGTTATCGTGTTCGTGTCGCGACCCACGACTTTTACACTGCTTCTGTATAGCTGCTATACACATTTTGTTGATCGTCTCTAAGCCAGACTTTTTTTCCGCTTGACCCAGCACCCAGCACTCACTTACACATTTGTGAACTGCAGTTTAGAGAAACCACATTAATTTAATATTAATCTTAGAAGAAAGATTAAGGAAAGGCAAACCTACGTTTCTAGCATTTGTAGACTTAGAGAAAGCTTTCGACAATGTTGACTGGAATACTCTCTTTCAAATTCTGAAGGTGGCAGGGGTAAAATACAGGGAGCGAAAGGCTTTTTATAATTTGTACAGAAAGCAGACGGCAGTTATAACAGTCGAGGGGTATGAAAGGGAAGCAATGGTTGGGAAGGGAGTGAGACAGGGTTGTAGCCTATCCCCGATGTTATTCAATTTGTATATTGAGCAAGCAGTAAAGGAATCAAAAGAAAAGTTCGGAGTAGGTATTAAAATCCATGGAGAAGAAATAAAAACTTTGAGGTTCGCCGATGACATTGTAATTCTATCAGAGACAGCAAAGGACTTGGAAGAGCAGTTGAACGGAATGGACAGTGTCTTGAAAGGAGGGTATAAGATTAACATCAACAAAAGCAAAACGAGGATAATGTAATGTAGTCGAATTAAGTCGGGTGATGCTGAGGGCACTAGATTAGGAAATGAGACACTTAAGCAAAACGAGGATAATGGAATGTAGTCGAATTAAGTCGGGTGGTGCTGAGGGCATTAGATTAGGAAATGAGACACTTAAAGTAGTAAAGGAGTTTTGCTATTTGGGGAGCAAAATAACTGATGATGGTCGAAGTAGAGAGGATACAAAATGTAGGCTGGCAATGGCAAGGAAAGCGTTTCTGAAGAAGAGAAATTTGTTAACATCGAGTATAGATTTAAATGTCAGGAAGTCGTTTCTGAAAGTATTTGCATGGAGTGTAGCCATGTATGGAACTGAAACGTGGACGATAAACAGTTTAGACAAGAAGAGAATAGAAGCTTTCGAAATGTGGTGCTACAGAAGAATGCTGAAGATTAGGTGAGTAGATCACATAACTAATGAGGAGGTATTGAATAGAAATGGGGAGAAGAGGAGCTTGTGGCACAACTTGACTAGAAGAAGGGATCGGTTGGTAGACAGGTTCTTAGGCATCAAGGGATCACCAATTTAGTATTGGAGGGCAGCGTGGAGGGTAAAAATCGAAGAGGGAGACCAAGAGATGAATACACTAAGCAGATTCAGAAGGATGTAGGTTGCAGTAGGTACTGGGAGATGAAGATGCTTGCACAGGATAGAGTAGCATGGAGAGCTGCATCAAACCATTCTCAGGACTGAAGACCACAACAACAACAACATTAATTTTCAATAGCCGGCGCACCTGAACGTATTTGTTAACGGCACACGATCATTGTTAGCAAAAAATGCCATCTACGAATGTAAGCCACCCTACTGATCAATCAGACGGGAGCCTATATTTGGCGCCGTGGTTAGGACATGCAGTATGCATTCCTGAGGACCACGGTTCAGTTCTCCGTCTGGCCATCCAGATTTCAGTTTTCCGTGATTTCCTTAGATTGTTCAAAGCAATTTCCTTCCTCGTCCTTCCCCAATCCGAGCTTGTGTTACTTCTCTACTGACCACGTTGGCGATGGGACGTTAAACTCTATTATCTTTCTTCCGTCATATATTTTGACGAAGTGGAACGCAAAATTCTGGTCGGGAGTCCTTATCTAAAGCCATTAAAATAAAGGACTGACACACACACTCACACACATACACACAGAGAGAGAGGAGCGTAAAATGCAACAGCAGAGATGCGAGCGGGACGTACCTGGGTGGACCTCGGCAGCCTCAGGA
Organism: Schistocerca piceifrons; assembly: GCF_021461385.2. Taxonomy (NCBI): domain Eukaryota; kingdom Metazoa; phylum Arthropoda; class Insecta; order Orthoptera; family Acrididae; genus Schistocerca; species Schistocerca piceifrons. The sequence continues at coordinate 896,313,348 of NC_060139.1, forward strand.
GTGAACCGGGTGAGCGGTGAGGACTAACTGGTCAGACGGTGCGCTACTCGCTAGGAGGGCGTCGCGGAGCCTCCACCGCCACCTCCCCTGACGTTATGAGCCTTATCGCGGGCAGACTTGCTCCGATACAGCCGTATTACCTTGTCCGCTCGCGGTTCCCAATACCCGGGTCGCCTAGCCGGTTGTTAAGTTACGCACTAAAACGTTGTTGCAGCGCATTATCACTTCTTCTCTAAATTGACGGCCTTCGTTATATCTGCCGGGGATAACATGGTAGCGCCAAGCGGCCATAGAATGGTTCCTTTGTCCTCGCCACCGTACAACTTCTTCGCGTACAACCGTACTCACGCCGTAAAACAGGCACTCTGCCTCGGAACGAAAGTTTCTTTTCATTTTCTGTCGGGGTTTAATAACTCTCTGTCCTCTGTCGATAGCGTCTACGGCTCTGTGGTTCAGCACAGCAGAGGAAAATTCATTCTCTCAAGCAGGTGAACTGGAATCACGTGTCTCATTGCCTGCAGTTAACACAGTGGTCAAAAAATTGGTCACCATCAGGAGACGTCACGTTTAAGCCGTGTAACTCAGCCTCTGATTTTTATAATTACTCGAATTCGACGAGGAGGAGAGTCTACAAGTTTTTTGAGCTTGCAAAACTCCGTTTGTGTGAGAATGTAACAAGAATTAATCTAGAATGAGGTACATCCTTGAGATCCAGAGCTGAATAAAATGTACGCAACGAAATTACTAAGACTTCAATTTAATGTCCCTAAAAATGATAGGTTAAAGTTAAAGTTAGATATAATAGGAATTAGTGAAGTTCGGTGGCAGGAGGAACAAGACTTTTGGTCAGGTGAAGACACGGTTGTAAATATAAAATCAAATAGGGGTAATGCAGGAGCAGGTTTAATAATGAATTAAAAAATAGGAGGGCGGGTAAGCAACTACAAACAGCATAGTGAACGCATTATTGTAGCCAAGACAGACACCAAGCCCATGCCTACTATAGTAGTACAAGTTTTTATGCCAACTAGCTCTGCAGATGATGAAGAAATTGATGAAATGTATGATGAGATAAAAAAAATTATTGAGGTAGTGAAGGGAGACGAAAATTTAATAGTCATGGGTGACTGGAATTCGAGAGTAGGAAAAGGGAAAGATAGGAAACATAGTAGGTCAATATGGATTGGGGCTAAGAAATGAAAGAGGAAGCCCCCTGATAGAGTTTTGCACAGAGCATAACTTAATCATAGCTAACACTTGATTCAAGAATCATAAAAGAAGGTTGTATAAATGGAAGAATCCTGGAGATACTAGAAGGTATCAGATAGATTATATAATGATAAGACGGAGATTTAGGAACCAGGTTTTAAATTGTAAGAGATTTCCAGGGTCAGATGTGGACTCTAACCACAACTACTGGTTATGAACCGTAGATTAAAACTGAAAAAAATGCAAAAAGGTGCGAATTTAAGGAAATGGAACCTGGATAAATTGACCAAACGAGAGGTTGTACAGAGTTTCAGGGAGAGCATAAGGGAACAATTGACAGGAACGGGGGAAAGAAATACAGTAGGAGAAGATTGGGTAGCTCTGAGGGATCAAGTAATGAAGGCAGCAGAGGATCAAGTAGGTGAAAAGACGAGGGCTAGTAGAAATCCTTGGGTAACAGAAGAAATGTTGAATTTAATTGATGAAACGAGAAAATATAAAAATGCAGTAAATGAAGCAGGCAAAAAGGAATACAAACGTCTCAAAAATGAGATCGACAGGAAGTGCAAAATGGCTAACCAGGGATGGCTAGAGGACAAATGTAAGGATGTAGAGGCTTATCTCACGAGGGGTAAGATAGATACTGCCTATAGGAAAATTAAAGAGACCTTTGGAGAAAAGAGAGCCGCTTGTATGAATATCAAGAACTCAGATAGAAATCCAGTTCTAAGAAAAGAAGAGAAAACAGAAAGGTGGAAGGAATATATAGAGGGTCTATACAAGGGCGATGTACTTGAGGACAATATTATGGAAATGGAAGAGGATCTAGATGAAGATGAAATGGGAGATACGATACTGCGTGAAGAGTTTGACAGAGCACTGAAACACCTTATTCGGAACAAGGCCCCGGGAGTAGACAACATTCCATTAGAACTACTGACGGCCTTGGGAGAGCCAGTCCTGACAAAACTCTACCATCTGGTGAGCAAGATGTATGAGGCAGGCGAAATATCCTCAGACTTCAAGAAGAATACAATAATTCCAATCCCAAAGAAAGCAGGTGCTGACAGATGTGAAAATTACCGAACAATCACTTTAACAAGTCACGGATGCAAAATACTAAGGCGAATTCTTTACAGACGAATGGAAAAACTGGTAGAAGCCGACCTCGGGGAAGATCAGTTTGGATTCCGTAGAAATATTGGAACACGTGAGGCAATACTGACGTTACGACTTATCTTAGAAGAAAGGCAAACCTACACTTCTAGTATTTGTAGACTTAGAGAAATCCTTTGACAATGTTGACTGGAATATTCTCTTTCAAATTCTAAAGGTGGCAGGGGTAAAATACAGGGAGCGAACGGCTATTTACAATGTATACAGAAACCAGATTGCAGTTATAAGAGTCGAGGAGCATGAAAGGGAAGCAGTGGTTGGGAAGGGAGTGAGACAGGGTTGTAGCCTCTCCCCGATGTTCGATTACATTGTAATTCTGTCAGAGACAGCAAATGACTTGGAAGAGCAGTTGAACGGAATGGACAGTGTCTTGAAAGGAGGATATAAGATGAACATCAACAAAAGCAAGACGAGGATAATGGAATGTAGTCGAATTAAGTCTGGTGATGCTGCGGGGATTAGATTAGGAAATGAGACACTTAAAGTAGTAGATGAGTTTTGCTATTTGACGAGCAAAATAATTGAAATGTTCGAAGTAGAGAGGATATAAAATGTAGACTGGCAATGGCAAGGAAAGCGTTTCTGAAGAACAGAAATTTGTTAACATCGAGTATTGATTTAAGTGTCAGGAAGTCCTTTCTGAAAGTATTTGTATGGAGTGTAGCCATGTATGGAAGCGAAACGTGGACGATAAATAGTTTGGACAAGAAGAGAATAGGAGCTTTCGAAATGTGGTGCTACAGAAGAATGCTGAAGATTAGATGGATAGATGACATAACTAACGAGGAGTTATGGAATAGAATTGGGGAGGAGTTTGTGGCACAACTTGACTAGAAGAAGGGACCGGTTGGTAGGACATGTTCTGAGGCATCAAAGGATCACAAATTTAGCATTGGAGGGCAGCGTGGAGGGTAAATATCGTAGAGGGAGACCAAGAGATGAATACACTAAGCAGATTCAGAAGGATGTAGGTTGCAGTAAGTACTGGGAGATGAAGATGCTTGCACAGGATAGAGTAGCATGGAGGGCTGCATCAGACCAGTCTCACCATTGAAGACCACAACAACAACAACAACAACAACAGAAATGAATCTGAAGCTGAGGTATTGACGTAATATTTATGATTTAAAGGCAGAGGTTGCGATAATTAACTAAACATTTTTATATTACCGTAGATTATTATGAAACATACGTGAATAATAATGCAACAAAACGCAATTATGTGGACAACAACCTTACGAGGGGCGTTCAGTAAGTAATGCAACACATATCCTTGCTGAAATCATGTTGGTTTTCTTCAGGATTCCAAAACGCCATACCATTCCCCACACGTTTGGCTAAAAAAACCTATTTTTCATTATAACCTCGGTTCATTGTGACGACCTTACATCACCTTACTGGGAGGGTTTGTAGGTACACACGGTGCCACCCTTATTTGTCGATGTCGGAGCCGACATCTTGCTGCGTCACTAACCTCCCCGTCATCCACGTACTGCTTCCAGAAGACTGCATCCTTCATTGGGCCACACAGATGGAAATCGAAAGCTGCGAGATCCGCGCTGTAGAGTGAATGAGTAAAACCAGTCCAAAGAAGTTTTGTGAGCTCCTCTCTGATGAGTGGTCTTCTGTGAGCCCTCGTTCTGTCATTGTGAGGGAAAGGTCGTTTGCGTTTTTGTGGCGACGATCATAATGAAGTCGCGTCTTCAATTTCCTGAGGGTAGCACAATACACTTCAGAGTTGATCGTTGTACCATGAGGGAGGACATCAGAGAGAAGAAGGCCTTCGTAGTCCCAGAAGATCGTCACCATGGCTTTACCAGCTGAGGGTGCAGTTTTGCACTTTTCCTTAGGAGGGGGGGGTGGGGGGGTGGAGCACCACTCCATTGACTGTCGTTTTGTTTCGAAGTGATGAACCCACGTTTCATAGCCTGTGACGGTGTTCGACAAAAAAGTGTCACGACCAGCCTCGTAAAGCGCAAGCGATGGTCCTTTTCTCTGTACGGTCTGTTGTTAGGTGGCAAGAAATCCAGCGGGCACACACCCTTTACTACCTCAACTGGTGGACGAGTGTGTCAGCGCTAGTATTTGATTGTGATCCGTCTATCATTTCGAATGAGAGTGTTCGCGAGTTCCAACATTGCAGAAGTCACAGCTGTATGCGGCTGGCCGGCACACGGGAGATAGGACAGGTTTGCCTAATCTTGTTCCGATGATGGCAGACGCCTCGCCCAACGACTGACAGTGATTTTGTTCACTGCTACATCTCCTTAGACAGTGTGCAAGCGCCTATAAATATCCGCTATGCATTAATTTTTTACCAAAAGCAACTCAATGACAGTTCTCCGCTTGGGTCGCACCTCCGTTACCGACGCCATTTTGAAGCCTACATATAGCTCCGTCACTATCGCAACTTCATGAAACCATAGGAATGAAGCGAAATATCCCACGATGTCTCGCAACACATAGTGTATTTTTTTCAGCTGAAACTGGCAGAGGAAAACAATGTGTTACCTGTACTTTTTGAACCCCCCGTCAAAGATGTACCTAAAGCCTAGTTTACACGACGGCATTGGGTTGCGCCACTCGTTGCTTGGAATGAGTTGCACGCAAATGGTCTCTTATTTGACTGTAGACACGGCGAAACCAGTATATACTTCAGTTTCGTCGTTTTGTGAGTTCCTAAGTCGTGTCTAAAATGAAAGTTTTGGCAGCTGCACGAGGCACGAGATGTGAGTTAAAGCTTGTTGCATGCAATCGCTAAATAAGAAACGTGTTTCGATTCGTGACTGGATCAAGAAAAGACGTCAGCTCGGTTGCTCAGCATCCTTGCTGAAATAATTTGTAGTGGAAGACCCCAGAAGTTCTTTCAATTATCTTAGAATGTCACCAGAGCTGTTAACGATTCATATAAATAGAGTTAATTATGCGATAAGGAATAAAGATATTGTAATGCATGAAGCACTGTCGCCAGAACTGAAATTACATGTCACATTGTATGTATTACAATCGAGAACACTCAGTATGCTATAAGATGCGGTTTTAGTTAGTGATGACGCTTTTTCATTAACACCAATAATTATTAACATTAACAGTAATAATTATTAACATTAGCAACAATAATTACTCGAAGCAGGCCGCATTAAGAAGAGAATGGTTTGCAGACTACTCTCTTGAAGAGAGATTTTTACAGTGGTAATATTTCAAAATTCTAACATATGTGAATGGGGAGCACTGCAGCGACATTTTAGAAAGATGGATATTGAATAAAGAATGCTGCTTCTTGAATTTGTATAGCCTTCCCTCCTGTCAACAATATTCCTTAACAAACAGTTGGCCAACTCCAACGATGGGATTTTAGTCTTGTAGACGAGAGCATTGCCACAGCTAGAATTACACTTGCTTGTATTTTTCTTAATTCAGATGTATGTGTGCTCCTAACTCAATAAATTTTGCACTGCAGCTCAGATATTGTCAAACCATCTATGTTATAATCGCACATGACGATCTCAGCGGCAGCAATATGTTGCTTGTTTTTGCAATCAGCATCACTGAAATCCCACAAACACCTATGCCAAGCTTAGATATCCAAAAATAAACATTATTCTCCGTTCCCCACTTCATATTTCAGTTTTTCTACACTCTACGGACAAACATAACCTCAAAACTCATGCAATGAGTGTCGCCAAAGTTGGAACACGCCGAAAGTGTTTAGTTTCACCAACGAGTTGCGTAAACGCGCGGCGCGCATGCGCAGTGGCGGGTAGCGCAGTTGCCTGCAACCTAGTGTCGTCGTGTAAACTAGACGTTACTGTAAGAACTGCAAACTAAAGTTCTCAATTCGCAAAGTTACAGAAAGAGATGGAGGCGCATAATATCTCACATCTAAATCCGTGGAATGGGTGCAGCAACAGTCACGGTGACTCTTTGTATGTAACTAACACTCAATAATCCTGAAGATCTGAGAAAGCACTGAGAAAGCATATTTAATATGATCCAGTTATGGGTATCTTGCAATTGAACTGCAATACACACTCGTTTGCCCTGATATACCGGAGCTCTGAGCTATGCTTACCACAGTCTACGTGTACTGTGAGCAGTGTGCAGGAGACAGCGATTCAGCGATTTGAGTGAGCAGTCACTACTTAGCCTTCGTAGCCTCTCCGTGCTTTTACTACCGGAACTCCCCCCAACATTCGTCTCTCTTACCCCCTATGACCGACTGTGTCCGTCTCTCTTTGTTTCCCGTCTCCAACCAGCAAACAGCTCCATGAGTTTGGCAACCACAGCTCGCAGAAATTGTGAATAACAATTAAAAAATTCAACAATCAGTAACAATCTAAATTGTCATAAAAATTATAACAATTAAAAATTCAAGAGTGATGACTTGTTTCCAAAAGTGGCATAGCTGCGTGATAGTGCTTTATTCACAACTATCAGTTTCACGTCAGTATAGGGAAGGTGCCCTAGTTTGGAGGATCGAGCGAATAGCAAACTAATAACCTTAGGTGTTTGGTCACCACAAACACTTACTCAGCACCTGCCACACAGGCCAGTCGAATTGCTGTTTCACATCTACATCTACATGGATACTCTGCAAATCACATTTAGTGACTGGCAGAGGAATCACCGAACTACCTTCAAAATTCTCTAAATTGTAAATTTGTGGTTAGATCTTATGGTATCAAACTGCTTAGGTCATTGGTCCCTAAGCTCACACACTACTTAATCTAAATTAAACTAACGTATGCTATGGACAACACACACACCCATGCCCGAGGGAGGACTCGAACCTCCGACGGGGCGAGCCGCGCGGACCGTGAAGAGCCGCCTGAGACCGCGCGGCCATCCCGCGCGGCACAATTCTCTATTATTCCAATCTCGCACAGCGCGCGGAAAGAATGAACACCTATATCTTTACGTAGGAGCTCTCATTTCCCTTATTTTATCGTGGTGATCGTTCTTCCCTATGTAGGTCGGTGTCAACAAAATACTTTCGCCTTCGGAGAAGCAAGTTGGTGATTGGAATTTCTGTGAAAAGATTCCGTCGCTCTTTTAAAGATGTCCGGCCCAAATCGTGAATCATTTCAGTACACTCTCTCCCATATTTCGCGATAAGACGAAACGTGCTGCTCTTCTTTGAACTTTTTCGTTGTACTCCGTCAGTCCTACCTGGTAAGGATCCCACACCACGCAGCAGTATTCTAAAAGAAGACGGACAAGCAAAGTGTAGGCGGTGTCCTTGGTAGACCTGTCACATTTTCTAAGTGTCCTGTCAGTAAAATGCAGTCTTTTGTTAGCCTTCCCCACAACATTTTCTATGTGTCCCTTCCAATTTAAGTTGTTCGTAAGGTATTTAGTTGAATTTTCGGCCTTTAGATTTGACTGATTTATCGTGTAACCGAAGTTTAACGAATTCCTTTTACCACTCATGTGGATGACCTCAGACTTTTCGTTATTTAGGATCAACTGCCAATTTTCACACCATTCACATCTCTTTTCTAAGTCGTTTTGCAATTTTTTTTTTTTTTTTTTGGATCTTCTGATGACTTTATTAGTCGATAAACGACAGCGTCGTCTGCAAACAACCGAAGACGGCTGCTCAGATTGTCTCCCAAATCGTTTATATAGATAAGGAACAGCGAAGGGCCTATAACACTACCTTGGGGAACGCCTGAAATCACTTCTGTTTTACTATGACTTTCCGGCAATTGCTACGAACTGTCACCTCTCTGACAGGAAGTCACAGATCCAGTCACATAACTGAGACGATATTCCATATGCACGAAATTTCACTAAAAGCCACTTGCGTGGTACAGTGTCAAAAGCCTTCCGGAAATCCAGAAATACAGAATCGATCTGAAAACCCTTGTCAATAGCACTCAACACTTCATGCGAATAAAGGACTAGTTGTATTTCAGAAGAACGATGTTTTCTAAACCCATCTTGACTGTTTTCTTCGAGGTAATTCATTATGTTCAAAACACAATATATGTTCCAGAATCCTGCTGCATATCGACGTTAATGGTATGGGTCTGTAGTAAAGTGGATTACTCCTACTACCTTTCTTGAATATTGGTGTGACCTGTGCAACTTTCAAGTCTTCGGGTACGCATCATTCGTCGAGCTAACGGTTGTATATGATTGTTAAGCATGGAGCTAATCCATCAGCATACTCTGAAGGAACCTAGTTGGTATACAGTTTGGACCAGAAGACTTGATTTTATTAAGTCATTTAGGTTGCTTCACTACTTCGAGGACATTTACTTCTACGTTACTCATGTTGGCAGCTGTTCTTGATTCGAATTTTGGAACATTTACTTCGTCTTCTTTTGTGAAGGCATTTCGGAAGGCTGTGTTTAGTGACTCTGCATTGACAGAACTGTCTTCGATAGTATCTCCATTGCTATCGCGCAGAGAAGGCATCGATTGTTTCTTGCCGCTAATATATTTCACATACGACCAGAATCTCTTTGGATTTTTTGCCAGGTTTCGAGACAAGGTTTCGTTGTGGAAATTGTTTTAAGCATCTCGCGTGAAGTCCGCACTAAATATCGAGCTTCTAAAAAAGATCGCCACTCTTGGGGATTTTGCGTCTGTTTAAATTTGCCATGTTTGCTTCGTTATTTCTGCAACAGTCTTCTGACACGTTTTGTGTAGCATGGAGGATCATCTCCGTCGTTTGTTATTTGGTATAAATCTCTGAATTTCTGCCGATACTTTTTCTTTAAATTCAAGCCACACCCGGTCTACACTTATATTATTAATTTGGAATGACTGGCGATTCTCTCTCAGGAAGGCGTCAAGTGAATTTTTATCTGATTTTTTGAGTAGGTATATTTTTCGTTTATTTTTCGTGGATTTGGGGGTTACAATACTCAATCTCGCTACGACAGCCCTGTGTTCACTAATCCCTGTATCAGTTTTGATGCTCTTAATTAATTCAGGATTATTTGTTGTTAAGAGGTCAAGTGTGTTCTCACAACCGTTTACTATTCGCGTGGGCTCATGAACTAACTGTTCGAAATAATTTTCAGAGAATGAGTTTAGCACAGTTTCGGATGATGTTTTATGACTGAGTCCGGAATTAAACACGTATTTTCGACAACATATCGAGGGTAAATTAAAGTCTCCACTACCTATAATACGTCACTCGGTTACGTGTTTGAATCAAACTCAAGTTTTCTTTGAACCTTTCAGCACCTGTATAATCTGAATTGAGAGGTCAGTAATAGGATCCAATTATTGTTTTATGTCGGTTGCCAACAATGACCTCTGCCCATACTAACTCACAGGAACTAGCGTCTTCAGTTTCGCGACAAGATAAACTACTTCTAACAGCAACAAACACGCCACCGCCAACCGTGTTTAGCCTATCCTTTCGGAACACCGTTAGGTCCTTCGCAAACATTTCGGCTGAGCTTATCTCCGGCGTTAGCCAGCTTTCAGTGCCTATAACGATTTGAGCATCAGTTCTTTCAATTAGCGCTTGGAGCTCTGGTACTTTCCCAACACAGCTACGACAACTTACAACCGTTATACCGATGGTTCCTGTATCTACGTTCTTCTTGTGTTCGGCGTGTCCTTCTTGTGTTTTCCCGAGACCCTCTAACCTAAAAAGCCGCCCAGCCCACGCCAAACAGCCCCTGTAACCAGTGTAGCCGCCTTCTGCGTGTCGTGGACACCGGACCTATTCAGCGGAACCCGAAACCCAACCACCTTTTGGCGCAAGTCGAGGAATCTGCAACCTACACGGTCGGAGAACCGTCTGACCTCTGATTCAGACCCTCCACTCGGCCCTGTACTAGACGTCCGGAATCGGTCCTGTTTACTATGCTGCAAATGGTCAGCTCTGCATTCATCTTGCAAGCTAGACTGGCAGCCTTTACCACTTCTGTTAGCCGCTCGAAACCAGAGAGAATCTCTTCTGATCCAAAGTGACACACATCATTGGTACCGACGTAGCAACCACCTGCAGTTGGCTTCACCCTGTGCTCTTCATGGCATCCGGGAGGATCCGTTCCACATCTGGAATGACTCCACCCGCTATACACACGGAGTCCACACTGGTTTTCTTTCCATTCTTGGAAGCCATGTCCCTAAGGGTCTCCATAACACGCCTAACGTTGGAGCTCCCAACTATCAATAATCCCACCCTCTGTGATTGTCCGGATCTTGCAGGCTGAGAGGTTTCCTCTGAAACAGGACAGGCGACAGCATCTGGCTCAGCGATAGTATCGGCCACAGACATTACCTGGAACCTGTTTGTCAAATAAACCGGGGAGGCCTTACGTGCGACCGTCTGGGAAGTGTTTCGCCGCCTGCTACGCTCCGGTGCGACCTCCCACTCGACCACAGGTGAGGGGTCAACCTCAGTGTGAGCAGTAACTGGGCTGGCCACCGGTGAGGACCGATCGGAGGACTCGGACGTCTTGGACGTCCATTGGATTCCTACGGCCGGCCCACAACAGTGGTGCCCCTCCACTGCAGGTGGTTTTCGATGCTCGTTTAGGCAAATACTCGGCTGGTCCCAAATCTCAGACTCAGAAAATACAATGTACCTTATAAAGAGTTAAATACAATAATATACTGATCAAAGCTATTCTCACACAACTGCGCACACCTCTTACCCCTTTACGTTAGCTGACGTCTGTAGGCCAGGAAGTGGCTTCCGGCTACAAAGTTCAGATAATACACAAGTTGACAAATCACGAAGACGTGGACGCCGAACGACGGGATGGACGCTAACAATTGTCAGTTCCGTCGACGCTATGTTAACTCCTAATCTTCCTTCGAATCCTTTTGACATAATGTGGACGCCAGGGAGTTGGGCATCGTGTTGTTGAAAGTAGACATATAGGGCGAAATTGTCATATGTCAAAGTAACATCAGGTGCGCTCAACAAGAGTTTTGTACGACTCTTACTGTTGCCGAAACATGCAAATGATCTGATGGATAATGGCGGAGACTGTGTGTGTGTGTGTGTGTGTGTGTGTGTGTGTGTGTGTGTGTGTGTGTGTGTGTTCTTTTTTGTAATTTCATCCCACCCCCAGCCCCCCTCCCCAACCTCCTGCCCCATAAGGGAAGGGGGTGCGCTGTCAGAGGATACAATTTGCCTCTCTTCAGCGGCATGAGAGAAAATTTAAAAAAAAAAAACATAATGTAAAAACTGAACATGACGTTTGAAAAAATAAACTCTTTGTACAATAAAAAGACAAATCGTCAGTTGCGTATGTTAAAAGATAAAAGGCTAATTCGATGATTAATTAAAATATGGACACAGATGAATGGAAAATGAGTGTCGCACATGAAAATATGGAAACAGATAGACAGTTGCCTATACTAAAAAGGAACGGCCGATGTATCACTTATTACAAGAGATGTATGGATGAGTGAAAAGATGAGTTAAAATAGACTGCCAGGGAGAAGGGAATCAGGGGAACATAGTACTTAAAGGTAGTGTATTGGAGTGGGCTTTGTAGATGGATGTCTGGAAAGGGATGGGGAAAGAGTGGAGAGTGATGTAGTTCCAAACCCAGACTTAGGAAGTGAGCAGAGAGGAATGGAGGGAAGGGAGTCCTAACTACAGGTAGGGTGGTAGGGACCTTCTAGATCTGGTAGGATGGGTGTATAACACTGCTGATCTCACAGTCGGGTAATGGAAGGCAATTAAAGTTTCTTTGGGAGAGGATGTGGAGGGCACGGAGAGAGAGAGTGTGGTGGTAGAGGTGTGGCAGAGTACCAGATCTTGAGCAGTGGGGGAACTAGAGGTTCGGCACTGTCGAGTTTACAGGTAACGAAAGGGTGTTTGGATGTGTTCAAGACGGAAGTATAGGCTGGGGAATTTGATAAATTGGTAGAGGATGCAGGTGGGGGAACGTAAGTGGATCAAAAAGGCTAAGCAGAGTGCATGCCATTCGAGGATCTGTAAGGCGCGATGAGAGAGGAGCGAAAATCCATGCCACATTAGCATAGAAGAGGATGGGTTGGATTAGGGCTGAATATGTGTGGAGCAGAGGATTGTAGAAGGATGCGATCCTCAAGCTTGGCTGGTTAGTAGTTTTAGTAATTTTAGTCCATTGCGTGCTTTCTGTTGAATAGGTAGTAGATGAGGCTTCAATGTAAGTTGGCGATCAAGTGTTAGTCTGAAGTATTTTAGTATGTTGGTTCACAAGATAGGATGCTCGTAAATGGTAAGTTAAAAGTCGTGGTGACAGAAGCTGCAGGTTGTTTGGCCTTTAATGGTTGCCTGTGTTTTGGTAGGGTTGATTTTGAGGAACTACTGGTTGCGCCAGGAGGTGAACTGATTGACATGGAGCTGGAGTAATCGTCGGGATTTCTGGAAGGCAGGGTAGAGGGCGATGAAGGAAGTGTCCCTGACATTCTGGACGATATGAGCAGGAGGAGGGGCCTTGGACAATATCGTCAGTGTAGATGAGATACAGGAGAGATGAGAGGACAGAACCTTTGGGCACACCAGCAGTGAGATAGAAGATATGGGAGTCGGAGTTGTTGATGGTGACATAAGACAGGAGGTTAAAGAGAAAGGAGACGATGAGGTGCACACAATTTATAGGAAGTGCATAGATCAGGAATTTAAAGAGGAGCTCACAATGCCATATACAATCATAAACTTTCTCAAGATCTAGGGAGAAAAAAATGGCGGATTTCAGTTGTTCATTTGGTGAGATATGAAATGAGTAAGGTACAGGAGTTGGCCATCAGAGTAAAAATGGGACGGAAGTCACTTTGGTGGACAGGAATGGCTAAGTGTTGCTGTAGGTGTTTATGGATACGTCAGGATAGAACTGACTCAAGGACATTGCTAAACATGGAGGTCGGGACGATGGGACGGTAGGAGGAGGTGTCAGTGGCAGATTTATTAAGTGTGAGGAAGAGGAGGATTTGAGTAGTTTTCCACAGCTCAGTATAAAAACCCGTGTGGAGGATTACATTGCAAACGGAGGCTAGGGTTTCCACGAAGGAGAAAAGGCATTCTGTCAGATGTCTGTAGGTGATGCAGTCATGACTGGGAGCCATGTTGCGTTTGTAATGGAGTATTTGTTTTGAATGTCATGTGCTGTTAATGGAGTATTGAGTTCTGTCTCTGGGATGTTATTGAGGTACTGGAAGCTAGGAGCGAAGATTTGGAGAGAGGTATTGCTAGACTCGTAGACTGTTGGGGATAAGGAGTAATCGAAGTGGGGGTCATCAGGGGCGGTGAAGGTGTCAGAGAGGTAGGACGCAAAGTGGTTGTCTTGGCTTAGGCTGTCGGGAAGAGGGTGATTATCATGCAAGAGGGTTAGGAGGGAGCAGAGCTGTTTCCAGTGTGGTGGTGAAATGCCTTCCAGTATCTGGAAGAGTTTATGGGCAGCGTAGTGTTAAGGTTTGTGCATGTTTGGTGGTAAAGGTGTCGTTTCTTTACATTCAGCAGATTTCGGATGTGTCGTAGTAGTTGCCAGTGGCATGTGAGTGTGTTTAGGTCATGGGTCTGCAGAAATGGTCATCAAATGCGACGGGATTCACATAGGAGTAGAAGAGGACATAGAGAGGGTATAGGACAGTGCGGGTAGATGGTTTCGTCGGTGTTATGGCGTCTGATTTACAGCGTTTGACAAGGTCTGTTGGAGGAGGGTGGCAGCATGGTGGATGTCATGGGAGTCTTGGAAGGATAAGGAATAGCTTCTGAGTTTGATAACAGTGAATTCGCTCTAGGTATCCCAGTTAGCACAGGAGTAGTCCTGAATGTGTCTGGGAGAGGTGGGAGGAGTGAGTGTACTGGTAAGGAGTGTGGTGTGGGGGATGGTGATTAGGACAGGAAGATGATCCCTTACGATGGGGTCGAGAGTTGTTACAGTAATGCTCCAAAGGAGGGTAGGAGAGTCGAAGATAACTTCAGGACTGGAACTGCTTTCAGTGTAGGTATGTAGTGGGAGAGAGATACCACCACTGGAATTCAGCATGGGACTGGCTATGGATGTTAAAGACAGCAGCAATAATATAGGTTGAAATGGTATGGTCTATGCAGGTGAGGAAGTCGTATGGAGTGGGATGGCGTAGCCAGATATAGTTAGCGGCGCAGGTAATAGTTACGGTTTTGAGGAAGAGGATGAGAATAAGGTGTTCAGTAGGAGTGTTGTAGAGGGAGTGTGGCAAAACAGGGAGATTCTTGTGATGGCCAAGAGCAACTCCACCTCAGGCCATGGGAAATGGATTATCTGTTTGGTGGAGGATGTATGTCAAACTTCAGATAGTATGATGAGGTTGGAGGAAGCTTTCATTCATGATGAAAGCATCAACATGGTTGTAGGAGATGGTGTGTGCACTAGGAGAGGGTGTGTGCGTGGAGAGGTGTTCGTTGGCTGAAAATGTGCAGATATATTGTGGAATAGGATACTATACTGCTGTTGCGTCTTGATTTAGGGAGAGAAAGGGTGATGGGGATGGATGGCTCATATAGGTTTAAAGTATCGAGTTGGGGGAAAAGGTACTGGACCTTATTGCAGGAATAGGTGACTAGTGTGTTGAGGTGGAAGACAGTGTGGGCAGCAAGGGAAATTTGGTTTAAGGTGTGTGGAAAGGGTGAATTTGTTGAAGAACTATAGTCGTAAAGCAAATGATGTCTTCAGCTGTGGCAGGAGGATGGAGGCAGTTGTTGGGGTGCAGGAGATTGTCAGTAGGTTTGATGGGAACTGTCAACTCATGTTTCGAAGATGTAGGTTGAGCCTTGCACTTGGGAGAATTGGTTGGTTGATGCAGGCTACAGGTATTACTTGAGAGAGGGGAAGCAAGGTTAGGATATTGCTTAGGGAACTGTGGGCTTTACAGTAGGGGCAGGTGGGTGGGTTTTTACAATCAATGGTTAGGTGGTCATTATAGATTAGGCTTCTTTGCCATTGGTAGGATTGAGGATGGGATTTGGATGGCTCAACAGCACGTTATCATTTGTAGATCAGTGTCTCACTGAGGAGAAGGTGGTTGATTGTGGAAGGGGATTCAGTGAAGATGTGAACTTTGAAGGTTGAGGCAGAATCATAGGAGATATTGAGTGTTTTCTGGAGTGAGAGATCAGAATAGGAGTTGAGCTCAGACACCACCACCTCTATCCTGGTCTCAGAGTCGATCACTTTGATCATGGTGGTGAGGGTGAGGGGATAGCAAGGAGGTTGTGCTTGTTTGGTCTGGGTGGCTGTGGGAAAGTGCGCGAGGTAGTCATAGTGATCGAAAGTGACACAGAGGATCTTCTGAAATAGTTTGTGGAATACTGGATCAGAGGATTTGATGAGGAGGGAGTCTCTTCTCAGGATGAGCTGATTGATAGATAAGAAAAGGATATATTTTCTGATTTCGAGGAGGAGGGTTTTGGATTTGAGGAATGTGGATTCACGATGGGAGATAAGAAAGATTTGCAATTCAGTAAATGTAATGGATGACCTGGCAGTCCAAGACGTCTGGTGCCTTTTGAGATCAGGGGTGGGGGCAGCAACAAAACTGAGTCGTTTGGTGATCTTGCGGATGGATGTGGATAAGCAGGGTATGATGGGCACAACTGGGGGGTAACAGATAATGGTATTGTTTGGAAGGAGGCTTGGATGAAGAGGGTACCACAGTACAGGAAGCTGTTGCGGAAACATCTTGCTGAGTCATTGGTGACAGCTCAGGTGGATCGATGTATGGTGATAGCAGTTCTCGTGACCCAGTTGTACATAATGATGCTGGTCCTTGTGCTGGATCTAAAGAAAGTGCTACTGAGTATCCTGTGCCTAGAGAGAAGAGCACTGGGAAAGGGGAATAGTCCTGATGGAAAGAGGAAGTGCTCCAAGTGTTGGTAGTAGGGGATTGGGAGGAGGAGTGTAAACAATGATAGTGGTTGGAGAAGGCATAGTGGCGTTGAATGCTTAACGAAAGCGGTGGTGGCAGTGGCGGTGGCGGAGGTGACGGTGGTTCAAATGGTTCAAATGGCTCTGAGCACTATGGGACTCAACATCTGAGGTCATCAGTCCCCTAGAACTTAGAACTACTTAAACCTAACTAACCTGTGGGCATCACACACATCCATGCCCAAGGCAGGATTCGAACCTGCGACCGTAGCGGTCGCACGGTTCCAGACTGAAGCGCCTAGAACCGCTCGGCCACAACGGCAGGCCGGTGACAGTGGAACGGTGACGAAACAGTGGCGAGATGGCGACAGTGACGATGAACAGGCACACACACACACACACACACACACACACACACACACACACACACACACACACACACACACGGAAGAAGTCTTGAAGGCACAATAAACTGACGATAAACAAACATCCGCACGAAAGAAGTCTCGAAGGCACAATAAATTACACGGACAAACAGACGCAAAGGATAGGGGAGTTGCCTCACCGGGATGGTACAAGAAAATTAATATAGTCCAGCCAATTGATATTAGTGTAAGGATGATGTACAGCTTTTTTTTTGCGCAGTGTGTGAAGTAGTACAAAAAAAAATGTCGCAATACCTGAAAATTGTTGCGAGAATAGTAAAAGCACTGAAATGCGTAAAGAGATGACAAATAAAAGAGTGTGAGATCAATAATCTATCGTACTTATTTACGTGGTGAAGATTTTATCATTGGGCTCTTTTTGTTTGTAAAAGGCCACTGTGGTACATTTGAAGCTTTCACTGACACAGGTACATTTATTCCCTTCTAACGAGCACCACGGCGTAACGTTTGAATAGGACGGAACTCCGCAGAAAATCTTGCCCGTTGCCAGCAGCTGCTGTTTCGGCAATCGGCGTTAACCACGTCCTTACCTGCTGCTTGAAACATCAACGTTCTCAAGCTTTATTACCTATTTTTATGTGTGCTAGCAAAGGCTACTAAAAGCTTTATTACAGTGGTACTAGCTTCGGCAATGTAGATAACTGAGTCTCGCAGACTTTAAAGCTTAAAGCTGTTTGTGGGCTCGATGACGTTGTGCGATACACCGGGCCTATCTGCTTCCACAGCATTGATAAGACATTTATTTTACCATAACTGACTCACGATATACATCACCATAACTCTCGCGCCACCATAAACAGAAATGCAAATTATTTCAATGAAAATTAGTTACATAAATGATATCAAAATATGGCCATGTAAATGGGTTATTGTGTCGGTACCTCTACATTTACAACAGCTACCTGCCAGGAAATGGGATACAATTTCTGATTACTTAAATTAAAATTCAAGGTTCGGTGGAATTATAAGGTTTATTTTGATTGTTTGTGTTCACATGAGATAACCAAGGTATAGCAATTTGCAAATTTTGTCCCTGTCATTTAGCGTCGCATGACATATGGTGGAATAATGAGATCACACTACACACAAACACTGAGGCAGTTAATCAGTACAACTCAAGGGTGGCAAGAATGTGCTAGTAATAGGTGACTGGTTACACGAATCTAACTGTGTTGTTATATGCAGCCTGAGACACCACACTGTCCCAATATATAGTTGGTGAGCCACACCATCATTTACATATACTGAATGACGATTTCAGATTGGAAACAACCTATGGTCCGATCACGCTCAAACTTCATCATAGTCTCGAAGCCCCAAGGCAAAGACACATCTTACCAGTTGTGTACTGGAAACTGAGGCTGTAAGACGCGCATTGCCGCAACCGGATGAGATGAAAACATAATTGTGGGACAGCCTGATGTCCCGCATCTCCGACGTTCTTCCGCCTCTGCAGCTCATCAGCGACAATTTTTTCTAAGTTCAGGGTGAGCACGAAGAGTGCTTCATGAAAACCAGAAACTGAGACAACTGTACTCCTAGAGTGCCCACCATTCCCCAGGGCTCCTCTGCTTCTCTGCTTCAGTCTTCGGTATTATAGTTTAGTGCTCCTTCATCCGCCGATCCGAGGGCTAGTTTCAGTCGAATGGAAAGTGTAAGAGCAAAGCTACATCTCCCCCCCCCCCACCCCCATGGAAATTTTCTGAGTCAACCAATGGACACAGACAATCAAGCAATCAAATCTTTTCCCAGGCTCTGTGGCAGACTGGGGCTTTTCGCCTCCATAAAACAGAAAAAAAGCATAGCCAAGAGCGGTACCTGCTTTTCATGCAACGCAGAAGAATGTCAACACAGGGAAACATTATCACCCAGCATTGCCGGAGGACATCCTTGGAAACGCAATATATGGCCCAGCTTGTGTGAGTGTCTATAATGGTATTTGTTTTCGCTTGAGTATGTGATGGTATGTACATGATCTTCTTTTTCAAATGGCAATTATAAAATGGAAAAAACACAAAGTGTAGAAACAATCCATGAAACCTGTAAGTAGAACTTTAAATTATTACACAATAGAAAAGCAAACTGCGGTAACTGATTATATCCTATATATCGTGGACGAGGCTGCCGGGTAACACGGGCCGTAGTATTACTAGGCCCGTGTTGCGCTATAATACACTTCCGGTCGCGGCAGTGGGGACTGATAAGGCGTGCTGGCGCTGTGCGAGCGCATGGCGACCGGATGTTGTGGTTGCGATAAGCGCTACTGGGGTCCAGCTGCGCCGCAGCACGGAGCGTCATTCGCTCTGCGAACGTCGAGGAGTGCGGACGCATAGCTCTGGGTGTCTCGCTGGGCGTTGGCTTGCTACGTTCACTTGTGTTAACGTGCCACAGCAACGTGCGACGTGGTTACCGTCGTCGCTGGCGGCGCAGTGTACCTGTGTATCGCAGTTTGAAGGCGATTGATATTGACTTGGCTGGTCAGTTCAATAAACAGCAATTGATTGGAGGTCCAAATGTATGTACAAGAAGGTAAATATTATCAACATACAGCAATGTTATAAGCAACTGAGGATGACAGAACTACAAAAGTTGAAGATGTTAACATATTCTTCATTGGAGTCGTGGAAAGCCACCATTTTCTTCAGCTCACATCGAGGGAGACCACTTTTTAAATTTCCCCACAATTTGTAGTTTCCTTGCGAAACATTGTGTCCAAATATGTAGGTGGAAGGCAAATAGCATCCTTGAAAACACGAAGACTTAAAAAAACGGCTAGATCAAACTTGAAACAAGTAGACTTAACAAAACTGCTAGATTTCATGCCTACATTTACCTGAACCTCATGGCGGAGAGCGTGCTTCATGAAAATGATGATACTGAGGGCCACGAATGTTGGGATCGATCGTAATTGCGTGACTGCTGCATTTAGTATCTGTTCTTTATGTTCTGATTCTAGTTTCACAATAATTATAAACTACATAACAATTGAAAAGACACTATTGCCGCTAGCCCTCACATGAAAATTTTGTGGATTAACATGAACACTATTAATCCTAAATATTAACTATAATTTCGTAATACAAAGTGGGCACATGATCTTTGTAGGAACTACAGGATGTAGATTGGTTGGTTGGTTTGGGGAAGGAGACCAGACTGCGTGGTCATCGGTCTCATCAGATTAGGGAAGGATGGGGAAGGAAGTCGGCCGTGCCCTTCCAGAGGAACCATCCCGGCATTTGCCTGGACTGATTTAGGGAAATCGCGGAAAACCGAAATCAGGATGGCCGGACGCGGGATTGAACCGTCGTCCTCCCCCGAATGCGAGTCCAGTGTCTAATCACTGCGCCACCTCGCTCGGTATCGGTACAGGATGTAGAGGCTTGGCTAAAAAAAAAAAAAAAAAAAAAAAAAAAAAAAAAAAAAAAAAGAGTCAAACCTATGAGTTTGCATACAAATTTTATTTTGAAAAACACCTATTTCTCTCAAACCTTTGTTTCTATGCCTTGGGCTCTTATGATTCTCTGTGTCTCAATTAGATTCAAAATCTGCTTATCAGAATGAAGAAATGAATTAACTATGAGAGAAGGCAGCCCAGCCTCAGGCTGACGCCTCTCAGCTGATGATTAAGCAGATGCTGGAAATCACAGGTGTCCACATATCAGGTGATGTCGGTGGCCACGTTGAAATGATTCACTAGCCATCATGCGTCAGCTGCAACTGCAATAACCCCCTCGCCTAAACGTAATGGGCTGCCTCCCCTGATGACTGACATCACTTGTGACCGTCTCGTTCAACATCCGGAGCTGCACCTTGGCTTGGAAGTGGACGGTTAGCACCATTCCTGACAAAAAAAAGCGGTTTACCAGAAATTCATAACTTATTTCCTCAGATTGCCACCAGAATGATGTCAGTCTGTGTGTTTTTGGTAAAAACACGTTAAAGCTACTGACAATATGGTTTCCTGGCATGATCATTCAGAGCAGGAGGCGATCTATAATTTGGTATTGTAGTCTGTTTTTTTTTAACTAATTTATTTTCCAGGATTACTGAATTACTAGTTTCGGCAATACGTATTCTATCCTCAGACCCATAAAACCGGGCAGCGGTAGTTACGTCATACAACGTTTACACAGTACTGTCACATGAAGGGTGTACAATATTCATAAAATATTGAGGTATTACAGTGTCATGATCGAACACCAGGGCATATCATTGTAATTCCGCTAGTTTTTATGAATATGGTATAGTTTTCATGTGACAGAGTGGTGTTAGCACTGTATAACGTAACAACCACTGCTCAGTTCTATGAATGGAAGGATGGCAATAGCCGGCCGCGGTGGTCTAGCGGTTCTAGGCGCGCAGTCCGGAACCGCGCGACTGCTACGGTCGCAGGTTCGAATCCTGCCTCGGGCATGGATGTGTGTGATGTCCTTAGGTTAGGGGACTGATGACCACAGATGTTAAGTCCCATAGTGCTCAGAGCCATTTGAGCCATTTGAAGGATGGCAATACATATCACCGAAACTAGTAACCAAGTGATAGTGTTCGTTGTGTCCGACTTCTTGGACACTGAGCTGGCTATCAATAATTAGAACATCAAATGAACTCGCCGTTGCAAATAAGGACTACCATGGGCTTAGAATGAAATGACGACAATGAACATTGTGTCGGACCGGCACCCGAACCCGGATTTTCCCCGTATCGTGAGCGGTCGCCTTACCATTTGGCTATCCTTACACGACCCACGGTCACATCCAAATCTCCATATGCCCTCAACCATGTGTATACGACCTGTACCCGATTAATGTCTAAAGGAACTTCCCATTGTAATCAGAATAATGCAAGCAGTGCATTATCGTATTTATCTGCCGAATACGGGCAAGCGACTTTTAAGTACAACGTCTGACAAGTATGGGAATACACATAATGGATGTACGAGAACAGATCGTAGACACATGGTTGACGCCATATGGAAGTTGGGTCCGATCGCGGGTCGTGCACGGGTAGCCAAATGCTAAAGCGACCGCTCGCGATAATCGGAAAATCCGGCATCGAGTGCCGGTAAGGCAAAAATTTTCACTGTCGCCATTGTATTCTATAGCCGATGGTAGTCCTTACTTGCATTTGCGAATTTATTTGATGTGTTTCGAAACGGCTGTGGTCGTCGCAATGCCTGTTCATTTGGACAAGCATGTGTGTGCAAAGGAACTTTGCATCGTAAAAAGAAGAACACAGGCATATTCACTGTCATAGCAATTAGAACACTCGGAAGAAGTAATACTTTATTCTAGTAAAAGTAAACTGATCTTTGCTCGCAGAGCTCGGCTACAACAATGAAACAGCACATATGAACATGCTGTTCAGAACACACTAAGTTAAGTCCAGAACCGCTCTGCTGCTGCGGCCGCAGGTTCGAATCCTGCCTCGGGCATGGATGCGTGTGATGTCCTTATGTTAGTTAGGTTTAAGTAGTTCTGTCTAGGGGACTGATGACCTCGGATGTTTAGTCCCATAGTGCTTAGAGACGTTTGAACCATTTGAACATACTAAATGACCCGGGAGTACCGAGTGGTGAATTGTTACAAGTTCAGAACGGTGTAATGTGCCTTCACCATAGCCAGTTCGTAGACACTTGTTGATACAGCTCTGACAGCGTTGGCGTGTAGGCACAATTCATACGAGAAGGAAGCCTCTTCACGGTCTGTGTCATGACGAGTAGGCAGCACGACACAACTTCCTGGAAGTGAACAGGGACCTACTTCGAACAGAACTGCCCTCCTGGCCTCTCGCGACGCTGTTTCATAGCAGAGACGCAGAGGTGGCACCTCGGAACTACGGAAGGTACGCCTTCTTCCCAGCATCCCATTGGCGCATCGCGATACCGCTTTGCTGTGCAGTATCTCTGCGGTAGTCGATACTTCTTGCGCCGCTCTAGATCTTCGACGTCACCACAGTGTTAACATAGCGATCTTGGCAAATGAATTGCTTTTCAATAGCAAACTAGAATACTACTGTGAATTCTTGTCTACACTACTGGCCATTAAAATTGCTACACCACGAAGATGACGCGCTACAGACGCGAAATTTAACCGACAGGAAGAAGATGCTGTGATATGCAAATGATTAGCTTTTCAGAGCATTCACACAAGGTTGGCGCCGGTGGCGACACCTACATCGTGCTGACATGAGGAAAGTTTCCAACCGATTTCTCATACACAAACAGCAGTTCACCGGCGTTGCCTGGTGAAACGTTGTTATGATGAGTCGTGTAAGGAGGAGAAATACGTACCATCACGTTTCCGACTTTGATAAAGGTCGGATTCTAGCCTATCGCGATTGCGGTTTGTCTTATCGCGACATTGTTGCTCACGTTGGTCGAGATCCCATGACTGTTAGCAGAATATGGAATCGGTGGGTTCAGGAGGGTAATACGGAACGCCGTGCTGGACCGCAACGGCCTCGTATCATCGAGTCGAGATGACAGGCATCTTATCCGCATGGCTATAACGGATCGTGCATCCACATCTCGATCCCTGAGTCAACAGATGGGGACGTTTGCACGAAAACAACCTTCTGCACGAACAGTTCGACGACGTTTGCAGCAGCATGGACTATCAGCTCGGAGACCATGGCTGCGGTTACCCTTGACGCTGCATCACAGACCGGAGCGCCTGCGATTGTGTACTCAACGACGAACCTCGGTGCGCGAATGGCAAAATATAATTTTTTCCGATGAATCCAGGTTCTGTTTACAGCATCATGATGGTCGCATCCGTGTTTGACGACATCGCGGTGAACGCACATTGGAAGCGTGTATTCGTCATCGCCGTACTGGCTTATCACCCGGCGTAATGGTGTGGGGTGCCATTGGTTTCACGTCTCGGTCACCTCTTGTTCGCTTTGACAGCACTTTGAACAGTGGACGTTACATTTCAGATGTGTTACGACCCGTGTCTCTACCCGTCATGCCGCCCTAAGTGGCCGTTAGGTTAAAGGCGCTACGGTCGCAGGTTCGAATCCTGCCTCGGGCATGGATGTTTGTGATGTCCTTAGGTTAGTTAGGTTTAACTAGTTCTAAGTTCTAGGGGACTAATGACCTCAGCAGTTAAGTCCCATAGTGCTCAGAGCCATTTGAACCATTTGAACCTACCCGTCATTTGATCCTTGCGAAACCCTACATTTCAGCAAGATAATGCACGACCGCGTGTTGCAAGTCCTGTACGGGCTTTTCTGGATACAGAAGATGTTCGACTGCTGCTCTTGCGAGCACATTCTCCAGATCTTTCTCCAATTGAAAACGTCTGGTCAATGGTGGCCGAGCAACTGGCTCGTCACAATACGCCAGTCACTATTCTTGATGAACTGTGGTATCGTGTGGAAGCTGCACGGGCAGCTGTACCTGTACACCCCATCCAAGCTCTGTTTAGCTCAATGCCCAGGCGTATCAAGGCCGTTATTGAGTCCAGAGGTGGTTGTTCTGGGTACTGATTTCTCAGGATCTATGCACCCAAATTGCGTGAAAATGTAATCACATGTCAGTTATAGTATAATATATTTGTCCAATGAATACCCGTTTATCATCTACATTTCTTCTTGGTGTAGCAATTTTAATGGCCAGTAGTGTCTTATGTCTTCTTTTCTGTGTTACTTTTATATTGCAACTCAATATGGAGAGTTGTAGTTGAACCTGAAACTTAATATTGCTCCAATATACATTATACAGAGTGAGTCACTAATTATTGCCACCAAGAATAACTCCGAAAGTATGATAGGAGCTGAAAAGTTTCGCGGACCAAGGTTGCCTGGGACAACGGGGGTCATGATACGACACTCGTTTTTTTGTTGCTAGGTGGGGTCGCTTCAGGGATATGAAGGTCGACTTTTTTTTTTAAATAGGATCTATAGTTTGGTACTCAGTTTTTCATAGCGCCTATCGAGACAAATCCAATGATGTGTCAGTGAAGATCACAAAGGTAACATGAACGTCCATTTACAGAAGGTGTTCGGAGTGATGACCATTGGTATCAGTGCAGTACTGCAATCTTCTTATCATGGACTGAGTGGTATTCCTTATCACATTGGCACTTGTCGAAGCACTTGCTCTGACAATTCTTTCTCGCATATCTTCAGGTGTAGTTGGAACGTCTTTATAATCAATGCCTTTTACGAATTCCCACAAGAAAAAATCCAGAGGCGTCAAGTCTGTTGGAAGAGCCATCGACGACACATCTCCTCCGCATCCAATCCAACGTTTTGGGAATTGTCGCTGCAACTCATATCTAGCCATCGGCATAAAATGTGCCGGACACCCATCGTGTTGATACTACATTCTGTCCCTTGTTCCTCAAGGTATTTCTTCCAATAACAGACTTAATGTTTCTTGCAGGAATGTGATGTACTTCCTACCATTAAGATTTCCTTCGATGAAAAAGGAGCCTATAATTCTGACCTCCAGAGTCCCACATCATACTGAGCCGTGGTAAAATTTGCTACTTTGAAGAGCGCGCCGCAGCACGTAGTGTAAAGCAATCGCTGTCTGTTTCTGGCGTTGGCGCCTCTGTGGCAATCGCAGCTTTGGTGTCTCCCTGTGGTGGGAAAGGGGAAAAGTTGCCTGTTCAAGTGCATTTAAGGGGCGCTATGAGCTCGGCAGGATCCTTCCTCTCCCGCCGCCCCTCCTATGTTACCATCCATAATGCCAATTCCCACACCTTCTACCCCTCTGCAGGTGTGCCCCAGGGCTCTGTCCTCTCCCCTCTCCTCTACCTCCTGTACACTGCAGATATGCCCCAACCCCCCCACCCTCTCCAGTACACCTGATGACACCGCATTCCTCGCACTCGCTCCTACCCTCCAACGGTCCCAACGCCTTCTCCAGAATCACCTTGACCTTTTTGCTGCATGGTGTAACCAGTGGCTCCTGAAACTCAACCCTTCCAAGACCCAGGCAATCATCGTAGATCGTACCACTCGCTCCTTCCGGCTCCTGGATTTCTACCTTACTGTCTGCGCCCGTCCTGTCCACCTCACCCCCACCCTCACCTACCTTGGCCACACCATTGACCGTCACCTCACCTGGATCCCTCATCTCCGCTCCATCCAATCCAAAGCCCACAACCGCCTCCGACTCCTCAAACTCCTCTCTGGCCGGACATGGGGGTTGCACCCCTCTACCATCCTCCACACCTACAAATCCTTAATCCGTCCCATCCTCTGTTATGCCAGTCCTGCCTGGATATCTGCCCCACCCCCCAAATTCTGTAAGTCCCTCCAGATCCTTGAGTGTCATGCACTCTGCCTCACCTTCCGTATACGCCTCCCATCCCCCACGCAGATCCTCTATGATCTCATTCCTTTCCCCCATCTGCTCCTATTCCTTGAACATATCCGCATCCTCTACACCTCCCGCCATCTTGAACCCCCTCACCCCCTGGTTGCTCCTCTCCTCTCCCATCCCTGCCCCCTGCTACGTCTTCACCGTTGTGTCCCCCCTACCCTCCATCTCTACACCCTACATCTCCTTTCCCAAGGTGGCTTCCATCAACTCCCCCTCCCGGATGATGCCCTCTCTCCCTCCATTTATCCCTCCTATCAACTCTGGTCCTCACTCCCCTTCCTTTCCTTTCCTCTGTCCTTTCCCTGGGCTCCCTCTTCCCCCATTCCATCCTGTTTTCTCCCCACTAAACCTCTCCCTATCTCCCTTCCCCCCCTGAGTCCTTTTGTATTCCCCTCCTCTGCCTACCCCACTCCCTGTCGCGTCTGCCCAACGCCCCCCACCCCTCTTATGGGTCCTCATCCTCCATCAGCTCCTTTCCCGGCTCCCCCCTTTTTTTCCCATCATCTGTCCAGTTTCCCCCCCCCCCCCCCCCCCACCTGCTCTCGGCTGTGGTATGTCACATTTGCCAACTTTTTAGTGCAGTGTTCCAGTGACTGTTCAGTGTTGTTCGTCTTTCTCGTGTTGCGAACAGAAACCATGCTGTCGCTGGGTGTGAATTTTATGTCTTTTGCGAACAGAAACCAGACTGTCGCCGTGTTTTTTTAATTGTCTGTCTATTGTTTTACCTGTCTGTTTTGTATGTATTTTCTTAGCGTCATCATCCCTCTGTTCTTTGTTTTAAGTTCCACGATTTCTTTTCGCCATGTTACTCTTTAAGTCTCCGATTTTATCGCCTGTTTTTATTATTTATTCTCTTCATCTTTCTAACAATGTATGCTGAAGAGCGGCATACTAAGCTGCTGCCAGCCCGCCCCCTTCGGGGGGAATTGAAATTCAATAAAGGAAAAAAAACAAAAAAAAGCTCGGCAGGAAGTCAGTCTGAGTCGCTCAGTCTGTCAGCCTGAGTCGGGCAGTCGAGGCTAGTCAGTTGGTCAGCCGGCTCAGTGTGGGGCAGTGTCTGTCTATCGTCCGGAGTGCTTGTATGTGTTAGGCCGCCAGTCTGCTCGAGTTCGTTTAGGCAATGGTCATTGGCGGTTGGATCGATCGGTTGTCGGTTGCGCACTGGCACGCAAGATGACTTGTCCGCCTGGAGCGTCGGCGCATGTGAGGTCGCCAAGTGAGTCCAGTGGCCGCGTCGTATTGCGGGAGGAGTGGCTTCGCGGCCGACACGAGAGCTACAGGAGTCAAACGACGACATCGGTCTGGCCGGGGCGAGCTGCGACGCCATGAGACGGGAGATCGGCGCGCCTTCCTGCGTCCGTTGAAGCGGCTGGCAGCGGACGGCTCGGGAGAGCGTTTTGGGGGTACTGAGCCACGTCTTCGCCAGGTATCGCAGTTTTTAGAAGTTAACTGATTTGTGATATGTCGTTTCATTTACTTGTTAAATTTTACTTGTTTTCTTGGTCAGTCTCTCGTCCCCAGATTGCTCGTCTGTCTGTCGTCCGCATTTGTTAGGTAGTTAGTGTCTGTCAGTCTGTCTGTCGGTCTGCCATACGTTAATAGCTGCCTCTGTCATGTTTGTCGGATTCGGTGTTAACGAATTTATTGCTTAAAGACCGAATTCTTGAAATATGTTTCTATCTTGCTTATGATCTTGCGAGGTGGTATACGTGTAATGTAGAGCATGTTGTACATTTTATGTAAGTCCGCATTTTATGGGATTTATTTAAATAGTCATTTTAGGTTATAAGCTTGCCACCCTTCCACTGTAAGAGTCCTTTAAAAAAATAAAAACAAATTGCACTTTCGGTGGCAAATAATTTGAGGGTTGTATCATTTCCACTCCTCTTACGGAGTGCATAGTTTACATGTTTGTGAGTGTGTGTGTGTGTGTGTGAAATCTTATGGGACTTAACTGCTAAGGTCATCAGTCCCTAAGCTTACACACTACTTAACCTAAATTATCCTAAGGACAAACACGCACACCCATGCCCGAGGGAGGACTCGAACCTCCGCCGGGACCAGCCGCACAGTCCATGGCTGCAGCACCCTAGACCGCTCGGCTAATCCCGCGCGGCTGACATGTTTGTATGAGTTGTTAAAATTTTTGTTTAAAGTAATCTGGTGTGTTGCAGATTTGCACCACTGTACTCTTTCAGACGTTGTTGTGAGCGGTCATGACTACGGCCGTGTTGAGAGGCAGCAGGCAAGCTTCTCAGCCCGAAGACTTCTGCTGTTAATATTGTTCTTGCCTCTAAATAAAACTGTGACTTGATATTTCGAGTGTGCTTTTCTGCTCATAATTTTAAATCTGTTTTGAAAAGGCTTTTAGGAATAAATTTACATTTGTTATAAGTAATATTCCATCAGTTACTTGCTGGCAACTACTTTCACGCTCACCTAGTATGATTAAATGTGTCCATGTTTTTGATGAATCGCCAGTAAATAAAGTAAATTATTTAAGAAAAGATTTTGAAAGTAGTAAATTCACGGTTCACATACATTGACCGACCACAGAGTTTGGTGTACAACTTGCCGTATCGAACATGGATTTTCAGTTGTCCAATAGTGCATGTTGTACAAATTAACATTTCCATGGTTCGTGAATGTAGGCTCGTCAGTAAATAAAAGCAAATTAATAAATGTGTTATCTAATGCGACGCATACAATCCGTAACAGTTAATTCTTGGTGGAGACTGATACCGTAAGGATGATATTTATGGCGATGCAGAACACGAACAGCACTTCTCTGGCTCTTGCCAGATTCCCTTGCGATTTGACCCGAACTAACACAAGGATCTCGAACCACAGTGGCAAGGGAACGTCCGCTTGGAAAAATTTATGAATGACTGTGCTGATAAACCCCTTACATTATTTGATTTTCAAACAGCTGAGCAGAACTGAACGTACTCAGACATTTTGCTCTTTACCTATTCTGATCAACATTAAACTGACCCAAAATATTTTTAGCGCAACGCTATCTGACTTTCAATAATCCCTATAAAAGAATGTTTCACTGCACACGTTTCTGTTGGTCATAGTAATGCACAATATGTGAGAAGTTGGGACTGTTAGTGTTTGCACGTGTGTTAATAATTCAGCAAGGGACTGGATAACAGCATTGCTGGTTCTAAGGACATTTCAAAAAAAAATTTTTGTGGGTGCACAAGTAGTGATTCATGGACTTGCTATATTCTCCGCAAGACTCTTCAATGGTGATTGTGCACCTGCACAGTCGCAACAGATGGCTGCTGGCCGTCTCTACAAGGACTAACGTGGGTCTGCATCTTTGATGGCCCACTAATACTATAATCTCTTCCAGGACTACAGTGGGTCTGCTCTGTGATGACCTACCTACCAATATTCTTCAAAACTTCGACTGACTCTGCTGTGGGTTTGCTCTGTTGTGGCCCATTACCTGTTTGCATGTTAAGAGTCAGCACTGTCTTTCCGTTGGAAGGACAACACTACTTCTTCAAGACTGCATGGAAATCCACTACTTCCGTGTGCATTTTCTTTTACTGCTCAGACTTTGAGAAAAAAAAACTGCAATTTTAATGTGATGAATGATCAGGACTGTCTTTATGAACTGTGAGAAAATTTAGCTTTTGACCAACATTGTATCAATAAGTGTGTGCATTTGATTTCTTTGTTATTGTAATTGTGAAAAAATTTTAACAAATATGTATTGGCCAGTCCCCAAAACAATTTGTAAAATTTTTTGTGGGGAGCATGGGGGCTATGTAAGTAGGCTGTTTAGCTTTTTTTATTGGTAACGCCACGTAGCGCTCTATATGACTGGCTGTGCTGTGTGCAGTCTGTGGCTGGTTTTCATTGTTGTTCGCTATTGTAGTGTTGGGCAGCTGGATGTTAACAGCGCATAGCGTTGCGCAGTTGGAGGTGAGCCGCCAGCAGTGGTGGATGTGGGGAAGTGAGATGGCGGATTTTTGAGAGTGGATGATCTGGACGTGTGTCCATCAGAAACAGTACATTTGTAAGACTGGATGTCATGAACTGCTATATATATTATGACTCTTGAACACTATTGAGGTAAATACATTGTTTGTTCTCTATCAAAATCTTTCATTTGCTAACTATGCCTATGAGTAGTTAGTGCCTTCAGTAGTTTGAATCTTTTATTTAGCTGGCAGTAGTGGCGCTCGCTGTATTGCAGTAGTTCGAGTAACGAAGATTTTTGTGAGGTAAGTGATTTGTGAAAGGTATAGTTTAATGTTAGTCAGGGCCATTCTTTTGCGTTGCACTAAGAATATTGTGTGTCAGTTTAGTGTTGATCAGAATAGGTAAAGAGTGAAATGTCTGAGTACGCTCAGTTCTGCTCAACTGTTTGAAAATCAAATAATGTAAGGGGTTTATCAGCACAGTCATTCATAAATTTTTCTAAGGGGACGTTTCAGCAAGAGTTCCAATTTTCGTTTCCTTGTTAGTAACTTTCCTTTTTCGGATATGTTTCCGATGCGTTAAAGATCCAGTTGTTCTCAGTTTATCATACACATATTTAAATGTACGACGTGTAGGGTGAGTACGTTGAGGATATCTTTCAGCGTGTAAGTCTCCAGCTCGCACTGAATTTCGTTGGCATTCTCCGTAATGGACAAGCATGTCATCGTGTGCCGGTCAGAGTGGCCGAGCGGTTCTAGGCGCTACATTCTGGAACCGCGCGACCGCTACGGTCGCAGGTTCGAATCCTGCCTCGGGCATAGATATGTGTGATGTTCTTAGGTTAGTTAGGTTTAAGTTGTTCTGAGTTCTAGGGGACTGATGACCTCAGCAGTTAAGTCCCATAGTGCTCAGAGCCATTTGAACCATTTTATCGACCTGTTCTTCGAAGGAATACATCATTGACATTCGCTTGATTCGACGATACTAGTCTTAATGTTCCTATTAGTGCTGTATTGCGAAACCGTCGAATGGTGTTTACATGACAACGGCACGTTAGATGGATACGCTGTATTCGGCGAATATTTGCGCGATATACGAGAGAGATGTTCAAAAATGGCTCTGAGCACTATGGGACTTAACATCTGTGGTCATCAGTCCCCTAGAACTTAGAACTACTTAAACCTAACTAACCTAAGGACATCACACACATCCATGCCCGAGGCAGGATTCGAACCTGCGACCGTAGCAGTCGCGCGGTTCCGGACCGCGCGCCTAGAACCGCTAGACCACCGCGACCGTCGAGAGAGACGTGTCAGAGCACGTGCTATGTGATAAGGAATGCACTCAATCCATGCTAAGAAAATTACAGCACTGCATTGATACCAATGGTCATCACTTCGAACACCTTCTGTTCAAATGGCTTTAAGCATTATGGGACTTAATATCTGAGGTCATAAGTCCGCTAGAATGAGAACTACTTGAACCTAACTAACCTAAGGACATCACACACATCCATGCCCGAGGCAGGATTCGGACCTGCGACCGTAGCAGCAGCGCGGTTCCGGACTGAAATCCCTAGAACCGCTCGTCCACAGCGGCCGGCAACACCTTCTGTAAATGGACGTTCTTGCCACCTTTTTGACCTTCGTTGATCTTCAAGGAGCTTACTGTTACACACCACTGGATCCGTCTCGATAGCCGCTATCAGAAAATGAGTACCAAACTATAGCATCCCATTTAAATAAACAATGTTGGCCTTCATATCTCCGACGCGACCCCACCTAGCAACAAAAAACCAACGTCATATTATGGCCCCCGTTGTCCCACGCAACGTTTGTCCCGCAAACTTTGTCATCTACTATCATACTTTCGGATTTATTCTAGGTGGCAATAGTTAGTTACTCACCCTGTATTGTTCACACTGTCATTTGTAAGGCCAAAAGTGGTGATGAAGGATTTCGATCGCCCATTTTACATACGATAAATACGCCTCGGTACTCTAAGTAGAATCTAAATCAGAGGTCTCTTTCTTTTTACCTCTTGAATTACCGATATGCTTCTTCTAGCCTTTATGTCATCGTAAAGAGTCCGCTGTTTTCATGATAAGTTTATTTTTATTTTACCACCTTACTGTCAATTAACCTAAGACAGAAATGTCCTGCGCGCCATTTGTCTGCGAATCATGTAAACTTTGTTCTGTATATTATCCTATTGTGTTTCACATTTTCTGAGGCAGACATTATGGAGCAGCTGTGTATTTGCGTAAACAAGGGTGGAAAATCGCCTGCAAAAATCACTCAGAATAGCTGCTGTAGCAAACCAACGACCATAATACAACCCAAATACGATGGATCGCCCTGTTCATTTTTGGCATTTAAATAATAATTTGTATATTACTGGCACAGTAGATCAGAGTGTTTGGTCAGCATATTCAGTGAAGTTTGGTAAGATGTCATGTGACAAGAACC
Organism: Schistocerca piceifrons; assembly: GCF_021461385.2. NCBI lineage: Eukaryota > Metazoa > Arthropoda > Insecta > Orthoptera > Acrididae > Schistocerca > Schistocerca piceifrons. The sequence goes on from NC_060139.1 coordinate 896,345,737, forward strand.
ACTGATGACACAAAGACGGAGAAACAGACCTAAAGTAAGAGGAAAAAAATGGCCAGGTGCGATTCATCCAATCCGTGAATCGAGGATCTCGATGATTTTTGTCTGTTATCGACACTAATACTCGCAAGATACTGGTACAAGCAATTCCAAGACTTTCGAAAATGTTTTGATGTCAGGTTTGAAACAGGACAACAAAAGAAATATTTTCCGCTGCGACGTAATTACCAATTAAAAATTTTCGGAATTTTTTCCTTAACTTGTACTGTGAAACCATGCGTCTACCCAAATTTAATCATTTTGTGTCAATGGGAAATGCCCTTTATGTTTCAATGAATACTTCTGCAAGTATCAAAATATGTGACATAATGGCCGATCGTATGATCACACTGACTTAGCAGACCAAAGAACCATAGACGCCGGCCGGTGTGGCCGAGCGGTTCTAGGCGCTTCAGTCTGGAACCTCGGGACCGCTACGGTCGCAGGTTCGAATCCTGCCTCGGGCACGGATGTGTGTGATGTCCTTAGGTTAGTTAGGTTTAAGTAGTTCTAAGTTCTAGGGGCTGATGACCTCAGATGTTAAGTGCCATTGTGCTGAGAGTCATTTGAACCCATTTTTGAACCATAGATTTCAGTATGTGACATAAATATTAACTTGATATGTCTACCAGTTTCTCAGAAAATCAAATGGCAGGACAGACAAACAGGATGATAATATGAAACTTCCTGGCAGATTAAAACTGTGTGCTGGACCGAGACTCGAACTCAGGACCTTTGGTAGGAGACGAGGTACTAGCAGAATTAAAGCTGAGAGGGCGGAGAGTGAGTCGTACTTGGATAGCTCAGATGGTTTGCCGGCAGGGTAGCTCGGCCAGAGGGTTAGCTGTGCTCTGTAATAAAAAAACTGAGTGAAAGGATCAACGACGAACTTCAACGGATGTCATGTGACATCCGCTACGACCAAACGCAACGAACAATAACGATCAAAATGAAAAAAAAGAAAAAAAGAGATGGTAGAGCTCTTTCACCCGAAAAGCAAAGGTCCCGAGTTCGGGTCTCGGTCCGTCACACAGTTTTAATCTGCCAGGAAGTTACACATCAGCGCGCACTCCACTGCAGAGTGAAAATCTCATTCTGGAGGCTGATAATAAATGACAATTTTTTTCCTTGTGATCTAAGTACAAATTAACAATCTTCGTTTTTTTTGGGGGGGGGGGGGGTTTACAGTGAAGCCTTGCTTCTTACGAAATTTCATGATTCTAGATCAATGGGAAACATCTTTTCGGTCTTCATCAACTTCGCGAGAAAGAGGGGTCTTAACAGACGGTCAGACAGACTGCCTAATAACAAATGACAAAAACTTTTTCGTGTGATATAATTACAAATTAACAAGCTTTCGATTTTTTCCTTTGGTAGTGAGACCTTGCTTCTTAGCGAATTTCGTGATTGTAGATCAACCGAAGCATCCTTACAGGTTTTAATCAGTGAGTTTACGAGTGTCAAAATATGTGACGTATTTGTTGATTGCATTGACTTAGAAGCTTCAGTTTCTTACTATCAAAAAGGAACCACAGAGCTTCATAAGTGCCATAAATTTCATCTTTACACGTATCCTTGTTCCAGAGAAAAAGGGGTTTTAACAGTAGGACAGACAGACATACAGACGGACGGACAACAAAGCCGTCCAATAATGGTTCCGTTTTTGCACATTGACGCACAGATTGCCAATTTTGGAGCTACCCGAATGACAATTATCGACTCTAAGGTCTGAAAAGTTGACAATGGCCGGCAGAACGGTGTGTTGACCACATGCCCCCCTCCCCCTTCCCCATACCGCATCTGCATAACGCCACGTGGGAGAACATGAACGGCGTTTGGTCGACATGGCTTAGTCTACGGAGCCTGATGGCGGAGTTCAGTTTAGTTTTCATTTCTAGAAAAACTGATAGTTTTCATATTAGGAAATGCTTATCCGTTACAGAAAAACGCTTACATAAACAGCAATAGCGTCGACATTTCGGTGGTTCGACTACTGACTCAGAATGAAAACCATACTGTAATTTACAAAGGCGGCAGATACCTTCCAGAAAAACAGAGATAGGAAAACACACACATATGTTGGGTTATTTATTGTGGTTACTGCCTGGCCTTGTCATTGTTAGACGGCCATTTGTAGGCGCTAGCCGAGCTCTTTATCTCGCAACTTGGAGAAAAACGTAATTACTGTCGATAACAAAAGTAGTTTATGCCAAAATATGCCACGTGTGACTTGCATCAAAATTAACTAATAACTGATACTATTTCCTATTTTCTTCTTCATTGATTCCGCTTTATGATTGTACAATACAGTATGTTTGTAAGAAGTCGATCTGTTGCCATTTCGCAGTCAACAAAACAGCTTCCAAATTGGATTTTTAGTAAGAGAGAAGGAATAGAAAAAAAACCAAGATGTTGAGAGCTGCTTTTGAAGAAAACGTGGTAGCAATGTGTACACAGTTTTCGTATTAAATATGTGTCGGTTCAAGTTTATGAATTGCCCAAAATATCTACATAGGTGGTTGCCATCATTACATCATACCCATAAAGTAAGGCTTTTTAAGAAATTTTTAAAGTATTACTGGCGTCCGTTTCTCTACATTTCTCCACAAATATTTAGCGGGAATCTGAAGAAACGTAGGTGGATAAATAAAACAGCTAATATCATTACACGAGTGTACTTCAGTCTCAGATGGACCTATTACTGCTTGATAAATATATCATTGGCGTCGTAGACGACATCTGTAGCTCTCTTTCGCAATTATCAGTCTTCATTACTGAATACACAGGGCTGAGAAATGCAGAAAACCCTGCAGATTATCGACACTTAGTTCACAGACATTTTATTTATGTGTCACTTATTTATAATACAATGGCGTACAGACTTCGTAAGACGCTGCAGTCATGGACTGTGCGGCTGGTCCCAGCGGAGGTACAAGTCCTCCCTCGGGCATGAGTGTGTGTGTTTGTCCTTAGGATAATTTAAGTTAAGTAGTGTGTAAGCTTAGGGACTGATGACCTTAGCAGTTAAGTCCCATAAGATTTCACACACATTTGAACATTTGAACAGTCTTCGTAATGAAGTGAACTGAACTACGCCCGAACAGGCCATGGAGGCCCAAAGGTACCGACTACCCGCTGTGTCATCGTCAGCCCCCAGGCGTCAATGGATGTGTGTATGGAGGGACGTACGGTCAGCACACCGCTCTCCCCGCCGTACGTCAAATTACGAGACCGGAGCCGCCTCTTCTCGATCAAGTGGCTCCTCAGCTTGCCTCACATGGGCTGAGTGCACCCCGCTTGCTAACAGAGCTCTGCAGACCGGATGGTCACTCATCCAAGTGCTAGCCCAGTCCGACAGCGCTTAACTTCGGTGATCTTCGTAAAGAAACCCATAAATATACAGCAACTGCTCCACAATAGGTGTAAGACAAAGGCACAGACAGAGATTGCGATGGTGTAATATTAATAGTAGTACTGGTCGTTCTGTGCTTGCGCGTGTGGATTCCGCGCAGTGGTGACACCAGAGGATCGTGATTTTGTTTCTGCTGCACAAACACAATTGACACACGCCAATTCACCTCGGTGTCCTGTCGCACAACGGATGCACCCATCCACAGCATACGGCATGTGAAATAATATTAGCAAGGATTAATAAAACGCCAACGTTGCTACTGGGCTCACAGTCCAGAATAAGCAAAGTTTAAAGAACACTGCCTTCTATTATTATTGGTATCACAAACCATCTACAATATACAGGTGGTCCATTGATCGTGACCGGGCCAAATATCTCACGAAATAACTGTCAAACAAAAGCTACAAAGAACGAAACTTGTCTAGATTGAAGGGGGAAACCAGATGGCGCTATGGTTGGCACGCTAGATGGCACTGCCATAGGTGAAACGGATATCAACTGCGTTTTTTTAAATAGGAACCCCCATTTTTTATTACATATTCGTGTGGTACCTAAACAAAAATGCATGTTTTAGTTGGACCACTTTTTTCGTTTTGTGATAGATGGCGCTGTAATAGTCACAAACATATGGCTCACAATTTTAGACGAACAGTTGGTAACAAGTAGGTTTTTTAAATTAAAATACAGAACGTAGGTACTTTTGAACATTTTATTTCGGTTATTCCAGTGTGATACATGTACCTTTGTGAACTTATCATTTCGGAGAACGCATGCTGTTACAGCGTGATTACCCGTAAATACCACATTAATGCAATAAATGCTCAAAATGATGTCCGTCAACCTCAATGCATTTGGCAATATTTGTAACGACATTCCTCTCAACTACGAGTAGTTAGCCTTCCGTAATGTTCGCACATGCATTGACAATGCGCTGACGCATGTTGTCAGGTGTTGTCGGTGGATCACTATAGCAAATATCCTTCAACTTTCCCCACAGAAAGAAATCCGGGGACGTCAGATCCGGTGAACGTGCGGGCCATGGTATGGTGCTTCGACGACCAATCCACCTGTCATGAAATATGCTATTCAATACCGCTTCAACCGCACGCAGTTGAAATCCGTTTGACCTATGGCAGCGCCATCTAGCGGGCCAACCATAGCGCCATCTGGTTTCCCCCTTCAAGCTAGATGAGTTTCGTTCTTTGTAGTTTTTTTCGTTTGATGCATATTTCATGAGTTATTTTGCCCAGACACTATCAATGGACCACCCTGTATGTCCTCAGTTAACGGAGCTCAGGTCATATTCATATCTTAACGGCAATTATTTATTCGAAATTATCTAGGCAGCAATCTCTTCCTTAACGGCGAAAACCAATGGAGCAAGTCAATCGGCAACCATCTTACCAAGCATTGAAATATCGTAGACAAACCACAAACAGCTTACTAATTATTTAACATCAAATAATCTTTTAGACGAATAGCAGTCCTGCTTTTTTTTAGCAAATGCGCAGCAGGACGACTACTCTTATAAAAATACATGAAATGTATCCACAGGTGCAAATATTGAGCACCATCAGCTGTATAATGAAATAACGGCAATGAAAATTGGTGGTGAACCGGGTCTCGAACCCGGATTTCCACTCATCGCGAGCGACCGCCTTACCAGTAGGCCATTCAAGCAACCTTCATGGCCGGATCAAAACTTTCATATGTCTTCAACCATGTGTTTACAACCCGCACTTGTACATCCATTATGTATATTCTCGTACAGGAGAGACATTTTAATTGAAAGTCGCTTACCAACGTCGCTGGATAAATACGTTGTTGTGTCTGTGTTGTTCAGAAATATGATGCATGCATGTCCGAAGGAATGTTGCATCGTACTTCTGAACAACTCAGGCACTGCAATATAGTGTTAAAAAAGAGACTGACGAACTGAAATAAGCTGTGGACAAAAAAAAAAAAAAAAAAAAAAAAAAAACTGGTGACTTATGTGCTTTTTGAATTTCGGCAAAGCATTCGACACTGTCGACTTTGACATTCCACTTGTTAATCTCACAAGTAAGGATGTAGGCTGCAGTACGTACTGCGAGATGAAGCAGCTTGCACAGGATAGAGTAGTATGGAGGGCTGCATCAAACCAGTCTCAGGACTAAAGACAACAACTACAACAACAACACTCTCACAAGTCAAAGTTTTTCTGCAAGTGCATGTGTACAGGTTCCACTCGTACCTTACATCTCGCCAATGGTATGCAATGAGTGGAACAAAATGGTCACAATTGAGGGATGTAGTATCAGCGGTCCCACAAGGATCAGTATTGGGCCCTTTACTCTTCTCGTTCTATGTTAATGTGACGTGAACTATTCTCTCCCATTGCAAGCATCACATATACGCTGACGACATTCTGTTATACCTAAGTGCAAGTGCAACAAGCCTGTGCATAGCCATCTAACATGTAAACGCTTATTTATTTGACCTATCAAGTGCGCACAGAGCATAGGTTTGAAACTTGACCCATCTAAAATACCAGTAGTCTTAGTCGCGCACAGAAGACATTTTACCCCACTGTTCAAGAATCTCTATCTTAAATGGCATAGAATTCACCTTTTCTTCTCCTGAAAAGAACTTGGGGATAATTCACTTAGACTGCAGTGAACATTCACACATCAAAAAAAGTTTTGCATCACCTCGCTTCCGAGAGTTCCGGAATCTGTACGAAAAATTGGAATAGAGATCAACATAAACATCATTTCCGCCCTTTTTATTGCTCATGAAAACCACACATTGCATATAGTACCACAATACAGTGCGACCTTCAGAGGTGGTGGTCCAGATTGCTGTACACATCGGCACTTCTAATAACCAGCACTACTTCCTCTTGCATTGATGCATGCCTGTATTCGTCGTGGCGTACTATCCACAAGTTCATCAAGACACTGTTGGTCCAGATTGTCCCACTACTCAATGATGATTCGGCGTATATCCCTCAAAGTGGTTGGTGAGTCACGTCGTCTATAAATAGCCCTTTTCAATCTATCCCAGGCATGTTCGACAGGGTTCATGTCTGGAGAGCATGCTGGGCACTCTAGTCAAGCGATGTCGTTATCCTCAAGGAAGTCATTCACAAGATGTGCACGATGGAGGTGCGAATTGTCGTCCATGAAGACGAATGCTCCGCCAATATGCTGCCAATATCGTTGCAATATCGGTCGGGGGATGGCATTCACGTATCGTACAGCCATTAAGGCGCCTCCCATGACCACCAGTGGCGTACGTCGGCCCCTCATAATGCCATCCCGAAACAGCAGGGAAACTCTACCTTGCTGCAGCCGCCGGACATTATGTCAAAGGCGTCCAGCCTGCTGGGTTGCCTCCAAACACGTCTCCGACGATTGGTTGAAGGCATATGCGACACTCATCGGTGAAGAGAACGTGATGCCAATCCTGAGTGGTCCATTCGGCATGTTACTGGGCCCAACTGTACCGCGCTGCATGGTGTCATGGTTGTTCAACATGCGTTGCTGTCAGTGTTCCTTCGAGCCATAATCCGTAGGTAGCGGTCATCCACTGCACTAGTAGCTCCTGGGCGGCCTGAGCGAGGCATGTCGTCGACAGTTCCTGTCTCTCTGTATCTCCTCCATGTCCGAACAACATCGCTTTGATTCACTCCGAGACGCCTGGACACTTTCCTTGTTGAGAGCCCTTCCTGGCACAATGTAACAATGCGGACGCGATCGAATCGCGGTATTGACCGTCTAGGTATTGTTGAACTACAGACAACACTAGCCGTGTGCCTCCTTCCTAGTGGAATGACTGGAACTGATCGGCTGTCGGACCCCTCCGTCTAATAAGCGCTCCTTATGCATGGTTGTTTACATCTTTGGGTGGGTTTAGTGACATTTCTGAAAAGTCAAAGGGACTGTGTCTGTGATACAATACTCACAGTCAACGTCTATCTTCAGGAGTTCTGGCAACTGGGGTGATGCAACACTTTCTTTGATGTGTGTTCAACTGCAGCCTATAAGAACTCGCAACAGAAGTATAGAAAAGTAGCTTCTTTCGAACTTCAAAAGAAGCTTCTAGAGACACCTATCCTCTCCATACTTGACTACTATGATGCCACTCTCCAAGGACTTTGGTATGAAACCTCACACAGGCTGGAACTGTTGATGAATCTTTGTCTGTGATCCATTTGGACATATGCTCTTCCGACCGTATCAAACCAGGCTACAAACAATTATCATGGCTACCTGCCGATAAGCGTAGAGACTATCACAATCTGTGTTTGGTCTACCGTTTCTCAGTCACTGCAATCGCTTTTATTACTCTTTAACTCTTACACCACCATCTGAATAGCACAACAGAAATACTCTCTTTACCATCAGATAACACTGTCACATTCACTGTCAGTTTCTGTATCAACAATCCGACTTAGGAGCAGTCTTCCTCGAAATATAAAAGCAGTTAAACTCCTTCCAAGCTTAAAAACACGTCTGTATCACAACAGCCAGCTCTTCCATACTCTATGCTGCTCAAGCACATCAGTCCCCTTCCTCGACAACTTTCCCATTTCCCTTGTTGGCAGAGTTCTCCATTTATATTCTGCTCTTTCCTAACAGAGACTTTCAGTGTCATTTCAATCTTGTCCTATTCCTTCACCCATTCCGCTTCTGATAATACTAAACACGGCTTCAAGTGTGCTAAGTTAATCTACATAATTCTAAATGCCCTTTACCATTATTATTATTATTATTATTATTATTATTAATGGGAATATTTTGTAAAATATTTGGTATATGTTGTTCCTGGTCAGAAGTACGAGAGGATCCTAAGACCCTAATCTGGTCAGGCTAAATAAGCAATAAATGAAGATGCTGCTTGCCTCGGCCACGCGTCCTGAAAGAGCATACCCACTGCCCGCGATCACTAAAGGAAGAAGTCTATTTCATGAGTGGTCTCGTCAAAAGTCTAATTCGCTAAAAAGATGTTTGTTCCAGCCAATCTGGCACAAGTTCCTCCTACCAAATTACTAGTCTTTTTAATTAAATCTGCAATATCTGTGATTCGAGAAAATTATTACACCTTTCAGGATGACTTTGTAGGACACCGATTCTCTTCGGCTATTTTAATCGTATAATATGCCATAGCGAAACATTAGTAATTTGCGATATATTTTATCTTTGCCATACATTTATGCAACTTTCCACAGGTGCTTGATGCACTCAGTTTGAAACACTGATGTCTTCTAACATAACTTGCTGACTGCTAAGAACTACACTGACGGAAAAATCGCAACACCAGGAAGGAGTTGAGCGACAGTTTCTACTCTACGAAGTTATCCACCCCGGCTCTTCAAACACTTTATTGGCAGGCACCTGTCTTCTCGCTACTTTCTACTCCTGCCCTAGCACATTATGAGCATTTAGTTAGTTAAGAGTTTCGTTCCGCTACAAGATGCTGACTAAAACGAGCTTTGGCGTCAAAAGGGCTATGCGTGAAGCCTTCGACGGCTACTGGCAACAGAATACTACCGAAACACTTGTCACAAAACCCATTGAAATTCTGATCATATGCAGTTGTTCTCCCCCAAGAAGCATGAACCTTGCCTCGGCGTGGTGCCTTGCGTGTCAAATGGTTTCCGAAGAGGGACGACAGACTTTTCAGTAGTTGCTGGGACAACGGTCTGGATTATCGCCTGATCTGACCTTCTAACACCAGCCAGCGTGTCCTTGCTGTTGTGGTACTGCGAACGGCTGAAAGCAAGAGAAAATTACAGCTGTGATCTTTTCCAAGGGCATACAGCTCCACTGCATGGTTAAAAGATGATGGCATTCTCTTGGCTAAAATGTCCAGGAGGTAAAATTGTCCTCCATTTGGATCTCCGGGAGGGACTACTCAGGAAGCTGTCGATATAAAGACAGACAAAACTGGCATTCCAAAGATCGAAACGTAGGATTATTGCGACAAGTAGGGTAAAAAATTTAAAGGAAGGGAAATGAATAGGGTGAAGTTAGGTGTTGTGGGGACTAGTGAAGTACGGTGGCAGAGGTAACAGGACTTCTGGTCAGTATAGTGTCAAAAATATAAAAATAATTAAGAGTAATACAGGGGTGTGTTCAATAACGCAGATTAAAATGCGGGTAAGCTACTATGAACAGCATGGTGAACGCCTTATCGTAGCCAAGAGAGACAATAAGCCCACACGCACCGCCGCAGTAGAAGTTTATATGACAATTAGCTCCGCAGATGAAAAGATTGAAGAAAGGTATGATGAGGTAAAAGAAATTATTATTCAACTATTTAATGGAGACGAAAATTTAACTGTGATAGTGGATTGGAATTCAATAGTAGGAAAAGGAAGAGAAGCAAACGTAGTAGGTGAATATAGACTGGGAGAAAGAAATGAAAGAGGAAGCCGTCTAGTAGACACTTGGTTTAGGAATCATGGCAGAAGGCTGAACACGTGGAAGAGTGATGAAGGCACCGGAAGGTTTCTGGTGATTACTTAATGGTAAGACAGATTTCAGAACCAGATTTTGAGCTGTGAGACATTTACAGGAGCAGATGTGCACTCTGACCACAATTTATGGGCTATGAACAACAGATTAAAACTGCTCAAATTGCTAAAACGTGGGAAGTTAAACTGATGGGATCTGAATAAGTTGACAGAAGTAGAGGTTGTTGTGAGAGTCAAAGGGAGCATTAGGCAACAGTTGACTACAGGAAGAAGATACAATACAGTAAAAGTCGCATGAGTAACTTAGAGAGATGAAATAGTGAAGGCAGAAGAGGGTCAAAAAGGAGAAGTCCTTTTATATCAGAGGAGATATTTAATTTAATTGATGTCAAGAGAAAATATAAGAATGAAGTAAATGAAGCAGGCAGAGTGGAATACAAACGTATAAAGATGAGATTGACACGAGAGCAAAAAATGGCTAAGGATGAATGACTACAGGACAAATGTAAGCATATAGAAGCTTATACTACTAGGGGGAAAGATAGATACCACTTATGGGTAAATTAAAGAGACTTTCCGAGAAAAGAGAAGTAGCTATATGAATATCAAGAGCGCAGATGGAAAACCGGGACTAAGCAAAGAAGGGAAAGCTGAAAGGCACAAGGAGTACATAGAGGCGCTGTACAGGGGAAACCAATTTGAGCCAATATTATAAAAAGGAAAGAGGACGCAGATGGAGATAAGAGATATGGTACTGCGAGAAGAAACTGATAGAGCACTGGCAGACTTAAGTCGAAACAAGGCCTCTGGAATAGACGACGTTCCGTCAGGACTGCTGATGAGACAAGGGAAATATCCATAGACTTCAAGAGGGATGTAATTTCCGGTTCCAAAGAAAGCAGGTACTAACAGATGTGGATGTTATCGAAATATTAGTTTAATAAATCACTGTTGCAAAATACTAACATGAGTCATATGTAGAAGTCGACTGGAAAATCTGGTAGAACCCGACTTCTGGGAAGATCTGTTTGGATTCGGGAGAAATATAGGAACATGCGGGGCAATACTGACCCGACGACTTCCCTTGGAAGATCAGTTAAGAAAAGGCTAGCCTACGTTTATAGCATTTCTAGACTTAAAAACAGATTGTTACAATGTTGACTGGAACACACTCCTTGAAATTCTGAAGATAGCACGGGTAAAATACAGGGAGCGCACGGCTGTTTACAACTTGCGCAGCAGCCAAACGGCAGCTACAGGAATCGAAAGGCATGAAATGGAAGCACTGATGATAAGGGAGCGAGACGGATTGTAGCCTGTGCAAATAGAAAACAGTAAAGGACACCAAAGAAAATCTAGGAGTAGGAATTAAAGTTCGAGAAAAAGAAATAAAAACTTTGAGGTTTGCGGATGACATTATGATTCTGTTAGAGACAGCAAAGCACTTGGAAGAACTGTTGAATGGAATGGACAGTGTCTTGAATGGAGGATATATGTCAACATCAACAAGAGCAAAATAAGACCAATGGAATATAGTCGATTTAAATCAAGTGATGCTGAGGATATTAGATTACTAAAGGAGACACTAAAAGCAGTAGAAGAGCTTTGCTTACTGGGCAGTAAAATAACTGGTGATGGCCGAAGTAGAGAGGATATAAAATGAAAACTGGCAATGGCAGCAGAAGCGTTTCTGAAGAAGAAAAAATTGTTATTATCGGATCTAGATTTGTGTGTTAGGAAGTCTTTTGTGAAGGTATTTGTCTGTATTGTTGCTTTGGATGGAAGTGAAATTTGGACGATAAACTTTTCAGACAAAAAGAGAACAGAATTTTTGAAATGTATTGCAGCAGAAGAATGCTGAAGATTAGGTGGGCGATCATGTAACCAATGAGGAGGTAATGTAGAGGACTCTGGAGAAAAGAAGCATGTGGCACAGCTTGAGTAAAAGAAAGGATCAGTTGGTAGGTGACCCTCTGAGGCATCAACAGATCACCAATTTAGTATTGTAATATTGCAGGGATGTGTGTGTGTGGGGGGGGGGGGGGGGGGGTAAAAACTGTAGAGATTAGGCCAAGAGACTAGTATAGTAAGCAGCAGTTACTCGGAGATGAAGAGGCTTGTACAGGATAGCGTAGCATGGAGAGTTACATCAAACCCGACATCGGACTGAAGACTACAACAACAACAACAAAATACAAACTCTGTAGGGGCATAAAAGTTTGTGTCATATACTTACGGATGACAAGAACTGAAATATTGGATAGCAAAGCAAAGTCAAAAATACGGGGCTTCGCATTCAGATGTTCCTTTCCCAAGTGACATACAAGAGTACAGTCCTTAGCTAATTCCCGAACCACTACAAAGATGAGTGACGTTGATATTACACTGAGGCGGCAAAAGAGATGGGATACTAATATGGACATATGCAGATGCCGGCAGTACCGCGCACTCAACGTATAAAGGGGCGATGTGATAGGTGTCATGTATAATTATGGTATGTGAATTTTTGGTATCTGAATCAATTGTGAGCGAGCAGCGATGTTGTAAGCTGTATCGCAGAAGTTAAGCTAACATCTTTGCGATGCGTGAGGGCGCAGTGGGAGCAGACAATGTTTAGCTCTGGTAGCGAGTGCAGTCGAAGTTTAGCTGCGTTTAAGCAAAGCAGACAATGTTTAGCTCTGGTAACTAGTGGCGTCGAAGTACAACTGTGTTAGAGTAAGGCTGATAATTTTAAGCAGTGTTAGTCAGGAAGCTATGGAAATATTCCGATTCAAATTAAAATGTATCTTTTGCTCAATCAACATGATTACGAGATTGATTTGTGAAGGAAGAAATCTAATGGAATGTCAGGTAAATACAATAATTATGTTATTACTCTTTATTATTGATGCGCCATCGAACGAACTTGATTACTGTGCCGAAAGTTGTTACATTTGAGTGATAGGATAGTGTATTGTTTGGAGGTTAAGAAGTTCATTAAATTTAAATCTGCCTTGAGGACTTTTTCTCAATATACGAAGAAAACAGTGTGTTGTCACTTATGCGCACATTTCATTTTCTTACCAACATTTCTCTTATAATTATTTTTAGAAGATGATCCAACCAAGCATTACGATTTGCAGTTAACGAAGAACTCTTGCACCTATCGAGTGTCTCTGCAGATAGATAGTAATTTGCAGCTTTAGCAAATGGCTCTGAGTACTATGGGACTTAATATCTGAGGTTCAAATGGCTCTGAGCACTATGGGACTTAACATCTGAGGTCATCAGTCCCATAGAACTACTTAAACCTAACTAACCTAAGGACACGACACACATCCATGCCCGAGGCAGGAGTCGAATGTGCGACCGTAGCAGCAGCGCGGTTCCGGACTGAAACGCCTAAAACCGCTCGGCCACAAAAGCCGGCGCAGCTTTAGCATAGAGGCACGCAAGACAGAGCAGTACAACAACGCGTTATCCAAATTTGCGCAGATTAGAGGTAAGGAGAAAATATTTTGATTGTTTTATTCATTAAGTCAGGGCCAACTTACGTTATTGAGAAACAATTTTCGTGATCGAATTTTGCAAAGCAATTGTCTCTAGGTTTTATGTCCAAGTCAATTATTCAGACAATTTATACTGTTCAAAATTCTTGCAGTCAGATTGCTAACTTCTACAGTATGAAAGACTTCCCTTTTCATTTTGACAAAGCCCCGTTGGAGGTTCGAGTCATCCCTCATGCATGGGTGTGTGCGTTTGACCTTAGGACAATTTAGGTTAAGTGGTGTGTAAGCTTAGGGACTGATGACCTTAGCAGTTAATCCCGTAAGGCTTCACACACACACACTTGAACACATTATGACAAATAATTACTATCGCAGTGCAGCCCTAACTTCACTGTACGATAGTTGATTTACTATCACAGCTGAGGCTTAACAATAACAAACTCAGTACTTCAGACCATACTTATATATTTACAGAACCTTCAATTGCACTGGCGGAGCTGTCATTTGTACATGAGGTGACTCATGTGAAACGCTTTCCGACGTGAATATGGCCTCACAGACTCTGACCGCAGAATGATAGTTGGAACTAGATGCACGGGACATTCCATTTCGGAAATCGTTAGAGAATTCAGTGTTCAAGACCCACAGTGCCAAGAGTGTGCCGAGAATACTACATTTCAGGCAACGCAGCGGGGGACGGCCTTCATTTAACCACCACGAGCAGCAGCGTTTGCTTAGAGTTGTCAGCGCCAGCAGACTAGCAACACTGCGTCAGGTAATCGCACAAATCAATTTCGGACGTACGATGAACTTATCCCTTAGGACAGTGCCGCGAAATTTGGCGGTAATGGGCTACGGCGGCAAATCACCGACGCGAGTGCCTCAGCTAAGAGCACATCGCCTGGAGGGACTCTCCTGGGATCGTGACAATATCGCTTGAACCCTAGGCGACTGAAAAACCGTGCCCTGGTCTGATGAGTCACGGTTTCAGTTGATAAGACTTGATGCTAGGTATTGGGTGTGACGCAGATCCCACGAAGCCATGGCTTCAAGTTGTCAACAAGGCAGTATGCAAGCAGGTGGTGGCTCCTTAATGGTGTTGGCTGTGTTTACGTGGATCGGGCCTGGTCCTCTGATCCAACTGAACCGGTCATTATCTGCATTGGGCTACCTGGAGCCCATTTGGAGCCATTCATGGATTTCATGTTCCCAGACAACGATGTCTTTTCACTGGCCACAGTTATTCACATTAGGCTTGAAGAACTTTAGAACGTTCTGGAAAATTAGAGAGAATGCTCTGTTCACTCATATCGCCTGACAAGGATCCCATCGAACATTTATGGAACATGAAACTTTCTAACAGATTAAAACTGTGTACCGACTGATCTGTGAGGATGGGTCGTGAGTCGTGCTTGAGTAGCCCAGTCAGTAGAGCACTTGACTGCGAAAGGCTAAGGTCCCGAGTTCGACTAGCGGTCCGTCAGACAGTTTTAATCTGCCAGGAAGTTTCATAACAGCGGACACTCCGCTGCAGGGTGAAAATTTCATTACGGGACAAGTCAGTTCGTGCACAAATCCTGCTCCAGCAACACTTTCGCAGTAATGGGCGGCTATAGGGGCAGCTTGGCTCAACATTTCTGCCCATGCCACATCGAGTTACTGCACTACACCGAGCAAAAGAAGGTCAGATATAATGTTTGGGAGTATTCCATGATTTTTGTCACCTCAGTGTAGTTTAATTGGCGTTGAGAAACAGTGGAAATCGTTCAATTTGAATAAGACCCCACAATCCGTAGGAATCCCTTTTAGATCCCATGCGGTATTTTCGGTAGAGTTAACCCGAGTTTGAACCGTGAAATATTACAGATCTCCTGAACAAAAATAGCGGTCAGTAGTTGAAAGTAAGCAGAGGTCACATGCGGTTACAAGAAGTGAAGCAGATGTTCATATGGTTCAAATGGCTCTAATCACTATGACGCTTAACATCTGAGGTCATCAGTCCCCTAGACTTAGAACTACCTAAACCTAACTAACCTAAGGACATCACACACATCCTTGCCCGAGGCAGGATTCAAACCTGCGACCGTAGCAGCAGCGCGGTTCGGACTGAAGCGCCTACAACCGCTCTGCCAAAGCGGCCGGCGAAGCAAATGTAATCCATAAAACTGCCGTCCACTGTCATTGAGATCCGTCAGTTATAGGAACTTAGAACACATTCTGAACACAAACCCAATGAGGTATCTCGAATAGACCGTCCACTTCCATGCTAACCAATAGGGATTTCTAAAATACGGGTTATGTGAAACTCAACTCGCTCTTTTTTTTTCTTACGTAACCATGCGTCTCTGTAGTCAGATCAATGCAGTGTTTCTTGACCTCCGAAAAGCGTTCTATTCAGCACCGCCGGCCGGAGTGGCCGAGCGGTTCTAGGCGCTACAGTCTGGAACCGCGCTACGGCTACGGTCGCAGGATCGAATCCTGCCTCGTGCATGGGTGTGTGTGATGTCCTTAGGTTAGTTGGGTTTAAGTAGTTCTAAGTTCTAGGCGACTGATGACCTCAGCAGTTAAGTCCCATAGTGCTCAGAGCCATTTGAACCATTCAGCACCACGCTGACCCTTACCAAAAAATAAAAATGTTATCATACGCGCTATCAAGCGAAATTTACGACTGGATTTCTTCTTAGGATGGATGCAGAGTCATCGGTAGATGTAGTAATAGCTTCAGGTGCTTTTTGGAACCCTTGCATTTGATGTTTCTTAATAGTGACCTTGTAGATTAGATATGCACAGACAGCGGCCAGCGGTGGCATGCGAGAATGCTACCAACTATTGATCGGATGGTGGTCTGAACCTCACCATTCGTTCTCGTAATGTTTTCTTTTCTTTTTTTTTTTTTTTTTTTTTTTACTCACCTTTCACGCTTTCCCAAAATGGGAAGAACAGACCCTTATACAAGTTGGTTCTTTTGACCCCAGTCTAGCTGGCGCTGAGGCAGGGGTATCCCATTTCGGAATTGTAAGCTGCCTCATGGCACAATATTTTTGAACTTGCGGTTCTCGCGTAGTCACACTATGGGGTTTGTGGCCCATGGTTTTAGCAAGTATATACACCCCTGTTGCAGAGGAAGGCGTCACGAAAAAGCTGAAAAACGTGAACTGTCAGAATGGTGTTGAAGATAGGCGCCATCTACTACATGAAAGTCTACTTACCAAGTTTCAAGCCCCAGTGTGTGATGAGTAATCGGAGTAGAAACCGTGAAGACCAGGAGCGCTCTGCTCCTCTATCACCGCAGCAATTCACAGCAGCCATGTGAAACTATTAGACAGTTGCCACCATGGCTTCGAAGAATGTCACTTCTATAATCCGTTACGGCCTATTTTTCTGGCTGGCCTGAGTGGCCGTGCTGTTCTAGGCGCTACAGTCTGGAACCGCGCGACGGCTACGGTCGCAGGTTCGAATCGTGTCTCGGGCATGGGTGTGTGTGATGTCCTTAGGTTAGTTGGATTTAAGTAGTTCTAAGTTCTAGGAGAAGTTGAGTCTCATAGTGCTCAGAGCCATTTGAACCATTTTTTTAGTTTGTCGCTGAAAAATACACATGGAGTGCCCCAGCGAACATGGAAAATACGAGGGTCAGTCAAAAAGTAATGCCTCCTATTTTTTTCTCCTTAAATCAAGTTTTTTAAGTGAAAATATTGAATTTGGCACCGTTCTGCAAAGCTCCTTCTCCAGTCCACCGCATTAGTAACTTTCTGCGTTAACAGATTCCAGTACTGCAGTCGCCTGCAAAATGGCCGACATAGATTTTTGTGCTAGACAGCGTTCTTTGAGTGAATCCTTCAGTGCAAAATGTCAAACTCCCATTGACATTCGGAAAAGACTGAAAAATGTGTAAGGTGATGCAACAGTAGATATCGACACTGTTAGACGATGGGTTCGTCGCTATAACAAAGCTGAACGGCGTCAAAGCCTTCGGAAGCAGGACCAACTGGAACACATGCCCTTGTTAAAAGATGAACCAAAACCCTGGAAATGGACAGATATTATACTGAAAAGTCATAAATTGTTCTTCAAAGTTGATACCTTTAACCTACGTACTTACATTTGAAACTCTTGAAAAATAAATGAAACTGAAGGCATTAGTTTTTGACTGACCCTCGTGTGATGGATTTTATTGTCAACAATATTTACTTGAAATTTAAAGGAAGCTTATTCTATTATGAGTTTAAGACAAGCAATTAAGTCGAGTTTTCTCGAGTATTGCATTTCTAAGTTGTGTCACGAAGGTAACAAAATTTCATAGCTGTCTGGGCGAAGATGTTTAAAACAATATAGCCCAGACAACTTAATAACATTCCGAGTTCCTTGATTCATGTGAAATGTATGATCTTTTTAGACGGCAATATAGGTAACGACTTCAAGAAACAAAAACGCATTTATAATTGCAAAGCAGAAAGCAGTTCGACGACAATGCTCTGACGGGTTATTATCAACAAACCGATGACGTCCGCATGTGCTTCCAGTGCGTCAGTTGAGTTTTCAGTTGTATCATGGTAATTGTCATGTACTGTGGCTAAGGTGTGATAGCAAAAATGAATAACACAGGAAATGATATGCATACTAAATTTGACAAAGATGTGGCCTCCATTCTATAAATTAAACAGATATATACGATTTTATACAAGACGAGTACAATGAACTCATCTAACATGCTAGGCTATCTAAGGGAAGGGAACGATGAAAACTTCTGGAGCCATAATTTATTATTAAAACGCATAATGTACACAAATAACATAAAATTATGGTAACGTTTTGCTTTAATGTCTGTAAGAAGTAACTTTGAAAATGGACTGAGTCATCAGTTTCTTGAATGGTTTGATACGTCCTGCCACGAATTCCAGACGTGCATTCTCCGATATTTCTTATTGAAATTAAGCCTACGTTTCATACTAGTAGACCTCTCTTAGCCTGGAATGCCCTTTTTGCCAGTGATAGTCTACTTTTGCTGTCCTCCCTACTCCATCTGTCATTGATTATTTTGCTGCCAAGGTAGAAGATTTCCTTAACATCATCTATTTCGTGATCATCAAGCCTGACGTCAAATTTCTCGCTGTTCTCATTTCTGCTGTTTCTCGTTACTTTCGTCCTTCTTCGATTTACTCACAGTCCTCATTCTGTAATCATTAGACTGTTCATTCCCTTCAGCACATCATGTAAGTCTTCTTCGTTGGCCGACTGTTGTGGCCGAGCGGTTCTAGGCGCTTCAGTCTGGGACCGCACGACCGCTAAGTCGCAGGTTCGAATCCTGCCTCGGGCATGGATGTGTGTGATGTCCTTAGGTTAGCTAGGTTTAACTAGTTCTAAGTTCTAGGGGACTGATGACCTCAGCTGTTAAGTCCCATAGTGCTCAGAGCCATTTGAACCAGCTTCTTCACTGTCACTGAGGATAGCAATGTCATCACCGAACTTTTTCATTGATATCCTTTCACCCTGAAATTTCATTCCATTCTTGAAACTTCTTTTATTTCCATCATTGCTTCTTCGATGTACAGATTGAACATTAGGGTCCGCAGCTCGTGGTCGTGTGGTAGCGTTCTCGCTTCCCGCGCCCGGCTTCCCGGGTTCGATTCCCGGCGGGGTCAGGAATTTTCTCTGCCTCGTGATGACTGAGTGTTGTGTGATGTCCTTAGGTTCGTTAGGTTTAAGTAGTTCTAAGTTCTAGGGGACTGCTGACCATAGCTGTTAAGTCCCATAGTGCTCAGAGCCATTTTTTTGAACAGTAGAGGCGAAAGACTGCATCCTTGTCTTACACCCTTTTTCGATCCCAGCAATTCGTTCTTGGTCTTCCACTCTTATTATTCCCTTTTGGCTCCTCTAAATGTTGTATATTACCCGTCTCTGCCTGTAGCTTACCCCTCAGAATTTCGAACATCTTGCACCATTTGACACTGTCGAACGCTTTTTCCAGGCCGACAAATCCTATGAACGTATCTTGATTTTTCTTCAGTCTTCCATCCATTATCAACAACAACGTCAGAACTGGCTCTCTGGCGGCTTTACCTTTTCTAAAGGCAAACTAATCTTCTTCTAAGACAGCCTCAATTTTATTTTACATTATTGTGTATATTATACTTATCAGCAACTTGGATGCATGAGCTGTTAAGCTAATTGTGTGATGATTCTCTCACTTGTCAGCTGCTGCAATCTTCGGAATTGTGTCGAAGATATTTCTCCGAAAGGCACGTAGTATATCGCCAGACTCACATATCCTACATACCAACGTGAATAATCGTTTTGTTGCCACTTCCCTCAATGATTTTATGTATTCTGATGGAATGTTGAGTATCGCTTCTGCTTTATTTCATCTCAAGTCTTAAAAAGTTCTTTTAAATTCTAATCCTAATACTGTATGCCGTATCTCTTCCGTATCGATTCTTGTTTCTGCTTCCACCACATCAGATAAATCTTCTCCCTCATAGAGGCCTTCAGTGTACTCCTCCCACCTATTCACTCTCTCTTCTGCGTCTAACAATGAAATTCCCACTGCGCTCTTAATGTTACCACCGTTGCTTTTAATTTCACCGAAGGTTCTTTTGACTTTTCTGTAGCCCGAGTCAGACCTTTCGCAGTCATTTCCTTTTCAGTGTGTTCACATTTTACATGTAAGCATTCCGTCTTAGCTTACCTGCATTTCCTGTTTATTTCATTCCTCAGAGACATGCATTTATCTATTATTGAATTTTCCGGAACATTTTTGTACTTCGTTCTTTCATCGATCAGCTGAAGTATTTCTTCTGTTACCCAAGGTTTCTTTGCAGTTACCTTCTTTGTAACTATGTTTTTCTTTCCAGCTTCCGTGATTGCCCTTTTTAGAGACACCCATTACGCTTCAACCGAACTGCCTGCTCAGCTATTCCCTATCGCAGTATCTATAGTCTCAGAGAACTTCAAGCGTATGTCTTCATTGACTGATATTTCCGTATCCCACTTCTTCGCGTATTTATTCCTCCTGAATAGTCTTTTGAACTTCAGTCACTCTTCACCACTACTAAATTGTGATCTGAGTCTGTGTCTGCTCCTGAATACGCCTTACAATCCGGTATTCGATTTCGGACTCTGTCTGCCCATAATGTAATCTAACTGGAATCTTCCCATATCTCACAGCCTTTTCCAACTACACCTCCTCCTCTTGTGATTCTTGAACAGGGTATTCGCTGTTACTAACTGAAATTTATTGCAGAACTAAATTAATCTTTCTCCCGTCTCATTCCTAGTACCAAGCCTACATTTTCCCACAGTCCTTTCTTCTCTTCCTTCCCCTACACATACATTCCAGTCTCCTATGACTTTTAGATATACATCTTCCTTTACGTATTGAGTTACCAGTTCAACATCCTCATATGTTTTCTCTGTCTCTTCATCTTCAGCTTGCGACGTTGGCATATATATGTGAACAATCGTTGTCAGTGTTGGTTTGCTGTTAGTTCTGATGAGTACAACCCTATCACTGAACTATTCACAGTAACAGAATCTCTGTCCTACCTACATCTACATCTGCATCTAGATGGGTACTCTGCAAATCACACTTAAATTCCTGGCAGAGGGTTAATCATACCACCTTCACAATAATTCTTTATTATTCCAGTCTCGAACAGCGCATGGAAAAAACGAACACTTATATCTTCCCGTGCGAGCTCTTATTTTACTTATTTTATTATGATGATCTTTTCTCCCTGTGTAGTTTGGCTTCCACCTTCCGATGCATAACGAATCATACTCACAGTATACCATTTTCTGCTTTTGTTCATATTACCCTATACTCATGTGGAAAGAAATCGTTGTCTTCTTTCCATTTCACTTCACTGACCCCCACTTTATCTAGATTGAGCCTTTGCATTTCCCTGTTCAGATTTTCTGGCTTTCCTAAAAAATTCAAACTTCTGAGATAGCACGCCCCGACTTTTTTCTCATAGTGTCTTTCCCCTTGGCATTCCCCTCCCAGAGACCCAAACTGGGAACTATTATAGAATCTTTTGCCATTGGAGAGATCATCATGACAATTTTTTCAGCTACAGGCGACATGTCTTGTGTATACCCATTATGTGCCTTTAATGCAATGGTTTTCATTGCCTTCTGAGTCCCCATGCAGTTAATGATTGCTGATTCTTCCGCCTTTAGGGGTAGTTTCCCACCCCAAGAGCAAGACAGTGTCCTGAACATCATTCTGCTCCTCTGCCCTCTTTGATAAGGTTCTCTTCACTTTACAGTATAGTATTTTGTACAATAACTTCATAAAAGTATACAGAGTCATAAGCCATACTCCGTTTAATTATTCATAAATCCTATAAAAATCTGATTATTGTAATTTTGTTGTTTTAGGTACTCCTTCAGGTATATTAAGGCATAAATAACTAGATCAGAAATTAATCCCAGTATCGAAAGTATTTTGGAGGTGCAGGAAACACTGGAGTCGGAAAACTAGAGCGAAATAAGTGTGGAATCATTGTCTTCTTTCCATTTCAGTTCACTGACCTCCACTATATTCCATAATAAGCAGCTTTAGCTAACAGTATATCATGATCATAGGGTTATCGGAGACGTCATTGCAAAGTGAGTGTAAAACCAGTAAGTGTAAATGTCATACACAAAATTTCACGTAATTAAAAGTTTCATGGAATTTTTTGTTGTAAAACAAAAGGAAGTGCCATGGAGGTTTTTGTGTTAAGAAAGCCAGGTTAAAATATCCCATACATCGAAACAAGGAAGCGTCATGGTTGAAAGTGTTTGAAAGAAATACTATATTTCGACATAACTTTTGGTTGTCCTTTATTTAACAACACTGCCCAATAGCAAATTTTTTAACAATGTGTTAAAAAATTTCAGTTTTACATAAAATATACAGGAGTTCCCTAAGCACTTACATAAATGCTTGGCCATTAACATTTTTACATAGACGTACAGAGGAGTAATGGTATATGGGTTACTATCGGGGAAATTATGTTATTTCCTGTTTTACTTCACTGTCCGTGATATGTACAGCACAATGTCAACCACATGAGAGATGAACAAAAACAATAGTAAAAAAATACTGAAACCAGTTGTTGCTTTCTTCTAAACAGAAGATAAAGAAGTATAATGGGCAAACGCCGCTGCGTGTGACGCTGCTGTTAAGTATAGTCCTATTAAAATGACTTGATAACTGACGTCTGCCACTTGCCGCTACAGTGTTGCCACATCGGCTGCCGGCTACTGCTCGGTTACAGGTGACACAAACAGGGCGGGTCACTTAACAAATGTTAATGTGTAATGCGCAGGAACGCTGGTGATGGCCGCAGCGAGGTATTTCGGATATATGAGATGCTCTGTCGACAGCTAATTTTAAGTGAACAATGACTGAACTGCAGTAGACGATGCATTTTGCAGCCCTATGCTAACCGCGACCTCGTGATTTGTAATGTATCCGAGAAAACGGCAGTCAGTAGTCTCCAGCAGAAATAAAATCACTACGCTCCGTTGACGGCGATTAATGCCAACCTCTAAGAGAAAATTTAAGACAGAAAAAACCAGTTTCAGCGCTAAAACCAAACTGTTATTTCTCGCTGTCATTGGTTACCTGAAACTCTCCCCACACAAGCTACACGAGCTGGCTCTTGGTTGCAGATTACAGGCACCGCAGGCAGATTCCAAACGAAAAACGGATGATCTGAAGGAAAACAAGAGTAAATAAAGTCAATACGACGATGAAAATGACGCGACAAGGAGCTAGAAATTAAAAAAAAAAATCCAATTACATCGGTTAACTGAATCAAAATAATACTCAGCCTCATTTGATTTAATTTAGATATAAAAGAATCTTGCTAATTTTGACTAGATTCTAACCCACGCCCTTCAACATTTTTATTTTATTTTTTTATTCTGATCTTTATTGTCCTCGGCATTTGGTCCGAGCGGACATCACATGACAGCTATTCAAGTTGATTGCTGAATGCATCATTCAGTTTCTTTTATTATTTCACAGGACAGCCAGCTCTCTTTCTTTAGCAACACCCCACCTTTTTTTAGTTTTATTTTATCTCCTCTGGACGGGAAAGGTAACCATAAAAAAAGATCTACTTGCCACCGTCACTTGTGACCTAAGAAAAAAAGAACTGCACCTCTTCAGGCGTTGGAGCCTATCTGTGTCAATCACAAAACAGTTAACATATTGCTAAATTGGGGCAGGAAAGGAGGAAAGTAAGGGAGGAGAACACACAGGGGAGCTATGAAAATAAAGGGAGTTGTGTATGGGCTTTTTTTGTGTTTGATTTTATTTTTTATTTTTGTTGTTTTATTTTTTCTTGTTTTATTTTTTATTTTTTTTTATTTTGTTCCAGAAACTACCCGTGACTTCGGATGGTTTTCTCGAAATTTTTATGGGGATTCCGTTTGTAGTTCGCCGGCTGAAGTGGCTGTGCGGTTAAATGCGCTGCAGTCTGGAACCGCAAGACCGCTATGGTTGCAGGTTCGAACCATGTCTCGGGCATGGATGTTTGTGATGTCCTTAGGTTAGTTAGGTTTAACGAGTTCTAAGTTCTAGGGGACTAATGACCTCAGAAGTTGAGTCCCATAGTGCTCATAGCCATTTGAACCATTTCCGTTTGTAGTTCGGTCAGAGCGCCATATCGGTAAAATAAGCATCAGCATATCGTGTTCAGAAATGGCTCTGAGCCCTATGGGACTTAACATCTGAGGTCATCAGTCCCCTAGTCCGCCCCCGGTAGCTGAGTGGTCAGCGCGACAGACTGTCGATCCAAAGGGCCCGGGTTCGATTCCCGGCTGGGTCGGAGATTTTCTCCGCTCAGGGACTGGGTATTGTGTTGTCCTAATCATCATCATTTCATCCCCATCGACGCGCAAGTCGCCGAAGTGGCGTCAAATCAAAAGACTTGCACCAGGTGAACGGTCTACCCGATGGGAGGCCCTCGTCACACGACATTTCATTTCATCAGTCCCCTAGAACTTTTAGAACTACTTAAACCTAACTAACCTAAGGACATCACACACATCCATGCCCGAGGCAGGATTCGAACCTGTGACCGTAGCAGTCTCGCGGTTCTGGACCTAGAACCGCTCGGCCACAGCGGTGGGTCTAACTTAATTCCATAAAGATATTCTGAAAGTGATAAAAGGGGTGTAGAATGTCTGATAACGTAACTGGGGCTGTCTTGGAGACCAGCGGATCTGTTGGGAGCTAACAAAAAAGTGCCGTAACTTGTCCGGCACGCTGAATAAGCCAACCCACCGTGCTTCTGTGGGAGGGCAAGGGAGGCATATTGGACTTCAAATAACATCACGGTACAGACAAAGGAGCTGGTTGACATCAACATACGACGGGTGAGGGTAATCGGACTGGGAACACTTGTACCATGTGAGGGATACGAGAGACATGGTGGACATTCAGATATCGTGCACGTGTCGAGGGATATAAGCCGGTGATCAACAAGGCCAGCCCTGATCGTTTGGAAGAGAAGTCTGCTGTTTGTTACCGCCGAGCGACGATCATTCGTAAAATCAATGCCCAGACAGTAGACGGTGGTGGCCACACTTAGTGGAGCGAAACATCTCTCAGGTAGGCCCTCACCAATGAGCAGAACCTGCAATTTGGAAACGTTGAGAGAACTGCCAGATGCCTCACCAAATGTCACCACTCATATCAGAGCCGCGTAGGCATCATCTGCCCTGCGTAGTTTGGGGACTCGATCGTCAGCATTGGCCGTAGAACAGACACGGTGTCCGTGCGATGACAGTCGCACCCGGCCTTGGCAAAGCCCCTGTAAAAAGGGTTCTAACACCAAACCGTACAGTACCGTGGAAAGTGGGCAACCGTGTCAGACGGAGCGCTCGAACGCTAGAGGCGTCGAGAGGCGCCCGTTTACTCCTGACATCGCGTCGCTCGACAGGCGCATTACCACTATTACTACACCGAAGAGCCGAAGTAACTGGTACACCCGCCAAATATAGTCTATGGCCCCCTCGAGCACGCAGAAGTGCTGCAACACTATGTGGCGTGGACTCTACAAATTTCTGAAGTCGTGCTGGAGGGGATTGACACGATGAATCCTGCAGGGCTGTCCATAAATCCGTAAGGGCACGAAGGGGTGGAGATCTCTTCTAAACAGCACGTTGCAAGGGATCCCAGATATGTTCAATAATGTTCATTCTTGGGAGTTTGGTGGCCAGCGGAAGTGTTTAAACTCAGAAGAGTATTCCTCGAGTCACTCTGTAGCATTTCTGGACGTGCTTGGCGTCGCATTGTCCTGCTGGAATTGCCGAAGTCAGTCGTAATGCACAATGGGTATGAATGGATGCAGGTGATCAGACCGGATTACAGAGCCTCCACAAGTTTGACCAGTCCCCTGCTGACGTTCAGTGTCCATGGATTCGTGAGGTTGTCTCCGTACATGTTTATCCATTCGATACAATTTGAAACGAGACTCGTCTGGTCAGGCAACATGTTTCCAGTCATCAACAGTCCAGTGTCGGTGTTGACGGTCCCAGGCGAGGTTTAAAGTTTGTTTCGTGCAGTCAAGGGTACACAAGCGGGCCTTTGGCTCCAAAAGTCCATGATGTTTCGTTGAATGGTTCGCACGCTGACACTTACTGACGGTCCAGCATTGAAATCTGCAGCAATTTGCGGAAGGGTTGCATGTCCGTCACGCTGAACAATCCTCGTTCGTCCTGTTCTTGCAGGATCTTCTTCCGGCCGCAGCGATGTCGGAGATTTGATGTTTTGCCGGATTCCCGATATTCACGGTACACTCGTGAAATCGTCGTACGGAAAATTCCCAGTTCATCGCTACCTCGGAGATACTGTGGCCCATCGGTCGTGCGCCGACTATAACACCATGCTCAGACTAACTTAATCTTGATAACCTGCCATTGTAGCAGAAGTAACCGATCTGACAATAACCCCAGACACTTGCTGTTTTATGTAGGCGTTGTCGACTACAGCTCCGTGTTCTACTGAATACATATCTGTATCTGAGTACGCATACCTGTACCAGTTTCTTTGGCGCTTCAGTGTATATGATCCGAAAAACCCACGTGCCGGAGGACTGTCTTCAAACAGGTGTGATCTCACAGTCGAATGCCTGACTGAAGTTAAGAGATGCTAATGCACCGGCAGATGTCGCGTCCTGGCGAGTACTATCGTGTCCCTGTAACGGTAAAGGGCCGTTTGAATATTTTTGTCACCACCCAGGGAAGTCTGATGAAGGGACGTGACGTATCGTGCTGCCTTCTTCAGTTGTGATGTCAACAAACGAGTGAAAATTTTCATGTCGCTATTGAATAGAGCGATTGGCCGGTAATCAAATCCGCAATCGTCCATCACTTGGGGGTTCGGAATAGTTGTTGAGTACGTCAATTCACAATAGATCGAAGTCCATGTAGGTAAAAATAGATAGAGAAAACACTTGCAAAACTTGATGGGGAGGCTGTTAGGTCCAGGGGACTCACCGGCGGCTCCCACCACGATGGCATCTAATACTTCATCCACGGCCACGTCTTTCTACAGTTCTTGAGCCACGTTCTCTGGTACGGTATTTACGGTGAGTGCCGCTATCTCCTCAATTAAGGTCGGGTGTGAGACCAGGAACAAAGATCGGAATTAATTTAAAGAAATCACGTGGAAGGGTAGTACAACACGACGCGTCATTGGTCATTCCCAAATATTTTTATTTAATAACAATTCAATCTGACAGATACCAAGATTATTGCGAAATACATACAAACAGTTAAGATTTTTAAATAAAGTTCACAAAGTTTAAGAGCATTTGCATTATACATAAAATTACAAGTAGTACTCAAAAATGTCAACTGTGCAACACAAGTAGTGGCTCGACTACGAACAGTCAATTCATTATATACGCCTGCGGCGGCACTCTGTCCCCGCAACACAACTGTGGTCTAATCCCACAATAGGACTTGAATATAAGTTCAACGAACCTTAAATGAAACATTAAAATGCATCCATCTGCACTGGTTATGCAAGATATGGTCAAGCTGCCTAAAGACTATCGTCTTGTAAAACCGAAGCAACAGTGATACTTCACTGCCGGCCGGTGTGGCCGAGCGGTTCTAGGCGCTTCAGTCTGGAACCGGGCGCCCACTACGGTCGCAGGTTCGAATCCTGCCTCGGGCCTGGATGTGTGTTATGTCCTTAGGTTAGTCAGGTTTAAGTTGGTCTAAGTTCTAGGTGACTGATGACCTCAGACGTTAAGTCCCATAGTGCTCAGAACCATTTGAACTGTTTTTTGATACTTCACTGATTGGCCACAAGCCTGTTCCACGTAAATAATGTTAACTGCTTAAATAAACTATTGAGCCCCTAAAATACAATTAAAATGATAATGACAATTAAACCCTTAGTTTTTTAAAGGAATCAAGAACTCAATGCTCAGTTTGCCCAACGACTTCATCACACGCCCACAAGGATCTTACGATAACACAATTACTGAGGCAACTACTTCCTAATGCAGCTACACACCCGCCATGGCGCGATACCAAATGAATAGCAACAAACTATTCAACTTGAGACTGGAACGGGAGATCCGAAGAATCGCGTGTGACCTGCCAACGCTCAGGCCTCGTGTGATGATAAGGAAAACCGCTGAAGCAGAAGGAAAACGCTTCCCTGCCCCCCGGTCCAGCAGAACAGCAGCGTGTCAACCGCTGCCGGTACAAAGCTATCAACGTATAGAACAAACAGCAAAACAAGTTCAATAAAAATTAACGTACACAGTAATACTCAAATGAGCAAATCAAAATTCAGCTCTTAAAACTTCAGCGTGGGAGCGCCCGCTCATAACATTGCACGTTAACTTTTCCAGCAAAAACAAGATACAATGTAGAAGGTCTTTGAAAGAACAATTGCGTAATAATTCATACAAGTTTTAAAAAGCCAACGTCTATCTTTACCGGGGCCTCTTAGGGGCTAATAGACACTGTAATTGAGATACGCAAAAATGGCATATGGCCTGTTAAACTGTACACCTATATCCCGAATGTTTACTCAACACGGAGTAAGAGAGTGTGCAAATACTAGCATACACACACACACACACACACACACACACATTTGTGAGTAGGTTTAGGATGAGCGCACACATCTTTGGCACAGGACAAGTTCAATAACTCGCCCCAGGAAAGGCGACGAGGTCTACAACAAACAGAAATTACGATCAATACTATCGAATACTGTCTAATAACAAACCGTGATTTCGAGTACAAGATTAACATTGCAAAATACTAGCTTGTCGCTTACAGGAACCTCCGGATTGAGACACACATCCCCAAAGGGATCACAGAAAGGCAAAAGAAACTGGATTCCTGGCCAGATCACATTTGTCAGAATTGATAATCTTTAAGTATAGTACTTACTATCCAGTCTTCACAGATAGTTTCAAGAAAATGCCAAGGAGGCCAGTAGATTCAGGACTCCAGGTAGGCACCGTGTAATAATGTCCTGCTGCTCGTGACTGCTAACAAGTTGTTCAATACTCCTCCGTGTATTTAGCACACCACAGTTTATTGATGTACCTTGTGATCAGGCTGCACGCAACGAGAGCGGCTTCTTGCCCACTCAACTCGCCAGTGACAACGGTCAACGCCGCGGGGAAACGCGGGCGCCCTCGTCCAACGGTCAATGGTGTTAACTCGCTGCAATCGCCAGGATGCCTAGTATTCAGGCACATCCGTCCAGCTTCATGACAGACACACCACTCGACGTCACACAGACCCAGAGGGAACACATAATCCAGCAAAGATTATACAACGAGAGCCAGAGTCGATGCAATGCGCGCACAATGGCCAGTAAGTTCATCCGTGCACCCTCATGGAAGCCACCATGGCTCAGGTGAAGCGGGACAGCTGCGGACACCTGGGGGTAATGTGAATTGAAAGCATGATCTATGGCGCACTGCACAGAATATCGTCGTCCTTCTGTATCAGTGAGACTGTGTATGAGAGCTCGACGACGACACTGGCATTCTTTGAGGAAGCGGTACATCAATGGCCTTTCCTGAGGCATAAAGTCTTGAGTGCAGGACCTGACAAGCCTCCCTTTCAAGCATCGTCGTATGAATGAAGTAATCCTCGCTTTAGCACAGTGCTCTACCACCTGACAGACAGGAGGAAATGTCACTGAAGTGCTTTCATGTAGGATTGGGTAATAAAAGTCCATGGCGCTCGTTTGCCAAGCGTTGACGTCTTTGCCACCTCCCAACAACGCCCTGCGTAGAACCGGTTTGGAGAAGTATAGCCACCAAGATAGCATCAATGTGTAGGTAGGTCGAAGTCGACGACAAAGGGCCCACGCATCCTCTACGATCTGTCGGCAGTCATGGGCACTCAGGTGGCAATGTTTAATGTCCATATGGCAGGCGAGAGCGACATCACTGATGTAGGTCATATGGTCGGAGAAAGCCAGAGGCCAAGTATCAGCATGCCGAACGGCATCCACAAGGGAACGTGTGAGGTAGATATGGTCGATGTGACTGGACGAGTGCGTCATATAGTATGTGAAACCTGCATAGGTGCCATGAACCTTCGTCCATGTGTCGATAAGTTGAAGTTGGTCGATGATGGCAAAGAGGGCCGCACATGGAGAATGTCGTAAGAGATGATCTGTACGGCCTGTGTGGAGCTGAAGTCTCCACTGAGGACAACATCATTCAGGCGACCCTCTAAAAGCGGCGTTACCTCACCAACAAAGAAAGAATGTTGCTCGTGACAAGCATTGGAGTCAGACAGAGCATATACATTTAGGATGCCGAACAGTGTGAGGGCCATACTTCAAGAGGAAGGTACACTATATCTTCAGCAGGGAACCCAGCGCAGAGGCTGAGGCATGGGAGACGGGAGCTTTGTATTTGGCGGGAGTGTCTAAATCAGAGATCTACCTCTACATACATACTCCGCAATCCACCATACGGTGCGTGGCGGAGGGTACCTCGTACCACAACTAGCATCTTCTCTCCCTGTTCCACTCCCAAACAGAACGAGGGAAAAATGACTGCCTATATGCCTCTGTACGAGCCCTAATCTCTCTTACCTTATCTTTGTGGTCTTTCCGCGAAATATAAGTTGGCGGCACTAAAACTGTACTGCAGTCAGTCTCAAATGCTGGTTCTCTAAATTTCCTCACAAAGGAACCTCCCCATCGCACCCCCCCTCAGATTTAGTAATAAGTTGGCACAGTGGATAGGCCTTGAAAAACTCAACACAGATCAATCGAGAAAACAGGAAGAAGTTGTGTGGAACTATGATAAAAATAAGCAAAACATAGAAACTGAGTAGTCCATGTGCCGGATTGGCAACATCTAGGACAATGTGAGCTGAGGAGCGCCGTGGTCCCGTGGTTAGCGTGAGCAGCTGCGGAACGAGAGGTCCTTGGTTCAAATCTTCCCTTGCGTGAAAATTTTAATTTTTTTATTTTCAGATAATTATTATCTGTTCGTCTTTTGGGAGTGATTATCACATCCACAAGAAAACCTAAATCGGGCAAGGTAGAAGAATCTTTTTACCCATTCGCCAAGTGTACAAGTTAGGTGGGTCGACAACATATTCCTGTCATGTGACGCACATGCCGTCACCAGTGTCGTATAGAATATACCACACGTGTTTTCCTGTGGAGGAATCGGTTGACCTATGACCTAGCGATCAAATGTTTTCGATTCCCATTGGAGAGGCACGTCCTTTCGTCTAATTATCGCAAAGTTTTGCGGTGCGGTCGCAAAACACAGACACTAAACTTATTACAATGAACAGAGACGTCAATGAACGAACGGACAGATCTTAACTTTGCGAAAATAAGAAAAGTAAACTTTTCACTCGAGGGAAGACTTGAACCAAGGATCTCTCGTTCCGCAGCTGCTCACGCTAACCACGAGACCACGGCGCTCCTCAGCTCACACTCTCCTAGATGTTGCCTATCTTTCACATGGACTACTCAGTTTGTATATTTTGCTTATTTTTTTCATAGTTCCATACAACTTCTTCCTGTTTTCTCGACTGATCTGTGTTCAGTTTTTCAAGGCCTATTCACTGTGCCAACTTATAACTAAATCTGAGGGGGGTGCGATGGGGAGGTTCCCCTGTCAGTAGCGATTCACGAAAAGAACACCTCCTTTCCTCCAGAGACTTCCACCCGAGTTCCTGAAGCATTTCCGTAACACTCGCGTGTTGATCGAACCTACCAGTAACAATTTTAGCAGCCCCCCTCTGAATTGCTTCTATGTCCTCCCTCAACCCGACCTGATAGGGATCCCAAACGCTAGAGCAGTACTCAAGAATAGGTCGTAATAGTGTTTTATAAGCGGTCTCCTTTACAGATGAACCACATCTTCCCAAAATTCTACCATTCTACCAATGAACCAAAGACGACTATCCGCCTTCCCCACAACTGTCATTACATGGTTGTCCCACTTCATATCGCTCTGCAATGTTACGCCCAAATATTTAATCGACGTGACTGTGTCAAGCGCTACACTACTAATGGAGTATTCAAACATTACGGGATTCTTTTTCCTATTCACCTGCATTAATTTACATTAATCTATATTTATAGTTAGCTGCCATTCCTTACACCAATCACAAATCCTGTCCAAGTCATCTTGTATCCTCCTACAGTCACTCAACGACGACACCTTCCCGTACACCACAGCATCATCAGCAAACAGCCGCGCATTGCTACCACCCTATCCAAAAGATCATTTATGTAGATAGAAAACAACAGCGGACCTACCAAACTTCCCTGGGGCACTCCAGATGATACCCTCACCTCCGATGAACACTCACCATCGAGGACAAAGTACTGGGTTCTATTACTTAAGAAGTCTTCGATTCACTCACATATTTCGGAACAAATCCCATATCCTCGTACCTTTGTTAGGAGTCTGCAGTGGGGCACCGAGTCAAACGCTTCCCGGAAGTCAAGGAATATGGCATCCGTCTGATACCCTTCATCCATGGTTCGCAAGGTATCATGTGAAAAAAGGGCGAGTTGCGTTTCACAGGAGCGATGCTTTCTAAAACCGTGCTGATGCATGGACAGCAACTTCTCTGTCTCAAGGAAATTCATGATCTTCGAACTGAGAATATGTTCGAGAATCCTGCAACAAACCGATGGTAAGGATGTTGGTCTGTAATTTTGAGGATCCGTCCTTCTACCCTTCGCATATACAGGCGTCACCTGCGCTTTTTTCGAGTCGCTCGGGACTTTACTTTGGGTAAGAGATTCGCGATAAATGCTCTCTGTAAAACCGAATTGGAATCCCATCAGGACCTGGCGATTTATTTATTTTCAACCCATTCAGCTGTTTCACAACCCCAGGGATGTCTATCACTATGTCCTCCATACGGGAATCTGTACGAGACTCAAACGGCGGTATGTTTGTACGATTCTCCTGCGTGAAAGATTTCTCAAATGCTAAATTTAAAATTTCAGCTTTCGTTTTGCTGTCTTCAGTTGCCAGGCCAGACTGACCAGTGAGTGACTGGATGGAAGCCTTCGACCCTCTTACCGATTTTACGTAAGACCAGAATTTCCTTGGATTTTCAGCAAGATCTTTTGCTAAGGTATGACGGTGGTAGTGGTTGTATGCTTCGCGCATCGCTCTTTTTACAGCAGCACGAGTCTCTACTAACTTTTGCCTGTCCTCATTCTCCCGATCTTTCTTGTACCACGAGTGCAACTGTCTTTGCTTCCTGAGCACTCTCCGAATTGCGCTGTTAAACCACGGTGGTTCTTTTCCGTCCGTAACCCACTTTTTCGGCACATACTTCTCCAATGCGTGATTAATAATGTGTTTAAAATTTGCCCATAATTCCTCCACGTCCATCGTGCCGGAAGTAAATAAAGTCGATTCATTTATTAAGTAGGATGCTAATAACTGCTTATCTGCTCTTTCTAGTAAGAATACTCTTCTAGCCTTCTTGACCGACTTTTTAACTTTTGTAACCATAGTCGTAATGACAACATCATGATCACTAATCCCTGTCGCAACACTGACACCGTCGATGAGGTCTGGTCTGTTCGTGGCTACCAGATATAAAATATTTCCATTACGCGTTGGCTGTCGATTTAGCTGCTCAACACAGTTTTGGGATAATGTGTTCAAAAGTAATTCACACGACGGCTTGTCTGTACCACCTGTAATGAATCCATAGACATCCCAGTCTATACTAGGTAGGTTGAAGTCGCCTCTGACTAATATAGCATGATCCGGGTACTTCTGCGATGCAGAGTGTAGACTCCCTTTGAATGATTCTAGAACTGTCACGGTGGAACCTGGTGGCTGGTAATAATACCCAACAATTAACTTTATTTCTCCTAGCCCTGTGGCCTAGTGCTGATGCCTCAGTCAGAGCGCAATACGTCGCTTTTCACCTAGTGGCATAGTTTCCTTTCCCGCGAAGCTGTGTTTGTTCCACTTCACTGCCATGCATTTGGATCAGTCGAATGTAGAATTATTGAGCTTAGTTCTTGTCACTTCTTGGAGGTGGGGAATGTCGACGTCAGCAGCATAAATGGTATCTCTGCACATGGCCCAAATGGTGACCAGATCCATCACTGTGATACGATAATACTCTCGGCACGCTTCCCCTATTGGCGCAGAGGGTCTTGCAGAGACGTCAGGTTGGCGTGAAACATCCGGTGTAGCCAGTGTGTTCGCAATCACTGGGTGGAAGCTGGGTGGGGTCCCACCATGGGGCACTCCCCGATGGGTGGGCATCATCCCAATCTGCTTTACCGTTGACATCGTCAGCCCAAGAGATGTCATGAAGGGAACCTCCCTCCACAGGATCCGTCAGTGTCAGGTGGAATCATAGGCATTGCAAAGGACACTCCCCCTATGGGACATTGGGACCGGCCACTCCTGTTATCAGGGCACTCAAAGGGATATCACTATATGGCATCTGATCCACTGCCTGTGCCATATGAAGGAGTGTGTCGTCGGAGGACGTTTGACTTCGCTTCTTCCATTTTTGGGGCGATCGCTGCTTCCAGAGCTGCTGTCCCATATCGGGAAGTGACTGTTCGTTGTGTGACGTCGTACCATCTGAAGGCGAACAGAGGTAGGCACCACACTCGGTTCGATGTCAATCACTGTTCATCAAGCTTTGGAGAATTGTTGGTCTTGTCACTGTCAGAGGACTGGTGTCAGTGAGGTTCCATCCACACTGTCGTTCCCGAGGGGAGGTGCTAAGAGAAGAACAGCGACGCATCCGGTTTGTGCATGGCCGAGGCTTAGGTATGTGGTAAGAAGTGACCGTTGCTTTCAGAGCTGAGACGCTGATCAAGATTTGGAGCAAACGGCGACGGAGGCAATCGGACGTAGGTGGCCCTCTTGTCCACACTCTGCAGCACTCAGCATACACATATGAGAAGGTAGGATGGTACATGTTTAGACAGTTCAATCCTGATGTGCGAGACACCATTTAACCCGTGGTATGTCGCGAATGTTTGACATTTTCCTGCGATATGGCCCACAACTCTGCAATAGGGTTGGAAGGCTTCAACGGCTACGTCGTGGGGCATCTCGAAAGGGAGCTCAAACGCCCGAGTTGTTCGAAGACCGAAACTAGCGTGGTCTACCGTCACCTGCTCAATACACCCGTCAGAATGTTCAATTTTACTACATCAGCCATGCTTCCTCCGTCGTCATTTTAATGCAGGTGATGCTCCCAGTGATAAAGAAGTGAATACCTATCACTTCTTGTGGTTCCGGGGGTATCTCTTCGTGAACCAATTGTTCGATTTCATAAACGTGTGGTAGTGCATGTTTTGCTTGGAATGTTACTTCAAGTGTCACTCGGCGCTAAGAGTGCATCATGTGGTCCAATATTGATGGACGCTATACATACAATAGTAAACACCTAAATTAGCGGAGCGCTGCCCTGTGCGCGCAGCAGGCCCGCATGCGACCATGGCCGAAAGCCGACTTTTTCTCTGACCGAACATGCTGAGCTACTGTGCCGGCATTTTTAAGCTATGCCACAACATAAGGTTAAACATTATATTTATGCCTGTGTTGCTCCAGTCACGACAGTGAATTGCAGCCTTCAAAGATTCGGCTTCACCCAATGTCGTGCGAAGCTTATCTAACGTAAACCGAGCTCTGTGGTTATGATAACTGTATATGTGGCGCTAAAAGTGCCAGATTCATGACTCGGGATCAAAACACACCGAGAAAGAATGCCGGACAAGGAATTGGAAGTGAACTGACAAATTTTGGCTGTATAGCTACTGTGAACGGTTCCGACTTGACGTTGAGAGCTCTGACTGGAGGAAATCAGACCGAACGCTTGAAGTGTCAAGTAATTTTAAAAAGACTATAGTGCTGATGCCTCAGTCAGAGCGCAATACGTCGCTTTTCACCTAGTGGCATAGTTTCCTTTCCCGCTAAGCTGTGTTTGTTCCACTTCACTGCCATGCATTTGAGTCAGTCGAATGTAGAATTATTAAGCTTAGTTCTTCTTAACTGCCATCCCTCATCTTCGCTGTGGTGCCCCGTGTACAGTTACTCCTTGCCCTCTCTGAGAATATAAGTTGGCTATAGAATTTCCTTAACAAATCCTCTTGGCTACTGTCGAATACAGATATGCCTTGCCTTCCTGAGAACAAATTGGCTAGAGAATGTCATTAGCAAAATCCTCTTTTACTGTTACGTCGCAGACATTTCTACCTCTTGCCTTGCCTCAGAACGCTTGCTGAAGTTCATGGATCCTTAATTACGGTTGTTGTTGTCCACCTACCAATTCGGTCCAAATACTTAGAATATGCTAATTTTGTTAATCATAATCGATTATTGACAGCCTCCAAATGTCAGAAACGATTTAATAATAAAGAAACATTGCGCCAGTTACATTCTTTGGTGCACAGCACGAGACATTTAAGGAATTTATTCCCATTTTCAACTGCTCCCATCTACATTAGTATTGTGTGTGACGTATGGAGACCTTAAGATACTCCATAACTTCTAGAAATCAATATAACGGACATAAGGAAGGAGTCAGAAATTTTAGTACACCAAAAAAGTCAGGAAAAACAATATGAATATTAATCTAGAAGCCGCGCGGGATTAGCCGAGCGGTCTGGGGCGCTGCAGTCATGGGCTGTGCGGCTGGTCCCGGCGGAGGTTCGAGTCCTCCCTCTGGCATGGGTGTGTGTGTTTGTCCTTAGGATAATTTAGGTTATGTAGTGTGTAAGCTTAGGGACTGATGACCTTAGCAGTTAAGTCCCATAAGATTTCACACACATTCGAACAGTGAGCTAGAAAGTAAATCGATCAGTTTCTTCAAATGTTTGTCTTGTAAATAATAAGTATAGTAATTCTGTAAATACGTTCGTTCCTACATACATTTCACTTAACATATGAAACAAGATGATACAAAAATAGAACGTGAATCATAATTGTTAATATAAAGCCAGTGCTGTCATTGATAAAGTTATAAATGACAGTTTAACGTAGATAGTATAGTACGCTGAAATAGAACACCTCTGGCTTAACCAAACTCTTTGTCCAGTTAAATTGTCACAATACCTTTGTACAAATTACCAAGCTATGATTTTACGTAAAGAAACACTGTGAGTGGTGGTTTGCCTGTGTGTGTGTGTGTGTGTGTCTGTGTGTGTGTGTGTGTGTGTGTGTGTGAATTTCTGCACAGTGAAGGAGCAGAATACCAGTAAGTAGATACAAAAAAGTTATTTTTTAACTTTAGCATATAAAAATTCCAATGTTTATATTTTCCGAAAGCATTAAAGCAACGCATAGACGACTGCAAGTGAAGAGAAGCAGCACAACACACGCGGAGACACGTCATACAACACCAATGTAAATATTAGCACTTAAAATGGGAATAAATTCGTGCAGTGCGTGACAAAGCTTAAATGGTTCAGCGTTGTATTGTTAAATCATAGACAGTATGGCCCATGGGCAGAAAAGTCTATATCATTTTCGTATTACTTTCTCAAAATGTGTGAGCACATGCTTTTCATTTACTTGAGGAAGATACTAAACGAACTGTTCGCTATATCTGAGAAATTTTACCCCTACTGTCAATCTGCAAATATGAAATTATTGAGCTCTGTTGTATTCGTTGCAGGTTCCTCACAATTTCTTTTGCTTTTCTGTACTGTTCCTTGTTAGGACGATAGAGCGCACCCAGCTACTTTCATTTCTATGTCAGAGACACATTACACTATACTGCAGCAGTAGAGCTGACCAGCTGTAATCTTTTGTGCTGAAAAGTAGTAAAACAGCGGTAATTTGAGTATAAACTAACAGCATTCTCTTATCTGCAGAGGAGGAGGAGAACGGAGATCAAGATCGGTAGTTAAAGTAGACACCATTTCTCTTATTCTCTCTCCTCCTTTTTTTTTTTTTTTATCATGGGTTTG
Organism: Schistocerca piceifrons; assembly: GCF_021461385.2. Classification (NCBI taxonomy): domain Eukaryota; kingdom Metazoa; phylum Arthropoda; class Insecta; order Orthoptera; family Acrididae; genus Schistocerca; species Schistocerca piceifrons. The sequence continues at coordinate 896,383,572 of NC_060139.1, forward strand.
AGTCTGTGACTACAGGCGATCGCGAAGCTGTCATGGTTCGATCAGCTGATCCATAAATTACTTGTGTCAATTGAGTTCGCCCACTATCCTTGCCGCGGCGCGAGAAGTACAGTGGTTTTCGAGTGATATATTTTTAAAGTATTCCGCTGTTGACTACTTTCGGAGATTCTTGCTCTTAGTCTGTCAAAGACTTTTTTCCTCCAGTTACGTTAATTGTATTTTCATCTCAGAGCAAGACATTCGAAGAGAGGGAAGTTACTCTGTCAACGGACTTTCAACTTCTTAACCAGTATTATACGAAATGGAGTCTCTGTCCAAATCCAAATAAAACTGAGGTAAGCGTATTCCTCCTGAACAATCATGAGGCAAGACGAGAGTTACAAGTGACAGTCTGCAATGAGCGATTGACGCACAACAGCTATCCAAAATATCTAGGAATAACTCTTGACCGGTCACTAACCTATAAAAAATACCTAGAAATAACCAGTCAAAAGATAAAAAATCGAAATAACATATTAAGAAAGCTGACTAGAGCCTCCTGGGGAGCTCAAGCTAACACCCTACGCACCGCAGCACAATCTCTTGTTTACTCAGTGGCAGAATACTGCGCCCCAGTCTGGCACAAGAGCACACACACGAAGGAAATAGATGTCCAGCTTAATACCACCATGAGGATCGTCTCAGGAACTCTGCAATCAACTCCACTTCCCTGGCTTCATGCCCTTTGCAATATAGCTCCTCCCTTCCTCAGAAGGCAACAAGCAGCTATCCGAGAATGGAAGAAAATTAATGACCCCTCTGTCTCTGAAGATATACCTATCCGAAAAATTTTGGACCATGTACCAACTACCCGCCTAAAATCCAGGAAAGCTATATGGGAAGACTAAGTCCTCAAATTCCCAGAGAAGTACGACATAGCAAGGGAATGGAGACAATAGCGGTCGCTGAATAATCACCATCGTCTCATCACTGATTTTGATCCTTCGATACCAGTGGAAGGAATGCAAATGCCCAGAAGAACTTGGTGCAGACTTAATCGTGTCAGGACTAACCACGGCAGATGTAAGGCAATTCTCCACAAATGGAAACTCACTGATGACCCACGATGCGACTATGGTGCAGAAGAACAAAAAGTCCCTCACCTTATCTTCGAATGCCCTGCGAAGGGGTTCAAAATGGCTCTGAGCACTATGGGACTATGGGACTTAACTTCTGAGGTCATCAGTCCCCTAGAATTTAGAACTACTTAAACCTAACTAACCTAAGGACATCACACAGCCGGCCGGGGTGGCTGAGCGGTTCTAGGCGCTACAGTCTGGAATCGCGAGACTGCTACGGTCGCAGGTTCGAATCCTGCCTCGGGCATGGGTGTGTGTGATGTCCTTAGGTAAGCTAGGTTTAAGTAGTTCTAAGTTCTAGGGGACTGATGACCTCAGAAGTTGTCCCATAGTACTCAGAGCCATTTGAACCATTTGACATCACACACATCCATGCCCGAGGCAGGATTCGAACCTGCGACCGCAGCGGTCGCGCGGTTCCAGACTGTAGCGCCTACAACCGCTCGGCCACCCCGGCCTGCCCCTGCGGAGAGGTTTGAAGGAGAATGGAGGGATATCATGAATGCTACTCCGCGTGCTGTTCAGTGGGTGACCTGCTTAGATGTGGACTTGTAATAACTGCAGTGGCTGTCTCACTAATCTTTCACATATTGTTTCTTTCAATCAATCATTTAATAATATATTTGTAATTCGTTTATTGTATTAATTAATAGTATGTGTGCAGTTTTACTCTGTAAATGCCATACGCTAAATAAATAAAATAAATGTATTTTCATGTTCCCTTGTGATTTCTGTACTTTGGAAGCACTAGGGAAATAAAGTGCACTGAATGCAGGAGCCACCTGAACGCAATTCTTCCAAAATAATAACATGAAATTATGCCGCAAGCGTCACGTACAGCACGACTTGCGCGAGTGGCGACACCGACGTTATTTGTGGTCGAGAATACGATTCACAAGGCTCAAAAACATCGCATTCGCCAATAGAAACATTCCAGAGACAAATGCACTCGCAGTCTGAAGACTAGCAGTACGGTTACCACCGCTCTGACCTCACAGTCCACGTTATGGTTCGCGCAGGTATGACGTCTGATTCCACCATGTTTCCTTTAGTAGTTAGTCAATGGCATCATCGATATGCTGCCGAAGTGCAAGACATTACAACTTCACGCAGGGCCGTCTTTATCTGGGGGGTGGACGGGGTGCGTTTCGCCAGGGTGTAATTACCTGGGTTATGAAAATTATTGAACAAACATTCATTAATCCTGTAAAAATAAAGACACCAATATTGTTTACAAATACACTTCACGGAGCTTTCGGCATCTTTGAGAATTTAGGCGGGTAAGTTAAAGTGACACAAAAGCAGAAGGCCGTTCGGGTAGGTGGGTGGTGGAATGAAAGGAATAACTTAACTGCCGTTGCGCTGAGTGGAGACGTGCGACACGAAATGTTAACACTAAACGTTACCAACACAAATAGCAACGCTTAGATTACCCACACAATAATGGTACTGTAGCGTCTAGCCCGTAGCCTGTTGGAAACAATCGCCAAAGCAAGTAGTTCTGCATGCTCTTCACAGACTTAATCATTGGGTGTGACATGTACCGAATATATGGTTGATATAACACTGTACCGGAATTTTCGTTGGCACTTCGTAATCCAGACTTTCTGCTCTTGAATGTCATTCGAGAATGAATGATGAACTAAATCCGTACATTTTGCCATTCTACTGTATAACAGATTCCCCATGAAAACAGCAAGTCATTTTAAGAAGGTGCTTCACACCGCAATAGCACCAGAAACTAAACCAAAAAATTACACTACCTTGTTACCGCAACTCAATACACGATGGAGCAGCGTACTCCTCAAGGTAGGGTGTCCATTCGTCCCGTTTTACCCGGGACAGTCCCGCTTTTTACCAAAATGTCCCGCTGTCCCGAAAGTTTTTTTGGGGACGCTCAAATGTCCCGTTTTTTTATGATTCCGCTTGGATAGAGTATTTTACGCTACTGGTTGTTTGACTTGCTATTAACTGCGCAATTATTTACGCTAGAAAGCGTGCGATGACTTTCATCATACCCCAAACATGTACCGAACTGTCAAAAGTCGCAAGTAATTTTAAACGCACTATAGGTTACGAATAATAACGAAGATTCTTCTCTTCTAAATCGATCCACTGAAGCCGTCCTTTCGGTACAGAGATACTCTACACCACTGATACTTGCTCTCTGGCTTTCGTCACCACACTGTTAATGTTTTGCACTGTGCAATCACTGTTTCGTTATGCCAAAACGAAAGTGTAATTTTAACAGCAATATAAAAAGCGAGTTTCCTTTTATCACTGGTAGTGGAGAAACTGTAGAATGTACATTGTGCAGATCAAAATTTGCTATTGGTCATGGTGGAAGGTCTGACATTGTGAATCACATTAAGACGACGAAACTTCGCATGAGTGATCAAACGAAAAGAGCAAATAAATGCATGAGTGACTACTATGTAAACTTAAACTCAGTAACAAAAATGGATAGGCAGCTGGCAGCACAATAAGCTACGTTTGCATACCACAGTAAATGGAAATGTCGTGTGGCTAGGGCCTCCCGTCGGGTAGACCGTTCGCCTGGTGCAGGTCTTTCGATTTGACGCCACTTCGGCGACCTGCGCGTCGATGGGGATGAAATGATGATGATTAGGACAACACAACACCCAGTCCCTGAGCGGAGAAAATTTCCGACCCAGCCGGGAATCGAACCCGGGCCCTTTGGATTGACAGTCTGTCACGCTGACCACTCAGCTACCGGGGCGGACCGCAGTGTAATGCATAACCATAGCTTTAAGTCAATGGACTGTACTATAGCAGTTGTTAAAAATCTTTCCAATCCTAAATTCACTTGTGGACACGAAAGATGTAATGCAGTCATTTCAAATGTTATTGCACCGTAAACAGCTCAGCGGGTTTTGAATGAACTGAAAAGTGCTCGATTCATTTCTGTAATGATTGATACATCGAATCATCTGGATTTGAAGTTGGTTCCTCTCCTTATCAGGTATTTTCACCCTGAAAATGGCATCACGGTGAAAATGCTTGAATTGGTTAATTTAGCTGGAGAAACTTCAGATTTACTTCAGAATTATGTGCTGGAGGTTTTAAAGAAATATGATCTTGAGGGAAAGGTAATTGCAGTTTCTGCAGACAGCACTAACACCAATTTTGGTGGTAAGCAGAGGAAAGGAAAAAACAATTTGTTCTATAAACTGCAACAAAACACAGTGAATAATATAGTAGGTGTTGGCTGTCCAGCACATGTGGTGCACAATTCCTTACAAACTGGCTCAGATTGCCTACCCATCGACTGCCATTTAATGGTAAACAAAATCTACCAGCATTTACACATGTATACAGTAAGGGTTAAATCTCTGAAGTCATTCTGTAAGTTGACTAAAACTGAATACAAAACTGTACTTGGGCACAGCAAGACAACGTGGCCATCTCTGCTACCAGCATTGGAAAGAATTGTCGAGATATTTCCTGCTTTGAAACCATATTTCATTTCCCTTAATAAGTGTTCTGTTATCCTTAAATAATTCTTTGATAATCCTGTGTCTATTGTTCTTCGACATTTTCTTATCAGCCAGCTAAAAGCTTTCTCCACAACAATTAAATGCATTGAGAAACAAGAAATCACAATAGTGGAAGTTTATCAAGAAATAAACAAATTATTGGGCAAATTTCAATGTAGAAAATCTGAAAGATTTCTCACCTCCTTTGTACATGAGACTCTAAGAAAGCTGGAAGAAGAGGGTAAAATTACTGTAGAACAATTTCATATTTATGCTGACGTCTTCTACAACTCTTGCATTGAGTTTATTAAAGAATGGTGTTCAACATTTCTCACACCTTTTAAAGCATTTGACTGGGTTAATACTGAAAAGGAGCAGCTACAGTGGAAGGATATTCAGGAATGTTTTGTTTTTCTTAAAAGTATTGTACCAAATTTTCCTGTTGATGAAGACGAACTGTTCGATGAATTTTCATGTGCACAGAACCTCACAAAAAGTGAAGAAGGAGACAAAGAAAGTGTTAGTGCAACGTGGTGCAAAATATTTGCTTATCTCAAAAGTAAAAACACTAACTTGAAAAACATGATTCATTTGGTGGAGTTTTGTCTGGCAATTGCTGGGTCAAATGCTGCTGTAGAACGTGTGTTTTCGTTAGTGAACTCTTTGTGGTCAGATGAAAAAAAAAAAAAAACAGAATGAAAGATGAAACAGTGAGGGCCTTGCTCACTGTCAAAACACACTTTAATGGTGTATCGTGTACTGACTTTTATGATACAATTTCAAACGAAAATGCACTTCTTGATAAAGTACATAAAAGTGAAAAGTACGGTTATAGTGTGGCACAATAATTGTAAAAAGTGATTTGGCATCATCTGAGTGCACGTTGAAAAGGTAAACTTGTATGTGTATTAAATTTAGTCAATACAATGTTTATGTCCCGTTTTTTTCTTCATTGTCCCAGGTTTTTCACTAATTTATTTTAAACGTCCCGTTTTTTAGTGAAAATGAAATGGAAACCCTACCTCAAGGCCTACGAGAAAGACAGGCCCCAGCGAATTATAGTTACGTCAGCATCTCAGGCCACAGCATAGCTTGTTTGTGTGCCTCGTGTTAGGTATCAAGTATGTTTGTCTGTGAGTTTTATGCGAGTGAAGATATATAGTGTAAGTTATTTCCACCCAAATTTGTTCTAATGTGTACAATGAAATCATTCAACGCTTCAATAATTTTGTAATAATGAAATAGGCACATGTGGCAGTATAAAAATCAGAAGTGTGCGTAAGCTCAATCACATCGATTTTAGTTATCCGTCTAATTACTTTCAGTGCTACTTTGAAAATAAGTACATCGTATTATGCAAGCCACTGATGTACTGGCTGTCCAAGAGTGCACATGGCTCTATAGCTTTTCGTGATTTTGTACGGAAATGTTTAGAAGTAAATACTTGTATCAAGAAGGTATGTAACATTAAAGTTTCGTCTAGAGTGCTCCAGTTAGAATACACGTTATTATTAATAAACTGCAGTACACAAATTAATTGTGACAGGTATTTAGAAATCGTATATTAATTTTATTTCATGTTGTTTATCGATTTTGTGAAATATGAAATGCCACGCAAGTGCAATATGTTTGGAAGCAGATGGAATTACAGATCAGTAACTGAAAAGACCAAAATATTTTCATTGCCATCCGACACAAATCGAGTTAATGGGTGGCTTCATTGCATCGCAATGGATTTCTCTAAACTAAAACAACCAGATGTTGCGGTGTAACGACGTATTATTAGGTTTTCGTTTGATATATGACCATGTGCAGACTTCGTCACCTACGTCAGTTACAACCCACTTCAAAAATGATTCATATTCTTTTTAAATTGTCATAGAATGGTTCTTGAACGAAACTGTAAAACATCAGTTGAGTCGTGTGCAGAGAATTACATCACTTGGGCCAATTGGTTTTCGTAACCTTTTTCGAATTTAAATTTCGTTTGTTTCTCCTCAGAAAATTATATCGACACACGTTATCTTGATCTAATCGATATCAGAATCACACATTAAATAAACTTTTTAGATTCAAAGTTTCGGCCAACGCTGTCTGAATCAATAATCTTGTCAAATATATTATTATTCCGTTCACATAACTCTTCATAAATAAATCTTCAAGACACGTGTTTCAACTTTAGTAGCATACACTATTTTATTAGCTTCCTACACATACAGATGTGAACTTGAGCGTTGACAGACAGTGACTGACTTCTCAATAAGATTAAGCTCTATTTTTTTTGTCATTGTTGTACAAAAAGAGTATAAAAATTCATTTTTAATTTTTAGAAACACGACGCAACAACTCGGTTCCAGGATCTTCTGTTGCTCCTTGGCTGTCGACCCGCGACGTATAGCGGCCAGCAATTTCCTCTCTGGTCGCGGCAACGAAGATGCTGTCCCCGTTCGTTGCGCCGATCTCTCCGTACATGAAACACATAAAAAAAATACAAAACTTTTAGATAATTCACATTTATTACAAATAATAAGAAAACACATAAACAAAAACTAAATTAAACTTATAGTCACCTGCAAACTGGGCTGACTTGGTGGATGGGTGACGTTTAATTTCGTCCCACTACATACCCCACCCACAAGCTCAGTTTGTCAGGTTTTAACCGGAATTAAAACTGTTCAATATACAATATTTAACTGTTAATAAATTTTCCTCACATTTTACGTAACCTCAAGTCCTTGCTATTAGATAGATTTAATCCTTTTAACACGATACCGTTGTGACTATTTGTCATTTACTCTTAATTGTGCTCTTATGGTAATTCGTAACCGAATATAGGGAGATTGCTCCTCTTCAGTTAATAGTTGCTAATAAATACTAATTTAGTACGTTCTTTAACGTTGTACATTAGGACAGAGCGTTCAAATTGTGATAGATTAGTTTCAGTTTCATTTATTTACTAGAGTTATTCTTTTCAAGAATGTATATTACTAATAAGTTTCTCACAATAACTAATAGTACTATTTACTTTACGTCATTCTCTTCTCTAATGCCTTATTTATGCCTGAGGTCAAGAAGAAATACAGCAAAACTCTCTTTAGATTCTCGGCACGGCTTTCTTTACCTTCGGACACCTTGTTGGGTAATGGCCATTTATTTAGGAGAAACAAGCGAGAGAGCCCCGTTTGGTGTGTTCTATATTAACACTATTGCAAACCTCTATTAAAGGCACTCTGCTATGTTCTCGTGAGCCATATAGCTCTGGACGCCCATGGTCCCTAAAACTATTAACCATCCCCTTTGGTTCCTACTATCCGAGTAAATTTGAAATATGCAAAATTCCTTTTGACCTAAGAGCAAAATTTCCTCCATATAAATCCCCCTTTTGGTTATCTTTCTCTTTTTGAAGTACCAGTAGATTATTGTAGAACACATGTTTAAGCTTTCTGTCATTTATTTAAAATACCACGTAACTATCACGAAAAACTTCACATGAATAAACTATGAACGCTCTTCCGTGTGTAACATATACTAAATATTAACTTATTTAGGAATGAAGAGTTTCATTTGATCAACACTATATAATCCTTTAATTACACCTGATGAAGGTTCCATAAGAAGTAATGCTTTGGGATGTACAATCTTATGTACAACATATGGACCTTCAAAGATAAAGAAGAATTTTCTACATTCCTTATCGATCTTAGAACTTTTAGGATGAGATCGTACTAACACAAGATCTCCTACCTGAAATGAGGGTTCTACAGCCTGTTGATTATAACTTTTAATTCTCCGTTCGGCATTTTTTACAATCTGTTCGCAAACTTTTTCGTCTGGAATATCTTGTTGTATCTCATTTACTGGTGGCCAAGGTAAAGCAGCTAGTAAAGGCTCACCTATAATTCGTTTGCCTAAAATTTCTATAGGTGATAATCCCGTCGTTAGGTGAGGCAATTCATTTAATATCTTTTCGAATTCAGGCATTAGTTTGGCCCACCGAGTATGTTTATGCGCACAATAAGTTCTACATAATCGTCCTAATTCTTTCATGACTCTTTCTACTAAATTACTTTGAGGGTGATATTTCGAAATTAAGATATGTTTGATTCCATATTGTCTTATCATATCTTGAAATCTTTGACTAATAAAGGCACTACCGTTGTCAGACATAAGTCGTTTAGGAATGCCCCAGTTAACAAAGTAATTTCGGGTGAGGCAGCGTATAACGCTTGCTGTATTCGCTCGGTTCAAAGTATATAGTTTCACATGTTTGGACCAACATTCCATTACAACAAACACATATGTTAATCATCCTGAACTCCGAGGCAGAGGGCCGAAAAAATCTAATGACAGTAGATCCCACAAACCGCGAGGAATTACAGCATATAATTTATAACGCTTGGATTTGTTATTAACTTTAACCTTTTGACAGGTTTCACAAGCCCTAATAATACTTCTCACAGTACGGGACATATTTTTGAAATAATAATACTTCATTAGATGTTTAATACATTTATGAATTCCGAAATGCCCGTAACCTTCATGAATATAAGTAAATAACTCGTCCACAACAGTTTTCGGAATGCAGATTTTCCATCTCTGGTGTTCCCTCTGTGCTTTCCAATACAACAAGTCGTTAAAATATAACCACACACCCCGGGTGTTAACTGTTTCGTCCCCATTATTAAGGTTTTGTATAATTCGTAGAATAACATTTTTCTTTCCTTTATGTAATACGGTAATCCACTAATTAGGACTCGCATTAGATGACTTTCAATTAGTTTAGCACGGTTTAAATTCCATTCAAAATAATTCCTATAACCTCTCCACCGTTTAGAATATGGAGGAGGGTCTAACAACTCTAAAGTTAAGTGTTGTTGTTTTCCTCTTGACCGATAATTTTGTTTAAACTGCTTAACAAAATCATCCCAATCCCTGAATTCAATTCTATGCAGTACTGCCCATTCCGCAGCTTCTGCTTCTGAATGTCCTATTACAAATTGAATGCGTTTTTCATTACTCCATTTAGGAGATAATGATGTTTCAAAAGCTTTTATAAAGATTATAGGGTGCAGTTCGCCTCCTGGTTTGAATACAGGAAATCGACTTGCTACATTTGAATTTGTTGTTATGTCATCCAGACATTCTGCGAGAGAAATAGTCGGATTCTGTTTAGCTGGCAGAGACGGAGTTGCATCGGATTGGCTTGCCGTGACTGCCTTATTCATATTGTTGCCATCCGTGCTAGCAAATTCGATGCGACTGTTGTCTCTGATTATGTTATTACCTCTGCTACCTGAAATGTTCTCGTTATTATCTAATTCCGATAACCGTTTCGTAATTTCCTGTATCCGCATTTCTGTATTGGATACGCGATTAGCTAATATCGATTCTTCACTGTGTTCACGATGTGAACGCTCTGTACCTTCGTCAATATTATTATCTTTGGCAGTCTCAAGATTACTGCATATCTCAGTAATTAAAAATTTCATGTTTTCGATTTCGGTATGGTCCTTTTCTACTTGATGAGTTAATGTTTCTAATTCTACATTATCTATTGAAGAAATCTCTACAGGTTTGGTAGAGACCTCTTTAATAGATTTCAATAATTCTCTGCGAACAGTTTCTGTTTGCATAGAAAATTCATCTCGTAACATATCGTTATTTTTCTGTATTTCATCTACAACTAAGATATTGACACTATCTAGTCTCTCGGATAAGTCAGTAATATCGTGTCGCATGCGAGCTTTTTCCTCGCGCGATTCCTGGATATGTTCTTCTAACCTTTTACAATTATCAGCAATCTTATTACTAAGTCCTACTAGTTTTTCTTGCATTTCAACTTTAGAAGACTCTATTTTATCACTTAATTCTCGACTGGTTTCATTAAGATATTCCTGCAACCTGTCTGTTGATTTTGTTAGCTCCCCTTTAAGTCTAGCAGTAGATTCCTCGTTAGACTGTTTTAATTCCTGTTTTAGTTCCTGTTTCAATCTAGCAGTAGATTCCTCATTAGACTGTTTTAATCTAGCCATAGATTCTTCGTTAGACTGTTTTAATCTAGCAGTAGATTCTTCGTTAGACTGTTTTAATTCCTGTTTTAGTTCCTCTTTTAATCTAACAGTAGATTCCTCGTTAGACTGTTTTAATCTAGCCATAGATTCTTCGTTAGACTGTTTTAATTCCTCTTTTAATCTAGCAGTAGATTCCTCGTTAGACTGTTTTAATTCCTGTTTTAGTTCCTCTTTTAATCTAGCAGTAGATTCCTCGTTAGACTGTTTTAATTTAGCGATCGCCCTAAAAAGGGATCTCATGCTCCTATCGGACATAGATTTCTCTTCGTCTGACATTTCACTTCCCGACATTATTGTAAGATATTAACTATTTACACACGCAAACTTGTAATCAACAATCCTGTAAAAGCACACTTCCTATGTACAACACTCCACTTCCAACTTGAAACAAACTCACCGGACACTAATATTGTAATTTGTAGTTCTCGATGATCAGTGTGCTGCTATGGGCTGCAGATGTAACAGCCGTCGATGCAGCCGCTGAGATGCTGCGACCCCGCTTCCGCAACCGGCAGGACGCTGAGTCGAACACCGGAAACGTCGCTGGCTGCAACCACGCCCGGCACCGCCGTAGACAGGCGAAGCCCTCAGCAACACCTCTAATACCAGCCGGAGGAACGCCCCGCAGCTGACGTACTGGGCCTATTAGTTTAGGGAGAAAAAAGGTTGTCGGGGTTTGCAGCGTTCAGCTGCTGCCCAACAGATGCGACTTCTCGTGGAACAACCGCGTGACCGTACTGCTTGGCTGCACTCCGTCAGATGCCCACACCCGCGAAGTCGCCGCTGGCTGGTGAAGGCTCCAAGAAACTCGCGTTGACTTCCGAAGGACTCTTGATGCTTTGTTTCGTACCTGTGTGCCTTAGTTGCACACAAGTCCTGTCACGGTCGCCACGGTGCGGTGTAACGACGTATTATTAGGTTTTCGTTTGATATATGACCATGTGCAGACTTCGTCACCTACGTCAGTTACAACCCACTTCAAAAATGATTCATATTCTTTTTAAATTGTCATAGAATGGTTCTTGAACGAAACTGTAAAACATCAGTTGAGTCGTGTGCAGAGAATTACATCACTTGGGCCAATTGGTTTTCGTAACCTTTTTCGAATTTAAATTTCGTTTGTTTCTCCTCAGAAAATTATATCGACACACGTTATCTTGATCTAATCGATATCAGAATCACACATTAAATAAACTTTTTAGATTCAAAGTTTCGGCCAACGCTGTCTGAATCAATAATTTTGTCAAATATATTATTATTCCGTTCACATAACTCTTCATAAATAAATCTTCAAGACACGTGTTTCAACTTTAGTAGCATACACTATTTTATTAGCTTCCTACACATACAGATGTGAACTTGAGCGTTGACAGACAGTGACTGACTTCTCAATAAGATTAAGCTCTATTTTTTTTTGTCATTGTTGTACAAAAAGAGTATAAAAATTCATTTTTAATTTTTAGAAACACGACGCAACAACTCGGTTCCAGGATCTTCTGTTGCTCCTTGGCTGTCGACCCGCGACGTATAGCGGCCAGCAATTTCCTCTCTGGTCGCGGCAACGAAGATGCTGTCCCCGTTCGTTGCGCCGATCTCTCCGTACATGAAACACATAAAAAAAATACAAAACTTTTAGATAATTCACATTTATTACAAATAATAAGAAAACACATAAACAAAAACTAAATTAAACTTATAGTCACCTGCAAACTGGGCTGACTTGGTGGATGGGTGACGTTTAATTTCGTCCCACTACAATGTATGTGAGAAACATTTCGACGAATCATACGTAATTCGAGTAGACAGAATGATGGGCAAAGGTGAACTGAAAGTGTTTCCAAGAATAATCCCGAAACTAACAGAAGATATAGTGTTGACTATATTTCCACACAAGCCATCCTATTGTTCTAAAACCATCACAAAAGCAAAACGCCTTGCTGATGTAGAAGAAGACAATCTGCGAAAAGCCATTCAGGTTGGCACTGAATTCAGTAACAACTACCTTCCACAGAACGCACAAAAAAGCTTAAATGATATGAGTGCACTTTTACAGACCAGAAATATTAGTAGTAGTAAGTGGTTCGTGATTAAGGATAACAATATATAGGATCTTTGTCTATTGGGAGTTGATAGAGGAGTCCCGTGTATTACATCCTTCATCAGAGTAACTTGTGATCTGAGTTGCAGTTTAAAGGTTAATGCTGCCAGTAATCTCTTTGCTGATGCTTCTTCAAGTAACTCAAAGAGACTCAGTTCTATAAACACTTTAGATAGCATTATGTCGCAAATGGATGAAAAGAAGATAGTGCCAGATGTTAGAAATAAGTTAGACTATGCCATGCAATGTCTGCAAACCAAACCCGACTATAAAATTTTTTGTTAAACAACTTGAACTGTCACAGACATCAAGAAACAATAAGCAATATGGTAACAAAACCATGATATTAGCATGTTGTTTATATGTGTATTTGGTCTCTGCTTACAGCGCTCTGAGAAAACTTAATTTTATGTTTCTTCCACGTCCTTGCATCTTATAGAAGCTTATTTGTAATTACCAGCTAGTCAGTTCTTCACTTTAAAGTAGTCAGTATTTGAAAAATAGTATTCAATATTTAGAACAACATGAAATGTTAGTGTCTCATTTAAAGGACAAGAATTATGTGCAGCCACGGCTTTCAATTTAGTATGGTGAAATATGTGGAAGTAATACTTTTGATGGTGAGACATGTGCTAAGGCACCCCAGGTTTTTATAATTTCTTCTCTTCTATCTAAATATGTTAATGTAGTGGTTATTGCACCTTTGCAGGCATGACAGCAGATCAGTTAAAGTCTTTAACCAGTAATGTTCTGCATATGGTAGAAGAGATACGATTCAAAGTTTTCACCCTCAGAGCTGATAATAACAGTGTGAACAGAAACGCTTTTGAACTCTTCATTCCAAACAAAATCCTACAGAGCAGTATTGTACATACCCTGGATTCTTCTAGAAATTTATTTTTTATTTTTGATGCAGTCCATGTATTAAAATCTCTAAGGAATATCTGGGAGTCTAAGAGAAATGTGAATAAGACTCTGCAGTTTCCTGACATGAATAACCATTCAGTACAATTTGGTCATCTAGAACAACTTTTTGAAAAAGAAAAAAACTCATTAGTTAAGTATGGTCACACACTTTCATCCAAAGTTTTGTATCCATTTTCCATACAAAAGCAGAATGTAAAGCCCAACACATCTAGAGAGATAAATCAGACTGCTGTTTTCCTTCAGACTATAGTGCTCCGGTGAAAAATTGTTAATGTTAACCTTGTGTTTGAAGGCCAAAGATTCAATGATCCACACAGAGAAGTTGTTAGAATTACCTCTGGTAATCAGATTAGGTTTTTCCTGACATGCCTCATTGGCTAAAAAATTGGAGACTGTCTGTCCCATCAAATGTTCCTCTTCCACCACAGACATTTCAATCTTTGGTTTTAGCCACACAATCTTTTCTTGAAGTAATTTTTATATTTATTCAACAAACATGGGTTGGATTACGTTCTGTTAGCGAAATTTAAATCCGATAATTTTGAGAGTCGATTTGGACCATACCGTCAGCTGAGTGGTGCCAATCATTACAAAAGTTACATTCAGCTTTTACAAAATGAAAGAAAGATTACATTTAAGAATGATGTACTGTTTGCTGCTCAAAATGACACTGTACAGCTAAAAACTTTGATTCCTATGCAGCAGAGCGAAGATCGGTATATTGATATACATTTCTTTGCAGATATATTAAGTGAGAGTTTCAAATTAGAGGACATAACTCATGATACCTTCCCTCTACTGAACTATATAAGAGGTTACACAGTTAGGAAAGTCATACAGAAGTCAAAATGTGAACTATGCACTGCATGGTTGCAGTTGGATGGAGGAATTTAAGTAGATTCTTCGTATGGCTTTGTTAATGACTTGAACAGAGGCAGACTAATTTTACCCTCTGAGGAAGCAGTATTTACTGTGGCTCTAGCATGGCACACAGTATCATCACATCTGAGAAATCATCTGCAGCAATTCATGATCTACATCTACATCTACATCTACATTTATACTCCGCAAGCCACCCAACGGTGTGTGGCGGAGGGCACTTTACGTGCCACTGTCATCACCTCCCTTTCCTGTTCCAGTCGCGTATGGTTCGCGGGAAGGACGACTGTCTGAAAGCCTCCTTGCGCGCTCTAATCTCTCTAATTTTACATTCGTGATCTCCTCGGGAGGTATAAGTAGGGGGAAGCAATATATTCGATACCTCATCCAGAAACGCACCCTCTCGAAACCTGGCGAGCAAGCCACACCGCGATGCAGAGCGCCTCTCTTGCAGAGTCTGCCACTTGAGTTTATTAAACATCTCCGTAACACTGTCACGGTTACCAAATAACCCTGTGACGAAACGCGCCGCTCTTCTTTGGATCTTCTCTATCTCCTCCGTCAGACCGATCTGGTACGGATCCCACACTGATGAGCAATACTCAAGTATAGGTCGAACGAGTGTTTTGTAAGCCACCTCCTTTGTTGATGGACTACATTTTCTAAGCACTCTCCCAATGAATCTCAACCTCGTACTCGCCTTACCAACAATTAATTTTATATGATCATTCCACTTCAAATCGTTCCGCACGCATACTCCCAGATATTTTACAGAAGTAACTGCTACCAGTGTTTGTTCCGCTATCATATAATCATACAATAAAGGATCCTTCTTTCTATGTATTCGCAATACATTACATTTGTCTATGTTAAGGGTCAGTTGCCACTCCCTGCACCAAGTGCCTATCCGCTGCAGATCTTCCTGCATTTCGCTACAATTTTCTAATGCTGCAACTTCTCTGTATACTACAGCATCATCCGCGAAAAGCCGCATGGAACTTCTGACACTATCTACTAGGTCATTTATATATATTGTGAAAAGCAATGGTCCCATAACACTCCCCTGTGGCACGCCAGAGGTTACTTTAACGTCTGTAGACGTCTCTCCATTGATAACAACATGCTGTGTTCTGTTTGCTAAAAACTCTTCAATCCAGCCACACAGCTGGTCTGATATTCCGTAGGCTCTTACTTTGTTTATCAGGCGACAGTGCGGAACTGTATCGAACGCCTTCCGGAAGTCAAGAAAAATAGCATCTACCTGGGAGCCTGTATCTAATATTTTCTGGGTCTCATGAACAAATAAAGCGAGTTGGGTCTCACACGATCGCTGTTTCCGGAATCCATGTTGATTCCTACATAGTAGATTCTGGGTTTCCAAAAACGACAAGATACTCGAGCAAAAAACATGTTCTAAAATTCTACAACAGATCGACGTCAGAGATATAGGTCTATAGTTTTGCGCATCTGCTCGACGACCCTTCTTGAAGACTGGGACTATCTGTGCTCTTTTCCAATCATTTGGAACCCTCCGTTCCTCTAGAGACTTGCGGTACACGGCTGTTAGAAGGGGGGCAAGTTCTTTCGCGTACTCTGTGTAGAATCGAATTGGTATCCCGTCAGGTCCAGTGGACTTTCCTCTATTGAGTGATTCCAGTTGCTTTTCTATTCCTTGGACACTTATTTCGGTGTCAGCCAGTTTTTCGTTTGTGCGAGGATTTAGAGAAGGAACTGCAGTGCGGTCTTCCTCTGTGAAACAGCTTTGGAAAAAGGTGTTTAGTATTTCAGCTTTACGCGTGTCATCCTCTGTTTCAATGCCATCATCATCCCGTAGTGTCTGGATATGCTGTTTCGAGCCACTTACTGATTTAACGTAAGACCAGAACTTCCTAGGATTTTCTGTCAAGTCGGTACATAGAATTTCACTTTCGAATTCAATGAACGCTTCACGCATAGCCCTCCTTACGCTAACTTTGACATCGTTTAGCTTCTGTTTGTCTGAGAGGTTTTGGCTGCGTTTAAACTTGGAGTGGAGCTCTCTTTGCTTTCGCAGTAGTTTCCTAACTTTGTTGTTGTACCACGGTGGGTTTTTCCCGTCCCTCACAGTTTTACTTGGCACGTACCTGTCTAAAACGCATTTTACGATTGCCTTGAACTTTTTCCATAAACACATCAACATCGTCAGTGTCGGAACAGAAATTTTCGTTTTGGTCTGTTAGGTAGTCTGAAATCTGCCTTCTATTACTCTTGCTAAACAGATAAACCTTCCTCCCCTTTTTTTATATTCCTATTAACATCCATATTCAGGGATGCTGCAACGGCCTTATGATCACTGATTCCCTGTTCTGTACATACAGAGTCGAAAAGTTCGGGTCTGTTTGTTACAGTAGGTCCAAGATGTTATCTCCACGAGTCGGTTCTCTGTTTAATTGCTCGAGGTAATTTTCAGATAGTGCACCCAGTATAATGTCACTCGATGCTCTGTCCCTACCACCCGTCCTAAACATCTGAGTGTCCCAGTCTATATCTGGTAAATTGAAATCTCCACCTAAGACTATAACATGATATGTAGGAAACAGCTCTGACTTGCACATATTATAAACTATGGAAGATTAGTGATCTCTAAGGTCATTGATGCAAGATGCAAATGTGTTTTGCATAACACCCTGTTAAACAAACTAGAGAATATTTCTCTATGTACAAACAAAACTCTTCTCAATTCTTTTGAGAAGCTTTATAATGATAAAAGAACAGATTTCAGTGATGGTTCCCGAAACATTAAAAAAATTATGTCTATTCTACACACGTTACACAATTGTGTAACACATAAATGTACATCACTGCATCTTAATTAAATATAATTATTTATTTCATTATATATTTATAAGTATACTGGACCTAAAATCTCCCTTTCCATTTATTGATCATTTATTTTGAAGCTGCGTGTGTGTATGTGTGTGTGTGTGTGTGTGTGTGTGTGTGTGTGTGTGTGTGTGTGTGTGAGAGGGAGAGAGAGAGAGAGAGAGAGAGAGAGGAGGGAGGGAGAGAGAGGGAGAGAGAGAGAGCAGTTTCTATTTCTTTAAAATAAAAAAAAGAGAGATAGAGTTCCAGCTTTGGAACAGATACAATCATTTGGGCTTCCTTGAATACTTCTCTCCCTGTGCCTGGCAGAAAAAAACACTATGATCTTCTTAGTGATGAATAAATTCATTATAAATATAGTACACAAGAATAATCTCTGACACAGCTTATTAGCCTAAGAAAGTTCAGTACTGTGTGAATTAAAATAATCTGCCATTTCCTGCAAGGTAAAACTTACATAGACAATTTTTTAATGTTCCTGCTGTTCTTCTTCTTCTTCTTCTTCTTCTGCTTTTACGGCCTCATTGGACCACTTCAGTCAATCATTTCTGGTCCTCTTCTTTGGTATTTTCCCCTTCCGAGTGGCCCAGTATCTCTTCATTCGTTCCGATGCTTTTCGTCGTTCCTCATCTGTAAACACCCTTTTCATTGTATGTCGTTTGTCAATTTTTGGTTTAAACCTTATTTCTGTGTCCCTCAACTTCTTTAAATTTGGCGTTTTGTTCTGCAAATCATCCAGAGTTATTTCCAGTTCTTCCATATCCTCTCTTATTTCCTTAAGCCATCCTCCTTGTTGTTTCAAATTCCAGAGTTTCTCAATAATTTTCCTTGATAATCTGGTTTCTGGTGTCCTCAGAATGTGACCACAAAAAGAGATCCTTTTCTTTCGTATGGTATCGGTGATGGGCTCCAGTTCTCTGTATACCACTTCATTTGGAACTATCCGCCATTGCCCAGCTTTTTGATATTTCTTATTTATGCATGTTCTAGCAATTCTTCTCTCTACTTTTAAAATTTTGTCAATTCTGTTTTTCTGGGTGACTTTAAAAAGAATTTCACTTCCGTATGTAACCTCTGGTTGAACCACCGTCTTGTAATGTTTTAATTTTGTTTTAATTGATAGACATTTTTTATTGTACGTAGACCATGTTAGTTTTTGAGCTTTTATCATTTCATTAGTTCTTGCTCGCCATGCAGGTTTCTCGTCCAATTTATGTGTTATAATTTCACCCAGGTATTTAAATTGTTTCACTATTTTAGTTTCCCTATTGTTCACTGTGATGTGGTCTATTACAAGTGGATCCGTTACCATTATTTCAGTCTTTTCAAATGATATCTGGAGTCCTAATTTTTGTGCTATATTTTGTAAGCTTGTTATTTGTTTTGTGGCTTCCTGAATATTATTAGCTAGTAATGCTAGGTCATCAGCAAATCCCAAGCAATTTAGGTTTATTTTATCTTTCTTAGTTCCAATTTTAATATTCATAGGATTTTCCTTGTACCATTCTCTCATTACATATTCAAGAGCACAATTGAATAGCAGTGGTGATAAACATTTTGGAAGTTTTTCCTTTAATTATAGTTTCACTTTCATTCAAGTGTACATGTCAATAGCTATCGTAAGTGTTCTTTCTTTCTTTATTGTCTTACATGATTACACATCATGAATCTACAGGTGGTTTTTTTTACCAAGGTGAGGGGAAAGCTGATATCCTGAAGTGATAGTATGTCTATTGCATTTATCTTCTCTAATCTGTGAATGAGCAGTAGCTCTATCAGAGACTTCCCCCACTTTAATATTCCAAAGAGAGTTAACTGCCAACCTCAACCACAATTTGATCTTTTATATACAGGGCTGAAGCATTAAAAATACAGGATACCACAGAATTTTAGTTGCTTGTCGTTTATTTTTGCAACTCAGGAAAGTAAGCTGAAGCTAGAAATTACTTAAGAAGTAATAAAATCTGTGTAAGTCAGTTTCTTTTCAAATTAATCAGCTCTGAATGATAAATGTGGCCTCAGTGGCATGATGCCTTGCTTGGTACCAGTTGCTCCAGTTCATGTACCTGAAACGGCGAATGAAGAATGCATTTATTACAGTACTGATTGAAATAATATTTCCTTTATCAGAATTGGTGTCTCCTCCCTTGTTGGTTTGTAAATTTCGGCTTATAGTGACCAATCTTCCCTGTATTTGTTGTATGTGCAGTTAAATAATAAATAAATTTCATACATCTGATGAGAGATGTAATTTGGTTCATATTTGCATCAGGTAGCTAATCTTTAATGTAAAATAGACAAATGGCGTTCTCTGGGAGAATCCTTTCAATGATGTGCATAATTTTTAATTTATCTTAGGTTTTTATGCAGGGATAATTCAGAGTTCCAGAGACTCATCGGTAATTTGTCATGTGTGTGCTGTGTACAATAAAACAAAAGAACATTGCAAAAGGATTAACTGTTGCTAGAGGCACTACATGTAGTATGAAATAACAGGTGTTCAGAAGAAGAGACTGAAAACTAAGAACATGCAGTTACATCATTTATGTTGAGTGTGTGTCTCAAATTACACTACACTGGAAGGTTATCTTCCACTGCAGCACTACTAATAATCAAGAGCCCAAAATAGCGGAATGTAGTAAAAGATGCATTTCTCGTTCGTAAGTAAACAGCAAATCACGAGTCGAAATATTGAGAAACATCATTCGTTTGCTGATACGAGCCAGTGCGCTCAGGCCTACACCAGTCACGTGACAGTCAGTTTGTGACGTATGGGCTGGGGCCTGTCTTTTTCGTCGGCTACGGTGTTCCTATGCCGACGTTATGAGCAGAACGACGAACAGTTGCGCGATCTGCGCATGCCATTTGAGCTCCCCCTGAAAGAGACAACTAAGGCAATCGGCACAGTCAGAGAGACTGTGCAGCTACATTGTTAATCAACTATCGAAATTTAAAGAATGTACCATCTGACTGTATCTACGTTATACTGAAAGCAAGTTACTAAATTAGTGTACTGAAATGCTGACTCTGAGCAAGGGATATGTGTGAAATTGTGCAAGTCTGTTACAGTTTTAAAGGTATCGGTAAGATGCACAAATAAAACGTAGATTATTTTATTATATGCAGTATGACAAGCTGCGATAATAACTGTGTGTGTGTGATACATTTTATCGTACAAGGTTTTGTTGTTATTGAATTATCTGGTGGTAAAATTAAACTAGCAGGTGCTCAAAATATTAAAAAGAAAACTGGAGAAAGAAGAAAAATGCTTACATCTCCAACTGAGTTTTTTTCTACCAAGTAAGTTCATTTTAGTCAAGTTTAAAACGAACTCTGTGTTATGGATGTTGGAACTGGATACATTTGTTTCTGGTAGGCTACTTGGGACGGCTGAATAGGTAGACAGAAATTTTAGGTAATTTTCCAGTTGAGAGAAATAAATATGGAGCGTGTGTACCTTTTTTATTGCGATTAGCGCCCCCGACTGCGTTTGTTTCATATCAATAAGCGTTATTGCTATACATGTTAAATGTCAATGAAACAATGACATAATTTAGTGCAAAACAAGCGCAGGCGAGAGCGCTAAACGTAATACGAAAAAGACTCAGATGTGCAGGCTCAATGTTTATTCCCCACACCTGGAAATTACCAAATAAGTTTAATAACCAGTTAATTATTTAGTACAATACGACGCCTTGGTAATTTGTTAGCACGCTTGGCAAACGGTAAATCTCGATCGTTTGACTACCGTGCATCGAGGTATCGATTGTTTCGCAGCGCGCACATTGTTATCTGCTCTCCCGAGTGATGTTATGCTGTCTTACATAAAAAAAACCTTGTTGTAGTCGAACATATGTTGCAATAAAACTTTTTTAATGTATGGGACGTTAATTATGTTATACAAACAGACGGTTCCTGTCAGGTGCGATGTTTTGTTTATTTACATATTTTTCCAATAAAGTTTGACTACAGTGTTCAGGGGACACATTTAAAATCAGAAAACGCTTTCCTGAAAAGGTGTTGTTCACACAAGCACCATAATTTAAAGCAATGGCTGCGTCCACACAACAGTAAATAAGAATAAGAAACTATCGTGAAGAGTAGTTTGCTGATGTTGTGGAATATCTAATACGGCTGCATTGGCTTTAAGGCGAAACACTGCGAAGGCCTGCAGTGCCATCTCCAATATTATACCTACATGGAACTAACATCTTATGAACTTTTACATTCATTAAGAGCGGTCGAAAAAGCCATTTCTTCTTTGGCGCTGCATGTCAGGAAGTGCTACTTCGCAATGTAAACATAAGGACTCAAGTCTGTGCATGATAACATTATGCTTTTCCAGAAACACAGCTTCGTACTGAAAGGTAACTCTGATGGGACTATTTAATTAATTGAGAATGTTGGCAAAATTTAGAGTACTAATAACATTTATTTTCCCAAACAAGACATAAATTATACTAAACAAGTTATATATTGAATACCCTAAACAACTAACAGATGCTTTAACACTGCACTGGGTGGATCCTGGGTGGCAGAGACAGTTTAACTAGGTGGTCAGTGAGTCAAGTACTCTGGCCCTAAAAATGTGGTTAACGCAAGCTGAATTGATCTGACGCTGAGCCTACATTGATTGACTGAATCTACTGAAGTTTCTCTACGTAGGTGTAGCTGAGAGCAAGTGGCGACTGAGATCTGTACGCCCTGACAATGCCGGAGTGGGAGTATGTTAACCTGTGTACATCGTCCAGCCATGTGACTTGCAGCTGGTGGGATGTGTGCAGCAGAGGAAGTGAAATGTGGAGGCGGCACCTGTGAATCGATCGCGGCCACGAAAGAAATGCAAAAATCTACCGATCAGGCAGATGGAGTGCCATTTACTCTCTACCAGAGCCCTGAAACCACAGTAGGTTTCAGTGTGTGACACACCCGTTCGCTGGTCGTACCAAGGACCAATTTGGCTCACTTAAACGACAGGGCTAACAAGGATACCAAACATCAAGACTGGTTAACCAAAAACGAACAAGTGTGCCCTCAGCAGACGAGTAGTCTGAGATGTTTGAAGTCGCACTGTCGGTACAAAAAGAGCTTCACCACAGGCTCTCCAGTCTAAACTACTTGCAAGTGAAGTCATTCCCAGGACAGGTCCAAGTACCAACCACACGTGTCAGAGCTTTGACCAGAAGTGCTAACCAGACCAAACTCCTGCACCCGAGTACTTCATACCTCTCTTGAAAAACAATTCCGTTTTCTCGCAAGGTGCACGAACGACACCGCCTTCACCCCGTCTTGAGCCAATCACAAAGCACTAGAGGCGCTAAATCTCCCCTCCCACGCGACAGCACAAACTCACGTCGAAGAGTTAAGAAACCTGTGTCTCTGAAAAAAAAAGAAACCGCCAATCACTGGCTTTTCTAAGTTTTCGCAGTGGGGGAAGAGGTGACTTTTTCCGAAGTCATGACACTTCCCATGGCAACAAGCAAACAGATAAAATATAGAAGATCTTTATTTAAATCGCCTGTGCCTCGGAGCTTGTTAGTCCTAGCTATGAGGTGTAGTAAAGATTCTATCTCTAAACGTTTCCCAGATGCCGCAGTTTCCTTATACATCTGAGGCGGCCAAGGGAAGTGATTCACTGGCCTATTTGCACTATCAGTGAATTTTTATGACACATGGCTCTGCACACAATGCCTGGTTTACGACTCCACTGTGTAGACGAATTACTTTAGACTGTCGCCACAGCCCAGGCTTCAGCTGGTGCTGTGGCTGGTATCACAGCATTGTTCTGCTGGAGACCTGTCTCGACAAGGGGCTGCCCTGTCCGCCCTGTACAGCTGTTTGCCTGTCCAGCAAGATTTACTAAGGGATGGGCTCGCCGGCAATTGCTTTTAACTCAAAACAAGTCGTTTCTACGAGCTAAGAATCATAAAAATACCTCATGCTTTTAGCGCCCTACAAGGCTCCATCAACGTCTGCCCAGGCTGTTAACTTTCTAGAGTCTCACTCAAGGTGCATCAGTTTGTAATAAAATCATTAATAATTTTCTGCATGCGAAAAATAGGTGCGAAAGTAACTTGTCCTCTCTCTCTACGTAACTGAGAATTAAAGAGTGAAGTTTGACTGCAATGTTTACTTTAACATCGAAATTATCCTCACAGACAGAAACTTTTGAAACATCAGCTACATCTTACAGATCTCTACAAACGAGTTGAAAGCATGTTTTGCAGTTTTAAATAGAAGTTCCCAGAATTTTTATAGGTGTACAGTATGGTACCAGATACTCATTTTCTACAGCATACATACGAGAGCTAGGCACTACTGTGTATCACCTTATGTATTCCTAACTTTGATAACACACTATCAGAACACATTGCACGAATTCGAACTGCTCGGCACCATATGTCCCATTATCTTTTTCATAATATTCAAAATGATTTAATTTCCAAAAAAATTAACACTACTGTGGCTGATCATTTAAAACAATCTAAACACCATTCTGAGATTCTAGATTTCACACCTGAAATTTCATACATAGAGCAACTTATTGTTATTGTAAGATTCATTTATTTTAAACCATCAACAAAACTTGCTCAGGTAAGAGAACATTTATTTGGCTTTTTACTTGTAATTGATACTATGGGACAAGGGTTAGCAACTTAACTGTTAGATTTCTTAAAATTAAGCTAGACTATTTATAAGGCAAAGGACATGATAATGGGACAAATATGAGAGGAAAAAATATAGGCCTCCAAAATAAGTAATGGATATGAATCCTCGTACTTTTTACATTCCGTGTGCTGCTTGTACGCTCAGTTTGGTGATATATGATGCTGCTACAATTTCATTGGAATTCTCAACTTTTTTGTTGTTCAGGAAATACATGTATTTTTTCGGCATCATCATCACGTTGGGATGCCGTTATGAAGCAGATACCTATGTAAGTAGGCTGTTTATGTTTTCTTATTGGCAACGTTACGTAGCGCTCTGTATGAAAATCACTGGCTGTGCTGTGTGCAGTCTGTGGCTAGTTTGCATTGTTGTCTGCCATTGTAGTGTTGGGCAGCTGGATGTGAACAGCGTGTAGCGTTACGCAGTTGGAAGTGAGCTGCCAGCAGTGGTGGATGTGGAGAGAGAGATGGCAGAGTTTTGAAACTTGTAAGACTGTATGTCATGAACTGCTATATACATTATGACTTTTGAACACTATTGAGGTAAATACATTGTTTGTTCTCTATAAAAATCTTTCATTTGCTAACTATGCCTATCAGTAGTTAGTGCCTTCAGTAGTTTGAATCTTTTATTTAGCTGGCAGTAGTGGCGCTCGCTGTATTGCAGTAGCTTGAGTAACGAAGATTTTTTTGAGGTAAGTGATCTGTGAAAGGTATAGGTTAATGTTAGTCAGGGCCATTCATTTGTAGGGATTTTTGAAAGTCAGATTGCGTTGTGCTAAAAATATTGTGTGTCAGTTTAAGCGCAGTCACGTGTATAATGGCTCTAAGGGGACATTTCATATGGCGACCCTTAGCCGAGGATACCTCACTGGAATCTTCTGATTTTTTTCTTGTAGTTTGTGTAATTAGTGTAGCCTTTGTTTATTGCTACCACGTAATCATAGAGAGAATTTCATTTGTAATTTTAGTTTTTCATTGTTGTACAGTAAAACAGTTGTGACATGCATGTAGATTTCGCAAGTATTTCGCAGCTGCGCTTGCAATTAAGTAGACATTATTTCCACTGCTATGTTATCTTATTTTGCTCATCAAATTGTGCTTTTCTGTGTCATCGCGTGAAATATTGTGACAATTATGGCGTGTGAAAAACGTAATACTAGGCTCCAAAGTAAACTGAGAAATGACAGTGAAGACGAAATCAGTGTGTTAGCGACACCGTGTATTGAATTAACTAATGTTCAACATAGTAATTTGGTAATTGTGCATAGGGAAATGGAGCGGGCGGCAAACAATGGGGTAGGCAGTGAAACAATTAGTGAACAGGGAAGCATTATCGATCGATCGCTCGGCAACAGCTCGCCTCAGGAATCCGAAATGACAGGACACAATTTTGCAAATACTGTAGATGCAGGTTTTGTGTCCTCACCGTTTTCTCAAATAAGTCAAGATACATTTTCTGCTTGTCAAAATGTGAATGTTTCCAGTGCAAATGCACTGCCGAAAAGCGTAGAGGAACAGATTCCAGACACTAATGCATTGTTATTACAGCTAATGCAACAAATGGAACAAAATCAGAGACAAACACAGCAAAAGCTTCAAACGTTAGACACAATGGAACAACACCAGAGACAAACACAGCAACAGTTAGACACACTTGAACACACTTGAACAAACACGTGAAGATTTAACTACTGAGTTACGTAACATTGAATCGAAATGTCAAAAAGTCCGTAATGAAGTAAAAACACAAATTTGTGAGCATTTTCAACCTATTTTTTCGCGGCATGAAAATGCATTACAGAATCACGAAGCAGCCATAGAAGAACTGCAAACCATTGTTCATGAAAATCGCGACACCTTGCAAGCTAAAATTAACTCAGTTGCATCTACCGATTCGGTTCGCAACTTGCAAAAACTCAGGAAAACTTAAAGGACACAGTAGATACTCTGAAACTTGGTTCAGAAAAACACACTGAGGAAATAAGTACACTATCGGAGAAAGTAGCCGAACTTTCGGATCAGTTCACTAACTTATCCACAAAGGTAGATGATGATCTGAATGACACAAGACCTGTAGCCATCACTGACACAGAAGAGTATAAACAAATTAATAAATTCAAAGAAAATCAGAATCAAATTAATACGCAACACAAAAGAGAAATCCGGGAAGTACAAGATCAGTTGGCACAAGTAATACAAAAATTACATATTTCAGAGGACACTCGCGCTCCAACACGGGAAGAGGGGCTTAGAAATACGGAACAACCACAAAATAATAACACAGGACACTTCGGAAATTATGAAAGAAATTGGCAAGGCACACCGAATTTTGAGATGGAACCGCCGAAACGACGTAACAATGACCGACATGTGACCCGCCGACATGATGATTTTGACTATAAGCTGTTCATTACTACACGTACATTCAAAACATTTAAGAATTCTGGCAACGACATTCATCCACAAGCATGGCTCCATCAATTCTCTCATTGTTTTCCTCCCAACTGGTCGTTAGAACACAGATTAGAATTTATGTGCAGCTACTTAGAGAATGAACCGGCTGTAAGAATGCGATCGGTCATTCACGATTGTCACAGTGAAGGAGGATTTTATCATGCCTTCCTTTCAGCATATTGGTCTCAAGCTACACAAGACCAAGCAAAACATAGCATCATAATGATGAAACATTTCGAACAATCTGAATTTTCCAGTCTTGTGAAATATTTTGAAGACATGTTGCACATGAATCAGTACGTGTCAAACCCATACAGCTCCTCAGAACTCCTCCGCATTTGCTTAGTCAAATTACCTGAACATTTACGACATATTATTTTGGCAGGACATTGCAAAGACGACATTGAAGCTTTTCAGGGACTCTTACAAGAATTAGAAATTGACACTGACAATCGCGGAACGCGAAAACAGGAACACAACAATTACAGGTCACATCCATCCCAATTCCGCGATGAAAGAAATAATAACTGGACACGACAAGGCTATTCTCACAACACAAATCACAGAGACAATCAGAGAAACAGACAATATGGGAACCAAACTAAATATTATCAAGGGAGACAGAATAATTTTAGATGCAACGGTCCAGCGCGCAGTTACGATTCAGGGAGAAATTCTCCACCACGTGACCGACAAGAAAGAAACTATGGAATCTACCGACATGACGACAGACGGTATGATCGTAACGACAGACCTGAATTGCATCAGAAGTGGCGGGATTTAAACAGGGCAGGGCCCTCTCGACAAGGTGAATTTGTAGAAATTAGGTCTCCAAACCCCAAAAACGACGCGCGCCAACAAAGAGACAATAGGCAATGACTCATACCGCTGGCAGCCACAAAACGTACGTATGAAACTAACGACACAGCTGCAGTAGCTAGTAATTACGTAAAAATGGAAGACATTAGGGACATCTTACTCCAAGAACACGACGTAAAACATAACAACATTGCATATCCTGTGATTCACATTACAGTAAATGACGTAAAATTTACGGAAGTACTTGACTCTGGCAGTCCCATTTCAGTAATTAGTCAAACAGCCTTTAGCAAATGCAACAAATCGAACGCTTTCCCCACACTTCCCTTACGTAAGATTAAATTACAAGGTGCAATCTTTGGAAAAAGTGTAGATGTACGCCAACAAACCAACTTAGAATTCTTTTGTCAAAGACACAGCTTCTCTATGAACTTTCTTATTGTTCCATTATTGTTGACGGAAATTATACTGAGAGTAGACTTTTTAAATGAATACAAAGCAATCTTAAACTTTCACGATGCTAAAATAAGTTTAGAAAAAGAAGGTAAGTCAGTAGCTTTGAAATTTGAAGATTGGCTCTCAAACCATGACGAACAAATTAATCGGCTTTACCTCTTGTTAGACAACAGTTCGGAATTTTCGACGGAACTTGACACTAACAATCACTCTGCAAGTACTGACAGGGATGATATCGACGGCGCATTTGATACTAATGAGTTAATTCAGAATAAAATTCAAACAATTGAGAATTGTAATGACACTGATAGGGAAGACCTTTTTGAGATTTTACAAGCACATTCCACAGTTTTTACTCACAAAACAGGAACAATCAAGGGATTTCAATACCAATTTCGTGTTCGTGAGCATACTAAATTTTGTGTTAGACCGTACTAATTCCGGCGCATTACAGGGACCGTGTTAGAACAGAAGTACAATCTATGCTTGACGAGGGCATTATTGAGCCTGCAGTAAGCTCATACAACAATCCATTACATGTTGTTGAGAAGAAAAATGAATCGATCAGGCTTGTCTTAGATTCGAGACAAATCAATACTATCATCACTCCTGAAACAGACAGGCCGCAAACGTTGGAAGAACTTCTTCAAAATTTTAATGGTGTAAAAGTGTTGTCTTCCATTGATCTCAGATGCAGCATTTATCAGATCGAACTTCATCCAGAATGTAGAAAATACACTGCTTTCCTTTGTTTCGGCGTTTGTTATCAGTTTCGGAAACTTCTTTTTGGTTTGAACATTTCTTCGGCAGCATTCATTCACGGGCTAAATTCCATATTACCTGAGTTGTTAAAACGTCACATCACCTTATATGTGGACGATATTCTAATAGCAGAACCTTCATGCGAACAACATAATCGTATCCTCAACAGTTTGTTACGTATTTTTGCAGAATCTGGAATTACAGTTAACTTGGAAAAGTTTGAATTCGGTAGGTCAAAGGTGAGATTTTTGGGACATATTATTTCTTCTGAAGGCATTCAGCCGGATCTTGAAAAGTTAGAAGCAATCAGAGCCGTTCCAGTTCCATCCACAAAAAGACAAGTCCGCAGTTTTCTAGGTCTCGTAAATTTTTACCGTCGTTTTCTGAACATACAAATTCTAGTTACACCAAAACTTTGTTCTCTCACTGGAAAAAATACTATTTGGAACTGGGACGAACAAGCACAGTTGGAATTCAA
The DNA here is from genome assembly GCF_021461385.2 of Schistocerca piceifrons. Classification (NCBI taxonomy): domain Eukaryota; kingdom Metazoa; phylum Arthropoda; class Insecta; order Orthoptera; family Acrididae; genus Schistocerca; species Schistocerca piceifrons. The sequence continues at coordinate 896,412,664 of NC_060139.1, forward strand.
TTCTTTGAAAGAATCGCTACTTAACGCGCCAATACTAGCTCATCCAGATCTGTCACTAGATTTCTGCCTTAGCACGGATTCTTCTAAAGTCGGTCTTGGTGCCCATTTATTTCAAGAAGCCACAGAAAATGACACTACTGTTCAGAAAACCATTGCTTTTGCTAGCCGAGTGCTAACAAAATCTGAAAAAAATTATTCCGTTACTGAATTAGAAGCTTTAGCTATCGTTTGGGCATTTAATAAATTCCGTTTCTTTCTTTCTGGTAAGCAAGTAAAAGTATACAGTGATCATCGTGCATTACAATTTATTATGTCTTCAAAATTAAATCATGACAGGTTAAAACGTTGGGCATTGTTTCTGCAAGAATTCCACTTCACAATAGTCTACATTCCCGGCAAGAAGAACATTGTTGCGGACTCACTGTCACGCGCACCGGCTGGGCTTGAGAAAAGTAACACAGAAGGCAACCTCGAGAAAAATTTCAGTATTCTTTACATTCAGAAAGCCGCCTTTGAAAACTTCATCACCACATCTTTAAAGGACATTGCTCATGAACAGGATAAAGATCCGATTTGGAAAGACATCAAAAGTAAATGGCATGAAAAGCCACACACTCAGATTCGGTATTATTATCTGGTTAGAAACAACATACTGTTCAAACGCTGCACTGTTGATGACAAGCTATAGGTATTTTGCATTCCTGACGCTTTTGTTAATAAGCTCATTTGGTACATTCATTTCAGCTATGCACATTTTGGTCCACGAAAATGTTATCATATTCTTCGGACGACTTGTTATTTTAACAATATGGAAAAGAGAATTCGAAGAGTCTTGTCTATTTGTAAACTTTGTCAAAAGGCGAAACCATCTACTATCTCACATCGTGCTCCGTTGTTTCCTATTATTCCTTCTAAATTAAAAGAATTTGCTGCTGTTGATCTCTTGGGACCCCTTGTCAGAATATCGAATGGATTTTCGTACGTTCTAGTCGCTGTTGAACTTACTTCAAAATTTGTTTCTTTCACTCCGTTACGTAAAGCCACTGGACGGTCTGTATCCAACGCCTTTATTAAAAATTTCTTACGTGAAGTTGGTCACGTTGCTAAAGTCATTTCAGATAACGGACCGCAATTCAGATCTGCTGTTTGGTCACGCATGCTTCGGAATCATAAAATCAAACCTGTTTTTATTTCATTGTACCCACCACATTGTAACCTGTCTGAAAGGATTATGAAAGAAATCAATAAGCTTTGCAGACTTTATTGTCACAGAAAGCATCAGCATTGGGACAGATATTTACACTTATTTCAAAATGTGCTGAATGAAATGCCTCATGATTCCACTGCTTTACCACCTACTCTTGTACTGAAAAATGAAGAACTACCGAACAGAATCAGAGAGCTTGTACCTTTCCCGGACACACGTAAACTTCGACACAAGGACATAATTGATTTGGCTATTAAAAATATAAAATCTGCAGCAGACAAAAGGAGAAAACTACACGGTAAAGCAAATGCAAAGAAATTATACATTGGTCAAAAAGTTCTCATTAAAGCTCATTCATTATCACATAAGAAGAAACACTTGAGTCACAAATTCTTTCTAGTTTACAATGGGCCTTACCGAATCCGACGTATACCACATGATAATTGCGTTGAAGTTGAAACTCTGCGTACTAGGAAGAGTAAAGGATTGCACCACATTTCACATGTAAAACCGTTTATTGAAAGATAATCTGCTTTTTAACTTTGTCTTTGCCATATAACTTTCACGTTACATTACTAGTATGCTTGTCAGACTTAGCATCTGTTAACATGCAACACTGTTTGAAGTTAAATATCCAGTCAAGAACCAAGAGAACTTATTGAAACAGAAATTATGAATGCGTTGTTATAGTGAACAATCGACACCGTGTTGTTGTGTGTGTACATTCTTGCTTGTTAGTTGCACAATTACGTAACGACTATAAGGCTTACATACTTAGAACATATACTGGTACTGCTAATGAGATTTTAATGCAACATTTTGGTTTACTTGAAAATACATTCTGGATTTAAAGTACTTTCTGTGTGATACCAGTGGTTAGTTTATGTGACAACTACACGGTTTTATCACGACGCTACTAGTGAGTGACAATTTACAATATTGCTTTTGCGGTGTTTCTGTTTTATATCTGCACAATTTTTCTGCATTATTCTGAAAAGTAAAACATGTTTTAGTAGTAACTTTTGTGGTATAGCTACAATGAAACTGCCTTTTCCGTAGCACAACAATATGTTACAGCACAGTACTTTCTTCATCACGGCAATAAGCGTAATAACTAAGATATCTATACGCAAAGCATTTCACTTTTGTGTATCATGAGGTAAGTACATTGACTTTTGCAGAACTTAACTTTCGGAGGACGATAACTACGACACTTCCACAGAGATTATCTTACAACAAGACGCACAGTTTAGCGCTACAGTACACGTATTTGAGTGATTAATTTTGTACTTAAATCATTTATTTTTAAAAATATTTGAAGTACAATGATACAAAGGTTTTCCGTGATACATTTCATTCCATTGCTGTAATCTGTAACACCTGCGAGTATAATTACATTAATACTCAGGGGGTTACACGCTTACTTTGTGTACCATGTGTTTGGCAATCACAAGGAGCCCTAGCTAATATGGTATTTGCTTATACAACTTTACACATCGGTACCATATTTCTCTGACACACAAATTACACAGCTATCTGATCATTTAACTGAGAGATAAACATTTTTTTTACTACATCAGTGAGACATGTTTACACAATTACACAGTTGGGTAACTTCACATTTATGAAATTGTATTTTGTATGTACTTTGTGAACTCTTCATATTTTTTCAGAATCATTTTGATACTATGAGAGGTTTGAATGATGTATTTGGTATGGGTCATGATATTTAAAGTACGTTTGAGGTGGATTACACAATTTAAATGAGCAGAGAATTTTTTTTAGGTTTTGACATTATTGCAGAAAGCTACAACGTTTTTGAGATTTGACTGAGGTTTTATGATATTATTATGACAATGATGTGTATTAAGTTGTTGAGGTATGTTTATTATCAGTGAGATGATGCTATATGAGGAATCTGATTATGCTATGTGTGGTGTCACCGCCAGACACCACACTTGCTAGGTGGTAGCTTAAATTGGCCGCGGTCCATTTAGTACATGTCGGAGCCGCGTGTCGCCACTGTGTGATCGCAGACCTAGCGCCACCACAAGGCAGGTCTCGAGATACGATAGAGCACTCGCCCCAGTTGTACGGACGACATTGCTAGCGACAATACGGACGAAGCCTTCCTCTCATTTGCCGAGAGTCAGTTAGAATAGCCTTCTGCTAAGTCCATGGCTACGACCTAGCAAGGCGCCAATTGTAACAGTGCATGTATCTTACGAGTCTCATTTGTATAGTCCAGAGAGATGTATCACAAGGAGTAAATAAAGTTAAGTATATTCCAAAGCTACGTATTTTCTTGATAGCAGTCATAACGTATCTTGTTCCAGACTTGACGCCAGTCGGCGTGTGTGTACGCATGCCGTTCTTTCGGCTACTTCAGTGTGGCGTAACAGTCTTGTTACGTCACAACACTATGTATTTATTATGATGAAATATTGAAGATGTGTTGATGAATATGTATATGTGTAATAAGGTAAGGAATAATGAGTAGTGATTAGGGACTCTGACTTGTGGAAAAGGATGTTGGAAACCAAGAATCGTACTTTAAGAGTTATGAAATGTGTGTAAATGCGTGAATGTACCACAATGCCGACGAAAATTTTTTGGACACTGTTATATTTATAGGATTTTGTTTCTACAGATTTGGAACGCAAGTATTTCGACCTGTGAAATCTTATTTCTATCAAACTGCCACTGTAGCGGAAACTGATGTCGTAAATATTTTGGTAAGGAAGGTAGGTCACTGTAAGCACCTAGCCGCGTGACAGTTGCCTGCAAAAAAAGCCATTAGTGTGTGCCTTTCAGAGGCACAGGTGGAGAAAAAAAGGGAGGCCATTATCCTCACTATTGGCATTCCTTTGTAGAAAGCATTGCAAATATGACACACTCAAAATTGAAAATATATGATTATACTGTGGAGCTCTTAATTTATGATATTTACTAAAATGCCTAATGAAACGATAAGAAACATTTCACTGCTATTGTCTTGCTAGTTGAGAGAAATACCATATGGCTTGATTTATGTATTTATTTACTCATTTTGTTTAATATCTAGTTTCTAGCTGCACTGCAGCATTGGTTAAAATAAAATTTTATGGATGTACTAATATAGATTTTTATGCCTACAGATCTTGTAAATAATAATTTAAAAAAAATGAAGGAGCACAAAAAGACATTTCCCTTCACAGGACTTGCATACATAATTTTCTTTTCAACTACTTTGTAATATTATTCGTAGAATAAGTTGTGGTGCACCACTTTAATTACATAGACATTAATATGTGTATAGACATTTCCCTTATATGCATTGTTGTCTTTACGTTACTATTCTTTCTGCTTCAGCTTTGTCATGTTTAGATATAAATTACTGCATTTGCTGCTGCTGTGTGCCAGGCATAGTGCTACTAAATTTCACTTTGTATTACTCTGTTAAGCTAGTTTTACTACTGATTTATTTTTCTTGTTCTGCTCATTGGCTCATATTAGTTGTAATGTTGCATTTGCTTTGCTAATTTATGCTGCTTGCTTTGCCATTTGTATTTTTTATCATTGCTGTTTGTGTTAATTGTTTTGTGCTGCTGCATCACCTCGTTCCTTAGTTTAGCATCTGAGCTCAGTAGATGTAAGTTAGCTTAAGATGGGGTGGGCTATATGAGAGAACGAGTTGTGATGAATTGGAAGAAATGCATTGAGAAGCTATATGAAAATGGTTTGGCCAAATAAGTATTTTGAAAGAGGATATGTGCAAAAAAGTAGGGTTTAGGGACAACAGGTTTAGGTAGGATTTTCTTGGAAATAAATGATGAGGTAAGATAATGGAAAATAAATAATGAGGTAGTAAATGTGTGAACATATAAATACAGAAAGCATGCTTGGATAGAATTTCTTTTGTGGAAACAAATGTTGAAATAAGAGGAAAGGTATATGGAATGAAGTTTTGGGGTGGACTGCAGTACCAAATGTCACACTGAAAACAAACCCTGGCCTGTATTTTTGTGTTATTACACTATGTGAATTTGTGTTTTTCCTGTCTTAATGTGTTTAGGTAACAGGAGTTACGTTGTAGAATTTTTCAAATAATATGTTATTTTCTTTGTAAATAAGTTTAGACATTATTTATTCTGTTCTGTTTTAATGCTCATGTGTGATGTTGATGTTTCGAAAGCTATTATGATCTTTTATGTATGTACTCATGTCATAATTCCTGTAACACTGATGTATATGTTATTTCGATTCTTTTGTAAAGCCTGCACTACAAATGTTATCTGTATTGATATGTTGTTCAATGATTTATTTTGTACCTTTGTAATTGTATTCTTATGTTATAAAATTGTAATTGACACCAGTTCATCATATTATTAAATTGTAAGTTCCATTTCACTGCACACATTTCTGTTGGTCATAGTATATGGACAATATGTGAGAAGTAGGGACTGTTAGTGTTTGCACGTGTGTTAATAATTCAGCAAGGGACTGGATAACAGCATTACTGGTTCTAAGAACAGTTCCAAAAACTTTGTGAGTACACAAGTGGTGGTTATGGACTTGCTATATTGTCCACAAGACTCTTCAATGGTGATTGTGCACCTGCACAGTCGGAGCAGATGGCTGCTGGCCATCTATACAAGGACTACAGTGGGTCTACACCTTTGATGATCCATCAATACCATTATTTCTACAAGGACTGCAGTGGGTCTACACCTCTGATGACCCAACAATACCATTATTTCTACAAGGACTGCAGTGGGTCTCCACCTCTGGTGGGCCACCAATACCTCAATCTCTACCAGGACTGCAGTGGGTCTGCACCTCTGATGGCCCACCAATACTGTAATCTCTACCAGGACTACAGTGGGTCTACTCAGTGATTACCTACCTATCAATATTCTTCAAGCCTTCGAATGACTCTGGTGTGGGTTTGCTCTCTTGCGGCCCATTACCTGTCTGCATGTCAAGAGTCAGCACTGTCTTTCCGTTGGAAGGACGACACTACTTCTTCAAGACTGCATGGAAATCCACTACTTCCATGTGCATTTTGTTTTACTGCTCAGACTTTGAGAAAAACACTGCAATTTTCCTGTGATGAATGATCAGGACTGTCTTTATGGACTGTGAGAAAATTTTAGCTTTTGACCAACACTGTATCAATAAGTGTGTGCATTTGATATCTTTGTTATTGTAATTATGAAAAATTTTATCAAGTCATTATTGGTCACTGCCCAAAACAATTTGTAAAATTTTTGGTGGGGAGCCTGTGGGCTATGTAAGTAGGCTGTTTATGTTTTCTTATTTGCAACGTTACGTAGCGCTCTGTATGAAAATCACTGGCTGTGCTGTGTGCAGTCTGTGGCTAGTTTGCATTGTTGTCTGCGATTGTAGTATTGGGCAGCTGGATGTGAACAGCGTGTAGCGTTACGCAGTTGGAGTTGAGCCGCCAGCAGTGGTGGATGTGTGGAGAGATGGTGGAGTTTGGAAACTTGTAAGACTGTATGTCATGAACTGCTATATACATTATGACTTTTGAACACTATTGAGGTAAATACATTGTTTGTTCTCTATAAAAATCTTTCATTTGCTAACTATGCCTATCAGCAGTTAGTGCCTTCAGTAGTTTGAATCTTTTATTTAGCTGGCAGTAGTGGCGCTCGCTGTATTGCAGTAGCTTGAGTAACGAAGATTTTTTTGAGGTAAGTGATTTGTGAAAGGTATAGGTTAATGTTAGTCAGGACCATTCATTTGTAGGGATTTTTGAAAGTCAGATTGCGTTGCGCTAAAAATGTTGTGTGTCAGTTAAGCACAGTCACGTGTATAATTGTTCTAAGAGGACATTTCACCTACATTGACATTAAAGCATCTTTCAAACATATGATGTGACAGTAGAGCTGATGCTTTAAGAAATCTTCATTTTACTATGGCAAAAAATTATGAAGCATTACATTCCATTCATATCAAAGTAAGACAGTGATACAAGAAACATGTAGAGTTCATTAACGTCAAAACTAATGACTTACTTATTCATATGTTCAGTTGTAACGTAGCACAACATTTTATCACACATTAAGACTGTAATCAAAATTTTGCAAAAGTCAGATATTCTTTCAGATACGGTCAAAGTGATTGATCTAGTCAAGAAAGATTCAGAAGTATATGGCACAGACAGTGCATTTGAACAGTTGCTAGTTGAACCAAAATTAATGGCTCAAGATTTAGAATGTCAACCTGAATTCACCGAAACTGCTCGTCCACGTCCTCAAAAACGACATTTTAATTACAAAGCTGCTGATGAGCCCCTATTAGGCCTATTAGGCCCAAAAACAGAATTCAAATTTAAATTTTTATTTCTTGGTACTTGGCACAGCGATCTTACAATTAAATGAAAGATTCGATTTGTCAACAGAACACAACAACAGGTTTTCATTTTCGCACAGCATTGAAAGCCACAGTGAATTAGAGAGAGACAAAAGAAAAACGCAATGTCTCCACCTAGAATAAAAATTAAAAAATGAAAATAGATCACATATTGATGCAGAAGACCCCTTTAATGAGATGGAATTGCTCCCTTTATCTTTTGTAAAGAAAACTCAACTCCACTCAATGTGATAATTAAATTTTTTCGAATAATTTAATGATTATATTTCCAAATGTCTCAACATCTTTACGCATATATTTAATACTTCCTGTGGCATTAGAATAAAGCAAACGCCATTTTTCAAAACTGAAAATAATAAAGAACTGTTTATGATCAACTATGACCCAAGATAGACTGAAAAATTTCGACATCTTAAGTATCGAATCGAAAGTAAATTTCAAATCAGCCGGTTTCATTAAAAAATTTGCAGAATTAAAGTCCAGAAAAAATAAATTCCATGTTTGAAAATGAACCCAACTTCTTTTAGAATAAGTACTAAATAAAAAATGGAGCATAAAAATTTAATTTTGTGGGTTTTTTCCTTCGTTGGGGAAAGGGGGGGGGGGAGGGCAGGGGTAGGCTCATTTTTCGCACTCTGGTTTTAAGATGGTTCTTACTTCACCACTCGATACAGAAACATATCTGAAACTCAAGAAGGAATTAATGTGGAGAGTATCGGCGTCACAAGAAGAGAGACTGCAACAAGTACTAATACAAGAGGCTATAAAGGACAAGAAACCATCACAATCTCCGTCACTTGAGGAGCAAAGTCGACATATGCACGGTTCGAGACACACCGCTTCCTTTCTTGTGGAGCAGTAGATTGCCGGTTCAGGTGAAAGCTATCGTCATATCATAAATGGATATGTCGCTCGACCCCATAGCCCACCTGGCTTACCGTGTTCAAGCTGCATCTGTGTCTTACTTCCTTTTCTGATCCGGCGACGACATGTAACGGTGCTTCGATGGGAACCAGACCCGAACATGACACTCTATTGCATAACGTCGAGGCTTTGAACAAGCAGATGAATGACAGCCTCTTGAGCAAGGTCGAAGCCCGCATTAAACAGAGAAGGGAGCTGCTCGCCGGCTGGAACGTTAGAGGACAGACACGACGGAGATCATGGAGTCACTTGTCGTCAAACGCAACCTCTTCTGGCGGCTCAGTGTCAGCGAGTGTATGATGGTGTCACCAGCAATTTGGAGACCAGGCACACAAATGTAGTCTGCCTTGGGCTTTCATCAGCCATAAACGTCAGTCGGAGGTAGATGTAACAGGTCGTCCTCCGGTACACCTACATAACAGGTCGGAAGTTAGGACGTAAGTTTTTGATAGATCTCAGCATTCTTTGTGGGAAAAACTGCACAAGTAACTACCACTCCCAATGTTTCAACTGTCGGCCACTAACAGCTATTCTACTGCGACATACAGTGTGCAGCACTTGGATCTAGACCAGGGACAGAGGTGTAATTTGGCATGGAGCTTCATAGTTGCAGTCTTCTTGGTTTTCAAGCCATGTCAGTTCGAATAAAATCCTCGAGCTTTCAACAGCTATCTCCGCCATCAGTGTCAGGAGTAAAGCCACTGGCTGCCAGGGCTGGTTTTTTTTTCTTTATTGTGATTTCAATTCCGCATCCGGGGCTGGCTGGCAGCAGCATAGGTGTTGCTCTTCAGATGAGAGGACACTTAAAACAATAAAAAGGAAAAACAAGGGTGAACGTAGACATAAATAAGGGGTAACATAATGGGAGAAAGCATACAAAGAGAAAGGGTGACTGTAAAATGGAGATTGAAAATAAAAATATTTTATAGAAAAAAAACACACACGGTGAGTATTAAAAGACACAAGTCCAAATACGACAGGAGCACAACAAGTCACAGAACAATTAAAACAGCCATACGATGGGCAGCGGAGCATGGAAAGACCATGCACAACAAAACTTTATACAAGTCGAGCACGTGATTAAAAAGCACACCATCTGGTGACACTGTAGAAATGCACCAAAATGAACAATGATGCAGCACACTTGATGATGAATAAAATACTTGGAGGATCTGCCATTGTGGATATGGCAAGTACAGAGGATTCCTACATCAGGGTGAGAGTCGAGTTCAGCCAGCACCTCATCCCCTGTGATCACCGGGCTGAGCTTGATGATCACAGCAGTGTAAGTTGGGGCGACAGGGAGGCTGGGGTTGGTGAGAAGAGAAAGAGGAGGGGAGGGGTGTTAGGGATGCATGGGGGCCACATATGATACACAGGAGTTTATGGAGAAGGTCTGTATGAAATAAGGTGAGGGGGATTTAATACGGACTGTCACTGAGGGGAATCAGTTGGAAGAAGGAGATACTTTTGTATCTCCATGGTGAGGGTACAGGCGTTGAGGAACTTGGGGTCTGGGCTCGGGAGGACAAAGGTGTAGAGGGTGGGAGCAAGGGCATGGGTGACAAGAAGAGGAGTGGTATGCATGGAGACGATGGTGGGAGGGGGCAGTGATTTTTTGTTGGAAGTGGAGGGAGCAGAGTCGGCATTAGAGCGCTCCTGAGGTTTTTTGGTGAGGGTAGCCTGGGAGGAAGGAAGAGGGACAGGGAGGAGAAGGAGGTGGCAGGCGACAGATCCTTCAGGTGTGGCAGAGGTGAGAGGAGGTGCAGAGGGTTCTGAGTGGTGGCCTTGGCGGCGGCGTGCACCGGGTGGCGACGGTGGCAGCGTCGGCGACGAGAAACAAGCGGTGCTGGCCGCGGCGGAGAGCACCTGGTGGCGGCGCCGGCCGGCAGACGGACGGCAGCTGTAGACGGTGTCAGTAGGCTGTATAGATTTTTTTTATTGGTAACGCTACGTAGCGCTCTGTATGAAAATCACTGGCTGTGCTGTGTGCAGTCTGTGGCTGGTTAGCATTGTTATTGGCTATTGTAGTGTTGGGCAGTTGGCTGTTAACAGCGCGTAGCGTTGCGGAGTTGGAGGTGAGCCCCCAGCAGTGGTGGATGTGGGGAGAGAGATAGCGGAGATTTGAGAGCGGATGATCTGGACGTGTGTCCCTCAGAGACAGTAAATGTGTAAGACTGGATGTCATGAACTGATATATTATGACTTTTGAACACTGTTAAGGTAAAGACATTGCTTGTTCTTTATCAAAATCTTTCATTTGCTAACTATGCCTATCAGTAGTTAGTGCCTTCAGTAGTTAGAATCTTTTATTTAGCTGGCAGTATTGGCGCTCGCTGTATTGCAGTAGTTTGAGTAACGAAGATTTTTGTGAGGTAAGTGATTCATGAAAGGTATAGGTTATTGTTAGTCGTGGCCATTCTTTTGTAGGGGTTATTAAAAGACAGATTGTGTTGCGCTAAAAATATTGTGAGTCAGTTTAGTGTTGATCAGAATAGGTAAAGAGCGAAATGTCCGAGTACGTTCAGTTCTGCTCAGCTGTTTGAAAATCAAATAATGTAAAAGGTTTATCAGCACAGTAATTCGTTAAGTTTTCTAAGGGGACGTTTCATATGGCGACCCTAAGCTGAGGATACCTCACTGGAATCTTCTGATTTTTTCTTGTAGTTTGTGTAATTAGTGTAGCTTTTGTTTATTGCTAGCGCATAATTGTGGAGAGAATCTCCTTTGTAGGTGCAGTCTTTCGTTGTTGTACAGTAAAACAGTTGTGGCATGCATGTACATTTGCACCAAGTGTTTCGCAGCTGCGCTTGCGATTAACTACATATTATTCTCAGTGCTATGTTAATGGGTTTTCTTATTTTTGCTCTTCAAATTGTGCTTTTCTGTGTTATCGTGTGAAATATTGTGACAATTATGGCGTGTGAAAAACGTAATACTACGCTCCAAAGTAAACTGAGAAATGACAGTGAAGACGAAAGCAGTGTGTTAGCGCCACCGTGTAGTGAATTAACTAATGTTCAACATAGTAATTTGGTAATTGTGGATAGGGAAATGGAGCGGGCGGCAAACAATGGTGCGGACAGTGAAACAATTAGTGAACAGTGAAGCATTATAGATCTAACGGTCCGCAACATCTCGCCTCAGGAATCGGGAATGAAATGACACAATCTTGCAAATACTGCAGACTCAGGTTTTGGGTCCTCACCCCTTTCTCAAATAAGTCAAGACACATTTTCTGATCGTCAAACTGTGAATGTTGCCGGTGCAAATTCACTGCCGAAAAGCACTGAGGAACATGTTTCAGACACCAGTGCATTGTTATTACAATTAATACAACAAATAGGACAAAAACTTCAAAAGTTAGACACAATGGAACAAAATCTTCAAAAGTTAGTCACGATGGAACAAAATCAGAGACAATCACAGCAAAAGCTTCAAAAGTTAGACACAATGGAACAAAATCTTCGATAGTTAGACACAGTGGAACAAAATCTTCAAAAGTTAGACTCAATGGAACAAACGCTTGAACAAACACGTGAAGATTTAACTGCAGAGTTACTTAAAATCGAATATAAATGTCGAAAAGTCTGTAATGAAGTAAAAACACAAATTTGTGAGCATTTTCAACCTACTTTTTCGCCTCATGAAAATGCATTACAGAATCACGAAGCAGCCATAAAAGAACTACAAACTATTATTCATAAAAATCACGACACGTTGCAAGCTAAAATTGACTCAGTTGCATCTACCAATTCAGTTATGCAACTTGCAAAACTCAGGAAAACTTAAAGAACACAGTAGATACGATTTCAACACAAATGGACACTCTGAAACTTGGTTCAGAAAAACGCACTGAGGAAATCAGTTCACTATCAGAGAAAGTAGCCGAACTTTCGGATCAGTTCACTAACTTATCTACAAAGATAGATGATGATCTGAATGACACAAGACCCGAAGCCTTCACTGACACTGAAGAATACGAACAAATTAGGAAATTCAAAAAAAATCGGAATCAAATCAAAGAGAAATCCGGGAAGTACAAGAGCAGTTGATGCAGGTAATACAAGAATTACATATTTCAGAGGACACTCGCGCTCCAACACGGGAAGAGGGACTTAGAAATACGGAACAACCACAAAAAAATAACGCAGGGCATTTCAGAAATTATGAAAGAAATTGGCAAGGCGCACCGAATTTTGAGATGAAACCGCCGAAACGACGTAACAATGACCGACATGTGACTCGCTGACATGATGATTTTGACTATCCACAAGCGTGGCTTCATCAATTCTCTCATTGTTTTCCTCCCAACTGGTCATTAGAACACAGATTAGAATTTATGTGTGGCTATTTAGAGAATGAACCAGCTGTAAGAATAAGATTGGTCATTCACGTTTGTCACAGTGAAGGAGAATTTTATAATGCCTTCCTCTCAGCATATAGGTCTCAAGCTACACAAGACCGAGTAAAACATAGCATCATAATTATGAAACATTTCGAACAATCTTAATTTTCCAGTCTTGTGAAATATTTCGAAGACATGTTACATAAGAATCATTATCTTTCAAACCCACACCGCCCCCCAGAACTCACCCGCATTTGCTTAATCAAATTGCCTGAACATTTACGACATATTATTTTAGCAGGACGTTCCAAAGACGACATTGAAGCTTTTCAGGGACTGTTACAAGAATTGGAAATCGACACTGACAATCGCGGGACACGAAAACAGGAACACAACAATTACAGGTTACATCCGTCACAATTCCCCAATGAAAGAAATATAACTGGACACGACAAGGCTATTCCTACAACACAAATCGTGATCAAAACAGACATCACCCGTATGACAACCGTTGGCAGAATAATAGTTACAGAGAAAGATCGCACTTCCGTAGTAATGAATATGACAGAGATAGCCATAGAAACAGACAATATGGGAACCCAAACAATTATTATCAAGGGAGACAGAATAACTTCAGACGCAACAGTTCAGCGCGCAGTTACGACTTAGGGAGAAGTTTTCCACCATGTGACCGACAAGAAATTAATTATAGAAATTACCGACATGTCGACAGACGATATAATCGTAACGACAGACCTGAATTGCATCAGAACTGGCGGTATTCAAACAGGGCAGGGCCCTCTCGACAAGGTGAATTTGTAGAAGTTAGGTCTCCTAAACCCAATAACGACGCACACCAACAAAGAGACAGACAATGACTCGCACCGCAGGCAGCCACGTGCGCCAGCTGGCTTAGCGAAAAATAACATAGACGCTAACCTCGAGAAAAATTTTAGCATTCCTTACCGACGTATACAACATGATAATTACTTTGAAGTTGAAACTCTTCGCACTAGAAAGGGTAACCACATTTCACATGTAAAACCGTTTATTGAAAGATAATCTGCTTTTTAACTTTGTCTTTGCCATAAAACTTTTCACTTAACGTTACTAGTACTCTTTGTTACACTTAGAAACTGTTAACATGCAACTATGTTTTAAAATTTACTATCCAGTCTAGAACCGAGGGAACATATTTAGACAATAATTACGAATGTATTGTTATAGTGTACAGACGACACAGTGTTATTGTGTGTGTACATTCTTACTTGTTAGTTGCACGATTACGTAACGACTATAAGGCTTACATACTTAGAACATATACCAGTACTACTAATGAAATATTACTGCAACATCTTGGTTTACCTGAAAATACATTATGGACTTAAAGTGCTTTCTGAGATATACCAGATGACACAGTGGTTAGTTTATTTGACAGCTACACGACTATATCACGACGCTACTAATGTGTGACACAGTTTACACGGTTGCTTTTGCGGTGTATCTGTTTTATATCTGCACAGTTTTTCTGAATTCTTCAGGAAAGGTATACATGTTTTAGTAGTAACTTTTGTGGTATAGCTACAATGAGACAGCCATTTCTGTAGCACAACAATACGTTACAGTACAGTACTTACTTCATCACGGCAATAAGCGTAACAACTACGATGTCTATGCGCATAGCAATTCACTTTGTTTATTACGAGGTAAGTACATTGACGTCTACAGAACTTTGCTTACACACGACGATAATTAGGACACTTGGCACATTTTTTACCCTTAAGTAATGACAGAGATTGTCTTACAACAAGACGCACAGTTTAGCGCTACAGTACACGTATTTGAGTGACTGATTTTGTACTTAAAACATTTATGTTTAAAGATTTTTGATTTACAATGATACAAAGGTTTTCCATGATACATTTCATTCCATTGCTGTAATCTGTAACACCTGAGGATATAATCACATTAATCCTCAGGGGGTACACGCTTACTTTGTGTACCATGCGTTTGGCAAGCACAAGGAGCCCTAGCTAATATGGTATTTGCTTATACAACTTTACACATCGGTACCATATTTCTCTAACACAGAATTACACAGCTATCTGATTATTTAACAGAGAAACAAAAATTTTTTACTACGTCAGTGACACATGTTTACGCAATTACACAGTTGGATAACTTCACACTTATGAAATTGTATTTTGTCTGTACTTTGTGAACTGTTCATATTTTGTTGGAACCATTATGATACTATGAGAGCTTTGAATGATGTATTTGGTATGGGATAATGATTTTCAAAGTACGTTTGAGGTAGATGACACTATTGAAATGAGCATAGAATTCTTTTTAGGTTTTGACATTATTGCAGAAAGGTACGACGTTTTTGAGATTTGACTGAGGTGTTATGATGTTATTTTTATGATGATGATTTGTATCATGCTGTTGAGGTATGTTTACGATCAATAAGCTGATGCTATATGAGGAATTTGATTATGCTACATATTTATTATGATGAAATATTGAAGAAATGTCGACAAATATGTATATGTGTAATAAGGTAAGGAGTAATGAGTAGTGGTTATGGACACTAATTTGTGAAAAAGGATGTTGGAAACCAAGAATCGTAATTTAATAGTTATGAAATGTGTGTAAATGCGTGAATGTATCACAATGCCGACGAATATTTTTTGGACACTGTTATATTTACAGGATTTTGTTTCTACACATTTGTAACGCAAATTCTCCACCTGTGAAATTTTTATATGAGACCATCACTGTAGTGCAAACAGGTGTCGTAAACATTTCGGTAAGAAAGCTAAGTGACCTTGATGTAATGCGCTGTAGGCGCCAAGCTATGCAACAGTCGCCTGGAAAAAAAGGCTGTGCCTTTCAGAGGCACAACAAAGAAAAGGAGAGGCCATTAACCTCGCTATTGACATTCCTTTCTAGAAAGCATCGCAAATACGACACGCTCATTACTTGGAGAAAGATACTTACATCTGCACACCTGATTATGACAAGCATCTTTCTATGAGAGTTGCGAGAATTTCTACTAACTTATGAAATGCCACATGACTATTGAATGATATTTTTATGCTTTACTTTGTAGATAGTTGCTTATTTCATTTGATATCTGGTTTCCAGCAGTGTTGCAGCATTCGTTTTACAAAATAAAATTAAATGCATTTGCTAATGTGAACACTTTCTGTCAACAGATCTATTAAATAATAATTTTATGATCCATATTCTTCAAAAAAGGAGCACTTGGAAAGGAAAGAACAATAAGAAGGGACTAATAACAGTAACTGCATACATAATTTTCTTTTCAAGTATTTGGTAATACTTTTTTGTTGAATAAGTTGTGGTGCACCACTTTAATTACATAGACATTAAGATGTGAATAGACATTTCCCTTATCTGCATTGTTGTCTTTAGTGTACTATATTTTTGCTTGTGGGTTTGTCATGATTAGATATAAGTTATTGCATTTGCTGCTGCTGTTTGCCAGGCATGGTGTTACTGAATTTCACTTTTTATTACTCTGTTAAGCCAGTTTTACTACTGATTTATTTTTCTTGTTTGCTGCACAGTGCCTTATATTAGTTGTAATATTGCAATTGCTTTGCTAATTTAGATTTACTGCTGCTAGCTTTGCCAATTTGTATTTTTTGTCATTGCTGTTTGTGTTAATTTGATGTGTGTTGTTACATTGCCTCGTCCCTTAGTTTAGCACTTGAGCTTAGTAGATTTAAGTTAGCTTAAGAGGGGGTAGACTATATAAGAAACTAACTATGAAGAATAGGGAAAGAATGCATTGAGAAGTTATATGGAAAAGATTTGGGCAAAAAATGAGTATTGTACAATGAGAAATATTTATTTAATAGGGTTTGATAGGATATTTTTTTTTTTTTTTTTTTTTTTTGCAGGAGCAAACGTTGAAATAAGAGGAAAGATCTATGGAATGAAGTTTCGGGTTGGACTGCAGTACCAAATGTTACACTGAAAACGAACCCTGTCCTTTCCTTTTGTATTATTCCTCTAGGTGTTTGTGTACCCTTGTCTATTTGTGTTTTTCCTGTCTTTATGTGTTTAGCTAATAAGATTTATGTCATAGAATTTTTCTAGTACTAAGTTACATTCACTATGATGAGGAATACTGTTATCCTCAAATATAATTTGCAATAATAATATGTTATTTACTGTGTAAAGATGTTTAGACATTATTAATTCTGTTCTGTTTCAATGCTCATGTGGGAAATTAATGTTTCGAAAACTATTCTCATTATTTTATATATTTACTTGTGTCATAATTCCTGTAACACTGATGTATATGTTTATTTCTATTCTTTTGTGAAGCCTGTGTTTATACAAATGTTATCTGTACTGTTATGTTCTTTATTGATGTATTTTGTACCATTGTAATTGTTTCCTTATGTTGTAAATGTATATTTGTATAGACACCAGTTCTTCAAATTAAGTATCATTTCACTACACACTTTTCTGTTGGTCATAATATGTGCACAGTATGTGAGAAGTTGGGTCTGTTAGAGCTTGCACGTGTGTTAATAATTCAGCAAGGGACTGGTTATCAGCATTACTGGTTCTAAGGACGTTTCAAAAAAAATTTTTTGGGAGTGCACAAGTGGTGGTTCATGGACTTGCTATATTGTCTGCAAGACTCTTCAATGGTGATTATCCACCTGCACAGTCGGAACAGATGGCTGCTGGCCGTCTCTACAAGGACAACAGTGGCTCTGCACCTTTGATGGCCCACCAGTACCATTATCTATACAAGGACTGCAGTGGGTCTGTACCTCTGGTGGCCCACCAATACCGTAACCTCTACCAGGACTACAGTGGGTCTGCTCTGTGATGACCTACCTACCAATATTCGTCAAAACTTCGACTGACTCTGTGGCAGGTTTGCTCTGTTGTGGCCCATTACCTGTCTGCATGTCAAGAGTCAGCACTGTCTTTCCGTTGGAAGGACAACAATACTTCTTCAAGACTGCATGGAAATCCACTACTTCCATGTGCATTTTCTTTTACTGCTCAGACTTTGAGAAAAAAAATTTAATTTTACTGTGATGCATGATCAGGACTGTCTTTATGGACTGTGAGAAAATTTTAGCTCTTGACCAACATTATATCAATAAGTGTGTGCATTTGATATCTTTGTTATTGCAATTATAATTTTTTTTAATCTGTATTGGCCATGGCCCAAAACTATTTGTAAAAATTTTTTTGGGAAGCATGGGGGCTATGTAAGTAGGCTGTATAGATTTTTTTATTGGTAACGCCACGTAGCGCTCTTTATGAAAATCATTGACTGTGCTGTGTGCAGTCTGTGGCTGGTTTGCATTGTTGTTGGCTATTGTAGTGTTGCGCAGTTGGAGGTGAGCCTCCAGCAGTGGTGGATGTGGGTAGAGAGATAGCGGAGTTTTGAGAACGGATGATCTGGACGTGTGTCCATCAGAGACAGTAAATTTGTAAGACTGGATGTCATGAACTGATATATTATGACTTTTGAACACTGTTAAGGTAAAGACATTGCTTGTTCTTTATCAAAATCTTTCATTTGCTAACTATGCCTATCAGTAGTTAGAATCTTTTATTTAGCTGGCAATATTGGCGCACGCTGTATTGCAGTAGTTTGGGTAACGAAGATTTTTGTGAGGTAAGTCATTCATGAAAGGTATAGGTTATTGTTAGTCAGGGCCATTCTTTTGTGGGGATTTTTGAAAGTCAGACTGCGTTGCGCTAAAAATATTGTGTGTCAGTTTAGTGTTGATCAGAATAAGTAAAGAGAGTAATGTCCGAGTACGTTCAGTTTTGCTCAGCTGTTTCAAAAGTAAATAATGTAAGAGGTTTATCAGCACAGTCCTTCATTAATTTTTCTAAGGGGAACTTTTCAAAGTACATCGGCAAAACTCGCCTGTCCGTTCCAGCAGAACTGCGCAAATAAGTATTTCCTACCCTCCACGATTTATGTCATCCCGGAGTAATGGCGACGACGAAGCTCGTATCTAATTGTTACCTGTGACGTGGGATACAAAAGGACTGCCGTCAATGAATTGTTTGTGCAGCTAAGTTTCACGTCATGTCCACACTCCAGTAGGAAAATTCCTGGTGACACGTCAGAGGTTCGCCCACATACATATGAATGTCGTGGGACCGTTACCACCGTAAGAAGGTCCAACAATATTTGCTAAATATTGTTGCTAGTTTCACACACTGGCCGGGAGCTATCCCTATAGATAAAATATCCACCGAGACGCTAGCTGTCGCGTTTACATCTAACTGGGTCACTCGTTTTTGACGTCTGTTGCATATAACAGCTGACAGAAGACACCAGTTCGATTCTGTTTACACAACTGAGCAAGTTTTGCGGCGCATCACATCACGTAACAACGAGTTATCATGCAGCCAGTCATGGCAATGCAAATGCAGCATTCTTCATGAAGATCGCTTCCATTTACTTAAAAATTAGCTGTCCCACAATTTATATGGATTCAATACTTTGGAAAACACCCTGTTTACAAAAATCACGCACAAATATCTCAGTCCCAATACCAGCACTGTGAGCCCGCATTTCACAGAGGATACGCTGCAGCCACTGCTAGCAGCTACAGCCTTCTGAATATATCCCTCCACAGAAACGGCGAGCAGTTTTGTCATTGATAGATATGTTAACATAAAATACGTTTTCAATAACAAACTTACTCGAATCTGTGTCTGAATATGTGGGAGAGAAAGATCTTCTTTTTAGGACCTTTTGGTAACCGTTTTATTTTTGTCTTTGTGTTTCACTTGTTATGGTTGACATCCTTTCTTGCCGCACTTCTTCCTGGTTTCACATTGTTTCCTTTGCTAACCTGCTTGTTTGGTTTTCTTCTTACGTTTTTCGTCAGCTCTCTTCTTTCTTGTATATACAAGCTCCGATCTGTAAGGATACGATGTTATTAACTCTGCCATTAGAGACTTAAGTTTTAAGCTTGTAGTCTTTTGTTGAGGCCTTGGAATGAATGGAGTGCCCCTTGTTAAACAGTAACTTTAAATTTCTTTAACGAAAGAATTTCGAATGGACCTATTTCTCTAAATCCTTGAGATGTGGAAAAATACCTCGGTGAAATTCTTTGATATGCTGACAAATGAACACATAGTTATTAACAGTGAGAGATAATCCACAACAAGTGTGCAACACAAGGATACATTGTAAGTGCATAGGCTCCAAATTCCAACAGAACAGAGCTTTTGCATGAACTGGAAACCATCTCATTGCTCACTGGTGAAAGTAACCACTGAAACAGAGAAGTGTACATGCATAACCATAAACTTATACTTGTAATGTAAACTATAAACTTATACTTGCAACTCGTATATTTGCAGATTTATTTTGCTAGATATTAAGTAGGCGTACACTGCTTGTATGCGACTTTTCGTAACAAATTTTTTGAACTGTGGCTTTTCCCCTTATGTCTGTTTTTGGAACAGATAGATTTTTTTCTGTGTGTCATTTTTGTCATAGCTCGATGTTTCTTATCTGAGTTGTGACTTACCTGGATTTTCCTAATATATAGATGTTTCGCATATCTCAGTCATAACCAAATGCCGATTTTTTTCCCCATATGTGAACTTTTACCTTGCCTTGAATGTCCAGGACTCAACGTACGCGGTGGGAGTAAACATACAGGGGTAGAAGTCAGCATATTGCGTGGCAGTCAACATGTCGGACAGCAGTCAATGTACAGGGTGAGAAACAATGTATGTGGTGGGGGTAGAGTGAGGGAGTGGGGGAGGGAAGTCAAATATGGGGCAAAAGGCAAAGAACAGGATATCCATGAAATATTTTCCAAAATCTGGGGTTTTTTGTAAAGTAGTGTCTTTGCACAGACCTTGGGTTTTGCCCAAATCTGTGGGCTTGATAAACATCTGGATTTGTGAAACATCTGCATTTGGGCAAATCTTCGTTTTTTTCCCGAGGCGTGGATTTTCTTCAACCTCAGATTTTTTTCCATGCCTATGGTTTTCCCCAAGCCTTGGGTTTTCTCCAGACAACAGGTTATGCTAAAAATTCAGGTTTTACCCAAACTTTGTGTGCCGATTGGTTTCCTCCTTTGGCAATTTACATTTCGCCCCGCTGCAGTTCTACCGCAGATTCTCTGTGTTCCACGGTGTGTTGGTTTTGCATAGGTGAGCAAGTGACGGTGCGGTGGCGCTAGCGGCATCAAAGGTCAGAGCGTGGAGTAATGAAAGTTAGGCCGGGCTCCCAGTGCTCGATTGCTTGCGTTCACGACTGCAGCTTTGCATGGGGACACCGCACGACGAGGCAGAGCTATGTCGGCCAGGGTCGTGGCTGCAGATGGCAAGTGTTTCTCTTGGCGTTAAGCTCTGCAAAGGTGTTCAAATAAGTCTGTGGTTTAGATCTGCATTGCTGTTCATCGTTTCCGTTATTAGTTGGATTCATTCAGGATACTGGAGAGAGTAATTCGTAGCCAAGATTTGTTGTCAGGTTCGGCTGATCACTTCCGTTGCCTTTCTTCATGTTTGTGGCCGGTTTCGGTTAAGTGGTGCATAGCGCCGTTGTAACGTTTATTCCTACCTTAAGAAGACAACGCAGATAGGCCACGTCGGCGATAAAAAGCTGTGTAGTGTTGCCACGGTGATGGACTACGAGAACTAAGACAGTTACATTGGTTCCTTAGCTTCTTGGTGGTGTTAGTAAAGTGCCGCTAATGACTAAGAATTGTTAACGTTATTCTTCGACTGTATACGACGTCTTGATTTCCTTGTCTTGTTTTATGGTGCGGTCGTTGTGAGTTACCGCAAGGACTGGTTCCGACAACAGCTGTGCTTGATAATCGTCCTGTTGCTAGCGAGAACTACAAAGGCATGTCCACCGTAGTAAAGTAATGAAAACGACCGTTACGGAGTACCTGTCACCATTATAGAGGCGCTGCGTTTGATTCTCCTTGTCTTGTTGTGGTGTGGTAAGGTCGTTGTGAAATGTTGTAAGGATTGCCTCCGACTGCAACGTTGGTGGGAAAAATTTCATTACTGGGGACTGAGTGTTAGCACATGGACCCGTCGTAGGAGGCTAACAGAAAGGATCGTTATTCAGCACTGATACTATTATATGAATGTGTGGCGTCCGTTCTTTCGGACAAGTCCGAAAGACACCACCCAGAATCGGCAGCTGTTATACGTTATATGTAAATTGAAGGTGGAGAGGCGGAGAAAGTAAACGGAGGTGATCACTGTCAGTTGTATCGGGACATTATGTGGAATCAGCGGCGACGAGTGAAAATGTCGGAGTGGGATTCGAACCCGGGATCTCCTGCTTACTTGGCAGGGGATCAATACTTCGCACACTGTTGAAGAATAACGCTAAAAATTCGCAGTCATTAGCGCACTTTAGTAACGCCAACAAGAAGCTAAGGAACCAACGTAATTGTCTTAGCCAGTCAACGTGGCAACATGACACAGCCTCTTACCGTCGGCATGGTGGAACGGAGTTGTCATCCTAAGGTAGACATAAATGATACGATACTGTGGGATTTTAGAGTCTATGCCTTCCTGGTGTGTGAATATCTTTGGTGCTGTTATGGGCAACAACGGATGCTATGATTTATTTTATACAGTGTATTGAGTTTTGGGTGTGTAATTCATGTAGCCTGCTTAATGTAATAACAAATTGTTCCAATCAGAAACCGCCCGCAAATAACTCTAACAGGTACTATTGACAATGCGTCAACGCACGTACCTAGTAAGCTGGAGATAGCGTGTACGAATCCCGGTCCGATAACATTTTCATTCGTCGCCGCTGATTTCGCGTAATGTACCGATGCAACTGACAGCAGTGATCCCCTCCCTTTCGTTTATTCCTCTCTCCGCCCTCAATTTATATACAGTATACTTTTCTTGGCTGTAGCGATTCTGTATCGTCCGTATCTGGCTGCTGCAGTTGCTGTAACCCAAAAAGGAGAGGTACTGGTGGTATGTAGCGTGTGTACCTTGCGTTTCTTAAAAACTAAAGCTTGGACTTTGGAGAGTTAAGATGTTCCTTTACTGTGTTATGTAGTCAGTGTCCTGGTAGCGCAGGGAGTTGTGTGGTCAGGGCTTTTATGGTAATGTTCCACTGACTTGCCTCTGAGGTTTTTACATTGCCCTTCGATGCGGTTGTATTGCTGAGTGTGTTCTTTGGCGGAGCAATAGTAAAGTGGTGCACCGCCGTACCCCTTAGTAAATTTTAATCGTGCTTTACAACAAATGATGAACTGGGCGTGGTTTCACGGGCTTATTTCACATTGTTTTGCGCAGCGCCTTTGTGTCCGCGCAGTTACATCCTGGCCATTGTTCAGCATAGTGGTCATCAAGCTTGGCCAGTACTAAATTTAGTATAGAAAGTTTTAAAAGCCTTGTTGCTAAGCCCTTTTAGCCTATTCCGTTTGAATGCAGTAATCATATGCTTGGCCAGTACAAAGATTTTTAGCATAGTAAGTTTTAACAGCCTTTTTGATATAGCTGGGCCCTGTTAGCTTAATTTAGTAATCATGCACTTAGCCACTCTTAGGTTTAAAGAACCTTGTGACTAAGGTTTGACTCCGTTTGACCTACCATTTATGTGTCTCATCGTTAAAACCTTATCCTAGAAGTTGAAGTTGTTTACCGCCCTTTTTCTGTGGTATTTATGCTTACTGTGAGGCTATGTAATTGAGCTTCAGGCATGGGCCGCGCCCATTAGAGCAAGAAGGGCTACTAAAAATTTAAATGTTCATTGGAAGCTTAAGTTGTTCGTGGTAAGTTACTTCCAGGACGAAGGTAGTGATTGTGGTCTTAGCTTCAGGGATCCTGCCACAGTAAGTTGCACGTCTGGCGTGAGTTAGTCTCACTAACCTATCTTGTGGAGGCTCTCCCACATATTAAACACCTGTCGCCTGCTGTATGACAGGAAGTGAAGGCCATCTGACGTGATGCTCTGGATCTTAGCCAGCCCCTCCAGTTGGCTTTGTGTTTAATTGTTGAAACCCATTTAAAGCAATTAGACTGATTCTATTTTAGCCTCGACACTTAATAACCCACCCCTCAAGTCCTATGATACCCCCAACACTTGGGTATGGCCCACACAATGGATTTGGCCCAAATGATGGGTTTTGCCCAAAACACGTGATTGGGTTGTTCGCAAACCATGGTATTTGGCCAACTACTGGGTTTTCCCAATTATTGAGCTTCAAACAAATTTGGGTTTTGTCCTAATTTGGGTTTTTCCACATTAATTTATGCCAACTTGGATTTCGAAGTTTGTACATACTTCTGATTTACCCATACTTTTATTCCCAATAACTGGGTTATATCCAAATGCATGATTTGCTCAAACATGGACCTTTTCACGTATAGGAGTACATGGACTTTACCCTGATCTCTTTTTCCCCAAAATTAATTTTGCACAAATATTTATGCTTGATGAGGGATTGTGAACTTCGCTCTTCCCACATCTGGCTTCCTCATAGTCACATATTTTCCAGTTCTGCTTTTTTCAGATCTGCTTCTTTTCCAAATCTACATTTTTCATCTATCTGCGTTTTCCCCATAATTTTCCCAAATCTCGTTGTCTCATGTAGGAATTTTTCTCATGTCTTTTTACTGTATATTTTACCCAAAACTACAGTTTTCTGTATCTGTAATTTTCAGTATATGTTATTGCATACTTAAAATAATTCTTTCCTTGTTCCATCTCAGTTGCACATTTTTAATTGGATTACATGTTTGGTTCACGCTGGATCATCTTCAGATCTAAGTATTTGCGTCAGCAACCCTTCAGATGATATGTGGCTCTTACTAGTCAAGATTTGTTGATGGCGCAACTATGTATGTCCAGAATGATCGAAATATGTAATATAATTTAAAATGTGCAACTGAGATGGAACACTAAATCAGAACTCTCTTAATTATGTAATCACCTGCTGAATCTCCAAAGACAAATGTATTGACTATGTTGATTATTGTAGCAGTCTGTCATATCTCTCCTTTTGCTATATACATCTGCGTTTCTCCCATATCTAAATATTCTTCTTCTTCTTCTTCTTCTTCTTGCATTATGCCCTCTGTAGGAGTACAGGTAGCCCCTTCGTGGACTGAATTTTCCTCTTCTTCTCCCAGAATCTCTTCATTCTTTCTCTTCTTGTCCCCTGCACTTCTTCACAGATCTTCAGTTTCCGTTTCTCCTGTCGGCTCCACTGGTGACACTCTAATCTTTTCCTGTATTCTCCTCTGTCATTGATCTCTGGCATATTGGTCGGTGTATATTTCTTCCTCCAATTTTCCTTTCCTTCGACCTTGATCCTCAATTACAACCAGTCCTTCTGAAATTCAACAACCCACTTGGTTGCTGTCTTTCCCCTTGTCCTCCCTGTTGTTTCCCACATTCTTTGTCATTCTGTCCATACTCATCCTAACTATACGTCCAGCAGACCTTGCCCTTTTGAGTCTGATTTCCCTGGATATTGTTCTCATGTTCTGGTACGATTCTTCCCTAGGTCTTCGCATCCACCTCTCTCCACCTCTTTTGAAACCTAGTATTTTTCTCAGTATTTTTCTCTCTTCTTTCTCTTGTTCTGCCCCATTTCTTCCTAGTGTCACCATCTCGGCAGCATATAATACTGCATTCCTCACCGTTGCCTTGTAGTAGCTTATCTTTGCCTCTGTGGATATATTCTTTTTATTGTATATCTATCTCGTCATCCAGAAGGCTGACATCTTTATCCTCTCTGTTACTCCCTCCTTGCTCTTGTTCCTTCCTTTTATAAATTCTCCCAGGTATTTAAATTTGTCCACCATTTGCACAGTGCCTTCCGGTGTTCCCCAGTCTGCAGTAACATTTAATATCTTTGTCTTGTTATAGGCGATCCTCAGTCCCACATTTCTGGCTACCTTACTTAAGTTGTCGAGTTGTGTCTTTGCGTCTTCTTCCGTCTCACTTACTATTGCTATGTTGTCTGCAAAGGCTAGGCAGTCCACTTGAGCCCTGTTGTCCTTTTTGTCCCCCACATGTGTCTTTGGTATTCCCATTTCCTCTTTTATTGCTCTCCACTGCTTGATCATTTCGTCCAGTGCTATATTGAACAACAATGGTGACAATCCATCTCCCAGTTTAACACCAGTCTTGATCTCAAATTCTTCTGACAGTGCTCCTCTGAATCTCACCCTTGCTTTTGTCTGTCAGAATTTCTTTTATGAGTTCTTGTGTAGTTCCATCAAGTCCTAAGTTCTTCAGGATCCTAAAAAGTGTCTGTCTGGCGATGGAGTCATGCCTTTGTGAAGTCCACGAAGGTTATTACTGTCTTTTCGTTTTTTAAGGACCTACGTTGTATCAGTTGCTTCAGTATAAATATCTGTCCTATACAACCTCTTCCCTTCCTGAATCCCGCTTGGTAGTAGCCAATTGTACTTCCTACCTGTTCTGCTACTCTCTTGAGCAATTGTTTTGACAGCACCTTGTATCCGACCTCTAGTAGATATATTCCTCTGTAGGTGTTTGCATCTCTCTTGTCCCCCTTCTTATGTATTGTTACTACAATTGCATTCTTCCATCTTTCTGGCAACTTCTTCGTTCTCCAGATCTGGTGAATTATGTTGGTCATGTTGTCTATTGCTTTGTTGCCTCCCCACTTTATCATCTTGGCTGCTATACCATCTTCTCCAGTTGCCTTATTATTCTTTAGATCGCTTATGGCATGTGCGACTTCATCCCTGGTTGGAGGGCATGGCTCTCTGTCTTCTGTGTCAGTCTCCAGTTCCAGCTCTTCTTCAGGTGGTTCACAGTTCAGCAGGTCATGATAGTGCTCTGCAAAAATCCGACTGTTCTCCTTTGCACTAACAGCCAGCTATCGTTTCTTATCTCTTACAAACAGTGCTCTACCCTTGTATCCAATCAGACTCTTTTTGAATTTCCCGAAAAAGTGTCTACTGTTGTATTTACTGAAGTTGGTCTCAATCTCGTCCATTTCCTGCTTCATCTTCTGTCTTCTGGTCCATCTTTTTATTCGGGCCGCTTCCTTTCTTGCTCCTAAGAAAACTTCCCATTTTTCTGGGTCCTTCTTGCTGCTCCAGGCTTTAATACGAGTCTCTACCGCTTGCTCACATTCCTTGTTCCACCACCACTCCTTCCGTTTCTTTTCTTCCTTTCCCTGTTTCGCCATATTTTGCTTCATGTCGTCCCATTCATTGAATGACTCAATTCCTCCCTCATATCTGGATCGATTGTGTCTTAATGTGTCTCTGTCTACCTTTTGTTTTCTGTACTTCTATTCGTCTGTGGCAGTTTGTCCCTGTTTGGAATCCAAAGGCACTTATCTTGTGTAAGATAGTGATCAGATTCTATTCTGCGGGCTTGGTTTGCTTTACACATTTGTGAATCAAGCCAAATATATTATAAGAATCTGTCCCAAATCTGCATTTTGCACCTACGCGTGTTTCCATATTTCTATTACTCGCAAATACTTTCTTCATACACGTATTTTCACATTGCTTTGTGTTATCTACATTTATCCCATTTCTACATATTTACGTTCTTCCCATATTTGCGTTTTTCCCCACCGCATTTGCGTTTTTCCCCACCGCATTTGCGTTTTTCCCCACCGCATTTGCGTTTTTCCCCACCGCATTTGCGTCCCCCCCCCCCCCCCACATTTGCACAACCGATCCCTTCTTCTACTAAAGTTCTACCACAAATTTCTCTTCTCCCGTAACTGCATTTCCCCCCCACCTCCGTAACTGCGTTTCCCCCCCACCTCCGTAACTGCGTTTCCCCCCCCCCACGTCCGTAACTGCGTTTCCCCCCCCCCCACGTCCGTAACTGCGTTTCCCCCCCCCACGTCCGTAACTGCGTTTCCCCCCCCATGTCCGTAACTGCGTTTCCCCCCCCCACGTCCGTAACTGCGTTTCCCCCCCCCACGTCCGTAACTGCGTTTCCCCCCCCCACGTCCGTAACTGCGTTTCCCCCCCCCACGTCCGTAACTGCGTTTCCCTCCCCCCACGTCCGTAACTGCGTTTCCCCCCCCCACGTCCGTAACTGCGTTTCCCCCCCCCCACGTCCGTAACTGCGTTTCCCCCCCCCCCCACGTCCGTAACTGCGTTTCCCCCCCCACGTCCGTAACTGCGTTTCCCCCCCCACGTCCGTAACTGCGTTTCCCCCCCCCACGTCCGTAACTGCGTTTCCCCACCCCCCCTCCGTAACTGCGTTTCTCCAATATTTGGTGACCCCTTGATACCTCAGTCTACGTCCTACCAACAGATCTCTCCTTCTAGTCAAGTCGTGCCACAAAGTTCTCTTCTCATATATTTGCGTTTTTCCCATCTTTGCCTTCTTCCCGTGTGTGTTTGCCTTCTTCCCGTGTGTGTTTGCCTTCTTCCCGTGTGTGTTTGCCTTCTTCCCGTGTGTGTTTGCCTTCTTCCCGTGTGTGTTTGCCTTCTTCCCGTGTGTGTTTGCCTTCTTCCCGTGTGTGTTTGCCTTCTTCCCGTGTGTGTTTGCCTTCTTCCCGTGTGTGTTTGCCTTCTTCCCGAGTATGTTTGCATTCTTCCCGTGTTCGCGCAAAAATGGGAAAGGTGCAATTATGGAAGAAAGGCAAATAGGGGAGAAAGGCAAATACGGGAGAAGAGAAATTTGTGGCACAACTTGACTAAAAGAAGGAATCGGTTGGTAGGACAGTCTGAAGCATCAAGGGTTCATGAAATGTGGGAGGAATCCAAGTGTGGGAGGAATCCAAGTGTGGGAGGAATCCAAGTGTGGGAGGAATCCAAGTGTGGGAGGAATCCAAGTGTGGGAGGAATCCAAGTGTGGGAGGAATCCAAGTGTGGGAGGAATCCAAGTGTGGGAGGAATCCAAGTGTGGGAGGAATCCAAGTGTGGGAGGAATCCAAGTGTGGGAGGAATCCAAGTGTGGGAGGAATCCAAGTGTGGGAGGAATCCAAGTGTGGGAGGAATCCAAGTGTGGGAGGAATCCAAGTGTGGGAGGAATCCAAGTGTGGGAGGAATCCAAGTGTGGGAGGAATCCAAGTGTGGGAGGAATCCAAGTGTGGGAGGAATCCAAGTGTGGGAGGAATCCAAGTGTGGGAGGAATCCAAGTGTGGGAGGAATCCAAGTGTGGGAGGAATCCAAGTGTGGGAGGAATCCAAGTGTGGGAGGAATCCAAGTGTGGGAGGAATCCAAGTGTGGGAGGAATCCAAGTGTGGGAGGAATCCAAGTGTGGGAGGAATCCAAGTGTGGGAGGAATCCAAGTGTGGGAGGAATCCAAGTGTGGGATGAATGCAATTTTAAGACGTGTATATTTCTATTGTCAGACCATAATTTATGGAAGATGTTTACATTCTATTAATAGGATTATGTAGGAATAATTAATTTGTCATGTTGGAAATAATTGTGTTAGCAGGGAATGTCTGCACCAAAGTATTGTTGACAAGAGACCACAAATTTATATAATTTTTTAAAAGGGCGGGAGAGACCGTGTATGGATACATTTTATGAAAGAGCGGAAATGACCGCGCATTGATAAATTTCTGTAATGGTAACAGGGATTGTCTGCACCAGAAAGCATTGTTGGCGGGAGAGACCGCACTTTAGCGTTCGTAGAAGCCAGTGGTAACCGAGATGTGAAGCGAGTTGGTAGCAGGTCTGAAGCGAGAGGTTGAGAGTAGTGTGCTTGCCAGCCACCAGCTATGATTTACAAGAGATTATAAACGGATGTACAGAGACATCAACTAACTATTAGCATAAGAGGAACTAATATTATTGAATTATTTTCTTTGCGAAACTCAAGACAACTGAAGACATGTTTGCACAATGTTAGTTGTAAGATTATTGTGAAAAGTAAGTCCCATTTGAAAGTTTGTAAAATCATTTCATTACCAGCAGTAAATATTTGAAGCGTTTTCAGAATATAATTAATTTCTGCCAGCAGTGTTGCATTACTGATTATAATCCATCCCGAAAACCATCAACGTAATACTTTGCAAAAATTTTATTGTTGTCGAGGAAACTGTAACTATGAATTACGTTACTTCAGTCAAATTAACTAAAGAATAACGTCAGCTTTGCTAATAAGGAATAACGTCAGCTTTGCTAATAAGGAATAACGTCAGCTTTGGTAATAAATACAGCCACTTACTATGACAGCCCACCAGCAGTTAATAGAGTATAGAAAACCAGAGTAAGTATATTCATGTCGCAGTTCGATGTAGCAGTCAGATGGTGATCCAGTAACAGTAAAAAAGATAAGGAACAGTTTTGGGTTATTGCAGATAACTACTGAGGGCCACGACGACGACACATTTTATGTTTCGTCGAAATAATCAGAAAATCATGTTTAATAAGCAGCAATTAAATTTGTATGCGAAGATTGAGAAATAGAATAAATTACAAATGGAGGATTTCATTTGTTATTATTAAGCAAGAGATAGAAATCCTAAGGGAACGTTACATAGGTCATCGTAAAAGGGAAGGTTATCATTAACAAAAGAGATATTGAGGAGACGTGAAGGTTTCATTTGGCGACATCCAATCGGTAAGACTCTTTAGTGAATCTACTGTGAAAATGAATATACTGACTCTGACGATTGTATGAATAAGATAGTGTTAAGTGGCGCAACGCTTATACTAAACTGTATACCTTTAATTCACAGCCCATCGGCAATTCTGTTTGCTCTATTGATTCTGCGTTGAAAAGTGTTTGTTCAGTGTTGAATCCACTTTAAACAGTGATATATTTTGTTGCGTGTGCTAATTATAGACAATGTCCCGCAGAATAATTACTCGTTCTCAAAGTGATATAAGTGTAGAAAATACTGACGAGAAATTCTTTTCAGAAATAGACAGAAATAATAAGTGTGAAAAACCCGATAGTGAAACGTTAGGTGAACAAACATTCGAGAGCAGTAATAATATGGATTCTATTGACGAACAATCTACTTCAGAGACGCCATCTTATGAGACATTAGTGCAAAATAATTTGTTTTTAAATACAACAGACGCTACACAGTCACAAATTACGCGTAGCAGACACAATAGTTTCAGTAACGAAACCACTACAATGCAGTCAAACAGTGTGACTCCATTACATGCCGAAACAGATTCAAACGTTACACAGCTACACAATCTCCGTAGCAGATACCACAGTTTTATTGACAAAAATTCCGAAACCACAGGAGAGGTGACATGATTACAATCGTGTGAGGATGTTCAAATGGACACAGATCCACAACCTTTAACAACGGATACAATTACACACAGAAGTCGATCCGAAACGAATCCAATAATGGCATTATTGCTACAAATGAGACAAGACATGAATCAAAACTTTAACAGAAGAGCACAAGAATCAGCAGACCTAAAAAAACGAAATAAAGGCAGAACGCACACACACAGATCAGAAATTAGACGAACTGTACCAAGATCTAAAACACGAAATCAAAGTAGAAATTCAAGCAGTCGCTGAAAAATCAAACCACGAATTACACGCCAAGATTCAAGAAATAACAGATAAACAAGAAGCATTCGCGGTAAGCATACGAAAAACAATGACAGAGAACTTTTCTAAACAAAACGCTCATATTGATGAACGTTTTAACAGTCACACAGAAAACTGTTTGATACGTCACCGCACACTGGTGCGATCGCAGAATAAAGAACGAAAAGAACTATCACAAACAATAAACAGCGACAGGACGACAAAAGAAAGTGTTTGCTTAGGGAAAAACTTACGTGGACAATCACATACACTCGATTTCGGAAGAAATCGAAACGGTTAAGGAGACAAATATTCAAATACGAGAGAGGCTCACGGAAATCCAATCACATACAATGGAGGTGAAAATTTCTACACACACTGAAATCCAGGATATTAGGGATAAATTAACAGAAGTTCTGACACTAACTGACAAACTGGAACACACACAAACCAATCAAGACGCAGAAAATTTGAAATCTGATTTTAAGAAAGTAACCAAAAGTAATGGTAAATTACGAAACGAATTGACAGAAAAGATCAACGAACTAACTACAAGAATAGACCTGTTAGACACTACCAATGACAGTAAATCAGATAACAGTACACCAGTCTCAATTCAACAGATTTCTAATAGTAAAGATACGCAAATTACAAATGTGCAACAAACAATCGCAGACCTAGAATCACGTAATAATTTGTTACATCCGAAAATCAATTCTTTACAGCGAAGGATAGCTGACACACATGAAACAACTGCAATCAATTCTAACAGAACACACAACATTACGAGATGCCTCAGATGCACAATACATATAATGTCGGTAGACTTCAGAGTGTAAGAGATCTTAACCAGGCAGAAACACACACAAATTCATATTCACAACATTACGAAAATAATTACACACAAAGCATTTCATTTCAGTGAGAAAGTTCAAAACATTTAAAAACGACAGGACGCAAATACATCCACTGGACTGGATCCAACAATTCAATGTGGCACTCCAACCATCATGGCCAGTTCAACATAAGCTAGAATTTATTATTAGTTTTCTTGAAGGGGAACCAGCGAGAAGAATGCGACCAATTGCTAGACAGTAGAAGCATTCCAGGAAGCATTTCTAGCAGCATATTGGTCATATACCACACAGAGTAGCGTTAAAGATCTGCTAATTAGTCTGTCAAATTTCGAGAATTCTACTTTCCCAACAACCACACAATTTTTCGAGTATATGGTTGAACAAAACCAATACCTCAATGAGCCATACAGTCAATCTGCATTAATACAGCTGTGTATTTCAAAACTACACAGAGTATTAAAACTGTCATTATTAACAGGCCAGCAAAAGGACAGCGTGTACGCATTTAGACACATCCTGCAATTGCTAGAGGTACACCAGGCAGATTATGCGTTTGTTAATAAGAACTTTTCACGACATAACGCAAACCAGACAAACAGTACTAATTTTGAGCAAACACGATTTGGCAATGACAATCATAATAAACGCTTTCGCAGCGAAAATGAAAACTTTAATCGAGGATACACACAAGGTTTCAATGAAAAGCAGTATAATAACAATGTACATTACAATTCAAGACAACAACAAAGCCATCCAAATAACACGACACATATACGACAGGAAACGCCGAACCAGCTATGATTTACAAGAGATTATAACCGGATGTACAATGACATCAACCAATTATTATCATAAGAGGAACTAATATTATTGAATTATTTCCTTTGCGAAACTCAATACAACTGAAGATATGTTTGCGCAATGCTAATTGTAAGATAACTGTAAAAAGTAAATCCCCTTTGAACGTTAGTAAAATCATTTCATTACCAACAGTAAATATTTGGAGCGTTTTCAGAATATAATTAATTTTTGCCAGCAATATTGCATTACTGATTATAATCAATCCCAAAAACCATCAGCATAAAATTTTGCAAAAATTTTATTGTTGTCGAGAAAAACTGTAAAAATGAATTACGTTACTTCAGTCAAATTAACTAAAGAATAACGTCAGCTTTGCTAATAAAGAATGTCACCTTTGGTAATAAATACAGCCATTCATTATGACAGCCCACCAGCAGTTAATATAGCATAGTAAACCAGAGTAAGTATATTCATGTCGCAGTTCGATGTAGCAATCAGATGGCGATCCAGTAACAGTAAAAAAGGTAAAAAACAGTTTTCGGTTATTGCAGATAACGACTGAGGGCCACGACGAGGACACAGTTATATCAGAAAATAACTTTTAATAAGCACCAATTAAATTTGTATGAGAAGATAGAGAAAGAGAATAAAATTCAAAGGGAAGATTTTATTTGCTCTTACTCTGCAAGAGATAGAAATACTAAGGGAAGGTTACATAGGTCTTTGTAAAAGGGAACGTTATCATTAACAAGAGATATAGAGGAAAATGGAAGGTTTCACCATATTTGCATTTTCCCATATTCCGAGAAACATCGTCCTACCAACCGATTCCTCCTTCTTGTCAAGTTGTGCCACAAATTTCTCATCTCCCATATTTGCGTTTTTCACATATTTGCGTTTTTCACATATTTGCGTTTTTCACATATTTGCGTTTTTCACATATTTGCGTTTTTCCCCGCACTTGCGTTTTTCCCCGCACTTGCGTTTTTCCCCGCACTTGCGTTTTCCCCCGCACTTGCGTTTTCCCCCGCACTTGCGTTTTCCCCCGCACTTGCGTTTTCCCCCGCACTTGCGTTTTCCCCCGCACTTGCGTTTTCCCCCGCACTTGCGTTTTCCCCCGCACTTGCGTTTTCCCCCGCACTTGCGTTTTCCCCCGCACTTGCGTTTTCCCCCGCACTTGCGTTTTCCCCCGCACTTGCGCTCGTCCCCGCACTTGCGCTCGTCCCCGCACTTGCGCTCGTCCCCGCACCTGCGCTCGTCCCCGCACCTGCGCTCGTCCCCGCACTTGCGCTCGTCCCCGCACCTGCGCTCGTCCCCGCACCTGCGCTCGTCCCCGCACCTGCGCTCGTCCCCGCACCTGCGCTCGTCCCCGCACCTGCGCTCGTCCCCGCACCTGCGCTCGTCCCCGCACCTGCGCTCGTCCCCGCACCTGCGCTCGTCCCCGCACCTGCGCTCGTCCCCGCACCTGCGCTCGTCCCCGCACCTGCGCTCGTCCCCGCACCTGCGCTCGTCCCCGCACCTGCGCTCGTCCCCGCACCTGCGCTCGTCCCCGCACCTGCGCTCGTCCCCGCACCTGCGCTCGTCCCCGCACCTGCGCTCGTCCCCGCACCTGCGCTCGTCCCCGCACCTGCGCTCGTCCCCGCACCTGCGCTCGTCCCCGCACCTGCGCTCGTCCCCGCACATGCGCTCGTCCCCGCACATGCGCTCGTCCCCGCACATGCGCTCGTCCCCGCACATGCGCTCGTCCCCGCACATGCGCTCGTCCCCGCACATGCGCTCGTCCCCGCACATGCGCTCGTCCCCGCACATGCGCTCGTCCCCGCACATGCGCTCGTCCCCGCACATGCGCTCGTCCCCGCACATGCGCTCGTCCCCGCACATGCGCTCGTCCCCGCACATGCGCTCGTCCCCGCACATGCGCTCGTCCCCGCACATGCGCTCGTCCCCGCACCTGCGCTCGTCCCCGCACCTGCGCTCGTCCCCGCACCTGCGCTCGTCCCCGCACCTGCGCTCGTCCCCGCACCTGCGCTCGTCCCCGCACCTGCGCTCGTCCCCGCACCTGCGCTCGTCCCCGCACCTGCGCTCGTCCCCGCACCTGCGCTCGTCCCCGCACCTGCGCTCGTCCCCGCACCTGCGCTCGTCCCCGCACCTGCGCTCGTCCCCGCACCTGCGCTCGTCCCCGCACCTGCGCTCGTCCCCGCACCTGCGCTCGTCCCCGCACCTGCGCTCGTCCCCGCACCTGCGCTCGTCCCCGCACCTGCGCTCGTCCCCGCACCTGCGCTCGTCCCCGCACCTGCGCTCGTCCCCGCACCTGCGCTCGTCCCCGCACCTGCGCTCGTCCCCGCACCTGCGCTCGTCCCCGCACCTGCGCTCGTCCCCGCACCTGCGCTCGTCCCCGCACCTGCGCTCGTCCCCGCACCTGCGCTCGTCCCCGCACCTGCGCTCGTCCCCGCACCTGCGCTCGTCCCCGCACCTGCGCTCGTCCCCGCACCTGCGCTCGTCCCCGCACCTGCGCTCGTCCCCGCACCTGCGCTCGTCCCCGCACCTGCGCTCGTCCCCGCACCTGCGCTCGTCCCCGCACCTGCGCTCGTCCCCGCACCTGCGCTCGTCCCCGCACCTGCGCTCGTCCCCGCACCTGCGCTCGTCCCCGCACCTGCGCTCGTCCCATATTTCTCCTACCAACCGAATCCTTCTTGTAGTAAAGTTGTGCCACAAATTTCTCTTCTCCCACATATGCGTTTTATCCACATATGCGTTTTTCCCACATTTGCGTTTTGCCCATGTTTGCGTTTTGCCCATGTTTGCGTTTTTCCCATATATATCCCACCAACCGAATCCTTCTTCTAGTCAAGTTAAGACTCAAATCTCTCTTCTCCCTTATTTGCGTTTTTCTCATATTTGCGTTTTTCTCATATTTGCGTTTTTCTCATATTTGCGTTTTTCGAATATTTGTGTTTTTCCCATATTTGCGTTTTTCCCATATTTGCGCCGTTCCCATATTTGCGCCGTTCCCACATTTGCGCCGTTCCCACATTTGCGCCGTTCCCACATTTGCGCCGTTCCCACATTTGCGCCGTTCCCACATTTGCGCCGTTCCCACATTTGCGCCGTTCCCACATTTGCGCCGTTCCCACATTGCGCCGTTCCCACATTGCGCCGTTCCCACATTTGCGCCGTTCCCACATTGCGCCGTTCCCACATTTGCGCCGTTCCCACATTTGCGCCGTTCCCACATTTGCGCCGTTCCCACATTTGCGCCGTTCCCACATTTGCGCCGTTCCCACATTTGCGCCGTTCCCACATTTGCGCCGTTCCCACATTTGCGCCGTTCCCACATTTGCGCCGTTCCCACATTTGCGCCGTTCCCACATTTGCGCCGTTCCCACATTTGCGCCGTTCCCACATTTGCGCCGTTCCCACATTTGCGCCGTTCCCACATTTGCGCCGTTCCCACATTTGCGCCGTTCCCACATTTGCGCCGTTCCCACATTTGCGCCGTTCCCACATTTGCGCCGTTCCCACATTTGCGCCGTTCCCACATTTGCGCCGTTCCCACATTTGCGCCGTTCCCACATTTGCGCCGTTCCCACATTTGCGCCGTTCCCACATTTGCGCCGTTCCCACATTTGCGCCGTTCCCACATTTGCGCCGTTCCCACATTTGCGCCGTTCCCACATTTGCGCCGTTCCCACATTTGCGCCGTTCCCACATTTGCGCCGTTCCCACATTTGCGCCGTTCCCACATTTGCGCCGTTCCCACATTTGCGCCGTTCCCACATTTGCGCCGTTCCCACATTTGCGCCGTTCCCACATTTGCGCCGTTCCCACATTTGCGCCGTTCCCACATTTGCGCCGTTCCCACATTTGCGCCGTTCCCACATTTGCGCCGTTCCCACATTTGCGCCGTTCCCACATTTGCGCCTTTCCCACATTTGCGCCTTTCCCACATTTGCGCCTTTCCCACATTTGCGTCTTTCCCACATTTGCCGTTTTCCCACATTTGCCTTTGTGGCCGTATTCGCCTTTTTGGCCGTATTCGCCTTTTTCCCCGTATTCGCCATTTTCCCCGTATTCGCCATTTTCCCCGTATTCGCCATTTTCCCCGTATTCGCCATTTTCCCCGTATTCGCCTTTTTCCCCGTATTCGCCTTTTTCCCCGTATTCGCCTTTTTCCCCGTATTCGCCTTTTTCCCCGTATTCGCCTTTTTCCCCGTATTCGCCATTTGCCCCGTATTCGCCATTTGCCCCGTATTCGCCTTTTGCCCCGTATTCGCCTTTTGCCCCGTATTCGCCTTTTGCCCCGTATTCGCCTTTTGCCCCGTATTCGCCTTTTGCCCCGTATTCGCCTTTTGCCCCGTATTCGCCTTTTGCCCCGTATTCGCCTTTTGCCCCGTATTCGCCTTTTGCCCCGTATTCGCCTTTTGCCCCGTATTCGCCTTTTTCCCATTTTGCGTTTTCCCCATTTTCCCCATTTTTGCGTTATTCCCATATATCTCCTACCAAACGAATCCATCTTCTAGTCAAGGTGTGCCAAAAATTTCCCTTCTCCCATAATTGCGTTTCTTCCAGATTTGCATTTTTCCCATATTCGCGGTATTCCCATATTCGCGCTTTTCCCATATTCGCGCTTTTCCCATATTCGCGCTTTTCCCATATTCGCGCTTTTCCCATATTCGCGCTTTTCCCATATTCGCGCTTTTCCCATATTCGCGCTTTTCCCATATTCGCGCTTTTCCCATATTCGCGCTTTTCCCATATTCGCGCTTTTCCCATATTCGCGCTTTTCCCATATTCGCGCTTTTCCCATATTCGCGCTTTTCCCATATTCGCGCTTTTCCCATATTCGCGCTTTTCCCATATTCGCGCTTTTCCCATATTCGCGCTTTTCCCATATTCGCGCTTTTCCCATATTCGCGCTTTTCCCATATTCGCGCTTTTCCCATATTCGCGCTTTTCCCATATTCGCGATTTTCCCACATTTGGCTTTTTCCCACATTTGGCTTTTTCCCACATTTGGCTTTTTCCCACATTTGGCTTTTTCCCACATTTGGCTTTTTCCCACATTTGGCTTTTTCCCACATTTGGCTTTTTCCCACATTTGGCTTTTTCCCACATTTGGCTTTTTCCCACATTTGGCTTTTTCCCACATTTGGCTTTTTCCCACATTTGCTTCTTTGCTATATTTGCCTTTTTCCCGTATTTGCCTTTTTGCCGTATTTGCCTTTTTGCCGTATTTGCCTTTTTGCCGTATTTGCCTTTTTGCCGTATTTGCCTTTTTGCCGTATTTGCCTTTTTGCCGTATTTGCCTTTTTGCCGTATTTGCCTTTTTGCCGTATTTGCCTTTTTGCCGTATTTGCCTTTTTCCATAACTGCTTTTTTCCCATATCTGCCTTTTTCCCATATTTGCCTTTTTCCCATATTTGCCTTTTTCCCATATTTGCCTTTTTCCCATATTTGCCTTTTTCCCATATTTGCCTTTTTCCCATAATTGCCCTTTTCCCATAATTGCCCTTTTCCCATAATTGCCCTTTTCCCATAATTGCCCTTTTCCCATAATTGCCCTTTTCCCATAATTGCCCTTTTCCCATAATTGCCCTTTTCCCATAATTGCCCTTTTCCCATAATTGCCCTTTTCCCATAATTGCCCTTTTCCCATAATTGCCCTTTTCCCATAATTGCCCTTTTCCCATAATTGCCCTTTTCCCATAATTGCCCTTTTCCCATAATTGCCCTTTTCCCATAATTGCCCTTTTCCCATAATTGCCCTTTTCCCATAATTGCCCTTTCCCCATAATTGCCCTTTCCCCATAATTGCCCTTTCCCCATAATTGCCCTTTCCCCATAATTGCCCTTTCCCCATAATTGCCCTTTTCCCATAATTGCCCTTTTCCAATAATTGCCCTTTTCCCATAATTGCCCTTTTCCCATAATTGCCCTTTTCCCATATTTGCCTTTTTCCCATTTTTGCATTTTTCCCATATCAGCGATTTCCCCATTTTTGCGTTATTCCCATATTTGCGTTTCTCCCATATATCTCCTACCAAACGAATCGATCTTCTAGTCAAGGTGTGCCAAAAATTTCCCTTCTCCCGTAATTGCGCTCTTTCCAGATTTGCATTTTTCCCATATTCGCGTTTTTCCCATATTCGCAGTATTCCCGTATTCGCAGTATTCCCGTATTCGCAGTATTTCCGTATTCGCCTTTTTCCCGTATTCGCCTTTTTCCCGTATTCGCCTTTTTCCCGTATTCGCCTTTTTCCCGTATTCGCCTTTTTCCCGTATTCGCCTTTTTCCCGTATTCGCCTTTTTCCCGTATTCGCCTTTTTCCCGTATTCGCCTTTTTCCCGTATTCGCCTTTTTCCCGTATTCGCCTTTTTCCCGTATTCGCCTTTTTCCCGTATTCGCCTTTTTCCCGTATTCGACTTTTTCCCGTATTCGCCTTTTTCCCGTATTCGCCTTTTTCCCGTATTCGCCTTTTTCCCGTATTCGCCTTTTTCCCGTATTCGCCTTTTTCCCGTATATCTCCCACCAACCGGATCCTTCTTCTAATCAAGTCGTGCCTCGAATTTGTCTTCTCCCATATTTATGTTTTTCTCTAATTTGCGTTTTTTCCATAGTTGCGTTTTTCCCATAGTTGCGTTTTTCCCATAGTTGCGTTTTTCCCATAGTTGCGTTTTTCCCATAGTTGCGTTTTTCACATAGTTGCGTTTTTCACATAGTTGCGTTTTTCACATAGTTGCGTTTTTCACATAGTTGCGTTTTTCACATAGTTGCGTTTTTCACATAGTTGCGTTTTTCACATAGTTGCGTTTTTCACATAGTTGCGTTTTTCACATAGTTGCGTTTTTCACATAGTTGCGTTTTTCACATAGTTGCGTTTTTCACATAGTTGCGTTTTTCACATAGTTGCGTTTTTCACATAGTTGCGTTTTTCACATAGTTGCGTTTTTCACATAGTTGCGTTTTTCACATAGTTGCGTTTTTCACATAGTTGCGTTTTTCACATAGTTGCGTTTTTCACATAGTTGCGTTTTTCACATAGTTGCGTTTTTCACATAGTTGCGTTTTTCACATAGTTGCGTTTTTCACATATCTGCTTTATTCCCATATTTGCATTTCTCCCATATATCTCCTACCAACCGAATCCTTCTTCTAGTCAAGGTGTACCAAAATTTTCTCTTCTCCCCGTAATTGCGTTTTTTCCAGATATGCATTTTTCCCATATTCGCGCTTTTCCCATATTCGCGCTTTTCCCATATTCGCGCTTTTCCCATATTCGCGCTTTTCCCATATTCGCGCTTTTCCCATATTCGCGCTTTTCCCATATTCGCGCTTTTCCCATATTCGCGCTTTTCCCATATTCGCGCTTTTCCCATATTCGCGCTTTTCCCATATTCGCGTTTTTCCCATATTCGCGATTTTCCTATATTCGCGATTTTCCCACATTTGGCTTTTTCCCACATTTGGCTTTTTCCCACATTTGGCTTTTTCCCACATTTGGCTTTTTCCCACATTTGGCTTTTTCCCACATTTGGCTTTTTCCCACATTTGGCTTTTTCCCACATTTGGCTTTTTCCCACATTTGGCTTTTTCCCACATTTGGCTTTTTCCCACATTTGGCTTTTTCCCACATTTGGCTTTTTCCCACATTTGGCTTTTTCCCACATTTGCCTTTTTCCCACATTTGGCTTTTTCCCACATTTGGCTTTTTCCCACATTTGCTTCTTTGCTATATTTGACTTTTTCCCGTATTTGCCTTTTTGCCGTATTTGCCTTTTTGCCGTATTTGCCTTTTTGCCGTATTTGCCTTTTTGCCGTATTTGCCTTTTTGCCGTATTTGCCTTTTTGCCGTATTTGCCTTTTTGCCGTATTTGCCTTTTTGCCGTATTTGCCTTTTTGCCGTATTTGCCTTTTTGCCGTATTTGCCTTTTTGCCGTATTTGCCTTTTTGCCGTATTTGCCTTTTTGCCGTATTTGCCTTTTTGCCGTATTTGCCTTTTTGCCGTATTTGCCTTTTTGCCGTATTTGCCTTTTTCCATAACTGCTTTTTTCCCATATCTGCCTTTTTCCCATATCTGCCTTTTTCCCATATTTGCCTTTTTCCATATTTGCCTTTTTCCCATAATTGCCTTTTTCCCATAATTGCCCTTTTCCCATAATTGCCCTTTTCCCATAATTGCCCTTTTCCCATAATTGCCCTTTTCCCATAATTGCCCTTTTCCCATAATTGCCCT
This sequence comes from Schistocerca piceifrons, assembly GCF_021461385.2. NCBI lineage: Eukaryota > Metazoa > Arthropoda > Insecta > Orthoptera > Acrididae > Schistocerca > Schistocerca piceifrons. The sequence goes on from NC_060139.1 coordinate 896,453,914, forward strand.
TTTCCCATAATTGCCCTTTTCCCATAATTGCCCTTTTCCCATAATTGCCCTTTTCCCATAATTGCCCTTTTCCCATAATTGCCCTTTTCCCATAATTGCCCTTTTCCCATAATTGCCCTTTTCCCATAATTGCCCTTTTCCCATAATTGCCCTTTTCCCATAATTGCCCTTTTCCCATAATTGCCCTTTTCCCATAATTGCCCTTTTCCCATAATTGCCCTTTTCCCATAATTGCCCTTTTCCCATAATTGCCCTTTTCCCATAATTGCCCTTTTCCCATAATTGCCCTTTTCCCATAATTGCCCTTTTCCCATAATTGCCCTTTTCCCATAATTGCCCTTTTCCCATAATTGCCCTTTTCCCATAATTGCCCTTTTCCCATAATTGCCCTTTTCCCATAATTGCCCTTTTCCCATAATTGCCCTTTCCCCATAATTGCCCTTTCCCCATAATTGCCCTTTCCCCATAATTGCCCTTTCCCCATAATTGCCCTTTCCCCATAATTGCCCTTTCCCCATAATTGCCCTTTCCCCATAATTGCCCTTTCCCCATAATTGCCCTTTCCCCATAATTGCCCTTTCCCCATAATTGCCCTTTCCCCATAATTGCCCTTTCCCCATAATTGCCCTTTCCCCATAATTGCCCTTTCCCCATAATTGCCCTTTCCCCATAATTGCCCTTTCCCCATAATTGCCCTTTTCCCATAATTGCCCTTTTCCCATAATTGCCCTTTTCCCATAATTGCCCTTTTCCCATAATTGCCCTTTTCCCATAATTGCCCTTTTCCCATAATTGCCCTTTTCCCATAATTGCCCTTTTCCCATAATTGCCCTTTTCCCATAATTGCCCTTTTCCCATAATTGACCTTTTCCCATAATTGACCTTTTCCCATAATTGCCCTTTTCCCATAATTGCCTTTATCCCATAATTGCCTTTATCCCATAATTGCCTTTTTCCCATATTTGCATTTTTCCCATTTTTGCATTTTTCCCATATCAGCGATTTCCCCATTTTTGCGTTATTCCCATATTTGCGTTTCTCCCATATATCTCCTACCAAACGAATCCATCTTCTAGTCAAGGTGTGCCAAAAATTTCCCTTCTCTCGTAATTGCGTTCTTTCCAGATTTGCATTTTTCCCATATTCGCAGTATTCCCGTATTCGCCTTTTTCCCGTATTCGCCTTTTTCCCGTATTCGCCTTTTTCCCGTATTCGCCTTTTTCCCGTATTCGCCTTTTTCCCGTATTCGCCTTTTTCCCGTATTCGCCTTTTTCCCGTATTCGCCTTTTTCCCGTATTCGCCTTTTTCCCGTATTCGCCTTTTTCCCGTATTCGCCTTTTTCCCGTATTCGCCTTTTTCCCGTATTCACCTTTTTCCCGTATTCGCCTTTTTCCCGTATTCGCCTTTTTCCCGTATATCTCCCACCAACCGGATCCTTCTTCTAATCAAGTCGTGCCTCGAATTTGTCTTCTCCCATATTTATGTTTTTCTCTAATTTGCGTTTTTTCCATAGTTGCGTTTTTCCCATAGTTGCGTTTTTCCCATAGTTGCGTTTTTCCCATAGTTGCGTTTTTCCCATAGTTGCGTTTTTCCCATAGTTGCGTTTTTCACATAGTTGCGTTTTTCACATAGTTGCGTTTTTCACATAGTTGCGTTTTTCACATAGTTGCGTTTTTCACATAGTTGCGTTTTTCACATAGTTGCGTTTTTCACATAGTTGCGTTTTTCACATAGTTGCGTTTTTCACATAGTTGCGTTTTTCACATAGTTGCGTTTTTCACATAGTTGCGTTTTTCACATAGTTGCGTTTTTCACATAGTTGCGTTTTTCACATAGTTGCGTTTTTCACATAGTTGCGTTTTTCACATAGTTGCGTTTTTCACATAGTTGCGTTTTTCACATAGTTGCGTTTTTCACATAGTTGCGTTTTTCACATAGTTGCGTTTTTCACATAGTTGCGTTTTTCACATAGTTGCGTTTTTCACATAGTTGCGTTTTTCACATAGTTGCGTTTTTCACATAGTTGCGTTTTTCACATAGTTGCGTTTTTCACATAGTTGCGTTTTTCACATAGTTGCGTTTTTCACATAGTTGCGTTTTTCACATATCTGCTTTATTCCCATATTTGCATTTCTCCCATATATCTCCTACCAACCGAATCCTTCTTCTAGTCAAGGTGTACCAAAATTTTCTCTTCTCCCCGTAATTGCGTTTTTTCCAGATATGCATTTTTCCCATATTCGCGCTTTTCCCATATTCGCGCTTTTCCCATATTCGCGCTTTTCCCATATTCGCGCTTTTCCCATATTCGCGCTTTTCCCATATTCGCGTTTTCCCCATATTCGCGCTTTTCCCATATCTGTTTTTTTCCCACATTTGCCTTTTTCCCACATTTGCCTTTTTCACACATTTGCCTTTTTCCCACGTTTGCCTTTTTCCCACATTTGCCTTTTTCCCCACATTTGCCTTTTTCCCCACATTTGCCTTTTTCCCCACATTTGCCTTTTCCCCACATTTGGCTTTTTCCCACATTTGCCTTTTTCCCCACATTTGCCGTTTCCCCACATTTGCCGTTTCCCCACATTTGCCGTTTCCCCACATTTGCCGTTTCCCCACATTTGCCGTTTCCCCACATTTGCCGTTTCCCCACATTTGCCGTTTCCCCACATTTGCCGTTTCCCCACATTTGCCGTTTCCCCACATTTGCCGTTTCCCCACATTTGCCGTTTCCCCACATTTGCCGTTTCCCCACATTTGCCGTTTCCCCACATTTGCCGTTTCCCCACATTTGCCGTTTTCCCACATTTGCCGTTTCCCCACATTTGCCGTTTCCCCACATTTGCCGTTTCCCCACATTTGCCGTTTCCCCACATTTGCCGTTTCCCCACATTTGCCGTTTCCCCACATTTGCCGTTTCCCCACATTTGCCGTTTCCCCACATTTGCCGTTTCCCCACATTTGCCGTTTCCCCACATTTGCCGTTTCCCCACATTTGCCTTTTTCCCACCTTTGCCTTTTTCCCACCTTTGCCTTTTTCCCACCTTTGCCTTTTTCCCACCTTTGCCTTTTTCCCACCTTTGCCTTTTTCCCACCTTTGCCTTTTTCCCACCTTTGCCTTTTTCCCACCTTTGCCTTTTTCCCACCTTTGCCTTTTTCCCACCTTTGCCTTTTTCCCACCTTTGCCTTTTTCCCACCTTTGCCTTTTTCCCACCTTTGCCTTTTTCCCACCTTTGCCTTTTTCCCACCTTTGCCTTTTTCCCACCTTTGCCTTTTTCCCACCTTTGCGTTTTTCCCACCTATGCCTTTTTCCCACCTATGCCTTTTTCCCACCTATGCCTTTTTCCCACCTATGCCTTTTTCCCACCTATGCCTTTTTCCGACCTTTGCCGTTTTCTCACATTTGCCGTTTTCTCACATTTGCCGTTTTCTCACATTTGCCGTTTTCTCACATTTGCCGTTTTCTCACATTTGCCGTTTTCTCACATTTGCCGTTTTCTCACATTTGCCGTTTTCTCACATTTGCCGTTTTCTCACATTTGCCTTTTTCCCATATTTGGCTTTTTCCCATGTTTGGCTTTTTCCCATGTTTGGCTTTTTCCCATGTTTGGCTTTTTCCCAGGTTTGCCTTCTTCCCATGTCTGCGTAATTCCCATGTCTGCGTAATTCCCATGTCTGCGTAATTCCCATGTCTGCGTAATTCCCATGTCTGCGTAATTCCCATGTCTGCGTAATTCCCATGTCTGCGTAATTCCCATGTCTGCGTAATTCCCATGTCTGCGTAATTCCCATATCTGCGTAATTCCCATATCTGCGTATTTCCCATATCTGCGTAATTCCCATATCTGCGTATTTCCCATATCTGCGTATTTCCCATATCTGCGTATTTCCCATATCTGCGTATTTCCCATATCTGCGTATTTCCCATATCTGCGTATTTCCCATATCTGCGTATTTCCCATATCTGCGTATTTCCCATATCTGCGTATTTCCCATATCTGCGTATTTCCCATATCTGCGTATGTCCCATATCTGCGTATGTCCCATATCTGCGTATGTCCCATATCTGCGTATGTCCCATATCTGCGTATGTCCCATATCTGCGTTTCTCCCATATATCTCCTACCAACCAAATCCTTCTTCTAGTCTAGGTGTGCCACAAATTTCTCTTCTCCCATATTTGCATTTTTCACATATTCGCGTTTTCCCATATTTGCATGTTCCCATATTTGCATGTTCCCGTATTTGCATGTTCCCGTATTTGCATGTTCCCGTATTTGCATGTTCCCGTATTCGCATGTTCCCGCATTCGCATGTTCCCGCATTCGCATGTTCCCGCATTCGCATGTTCCCCGCATTCGCATGTTCCCCGCATTCGCATGTTCCCCGCATTCGCATGTTCCCCGCATTCGCATGTTCCCCGCATTCGCATGTTCCCCGCATTCGCATGTTCCCCGCATTCGCATGTTCCCCGCATTCGCATGTTCCCCGCATTCGCATGTTCCCCGCATTCGCATGTTCCCCGCATTCGCATGTTCCCCGCATTCGCATGTTCCCCGCATTCGCATGTTCCCCGCATTCGCATGTTCCCCGCATTCGCATGTTCCCTGCATTCGCATGTTCCCCGCATTCGCATGTTCCCCGCATTCGCATGTTCCCCGCATTCGCATGTTCCCCGCATTCGCATGTTCCCCGCATTCGCATGTTCCCCGCATTCGCATGTTCCCCGCATTCGCATGTTCCCCGCATTCGCATGTTCCCCGCATTCGCATGTTCCCCGCATTCGCATGTTCCCCGCATTCGCATGTTCCCCGCATTCGCATGTTCCCCGCATTCGCATGTTCCCCGCATTCGCATGTTCCCCGCATTCGCATGTTCCCCGCATTCGCATGTTCCCCGCATTCGCATGTTCCCCGCATTCGCATGTTCCCCGCATTCGCATGTTCCCCGCATTCGCATGTTCCCCGCATTCGCATGTTCCCCGCATTCGCATGTTCCCCGCATTCGCATGTTACCCGCATTCGCATGTTACCCGCATTCGCATGTTACCCGCATTCGCATGTTACCCGCATTCGCATGTTACCCGCATTCGCATGTTACCCGCATTCGCATGTTACCCGCATTCGCATGTTACCCGCATTCGCATGTTACCCGCATTCGCATGTTACCCGCATTCGCATGTTACCCGCATTCGCATGTTACCCGCATTCGCATGTTACCCGCATTCGCATGTTACCCGCATTCGCATGTTACCCGCATTCGCATGTTACCCGCATTCGCATGTTACCCGCATTCGCATGTTACCCGCATTCGCATGTTACCCGCATTCGCATGTTACCCGCATTCGCATGTTACCCGCATTCGCATGTTACCCGCATTCGCATGTTACCCGCATTCGCATGTTACCCGCATTCGCATGTTACCCGCATTCGCATGTTACCCGCATTCGCATGTTACCCGCATTCGCATGTTACCCGCATTCGCATGTTACCCGCATTCGCATGTTACCCGCATTCGCATGTTACCCGCATTCGCATGTTACCCGCATTCGCATGTTACCCGCATTCGCATGTTACCCGCATTCGCATGTTACCCGCATTCGCATGTTACCCGCATTCGCATGTTACCCGCATTCGCATGTTACCCGCATTCGCATGTTACCCGCATTCGCATGTTACCCGCATTCGCATGTTACCCGCATTCGCATGTTACCCGCATTCGCATGTTACCCGCATTCGCATGTTACCCGCATTCGCATGTTACCCGCATTCGCATGTTACCCGCATTCGCATGTTACCCGCATTCGCATGTTACCCGCATTCGCATGTTACCCGCATTCGCATGTTACCCGCATTCGCATGTTACCCGCATTCGCATGTTACCCGCATTCGCATGTTACCCGCATTCGCATGTTACCCGCATTCGCATGTTACCCGCATTCGCATGTTACCCGCATTCGCATGTTACCCGCATTCGCATGTTACCCGCATTCGCATGTTACCCGCATTCGCATGTTACCCGCATTCGCATGTTACCCGCATTCGCATGTTACCCGCATTCGCATGTTCCCCGCATCCGCATGTTCCCCGCATTCGCATGTTCCCCGCATCCGCATGTTCCCCGCATCCGCGTTTTTCCCACATCCGCGTTGTTCTTCCCACATGTGTTTTCCCATATTTGCGTTTTTCCCATATATCTCCTACGAACCGAATCCTTCTTCTAGTCAAGTTGTGCCACAAATTCCTCTTCTCCCATATTTGCGTTTTTCCCATGTTTGTGTTTTTCCCATATTTGCCTTTTTCCCATGTATTTTTCTTTGTCCTGTATTTGCCTTTTCCCATATTTGAATTATTCCCATATTTGCGTTTTTCCCATATTTGTGTTTCTCCCATTTTTGCGTTTTTCCCTCATTGGCGTTTTTCCCACATTTGCGTTTTTCCCTCATTGGCGTTTTTCCCTCATTGGCGTTTTTCCCTCATTTGCGTTTTTCCCATATTTGCCTTTTCGCCATGTTTGCCTTTTCGCCATGTTTGCCTTTTCGCAAATATGGGAAAGACGCAAATATGGGAAAGACGCAAATATGGGAAAGACGCAAATATGGTAGAAGAGAAATTTGTGGCACAACTTGACTAGAAGAAGGATTCGGTTGGCAGGAGATATATGGGAGCAATGCAATTATGGGAAAAACGAAAATATGGGCGAAATGCTAATATGGGCGAAATGCTAATATGGGTAAAACGCAGATATGGGAAAAACGCAGATATGGGAAAAACGCAGATATGGGAAAAACGCAGATATGGGAAAAACGCAGATATGGGAAAAACGCAGATATGGGAGAAACGCAGATATGGGAGAAACGCAGATATGGGAAAAACGCAAATATGGTAAAAGAGAAATTTGTGGCACAACTTGACTAGAAGAAGGATTCGGTTGGCAGGAGATATATGGGAGCAATGCAATTATGGGAAAAACGAAAATATGGGCGAAATACTAATATGGGAAAAACGCAGGTATGGGAAAAACGCAGGTATGGGAAAAACGCAGGTATGGGAAAAACGCAGGTATGGGAAAAACGCAGATATGGGAAAAAGGCAAGTATGGGGAAAAGGCAAATATGGCAAAAAGCCAAATATGGCAAAAAGCCAAATATGGCAAAAAGGCAAACATGGCAAAAAGGCAAACATGGCAAAAAGGCAAACATGGCAAAAAGGCAAATATGGCAAAAAGGCAAACATGGCAAAAAGGCAAACATGGCAAAAAGGCAAACATGGCAAAAAGGCAAACATGGCAAAAAGGCAAACATGGCAAAAAGGCAAACATGGCAAAAAGGCAAACATGGCAAAAAGGCAAACATGGCAAAAAGGCAAACATGGCAAAAAGGCAAACATGGCAAAAAGGCAAACATGGCAAACATGGCAAAAAGGCAAACATGGCAAAAAGGCAAACATGGCAAAAAGGCAAACATGGCAAAAAGGCAAACATGGCAAAAAGGCAAACATGGCAAAAAGGCAAACATGGCAAAAAGGCAAACATGGCAAAAAGGCAAACATGGCAAAAAGGCAAACATGGCAAAAAGGCAAACATGGCAAAAAGGCAAACATGGCAAAAAGGCAAACATGGCAAAAAGGCAAACATGGCAAAAAGGCAAACATGGCAAAGAGGCAATTATTGCCAAAAAGCCAAATATTGCCAAAAAGCCAAATATTGCCAAAAAGCAAACATGGCGAAGAGGCAAACATGGCGAAGAGGCAAACATGGCGAAGAGGCAAACATGGCGAAGAGGCAAACGTGGCGAAGAGGCAAACGTGGCGAAGAGGCAAACGTGGCGAAGAGGCAAACGTGGCGAAGAGGCAAACGTGGCGAAGAGGCAAACGTGGCGAAGAGGCAAACGTGGCGAAGAGGCAAACGTGGCGAAGAGGCAAACGTGGCGAAGAGGCAAACGTGGCGAAGAGGCAAACGTGGCGAAGAGGCAAACGTGGCGAAGAGGCAAACGTGGCGAAGAGGCAAACGTGGCGAAGAGGCAAACGTGGCGAAGAGGCAAACGTGGCGAAGAGGCAAACGTGGCGAAGAGGCAAACGTGGCGAAGAGGCAAACGTGGCGAAGAGGCAAACGTGGCGAAGAGGCAAACGTGGCGAAGAGGCAAACGTGGCGAAGAGGCAAACGTGGCGAAGAGGCAAACGTGGCGAAGAGGCAAACGTGGCGAAGAGGCAAACGTGGCGAAGAGGCAAACGTGGCGAAGAGGCAAACGTGGCGAAGAGGCAAACGTGGCGAAGAGGCAAACGTGGCGAAGAGGCAAACGTGGCGAAGAGGCAAACGTGGCGAAGAGGCAAACGTGGCGAAGAGGCAAACGTGGCGAAGAGGCAAACGTGGCGAAGAGGCAAACGTGGCGAAGAGGCAAACGTGGCGAAGAGGCAAACGTGGCGAAGAGGCAAACGTGGCGAAGAGGCAAACGTGGCGAAGAGGCAAACGTGGCGAAGAGGCAAACGTGGCGAAGAGGCAAACGTGGCGAAGAGGCAAACGTGGCGAAGAGGCAAACGTGGCGAAGAGGCAAACGTGGCGAAGAGGCAAACGTGGCGAAGAGGCAAACGTGGCGAAGAGGCAAACGTGGCGAAGAGGCAAACGTGGCGAAGAGGCAAACGTGGCGAAGAGGCAAACGTGGCGAAGAGGCAAACGTGGCGAAGAGGCAAACGTGGCGAAGAGGCAAACGTGGCGAAGAGGCAAACGTGGCGAAGAGGCAAACGTGGCGAAGAGGCAAACATGGGTTTTTCCCACATTTGCGTTTTCCCACATTTGCGTTTTCCCACATTTGCGTTTTCCCACATTTGCGTTTTCCCACATTTGCGTTTTCCCACATTTGCGTTTTCCCACATTTGCGTTTTCGCACATTTGCGTTTTCCCACATTTGCGTTTTCCCACATTTGCGTTTTCGCACATTTGCGTTTTCGCATATTTGCGTTTTCGCATATTTGCGTTTTCGCATATTTGCGGTTTTCGCATATTTGCGGTTTTCGCATATTTGCGTTTTCGCATATTTGCGTTTTCGCATATTTGCGTTTTCGCATATTTGCGTTTTCGCATATTTGCGTTTTCGCATATTTGCGTTTTCGCATATTTGCGTTTTCGCATATTTGCGTTTTCGCATATTTCCGTTTTCGCATGTTTGCGTTTTTCCCATGTTTGCAATTCTCTCATATTTGCGTTTTCCCATATTTACGTATTCCCATATATGCGTTTTCCCCGTATATGCGTTTTTCCCGTATATGCGTTTTTCCCGTATATGCGTTTTTCCCGTATTTGGGTGTTTCCCGCATTTGCATTTCTCCGATGTTCAGTTTCTCCCATATGTCTCCTACCAATCGTCTCATCAACCGAATCCTTCTTCTAGTCAAGTTGTGCCACTAATTTCTCGTCTGCCATATTTGAATTTTTCAGATATTTTCGTTTTTCTCATATTGGGGTTTTTCACATTTTGGGTTTTTCACATTTTGGGTTTTTCACATATTTGGGTTTTTCTCATATTGGGGTTTTTCACACATTGGGGTTTTTCACATTTTTGCTTTTCTCCAATAGTTGTGTTTATCCCATATTTGCGGTGCGTTTATCCCAGATTTGCGTTTATCCCATATTTGCGTTGCGTTTTTCCTATTTCTTCGTTTTTCCCATATTTTCATTAGGTTTGTCCCATATTTGCCTTTTTCCCGTAACTGCGTCTGTCCCGTATCTGCGGACTGACATTTAAATATGTACTCGATGTTAACAAATGTTTCTTCTTCAGAAGCACTTTGCTTGCTATTGCCATTGTACATTTTATATCCTCTCTACGTCGACCTTCAACAGTTATTGTGCTCCCCAGATAGAAAACCTCATTTAATACTTTAAGCCTCTCAATTCCTAATCTCATACCCTCAGTATCACCCGTTTTAACTCGACTACATTCTATTTTCCTCGTTTTGCTTTTGTTGATGTTCATCTTATCCTCCTTTCAACACCCTGTCCATTCCATTCAGCTGCTCTTCCAGGTCCTTTGCTTACTGACAGAATTAGGTAATTGGCGAACTTCAAAGCTATTATTTGTTCTCCGTGAATTTTAATTCCTACTCTAAATTTTTCTTTTTTTCCTTCACTACTTGCTCAATATACAGATCGAACAGCATCAGGGACAGGCTACAACCCTGTCTCACTCCCTTCCCAACCGCTGCTTCCCTTTCATGCCCCTCGACTCTTATAACTGCCATCTGCTTGCTGTACAAATTGTAAATAGCCTTTCGCTCCCTGTATTTTACCCCTGCCACCTTCAGAATTTGAAAGAGAGTATTCCAGTCAACATTGTCAAAAGCTTTCTCTAAGTCTACAAATGCTAGAAACGTAGGTTTGCCTTTTCTTAATCTTTCTTCTAAGATAAGTCGTTGGGTCAGTATTGCCTCACGTGTTCAAACATTTCTACGGAATCCAAACTGATCTTCCCCGAGGTCGGCTTCTACCAGTTTTTCCATTCGTCTGTAAAGAATTCGTGTTAGTATTTTGCAGCTGTGACTTATTAAACTGCTAGTTCGGTAATTTTCACATGTGTCAAAATCTGCTGTCTTTGGGATTGGAATTATTATATTCTTCTTGAAGTCTGAGGGTATTTCGCCTGTCTCATACATCTTGCTCGCCAGATTGTAGAGTTTTGTCAGGGCTGGCTCTCCCAAGGCTATCAGTAATTGTAATGGAATGTTGTCTACTCCCCGGTTCCTTGTTTCGACTTAGGTCTTTCAGAGCTCTGTGAAACTCTACTTAGACCTGTGTGCTTTCCCTTCTTTGCTTAGAACTGGGTTTCCATCTGAGCTCTTGATATTCATACAGGTGGTTCTCTTTCCTGCAAAGGTCTCTTTAATTTTCCTGTAGGCAGCATCTATCTTACCACTAGTGACATACGCCTCCACATTCTTTCATTTATCCTCCAGCCATCCCTGCCTAGCCATCTTTCACTTCCTGTAGATCTCATTTTTGAGACGTTTGTATTCCTTTTTGCCTGCTTCATTTACTGCATTTTTATATTTTCTCCTTTCATCTATTAAATTCAGTATCTCTTTTGTTACCCAAGGATTTCTATTAGCCCTCGTCTTTTTCCTACGTGAACCTCTGCTGCTTTCGCTATTTCATCTCTTAAAGCTATCCATTCTTGCACTGTATTTTTTCCTCCATTTTTGTGTATCGTTCGTTAATGCTCTCCCTAAAGCTCTCTACAACCTCTGGTTCTTTCAGTTTATCCAGGTCCCCTCTCCTCAAATTCTCACCTTTTTGCCGTTTCTTCAGTTTTAATCTACAGTTTATAACCAATAGATTGTGGTCAGAGTCCACATCTGCCCCTGGAAGTGTCTTAAAATTTGAAACCTGGTTCCTGAATCTCTGTCTCACCATTATATAATCTATCTGAAACCTGTCAGTTTCTCCAGGCTTCTTCCATGTATACAACCTTCTTCTATGATTCTTGAACCAAGTGTTAGCTAAGATTAAGTTTTGCTCTGTGCAAAATTCTACCAGGCGCCTTCCTCTTTCATTCCTTAGCCGCATTCCATATTCACCTACTACGTTTCCTTCTCTTCCTTTGCCTGCTATCGAGTTCGTCACCCATGACTATTAAATTTTCATCTCCCTTCACTATCTGAATAATTTCTTCTATCTCATCATACATTTCCTCAGTCTCTTCGTCATCTGCGGAGCTAGTCGGCATATAAACTTGTACTACTGTGGTTGGAGTGGGCTTCGTATCTATCTTGGCCACAATAATGCGTTCATTATGCTGTTTGTAGTAGCTTAGCTGCATTCCTGTTTTTTATTCATTATGAAACCTACTCCTGCATTACCCCTAGTTCATTTCGTATTTATAACCCTGTATTCACCTGACCAGAAGTCTTGTTCCTCCTACCACCGAACTTCACTAATTCCCACTATATCTAACTTTAACCTATCCGTTTCTCTTTTTTAAATTTTCTAACCTACCTGCCCGATTAAGTGATCCGACATTCCACTCTCCGACCCGTACAACGCCAGTTTTCTTTCTCCTTATAACGACGTCCTCTTGAGTAGTCCCCGGACGGATATCCGAATCGTGGACTATTTTACTTCCAGAATAGCCGGCCGCGGTGGTCTAGCGGTTCTAGGCGCGCAGTCCGGAACCGCGCGACTGCTACGGTCGCAGGTTCGAATCCTGCCTCTGGCATGGATGTGTGTGATATCCTTAGGTTAATTAGGTTTAAGTAGTTCTAAGCTCTAGGGGACTGATGACCACAGATGTTAAGTCCCATAGTACTCAGAGCCATTTGAACCATTTGAACTTCCGGAATATTTTACCCAAGAGGGCAATCATACAGTAAAGCTGCATGCCCTCGTAAAAAAATTACGGCTGTAGTTTCCCCTTGCTTTCAGCTGTTCGCAGTACCAGCACAGCAAGGCCGTTTTGGTTAGTGTTACTAGGCCAGATCAGTCAATCATCCAGACCGTTGCGCCTGCAACTACTGAAAAGGCTGCTTCCCCTCCAGGATCCACACGTTTGTCTGGTCTCTCAACAGATACCCTGCCTTTGTAGTTGCACCTACGGTAGGGCTATCTGTATCGCTGAGGCACGCAAGCCTCCACACCAACGGCAATGTCCTTGGTTCATGGGGGGAATTTCACAAATATACATGACATTTTATTCTTTTGTAATTGTGTTAACGAAAAGTTCAGTACACGACACTGGTGTGAAAGTATTTCAACAAGTAAATTTGAAGCGAGTAGTATTAACAATGCAGAGAAAACAGTCGCTGTCGACAATATTTTGATCACAGTTCGTAATAATAGAGTACTAGAGTGGAACTGAAGGTGAAGAAAAGCACCTGTAAAAATTTTGAATATGTACAATGTTACGCAATAAAGCAGAACTGCCACTCTATTCTTAAAACTTCCGAAAATATATGGAATTTTATTCCAGCTATCTATTTCTGGTGCTGTACATAGTCCTGAACAGTATTATCATTTTCAGTTAAAAACAATGAATGGCTAGTTGTCCCATGAAAAACGGTGCGTTGAAGCTGCGGGCTCCCAATAGAGTGGAACCTGTATCATGTGATAGATTTCAAACGGATAAACTGCCTATGATTCCAGCAGATACGGTATGTTCTCAAAATTATATTCAGGACGTGAAATCGCCTTCTTCGGCGCGTGGACCTTACTGCACCGGTTCGTCTTCTGTCTTACGGCAATAGACGATCAGGTTGTTTTATACAGGTGTTAGCTGTCAGCATCAATCCACATTATGAATTTGACTCGAGAAAACTCTCACACTAGCTGTCGAGGATATTACGAACTTCTGTTATGCTAGTCACCAGTTCCCACTCAGTTCTAGTCATCTACTTTAATACCTGCAAGTCTGTTATCACTCTGCAAATTCCGCACTTGAATGCAGACTACGTGTGTTTATGATAACGATTGTCTGATTGTATGGAAGGTCACAGAGCCAATTATTCAGACGTCTACTACGAAAGAAATCTCAAATTTTTCGTAACGGTGAAGTCAGTGAAGTCACTTCGTCAATTCCATATGCATCCTCCGCCTATATTTTGTATATTTGCTGTTCACTTGTAACACCATAGTTCTAATACTCTACTGATTTATTTTGCTTTTGTTTCATTTAATGTTACATCGTTGAGCTTCTGTAAAAATGTTCGTTGAACAGATAACACAAAATTGTATATTGCTTTCTTTGTACAAACTTTGATGTCATGGTTTGGTTCTATGCAAAGTAGTGTATCTGCGATTTAAATTCCTTGTCTCATTTGGAGGGAACGAAACTTATTGCATATAATTGTAATTTTGTGTGAATAATTTTTGGTAGAAATGTCAATATGTGCAAATGTTCTGTTTTATTTATTATATTTGTTTGCTGTTATGTAAACTGCTGACCTTCACTTAGGATTCTTAGTTATTCTGTAAGTAAAAGTCGTTGTAGTTCCCCTCAGGAACAGAACTGTGTAGCGCGCGCAAATTGTGGTTGGCCTAGGTGGAAAAGGTGGAACAAGAGTCAGTCGGGGACGAGCTACGAGTCGGGGACGAGCTACCAAACTGTGCACTGCCATGTAAAAGATGCATATTGTGCTGGTTCCGAGAGAGGCTTTTTCTGCTACTTTCCAATGCCTCGGATGGATGGATAAATAGCTGGAACTATGCTGGAATTTGTATCTATCATCGCCACCAAGAAATGACAGAATCCAGCAGTCCCTACCTGCAGTTCCACCTACCAACATGCAGTTGCCACCACATTGCGCAATCATTGCATCGGAATGCTACAATGATGTACAGTGAAGGATCAGCATAATGGATGTGTTAGTGTGCTCAAATATAAGGTAATTTATATCTGAATTTATGTACCTACCTTGATTTTTCCCCTCATCATAACACCTCTCAGGTTCCTCTCCGTTTGAACTAAAGTGATATCCGAGTGTCCTTACTGAAAGAACATTAAAGCCCAGTGTTTTGCTAATTGATGCCTCTTGAACATAGTAAAAAGAAAGTTAAAGTTAATGTGGCTTGCTGAAAATAATTTTCCTAGTAAATTTCTTATTAATGTGTTGTTGCCAACTTCAAAATTAAAAGTTCTTAAGACTGAGGCTTATAAAGTTTTGCTTAGTAAATGATCACATTGCTGCCTGTTGTAAATCGCAGAAGGTGAGTCAGTATCTTTCAAATTTGTCAACATTGTGTCTCACTGTAGTAAAAGTCGTGAATTGCATTTGTGGAAGGTTATATACTCGTTTGCTAAGTGTTTGTCTCTCTTGTGTATTGGAAGTGCATATTAATAGTATAACAGGATCCACAGTTTGTCTATTGTGTTAATGCTCGGTAACAAGTAACGGAAAGACCTCTAATTATGAAAACTATAATTTCTTTATTCAAATGATACTGAGAAGCAACCTGTTAGTGGATTCCAATTAACTTTCATTTTAAATAGTAAAGTATTTAACTGATATAGACTTAACCTATGTCCAATGTATGATCCTGCAGTGAATGTTGATAGTAATGTTATAAAGACGGTTCAGTTTGAACAAGCCCTGAAAGTAATAGTGTGTTTTGGTATCTGTCATATTTTTGCAAATAGTTTGTGCTCCTCCACTTGTTAGCTTCGATCTTAAAACATATGTGTGTGTCAAAGTTCATTGCACTCGCATGTCGCCAAGTCTACGTTGTGCATGTCCGTTATAATTACTTATACCTACTTCCTTAAACGAGAACGTTAATCTTTCTCTTGCCTAATTAGGCTGGCGACCGTTTTCCTTATTCTTTAAACAGTATAACTAGGCAAAAATATTGTTTGTTACTGTTCGAATATTTACGTAATTCTGACTTTCATTTCCGATAAGCCATTTCCGTTAGGTACAACACGGTCAACCTAGCAAAATTCCTCTCAGAGGGTAACACTGTGCTGTTGCGTTATACCATAATTGCTTTAAGATTGTTTTGTTTCACAACCTTCCTCCAGCTTCGAGGTTATGGCGTAGCAGTAGCAGACAGGAACGTTATACACTCTATCCGTACTAATACTTTAAAATCATACTGCCGCAGCATAGCTACAAAAAGTTTTTTTTCACACCGTACTGAAACATTCTCAGCCACCAACAAGAGATGTTTGCCCATTGTTTTGCCATAATAAGTTCTTTGTCTCTTGTGGCTTGTTGTGGAGGAATTGGATGGTTTAACTCTTATATCTTTGATTGTAGCACTGAGAATCCCCCAAAACCATGTTGCCATAGACTTCATTGGTCACTGTCACCAATACATTCTCTCTCCTCTCCTCCCCCACACCACTACAGCTTATAGTACACACACACACACACACACACACACACACACACACACACACACACACAAAGTTAAACTCTAGTAATGACACGGCACTGTTCAGTACAGGAGCAGTGAACAGAAATTTATAAAGCGAAGAAGAATGCGACAACCTCATTACTGTGAAGCATTGTGTGTTTCCCTGCAGCACTGTACTTTAGATCTACTTAGAAGGTCGATTATCAAGATAAGCATACCTTTAAACGTGACAGTGGACTATCACACACGCTCAAGAATTCCTGGAGATTGGTCTACATGGTACATATCACATGTGCGGTACTCACGCTTAATTCATCATTGCTTACATAAGTTGACATAATCAGAAACAAAAGCTGAGACAGAACTGAGAAGCACACAACTGAAGTTTAGAGAGCAGAGAGACTAACGGTCATTTAACTGTGTTGCTGTCACCACTTACCATGAAACAGTGGAATTTTCCCCCTCTACACGCGTAATACACATCTCATATAACATGCATTCGCTCCAATAAGAAAAATACAGATTCCACGTACCAAAACCGCAAATCCTCGTGTTAAACTTCAGAAAGTTTGGTGTTACAGTTCCGATTTGTACAGCACACCCAATAGCGATCAGGTAGACTGTAAAGACCAAAATCCAGTATTCTGAATAGCTTCGTCACTAGCTTTAAACATATCGTTTCCTGACACAAGTCTTTCCCATTACTTCACTCAGTGACTTGTCTGTCTGCAAAGTGCACCAAGTGCTTCAAGGATGCTGTGTGTTAACTTCGTGAACTTTCCTTGGATGGCGACACGCCTCTTTCCCACCTGTTCAGTGTTGTTCTTGTCCTGTATGCTAAGCAGAGTGTAGCATCAAGCTCCTCCCTCACCTGATTGACCTCCAGACGTAAGAATTAATCTGAGTTGTGTCCAGTAGGATCTTTGAGATAATGAAAAGAACTCCATCCTACACAAGATCTACGATTTATGTCCGAATATGGCATGCGTGGGCTCATTTTCGGTGAAATGTTTGAGTGCAGCGGAAACAAAACTCCTTAGAAATGACACTACGGATTTTTCTCCGAATTTTGGGAAATGGACAAACGGGATAACAAATTGACCAGCAAGGTCTCGTTGCAAACAAGATTTAGTTGCTTGAAAGTAATCAACGCAATTAAGAAAACTTCAGTGATTTGCGGAAAAATTTTTATCCGAATTTTCGTAGCAAAACGGAGTAGAAAATGAACAACGGGCTATCAAATCGACCAATGTGAGGTCTAGTTTCGTCAAAAATATGTAATTACGGCATAAACTGAAATTTATTTATCTATATACTCCTAATAACAATAAAATATCAATCTGTTTCACGCTTTCTGAACGAAGTTGAATAACACAGGTTTTTGAAGAAAAACAATGTTTTGTGAAATGATTTGTCTAACAGCAAGAAACAAAACGTTAGAGAACTGTTTGACGTGCCTTTGAATACTGCTCGAAATGACATACAGCAAATGAGTTGCTGATAGAGAATATAGTTGACCGTTTAGCTTAGAACTTTAAGATTTTAAAGAGCACTAAAGGATATCTGTCTGGTGGAATTTCACTCAGTGGCCTCAATGTTTTCCTAACGTATGTGCGTATCAGCTGCTGTAAATGATTTCGAACATCACAGTGTCATTCAAAGGCGTATCACATTTCGCTAAACTATTTAATTTCCTACTTACAGATAATTTCCAGAACATCTGATTGTTCTTTCCTTCAGACTTTTTCTTTCGTCACTATCTTGGCCGTTCTTCGCCTGAGACCTTGAGGTTTTATGATTTCAAGGTGCTACGTCTTGCTGAAAGTAGTAGGCCGTTCGAGCACTGTGAATGTCTGGTCCGCTACATTCAAAGTCATCGTTAATTTCTGTCACAAGCGAAATTTCTTACGATGGGTGCTGTGTATTCTCAGCATGGCCTGAAGTACAAAGAACTACGGGTTCCAGGCAGACTTAAAGGGGGGTCCAACACAAACACTTAGGGTATGTTTCGAGCTTCGAACTTGCGATTAACGACCTGGAATGCATTAGCATCAAGCAAACGATGCTCAGTCTGTGCAAGATCGAGAAACAATTGGAAGTGGTTAATGTTGTTGTTGTGGTCTTCAGTGCTGAGACTCGTTTGATGCAGCTCTCCATGCTACTCTATCCTGTGCAAGCTTCTTCATCTCCCAGTACCTACTGCAACCTACATCCTTCTGAATCTGCTTAGTATATTCATCTCTTGGTCTCCCTCTACGATTTTTACCCTCCACGCTGCCCTCAAATGCTAAATTTGTGATCCCTTGATGCCTCAAAACGTGTCCTACCAACCGATCCCTTCTTCTAGTCAAGTTGTGCCACAAACTTCTCTTCTCCCCAATCCTATTCAATACTTCCTCATTAGTTACGTGATCTGCCCACCTTATCTTCAGCATTCTTCTGTAGCACCACATTTCGAAAGCTTCTATTCTCTTCTTGTCCAAACTATTTATTGTCCATGTTTCACTTCCAAACATGGCTACGCTCCATACAAATACTTTCAGAAACGACTTCCTGACACTTAAATCTATACTCGATGTTAACAAATTTCTCTTCATCAGAAACGATTTCCTTGCCATTGCCAGTTTACATTTTATTTCCTCTCTACTTCGAGATTTGTTATTTTACTCCCTAAATAGCAAAACTCCTTTACTACTTTAAGTGTTTCATTTCCTAATCTAATTCCCTCAGCATCACCCGATTTAATTTGACTACATTCCATTATCCTCGTTTTGCTTTTGTTGATGTTCATCTTATATCCTCCCTTCACGACACCGTCCATTCCGTTCAACTGCTCTTCCAAGTCCTTTGCTGTCTCTGACAGAATTACAATGTCATCTGCGAACCTCAAAGTTTTTACTTCTTCTCCATGAATTTTAATACCTACTCCGAATTTTTCTTTTGTTTCCTTTACTGCTTGCTCAATATGCAGATTAAATAACATCGGGGAGAGGCTACAACCCTGTCTCACTCCTTTCCAAACCACTGCTTCCCTCTCATGCCCCTCGACTAACTGCCGTCTGGTTTCTGTACAAATTGTAAATAGCCTTTCGCTCCCTGTATTTTACCCCTGCCACCTTCAGAATTTGAAAGAGAGTATTCCAGTTAACATTGTCAAAAGCTTTCTCTAAGTCTACAAATGCTAGAAACGTAGGTTTGCCTCTTCTTAATCTTTCTTCTAAGATAAGTCGTAAGGTTAGTATTGCCTCACGTGTTCCAACATTTCTACAGAATCCAAACTGATCTTCCCCGAGGTCGGCTTCTACCAGTTTTTCCATTCGTCTGTAAAGAATTCGCGTTAGTATTTTGCAGCTGTGACTTATTAAACTGATAGTTCGGTAATTTTCACATCTGTCAACACCTGTTTTCTTTGGGATTGGAATTATTATATTCTTCTTGACGTCTGAGGGTATTTCGCCTGCCTCATACATCTTGCTCACCAGATGGTAGAGTTTTGTCATGACTGGCTGTCACAAGGCCATCAGTAGTTGTAATGGAATGTTGTCTACTCCCGGGGGCTTGTTTCGACTCAGGACTTTCAGTGCTCTGTCAAACTCTTCACGCAGTATCTTATCTCCCATTTCGTCTTCATCTACATCCTCTTCCATTTCCATAATATTGTTCTCAAGTACATCGCCCTTGTATAAACCCTCTATATACTCCTTCCACCTTTCTGCCTTCCCTTCTTTGCTTAGAACTGGGTTGCCATCTGAGCTCTTGATATTCATACAAGTGGTTCTCTTCTCTCCAAAGGTCTCTTTAATTTTCCTGTAGGCGGTATCTATCTTACCCCTAGTGTGACAAGTCTCTACTTCCTTATATTTGTCCTCTAGCCATCCGTGTTTAGCCATTTTGCACTTCCTGTTGATCTCATTTTTGAGACGTTTGTATTCCTTTTTGCCTGCTTCATTTACTGCGTTTTTAAATTTTCTCCTTTCATCAATTAAATTCAATATTTCTTCTGTTACCCAAGGATTTCTACTAGCCCTCGTCTTTTTACCTACTTGATCGTCTGCTGCCTTCACTACATCCCTCAGAGCTACCCATTCTTCTTCTACTGTATTTCTTTCCCCATTCCTGTAAATTGTTCCCTTATGCTCTCCCTGAAACTCTCTACAACCTCTGGTTCTTTCAGTTTATCCAGGTCCCATCTCCTTAAATTCCCACCTTTTTGCAGCTTCTTCAGTTTCAATCTGCAGTTCATAACCAATAGATTGTGGTCAGAATTCACATCTGCCCCTGGAAATGTCTTACAATTTAAAACCTGGTTCCTAAATCTCTGTCTTACCATTATATAATCTATCTGATACCTTTTAATATCTCCAGTATTCTTCCAGGTATACAACCTTCTTTTATGATTCTTGAATCAAGTGTTAGCTATGATTAAGTTACGCTCTGTGCAAAATTCTACCAGACGGCTTCCTCTTTCATATCTTCCCCCTAATCAATGTTCACCTACTATGTTTCCTTCTCCCCCTTTTCCTACTGGCGAATTCCAGTCACCCATGACTATTGACTTCTCGTCTCCCTTCACTACCTGAATAATTTCTTTTATCTCGTCATACATTTCATCTATTTCTTCATCATCTGCAGAGCTAGTTGGCATATAAACTTCTGCTATTGTAGTAGGCATGGGCTTTGTGTCTATCTTGGCCACAATAATGCGTTCACTATGCTGTTTGTAGTAGCTAACCCGCACTCCTATTTTTTTTATTCATTATTAAACCTACTCCTGCATTACCCCAATTTGATTTTGTATTTGTAACCCTGTAATCACCTGACCAAAAGTCTTGTTCCTCCTGCCACCGAACTTCACTAATTCCCACTATATCTAACTTTAACCTATCCATTTCCCTTTTTAAATTTTCTAACCTACCTGCCCGATTAAGTGATCTGACATTCCACGCTCCGATCCGTAGAATGCCAGTTTTCTTTCTCCTGATAACGACGTCCTCTTGAGTAGTCTCCGCCCGGAGATCCGAATGGGGGACTATTTTACCTCCAGAATATTTTACCCAAGAGGACGCCATCATCATTTAATCATATAGTAAAGCTGCATGTCCTCGGGAAAATTTACGGCTGTAGTTTCCCCTTGCTTTCAGCCTTTCGCAGTACCAGCACAGCAAGGCCGTTTTGGTTAATGTTACAAGGCCAGATCAGTCAATCATCCAGACTGTTGCCCCTGCAACTACTGAAAAGGCTGCTGCCCCTCTTCAGGAACCACATGTTTGTCTGGCCTCTCAACAGATACCCCTCCGTTGTGGTTGCACCTACGGTAAGGCCATCTGTATCGCTACGCAAGCCTCCCCACCAACGGCAAGGTCCATAGTTCATGGGGGGGAAGTGGTTAATATGATCCCATAAGTTAATCATTTCAATTCTTCCAACAAATGGATTTATGTACGGTACATGTCGAAAGCTTATGAGTTACTCTCATTACATCTCATGATAGAATTCGATTTATTCTAAGATTATTCTCCAATAAATAATTACACGCCTTAATGGTCACGGGACCACCTAGATAGCCATAGGCATCCCGTGGTACTGACACTAATCCCGAACAAGCAGTTCTACCAAGGCCGCAATGTCCTTACTGGAAAAACTACCTCTGATCGTCAAGCTAATAAATTCACAGTACTCGTATCTAACCCATCCATTCGGGTTCAGTGTCGTCAGGTACGCGTGCTCCGGTTTTAGAGCAGAAAATCGAAAACAGGTTTCCTCCCTCATCGTCCGCAGCTCGTGGTCGTGAGGTAGCGATCTCGCTTCCCACGCCCGGGTTCCCGGGTTCGATTCCCGGCGGGGTCAGGGATTTTCTCTACCTCGTGATGAATGGGTGTTGTGTGATGTCTTTAGGTTAGTTAGGTTTAGGTTGTTCTAAGTAGTTCGAAGTTCTAGGGGACTGATGACCATAGATGTTATGTCCCATAGTGCTCAGAGCCATTTGAACCTCCCTCTCATCGTTGATGGAAATCTGTCGTAAACAGTATGGTAATGGCAAACACTTACACGTCAACGAAGTCTGTTTATATGTTGTGCGCAGTGACGTAGTTCATTAGTTCTGATAGAGGTAGCTTGTTGCCTTACTTATATCTGAGCGCTATTGCACGAGGAGCAAGTAACGTTCTAGCTCAAGCTAAGGAACACGAAGCACGCGACATTAGGGAGATATTTTTCCAGTGAAACGTCTATTGATGAACAGGTTTCACTACCATGTTAGAAGCAAAGTTGAACAGTGTGACCTTTATGCCACACTAAACCATTTTTTCTCTCGTCAGCTGCCTGGAAAAACACGTGTGCATCTGGGGATTCAGTGGTCAAACAACCGTGTAATAAATGTTTCCGAAATCGGAAAACTAGCGATTTTTGAAAGACAATTTAAGGAAAGAATGATATTCCGCAAGGGAAACACAGCGATTCCTAAAGGGTGCTAACATACTTGTCAATACACTGGCTTATCTCTGTTATGAATTGTTTTTATTATTATAGATTTTTCGCTGTAGTGAGGAATGGCGGGCTATGTCTGAAAGTGTGCAATCAGGGTGAAATCCCACCTTGGACTATTAAAAAAAAAGTTACTTGCCACAGAGCAGAGCGACGTGCATACTGTAAGTTGCGTGGACAGAAGTTGTAATATTCCATCTGAGTTACAAATACGCAAAACATTGTCCGCGAGTGATATTGAGAAACAATATATTACAGTGAAACAGCACTCCAGAGTTCCGATTTCACAAGACTATTATTAACTACATGAACAAAGACAGAAATTTAGTGTAAAATTAAATTATGGGTTGGAGTACTATATTTTCAATTTTAAAAGAACCATATGATTTTAGTGGTATATCTTTTAGTGCATACACATACAGGCCTGGAGGTGCATTTTAGTCACGTTTTGGATCAAAGCTTTGCTTTACCTTTCACAGACGTTCAGTGTGCCCTCCATCGTATGCACAACAAATATCCAGACGACAGTCAAACTTGTCACGAAAACGGACAACGGCTGAGAGCGTGGTGTGCTAACCACATGCCCCTCCATATCAGCATCCAGTGACGCCTGTCGGCTGAGGATTACACTGCGGTCGGTCAGTGACGTTGGGCCTTACGAGGCCTGTTCGGACGGAATTCTGCTTACCTACGTCACCATATGCGGGCAGTGGCTGGAAATGCGTGAAACCGCTATGTTTTACTGCTAAGTCTAAGTTCTTGGGAAGCCAACACAGTCACAGGAATGGTATCATTGGCCTTGGATCGGAAGTTCCACACCCATCTTGTGGATCTCTGGGTTCGAAAAGACATGCACAGTGTATCAGATGCAATTCGATCTATGCCTGCTCCGTAGCACCAACTTAACTCAGAGACTTGACTCTGCCTTTAATACGCATAGTAGTTTTGGAGCCTCGTTTTTTACAATAGCAATAGTCCTGGTTTACTTTTTTGCAACGTAGCCTCGTGGATCGCAAGTGATGGCGGCGCTCTATGTGAGTTCTCGGTTGCGTATTCTAAAGTTTTTGAATTGCTTTCTTCAGTTGCTTTATTAATGATATAGCAGCAGATATGTTAATTTATCACTATGACCTTTGAATTTTCCGCATTTTACACATTTTTCTTCAGTTTCCAACTTTATTATTACTATTATTATTATTATTATTATTCACGTGTGGGCCCAGCAGGACTACCCGTGGCACAGTCCATCAACGTCCCGTTTGGTGGTTGACCTTTCTTTGTGCCCAAATTTGTTACATCCTTTCAAAATGAAGTCTTTCTTTCATCAGACCATGGTGTTCCAGTCCGTTTTTTAATTTCCCTCTGACCAACTTTCCAATCAAATATATTTTGTCTGTAAGATCTGCCTGAATTTTACCGGCTGCTTTAAGATCCTCCTTAATCGCAGCAATCCATTTCATCGGCTCAGTTTTGGCTTTACTTCTGTTTTCGTAGAATTCTACTATTTGCTTCGTCAACCTAATGGGTGCCATTCTTTTAATGTGCCCATAAAATTTAAGTCTTCTCATGTCACTATGTATGTCTGTGTATTCTTCTATTTCCTTATCACTTCTCTGCCTATAAGTCTCTCCATCACTAATTTTGGGGCCCAATATTTTCCTGATAATCTTGCTTTCTTTCTTTTTGAATTTCTTCAATATCCTTCTTCCTATTTAAAATTAAAGTTTCTGCTACATAAAGACATTCAGGTTTGAGTATAGTGTTGCACTGTCTAAGTTAACTGAATTTAGAAAGTGATTTTTATTACTATTTTCTGTTAATCTGAATATCTGAATGCAGTTGCCATCTTTTGACAGCTTTTTCCAGACCGTTTTCTTGTATGATTTCCCCCAAGTAGTTAAACTGAGATACCCTTTTTAATTTTTCCATATTTCGTGTTCAAAATCTTTGGTGCTTGTTTTTTGTATGTCATATATTCCGATTTTTGGAATGACTTTGTAGTTCTACCTTTTCTGAGACTTCTTTAAGAATTTCAGTTTGTTTTTGAGCTGTGATAACATCCCTTGATAAAATTGCCAGATCTGCAAAGGCAAGGCAACCTACTCTAATATCACTTCTACCTAACTTGATTGATTGGTATTTATTTTGAATCGGCTTTTGCTCTCGCCATTCTGTAATTACCTTTTCCAAAGCACAGTTAAACAGTAATGGAGAGAGTCCATCTCCCTGTCTAGCACCAGTCTTTATTTCAAATGGTTCAGAAATCTCTCCCGTGAATTTAACTTTAGATCTAGTGTCGGTTAACGTTTCCTTAATCATCGTTAGTTTTATTATCCAGCCTTTGTTCCTTTAAAATTTCGAAAACAGATTCACGATCAACTGAGTCGTAAGCCTTTTTTAAAATCCATAAATCTACAGACAATATAGTTACTTGAAAACCTTTAGTGTCTGTGAATTACTTATAAAGAAAGAATTCGTTCCGGACAGGAACTGTTTGGTCTAAAGCCTGCTTGGTATTCACCAATTTCAGGTTCTAGCTGTTCTTGGGCTCGATCAGGTAAACACTGCGTGAGAATTTTATGTGTAACTGGGAGGAGAGAGATTCCTCGGTAATTATTAACATCCGTCCTATCCCCTTTTTTATGCAATGGTTGAATTAGGGCAGTTTTTCAGTCCTCATGTATTTTCTCAGTTTGCCAGGTATGTCCTATTAGTTGAGTGATCTCTTTTATAGTGTTAGGGCCATCTGATTCTGCGATTATACCGACTTCTCCAGATGCTTTATTGTTTTTAAGTCTCTTAATTTATTTCGATTTCGTCAGGTGCTTTAGAGTTAGGGTTGGTGTTATTAATTTGCTGTGGTTCGAATTTATTCGCTGGTTCTGAACAGTTCAATAGTTTTTCAAAATAATTAGCAAGTACCTTACAATTTTCCTGGTTGTTAAGAGCCAAGCTGCCATTTTCGTTGTTAAAGCAAAGACTCTGAGGTTGGTAACCAGTTAGTTTTGCTTTGAATGTTTTATAAAAGTTGCTTGTATTGTTCTTTTGGAAATCTTTTTCGATTTCCAAAAGTTGCGTATTTTCGTAGTTTTTTTTAGTCTGTCGGATTAATTTAGCCGGCCAGAGTGGCCGAGCGGTTCTAGGCGCTACAGTCTGGAACCGCGCGACCGCTACGGTCGCAGGTTCGAATCCTGCCTCGGGCATGGATGTGTGTGATGTCGTTAGGTTTAAGTAGTTCTAAGTTCTATGGGACTGATGACCACAACAGTTAAGTCTCATAGTGCTCAGAGCCATTTGAACGATTTTTTTTTATTAATTTAGATGTTTCTTTTCTTACAGTTAGAAAGGTGTTGTGATTATTTCAATTTTGTTACTATTCCAATTTTTGAATGCCTCATGCCTAGACTTAACTGCTGTTTCACAATCCGCGTTCCACCAAGGGCTATTTTTATTTCTTTCGAAGCGGAATTAAATTTTATGCTGTTTTGATGAACTTTTCTTTTAAGATTTGCCAATTGTTGGATTGTTTTCTCTCAAGTTCACTTGTTAGACTTCGGGTTGTTTTAGCAGTGTCAAATTTTGGGATAACATTTTTTGTTTTGAAGAGTTTCTGAGGCTGAAGTTTTACTTTTATTCGCCTTATATAATGGTCAGAATCAATATTAGCCCCTTTCCTAACTTGGACATTTAAAATTTATTTGTAGTTAGGGCATGAAATCGCTACATCATCGATTTGAAGTTCCCCAATAAATGTACTGGGTATCCGCCAGGTTTTTTGTTTGGAAGAGTTCTTTTTAAAATGTGTTGGCATGATTTTAAGGTCAAAATTTTGCCTGTTTCGATAAGTCTTTGGCCATTTTGGTTTGTCCATTTATGGGCAGGAAATCCACCCACCGTTTTCTTATATTTTTTCTCTTTACCTAATTGAGCATTGCGTGTGTGTGTGTGTGTGTGTGTGTGTGTGTGTGTGTGTGTGTGTGTGTGTGTGTGTGTGTGTCTTAGCATAAGTTGATTTAAGTAGTGTTTAAGTCTAGGGACCTATGACCTCAGCAGTTTGGTCCCTTAGTGATTCACACACATTTTTTTTATGGTTATCCTCATTGACTGGCATATGGGCATTAATTAAAGTGAGAGTTTTATTGGCGCATTTAAGAGAAATTGTCATTAGTCTATTATTAATGGTTTTTACCTCCGTGACTGAGTTCAAAATATTTTTGGAGGCTGCAAAAACAGCTCGCAGATGTGGCGCATGATTAAGTATTATTTTATCAGTTTTACTTTGTAAGTAGGCTGCTTAGGTTCTTATATTGGTAACGCCACCGCCACGTAGCGCTCTGTTTGAAAATCACTGGCTGTGCTGTGTGCAGTCTGTGGCTGGGTGGCATTGCTGGAATTTGCTATTGTAGTGTTGGGCAGCTGGATGTTAACAGCGCGTAGCGTGGCGCAGTTGGAGGTGAGCCGCCAGCAGTGGTGGATGTGAGGAGAGAGATGGTGGAATTTTGAGAGCGGATGATCTGGACGTGTGTTCATCAGAAAGAGTAAATTTTTAATATTGGATATCATGGACTGATATATATATTATGACTTTTGAACACTATTAAAATCTTTCTTTTGCTAACTATGCCTATCAGTAGTTAGTGCCTATCAGTAGTTAGTGCCTTCAGTAGTTAGTGCCTATCAGTAGTTAGTGCCTATCAGTAGTTAGTGCCTATCAGTAGTTAGTGCCTATCAGTAGTTAGTGCCTATCAGTAGTTAGTGCCTATCAGTAGTTAGTGCCTTCAGTAGTTAGTGCCTTCAGTAGTTAGTGCCTTCAGTAGTTAGTGCCTTCAGTAGTTAGTGCCTTCAGTAGTTAGTGCCTTCAGTAGTTAGTGCCTTCAGTAGTTAGTGCCTTCAGTAGTTTGAATCTTTTATTTAGCTGGCAGTAGTGGCGCTCGCTGTATTGCAATAGTTCGGGTAACGAAGATTTTTGTGGGGCAAGTGATTTGTGAAACGTATAGATTAATTTAGTCAGGGCCATTCTCTTGTAGGGATTATTGGAAGTCAGATTGCGTTGCGCTAAAAAATATTGTGTGACAGTTTAAGCACAGTCATGTATAATTTTTCTAAGGGGACGTTTCGTAACTTGTAAAAAGAAGATAATTGCCGAAATCCATGGTGTTAATGTCAGTCATTCCAATTTCTTGAAGTGCCAAAATTTGAACCTTCTGTTCTTTTAATATATCTCCCAATTTACGAAGTTTACCTGGTTGCAAAAGTGTTTGTATGGTGTTACAAGAAAAGTATTTGTTTTGGTTTTAAGTCGGCCAGATGACTCCGACTTCCTCTGCTGAATCACACTGCATTTTAACGTGGCCGCCCCAGAATCCGAAAGACCGGTGCGCCAGTAATATCGGCGGATGATCGACCGCATGTGGTAGAATTGTGATTATCAAAATGCTCCATGATGATTGTACCTGGAATCAGGTGGGGTTGAGTAGACTCAATGAGTACACTCAGAATGTTAAGACTGGAAGGGTTAGTTCCAGAATACGAATTTCAGCCGCACCACTGGTGAACAGACGCAGACCACTTCGCCGCTTGCTACAAGACAGATGCAAAGTGGATTTGGTTTCTTTTTCTCCATTAGGTTCTTGCGCTCTTTCTGCCGTTGGGAGCTAGGATTCCTCTTCCGCCTTTGAGACCGTTGACCGGGCTTCACCCGTAACCCTAGGCAGGGCCCCCCCACAGGGCGCTACCATCCAGAGCCAGATGGACCCAGGTTTTTTTTACGAGGTGTTACTCCTCCTCCTCCTCCTCCTTCCTCATCACTTGCGATTTTACTTTTGGATTTATTATTTGCAAAACTGACACAAACCGCCACCTTGATGACGGGAGGACAGCATAAATTCGTGCAGGTGACAGGAAGGGTCAGAATCTGAAAGTGTATACCATTCCCGTAAAAATATAGAGAAGTCATAAACATATCTAAGAACAAAACGTCCGAATCAGTTCGTTTCATGTGGAGCAAACGAAGGTCATAATGTGCTAACGAACAGCAAAGGAACAGTTGTACAAAACCCAATGAGTGAACTGAGAAGACTTTTAAGAAGATTCTGAAAAAGTCAATATGTTGTTGCAAGAGTCTTCGGCCCGAAGCTTATGTTGATGCCGAACTTCACGCTGATCTAAACTGTTCAAGCCTCTTCTTCCCCAAATAACTACTGCAAGCTACATCCTCTTCCCCCCTACCCTGGCCCCCGCCACCCGCTCACACACTTCCGTTTAACACCATAGTGATTGTTCCTTGATGAATCAGTATTTGTCTCGTCCACCGACCCCTTCTTTTAGTCTAGCTGTGCCACAAATTTCTGTTCATCACAGTTCTATTCGGTACCTCCCCATTAGTAACGTGATCTACCCATCTAACCTTCACCATTTTTCTACAGCACCACATTTGAAAAGCTTCCATTATCTTCTTGTCTGAAGTGCTTATCGTCCTCGTTTCACTTTGATACAAGGCTACACTCCATGCACGTACCCCCAGAAAAACTTTCCAACAAATTTCTATTCAATGTCAACAAATTCTTCTTTTCCATAATGCTTTCCTCGCTACACGCCGTCTGCATTTTGAATCCTCCCCACTTCGGCTTTCATAAGTTATTTTATTCTCCAAACAACCAAAATCATAAGCTACTTTTAGTGACACATTTCCTACCCTGTTAATAACAATAAATTGAAATCTTCATAGCGATCTTGATAGATTTATATTCATAATAAACTGAAGAGCCAAATAAACTGGTTGTTGTTGTTGTGGTCTTCAGTCCTGAGACTGGTTTGATGCAGCTCTCCATGCTACTCTATCCTGTGCAAGCTTTTTCATCTCCCAGTACCTACTGCAACCTACATCCTTCTGAATCTGCTTAGTGTATTCATCTCTTGGTCTCCCTCTGCGATTTTTACCCTCCACGCTGCCCTCCAATACTAACTTCGTGATCCCTTGATGCCTCAGAACATGTCCTACCAACCGATCCATTCTTCTGGTCAAGTTGTGCCACAAACTTCTCTTCTCCCCAATCCTATTCAATACTTCCTCATTAGTTATGTGATCTACCCACCTTATCTTCAGCATTCTTCTGTAGCACCACATTTCGAAAGCTTCTATTCTCTTCTTGTCCAAACTATTTATCGTCCATGTTTCACTTCCATACATGGCTACACTCCATACGAATACTTTCAGAAATGACTTCCTGACACTTAAATCAATACTGGATGTTAACAAATTTCTCTTCTTCAGAAACGCTTTCCTTGCCATAGCCAGCCTACATTTTATATCCGCTCTACTTCGACCATCATCAGTTATTTTGCTCCCCAAATAGCAAAACTCCTTTACTACTTTAAGTGCCTCATTTCCTAATCTAATTCCCTCAGCATCACCCGACTTAATTAGACTACATTCCATTATCCTTGTTTTGCTTTTGTTGATGTTCATCTTATATCCTCCTTTCAAGACACTGTCCATTCCATTCAACTGCTCTTCCAAGTCCTTTGCTGTCTCTGACAGAATTACAATGTCATCGGCGAACCTCAAAGTTTTTATTTCTTCTCCATGAATTTTAATACCTACTCCTAATTTTTCTTTTGTTTCCTTTACTGCTTGCTCAATATACAGATTGAACAACATCGGGGAGAGGCTACAACCTTGTCTTACTCCCTTGCCGACCACTGCTTCCCTTTCATGTCCCTCGACTCTTATAACTGCCATACACCTGCCTAATACCGTGTAGGACCTCCGCGAGCACATAGAAGTGCCGCAACACGACGTGGCATGGACTCAGACTAATGTCTAAAGTAGTGCTGGAGGGAACGGACACCATGTATCCTGCACGGCTGTCCACAAATCGCTAAGAGTACGACGGGGTGGAGATCTCTTCTGAACAACACGTTGCAAGGCTTCCCAGATATGCTCAATAATGTTCATGTCTGGGGAGTTTGGTGGCCAGTGGAAATGTTTAAACTCAGAAGAATGTTCATGGAGCCACTCTGTACCAATTCTGGACGTGTGGGGTGTCCCATTGTCCTGCTGGAGTTGCCCAAGTCCGTCGGAATGCACAATGGACATGAAAGGACACAGGTGATCATACAGGATGCTTATGTACGTGTCACCTGTCAGAGTCGTATCTGCACGTATCAGGGTCCTACATCCCTCCAACTGCACGTACCCTACACCATTACAGAGCCTCCACTAGCTTGAACAGTCCCCCTCTGATATTCAGGGTCCATGGATTCATGAGGTTGTCTCCATACCCATATACGTCCATCCACTCCATACAATTTGAAACGGCTCTCGTCCCACCAGGCAACATGTTTCCAGTCATCAACAGTCCAATGTCGGTGTTGACGGGCCCAGGCGAGGAGTAAAGCTCTTTGTCGTCAAGGGTACACGAATGGGTCTTCGGCTCAGAGAGCCCATAAGGATGAGGTTTCGTTGAATGGTTCGCACTCTGACATTTGGTGATGGCCCAGCATTGAAATCTGGAGCAGTTTGCGGAAGGATTGCTCTTCTGTCACGTTGAACGATTCTCTTCAGTCGTCATTGATCCCTCCCTCGCGGGATCTTTTTCCGGCCGCAGCGGAGTCGTACATTTGATGTTTTACCGGAATCCTGTTATTCACGGTACACTAGTGAAATGGTCGTATCGGAAAATATCCACTTCTTCGATACCTCGGAGATGCTCTATCCCATCGCTCGTGCGCCGACTGTAACACCGCGTTCAAAGTCACTTAAATCTTGATAACCTCCCATTGTAGCAGCAGTAACATATGTAACTGCGTCAGACACTTGTCTCATATAGGCTCTGACGACCGGAACGCCGTATTTTGCCTGTCTATCTCTATGACTATACCAGTTTATTTGACGCTTCAGTGTGAATGGTGTTATCAGTCCATTATTTTGGTTTTGTTTACCCATACATCAGTATCGATATCGTTGTCAAAGAGTATATACATTTATAATCTTGATCAATGACATTAGTACAGACGTTAGTGAGAAGAACAAAACGACTGAACCTAACTAATGGTTATAGATGTGGTTTAAAGGACCATACGAATTAACAAATCAGTCTTTAAATGTCTCTACTAACATTGTCCAAAGTAATCTATCGATTCACATATAGAACCACCTGAAAAACATGCGGCCATTTGTTTGACAATGTTTGACTACCAACAATGGTCAGTCAGTTATCTACATGTTCTACAGCTCATTTTAAAGATTCCTTTATCGAAATGATGTGGAACGCGTCAGTTTACAGGATATGCATACATCGTTAGTGTTAATAGTATTGAACATACATTTTTTAGTTCTATTCAAGCAGCTACATTAAAAACAAGTATTTTTCTGGCACTTCCTCCCACAATATCGAGTAGTAACTCAGATTTATTCCTCCCTCCCTCCCTGTCTCAGTTGGTCATCCACGGGTCTTCATCGAAATTCCCTTGAATTGACTAACTATGCTAGTCACATCATCCCGACATGTCTCTGATGTTTACTACTACACATGAAGCTAAAACCGAAATACGAAAAAGAACGAATACATATACAGCCTTCGAAATTTTGAAGGTAGCGGCGGTAAAACATAAGAGAAAAATGTTCGCAGTATGTCCTATATAACAGAAATAAATAGACAAACATTTAAATCGAGTCAGCTTTTTACATAGACGGCACTTACCTAAACTGAAGGATGTTCTGGCTCCGTGTCTTCAGATTCACTGTCGCTTGTTTCAGCCAGGTATATCATCACTCGTTCCACTAGGGTGTCTCTTAAACCCTGGTTCAAGAAATCAGTTTCTGGCAATGCTTCTGCGTGTTTTAAGCATCTCTTCCAGTCATGCTGAATACCATTGTCAAGAGCTTCGTGTGCTAGCTTCTCGACATCAGCAAGTTTGAAAGTAGTATTTCTTTTCGCTACTTCTCGCTTTGCTTGGGCCCATGTCAATTCAGTGTGATTATACGGCAGTGATACAGTGGTAGACATGCAACTTGGTGTCCCATTTCGTTTGCTAGTTGATCTAATTCGTAAGTCTTTTCGGCACCTACGATTTCTTCCTTAGACAGGAGTTCAGCCTTCGTTTCATTTAACTCAAAATGAAACATTCTTTCTCTTTAACCATTCCATAATATCTGCTTTGGGCCAATTTGAACATGGCAGCTTTTCTATCTGAATGGAGTGGTAGCTGGCGTTAGCCATCAGGATAATTGACCCTTCTTCCGCCGGCTGCGGTGATCGAGCGGTTCTAGGCACTTCAGTCCGGAGCCGAGCGACTCCTACGGCCGCAGGTTCGAATCCGGCCTTGGGCATGGATGTGTGTGATGTCCTTAGGTCAGTTAGGTTAAAGTAGTTCTACGTTCTAGGGACTGATGACCTCAAATGTTAAGTCCCATAGTGCTCAGAGCCATTTGAACCATTTGAACCCTTTGAACCCTTCTTCCAACGCAGACAACAGTCGAATAAACCAATTTTTAAAAACTTCTCCATTCATTTCTGAATGGTAATCGTATTGGCAAGGACTTTTCCCACCACGTAAAACACGTTTGCCCCTTGGTATGAAGCCCTTGGTTAATGAACCAGCGTGGGCAATGATTAATCGGTCACCTCTACCAGTAGGCACTTTCAGACCGCCGTTTCCTTTGGAGTCGTGTCATATATACTTATTGGTGTGGTTCTGTGACACAAGTTACATCAAAGTACACTACAGGCCATTACACTACAGGTACACTACAGGCCAGAAGCGCATTGTACGCAAAAACTTTGTTCTTATTGCCGCAATGTCTGTGCGTTCCATTAAGAATTTCCGTCCGTCAGTACACTTCTTGAATCAGAAACTAAGAGAGCGGAGAAGACGAAGAAGAGAGGTCTCTGAGCCGGAGTAATTAATTTTTTCGCGGAGGTCAGCCTGTATTTTTTTAGCCCTCTGTCGTAATATCCAAGTACAGTTCTACGCACGAGCTCTTTGTTAAAATCGTCAAAGTCAGTTGATATCCGTTCTCGTCCGTATGCCTTTCCTAGAGAATCGAAACACTCATTCATGTCTGGAGATTTTGCCAATGACACAGATTTGCTAATACGGCCTACAGTTGACTTGGAGACACCACACACTTCAACAGTGAGTTTCGGAATTTGCGCAAAATTTAAGTTATTCCTCGCTTCTTCATTGTCGGCCATATCAGTAAAAAACTTGAACATTCGATATGATAATTTTTGATTATTTACGAATGTCTTTCCGCCCTTTACGCACACCGACCGGAGGAGTACTACAAGTAGGCCGTTGCGCCTGCGTTGTTGTTCACCAGCGAACACACGCCAAAGCACCTTTCTAAAGACAGTAAGACACTGAGGTCGGATGTGAACACTCAATATAGCACAGCAACACTGTGCTTTCAGCTGCTCTGACCTACCGCACGGCTAACTGTACCTACATTGCAACAAAGCCGAGAGGTGGGCGAATCACAGCCCGCAGTCCCTGCTGGCATCAGGCTGCGGCCGTGACCTAGAGGACTCTACTTTCGTGCCGGCCACTCTATTAATGAAATTCTTAAAGTTATTAAATCTTTCGTGATAGCTTCTGTAGCTCCGCATACCTTCACTAATGAAATGTAGGATTAGACTAGATTAATTATTCATTCCATAGACCCACAAAAGAGGGGATCCTCCTGGGTGTGGAACATGTCAGGTAAATACACTACAGAAATGTAACTAGACAAACTTGAGTTTCATTAATTTTAATGATCGTCAGTCAGTAAACAGTAAAATTATGTACATGAATTAAAATTAAACTTCTAATATTTACAGGTTTAATACTTACATCTGCTTTCATTAAATTCATCATCCACACAGTAGCTAGTTACTTGGCTGTTACAACCAAGTATTGTCAAAAATTGAAGTATAATACATTTTCATTAAAATGGTCTACTACACTTGTTGAGAAATTCATGGATGAAATAGGAGTTGGCCAGCAAACATTCTTTTTAATTATGTTTAAACTGTGCCTTGTCTGAAACTAAACTCTTAATAATTGCTGGTAACTTATTGAAAATATGCGTTGCTGAATACTTCACTGCTTTCTGGGCAAGAGTAAGTGATTTTAAATTTTTATGTATATTGTTCTTATTTCTAGTATTGACACTGTGTACTAAGCAGTTAGTTGGAAAAATAGATGTATTATTTACAACAAACTTCATTAAGGAATAAATGTACTGAGAAGCTGTGGTTAGTATGCCCAATTCTTTGAATAGGTTTCGACATGATGTTCTTGGACTAACAGTACACATTACTCTTATTATACGCTTCTGTACTCTAAAAAATTTTTCTCAGTTTGTGGAGTTACCCCAAAATATGATACCATATGACATAATGGAGTGAAAATAAGCAAAATATTCCAGTTTTTTTATATTTATATCACCTATGTCTGACATCATTTGCGTTGCAAACACAGACTTGTTTAGGAGCTTTAGCAGTTCGTTAGTATGTCACTCCCAACTGAATTTATCACGTTGTCATCATCATCATCTTGGACAGTTTCCAGCCACTGGCTGGGTCTGTCGGGAACACAAGCCTCTCCATCGTGTTCTGTCTTTCCACCATTCCCCCTCTTCCACCTTCGTCCAGTTCTCTCCTCTTCTCATCACACATTCCTTCACTCCCTTCACCCATCTATCTCTTGGTCTTCCTCTGGGCCTCTTCCCCTCCAATTGCAGATCAAACATCCTCTTTGGAATTCTTCCCTCATCCATTCTCTTCATGTGTCCATACCACTGCAGTCTTGATTTTTCTATCCTGTCCTGTACTGGTTCCTCCTTTAGTCTTTCCCTCACATACAAATTTCGCAATCTGTCTCGTCTTGTTACACCCAACCTGCTCCTCTGGAACTTCATTTCACTAGCCTGTATTCTACTTTTGTCGCTTTTGTGCATTACCCATGTCTCACTTCCGTATGTCAATATGGGGACAAAGTAGGTTCGGTATATAATTCCCTTGGATTTCTGTGGCACCTCCTTGCTCCAAATAAGCCCCCTAATGCATTTGTAGAACTGCCCTGCTTTTCTGCACCTTTCATTTATTTCCATTGCGTTTCCCCCCTTACTTTCAATCACGCTTCCCAGGTACTTGAAGTTCTCTACCACTTGTAGTTTTTCCCCTCCACAAGTTATATCCACATTTGGCCTATTCTTCTTCCTTGTTGTGACGATTATTTCACTTTTCTTTGCAGAGAAATGCATTCCATATTGTGCTGCCGTTGCCTCCCATGCATCTAACTGCTCTTGCACCTCCTTCACGCAATTTCCCCATAACATCAGGTCATCGGCAAAAAGCACTGCTTTCATTTTATGATCTCCAATTGCATCTGATACTTGCTGTAGGATTTCATCCATAACAATAATAAACAATAAAGGCAAAAGTGCACTTCCCTGTCGCAGCCCATTTTCCAGCTTGAACCATGCAGTACGTTCCCTCCCCACTTTCACACAACTCTCACTTCCCTCATACATTTTTCTGACTTTTCGTGTAATCTCTTCATCTATCCCTTTTGCGTTCAGCACATCCCAGAGCTTGTCCCTACAGATACTGTCATACGCCTTCTCAATATCCAAAAAGGCCATGATTAAGTCCTTCCCGTACTCATAGTGCCTTTCCTGCAGTTGCCTTACCGCAAATATGAGGTCCGTTGTTGATCTTCCCGGTCTGAAACCGTACTGCTCCTCTTGCAGTCTACTTTCAATACTGCTTCTTATTCTCTTCTCCAGCATCTTTTCATAGATTTTTCCACAGTGGCATAGCAGGGTGATTCCTCTGTAGTTCTCACATCTCCTTTTATCCCCTTTCTTGAAGATCGGGACTATAATTCCTTTCTTCCAATCCTCAGGAATTCTGTTCTCCTTCCACACCACCCTCAGCACTCTGTATAGCCACTGGGTTCCTACTTCTCCTGCTGCTCGTATCATATCCACTGTTACTTCGTCCCAACCTGGTGCCTTGCCCCCTTTCATCCTCTTTATGGCTTCTTCCACTTCATTCCAAGTTAGATCATCAATTTCCCCACTATTATAATCGTCTGCTGCCTTAGGCTCTCCATCGCTGTTAGTTACCTGCTTGGCAGCATTCAACAGATCTTCAAAGTACTCCTTCCAAATCTTTTTGAGCTCATGCATTTCCTCCACAACTCTTCCATTATTATCCATGATCCTCAGGCACTCGCTTCTGTCGTTCCTCTTATTTCTTACCATGGTGTAAAGTAGTTTTTTGTTCCCTTCACTGTCCTCTTCTAACATTCTTGTCCATTTTTCCATCCACTTCTTCTTCTCCGCCCTTACTATGGTCTGTGCCGCTTTCTTGCTTTCCTTATATTTTACCCTAGCTTCCTCTGTTCGGGTCTGGAACCATTCTCTGAAGGCTTTGTTCTTTCGAAGTACTGCCTCTTTACATATGTTGTTCCACCATGGGGTTTCCCTACTTCTCCTCTTTGTGCTAGTTCTTCCGCACACAGGCTCAGCTGCCTCAACTAGAGCCCTCTTACAATCGCCCCATTCTTCTTCCACTGTTCTCTGATCTTCCTTTGGCAGCTTCTTCCTGATCAGTGTCTGGTACTGGGTCCTCCGTTCATCCTCTTTCAGCATCCATGTCTTCAACCTTTTCTCCTGTATATCTGTTGCCCTCCTATCTTTTTTCTCTCTCAGGGTGGCTACCAACAGCCGATGGTCGCTGTCTAAGGCCTCAGATGGTATGACCTTAACATCTGTGAGGCTGCTCATCATCTGCCTATCCACTAGTACATAGTCTACTACTGAAGTTTGGGACCAGTCCCCACTGTACCAAGTTATTTTGTGACTACTCCTCTTCTTGTACCACGAATTTGCGATCGCCAGCCCATTCCTCTTGCAGAATTCCAGCAACAATTTTCCTTCTCTATTTCGGTTCCCCCAGCCCTCTGGTCCCATTATCTCCTCGAATCCTTTCCTGTCTGTGCCAACATGTGCATTGAGGTCCCCTATTATAATCTGATTTCCTCCATTTAGCTGCTTTTGCATGTCATCTTCAAATTCCTCCTTCTCCTTTTTTGTACACCCCACCTGTGGGGCATATGCTTGGATGATTTCAATGCTTTTTCCTTTCACCCGTACTCTGGCTTTTATCATTCGATCATTGATACCTTCCACCTCCTCCTGCAGACCCTCTCTGACCACTATTGCCACTCCATTTCTTCCCCTCTCATTCCCTATCCAGTACAGTTTACATCCTTTACTTAGTGGTTTTTCACCAACTCCTCTCCACCTAGTCTCAGCAAGTCCCAAGATGTCCAATTTCCTCCTTTCCATCATTTCTACAATTTCTTCTAACTTCCCAGTTAGAGTCCTTACGTTTAAGGTGCCCAGCCGTAAACCATCTCGTAATCCTTTTCCATTGCTTGGTCGGTTTCCTTTAAATCCGTTCCGTGATCCGAGGCATGTTCCCTTTTTGAAAGCAGTTGATTTATCCACTACTGGCTTGCTAGGCCTATCACGTTGTAATCCCAAGAATTTTCACTCTCAACTTCTCCTATTTCCATGTTATCATATTTTATATACACACTAGAAGGAAATCTCTTGAAAGTTCTGAACTGCATGTAGTGGGTCTTTTCAAAGTTTAATGACAGTGAATTGCCTGTGAACTACTTATTAATGTTAGTAAAAATTTGATTATCTGCCTTTTCTAAATTTATATTTGATTTACCATTTATTGCAATGCTTGTATCATTTGCAAATAAGACAAACTTGGCATCTGGTAATGTAACAGATGACAGGTCATTAATATACACACAAAAAGTTGTGGACCTAGTATGGAACCTTGGGGAACACCGCACGAAATGGCTCTGAGCACTATGGGACTTAACATCTATGGTCATCAGTCCCCTAGAACTTAGAACTACTTAAACCTAACTAACCTAGGGACAGCACACAACACCCAGCCATCACGAGGCAGAGAAAATCCCTGACCCCGCCGGGAATCGAACCCGGGAACCCGGGCGTGGGAAGCGAGAACGCTACCGCACGACCACGAGATGCGGGCAACACCGCACGTAATTCCTTCCCAGTCAGATGATGTCTGATTACTTCCTGCTGAAGTATTATGTAGGTAGGTAGGTATCCAAAGTAGTTGGTTGTCGTATCAAGCAGCAGCCAACTGATGATTATGACTCATAATATTCTTCTCATACCTCTCTCACCACAGTTCGTCGTCTGGATCGCCAATGACACGGGTGAGATATGGACGTTGAAGCATACGCTATGCAAGTCAATGAACCTCCATCCACGCCCAGATCGCGTCCGGTGTCATGTAAGAAACAACAACAACAACAACCACAACCACCTGCAGTGTGCTGCTCACCGTTGGGTGTGTGGCGAATGCAGACATTTGGCAACTGTGTGTCAAGAAGGCGCATTCAGCCTCGCTTAACAACACACTGGAAACATTAGATCATGGGTATCAGAGGACCGAGCTGCCACAACTCACTAGTCAATGCTATTAATTAGCCCTGGCATAGAGTTGAAACATCATAGATGATATAACTATGTCTGTCACCCAACCTCAGAGAACTCAGTATGGCAGTCCTATGTACTAAATATCACTCCAGTTTGTTTATTTTCTATTTCCTGGTGTTAGAATTTTAATGGTCAGCTGTGCACTTCAGTGCCCCTTACACATGCAGTTCATCTGTAGGCTATACACGTTTGTAGTCAGAGTTAAATCTAGAAGCTGCCTTCTAGGTACACACTAAATTATGTCGTTGGGCAGTGTCTGTATTTTATCGTGTCTGTACAGTTCAATGCATGTCTGAAGGATCAGTCCTAGATGGGTGCTCAGACAGATAAGGCGATACATGTCGTCCAACAGTTTGCCTTTGGCAGTACAGTGGTGCGGACGTGCTGTCTATGTCATCACCGTGGAGTGAGCGCTCGTGATTGTTTACTGTTACTCGGCCGTTTCGTGTGCGCCGGCTTAAGCATAAATATCATTATGGCGAACCAATACAAAAACCCGGCGCTCAAATTTGTGTTCTAAAACGAATTTTCACGATCAAGAAGCACTAGATTCAGAATGATTTTTACGAGAAGAGGTCAAAATCCTAGCTACCAGCCTCATCAGCATACATTTATCTATTGTGTCTATTGTGAACAGTATAGTCTGTGTCAAGGTCATCAACGACGCAACACGTGAATGGATACTTCAGCTGACGAAACAGGGCCTTCACTTCTACCAGACTGATGGCAATGTGGGTATTGTGGACGTCGACTATGCTGGTTTGGGACTTAGCAC
This sequence comes from Schistocerca piceifrons, assembly GCF_021461385.2. Classification (NCBI taxonomy): domain Eukaryota; kingdom Metazoa; phylum Arthropoda; class Insecta; order Orthoptera; family Acrididae; genus Schistocerca; species Schistocerca piceifrons. The sequence continues at coordinate 896,493,555 of NC_060139.1, forward strand.
AGTCAGGATGTTTGAACCTCCATTTGAACTCCCATTGGAATAAGTCGAGTCGGCACTTCATCCCTACAGCCACTAATAGCTCTGTACAAGATTATGGAAATATATCATACAGGTCCGCGCCAAACTATGTTTTAGGGAAGTTGTACAGACTACAACAAAGAACAATGAGAACATGTTTGCTGCAGTGTCATCACCGACGAATGCTCTCATTATAGAAGGAAAAGAAACACTATTCCCCATTCGACGACAGGTACTAGCATAGCAATTCTTACTGAAACGTTTCACATACTCCAGAAACGATACGATTAGGAAAATTCAGCTGTTATATCAGATCATGCAGCACAAAAATAAAAGCCATATTCATAGAATTCATAACAAGCTGCCATCAGCTCAGAACATTTCACTACCCAGACAATGGTGTACTGGAATATAGTTGTCCGTATGGGATAGCTTCATTAGTAATCAAGATATTTTATTCGTATTCGTTGACAAATCTACTCCGACAACTGCAGGACATCGGAAAGAAAAAGATATACTTCTCCCGCCCATTAACAAACACTGCGGGGAGGTATGCTATACCTGATGAAGAGGCCATTTAGACTGCTGAAATGTTCGCAGTTCGCAAAGCGTTTATCTAAAGAATCAGTAACGCATTTCCAAAGATATTAATTTTAACAGAATCTAGAAGTACTCTCCAGAGGATAGTAACGTCATGTCGGAAGGCGAACACCCCTGATTACATGCGACATATACTGAGTATGATTCGTACTGCAAGAAGAGTTGACAGTGACGTAAACTTCATCTGTATAAAAGGGAATTCCGGCATCAATTGGAAACGAAATAGTCGGCAAGTATGCTGAAGAGTTACTCGATGCGTATTCCAAGGAATTGAACTCCCATGTAGTGACGTTAATCGGAAAATAAGCCAAAGAGCACAGGTTGGTTGGTTGGTTGGTTGTTTGGGGAAGTAGACCAGACAGCGTGGTCATCGGTCTCATCGGATTAGGGAAGAATGGGGAAGGAAGTCGGCCGTGCCCTTTCAGAGGAACCATCCCGGCATTTGCCTGGAGTGATTTGGGGAAATCACGGAAAACCTAAATCAGGATGGCCGGACCCGGGATTGAACCGTCGTCCTCCCGAATGCGAGTCCAGTGTCTAACCACTGCGCCACCTCGCTCGGTAAGAGCACAGGAACAACTGGGAAGAGAGTGGACAGTAATCCAAAAAAACAAATGAAGTTTTTATGCAGTATCCAGTGGGAAATGTGGTTTAATAGGGTCAGAATGAGTAAACGGGATCAGACCCCTATAACAGGAATGCTTTTAAGACGTGGATGCTGCCTCACACACATCTATAAAGTTAGTGATGATTCCCCAGTGTGCAGTCATGACAGTGAATAAGAAGCCGATTTAAATCACTTAATATTAACGTGCACTACATACCAAACTCGGTAAATAAAATTATACTGCAAGTTGAACCAGCTGAGGGATCCATTGCCTACATGCGCAACTGTCCAAGGTGCGAATGATCTAAGAATAGATCACTCTGCAGGGATGTACCTGAAAGCCTCACACATCAATATTTAATTTCATTTTGTTTTGAATGTTTACATCTGTATATGATACAATGTGCACAGGGTGTTATAAATTATTTATACAAAGCTTTAAGCTTTAATTACGGTGGTGGTAAGTTCCTATGCCACCAAACTACAGAGGTCATCGGTTCCATAGGCTTTAACCTCCGACGGGGAACAGCCGCGCGAACCGTGGAAAGGCGCCTCATATCGCACGGCTACTCCTCGCGGCTGCTTTAATTGTGAGAAAGATATGTACTTAACAGAAAGGTTAGATACAACACCGAATGCAGTATATCTTCAAGATTTACAGATTTTCAGTGTGGCCATCTTTTGTAACATTACGGATGTCCCAACCGTAGTCCGTTTCCAGTCAAATCCTATGAAGCAAGTCTTGATGCATGAAGGCAACTACTGCGTTATCGGTTGTCGCAGTTAGTCGATGCTTCCCGGAAGCGGAGGAACAAACGATTTGCCTTCGATTTAACCTCCATACACAGGAGTCTATTGTTGTTAAATCTCATGATGGTGGCTAGAACACACATCAAAAAAAGTTTGCATCACCCTGGTTCCCAGAATTCCTGAAGAGACTGTGGATATTGTGTCACACAGACACAGTCCATTTGGCTGTTCAGAGATGTCACTAAACCCTCCCAAAGACGTAAACAACCATGCACGAACAGCGCCTATTAGACGAAGGGGATCCGACAGCCGATCAGTTCCAGTCATTCCACCAGGAAGGAGGTACACGGCTCGTGTTATCTGTAGTTGAACCATGCCTAGCCCATCAACACCGCGGTTCGACAACGTCCGCGTTGTTACTTTGTGCCAGGATGGGCTCTCAACAAGGGAAGTGTCCAATCGTCTCGGAGTGAACAAAAGAGGTGTTTTTCGGACATGGAGGAGATACAGAGAGACAAGAACTGTAAATGACATGCCTTGCTCAGGCCACCCAAGGGCTACTACTGCAGTGGATGACCGCTACATATGGATTATGGCTCGGAGGAACACTGACAGCAACGCCACCATATTGAATAATCCTTTTTGTGCAGCAACAGGATGTAGTATTATGACTCAAACTGCGCACAATAGACTGCATGACGCACAACTTCACTCCCGACGTCGAAGGCGAGGTTCATCTTTGCAACCACGACACCATGCAGCGCAGTACAGATGTGTCCAACAACATGCCGAATGGACCGGTCAGGATTAGCATCACTTTCTCTTCACTGATGTGTCGCATACGCCTTCAACCAGATGATCGTCGGAGACGTGTTTGGAAGCAACACAGTCAAGCTTTTGACACACCGTCCAGCGAGTGCAGCAAGGCGGAGGTTCCCTGCTGTTTTGGGGTGGCATTGTGAGGGGGTGACGTACGCCGGTGGTGGTCATGGAAGGCGCCGTAACGGCTGTACGATACGTGAATGCCACTCTCCGACCGGCAGTGCAACCATATCGGCAGGATACTGGCGAGGCATTCGTCTTCATGGACGACAATTCGCGCCTCCATCGTGCACATCTTGTGAATGATTTCCTTCAGGATAACGACATCGCTCGACTAGAGTGGCCAGCATGTTCTCCAACCTTGAACAATATCGAACATGCCTGGGATAGATTGAAAAGAGCTGTTTATGGACGACGTGACCCACCAACCGCTCTGAAGGATCTACGCCTAATCGTTGTTGAGGAGTGGGACAATGTGGACCAACAGTGTCTTGTGTATAGTACGCCACGACGAATACAGGCATGCATCAATGCAAGAGGACGTGCTACTGGGTATTAGAGGTACCGCTGTGTACAGCAATCTCGACCACAACCTCTGAAGGTCTCGCTGTATGGTGGTACAACATGCAATGTGTTGTTTTCTTGAGCAATAAAAAGGGCGGAAATGTTTATGTTGATCTCTATAGCAATTTTCTGTACTGGTTCCGAAACTCTCGGACCCGATGTGATGCAAAACTTTTTGATGTGTTGTAAGAGGTCCGAGCAGATGTAATTTTATGTAAGAGGACCGAGCAGATGTAATTTCGATGTATTGCTCATGCGCTGCCTGCGATATGCAAGGTATAAGAGAATCGCTGACCAGAGAGCAGTGTTGACTGCAGTAGGAACTGTGTAGCTGTAGCAGTAAGTTGTTGTTAGTCTGCCCTAGTCTGCAGTCTGCTCTGGTCTGGTATAGTGTATCGTGTTGGCTGGGCCGGTCGCGGTGCAGCGATGCCGGAGCCTGAGTATTATTGTATAAGGTAAAAAGCAGCCTCGCGCATATCTAGTAATGTTATCTGAACTCGCATGCAAATGTTTTTAAAAATGTCCTAATAATAATCTTTGTCATATAAAGTAATTTTTTTACAAGCATTCATTTCAATTTAAAGAATTTACTTATGTCTCCAATCCATGATCATTCCGATTGTTGCAAAAGAAAAATCAGTTGCTTCCTTTCATAAATGACAAATCTATCGGGCAGCATTGCACAGAGCTGTGCCGGAAAAATTTATTGTAAGAGCAGATATTTGGCGACTTTATTGAGGTAAGAATTTTTGCTTTTTTATTCAGAATGATCTTACAGGGCCATGACGCAGCACTGCTGTCGTCCAAAATTTACCAGGTTACTGAATTTATTTTTTATTACGAGGTTTAAGAATTTTTCTGTTTCGAGCTTACATTAAATGAGAAAAGAATTTTGTGGGTACATTAAATGTGAATGCATTTCTGTACGGAGATTATAAATGGGAACCAATTTTGTTCTGAGGTTACACTAAAATTAGAATCATATTCATATTATTATTTATACAATTTTGTGGGGAGGTTACAGTGTGTATACTGTTCCTCCACGTCCGACTTGGCACGTCCCTATGTAGATATGCGACAACTTCACAGTGATAATGGGGTAGTGTGCCATCTTGCTCGAAAATAAATTTTGTGCCCATATCCAGTCATAAGTCAGGCATTAGATAACGTTCAAGCATGTCCAGGTACGATAAGCCAATTACTGTTGACTACCTCAACTTGTCGACCCTGAGCCAGCGTCCTACTTCGGTGAAAGATTGTTCCAGTTACTAACAGTTTGTCATTGAGATGGTGGCTTGCGATATTTAGTCCTGACTTGACTTAGAAATGTAGAGGCGGATTTGGATTCATGAAACCATAAATAACACTGTATAGGCTCTCCACCATTATACAGCACCACGATGACGGTTGGCGCATACCATCTAGCGGGAAAGTCGGGAACGAACAGGCCGGCTGCTGTGGCTGAGCGGTTCTAGGCGCTTCAGTCCGGAACCGCGCTGCTGCTACGGTCGCAGGTTCTAGTCCTGCCTGGGGCATGGATGTGTATGATGTCCTTAGGTTAGTTAGGTTTAAGTAGTTCTAAGTCTAGGGGACTGACGACCTCAGATGTTAAGTCACATAGTGCTTAGAGCCATTTGAGCTAAACAGTATTGTTGTTGTTGTTGTTGTTGTTGTTGTTGTTGTTGTTGTGTTCTTCAGTCTTGAGACTGGTTTGATGCAGCTCTCCATGCCACTATACCCTGTGCAAGCTGCTTCATCTCCCAGTACCTACCGCAGCCTACATCCTTCTGAATCTGCTTAGTGTATTCATCTCTTGGTCTCCCTCTACGGTTTTTACTTCACGCTGCCCTCCAATACTAAATTGGTGATCCCTCGATGTCTCAGAATATGTCCTACGAACCGATCCCTTCTTCTAGTCAAGTTGTGCCATTTATTTCTGTTCTCCCCAATTCTATTCAATACCTCCTCATTAGATCTACCCATCTAATCTTCAGCATTCTTCTGTAGCACCACATTTCGAAAGCTTTTATTATCTTTTTGTCTAAACTATTTATTGTCCGCGTTTCACTTCCATACATGGCTACACTCCATACAAATACTTTCAGAAACGACTTCCTTGTCATTGCCAGTCGACATTTTATATCCTCTCTACTTCGACCATCATCAGTTATTTTGCTCCCCAAATAGCAAAACTCCCTTACTACTTTAAGTGTCTCATTTCCTAATCTAATTCCCTGAGCATCACCCTACTTAATTCGACTACATTCCATTATCCTCGTTTTGCTTTTGTTGATGTTCATCTTATATCCTCCTTTCAAGACACTGTCCATTCCGTTCAACTGCTCTTCCAAGTCCTTCGCTGTCTCTGACAGAATTACAATGCCATCGGCGAACCTCAAACTTTTTATTTCTTCTCCATGGATTTAATACCTACTCAGAACTTTTCTTTTGTTTCCTTTACTGCTTGCTCAATATGCAGATTGAATAGCATCGGGGAGAGGCTACAACCCTGTCTCACTTCCTTCCCAACCACTGCTTCCCTTTCCTGCCCCTCGACTCTTATAACTGCCATCTGGTTTCTGTACAAATTGTAAATAGCCTTTCGCTCCCTGTATTTTACCCCTGCCACCTTCTGAATTTGAAAGAGAGTATTCCAATCAAGATTGTCAAAAGCTTCCTCTAAGTCTACAAATGGTAGAAACGTAGGTTTGCCTTTCCTTAATCTTTCTTCTAAGATAAGTCGTAGGGTCAGTATTGCCTCACGTGTTCCAACATTTCTATGGAATCCAAACTGATCTTCCCCGAGGTCGGCTTCTACCAGTTTTTCCATTCGTCTGTAGAGAATACGTAAGGTCAGTATTAGGGGGGAATAAAACCTGAAGACATACAGAATTTGTGATGTATCAAACATTTCAGCCTAAGTTGTGTATCCTTTTCACAATTTAGGGGTACTTTTGTATAATTACTTATAAACACCCCATATATGTTTATCACGTCGTACAAATGCACTGAAAAGACTCAGACAAAAATACTAAATTTCCTCTTGTTTGAATGTTTATATTCGTATATGTAACCATGCATATGTTTAACACATCATAGGAATCCCTCTACAATGGAAATCAATATTGAATTTAATTTTTGGTTTGAATGTTTACATATGTATATATAACCATGTATGTATGTTACTGTAACTAGTAAGTTTTAATAGTGCATATTATGTAGGTGTATAAACAGCTAAAACCAAATAAATAAATACATAAGACTAGAGGCAGTGTTACCCGACGTAGCATGATTTCTGCTGGTGATGACTAATTCTCTGTCCGATTTTTTACCGGGTGAACGTTTGCTTATCTAAAGTCATGCAGAACTGTCCTTATCTCCCGCAGCAGTGTGTTCTTGGTGATGCCATGGTATTGTAGCCACACTCCTATGCCTTCTCGCTGTATATCGGCGGCGTTGTGAAAGTGGTCGGACATAAATGCGATTACTTGTAGCGGGACTACGTGGTACTGGCTTCATTGAGACTCTGCAGGCCGCCGTACTTGATGAAGAGTCGCGCGTTTGGATGCGCTGTAATCACAGAAACATGGAAAATGTTACTTAGAGAACTGCACAGCTTCACAAGAGCCGTTGGTGGTTCCTTTCCAAAGGTGCGACGACACGACCCTCTATGGGTTATGTATTTAATGAAGGACCATAATGGATATATGGATAAAATTCACAATGAATAAAGAATTATTTTCGGTGAAGAATCGTATTACATGTACCATTCTTCGCTCTGCGCACACTGAACGAACCTTACGCAAAAACTAAGTATTAACATTTAAATGATGTATTATTAACCTGTGCTCCATTTTGAAATGAATGTGTCGTCAATGACGCGCTGGCAGCATAAATACATGCGCTGAACTAACACAGTGGATATTCTTTGTTAAATATCCCTAACCAGATAGCTTGGAGAAAATATTTAGTTACGTTTCCATCTCAGTATTTCACGGAAAATTAAATGAGGCGACTAAGTAATCTTGTATACAGCACATTGGACTTAATTCCAGTTTGTCTGCAAATGTAGTCGTCTATTACTTACGAAATTAAGTAATGTCATACGTGACAGAAACGACTGTATACATAAGCTTATGTCATTCTTTGAATCTAACAACATCACAGAATTGCCACACAACCCTACCAAGAGATTTGTATCTAAAATAGAGAAACCCATTAAAAACTGTAACACCATTTTCACTGAACACGAAAAAAGGACATGCACGGTCATGAATCCTACTACACCAAAATTACGAGCCAACCAGACACATAAACCAACAGTTTCGGCTCGGCCCGTAATTAACTGCAAAAATAGCTCATTATACTTGATAAGCAAATATCTAAACACACTAATAACAAAATTTTATACTTTCAACAAAAAGTACACAATCGAAAATTCGTGTACTCTGGCAAGATATATAAAAGATATACAAATATCACATAATGGTAAATTTGATTCATTTGATGTCACACATCTATACACCAATATGCCAGTACAGGAAACAATCCAAATAATAAAATATAATCTGTTACAATATAGGAAAATATCCATGATTGGAACACTTGATACTACAAATCTTTTGGAAACAGCTTTAGCACAAAATTATTTTGAACTTAACAACAAAATTTATACCCAAGTAGATGGAGTAGCTGTGGGTAATAATGTAGCAGGCACATTAGCCGATAGTTTCCTAAATTCTCTGGAAGAGAAATCCTTTAACTCAGACTGGCCTACTCTCAACTGAATTGTATACTATTTTAGATATGTAGATGATACCCTAACGTTGGTGGATGGCAGCCACGCAGGTATCGAAAATAGCCACCAAAAACTCAACCAACTGAACCCTAAAATAAATTAATTATGGAAACTGGGAAAGACAATACCATTAACTATGTAGATCTCACAATTGGCAAAAATAATAATCACCATACATTTGATATCTATAGAAAGATTACCACTTCTGACAATATTATAAATACCAATTCCTGTCACACAATGGCTCATAAACTAGTATTTTTCCATTCAATGATTAATAGATTAAATAATCTCCCATTAGAAAAGCCAGCAAATCAAAAATACTTAACACACTTCGTTATATAGCCTATAAAAATGATTTTGACCCCAACATAATTACAAAATTACAGTATATTACAAATGCAGAACACCAAAGCAGAATACAATACTCGAGAAACATCACCGACACAGAAAATAAGATACGTGCCGGCAGTCTACCTTCGTAGAATCTCCAACACAATAAATGCACTTTTTAAAGCCACAAATATTGAAATAGCCTTTCGAACCCATAACAACCTTTAAATAAAATTACCTTCCGCCAACACGACAACTTCAAAATATGACGACACAGGCATATGTAAAATCACATGCGGCAACTGTAATAGCTTTTATATTGGCCAAACAGGAAGAAATTTTAACGCAAGGTATAACGAATACACTAGAGAGAGCGAATACAATCACTCCATCTTCTTTCTACACTTGGAAAATCAAAATCACACTTCTGATACGATCGAAAATGCACTACATATTCTGCACAGAAGACCAAAAGGTTTTGCAGTGAACATTCTCGAGTAATTATAAATTTATATGTACATGAGAAACTACCCACAAAAAGTATTAAAGGGACATACAGAATTTAGACACAAGTACTACCTTAAAAACTTTATTGAATTTTTAGAACACGAAACTGGATAAGGCGAAAGTAGCATACGCAACAACCAAATACAATCGTAACAAATTTTAATTAATAAAATAAGATCGCTGTTCAACGACGCAATCTTTGGAAACATACAGCGTCGTAAGAGTGGAACTGTCAAATTGCTTTCACATCGTAACTAACATTTAATTTCGACATCTTGACACCATTTTCGATCTTATTAATGCAGTGAACAGTTAGAAAACAGTCCACTAACGACGCAGTGTGGACGTCACATTAATCTAGACGTGCGTAAAAGACAACTACTTTAATATGAGTGGCATTGGCGTTCATACCAGTTCTCAGCAAAAATTGCGATTAAGCCGAAACGGCCTGCCGTAAATAAAGATTACTTACTATAAGCAGCTATTTGATGTATCTACTCTGTCATTTTTAGCTATTAACTCGTTAAGCGAGTGTTAGAAAACAGAACGAAGTATGATAATCTTAACGTGCAAGCTACGTCGGGTCTACACCAAGAGACTGTTATAGCACCGTAACTTTCGCAATAAACGGCCAAGTGGATCTCATCGGAAGCTCCATGAGTCTGTTAGCAGATTAGGCTGTTGTACATAAAGAAGTCGCATCGCCAAAGCATTGTAATGAAATCCAGACAGAACTACAGAAAATCGACGGTTGTTACAGGGCTTAGCAGTTGACTGTCAACGTAAACTAGTAAAACGCCTCACGCATAAATAGTCGCAAGGACTACATATCATTTGATTACATAACTGCTGAACAGCCGCTGGGAAGAGGTACACGACTAGCTTCCCGACACTCTATGTTAGGATTTCAGCAGTATGCTCTTATGACGGCCTGCCCCCTCACGAGTATAATCTTGGCACCACAACACGTGAGTCCAAAAAACACTAAAGATCACCTCGCCGTTTTTTCGGCACTGGTGAATCGACGTGTTTCTACTGCTTGCTTTGTTCCTTTGACGCAGGGTCGTAGTGACACACGGCACTCTTCCATTGTGATAGGTCTGCTAAGAAAGTCATCTGGATTTTTCTGACACAACTGTAACATCTCCACCGCTGCTTCGGGTCGGCGGGCTTTTTCAGTGTGTGTGGAGCTGTAGCCGAACTCAAAACGCTGCGACGTCTCCAACAGTCCGGCGCCTTGGGTTCAGTGTCATTGATCATCGTCCATATAGTCCAGACTTGGCCTCATCCGATTTTCATGTGTTTCCAAAACTTAAACAAAACCTTCGATGACTTCATGTTTATAGTGATGAAGCAGTGCAAAAAAAGAGGTGAGACTGTGTCTTCCTCAACAAAGTCGAACATTCTACAGAGACATAATCAACAAACTGGTCTCTTGCTGGGAGAAAAGCGTTCGTCGCCAGTGTGACAATGCTGAGAAAAAAATATGTAGACATGATTGGATAAAGATATGGAATGTTCATAAATTCTGCTTTATTTAAAAAGTCCTAAGCGTATTCGCATAAATATTCGGAGGCATTACTTTCCAGCACGCCCTCGTAATAATCAATAAATAATTAGAAAGCGTTTTCAAACAGAAACGGTATGTGTCGTGTATGATGGATAGTCATAATGATGATGATGATGTCCCATACTCCGTTGCAGAGCGTAGGGGAACGATGCAAGAGACCCACATCGCCGTACTAGGCAAGGTCCTAGTGGAGGTGGTTTGCCATTGTCTTCCTCCGACCGTAATGGGGATGAATGATGATGATGACGACACCACAACAACACCCAGTCATCTCGAGACAGGGGGAAATCTCTGAACCCGGGATCCCGTGCTTGGGAAGCGAGGACGCTACTGCGAGACCACGAGCTTTGGACGAATAGTCATAAGGTTTTAATTATAATCTCAGAAACGGAAATATGTATAACTATTTTTTACTTGGTATGCTGGTGCATGTCTGCAGTCCAGTCCCCACTCCGCTATAACGTAGCATCGTAGCCAAAACAAAATGGTGCAAACAACTGATAAACTGCGATCTGAAGTTTTCCCAGAGATGGAGGACCGACCCCGACGACGGCGGCAGCAGGGAGACTGCAGACCCCAGTTCAGACCCAGGTGCCGCTTCCCCCACCACCTCCAGTAGCCGTCGCGCCAGCAGTACCAAAGACACCAGGAGAGGAACGGTGGAGGTGGTAACTGCTAGTATATATAGAGCGCCGAGAGGAACAGTACAGCATTCGTCAGGAACCACCTGAAGATTGCAGCGTGTACGTTTGCCGAAATATTGTGGAGAAATTACCGGGTCGGATACCTGAGAACTGTTCAAATTGGAAAACTTCCGATCGCAAACCAGTCCCTTGCTGAATTATCAACACACGTGCAAACGCTAACAGTACAGTTCTCGCAGACCTCTCGCTGTGTTCTGCCCAAAAGTCACCCCTACTTTCTCCAGAGCCTTAAATTTTTTATAGTTATTGCCATTAAAAATTATTACAGCATCAGACACTGCTAACTTCAGAGTCTTGAACCACTAAAAACATTTTAGCCGCTTGGGACCACACAACATTACTAAAGGATTCATTCACATTCTAAGCATTCCCATGCAAACGTTTCTTTAGAGGATTTGGATTAACCAAATTTTTCAGTATAGGTTTTACTGCTACCATGACTGCGAAAGCTTACCAGAAAATGTCACTTGTCTGTACTTACACTTGTGCTAACCAGAAAATGGAGCTTCCTGTACTTACACCAAGCACTAAAGGTCGTGGCCACTTTAGACACATTATTCTCATTAATTACATCTCTTTCACGGTTTTCGCAAGTATTTTATACAACTACAGACGCAAATTTAGATCTTAAATGTCTGTTACCCTCAAATTTGCGTTTCTTAAACATAACGTTGCGCTTAGTCATTTTACATGCGTATAAAAGAGCAATATTTGCAAGTACGCTACAGAGACCTTTGGCTAGCACACCGTTTTCGTACAGACTACTGCCAGAAACAAAAGACTGATTTCTTTATATGTAATGCCAACTTCTGAGACGTAACAGGAGCATCAAAACAAGAAAATCACAGCATTCTAGAATGTATGGTTCCCAAGATATGGCTGTTCAACTCTGTCAGTGTATATGAGAAGCCGAAAATTGTTTGTCGCACTTTAATTAAAAATATTATTTGAATGTCTTAGAATTGTCTGTTTTTAGAGTATGATACACAAAAAATGTTGAGGTAACTACTTTGTGGAACAGAAAACAAAACGTCAGATTTCGATAATTTTAAAGTTTTACGTTTTAACATTATCAGGTGGACGGCGGAAAGTACTTGTGACTGGAGGAATCATCATACGACCAGAAAAAGACACCCAGGTGCAAGATAAGTATCTTATCTTTACCAAGTAACCTGAATTCGTAGATCCATGTAAAAAAATTCTGAAAAGTAGTCGAGAAGATAACATATTGTTGACCGATAAACAAATTACAATTATAGAAAGTATCTGAGACTGTTGGCCGATAATGATGGTAGGCGCACGAAAGGATCATTCGTGGATCTTCGTAAGCAGTATTAACGTGAAAAATTTTCCTGAGTGCTCTCTACAGTGATTTTCACTTTTTTTACTGAATGCCAGTTGTCTTTAAATGAGGGTATAGATAACGTAACCAACAGTGTGAGATAAAAGAAATTATTCAGGTAGTGAAGGGAGACGAAAATTTAATAGTCATGGGTGACTGGAATTCGAGAGTAAGAAAAGGGAGAGAAGGAAACATAGTAGGTGAATATGGACTGGGGCTAAGAAATGAAAGAGGAAGCCGCCTGGTAGAGTTTTGCACAGGGCATAACTTAATCATAGCTAACACTTGGTTCAAGAATCATGAAAGAAGGTTGTATACATGGAAGAATCCTGGAGATTCTAGAAGGTATCAGATAGATTTTGTAATGGTAAGACAGAGATTTAGGAACCAGGTTCTAAATTGTAAGACATTTCCAGGGGCTGATGTGGACTCTGACCACAATATATTGGTTATGAACTGTAGATTAAAACTGAAGAAACTGCAAAAAGGTGGGAATTTAAGGAGATGGGGTCTGGATAAACTGACTAAACCAGAGGTTGTACAGAGTTTCAGGGAGAGCATAAGGGAACAATTGACAGGAATGGGGGAAAGAAGTACAGTAGAAGAAGAATGGGTAGCTCTGAGGGATGAAGCAGTGAAGGCAGCAGAGGATAAAGTAGGTAAAAAGACGAGGGCTAGAAGAAATCCTTGGCTAACAGAAGAAATATTGAATTTAATTGATGAAAGAAGAAAATATAAAAGTGCAGTAAATGAAGCAGGCAAAAAGGAATACAATCGTCTCAAAAATGAGATCGACAGGAAGTGCAAAATGGCTAAGCAGGCATGGCTAGAGGACAAATGTAAGGATGTAGAGGCTTATCTCACTAGGGGTAAGATAGATACTACCTACAGGAAAATTAAATAGACCTTTGGAGAAAAGTGAACCACTTGTACTAATATCAAGAGCTCAGATGGAAACCCAGTTCTAAGCAAGGAAGGGAAAGCAGAAAGGTGGAAGGAGTATATAGAGGGTCTATACAAGGGCGATGTACTTGAGGACAATATTATGGAAATGGAAGAGGATGTAGATGAAGATAAAATGGGAGAAACGATACTGCGTGAAGAGTTTGACAGAGCACTGAAAGACCTGAATCGAAACAAGGCCCCGGGAGTAGACAACATTCCATTAGAACTACTGACGGCCTTGGGAGAGCCAGTCTTGACAAAACTCTACCATCTGGTGAGCAGGATGTATGAGACAGGTGAAATACCCTCAGACTTCAAGAAGAATATAATAATTCCAATCACAAAGAAAGCAGGTGTTGACAGTTGTGAAAATTACCGGACTATCAGTTTAATACGTCACAGCTGCAAAATACTAACACGAATTCTTTACAGACGAATGGAAAAACTAGTAGAAGCCGACCTTGGGGAAGATCAGTTTGGATTCCGTAGCAATATTGGAACACGTGAGGCAATACTGACCTTACGACTTATCTTAGAAGAAAGATTAAGAAAAGGCAAACCTACGTTTCTAGCATTTGTGGACTTAGAGAAAGCTTTTGACAATGTTGCCTGGAATACTCTCTTTCAAATTCTAAAGGTGGCAGGGGTAAAATACAGGGAGCGAAAGGCTATTTATAATTTGTGCAGAAACCAGATGGCAGTTATAAGAGTCGAGGGGCATGAAAGGGACGCAATGGTTGGGAACGGAGTGAGACAGGGTTGTACCCTCTCCCCTATGTTATTCAATCTGTATACTGAGCAAGCAGTAAAGGAAACAAAAGAAAAATTCGAAGTAGGTATTAAAATCCATGGAGAAGAAATAAAAACTTTGAGGTTCGCCGATGACATTGTAATTCTGTCAGAGACAGCAAAGGACTTGGAAGAGCAGTTGAACGGAATGGACAGTGTCTTGAAAGGAGGATATAAGATGAACATCAACGAAAGCAAAACGAGGATAATGGAATGTAGTCGAATTAAATCGGGTGATGCTGAGGGAATTAGATTATGAAATGAGACACTTAAAGTTGTAAAGGAGTTTAGCTATTTGGGGACCAAAATAACTGATGATGGTCGAAGTAGAGAAGATATAAAATGTAAACTGGCAATGGCAAGGAAAGCGTATCTGAAGAAGAGAAATTTGTTAATATCGAGTATAGGTTTAAGTGTCAGGAAGTCGTTTCTGAAAGTATTTGTATGGAGTGTAGCCATGTATGGAAGTGAAAATGGACGACAAATAGTTTGGACAAGAAGAGAATAGAAGCTTTCGAAATGAGTGCTGCAGAAGAATGCTGAAGATTAGATGCGTAGATCGCATAACTAATGATGAAGTATTAAATAGAATTGGGGAGAAGAGGAGTTTGTGGCACAACTTGACAAAAAGAAGGGACCGGTTGGTAGGACATGTTCTGAGGCATCAAGGGATCACAAATTTAGCATTGGAGGCCAGCGTGAGGGTAAAAATCGTAGACGGAGACCAAGAGATGAATACACTAAGCAGATTCATAAGGATATAGGTTGCAGTAAGTACTGGGAGATGAAGAAGCTTGCACAGGATAGGGTAGCATGGAGAGCTGCATCAAACCAGTCTCAGGACTGAACACCACAACAACAACAACCAACAGTGAGGAGAATCCCGATATTTACAGAATTAGCGGTGAACTATTGGAGCTTGTCGCTTCGCCTCAGTAGTTGGGGGTGCGCCTGTGAAACGGCTCAGACTCAGCAAATCTGTAGCAATGTAGAACACTTGGATTTATTTGCAGGGTCCTGAGAAAATACAGCGCATCTGTACATGATGCCGTGTACAAGTCGCTATTACAGTCAATTCAAGTGTACTGAAACGCTGTACCAGTGATTCTAGTACATACGACACTAAACTTCAACTGAAGTGAGAGAAAATTCGTAACGGGCTTTTACAGCTCTTACTAATGAGATTAGAAATTTTTTAAGTAACTTAAATGGGAATTTCTGTAAGGAATTTGAGACTTTCCTCGCGATTTTGAAAAGCAGTGCTTGAGGAAGACCGTGTTATAATTCTGTTGCGTGCATCATATATCTCGCCTAAAGAAAACGACAGTAATATAAAAGAGACAGGGGCCGTACTGAGTGACACAGACAATAAGTTGTCCCTCACTCCCCACGCTAATGGAAAGGGTGAGAAAAGAGCTAATATTAACGTAAAGTAATTTCCTCACTGCTCTCTAAAGTCATTTGAGGGGAATACTTACTAAAGCAAATGTAGAAAGCAAGAAAATGAAACGGGTGGACAGAAAAGAGGATAAAATGCCTTCTAAAAATTGTGTGCCCAAAGTGTACTTAATAGTAAGAAATAAAAATTAATGTCAGCAAGAAAGAAGTTTATAGAAGTTTTCTATCAGAATAATTGTGAAAGTGACGTGCTATGAGTAGTCACAACGCGAGAAGAACGAGAGGCCGTATGTAGTGAGTCTTCGGCGGCTGTGACACCATATGACACTTGGATAGTTCTCCTGTCTAATGGAGGAATACCGGAATGTCATCAATTCATTATTTCTGCTGGAGAGTTGGACAGGCAACATTGTCAAAAGCTTTCTCTAAGTCCACAAATGCTAGAAACGTGGAGCGAGGAAGTCCTGGTTAAGCAGTAGTTTTCTGAAGAAATGACAAATTCCTCTTGCTTCTAAGTCACCTACTGAACGGTCATTTACGCAAGGTAATCTTCTTTAAACCATCCATGCCAACTCAGTTACTTACCATAATAAGTCTCGTCCACTGTGCCGCGCTGTGCCGGCCGGAGTGGCCGAGCGGTTCTAGGCGCTTCAGTCCAGAACCGTGCTGCTGCTTAGTCGTCGTCTGCAGAAATAGAGCATGTAACACGAACGACGAGCGTTCCAGATAGCAAAACTATTCACTTGAGGATACTTTGAGGCTGGTAGATGCTGAAATGAGTGTGTAGCAGAAAACACGAAACCTGCTGCGGTCTCATTCAATGAAAATATTAGTGCAAACTATTTAGCTAATACTTTTAGACAACAGTCTACAGTAAGATTATATTTCAGAAAATGGATTTTAACTTTGCTGTATTGAATTTTACACTTTTATTCCGACCGGTTTCAGTTTTCAGCCATCAGCCTGGGACTACATCAAATAGACAGAAACGAACACTACATCTTACTAACAAAAAATACGCATCTCATAGTCGTTAAGTACTCAACACCATACACAGACGTAATAAAAAGTACTTCAAAACAAAACAAAAAAAATTACGACTTTTACCCTGAATATATATATATATATACTTATATATATATATATATATATATATATATATATATATATATATAATGCTACAAACAAATGCCATGCTACTGGGCATATTATGGTACACGTCGGTAGTTATCAGTAAAATAATGTGAACGTCAGTAGTTATCAGTGAAATAATGTGACTCATTCAATTTAAATACATGATGTTTTTGCATGTTTCCCCCTTGAGTATTCACAACATTTTATCCTTTCTATTATCCTTTCTATTATGACAATATGGGGTTTAGATTTGAACATATTAGAATACCAGAATAATTATACAGTTGATGGTATATTTATGTATGAATGTCTTTCATACGCCAAAAGTCTTTCGAAAGGTTTTGTAGTGGTGATTTACCCAAGCATCCCTGGTTTGTCTATCATGCACTGAAGTACACTTCTTGTTTCTATGTCACTTCATTTATGATGTAATAATTCTCCAACATATCCATATATAGATTTCATGTCGTATGTGATTTTTTTGTACCTTCCATTTTTCAGCAATTTAATTCAAATGACTTTCGAGGATTTCTTTGTTCACTAATTTTAGAATTGATGTACAAGAAAAACAATTTTAGCTTCATATCAAACTGATGTATTTTGTTCTTATGTGTATCTTTTAGTTTTGCACTCAATAAATGCCGACCCCCTCCCCCTGAATCATCGACCTTGCCTCAACGATACCATAGGTGCAACTACAACGGAAGAGTATCTGTTGAGAGGCTAGACAAACGTGTGGTTCCTGAAGAAGGGCAGCAGCCTTTTCAGATGAATGATTGACTGATCTGGCGTAACATCAACCAAAACGGCCTTGCTGTGCTGGGACTGCGAATGGCTGAAAGCAAGGGGAAACTACAGCCGTAATTTTTGCCGAAGGCATCCAGCTCTGCTGTATGGTTAAATGATGATGGCACCCTCTTGGGTAAAATATTTCGCAGGCATAATAGTTCCCCACTCGGATCTCCGGGAGGGGACTACTCAGGAGGATATCGTTATCAGGAGAAACAAAACGCGTTCTACGGATCGGAGCGTGGACTGTCAAATCCCTTAATCGGGCAGGTACGTTAGAAAATTTAAAAAGGGAAATCGATAGGTTAAAGCTAGTATAGTGGGAATTAGTGAATTTCGGTGGCAGGAGGAACAGGACATTTGGTCAGGTAAATGCGGGATTATAAATACAAAATCAAATAGGGGCAATTCAGGACTAGATTTAATAATGAATACATAATAGGAACATGGGTAAGCTACAAGACCAGCATAGAGAAAGCATTATTGTAGCCAAGTTGACACGAAACCCACACCCACCATAGCAGTACAAGTTTATATGCCAACTAGCTCCGCAGAAGACGAAGAGATTGATGAAATGTATGATGAGGTAAAAGAAATTATTCAGATAGTGAAGGGAGGCGAAAATTTAATAGTCATGGCTGACTGGATTCGATAGCAGGAGAAGGAAAAGTAGTAGGTGAATATGGAATGGGGGTAAGAAATGAAAAAGGAAGCCACCTGGTAGAATTTCGCACAGAGCATAACTTAATCATAGCTAACACTTGGTTCAAGAATCATGAAAGAAGATTGTATACATAGAAGAGGCCTGGAGATACAGGAAGATTTCAGGTGGATTATATAATGGTAAGACAGAGATTTCGGAACCAGGTTTTAAATTGTAAAACATTTCCAGGGGCTGATGTGGACACTGACCACAATTTATTAGCTATGAACTGGAGATTGAAAGTGAAGAAACTGCAAAAAGGCACAAATTTAAGGAGATGGGACCTGGACAAACTGAAAGAACCGGAGGTTGTAGAGGGGTTCAGAGGGAGCGTTAGGGAACGACTGACAAGAACAGGGGAAAGGAATACAGTAAAAGAAGAACTGGTAGCTTTGTGATATGAAACAGTGAATGCAGCAGAGGACCAAGTAAGTAAAAAGACGAGGGCTAGCTGAAATACTTGGGTGAAACAAGAGATATTGAATTTAATCGATGAAAAGAGAAAATATAAACATGTAATAATTGAAGTAGGTGAAAGGGAATACAAACGTTTAAAAATGAGATCGATTGAAAGTGCAAAACGGATAAGCTGGAATGGCTCGAGGACAAATGTAAGTATATAGACGGAGACGCATATATCACTAGTGTGGTACAACCTGACTAAAAGAAGGGATCGATTGGTAGGATATATACTGAGGGGTAAGAAGATGTTGCCTACAAGAAAATTGGAGAGACCTTTGGAGAAAAGAGAGCCATCTGTATGAATATTAAGGGCTCGGACGGCAAACCAGTCCTAAGCAAAGAAGGGGAAGCAGAAAGGAGGAAGGAGTATGTAGAGGGACTATGCAAGGGAGATGTACTTCAGGACAACATTAAGGAAATGGAAGAGGACGTAGATAAAGATGGGAAGGGAGATACGATACTGCGAGAAGAATTTGACAGAGCACTGAAAGACCTAAGTCGAAACAAGGCCCCACGAGTAGACAACATTTCGTTAGAGCAACTGATAGTCTTGGGAGGGCCAGCTATGGCAAAACTCTACCATCTGGTGAGCAAGATGTACGAGACAGGTGAAATACCCGCAGACTTGAAGAAGAATATAGTAATTCCAATTTCAAAGAAAGCAGGTGATGGCAGGTCTGAAAATTACCGAAATATCAGTTCATGTCACAGCTGCAAAATATTAGCACGAATCCTTCACTGAAGAACGGAAAAGCTGGCAGACCTCGGGAAAGATCAGTTTCGATTCCGGCGAAATGTAGGTACACACGAGGCAATATTGACCGTACGACAATTCATAGAAAATAGGTTATGGAAAGATAAATCTACGTTTATAGCATTTGTAGACTTAGAGCTGTTGACAATGTTGGCTGAAATCGATTCTAAAGGCGGTAGGAGTAAAATACACGGAGCGGAAGGCTATTTACAATTTGTACAGAAGCCAGATGGCAGTCATAAGAGTCGAGTGACACGAAAGGGAAGCAGTGGTCGAGAAGGGAGTGAGACACGCCTGTAGCCCATACCTGATGTTATACAATCTGCATATTGAGAAACCAGTAAATGAAACAAAAGAAATATTTGGAGTTGGGAGTAAAATCCAGGGAGAAGAAATAAAAACTTTGAGGTTTGCCAAAGACATTGTAATTTTGTCAGAGACTGCAAAGAACTTGGGAGAGCAGTTGAACGGAATCGATAGGATCTTGAAAGGATTATAAAAGATTAACATCAACAAAAGCAAAACGAAGATAATGG
Organism: Schistocerca piceifrons; assembly: GCF_021461385.2. Taxonomy (NCBI): domain Eukaryota; kingdom Metazoa; phylum Arthropoda; class Insecta; order Orthoptera; family Acrididae; genus Schistocerca; species Schistocerca piceifrons. The sequence continues at coordinate 896,513,680 of NC_060139.1, forward strand.
AATATAGTCGACTGAAAGTCTGGTGATGCTGAGGAAATCTGATTAGGAAATGAGACACTTAAAGTAGTAAATTTGCTATTTGGGGTAAAACCCGACTAAAATAAGGGGTCGGTTGGTAGGACACATTCTGAGACATCACCAATTTAGTACTGGAGGAAAGCGTGGAGGTTAAAAATCGCGTTTGGAGTCCAAGAGATGAAATCAGTAAGCACATTCAGAAGGATGTAGGTTGCAGTAGTTACTCGGAGATGATAAGTCCTGCACAGGATACGGTAGCATGGAGAGTTAACCAGTCTTTGGACTGAAGACCACAACAACAACAGCACTCAATAAATGAGATACTCTGTACGTATATGCGTAATTCCTAGGCCAGTAGGTGCTTATGTTTACTTGACGCTACTGCTATTGTTTGCCATACTGGTGATATGGAGATGTGAATCTGTGAATATATCCTTTTCGAAATGTTGTATTATCCATTGGATATTTTCGTTGGACTGTAATATCTTTGAAGGATACACTCTTTAGAGTGGCACCATATGTTTACTGTGATTCTAGAAGTATCCTTGACGTTCAGTCCCTGTATGTAAGTTGAACGAGTCACATTATTTTTCTAATAACTGTTGATGTGTATCATGATATGCCCTGTAGCATGGCATTCGTCTGTGGTATGTGTGAGATCTAAAAGTCGTATTGTTTTTTTGCTCTGTATGTACTTTCTTCGACTATCTTTATGTATGATATTCAGTACTTAACGACTATGGTATGCGTACTTTTCGTTAGTAACCTGTCTATTTGGTAGAGTGCCTGGATACTGGTTGAAAAGCGAAGCCGTTCGGAATCAACGTCTAAAATTCCGTACAGCAAAGTTAACACGCATTTTCCGAAACATTTAAACAAGTTTGCAGATTACTTTTATCTATAACAATATAACGATCTACCTTGAAATTAGTTAAGGACCAGTAAGAGATCTTTCTAGATATCTGAATAAATTATGATAAAAAATATGCAACAGTTTAGATTCAGAAACAACTTCACGTATCGACAGAGCAGCTACAACGCATGCGTAATTTCTTTCTTTTTTTGTTTCAAGAAAGAAACATGAAAATATTAAGCCCACAAAAGATGGCAGTGGCTACAGACTGGTGGCGTCCCATACCTGGAATGTAAGTTCCAAGTTGTATGCAATGAAATCCACGATTTCATGAATTTGTCAACAGAGGGATGCCACAGTCTGTTTGATTCAGATGCAAGTTTTCTAGACAAGAAAGTGAATTGTAAGTAGGCACATAATATAGAAGCAACTGTGAAATGCGGTCTGTTTTGCTAATTAGACGGACCTTTCAGCGTCTCCAACAAACAGTGATAACACCAGTACCATGGAGATTTGCTTGACTGACAATTCTGAGAGGTGTTACTGTCTAGCTTGCTGTTGTATTTACCTCTTAGAATGATTAATCACTTACAGCAGCAATGGGTGTTCTACAGAAAGTAACTTTGCTGAATTATTGAACACTACTGTGCATCAACTTTCGCGGTTGTTAGACATACATAAACCCTGTTTCGATGATGGGATCATTATTAACAATTGTATTGAGAGCATACGAAGAGTAAAATCCTAACATTTACAATGAATAACGATAATTTCTTTATAACCGTGGGGTAGAAATGTACTTATGGGACATATCCAAACTAGAGGCTGTTGTTATCGTATCTCACCCTACATATTTGAGGAACAGTAACTATTTCATACATAATTCTGATCTGTGTAATCATCTCTAGCAGCTATGTTTAACATGGGATTGAAGGGGAAGTAGCTGGAGAGGTGAAACATTCGCTGTTTTCTTCCTTTCGCAGAGTGATCTCATCTTAAAGCTGTGAGTTTTGTTTTCAAAACAAAAATACCTGTTCTCAAATGTGAAAGAATTAGCAAAGTTGCAGATGGTGCTGCTTCTGAAGTAGCACGACAAGCACTAGAGAAGCAAGAAAGAACAGTGCTGATTTAAAAAAAGGAAAAAAAAGAGCATAAAGCTCGAAATTAGAATCAGAAAACAAAAATCAAAACAAGTGATTTCAGAATAAAAATACGTTTATCATACATTTATTTATTTTATTTTCATTTAATTACATCAGAGAAAAAATAATTAACGAAACTCTCTCTTGTGCGTGTTGTCCTGTCTCACACACATTCTTTTAAAAACTCTGCTGGTTGTCGCCTTGTTAATATCAGTGAAGTCTCCAATGGAAAAAGAAACTCACCAGAGGCAAAATATCTTAGAGTCAGTAACACTGGTGGAACAGTCATATCTGAAATTAAGAAAAGAATGATATGACACAATCTGTGTGACAATTCAAAAGAAATTTAAAAACATAATTTGATACCCACTCCTTCCACTGTCACGATCATTTAGATTTAATATCTAAGGATTTCTGTTGGCAGAATGACAGATAAATATGTTCTTATAACATAGAGATAACATATCATTATGAGAAATATGGGTATCGTTATGTGGATAATACTAATAACTGAGAAGCAGCACAGCTATATCCCACAGCTTTCTTGGGAAAACTGGTTTTCCTGTAATCTTATTGCATTAAGCTTAGCTTGAGTAAGCACTAATAATTTACATGTTTATGGAAATAGCGCTAGGTGGTGGAAGCATTCACTAAAAGTTGCTATCTCAGTGGGAGATAAGAGTGAACAGTAGTGTCTGCTACATATGTGGTTGAATGAACTCAGAACCTTAGTGTACCATCAAACATTTTTTTTTTTTTTTACATTTAACAGTCATAATAAGGCATCAGTTTCAGAAAAAGCGGTATTTCACACAAGGACAATATAAGATATTTCAATCTGTGTTACCTTCAACTAGCTACAATTTGATACAAAGGAGAAGACTGAAAACAGCTCGATATTGAAGTAAAGTTAAAAATATGGTATTCCAGACACTCCTTCTACAAACTACAACGATTTAGAGTCAAGAAATGGGTATAACTATTATTTTCTGTTAGATATGGGGCTAATAATAATAATTGAGAAACACAAAAGCTGTGTTCTAAACCTGAGGAAGTATCACCTGTTTTAAAGAAAAAATATTAACTTTTCACTTAATTTTAGTGTGTTAAACTTATCCTGAGTAAGCACAAATAGTTCACAGGCTTCAGTAAATAAAGGTAGGGGAGAGACAATGTTATTGCTCTGGAACATTAACGGGCCTGTGATCCCATTATTTTCACTAAAAGGTGGAAAGTTGTTTTGACTCTGCTGTGATATTTACAAAAAGTGTCATTCCCAGTAGAAAACAGAGTGGGACAATACTTATTTCTATTTACGTAATGTGGCAGAGCGAAAGTTGGACACTACTGTTTTATCAAAACGTTCTGCAACATCAAAAAACATTATGTTGAATTCTAAGATTCAAAAAGATTCACGAGGCACTGAAATCAAATGCATATTACTACAAATAAACAGTAACCTATTTTAAAATAAATAGTCTCGCTTGTCCATTAAATGCTTGAATTTCTCATGTACAAGACTAAGAAGACGAAGTGTGGCTTCCTCGGATAAGTGAAATCTGGATATAAATTCGAAATCGTATTCTTGGAAATAATTGGCATGACGTCTCACTTTCTCCACCTTCCTCATTCTCAAGAACAGCATAAATCTCGTCATCGCTGTCTGAATATCACTATTCCTGCCATCCTGAAAACCCGTCCCCCCGTTAAGCTCGTTAAACGGCCAGAAAGCACCAATTGAGTTAACCCGAGTTTAGAGTTTGTTCTCCCGTTAGGCGTTATTTCGGGTTCGTACAACGCATTTCTCGCGCTATCCCGAGAGTAGAGCTTAACCGGCTACTAACCGGAGATAATACAACCGGCCTTGAATACCTCACTGAACTGTCGGTGCACTCGACACCTTACATCATTTAAAAAGAGCCAAAATTGTGTCTTGTCTCATCGTGCATCCAGGCGTGCGACAGGCGTCGCTGTGAAATGACCGTTTGTGAGGTATCCGGCTTCAAGTACCCATAGCATAAGGTTCCCTTAGCCGTTTTGCTTGGAAATGCCCCTGCATTCCTGACGGCAGTAATTCTTATTGAGTCTGAAACGGGTCTGGATTGGCAACACCTGACAGTCGCCTCCAGTCCCCATCGGTTAGCTTATCTTTACTACTACTGGTCGTAAGTCGTGTCACGTGGCTACACCTGTTACTCCACTCATTATAGACAGTCTGCATTGACACGTAGCACCAATCACGGAGTGGTGATGGACATGGCCGTCAAGATAGTTCCCCTCTGCAATTGTGTCACGTGTCACCCATCTTACTACGCTGAATCCATACAACGCTGTTTAAAGTTCTTATTTTTATTCTCTCTATTATTTAATGAGCATTTTATTAATGTGACTGAGTATTATTATTAATTAATTTTTATTTATGGTTTGGTTTAGCGATTCCTTTTTTCTGTTTGCTCCTTCTATCTTACTTGAGTCCTTTTAATTGTGTTTGCGATGGTTATGAAGTCTATATGGTTTACTGTTCTCCGTAAATTAAAGAATACGGTATTACCATATGCGTTTCGCAGCAGTAGATCTCGTTGAGTCTCCTTGCAGGAACTTCTCCACATAAATTCGGTAAAGATAATTTATCGACCTACGGAAATCGATCGGTACAGCCAAATAGTATGCTGTGTCATGTGTATGGAATCTGGCGTCCAACTTCAGTTCGTGAAATTATTTAGGTCTTCGGAGAAATATTCTCGAGGAATCCTAAAACCGTGTAAAACTGCAGGTTCGCACTATAAAAAAAAAATGGCTGTGAGCACTATGGGACTTAACTGCTAAGGTCATCAGTCCCCTAGAACTTAGAACTACTTAAACCTAACTAACCTAAGGACATCACACACATCCATGCCCGAGGCAGGATTCGAACCTGCGACGCGCCTAGAACCGCTCGGCTACTCCGTCCGGCCTCGCACCGTCAAACCAAACACTTCCGAACGACTTGCGTCTTTATAATCACTGAATGTTTCTTTTGAAATGATTAAGGGTTATGAACTCTACACACCTGATACTCCTTTTGTGCTTTTATATGTATTTATTTTCTTCAATACCATAAAACATAAATTACTGCCGTAATGGCGGCTTCCAACAATCTCCTCTCAAACCGACATAGAAATCTCTCTTTCAGTGTCCAACATGGAATAATTATCTCTTTTCTGTAGCTTAATGCAGCCTGTATATCTTTGTTATCGAATTCGGACGGAGATGCTTAAATTCCACAGTATGTATCTCTCGCGCAGGTATTTTACATTTATCCTCATTTTAATCGTTCGTCGCACTGCATGTTTGGAATATTGCATCACTAAACCGCTACACCTGATCTGTCACTGATGAACGATCATATGATAGGTTGATACTAGTTTTACATCACCTAAGCTACCGGCGCGCGACTTTAAATGAGTGACTGTATTTTGGCACGTGAACCTATGAATAGTGAACGCCTCGAGACACGTTCTTCACTGAAAATATACTATAAGACAAAAAGTCCTGGTTGTCGAGCGGTACGGCGGGCGTCAGTGATTGGTATCTCACCGCCGTTTGGGGCACATCCAGATTCATCTTCGCCGGTCATCAGAGATCAGTTAGAAGCGGGATTCATCACTGAAGACAATTCTACTCCAGTCAATGAGATTCCAGGCCGAAGGCGCCCCGGACAGTGCTGGGATACCAAACTTACTGTTGCCCGCCATACGACCTGACAACAAGGAGCGGTGGTCTAGGGTGCCATTTCCTTTCATAACAGAAGTTCTTCGGTTATCATCCGCGACACCGTTACAGGACAGCGGTACGTCGACGATATTCTACGCCCCATTTTGTTGCTGTTATAACCAGGAATAACACAATAATTATATCACCGTTCTACGGTTTATTGGCACAGCACAAACACAGGGTGAGTCAAAAAAATGTATACACACTTTGAAGCGTTATAGAAAATTCATTTCCCGTTGTACAATGTTAAATTTCTGGATATGGAAAGCTTAAAGTCCAATTGTAAAAATAAATGTACTTTGCAAATGTGATTGATGTTCAAACTGGTGGCCTTCAGCATCAATACATTTCTGAATACGAGTCACCACTGATTCCGTACATTGTAGCGAAGTATCCAATGAAATTTCGGCGCACACCGCCTGAATCTCATTCCAAAGTGTGCCCAGGTTACGTGGTTTACGTTTGTACACCTCATCTTTTACTGTGCCCCATAAGAAGAAATCCAGTGGCGTGAGGTCTGGAGAACGTGCAGGAAACTCGATTGGTCCCCTGCGTCCTCTGGCCTGTCACTTTGTGATCCAGGTATGCTCGTAAGTCGGTATGATAGTGTGGCGGGGCGCCATCTTGTTGGAAATAAAACTCATCATTACCGTATAATGCACGAATGGCAGGGAATATGGAATCAGCAAGCATAGTTAGGTACGTTTCTCCAGTAACAGTACCTTCAAAGCGGAAAGGCCCAATGAGTCCCCTTGCAGACAAACCACACCACTTATTTACACCAAGCAAATTCACAGCCTTTTCAACTGTAATGTGAGGGTTATCTTCAGCCCAGTACACACAATTGTGCCTATTGACAGTTCCATTGAGTTTGAATTCGGCTTCATCCGACCAAATTATGCTACCCATAAACCCCGGTTCACGTCTGACCATCTTCTGAACCCATTCACAAAATTCTACCCTTCGATCTGGATCATCGTCACTTAGCTGTTGCACCAGCCCTGGAATGTACACACGAAACTTGCCTTTCTTCAGAATACGTAGCACACTACTAGCACTTACATTACTCTCACGTGCCGCTCGCCTTGAAGATTTTTGAGACGAACGCTGAAACAGTTCCAAGACCGCAGTTGTGGTATCATCACTTGTAGCTGTACAAGGTCGCCCTGATCGACCTTTATGCACATCACACACTGTTCCATGAATTTCAGTTTTGTCCCGTAGACGTGCAATAGTTAACCTTGAATGTGGTTATGTACCGTACCCACTTCTGCACTGTCTTCGAACCGCAGCTACATTCTCAAACTTCCGCGCTTCAAAGCTCAAACGCACGTCCGCCATGTTGCAGTTACTTCGGTGCCACTGCTGCCACCTGTTGAAGAAACATAACATTACTTTCTCACAGATATTTAACCTTGTAGAACTGGAAATAAATTGTCTATGATAGTTCAAAGTGTGTATACATCTTTTTGACGCACCCTGTACAAATAATTCTGTTATCAAGCGACAAATTGTAGATGGAAACTTTATGGAAAATTATATAAATTGGTGGCAGGTATACCAATGTCCAGGAAGTGCAAGTGAAATGCAGAATTCCTGCGGAAATCACAAATCCGTTGACACACTAAGCCGAGTGTTCCAGTGTAGCATTCTGATTCTAAGTCCAGAGCGCAAGCAAATTAACATCGAACAGCTGGTCCACTCCAGCGTAGCACATAGTACGATGAGAACTGACTTGTAGACGACAGTAGCGGCGTTAAATAAGGCTCCATAGTTAATGCAGCCGGCGGCTGGGGTGACCAATCGCTGAGTGTTATGGGTGGCCAATCGCTACGGCCTGCGATGTTTTACGCTAGGCGGAATTTGAGACCGCGCAAATTGCGAGGCGACGTGAAGGTGACGCGACGCGGGCCTGCGCCAAGTCGCGCGACGTTGTGGTTTCAGCAAAGTTCCTCTGCGCGACAAGCGAGCACTGCGGGTGGAATGAGGCGGGCTACAGGAAAGCAGTCTTGCCATATGCTCCCTCAGACAAGCCACATATGGGCAGAGGTAGTGTCAGCCGTCCGAAAAATATTACCTTATTACTGAACTTTATTGTCATTGAGCAGCGTTTCGTTTTTCGCCATTTAAGTTCTCGGTCAAATGGGTCAAATGGCTCTGAGCACTATGGGACTTAACTTCTGTGGTCATCAGTCCTCTAGAACTTAGAACTATTTAAATCTAATTAACCTAAGGACATCACACATATCCATGCCCGAGGCAGGATTCGAACCTGCGACCGTAGCGGTCGCGCGGTTCCGGACTGAGCGCCTTAACCGCGAGGCCACCGCGGCCGGCAAGTTCTCGGTCTTTTATCATCAGTTCACTATACTTTTCAGTTATTTACGTCTATAAAGTTTTGATGTTTCATTTCGTTGTTTTTCTTTGTCAAGAAAAAAGCACCATTCAGTGAGTGGTGAGACATTAGCCACTGGGATTATATCTTCTGCCTCTAAAACATCTTCAAATTCCAAGTAGGGACAAACAATTCATCGCGAGGGTAATGAAATAGGAAGCAATGTTACAAAATCGTGCGATCAGGAAGCAGGGCCGGAAATTTTAAATATCATACAGTGAAAAAACGTTGACTACGTGCTGCCTATGCTGACATTTCTGTACGATCCGTTACAAAAATTCGAAAAGTGGGAATTTCAGTAGATGTATCCACTTTGTGCTCGAGCTGAAAAGCTTCCAAGATCTGCAGTATATGACTCTCACTGTGATTACTTGGCTAGGGATGTAATAAGAGACTTTCTACCACATACATGCATGCAGACATCACATTTTCACTATAAGGTAGACACAATCGAGAAACCTTCCTGAATGACAGTGTTTTAACTGGCGCATACCTTAGAGAAAACGTATTTGAATGTTTGCTTGCACGTTACCATCCTCGATAAACTAATTACATAACACGCTACATGAATGAAGAATGCAGTCGGGATTATTCCGAAAGTGCGAGTGTCCTGGTGATATGATATATTTAGTTTACTGAAATATATTGCTGAAAAGACAGGCCTACATTCTTGACAATGTTTTTTCGAGCGACGTGAACTCTTCCCCACACAAGGCACAACTGGCTAGCTTCCGCATTCCTGTCGCGCGCATTACTCTCAGCTGCTGAAAGTACACTGACCATCTTACTGTGCGATAGATCAATTGTTTACTTTTCTCAATAACAACTGTTCTATTCGCGAATCACACACTGTCAGTTTGGCAAGCCATAAGCGAGCAACAAGCTCCTGAAGGCTACGCTCACCATTATCTTAAAACTGCCCAGATGGAGAGCAGGAATAAAATCCTTTGGTAAGTTTCCATTCCAGCCGTTAAGTGTTAAAAATAAGATGAGTTCTGGGGAATAGACCAAACTTGCAACAGAACTGGTGATTATTTTTTACCTAAATTGTTAACCTCTTCTCATTCGAAGAAGCAGCACCATTTACGAGTAATGGCTACATTTCTCTTGTTGACAGGTTTAATTGTGCATCTTTTGCCAAAACACAATGTAATTTGCAGTACCTATTGTGACAGAATTATAATACAGAGTTGAGCCGTGCATTGGTCGCACTCGTGCCATCTCTTATTTTACATCCTGTTTTTTTCGTGTTGTCGCCTCGTTATGTTAGTATCAATTTCTGTTGTCACTGAGTCGCTGCTTTGTCTGCCCGTCAGCGGCAGCAGCAACGCCTCACGTGTTATCTTCGCTGCACTGCAATTACTTCCCGGTTGTCCTCTGTCATGGGTCTGTTGGAATGTGCCAGGAGGGCAGTTCGGACCTGCCAGTAGTGGAGTTGGAACGCGGCACTAGTTCAGTCGGGTTGGAGCAGCAGTGAGGCCTGGATGTCCATGGCTCGCCCGACCGTTGCCGCCACGCATCACTTGAGCCATGGACGGTCTTCGTGCATCGTCTGTCGATCGTCCTATTGGACGACGTGAATTGGCTCACCAATCGCTTATGGGTTGGCTGTGTGTGTGTGTATCGACTCACGATTTGTCTTCGTGTTTACACAGCCACTGCTGAGTGTCGTTCAAGTCTTTGTGCAAGTGTTTGTCAAACTGTGTGTGTAGTTGGTGTCATTTCCACTGACAAATTGTTTTAAGTGTTGTCGGCGTACTAGCAGGCAGACGGTCGGTTTGAGCGGATCATCAAGCAAGTCTACACGCAGCGCAGTTGGCCGGGCCCACTGACGGTCTGTATGCAGTGTCGGAGCATGCGAGGGCTGTTCCGAGTGCTACGAGGTTCGCGGCTCACCGACCCAGGACATGAAAGTTGAGTGGCGATTTAATTACCGAGGCCACGTATGTTCACGTTGTCCCCTTGGTTGGTGGTTCCTCCTGTTGGCGGTATTCCTGGGAGCAACGGCGAGTGTTCGAGTTGGTGAAGATTTAGACGCCGTGTGGTGGAATTAACTATATTGTCGGTTTGAAATTCAAGTGCACTAGTGGAATTTTCTGTCTTGTGGCCGTTATTGTTCCGGTTACCTGCCCTGGTCGCTGAAGTAAATTCAGGCAGTGTCGTTTCCTCACCTGTTGTCGCTGCCCAACATGGTATGTAGTTTTTGACAGCTTAATGTATTTTTGGTTGTGGGTAGCTATGTCTGTAACGTTTTGGCTTTGGAATTCTCGTATACTGGTCGGTGGTTAGCAAGTCGTCTTGTCAGTGGGTCCCTGACTGTCTCTTGGTTGTGTTGCCGGCGGATCGCGTATAGTTGGGCTGACTTCTTGTCTCCCCTAAGCAAACGTTAACATTTCAAGGGCAGACCGAGCCCCCTGGAAACTTCTGAGCGCCGTTGCCTATACTGACTTTCTTGTTGGCGTTTAATAGTGTGTTTTTAATGGCTCATATCCGATAGTTGGAATTTGTATGCTTGTAATTGTGTTTTGAAAATCAAAGGCCTTCAGCCGTTTTAAAAGTAAGTTTATCTAAATTTGGCAAGTCTTAAAAGTCTTACATTGTCTGTCGAAAAATTATTTTATTGTTTTTAATAGCATCGGCCTTCAGCCGCTTCAAGTTTTAAGGATCCTACTTATCAAGTATTACCTTTCGGAAGATAAAGCTTTGGGCCTCCTGCCTGTTGAAGATTTATCGTAGTTGTATTGTTCTTAAAATGATGGGCCTTCAGCCACTTCAAAATTTTGGATTCTTACTTATCAAGTCTTACATCACTGGGGCTTAAATACTATTTAACGTTAAAAGCTTTGGGCCTTGTGCCTTGGAAAATTGGTTGCAGTTGTTTTTTTTTTTTTTTAACAGAGGCTTTCGGTCATTTTGGAGTAAGGTTTCTTATTGGTCATAAACCTTAGGCCTTTTGCCTATTGACAGGTTTTTGTAGTTATGTTGTTTTAAATTTGTCGGCCTTCAGCCGCTTTTAAAAAACTTAATCTATCTGACTAATCAAGTGTTACATCGCTTGGCCTTTAATACTTTTAAGGTTAGATCCTAGGGCCTCCTGTCCCTCATATTATATATATATATATATATATATATATATATATATATATATATATTGCAGTTGTATTTAATTCATGGGCCTTTAGCCGTTTTAGAATTAAAGACGTTTTCTGTCGATAGTCAAGCTTAGAAGTTGCGCTGTAATGTTTGGACAACTGAGTAAAGTGTTATGTTTGGAGTGTAACTGACAGCCGCTCATTCTGGCCCCCTTCCACAATTCCTACTACTTGTCCTGTCTTGCGGGTTTTGCAGGGCGTCTCAAGAGTGTCTCTTTAAATAAGCATCTGGTGACCAGAGAGATCAGTAGCTTACAGAAAACCTCATTGTGTGGGTTTGCAGTAACACGAGAGGAGAAACTTTATATTTATTTTCATTCTAGGAGATTCTCGTTTCATTGGCTATCGATGACTCTTAAGAAATTACAGTCACTGGAGTGAAAAGAAATAAAGTAAAAACTGCAACATCTGAAATATCGCCACGGACAAGAATGTTCCGTGTGTTAATCATTTGGCAAAATGCTCTCTTCCTTGCATGCTATCATTCGCAAAAAACTTGTTTCGATGTCTCATACGGTTTAGGAGATATGAGCGATGTTATGAATATTTCATTCTCTGGGTCGTGCGACCGGGAGTGGAAGCACTACGTACGATCCTTTTTCTCGAGATCGGAGGCAGATTGAGACCTCCTCCCAAGGTTTAACGTGGTTTGTAGGGTTTCCATTCGCTTCGTGTCATTTGTAACTGAAAACTTACGTTAAGCGAAAATCGGCAATGTGTTTATAAGGGAGAGTTAACCTCTTCTCGCAGTGTTATCATTATATGTTGTCTTGGATCCATTACAGTGCTTTAAATAATTTTCTGATAGCGTCGTTTTAAGAGTGGTCATAGAAAATTTCGTGCTTTTATAGTTTTCATTCATTTCATGTCTGGTACTACCTACGTTCAACGAACTTCGTATTATTCTACGTCTGCCTGGCGCCAGGAGGTTAGCTACACAGCTAACCGAAAGATAAATTGTTCTGCTTAGTAATTTATTACAGTTTAAATGTGTTCTAATGGTTTTTTAGTTTACTGAAAGAGTAGCTTCATGTATGACAAATGTAGATGTTGCCGTAGATTAACTGGTATGGGGAAACTCGTGTCAGGACTGTGGGTTGGTGAGTCACTGGGGAGAATGCAGCAGGGCTTCCGTGGACTTGTAAATTATGTAGTCTAGACAAGAAAATCGTGGAACAGCGGAAAAAATTTGTGCCCTCCGGGCAGAATTAGAACTGGCATGTTCTGAATTAGACGGGTTGAAAGAGGAAAGAGACAATGGGAGCTGGGAAAAGGTGACAAGTAATGGGCAAAAGGAGAAAACCTCAGAAATCACTTTTCAAATTTCGGTTAGTGATCAGCAACTTGTTACATCACCCAGGCGAAGAGCCTCATCCAGGTGTTGAGCTCAATAGGGTACAGCAGACTTTAAGACTAAGCCGGTAGAAAATTCACGTGAAAGAAATGAATCTTGCTACTAGGAAGCATTCAAGGGAGAGGAGTAGGCTAATTGGTACAGGAAAAGATAGACGTAGAATACCACGTCACAATGATCGTAAAACCTAGTGCCAAGGTTATCAAGGTGACAGAGGAAACATGGTCCTTACGTAGAGATTTTGATGGCTAGGATGAGGAACTTTTTATAGGAGGAGCAGAAAACAGCCTGGCTAACAACTTATAATATAGCATTAAAGGAGACCTGGAAAAAAAGAACAGCAACAGCACACCCGCGTGTGGGGTTTGTCGAAATTTGGCAGCGACATGACCAGCCTTGGGTCAACACGGCTATTAGCTATCTGAATAAAGAACTGAGCGAGTTGCTTGTGACTAAACAATGTCTCGTATCTGCGCCGTTCCTGTTGCTGAGATTGGCAGATGGGACTACTGTTATCATGGCCTGCACCTAATTAGGAGGTGGAAGGAAAGATTAACTGAGCATCTTACAGAAACTGTAAGGGGTGGGGGACACAAACACACCTGACAAAATCCCTGTGATCACTGGAATCAAAGGGGTACATCTTTTAGATTAGTTTCAGGTTACTAACAGATAGCATTGAAAGGGAACAGAGCATTGCAAGGCCGTAATACGTGCAACAGTTTGCAGAAAAATTTGTTTCATGAGAACATTAGAGGGTTAAAAAACAAGCCAGATGAGCTTTTTGTACTCCTAGAAGATGTCGAAAATTCTGAAGGGATAGATGTTCTGTGTGTCCCTGAACACAATGTAACCACATGGGTGGAGACGTTAAATGTTAGGGATTACAGACTCGTGTTGAGTTAACGTGAAAAAAGGAGAAATTGCTGCATATGTAAAATTTGAACACAAAGTCAAAAGTATTGCACCATACAGTTTTGTGTTGGTCAGAACATAGAAGCATGTGCTTGTGTGTTGTTACTGTAGAATTTTTGTCTGATAATAGTAACAGTCTACAGATCCCCTCTAGGAAACTTTCAGCCATTTATAAGAAATCTCGATGATTTATTGAGCTACCGAACAGAAACGAATAAACAGTTAGTAGTTTGTGGAGATTTCAATGTAGATTTCTTAAAAGATATGGACAGGAAAAATGAACTAGAATTATTATTTAGGTGTTTCAATCTGATTTCAGTAGTCAATTTTCCAACTCGTGTTCAGTAAAATAGTAGGACTCTGACTGATAACATTTATATAGACAGCTCTCAGGCTGAAACTATTAATGTGTACCCAATTGCTAATGGGCTATCTGCTCATGATGCACAGTTAATGGAAATAAACAGTGTGGCGCCCTAGTACCCAAAGGCAGGTTCTTACAAAGCAATGAGACTTAGTAATGATAAGAAGATACAATGTTTTAAGAGTAAGCTAAACTGAGTGGTATGGGATGAGGTACACGCAGACAGAGATGCTAATATCTATTCAATTTATTCCTCAGTAAATTTGTCCCAATATTTGAAAGTTGCTTCCCTAAAATGTTATCCAAAAGATTTTTTAAAAAAAACTAGTAAGCCATGGAGAACTAAAGCAGCTAAAATGTAATGAAAGAGGAAGAGGGAAATTTATGTAAAGCCTAAAGTAAGTCAATATCTGACATTACTTGCACACTACAAAAAATGCTGTGGTATTTAAAGGAAAGTCATTAAAATGCTTTCTATCCTTACTGGGATATCCATTTTCAGTACTTCCGTTCCTTTAATTATGACTTTCCCTGCTAGCTCCCGTACATTCCATGTTCCCCAAATCACAGTCCTTTTCTTAACCAGTCGATCAGTCCGGCGTTTTTATTTTGTTTGGGAAACTTAGCAAAATCTATTTTTACCAGGCTGGAATCTGGACAAGAGGTAATTGGAGACTATATTCTGTTTTGGAGTGGAGTGGGAAAAACTGAAAGATCAAAGTCAGGAGTAGCGTTTCTTATAAAATGAAACTGGAAACAAGGAATAATCAATTCGAAAGTATTGAATGAATGGATAAAAAGTGTAACAATAAAAAAGCATGGTTCAAATGGCTCTGAGCACTATGGGACTCAACTGCTGAGGTCATTAGTCCCCTAGAACTTAGAACTAGTTAAACCTAACTAACCTAAGGACATCACAAACATCCATGCCCGAGGCAGGATTCGAACCTGCGACCGTAGCGGTCTTGCGGTTCCAGACTGCAGCGCCTTTAACCGCACGGCCACTTCGGCCGGCAAAAAAGCATGGAATAAGATTGGAATTAATTGGCATATTTGGCCCTAAAGAAGATGCGCCTGACCAGAAGAAGACGGATTTCTTCGATGACTTACAAAAAGTGGTTGACGAATATCCAGATGGACGTGAATTGTTAATAATGGTAGACGAACTGGAATAAGATTAAATGATGCGTTGTAGTACCATGGGGAGGGGATGTAGAACATGATAACGGAATGAAGTAGGGTTGAGAAGAGTGCTGCTATGAATGGCCAGTTCCAGCATAAAGAAAGACAGGTACAACCAGCTGCGACATAGTCGCGTATACAAACAGTGATCCAGTACTGTCATATGTTTTTTATTACAGCCTTGATCACAATATCAATTCTTTTGACGATGACCGGTTTCAGAAGAACTGATATTGTGATCAAAGACTGGAATGAAAAACATTTAAAGACAAATACGCCTGGACCACTCCGTCAAGAAACTTAAATCCATCACAGACTACGTAATAGTGCGACGACAGCGGGTAATTAAGATGCAGGATGTAAGGGTAAAAAGAGGTATAAAGTGTGGCTGCGATCATTTTACAGTGACTCCAAACACTGCTTTTTCAAGCAGGACCAAGATGAAACAGGAGGAGAAAGAGGGGGATGATAGAAGTAGAGCCATAGAGGACCCAAATCTACTATAAGAAGGAAGTTTGAAAAGTTTGTATTAGTAAAGATTAAATGTAAGATCGGACGCAGTGGAGAATGACAGTAGTATTAATGAGCTATACAGTTTCCTGAAACAATCAGTGAAGGAAGCAGCGGAAGAGCCTTCAGGAAGGGAAACGGAGAGAAGAGTAAGAACTGAATGGATAACCACGGAGTTGCTGGAGGTGGTTGAGAAAAAGAAGGAACTACAACATATATGTTAAGCGCTGGGAGGGAAGAGGAATATATAAAAAGAGAGCGAAGAAATTAACATCAAAGTGTAACGAAGAGGAATGGGAAAAGTGTGTGGGGAAACAGAGCATTCGCTTGGATGTAGGAGATCGGCAGAAGTATGGAGGATGATACAGAAGATAAAAATGACTAGCAATCCCGCATCGACAATACGGCCTGTAGTTCGCAGCTCGTGGTCTTGCGACAGCGTTCTCGCTTCCCGCGCACGGGTTCGATTCCCGGCGGGGTCAGGGATTTTCTCTACCTCGTGATGACTGGGTGTTGTGTGTTCTTCATCATCATTGACTCGACAGTCGCCGAAGTGGCGTCAACTAAAAAGGACTTGCAATACGGCGGCCGGACTTCCCCGCATGGGGCCTCCCGGTCAAAAATGCCATACGATCATTTCATTTAATTTCAATACGGCCACTTTGAAGAAGTCCTAGTAGAAAAAAGAAGAGACCATTTGATAGAAGTCTACAACAAAAGCAGTACATTAGGTAATATGGAACCTATTCTAGAGGAAAAGGTAAAAAATATGCTGAAAAAGAGAAATAGCAAGGTAAGTAGACTAGGAGCAGTTGTGATGGAATTGTGGAAATACGGCCCCCCTCAAATGGTGAGACTTATACGTAAATTGTTGTCAGATTGTGGAGGGAAAGTGTTATCATACATATCTGCTATCTACAAAAAAGGAATAAGTGGTATGGCTTCTATCGGCAGACGTTTTTGCGCTGTACTGAAAAGCAAGCTGGAGAATGGGATTCAGGAAAAGATGTGAGAGAAAGAGGCATGTTTTACAGTTGGAAGATCCTGGATGGATCATACTTTTAACCTTAGACAAATAAGTGAGAAGCTGTATTCTAAGGGTCAGGAAGTGCACCTAATATTTGTGGATTTAGAAAAAGCGCATGTTCTGTGCACGTCAACGGACTATGGGAAGCGAGGTAGTATATAGGTGTAGAAACACAAAAGATATCCCTAATTTAATGAATACACCACCAATCACACGCAGCAGTTAAAGTTGGGAGAAAGCTGACAGAGACAATCCAAACATCGAAATGACTTAGACAGGGCTGTAGCATGTCGCAGACCCTGTTTAAAATATACATGCAGTACATATTGGACCGCTGGAATCACCCTCATGTAGAGATATGGGATTTTCTTTCCAGCATGGTACTTCATCCCTTATATTCAGTTCTGTACAACAAATAGCCACACCAACAATTGATGTAGTACATCAGCAGGAGTCAATAACTAGGTTAGAATGCTCCAAATTTTTGGGTGTGTATATTGATAAAACCCTGAACTGGAAGGAGCATATTACTGAGTTTCCCAAACAATTAAGTTCATCCACATCTGTTTTTCGTATATTGTCTAACCCTGGAAAGAAATGTATCAATCTCCTGACATATTTTGCATGTTTCCACCCAATAAAGTCGTATGGAATAATTTTCTGGGGTACCTTATCACTTATAAAGTATAAACTGCACAGAAGCGAGCAGTAAGAATAACATGCGGTGTACAAAAAATGGTTCAATTGGCTCTAAGCGCTATGGGACTTAACCTCTGAGGTCATCAGTCCCCTAGTCCGCCACCGGCAGCTGAGTGGTCAGCTCGACACAATGTCAATTCTAAGGGCCCGGGTTAGATTCCCGGCTAGGTCGGAGATTTTTTCCACTCGGGGACTGGTTGTTGTGTTGTCCTGATCATCATCATTTCATCCCCATCGACGAGCAATTCGCCGAAGTGGCGTCAAATCAAAATACTTGTACCCGGCGACCGGTCTAGCCGACGGGAGGCCCTAGTCACACATTTACATTTTTTTATCAGTCCCGTAGACTTAGAACTACTTAAACCTAACTAACCTAAGGACATCACACACATCCATGCCTGAGGCAGGATTGGAACCTGCGACCGTAGCAGCAGCGCGGTTCCGGACGGAAGCGCCTAGAACGGCTCGGCCACAGCGGCCGTCTGTGGTGTACACCCATTGACTCCTCTTCAAGGAGCTAGGCATTGGAACTGCACGTCACAATATACACTTTCGCTAGTGAAATTCGTCATAAATAGTTCCTCACAGTTTGAGAAGAACAGTGATATAGCCTACATACCTGAAACTCTAGAGGGAAAAATGACCTTTATTACCCATTGTCAACGCTGTCAATGATTCAGAGAGGATTTAAGTATGCAACAATAAAAATCTTTGATCATTTGCCCAGTAACATAAAATGTCTGACAGGCAGTGAAGCAAGGTTCAAATCTAATTAAAAAGTTTGAAATCACTTCTCCTGGACAGCTCCTTCTATTCCATAGACGAATTTCTACTTTACACATGAACAGGAATGAAGTAAGGTCTTCATCAATGTTAACTCTAATGACCTATACATATCCTGTTAAATGACTCGTTCCACATCCTTTCGATAACGGAATTGTCTAAACGATATATAGAAAATGTAACAAACTAACTATCTCTTTAAAAGAACCTAACAGAAAAGTGGCGAATCAGCTACCTCAATCCTCATTCCACCTTCCCCACTATAATCTGGGAATGGGAACATATTCGCGATTTTTTAGCACAGAAACTTCTAAATTCTTTTACCCAGTCTCCCTTCATATACAACATCTCCTCACTGCCACTGTATATGTAGCTGTCCTCCCCCATATGTACCCCACTATCACTGTCTCCTCTTTCACCTACACTGTATCCTTTTGTCCACCTTATTTTTTCCTTATACCCACCTGTTTAAAATTTCTATCCAAAATTAGTCCTTTCCTGTACATATGTGGTTACAGTTCGCCGGTCTCGGAGGGTCCATACACTCCCCCCCCCCCCCCCCCTAAGCTCGTGAATGGTCCCCCCCCTCAACTGTATTTTTCATTTCCATTTTTTCCTCTCTCCTTTGATCCCACTGCTCCTATCTCCACCCATCTTTCTCTTTTACTGCCAATCTTCCCGACTGACCATCTACATCTGCTCTCTCTTCGGCCCCAACTATTGTTGTCTTTATCCATCTCTCTCTTTCACTACCATTTTGTTTCTGCCATCGTACTGTCTCCTCTCCCTTTCCCTTCCTCTGGCATTGTTTCTTGATGAGTTTCTAACGAATGTAGAGTTAAAATTCGAGCCAGTTGCTATGGTTAGTTGTTTAGATAACTGCGGCCCGCGGTGTGAAAGCAGCTCTGATCCGATATTTGCGGTTTTTTTGCATAAGTACTATAAACTTGAACCTCTGGATCTCGGTTACATATAATGACATCGAAAAAGTTTTCGAAGTTCCCCGGGAATATCATCTTAACAACATAATGATAAAAATATCGACCATCTGGTATGAATAAGAAAGTAGCCATTCCCATAATTGGCACTTTCCGTACACAGATCGAAGTTTTCTCAGGAACCGCCCATGTAACAAATTTTGGTTTTATAAGCCTTCTAATGTCCGCCGTAGGTCACACCTAACGCAAAAGAACAGCCGATTTGTGCAATCTTCCTGCGATACAGGATGTGAAAGTGTTTAAATTTTGATCCTGTACTATACAATAGCTACAGTATGTCCGTTCTTCCGATACGTATACAAATGGTCATTAGACCAAGAGTTATGACTCTATGAGAAACCGTATTTTCGCGAGCAGCTTTTTGGAGCGTACTGGCACCGCGCACTGTCGTGCATGGACCTATGTACTGTATATTAGCCCAGCGGTTCCCTGAAGTGGTGGTACGCAAGGACATTTCA
Source organism: Schistocerca piceifrons (assembly GCF_021461385.2). Taxonomy (NCBI): domain Eukaryota; kingdom Metazoa; phylum Arthropoda; class Insecta; order Orthoptera; family Acrididae; genus Schistocerca; species Schistocerca piceifrons. The sequence goes on from NC_060139.1 coordinate 896,533,283, forward strand.
GGCGGTACGTGTAAAAGTAAATAAAGCACGTACTGATAAAAGTAAAATTATTCTCTCATCTTACTTAAGTTTTAAAGTAAAATAATAGTGAGGAAATTGACCGATAAAAGTACTATCTGTATAATGTTAAAAATGGATTTAATGCAGAATTTTTGTTTCGGACTATAGGCAGAACACAGGAAGGTTGGACTATACTCTCCCCACCTTTTCTTCATTAGCGGTCGCTGCACTTGCCGAAAATGATTCATCTTGTTCTGACGTTAGCGATATTTTCATCTGGTTTGGTCTGTGGTTATTCAAAAGTTTACGTGTCGCTTTGCAGCTACTGCCAACTTTTGTGGTGTTCCAATGTGTGGCGCTGCAGCAGTATTTATGCAGCGAACGGTTTGTTGTCGTTATCACTTTTTTGGGCGTTGCATTACCCGGGATTGGGATACGAAGAAAGCTTGGTCTCTGGAACCGGAGTGTACGTATTACAACGCGCTAATTCTTGACTACTACAATTGTGAAGTGAAATTTGACTTGATTGTGTGACTTATACGTGACCATGTTTTAAGTTAATCATGAAGCCATTTGAAGCCAGGGACCTCATTTCATATCCAAGGATGCAGTTAAATAATTTAAACCGACACCAAACTGCAAGTGTGATGATAGCTACTTACTTGACTGTTTTCAGAATTGCAACGGATGGAAAATCTCACACCGCAGTTTATTGCTACTTACATGTGTGGAAGTGGGATTCTTACAGTTGTTGTACATTAAAAATAAGTACAGAAACAGACTTAGTTTTGAAGAAAACTTCAGGACTAAATTCAGTTAAGCCGAACTTGGAAGCTCTGATTAAAGATAATCAGCTACATGATTTCAACTGAAACATGTAGATCTTCTTTTATCAGGACCAAAATGTAAATTCCGAGTAATTGTTGATTTTGTAGTCTGATTTCCCGTCAGAGTTTGATTTGATTCTGAACTTTTTTTGTTGTTGGAACTCTAATTTACTATACTCTATTTTCAGATTATTACTCTCTTGCACAACTGATTTATACTAAATCAATTTTATCCCTAGTGGATGCTGCTGAACTCCGTGACTGTTCCTTTATAGGTTGTAGAAAAATTCCCGTTACCAGTCACAATAAAAAGTTATTTATTTGTCACATTTGTGTGACAAGTGATTTATACCATTTGTGATGTGCAATTTAATAAATATTTCAAACTCTCATTCCTCTCTTACTCACTGAATATTTGTATCAGAACCGGCTAAATTTAATTTCATTTTGTTTGCTACAAGTAAATACCACTCATGAACATGAACGATTTCATAAAAAAATGCTTCCATGAAACATTATTTGTGACTGTGTCACACTTACACCATACACAGTAGTTTGTCACCAAGACGCAAAAACCACATGTGTGTTGTCAGCGGTGAGCAAGACGACGAAAATTATTGCCCACGTATCGTTCCTAAGCCCCTGCGGCAGTCGTCGATCAACCTTCTGAACCCCCTTCCCCCTCCCACCCAATCACCACCCCAGCGACAGTGAAAAAGTAAACAGGCCATAGTGGTACGACAATATTTCTAAAAGTGTCAGGCGATGCGCAGTGACACCGAAAGTCTGGGAAACCCTGTACTAGCTTTTCCCCATGGCTCCACCAGCATATGCATTCAGCACTTGTATTGCACACATCTCCTCCTTCCTCCACTCCCTCTTCATGTCTTTCTCCCCTTGTCTCCACGTGCAGGAGATGTGAAGTGTTTATTTGTTTCCAATTGTAAATGAAAAAACGTAAACTGTCTTTCCAGTACCACATCGAGTAAATGTCATTCGCATATTTCGAGACCGCAGCATAGAAACTACACTACTGGCCATTAAAATTGCTACACCACGAAGATGACGTGCTACAAACGCGAAGTTTAACCGACAGGAGGAAGATGCTGTGATATGCAAATGATTAGCTTTTCACAGCATTCATACAAGGTTGGCGCTGGTGGCGACACCTACAACGTGCTGACATGAGGAAAGTTTCCAACCGCTTTCTTATACACAAACAGCAGTTGACCGGCGTTGCCTGGTGAAACGCTGTTGTGAAGCCTAGTTTAAGGAGGAGAAATGCGTACCATCACGTTTCCGACGTTGATAAAGGTCGGATTGTAGCCTATCGCGATTTCGGTTTATCGTATCGCGACACTGCTGTTCGTGTTGGTCGAGATCCAATGACTGTTAGCAGAATATGGAATCGGTGGGTTCAGGCGGGTAATACGGAACGCCGTGCTGGATCCCAACGGCCTCGTATCACTAGCAGTCGAGATGACAGGCATCTTATCCGCATGGCTGTAACGGATCGTGCAGCCACGTCTCGATCCCTGAGTCAACAGATGTGAACGTTTCCAAGACAACAACCATCTGCGCGAACAGCTCGACGACGTTTGCAGCAGCGTGGACTATCGGCTCGGACACCATGGCTGCGGTTACCCTTGACGCTGCATCACAGACAGGAGCGCCTGCGATGGTGTACTCAACGACGAACCTGGGTGCACGAATGGCAAAACGTCATTTTTTCGGATGAATCCAGGTTCTGTTTACAGCATCATGATGGTCGCATCCGTGTTTGGCGACACCGCGGTGAACGCACATTGGAAGCGTGTATTCGTCATCGCCATACTGGCGTATCACCCGGCGTGATGTTATGGGGTGCCATTGGTTACGCGTCTCGGTCACCTCTTGTTCGCACTGACGGCACTTTGAACAGTGGACGTTACATTTCAGATTTACGACCCGTGGCTCTACCCTTCATTCGATCCCTGCGAAACTCTACATTTCAGCAGGATAATGCACGACCGCATGTTGCAGGTCCTGTACGAGCGTTTCTGGAAACAGAAAATGTTCGACTGCTGCCCTGGCCAGCACATTCTCCAGATCTCTTACCAATTGAAAATGTCTGGTCAATGGTGGCCGAGCAACTGGCGTGTCACAATACGCCAGCCACTACTCTTGATAAACTGTGGTATCGTGTAGAAGCTGCATGGGCAGCTTTACCTGTACACGCCATTCAAGCTCTGTTTGACTCAATGCTCAGGTGTATCAAGGCCGTTATTACGGCCAGAGTTGGTTGTTCTGGGTACTGATTTCTCAGGATCTATGTACACAAGTTGCTTGTAAATGTAATCACATTTAAGTTCTAGTATAATGTATTTGTCCAACAAATACCCGTTTATCATCTGTATTTCTTCTTGGTGTAGCAATTTTAATGGCCAGTAGTGTACAACTATTCACAGAGAGAATTATACAAATGGAAAATCACCTCAAATCCAGGTACGTCCTCCACATTGCAAAAGCAGTACGCAATGTACACAATTGACTGTAAGATTTATTTAACTGAAGACCTGATTGTACACAATGTGTTTCGTTGCACCTCCAGGCGCTAGAGTGGATAAGTTGTGGGATGAGCCCACCCTCGAGCAGGCGACGTACACATGTCACCGGGGGAATCACGGAGATGAAAAAATAAAACACTCTGCAGTATGTAATACACTGCCCCTGTGGCTTATTTATCGTAATCAAAAATGCAAGTCGCATGGGAAATTGCAGTCTGCGGAAGGTGAAGGAGAAGTCTGTTCGAATAAGCCGTATTTGTGTGATGTACACTGTTCGTCCCTCTCCCTTTGCTGTTAAGACTGCAGCCACAATCGCATTAGCCAGCGTCTTCGCTTTGCACAACGTCTTCGTAACACACAGCCTTGTTCCGTTCCACTTCGCGTAAAAGGCGATGCGGCGGCAGAGAGGCGGGATCAAGCGACTTCAGGAACACCATTGGAAACTGTATGGCATCAGCATCTACCGCAGTATCAACAGACTTGTACTGAGTAACATAGCTAGAACTTTACTTTTTATTTTGTTAACGACGTCATTTCTAGGCGAAACCGGTGCTTAACGTGGAAGTTCTTCTAAATATCTGGGTATACTAAATCTATGAGCAATGGACGACACCAAAGTCCAAAAATCGGATGGCAACTGCATACTGCCAAATGAATCGGCGGGTACCCTACCTTCTCCATTTGTTCATAGTTATGCAGAAAACAGTCCTGGTGGGTCGTTTCTCAGAGGTACTCACATGCTTTGTTTCAACATCCTCCTCACTCTCTCTGTCTTCTCACAACTCCCGCTCCCTTTCTCTATGTCCATGTCCAAGTCCTTCTCCCACCTCTCTGTCTGTTCTCCTTCCCCTTTCTCTCAATCTCCTCCTCACCCCCCCCCCCCCCCCCCCCCTGTCCATCAGCTCGTGTAGCATGCCAATACTACCTGCTTAACACGCCTGTCCTTCAGGGAACGCAAATGTTAGGGACTGAAAGCCCTTTTAGCTGTATCTCTGCTTCTACTGCACCTACGAGGTTCTAACCCCCACAGTGCCAATTCCCAGTTAGTAAGTTGTTGTTGTTGTGGTTTTCAGTCCTGAGACTGATTTGATGCAGCTCTCCATGCTACTATATCCTGTGCAAGCTTCTTCATCTCCCAGTACCTACTGCAGCCTACATTCTTCTGAATCTGCTTAGTGTATTCATCTCTTGGTCTCTCTCTACGATTTTTACCCTCCATGATGCCCTCCAGTACTAAATTGGTGATCCCTTGATGCCTCAGCACATGTCCTACCAACCGATCCCTTCTTCTAGTCAAATTGTGCCACAAACTCCACTTCTCCTTAATTCTATTCAATACTTCCTCATTAGTTATGTGATCTACGCATCTAATCTTCAGCATTCTTCTGTAGCACCACATTTCGAAAGCTTCTATTCTCTTCTTGTCTAAACTATTTATCGTCCATGTTTCACTTCCATACATGGCTACACTCCATACAAATACTTTCAGAAACGACTTCCTTACACTTAAATCTATATATTTTGTAGTGTAACTTAAATCTATATATTTTGTAGAGTAACTTAAATCTATACTCGATGTTAACAAATTCCTCTTCTTCAGAAACGCTTTCCTTCCCATTGCCAGTCTACATTTTATATCATCTCTACTTCGACCATCATCAGTTATTTTGCTCCCCAAATAGCAAAACTCCTTTACTACTTTAAGTGTCTCATTTCCTAATCTAATTCCCTCAGCATCACCCAACTTAATTCGACTGCATTCCATTATCCTCGTTTTGCATTTGTTGACGTTCATCATATATCCTCCTTTCAAGACACTGTCCATTCCGTTCAACTGCTCTTCCAAGTCCATTGCTGTCTCTGACAGAATGACAATGTCATCAACGAACCTCAAACTTTTTATTTCTTCTCCATGGATTTTAATACCTATTCCGAACTTTTCTTTTGTTTCCTTTACTGTTTGCTCAATATACAGATTGAATAGCATCGGGGAGAGGCTACAACCCTGTCTCACTCCCTTCCCAACCACTGCTTCCCTTTCATGTCCCTCGACTCTTATAACTGCCATCTGCTTTCTGTACAAATTGTAAATAACCTTTCGCTACATCTACAAAATTTGCTGGAAATTGTGAAACTGTGCCATTTCCAGGTGTCACACGTCCACAGCAATTTGAAAGCCCACATGAAGAGAACTATGACTGTGCCAGCACTACAGCGCAAGGGCACTGCCATTAGCAGCGCCGATACCCCAAGGCCGTCTGGAGCCAACATGGGGAGCCAGCTGTGACGGAAGAACAGAACGTTCGGTACCACCGAGAAGGCAGACTGTTGTGGAACACTCAAACAGGAAGAAATGGAAGACAAGCTTGGGTAACTGTTGGCTGGTGAATAGCTGACAATATGAATGTGCAATCATTTGGATGCGCGTACGGCACATTCAGAGCAGTTTCAGAAAATCAGTATGTACTGTGAACTTATGCTGGTCTGTGAGCTGTGCATGTATGCATTTTGCATGCTGCTCTCTCCAGGCTCAGGCGTGCATTGTAAATCTGTGTTTCGTATGGACGGTATCTTATTTGCAGGAAGCAGATGGTAGTAGTCTGCTGTGTGTGTATATATGCAATGACTATGTTAATTCGCACTGCTCGCACATGATTTTGCATACAAGCTTAAGTTGAACTGCCAGTTGAAATGGAAGTGAGCATATGGCATCGTTTGCCGGGAGACCCCATCCGCAGAAGTTCGCCCACCAAGTGCAAGTCTTATTTCAGTCAACGCCACAATGGGTGAATTGCAAGCTGGTGATGAGGATGCAACTATGATGAAGACAACACAACACCCAGTCCCTGAGCGGAGAAAAATCTTCAACCCGGCCGGGAATCGAACCCGGGCCCACTTGCATTTCAAGCGAGCGAGCTAGCACCCATCTAAACAGGCGGAGAACTTCCAGTTTGTGTAATGGCCTTCAGTGATCGAATTGCGTTTTTCTAGCTGATGTGTGCGCATCTGCATCATATACTGTTCCACATATTCAGGCATTGTGGTAATTCCAGTTGCTTGGTGTGTGTAACCCAGCAGCATCATGGGCTCCATTTACTCAAGCTGTATAGGATATCTCGTATAGCGTATTTATATTTGGTAACTGCTCTCATCTGCATTGAGTGTAATAGTGTAAATTTATTCTCTGCTTTTAATATTTTTCAATATTATTGCTTTTGTCCCCTGGGGTTTGTTCTGTCGCAACGGGCTTTAATTATGTGCTAGTGACCCTTGCAGTTGGCTTCTATTGAGAAAACTTTATCTTGTTAATAAATCTTTTTTGTTATTTTGGATACCCAGGTGATGGATTTAAATTTATAGCCACCTTTAGTGAAGGTTTTTTAAAACTGGTATTTTATGTGGTTGTTAAATGTTGAAAGTCTATGTTCACTCACAATTCAACCTAGCTCTACCAGTCTTCCTACCATCTGTACACGCTGGTGGTAGATCTTGGTAGTGGGTATGAACAGCTGTGATTGATAGGTTGGGTACCTTATCTTCGCAAGTACTACCGTGTTTGGTGTTGAGTTTCACAATGGCCGGTAGGGAGGTGACGGAGTGAGACCTATGCAAAGACGAGTTGAAATATCAAATGGAAATTCGAAATGCACATACCACGGAATGTGTAGCTGAAATGGCGCAACGAATCTGAGTGTACTCGTCGGAATTCTGTTTCGGTGGGGCCCAGAAAATGGCCTTGGGGGAAGCTATAATTTTGTGGTTGTGTTGTAAGAAAAAGAGAAAACCCGCACATTGCGTTCATCCAGTTTTAACGGATAAATTCTCTACGAGTTTAGTTATTGTATCCGCAACGGAGAGACAGTGGATCTAAATTCTTTCATTACTTCAGAAAATCTATAGAATTATTTGACGCCTTGCTCTTTCTCATCAAAGGTCATATTACAGCAGACCAGAATGCCATCAGATATCGCATTTCAGAAAACAGCTCATAAGTATTTTAAGGCAAGTATATATAGTCATTGCTAACATTTTACAGCTTAACAACTTAATCTGGAAACAATTGGAGTTGTGTGCAACATCGCTGGAGAGAACTGAAGACGGCGTCCTTGTTGCTAAATCCCGCCAACTCGCTGTGTAGCCATAACCAGAAGAATGTTGCTGTATGTGCCAATTGTTTTCGGCTGAACAATCTGATGTTGATGTTGAGGGAGAGATGAAGTCACTGCTCTTGCTCTGATGCTGTGCTATTACATGGTATACGTATGCTTAGTTCTGAGGCAGCTATGTTCAGAGATTTTCTTTATTTCGTCCAGAAAAGACAAGAAAATAATTTATCTTCAACTGTAACATCATCTCCGTTCTCTGTTAACTAAGTGAACTTAGGATACCTAAGTTCTATACTCCTCTCTAAAACTGCAATTTGTCATCGCTATCATTGGGTCTCAATTTCTTCGTCGCCTGAGAAGGTGAAGGTACGAGTGGATCATTATTAGCCGTCGCACTATTTCTTCCTCGTGTCTCAACTTCATCTACGTCACCGTTCAAATTACTATGTCTTTCTTTAGCTTGTACGCAAGACTGTAAAAAGGATGTGACTGTTCTAGCACGCACCAAACACAGATTTTCCCTTCTTTGTCACTAATAAAATTATCAACCAAGTTTTTGTATTTTTCATGTATCAAAGCACCTGTAAAGAACAAAATAATGGTAATTTATATTATCCACTAGAGATATCCTGCAAGCAGATGTTCACTGGAGGAGCTACACCATTCATATAAATTAGCAAATCAAGTACATTTTCGAAAATTCGTTAATTATGCGAAGTTACCGATGAAATTAAAAGAAGTTGTGATGCCAACATCAGATGAAGAAAACTGGACTAAAATATCTCAAGGATTTGCGCAGCAATCCAAGTTTCCTCTATACGTCGGCAGCCTCCAGGGTACAAATATCGGAATAAAAAATTCCGGAACATTCAGGTTCCTTATATTGCACTAATAAACATTTTTACCCTCTGGTACTGTTGCCGCTATTAGGCTCTGAGAATGGATTTATCTTGCTGGACTTAAGCGCTTATAGAAAAGACAGCGACGCAGGTATTTCCAAAAATCCCTTTCTATATGCAAAACTCACTGAAAAATCTTTGGATATACCGAAACCAAGGTCTTTAGCAGAAAACCACGACATGACACTTCCCTGCGTGATTGTATGTGGTGAAGGATTTGTGCTGATGGAAAATTTAATGAAATCCTATGGCGTAAAACAGCTGAAACATGAAACAAAGTATTTAACTATCGCCTGACTTTAGCACGTATCTCTGTTCAGAGTACTATTGGTATAGTGTGTAATCATTGGTAAATACTACGTCGACCATTGGATGTCAGTGTTGATTGTGCAGAACGTAACAACTATGTTCGAATGAAAGCAGGATTTAAACACGAAAACACCTTATAATGAAATACCACAAGTGTAGACGCTACCCGTAGTAGACGACGCTCTCCGTCAGCGGGTCAAGTTCGGGTTAAATTTACCTGCTATTTTGTGAATGAAGATAAATTTGAAGATGCAGATCGCATGATATGAACGAAAGTAAAATTTCTCTTACCTATACTCTTTCTTTTTTTTTTCTCTTGAGTGTCATTCCCCTCACACAAGGTCAAAATGAATTCCTCCCAAGTTCGTCGAATCAAGATCAAAAATACAATTCCGACCCTTTATTCCAAGCTGATGGCCTTTTTTCAACTTCGTTAATTTGTAGCTCTGTGCTAACATTCTCGCTTTCGAAGTATTTTTCGCAACGTCCAACAAACAGAAGTTACAGAAACACACAGAAAATTCTTCTGATCACGACGGAAACGAGCGGATAGCTGACGAGCACATGTGAGCTATGTTTCTTTCCAAACGTGCCTTTTTCTGCGTCTAGAACAGTTGTCAATCTGCGGTTCTCAGCGACAATCGTATTTTATACTCGTAGATATGCATCTCTCAAGTGATATCCGAATCCGAAACCTCAATTAGAACCAAGAGCATCTTAAGAGTGCTTAGTAACAAATAAAGTACTTACAGAGACAGTTTTAAGATGTGTTTGATTTTAATTGACTTTGGTGAATGCGGCCATGCGGTATAAGTAGAGTTGGCCACTTACCTCAACGCCAGAGGGTTAAGTAGCGCGGCCACTGTGGTATTAGAGGATGTGACATAGGCAATGTTCCGTTGCTTGTCTTCCAGTACTGTCAACTGCCGGGCAAGTGTGCCTCGTATCGATCGACTACTGTGGTATAAAGTTCAAATGAAAATAACATAGATTCATGATTATTACGAATGATACCCAGCTACATTGGTCTCTAAATCATTTATATTTTATATCGTTCACGATCAACTATTTCGGCATATTGCCATCATCAGATGCTCTGTAAATACATAAGTAAGCGATGGTCTTAATATAATGGTCTATAACAGAAAAGCAACTAATCAAAAAACCATATACTATTACAGATACGTAGAGGGACCTTAATGCTTATAGAAAGTAACGTTACTGACATAGACGAAATACAAAAAGCACTGGATCAATTAATTCCCAAGCTGAAATTTACCATAGAACACGAAACTGACAAAATAATTAAGTTTGTTGACCTAGCTATTAAGAACACAAACAACAAACATTGCTTCGAAATATACGGAAAGCCTACCACCTTATACTGTGTTATCAGTGCACACTCATGTCATCCAAAAGGCCACAGACTCTTATTCTTCCACACAATGCTTCATAGATTAACAAATTTACCACTAAAAGACGAAGCAATTCAGAACAAAATCTTAGAATACATATCCCCAGCAAAACGACTATGACCCCAAAATTGCAAGACAATTATACTACAATAAAACACAACCAGAAAGGCACAATGTACATAAAGTAATAACATTAAACATACACACAACGAAAAATAAGAAAACAAAATACCTAACCACAACTTATCTAGAAAACATCTCGAACAAAATTAATAAATTATTCCATAAAACTGACAAATTGCATATTAAAACACACACAGCCGATAACACAAAGGCAGCTCGAAAATTCCCATACACAACAACACCGGCATTTGCAAAATTCGTGCAACACATGCCACAACTTCTGCATAGCACAAACCGGTAGAAACTTCAAAATTAGATATAAAGAGCACACCACAGAAAGTTAAAACAACCCATCCATATTTTTTCAACATCTACAAACAGAAAAACAAGATGTAAAACCATAAACGAAGCACTAGGAATCCCCCATATTACACAGAAGGAACATCTTGGGGAAACAGAGATATAATCACATGTATACAGCAACCCTAAAAATTTACTGAACGAGCAAGCAGACCTAAAGTACAAAAAATACCTAGGAAACTTTATTCACACTATAAATCAAGAAAACGGGTAAAGTAATAAATCAGAGACGCTAAATAACACATATCCATAGGTTGCTATAACAACATGAAGATTATAAAACAAAGACATAAACATAAATCATAGACAACAACAAATTTGTTATGAAAAATTTAAAAATGTAAAATAAAAATTTCAAATATAACTAAAACAAATTCCAGACAAAAACATAATTAGAACCAAACCTATAAAAATAATAAAAAAACAACTGAATTTCACACATCACTTATTTATAACGGTAGCTATGTAAACATGTAATATCGCTGATCGACTATCATCCAAGCTGTCAGAGGAGTAGCGTACGTGGAAATCGAAATCTCCAGTGTACACCTAGGAGAAAGTAACAATCCTAAAAACGGCACCTATCGATGTATTATAGCTTTTCTAGTCGTAGTTACATACCATTATATTAAGACCATCGCTTACTTCTGTATTTACAGAGCACTTGATGTGGCAATATGCCGAAATGATCTCATCGTGAATGACATAAAGCGAAAACAATGTACAAAGCAGTGTGGCTGGCTATTATTCTTAATAATCATGTCATTAAAAGAGATATTATGCACTGCCAGCCCAAAAGAAAATAGTATAACATAGACTGGTGAATGCACTTTTATGCGGTACATAACTGTAGCAAGGAATATCGAATTAGATCAAGGCTTTCGTAATACAGTGCATTTAGTACAAGAAGAGTGATACTCATAACATTTAGCAAACATTTTTCATCGTCTGTCATAGTTAAAAACATCATACTATATACAACTTCTGTTATTTATCAGTTAAACATCCGGTAATTCAGACAATACAACATTTCACATTGCGATTACAGACTAGGACTGTTGATAAAATATCGATATATCTATATATACACATATCTTTTCCAAACCGTATCGATATATATCAGCGGTATATTATTCCCAGATAGATCGATATATGGCTATCAATATGGCAATATCGAGTGCCGATATTTTTATTTTATATTATATTTTTTACGCAAGTTTCAGTAAATATCTGCATTTGTCCTTTAGAAATTGTAGTAGAACGTAACTTTACTTTCACTGTGTGACGGAGTCTCACTACTTTTAGAGTTTTCATCACGTCCAGTCTTTCTCTTTGTCTGTGAGAAGCAAGTATAGGTGGCACAAAGATCTCCGATTGCGCTGGGAGGTGGCTATGCGAATGGAATAAAAGATTTCCGATGTGAAGAAATAGCACGAGTCACGTAATTAAAATAAAGAAAAAAAAGATTCTAACTCAACTAGTGTTCTATTTCTTCACATCAGCCGAAAATGATGAACAAAAACCTAAATGACAAGATTGGGCTTTGCGGTGGGCAGAGACGTGTGAGGGGAAATACTGACGTAATCAGCGCTCGGCGCTCGGCACTACTGACAGAAACTGCAACGTTTAGCGTCACCATGCAATTTTGATACTACGACTGCTGGGTCGCTGGTGTTTATCGAAATGAAAAATAAATAAATACATAAATAAAAAACAGGGAAGTCGACACGAAATGCTCCGGACAAATTCGATACGTGACGAAACCGACGCATTTTTTGTGCCACTTACATGCAGTTACCATTGCTAGCAAAGTGGTTGTCGTCAAGCGTGACCGTGCGTTGTTTTCCTTCCAATTTTTGCTCTAAGGGGGATAAGCAGACTGCTAGCTTGTTAATGTGCAGATTATCTAATAATAAAGCAATGCTTAAATATACAGCTCTAAAACTGCCGATATTTTTACCGTACGATACGTCGATAAGATTTTCATCGATATATCGACACATCGATACACATTTTAAGTATATCGAGAGCCGATAATGATATTTTTTTAAACGTCGATTCGTCGGATTCTAGATATTTTTAAAAATATCAGCAGTCGTATTACAGACTACAGTTTTGGATTCGCCGAGGGCGGCAGCAAAATGAAACAGAGCACAGTCGACACGAAGTGTTCCGAATGATGCCGATTTTAAACGATAAGTTCATGGCGGCGATCAGTACTTGTGGACCGGCGGCCAGCTTATTGCTCCCTTACAATAGCTGGTTTACTGGGAGATCACAGCATACGAAACCTATTCGCAAAGTAAGGTACGATAGGCCGCAAAATGGAAACAACTGTGAAATCAAAAGTGTTTCATTTTCAACAGTTACCTATACTTCCAACTACATCTCTACATAGTCGCCGCTTCGATTTAGGCATTTGTCGTAGTGTTATACCACCTTTCCAGTACCCTCGTCATAGAAGCAAGCCGCCTGTGTTTCCTGCCAATTCTCTACGCTGGTCTGCAGCTCGTTGTCTGTTCCAGAACTTTGTCTTCATAACTAGCGGTTCATGTGAGCAGACATGAAACTCAGGGAGACTCAATTACCGGCTCTATTGTGGTTGATCTAACACTTCCCATCGTAAACGCTGCAGGAGCATCTTCATTGCCCCTTCAGAGTGCGACCGAGAATTGTCATGCAGAAGGAAACGTATGACACTTATGTTATGTGGGCTGCCTGACATCAGGTGAAATGTCACGCCAGGCCCTCGTACTTGGTGAGAAACACTATTTTATAGGCATCTTTTCGTGCTCAGAACTGAAAAGAGCGACGTGACGCGATCGACGGGCTTACTAGAGACATTGCCCAACATATCTGTGCAAAGCTTCATCGGATTTTCGCTGTGGTTTCCATTTCGCACCTCGCCAGACCTTACTTTCCGAATAGCCCTCATACTACTTTATGTATATTAGCAAATAATAATAAGATCGGTACACATGCTACCCGACGTGCCTCAGAGCAACGTCAGTATTGGCTCTTGAACAAATAAGTCTGGCGACCACTCGTCTAGAAATTTTTTTCCGAACTCTGCGTTAACGTGTGCTCATGTGATCGGTTGTAAGTTGAATGTTAATTTTCTAAACCCGCGATTCGAAAACGCCGTCAGATTTGCGTTATGTGGACATTGTCTTATGTTGCCATAGATGCCTTGGACTTTAATGTTAATAAAAATAAAATATATAAAATGTTTTCATGTAATAATAACTTGTTTACAACAATGCTTAGTACATCGCCTTAGCATAACTTCTAATAAATTACATTTCAGAGAGATACAACATGTGAAAAGCACTTGTTCGAAAATTTGAGAAGAACGTCAGTCATGCAATTGATTCAAGAAATATAATAGTAACACACTCACACGACTTTGACGTTATAATTTACGTCACATAAAATCAAAGAATTTAGTCGCCAATATAAGTATTGTACTTAGCACTACTATTGGGTAATTTGTGGAGGGGATGGAAGGGAGGAGGAAAACACTATTCCTTTCGGTCGTTTCCGCCTACGTTCTGGAAACAGTGATATCTTTTATCTTTTCTTACAATTAGCAGGCGGTCGTCCCCAATCTATTTCGCCATACGCAAATGCCTGTGTTTTGCCGGTTCTGCCTGTGGATTCACCACGTGCGTCCAATTTGTTGCTGGCAGCAGATATGGACAGTAAATGGGCGTCTATTTCTGGCTGGAACGTCTTCTGCAGCCAACACGAGGCCGCAAGAACTACCACGTGGGCCGGCAACAGAAAAGAATCCTACGTTAAACACGTCACAATAATTTCGCGTGTTTTTAGAGACTTTCAGTTTTCGTGTCTTTTTTTTTTTTTTTTAAATCGGTATATGTAGAAGTATAAACGCTCATTGTAATGTTTTCGTTCGGGAGAGGGGGGGAGGAGGGCCGGGGTTGGATGGAGATCATTGATTCGGCTGAAAATATTGTTTATTGTATTAAGTGATTCATTCGTCTCTTCTTGGAAGAATTATTTATTTATGATTATAAACAAAAAGCACAATATTTTAGATGTTCTATAGTATTAATTTTTTTCGTTAATCGGTTTTCGTCACACAAGGCTAACAACAGACTTCGACGGATAATCACTGTCGAACTGAATATAGGTCTAATATCCTCTCTGATGACGACAGTCGAAGTCTGAAGGCGGCCATTATAAATCAAAAACCGGTTAACTAAATAAATCAATTCCATACAACAACTACAGTACTGTGCTTTTAATTTTAATTCCTTCTAGTGTATAACGTAGATACAGTGTGAAGATATGAACTGTGGTATCGACGAGTACACAGTCGAAGTCTGAAGGCGGCCCTTATAAACCAAAAACCAGTTAACTAAATAAATAAATTCCATACAACAACTACAGTACTGTGCTTTTAATTTTAGTTCCTTATGGTGTATAACCTAGATACAGTGTGAAGATATGAACTGTGGTATGGCCGTGTACACAGTCGAAATCTGAAGGCGGCCCTTATAAACCAAAAACCAGTTAACTAAATAAATAAATTCCATACAACAACTACAGTACTGTGCTTTCAATTTTAATTCCTTATGGTGTATAACCTAGATACAGTGTGAAGATATTAACTGTGGTAGAGACGTGTACACAGTGTATGAAATGTTAAATTTAATATAAACGTTAATAGATAATTAACCATATTACTGATGAAGTTTTCGTGAGGGAACGTGTACAGAACTGGTGCTTTAATGGAAAACTTTTGTTTTCGCTCAACAGACGTCGTGGAGAGCTGAAAATTTTAATAGATAAACCTTAAGTCTTCAACCCTAAGTTGAAAGCTTTCCTTGCAGTATGCCGTTTCTGTTGTATACAGTTTCACACAGCATTTGACAACGTTTCTCTTTACTCTGATATTTAGTGGTATACTCCTATGCAATTCTTTTTTGTTTCATTTATTCTTCAGTTTCTTTTGTTTACAAATTCTCTAATTAGCATTCGAAAATGTTCGTGTCTCGTACCTTCACCAAGCAGCTTTGGCCCGCATAGGCCCACGGAACCAAATAAATAAGGAAATGAGAAGAAAACAATTCTAAATTGCTGCAGATTTCGTGCGACATTGTGAGCATACCGCAATATATTTCACTTACCGTTTCAGTAATATTATTGGTACGGGTGAAGGCGTAGGGCTAATGATTGTTCGATAGTTAGTTGACAACTGGAGCTCAAACTCTAGGATACAAGGTGCGTGAATTATCACACAGTGTGAAAATACATCTGGGGTATGCTGCGTCGCATAATGTATTAGGTGAAGACATTCGCAAGCAAAATAAGTGTCAAGTACGAAGCATCGTGAACAACTCACTTGCAGGTAAAGTAACTATTGCCACTCAAAGAGTAAAGTGATTATTATTTTTAGTAGAGTGAAAAGTGGAAACTGGACTGAAGGTAATAACATTTCAGCAATAACAAGTTTCATGAAAATGAAAGGACTGAGCAGGGAATGACGGCAGTAACTCGACAGACTTGTCGTGTGTAGCGTGAGACGATAAGATAAGGACAGGAGAAAGAACAACAGTTGTTCTAGTTCAAATATCCTGTCAACAATCTTCGTGGTGTATTTAAAGATAACGGAAACCTGGATGTGAAATTGGTTCAAGAAGAAAGTGAGCCTTTGTTTTGAAGTAAGCGAATACGATCACGGAAATTTTAGTCGAGGGGAACCTTGCTCCGATCAAAATGCGGTTTACTCATGTACAGTTTTCAATATGTTTCTATTTTATTCCAGGAGAACTTAATTAGATTTCCTCTGACGAGTCCATGACCCATTTCGTCGTTTTGCTTCTTAAGTATGATTGCACACAGAGTTTTAGACATTAACAAAAAAAAAATATTGTGTCCACAAAGACTCCTGATGACGATGTATGGGGCGGTGCGTTTTACTACTCGCCTTCCTGCAATAGCGTTTTTCCACGCCACAAAAAACCTGGAAATTATTAAATGTGCAATCCCGCTTGTCCACATTTCAGCTCGCCATGGCTAAAAAATATATTTCTGTTCACTACCTTGAGAAAGTGAGAGTGTAACAATGAAAAATTAAAATTTCACTCTTTACAATAACTGTAGATGTTTCAAAAATCTATAATTTTACGCACACAACTTGGTCATAAATCAGACAAATGTTAATAAACTCCTCAACCAATGCACAAAAATGCTACTCACACTTAAGTTCAACTCTTAACAGTTCCAATAAAATTCGATCCTAAAATGTCTCACTATTTCTCAAAACTTATCCGTTCTCAGCCATTATAGGTTTGCGTTCAAGGTTGGTTCCAACAGCAAAACGCTGTCTATCGTGGAACTCTGCAATTAGTTGCTGACCACAGCGACACACTGTTGACAAAAACCAATGAGCGAATGATTCCTCGAGGCATTCCGGCTCTGTCTCGGACCGCTTCTAAATTGCCACTGCAACTACCTCGGTGCTCTGAAAGTGCCCTCTTGGCACAGTAAATTACTAATAACTTTGCCAGTATGGACTGCATTGACTCTCTGATTTTCCGTATCATAGATCCGTGTTTAAGGAACATTTATTTTAAATTTCTTTTTTATGTGTTAATAAATATACTTCGTACTATTTTTAATGGAATTTTAAATGGTCTTTACCCTGTGAACTGTCCTTTTAGTCGTCGTTGTACCCTTTTTAAATTACATCACTGTTTTTGAAGCTTGGTACACCTGCATCATTGTCTAGACGGAATATGATGCTGTAACCTCTATATTCTACCTTATATCTATATGATGAATAACTGTTATGTTTTTCTGACTTCTAGTCCAGAATTTGCATTTATTTTAAAAACTCGAAAATTGTTGAAGGTAAATTTACAGAACATTTCTACGTCATATTTTTACACCAAATTACACAAAATTACTTAAAGACCTAAAATCATTTCCCTTTATCCAAAAGAGGGCCCAATTTTCAGGAACATTTTTTTTTCAATAAACTGCCAGCAACTTGGTTTCAGATAAAGCACAGTTTCAACAGAGTTTGAAAGATTTTTTGTTAGGCTACGCCTTCTACTCTGTAGATAAATATCTGAGTGGCGAAGGCTGTGTTTTACTCAGTTTCTGTGTGTACTTCTGAAAGTGCGGGAGGCCAGTTAGAACCCCCTTACGGAAGGTCACTGCTGCCTCCACTGCAATTTCTTGCGACATCACCTTCGTCTCGCACTGAGAAAAAAGCACCTACTGGCACAGCGTCCCACCGTCCTTCATGGCAATGCACGATGTCAGAGGGAGAACCCCGTGGAGGAGTCTCTACATACGTGGAGTGAGACATACTGGAACATCCACCGTGTTCACTCGATAAGAGTCCATGCGATTTTGACCTGTTGGCCAAAATGAAGTAATCTCTACGTGTCACGCGCTGCAACACAAGAGAAGACATCATCCGAGCCACAGGGCGGACCTTGCGAGACATCGCCATATGGACGTGCTGACGATCTGTGTGGGAGAAGGTGATAGAGATGCGGGGCGATTACATTGAGGCATGTGACACGGTGAACGTCTATCAGTAAAGTCTCGTATGAATTACAATGAAGCTGTCTTTACTTTTTATCCAACTCATGCATTATTTACATAATGAATTACCGCCAACATAATCATCTACACCAACATCTGTATCTGCACTCTGTATATCATTATGAAATTCAAAGTAGAGCGTAGTTATTGTTGTATTAATGTCTGTTTCCCGTTCCATCCACGGATGACGCATGGAAATAGTGACTACTTGCATGGTTGTGAGGAACTAGAATTAGAAGGAAGGTCAGCGTTGGCCGTAATATTGATGGATTATTGATTGCAAAATAAACAAAAGACAACAAATACACCTGAGTATAAACCAACTGTTGGAAAGAACATACCTGTGGTGTACAAATTAAACTCATAGGCACTGGTATCAAGTTATTATCAGTAACCAAAGCTAACAAACGATCACAATAACTGAAGCCGCTGTTTACATTCACCTATACAACAGACCTCGGTGTGGAAGGGTCTTCGAACGCCCTCTATGTGGCGTTTGTCACGTGAAGACTTAACAATACTTTATTTGGCAAGATATTACCACAATATACCAAAGTCCAATTGCAAATCATTAATTGAATATTTCAAATTTAAAATTGTACATTAAAAAACGCATAGCAAAAAAGATAGGGGGAAATGCACATCTTGCCAACATATGCTGGCGTGTTATTTCCAAACAACTTAAAAAAACGTGTAAGAGTAAAATTCAACAGGTAAAATTATGTGGTGCCAGATTACAGGACTAGTATAGAAGAAAAATACACCAATAACATGACATCAAGTATAACAGAATTTGTTACGGCACAGTCCTTAATTTAAGTAAAATTTTACATTGAAACCAAGAAGTCAAATACATAAATAGTGGTAATTATACAACATATGTCACGATATAACAGCTCAAAATGCCATGAAACACATTACGTGTTATAAAAAATTTTTAGGGTGCAGACTAACAATTTCTTATCGTATTTAACGACGTGATGATACACACATCTCATTCGTCCCATTGGGACATGTGAACACTTTATAAATATTTCTGAGGCTTAATTACAAAAATCATCGTAATTATGAAAGCAGAATGTTTTAAAAGCAAATTGTGGATGCAGAGATCGTTTAGCGCACTCGTGAGTGAAAACTGCTGTTACAAATTGCAAAGAATTAATTATATGTTGGCTAGAGACAAGTGTACGAAATCCGCTACCTTAGTAGATACCTCCACTATCACACCTATTATTTATAGAAAAATTTCTCATGACATAAACAGAACTTGGGTATAAGGAAACAGTGTGCTCGTCGTCCCAAAAAAATATATCGCACTCTAGTTATACACTTTTGCACAAAAACTGGGTCAGAACCCATCATACATTTAGAGTTGATACAACAGAAATGAAAACTGTCAAGGAAACGGTTTTGGATACACATACGAAGGAGATAATTTTATTACATGTCTTATAGCAGCAGTGGGACTCCTTATAACATAAAAGCTGATTTTGAAAATACTATATATCCAAAGTACACCATAACAATTAGTCTAAAATGTAAGTTGTGGATAAGTAGTAATATACATCTTACATCCAGAAAGAAACGTCGTAAGGTAGGAAAGGTAACAGTACTTCCCAAAATATGCATCGCACTGTAGGCAAATACTGAATTCAGTGTTCCGAAACTGTTTCACTGCGGAAAATCGTAACACAGTCCCTGACTTCAGCCGTCGCACGGACGCCAAAATGGAAAATATTGAAATAAACGATATCGGAATTGAAGAACAACTGCTATCACTTAGTAGCGGAAAAGCATCCGGACCAGACGAGATACCCTTAAGATTCTACAGTGATTGCGCTAAAGAACTTGCCCCCTTTCTATCAGCAATTTATCGTAGATCGCTGGAAGAACGTAAAGTACCTAGCGACTGGAAGAAAGCGCAGGTCGTTCCCATTTTCAAGAAGGGTCATAAATCAGATGCGAATAATTATAGGCCTATTTCGCTTACGTCAATCTGTTGTAGAATAATGGAACATGTTTTGTGTTCTCGTATTATGACGTTCTTAGATAATACAAATCTCCTTCATCATAACCAACATGGATTCCGCAAACAGAGATCATGTGAAACTTAGCTCGCCCTATTTGCCCAAGAAATTCACAGTGCCGTAGACACTGGCGAGCAGATTGATGCCGTATTCCTGGACTTCAGGAAGGCATTTGATACGGTTCCGCACTTACGTTTAGTGAAAAAAATACGTGCTTACGGAATATCGGACCAGGTTTGTGATTGGATTCAGGATTTCCTAGAAGAAAGAACACATGTCATTCTTAACGGTTCAAAATCTGCAGATGTAGAGGTAATTTCGGGAGTACCGCAGGGAAGCGTGATGGGACCTTTATTGTTTACAATATACATAAATGACTTAGTTGACAACATCGGTAGCTCCGTGAGGCTATTTGCAGATGACACGGTTGTCTACAAGAAAGTAGCAACATCAGAAGACTCGTACGTACTCCAGGAGGACCTGCAGAGGATTAATGCATGGTGCGACAGCTGGCAGCTTTCCCTAAACGTAGATAAATGTAATATAATGCGCTTACATAGGGGCAGAAATCCATTCCAGTACGATTATGCCATAGGTGGTAAATCATTGGAAGCGGTAACGACCGTAAAATACTTAGGAGTTACTATCCGGAGCGATCTGAAGTGGAATGATCACATAAAACAAATAGTGGGAAAAGCAGGCGCCAGGTTGAGATTCATAGGAAGAATTCTAAGAAAATGTGACTCATCGACGAAAGAAGTAGCTTACAAAACGCTTGTTCGTCCGATTCTTGAGTATTGCTCATCAGTATGGGACCCTTACCAGGTTGGATTAATAGAAGAGATAGACATGATCCAGCGAAAAGCAGCGCGATTCGTCATGGGGACATTTAGTCAGCGCGAGAGCGTTACGGAGATGCTGAACAAGCTCCAGTGGTGGACACTTCAAGAAAGGCGTTACGCAATACGGAGAGGTTTATTATCGAAATTACGAGAGAGCACATTCCGGGAAGAGATGGGCAACATATTACTACCGCCCACATATATCTCGCATAATGATCACAACGAAAAGATCCGAGAAATTAGAGCAAATACGGAGACTTACAAGCAGTCGTTCTTCCCACGCACAATTCGTGAATGGAACAGGGAAGGGGGGATCAGATAGTGGTACAATAAGTACCCTCCTCCACACGCCGTAAGGTGGCTCGCGGAGTATAGATGTAGATGTAGATTAGAGCCAGGAACTGTTGCCTAATTTTATCTAAAAAAAAAAATGGCTCTGAGCACTATGGGACTCAACTGCTGTGGTCATAAGTCCCCTAGAACTTAGAACTACTTAAACCCAACTAACCTAAGGACATCACACACATCCATGCCCGAGGCAGGATTCGAACCTGCGACCGTCGCGGTCGTGCGGTTCCAGACTGTAGCGCCTTTAACCGCTCGGCCACTTCGGCCGGCCTAATTTTATCTGTACGTTCTTTGTAGTATAGATATATAGGGGGCTGAAGAGATTTCGTAGTTTCTGTCCTGAGAGATCTCGAAGTATCTGTCATTTAAGATTGTTCAACCTTTTTGTCAAAGTCTCTTGGCAGTCAAACAAGGCTTCTGCTACTCGCAGCGCCCTTCTTCGTACACATTCGATGTCCGCCATTAATCAAACGAGTATGAGAGCCGCAGATCTGTTCTGCCTATCCATGCGGTGAGGAAGATTTCAAAACACATTGGTAGAGGTGTGCACTTGCCCCCTGTTCTTCCCTCACTTTCAGTATTGTGTGAATAGAAGGCCTCTGGTTGTCACTCCGCTGCACAGTACACTGACGTGACAAAAGTCATGGGATAGTGTTATGCTCATATACAAATGTCGGTAGTACACAAGGTGCAAAAGAGCACTACTTGGGCGGAGCTGTCATTTGCACTCAGGTGATTCATGCAATTGGTTCGCGACGTTATTATGGCAGCAAAACAGGAATTAATAGTTTCTGAATGCGGAGTGGTAATTGGAACTAAACACATGGTACTTTTCATCCCTGAAATCGTTATGGAATTCAATATTCCGAGTTCAACGGTGTCTAGAATGTGCCGAGAATACCAGTTTCAGGTGTTACCTCTCACCAAGGACAACGCAGTGGGCGACGACCTTCACTTAACGACCGACAGCAGCGGTATTTGAGTAGAGTTGTCAGTGCTAACCGACAAGCAACACTGCGTAAAGCAAGCGCAGAAATCAGTATGTTGTTGTTGTTGTGGTCTTCAGTCCTGAGACTGGTTTGATGCAGCTCTCCATGCTACTCTATCCTGTGCAAGCTTTTTCATCTTCCAGTACCTACTGCAGCCTACATCCTTCTGAATCTGCTTAGTGTATTCATCTCTTGGTCTCCCCCTACGATTTTTACCCTCCACGCTGCCCTCCAATACTAAATTGGTGATCCCTTGATGCCTCAGAACATGTCCTACCAACCGATCCCTTCTTCTGGTCAACTTGTGCCACAAACTTCTCTTTTCCCCAACCCTATTCAATACTTCCTCATTAGTTATGTGATCTACCCATCTAATCTTCAGCATTCTTCTGTAGCACCACATTTCGAAAGCTTCTATTCTCTTCTTGTCCAAACTATTTATCGTCCATGTTTCACTTCCATACACGGCTACACTCCATACGAATACTTTCAGAAATGACTTCCTGACACTTAAATCCATACTCGATGTTAACAAATTTCTCTTCTTCAGAAACGCTTTCCTTGCCATTGCCAGCCTACATTTTATATCCTCTCTACTTCGACCATCATCAGTTATTTTGCTCCCCAAATAGCAAATCTCCTTTACTACTTTAAGTGCCTCATTTCCTAATCTAATTCCCTCAGCATCACCCGACTTAATTAGACTACATTCCATTATCCTTGTTTTGCTTTTTCTGATGTTCATCTTATATCCTCCTTTCAAGACACTGTCCATTCCATTCAACTGCTCTTCCAAGTCCTTTGCTGTCTCTGAAAGAATTACAAGGTCATCGGCGAACCTCAAAGTTTTTATTTCTTCTCCATGAATTTTAATACCTACTCCGAATTTTTCTTTTGTTTCCTTTACTGCTTGCTCAATATACAGATTGAACAACATCGGGGAGAGGCTACAACCCTGTCTTACTCCCTTCCCAACCACTGCTTCCCTTTCATGTCCCTCGACTCTTATAACTGCCATCCGGTTTCTGTACAAATTGTAAATAGCCTTTCGCTCCCTGTATTTTACCCCTGCCACCTTTAGAATTTGAAAGAGAGTATTCCAGTCAACATTGTCAAACGCTTTCTCTAAGTCTACAAATGCTAGAAACGTAGGTTTGCCTTTCCTTAATCTTTCTTCTAAGATAAGTCGTAAGGTCAGTATTGCCTCACGTGTTCCAGTGTTTCTACGGAATCCAAACTGATCTTCCTCGAGGTTGGCTTCTACTAGTTTTTCCATTCGTCTGTAAAGAATTCGTGTTAGTATTTTGCAGCTGTGACTTATTAAGCTGATAGTTCGGTAATTTTCACATCTGTCAACACCTGCTTTCTTTGGGATTGGAATTATTATATTCTTCTTGAAGTCTGAGGGTATTTCGCCTGTTTCATACATCTTGCTCACCAGATGGTAGAATTTTGTCAGGACTGGCTCTCCCACGGCCGTCAGTAGTTCCAATGGAATGTTGTCTACTCCCGGGGCCTTGTTTCGACTCAGGTCTTTCAGTGCTCTGTCAAACTCTTCACGCAGTATCGTATCTCCCATTTCATCTTCATCTACATCCTCTTCCATTTCCATAATATTGTCCTCAAGTACATCGCCCTTGTATAGACCCTCTATATACTCATTCCACCTTTCTGCTTTCCCTTCTTTGCTTAGAACTGGGTTTCCATCTGAGCTCTTGATATTCATACAAGTCGTTCTCTTATCTCCAAAGGTCTCTTTAATTTTCCTGTAGGCGGTATCTATCTTACCCCTAGTGAGATAGGCCTCTACATCCTTACATTTGTCCTCTAGCCATCCCTGCTTAGCCATTTTGCACTTCCTGTCGATCTCATTTTTGAGACGTTTGTATTCCTTTTTGCCTGTTTCACGTACTGCATTTTTATATTTTCTCCTTTCATCAATTAAATTCAATATTTCGTCTGTTACCCAAGGATTTCTACTAGCCCTAATCAGTATGTAACGTATCTGTTAGGATAGTTCGGTGAAATTTGGCGTTAATGGGCTATGGCAGCAGACGACCGACTAGAGTGCCTTTGCTAACAGCACGAAATCACCTGAAGCGCCTCTCCTGGGCTCGTGACAATGTCGGTTGGAGCCTAGACGACTGGAAAACCGTGACCTGGTCAGATGAGTCCCGATTTCAGAGGGTAAGAGTTGATGGTAAGGTCTGAGCGTGGCGCAGACCCCACGAAGCCATGGACCCCACGAAGCCATGGCACTTTGATAGCTGGTGGTGGTTCCATAATGGTGTGAGATGCGTTTACGGGGAATGGCCTGGGTTCTCTGGTCCAACCGATTATTAACTGGAAACGGCGATGTTCAGCTACTTGGCAACAGTTTCCCGACATTCATGGACTTCATGTTCCCAAACAACTATGTCATGTCAATTGGCCACCGTTGTCGAGGATTGGTATGAAGAACATTTTGGACAATTCGAACGAACGATTTGGTCACCCAGATTGTCCTATATGAATCCCGTCGAACATTTATCGGACGTAATCGAGAAGTCAGTTCGTGCACAACATCCTGCAACGGCAACACTTTCGCAATTATGGGCGGCTATAGAAGCAGCATGGCTCAATATTTTTGCAGGGGACTGCCGACATCTTGTTGAGTCCTTGCCACATCCATTTGCTGCACTATGCCTAGCATAAAGAGGTCCGACACGATGTTACGATCATTTCCATGACTTTTGTCGCTTCAGCGTAGTCTGCGCTTGGCATCAGTCGGCGCACTCGGGCGTGGCGAGTGCCGAAGTGTAAAAGCTGTATTTTCGGAAGATCATAGCTGCGTGCTATGAGAATAAAGACAAATATTTTCGCGCGAGATGGATTGACGGAACTGATATCTTACAGGGCTGCCTCTTCCTGCTTAAAATATGAGGTCGAGTTCGTGATGTTTTCTAGTTAGGTACTCCGAGGAGAATGCAACCCAAGTGAGTGCTTCGTTTTCGGAGGCTGCTGTGCGGGCTGTGTCGACCAAGAAATTTACACAATTGTCTTCACACGGTCAGTGGGGCTGCTAAATGTCTATTACAGCAGTTAGCAAGCACCCATTTCTATCACTTTAAAGGTGACACGTTATTTTCACTAACGAGTTCAGGGCTGGAGTAATGAATTACGGTCGTTATACACTCAAGCGCCAAAGAAACTGATACAGGCATGCGTATTCACATACAGAGATATGAAAACGTGCAGAATACGGCGCTGCAGTCGACAACACCTGTATAAGACAACAATTGACTAGCGCAGTTGCTAGATCTGTCACTGCCGCTAAAATGGCAATTTATCAAGATTTAAGTAAGTCTGAACGTGCTGTTTTAGTCGGCGCACGAGCGATGGAACACAGCATCTACGAGGTAGCGATGAAGTAGGGATTTTCCAGTACGACCATTTGACGACTGTACCTTGAATATCAGGGATCCGGTAAAACATCAAACCTCCGACATCGCTGCGGCCGGGAAAGGATCCTGCAAGAACGGGACTAACGACGAATGCAGACAATCATTCAATGGGCCAGAAGTGCAACCCTTCCGCAGATTGCTGCACATTTCAGTTCTGGGCCATAAATGACAGCGTGCGAACCATTCAACGACACATCATCGATGTGGGCTTTCGGAGCCGGAGACCAACTCGTGTACCCTTGATGACTGCACTACACAAAGCTTTACGCCTCGCCTGGGTGCGTCAACACCGATATTGGACTGTTGATGACTGGAAACATGTTGCTTGTTCGGACGAGTCTCGTTTCAAATTGTATTGAGCAAATGGACGTGTACGCGTATGGAAACAACCTCATGAAACCATGGACTGTTCCAGTTGGTGGAGGCTCTGTAATGGTATGGGGCGCGTCCAGTTGGATTGGTACGGAAACCCTGACAGAAGACACGTACGTAAGCTTCCTGTCTGATCACCTGTATACATTGTCCGCCCCTACAGCTGAATGTTCAGCGTGACGGACTGCCGTCGTAAGGGGCCCGGATTCGATTCCCGACTGGGTCGGGAATTTTCTCCGCTCAGGGACTGGGTGTTGTATTGTTGTCTTCATCATCATTTCACTCCCATCTACCGCGCAGGTCCCCCAATGTGGCGTCGAATGTAATGAGACCTGCCCACTCATTTCCATTTACCTGCATCCACTCATGTCCATTGTGCATTCCAACGGACTTGGGCAATTACAGCAGGTGAGTGCGACACCCCACACGCCCAGAATTGCTACAGAGTGGGACCAGGAACACTCTTCTGAGTTTGAACGCTTCCGCTGGCCACCTAACTCCCCAGACATGAACATTATTGAACATTTCTGGGATGCCTTTGAACATGCTGCTCGGAAGAGATCTCCAGCCCCTAGTACTCTTACGGATTTATGGGTAGCCCTGCAGCATTCATTGTGTCAGTTCCCTCCAGCACTATTCAGACATTAGTCGAGTACATGCCCGTCGTGTTGCAGCACTTCTGCGTGCTCGCGGGGGCCTATTCGATATTAGGCAGGTATACTTGTTTCTTTGGCTCTTCGGTGTAGAAGAATGTGGAGGCCGCCAGGTACCAACGCACGTCCGAGGCATGTAGTCCCACCGAGTTTGCCAGGAGGTGGTTGCCACGTTTTTGGACCAGTATTATGTATGGATGTCGTACATTAAAACGTCTCACACCTCCCCCAGTTATGACAAAGCACAATCCGCTGAGTTTTACTGGTTGAATATACAGTTTGCTTTATTACTCTTTCGTGCTTCTTTTGATATCGATTAGGCTTTCACTTTCCGAAATACACTGACTGAGAAGGAGAGAAGGAAACCAAAAGAATCTTCAGGGTTGAGAGGGCATGTGATGTGATTTCAGCCACTGCAGAATCAAATCAAACTTACAAAGACTTGGTGATTTGAACCCATGTATCCGTATGACGTTGCATCTCCTACGGCCTGGATGTATGAGCTGACTCGATTGGGAAGAGCGTCATAGAGCCGTAGGGTATTCTCCTGAGATGAACTGGACCGAACTGATGCAACTGGTCTTTCATGTACTGGCACAGGGACAGTGCTGAGGTTGGAGCTGATCCCACATGTTTTATCGGGGACTGGTCTGGGGGACCTTACTGGCCACAGGATTACCTCAGGACCACGCAAACATTTCAAAGAGACACGTGCAATGTTTGTACAAGCTTTGTCCTGTTGGGAAATAGCATCACTACACTGTGCGTTAGAAGTAATACTTGAGAACGCAGGGTGTAAGTGACGTATCTGTGCCGTCAGGATTCCCTCAATCAGTACCAGCCACGATCTGATGTCATACCCTGTGGCTCCTCACACCATGAGTCTGGGGATACACCGTTTTATCTGTTCAAAGCATTGGAGGAATGTGATCTCTCCCCAGAACACCGCAGTGTTCGCCATAGAAGGTCATCTGGGGTAACGTTGAACCGCGATTCATTGCTGAAAGCAAAGCGACGCCATTCATCAGTAGTCACAGCATCATTCAAAACCCAGCCATTTTGCGATGTAGTGTTAAATGCAGCCTACGCATGTGACGCTAATTCCCTAGTCCGGCTGTGCGAGTCTTCAGCCAATGCTGCGAGATGACGCAGAGTGTTGCAGGGAGTCAATTACCTGATCTCAAGGCGACAGGCGCAGATGTGAAGCGCTTCGATGTGCTTCGTGCGCAATACGGGTATCTTCTCTTGTGGTGGCCAGAAGTTTTTGATCGGAGCCTTGGTGACGAATATGGCTGCTCTCACTCTCCGATGCAGTCCAACATCGGGCCACTGGCACATCTAATTGAAACAGAAATCTGGATATTGCGCGATTCGAGCAGTCGGCCAAATGGAAACCCACACTACATAGTACTGTCAGGTACTGACATAGCTGATATAGCTCACACGAGAACTCTTCAACCCTGTTAATTCAGAGTTATCACTCAACATCTGGCGCTGTTCATGCCTCTTATATAACCCACCAGGCTAGCAACAACACTGTGCATTGTGGTGGCCGTTCTACCTGCCATAGAGAACTGCAACTGAAATCATTCACATATTCTTTCTTCTGGGTGCTTCACTTTTTTTTCAGGCTGTGTATATATCTGCTGACGACTTTTTTCGTTTACCGCCTACGGAAGGAGGAAGACGAAAAAAGTTATTCAGCGTTATTCTAATTTCAGTGACGTTCAAAGCTGTACACTACCGAACACATTGTTTTCAGTTTGTTGTTGTTTCATTCTTCAGTTGTGTGACCATATTGTCAGTAATTGTTTTACAATTCTTGGCTGTATTTTCGTTCTGTTACAACTTCAAAAAAGGCGTGTTTTTTCCACTAGACGCGTTTCGCATTATCGAGGTAAAACATCATCAGTGATCTGTAACTATTTACATCTTGATTTGCTTTAAAATTGAAAAACAGTTCGTTAGCAATATGTTGATTTTTACTTTCGGTGACTTACGCTTTATTTTTCGCCCACATCGAGAAATGCCGTTTGCTAGCACATCGTTGATCTTTTTCTTCCTTAGACATTGACAGTTGTAGTTGTTGTTTCATTTTTATTCCATACTTTTTTTCGCAGGACTTATTGTTTCATTCAATACTCCCCTTCAATCTGCTCCATACACTTTCGCAGATGTTCAGGTGGGACAAAACGTCTTGTGAGCAACTGATATATGTCTGTGCGTTCACTATTTCAGTCGCAGCGAGGATTCGTCCAATAAGATTCTAAGATATTTCAGGACTAACATACGCCACATTATTCATAGCACTCCAAAGGAAATAGTTAAGACGTGTAAGACCTGGTGGCGATGGTCGGAACGTAACAGGTCAACGTCCACCAATCAGCTGATTGGCTGTGTAACGTCGAAATGACATGGAGCATCAACGTTATCTGAAGCACCTGTATCGGTAGTTCATTCGATACAGTAGGAAGAGCATATCTGAAAGAAAGGTAGCTCAGCCCTTTTAGTCTGTTTAGCGTCAGATATAACCCAATGATCTGATCGTAAGTTATTCAGATCTTTTCATAATTGTGGTTGGAGGGTGCAGTGCTGTAAATACCACTTCAAAAAACTATGCTAGTCGTAGGGAGTCTTCTGTTAGTGCTGCAAGGAGATGGCATGGATGTACCTCTTATTCAGATAAATCCTTAAATGTCAGATGTACCCAATGCTTGCGCCCCTTGGTGCGTGCTGTTGAACTGTTCCTCTTTGAAGAATTCCAAAACACCGTCCTCCGTTACTGAAACCTGATACTAAACAGAAGTGTAAAATCATTTATACAGCAGCGAAACTCCACGTGTGTGTAAGTAAAGTTAACTGTATCAAAACTAATCGTGCTGCAGACACACCCTTAATACCGAATGCCGGAATAAGTGTACTCAACGGAATGCTTAACGCTATGAAAGACCGTAGCCCTAATAGTGAATCATAAGGTGATGAATAGGCATTTTGTCACTGAAAAACATTAAATATGACCAGGGAGACACTATATACTTGAATTAAAAACAAGATTTAAGTTAACTCTTTAGTTTATTACACAAAAGCAGCAGAAAGAAAAAGCATCTTAATAGGCCATGAAATCGTGAAAACTGCAAACGTATAATATTAACTGCTAGATAAGTGAACTATCGGTTGGAAATGTGGTGGGGTGGGAATTAGCTCATCATCATATACCTGTGTTTGTGAAATTTAATCTTACCTGCCCGCGTACCAGTTACGGTGAGTGTTCTTCTGACTGGAGAAACCAAGAAGTTCATGGAACTGAGATGTAATGACGATAATGGGAAACTGAATCCTAACACGATCCTTAATTTCTAGTTCGCGATGATCTTAACATACCGAAGCCGAAAGTTATGCTCACCATTATCGTTGGTGCCACGTTTCTGGATGCCATCAAGTACATCGCTCTTCTGAGAATTTGAACATTGCACCCCACTCTGCTAATGAAGTCTGCTGGTCCAGCAGAGTTCGGAGCCTGCGAAGTACCAATACGTTCAGAGATGAAATCCTTTATTTCTATTCAGTAAAGAATTAACTGCTCACTTACTGTCACCAAGAATCTCGGCAACTAATCTTCTTTAAGTTATACCGGTCCACCAATTGTTTCTTTGCAACAAAATCTCCTGCCAGAAGATGCTGGAGATTTTTTTTTAATAGCCGAGAGATGTTTATCAGCTGAGTGTGCTTTCCTTAGCACAGTCTGGATGCCCACCTTCTGCTCGTTCATCCAAAGTGGACACATGCCTGTACACTGCATAATAGGCTGGTGCCAGTATGATCTATCCAGCAAGACGACTTTCCCCAAGACAACATGAGGGAGCTTCTACCTGTCGATCCCCCCTCACTCCTTCCCCCCCCCCCTTGCATTTTGTGCAGGACGCAGTCTCTTGACCCTCAACGTCCCGATTTTGGGGTGCCACTCTTTAGACTCCCCTGTCCCGTATCTGCAGCACTAAAGCTCACCCAGAAAAGCAACTAAAATTGCCAGCATCAGGTTAAATATATAAGTATTAAAAAGAGAAGATTAAATCAGCACATGCAACCACTGTAATAACATTAACCCATATCAAAATTTACATTATCTAACTCGACTCAAGTAGGGTCTAATCGAATACATTTACTTTTCACAGCAGTCAGAAGGCCTACCATACATGCAGTAAATTTTTCACTGGTTTAGTTTCCTGAACATACAGAAAGATGTAACAAGCACAGAAAATACACTTTGATGTATGCACATTCTACGGTTTCAACAGTACGCAAGTGGAAAATATTGTAGTCTTTACTCACTTACTGTGAACACCAAATGACGTGTAGTATTTCTGTCAGGAAATCATTCCACATACAACACTGGAACAGCTCTTCTGATCCCAACAACTTAGCAGTATACAACCAGCATATTGGACATTTCGATACTTGTGTACTGGTGCATACTGTAATACTGTCACCATCGTTACTGCACTAACACACAACATAAATACTCAATTATGAGAACCTTTGGAAGATGAAGCACATGTACAAGTCTGTTATTAAGCGCAACCTGTGAATTAAACTTACACTGGTGGTTAATAGGTTCTACTACTAATTAGGTTACCAAATACAATCTTATGCATTGATGACAGCATTCTCGAAATTCCGCAGTGCCAAATACGAGGGTTATTCGGAAAGTAAGGAACGATCGGTCGCGAAATGGAAAATACAGCGAAAATCTGATGAAGCTTTAAACAGATGCGTTAGGCCCGTCGATCGCACCAAGTCGCTCTTTTCAGTTCTGAGCTCACAGTGAGAACGTAAAGATGGCTAGAAATTAACGTCTCCCGCCAAGTATGAGCGCCTGACGAAAGGTTTCGCCTGAAGCAATGCAATCCACATAACATAAGTGTCATGCAGTTCTCTCTGCACGACAATTCTCGGCTGCACTCTGCAGGGGCTATGAAGATGCTCCTGCAGCGTTTTCGATGGAAAGTGTTTGATCACCCACAATACAGCCCGTAATTGGTTATCCCTGAGGTTCATCTCTGCTCAAATGAACCGCTGGCTATGGAGACAATATTCTGACACAGACGAGCTGTAGTCAGGAGTAGAAAATTGTCGAAAAGCACTGGCGGCTGTCTTCTGTAACGAGGGAATTGAAAATCTGGTATAACACTGTGACAGATGTCTAAGTCTGAGCGGCGACTGTGTAGGGAAGTAGCTGGAAGGTGTAGCTAACCGTAGCAAATGAAACAGTTTTGATTTTCACTGTGGTTTCCATTTCGCGACCTATCGTTCCTTACTTTCCGAATAGCCATCATATATGCATTTCTGGGCAGGGGTTCCCCATTGTACCATGACCAGTTTCTTTTCCAACACAATGCACTAAATATGTCAGTGTTTTCTTTTAATATACATCCAGTATAGAAAAGTTTCTCTCAAGACACAATAAAGAAGCTTTTCTATCACACATTCTTTAGCTTTTGATACTGTTTGACAATACATTTCTAAAAAAACAACAATTGCAAACGAAAAACATGGATAAAATTTCTCATTTAACTTGCTGTCTCAAATTCGGATGAAATCCCAAGCTTTGGATGACTGCCTCCTTCCTTGTCGTCAGTGACAAAGTCTGGCTGTCGTGGAACTGGCGAGGCTCCCAGTTTTATACCCAGAGTACGGAATCTCATTGTATAGCTTACGTCATGGGCAGGCATTCTAAAGCGGCGTTCTCTGCATCCGTAGGTTACTGATGCAGTCGTTGTCCAGCGTCAGTTTCAGCAACAGCTCCTACAGCAGGCGACAAACTACGAGAAGTCTTCCTCTGTGTTCTTATATTTATCAGCTGCAAGCTTGCATGCATTGCAAAGTCAAGAGCCAGTGTCGTTGTTGAAGTTGTTATCAAATAGTTTGACATCGATGTCACCTTGAATACGGGAATTTTGAAAAGTCAGCAGTGACTTTTTTCTTTATTGTTGTTTCACTCCCTCGCCAAATATGTGGGTGGGGGACCAGTAGTACAGTCAAGCCAACCTCCAGTCATGCTTTATGTAACGAAGACGAAACCAATAAATTAAAAGCTGAGTTATTTACAAATGATTTTAAAATTTGAAAGGATGAATTTAGTGTAAGTTTTATGTCAGAAACTTGATTTACTTCGGTAATTTAAATTAAAACAGGGAAACTGGAAGGAAGAACTAAAATAATAATAATACATTTAAATCATTCAATTTACGATGTGATAACCGTAATTGTAAGCTGAAGCATTGCACAGTCACTAAAAGTTGAAAAACGTGTCCTGGCCTAAATTGTCTGTTGTTGGTGGGGAAAATACTGTCTGTTTAGTAGGTATGCGGCGTGGGCATATGTGTGGACGACAGATGGGTGGTATGGAAGGAGACGGAATGAGTATTGGGCAAATGGGAAGGGAGGTGTATTTGGGGGTGTCGCTAAGGCCTCAATATGAAGGGCAAAATGGGGAATGATGAGGAAGAAAAAGGAAAATGAATAAGGAAAACAGGTAGAGAAAGTAATGGGAACCCTCATGAGGTGAGATGAGTGGGATGGAATCGTAATTGGTAGGAGGGTAAATGTTGGGACGGATTTCATTTTCTGGGACAGAGAGACGGTTGGAATTTCGCCGAAAGAGGATGTGGCACGTGCACATGTAGAGTTTGTGGAATGTGTCAGCATGGGTGTGGCAGCACTCCAAGAATGAAAACTAGATAGGAGACAATAAGATTACTGGCGCTAAATTTGCGGATAGTATAAGATACACAGAAGATTGGGTGTTACTGAGGAGAGATAGGAAGTTGATGAGACGTAAAGGATCCATGTGAGGGAAGTGGAACGAAAGGTGGAGTGAATGATGTTCAAAGATCTGGAGGGACTGGTAGAACTTAGGCAGAAAGTCTATTGATGCAACAAATGCATAGGAGAGAAGGGGTCAGTTCAAGGGCTTGTTGATGTTGAAGGTAGTGCAGAGGTGTAATTCACAAGTTCGCCCAGTTAGTAGTTTTAGTCTGTACTGAACTTTCTGTAGAATGGTTAGCAGGTGAGTTTTCCATGTTAGTTTCCTGTCTAAGGTTAGTCCGAGACATTTTAGTGTATTGGTTGAATGGATAGGATGGTTGCATATGATTACACAGAAGTCACGGATGTGGAAGATGCAGGTGGTTCTTCCTATAAGTATTGTCTAGATTTTGAGGGGGTTGGTCTTGAGGAAATACACTGATTGTGTTGCATTTGTAGGGAGCGTTGGGAGGGCTAGGAAGGCGATGTCATCACCATACTGAAGAAGATGGACTGGTGGAGATGGTTTGGGCATCTTGTCGGTGTGGAGGAGATAAATGAGAGGAGAGAAGAGAGAACCTTGGGATACAACTGCACTCGGATGGAAGATATGGGAAGTGATATTGTTAATAACGACAAAGGATGGGCGATTAGACAGGAATGATGCAAGAAGGCAGACATAGTTAACTGGCAGTACCAAGGTCTGGGATTTGAAAAACAGACCAGAATGTCATACTTGATCATAGGTTTTCTCCAGGTCAAAGGATACAACAACAGTGTTTTGAGGTGGTGGGAGAGAAGATGAGTGAGGTACAGGAGTTAGTCAACAAAGGAGAAGTTGGGATGGAAGTGGCACTGGTGAACAGGAAGAAGATGGTGTCAGTTCAGGTGTTGTCAGATGCTCCAGAAGAAGACGTCGCCAAACAATGAGATGATGCTGAGATGCTGGTTTGAGGAAGTGTCAGTAGTGTGGTTATACAGCTTCAGGAATAATTAGATTTTGGAGGTTTTCCACGATCCTCTGATCGTATTATAAAGGGTGGCAGGTATGACTAAAAATGAGGGGGGGAGGGGGGGAGACGTTCTTTTAGGTGACGATACGTAACGTGGATATGACAGGGAAAGCGTTGTGTTTTTTTTTTTTTTTTAAGTATTTGTCTTACATTTAGTGCTGTGATTGGTGATTTTTTTTTTTTTTTTGTGTGTTGCCCAAGTTGTGGAACCTGAGTGCTTGTGGTGGGACGAAGTATTTGGGCATTCCGGCCACGACTGAATCATGCAACGTATTGAGGTCATTGCACAGGTGCCGTTCGTAGTCATACACAATAGCATAATCTGCAGGCTTGGCTACCATCTGCATTTATGTTCACACGCATTTCCATACTTTTGTCGATCCCCAGTGGGTCAATTTGCACTGCAGATATTTAAAGCCAGTTTCGTAGGTCGTACTTAAAAGAACTCTACAAAGATACATAGAGTAACAGATATAACGTATTTTTACAAGTTTCGTGTCCTCAGGAATCGTGAAGATGTAGGAAAGGTGAAATGCAAAGAGACAGACCTTTTTAGATTGATAGGTAACGGATGGTTGTTTTGAAGGAACCTATAGTTTGTGATGGAATTTCTCTCGATGTATAGATGGAATACTTTCCAATACTTGGAAAAGTTAAAGGCGTGTGTAGCACTTAGTTTGGTTCAGGTCTGGCAGCAATTCCGCCGTTTTTGTCATTTAACAAGTTCGTAATGTGTCTGTGTATTTGCCAGTGGCGTGTGAATGTTTCTCAGTCACGAGTCCAAAAGAAGGACCGATATTAGCGACGGAATCCCCGGAGGAGGTGTAGTGTTTGTATGGCGACGGTGGTGCGATGAGGATATAATATTTTCTTGGTAGGAATATGCGTGGATTTAGCAGCTAACAGTCTGATGCAAGGACATGACACAGGGGTTATCATCAGGTTACTTGGAGAATAGAGTACAGCTTTCATCCTGGGTATCTATGGATTTGAGGCATCCATTCCAGTTGGTGCAGGTGTAGTCTTTGATAATTTTTTGATGGATGTTTGGGTGGGATGCATGGGGATGAGCCAGTTTTTAGGGAATGGTGAGCAAATCAGGTAGATGGTCTCTTCCCTTTCATCGATGACTGCTGCAGTGAGACGTCCAAGGAGGGTGGCGGCTGCTAAGACGACTTCTGGTGTGATGCTATTTTCAAGACGAATGTGCTGTGATATGGGGACAATGCTATGTTGGGAGGAGTTTGTCAACTCACTCCACCGCTGGTGTTCTGCAAGGGATCTGCTGTGGAGGTTAAGATTAGCTCCAATAATATAGGTGAAAAAGTACAGTCTATGTGGGTGTCATAGAAGACGGTGTGATTAGGCCAAATGTATATGGTGGCACAGACAACTGTTAATGTTTTGAAGAAGAAGATAAGGATTCGGTCTTCAGTGGGAGTACTGAACAAGGGTTTTTGATGAAAAAAGGTTTTTTTGGTGGATAATAGCAACCTCTCCTCTGCGCAGGGAAAGGAGATTATCTATGACGTAGGTTTGCATGGGGTAATAGGCTTGGAGGAAGGCCTCATTTAAAATGACAGGGGACAGGTATGCATAAATAGCGGTTTACTCATTGGGAGGGCTCTTATATTATGGAACAGGATATTGTGCTGTCGTGCCATGATAAGGGTTTGTGTGTGTGTGAGGACTAGAGGCAGTTGAGGGCCAGTTAGATATGGTGGTTGGAGTAGGTAGCTTGGGTTTTTAGACAGAATACTAAACAGGCAGCGAAGGAGATTTACTGGAGGGTGTATGTTCGTTGAATTTGATGGATGTTCTAGAGAACATTCGCCATGAATTTTATAATTCCTTCAGCAGTGGGAGATGAGCGGATGAAATTGTTGGGACGAATAGGATTTTCGATAGGGCAGATGGGCACAGTTAATTCAGGCTTGCCAGGTTGTTGCTTGGCTTTGCATTTCGCAGAATAGGAGCAGTGAGAGTCGCTGCAGGTGTTGCAGGTAGGAGTGGAAAACTGGTTAAGGCACTGTTTAAGAAAATGAAAAACATTACAGTATGGACAGATTGGTGGGTTTTTGCAGTCGGCTGTGAGGAGGTCGTTTTAGATTCGACACTTTTCGCACTGGTCGGACTGAAGATGGTATTTTGAAAGTTCAAGTTTGCGACGGCAGTAAGGTGGTATATCTGGGCTCCCTATTTAAGGAGAAGATCCATTGTGAGAGCAAATTCTGTAAGAATACGAAAAAGGTAAGTGGAGATAAGGTCTTTAATAATGCAGAGAGCTTTACGTATTTAAAAATCGGGGCTGGAGTTCAATTAAGATTCCATTTTCGCATTTTTGAGCTTTTTGTCGACTTTGGTGATCACAGCATTGAGGGTGGAAGGACTTCAGGGAGGCTGAGGTTCTTTGGCGTGGAGGGTGGTAGTGAGAGATGCTAGGGTGACTTTAGGACCAAAGGTATTACGGGGGAGTTTGCAGAGAAAGTCGTTATAGAAGTTGGGATTCAGGGACTTTATTGGAAGTCAGTCTTTGCTTGTGGAAAGACTTTATCAGAACTCACTCTTTCCTTTTGGATTTGCTCCTACACTGCCACTTAAGCTTAGCACATTTTGTGGTTTTCACGTCGAATCTTGCTCCTATATGGAGAGGAAACCAATCGGGACCAGATCTACAAGACTACTTTAGAAGACGCGAGATAAGCAAAGCAAAGTCAGTGCTGCTAGGAATCTGAAGAAACAGACTCTCACGAACTATTGCCTTGACAGAAACTGGCATTTCTGCAAAATAGAAAAGGCATTTTATGGAACCCACCGTCGCGCTTGGAAATTGTGTTGTATAGGGCTAAAAAATGGTTCAAATGGCTCTAAGCACTAGGGGACTTAACATCTGAGGTCAGCAGTCCCCTAGACGTAGAACTACTTAAACCTAACTAACCTAAGGACATCACACATAACCATGCCTGAGGCAGGATTCGAACCTGCGAAAGCAGCAGCAGCGCGGTTCAAGACTGAAGCGCCCGGAACCGCTCGGTCACAGTG
The DNA here is from genome assembly GCF_021461385.2 of Schistocerca piceifrons. NCBI lineage: Eukaryota > Metazoa > Arthropoda > Insecta > Orthoptera > Acrididae > Schistocerca > Schistocerca piceifrons. The sequence continues at coordinate 896,570,985 of NC_060139.1, forward strand.
GCCGGCTATAGGGCTAAAACTTGAGAGTAAAAAACATGAAAAATATAAGGGTCTGTTCAGTAATACACAAAGGATATGAAGTTAGGTGTTGGGGCGGATAGTGGGGAGAAGAAGACGATGAGGAGTCTGGTGGATGGGTAGGGCTATGGGAGAGAGGAGGAGAAGGTATAGGGTGAATATGGGAGGAACGAGACTAGTAGCTCATGCATCTGAGTCTGTGATTGGTAATAACAAGATCACAGAGGAAGATTTCTCACAGTTTACCGCCTAATGCAAATGGTGACGTTGAAATCGATGTTGGATAGCGACTGCAAACGTAATCTATGGACGCAAAGGGCGCTCCTCGGAATGCGCCATCTTCATGACGTAATCTAGGCAATCAGATATCGTCGTCTGGGCGTAGAAGTGGGAAACCCGATGGTCTTACGACGGTAAGGCTTAGGCCATGACGACGACAATGGTAACATCATCGAAAGCTTGGGATCCGGATCTGACGTGGCAAGTAAACATAGAACTCTCTAGAATGAGATTTTCACTCTGCAGCGGAGTGTGCGCTGATATGAAACTTCCTGGCAGATTAAAATTGTGTGAGGGATCGAGACTCGAACTCGGAACCTTTGCCTTTCGCGGGCAAGTGCTCTACCATCTGAGCTACCCAAGCACGACTCACGCCCCGTCCCCACAGTTTCACTTCTGCCACTACCTCGCCTCCTACGTTCCAAACTTTACAGAAGCTCTCCTGCGAACCTTGCTGAACTGGCACTCCTGAAAGTAGGGATATTGCGGAGCCATGGCTTAGCCACAGCCTGGGGGATGTTTCCAGAATGAGATTTTCACTCTGCGGCGGAGTGTGCGCTGATATGAAACTTCCTGGCAGATTGCAAGCAAGGTTCGCAGGAGAGCTTCTGTAAAGTTTGGAAGTTAGGAGACGAGGTACTGGCAGAAGTGAAACTGTGGGGACGGGGCGTGAGTCGTGCTTGGGTAGCTCAGATGGTAGAGCACTTGCCCGCGAAAGGCAAAGGTCCCGAGTTCGAGTCTCGGTCCCTCACACAGTTTTAATCTGCCAGGAAGTTTCAGAGTACTTTCTATTCAACAACTGTATCGCGAAATATTTAGTAGCCAAAAAAATTAAGGTGACCAATAAAGAAATGGTACATTAAGATTCAGTTTCCAAGTTCTCCAGTCACACGATATTCTAAAGCCTTTCTGCGAGTATGGCGAAAGTCGATAAGAGTAAGTCCTGTATGATTTGGGTCACCACTAAGCCACCTCGCTACAGTCACGTCACGGAAAATCTCGCCATCCCCCGTTCTGAATAGCAGCAACTCTTCCTGTTCCGTATCTTATGCGGTTGAGTTTGCGACAGGTGCCTGAAAAATGTGGAAACACGTAGTTTGACACTCAGTTTGTGCTTTGGGAAAAAGCCTCGCTGCCGAGAAGACGACTGCTCAGTTTTCCAGGCTTCCCCTGTACTTAGCGCGCTGGTTGACAGGCCCCTGATGGTTTTCGAAGCTGGCTGGGGAGATTTCAGTCGGATTATAGAACAATGCTCTATTTTGTCGTGTGTATGGAGAGATCGGTTTTTCCAGATTCCTGCTAGTAATTAAGCGAGAGCTTTCAGTCATATTGTGTGAGATGGCTCGACATAGCTTAGAACTTGGTGCTACTAAACAGGCTTAGGCAGAAGTGTACATCATACAACGCGCATATCTTGTCAAGTGAAACATCCACAAGGTATGTTTAAACTGTTGATCCAAGGTGTCACTATTACCAATTTTTCGTTGGCGTCCCACGAACTTCCAGGTAGTCTGCAAAAAAAAATTGGGGTTTTTCACATTTGCAGTCGCTGGTGATGGTAGATAAGTGACGTATCGAAAACAAACCCCAGATATAAGGCGTTACGGAAACGTGTCTTTCATAATTGGCTTTCTGAAGATGGCAAAAAAATGTTTACCGTTATTTCTTGACGTAACTATCTCCAACAATAACGGTAAACTTTTTTGCCATCTTTAGAAAGCCAACTATGGCATATGCAGTTATTAATGCAAAATCTTGCCACCTCTTTTTCTCTTTCTATGATTAACAGATTGCTAAAACCACCACTTACATCTGACCATCAACATAAAGAAATTGAAATGCTGAAGCAAGTTGCTTAAGTGAGGAACTATGACCCCAAAATCGTACATTCCCTTTTTCAGAAAGTAAAATCAAAAACCTATAAATCACCATCGAAACAAATGCTCTCTAAAATGATATATATGGGGAAAGTTTCCGGTAGAATAAAGAGACTTTTCTAGAATACCAACCTCCCTATTGCCTTCTTACTCGCAAACACTCCTTTAAATAAATTAAGACACTCTATTCGAAATGCCAATGAACATTTTTGTGGCTATGGTGTATATAAGCTGACCTGCGAAAATTGCGAAAAAATACGTATACAATGGATAGAGCGGACGTAATTTTAAAAACCGTTTTAAGGAACATACCTAAGGAGTCTCACGAAATAAATCACTGTTTGGACAACACCTTATAAATGAGGAACATACAGAAGGTGAAAGCAGAAGCTGCCTCGAAATATTACACACTTGAAGATCTTGAAATTTTTATTCACCGAAAAAATGACTCTTCTATTCTTTTAAATGAACAATTTGATTTTCACGAAACGACCTTTTCTAATTTATAAGCTTATATGACTTTTTAAAAATATTTCAACGAACCTATCAGATTTCACGTATTTCGTTTTTACCAACTTACTCCGTCATTCTTTTATATTTAATTCCTAAATCTTTTACGAATACTGATACTACATGTTACGAGAAAAACCCTTTAAATACCATTTATCTTATTTTACCACTGACGTATCTAGATAGCTTTTATTAGAAATTTCAATAATTTGTCTAACAATTTTTTTGCCCTCTTGCTACACTGATTTACTCACATATTATAATTATCGAAAATGTCTGATTCACCCAATCTTTTATAAATTCTCTGAGCACAACGTTGAAAATTTCGAGAGAAACGCCAATTCAGTCAAAGTAACGGCAACCTGGACAACGTCTCCATGGGAACAGCGTAATGTACAAACATCTTTGGACGCCAATAGGCACTTAACAACGTTGCCTAGGCAACAGCGTCCTACAGCATCGGTTTTGACAAACAACGGCCAACACATCGCCATTTCCATGGAAACGGCGTCGCCTTGAAGAACCAAAAGGCAACACCAGGTGGCATTCAACGACCCACAACCCTTTGTATTGGTGCACTAGCATTTAAAGTTTATTTAAAGTTAAGCAATTTTATTAATGAGCTCCAGTATTTATTTAAACAGCAGCACTTGCATAATTATATACAAGTAACTCGACTGTTAGTTTTATACTTCGTTTGCACGTCATAAATATTTTTACGTAAAGGAAGAGCCCACTGGCTGCTGCTGACGTAAAGCGCAACAAATTGGCGCGCTATCAAGAACATTTCATGCGTGACAGTACAGCCACTAGCAGCAATTATCGTCTTGACAACGCGCAGCTGTTCAGCACGTCACCAGTTCCAGCAAATGGGTAAAATATCACGCCTTTTTAGTTTAACCTTTGTCCGTTTTATGCAGAACTGATCGCCCTAATTACCATGCTCTTTTATAATCTTTACAGTGCTGCCAAAATGAAGATAGACTACTGAATTTGCCGAAACTGGTCATCTTAAATATATTTTACGACCGTGACTGTTTTCTTCATCAGTAATTATCTAGAATGGTGGGCTTCATGTGGTTCCCAAGTCGTGCAGCGACCGTAAACCATAAAATTACCAAATATGCAGTAACCAGTCGTAAAATCATGATTTATTTATTCACTTTTGCAAATCGATTTCAACTGATTAAAAGCCATCATCGGTGCTTTCAACCAATATGTGCCCTGAGTAGTAATCACTCAGGGCACATATTGGTTGAAAGCACCGATGATTGCTGTTAATCAGTTGAAATCGATTTGCAAAAGTGAATAAATAAAACATGATTTTTGCGACTGGTTGCTGAATATTTGGTAAAATTATCTGTAAGTCATTCCGCAGTTGTGAAGGAGGAGCTTGCTGCTGCTCTCGGCTTAGCTGACAGAACAAGGAATGCATTGAGCAGGTCGATAGCAGGCGTGTTGTCATCTGAAGGAGAATTTGAAGCGGTTAACAGACACCACACTTGGGGCGCTTTTTCCGTTTCGCGAACAGACAACACCTCCGTGTGTCGAGGAAGCAGAATGAATTGCGTCAGGGAAAAGATGCTGGATTTCGGTCTTTACAATCTACGTGATCACTTTTTTTTTTATTCTGGGAGAGTCCAAACTGAACTTCCTGAAGCTGAACAGGAGAATTTGCAATTTCGTTACGAGGAATCTGTGTTTCTCTCATAGAAGCGAATGTACGTTACATGCGCGTCTTGCGTGTAGAGAAATATTTCTACTGACTCATGGTAAGTGGTGTAGTCAACACATAGAAATGCCCTCTGCCTAAGACTTCCGTTGTGTACTGCTCAGCCCTTTCTCAGCTTTTGTTTTCTGACCTTGTTCTTTTATGTAAGCAACGGTACATCAAGCATGGTAGGAAATACGTAATACGTGCCACTTATACCGAGCGAGGTGGCGCAGTGGTTAGCACAATGGCCTAAATTCGGGAGGACTACGGTTCAAATCCGCGTCCGGCCATCCTGATTTAGGTTTTCCGTGATTTCCCTAAATCGCTTCAGGCAAATGCCGGGATGGCTCCTCTGAAGGGCAAGGCCGACTTCCTTCGCCATCCTTCCGTAATCCGATGAGACCAATGAATTCGCTGTTTGGTCTCCTCCACCAAATCAACCAACCAACCAACCACGCACAACTTACACCAATCTCCAGGGACTGATTTGGTGAGAAAGTCTGTTGTCTGTCACCTTTAAATGTATCCTGAATTGGTGGTCAACTTTTCAATAGCTTCTATAAGGTAACATTGTTACAGTGAAACACACAGTACTTCCCAGCAACAAGATTGCTGCGTTCCTCTCTGCTTCACAAGTTTGTGTTCTCTAATCTTGTACATAAAAGTGTCGTGTTGTTGCCAGAATTCAGCCTGGTTGTTTTAAGTATAATGTGCGAATGGTTTAGCGGTGAGGGGGCGGGGAGAGGTGAGCGAGGGCGGGATGTTTGGAGAGAAGAAAGAACAAGAAAAAGAACATTTGAGGGCGTTGGTAAAAGTGAGCAATAAGGGTCATCTACATCTATATCTGCATGGATACTCTGCAAATCACATCTAAGTCGCTGGCAGAGGCTTCATCAAACCACCTTCACATTTCTCTATTATTCCAATCTCGTATTGCGCGCGGGGAGAACGAACACCTATATCTTTCCTACGAGCTCCGATTTCCCTTATTTTATCGTGGTGATCGTTTCTCCCTAAGTAGGTCTGTGTCAACAAAATATTTTCGCATTCGGAGGAGAAAGTTGGTGATTGGAAATTCGTGAGATGATGCTGTCGCAGCGAAAAACGCCTTTGTTTAAATGATGTCCAGCCCAAATCTTGTATCATTTCAGTGACACTCTCTCCCATATTTCGCGATAATACAAAAAGTGCTGCCCTTCTTTGAACTTTTTCGATGTGCTCCGTCAATCTTATATCCCACGCCGCGTAGCAGTATTCCAAAAGAGGACGGACAAGCGTAATGCAGGCAGTCTCCTTAGTACATCTGTTACATTTTCTAAGTGTCCTGCCAATAAAACGCTGTCTGTGGTTAGCCTTCCCCACAACATTTTCTATGCGTTCCATCCAATTTAAGTTGTTCGTAATTGTAATTCCTAGGTATTTAGCTGAATTTACGTTCTTTAGATTTGACTGTTTTATCATGCAACCGAAGTTTATCGGGTTCCTTTTAGCACTCATGTGAATGACCTCAAAGTTTTCGTTATTTAGTGTCAACTGCCAAATTTCGCACCATTCAGATATCTTTTCTAAATCGTTTTACGATTTGTTTTGATCTTCTGATGACTTTATTAGTCGATAATCGACAGCGTCATCTGCAAAAAACCCAAGAAGCCTGCTCAGATTGTCTCCAAAATCGTTAATATATATAAAGAACAGCAAAGGGACTGTATGTAACACTACATAGGGGAACGGCAGAAATCACTTCCGTTTTACTCGATGACTTTCCGTCAATTACTAAGAGCGGTGACCTCTCTGACAGGAAATCACAAATCCAGTCACATAACTGAGACGATATTCCATAAGCACGCAATTTCACTACAAGCCACTTGTGTGGTACAGTGTCAAAAGCCTTCCGGAAATCCAGAAATACGGAATCAATCTGAAACCCCTTGTCAATAGCACTCAACACTTCATGCGGATAAAGAGCTAGTTGTGTTTCACAAGAATAATGTTTCCTAAACCCATGTTGACTGTGGGTCAACAGACCGTTTTCTCCGAGGCAATTCATACTGATGAATTCTTCTCGGGTTATCAGCCGAGTGGTGGCGTCGTATTGTCGCAAAGTTACGATCAGTTTCGTACCCATCATCTTCTGGCGAAGATGCACCAAAACATAATGGGTACGAAACTCATCGAAACGTGGCGACAAGACGACGCCACCACTCGGCTGATAACCCGAGAAGAATTCATCACTGGAATACGGCGAGAAAATCTGCAATCGCATATGTAATTCACACTGTTCGTATACAATTTATGTTCCAAAATCCTGCTGCATATGGACGTTAATGATACGGGCCTGTAATTTAGTGGATTATTCCTATTACCTTTTTTGAATATTGGTGTGACGTGTGCAACTTTCCAGTCTTTGGGTACGGATCTTTCGTCAAGCGAACGGTTGTATACGATTGTTAAGGAACCTGGTTGGTATACAGTCTAGACCAGAAGACTTGCTTTTATTAAGTGATTTAAGTTGCTTCACTACTTATACGTTGCTCATGTTGGCCGCTGTTCTCAGTTCCAATTCTGGAATATTTACTTCGTCTTCTTTTGTGAAGGCATTTCGAAAGGCTGTGTTTAGTAACTCTGTTTGGCAGAACTGTCTTCGATAGTATCTCCATTGCTATAGCACAGAGAAGGCATTGATTGTTTCTTGCGGCTAACATACTTCACATACAACCAGAATTTCTTTCTATTTTCTGCCAGGTTTCTATACAAAGTTTCGTTTTTGAAACTATTATAAGCATCTCGCATTGAAGTCCGCGTTAAATTTCGAGCTTCTTTAAAAGATCGTCCGTCTTGGGGATTTTTCCTCTGTTTAGATTTGGTATGCTTGTTTCGTTGTTTCTGTAGCAGTGTTCTGCTCCGTTTTGCGTATCAAGGAGGATCAGCTCCGTCGTTTGTTAATTTATTTTGTATACATCTCTCAATTGCTACCGCTACTATTTCTTTGAATTCAAGCCACATCCAGTCTACACTTATTAATTTGGAAGGGGTAGAGATTATCTCTCAGAAAGCCGTCAAGTGAATTTTTATCTGCTTTTTTGAATAGGTATATTTTTCGTTTACTTTTGCAGGAGTTGGGGGCTACAATATTCAGTCTCGCTACGACAACTCTGTGTTCACTAATCCCTGTATCCGTTTTTATGCTCATTATTAACTCCGGATTATTTATCGCTAAGAGGTCAAGTGTGTTTTCACAACCGTTTACTACTCACGTGGGCTTATGGTCTATGTTTTTGTTGTTGTTGTTGTGGTCTTCGGTCCTGAGACTGGTTTGATGCAGCTCTCCATGCTACTCTGTCCTGTGCAAGCTTCTTCACCTCCCAGTACTTACTGCAACCTACATCCTTCTGAATCTGCTTAGTGTATTCATCTCTTGGTCTCCCTCTACGATTTTTACCCTCCACGCTGCCCTCCAATACCAAATTGGTGATCCCTTGATGCCTCAGAACATGTCCTACCAACCGATCCATTCTTCTGGTCAAGTTGTGCCACAAACTTCTCTTCTCCCCAATCCTATTCAATACTTCCTCATTAGTTATGTGATCTACCCATCTAATCTTCAGCATTCTTCTGTAGCACCACATTTCTAAAGCTTCTATTCTCTTCTTGTCCAAACTATTTATCGTCCATGTTTCACTTCCATACATGGCTACACTCCATACGAATACTTTCAGAAATGACTTCCTGCCACTTAAATCAATACTGGATGTTAACAAATTTCTCTTCTTCAGAAACGATTTCCTTGCCATTGCCAGCCTACATTTTATATCCTCTCTACTTCGACCATCATCAGTTATTTTGCTCCCCAAATAGCAAATCTCCTTTACTACTTTAAGTGCCTCATTTCCTAATCTAATTCCCTCAGCATCACCCGACTTAATTAGACTACATTCCATTATCCTTGTTTTGCTTTTTTTGATGTTCATCTTATATCCTCCTTTCAAGACACTGTCCATTCCATTCAACTGCTCTTCCAAGTCCTTTGCTGTCTCTGACAGAATTACAATGTCATCGGCGAACCTCAAAGTTTTTATTTCTTCTCCATGAATTTTAATACCTACTCCGAATTTTTCTTTTGTTTCCTTTACTGCTTGCTCAATATACAGATTGAACAACATCGGGGAGAGGCGACAACCCTGTCTTACTCCCTTCCCAACCACTGCTTCCCTTTCATGTCCCTCGACTCTTATAACTGCCATCTGGTTTCTGTACAAATTGTAATTAGCCCTTCGCTCCCTGTATTTTACCCCTGCCACCTTTAGAATTTGAAAGAGAGTATTCCAGTCAACATTGTCAAAAGCTTTCTCTAAGTCTACAAATGCTAGAAACGTAGGTTTGCCTTTCCTTAATCTTTCTTCTAAGATAAGTCGTAAGGTCAGTATTGCCTCACGTGTTCCAGTGTTTCTACGGAATCCAAACTGATCTTCCCCGAGGTGGGCTTCTACTAGTTTTTCCATTCGTCTGTAAAGAATTCGTGTTAGTATTTTGCCGCTGTGACTTATTAAACTGATAGTTCGGTAATTTTCACATCTGTCAACACCTGCTTTCTTTGGGATTGGAATTATTATATTCTTCTTGAAGTCTGAGGGTATTTCGCCTGTTTCATACATCTTGCTCACCAGATGGTAGAGTTTTGTCAGGACTGGCTCTCCCACGGCCGTCAGTAGTTCCAATGGAATATTGTCTACTCTGGGGGCCTTGTTTCGACTCAGGTCTTTCAGTGCTCTGTCAAACTCTTCACGCAGTATCGTATTTCCCATTTCATCTTCATCTACATCCTCTTCCATTTCCATAATATTGTCCTCAAGTACATCGCCCTTGTATAGACCCTCTATATACTCCTTCCACCTTTCTGCTTTCCCTTCTTTGCTTAGAACTAGGTTTCCATCTGAGCTCTTGATATTCATACAAGTCGTTCTCTTATCTCCAAAGGTCTCTTTAATTTTCCTGTAGGCGGTATCTATCTTACCCCTAGTGAGATAGGCCTCTACATCCTCACATTTGTCCTCTAGCCATCCCTGCTTAGCCATTTTGCACTTCCTGTCGATCTCATTTTTGAGACGTTTGTATTCCTTTTTGCCTGTTTCACTTACTGCATTTTTATATTTTCTCCTTTCATCAATTAAATTCAATATTTCTTCTGTTACCCAAGGATTTCTACTAGCCCTAATCAGTATGTAACGTATCTGTTAGGATAGTTCGGTGAAATTTGGCGTTAATGGGCTATGGCAGCAGACGACCGACCCGAGTGCCTTTGCTAACAGCACGAAATCACCTGAAGCGCCTCTCCTGGGCTCGTGACCATGTCGGTTGGACTCTAGAAGACTGGAAAACCGTGGCCTGATCAGATGAGTCCCGATTTCAGAGGGTAAGAGTTGATGGTAAGGTCTGAGTGTGGCGCAGACCCCACGAAGCCATGGACCCCACGAAGCCATGGCACTTTGAAAGCTGGTGGTGGTTCCATAATGGTGTGAGATGCGTTTACGGGGAATGGCCTGGGTTCTCTGGTCTAACCGATTATTAACTGGAAACGGCGATGTTCAGCTACTTGGCAACAGTTTCCCGACATTCATGGACTTCATGTTCCCAAACAACTATGTCATGTCAATTGGCCACCGTTGTCGAGGATTGGTATGAAGAACATTTTGGACAATTCGAGCGAACGATTTGGTCACCCAGATTGCCCTATATGAATCTCATCGAACATTTATCGGACGTAATCGAGAAGTCAGTTCGTGCACAACATCCTGCAACGGCAACACTTTCGCAATTATGGGCGGCTATAGAAGCAGCATGGCTCAATATTTTTGCAGGGGACTGCCGACATCTTGTTGAGTCCTTGCCACATCGATTTGCTGCACTATGCCTGGCATAAAGAGGTCCGACACGATGTTAGGATCATTTCCATGACTTTTGTCGCTTCAGCGTAGTCTGCGCTTGGCATCAGGCGGCGCACTCGGGCGTGGCGAGTGCCGAAGTGTAAAAGCTGTATTTTCAGAAGATCATAGCTGCGTGCTATGAGAATAAAGACAAATATTTTCGCGCGAGATGGATTGACGGAACTGATATCTTACAGGGCTGCCTCTTCCTGCTTAAAATATGAGGTCGAGTTCGTGATGTTTTCTAGTTAGATACTCCGAGGAGAATGCAACCCAAGTGAGTGCTTTGTTTTCGGAGGCTGCTGTGAGGGCTGTGTCGACCAAGAAATTTACACAATTGTCTTCACACGGTCAGTGGGGCTGCTAAATGTCTATTACAGCAGTTAGCAAGCACCCACTTCTATCACTTTAAAGGTGACAGGTTATTTTCACCAACGACTTCAGGGCTGGAGTAATGAATTACGGTCGTTATACACTCAAGCGCCAAAGAAACTGATACAGGCATGCGTATTCACATACAGAGATATGAAAACATGCAGAATACGGCGCTGCAGTCGACAACACCTGTATAAGACAACAATTGATTGGCGCAGTTGCTAGATCGGTCACTGCCGTTAAAATGACAATTTATCAAGATTTAAGTAAGTCTGAACGTGCTGTTTTAGTCGGCGCACGAGCGATGGAACACAGCATCTACGACGTAGCGATGAAGTAGGGATTTTCCCGAACGACCATTTGACGACTGTACCGTGAATATCAGGAATCTGGTAAAACATCAAACCTCCGACATCGCTGCGGCCGGGAAAGGATCCTGCAAGAACGGAACTAACGGCGAATGCAGACAATCGTTCAATGGGCCAGAGGTGCAACCCTTCCGCAGATTGCTGCAGATTTCCGTTCTGGGCCATAAATGACAGCGTGCGAACCATTCAACGACACGTCATCGATGTGGGCTTTCGGAGCCGGAGACCAACTCGTGTACCCTTGATGACTGCGCAACACAAAGCTTTACGCCTCGCCTGGGTGCGTCAACACCGATATTGGACTGTTGATGACTGGAAACATGTTGCTTGTTCGGACGAGTCTCGTTTCAAATTGTATCGAGCGAATGGACGTGTACGGGTATGGAAACAACCTCATGAAACCATGGACTGTTCCAGTTGGTGGAGGCTCTGTAATGGTATGGGGCGCGTCCAGTTGGAGTGATATGGAAACCCTGATACGTCTAGAGACGCCTCTGACGGATGACACGTCCATAAGCTTCCTGTCTGATCACAGGTATACATTGTCCGCCCCGACAGCTGAATGTTCAGCGTGACGGCCTGCCGTCGTATGGGGCCCGGGTTCGATTCCCGACTGGGTCGGGAATTTTCTCCGCTCAGGTACTGGGTGTTGTATTGTTGTCTTCATTCCCATCTGTCACGCAGGTCGCCCAATGTGGCGTCGAATGTAATAATACCTGCCTACTCATTTCCATTTACCTGCATCCACTCATGTCCATTGTGCATTCCAACGGATTTGGGCAAATCCAGCACATGAGTGCGACACCCAACACGTCCAGAATTGCTACAGAGTGGGACCAGGAACACTCTTCTGAGTTTGAACACTTCCGCTGGCCACCTAACTCCCCAGACATGAACATTATTGAACATTTCTGGGATGCCTTTGAACATGCTGCTTGGAAGAGATCTCCAGCCCCTAGTACTCTTACGGATTTATGGGTAGCCCTGCAGCATTCATTGTGTCAGTTCCCTCCAGCACTATTCAGACATTAGTCGAGTACATGCCTCGTCGTGTTGCTCGCGGGGGCCTATTCGATATTAGGCAGGTATACTTGTTTCTTATGATTAAATGATGATGGCGTCCTCTTGGGTAAAATATTCCGGAGGTAAAATAGTCCCCCATTCGGATCTCCGGGCGGGGACTACTCAAGAGGACGTCGTTATCAGGAGAAAGAAAACTGGCATTCTACGGATCGGAGCGTGGAATGTCAGATCCCTTAATCGGGCAGGTCGGTTAGAAAATTTAAAAAGGGAAATGGATAGGTTAAAGTTAGATATAGTGGGAATTAGTGAAGTTCGGTGGCAGGAGGAACAAGACTTTTGGTCAGGTGATTACAGGGTTATAAATACAAAATCAAATAGGGGTAATGCAGGAGTAGGTTTAATAATGAATAAAAAAATAGGAGTGCGGGTTAGCTACTACAAACAGCATAGTGAACGCATTATTGTGGCCAAGATAGACACAAAGCCCATGCCTACTACAGTAGTACAAGTTTATATGCCAACTAGCTCTGCAGATGATGAAGAAATTGATGAAATGTATGACGAGATAAAAGAAATTATTCAGGTAGTGAAGGGAGACGAAAATTTAATAGTCATGGGTGACTGGAATTCGTCAGTAGGAAAAGGGAGAGAAGGAAACATAGTAGGTGAATATGGATTGGGGGGAAGAAATGAAAGAGGAAGCCGCCTTGTAGAATTTTGCACAGAGCATAACTTAATCATAGCTAACACTTGGTTCAAGAATCATAAAAGAAGGTTGTATACCTGGAAGAATCCTGGAGATACTAATAGGTATCAGATAGATTATATAATGGTAAGACAGAGATTTAGGAACCAGGTTTTAAATTGTAAGACATTTCCAGGGGCAGATGTGGATTCTGATCACAATCTATTGGTTATGAACTGCAGATTGAAACTGAAGAAACTGCAAAAAGGTGGGAATTTAAGGAGATGGGACCTGGATAAACTGAAAGAACCAGAGGTTGTAGAGAGTTTCAGGGAGAGCATAAGGGAACAATTGACAGGAATGGGGGAAAGAAATACAGTAGAAGAAGAATGGGTAGCTCTGAGGGATGAAGTAGTGAAGGCAGCAGAGGATCAAGTAGGTAAAAAGACGAGGGCTAATAGAAATCCTTGGTTAACAGAAGAAATATTTAATTTAATTGATGAAAGGAGAAAATATAAAAATGCAGTAAATGAAGCAGGCAAAAGGGAATACAAACGTCTCAAAAATGAGATCGACAGAAAGTGCAAAATGGCTAAGCAGGGATGGCTAGAGGACAAATGTAAGGATGTAGAGGCTTGTCTTACTAGGGGTAAGATAGATATTGCCTACAGGAAAATTAAAGAGACCTTTGGAGAGAAGAGAACCACTTGTATGAATATCAAGAGCTCAGATGGCAACCCAGTTCTAAGCAAAGAAGGGAAGGCAGAAAGGTGGAAGGAGTATATAGAGGGTTTATACAAGGGCGATGTACTTGAGGACAATATTATGGAAATGGAAGAGGATGTAGATGAAGATGAAATGGGAGATACGATACTGCGTGAAGAGTTTGACAGAGCACTGAAAGACCTGAGTCGAAACAAGGCCCCGGGAGTAGACAACATTCCATTAGAACTACTGATGGCCTTGGGAGAGCCAGTCATGACAAAACTCTACCATCTGGTGAGCAAGATGTATGAGACAGGCGAAATACCCACAGACTTCAAGAAGAATATAATAATTCCAATACCAAAGAATGCAGGTGTTGACAGATGTGAAAATTACCGAACTATCAGTTTAATAAGTCACAGCTGCAAAATACTAACGCGAATTCTTTATAGACGAATGGAAAAACTGGTAGAAGCGGACCTCGGGGAAGATCAGTTTGGATTCCGTAGAAATGTTGGAACACGTTAGGCAATACTAACCTTACGACTTATCTTAGAAGAAAGATTAAGAAAAGGCAAACCTACGTTTCTAGCATTTGTAGACTTAGAGAAAGCTTTTGACAACGTTAACTGGAATACTCTCTTTCAAATTCTGAAGGTGACAGGGGTAAAATACAGGGAGCGAAAGGCTATTTACAATTTGTACAGAAACCAGATGGCAGTTATAAGAGTCGAGGGGCATGAAAGGGAAGCAGTGGTTGGGAAAGGAGTGAGACAGGGTTGTAGCCTCTCCCCGATGTTATTCAAATTGTATATTGAGCAAGCAGTAAAGGAAACAAAAGAAAAATTCGGAGTAGGTATTAAAATTCATGGAGAAGAAGTAAAAACTTTGAGGTTCGCCGATGACATTGTAATTCTGTCAGAGACAGCAAAGGACTTGGAAGAGCAGTTGAATGGAATGGACAGTGTCTTGAAAGGAGGATATAAGATGAACATCAACAAAAGCAAAACGAGGATAATGGAATGTAGTCAAATTAAATCGGGTGATGCTGAGGGGATTAGATTAGGAAATGAGACACTGAAAGTAGTAAAGGAGTTTTGCTATTTAGGGAGTAAAATAACTGATGATGGTCGAAGTAGAGAGGATATAAAATGTAGACTGGCAATGGCAAGGAAATCGTTTCTGAAGAAGAGAAATTTGTTAACATCGAGTATAGATTTAAGTGTCAGGAAGTCGTTTCTGAAAGTATTTGTATGGAGTGTAGCCATGTATGGAAGTGAAACATGGACGATAACCAGTTTGGACAAGAAGAAAATAGAAGCTTTCGAAATGTGGTGCTACAGAAGAATGCTGAAGATAAGGTGGGTAGATCACGTAACTAATGAGGAGGTATTGAATAGGATTGGGGAGAAGAGAAGTTTGTGGCACAACTTGACTAGAGGAAGGGATCGGTTGGTAGGACATGTTTTGAGGCATCAAGGGATCACAAATTTAGCATTGGAGGGCAGCGTGGAGGGTAAAAATCGTAGAGGGAGACCAAGAGATCAACACACTAAGCAGATTCAGAAGGATGTAGGTTGCAGTAGGTACTGGGAGATGAAAAAGCTTGCACAGGATAGAGTAGCATGGAGAGCTGCATCAAACCAGTCTCAGGACTGAAGACCACAACAACAACAACAACTTGTTTCTTTGGCTCTTCGGTGGAGAAGAATGTGGAGGCCGCCAGGTACCAACGCACGTCCGAGGCATGTAGTCCCACCGAGTTTGCCAGGAGGTGGTTGCCACGTTTTTGGACCAGTATTATGTATGGATGTCGTACATTAAAACGTCTCACACCTCCCCCAGTTATGACAAAGCACAATCCGCTGAGTTTTACTGGTTCAATATACAGTTTGCTTTATTACTCTTTCGTGCTTCTTTTGATATCGATTAGGCTTTCACTTTCCGAAATACACTGACTGAGAAGGAGAGGAGGAAACCTAAAGAATCTTCAGGGTTGAGAGGGCATGTGATGTGATTTCAGCCACTGCAGAATCAAATCAAACTTACAAAGACTTGGTGATTTGAACCCATGTATCCGTATGACGTTGCATCTCCTACGGCCTGGATGTATGAGCTGACTCGATTGGGAAGAGCGTCATAGAGCCGTAGGGTATTCTCCTGAGATGAACTGGACCGAACTGATGCAACTGGTCTTTCATATACTGGCACAGGGACAGTGCTGAGGTTGGAGCTGATCCCACATGTTTTATCGGGGACTGGTCTGGGGGACCTTACTGGCCACAGGATTACCTCAGGACCACGCAAACATTTCAAAGAGACACGTGCAATGTTTGTACAAGCTTTGTCCTGTTGGGAAATAGCATCACTACACTGTGCGTTAGAAGTAATACTTGAGAACGCAGGGTGTAAGTGACGTATCTGTGCCGTCAGGATTCCCTCAATCAGTACCAGCCACGATCTGATGTCATACCCTATGGCTCCTCACACCATGAGTCTGGGGATACACCGTTTTATCTGTTCAAAGCATTGGAGGAATGTGATCTCTCCCCAGAACACCGCAGTGTTCACCATAGAAGGTCATCTGGGGTAACGTTGAACCGCGATTCATTGCTGAAAGCAAAGCGACGCCATTCATCAGTAGTCACAGCATCATTCAAAACCCAGCCATTTTGCGATGTAGTGTTAAATGCAGCCTACGCATGTGACGCTAATTCCCTAGTCCGGCTGTGCGAGTCTTCAGCCAATGCTGCGAGATGACGCAGAGTGTTGCAGGGAGTCAATTACCTGATCTCAAGGCGACAGGCGCAGATGTGAAGCGCTTCGATGTGCTTCGTGCGCAATACGGGTATCTTCTCTTGTGGTGGCCAGAAGTTTTTGATCGGAGCCTTGGTGACGAATATGGCTGCTCTCACTCTCCGATGCAGTCCAACATCGGGCCACTGGCACATCTAATTGAAACAGAAATCTGGATATTGCGCGATTCGAGCAGTCGGCCAAATGGAAACCCACACTACATAGTACTGTCAGGTACTGACATAGCTGATATAGCTCACACGAGAACTCTTCAACCCTGTTAATTCAGAGTTATCACTCAACATCTGGCGCTGTTCATGCCTCTTATATAACCCACCAGGCTAGCAACAACACTGTGCATTGTGGTGGCCGTTCTACCTGCCATAGAGAACTGCAACTGAAATCATTCACATATTCTTTCTTCTGGGTGCTTCACTTTTTTTTCAGGCTGTGTATATATCTGCTGACGATTTTTTTCGTTTACCGCCTACGGAAGGAGGAAGACGAAAAAAGTTATTCAGCGTTATTCTAATTTCAGTGACGTTCAAAGCTGTACACTACCAAACACATTGTTTTCAGTTTGTTGTTGTTTCATTCTTCAGTTGTGTGACCATATTGTCAGTAACTGTTTTACAATTCTTGGCTGTATTTTCGTTCTGTTACAACTTCAAAAAAGGCATGTTTTTTCCACTAGACGCGTTTCGCATTATCGAGGTAAAACATCATCAGTGATCTGTAACTATTTACATCTTGATTTGCTTTAAAATTGAAAAACAGTTCGTTAGCAATATGTTGATTTTTACTTTCGGTGACTTACGCTTTATTTTTCGCCCACATCGAGAAATGCCGTTTGCTAGCACATCGTTGATCTTTTTCTTCCTTAGACATTGACAGTTGTAGCTGTTGTTTCATTTTTATTCCATACTTTTTTTCGCAGGACTTATTGTTTCATTCAATACTCCCCTTCAATCTGCTCCATACACTTTCGCAGATGTTCAGGTGGGACAAAACGTCTTGTGAGCAACTGATATATGTCTGTGCGTTCACTATTTCAGTCACAGCGAGGATTCGTCCAATAAGATTCTAAGATATTTCAGGACTAACATACGCCACATTATTCATAGCACTCCAAAGGAAATAGTTAAGACGTGTAAGACCTGGTGGCGATGGTCGGAACGTAACAGGTCAACGTCCACCAATCAGCTGATTGGCTGTGTAACGTCGAAATGACATGGAGCATCAACGTTATCTGAAGCACCTGTATCGGTAGTTCATTCGATACAGTAGGAAGAGCATATCTGAAAGAAAGGTAGCTCAGCCCTTTTAGTCTGTTTAGCGTCAGATATAACCCAATGATCTGATCGTAAGTTATTCAGACCTTTTCATAATTGTGGTTGGAGGATGCAGTGCTGTAAATACCACTTCAAAAAATTATGCTAGTCGTAGGGAGTCTTCTGTTAGTGCTGCAAGGAGATGGCATGGATGTACCTCTTATTCAGATAAATCCTTAAATGTCAGATGTACCCAATGCTTGCGCCCCTTGGTGCGTGCTGTTGAACTGTTCCTCTTTGAAGAATTCCAAAACACCGTCCTCCGTTACTGAAACCTGATACTAAACAGAAGTGTAAAATCATTTATACAGCAGCGAAACTCCACGTGTGTGTAAGTAAAGTTAACTGTATCAAAACTAATCGTGCTGCAGACACACCCTTAATACCGAATGCCGGAATAAGTGTACTCAACGGAATGCTTAACGCTATGAAAGACCGTAGCCCTAATAGTGAATCATAAGGTGATGAATAGGCATTTTGTCACTGAAAAACATTAAATATGACCAGGGAGACACTATATACTTGAATTAAAAACAAGATTTAAGTTAACTCTTTAGTTTATTACACAAAAGCAGCAGAAAGAAAAAGCATCTTAATAGGCCATGAAATCGTGAAAACTGCAAACGTATAATATTAACTGCTAGATAAGTGAACTATCGGTTGGAAATGTGGTGGGGTGGGAATTAGCTCATCATCATATACCTGTGTTTGTGAAATTTAATCTTACCTGCCCGCGTACCAGTTACGATGAGTGTTCTTCTGACTGGAGAAACCAAGAAGTTCATGGAACTGAGATGTAATGACGATAATGGGAAACTGAATCCTAACACGATCCTTAATTTCTAGTTCGCGATGATCTTAACATACCGAAGCTGAAAGTTATGCTCACCATTATCGTTGGTGCCACGTTTCTGGATGCCATCAAGTACATCGCTCTTCTGAGAATTTGAACATTGCACCCCACTCTGCTAATGAAGTCTGCTGGTCCAGCAGAGTTCGGAGCCTGCGAAGTACCAATGCGTTCAGACATGAAATCCTTTATTTCTATTCAGTAAAGAACTAACTGCTCACTTACTGTCACCAAGAATCTCGGCAACTAATCTTCTTTAAGTTATACCGGTCCACCAATTGTTTCTTTGCAACAAAATCTCCTGCCAGAAGATGCTGGAGATTTTTTTTTAGTAGCCGAGAGATGTTTATCAGCTGAGTGTGCTTTCCTTAGCACAGTCTGGATGCCCACCTTCTGCTCGTTCATCCAAAGTGGACACATGCCTGTACACTGCATAATAGGCTGGTGCCAGTATGATCTATCCAGCAAGACGACTTTCCCCAAGACAACATGAGGGAGCTTCTACCTGTCGATCCCCCTTCCCTCCTTCCCCCCCCCCCCCTCGCATTTTGTGAAGGACGCAGTCTCTTGACCCTCAACGTCCCGATTTTGGGGTGCCACTCTTTAGACTCTCCTGTCCCGTATCTGCAGCACTAAAGCTCACCCAGAAAAGCAACTAAAATTGCCAGCATCAGGTTAAATATATAAGTATTAAAAAGAGAAGATTAAATCAGCACATGCAACCACTGTAATAACATTAACCCATATCAAAATTTACATTATCTAACTCGACTCAAGTAGGGTCTAATCGAATACATTTACTTTTCACAGCAGTCAGAAGGCCTACCATACATGCACTAAATTTTTCAATGGTTTAGTTTTCTGAACATACAGAAAGATGTAACAAGCACAGAAAATACACTTTGATGTATGCACATTCTACGGTTTCAACAGTACGCAAGTGGAAAATATTGTAGTCTTTACTCACTTACTGTGAACACCAAATGACGTGTAGTATTTCTGTCAGGAAATCATTCCACATACAACACTGGAACAGCTCTTCTGATCCCAACAACTTAGCAGTGTACAACCAGCATATTGGACATTTCGATACTTGTGTACTGGTGCATACTGTAATACTGTCACCATCGTTACTGCACTAACACACAACATAAATACTCAATTATGAGAACCTTTGGAAGATGAAGCACATGTACAAGTCTGTTATTAAGCGCAACCTGTGAATTAAACTTACACTGGTGGTTAATAGGTTCTACTACTAATTAGGTTACCAAATACAATCTTAACATGCATTGATGACAGCATTCTCGAAGTTCCGCAGTGCCAAATACGAGGGTTATTCGGAAAGTAAGGAACGATCGGTCGCGAAATGGAAAATACAGCGAAAATCTGATGAAGCTTTAAACAGATGCGTTAGGCCCGTCGATCGCACCATGTCGCTCTTTTCAGTTCTGAGCTCACAGTGAGAACGTAAAGATGGCTAGAAATTAGCGTCTCCCGCCAAGTATGAGCGCCTGACGAAAGGTTTCGCCTGAAGCAATGCAATCCACATAACATAACTGTCATGCAGTTCTCTCTGCACGACAATTCTCGGCCGCACTCTGCAGGGGCTATGAAGATGCTCCTGCAGCGTTTTCGATGGAAAGTGTTTGATCACCCACAATACAGCCCGTAATTGGTTATCCCTGAGGTTCATCTCTGCTCAAATGAACCGCTGGCTATGGAGACAATATTCTGACACAGACGAGCTGTAGTCAAGAGTAGAAAATTGTCTAAAAGCACTGGCGGCTGTCTTCTGTAACGAGGGAATTGAAAAGCTGGTACAACACTGTGACAGATGTCTAAGTCTGAGCGGCGACTGTGTAGGGAAGTAGCTGGAAGGTGTAGCTAACCGTTGCAAATGAAACAGTTTTGATTTTCACTGTGGTTTCCATTTCGCGACCTGTCGTTCCTTACTTTCCGAATAGCCATCGTATATGCATTTCTGGGCAGGGGTTCCCCATTGTACCATGACCAGTTTCTTTTCCAACACAATGCACTAAATATGTCAGTGTTTTCTTTTAATATACATCCAGTATAGAAAAGTTTCTCTCAAGACACAATAAAGAAGCTTTTCTATCACACATTCTTTAGCTTTTGATACTGTTTGACAATACATTTCTAAAAAAACAACAATTGCAAACGAAAAACATGGATAAAATTTCTCATTTAACTTGCTGTCTCAAATTCGGATGAAATCCCAAGCTTTGGATGACTGCCTCCTTCCTTGTCGTCAGTGACAAAGTCTGGCTGTCGTGGAACTGGCGAGGTTCTCAGTTTTATACCCAGAGTACGGAATCTCATTGTATAGCTTACGTCATGGGCAGGCATTCTAAAGCGGCGTTCTCTGCATCCGTAGGTTACTGATGCAGTCGTTGTCCAGCGTTAGTTTCAGCAACAGCTCCTACAGTAGGCGGCAAACTACGAGAAGTCTTCCTCTGTGTTCTTATATTTATCAGCTGCAAGCTTGCATGCATTGCAAAGTCAAGAGCCAGTGTCGTTGTTGAAGTTGTTATCAAATAGTTTGACATCGATGTCACCTTGAATACGGGAATTTTGAAAAGTCATCAGTGACTTTTTTCTTTATTGTTGTTTCACTCCCTCGCCAAACATGGGGGTGGGGGACCAGTAGTACAGTCAAGCCAACCTCCAGTCATGCTTTATGTAACATAAACGAAGACGAAACCAATAAATTAAAAGCTGAGTTATTTACAAATGATTTTAAAATTTGAAAGGATGAATTTAATGTAAGTTTTATGTCAGAAACTTGATTTACTTCGGTAATTTAAATTAAAACAGGTAAACTGGAAGGAAGAACTAAAATAATAATAATACATTTAAATCATTCAATCTACGATGTGATAACCGTAATTGTAAGCTGAAGCATTGCACAGTCACTAAAAGTTGAAAAACGTGTCCTGGCCTAAATTGTCTGTTGTTGGTGGGGAAAATACTGTCTGTTTAGTAGTTATGCGGCGTGGGTATATGTGTGGATGACAGATGGGTGGTATGGAAGGAGACGGAATGAGTATTGGGCAAATGGGAAGGGAGGTGTATTTGGGGGTGTCGCTAAGGCCTCAATATGAAGGGCAAAATGGGGAATGATGAGGAAGAAAAAGGAAAATGAATAAGGAAAACAGGTAGAGAAAGTAATGGGAACCCTCATGAGGTGAGATGAGTGGGATGGAATCGTAATTGGTAGGAGAGTAAATGTTGGGACGGATTTCATTTTCTGGGACAGAGAGACGGTTGGAATTTTACCGAAAGAGGATGTGGCACGTGCACATGTAGAGTTTGTGGAATGTGTCAGCATGGGTGTGGCAGCACTCCAAGAATGAAAACTAGATAGGAGACAATAAGATTACTGGCGCTAAGTTTGCGGATAGTATAAGATACACAGAAGATTGGGTGTTACTGAGGAGAGATAGGAAGTTGATGAGACGTAAAGGATCCATGTGAGGGAAGTGGAACGAAAGGTGGAGTGAATGATGTTCAAAGATCTGGAGGGACTGGTAGAACTTAGGCAGAAAGTCTATTGATGCAACAATTGCATAGGAGAGAAGGGGTCAGTTCAAGGGCTTGTTGATGTTGAAGGTAGTGCAGAGGTGTAATTCACAAGTTCGCCCAGTTAGTAGTTTTAGTCTGTACTGAACTTTCTGTAGAATGGTTAGCAGGTGAGTTTTCCATGTTAGTTTCCTGTCTAAGGTTAGTCCGAGACATTTTAGTGTATTGGTTGAATGGATAGGATGGTTGCAAATGATTACACAGAAGTCACGGATGTGGAAGATGCAGGTGGTTCTTCCTATAAGTATTATCTAGGTTTTGAGGGGGTTGGTCTTGAGGAAATACACTGATTGTGTTGCATTTGTAGGGAGCGTTGGGAGGGCTAGGAAGGCGATGTCATCACCATACTGAAGAAGATGGACTGGTGGAGATGGTTTGGGCATCTTGTCGGTGTGGAGGAGATAAATGAGAGGAGAGAAGAGAGAACCTTGGGATACAACTGCACTCGGATGGAAGATATGGGAAGTGATATTGTTAATAACGACAAAGGATGGGCGATTAGACAGGAATGATGCAAGAAGGCAGACATAGTTAACTGGCAGTACCAATGTCTGGGATTTGAAAAACAGACCAGAATGTCATACTTGATCATAGGTTTTCTCCAGGTCAAAGGATATAACAACAGTGTTTTGAGGTGGTGGGAGAGAAGATGAGTGAGGTACAGGAGTTAGTCAACAAAGGAGAAGTTGGGATGGAAGTGGCACTGGTGAACAGGAAGAAGATGGTGTCAGTTCAGGTGTTGTCAGATGCTCCAGAAGAAGACGTCGCCAAACAATGAGATGAGGCTGAGATGCTGGTTTGAGGAAGTGTCAGTAGTGTGGTTATACAGCTTCAGGAATAATTAGATTTTGGAGGTTTTCCACGATCCTCTGATCGTGTTATAAAGGGTGGCAGGTATGACTAAAAATGAGGGGGGGGGGGGGGAGACGTTCTTTTAGGTGACGATATGTAACGTGTATATGACAGGGAAAGCGTTGTGTTTTTTTTTTTTTTTTTTTTTTGAAGTATTTGTTTTACATTTAGTGCTGTGATTGGTGATTTTTTTTTTTTTTTTTTTTTTTGTGTGTTGCCCAAGTAGTGGAACCTGAGTGCTTGTGGTGGGACGAAGTATTTGGGCATTCCGGCCACGACTTAATCATGCAACGTATTGAGGTCATTGCACAGGTGCCGTTCGTAGTCATACACAATAGCATAATCTGCAGGCTTGGCTACCATCTGCATTTATGTTCACACGCATTTCCATACTTTTGTCGATCCCCAGTGGGTCAATTTGCACTGCAGTTTCGTAGGTCGTACTTAAAAGAACTCTACAAAGATACATAGAATAACAGATATAACGTATTTTTACAAGTTTCATGTCCTCAGGAATCGTGAAGATGTAGGAAAGGTGAAATGCAAAGAGACAGGCCTTTTTAGATTGATAGGTAACGGATGGTTGTTTTGAAGGAACCTATAGTTTGTGATGGAATTTCTCTCGATGTATAGATGGAATACTTTCCAATACTTGGAAAAGTTAAAGGCGTGTGTAGCACTTAGTTTGGTTCAGGTCTGGCAGCAATTCCGCCGTTTTTGTCATTTAACAAGTTCGTAATGTGTCTGTGTATTTGCCAGTGGCGTGTGAATGTTTCTCAGTAACGAGTCCATAGGAAGGACCGATATTAGCGACGGAATCCCCGGAGGAGGTGTAGTGTTTGTATGGCGACGGTGGTGCGATGAGGATATAATATTTTCTTGGTAGGAATATGCGTGGATTTAGCACCTAACAGTCTGATGCAAGGACATGACACAGGGGTTATCATCAGGTTACTTGGAGAATGGAGTACAGCTTTCATCCTGGGTATCTATGAATTTGAGGCATCCATTCCAGTTGGTGCAGGTGTAGTCTTTGATAATTTTTTGATGGATGTTTGGGTGGGATGCATGGGGATGAGCCAGTTTTTAGGGAATGGTGAGCAAATCAGGTAGATGGTCTCTTCCCTTTCATCGATGACTGCTGCAGTGAGACGTCCAAGGAGGGTGGCGGCTGCTAAGACGACTTCTGGTGTGATGCTATTTTCAAGACGAATGTGCTGTGATATGGGGACAATGCTATGTTGGGAGGAGTTTGTCAACTCACTCCACCGCTGGTGTTCTGCAAGGGATCTGCTGTGGAGGTTAAGATTAGCTCCAATAATATAGGTGAAAAGTACAGTCTATGGGGGTGTCATAGAAGACGGTGTGATTAGGCCAAATGTATGTGGTGGCACAGGCAACTGTTAATGTTTTGAAGAAGAAGGATAAGGATTCAGTCTTCAGTGGGAGTACTGAACAAGGGTTTTTGATGAAAAAAGGTTTCTTTTGATGGATAATAGCAACCCCTCCTCTGCGCAGGGAAAGGAGATTGTCTATGACGTAGGTTTGCATGGGGTAATAGGCTTGGAGGAAGGCCTCATTTAAAATGACAGAGGGCAGGTATGCATAAATAGCGGTTTACTCATTGGAAGGGCTCATATATTATGGAACAGAATATTGTGCTGTCGTGCCATGATAAGGGTTTGTGTGTGTGTGAGGACTAGAGGCAGTTGAGGGCCAGTTAGATATGGTGGTTGGAGTAGGTAGCTTGGGTTTTTAGACAGAATACTAAACAGGCAGCGAAGGAGATTTACTGGAGGGTGTATGTTCGTTGAATTTGATGGATGTCCTAGAGAACATTCGCCATGAATTTTATAATTCCTTCAGCAGTGGTAGATGAGCGGATGAAATTGTTGGGACGAATAGTATTTTCGATAGGACAGATGGGCACAGTTAATTCAGGCTTGGCAGGTTGTTGCTTGGCTTTGCATTTCGCAGAATAGGAGCAGTGAGAGTCGCTGCAGGTGTTGCAGGTAGGAGTGGAAAAATGGTTAAGGCACTGTTTAAGAAAATGAAAAACATTACAGTATGGACAGATTGGTGGGTTTTTGCAGTCGGCTGTGAGGAGGTCGTTTTAGATTCGACACTTTTCGCACTGGTCGGACTGAAGATGGTATATTGAAAGTTCAAGTTTGCGACGGCAGTAAGGTGGTATATCTGGGCTCCCTATTTAAGGAGAAGATCCATTGTGAGAGCAAATTCTGTAAGAATACGAAAAAGGTAAGTGGAGATAAGGTCTTTAATAATGCAGAGAGCTTTTCGTATTTAAAAATCGGGGCTGGAGTTCAATTAAGATTCCATTTTCGCATTTTTGAGCTTTTTGTCGACTTTGGTGATCACAGCATTGAGGGTGGAAGGACTTCAGGGAGGCTGAGGTTCTTTGGCGTGGAGGGTGGTAGTGAGAGATGCTAGGGTGACTTTAGGACCAAAGGTATTACGGGGGAGTTTGCAGAGAAAGTCATTATAGAAGTTGGGATTCAGGGACTTTATTAGAAGTCAGTCTTTGCTTGTGGAAAGACTTTATCAGAACTCAGTTCAAAAATGGTTCAAATGGCTCTGAGCACTATGGGACTTAACATCAATGGTCATCAGTCCCCTAGAACTTAGAACTACTTAAACCTAACTAACCTAAGGACAGCACACAACACCCAGCCATCACGAGGCAGAGAAAATCCCTGACCCCGCCGGGAATCGAACCCGGGAACCCGGGCGTGGGAAGCGAGAACGCTACCGCACGACCACGAGATGCGGGCTCAGAACTCAGTCTTTCCTTTTGGATTTGCTCCTACACTGCCACTTAAGCTTAGCACATTTTGTGGTTTTCACGTCGAATCTTGCTCCTATATGGAGAGGAAACCAATCGGGACCAGATCTACAAGACTACTTTAGAAGACGCGAGATAAGCAAAGCAAACTCAGTGCTGCTAGGAATCTGAAGAAACAGACTCTCACGAACTATTGCCTTGACAGAAACTGGCATTTCTGCAAAATAGAAAAGGCATTTTATGGAACCCACCGTCGCGCTTGGAAATTGTGTTGTATAGGGCTAAAAAATGGTTCAAATGGCTCTAAGCACTAGGGAACTTAACATCTGAGGTCAGCAGTCCCCTAGACTTAGAACTACTTAAACCTAACTAACCTAAGGACATCACACATAACCATGCCTGAGGCAGGATTCGAACCTGCGAAAGCAGCAGCAGCGCGGTTCAAGACTGAAGCGCCCGGAACCGCTCGGTCACAGTGGCCGGCTATAGGGCTAAAACTTGAGAGTAAAAAACATGAAAAATATAAGGGTCTGTTCAGTAATACACAAAGGATATGAAGTTAGGTGTTGGGGCGGATAGTGGGGAGAAGAAGACGATGAGGAGTCTGGTGGATGGGTAGGGCTATGGGAGAGAGGAGGAGAAGGTATAAGGAGAATATGGGAGGAACGAGACCAGTAGCTCATGCATCTGAGTCTGTGATTGGTAATAACAAGATCACAGAGGAAGATTTCTCACAGTTTACCGCCTAATGCAAATGGTGACGTTGAAATCGATGTTGGATAGCGACTGCAAACGTAATCTATGGACGCAAAGGGCGCTCCTCGGAATGCGCCATCTTCATGACGTAATCTAGGCAATCAGATATCGTCGTCTGGGCGTAGAAGTGGGAAACCCGATGGTCTTACGACGGTAAGGCTTAGGCCATGACGACGACAATGGTAACATCATCGAAAGCTTGGGAGCCGGATCTGACGTGGCAAGTAAACGTAGAACTCTCTAGAATGAGATTTTCACTCTGCAGCGGAGTGTGCGCTGATATGAAACTTCCTGGCAGATTAAAACTGTGTGAGGGATCGAGACTCGAACTCGGAACCTTTGCCTTTCGCGGGCAAGTGCTCTACCATCTGAGCTACCCAAGCACGACTCACGCCCCGTCCCCACAGTTTCACTTCTGCCACTACCTCGCCTCCTACGTTCCAAACTTTACAGAAGCTCTCCTGCGAACCTTGCTGAACTGGCACTCCTGAAAGTAGGGATATTGCGGAGCCATGGCTTAGCCACAGCCTGGGGGATGTTTCCAGAATGAGATTTTCACTCTGCGGCGGAGTGTGCGCTGATATGAAACTTCCTGGCAGATTACAAGCAAGGTTCGCAGGAGAGCTTCTGTAAAGTTTGGAAGTTAGGAGACGAGGTACTGGCAGAAGTGAAACTGTGGGGACGGGGCGTGAGTCGTGCTTGGGTAGCTCAGATGGTAGAGCACTTGCCCGCGAAAGGCAAAGGTCCCGAGTTCGAGTCTCGGTCCCTCACACAGTTTTAATCTGCCAGGAAGTTTCAGAGTACTTTCTATTCAACAACTGTATCGCGAAATATTTAGTAGCCAAAAAAATTAAGGTGACCAATAAAGAAATGGTACATTAAGATTCAGTTTCCAAGTTCTCCAGTCACACGATATTCTAAAGCCCTTCTGCGAGTATGGCGAAAGTCGATAAGAGTAAGTCCTGTATGATTTGGGTCACCACTAAGCCACCTCGCTACAGTCACGTCACGGAAAATCTCGCCATCCCCCGTTCTGAATAGCAGCAACTCTTCCTGTTCCGTATCTTATGCGGTTGAGTTTGCGACAGGTGCCTGAAAAATGTGGAAACACGTAGTTTGACACTCAGTTTGTGCTTTGGGAAAAAGCCTCGCTGCCGAGAAGACGACTGCTCAGTTTTCCAGGCTTCCCCTGAACTGAGCGCGCTGGTTGACAGGCTCCTGATGGTTTTCGAAGCTGGCTGGGGAGATTTCAGTCGGATTATAGAACAATGCTCTATTTTGTCGTGTGTATGGAGAGATCGGTTTTTCCAGATTCCTGCCAGTAATTAAGCGAGAGCTTTCAGTCATATTGTGTGAGATGGCTCGACATAACTTAGAACTTGGTGCTACTAAAAAGGCTTAGGCAGAAGTGTACATCATACAACGCGCATATCTTGTCAAGTGAAACATCCACAAGGTATATTTAAACCGTTGATCCAAGGTGTCGCTATTACCAATTTTTCGTTGGCGTCCCACGAACTTCCAGGTAGTCTGCAAAAAAAAATTGGGGTTTTTCACATTTGCAGTCGTGGTGATGGTAGATAAGTGACGTATCGAAAATAAACCCCAGATATATGGCGTTACGGAAACGTGTCTTTCATAATTGGCTTTCTGAAGATGGCAAAAAAATGTTTACCATTATTTCTTGACGTAACTATCTCCAATAATAACGGTAAACTTTTTTGCCATCTTTAGAAAGCCAACTATGGCATATGCAGTTATTAATGCAAAATCTTGCCACCTCTTTTTCTCTTTCTATGATTAACAGATTGCTAAAACCACCACTTACATCTGACCATCGACATAAAGAAATTGAAATGCTGAAGCAAGTTGCTTATGTGAGGAACTATGAACCCCCAAAATCGTACATTCCCTTTTTCAGAAAGTAAAATCAAAAACCGATAAATCACCATCAAAATAAATGCTCTCTAAAATGATATATATGGGGAAAGTTTCCGGTAGAATAAAGAGAGTTTTCTAGAATACCAACCTCCCTATTGCCTTCTTACTCGTAAACACTCCTTTAAATAAATTAAGACACTCTATTCGAAATGCCAATGAACATTTTTGTGGCTATGGTGTATATAAGCTGACCTGCGAAAATTGCGAAAAAATAGTACACAATGGACAGAGTGGACGTAATTTAAAAACCGTTTTAAGGAACATACCTAAGGAGTCTCACGAAATAAATCACTGTTTGGACAACACTTTATAAATGAGGAACATACAGAAGGTGAAACCAGAAGCTGCCTCGAAATATTACACACTTGAAGATCTTGAAATTTTTATTCACCGAAAAAATGACTCTTCTATTCTTTTAAATGAACAATTAGATTTTCACGAAACGACCTTTTCTAATTTATAAGCTTATATGACTTTTTAAAAATATTTCAACGAACCTATCAGATTTCACGTATTTCGTTTTTACCAACTTACTCCGTCATTCTTTTATATTTAATTCCTAAATCTTTTACGAATACTGATACTACATGTTACGAGAAAAACCCTTTAAATACCATTTATCTTATTTTGCCACTGACGTATCTAGATAGCTCTTATTAGAAATTTCAATAATTTATCTAACAATTTTTTTGCCCTCTTGCTACACTGATTTACTCACATATTATAATTATCGAAAATGTCTGATTCACCCAATCTTTTATAAATTCTCTAAGCACAACGTTGAAAATTTCGAGAGAAACGCCAATTCAGTCAAAGTAACGGCAACCTGGACAACGTCTCCATGGGAACAGCGTAATGTACAAACATCTTTGGACGCCAATAGGCACTTAACAACGTTGCCTAGGCAACAGCGTCCTACAGCATCGGTTTTGACAAACAACGGCCAACACATCGCCATTTCCATGGAAACGGCGTCGCCTTGAAGAGCCAAAAGGCAACACCAGGTTGCATTCAACGACCCACAACCCTTTGTATTGGTGCACTACCATTTAAAGTTTATTTAAAGTTAAGCAATTTTATTAATGAGCTCCAGTATTTATTTAAACAGCAGCACTTGCATAATCATATACAAGTAACTCGACTGTTAGTTTTATACTTCGTTTGCACGTCATAAATATTTTTACGTAAAGGAAGAGCCCACTGGCTGCTGCTGACGTAAAGCGCAACAAATTGGCGCGCTATCAAGAACATTTCATGCGTGACAGTACAGCCACTAGCAGCAATTATCGTCTTGACAACGCGCAGCTGTTCAGCACGTCACCAGTTCCAACAAATGGGTAAAATATCACGCCTTTTTAGTTTAACCTTTGTCCGTTTTATGCAGAACTGACCGCCCTAATTACCATGCACTTTTATAATCTTTACAGTGCTGCCAAAATGAAGATAGACTACTGAATTTGCCGAAACTGGTCATTTTAAATATATTTTACGACCGTGACTGTTTTCTTCATCAGTAATTATCTAGAATGGTGGGCTCCATGTGGTTCCCAAGTCGTGCAGCGACCGTAAACCATAAAATTACCAAATATGCAGTAACCAGTCGTAAAATCATGTTTTATTTGTTCACTTTTGCAAATCGACTTCAACTGATTAACAGCCATCATCGGTGCTTTCAACCAATATGTGTCCTGAGTAGTAATCACTCAGGGCACATATTGGTTGAAAGCACCGATGATTGCTGTTAATCAGTTGAAATCGATTTGCAAAAGTGAATAAATAAAACCTGATTTTTGCGACTGGTTGCTGAATATTTGGTAAAATTATCTAGAAGTCATTCCGCAGTTGTGAAGGAGGAGCTTGCTGCTGCTCTCGGCTTAGCTTACAGAACAAGGAATGCATTGAGCAGGTCGATAGCAGGCGTGTTGCCATCTGAAGGAGAATCTGAAGCGATTAACAGACACCACACTTGAGCGCTTTTTCCGTTTCGCGAACAGACAACACCTCCGTGTGTGGAGGAAGCAGAATGAATTGCGTCAGGGAAAAGATGCTGGATTTCGGTCTTTGCAATCTACGTGATCACTTTTTTTTTTACTCTGGTAGAGTCCAAACTGAACTTCCTGAAGCTGAACAGGAGAATTTGCAATTTCGTTACGAGGAATCTGTGTTTCTCTCATAGAAGCGAATGTATGTTACATGCGCGTCTTGCGTGTAGAGAAATATTTCTACTGACTCATGGTAAGTGGTGTAGTCAACACATAGAAATGCCCTCTGCCTAAGACTTCCGTTGTGTACTTCTCAGCCCTTTCTCCAGCTTTTGTTTTCTGACCTTGTTCTTTTATGTAAGCAACGGTACATCAAGCATGGTAGGAAATACGTGATACGTGCCACTTATACCGAGCGAGGTGGCGCAGTGGTTAGCACAATGGCCTGCATTCGGGAGGACTACGGTTCAAATCCGCGTCCGGCCATCCTGATTTAGGTTTTCCGTGATTTCCCTAAATCGCTTCAGGCAAATGTCGGGATGGCTCCTCTGAAGGGCAAGGCCGACTTCCTTCGCCATCCTTCCGTAATCCGATGAGACCAATGAATTCGCTGTTTGGTCTCCTCCACCAAATCAACCAACCAACCAACCACGCACAACTTACACCAATCTCCAGGGACTGATTTGGTGAGAAAGTCCGTTGTCTGTCACCTTTAAATGTATCCTGAATTGGTGGTCAACTTTTCAATAGCTTCTATAAGGTAACATTGTTACAGTGAAACACACAGTACTTCCCAGCAACAAGATTGCTGCGTTCCTCTCTGCTTCACAAGTTTGTGTTCTCTAATCTTGTACATAAATGTGTCGTGTTGTTGCCAGAATTCAGCCTGGTTGTTTTAAGTATAATGTGCGAATGGTTTAGCGGTGAGGGGGCGGGGAGAGGTGAGCGAGGGCGGGATGTTTGGAGAGAAGAAAGAACAAGAAAAAGAACATTTGAGGGCGTTGGTAAAAGTGAGCAATAAGGGTCATCTACATCTATATCTGCATGGATACTCTGCAAATCACATCTAAGTCGCTGGCAGAGGCTTCATCAAACCACCTTCACATTTCTCTATTATTCCAATCTCGTATTACGCGCGGGGAGAACGAACACCTATATCTTTCCTACGAGCTCCGATTTCCCTTATTTTATCGTGGTGATCGTTTCTCCCTAAGTAGGTCGGTGTCAACAAAATATTTTCGCATTCGGAGGAGAAAGTTGGTGATTGGAAATTCGTGAGATGATGCTGTCGCAGCGAAAAACGCCTTTGTTTAAATGATGTCCAGCCCAAATCTTGTATCATTTCAGTGACACTCTCTCCCATATTTCGCGATAATACAAAAAGTGCTGCCCTTCTTTGAACTTTTTCGATGTGCTCCGTCAATCTTATATCCCACGCCGCGTAGCAGTATTCCAAAAGAGGACGGACAAGCGTAATGCAGGCAGTCTCCTTAGTACATCTGTTACATTTTCTAAGTGTCCTGCCAATAAAACGCTGTCTGTGGTTAGCCTTCCCCACAACATTTTCTATGCGTTCCATCCAATTTAAGTTGTTCGTAATTGTAATTCCTAGGTATTTAGCTGAATTTACGTTCTTTAGATTTGACTGTTTTATCATGTAACCGAAGTTTATCGGGTTCCTTTTAGCACTCATGTGAATGACCTCAAAGTTGTCGTTATTTAGTGTCAACTGCCAAATTTCGCACCATTCAGATATCTTTTCTAAATCGTTTTACGATTTGTTTTGATCTTCTGATGACTTTATTAGTCGATAATCGACAGCGTCATCTGCAAAAAACCCAAGAAGCCTGCTCAGATTGTCTCCAAAATCGTTAATATATATAAAGAACAGCAAAGGGACTGTATGTAACACTACATAGGGGAACGGCAGAAATCACTTCCGTTTTACTCGATGACTTTCCGTCAATTACTAAGAGCGGTGACCTCTCTGACAGGAAATCACAAATCCAGTCACATAACTGAGACGATATTCCATAAGCACGCAATTTCACTACAAGCCACTTGTGTGGTACGGTGTCAAAAGCCTTCCGGAAATCCAGAAATACGGAATCAATCTGAAACCCCTTGTCAATAGCACTCAACACTTCATGCGGATAAAGAGCTAGTTGTGTTTCACAAGAATAATGTTTCCTAAACCCATGTTGACTGTGGGTCAACAGACCGTTTTCTCCGAGGCAATTCATACTGATGAATTCTTCTCGGGTTATCAGCCGAGTGGTGGCGTCGTATTGTCGCAAAGTTACGATGAGTTTCGTACCCATCATCTTCTGGCGAAGATGCACCAAAACATAATGGGTACGAAACTCATCGAAACGTGGCGACAAGACGACGCCACCACTCGGCTGATAACCCGAGAAGAATTCATCACTGGAATACGGCGAGAAAATCTGCAATCGCATATGTAATTCACACTGTTCGTACACAATTTATGTTCCAAAATCCTGCTGCATATGGACGTTAATGATACGGGCCTGTAATTTAGTGGATTATTCCTATTACCTTTTTTGAATATTGGTGTGACGTGTTCTGGTATGATTTTTTTTTTCTAGTAATTTAATTGAAAGCTTTGTTGCTTTGATAAAAATAAAATTGGTTCTTTTTGTCGTGACAGAATAAATTACTATTAATCACACCAGATTTGTCGGAGAACCGCAGCAACATGTGTAATTGATCCAGCTTTAAGAAATTCTATTACCTTTTAGCGGAAAATTCGTGCGGTACTCTCCGACGTTAGAAAAGTCGTGATGTTCCGTTCGGAGCAGGAGGCGGCTGTCTTTTCTCATTCGCGATATCGAAAATTACTAAAAAAAAATGAACAGAAATTTTTTTTCGGAGGAAAATCGCGCGGAGAAAACAGACGGAAGTTACATGAAAGAAACCTAAGGGACCAACTAATTGGATTTGTACGAACATATAAACGGAACTGAAAGAACTTGGAATAAATACTATAACGCTGTCGTCACGACAGCCTCCTGTTCCGACAGAACACACGCTGGATCATAAGCTGCATAAATCTTTTAAACAGAAAAGATTATCACAAGTATAATTAATGAAAATAAGGTTGAGAGATTTTCTTTGAAATTAAATAAACTTCAAGGCTTCAAGTATTATATTATGAAACGGAAACTTACATTAACATGGCCACCCATTGTGGCGATGGAGCGAATTTTCACGATACACATTCTCGCTTGTTTGTGGCTACATATATTTTTAATCACTTAAACTCTTAAATTTACAATACAATGATTATATCAGTATGGAGCACAATACTTTTGCGTCCGACTCGCAACAAATTCACAGAACAGCTAGACAGCGGTGCGGCTCCCTGCAGAAGTAAAAACTGGCAATTGTTATTTTGAAAAACATAGGTGCATCGTTTTTTTTTACTGATCGATAGCAGCGTATAACAGTTTATAGCTATCGTAATATTCTGCGCTTTTCAGGAGCGCGGCAAAGATATCTGGTTACAACATTCATTGTTATATGTTAGAAGTTCGCACATACTGACGCAAATACAGAAAAAAAAACTTTTACATATTAAAAATCGCAGTGATAAAGGCTGTAATGTCACAATGCCTCCCATGTGAGGCATGATGATTCCGGAAGGATCATCAGGACTCACATGTAGTTTCAAGACATTACTGTGTTTTATCATCTGTTTACTTTAGTTCTAACATAAAATTGGAATGAGTTTGTCATCTAGTTATTTTATGCTTCCAGTACAGTTATGAAAACAAATGTCTTTCAGTGTCTTTTGTGCACTTTGGCACTTCTCTCAGTTCATTGTAAGGTGTCCTTGCACTGTCATCTTAATTGCTGTTACTGTGAAACAAAATATGACAAAAAACAATCTTAAGTCTAACACACACAAAGATAAATGAATAATACTCTATATAGGAAACAAAACATGTCAGTAGACAAACATACACAGATACATTGAAATAATTATTTAAACAGTCCTCTAAAATTGTCTGTGACCTGTTTGGTCTCGGAATGTTTTTTTTATCCGTTTCATTAGATTCTTTTAGAATGTCGTTGTTAATCAGGACGTTTCACTTGACACTACACTGTACACTTTTATTTGTCACACGCTCACTTAACCGGAGTCTGCAACGTCTATTCTCGTTCGGTGAGCGGCGTCGTCCGAGAGGTCACGACCCTGGGTAGCGTTTTTTTGTGTTCGCTCGTGCTGCCTCTCTAGTGTCTCGCATCAAGCGTCATGTCGTTTACATGCAAATAAACAGAAAGAAACCTGTGTTAGGTTCGTGCTATAATGTAGACTTACAGGTAAAGGTTTTATAGGATTCTGGACAGGATTGATAACCTTCCCCTCCAGTTAACGTTTCAGTGCTCAGTAATGCCTTGTCTTTATTTAACTATCTATCGCAAAATATCCGACGTGACTGATTAAATGGAAATTAATTTGAAGCTAAGACTTCTCTTTTTACAGAATAAATAAAGTTCATAATTAAGTTTCACTGTGATAGCTTTAGCAATGTCTCTTGCGTAGTTGTGAGACGGAAAACATTCTAAGGTCAATGACACGCCTCCACAGCGCGCGCGTCGGTTGTGTTTCAATTGTTAATTGTTGAGTTCAACTGCAAGCAGCTCCGAGCTGTTGCCGGTTACTAGTCCAGTGCAACACGCGCTCGTGTATGCTCGTATGAAGTTTAACGTGTGTCACTCGCGCTCTGCTAAAATGAGAACACGCGGAAAACACACGTCTAGTGTCCTTTCTCCATCGTCGATCGGCGTATCGAAAACTTGGGTAGAAAATACCACCGTCTGTTTCGAGGATTTCACACGACAGTCCCTGCGACCTGCCATGCTGCTTACACACAGGTCAGTGAAGCCAACGTTTTACATATAGTTTGCAAAATGTTTTGCTGTGATCGCTGTCACTACCTGCACTTGCGTGTACACATGTCACTGCACACGTATTTTGTACACTTTATCACTCGCATTTTGTTTAGAACGTCTTAGAGTGTCTGCAAATTCACATCTCCCATCTCACATTGTGATTTCAAAGTTCACGGTTCAAGTTACTCACAGGTAAATACATTAAAAGATTAAACAATGTCCATAAATTACATACATACATACATACATTTCTTAAGTTTGCTTACAGTCACAAAATTCTGTTAACCTTTTCAGTCACGCCACGCCGGATTAGCGTATTGAATACCACTACTTGTGCATCAAGGCACGATTATTTCGGTTATTCTCTCTCCCTTTTACAAAGGTAAAAAAAATTTTTTTTTAAACAAATCTTTTAAGCAGCTTGTTATTTCGTTTCTCTTCAAAATTTAGTGTCACTGTTTATGTAGAGCACAGATTGAACAAATTCTGTCTCTACTGGTCGAGCACATACTCATGCATTTCTCTCCGGAAGATTCATGCTTCATAAAGCTACTGGCTGCAAGTACTACTCGCGGAATGTATTATAATCTCTCAACATTGCTACTCGCGATACGCGATTAGAACAAAACTTTCGCTAACGGATCTCTCCCACAAATTTCGTTTCCACTTCAACCGTCTAAAGAGCACTCAGATGAGCCTGTCAAATTCTAATCCTCACTTTTTTTTTAATGGGATAGGATGGGGAAGTGGAAGAGGAGAGGATCAAATATGAACATAAATACACTATATACATATACAAATTCTAGCACAACTACACTAGGATATTTTTGTGACCTTAGATGCATGACATGCGTCACGTGTGCCTTCAAGTGGTTATTCTTTAATCTAATATCAGATCTTAGTTTTATTATTATAATGTGAGTCATATCTGGTGACAGCTTTCTAGTTTATCATGCTTCCTTCTGGGCGCTTGTCGGGCTTGGCTGTGAAATAACTAATTACTTTAGTGCACCTTACATGTTTAAAGAAGAAACGTTTACCATCAGGAATACTTCAGGCTTGTCAGTACGACGTATATGTTTCGATGTAGTGGCACTCTCGACTACATGACCTAACAGCTGTTGTAAAACACAATAAAGGAAATGCTTTGTTGCTTAGCTATTAAATCTTTATGAGGCTTACTGTTCGTAGATGATACTTTGAATCTGAGATTGAATCTCCTGAAAACTATCAAATACTACGTGATACTCTCTCTGTTATTTACTGCTTTTGACAGTTCAAACACTTGGCTACACAAATCTGTTTAATTCTAAAGATCGCGCTAACAAAAGGTATAGTTCATGGCGGTGTTACAATAACGCACAGTTTACACGCAATAGGCTGTACTCTGTACACTTAAGGACTAACATTCCATTGAGGGCTGAAAAAGAAATTGCTTAACCTAATATTTCACATACATATATATTCATTGGAGTTGGAAGGTGGCAATCTGCTACTTCCTTCCGTATCTCCTTTCACTAATAACGGCATTCCTCAATGCCAACAGCCAACTTGGACTGCTTACACCTATGACTAACTTAAAACTAACTGAGAATCTATCCTCTCAAATGGAATGTGCTTCCTTTTTCGTACGCCATAATAAATCAAATCTTCAATTACCTCCATAGTTTTTTTCGCCAAAGTGTGAGTACTCGTATTGGTGTGTTTGAATACCGAGGTGTTTCACAGGTTAAACCTTAGGCTAATGTTCCTTTGCTCGTTACTTTGCCTCGTTATACTTCTTGAGATCCTGGTGGTGATACAATCCTTTAATTCTGCCAGATGCTGGATCCGCTATTAGATAACATCCTGTATGTGGTTTTCTAAGTACTACAAATGGTCCGTCGTACAGTAGCCTCCATTTCCGATTTCTTTTCAACAACTTCGATGGCTTAAAATGTGTCCGTAAAAGCACCTTTTCATTAATATCATATGTAAGAGCCTTAGATACTTTCTTGTCATAAGACTTCTTGCGTAGATTCGCTTGTACAGCTAAGGATACCAATGCTTGCCTAAGTTTTGCATCTAAATCTAATTCTGGTTCTACAATTTTATGTATGGGATCTAACCATTCATTTCTTTCCCGATGACTCGTCATTAATCCGCAGCATCCCCACGGAGGCGAAAAGGTGCTGCCTTTAGTTTTCCGCTTTCTTGTGATGCGACTGATTTGATTCTTCTGTCACATCACTTGAACACTCTCGCTGGTTTTTTACCCATTGTGTTTGTTGATTTGTATCAAACCCTTGTTGGTAATGCACTTGATTACCAGGCTGAAAAATCGGTACATTACTTGCCTGCGTAAAATATACCGGTGGATTGTATTGTTTTCTTGGTTTATTGTTATTGTATCTAAAGTCCCGTTGTGGTGGCGTGTACTGTTGTTGTTGCATGAATGGTTGTTGCTGAGGCGTGTATTGCTGTTGTTGCTGGTGTTGTGGCTGCCCATAGGGTTGTGGTGGAGGTAGCTGACCTCCGCAATTTTGATTGTTGCAACGTTTACCCTTGTATTTGTTCCCATTCTCGTAGAAGTTACTACCGTTATTGTTTGATTGGTATGGGGCATTCCCGTAATACTGTTGTTGCGTGTTGTATATTGGATTGTACCGTTGGTTGCCGTAATGCTTGTTTTTGTGTTTACCATTACGGTAACCATTGTTTCGGCCTCTATTGCGATTATTGTACTGTTTGTTTCCGTATTGTGTTTCGTGTGAACCATTTCCATTACTACCGTTTCCATTCGAATACGTGCCTGCGTTGTGGTTCTTACGGTTAGCATTCGCACGCGCGTCTTCGTGTATAAGATCGAGCGAATCAAGGACGGATAAAAATGCGTCCTGATCTTCCTCTGACACGTTCACTAATTTTTCGCGTATGGAAATGGGTAGTTTTGACTTAAGAATCATAATAACATCTTTTGTTGTTATGGGAGTGTCCCAATATTGTATCTTTCTCAAGTACTTTTCAAAGTACCGGCAAAGTCCGCCACTGTTCGAATGGAAAGGTTCGGCGTTATAGACCTCTTTGCGTAGACGTTGCTGAACACCTGCGCTCCAAAATTTGCTTAAAAAGTTCTTCTCAAACTCGCTAAATGTTTTGCACTTATCAACCATCTCGGTTCCCCATATAGCACTTTCTCCTTGTATGTATCCGGTAATGAATTGTATTCTCTGTTGGTCATTCCAGGCAGCTGGAAAGACTCCTGAAAAGTTTTTTAGGAAAACGACTGGATGAATATTTCGCTTTTCCGGTTGGAATGGTTGAAAAACTCTGTGTTTCAATACACTCTCCTCTTTCATGAGGGTTGTGAGTGTCAATTGTTCAGTGTTGTTGTTGTGTGAATCGTTAAATTCATTTTTCAGTCGCGGAATGTACTGTGGTGTGTTGTGTTGTTGTGTTGTCTGGTATTGATGTTCATCTGGCTCAGGAGGTAGTGAGTGTTTCCCGTCGCTCTGGTTATCATACTGTAGTGTTTGAATTTGCTGTTTCAGGTCGGATATCTCATCTGTTACTTGCTTCCGCCATTCCGGCAAATCCCGGGTAAACACTCGTCTAATTTGGCCTAGTTCAGTACAAAAAGTGTCTCCTGAACTGCCGGGTGCAGATAATATGTCTAAGGTTGCGGATTTAACAACATCTTTCAAGTCACGTGTAACCTTCTCCTCAACTAGCTTCTCTTGTACATCAATCCATTCTTTGTAATGTGCGGTAAGTGCTTTAGTGTGCGAAGCAACACTACTGTTAACTCTTTCGTCAATAGTTCGGTCCGAAATGTCATTCGCCATTGCACTTACTTTTGATTCTACAGTGGCTACCGCTGTCGCTAACTCGTCTACCTGTCGTGCAACTGTTTTATACGCAAGTTTTACCGAATCGGTTTCTTTGCGACACGCTTCGATTTGAGTTGTGAGATTCTGACCAATGTTATCAATTTTGTTATTCAGAGTGCTTATCTGGGTTGTCAAAGTGGTTACTTGCTCCGTGACGTCACCCTTAACCGAATCTATCTGTGCCGTGACGTCACCCTTAACCGAATCTATCTGTGCCGTGACGTCACCCTTAACCGAATCTATCTGTGCCGTGACGTCACCCTTAACCGAATCTATCTGTGCTGTGAGAGAGCCTACTTGCGTAGCGAGGGTACCTACTTTCGCATCAATGATGGTATTTACGTCATTCCTAACTGAGTCAATCTGTGTTGTCATATCCGTTTTCAGCTCTGATAAAAACTTGTCTCTGTCTTTCTCACGTTGTTCGCGATCACGTTCGCGCTGTTCCCTCTCCTGTCTGTCTAGTATCAATTCCTGTAACATTTTGACAATGTCAACTGATACCGTTATCGGGGAGGTGGGTGTTTCCTGCTGAGTGTCGTCCATGTTAGCTACCTCTTGTCTGTCGTCTGTCCTGGCCGTCGTTCCGCGTGAGCGGAGTCGGTAATGTTTGTTAACAGTGCCGTCGCTTTCGTCTGCAGAGTTCGCGCTCGATTGTCCGTCCGCCATAATGAAATTCAACTATTACCAACTTAAAATGGGTACTGCCAACTGAAATTCTGATTGTCAATTATTCTTGCCGCGCAAGTTAAAGTCGCGGCGCGTTCGTCAAATGTCTAATGTTACGTGGGTAATAACTGACACACGTCTGTAGCAAAAAGACAAGATGGAGTCAACGCCGTTGAAACAATTGATTACCAACGCTGTTACACAGAAAAGACTGAAATGGCATCCATCTTGAACTTACACGAAAATACTAACTACAGTATAAAACAAATAGGCCAAGCAAAAGGTTACAGAAAATGTTCAAATATTTACGTAGAAAAAAAATGGTTTTTTACGTTAAGCTACAGAAAGGATAGAGTGAGGTCGAATTTGAAGGTCAATGAGCTACTCTTTAGACAGAACTATGGCAAACGAAAATTTGGTACTCACTCGGCGTTGTCTTCAAAACTGCAAATCTGCGTCTTATTAAATCCCAAGATATTTGTGTAAATACCGCGTCCTTCAAGATTGCGTATATTTATTGCTCATCCGTAATTTTATGCAGAATTGGGTTCCAAAGAGCGATACATGAAATAAGACAATCATATATTAGTACCATGACACTTTCAATATTTTAGTCAAGTCCCTGTTCGGGCGCCAGATCTGGTATGATTTCTAGTAATTTAATTGAAAGCTTTGTTGCTTTGGTAAAAATAAAATTGGTTCTTTTTGTCGTGACAGAATAAATTACTATTAATCACACCAGATTTGTCGGAGAACAGCAGCAACATGTGTAATTGACCCAGCTTTAAGAAATTCTATTACCTTTTAGCGGAAAATTCGTGCGGTACTCTCCGACGTTAGAAAAGTCGTGGTGTTCCGTTCGGAGCAGGAGGCGGCTGTCTTTTCTCCTTCGCGATATCGAAAATTACTAAAAAAAATGAACAGAAATTTTTTTTCGGAGGAAGATCGCGCGGAGAAAACAGACGGAAGTTACATGAAAGAAACCTAAGGGACCAACTAATTGGATTTGTACGAACATATAAACGGAACTGAAAGAACTTGGAATAAATACTATAACGCTGTCGTCACGACAGCCTCCTGTTCCGACAGAACACACGCTGGATCATAAGCTGCATAAATCTTTTAAACAGAAAAGATTATCACAAGTATAATTAATGAAAATAAGGTTGAGAGATTTTCTTTGAAATTAAATAAACTTCAAGGCTTCAAGTATTATATTATGAAACGGAAACTTACATTAACATGGCCACCCATTGTGGCGATGGAGCGAATTTTCACGATACACATTCTCGCTTGTTTGTGGCTACATATATTTTTAATCACTTAAACTCTTAAATTTACAATACAATGATTATATCAGTATGGAGCACAATACTTTTGCGTCCGACTCGCAACAAATTCACAGAACAGCTAGACAGCGGTGCGGCTCCCTGCAGAAGTAAAAACTGGCAATTGTTATTTTGAAAAACATAGGTGCATCGTTTTTTTTTACTGATCGATAGCAGCGTATAACAGTTTATAGCTATCGTAATATTCTGCGCTTTTCAGGAGCGCGGCAAAGATATCTGGTTACAACATTCATTGTTATATGTTAGAAGTTCGCACATACTGACGCAAATACAGAAAAAAAAACTTTTACATATTAAAAATCGCAGTGATAAAGGCTGTAATGTCACAGTGTGCAACTTTCCAGTCTTTGGGTACGGATCTTTCGTCAAGCGAACGGTTGTATACGATTGTTAAGGAACCTGGTTGGTATACATTCTAGACCAGAAGACTTGCTTTTATTAAGTGATTTAAGTTGCTTCACTACTTATACGTTGCTCATGTTGGCCGCTGTTCTCAGTTCCAATTCTGGAATATTTACTTCGTCTTCTTTTGTGAAGGCATTTCGAAAGGCTGTGTTTAGTAACTCTGTTTGGCAGAACTGTCTTCGATAGTATCTCCATTGCTATCGCACAGAGAAGGCATTGATTGTTTCTTGCGGCTAACATACTTCACATACAACCAGAATTTCTTTCTATTTTCTGCCAGGTTTCTATACAAAGTTTCGTTTTTGAAACTATTATAAGCATCTCGCATTGAAGTCCGCGTTAAATTTCGAGCTTCTTTAAAAGATCGTCCGTCTTGGGGATTTTGCCTCTGTTTAGATTTGGTATGCTTGTTTCGTTGTTTCTGTAGCAGTGTTCTGCTCCGTTTTGCGTATCAAGGAGGATCAGCTCCGTCGTTTGTTTATTTTGTATACATCTCTCAATTGCTACCGCTACTATTTCTTTGAATTCAAGCCACATCCAGTCTACACTTTTTAATTTGGAAGGGGTAGAGATTGTCTCTCAGAAAGCCGTCAAGTGAATTTTTATCTGCTTTTTTGAATAGGTATATTTTTCGTTTACTTTTGCAGGAGTTGGGGGCTACAATATTCAGTCTCGCTACGACAACTCTGTGTTCACTAATCCCTGTATCCGTTTTTATGCTCATTATTAACTCCGGATTATTTATGGCTAAGAGGTCAAGTGTGTTTTCACAACCGTTTACTACTCACGTGGGCTTATGGTCTATGTTTTTGTTGTTGTTGTTGTGGTCTTCGGTCCTGAGACTGGTTTGATGCAGCTCTCCATGCTACTCTGTCCTGTGCAAGCTTCTTCACCTCCCAGTACTTACTGCAACCTACATCCTTCTGAATCTGCTTAGTGTATTCATCTCTTGGTCTCCCTCTACGATTTTTACCCTCCACGCTGCCCTCCAATGCTAAATTTGTGATTTCTTGATGCCTCAGAACATGTCCTACCAACCGGTCCCTTCTTCTTGTCAAGTTGTGCCACAAACTCCTCTTCTCCGGAATTCTATTCAATACCTTCTCATTAGTTATGTGATCTACCCATCTAATCTTCAGCATTCTTCTGTAGCACCACATTTCGATAGCTTCTATTCTCTTCTTGTCCAAACCATTTATCGTCCATGTTTCACTCCATACAAATACTTTCAGAAACGACTTCCTGACTCTTAAATCTACGCTCGATGTTAACACATTTCTCTTTTTCAGAAACGCTTTCCTGGCCTTTGCCAGTCTACATTTTATATCCTCTCTACTTCGACCATCATCAGTTATTTTGCTCCCCAAATAGCAAAACTCCTTTACTACTGTAAGTGTCTCATTTCCTAATTTAATTCCCTCAGCATCACCCGATTTAATTCGACTACATTCCCTTATCCTCGTTTTGCTTTTGTTGATGTTCATCTTATATCATCCTTTCAAGACACTGTCCATTCCGTTCAACTGCTCTTCCAAGTCTTTTGCTGTCTCTGACTGAATTACAATTTCATTGGCGAACCTCAAAGTTTTTATTTCTTCTCCATTTTTCTTTTGTTTCCTTTACTGCTTGCTCAATATACAGATTGAATAACATTGGGGAGAGGCTACAACCCTGTCTCACTCCCTTCCCAACCACTGCTTCCCCTTCATGGTCTAACTGCTCGAAATAATTTTCAGAAAATGCATTTAGCACAAATTCCGATGATGTTTTAAGAATTCCTCCGGAATTAAAGATGTATTTTTGCGAACATATCGAGGGTAAATTAAAGTCACCTTCACCTATAATCGTATGAGTCGGGTACGTGTTTGACATCAAACTCAAGTTTTCTTTGAACCTTTCAGCAACTGTATCATCTGAATTGGGAGGTCGGTAAAACGGTCCAATTATTATTTTATTCCGGTTGCCAACAATGACTTCTGCCCATACTAGCTCACAGGAACTATCTACTTCAATTTCACGACAAGAAACTACTTTTAACAGCAACAAACACGCCACCGCCAACCGTGTTTAGCCTATCCTTTCGAAACACCAGTAGGTTCTTCGCAAAAATTTCGGCTGAGCTTATCTCTGGGTTTAGCCAGCTTTCAGTGTCTATGGCGATATG
This sequence comes from Schistocerca piceifrons, assembly GCF_021461385.2. Classification (NCBI taxonomy): domain Eukaryota; kingdom Metazoa; phylum Arthropoda; class Insecta; order Orthoptera; family Acrididae; genus Schistocerca; species Schistocerca piceifrons. The sequence continues at coordinate 896,614,750 of NC_060139.1, forward strand.
AGCATCAGTGCTTTCTATTAGGGCTTGGAGCCCTGGTACTTTCCCAATACAGCTACGAAAATTTACAACTGTTATACCGATGGTTCCAGTACCTACGTTCTTCCTGTGTTCGGCCTGTACCCTTTTGTGACTGAAGTCCTTCTTGTGTTTTCCCGAGACCCTCTAACCTAAAATACCCCCCAGTCCAAGCCAAACAGCCTCTGCTACTAGTGTAGCCGCCTTCTACGTGTAGTGGACACCTGACCTATTCAGCAGAACCCGAAACCCAACCACCTTTTGGCTCAAGTCGAGGAATCTACAGCCTACACGGTCGCAGAACCGTCTGAGTCTCTGATTCAGACCCTCCACTCGGCTCTGTACCAGAGGTTCGCAATCGGTCCTGTCGACTACGCTGCAAATGGTCAGCTCTGCATTCATCTTGCAAGCTAGACTGGCAGCCTTTACCATTTCTGTTAGCCGCTCGAAACCATAGAGAGAATCTCTTCTGATCCAAAGTGACACACATGATTGGTACCGACGTGAGCAACCACCTGAAGTTGGCTGTACACTGTGCTCTTCATGGCATCCGGGAGGACCTGTTCCACGTCTGGAATGACTCGACCCGGTATGCACACGGAATGCACATTGGTTTTCTTTCCCTTCTTGGCAGCCATGTCCCTACGGGGCCCCATAACGCCACTAACGTTGGAACTCCCAACTATCAATAACCCCACCCTCTGTGATTGTCCGCGTCTTGCACGCTGAGAGGTTTCCTCTGAAACAGAACAGCCGACGGCATCTGGCTCAGTGACAGTGTCAGCCACAGACACCACCTGGAACCTGCTTGTCAGACAAACCAGGGAGGCCTCAAGTGCGGCCGCCTGGGAACTATTTCGCAGCCTGCTACGCCCCAGGGCGACTTCCCACTCGACCACAAGTGAGGGGTCAACCTCAGTGCGAGCAGTAACTGGGTTGGCCACCGGTGAGGACCGATCGGAGGATTCGGACGTGCTGGACGTCCGTTGAGTCCCCACGGCCGGCCCACAACAGTGGCGCCCATCCACTGCAGCCTCCAGCTGTGTAACCGAGGGCGTCACAGCCTGGAGCTGAGAGCGAAGTGTCACCAACTCGGCTCGCATCCGCACACAAAAATCGCAGTCCCTGTCCATACTAAAAACTGTGGAAAAATAAAATACACAGCTAAACAAACTATCGGCATGTGCTGCGAAACTCTACTGTAGACACTGATGAAAACGGAGGAACTGTGTCTAATAAATTAAATTAACACCCAGAGATTCAAAAATCTAACTACCGAAGCACTCAGGTGAAACTAAGTAATTCGCCCCTCATTAGGAACTTGTAATATGTCACAAAATCGGTTTACTTTCCGCGGCAATCGAAAACGCGAGAACTGTGGTTATTAGATATTAAATTAACACACAGAAACTCAAGAGACTAAACCATTAAAGCACACAACGGAAACACAACGTACTGTGTAATACATGCATATCAGTCGTATAGTCATAGTGGTGACTGAGGTAACACCCAGTTAGCACTTAACATGCCACAAGAGATGCTTTCATTATGGCAGAACAATGAGCAAACATCTGAGATCAGCGTCTGTAAATTTTTCGGTACAGTACGGAATCGGGCTATGTTTCTGAGCTATACTGTATTAGAAGGAACTGAAAATATTTTCCAGAGGAGGGTAAACAATAAAATACAAACTGCTGGAGGAGGCGACACGTGGAGCTGATAGTGGCTTCACTAACTGAAATACTCTTCATTCTTAATAAGAAAATTCGTAGTCGAGAACTGTCTCAGATCTTGGTTCTATGAACTTCAATCCCACCAACCAGTCATTATCAGAATAAATGCACGTAAGTAGGGGGACAAGGGGCGCGACAGGCGACGCTGCATTGTTGCCAAATTTATTCAAGATGGCGTAGATGACGTCATCCAAGATGGTGGCATGTAGACTTGGCAACATCGCATGACGTCATCCAAGATGGCGACTTTTGGCGGGAGAATAGGTCAATTGTGCTACATCCACTAACCTAACCTCAAGAAAAAAATGGCGCGAATTTTGAATTTTGGCAGGAAAATAGTCCAATTGTGCTACGTCCACTAACCTAAGCCTCCAGAAGAAAAAATGGCGGGAAGTTTCAATTCCAACAGGATAATGCATGCAAAGACCGTACTTCTCTTTTTATTATTATTGATTATCATTTATTAACATTCATTATCACTTATTAGTATTTATTATTATTGATCTGCATCCACTAGAAAATTCCCTCCAAATTCAAATTCCTACACGATAATGGCTGCAAAACCTTACTTTTGTTTATTATTATTCATTATCATTTATTAACATTCATTATCATTCATTGTCATGCATTATCATTTACTATCATTCATTATCATTTATTATTATTGACCTGCCTCCACTATAAAATTCCCTCCAAATTCAAATTCCAACATGATAATGGCTGCAAAACCTTACATTTGTTTGTTATTCATTATCGTTCATTATCATTTAATAACATTCATTATCATTCATTGTCATTTATTGTCATTCATCATCATTCATTATCATTTATTAACATTCATTATATTTCATTGTCATTTATTATCATTTATTATCATTCATTATCATTTATTATTATAGGCCTACTTCTACTAGAAAATTGCGCCAAATTCAAATTCCAACACGATATTCTCTCGAAAACTGTACTTCTATGTATTATTTATTATTATTTTATTTATTTATTTTATTTATTTTATTTTATTTATTTTATTTATTTATTATTTATTATTTATTCAAGATGTCCGATTTTCTCGGTGAGAAACCCGTTCTCCTTACATCCACAACAAAAATCTATCACAACTTCAAATCTCCAACACCGTAATTGATCACATGTACAAGCTTTCTCCGTCACTTACCTTTTTTTTCACTGATAGCCTATCATAATCGCGTCAAATAATAAACTCCACTTATAGTAACGTAATTCACGTCCTTTGATTTTGCAGGGGGGGAGGAATGATCACTTTATTTCAAGCAGTACGGTCATCACTTGTTCTCCAACACAGTCAGCACACACATCTTTGATATCGCAGTGCAGTCACCACGACGTCCACACTCCAACTGAATTAGTTCAAATCCTCGCCACCCCCTGGCCAGCGCACGGAGACACTGCCTACGCCTGTCATGTGAGGCAGCCGGCGACTGGTGCGGGGGCGAGCCCAACGATCGCTCCCACATCGAAAACATGTTTCCGCTGGACACGCTGGAACTTGTCGAATTTCATGTCACAGTGGCACCTTGTTCGTTCACCACGTGCATTCGTCGCCTCCACGCGTTTCCCGCCAAAATTGTCTCCCTCAGAGCTGAATCACACAACGGTCGGCCGTTTCCCTGCAACACTTCCGGCTCCACGTTCAAACTTGTCGATGCTGACCTCCCACAGCCGTTCACCACGTGTCCCTGTGCGAGCGAGAACGCAGTGTTACACTTTTGGCGGCAAAGTTTGCTCGACAGTGGAATCCGCCATGACTATATAACAGCATGTTTGGACCGCACTAGAATACCCGCTAATTGACTCGCTCTCGCGCGTGTGTAATAACTGTACAATCGCTGCCCCGCCGCCCCGCTTACGTCACACACCCTCCATAAAAGCGACAGACATAGCCTTCTGTAAATACCTGGAAAATGACTCTTTATTTCAAACATTACGGTCATTCGGGTGTGTTCCAACTGACTTCTCCATGCTCACACAGCGAAACTCCGGAGCGCAGCTGACGTATGCGCGGCCGGCTGAGCCTGCTGCCTGGCCCGCTGACGTCAAGCACACCCCCACAGCCAGCGCGGCAGGTAGGCGGTGGCGAGCGGCACCTGAGGGTCTCGCCACAAACGGTCGAGCACGCCCGTGAGCTCGTAACGCCGGACACGATGGAACCTGTCGACTGCGTGCCATACAAAGGATACGTTTGGTGCCAGAGTTTCACCGACAGTGGAATCCACCATGACCGTATAACAGCGCGTTTCCTCGTCGCGAGAACGCTCGCTAATTCACTCTCACCACCCCGCTATAATTCAATTTACAATTTCATATACGTATGCACACGTGTTCAACTCCCTAATTTCAACTACTTTTCGAGGACCAGACCGCCACCTCCTCCTCCTAGGAACCAGCCCCAAGTTTCAAATCTGCCAGTAAACAAAGCTCACTTGCGCTTCTGCCACCAACCTAAGAAAATTGTTTCAAACTAAGCCACCAGCACTCAATCTCTCCCTACACGTTTCTGGTGAAACGGACTCACCCTGCAGTAAGTCCATGGATGGAGGAACCTGCAAAACACTCCTACATAACTCATTTATAATGTTCTACACACACGCTTGCTGCTTTCAAACAGTTAAAAATAACTCATAGCACAGCCTACAGACATGCGAACCGCTCGTAAATAATGCAAAACATTTACCTCCAAATAGCCAAACAACTGCTAATTTTCGGAAATAATATCAGTTCATAGGTTGATGGAAGGAGGAATGAGTGTACTTTATTTATTTGCAACATATCTTTTTGAAAGTTTTACTTCTCGTAAGGTTCGATATGTAAGGATAACATAAGGCGGTTTCTGAACTCCAGTCGTGCACTACACTTGGGAACACAAGAACACCCATCAAGATATTCATTCCAATCCGGACCTGTAACTCCTCTACAGATAAATTTGTCCAGCTATTTGTCTACTCACTCACATTCTGACCAGACTGAAGTTACTGCACAATAACAGCTCAGACTGCGCCGTGCTGCTCGGGTGGGTAAGGAAGGGCTGCACTCTGTTTATGTGGAGCACTTTTATTTAGTCGTGGAGTACATTTGTCACAAAACACCCGCACTGATCCCACTGTGGTCATCTGACACAGGGCACAAACACGTAAACAACTCCTAATTTCACCTCACAATAGCAAACAGCTCTTACATAATGCAGTACACAATAGCAGCAGACGAGCTCTGTAACCTTAACTCTCCAAATAAAACACCGCACAGTGCACAGACATTCTCGCAAAATAGTGCAACAGACGCGCCCAAACACCACCAGCTGCCAAACCGACCAAAAGTCTGTGCTCGGCCTCCCCTAAACATGACCTCAACAGAGTAGCATTTCCACCTATCACCGGAGAAATTGATACCGCCTATGCGCCTTAGATTACTCTCCAAGGCAGGCATCGCGCGCGTGCGGTCGGCGGGGAAGGGGATTCCAGAGTCTCCAGCCAAGTTCAGCTTCCGAGCGCTCGTGACAGCCGACACATGTGAAAGCTGCATTGTTCTTCTCATGTATACCGCCGGCGTCTCCGGTCTGGATCTGCCTTCACATCTATTCTCAGAATAGCTCATAGTTCTTTGACACGCTCGATTAACGCGCCCGGGAAAACATTTACTACTCGCATGCAACCGAGATGGTGACGGAAAATCCAATCACTCTGATCTACGCTGCAGGCGCGTGGAATCATTGAGAACACTCTATTTTTTTTTGAACAACTTATTTAACCATACAGTGTATCTATCACGCTATCACAAAACACCAATCTCAGATGTGCCCTAGGCAATGTTGCACAGCCCACAGACACGCACCCAATCATAATTTCAGTACACACAATAGCAAACTGCTACTAAATAATACATCACACAGATGTGTAGATACACTCAGTACTCGTAAACTATCCTAATAACGCATAGCAGAGCCTGCAGATCCGCTCGCAAAATAACTCAGCAGGCATGCGCAGGTACCCCCCACTCTGCACCCTGCCCACAGGATCGTGAAGTCACCCATCCGTCTGATTTCAGACCTCACACAGCCCCTGCACGGCTTCCGCAAGTGAGCTGACGCGGTCAATGCGCTCGTCAGCCGTCAAAGCACACACATACGTCTGTCCAGGACCGGGATCCCGAGCCGCGACCACCGAATGCGGGTGAAAGTAAATTTTATATCAGCGTACCATAATTCCAAAGCGCAGCCTCCATACACTAGACGCATCATAGCAGCACATGTCTTTACCTCCTATGACACTGTTGCACACTGCACATTGCTCCTCACACGTCATTACACGGCCCTTAAACTATGCATAACTACACATCCCTGCTCTCGCCTCGTCCCGTGACCAGCCATCTAAAATACTTCTCAATATTATTCTTACTTTACAATTTTTTTTTTAAATAAGATCTAATTTATACCTCCCACCGCACCTAACCTCACACCCGTCCCACCATCAACATACGCAAACGTCCTCAACCCTATCTTGACACTCATATATCACCCCACAAAGCATGCCTATCAATCAATTTACCATTCTCATCCCCTCTTTTCGAATTACAAACGTAGCCTCTATCGAAACACTAATCAACTCATCTTTCTTGCACTTTCAACAGTAAAATTAATTTTAAACACACCCAGAAATACCAAACGCAATTAAAGAGTCAAAATTTTTCGCTATATCAGCTGTGATGGATGATATTACAGTAGATCGGTGGTGTCTTATCCATCGCATCTGTCATTGGGTACGACATAATGATTGACTGATAATGCTTCCTTGAGTTGGGGGAGAAATTTTGGTTGATGGACCGCAACTTCCAGGGTTGCTAGTACCGAAAACGGTGATCCTGTACTTGTGTGCAAAAATCACCAATCACTAGAAATTGAATGCAGAGTTATAAACTATTCGGTCACTGCGACATTTGAGTTTAAATGTAGAGGTGGTCAATCACTTTCGAGGGAAGTGGCTACAACGCCAGCAGGCTCTTCTATTATCCTTGTGATGTGGGTGTCCTTTATTTAAAATCATTCAATGTTATGCTATCGACTGTAAGAATATGATTTATAAGGTGTATGGCATAGTTTCCTGTGAGAGACCATGCATCAGTCCATGTTAATGTCTGTTTGGAATCAGACGGCGCCTTCGAAGTCGCGGCAGAGAGACGAAATGCTCGGCAGTGTGCGAAAGCGTGTTAGAGAACACTGTTTGAACAAGGGCCAGAGGCAGCTTCTCATTCGCTTAGAGTATGGGCGATCAAACTTTAAAGGGCTCTCTGCAGCGTGTGTGTATATTTATTATGATCTTGTTCATATGGGCATTTGTAGTTTGAGGTGTTGGATTTGGTGAGCTGTTAGGAATTCTTTGATGGTTGCACTCTGAGTTATTCGGGGGGAATATTGTGAATTCTGTTTGTCGACGCTGGTGGTGGATCGCATTGGTGCCTTCGTGACTTTTTCACTGTTTGATGGTAGACGATAAAGATGATAGGGTGTTGAGGATCTGTTGTACTTGTACCTAGTTTGAGGCGTACAACATTGCGCGCATTCCGGCGAATGGTCAAAACAAGGTCCTGTTGTAGTAACTGAGATCGTTCTGTTTATAGAAAGGTTGCAGAAGGTAATAGATATGTCTTTCTCTGACTTAAATTGCAGAGATCAGATGGGTGAAGATAAATGCATACTCATTTATGCTTAGAAAGCGAGAATGCTTTTTTATTATTAAGTGAGTTTTGGCAGGAGTGAATATGGTTTTATATATGCGAGTGGAAATTGTGAGCGAAGGGTGAATGACGATGGGTTCGCTGGCTGGGGGAGACACTGTTTACATGTCCTGTTGGAGATGCAAGGGGGAGATAGAGATCTGCGCTATTCAGGAATCCATTTGTGCACTGTATGTCGTTAGACAATAGCTGGAGAGCAGGTATATGGGGAGAGCCCACTTCAGCATTCTGGCCCTGGGGCTGAGTGGACAGCTGTTTAGATGGACAGCTATGTGGCTTTGACATGCCGCCGCCAGCGCTTGGACACTCGCTTTGTAAGGCACTATGGGATTAGTTTGATCATTTAGTACTTGATTGGGTGTTTATTGGATTAAGAACTGTAATACTGAAGGTCATGTCCTCAGCGGGGACACTGTGTAATTGAGTAAGTGTGTTTACGTATTTGAAGATATGTTTAGTGAATGGTGATGTTAAGTTGATGGCTCAGTTTAGCTACCACTGTAAAAAAAAAAAAAAATAGCTGTCTGCTGCTGAAAGAAAGAAATGAAAGAAAGAAAGGGATGACCTTGCCCCCAGACCTGATGGATGAGTTATTAGGTAAGGGCAAGTTATAGTTAAAGGATGCTATGTGTTCGGATATAGGAGTCTCTAAACGGCGGGGCGAGATTTTTTAAATGTGGAAATTTATGCAATCTATAGATTGTGGTATTCGACCGCTAGTGACAACAGTTAAGAGCGGAAAAATAGGTACAAATCGAGCGCTGACAGAATGTTGGGGCAATGGTAATAATATTTAATTGAAGGTGGAGGTGGTAAATATGGATCAGGCTTTGAATATTGTCGTATGTGATTGATGCTCTGTATACAAGTTTGAATCTTTAATTGCGTTTGGTATTTCTGGGTGTGTTTAAAATTAATTTTACTGTTGAAAGTGCGAGAAAGATGAGTTGATTAGTGTTTAGATAGAGGCTACGTTTGTAATTCGAAAAGAGGGGATGAGAATGGTAAATCGATTGATAGGCATGCTTTGTGGGGTGATATATGAGTGTCAAGATAGGGTTGAGGACGTTTGCGTATGTTGATGGTGGGATGGGTGTGAGGTTAGCTGCGGTGGGACGTATAAATTAGATATTATTTTTAAAAAAAATTTTGTAAAGTAAGAATAATATTGAGAAGTATTTTAGATGGCTGGTCACGAGACGAGGCGAGAGCAGGGATGTGTAGTTATGTTTAGTTTAAGGGCTGTGTAATGTCGTGTGAGGAGCAATGTGCAGTGTGCAACAGTGTCATAGGAGGTAAAGACATGTGCTGCTATGATGTGTCTAGTGTATGGAGGCTGCGCTTTGGAATTATGCTACGCTCATATAAAATTTACTTTCACCCGCATTCGGTGGTCGCGGCTCGGGATCTCGGTCCTGGACAGACGTATGTGTGTGCTTTGACGGCTGACGAGCGCATTGACCGCGTCAACTCACACTTACGGAAGCCATGCAGGGGCTGAGTGAGGTCTGAAATCAGACGGATGGGTGACTTCACGATCCTGTGGGCAGGGTGCAGAGTGGGGGGTACCTGCGCATGTCTGCTGAGTTATTTTGCGAGCGGATCTGCAGACTCTGCTATGCGTTATTAGGATATTTTACGAGTACTGGGTATATCTACACATCTGTGTGATGTATTATTTAGTAGCAGTTTGCTATAGTGTGTACTGAAATTATGATTGGGTGCGTGTCTGTGGGCTGTGCAACATTGCCCAGGGCACATCTGGGACTGGTGTTTTGTGATAGCGTGATAGATACAATGTCTGGTTAAATAAGTTGTTCAAAAAAAAATAAATAGAGTGTTCTCAATGATTACACGCGCCTGCAGCGCAGATCAGAGTGATTGAATTTTCCGTCACCATCTGGGTTGCATGCGAGTAGTAAATGTTTCCCCGGCCGCGTTAATCGAGCGTGTCAAAGAACTATGAGCTATTCTGAGAATAGATGCGAAGGCAGATCCAGACCGGAGACGCCGGCGGTATACATGAGAAGAACAATGCAGCTTTCACATGTGTCGGCTGTCACGAGCGCTCGGAAGCTGAACTTGGCTGGAGACACTGGAATCCCCTTCCCCGCCGACCGCACGCGCGCGATGTCTGCCTTGGAGCGTAATCTAAGGCGCATGGGCGATTTCAATTTCTCCGGTGATAGGTGCAAATGCGACTCTGGTGGGGTCATGTTTGCGGGAGGCCGAGCACAGACTTTTGGTCGGTTTGGCAGCTGGTGCACTATTTTGAAAGCATGTCTGTGCACTGTGTGGTGTTTTATTTGGAGAGTTAAGGGTACAGAGCTCGTCTGCTGCTATTGTGTACTACATTATTTAAGAGCCGTTTGGTATTGTGTGGTGAAATTAGGAGTTGTTTACGTGTTTGTGACCAGTGTCAAATGACCACAGTGGGATCAGTGCGGGTGTTTTGTGACAAATTTACTCCACGACTAAATAAAAGTGCTCCAAATAAATAGAGTGCAGCCCTTCCTTACTTCCCCGAGCAGCACAGCGCAGTCTGAGCTGTTTTTGCTCAGTAAACGCAATCTGGTCAGAATGTGAGTGAGTAGACAAATAACTGGACAAATTTATCTGTAGAGGAGTTACAGGTCCGGATTGGAATGAATATCTTGATGGGTGTTCTTGTGTTCCCAAGTGTAGTGCACTACTGGAGTTCAGAAACTGCCTTATGTTATCCTTACATATCGAACCATATGAGAAGTTAAACTTTCAAAAAGATATGTTGCAAATAAATAAAGTACACTCATTCCTCCTTCTATCAGCCTATGAACTGATATTATTTCCGAAAGTTAGCAGTTGTTTGGCTATTTGGAGGTAAATGTTTTGCATTACTTACGAGCGGTTCGCATGTCTGTAGGCTGTGCTATGAGTTATTTTTAACTGTTTACAAGTAGCAAGCGTGTGTGTAGAACATTATAAATGAGTTATGTAGGAGTGTTTTGCAGGTATGTATGATGTGGACATGTCGGTGTGATAGATATACTCCATTCCTAAGTAAAGTAAATTGGTTCCTCCATCCATGGACTTACTGCAGGGTGAGTCCGTTTCACCAGAAACGTGTAGGGAGAGGTTGAGTGCTGGTGGCTTAGTTTGAAACAATTTTCTTAGGTTGGTGGCAGAAGCGCAAGTGAGCTTTGTTTACTGGCAGATTTGAAACTTGGCGCTGGTTCCTAGGAGGAGGAGGAGGTGGCGGTCTGGACCTCGTAAAGTAGTTGAAATTAGGGAGTTGAACACGTGTGCATACGTATATGAAATTGTAAATTGAATTATTTAATATAGAGGGGTGGTGAGAGTGAATTAGCGAGCGTTCTCGCGACGAGGAAACGCGCTGTTATACGGTTATGGTGGATTCCACTGTCGGTGAAACTCTGACACCAAACGTATCCTTTGTACGGCAAGCAGTCGACAGGTTCCATCGTGTCCGGCGTTAAGAGCTCACGGGCGTGCTCGGCCGTTTGTGGCGAGACCCTCAGGTGCCGCTCGCCACCGCCTACCTGTCGCGCTGGCTGTGGGGGTGTGCTTGACGTCAGCGGGCCAGTGAGCGGTATAAGCCGGACGCGCGTATGTCAGGTGAACTCTGGAGTTTCGCTGTGTGAGCATGGAGAAGTCAGTTGGAACACACCTGCATGACTGTAATGTCAAAAATAAAGAGTCATTTTCCAGGTATTTACAGAAGGCTATGTCCGTCGCTGGTATGAAGGGTGTGTGACGTAAGCAGGGCGACGGCGCAACGAGTGAACAGTTATTACATGCGCGCAAGAGTGAGTCAATTAGCGGGCATTCTAGTGTGGTCCAAACATGCTGTTATATAGTCATGGCGGGTTCCACTGCCGAGCAAACTTTGCCGCCAAAAGTGTAGCACTGCGTTCTCGCTTGTACAAGGACACGTGGCGAACGGCTGTGTGAGGTCGGCATCGACAGGTTTGAACGAGGAGCCGGAAGTGTTGCAGGGAAACGGCCGACCGCTGTGTGCGATTCAGCTCCGAGCGAGACGATTTTGGCGGGAAACGTGTGGAGGTGACGAATGCACGTGGAGAGCGGACGAGGTGCCGCTGTGACATGAAACTCGACAAGTTCCAGCGTGTCCAGCGGAAACATGTTTACAACGTGGGAGTGATCGCTGGGCTCGCCACCCGCGCTAGTGGCCGGCCGCCTCACGTGACTGGTGTAGGCAGTGTCTCCGCCCGCTGGCCAGGGGGTGGCGAGTATTTGAACTAATTCAGTTGGAACGCGGACGTCGTGGTGACTGCACTGCGATATCAAAGATGTGTGTGCTGACTGTGTTGAAGAACAAGTGATGACTGTACTGCTTGAAATAAAGTGTTCAGTCCCTTCCCCCTTGCAAAATCAAAGGACGTGAATTACGTTACTATAAGTGCAGTTTATTATTTGACGCGATTATGATAGGCTATCAGTGAAAAAAAAGGTAAGTGACGGAGAAAGCTTGTACATGTGATCAATTATGGTGTTGGAGATTTGAACTTGTGATAGATCTTTGTTGTGGATGTAAGGAGAACGGCTTTCTCACCGAGAAAATCGGACATCTTGAACAAATAATAAATGATAATAATACATAAAAGTACAGTTTTCGAGAGAATATCGTGTTGGAATTTGAATATGGTGCAATTTTCTAGTGGAAGTAGGCCTATAATAATAAATGATAATGAATGATAATAAATGACAATGAATGATAATGAATGTTTATAAATGATAATGAATGATAATGAATGATAGTAAATGACAATGAATGTTAATGAATGCTAATAAATGATAATGAATGATAATGAATAATAAATAAAAGTAAGGTTTTGCAGTCATTATCATGTTGGAATTTGAATTTGGAGGGAATTTTATAGTGGAGGTAGGTCAATAATAATAAATGGTAATGAATGATAATAAATGATAATAAATGACAATGAATGATAATGAATGTTAATAAATGATAATGAATGATAATAAATGACATTGAATGATAATGACTGTTAATAAATGATAATGAATGATAATGAATAATAAACAAAAGTAAGGTTTTGCAGTCATTATCATGTTGGAATTTGAATTTGGAGGGAATTTTATAGTGGAGGCAGGTCAATAATAATAAATGATAATGAATGATAATAAATGATAATGAATGACAATGAATGATAATGAATGTTAATAAATGATAATGAATAATAATAAACAAAAGTAAGGTTTTGCAACCATTATCGTGTAGGAATTTGAATTTGGAGGGAATGATCAAGTGGATGCAGGTTAATAATAATAAATGATAACAAATAATAATAAATGATAATGAATGATAATGAATGATAATAAATGATAATGAATGACAATGAATGATAATGAATGTTAATAAATGATAATGAATAATAATAAACAAAAGTAAGGTTTTGCAGCCATTATCGTGTAGGAATTTGAATTTGGAGTGAATTTTCTGGTGGATGCAGGTGAATAATAATAAATGATAATGAATGGTAATAAGTGATAATAAATGACAATGAATGATAATGAATGTTAATAAATGATAATGAATGATAATGAATAATAAAGAAAAGTAAGGTTTTGCAGCCATTATCATTTTGGAATTTGAATTTGGAGTGAATTTTCTAGTGGAGGCAGGTCAATAATAATAAATAATAATAAATGATAATAAATAATAATAAATGATAATAAATAATAATAAATGCTAATGAATGTTAATAAATGATAATCGATAATAGTAATAAAAATACAAGTACGGTCTTTGCATGCATTATCCTGTTGGAATTGAAACTTCCCGCCATTTTTCTTCTGGAGCCTTAGGTTAGTGAATGTAGCACAATTGGACTATTTTCCCGCCAAAATTCAAAATTCGCGCCATTTTTTCTTGAGGTTAGGTTAGTGGATGTAGCACAATTGACGTATTTTCCCGCCAAAAGCCGCCATCTTGGATGACGTCATGCGATGTTACCAAGTCTACATGCCGCCATCTTGGATGACGTCATCGCCGCCATCTTGAATAAATTTGGCACGATGCAGCGTGGCCTGGCGCGCCCCTGGTCCCCCTACTCATGTATGCACAAGTGCGATAATTTTGCACACTAATAAAAGAACTGCAGAAACAGAAAGGGTGGTTTCAAGTAAACTTTCGCTGTCTGCACCAGTGTAGACGGAAAAGTATTTCCAGTACAGGTACAAAGTTTTGTAGAAATGATTTCAGACTGTGCCCCACAGGATTTGGGTTGACAGTACTGTCAGGTTCGTGACTTGCCATTAGGTGTCGGTACTGGAACTGCGAACTAGGGTTGAAACAGAAGCATTGGTGTGCATTACAGTTGCAGACAAGGCTGCAATTTTTATTTACGTTTTTCAAGGCCGCTTTTAGACAGCCGGCGCTTGCTATCACTTTTGTGTGAGCCATAGTGCTCCACCCAGTCCGCTTAGCCGGTACCCACTGCCCCCATCGCGCAACGAAATTTCACTGTGCAGCCGAGGCCACAGACACCGTTGCTCATGCAGCACCACGTGGCGCTGGGGCTGCGTGGAGGTATTTTTTTCCTTTTCCGATTAAGATACAGTTGTAATATTTCTTGAAATTGTAAAAAAATGAAATTAGAAAATAAAAATTACAAAATTTAATTTTAAAGAACAGAAAAAGAAGAATGGTGAACGTGGGTGTGGGCAAGGTGAGCAGGGCTTTACTCGTAAAGCTGTTTGATCAAAACGGTGCTGCTACTCTTCGCGAGTATCGACGCAGTACGGGGAGGACTTCTTTCCGTACAGGGGTTGAAGTTGCTGCTGCTGTGGCTGAGAATGCTGGACGCAATGAGTGATTTTCAAGCAGTGCACGAGCTGTGTCACGACGGCTGAACATTCCATGGCCCACCGTTGTTTGGGACAGTACTAGAGCAATCTGTAGTGGGGTCCATGTCGTGGATGTAGATGGTCGTCACATTGAGGAACGTGTGTAACTGGAACATCAACATGGCACGCAATTAACTGATGTTACCCTCTCCTGTGGAAGTTAAAATGTATTTCTTTCAATGGTTAACTTGTTACTTCTCTTCCGCAAATCCTTAAAAATCTTTCCACAATTTAACATTGTCCTATGGTCACTCGTTTGTCATGGGAACCCTCTCAAGTTTAATTATAACCACCGTATACATTACTATTTCATAATGATTGACCCCTGATTTTGAGCTCACACTCTGGCTACACCATAGGACGAACATCGATATCTTGTACCTTGCCGGAATCGTGGAATTGTCTACTTTTATTTGGTGCGTGAAAAATACTTTTTAGTTAAAATGGGGGCGACACTAGCGGTAATATTTAAGAGAAAGCGTGCCTTTCCGAGTATATTTTGGCGCTTGTCAACTTTGAGGAGTCATAGAAAAAAATGACAGATGCAATCTTTCTCCATTTTCAGACGAATTTTCGTTGCTTATACAATCTTTTTCTATTTTCAGACGAATTTTCGTTGCTTAACGATAGGTAGTTTTTTTTTCCTAATTATGCTGTATGTGAATTGCCACACTTTGCCTAGTGGTGATATGTTTTAGCAAAACAAAAAGCGTAAATGCAAGCTCTATTGTTGTCTTTCACAATTGTTTTGCTTTTATGTACATAAGTCTACATAAAACACTAATATCAATTTTTTTATTTATTCGCTTTTGCGTCTTCCCGCGTCGCATGCTCGCGTATGCTATGTAGCCGGACCTCCGAACAGTATTTCGACTTCATTGCTGCATAGTTTACATCGGGGCTTTTATTCAGACAGGAAACAATCTGTGCTTCCATTCGTGGTTGTGTACTCGCAAGACAGTCCTCCTAATATAACTAGTTGCTTTGTAGGTGCGTGAAAACATGCTTGCCGGCCGCTGTGGCCAAGCGGTTCTAGGCGCTTCAGTCCGGAACCACGATGCTGCTACGGTCGCAGGTTCGAATCCGGCCACGGGCATGGATGTGTGTGATGTCCTTAGCTTAGTTAGGTTTAAGTAGTTCTAAGTTCTAGGGGACTGATGACCTCAGATGTTAAGTCCCATAGTGTTTGGAGCCATTTTTGAAACCATGCTTCATTTACGGAGTTGTGAAAAGTCTCTCGTGATAAGTGCGCTTGCTTACTTTGAGGTAGAAGAAGACCTAGGCACGAGCAGTTCCGTATCAAAGCCAGTAAAGAGAACGTCTGTTCAAATGGTTCAAATAGCTCTGAGCACTATGGGACTTGACTTCTGTGGTCATCAGTCCCCTAGAACTTAGAACTACTTAAACCTAACTAACCTAAGGACATCACACACATCCATGCTCAAGGCAGGATTCGAACCTGCGACCGTAGCAGTCGCGCGGTTCCGGACTGAAGCGTCTAGAACCGCTTGGCCACAACGGCTGGCGAACGTCTGGATGTCTCGGTCTTAGTAAAAGTACAGTGAAGCGATTTTCGATAGAACACAGATAAATTTAGTGTCTTCTATAGCCAGAAAAGAGTTCTGTCAGGTGATAGAAGTTTGCTTTGGACGAGTTTACACAGGGAGTCAGCAGAAGGAAAATACATGATTTCTATGTGGAAAAATAGTTTCCAACAGTAGCAGCCGTACTGGAAAAGTTGAAGACTGAAGTGGAAGACTTCACTGATACGAGTGAAACAAACCTTTGGCGAGCTGTTCGGAAATTGGGCCTGAGTGGTAAAAAGTTCAACAAAACATTCTGTGCTGTTGGGAAATAACGAAGTAGCAGAGAAAAGAGAAGAGTTCTTGCTGAAAATAAGTCACCTGCGGAACACTGGAGGGACCTTTTATTACACTGGCGAGAGTTGGTGTGCTGCACATCATTCTAGACAGTTTGGATGACAGGAGAAAATATGCCTTATGCATCAGAAAACGTATACGATTATGCAGTGAACACATGGTGTGTCGTGAGGCGATCACTCTGTTTTTAAAATAATTGAAAGGTCACGATCGCTTCAATATCGTTTACTAGATAAGCGGTTTCAGCACTCTGAAGGCGCCATCATCGGATCTGAAACGTGGATTAACATTTATAAAACCTTATGAACATCATGGCACATGAGGCAGACCATCTGATAAAAATCATTGTCACAACCAATAAAAAATAATACAAAACTGCTCTCATGGTCGTTCTTTATACTTTGTATTTTTATATTTTATGGAAAGAACGACCATGAGAGCAGTTCTGTATTATTTTTTATTGGTTGTGACAATGATTTTTATCAGATGGTCTGCCTCATGTGCCATGATGTCCATATGGTTTTATAAATGTTAATCCATGTTTCAGATCCGATGATGGCACCTTCAAAGTGCTGAAACCGCTCATCTAGTACACGATATTGAAGCGATCGTGGCCTTTCAATTATTTTAAGTATACGATTACCACAGAAGAAGTGTTCAAGAGCGGATTGGCTGCAAAGGAGGAATTCAGACGCCGTCCAATCCTGGAAAAAGGGCTGTGAGGTGGCACAATGGGAACGGAGATTACTTCGTGCAGATTGCTAGTTTGTGTTTTCTTGGACAAAAAGGAGATGCAGATTCTCATTCTGAGATGAGTGCTAGATACTACGGAGAGTGGTTCGCGACCGTTCTCAAAAAATTATCAAACAAATCTGCTACTGTTTTAGACCAAACTCCATAACACACAGTGATAAATCCAGTGTCGAAATCAACCCATGAAAAGGAGAAAGTATTCTATTACTGAACGGTTGGAAAGAAAAGATGTACAGCTTCCATCTAATGCCACATCATACGAGGAATTTACTGAAGTTGACCTATTGGAACATGCGCGACTGGCCGGCCGCGGTGGTCTAGCGGTTCTAGGCGCTCAGTCCGGAACTGCGCGACTGCTACGGTCGTAGGTTCAAATCCTGCCTCGGGCATGGATGTGTGTGATGTCCTTAGGTTAGTTAGGTTTAAGTAGTTCTAAGTTCTAGGGGACTGATGACCACAGATGTTAAGTCCCATAGTGCTCAGAGCCATTTGAACCATGCGCGACTGCTCTTCGGGTCTCATGAAAAGCTTTTTGAAAGTGCATTCCGCTCAGTGGACAAGGCAATCAAACTTGTGCGGTTGTCTGTGAGGCATTGCGAGTTCAGCGCCGTCGAAATTATTTGGACATTTGCCAGGTACAAGGTAGCGAAAGAGAACAAGAACTGTAAGAGTAACTATACTTCACAGTTGTGTCGCTCCACTCTGGAAAATGTTACCCAGAATGTCTGCGGGAATTCAGTGAGTCACGTACAGAAACTTGAAGACACTTATGCCCGGGGTCCCCACCGTCTTGACATAGCAATAGAACAGCTGCTGATACAAGTAGACCATTGTAGTAGCTGCAGCGACACCTCAGCCAGCAGCGAAAGCGATAAGGTAGGTTTTGTCGGATTCATCACTCTTTCCTGCAAAATTTATTTGACATAATCGATTTCATTTCCTTTGGAACTGTAAAATACACTTCACTGTTCATTTATTAGGAGCTCTTTGTATATTGGCGTTCACTTGTAATTTCCCATGTTTCATTACTTGAAACGACAACTGAAGGCGGTAATACTGTATTGGAATGCGACTGCGAAGTTGCCGTTCTTAACTAGTGAATTGACAATTAGCGCGAATTACAACAGTGGCTGCGCGCAGGTACGACAACTAAGCTTCACCATAGCCTCGCATACTCTGTAGCTACTAAAGTAGTTACTTTACTGACTGAAGAGTAATCATTAGTAATGACATACGATATAACCAACAGAAGTTCAAGCTTTATATCTGTGCTTTCTCCGCTGTGATAGCTACAACAGCGCTTGCGTTCGAAATTACAGCGATGAAACAACTAATCAGAAAATAACTACAATCCGCCTGCAAACTGGGAAAGGTTGTATCTTTAAACTGTGGGAAGACAATTTTTCTCTTACGGTCTGACTTCTGTGCCTCTTGAAAGTCGACACGCGCCAAAAAATTCTCGAAACAGCACGCTTTCTCTTAAATACAGCACCGTATGTCGCTCCCATTTCAACTAAAACGTGATATTCATACAATAAATAAAAGCATACGTTTCCACGATTCCGGCAAGGCACAATACATCGACGTTCCTCATGCGATGTAACCGAATACGAGCTCAGTCAGGAGTTAGTCATTATGAAACGGATAGTTGAACGAGAACTGGACCAGAAAAACAAATTAATAAGATTCTTGATACCTACTGCGAGAATTTTCTGGAAGCGTCGATAGATGCTGACAAATGACTGGAGTGTATGAAACTTCCTCACAGATTAAAACTGTATGCCTGACCGAGATTCGAACTCCGGATCTTTACCTTTCGCAGGCAAGTGCCCTACCAACTGAGCACGACTCAAGATTCGTCCTCACAGCTTCACTTCGGCCAGTATCTCATCTCCTACCTTCCAAACTTCGCATAAGCCGTATCTCCGCAATATCCTTTTTTCCAGGGGTGCTAGTCTTGCAAGGTTCCCAAAAGATCTTCTGTGAAGTTTGGAAGGTAGGAGATGAGGTACTGGCGGAAGTGAAGCTGTGATGAGGAGTCGTGAGTCCTGCTTTGGGAGCTCTGTTAGTAGAGCACTTGCCCGCGAAAGGCAAAGGTCTTGAGTTCGAGTCTTGGTCTGGCACACAGTTTTAATCTGTCAAGAAGTTTCATATCAGCGCACACTCGGTTGCAGAGTGAAAATTCATTCTGGAGCTGGTGTGAAGCTGATACTAGACTTGTATAGAATAATCTGCTCGTCTTATAGCAAATATAGTAGGTTACGACCCGCTGTAGTGAGGGTCACACACCAAGAAAGAATGATTTCTCGTCCTGTAGCGAATTTTGAGAACAAAATGTATCTGTTAGAGCCACTGAATGTTTATCCATCTGACACATGTACGAATACCCTACGATTTGGGCCACACACTGTGAGGGGCTCCGCAGTTGCAACGGCCAGTTTTGGTGCAAATGGCTCTCAGCACTATGGGACTTAACATCTGTGGTCATCAGTCCCCTAGAACTTAGAGCTACTTAAACCTAACTAACCTAAGGACATCACACACATCCATGCCCAGACTGTAGCTCCTAGAACCGCTCGGCCACCCGGTGCCGGCACGGCCAGTTTTCTTAGGTG
This sequence comes from Schistocerca piceifrons, assembly GCF_021461385.2. Taxonomy (NCBI): domain Eukaryota; kingdom Metazoa; phylum Arthropoda; class Insecta; order Orthoptera; family Acrididae; genus Schistocerca; species Schistocerca piceifrons. Next base: position 896,634,397 of record NC_060139.1, read on the forward strand.
GTGTGATTGACCACTCACAGTTTTGAACTGGAAGTAATAATACCGTTTAGCATTGACTACGTATGACTGTACAATAACGGAAATACATATTTGATCAAAAGTACATCTGTTAGTTGTCATTAATATGGGGGTGTCCACATTTTTACGTCAACTTGAACTCTTGTGGGGACAGTTTTGGTGGGGTGTCTGAATGCCTGTGAAGGAATGGCAGTTTATTGTTCCTCAAGAATCGAAACCAGAGAAAGGAGTGATGCTAGACGCAGGAGTCTGGAGCGAAGTCGACACTCTGCCTCATCTTAAGTGTTCCATTGGGTTCAGGTCGCAGCTCAGTGCAAGCAGTGCACTCCAGGAACGTTACCGTCCACAAACCATTGTTTCACAGATACTGCTTTACAACAGGGCGCGTTGTCATGCTGACAATCGTCTCCAAACTTCCTCTACTGTAAGCAGTACACAGTGCTGAGAAATTGTGTGTGTGTGTGTGTGTGTGTGTGTGTGTGTGTGTGGTGTGCGAGAGCGCTCTCTATGGATCTGAACTGGCGTCCATTGCCTTAATTACGGTTTCGTTTTTGGCGTGAAGTGCTGGGACCAATGTGTCACCTAAGCCTCACAAATTGATGCACAGTCAGTGGATATCTTTTGAAAACGTTGACACATTGCCGATAAACTCGTCTTTGCATCAGCATCCAACATATCCAGCACCTATTTTGAAGAAACTTTTCTCATAATTAATCCTCACAATAGAATTTACAGTAGCCCTTCTTCTAATAAGTTTGTAACCTCCCCCTTAGTAATCGACCTGTCCTGCTTCCGATTTAAAATATGACCGTGGGTCGCGTGTATACCTAATGGAATTTTTCTAATTGGATGAGGCCATCTTTCCCGAAGAAGTAATACCGATAAGTAGGGCGAAAGTGTACAACCGATCTTTCTGATAGAAAAGTCTACTAAAAATAAAAAAGTAATTAAACTGAACAGGGCTACAATTTGGAAAAATGTAAGTTACTTTGTGCATTCACTCACGAACAACACTGGACAGAAAATGGGTACCACTGATCATGAATCCAAAAGTTAAACTAATGAACGAAAAGGAAATAATTACGGTCGCCAGCCCACTAGGGTGATTTACATCCAAAATCCTGTACAAGATGATGGGAAAGAAAAACATTTATTATTAAACACTGACGTGGCAACTAAAGGTTGTCACGTTTTTTGACACTAATTTTAATTGAGAATGTAATGATAAAGAAACCTGAGAAGACACTTTTACGTTAAGTTTGTCATTAAATTTTGAAAAAGGCAATCGAGTAGTGATTTGAAAATATCCACTTAAACTCTATGTGAGTATTCAACTTTGTTACGTGAACAATGACTTTCAGAGACCTCAACATAACGTCATCAAATAAATTTAGAGAAAGGCAAGCACTTTTTACTTTGCAGTTACTTAATTTTCAAATTGGATTTCATATTATTGTCTCAACAACTGAACCATTTTTAACTGACTTGAACAGAATTAAATACTAGAATACGTACCAAACCAAACAGCCATGTGCTCCAGGCTACATGTAAAATAAATAAAATTTCCGCACTCTTAATTTGTGCATTTTCTTTAGATATGGAAATTTTCCAGTGATAGATTCTCAAACTTCGGTTAGCATATAAGGAAAAAAGGGAACAAGGACCCTGCTTGGTAACAATGTCTGCGGGCAATGAGGACACAATCGCCCTGAATTTAACTGATTATTATTTAAATAAAGTTCATTAATCAAATCACGTTCAGTTGTGCTGCTGGGTTAGCCGTTAATACTTTCTACCAATGAACAGTCTTGCTTAAGTGCTGTGCGTGCGACGAAACTCGTAGCCGACGACGAATTTGTGTTTCTGGAACTGCTGCTGTTGTTGAAAACGGTAGCATCTTGCAGGGCCACGGCTAATTACAGGAACGGGCAATCGTAATTAATTGAGCCTCTTCTGCCCGTCCACTATCCTTCCTCCGGCTACTAGTCCCCTGGCCGGCGTGCGTACATGATGCCGCAGAAATAGTACTCTCTACTGCGAGAGCATTAACACCACACTTCCGCACACTAAAAGCGCTGGAACCCGTCTCCCGCTCTCTCCGCGCGTTCTGCGCAACAACCCCCTACCCAAAGATTTTACAACGCACAAGCACTGCTATTATCGTTGCTAGTGGAGGCAAATAACAATTCCTTTGGCTTTTTCCCAGAGCTTATAAGTTTCACGGTAAAACACAGATAAATACAATAAAACGTCATCAGACTTCTACCTAAATGTACACATACAGTGAAGCAACATCCTTTCTAATTAAAAGAAAGCATTTAAATTACAAATATTTACTTACAATTAAATATATATATATATATCGGTAGCAGGTGCCATGCATCCTGCATTTTCGGTGTTACAAGTTGTAGCGTCAGATATCTCATACACACCGCGCAAGATGTCGTATCACTTTTTCTAAGGCCGTAATTGACTCCCTTTGCGAACAGAAGTTTGGAATGTGGTTCAAATGTGCCTGCAAACTTCCTCTGTAATTGTGCAAGAGCGTGACACCCTGCGACGCTTCATGCAGCAAGGTGTCGACATACGTGAGAAAAAAGGCCGCAGCTCAGAGGCACATTTGAGGTTATAGGGGAGGGGGAGAAGGTTCGTGATGTCGCACTGGCAACAAATTTCACCACAATTCAAGCCCAAAACCATCGTGGATGTGTCACACGAGGGAATGGTCGTCACACACCCTCTTTCCCACGTTTCATCCCTTCTTTCTATGCCTTTGCGGTGGAGGCCAGAAACGCAACACCCAATGTTGAACTTTCATACACCACCGCTTAGAATCGACGCGTAAAGCCCTCAGGTGGTGGCGTAAATAGCGTAAATGAGACGACCCACATTTCGCGGTCGGAGACGACAGTTTGCAATACGATGAGCAGAACAAGGTTCTTGTCAACGTTAGACTCTGCTGACCCTTTCTCCTCCCCACTTCCACTCGCCTAGATGCTTCAACCCTACTCTGAGGACATCATAGGACTGCAAACCCATTGAACGTGATTTGACCTCTTTGGAGTGCAGGGCTGGTACACAGGGTGGAACCACTAGTTACTGCTTGAAACCATTCGACGAAACTTGAAGGTGAACACAAGCAACGAAAGGGACTTACGCTTTTTCAGCAGTCCTCTGAAACACAAATGGACGTAGTATTGCAATGTGCGTGAGTAAAACAGCAAAGCGTTTCTCTAAGACCTCAGGTCGGCAACACCATCGGTGCCAGCCACACGCCCAGTTCGTTAAAAATGTACATGTTTGAGACTTTGACACCTATACTTTTGAGTGATGCCTCGTGGTTGCTCTAGCGCCTGAAAGCAGGCAGCGGCAGCCCCTTCGACACCCCTTCTAAAATAGTTCATTCTAAAAAAAAAAAAATGTACTCACGCAGCCCGGCAGCCTGGCAGCCCGGGATAAGTTTCTGCATGGGTATTATTCCGACACAGTACCATTCTTATACTCCTCACACAGCACTGGTTCTCTCTTCAAAAATGTGCCAGTGAAAGTATTTCTGCATATTCGTGGCGTTCTTCTGCTACTCACATAAACATGCTTGTCCAGATATCTTCAGCGAAATATTTAATTTCGATCTCCACCAGGAAGAACATTGGCAGAGGACGCTTATTGACGAAAGTACGATCAACTAAGATAGTCAAACAAAATTTGTGGCTATATTGAGAATTTTCTAGCAGGAAGGACGCAGCATGTTGTTTCGAATTGAGTCATCGAATGATGTAGAAGTAACTACAGGCTTTCCCCAGGGAAATGTTTTTGTATCCTTGCTGTTCAATTTGTACAGTAATAATCTGTGAGACATTACAAATGTAACCTTAGACATTCCATAGATATCGCAGCTACCTATAATGAACTGTTATCTGAAAAATCTACACATGTATTTAGTCAAACGTTAATAATTATTTTATCCATTTTGCTTAGGAAACAACACAGCTGTTTCGGTAAATTACATTGTAGGAAATATTGCTACCAGTCACAAGTATTTAAATAATTTTACTGTATCATAAATAGTTTTATAAATCATGTTGGATTGTAAAAGAAAATAAAACCTCTGATTTATAATATGTAAACGTGGGCTTTTGATGAAGACACAAATGTAGAACTTCCGAAGAAGTCAACGCTACCACCTAACTATGGGCTCAGGGTGAAACTATTAATGGTACAGTACATTTATTTCAAAAAAACTTATGGCTGGGTGCAGTATTACCTACAGTGTAATTTAATAAATCCTGATAAGATTTGAAAATGATGAAAAAATTGGCAACTCGTTTTAAATGTTCAGAAACGCTAAATTGTCTGCCTCATAAAACGAAGAAGAGGGAAAAAGTATCGTTTGACTGCAACATCAGTCACAATTGAAATAAGTCAAACACAAATATCAGTGTGTGACAATTTGTAGGTATGTAAAGTGATACGACCACGCAGTCTCATTCGTAGGTGAACTACGTAGTAGACTTCGGATCATGTATAGGACAATGAGAAAATATGCCTTCATAGGAGCTTGCTTACAAAACACTCGCACAATCCATCTTAGAATATTACTCAAGTGTGTGAGACTCATATTTCATATTAATATCAGTGGATATTGAATGTGTGCAGAGAAGGTCAGTACCTGAGGAGAGGATCACGCAGATGCTGCAAAACCTGAACTGGCAGTCGTTTGAAGGTAGGCACTATCCCTTGAAAGCACACATAAAAATCTAAGAACTACCCATAAGTGAGGTATCTAGGAATGTCCTACATACCTCTATGTATCGCTCACACGTGGACTGCCAATACAATATTAGGCCAATAACAGAATTCAAGAGGCAATTCATCATTCTTCCCGTTCTTCACAGGCGAATGGAACAGGAAGAAGCCCTAAACGTAGTGGTAAGTACCCTCTTCTATTCTCTTCAATGGTTTGCAAAGTACATATGTCAACGAAGACAAGAAGCTTCCTGTTTGACGATTATAGCAGAAGTAGTGGTCGTCCGCCTTCTTCTGGCAACAAATTTCGCTACGCAAAAGTACGTCGCGTGGTGCACTTTATCACGCATACCGGAAACTAGCACAGCGGTTCCGGGCTACGGCGGAGCACATCTACACTACTGGCCATTAAAATTTCCACATCATGAAGATGACGTACTGCAGACGCGAAATTTAACCGACAGGAAGAAGATGCTGTGATATGCAAATGATTAGCTTTTCAGAGCATTCACACAAGGTTGGCGCCGGTGGTGACACCTACAGCGTACTGACATGAAAAGTTTCCAACCGGTTTCTCATACACAAACAGCAGTTGACCGGCGTTGCCTGGTGAAACGTTTTGTGATGCCTCGTGTAAGGAGGAGAAATGCGTACCATCACCTTTCCGACTTTGATAAAGGTCGGATTGTAGCCTATCGCGATTGCGGTTTATCGAATCGCGACATTGCTGCTCGCGTTGGTCGAGATCCAATGACTATTAGCATAATATGGAATCGGTGGATTCAGGAGGGTAATACGGAACGCCGAGCTGGATCCCAGCGGCCTCGTATCAATAGCAGTCGAGATGACAGGCATCTTATACGCATGGCTGTAACGGATCATGCAGCCACGTCTCAATCCCTCAGACAACAGGTGGGACGTTGGCAAGACAACAACCATTTGCACGAACATTTCGACGACGTTTGCAGCAGCATGGACTATCAGCTCGGAGACCATGGCTGTGGTTACCCTTGACGCTGCATCACAGACAGGAGCGCCTGCGATGGTGTACTCAGTGACGAACCTGGGTGCACGAATGGCAAAACGTCATTTTTTTCGGATGAATCCAGGTTCTGTTTACAGCATCATGATGGTCGCATCCGTGTTTGGCGACATCGCGGTGAACACACATTGGAAACGCGTATTCGTCATCGCCAGACTGGCGTATAACCCGGCGTGATGGTATGGGGTGCCATTGGTTACACGTCTCGGTCACCTCTTGATCGCACTGACGGCACTTTGAACAGTGGACGTTACATTTGAGACGTGTTACGACCCGTGGCTCTACCCTTCATTCGATCACTGCGAAACCCTACCTTTCAGCAGGATAATGGACGACCGCATGTTGCAGATCCTGTACGGGCCTTTCTGGATACAGAAAATGTTCGACTGCTGCCTTGTCCAGCACGTTCTCCAGATCTCTCACCAATTGAAAACGTCTGGTCAATGGTGGCCGAGCAACTGGCTCGTCACAATACGCCAGTGGTATCGTGTTGAAGCTGTATGGGCAGCTGTACCTGTACACGCCATCCAAGCTCTATTTGACTCAATGGCCAGGCGCATCAAGGCCGTTATTACGGCCAGAGGTGGTTGTTCTGGGTACTGATTTCTCAGGATCTAAGCATCCAAATTGCGTGAAAATGTAATCACATGTCAGTTCTAGTATAATATATTTGTTCAATGAATACCCGTTTATCATCTGCATTTCTTCTGGCCAGTAGTGTATTATAGAAGTTCGCTGTTAAGACACCGCCAATCATGGTCAGTGGAACCAGACAGGCAGAGACACACCAGCTGACATGAAACGTATGTTCTCATCAGCGCATAATCGCACTTCTTTCAGTATTCTAAGCAACAATTTGTAATATCTACATAAGAGTATGTTCCTTACTACACAGGGTTTGGACAAATATATGGAAACACCGCGAGAAATACGTGCTTGCACATAAATGCTAGATGCTAGCCAAATATGTAGGTTCTTCAGAATATTGTTCTGTGTAGTTGTCCGTTCATTATCTCGGAGCTAAGTAAATTCCAACGGGGACCAATTGGTGGTGCTCGCATGGTGGATGCGGCCGTTACCAAAATAGCTGAAGTGTCCGGTGTTTCAAGAGTCACCGTATCGAAAATGTACACAGCATATAGGGTAATAGGAAAAAATTATCTGCTTAGTCACAACGAGGACGCAAGTGTGTGTTGAGCGATCGTGACGAAGGTCGTGGAAGAAGCTTGTGACGAAAAATAAGAGAACAGCAGCTGCAGATGACAGTGCAGAGCTGAATGTTGCCCACGCCCACACAGCCAGGAAAAAAAAATCAACACGAAGGAAGCTTCATGAGCAAGGAGATGCAGAGGGATCTGGAATTCCGAAACTACTCATCAGCGATGCAAATGCCATGCCGTAGCGAAAACAATGTGGACTATGAAGCAATGGAAGAACGTCATTTTGCCGAAGGAGTCTTGTTCCATACGGTTCTCGACTTCTGGCCGAGTTTGTGTTCCATGAATGAAACATGGCGGGAGTACGGTAATGATTTGGGCAGCCATATCGAGTTTTTCCATGGGCCTCATCGACACCCTCTAAGACTGCAGCACTGCCAAGGATTATATGACCGTTTTGGCTGATCAGGCCCTTTTCCCCTGCACTATGTTTGCGCCCCAATCATGGTGCTCTGTTCAAAGGTGACAGTACCCATGTTCCACACAGCTTGTATCACCAGGACTGACTTTGTGAGTACGAGGATGAACTGTCGCGTGTCTCCTGGCCACCTTAATCTCCAGATCTCAATATTATTGGATCTTTATGGCCTACTGAGGAGAGAAAGGTACGTGATCGTTATTCGCCTCCATCTTCGTAGCTGAACGTGACTATTTCACACGAAGAGTGGTATATGATTCCCCTGAAAACCACTTTATCCATTCCGAGACCGCTGGAAGCTGTTTCGAATGCCACATTTTTTTCCTACACCGTGTTAGGCATCCTAATGTGTTGCGTTTGTGGTGTTTCCATACTTACGTCCACTCCCTGTACGTCATGATGAAAACAGATACGCTACGAGTGGCAGTTCATCTCCAGTGTCAATATAATCTCTGGTGGCAAAGATTAATGCTACATGTCTGATTGCTTCCCTGACGAAGACGGTTGTGGCTGTTTTAGAAACGTCGGATTTTCGTAGTGAATAAATGTGATAAGTTCAGCGAGAACACTGAGTTCGGCGACTGGAGGGACTGCGCAAGAAGAAAACACAACAACTGTGTACGCTTACTTTCCTGCTACGCTGCCGGGACACCGCGACAGTGCCGAAGTTTCTGAAGGCGAGGAGAATGTTTCGCTCGGCGAAAGCGAACCGTATTTACAACCGCATGGAACTAGCGATGCTACGAGAACGAATTCACCAGACGCGGCGAGAACTATCGGAAACTAGCAGTAAGTTGTTATATCTCCATTTATATATCAGTAACATAATGCAGTGTTAGGACTGGAATAAGGTGGACTGTCTAACGTTCAGGACCATGGAGCTCAGCACAAAAATGGCAACTAATAGGCAGGTGAGGAAATTCGATGGCCTACAGAAAGGTAGAAGTGAAACATCAGTCGCTGGCAACTCTCGAACTGGGATTAACATGTCTGGGAGAGGCAACTTTGCAGTCACGCCACTAAAGATTCCTACGGAGGACATTACAGCGAATGTGGAGGCAGGAATCCGTTTGTTATCATCGCATCCCGCTGATGAAATCAGGACTGAAACAGCCAGAATATTACGCCAAGCGAAACCACCTACCAGCAATTTGTCTCAAGCGGAAAGGAGGGCACTGAGGGAGATCAATGCGGATAAGAGCATTATTGTACTTGCAGCTGATAAAGGAAATGCTACGGTTTTGCTGAACAGCGAAGATTACCACAAGAAGATTAGTGACCTTTTGGATCCCACTACATATAAAAAGCTTCAGAGGATCCTACAACCAAAATTTTGAGAAATACGAATCAACTGATAAAACAATCTTCTCTTTCTTCGGATGATAAAAAACAACTCTGCAAAACGGAACCTTATCCATCCAGACTATATGGACTCTCAAAGGTACTTAAACCACAGGTGCCGTTGAGACCGATCGTGAGTGCCATAGGATCTCCAACACAAGAGGTGGCCAGATATCTCGCCTGCTTGCTGCAACCATACATTGGCGGAACGGACAGTTACATTAAAAACTCGGCGCATTTTATTGAAAAACTGAGGGAGATTAACGTCAGCTCAAGTGGTATTTTTGTGAGCTTCGATGTAGTGTCATTGTTTATCATGGTGCCTGTAAACGAAGCTATTTCATATATAGCAGATATTTTTCCGACTGACATAGTGGCTTAATTTAAACACTGCCTGACAACAACTTATTTCCAGTACAACAACGAGTTTCACGAACAAATCGACGGGGTGGCGATGGGAAGCCCTCTCAGCCCAATTTAATGAGACAAGCGTTCTAACACGAACATCCCATTATCATGCGCGCATGTATAGAGAAGCAATAGAGATTCACAAACACCATAACAATTTTAATAGAAAAGAGGAAGTTTTAAAGTTAGACAAAATATGGATGTCGACGTTGCACCAGCAGAATGACAATCGATTGCTCTTAATCGAGAACGATGACGCCTTCCAAAGATAGGCATACCGTCGGCATCACGTGACGACTGGTGGTGCCCTCTATGCGCTCTATAAATGTGAGAGTACCTGGAACCTCAGTGGCAGTAGCCAGACGAACTCAGATGTCTCCCGCAGATGGAGACGAAACGGTAGGTGGAAATTTTATACATCGACTACGGCCTCTCAGCCCGGAGGTTTCAACTGAAGACAACACCGGCCGTGAAAGCCTACATTGTATGAATCAGCGAGAACAGTTCATACGACGAATCTGTCGCGTAATACTTCGCAGTTATTTCTGCAATGCGTGTAAAACTTTCATTGGGGGACTCACTTAGGCAGACGTCCACATTCAACCTATTTTTCAGTATTAGTGTGTGGTTCTCTCAATTTACCCAGAGGTGTGCACATTCCGCTTGCAAACTGCCGTACTTACTTGTTGGCCAGGCAGACAATCTGTCGCACGTTATCAGCAGGCTGCTTTAGTCCCTTCCAAGCCAAGCTATGCCCAACGCAAGCAGGCTTAAGGAATCTTGCTTGCCTGCCTGCCCACCCGTCTCCCCGCTGCGTTACGCTTCCTAGCGATGTATTCTGTATGCTTTCATTGTTGTGTTATGAGGAAGTTTCGGAAATTGATGAAAAGTCTTTTTTTTACCCGAGTATTACAAGACGAGGTTCAATTAAGTATACATATTTTATAGCCAGAAATTGTCGGATTTTATTTGTGTTTGTATCTCCTAAGGTTAATGTCGAGTTTATTCATTTTGATATGAACGGTTCTCTCTCCAACTTCACCCTCTTTCGGCTAGTAGTGGCTATTCTCAATTCGCACCACCCGTAATACATGTTTTCTGTAGTAAGCTGAACTATCTCTGAAAGTCGAGATCCATTGCACCTAAGACCTTGAAGACGTCTATTACACTGCAACGCCTACTGAAGTAAGGTTCTAGAAGTCCAGCTTCTGTACCCTTAGCGTGTTCCAGCCAGTTATGACCCCAGATATAACAATTTTACTTTTTCCAGGACGTGTATTGCGAGTTCACTGAATTCATTCCAAGTGACGAATACAGTTCATTCTATATCCCCCAAACGCATTTTAGCAAAGACGAAATTCGTTTTTCAGATTTAGTTAATCTGAAACGTATATGCTTAAGAAGAAAGCTCTTCTCTCGTATTAAGCTTTCTTCGAACTTCGTTGCATACCACCAGGATATGGTTTTTAGTATATGCTGAGCCGTGGTTTTTCTCCGTTTTCAGTCAATGTTTGCCTAAATTTAGAAAATCTATGTTGTTGTGGTCTCCAGTCCGAAGACTGGATTAATGCAACTTTTATTGGTACTCTATCCTGTGCGACCTTCATCATTTAACCATACAGTAGAACAACATGCTCTCGTGAAGAATTCCGGCTGTACCAGCACAGCAAGGCCGTTCAGGTTGATGTTACAAGGCCAGATCAATCACCCAGGCTGTTGCCTCTGCAGTTACTGAAAAGGCTGCTACTCCACTTCAGGAACCAGGCGTTTGCCTACTCTCACAACAGATACTACTCCGTTGTGGTTGCCACTACGGTACAGCAATATGCATCGCTGAGGTACGCAAGAGGTCCCACCGACGGCAAGATCCATGGTTCATGGGCGCTATTTACTGCTAAATGGCCTCCATACACTAGTCAGCTACTAAGTATTTCTCTTCTTTCAAAACTTTTATGCACGGACGAAACTGTTGGTCAAATTTACAAACATGTCGTAAGAGGCTCTAAGTTCCCGAATGAGTTTTTAGTAACTTTTTACACAATTTACATTGTGAGACATCAACCAATTTGTTTCAAGCTGCCTCATAAACACAAAATTCTTCCCCTGCTGGATTGGGGCTCTGTTTCGTAACTTCTCCTCAACCTCCTTTAAGTTTGTTATGTTTATTTTGCTGCTCCCACCGCTAAGATAGCTGAGGTGCAGTAAAACTACCTACACAGGCATATACCTGACTATTTTGTAGTCACGTCGGATTGATAGTGCAACCCATTGTTAGGTTCAGCAGGCGGATCCCGTGAAACTCGCCAGTCTTGCCGACGCCCAAGTTGGCGTGCTTGAACCACTGTGCTGAAGTACACACGTACTTTTGTGTCCCGTTGCGGCAGGCTAAGCTGCTTTAACAGCTGTGGCAGAGATAGGGGCAGACATGATGGAAGGAGAATTTGTACACCTTTGACCTTAGCACATTAATCTAGCTTGCCCGCCCGGTTAGCCGCGCGGTCTAACGCACGGCTTTCCGGATTGGGAAGGGCGCCTTGTCTCCGGCACGAATCCGCCCGGCGGACGTGTATCGAGGTCCGGTGAGCCGGCCAGTCTGTGGATGGTTTTTAGGCGGTTTTCTATCTGCCTCGGTGAATGCGGGACGGTTCCCTTTATTCCGCCTTAGCTTCACTATGTTGGCGATTGCTGCGCAAACAAGTTCTACACGTACGCGTACACCACCACTACTCTACCACGCAAACATAGTGGTTACACTCGTCTGACGTGAGACGTGCCCTGAGGGGGAGGGGGGGAGGAGGGGTCCACCGGGGGGCCAAACCGCACAATAACCCTGAAAGTGTGGTTCGGTGTGGGTGACAGAGAGGTGAAGTGGAGTGCGGTAGTCGTCGTGGGGTTGTGGACCACTGTGGCAGCGGTGGGGACGGACAGTACAATCTCTATCTTTTCCTCTTTCGCTACGGCTGAATTTGGCAAAAAAAAATCCTCTTTCTCCTTGCTATTGTTTTCGTCTGTTGTAGTCTGTCTTCCATGTTTTCCGTTGGTTTCTAGGCTCCTTCTTCTTAATCTGCTAAGTTACCTGCGTGACATGCACCTTGGAATGTGGTCGAGGGAACAGGATATCACTTACGTAATTTGTCTCTTATTAACTCTACATTGTAGTAACGAAATCTGGTTCAAGTGGCTCTAAGCACTATGGGACTTAACATCTGAGGTCACAGTCCCCTAGAACTTAGAACTACTTAAACCTAACTAACCTAAGGACATCACACACAACCATGCCCGGGACAGGTTTCGAACCTGCGACCGTAGCAGCCGCGTGGTTCCGGACTGAAGCGCCTAGAACTGCTCGACCACAGCGGCAGGCAAAATCTTCTTCAGTTTAGGCTATCCCAAACAATAAGATACACTATCGTCCTGTATCATTTTTTCGTTGATTCTGCCTTGACATAAATCGTTTATGCTCCACCACTCTACGCTACTATTGTTACTTCCTACCGGTCTGAACTATTCGCAAACTTGTAAAAAATGTGAGATCTTCAACAACATGCCTTTGTTGAGAAGCTGCGAGTGTACTTATTTCGTCTCATCTAGATTCGATTGAATGTAAAAACTGTGTTTTCGTCATGGGAAAAAGAATCTCTTACGCTGGTACGATGTCCAACTAAAAGAGTTTGAAAAAAATGGAGAATTCCGTCCGCAGTCAACTAATTAAAAAGCCATGAAGCCACTATTGCTGTCTGTCATTTTCACAAATTGTCTGCCCGTTGTCACATTCAGTTTATCGAATGGACAGTATAAATTTTATCGTGTGATGTTTCTTCACAATTTTCACTACTTCACAAAAGCACCAGCCTTTGTGCCTCAGCTGTTTCTTTCAGAACCGCATGCCTCTCTGTTCTGTGTCAGAATGTCGCCTTTTACTGAATTCTGTAGCTTGCTAATGGTATCGTAACCGCCGATTCCAGAAACGGCGAAAAGTAAATGGCATCGAATTATATTTATAGCACATAAATGTACGAGAAAATCTTTACATACAGTGGTAGAAGCCACATCCTCTTATCATAACACAGTACAGCACCCTTAAGGTTCATGGTCTGACAAAGTACAACACAACATGCACTGACGGAAAAAAATCGCAACACCAAAAGAATAATTAATATAGAGTAACGAAATTTCGGAAATAAATTCGTCTAGATAACGTATTTAAGTGATCAACACTGCAAGATCACATGGTAATGTAAGCGCGAGATAAGCCATTGAAAATATAAAGTGCTGGTACATTAACAACCGGTGTAGCCGCCAGAATGTTGAATGTAACTATGAAAACTTACGTGCATTGTGTTGTACAGATGTCAGTTTCTGGCCTGGAGTTTTATTTTGGTTACACTCAGTCGGTCAATACAGTGACGGTTAAAGCTGGTTTCGGATGACGCTGGAGTTGTCATTCAATGATATCCCACATATGCGCGACTGGAGACAGATCTGGTGATCGAGCGGGCTGAGGCCACATATCGACATCCTGTACTGTCCGGTGGGTTACAACAGCGCTAGGTGGACGAGCGTTTTCCTGTTGGAGAACACCCTCTGGAATGCTGTTCATGAATACCAGCACAACAGCTCGAATTAGAAGAGTGACGCACAAATTTGCAGTCAGGGTGCGTTGAATAGCCACGAGAGTGCTCCTGCTATCATACGAAATCACACCCCAGACCTTAAGTCCAGGTCTAGGTCCAGTGTGTCCAGCACGCAGGCAGGTCCTCAACTGGCGTTCTTGTAACCAACACACGGCCATCACTGGCACCGAGGCAGAACCAGTTCTCATCTGAAAACGCAAGAGACCTCCACCCTGTCCTCTACTGAGCTCTCGCTTGACTCTATTAAAGTCGCAGATGACTGTGGTTGGGGTCAGAGGGATTCACGCTACTGGGCGTCTGGCTCGGAGCTGTCCTTCAAGTAACAGAGTTCATCTTCATCTACATCTACATATCTACATCTACGTGATTACTGTGTTACTGTCCTCCCCGATAGCTGAATGGTCAGCGTGACGGACTGCCGTCCTAAGGGGCCCGGGTGCGATTCCCGGCTGGGTCGAGGATTGTCTCCACTCAGGGACTGGGTGTTGTGTTGTCTTCATCATCAATTCATCACCATCCGGCGCGCAGGTCGCCCAACATGGCGTCTACTCTAGTAAGACCTGCACCTCGGTGGCCGGACCTGCCCCTTAAGAGGCCTCCCAGCCAATGACGCCAAACGCTCATTTCCAATACTGTGCTACTCACAATAACGTGCCTGGCAGAGGGTTCAATGGTCCACCTTCAAGCTGTCTCTCTACCGTCCACTCTCGAACGTCGCGTGGGAAAAATAAGCACTTAAATTTTTCTGTGCGAGCCCTCATTTCTCTTATTTTATCTTGATGATCATTTCTCCGTATGTAGGTGGGTGCCAACAGAATGTTTTCGCAATCAGAGGAGGAAACTGGTGATTGAAATTTCGTGAGAAGATCCCGTCGCAATGTTTTAATGATTGCCACTCCAATTCACTGTCTCCCCTATTTCGCGGTAATACAAAACGAGCCGTACTTCTTTGAGTTTTTTCGATATCATCCGTCAGTCCCATCTGATGCGGATCTCACATAGCACAGCAGTACTCCAGGATAGGCCGAACAAGCGTAGTGTAAGCAGTATCTTTAGTAGACCTGTTGCACTTTTTAAGTGTTCTGTCATTGAACGCTGCCTTTGGTTTGCTCTACCCACAACATTATCTACGAAATCGTTCTAACGTAGGTTACTTGTAATTGTAATCTCTAAGTATTTAGTTGAATTTACAGCCATATTTGTGTGACTTATCGCGTAATCGAAATTTAACGGGTTTCTTTTAGTACTCATGTGAATAACTTTACATTTTTCTTTATTCAGGTTCAATTGCCACTTTCCGCACCATACAGATACCTAATCTAAATCATTTTGCAATTCATCTTGGTTATCTGATGACTTTACAAGACGGTAAATGGCAGCATCATCTGCAAACAATCTAAGACAGCTACTGAGATTGTCTCCTATGTCGTTAATATAGATTAGGAACAATAGAGGGTCTGTAACACTTCCTTGGGGAACGTCGTATATTATTCTGTTTTACTCGATGTCTTTCCGTCTATTACTACGAACTGTGACCCTTCTGACAGGAAATCACGAATCCAGTCGCACAACTGAGGCCGTATTCCATAGGCACGCAGTTTGGTTAGAAGATAGTACTCATTACTTCATGAGTGTAAATAGACAGTTGTGTTTTACAAGAACGATATTTTCTGAATCCGTACTGACTATGTGTCAATAAATCGTTTTCTTCGTCTACATCCACATCTACGTGATTTCTCTGCTATCCACAATAAAGTGCCTGGCAGAGGGTTCAATGAACCACCTTCAAGCTGTCTCTCTACCGTTCCACTCTCGAACGGCACGCGGAAAAACGAGCATTTAAATTTTTCCGTGCGAGTCCTTATTTCTCTTATGTTATCGTGATGATCATTTCTCCCTATGTACGTGGGTGCTAACAGAATGTCTTCGCAATCATAGGAGAAGACTGGTGATTGAAAATTAATGAGAAGATTCCGTCGCAACGAAAAACGCCTTTGTTTAAATGATTGCCACTCCAATTCACGTATCATGTCTGTGACACTATCTCCCCTATTTCGATATAATACAAAACGAGCTGCCCTTCATTGTACTTTTGCGATGTCATCCGTCAATACCACCTGATGCGCATCCCACATAGCACAGAAATACTCCAGAATAGGGCGGACAAGCGTAGTGTAAGCAGTCTCTTTAGTAGACCTGTTGCACTAAGTGTTCTGTCAATGAATCGCTGTCTTTGGTTTGCTCTCCCCACAATATTATCTATGTGATCGTTCCAATTTAGGTTATTTGCAGTTGTAATCCCTAAGTATTTAGTTGAATTTACAGCCTTCAGATTTGTGTGACTTATCGCGTAATCGAAATTTAGCTGATTTCTTTTAATACTCATGTGAATAACTTCACACTTTTCCTTATTCAGGGTCAACTGCCACTTTTCGTACCAGACAGATATCTTATCTAAATCATTTTGCAAGTCTTTTGATCACCCTATGACTGTGCTGTAAGACCTACAAGGAAAATAATATATAACACTTGTTCAGTGGAACTAACCTGAGAAAGTGGGAACTAACATTCGCATCATCAAACAGTATTCTTAAGTGAAATGGGCTGACAGGAAAAACGTTCACCTCTTGTCAGCGATTCATGGTAGAACAGAGTATGTGCAGGGATATAAACAAGGAGAAACAAATATAAGACATAACAGTTTTATGAATTACAACCAAGGAGTTGGAGTTGACACACACGACTAGTGTCTGTCCTCATATTCTCTTAAGGGAAGGTGTGTCAAGGGATATAGCAGGATATACTTATATCTCTGCCCATATCAATAAACACTCTAGGGTTAATACCTCATTGCACCTAAAACTTGCACCTCAGATACTGCAGAAATGGGAAGTGCTTTGATGGCGTTTTAGCAGAATGGATTTGTAGTCAGGGGCAGGTATTTTTAGCCAATAAACAGACTGCAATATTACTCAGAAAGAGTATTTTTTGTGCAAACACAAATGGCTAGTGTTGGTACAGGATACCTTCCGCCACGCAGCGTACAGTGGCTTGCAGAGTATGTACGCTGTAAGTAGGTTGTATAGGTTTTTTTTATTGGTAACGCCACGTAGTGCTCTATGAAAATCACTGGCTGTGCTGTGTGCAGTCTGTGGCTGGTTTGCATTTATGTTGGCTTTTGTAGTGTTGGGCAGTTGGATGTGAACACCGCGTAGCGTTGCGCAGTTGGAGGTGAGCCACCAGCAGTGGTGGATGTGGGGAGAGAGATGGCGGAATTTTGAGAGCGGACGATCTGGACGTGTATCCATCAGAAAGAGTAAATTTGTAATATTGGACATCATGGACTGATATATATATATATTATGACTTTTGAACACTATTAGAGTAAATACATTGTTTGTTCTCTATCAAAATCTTTCATTTGCTAACTATGCCTATCAGTAGTTAGTGCCTTCAGTAGTTTCAATCTTTTATTTAGCTGGCAGTAGTGGCGCTCGCTGTATTGCAGTAGTTCGAGTAACGAAGATTTTTGTGAGGTAAGTGATTTGTGAAACGTATGGGTTAATTTAGTCAGGACCATTCTCTTGTAGGGATTATTGAAAATCAGAAAGTTGCGCTAAAAAAATATTGTGTTAAGCACAGTTATGTATAATTTTTCTAAGGGGACGTTTCATAATGCAGGTGTATATGTAGGTTTGATACTTTTCAACACTTATCAAATCAGCCCTATTGTCCCCTCCCCACACACGTAGGTCTGGAGAATCGGTGCTACATGTAACCTTCCACCAGATCATGTACACTTGACAGCAAAAAAGTGGACCACTGCAGAATGCAACCAACATAGCTAGCTGTGTCACGGGTCCTCTACACGCCGAAACCCTGTGGGGTACACTCGTTTGACTATACGCAATGGGTTCTACAACAGACCAACAGAAAACACTGCTCATTATGGCAGTCAGTTCAGACTTAAACTAATAACGTTATACATCAAATATCAGAAGACAAGTTAGTAGAGATGAGACAGTTCCTAACGCTTGTAAGTTAAGCTTCATTAGAATAAGTGACATTTCAGAAGTCTTATGACACCCACAAAATGATGTGATTAGTCTTTGTTCGTGATCTGAATTCCAATCCATTGTTAACCAAACAAAGCTTGGGTTTCTGATCGAGACTCGACTAGGAATAAAGGGGCGTGAAATATCGAAGTTTTCATCAGTATCACTTTACAAGACCGAATGTTCGAAGCTGGAAATAAATGATGATACATGTAGCACTGCACTGGCAACCTCATGAAACTTATTATGTTGCCCCTGGGAAGTGACGACGAAAGGTATGTGATGAAGTGCAATGCCCAAGTGTGGAACGCCATGAAATAAAGTTATGGTGATGGACAGCGAGTAGAGCACAATACCTATATAAATTGTTAACTAAGCATAATCATATGTTAGATGTTAAGTATGTTCACCAGTAGCGTGATACTGGAACATGAAACAATACAAATGATTTTTACCTGGCAGGGATTCGAAGCAGGTACCTTTCGCTATTGTCTTACAGCAGCGAATAGACACGAAAAATTTATTCTTTCTTCACCAGTAGCAAGATGTGCACATGTTCGGCTAGAGGTAACGCAACGAATAGTTCTGTGCAAATATTTTCAAAATATAAAGGTCCCTAAAAATAAGAAATAAAGGTCCTATGACCTTACATGACGACTGGCTCGTGAACTGAAGTAACACTGCTATTGTAAGAAAGCTTACTAGGCACAGAGCTTCTGAAAGCAGCAACTTCCGCCTCTGACAGCCAAAACTAATCCAACGGTGTTCCAGTCAGTAGCAAACGGACATGCTTAATGTTGATTTGGAACCACGCCACAGCCCTGTGTTCTTTACTTGACGTTACTGTAGGTGAAGATGGTATGTTTGTGGCTGTTAAAAACTGGTATCACCCCTACTGTAGGTGAAGATAGTATGTTTGTGGCTGTTAAAAACTGGTATCCCCAGTGAGCATCACTCTGGAAGAATGTCAGAGACTGTTTTCTTCGTTTTCTACCAGACAGTGATAGAAAAATCTTGGAGAAACATGTTTGTGAAAGGGTTCATGGATGCCTGTCCTTGTTAGACCAATTTCAAGGATATCAGCCAGCGGCCACTTGATTCAGACCGGGGTCCACCCAAGTGATCGCGACGGATCAGGCATAGAACCTATGATCTCCAGTGGACTGTCCTGCACATGATTTAGCAAAAAATGGCTCTAAGCGCTACAAGACTTAGCATCAGAGGTCATAAGGCCCCTAGAACTTGGAACTACTTAAACCTAACTAACCTAAGGACATCACACACATCCATGCCCGAGGCAGGATTCGAACCTGCGACCGTAACGGTAGCGCGGTTCTAGACTGAAGCGCCTAGAACCCGCTCGACCACTGCGGCCGGCCATGATTTAGCAAGTATAACATTATGTAACATTGCGTATGATACAGTACTATGTTTCAGCATGCTCCGTGGTAATTTTATTTGGCGTGTTGTTATAAGCTCATTTAACTATGGTCTTACTTTGTTCAAGTTTGTAGTATAGCTCGTGCCATGACAACTTGAATATTTCTCATTTTTGACATGAGGAGCGTCATTTACCCATTACAAAACAGAGTCTAAAACGTTGTAAAGTCTAACGTTTTTGACATTGTGGTTAATAAAAGGTTGAAAGCAGGGCGGCAATTACGGTACAACGTGTCATCGAAAGTGAGATTAGACCCTAGGCAGAATCTCGAACTGGGAAGGATGGGAGAGGAAGTCGTCTGTGCACTTTCAAACGATTGATTCTAGCATTTGCCGTAATTGATTTAAGGAGTGATGGCGATTCGATGTACCGTATGGTAGCTTCATAAGGAGAAAATAGTGGATAAGACATAACAAACATTATCTCAAACAATCGCCTGTATATGTCCACAAAATATATATATTGTTATTGATATACATCTGGTTGTACAAACAAGGTGTTTTGTGTTATGAACTGCTTCACAGGGATGTATCCTTCATAGATGACATTTGTTGCCAACAAAACAGATGCCTTGCAGTTGCAGAATAACAAATGCGACCTGGAACACAGCACCAAGGAGTTTGGTTGTCAACACGCCTACCGCACGTCTTCCAATCTGGCACTCGCATGTGTGTACCTTTCTCGGCCCTTAACGTTCAACCAACAAGAAAGTCAGTTTTTTCTTGTTTTGTTTTGGCGATTGCACTTTATACATGGCTTAACTCAGAATCAGCAAGTCGCTACAGGCATGGGATCAAAAAGCTACCTGGGCATCGTCAGATGGTTTTCGATAACGAGGTGTCTATTTTGCTCAGTAATCTAATGGGAAACACTGTTAATATGCACAACACTAATACAACTGGTCTTTCATCATAATACCACACTACAAAAGGCTACCTTAATTAAACGTGAAGTCATCGGTCACACTCAAGTAACTTTACCAGATACAAAGTAAATACGACAATATGGCTGTAAGAGTGGTTGCTGCATGAAACACAGTTAACAGAGTTTAACGTGGCACGATTTCATAAACAGATTTGCGTATTTTCAGTAGCAACTCAGCAGTCTTTTATGTTTCTTACCTCAGGATCTACTGTTTACTGAACATAGCAAGTCGCCTGATGATTACAAAATTTCTAAACATGTCGTTCCGAGTTCGATATAGTTGCTTGTAGCTCCATCACAGAGGAGGAAAAATGTTACTCTCATGCCAGTCTGGAACTGAGAGCTATTGCCTCTTACCCCTTACAGTTCGTCGACTGAAGCGCTCATCGCTTTCTCATTGCACTTGTGATGGCTGGTACAGATAATTCGCAATGTAGACAACTAGGTTAGTAGTAGTTACTTCGTTAAAGTAATCTTCACTGTCTGTAAACACACATTTGATAAGTTTAAAACCCACCAAAGTAGAATTCATTCACAAACTTTGATTGGTATACCATGAATCTATCAAGTGAATCTTACAAGGTAATTCTCTATCATTCCAGGAAGTAGCAAAACTATCACAGGGTAATCGGACATGTTCTACTATGTTGTCATGATCCTCTCATAGTCGTAGCAAGTCGATTATGTTTCTACAAGCAATGTCTTTCTTGAGTGGGCTAACAATTTAGGAATTCAGCTTGTGCATCAATGATGCAGCGGGTTAATTACTTTTCCTACAACGTCATGGAAAGTTGCACAGATGACTGCAATACATACGAAAGGAAATAAATGTAACCCACTGAGTTCCGTACCCATTTCATTGACATCGACAGGTAGGAGAATGTGTGGACAAGTACTTTGATCCAGCGTTATGAAATACCCCGCAATATATCATCTATTGACATCAAACCGGCATGGATTTGGAAAGCATGTGAGTTAACGAGCATTTCGCTCTCGTTTAAATATATGGCCGAAAGAGTCAGCCTACAGGAATTGTGAAATGGACCCTGTCGTCCAGGACTGTTTGGCATAAGGGGCGCAGATTCACCACGAGATGGAGAAACTCACAGGCGTCTGTTGTCTGTTGAGGCCTAAGCGTTGTAGTGCGCGAGTGAGACAGACAAGAACCTATGTCATAGGAAAACCCTGTAAATATGCCCGACCTCAGTTCGGCCATAAAGGTAAACATTTATGGGAACTATTTAATTCTGTAGTAATTCAGAGAATCAATCCACAGCAATTTTAATCTGCCATCCTCCATAAATTTTCATTGTGATCCCAATAAAACTTGAATATAGATCATATCTATAATAGTTTATGATTTACTTTTGAAGTGAAATTAACAAGTTTTGTAACAGAGACCTGAATGCTAAAATCTGAACGCTTTGGTAGACATTTCATATAGAAGCGCATCTTTAAACGATAAACGTTGTACACATCAGCTTTGTAACTTTATTTGTTTAAAAGATAGTAAATTTAAATTATCAGTATTTTCAGTTAAGCATCAGATCATAATTTCCTCCACACAAAACACATTGAACGTTGACAGCATGACACTTTATTGAATCATTAGGTAATAGAATATTTGCTGGAAGCATAATAGACTCTTCTTCTTTATTTATTTATTTATCAAAATGCACATTGGTGCAAGACTACTGGCCGTGACGTTCAAAGTTAAGAAGGAAATTGTATTGGTTTTATGTAAAAGAATTTAACGTTATCTTGTAAAGGATGTTATTGTTACTTTATTTAGAATGCGAAAGTGGTCAAGCTTTGATTATTTAAATATGTTAAATTGTAAAATAATCTAGGATAAGCTGTAGCCAATCAGATGGACGGCTTCAGGAAAGGGAACTGCACTAGTCCGTTGAGAGAGTATGTTCGGCGAGCGGGAAGCGCGGCCGGGGACGGGCAGAGGGAGTGCTGGTGCAGACACGAAAGCGGACAATTAATTCAGTTCTGGTCTAGACACCACAGGGACAGTTCGGATGCAGACGCGAAAGCGGACAGTCGGTCTTTAGGCAGCTAGGAAGTGAAACGACTTAGAAAATTTCGCGTTGTGTGGTATCGCGGGACTTAGTCTCTGAGGGGTGAGCAGCCGCGCATCTGGTGTGAACTCTTTAACTTTTCGTGTAAATGACGAGGTGAAGTATCGGACTTGTGCTTCGCGATGAGATTGTGAATGATTGAACTGTGTCAAATGGATATGCGCTCGAGTGTAACAGTAACTCTAAATACGACCGATTTCGCTATTAGTTTGCCTTCTGAATAAACATTATTATAACCAAATCCCATTTATGGGTCGTTAATTTAGTTCCCGGTATTATTATTACTGTTATTATATGTTACAATTAACTTTTTATTTCGTAAACTTGCCATCAGCCAGACAATTTAACCAAAGGGTCTCAAGTGTCTAATTTAGGGCGTGTAATGCAACACGTGCGGTTCAATCCCTAGACGAGTTTGAGCCAAGACATTTCGATGAAGGGGAGCCCCATGTGAGCCCGAACATCTTTGGGATGTTAGCTCGCAATTCGGGGCTCGTACGGGATAGGAATTTGGAAAGTGTTAGTTGAGGGATAAGAATCCTGCAAAGTGTTGGAACAGGATTGGATTTTGGAAAGTGTTAGTTGGGGAATATGAACTCTGGAAAGTTTAGAATTGGATTTTAATTCTGCAAAGTGTTTCCAAAAGCGTTATCTGAGCTTCGATAGGCAGAACCTCTCGCAAAAGTTTTATGTGAGATCGATTCAGGACTGAGTATTAGGTTTCTTTAATAGTTGTGAAGTTACATTTGTAATTCTCATAGTTAACGACATTCTGTGATCTAGGTCCCGAGTCTGTGGCAGTTTAGGCAGTTTGCGTGGAGGCTATGAGCAACAGTTGTGTACTCAGAGTTTTAGCGGTGGTTATGAGCAATAAAAAAGTACCACAAAAGAAGAGGCGACATCGAAAGCACGTGGTTCCAGCCAGCAGCGGCATCTTCAGCGGCGATTCATCGCGCAGCGGCGGTTGCAGTACCACAGCAGAGGCTACGAGATTTCCAGCGTCGGCTTCAACTGCAAACATCGGCAGCAATACCATGGCAGAAGGACCCTGCCCGACAAAGCTAAGTACCTGCGCTGATAGCGAGATTATGTATGATTCTGTAGTTCAACCGCCAATAATAGACGTCGCTAATATTAAGCAGTAGGCCAGTTTGTGTGAGCCCAAATATTTTTGGGACGTTAGCTCGCAAGCATCACTCTTGTGACACACAGCTGGCACTTTATTCGCACGACATAATGCTTACAGGTGCTCTCACATTAGTTCCGAATTTAAGGAGTTACAAAAAACTTTTGATCTCATTCCTCATAAGTGGCTTCCAACCACATTGCTTTCCTAAGGACTATCGTCTCAGTTGTGCGACTGGACTCGTGATTTCCTGTCTGAAAGGCCACAGATCGCAGTAACTGAGGGGACGTCACCTAGTGAAACAGAAGTGTTGGGTGTGATTCCACAAGTAAGGTGATGTAAACCTTCCGCTACTTTTGATGCACATGAACTATTTACCAGACAATCAGAATATTTCTCTTTCATTGTGACAGGTAATGCTGTTGTCTAGTAAACGCCTCAGAAGAACAAAGCGAATTGCAAGATGATGTTGAAAATATGTCTTCACGGTGCAAAACGTGACAATTCAACATTAAACGAGTCCATTATCTACTGACTGGTACAGAGTTTGATTAGTTCTGGCTGTCAGAGGTGGAAGTCGCTGCTGGCAGGAACGCTGTCTCTAGGAAGCTTTCCTACATTAGTTACCCTACCTTAGTTCACGAAGTCTTATCTGACATCTGATTGTGCTTCGTTAATAATTCATAAGGTACTGGGTTCTACACCCCGTCCATCAACACAACTTTACTTCAAGGCGTTTCACACGTGTGCATTACACTTTACTGCATACCTCTCATAGTTACTTCTCAGGGAAAAAAAAACTTCAGCATTTTACGTCTCTTGATGCCTAGTCGAGTCTCGATCAGACATGCAAGCTTTGTTTGGTTCACAGTGGATTCAAATTCAGATCACGAACAAAAACTTGTCATGTTATTTAATGGGTGTGAAAAGACTTCTGCACTGTCACTTATTGTAACGAAGTTTAATTTAAAAGCGTTAGGAACTATCTCATCTCTAATAACTTGTTTACTAATTTTTGTTGTATGACAGTATTGGTTTACATCTGGACTGACTGCCATTAAGAGCAGTGTTCTCTAGTGGTCTCTTATGGAACTCATTGTGTATAGTGAAATGACTGTATGGTAGACGGTTTAGAGGACCTGTGGCACAGCTATACTATGTTGGTTGCGTACCATCAGCTGCAGCCTACACTCTGGAATTCAGGGGTGGCCCACTTTTTGTGCTGTCACATGTACGTACAAACTGAATCGATCTGATCGCCAAAAACACAAGCGAAACTCATCGCTGAATGCCACAAATCGCAATATGCCATTTGACATTCCTGTGATCTCTGATTCCAGTCCATGGAAATATCTGCTGTCTATGTTAGGACGTCAGCAGAAAACAACATATGAAACCAGAGATCTCAACCTAGCTATCAGTAAACTGATTCTGACGGATCTTGCTGACTGACACTCTGCCTGAAATCTCTATCTGGGCTTCAGGTCATGTAATCTGTCTATTTCAGAGCACATGGCTGGCCACTCGCAGCACGCTCGAGAAATACGATCTGGTTAATCACAACGTGTAAGTTTCCACGGCCAGCGCCTTCATTAATTAAAACTCTCGGGATAAATCATTTGTGAATAGCTTTTAAGAAAAATAGATACGCTAATAATGAGAGATATCGAGCACTCCATCCCATAAGAGAAAGTGTCCGAAAACACGCAACAAGAAAAACCGTCGGTTTTCTTCAATTTATCTACAATATTACGGACCCTATTGGGAAAGTTCTGGCCAAAGTTTCGAGTTGGAACAATCTTTAGACCCACTAAGAAGATTGGCGAAATGTTTAACATTGGCGAAAGACGCACGACACCCTTTTGCAACCTCTGGGATATTTAAAATTCCGTGTAATTGTGGGAAGGTTTATATTGTAACAACGAAAAGAAGTGTTAATACCCGCCTAACCGAACACAAAAGAAACTGTCGTCTGGGACACACCGACAAATCGTCTGTAGCGCAACATGTTTTTGAAGACGGTGATCATGAAATAAAATTTATTGAAACGAGCGAGCTAACAAAGACATCGCATTATTATGCACGTATGTACAGGGAAGCCATAGAGATTTATTAACAGCACAATAATTTTAACAGAAGAAAAGAAGGTTTAAAGTTAGGTGAGATGTGGCAGTCGACATTGTACCAACGTTGTGGCAGCCGATTCCCTTTGATCGAGAGTAATGACGTTAGTCAAAGATAGTTTCGCTGTCGACAGCAGCTGGCGAATGGTGCCGCCCTTTATGCACCCTATATAAATGGGACCTCCACGGCCCAGCAGCCAGTCGTTAGCTCACCTTGGAAGATACTGCCCGCAGTTGGCGCCGAAACGTCAGTAGGAAGATTTTCTACCGTTCGACCACGGCCTCTTAGTTCGGAAGTTTTAATTAACAGACTCTGCTGCAAGCTGTCAGTGCCAGCTGCACGCGCCTCCAGAATCGCTTGCTGCCAGGACACCTCGGTACCGTCAAGTAGGTTTGCGTTGCACGCTGCAAGAGGAACAGCGTTCAAACTGACCGCCCCGCTCCACTCAGGCCACAGCCTTAATCGTAACTGTGTGGAACGCGTTATTTTATATTCACATTACTCTCTTTATGGTTCCGGGACTCATTTGGTAAAAAGGCAGCCCTTACAAGATCGCTTTGTCTGTCAGACTGTTAAAAACTATTTTTTTCAGGATCGTCTACGAGTAGAAGTGGTCAGGCGCAGCGCGGGGTAGCGACGGTTCGCGCGGCTACCCCGCTCGGAGGTTCGTGTCCTCCCTCGGGCAGGGGTGTGTGTGCTGTCCTCAGCGTAAGTTAGTTTAAGTTAGATTCAGTAGTGTGGAAGCCTAGGGACTGATAACATCAGCAGTTTGGTCCCACAGGAACTTACCACATACACTACTGGCCATTAAAATTGCAACACCAAGAAAAAATCCAGATGATAAACGAGTATTCATTGGACAAATATATTATACTAGAACTGACATGTCATTACATTTTCATGCAATTTGGGTGCATAGAGCGTGAGAAATCAGTACCCAGAACAACCACCTCTGGCCGTAATAACGGCTTTGATACGCCTGGGCATTGAGTCAAACAGAGCTTCGATGGCGTGTACAGGTACAGCTGCCCATGCAGCTTCGCCGGCCGAAGTGGCCGTGCGGTTAAAGGCGCTGCAGTCTGGAACCGCAAGACTGCTACGGTCGCAGGTTCGAATCCTGCCTCGGGGCATGGATGTTTGTGATGTCCTTAGGTTAGTTAGGTTTAACTAGTTCTAAGTTCTAGGGGACTAATGACCTCAGCAGTTGAGTCCCATAGTGCTCAGAGCCATTTGAACCATGCAGCTTCAACACGATACCACAGTTCATCAAGAGTAGTGACTGGCGTATTGTGACGAGCCAGTTGCTCTGCCACTAATGACCAGACGTTTTCAATTGGTGAGAGATCTGGGGAATGTGCTGGCCAGGGCAGCAGTCGAACATTTTCTGTATCCAGAAAGGCCCGTACAGGACCTGCAACATGCGGTCGTGCATTATCCTGCTGAAATGTAGGGTTTGGTAGGGATCGAATGAAGGGTAGAGCCACGGGTCGTAACACACCTGAAATGTAACGTCCACTGTTCAAAGTGCCGTCAATGCGAAAAAGAGGTGACCGAGACGTGTAACCAATGGCACCCCATACCATCACGCCGGGTGATACGCCAGTATGGCGATGACGAATACACGCTTCCAATGTGTGTTCACCGCGATGTTGCCAAACACGGATGCGACCATCATGATGTTGTAAACAGAACCTGGATTCATCCGAAAAAAATGACGTTTTGCCATTCGTGCGCCCAGGTTCGTCGTTGAGCACACCATCGCAGACGCTCCTGTCTGTGAAGCAGCGTCAAGGGTAGCCGCAGCCATGGTCTCCGAGCTGATAGTCCATGCTGCTGCAAACATCGTCGAACTGTTCGTGCAGATGGTTGTTGTCTTGCAAACGTCCCCGTCTGTTGACTCAGGGATCGAGACGTGGCTTCACGATCCTTTACTGCCATGTGGATAAGATGCCTGTCATCTCGACTGCTAGTGATACGAAGCCGTTGGGATCCAGCACGGCGTTCCGTATTCCTCTCCTGAACCCACTGATTCCATATTCTGCTAACAGTCATTGGATCTCGACCAACGCGAGCAACAATGTCGCGATGCGATAAACCGCAATCGCGATAGGCTACAATCCGACCTTTATCAAAGTCGGAAACGTGATGGTACGCATTTCTCCTCCTTGCACGAGGCATCACAACAACGTTTCACCAGACAAGGCCGGTCAACTGCTGTTAGTGTATGACAAATCGGTTGGAAACTTTTCTCATGTCAGGACGTTGTAGGCGTCGCCACCGGTGCCAACCTTGTGTGAAAGCTCTGAAAAGCTAATCATTTTTATATCACAGCATCTTCTTCCTGTCGGTTAAATTTCGCGTCCGTAGGACTGAGAGTAAATCGAAGAAAGGTAAAAGTAATGAGAAGTAACAGATATATGAACAGTGAGAAAATTAACATTAGGATCGACGGTCGCGAAGTAGATGAAGCTATGAAATTCTGCTACCTAGGCAGAAAAAAAAAATCAATGACGGACGGAGTAATGAGGACATCAAAACTAGAGTAGCACTGGCAAGAGAAGCCCAGCAGTATGAAACAATGGCCTTACGTTGAGGAAGAAATTTCTGAGAATGTACGTTTGGAGCACAGCATTGCATGGTAGTGGAACATGAACTGTGGGGAAACTGGAACAGAAGAGAATCGAAGCAGTTGAGATGTGGTGCTACAGGCGAATGTTGAAAATTAGGTCGACTGATAAGGTAAGGAATATGGAGGTTCTGCGCAGAATCGGAGAGGAAAGGAATATGTGGAAAACACTGAGAAAATGGTTCAAATTGGGACTTAACATCTAAGGTCATCAGTCCCCTAGAACTTAGAACTACTTAAACCTAACTAACCTAAGGACATCACACACATCCAAGACCGAGGCAGGATTCGAACCTGCGACCGTAGCGGTCGCGCGGTTCCAAACTGAAGTGCCCAGAACCGCTCGGCCACTCCGGCCGGCGAAAACACTGACAAGGAGAAGGGACAGGATGATAGGACATCTATTAATACATCAGGGAATGGCGTCCATGGTACTAGAATGAGGCGTAGAAAGGACAAACTGTAGAGGAAGACAGAGACTGGAATACGTCAAGAAAATAATTGGGGACGCAGGTTGCAAGTGCTACTCCGACATCAAGAGATTGGCAAAGGAGAGGAATTTATGGCGTGCTGCATCGAACCAGACTGAAGACTCAAAATAGAAAATCAAAAATGTTTCACAGTACAGCTAAAGGAAAAACTGTCAATTTGTAATTATATCACACAAAACATATTTGTTTTGTCATTTGTTATCCGATGTCCAATTTGAAATTAAAATGATCGGTAGTTCTGCATTCACGCTGGCTAGGTCGTAATGGTAAAAGTTGCACATCAGGCAAGGAATGACTTCATTGCTCACGCGACGCCTTTCAGAATTTATTCTTCGTCAGATATCCAGGAGCGATTGCTGCACGTAGATATGGCTTGTCCAGTTGTATGTGGCACAAATATTCGCAGACTAATCCGAGAATGTTTGTTTCACAAGCAATTTTAAACGCCATTTCTACGTGCAGTAGTCGCTCCTGGATATCTGATGATGAATAAATCCCGAAACGCATCGTATGAGCAATAAAGTAATTCCTTGCCTGATGTTTGACCTTTACCATTGCGACCCGGTCACTGTGATTGGAGAAGTACTGATTATTCTAAAAATAGTCGCCTATCTGCTGCATGACTTTGTCACATTTACGTTATTGAAACTGAAATATTCCTCAAAAATCTTGGAAACCCTGGGACGGATATCTTGCCAGTATTAATAACAGGAAAAAATGTTCGAGATTCTTGATTACCGGAATGGATTGACTGTCTATATACGTAATTAAGTTTGCACTGAACCCATTGTGCGCGATTCCTTCTCTACAAGGTCAGTACCGTTTATTTATTTTTAGTTATTATTTTTTAATTAATAATTCCTGCCCATCACCTTTTACACGTTACACCATACTATATTAGAAATTCACACAAGGAACGGGAGCAGTCAAGGAGAAACTTTTTCAGTTTGTTTTCAAATTTAACTCCGCTGTCTGTCAGACATTTTATAACATTGGGTAAGTGATCAAAACTTTTGGGTGTAGCATTTTCCTGGAAGGGCATGTTCCCAATCATCTTGGTACATTATCATCCTGAGTCCAACTCGTCACCACTCGTTAGGCAGTAAATACAGCTCTGCAATTTCTCGGTACGTCTTTCACGCCAGTGCCTTTCTCAGAATGCAATACATGGGAATAATCTACCCGCATACGTTCCCTGGGCATGTCGCATTGCCATCTCCAGATGAAAAGTTCTCGTAACGTTAGAGCCATCCGCTAGCAATCAATTAATCGTATTATTCCTCATCTGTACTGATGTGAGAAAAGCTCGTGTGAAGGATACCATTTTGTTCAATAGCAGTAAACACCCGATTCTTCAATGAATGGTACTCCCATGTATGAAACAGCCTCAAACGTTTCATTACTGTACAAATGACTTAATGTGTTAAATATTTGTAAACAATTTTCTGTTGCGGACAACAGCAGCTGAAATAACCCTTGTTTCTGGAATAAACCGCATTGACCTGTATATGAACTTCTACAGGAACACGACCGGTTTCGTGATTTCAGATCACCTGATGGTGTGATTTGAAATCACGAAACCGGTCGTGTTCCTGAAGAAGTTCATACAGTGCTGAAAGCGTTGATTCAGAAACATGTTAAATATTTGTCTCTTAGCATGTAAGCGAGAAAATGTTTAGGAAAAGTTCAAAATTAGGCTAAGTGTTTCTTGGAAGTCGCTGAGTCCTCTCATTTTGAAATAGCTGATGAACAGTCCGGGAATTTGAACTTCGTTTTGAGCAAAAGCTAGCACACGTCTAAATATTTATAACATTATATGCCCTGAACTATGTCTTACACAGTGATATAATATTACAAGCACATTCTGTGATGTATAACATATTCTCTGCAAAGCGTGTTCCGAATAGAGTGAGTAGTAAAGACGTAATAAATTAAAACGTCATACCTGAGACTGATGTCTGACTACATGAACAGCGTAAACGTGGTGAGCGATAATTTTTTTAACTTTCATCATTTTGTGTGTGTGGGGGGGGGGGGGGAGGGGGTGTTAGCGATAAAATGTTTCGTGAAGGAATGCTGAGTGAAGGAATTCCGGGTATTTGCGCTCCGTCAGTTAGGTTGCCTCAAGAGAACTACACAGTTTCTACCTGTAGTACTTGTTTTATTGCGTTAAACTTTTAGCATAAGAATATACCTCCCTATGAGTTTATTACGGAAGCATTTTAAATTTTTACTTTCGATCAGTAACGACGCGATATAATGAAACTCGAATTTTTTCCCCTATGCTGTGGCTGCTAACGGAATTTGTGTTCCGGATTCCGGGATAGCATTTTAGTAATATACGATGCGATTCCTTGATGATATCAGAAATTTTCAAGGATGATGTAAAATGTATCTGTTTTAGATAACGGATTCAGCTCCGGAAACGACCCACCTAAAGTTACAAGCTAAAATCGTTCTCAAACCGCTGAAAGTGGAATACGTGTACCGATACCATTGCAGTAACATTGCAGTAATTTAATCGTATGGCTAGGGCCCCCCGTCGGGCAGACCGTTCGCTGGGTACCAGTCTTTCAATTTGACGCCACCTCGGCCATCTGCAGTCGATGAGGATGATAGGACGATGATGAGGACAGCACAACACCCAGTCCCTGGGCGGTGAAAATGGCTCTGAGCACTATGGGACTTAACATCTATGGTCATCAGTCCCCTAGAACTACTTAAACCTAACTAACCTAAGGACAGCACACAACACCCAGCCATCACGAGGCAGAGAAAATCCCTGACCCCGCCGGGAATCGAACCCGGGAACCCGGGCGTGGGAAGCGAGAACGCTACCGCACAACCACGAGATGCGGGCCTTGGGCGGTGAGCCGTACGTGGTTCGCGCTCGTGCCATCTCTTATTTTACATCCTGTTTTTCTCGTGTTGCCACGTCGTTATGTTAGTATCAATTTCTGCTGTCAATGAGTTGCTGCTTTATCTGCCCTTCAGCGGCAGCAGCGGCGACTATCGATATAGCCCTCGCATGTTATCTTTGCTGCACTGCTATTACTTCCCGGTTGTCTTCTAACGTGGAGTCAGTTGGAACGTGCCAGGAGGGCAGTTCGGACCTGCCAGTAGTGGAGTTGGAACGCGGCACTAGTTCAGTCGGGTTGGAGCAGTAGTGAGGCCTGGATGTCCATGGCTCATCCGACCGTTGCCGCCACGCATCACTTGAGCCATGGACGGTCTTTGTGGATGGTCTGTCGGTCGTCCTACTGGACGACGTGAATTGGCTCACCAATGGCTTATGGGTTGGCTGTGTGTGTGTGTATCGACTCACGATTTGTCTTCGTGTTTACACAGCCACTGCTGAGTGTCGTTCAAGTCTTTGTGCAAGTGTTTGTCAAACTGTGTGTGTAGTTGGTGTCATTTCCACTGACAAATTGATTTAAGTGTTGTCGGTATACTGGCTGTGAGTCGGTCGGTTGGAGCGGATGAGCAAGCAGGTCTCCATGCGGTGCAGTCGGCCGGGCCCACTGGCGGTCTCTGTGCGGTGTTGGAGCGTGTAGGTGCTGTCCATAGTGCTACGAGGTTCATGGCTCACCGACCCAGGACATGGAAGTTGAGTGGTGATTTAATTATCGAGACCACGTCTATTCGCATTGTGCCCTTGGTTGATGGTCTGCTGTTGGCGGTATTCCTGGAAGCAACAGCGAGTGTTCGAGTTGGTGAAGATTTAGCCGCCGTATGGGGGAATTAACTATATCTGTCAGTTTGAAATTCAAGTGCACTAGTGGAATTTTCTGCCTTGTGGCCGTTATTGTTCCGGTTACCTGCCCTGGTCGCTGAAGTAAATTCAGGCAGTGTCGTTTCCTCACCTGTTGTCGCTGTCCAACATGGTGTGTAGTTTTTGACAGCTTGATGTATTTTTGGTTGTGGGAGGCTATGTCTGTAACGTTTTGGCTTTGGAATTCTCGTATACTGGTCGGTGGTTAGCAAATCGTCTTGTCGGTGGATCCCTGACTGTCTCTGGATTGTGTTGCAGCGGATCGAGTATAGTTGGGTCGACTTCTTGTCTCACCTAAGCGAACGTTAATATTTCAAGGGCAGACCGAGCCCCCTGGAAACTTCTGATCGCCGTTGCCTATACTGCCTTTCTTGTTGGCGTTCAATTGTGTATTTTTAATGGCTCATAGCCGATGGTTGGAATTTGTATGCTTGTAATTGTGTTATAAAAATCAAAGCCCTTCAGCCGTTAAAAAAGTAAGCTTTCTAAATTGGGCAAGTCTTCCATTGTCTGAAGATAAAGCTTGGGCCTTCTGCCTGTTGAAAGTTTATTGTATTGTTTTAAAGCATCGACCTTCAGCCGCTTTAAGTTTTAAGGATCCGATTTATCAAGTATTACCTTTTGGAAGATAAAGCTGTGGGCCTTCTGCCTGCTGAGAATTTATAATAGTTGTATTGTTCTTAAAATGATGGGCCTTCAGTCGCTTTAAAATTTTGGATTCTTACTTAACAAGTTTTACATCACTTGGGCTTAAGTACTATTTAAGCTTAAAAGCCTTCTGCCTTGGAAAATTGGTTGCATTTTTTTTCTAAACAAAGGCCTCCAGCCGTTTTGGAGTAAGGTTTCTTACTGGTCATAAAGCTTAGGCCGTCTGCCTACTGAAAGGTTGTTGTAGTTATGTTGTTTTAAATTTATCGGCCCTCAGCCACTTTTAAAAAACTTCATCTATCTGACTAGTCAAGTCCTACATCGCTTGGCCTTAAATACTATTTAAGGTCAAAGCCTAGAG
The DNA here is from genome assembly GCF_021461385.2 of Schistocerca piceifrons. Taxonomy (NCBI): domain Eukaryota; kingdom Metazoa; phylum Arthropoda; class Insecta; order Orthoptera; family Acrididae; genus Schistocerca; species Schistocerca piceifrons. The sequence goes on from NC_060139.1 coordinate 896,667,876, forward strand.
CCTTCTGTCCCAAAAAAAATATTTATAGCAGTTGTATTTAATTCATGGGCCTTCAGCCGTTTTAGAATTATAAACGTTTTCTGTCGATAGTGTTACGTTCGGAGTGTAACTGACAGCCGCTCATTCTGGCCCCCTTGCACAATTCCTAGTACTTGTCCTGTCCTGCGGGTTTAGCAGGGCGTCTCAGGCGGAGAAAATTGCCCGACCCAGCCGGGAATCGAACCCGGGCCCAGAGGATGGACAATCCGTCTTGCAGACCATGGAGCTACCGGGGGCGGACGCATCCATACGTGGTACTATGGAACAAAATAAGAAAAAATTTCCGGCAAACATGGACACTGAAACGCACACTTTATGAGCTACGGACACTTGTTCAGTAGAATACATGTTTCACAGTATCGAAAGTGAACTAAGTGTTCGTAGCTCTTAAAGTATGCATTTTACAGCCCGTGTTTACTATGCATTTTTTCTTTGTTTGGTCCATATTGCCACCTCTGAAACTTGCCTACCCCACCATCTTAGCAACAACTCTACCGGTACGTGGCTAGTCCACTGTCAGAGGTATCAGAATGACTATCACTTATAACTTTCCACACGGTTGTTTCCGGACAAGGGTCCCTTACATGAAATTGATACAAGTACCCTTCTAAATCATTCCTGAAAGTTCGTAACATCATCACGGAATCACCATGTAAAAGCGGCAGTCAAATGAAAACGACACAGATGGAAAAAAGTGGATAAACTGTTCGTTGCTGTTGTTGTTGTTGTTGTTGCTGTTGTTCTCTACAGTCCAAAGACTGGTTTCATGCAGCTCCCCTTGCTACTCTATCCCGCGAAAGCCTCTCCATTTCCTAGTAACTACTGCAACTTACATCCTTCTGAATCTGTTAAGTGTATTCATCTCCTGGTCTCCCTCTACGATTTTTAGCCTCCACACTTCCCTCCAGCACTACATTGGTGATCCCTTGATGTCTCAGAATGTGTCCTACCAACCGATCTCTTCTTTTAGTCAGATTGTACCACTAATTACTCTTCTCCTCAATTCCACTTAGTACCTCCTCTTTAGTTACGTGATCTACACATCTAATCTTCAGCATTCTTCTGTAGTACTACATTTCTAAAGCTTCTATCCTCTTCTTGTCTAAACTGTTTATTGTCCATGTTTCATTTCCATATATTGCTACTCTACATACAAATACTTTCAGAGAGGACTTCCTAACACTTAAATCTACACTCGATGTTAACAAATTTCTCTTCTTCAGAAACGCTTTTCTTGCCATTGACAGTCTAAATTTTATATCTTCTCATCAGTTATTTTGCTGCCCCAATAACAAAACTCAACTACTAGTTTAAGTGTTTCATTTCCTAATCTAATTACCTCAATATCACCTGATTTAATTAGATTACATTCCATTATCCTCCTTTTGTTAATGGTCGCTTTATATCTTCTTTTCAAGACACTGTCCATTCCGTTCAATCACTCTCCCAAATGGTTTGCTGTCTGTGATAGAATTACAATATCATCTGGAAACCACAAGTTTTGCTTTCTTGTCCCTGGATTTTAACACCTATTCCAACTTTTTCTTTTCTTTCCTTTACTAGTTGCTCAACATACAGATTGAACAGCATCGGGGATAGTCCACAACCCTGTCTCACTCCGTCCGTAACCACTGCTTCCCTTCCGATCACTCGACTGCTATAACTGCCATCTGGTTTCTGTACAAATTGTAAATATCCCTTCACATCTTTATTTTGCTCCTACCACATTTAGATTTTGAAAGAGAATATTCCAGTCAACATTGTCAAAAGCTTTCTGTAAGTCTCCAAATTCGATAAATGTAGGTTTGCTTTCCCTTAACCTCTCTCCTACGAAATGTCGTAGGGTCAGTATTGACTCGTCTGTCCATACATTTCTCCGGCAATCAAACTGATCTTCCCCGAGGTCGGCTTCTACCAGTTTTTCCATTCTTCCGTAATAGATTCCTGTTAGTATTTTGCAGCAGTGACTTATTAAACTGATAGGTCGGTAATTTTCACACCTGTCAGCACGTAGTTCCTTTGGAATTGGAATTATTATACTCTTCTTGAAGTCTGAGGGTATTTCACCTGCTTCATACATCTTGCTCACCAGATGAAAGAGATTTTGTCATGGCTGACTCTTCCAAGTCTATCAGTAGCTTTAACGGAATGTTGTCTACTCCAAGGCCTTGTTTCGACTCAAGTCTTTCAGTGCTTTGTCGGATTCTTCACGCAGTATTATATCTCCCTTCTCATCTTCCTCTATGTCCTCTTCCATTTCCATAATATTACCCTCAAGTATATCTCCCCTGTATAGACTCTCTATATACCCTTTCAACTTTTCTGCCTTCCCTTCTTTGCTTAGGACTGGTTTTCCGTCTGAGTTCTTGATATTCATGCAGGTGGTTCTCGTTTCTCCCAAGGACTCTTTAATTTTCCTGTAGGCAGTATTTATCTTGCCACTAGTGATACATGCTTCTACATCTTTAAATTGGCCCTCTAGCATTCCTGCTTAGCCATTTTGCACTTCCTGTCGATCTCATTTTTTAGACGTCTGTATTCCCTTTCGCCTGCTTCATTTACTGCAATTTTATATTTTCTCCTTTCATCGATTGAATTCAATGTCTCTCGTGTTACCCAAGGATTTCTACTAGACCTCCCCTTTTTACCTACTTGATCCTCTGCTGCAATCATTATTTCATCTCTCAAAGCTACCCATTCTTCTTCTAGAGTATTCTTTTCCCCTATTCTTTTCAATCTGTTCCCAATGCTTCCCCTGAAACCCTCTGCAAACTTTGGCTCTTTCAGTTTATCCAGGCCCCATCTCCTTAAATTCCTTTCTTTTTGCAGTTCCTTCAGTTTTAATCTGCAGCCCATAACCAATAAATTGTAGGCAGAGTCCACACCTCCTATTAGTAATGCATTACAGTTTAAAATCTGGTTCCTAAGTCTCTAACCATTATATAACCAATATGAAACCTCCAGGTCTCCTCCATGTATACAGCCTTCGCTCATGATTCTTAAACCAAGTATTATAAGATTAAATCATGCTCTGTGCAAAACTGTGCCAGGGTGCTTCCTCTTTCATTCATTTCCGCCAGTCCATATTTACCTACAACTTTTCCCTCTCTTCCTTTTCCTACTATTGAATTCCTGTCCACCACGACTATCGAATTTTAGGCTCCATTAACTATCTGAATATTTCTTTTATCTCTTCATACAGTTTCTCAATCTCCTCCTCATCTGCGGAATTAGTTGGCGTATAAACTTGTACTACGGTGGTGGGTGTGTGCCTCGTGTCTATCTCGGTTAAAATAATGCGTTCAGTATGCTGTTCATAATAGCTTATCCACTTTCCTATTTTTTTACTCATTATTAAACCAACTCCTTCATTACCCCTATTTGATTTTGTATTTATACTCCTCTATTCACCTGACCTGAAGTAATGTTCCTCCTGCCACCGAACTTCATTAACTCCAACAACATCTAACTTAAATCTATCCATTTCCATTCTTAAATTTTCTAACCTACCTACGCGACTAAGGGATCTGACATTCCACTCTTCGATCAGCAGAACGGTAGCTTTCTTTTGTCCTGATGACGATGTACCGGAGATCTGAATGGGGGCTGTTTTACCTCCGGAATATTTTACCGAGGAGGATGCCATACAGTAGAGCTGCATTCCCTCTTGAAAAATTACGGCTGTAGTTCCCCCTTGCTTTCAGCCATTCTCAGAACCAGCTCAGCAAGGCCGTTTTGTTTGATCAGGCCAGATCAGTCAATCATCCAGATTGTTGCCCCTGCAACTACTGACAAGGCTGCTGCCCCTTTTCAGGAACCACACGTTTGTCTGGTTTCTCAACAGATACCCCTCCGTTGTGGTTGAACTTACTGCACAGCTATCTGCATCGCTGAGGCACGCAAGCCTCCCCATCAGCGGAGAGGTCCATGGTTCCTGGGGGGTAAACTGTTTATTAAAAAGTAATCGCCATAAGTGTTGATGCATTTATCTCACTATGAGACAAGACTGTCAGTGCCTCATGGAAAAATATTTGCAGTTGCGAATCCATGATTGTACCTAGGGGTGCACCTCTTGGGCTGAAGCAAATCGTCGGCCACGAATGTTTTTCTTCAGGGTGCCAAAAGCACAGGAATCGTATGGGGAGAGATCGGGAGTGTATGGAGGGAGTCTAAGGGCTTCCCGGCCAAGGTTGTTTAGATTACGCCGCAGACGCTTCGCTGGAAAGCCCTTGCACATCCTCCAAACAGTCCCGATCTCTCCCCATACGATTTCCATTTTTTTTTTCTTTTGGTGCCTTGAAGAAAAACATTCGTGGCCGTCAATTTTCTTCGGACGAAGAGGTTCACACCTCGGTCAATTTTCTTCGGATGAAGAGGTGCACACCTCGCTACAATCATACTTTCGAAGGCCACCGCAAATATTTTTCCAGGAAGGCACTAACCATTTTGTCTCACAGTGTATTAGCAGACCGAACGATGTGGCGCGGTGGATAGCAAATTGGACTCGAATTCGGGAGGACGGCGATTCAAACCCGCGTCCGGCCATCCAGATTTAGGTTTTAGGTTATTTCCCTGAATCTCTCCAGGCAAATGACGGGGTGGTTCCTTTAAAAGGGCACAGCCGGTTTCCTTCCCCATCCTTGATACAATCCGAGCTTGGGCTCCGTGCCGGCCGGAGTGGCCGAGCGGTTCTAGGCGCTTCAGTCTGGAACTGCACGACCGCTACAGTCGCAGGTTCGAATCCTGGGCATGATTGTGTGTGATGTCCGTAGGTTAGTTAGGTTTAAGTATTTCTAAGTTCTAGGGGACTGGTGACCTCAGATGTTAAGTCCCATAGCGCTCAGAGCCATTTTTTTTGTGCTCCGTCTCTAATGACTTCGATGTTGACGGGACGTTCAACCCAATCTTCTTTACTCCTTCCTGTATTAGCAATTACGGCAGTTGCTTTAGAAATAATAAACAGTTTGCTTACTTGTTTGCGATCTGTCTGGTAGTCATTTGACTGCCACTTGTAGTTACTATTCCTCGGGCATTGAAACGGTTGTGAGTCGTTCCTGAGTTTTATCAGCCGCTAGAGCACTTACCCGCGAAAGGCAAAGGTACCTAGTTCGAGTCTCGGTCCCGCACAGAGCTGTAATCTGTCATGAAGTTTCATATTACCGCACACTCCTCTGCAGAGTGAAAAATTCATTCTGGAAACACAGACTTGCCTTGCGTGGTCATTGCCGTCAATGACTATTTTGGGTAAAGGCTGTTTCCAGGCAACTATGCATTTTACGATCTTCAGTTTTATGCTTCCGATTATATACTGCCTGTTTCGTGACGCCAGCTTCCCACCGCCTGCATCTAAGTACGTATTTCGCAAGTCAATTTCCGGTGTGTTGCGTAGGTACTCCCGGTACCAGTATGATTTAACCCACTTCCCGTTCCAATCACTTATGGTATAGAGGAAGCTATCGGTAAGTCTCCGTATGACCTTGTGCTTCTCTGGTCACCCCATAATGGTCGTTTCGCAAGATATATACGGGAGGAAGTAATGTACTGCCTGACTCTTCTTGGTGTATACGCTCTCGGGGTTTAAAGTTTTACTTCTCAGTGATTCGCAATGCCTTTTTTGTAGTGTCTGCGCCGGCCAAAGTGGCCGAGCGGTTCTAGGCGCTTCAGTCTGGAACTGCGTGCAGGTTCGAATCCTGCCTCGAGCATGGACGTGTGTGATGTCCTTAGGATAGTTAGGTTTAAGTAGTTCTAAGTTCTAGGGGACTGATGACCTTAGATGTTTAGTCCCATAGTGCTCAGAGCCTTTTTTTTTTTTTTTTTTTTGTAGTGTCTGCCACTTGAATCTGTTCAGTAGTCCGTGATGCTTCTTATATTACTAACCGAGCCCCTGATTGAAAACGCCACTTTTCTTCAGATTTTTCCCTATGTCTTTCATTGCTGGTATCTGGCAAGAGTCACAGATTGACGAGTAACGCTCAAGAATATATCGAAGGAGTGTATTGGAAACTACCTCTACCGAGGATGAATTAGTTTACCTTAGCATGTTCCTATAATAATTTATTACGTCGAAGTTTCTTAATGTTACAATGTCAGCAATGATGGTTTCAGCAACTGATTGACGTCTTCATATAATCCACGATCAGCTGCATGATGTATAATAATTCCACTTACGCAATCTGGACGTCATAGTCTTATAGCTAAAATACAGCAATGAATTATACATCCTGTCGTCACATATTAAACGTCTCTTTTAATATATGATGATGTGTAGTTCATTGACATATTTTATATGACTTCATGAAGTTCAGAGGGAATGACTGGAACTGTTACATATAATGATAAAGCTGTGACTCGATTAATGCTATCAGACTATTGCAATTAATTACCATAACTGGTAATGTAAACAACACAGTTATTAGCGATATTCACTTAATAAGTTAGTATACAAACGTTTAAAAAAAGTCCTATAATTCCGTTTGGGAATATGTTTTAAAAGAATTACTTTAGTATAATTCCACTGTGAGTCAGTCTGGCAGTATTTTCTTCTAGCAATAGTTTTATGTGGACTTTGTACCTCGTGGTTATAATTTACTGATGGCATTCCGAGTGCTGCAATGCGGGCGATATACAACGCAGGACGCGAAACATCGTAGGTATGCTAAATAATAGGCTCGCTCGCTGAATATGCAGAAAAAATAATAGTTTCATTTTTTCCCACCAGGTGAAAGTGGGACGCTGTAAGTAATCAAACTGTAGTGCCGGTGCCGAAAAGGGGGAGGAACAATCACACGCATGATACTATTGCTTCTGCCACGTTTATTAGGACATGATCATAAGTTACAACAGCTGCTCAGTATGGTCTCCCAGCTGAATGGACATCAGTGATAAGATTTGCTTAATGGAATCGTTATCTCCAGTGATGGAGAGGAAGAAATACAAGAAATGTTGAATGTAATGAAAGGTCTAATGAGCAAATAATGTGGACTGATAGTAAACCAAAGAAAGGCGGAAATAATGAGGAGTACCAGAAATGAGATTTGCAAGAAACGTAACATCAGAATTGTCGACCACATACTATATACAAAGCGAAATAATTCTGCGCTCTTGGAAGAAAGCAGAATAAAAGATGTGACACTAGAGAAAGATGCAGAAAATTGAACAAACTGATAAGAAATGAGCAGTAGAATCGGCGAGGAAAGGAATGTGTGTGTCAAGTAGACTAAGTGACGGGATTGTAGGACCACCTTCTGTGGTACTACAGGAAGCCACAGAGGGCAGAAAGTCTAGAAAGTCTAGTGTAATACAGATGCTGGAACATATACAGCAAACTGAATGTTGATATGCTTAGGATATGACATCATGGCAGGCCCCATCAAACCCTTCAGAATACTTATGATTAAAAAGAAAAACTGATATAATCTGCAGATCGTCTGTTGGGCCACATCCAATCTAAAATCAAAAGATTCTATGACCTGTGTAATGACTAACGTTTCTCTACAAAATTAGATTTGCCTAAGGACTCTTAACTATCAGTACAGAAAGACTGATAGGACTGAACTTTATCGCATTTTCTGTGATCCCTTTTTCTTTCTTATTATATAGAAAAAAGTTTTTTTTAAATGATTTGTCTAAACATAAGAAATAAAACAGATTAGAGAAAAATTTGAAGCGTCTTTGAATTATGCTCAAAAATTTTACTCCAATCATTACTTAAGTTCTTACTTATCCTGATTACATTCAAGTAATTAAACCTCGTTAAAAAAAAACTATACCTCACACTGGTCAATTCGACACCATCCATTTGTCCATCTCCCTCTCTTCGTTTGGCTGTTTTTTTCGGTCGACTCAAACATTTCACCAATGACTGTTGAACAGAGGAGCCCTACAATTCCTTCGTCTCTAAGTATTCTAATGGGAGCCACGAACATAAATTTTTCCTGGTGAACAGGTCATTGACGCTCAGTTATGTAAACAAGTGTAGGTAAGTCCGAACTTTCCTCCATCCGTGGCCAAAAAGTTGGATCAGATTTCTATCATTTGCATTCGAGTTGTACCGACCAGAGAGTCTTCATCACATGACGTCTCTTTTGTCTTCAGTTTTAGCTGTTACTGTTATCACTGTTATTTTTTTCCTTCCATATCTGACTAAATATTTGATCTCCTGATCGAGGGACTCCCACTTATGGCTTACTATAGACTTATACCTTAGATAGGTTCGCCGCCAGTGGCAGAGGTTTTGACCGTGACGCCTCCATCGACAGTGTTTTTTTTTTTTTTTTTTTTTTTGAAACCCTGTGAACCTGGCACATATGCCGGACATTTGGCTTGGACACTCAAACCACATGGTTACATGGCAGCGTCTATAAGCCTGAGGCTGGTGTACATATGGTACTATCAGGTGATGCCTTTACAAGAAGAAATCATGAGGGAACACTTTGGTCCAGATCCTCCGTCTGTTTTTGAAGCGGATAGAAACGCCAGTCTCCTCATAACTATCAACCACTTCGTCATGGGATATCCTCGTCCACACCTGCCAAACATGACATCACGGGCACTCATGTCACACCCCTGCCCAACGTACTGCTGAATGGTAGTCTCATGTCTCGATTAGCTAATAGAAATATCAGTTACTCTTATCTACACTACTGGCCATTAAAATTTCTACACCAAGAAGAAATGCAGATGATAAACGGGTATTCGTTGGACAAATATATTATACTACAACTGACATGTGATTACATTTTCATGCAATTTGGGGGCATAGATCATGAGAAACCAGTACCCATAACAACCACCTCTGGCCGTAATAACGGCCTCGATACGCCTGGGCATTGAGTCAAACAGAGCTTGGATGGCGTGTACGGGTACAGCTGCCCACACAGCTTCAACACGATACCACATTTCATCAACAGTAGCGACTGGAGTATTGTGATGAGTCAGTTGCTCGGCCACCATTGACCAGACGTTTTCAATTGGTGAGAGATCTGAAGAATGTGCTGGCCAGGGCAGCAGTCGAACATTTTCTGTATCCAGAAAGGCCCGTACAGGACGTGCAACATACGGTCGTGCATTATCCTGCTAAAATGTAGGGTTTCGCAGGGATCGAATGGGGGGTAGAGCCACGGGTCGTAACACGTCTGAAATGTAACGTCCACTGTTCAAAGTGGCGTCAATGCGAACAAGAGGTGACCGAGACGTGTAACCAATGGCACCCGATACCATCACGCCGGGTGATACGCCAGTATGGCGACGGCGAATACACGCCTCCAATGTGCGTTCACCGCGATGTCGCCAAACACGGATGCGACCATCATGATGCTGTAAACAAAACCTGGATTCATCCGAAAACATGACGTTTTGCCATTCGTGCGCCCAGGTTCGTCGTTGAGTACACCATCGCAAGCGCTCCTGTCTGTGATGCAGCGTCAAGGGTAACCGCAGCCATGGTCTCCGAGCTGATAGTCCATGTCGCTGCAAACGTCGTCAAACTGTTCGTGCAGATGATTGTTGTCTTGCAAGCGACCCCATCTGTTGACTCAGGGATCGAGACGTGGCTGCACGATCCGTTACAGCCATGCAGATAAGATGCCTGTCATCTCGACTGCTAGTGATACGAGGCCGTTGGGATCCAGCACGCAATCGCGATAGGCTATAATACGACCTTTATCAAAGTCGGAAACGTGATGGTACGCATTTCTCCTCCTTACACGAGGCATCACAACAACGTTTCACCAGGCAACGCCGGTCAATTGCTGTATGTGTATGAAAAATAGGTTGGAAACTTTTCCTATGTCAGCACGTTGTAGGTGTCGCCACCGGCGCCAACGTTGTGTGAATGCTCTGAAAAGCTAATCATATGTGTATCAAAGCATCTTCATCCTGTCGGTTAAATTTCGCGTCTGTAGCACGTCATCTTCGTGGTGTAGCAATTTTAATGGCCAGTAGTGTACTTATATACTAATTTAGTGATTTGCTTACACGCACCCACGCACGCGCGCGCACACACACACACACACAAACATTTGTTCAGTTTCGTCTGGAACAATAGACAATATTTCCCCGCAATAAATTAAAAATAGTTCCAATACCCCTTTACGATCAAGATTTTGTAGAACGTTTTCCTTGGTTGTAAAGCAAATGCCGAAGCAGGTAATTGCCTTCCATTTACTCTCAGTCGGGAACCTTCGTGTCACACAACAAGTTAGGCTCGTAATTGACTGGAAAGAATCTCGCCTCTATAATTGGCCGTATCTAGGATTGCCAACCGTCCCACGTGAGGCAGGACGGCCCATTTCCACGGCTCAAATAATGCGTCCCGTGATGTGAGTCTGCGGGACACTAATTGTCCCGCTTCATGGTAAACCTGGTCTAGGCTAGAAAGAAACCCCATTCAAATGAAGTACGGGCGGCGTCTTGCGTACTTGCAACGGTGTCGAGCGCGATAACAATGACAGCGCCCGCACGCGCCCGCGGCGCCCCTGGTAACAGACAAATGACTGTCGCAAGCGTTCGGTCGCTCGCTCGGACTCCTCCCCACAGTCTAATATAACAGTCGCGACACTCACTGCTGTAAAAGTTGTTGCCGTTTGACAGATGGAGCGACACTAGCGCTCCAAGCGGTAGGTAAGGTGAACGTCAGACGCGTCGTAAGCATAATGTTTGTTTACATCCATTTCCTACGTAATTTCCGCATTATTTGAGTTATTTTCTTGCCTCCAAGGGTTTGTGTGGTATCAGAAGGCATATATGTTTCTAAAAATGATTCTAAAATAAGCGCCAGCACGGACAAAAATCATGAATAGAGTGGCAAGCTACAACACATTCGTGAAGAAACACTTGTGACATTGGACAGAATTGCAGCTTACCACGTTCATATCAAAAGAATATAAACACACAGATTCACATGTCAGAAGCACAGACATGTACCTCTACTTGCAAAAACGATCGACAGCTCGTTTATCGTTCTGTAGGCCTACTGCGTTTGTTTGTCATTTTCGCCTGTTGCCACAAGTACGACCTTCATCTTTTTATTATTCTAAGTGGGACAAGCAACTGCCAAATAGTGGGAAGAATATGCTGAAAACACTATAATGAGCTGATTACACTACATTTCACGAAAAACCAAATATTTGTATAATTTTCAAACAATCTGTCAGTGAAGAAGGTGCTGACAAAATAATGTCATCACACGAAAGAAGCAAGGGAAATTAAGTGACGAACAACAGAAGTGAACGAAATACATACCAAAGAAATCAGCAGCCCAAATGAGCCAACTTCTTCAGTTTCTTATTTGCTTTCTTGTTGTTAGAAACTACGTCTTGATTCCAATATTTCAGCCTGTAAACGAGTCTCACTTTAACAAATAACTTGATTAACAGCAGTTTCGCTCGAAGTCTAGCGATTTGCACATTCTGACACTTCACACGCTTTTGCAAGACACGAACAGCTGCACTTAATCTAACCACTTCATCGTCAAAGCAGGTCTGTGTTGACGATTCACACGAAGCTGGCACTGATACATGGTGAGCTGAACCAGCTGCTTCTGTGTCATAGGACTGTTTTACTGCTTTAGATTGACTGTCGAATCTTTGTGGCAGTTTCCTCTTCATCGTCAGCTGAGGTGGCTTATTTGGAATGTCAAACAGGGTGGGTACTGCATTCCACACGAGTTTGTTGTTGTCTGCGTTCATGAACTGGTTTTGTTCGAAATGTAGCGAACAAAACCTAATATTACTATACAGGTACACTGGGTCTTTCTTCATGAGGTCTTCTCGCCTGCTATTAACAAGCCATTTTCTGCTCCTAAAACGAAACATTCATCATTTATACCCATATAGTTTGCAAGTGAATCCTGACGATACAGTTTAGTAACATGATGGTTATACCTCTCAGGATCCTTAGGAAACCTAAAAAAAGACAGCTTTGGTGTCTTCTTTCTGTTGTTGGTGCAATTTATTGCGCTACAAACGCTCCCGCCAGTAAAAGCCATTGTAAAAATCAAAATAAACAACCACTATTCTCCTTCACGATCGCGCCGAACTCACAGTGTAACCTACCAGCCGCTTGGGGCGCTGCTGGCGCTGTAGGCAACAAAATCGAGGCTAAGTGTCGCGACTGTTATATTAGACTGTGCTCCTCCCTCCGCTGCCTTCCGTTACGCCGGAGCTGTGCAGTTAGTGCTCACTACTTCTTTTTATGCCACTCATAAAACAGACTGAAGCGCCAAAGAAACTCGTACAGGCATGCGTATTCAAATGCAGATATACGTAAACAGGCAGTTAAGGCGCTGCGGTCGGCAACACCTACATAAGACAACAAGTGTCTAGCGCAGTTGTTAGATCGGTTATTGCTGCTACAATGGCAGGTTATCAAGATTTAAGTGAGTTTGAACGTGGAATTCTAGTCGGTGTACGAGCCCGGCTCACAACATCTCCGAGATAGCTATGAAGAGGGATTTTCCCGTACGACCATTTCAGAGTGTAACGTGAATATCAGGAATCCGGTAAAACATCTAATCTCTGACATCGCTGCGGCCGGAAAAAGATCCTGCAAGAACGGGACCCAAGACGACCGAAGTGCAACCATTCCGCAAACTGCTGCAGATCTCAGTGCTGGGCCAGCAATAAGTGTCAGCGTGCGAACCATTCCACCAAACATCATCGATAGGGGTTTCGGAGCCGAAAGCCCACTCGTGCACCCTTGATGACAGCACGACACAAAACTTTACGCCTCGCCTGGACCCGTCTATAGTGACATTGGACTGTTGATGACTGGAAACATGTTGCCTGGTCAGATGAGTCTCGTTTCAAATTGTATCGAGCGGATGGATGTGTACGGGCAGGGAGACAACCTCATGAATCCGTGGACCCTGAATGTCGTCAGAGGACTGTTCAAGCTTGTGGAGGCCCTGTAATGGTGTGGGGCACGTGCAGTTTGAGTGATATGGGACCCCTGACAAGTCTAGATACTTCTGTGACAGGTGATACGTACGTAAGCATCCTGTCTGATCACCTGCATCCATTCACGTCCATTGTGCATTCCGACGGACTTGGGCAACTCCAACATCACGACGCGACACCCCACACGTCCTCAATTGCTACAGAGTGGCTGCAGGAACACCCTACTGAGTTTAAACACTTCCGCTGGTCAAGAAACATCCCAGACATGAACATTATTGAGCATATCGAGGGTGCCTTGGAATGTGCTATTCAGAAGAGATATCCACCCTCTCGTACTCTTACGGATTTGGGGACAGCCCTGCTGGATTCATGGTGTCAATTCCCCCCAACACTACTTTAGACATCAGTCGAGTCCGTGTCACATCTTGTTGCGGCACTTCCGCGTGCTCGCGGGGGCCCTGCTCGATATTAGGCAGGTGTACCAGTTTTCTTGGCTCTCCAGCGTAAATAGTGTTCAGCGTGTTTTCTGACACTTTGCTATTGTTATTTGTTTGTTTGGATTTATCATGTCTGACTCTGATACAATTGACAGCGACAGTGAAAAAGTAAAATACAAAATGTGTAAAAGGATGTATTCCTACCGGCAAGAATGGGAGAATTCGTGTCCTTTCTTGAAAAAAGTTGATACAAATGTGCATAAAGCTTTTTGCAGCGGGTGTATGGAATGATTTATGATATCGCATGGAGGTCTGAATGATGTTAAACGGCATTTTAGTGTCCCGGAACATCAACGGGATGACACAGCTCGAAAGAGTATTCAGGTTTTACAACAGTTTCGACGACACACAGAGAAAAGTGATAGCTGTAGAGTTGACAATTGTCGTACAATTCTATTGACTGCAATTCAGAGATATGCCTCGTCATGTTTAATGATTCCCAAATCGCATCAGAAATATCGCTCGGTTGAGTTGCGGCGTCCTCTTTTATTTACAATGTTCAGTCGAAGGAAGCGTGGAAAAACTAAGGTTAGGCATGTTTTACAGCATTTTGGCAGATGCGTCAAATCACGGACACGCAAAATTATTTCCAATAATTGTCAGATTTTACTCTACACAGAATGGAATCGGCGCCTGCCTGCTTGATTTTTGTGAGGAGACGGATGAAAAGACGATCGATATTTATGATATAAAAAAATAGACTCGCAGCGCTGGATTTAGACTTCACAAATGTGTCTGCTTATTGAGCCGACAACGCCAACATTAATTTGAGTGACAATAATTCGGTTTTCAAACTACTTTCTCAAGATAATGCCAACTTCTTGCCTGCAGGGTATTCAGCGCACCTGGTACAGAATGTCGTCCGTCATGGTACGGAGAAGTGGAAGTTTGAGGTGGAGAATTCGGTACTTGAAGTGTATGAGCACTTATCCTATCATGGCCAGAGAGTCAAAACCTTAAAAGAACACTTTGCTGTTGCTGGAATAGAATACTAAAATATTATAAGACACGTGAAAACAATGTGGCTGTCATTGCATCCTGCTGTAGGGAAAATTCTACTCGGGTTTCCAACATTGAAGTCATATGTTGTAACTCTTGGATATAACTGTCCAGCTGTATCGGGAAAATATTTTGAAGACAACCACGAAAAGAGAACAGAATGCTATCTTGGATTTCTAGATAGTGCGTTAAAAATATTCCAGAATGCCGTCATGGTTTTGGAAAAAGATAATGCTTTGTCTTGTGAAACGTACAACATCCTAACAGATTTATGTCTAAAAGTAGAGCGAAGAACGCCAAATTCTTTGGATTTATTTGTTTAAATGCCCTCACCAGTACAACAATTGATGAACAAAAGTCTACCAAAATTTTTTTGATTGCATGGTACAAAAATGCTTCGCAATACCTCGACGATCACTTTGATTTTTCAGAAGATAATAATTTGGAAATAATGCGAGTATTTGCTTTGGAAAATGCATGAATTTACAAGGATCTCTCTGTGTTGCGAAAACTTATCACTCTTCATAGATATGGACGAACTTCATAATGAGCTCTGCAGTGTTAAGCAAATTATAAATAAAGTTACTGAGGAGCGTAAACAGATAGCAAATGAAAGAAAAAATTATGAACCTTGGCATGAACTATTTCAGCATTCGAATGTACCAAACTTATGAAAGATTTTCCAGTTTAATGGTTCCATTCCATGTTCTGTCGCTGCTGCTGAGAGGACATTTTCACTTTGTGGAAACGCCTGCACTGATTCAAGAAGCAGACTGAGAGCTGACAACGTGAAAGCGAAACTTTATATAAAAGTTAACTTCCAGGATAGTTGTAAAGATTTTTGTGATTACGTTCTGAAGAATAAAAAATTGCTCA
Source organism: Schistocerca piceifrons (assembly GCF_021461385.2). Lineage (NCBI taxonomy): Eukaryota > Metazoa > Arthropoda > Insecta > Orthoptera > Acrididae > Schistocerca > Schistocerca piceifrons. The sequence continues at coordinate 896,683,183 of NC_060139.1, forward strand.
AATGTGTCAAATCACAAGACAAGTACTCCTTCAAAAAGAAAAACTAATTGTGTAAGTAGGCTGTTTATGTTTTCTTGTTGGCAACGTTACGTAGCGCTCTGTATGAAAATCACAGGCTGTGCTGTGTGCAGTCTGTGGCTAGTTTGCATTGTTGTCTGCCATTGTAGTGTTGGGCAGCGGCAGCTGGATGTGAACAGCGCGTAGCGTTGCGCAGTTGGAGGTGAGCCGCCAGCAGTGGTGGATGTGGGGAGAGAGATGGCGGAGTTTGGAAATTTGTAAGGTTGGACCTCATGATCTGTTATGTATATTATGATTTTTCAACACTATTAAGGTAAATAAATTGTTTGTTCTCTACTAAAATCTTTCATTTCCTAACTATGCCTATCAGTAGCTAGTGCCTTCCGTAGTTTGAATCTTTTATTTAGCTGGCAGTAGTGGCTCGCTGTATTGCAGTAGTTCGAGTAACCAAGATTTTTGTGAGGTAAGTGATTTGTGAAACGTATAGTTTAATGTTAGTCAGGGCCATTCTTTTGTAGGGAATTTTGAAAGTCAGATTGCGTTGCGCCAAAAATATTGTGTGTCAGGTTAAGGACAGTCGTGTATAATTGTTCAAAGGGGACGTTTCATATGTCGACCCTTAGCCGAGGATACCTCACTGGAATTTTCTGATTTTTTCTTGTAGTTTGTGTAATTAGTGTAGCTATTGTTTATTGCTAGTGCGTAATTGTAGAGAGAATCTCCTTTGTAGTTGCAGTCTTTCATTGTTGCACAGTAAAACAGTTGTGGCATGCATGTAAATTTGCACCAAGTATTTCGCAGCTACGCTTGCAATTAACTAGATACTATTTTCAGTGCTATGTTAATGTGTTCTCTTATTTTTGCTCTTCAAATTGTGCTTTTCTGTGTTATCGTGTGAAATATTGTGACAATAATGGCGTATGAAAAACGTAACACTAGGCTTCAAAGTAAACTGAGAAATAATAGTGACGACGAGCATAGCTTATCAGCACCACTGTGTAGTGAATTAACAGACATTCCAAGTAGTAATTTGGTAATTGTGCATAGGGAAATGGGGCGGGCGGCAAATAATGGTGTAGGCAGTGAAACAATTAGTGAACAGGGAAGCAATATCGACCGATCGGTCGGCAACAGCTCGCCTCAGGAATCCGAAATAACAGAACACAATATTGCAAATACTGTAGACTTAGGTTTTGGGTCCTCACCGTTTTCTCAAATGAGTCAAGACACATTTTCTGCTTGTCAAAATGTGAATGTTCCCGGTGAAAATGCACTGCCAAAAAGCATAGAGAAACAGATTCCAGACACTAATACATTATTATTGCAATTAATGCAACAAATAGAACAAAATCAGAGACAAATGGGACAAAGGCTTCAAAAGTTAGACACAATGGAACAAAATCTTCAAAAGTTAGACACAATGGAACAAAATCTTCAAAAGTTAGACACAATGGAACAACACCAGAGACAAACACAGCAACAGTTAGACGCAATGGAAGAAAAGCTTCAAAAGTTAGACTCAGTGGAACATACGCTTGAACAAACACATGAAGATTTAACTACTGAGTTACATAACATTGAAACGAAATGTCAAAAAGTCTGTAATGACGTTAAAACACAAATTTGTGAGCATTTCCAATCTATTTTTTTGCGTCATGAAAATGCATTACAGAATCACGAAGCAGCCATAAAAGAACTGCAAACTATTGTTCATGAAAATCACGACACCTTGCAAGCTAAAATTGACTCAGTTGCATCTACCGATTCAGTTACGCAACTTGCAAAAACTCAAGAAAACTTAAAGGACACAGTAGATACGATTTCAACACAAATGGACACTCTGAAACTTGGTTCAGAAAAACACACTGAGGAAATAAGTACACTATCGGAGAAAGTAGCCGAACTTTCGGATCAGTTCACTAACTTATCTACAAAGGTAGATGATGATCTGAATGACATAAGACCTGTAGCCATCACTGACACAGAAGAGTATGAACAAATTAAGAAATTCAAACAAAATCAGAATCAAATTAATACGCAATACAACAGAGAAATCCGGGAAGTGCAAGATCAGTTGGCACAAGTAATACAAAAATTTCATATTTCAGAGGACACTCGCACTCCAACACGGGAAGAGGAACTTAGAAATACGGAAAAGCCACAAAATAATAACACAGGGCATTTCGGAAATTATGAAAGAAATTGGCAATGTGCACCGAATTTTGAGATGGAACCGCCGACACGACGTAACAATGACCAATATGCGACTCGCCGACATGATGATTTTGACTATAAGCTGTTCATTACTATACGTAAATTCAAAACATTTAAGAATTCTGGCAACGACATTCATTCACAAGCGTGGCTCCATCAATTCTCTCATTGTTTTCCTCCCAACTGGTCATTGGAGCACAGGTTAGAATTTATGTGTGGCTACTTGGAGAATGAACCAGCTGTAACAATGCGATCGGTCATTCACGATTGCCACAATGAAGGAGATTTTTATCATGCCTTCCTCTCAGCATATTGGTCTCAAGCTACACAAGACCGAGTAAAACATAGCATCATAATAATGAAACATTTCGAACAATCTGAATTTTCCAGTCTTGTGAAATATTTTGAAGACATGTTGCACAAGAATCAGTACCTGACAAACCCATACAGCCCCTCAGAACTCATCCGCATTTGCTTAATCAAATTACCTGAACATTTACGACATATTATTTTAGCAGGACGTTACAAAGAAGCTATTGAAGCTTTTCAGGGACTGTTACAAGAACTGGAAATTGACACTGACAATCGGGGAACGCGGAAACAGGAGCACAACTAATACAGATCACATCCGTCACAATTCCGCGATGACAGAAATAATATACAACAAGGCTATTCTGTCAACGTAAATCGTGACCGAAACAGACACCACCCGTATGACAACCGTTGGCAGAGTAGTAATAATTACAGGGAAAGATCACCTCTCCGCGGTAATGACTATCACAGAGACAATCAGAGAAACAGACAATATGGGAACCAAAACAATTATTATCAGGGGAGGCAGAATAACTTCAGACGCAACAGTTTGGCGCACAGTTACGATTCAGGGAGAAATTCTCCACCACGTGACGGACAAGGAAGAAACTACGGAATCTACCGACATGACGACAGACGATATGATCGTAACGACAGACCTGAATTGCATCAGAACTGGCGGGATTCAAACAGGTCAGGGCCTTCTTGTCAGAGTGAATTTGTAGAAGTTAGGTCTCCAAATCCCAATAACGACGCACGCCATCAAAGAGACAGACAATGACTTACACCGCAGGCGGCCACGTACGCCGGCTGGGTTTGAGAAAAATAACATAAGCAACCTTGAGAAAAATTTTAGCATTCCTTATGGACGTATACAACATGATAACTGTTTTGAAGTTGAAACTCTGCTTACTAGGAAGAGTAAAGCATTGCACCACATTTCACATGTAAAACCGTTTATTGAAAGATAATCTGCTTTTTAACTTTGTCTTTGCCATATAACTTTTCACTTTACCAGTATGCTTTGTCAGACTTAGAATCTGTTAACATGCAACAATGTTTGAAGTTAAATATTCAGTCTAGAACCTAGGGAACATTTTTAAACAGAAATTACGAATGCATTGTTATAGTGAACAGACGACACAGTGTTATTGTGTGTGTGCATTCTTGCTTGTTAGTTGCACGATTACGTAACGACTATAAGGCTCACATACTTAGAACATTTACCAGTACTGCTAATGAGATTTTAAGGCAACATTTTGGTTTACTTGAAATTTGGTGTATCATGAGGTAAGTACATTGGCTTCTGCAGAACTTAGCTTTCGGAGGACGATAACTACGACGCTTCCACAGAGATTATCTTACAGCAAGATGCACATTTAGCGCTACAGGACACGTATTTGAGTGATTAATTTCGCACTTAAAACATGTATTTTTTAAGACATTTGAAGTACAATAATACAAGAGTTTTCCGTGATACATTTTATTCCATTGCAATAATCTGTAACACCTGAGGGTATAATTACATTAATCCTCAGAGGGGTACACGCTTACTTTGTGTACCATGTGTCTGGCAAGCACAAGGAGCCCTAGCTAATATGGTATTTGCTTACACAATTTTGCACATCGGTACCATATTTCTCCAACACATAAATTACACAGCTATCTGATCATGTAACTGAGAGATAAACATTTTTTTTACTACGTCAGTGACAGATGTTTATGCAATTACACAGCTGGATAACTTCACACTCATGAAATTGTATTTTGTCTGTACTGTGTGAACCCTTCATATTTTTCGGAACCATTGTGATACTATGAGAGCTTTGAATGATGTATTTGGTATGGGATCATGATTTTTAAAGTACGTTTGAGGTAGATGACACTTGAAATGAGCAGAGAATTTTTTTTAGGTTTCGAAACTATTGGAGGAAGCTACGACGATTTTGAGATTTGGCTGAGGTTTTATGATGTTATTACTACGATGATGATGTGTATTATGCTGTTGCTATATGTTTATGATCAATAATTTGATGCTATATGAGGAATTTGATTATGCTATGTATTTATTACGATGAAATATTGACGTGTCGACGAATATGTATATGTGTAATAAGGTAAGGAGTAATGAATAGTGATTAGGGACTCTGACTTATGGAAAAGGATGTTGGAAACCAAGAATCGTACATTAGAATTATGAAATGTGTGTACATGTGTGAATGTATCACAATGCCACTGAAAATTTTTTGGACTCTGTTATATTTACAGGATTTTGTTTCTACAGATGTGTAACCCAAATTCTTGACCTATGAAATATTTTTATATGAGACTGTCACTGTGGCGGAAACTGCTGTCGTAAGTATTTCAGCAAGAAGGGTAAGTGACCTTGGCGTAATGCGTTTTGGGTGCCCAGATGAGAAATAGACGTCTGACAAAAGAAAGCCATTAGGTGCACAAAAAAAAGGGAGGCCATTATCCTCGCTATTGACATTCCTTTGTAGAAAGCATCCCAAATACGACACGCTAAAACTTGAAAACATATGATTACACTGTGGAGCTCTTAATTTATGATTTACTGAAATGCCTAATGAAATGACGAGAAATATTTTATGTCTATACACCTGATTATGACTACTGTCTTTATAGTTGAGAGATTTTTCACTACCTTATGAAATGCTATATGGCTAATGAATGATGTTTCATGCCTTCCTTTGTACATATTTTCATTTTTTTTAATATCTAGTTTCTAGCTGCACTGCAGCATTGGTTAAAATAGAATTTTATAGATGTACTAATATAAATATTTTCTGTCTACAGATCGAGTAAATAACATTTTTTCAAAAAAATGAGGGAGCACAAAAAGACATTTACCTTCACAGGAACTGCATTCATAATTTTCTTTTCAAGTACTTGGTAACTTTTTTGGTAGAATAACTTCTTGTGGTGCACCACTTTAATTACATAGTCATTAAGATGTGAATAGACATTTCCCTTATATGCATTGTTGTCTTTAGTGTACTATTTTTTCTGCTTGAGCTTTGTCATGCTTAGGTATACGTTATAGCATTTACTGCTGCTGTATGCCAGGCATAGTGCTACTGAATTTTAATTTGTGTTACTCTGCTAAGCCAGATTTATTTTTCTTGTTTGCTGCGCATTGCCTCATATTAGTTGTAATGTTGAATTGCTTGGTAATTTAGATTTACTGTAGCTTGCTTTGCAAATTTCCATTTTTTTCATTGCTGTTTCTATTAATTGTTTTGTGCTGCTGCATTGCCTCGTCCCTTAGTTTAGTATCTGAGCTCAGTAGATTTAAGTTAGCTTAAGAGGGGGTAGACTATATAAGAGAATGAGTTACGATGAATTTGAAGAAATGCACTGAGAGGTTATACGAGAAAAGTACAGAAAGCAGGTGTAGATAGGACTTTTTGGAAATGATGAAGAACGAAGGGAGATCTCCAAGAAGTAAAGAAAGTTTGGTTTGCAAAATACTGCAGTAAAAGAAACCCTGTCCTTTCCTTGTGTTATCCCACTATGTGTGTGTGTTCCCTTGTAAATTTGTGTTTTTCCTGTCTTTATGTGTTTAGCTAATAAGATTTATGTTGTAGAATTTTTCAAATACTATGTTATTTTCTTCATAAAGGTGTTTAGACATTATTTATTCTGTTTTGTTTTAAAACTCAAGTGTGAAATTAATGTTTCGAAAACTATTCTCATTATTTTATATATTTACTTATGTCATAATTCCTGTAACACTGATGTATATGTTATTTCGATTCTTTTGTAAAGCCTGTATTACTACAAATGTTATCTGTATTATTATGTTTTTAATGATGTTTTCTGTATCTTTGTAATTGTATTCTCATGTTATAAAATTGTAATTGTCACCAGTTCATCATATTATTAACTTGTAAGTTACATTTCACTGCACACGTTTCTGTTGGTCATAGTATATGGACAATATGTGAGAAGTTGGAACTGTTAGTGTTTGCATGTGTGTTAATAATTCAGCAAGGGACTGGATAACAGCTTTGCTGGTTCTAAGGACAATTCCAAAAACTTTGTGAGTGGACAAGTGGTGGTTTATGGACTTGCTATATTCTCCGCAACACACTTCGATGGTGATTGTGCACCTGCACAGTCGCAACAGATGGCTGCTGGCCGTCTCTACAAGGACTACAGTGGGTCTGCATCTTTGATGGCCCACTGGTACCATTATTTCTACAAGGACTACAGTGGGTCTGCACGTTTGATGGCCCACCAATACCATTATCTCTAAGAGGACTATAATGGGTCTGCATCTCTGATGGCCCACGAATACTGTAATCTCTACCACGACTACAGTGGGTCTACTCTGTGATGACCTACCTACCAGTATTCTTCAAAACTTTGACTGACTCTGCGATGGGTTTGCTCTATTGTGGCGCATTACCTGTCTGCATGTCAAGAGTCAGCACTGTCTTTCCATTGGAAGGACAACACTACTTCTTCAAGACTGCATGGAAATCCACTACTTCCATGTGCATTTTCTTTTACTGCTCAGACTTTGAGAAAAACACTGCAATTTTACTGTGATGAATGATCAGGACTGTCTTTATGATCTGTGAGAAAATTTTAGCTTTTGACCAACATTGTATCAATAAGTGTGTGCATTTGATATCTTTGTTATTGTAAGTATGAAAAATTTTATCAAATCATTATTGGCCACTGCCCAAAACAATTTGTAAAATTTTTTTGTGGGGAGCATGGGGGCTATGTAAGTAGGCTGTTTATGTTTTCTTGTTGGCAACGTTACGTAGCGCTCTGTATGAAAATCACAGGCTTTCCAATGGAAAGACAGTGCTGACTCTTGACATGCAGACAGGTAATGCGCCACAATAGAGCAAACCCATCGCAAAGTCAGTCGAAGTTTTGATTTTTGTGAGGTAAGTGATTTGTGAAACGTATAGTTTAATGTTAGTTAGGGCCGTTCTTTTGTAGGGAATTTTGAAAGTCAGATTGCGTTGCGCCAAAAATATTGTGTGTCAGGTTAAGCACAGTCATGTATAATTGTTCAAAGGGGACGTTTCAATTGATTGGGCAAAGTGCTTTATTTACTGATTTGTATTAAAAAATTTTGTGATTATTACTTCGTAACAGCAAAGAGTTTATTTAGTTAATTCTGTTTCAAATTTTTAAAAAAAATTGATAAAAAATTATTGCAACTGTTTTTCTTTCGTTTCTGTACATCTGGAGGCAGGGCCCCTATTTCTTTTTTATCAAATGCCTCATATAAACTTCTGGTTTCCAACATACCCGTAAATAATAGTTGGCAACCCTAGCCATATCTCAAACGAGCCACTCTACTATTTGGAGTAGAGAATGAAAAATATAAAATTACGGTTATTGTGAAAGATGCTGAAGAAATAAAAGCACCAGGAAACATTCGTTTCTGTTTAATGAAGAAAACACTTGTAAATGGTCAGGGCAGTTAATATGTCCCATTTCCGCGATCCTCAAGCCACAGAAGTAGAGCAAAACTACACACATGGACGTCGATCGGAATATTTAATGACCATACGCCTAGATCACACATACCTGTATCCCCTCGACGCTTTTCCTCTCTTTTCTGCAAACACCAACTTTGTACAAAGTACTCTAAGTGTTTCATTAACCGCAGATTGTGTGGAGGATGCACTTAATGGGAACCAGAAGTATCCAGCAAAAATCTTCATAACATATTCTGCCATGAAAAACATAAATATAGGCTGCTCTTTTCTCGACCTTTTTATCACCCAGTACTAACAAACTGTAACTAAGACTTCTGATACAGTGGTCTGCTTGCAAAGGTTTGCAAATTATCGTCTTGTTGCTCAATCATACTTTTCATTTAGTAACATCTCGATCATCTGGAAGTCACTGTCAAGATAACTGAGTTCTGCTCTTCATAGACGGCACAGTTATTGTAATTAATGTTGCTTCATACTAATGATGATGGCGATGGCTTCACGAGTGTATTTGGGGCTACTATTCCACAATAAGACTGGCTGTTGATTTCTCGACACAATACGCAAACGAAACTATCTTCATTCCTGAATTTTAATTACACACATTTTATAGGTCTTTCTCATTAAGAATGTTCACTGAATTACGTCCAAGTCCACATTCGATGATTCCGTCAACGGCGCTTCGTGGCTCATTGTTACCTCGACAACATGACACACGAACGTGAATAGTACACATGTCGTTATAATTTACAGATACTTTTGCTGACAGATAGTGATAAAAAACATACTGCTATAGTGAACATTTCAGCCGTTTTTGACAAAGCAATAGTTGGTGTTTTTGTCGGCCACGCTTCCGGCAACACTTGAGGCGCCCAAAACGCAAGCTCAGCCACGAGTCACTGACGGTTACTCTCCGTGGTCTCGACGGAGGGGCAGCTGTCAACTCTGAGACGGGCAGACAGCGATACTATAGAACGCTTACATGCTGTGTAAGAATAGGGATTCTGACCCTCACACGGCCGCTCAGGGAACGAATTGACTATCGAAGAAGCACCCGAGCTCAGATCTTAGGTCTCGTCAAGCGGATCGAAATACTTCTGCCGTGGAGTCAGCATTGTTACTGTCTCAAGGAAACGTTATTAGCAGCTATGATGGGACGCCCGGATACAGAGATTGAAGCTTTATTTATCCTGTAGCGGAGCCTATGTTAAGACTGCGAATATTTGATCGTGGGCTCTAGTAGCATTTAAATGAATGAATGAGAAATGAGACTCTAAAACAGTCATTAAACTAGTCGTCCACTAAATTCTCTCGAAAGGGGGAGGGGGGTTGCTATAATGATAATGAGCTTAGACGGTGGGGTAAGTGTCAAGATGGACTACAATGAAGAGTCGGGCTTACATAGACATGGAGAGACGGTTCACATGTTGCTGCTGTTCAGTCGTTGTCGACGACTGTATATAACCGAGTCACTGAGTCACTGCATGAGGACCTGAAAGAGTGCGAATCATCGTTCATCAGCGGCTTTATAACCTCGTTATTAAAACTCTGCTGTTGACTCCCTCACCACATGACACTACCAACCATTACAGTTGAGCGTGTCCAAAAGGACCTGCCCTTGCCATTACCTGGCACGCCACAGGTTTCCTCCCAATTGGCCAGACACGGCGATACAGTGCTCGAGGCTATTTAATTTACTACGCTACTGGGACGCCTTGGCATCAGCCTGTCGGGAAATTTTGTGTTCTTCAGCCTAACGATTCCCTTTTAGCGCTCTTCGTTTCTTGCAGAAAGACAGGTAACCTGGCAACCTCTGATTTCGTCTTGAGATAATGTTGTTTCAGCTACTGATGTAACCAGTCTAAAATTTGATTGGGTGCCAGTCGAGCTAGGGGGTCATCTAGTGAGTTTGATTTAAACTGGTCGGCACCTGACGTTTAAGGTCCAAAGCTGTGACGCTGTCGCCTCAGATACTGTCTACAGGCTCATTGTTCTCCACCGTGATAGAAAATCGCTTTGAAGCCTCTATTTCCGAGAAAAATTAAATGAACCATCTCAAATTCACATAGAGTATAGATCTCTACTGTGTCTGTAGACATGCCAAAACCTATTCTTAGTTTTAATTACGAATTTTTTTTTGTTAATTGGTGAACGTTTACCTTTCGTAAGCAGTTTCAGGCTTACCACATTGTATCTAGAAGCAAAACTATTGAAATTACGGCAACAAATTTTTTTTCGTTGATTACCAAAATACCTCATTCGCCAAAGAATCTTTCCAAAGTTGCATATTGCACTGCGTTTCACGCGTGAAAACGGGATTTTGTGCAGTTAGGTCAATAATGAAGATAAACAGGACGTGCCCGATAGGTGTCCCCTACTAATCTAAAGTATGGTGGTTTGATTGCTACGAAACTGTTCTTTCGGGCCTCGAATCGACATACAAGCATATAAGTACTGCTGTTCACACTAGCATAAATTTTCTATACAGTAATTCTTTCAGTGTGAAATTTAAGCGGATGGTTTCCTCTTCAAATGTGACGTTCCTTGCTCCTAACTATCATACGAACGGTAGTCACTCTCATGCATGTGTTTGCAACGAAATCCCTACAATGATTCGTACCTCTCAGATGTCTGCACCTGGCATATCTTCCCACGGCATGATCAGAATGTCCCAAAAAGAAACCACAACTGACTACGTACCAAGACTTCAAACGCAATAATTTATCGGAGCCTGCAGTTGAGGCCCAAGAAATAGTTCAGGGTAAGTCTTCTATTCCCTTCTCAGACATAAACGAAAACTTCTTCGGACATAAATCAAAAACTTCGTGAATTTACTAACGAACTTACTCAGCTGTATGACAAATATGCTCCCCTAAGACTGGAGAAACATGAAGATTCAAATGGTTCAAATGGCTCTAAGCACTGTGGAACTTAACACCTGAGGTCATCAGTCCTCTAGACTTAGAGCTACGTAAACCTAACTAACCTAAGGACATCACACACATCCATGCCCGAGGCAGGATTCGAACCTGCGACCGTAGCAGCCGCGTGGTTACGGACTGAAGCGCCTAGAACCGCTCTGCCATAACGGCCGGCAAACATGAAGGAAACCCGCATCTTGGCTAATTGAAGAATTAAAACATTTCATTAACCTCATGGTCGCAGCACAGCGGGCAGACAAACCGTGCTCTACGGCGAAAATCATATTGCTTACAAGCAGTGGCGACTTAGTCAGTCAATGAGAAATGCTATACTCAGGAATGCCCATACTTCAAACGACAACAGAAATAGACCAGCCATCCTGTCGAAAAATCTGCGTGGTCTTGGTACAGACAAAGTAAAAGCTGCAGCGGATCGCATTGGTCCAGCCGGAGAACTGAGCCGGTACTTCACATTACCTACAATCACAACTGAACCGCAAACGAAACAGAGTAAACGACTGTAGCCACAAAAATTATATCTAAAGCATGTTGCTTGCAATATCGTCAAAAGAGCCATTACGCGTGTCAATCAGTATTTGCTGGACACGATGGCATCGCGGTCCAAGTGTAGCTTATTACTGACCCACTGCTGCCCGCTATAACAGATATCTTTAACCATTCCTTAACCACAAGTGTAATCTCTGAGGCCTGTAAACAGGGACTAGTTAAGACACTATCTAAAGAACACACCTTCAGATTACCGACCTATTTGCATTTTTCCTGCGTTTTACTACGCCTTCGAATATATAGTCCACAACCAGTTAACAGCCGAGTGGCCGAGCGGTTAAAGGCGCTACAGTCTGGAACCGCACGACCGCTACGTCGCAGGTTCGAATCCTGCCTCGGGCATGGATGTGTGTGATGTCCTTAGGTTAGTTAGGTTTAAGTAGTTCTAAGTTCTAGGGGACTTATGACCACAGCAGTTGAGTCCCATAGTGCTCAGAGCCATTTGAACCATTTGAACCAGTTAACAAACTATCTAACTACAGACAACTTACTACACGAATACCAATCAGGTTCCCGTAGACAGCACAACATCTGCCTTGACAATGGCAACAGGTGACCTGAAGTTTGTCATGGATGTCAAAGAAGCGACTATCATGTACTTCTTAGACTTCATAAAAGCTCTTGATGCTATAGACTTAGTCATTTTACTTGCTAAATTTAGTAGCCTAAAATTTTCGTAAAGTTCAGAGCAATTATTTCGCTCATACCTGACGTCTCACCAGAAATGCGTCATCTCCAGCATCATAAAATAGCAATGGAGGCCCGTAGCATAAGGGTCCCCCAAGGTTCGGTACTAGATCCTATACTCTACCATTTTACGTCAATGATGTGACATCAGTTTTGCCCTAATGCGAAAACTATCTGTACGCTGATGACTTCCAGTTGTATGTAAATGCATAACTAATGAACGTGAAGATATCCGTCGAGAATTTCGGTACCGATCTATGTTCACTGTTAACATGGGCACCGGATATAGGGTTAAAACTCAACCCATCCAACACCCAAGCGATATTGATTGTTCATTTTGGCTCATTAGCCCTATCATCTTTAACCCTAAATTGAACATATATCAACTTCTCTCCCTCCGTAAAGAGTCTAGGAATAATAACTGAAGAACATCTAAATTGGACTGAGTGTGAAACTGCAATGTGCAAGAAAGCATCAGCATCTCTCCATGTCTTACAAAAATATAAAAAGTTGAAAAGTTTTTCCCTCTACCTGAAAAAGAAGCTCGCACAACGCTTGACTTCCATTTTTTATTACAGCGATGTTATCCTGCAAGGTGGTTCTGAGGACAGCTCACTGCGCATAGAACTGGTTACGAATCCCTGTGTTCGTTATATCTGTGATGTCTGACTCTTTGGTCACATTTCTCCATCATACACACAGCTATCCTGGCTGAGTGCAGACAAGCGCAGAGACTTCCATACCCTCTGTCTTCTTTACTGTCTTATCAACGTGCACTATCCCTCATGTCTCTCCTCGACATCGCACGTTGAGAGCAAAATCCTTTCTGTCCCTCTCCATCGCTCTACCACCTTTCTCGAAGTCCTTCTCAGTAGCAGCAACCCGACTCTGGAATAATTCCCCGCATTATACAGGATGAGTCACTAACTATTGCCACCAAGAATAATTCCGACTGTATGATAGGAGCTGAAAAGTTTGTGGGACAAAAGTTACATGGGACAACGGAGGCCAAAATACGATACCAATGCTCGTCACTTCGAACACCTTCTGTAAATGGATGTTCATGCCACCTTTTTGACCTTCGTTGACCTTCAAAGACGTTACTATTACACACCATTGGATTCGTCTCGACAGCCGCTGTCAGAAAATAAGTACCAAACTGAAGCATCCCATTTAAAAAAACAAAGTTGACCTTCATATCTGTGAAGCGACCCCACCTAGCAACAAAAAAGCAACGTAATATTATAGCCCCCGTTGTCCCATGCAACTTTTGTCTCACGAACTGTTCAGTTACTGTCATACTTTCAGAGTTATTCTAGGTGGCAGTAGTTAGAGACTCACCCTGTATAAGAGAACTGAATAACATCTCCAGCTTCAGAAGACAGTTACTTCTTTCCAACCAGAACTTCATAATTTCCCAGTATTCTTACCCGGTGCAGTCTTCTTAAATTGCCTTTCCTCAGAACTCCTATATCAGAAAACATCTATCTTGCACACGAATAAATTATCGTCATTATTATTACTACTGTTATTATTATTAGTGGCAGCAGCAACAGTAGAAGTACTGCCAGTACTAGCTTCATTAGTCATAGTCAGTGGTATTTACTCACATTGACACCATAGACACTCAGATCATTTTAATACTATTTGTTATAGCCGCGCGGGATTAACCGAGTGTTCTGAGGCGCTGCAGTCATGGACTGTGCGGCTGGTCCCGGCGGAGGTTCGAGTCCTCCCTCGGGCATGGGTGTGTGTGTTTGTCCTTAGGATAATTTAGGTTAAGTAGTGTGTAAGCTTAGGGACTGATGACCTTAGCAGTTAAGTCCCATAAGATTTCACACACATTTAAACATTTTTTTGTTGTATTAAAATTGTTATTTCTAAGGTATCTATGACATAAAAAAGGTTCTCTATGTGTTAAACCCTGGCCCAGTGTAAGAAAGGGCCTGATGGTCCTGATCAGATCAGGTTACATAAATAAATAAATATTTAACTCGTAACGATTATGATATTCAAAGTCTCTATGTTTTGCAAAAAATCACGAAAAAATTCTGATATTCGCGTTTGGAATAACACTTAGTAACATCTGTAACACGTCAAAATCTTTTCTGAGTTTTAATTAGGGCTGTAGATATCCTGGTTACTGAAACAGAAGGAATTTTTGCGTCCGGAACAGTTTCTTCTTGACACTGTATGTCTCTAGAACAATTACATTCATTGAAATAATGCGTTGGTGTCTACACAAAATGAAATATGTTTAAAATTCAGTGAAACTTGCCTTAAGGAGATGTCAACTGCGTGAACAGTATTCTTTAGCGCCATAACAGGACAGAGAAGTTAATCAAAATAAGTTTTAAAACACAGTATCTAATGGAAGTGAGAGGTTTATTTTAGTATACCGTACAATATGTTCTGTGTTCCAGGCATCTATGGGCCATCCGGTCCGACCAACCGCCAGGTATCCTCTGCCAGTGGCGTCATCGGAGGCGTTTTGGAGGAGCGTGGGACCAGCACGCCGCTCTCCCGATCGTTGTCCAGTTTCTTGAACTCGGAACAGTCACTAATCGGTCGAATAGCTCCTCAGTTGCCCTCACACTTCGGCTCCCCTTACCAGTCATCCGAGCTGGCAGTACCAGGAATAGAATCTGGTGGCCGAGCGGTCCTAGGCGCTTCAGTCTGGAACCGCGCGACCGCTACACTGATGACCTCAGAAGTTAAGTCCCATAGTGCTCAGAGCCATTTGAAACAATAGAATCCGGGTCCCCCCAATGGCAGTCACCTGCGCAGACCACTCAGCTACGGAGCCAGACACACTGTTGAGTAGTCAGTGGGAAAAAACTGATTCATTCAGAGGACCTATTGGTGCCTGGAGTGAATATAAGGAAGTCACCGACGCATTGTTGTAACACACTGAGATGACAAGAGTCACATGATGCCTCCTAATATCGTGTCGGACCTGCTTTTCCCCTCGAAACGCAGCAAACCCCCTGCGGGTCCGGGGGTTAGAATAGGCCCGAGGTCTTCCTGCCCGTCGTAAGAGGCGACTAAAAGGAGTCCATCCCCCTCAAGGGGGTAGTTAGCGCCTGCGTCCGGAGACGGACGGTCCCACGACCTATGTTTGTGGTCTTTTTGGTTTTTCACTTCTCGTTTCTTCCTTCTTTGGTTGGTTCCTTTCTTTGTTCTTCTCCATCTCACTGTCTTCCTTACTTTTTCCCTTGCCTTCTTCTCCTTGCCTTCTTCTCCTTGCCTTCATCTCCTTGCCTTCTTCTCCTTGCCTTCTCTGGTCTCCGCTCCGGCGTTCGAGTCAGTCTGTCCTCTCTCTCTTCCTTTTCCTCTTCTTCCTTCCTCCCTGTGCGCGCCTGAAGGCCGACCCACGCGTTCGCACGCGTAGCCGGTGACGGGGTAACGCGTAATACCCCGCCCTGGGTAGACAAGTAAGGCGCGCACGTACCCCCTGGTAAAGGCCAGGCCCAGGGAGGGGTGATTGCCTGAGCTGATACCTTCTGACCATGCCGATTGGTCCCTCCATCTGTTTCTCGGGAGGTGTGACCTGAGGTGTAAACATTCACCTAAGGCGGGAGTGCCCTCTGAGAGGGTCCCCATAAGGAAGGAGCGCGCCATCGGAGATGCTGACAATCATGGGGGATTCCTCCGCAATGGATTTCTCTTCTTCTCTCTCGACTTCTGCCCACAAACGGAAACATGACCAGCCCCCAGTGACAAAAGTACTACCGCCTACCCCACAGTTCCTCGTCATTTCTCGATCTGAGGACGGAAAGGATTTTTCCTCTGTCAACCCTTTCGTTATCCAGAAGGGCGTAGATGCCATAGCCGGTACTGTTAAGTCTTGTACGAGGTTGCGTAATGGTACCTTGTTACTAGAAACTGAGAGCGCCTTTCAGGCACAGAAACTGCTTCGAGCCACACTCCTGTACACGTTCCCTGTCCGGGTGGAGGCTCACCGAACTTTGAATTCGTCTCGTGGTGTGGTCTATACTAGATCCCTTGACGGATTGACTGACGAGGAGATTCAGTCTTTCCTCGCTGAGCAGGGCGTGACGGCTGTCCATAGGCTCATGAAAAAGGTCAACAATGACCTTGTACCGACCTGGACACTTTTCTTGACCTTTGATAGTGTTAAGCTGCCATCGCGCATCAAAGCGGGCTACGAGGTTATTTCTGTTCGCCCCTATGTCCCGACACCTACGCGCTGCTACCAGTGTCAGCGTTTCAATCACACTCGACAGTCTTGTTCCAATGCGGCTAAATGTGTCACTTGTGGCAGGGATGCCCATGAGAGTGACTGTCCACCTCCGTCTCCTCGTTGTGTGAACTGTCACGGTGACCATGCAGCATCCTCCCGCGACTGTCCCGTCTATAAGGAAGAACGCTGTATCCAAGAAATTCGGGTCAAAGAGAAAGTGTCCACCTCGGCTGCTCGCAAGCTATTGGCTAGTAGGAAGCCCACGCTGCTCCCAGCGGGGAAATACAGTACTGTCCTCGCCTCTCCTCGGACTACCAGGGAGGTGGCAACCCAGACATGCGATCTGACCTTCAGCAACACGGTCGTCCGTTCGGCCAGTGCTAAGATCGCGCGGTCGACGTCTCCTCTTCCTCCCATCACCCCACAGACACCAGCCCCTTCATTAGCTTCTGCTAAAACGAAGACCCAGAAGTCAGATGCACGGGCCTTCAAGAAGGAACCGTCCCATGCAGACTTCCTACGTACCTCGACCTCCTAGCCATCGACCGGTGCTTCCACCAAACGACCTTCCAAGAAGGCTCATAGGAAGCACAGTTCTCCTTCTCGGCCACGGCACATTTCTTCTCCTGCGCCACCCAGCGGTTGCCGCCCCAGGCCGTCATCCGTTTCGCCTGGCCGCACCGCCGGTAGCCGAACATCTGGCCGTTCACCGGCGGAGGAAGCTCCCCCTCCCGGCCATCTTACCAAGATGGCCGATGAACCTATAGAACCAATGGACGATGACTGTCCGCCTACTGATAGCGGCGGCAGTGCTCGCTCGAAGCCAGGCCCTCAGCGGCCTTCGAGGTGACCCCTTCTTTCATCTTCCTTTTCTTCTTACGATGGCACTTATTCACTGGAATATTCGCAGCATTCGCTCCAACCGAGAGGACTTGAAGTTGCTGCTCCGCTTGCACCGTCCGCTCGTCGTAGCCCTCCAGGAAACGAAGCTACGGCCATGCGATCAAATTGCCTTGGCACACTACACCTCTGTGCGTTTTGACCTACCCCCTGTGGTAGGTATCCCGGCTCATGGAGGGGTTATGTTGCTGGTCCAGGATGATATTTACTACGATCCCATCACGTTGCACACCGGCCTGCAGGCAGTTGCCATCCGAATTATTCTCCCCACTTTTACATTTTCCATTTGTACCGTTTACACTCCATCGTCGTCTGCCGTTACCAGGGCAGACATGATGCAAATTATTGCTCAGCTACCTGCACCATTTTTGTTAACTGGAGAGTTAAATGCCCACCATCCCCTTTGGGGCTCTCCAGCATCCTGCCCGAGGGGCTCCCTGTTAGCAGACCTTTTCAACCAGCTCAATCTTGTCTGCCTCAATACTGGCGCCCCTGCTTTTCTTTCGGACACATCTCACACCTATTCCCATTTAGACCTCTCTATATGTACTACCCAACTTGCACGCCGGTTTGAGTGGTATGCACTTTCTGATACATATTCGAGTGACCACTTCCCATGTGTTATCCATCTCCTGCAGCATACCCCCTCTCCGTGCTCATCTAGTTGGACCATCTCCAAAGCAGACTGGGGGCTCTTCTCTTCCAGGGCGACCTTTCAGGATCAAACCTTCACAAGCTGCGATCGTCAGGTCGCACACCTCACGGAAGTCATTCTCACTGCTGCTGAATATTCCATCCCTCACCCTACTTCTTCTCCACGCCGCGTACCGGTCCCCTGGTGGACCGCAGCATGTAGAGACGCTTTACGTGCTCGTCGACGTGCTTTACGCACCTTTAAACGCCAACCTACAGTGGCGAATTGTATCAATTATAAACGATTACGTGCACAGTGTCGTCGTATTATTAAAGAAAGCAAGAAAGCCAGCTGGGCTGCTTTCACAAGCACCTTCAACAGTTTTACTCCTTCTTCTGTTGTCTGGGGTAGCCTGCGCCGGCTATCTGGCACTAAGGTCCACTCACCAGTTTCTGGCTTGACGGTCGCGAATGACGTCCTTGTGGCCCCTGAGGATGTCTCCAATGCCTTCGGCCGCTTTTTCGCAGAGGTTTCGAGCTCCGCTCATTACCACACTGCCTTCCTCCCCCGCAAACAGGCAGAGGAGGCTAGGCCACCTAACTTCCGCTCCTCGAATCGTGAAAGTTATAATGTCCCATTCACCATGCGGGAACTCGAAAACGCACTTGGCCGGTCACGGTCCTCCGCTCCAGGGCCTGATTCTATTCATATTCAGATGCTGAAGAACCTTTCTCCTGCGGGTAAAGGTTTTCTTCTTCGTACTTACAATCGCATCTGGATTGAGGGACATGTTCCCGCATGCTGGCGCGAGTCTATTGTTGTCCCGATCCCTAAGCCGGGGAAGGACAAGCACTTGCCTTCCAGTTATCGACCCATCTCGCTTACCAACTGTGTCTGTAAAGTGATGGAGCGAATGGTTAACTCTCGTTTGGTTTGGCTGCTCGAGTCTCGACGCCTACTTACCAATGTACAATGTGGATTTCGTAGGCGCCGCTCTGCTTTGACCATCTGGTTACCTTGTCGACCTTCATTATGAATAACTTCTTGCGGAAGCGCCCGACCGCGGCTGTGTTCTTTGATTTGGAGAAGGCTTACGACACCTGTTGGAGGGCGGGCATTCTCCGCACCATGCATATACATGGGGCCTTCGCGGTCACCTCCCTCTTTTTATTCGTTCCTTTTTAATGGATCGACAGTTCAGGGTACGTGTGGGTTTTGTCCTGTCAGACACCTTTCGCCAGGAGAATGGGGTGCCACAGGGCTCAGTTTTGAGCGTCGCTCTCTTCGCCATAGCGAACAATCCAATAATGTATTGCCTCCCAGCTGATGTATCAGGCTCCCTTTTCGTGGACGATTTTACCATCTATTGCAGCGCGCAGCGTACATGTTTCCTGGAGCGCTGTCTTCAGCGTTCTCTTGACCGTCTTTACTCCTGGAGTGTCGCCAATGGCTTCCGTTTTTCTGCCGAGAAGACGGTCTGTATTAACTTCTGGCGCTACAAAGAGTTTCTCCCACCGTCCTTACGACTCGGCCCCGTTGCTCTCCCATTCGTGGAGACAACAAAATTTTTAGGTCTTACATTTGACAGGAAACTTAGCTGGTCTCCACATGTGTCTTATTTGGCTGCCCGTTGTACCCGTTCTCTAAATGTCCTCCGTGTTCTCAGTGGTATGTCGTGGGGAGCGGATCGAACCGTCCTACTTCGCCTATATCGGTCGATCGTCCGCTCCAAGCTGGATTATGGGAGCTTCGTATACTCCTCTGCACGGCCATCCATCTTACGCCGCCTCAGCTCCATACAACATCGGGGTTTACGACTTGCGATCGGAGCGTTTTATACTAGTCCCTTCGAGAGTCTTCATGCTGACGCTGGTGAATTGCCACTCACCTACCGGCGCGATATACTGCTTTGTCGGTATGCCTGTCGGCTACTGGCAATGCCCGACCACCCGTCTTATCGTTCCTTTTTTGACGACTCTCTCGACCGTCAATACGAGTTGTATGTCTCTGCCCTGCCACCCCCTGGAGTTCGCTTTCGTCGCCTCCTTCAACACCTTAATTTTTCACTCCCTGCAACCTTTCGAGTGGGCGAGAGCCACACGCCACCTTGGCTCCAGGATCAGGTTCGCGTTCACCTTGACCTCAGCTCGCTCCCAAAGGAGGTTACCCCCGGTTCGGTCTACCACTCCCGTTTTGTCGAACTTCGTTCGAAGTTCGTTAATATGACCTTCATTTATACAGATGGCTCTAAGACCAATGACGGGGTCGGGTGTTCTTTTATTGTCGGGGCACAAAGTTTCAAATACCGGCTCCATGGCCATTGTTCGGTCTTCACAGCTGAGCTCTTTGCCCTCTACCAGGCTATTCTTTACATCTGCCGCCACCGACATTCTGCTTATGTCATCTGCTCCGATTCCCTGAGCGCCATCCAGAGCCTCAGTGATCCGTACCCGGTTCACCCTTTCGTGCACCGGATCCAACGCTCTCTTCAGCAGCTGGTGGACGTCGGTTCTCCGGTTAGCTTTATGTGGGTTCCTGGCCATGTCAGTATCCCTGGGAACGAAGCTGCAGATGCCATGGCCAAGGCTGCGGTCCTCCAGCCTCGGACAGCTTCTTGTTGTGTCCCTTCGTCAGATTGTAGCAGGGTCATTTGTCGGCGCATTTTATCGCTGTGGCATGCTGATTGGGCTGCACTTACAGACAACAAGCTTCGGGCCTTGAAACCTCTTCCCGCGGCTTGGACGTCCTCCTCACGCCCTTCTCGGCGGGAGGAGGTAGTTTTGGCCCGGTTACGAATTGGACACTGCCGGTTCAGCCATCACCATCTGCTGACGGCTGCGCCGGCGCCGTTCTGCCCATGTGGGCAATTGCTGACGGTCCGCCAAATTTTAACGTCCTGTCCGGATTTTAACACACTGCGTCTTGATCTTGGCCTGCCATGTACTCTAAATGCCATTTTAGCGGATGACCCACGAGCAGCTGCTCGCGTTCTTCATTTTATCAACTTGTCAACCCTCTCTAAGGACATTTGATTATGCTGTTTTTTTATTCTCATGCCTGTCAGTCTGTCTTTTATCGTGTTTTCCGTTTCGTTGCTGTTTTAAACTTGTGACTCGCGGTGCATTCCTAACGTAGTCTGAGCGCTAATGACCGTTGAAGTTGTGCGCCCTAAAACCACAACAAAAAAAAAAAAAAAAAATGAAACGCAGCAATTCGACGTGGCATGGACTCAAGAAGTCGTTGGAACTCCTCTGCAAAAAAACTGAGCCATGCTGTTTCTACAACCGTCCATAACTGCGGAAGTGTCGCCGGTGCAGGAGTCTATGCAGGAACTGACCTCTCGATTACGCCCCAAAAATGACCAATAGGATTCGTGTCGGATGATCTGGGTGGCCAAATCAGTCATTCGAGTTGTCCAGAATGTTTTTCAAACCAATCGCGAACAGCTATGGCCCAGTGACATGGCGCATTGTCATCAATAAACATTCCATCGTTGTTTCGGAACATGAACTCCATGTAGACGAGTGTAACGATTTCCAGTCAATGATCGGTTCGCTTGAACTGGAGGACCTAGTCACTTCCTTGTAGCCGGCCGCTGTGGCCTAACAATTCTAGGCGCTTCAGTCTGGAACCGAGCTGCTGCTACGGTCGCAGGTTCGAATCATGCCTCGAGCACGGATGTGTGTGCTGTCCTTAGGTTAGGTAGGTTTAAGTAGTTCTAAGTCTAGGAGACTGATGACCTCGGATGTTAAGTCCCAGAAGTGCTTGGAGCCATTTGAACCTTCCTTGTAAACACAGCTCACACCAGTGCTGAGCAACCAACAGCTAGCACAGTGCCTCGTTGATAACTTGGGTGTGCGGCTGGTCCCGGCGGAGGTTCGAGTCCTCCCTCGGGCATGGGTGTGTGTGTTTGTCCTTAGGATAATTTAGATTAAGTAATGTGTAAGCTTAGGGACTGATGACCTTAGCAGTTAAGTCCCATAGATTTCACACACATTTGAACATTTTTTGATAACTTGGGTTTATGGCTTAGTGGGGTCTGCGCCACACTCGAACCCTACCATCAGCTCTTACGAACTGATCTCAGTACTCATCTGACCAGGGCACCAGTTTCCAGTCGTCTAGCGTCCAGGCGATGTACTCTCGAACCCAGGAGGGGTGCTGCAGGCGATGTGGTACTATGAAAAAGACATTCGCGTCGGTTGATTGCTGCCATAGCCTGTTAACGCCAGATTTCTCCTCACTGTACTAACGGGTACGGTCGTTGTACGTCCAACATTGATTTCTGCGGTTATTTCACATAATGTTGCTTGTCTGTTAGCACTTGCAAATCTAGGCAGAGGCCGCCGCTCTCGGTCGTTAAGTGAAGGTGGGTGGCCACTGTGTTCTCTGTGGTGAGGGATAAAGCCCGAAATTTGGTATTCTCGGCACACCCTTGACACTGTGGAGCTCGCAAATTGAATTTCGTAACGATTTCCGAAATAGAATGTGCCGTACTTCTAGCTGCAATATCATTCTGCTTTCGAAGTCTGTTAATTCCCATCACGCAACCATAGTCACATCGGACATCATTTACATGAATCACCTGAGTACAAATGCCAGCGCCGACAGTGCACTGCTCTTTTATACCTTGTGTACGCGATACTACCGCCATCTGAATACATGCGTATCGCTATCCCATGACTTCTTCCATCTCAGTGTATACGTTCATTATTCCATGCTTCGCCTAACCACACGGTTTACTGCGTTTTGTGAGCCTCTGGGTGTCGCATTTTAAGCTGCCGCATTCAAAAGATATTTCATTTCTGTCAATGTAATTTTTTTTTCCTTTGCAGCAATAGGTCATTTGACCTGTGTCCAAATTAATTCTATTTGCATTGAAACAGCTGTAGCCGTCACTGCCAAATCTAGATGATGGCGTGAGGTGGAGGAATGTAGGAAGTGGATGGAAGCTGTCAGGATGCACCTTATTAAAACTCGGCGTGATATTCAAGTGTTTTATTATTCGCAGCTACAGTGCCTCATTCCTCTCTGTTTACATCACAGGTTCCTGCGATGCCGAGGACACCACTTCGCTGTATGCAAAACAGCTTGGCGCGGAAGGGCTACCACAGCGACCCATGCAACGTACTGCAGCGTGCCGGCCTTGTGCAGCCTCGGAGTTTTGACGACGTCAGGATGAGCCAGCAGCCAACTCAGTGGCCTTCGTCCCCATTGTCTCAGTGTTGCTCGTGGGAAGCCGCAGGGCAGCCCGCTGCATGCTTTTTCGCCGTCGTGGTTAGGATCGTGGCGACAACAAGTGCCTGCGATCCGACAGCCAAATCTGCAGCCCTCGCCTCAGGATGCCGCTGGTGCGTGTTGGGAGGCAACAAGACTGCCTGCGGTAGCGAGCCGTCAAGTGGCGCACCACTAGCTGGCAACAGACGCCGCTTTGGCCTCAGAGGGTCGAACCAGTGACCCGCCGTGGACTCTAACGCTGGCGCCTCATCTGCTGCTGTGTGTAGCTGGTAGTGTGCCACACATTGCCGTCCAGGAGAGCTGCCACACTTGAATGCCCTTGTTAGAAAACCTGCACCTGTTTATACGCGGCTGTGCGCACTGAAAACCAGTCACGTACTCATAACACCTAAGTTGGGCAAGTGGGCCTCTCCTGCCTGTAACTCGCACCATGCAAACTGCTGCAGTTAATCTTTTCAGTGGTTCAATGGCCCGGTGGCCTCCATTCTACTTCGCAACCGCTGGTCAGCGTAACTTCATGTCAACAGGCCTCTGCCTGGCTGTAACTTGTGTGCTCAGAAATATTGCACCGAATCTAACTTTCTCCTGTCTTAAACGGTGGTGCCGCTACACAACAATGGTAGGGAGGCCATGTGAGCACTTCAAGCCCGTTTCTTTCGTTTGTGTGTGTGTGTGTGTGTGTGTGTGTGTGTGTGTGTGCGCTTATGTGTGTATCATTTCATCCGCAAGGCAGCCTTGTTGTTCTGACGCAAGTTTTAGTAAATTTGCCCGTTTCAAGTTACTATCAACCAGAATAATACGGTTCTCCAGATAGTAAAAATGTACTTTTTCCTCATTGCTCTCGTGGGTGCCTTACCTTTTATAACTGAATGATACGGAACGTTATCAATAGCAGTTACCAATTTTTTCTATACTCTTCGAAGCGCACAGTCTTCATATCATACCACAAAATTACGATGGTTCATATTTTTGTACTAGACGAAGATCTCATTTAAACTGAATGACAACAGACAATTAGGAGCACGCTACAATTATTCTCTTACCTCTGCCTATCGGAGCTGCTGGTAATACTTTCTGTCTCTCCTTTTTCTTAGGCTTTGTCCTTCTGTCACCCATGTTTCATTAAGGTAAATAATATCGTTAAAATCTGTCATTATTAAGTCCTTCACTAAACGGCAGCTTCAGGCTGTAATAACCATTAAGATCTTGCGGCCAACAATACACTGAGGTAACAGACTTGATGGAGTTGTCATTTGGTACTGTTATGCACGTGAAAACATTTCCAACATGATATTGGTCGCACGACGCAGACTTTGAATGCGGAATGGTAGTTGGAGCTAGATACTTGGGCCATTCCGTTTCTGAAATCGTTAGGGACTTCAGTAATCAGAGATTCACAGTATCAATAGCGTGCCGAATATCCCAAATTTAAGGTATTGTCTCATCACGGACAACGCAGTGACCGTCAGGCTTCAATTAAGGAGCGAGAGCACCACAGTTTGCGTAGAGTCAAATGTTCAAATGTGTGTGAAATCTTATGGGACTTAACAGCTAAGGTCATCGGTCCCTAAGCTTACACACTACTTAACCTAAATTATCCCAAGGACAAACACACACACCCATGCCCGCCGGGACCAGCCTCACACTCCATGACTGCATGACTGCAGCGCCTAAGACCGCTCGGCTAATCCCACGCGGCTTTGCGTAGAGTCGTCAGTGCTAACAGACAAGCAACACTGTGAAATTACACAGAAATGAATGTTGGATGTACGACGAGCGTATCCGTTAGGACAGTGTGGCGAAATTCAGCGTTAATGGGCTATGCCAGCAATGACAGATGCGAGTGCCTTTAAAAGCAGAACGTCACCTGCAGTATATCTCCTGGCCTCGTAACCTATCAGTTGGACCGTAGACGACTGCAAAACCGTCACCTGGCCAGATGAGTCCCGATTTCAGTCGCTAAGAGGTGATGGTAGCGTTCGAGTGTCGCGCAGGCCCCACGAAGCCATGGACTCAAGTTGCCAACAAGGCGCCGAGCAAGCTGGTGCTGGCTCCATAATGGTGTGGGCTGCATTTACATGCATTGGACTTGGTCCTCTGGTCCAATTGAACCGATCATTGACCGGAAATCGTTATGTTCGGCTGCCTGAATATCATATGCACCCATTCATGGACGCCATGTTCCGAACACAGATAGAATTTTTGTGGATGACGATGCACCATGTGACTGGGAGACAGTTGTTCGCGATTGGTTTGAAGATCATTCTGGACAGTTCGAGCGAATGATTTGGCCCCCCAGATGGCCCGACACGAATCCCATCGAACATGTAAGGGACATAATCGAGAGGTCATTCCGTACACAAAAGTCTGCACCGGCAACGCTTTCGCAGTTATGGACGGCTCAGTATGTCTGCAGGGGTTTCTAACAACTAGTTGAGTCCATGTCACATCGAGTAGTTGCATTACCCAGGGCAAAAGGACGTCCGGCACGATATTAGGAAGTATCCCATGACTTTTGTCACCTCAGTGTGTAATATTCACGACTCTTGCTATGAACGATTTACTACTTGTAGCTGCTGCTTCTTCCGTGAATAATATGCGTGTATTTTACGACTAGTTGCATCCACCTGAAAAGACCCGAGATTTGTGACCCTCTTCTCGAGGCGCCTCTTCTTTCCAGGCTTTGCCAGTTTAGATGACTCATCTAATTCCTCTTTCGGGAATGTCCATTCTTGTTGGTGCCCATTCGTTAAGTTGTCGAGTAGACACAGGTCATTCCACCATCTATCCCCTCTCTTCGTGAAAACATTCTCTCAAGGAGCGCAGTAATTTGCGCGACTGACTGTGTACAATCACATCCTGTCTGACAATTCTTGGAAGGATGCTATAAGTGCGCAGCCTCTCTCTGCCACCTCTTTAGACTACTTTCATCACACACCGCAACGCACGCGAAGCTAAAGAAAAAAAAAATGGTTCAAATGGCTCTGAGCACTATGGGACTCAACATCTCAGGTCATAAGTCCCCTAGATCTTAGAACTACTTAAACCTAACTAACCTAAGGACATCACACACACCCATGCCCGAGGCAGGATTCGAACCTGCGACCGTAGCAGTCCCGCGGTTCCGGACTGCAGCGCCAGAACCGCTAGACCACCGCGGCCGGCTAAGCTAAAGAGATACCCGAATCTCGCACTACAACGGCTCAATAAGGTATTGTATTGCAGTGCCCATATTTGGGATGCCTTGCAACGTGCTGTTCAGAAGAGATCTCCATCCCCTCGTACGTTTTCGGATTTATGGACACCTGGTGGGATTCATTGTGTGAATTCCCTCGAGCATTACTTCAGACATTAGTCGAGTCCATGCCATGTCGTGTTGCGGCACTTCTGCGTGCTTGCGGAGGCGCTACACGATATTAGGCAGATGTACAAATTCTTTGCCTCGTCAGTGATGAGCGATAGCCCCTGCAGGACTTAAGTGAACGCTCCGAGCACTGGCACTAATGTATGAGGGCGCTACTTGCGCGTGACAGGTTGAGATTTTTGGTTGGACGGGAATCGGGTCCAGAAGGACGACGTCAATGCCGCCACGGTAGCTCAGCGTGTTCGGTCAGAGGGTGGCTACCCTCTGTATTAAAGAGAAAAACTGAGTGAGATATTCAACGATAAATTTGAACAGGTGTCATGTCACGTCTGCCCAGACCATATGCTGAGAACAATAACGATCAAAATGGGAACAAAACAAGGTTGTTAAGCAAGTGTTCTAGAGAAGTGGAGCACCCGGGATCGAATACCTGTCTGGCACAAATTTTCAGCGTTCACCATCGATTTTTTCAATGTCTGTGGCGACCTGAGTCCTGATTTCTCATAATATAAATTATTTACGGCCGTTGTATCACCAGTGCTACTTTACACTGTCTTTAGGCGATCATGTCCCACTTTGAAGGTCGTCGTGAACTAGTATTTGCTCTTCCAGCTTCTTTATGGAAATACTATTTCATTATTCACTTCCGTATAAACAAATCATCGTCAAGATTATTTATTCAACATTAAAAAATGGCTCTAAGCACTATGGGACTTAACATCTGAGGTCATCAGTCCCCTAGACTTAAAACTACTTAAACCTAACTGCACAGAACAAGGAAGAAATTGGAGATAAATGATCCTTTTTTTCTTTTTTCATGAAACAAATCCATCTCTCTGCTCAGAAGTCCAGTAGAGCCTAAAACTGACGGGCTAACAGAGAGAAAAATCTTACAGCAACAAAAAAAAAGATTATTCTTTATTTGTTGTCGTCACAAAATATTGTCTAAGGATTGGAAATTCCTGTACTTTCAAAATCATTGTGTATATAAATGCGATTACGTCGCAGCCTTCAAAAATAAAAACAAAGATAACCCAGAGCTGAAGGATAAACTCCTCATTAAAAGATAGCATTCGTTACAAAGGAGTGAGGGGCAGTCAAAGGAAACCAAGACAGATACAAAAAATTAAGTACACTGTTTATTATTTAAAGAGTAACATGTTGGTTTGATATATTCTTCTATGTCCTTCAGACTTGCATGCATGTGTGAAAGACGTTGCAGAGTACACCGAACCGGCACAGGCATTGCGATTTAATACAGGGTGATTCAAAAAGAAAGAACAGTTTTCAGTTGTTTATTACAGACAAACAATAGAAAATTGAGACACATTGCGCATGTCACTGGATAGAGGGAGGTTCAAAGTTTCGACACAGCTACGCTATTGTTTGTAGCAACACGGCGACTGCACCATAAGAGAACTCATTTCATGTGTGCCCGAAGTCAATCTATCGTTCAAATACAATGTGCATTCCACCGTCTATTTAGCAGGAAGCCGTCTCCGTACAAGCAGATTCACGAGAAATAATTGTTAAGAAAAAATCGATACGTAGCGCCGTTTCCGAGTTAATTAGTACTAAAGTTAGCCAGTCATACGGTTGCGTGAACAAATTCATGCTGCCTGCCAGCATAAAAATTCTTGGAAGTTGGTTGCATTTGCAAAGGGAAGAACTGATCGGCCACGGACGTCTTATGAAAATGTCGAGCGCATCCGGGATGCTTTCACACGGAACCCTCGCAAGTCCACAAGACGGGCAGGCCAGAAACTTCAACTCCCTCAAACAATTGTGTAGCGTGTTCTGATTGGTTGGATGGTTTGGGGGAGGGGACAAACAGTGAGGTCATCGGTGCATCGGGTTAGGAAAGGATATCGGCCGTGCCCTTTCAAAGGAAACATGCCGGCATTTGCCTGAAGCGGTTTTGGGAAATAACGGAAAACCGAAATCGGGATGGCCGGACGCGGATTTGAACCGCCGTCCGCTCGAATGCGAGTCCAGTGTGCTAACCACTGTTCCATGCATATGAAACCTTACAGGTTCCAGTTACTGCAGCAATTGCGTCCCGACGACTATAACAAAAGGCACGAATTTTGCATTTAAATTCTTCGGGGTATGGCAGAAGACACTTTATCCGAATGACTCATCTATTGTCACAAAATTCTGGCGCAGTCGTCTAAAATGAAAGAGACTCGGCGAAACTCAGTATGTTTCGTACCGTTTCCGTTCGCAAAGTTTATCGACCTTTGTCTTTTGCGGTGAAAACTGTGACAGGAATCTTATACCTGGACATAGCTGTTTCCTCAAAGTCACGAAGCTTCCAATGATTTCAGCTTCACGCATGACGCCACCTGGTTTCACTTTCACCTTGAGGTGCAGCGTTATCTTAAGGCCATCCCACAATGTTGGATTGGAAGAGGTGGCCAACAAGATCCTACTCACTTTGCGATTTTTTTCTGTAGGGTACATCAGACACAGTCTGTGTCCCACCGTGGCATCTACTCTTCAATAGCTGAGAAATCGAATTGTTGAAGCTGTCGATTCAATAAACAGGGGCCTGTTCATTCGTGTGTGGAATGAAGTGGACCACTACTTCGATGTTTCTTGAGCAACGTGGTGCTCACGTTGGGCGTATGGTATAGTGTCTGTGCGAACATAAAACTTCGAATCTTCCTCTATCCGGTGACATGCGCAATGTGTTTCTATCTTCCACTTTGTCTGTAATAAATAACTAAAATCTGTTCTTTCTTTTTGAATCGCCCTGTTTTCATGTCAATAAATAATGCCGCAGTTTGAATCATACGTCTCTCCCTGTACGGGATTCACAGTATGTGTGTGGATGTAGGCTATAGACTAAACGGTGACACGAAAGTTTGGATCTGTCTGGGGAATGTGCTTAGATAGCCGAATCCATTAGGGCAACCTCTCTCATAAAGCAGGAAACACAGCTTGGACCGCCGGTATGACACAAATTTTCATTATGATCAATAAATATGTAAGGTCTCAAACAAATAACGCGCCTTACATTGAAGTCCTGAAACAATTCCGGATAACTCGATATTTCACAAGATGTAATTACGTGAAAATGTACGAATTTTGTTGATAGGCAAAGCGAATAAACAAACCGACATCTCACGAACATAAAACACTAACACTCACACTAGTAATTGCATGCAAGTAATTTTCCAGACCCGAGCTGCGAGGCGCAGTTCTGAGGGAAGGAGAACTTTTACGATGGCAATGCCCATCCCAGTGTTAGGCCGAAACATTCACAGTGGGACATCTATACTCTATACAGCGAGAGGAGAGCTCTGACAGTTGACGCGGTCTTGGCGCACGTGCTTCGCGCATCCACGATGGCCAATCAGATCGTGAGCTTTTGTTTACATTACCGTGGCAAGGTCCCAGTGTTTCTGTAGTGCTGGACAACCGCTGCTTTCAGTCATTTGCGCCAAATGCTACGCTCAGGTTGTGTGTGCATTCTGCTACTTCTGTTTCTTGCCATGTGTATAAGTGGAAAAGTGTGTATAAGTGGAAAACAGCTGCCTGTAGTGCAGAGAAAATGACTTTTCGGAAAGAATCTACGCTGAAATCCCAAGCACGTGAATTTATATACAAACTGTGTTTTACTTCGAAGAGGAGAGGGACAGTGGTGGGTCTTTTATATCAGTGAGTAAAGTGGTTGACGGAGTGGCAGAAGTGTTGAACATCTCTACAGCGACAGTGAAAAGAGGAACAAATGATAAAGAGGCTGCCAATTCAGCTGTGAGCCCTGTTATTGTGACACCCGGAAAGTCAAGGGAAAGATCTTGTTGTGTGACCGAACCAGACAACTTTGAGGAAAGTGCTTTCAGGCAACACATATACGCAAAGAAGAATGCAAGAAAACTGTATCTGTCACTTTTTGCACACACTTTTACACATGTAACTGGGACCCATAACCTATTGTATTTTGTTGAGAAAAAAAACTTATTTATGTGATGACAAAAAGTAATGAGTTCGGTTTTCAAATACTTAGATTTATTTCTGAGTCTGGAGGCACTCTCTACACAAGAAGTCACTTGTCCAGTACTACAATCACCGTCTTCAGTAGAAGCTGATCAACTTACATCACTGATAGGTTCAACAACAGTACCAACTAAACCAGCATAAGCAATTAAAACCACCCGCCCACTTAAGCAAAAGAAGAGTGTCACCACCAGGCCATCTCAAAGATTTTTTATTGGAGGCAGGCAGCAATCAGCCAATGCGATGAGCACTGCAACAGATGCTAAGCATAAAAAATTAGTAGTTTTGTATCAAAATGTACAAGGTATAATTAGTAAGATTCCAGAATTAGAAATACTATTGCTTGAGGAACTAAAGGATGTTTCAGTTTTGTGTGTATGGGAACATTGGCTAAAAGAAAATCGAGCTTTTACTGCCAGAATATCAGGATTTCAAATGGTTAGTAGCTTCTGTAGAGAAACTTTTAAAGGGGGATGAACATGCATTTATGTCAGACAAGGAATTGAATGTAAATAAATCAAGTTCAGTAAGATAAAAATTATTGAAAAAGGTTTTGAATATTGCGTTTGCGAACTTACAGACCTTAAAATAATTATTGTGTGTGTATACCGTTCCCCATCAGGCAACTATATGGAATTTTTGGACAATGTTGAAAGTCTTTCTAGTGAGCTAAGACATTCTACAGAAAGCATTATTGTACTTGGAGATTTCAATGTCAACTTTAAAATCAACTGTTTAAATGTTACAAAACTGACCAATGTCTTTTGTTCGCATTATTTAGCACCAACTATCTTTGAATACGCTAGACATGGAAAGAACTCTCAAACAATAATAGACCAAATATTTCTTGACTTACATAAACTAGGCAATGTTGTAGAAGTGATTAACACTGGATTCTCCAATCATAAAGCACTAAAACTTAGTATAAATAATGTACTCTGTAAAATCTCTAGGCCTAGTGAGAAACACATCCACAGGAGATGTATTAATGAGGACAACATTAGGATTTTTAATTCCTTGTTGAAAATACAAGTTGGGATCTAGATAAACATGATAGTATAGACATGAAGTTTGAGTCATTTCTAGCTGATTACAAACATCACTTTGAAATTGCTTTTCCCCTTAAGAAAATGAAAGTAAAAGGCAAAATTAACACATGGGAAACACAGGGCATAAGAAAATCAGGAGAGCAACACAGAATGTTAAGTAAATCAGCAAGGCAAAATCACGCTTTGAAACAACGTGTTAAGTGTTATAGGAAATTATACAAGAAAGTAATTACTGCAGCAAAAAAGTTAAATAATGATTCATATATCAGTAGAAATAATGGCAACAAAAAAATGAAATCAGTTTGGAAAGTGATCAATAGTAACTTAGGAAGAAGCAAAGCAAGAAACAACATTGTCATTAAAACTGAGGACAAAACTGTAAATGAACCATTACACATTGCCAACATATTCAACTGTCATTAGACAAGTGTAGTTC
The DNA here is from genome assembly GCF_021461385.2 of Schistocerca piceifrons. NCBI lineage: Eukaryota > Metazoa > Arthropoda > Insecta > Orthoptera > Acrididae > Schistocerca > Schistocerca piceifrons. The sequence goes on from NC_060139.1 coordinate 896,715,215, forward strand.
AAAACCTCATATGAACCCAAAGTAGTACAGACATCAGTCTTAACATCACATTAAATCCCAAAACTATGTTTTTTGTATCCTGTAACAGTACATGAGGTAGAGAATGCTATCAGCAAATTAAAAAATAAATTATCCTGTGGCACCGATGGCATTCCAGACAAAATCATTAAACACAGCAGATATATTACTCCTCTTCTTGTAGATATAATTAATGCATCTTTCAGGACTGGTACTTTCCCTAGAAAGCTGAAACAATCAATTATAAAACCATTATACAAAAATGGGGATCGTTGTGACGTAAAAAATTACAGGCCTTTATCAACGTTATTTTGTTTTTAAAAAATTATAGAATGAATAATGTATGGAAGACTCTCTACTTTCCTAAATAAAAGTGGAATATTGGTCAATGAACAAAATGGCTTTCGAAAGAATAGATCAACTGAAACAGCTATACACAACTTTCTAAAATTTGTCCTAAATTCCATTGATAATAATGAAGTAAATTGTGGGGTCTTTTTAGATTTATCAAAGGCATTTGATGTTATTGATCATAAACTACTGTTCGAAAAACTTAGTTGCTATGGAGGCTGTGGTACTGCTCATGCATGGTTTAAGTCATACTTATCTGGCAGATGCCAGAAAGTAGAAATAGTTCATGATGGAAAGTCATACTTTTCTGGTTATAAGGAAGTTAGTTATTGGGTGCCCCAAGGTTCGGCGTTGGGACCCCTGTTGTTCTTGATCTGTATAAATGGCTTGCCAAACTATTTAACACAAGCTGATTGTGTACTTTTTGCTGATGATACGAGTCTCCTTATTACAGCTCAGAATGAGACTGACCTTAACAGGAAAACTGAAACAACAACAGTTGAAGCAAGTAAATAGTTCAGGGACAGCAGTTTATTTGTGAATGAGAAAAAAACATTATCGATGAATTACAGACATGTGTCAAATAATGTGAAGCCCAATATAACTGTGAAGCTAGGCCAACAGAATATACTACAAACGCCAAATACAAAATTCTTAGGAATTTGGATAGATGAGCATCTAAAGTGGGACAAGCATATAGATGCACTCAACAAAAAGTTAAGTAAATGTTGCTATGTATTTAGAATGCTCAAAAGCTGCTGCAGTGATCAAACAGTATTGTGTACATATTATGCATTTATGCATAGTCTTTTGCGATATGGTGTCATATTTTGGGGCAATTCAAGTCAGGCAAAACGCTCTTTTATTATTCAAAAACGAGCGATAAGGATTATAAAAGGAGCTTCAGCTAGAGATCCATGTAGGGAATTTTTCAAGAAATATAAAATCATGACTCTTCCATCCATTTACATCTATGAAAGTATATGCTTTCTGAAGTCGCACCCCCAGTTTTCTTCCTTAAACAGTGAGCTCCATGACTATACAACAAGACAGAGTAATGACTCTCACAGAGAAGTGCATAAGAAAGCCCAGTACAACAAGAGTGCAATATACCACCCGAAAATTCTCTATAGTGCTCTTCCCTTAAAAATTAAAAGGATTCAGAAGCTGAGCAGTTTTAAAAGTGAACTCAAAAGAATGTTAATTAGTAATAGCTTTTACAGTGTTAGTGAATATGTGAATTCTTCAGAAAGATAGCGTGCCTTCACCTATCTTATAATTCAGTCATATACAAACTTGTGTCGTGGGGTAGACTCTTTTATGTACACACAAAAATTAATTAATTTGTCAGTATAGAGTGTTATAATCATTGTTTCTTGTTGCTGTCCATTATACACAGAACGTATGTAACTTATTTGTGTCCTATATTGTTATAAATTTATATCATGTAAGCTATAATTGTTTTTGCCTATATATTTAGTTCAGAGTTTTTACATAATATGTATATTTTTTTACATAATATGTTGTTATTCATATTGTATCTGTATGTAACACATGACAAATCTCATATCATTGTACATGACAAAATGGGTGCTCAATAAATCAAATCAAATCAAACCAATGTGCTTCTAAAAACACCTAACAGTGAAAGTGTGTGTATGTGTATTGATGATGTTCTGACTAATTATGTGTATGAAAATGTGCACAAATTTTTTCTAGATCTAGGTATTTCACATCATTGTGCATTGTTCATTGAGCTGCCACAGACAGACAGGAATATTTCATGTATGAGAACCCATATGAGTAGGAACTTTAGGAATGAAAACTTGCTGATATTAAGTAAGAAGCTAAAAGAGAAAAAATGGCCTTTTGATCATTGTAACTCAACTGATGAAAACTTTGAGAAATTCCTAGATAGTTTTCTTGGAGTCTTCAATGAAACATTTCCACCTAGACTCTGCAGCAATAAAATGACAAATTAAAGAGGATTACCCAGCTCATAAAAATTTCTAGTGTAAGGGACAGGCAACTGCACAGAGAATTAAAATATAATAAAGATATTTATTTCATTGAATATGTTAGACTCTATAAAACCATATAAATCATAAAAATAAGAGAAAGGTTGCAATGGTCAGTCATTAAATCTGAGTTAGGTGTTAAAGCCTGTAACAAAGAAATTTCAAAAACTGAAATCAAAGGAAGTACAGGGTGTTTCAAAACGAACATACCGGTTTTAAGGCAATGCAGTATATATCATGTTCAAGTTCCAATTGTAAATAATACACCAAATGAAGGATCAATTCAAACAGTTTTGTTTGTATACCTGTGCTCAATTGGAAGAGTATGGAATGACAAAGAGGGGCTGAAAAACTTCTTGAATGAGTGCAAGTCATTCACGCTTAGCCCCAAGAAATATCCCCATGAAAAGTTTATGGGCATTTCTTTTTCAGTGAATCAAATGTAACTGAAGTTTCTTATCTAGATGTGCCACAGCCATGGCCAATGCCTCAATGGGAATAAGCTGAACAACACATCTTTATTTGGGAGCAATATGGTGCACTGCCTCACTGGCATAACTCAGTAAGCGACTGGTTAAACGATGTTGTATCCAACTGGTGGACTGGGCTCAAGGGGCTGGTTGACACAGCATTTTATGAATGACCTCCATGTTCACACACAATCTGATGTGATAAGTGTATGTACCTCTGATACCAGCTGATCTATCCGACTTTAGAAACACTGTTATTGCAACTGTTACTCCTGACAACTCGCCTGTCAACTCGATGTGTGGTCGGTGTTCGGACTGAACAATTGTAAGAAAAACTGTTTGTGTTTCTCTTTCATTTGGTGTATTATTTGTAATTGTAAGATGAATGTAATATGTGCTACAAAGCCTAAAAACCCATATATTCATTTTGAGACACCCTGTACCATAAGTCCAACTCAAATACCAGAGTACTTTAATGAATTCTTTATAAATGTAGTAAAATCTGATGTAGGTGTAACAGTTTATTGCAAAAAAGTAAATCCCTTTGGTCTAAGTGAAACTCTGAACACTTTACAAAATTTTTAAATGTTTCAGTGGAGGATGTAGAAAACGCTATTCTAACATTAAAAAACAAAAAATCTGCAGGTTGGGAGGACAACCGGGAGATGCGGGAAAAACCAGGGAATTTTTTCATCCTGGAGAAAACCGAGAAAAATCCGGGATTTTTTTAGAATTCCAGGAATTTTTCAGTGTTTTAGTTTTCAGTTATTTTTTGTAATTTTGACTGGTAAGAACCGATACTCTAACAAAGGATATTACTGTATCCCGCTACTGCAAAATAATACTTCAACAATAAAACATAAAAGAGAGAATAAACGAAAATAAATTGCAAAGGAAATGCGCATATATAACGATGACACACTGTGCTCATGCAAGCGTCTGCCAACAGCAATATGTGTCAAAGGCTCTAGGAAGACAATGCAATGCTTCATAACAACGAATTGCCTCCGATGAGCGTGAAGTCACAACTGTTTACTTTAGATTCGTTTTAGCACTTACGAGCGGGCTCGTGCGCATACGCAGTTGAGTCGCGTTTGAGTAGTAGATTCTCCCGCTTCTGGCTACAGGAATGTGGCTGTTGGATGTGCAAGCAGTCGCAGCAAGCAGCTAGATGCTACCAGGAAAAGGGGGAGCCAAATTAGTATTCTTAGGGGAAAAAAACTTGTTTCACAAAGCGCCTAGCATCCAGCGCATGTTTGTTTATCGATTATTCATACGATTTTGAAACGCTTCCCTCTTGGTTTTTGAACACATTTGAAGTTGATTTCTGAATGAATCAAAGTTGACTTTTGAATGCGTGCATAGTGTACGTGATGTCTGTCAGGAGAATCGTTGTCGCATCTAGAAATAAACTTTCCGCAGACAAAAGGGGACGGGGCTATACGAGCTTGGCTCGAACGGATGAATGCCAATCGCTGTCTGATTATGTGCTTGATTGGGTTTGCGAATGATCAGCGTTGTTCTAGTTACTAGCGAAATCCATAGATTCAGACTACCAGAGTGGAAATAAACGACTAACAGGTGAGAAAGATTACGTATTATCTTCTCCGTATATCCAAGAAAATGAAATTTTGACAGAAAATTTTTAGCCAGATCGCTACACTAGTAAGGACCAGTTGTACAGTCCCCGGCTAGCAGCCGCTTCAGTTCTATTCTGGAAGTAACGCGGAAAACGTGTGACGAACACGTAATAACGCCTAACCGGAAAACAATCGCGGGATAACTAAACCGGTGATTCTGGCAGGGTTAGTGAAGTTTATCGGCGAACAAATTTTGACAATGGCAGGAACAGCTACAGAATTGGTGATGACAAGATTGTTAGAACGAGGATGGAGAAGAACCGGGGACATCACACGAATTTTGGAAGAATAAGACGATTCCAAATTTATATAAAAATTTCGTAATACTACTTTTCGATCTCATGCTTGAGAAACTGGTGCGTTTGAATGAAATGTGAAACTATCGCCTAACATAAAGCTTTTTGCTTGTAGTAGGCCTAATAAGCATTTGATATTGGTACTTCGTGAATTATATTCTGTTATAAAAATGGCCATTTGTGCCATAACAGTGTCGTGTATTTGGTGTGTGTTACAAAATTGCCACAATATTAGAAAGGCCTATTTTGTTTTATCTAGCAGACAGTGACAAAATAGACATAATCAGATCGAGAAACCACACCAGTTTTGGGTATTATTTGTGTTAACAGCTTTTTCAGTATTAGATAATGACATTTCGACTTTTCATGTAGCAAAACGTTTGACGAACTTTGATGAGGTAATAGATTCTTTCGCAAAAAGGAAAGCACGCCATGTAAAGCTGTAGCAAGATTAGAGAGGAAAAAATGCTAGGAGCTAAGGATTGAAGATATGTGTACTTTCTTTACGGTGACGTGCGGTAGAAGAATGCTTTATGAAGAGGCGTGGCACTGCACTTTGGCACACTTAAGACCATATAATACGTCTTACATTTCCTCTAACACACGTTTCATGTTTCAGACTTTTCAGAATATGTGCGTTACAGCATGAATATACTTTTGAAAATTCGATTTTTTTTTTTTTTTTTTAGTATTAATCCGGTTCGCAAATATCTTAGATCCGGGGCTGATGCGCAGAGCAGTCTGAGTTATAGTGGGTAGTCTCCATGTGACCCGTGTTTACATTTAGTGATTTTGCTATTTCCTCTTCGTTTACTCTCACGTCAAATGAAAACAAAACGGATACCTTTGGCCAGGCGCTAGCAAATGAATTAAAACACATTCACTAATTACAGAAGGCTAAAATATGTTATTAGTTACAGATTTTATTTTATTTCCACTATTCTGACAGCCAGGCATTAATCGCCTTGCGGAACAATGAAGTTATTTTTGTCTGTTTGCTAAAGAAATTTGACTTTTATTACCATTTTCCGCAGAGGCAGTCAATGTATTTGAAACGAAATGTTTAATTCCACAGTACTGGCTAGTTTCAACTGTTCACTGCATTCCAAATGTCCGTTTTTATCTTCTAGCAGGTATGCCGTTATGCCATAATAAAGAACCAAACATGATATAATACAGTACTGGTGCTCCAAGAAAATTTACATCCCGAATCCACACTGAAAAGCTTAATATCAGGTCGAGGTCTACTTCATTGGGAATCTGGACATACGAATGTGCACTTTAAATGCGCACATTTTAGTATGATTAACGAAACTCCGATGCTCTTGGAGTATCCTCTGATGTCTTATTTCTTTTAGGACGTAACGTATGATCTTTCAATGTTTTACACGTACGTACATACGGGCTTCCTACGTCATGATAACTGCATAAGTGCGGTGTCGCCTGTTATCTGGGCTCTCTGGCAACTGCTGGAACGAACCTATTTCTAACAGGTCGCGGGAAAATATTGCGAATGGTGGTTTGAAAATATCCTTTTACAAAAGTTGAACTATGTGCGAGTATGTACCACGAATTTCTAAAATCACAGAGCGTTTGACTCTCATTTAAAAAGCAACTCTTCGATGACGAGCCATTCAGAAGAATTTCGAACCCTGAAGAACAGACATTTATGTCATTACTAAAAATTTTACTGGCACATTTGTGTGTTGCATCTTGGTGTAACACGCGCAAAAACGATCAACATTATATGCGAAAGCTTAGCTTCTCTTGCAGCTTATTAACCTTAGGGACCAATATGATATGTGAAAGCTTTTCTTTTCTTGTAGTAACACTATGTATATTACCGTAAAACTGGATGACTTGGGACAGTGGGGTGACTCGGGACATTTTGACAGTGTTTTGTGTTTTATTATGTTGGCAGCAGTGGGTGGCCAGAACTGTGTTTTGCTCATTGTTATCGTTTATGTGATGGTGTGCTGATGTCCTCAGGTTGAAGGGAACAACCTGTCATCAATGTAAGTACTACTTTTAAATATTTGAAAATTGTCAAAATATTAACCAAAAAATGATAGTGAAATAGGAAGGCCTGCTGGTTGTTATGGATTAATAGTGGAAATGTGGTTAATGTTTAAATGAGATCCCCACTTCTATCACTAATAATAACCACAGAAAGATAAAAATTTAGGCCCATATTTTGGACTGAAATTTTCGATTTTGAAAATGACAGTAAACTTGGGGTGACTAGGGACATGTCGTTGATTGGCAGAAACCTTTCATTAGACTTAACTAAAGAGAGTTGTGTGCACAAAAGCGCATTAAAATGAAGTTTTTGGTGTTTCTTATAGACATTGTAGTCATTGTTAGTATTTGCTTATTGTTTTATGGTTAGGTTAAGGGGTTAGTTTAGGTTATGTTAGGTTACATCACATTTGATATTACTGTGTGTACTTGTATATCAATGTGTTTGGTTTTGCAGTATAGTTTGAAGAACATATTACTTTAAATATCTACAAGAAAACTGTTAATATTGTTTCAGATGCCTAGAGAGTATGTTAGGAAGGTTGGTGGTAGGCCTTACAAACATTATGTTACGGAGAATCTTGCAAAAGCTGTGGCAGATGTTCAAGCTAAAACTTTGTCTGTAAGACAAGCAGCTGATAAGTATGGTGTCCCCAAGAGCTCTATTCAGAGATGGGTATCATCAGCAAAAGACTCTCCACCCAAGAAAGCTGGTGGCCAAACTTCTCTCAGTTCTCGTGAGGAAGACCTCATAGTAAGCAATTTGGTAACTGCGAGTGAGTGGGGTTTTCTCTTGACTTCAATGTATATTAGAGTAATTGTCAAACAATATCTAGACAAATTAAAACTGTGTGCCGGACCAAGATTCGAACTCAGGACCTTTGCCTTACGTGGGCAACTGCTCTACCAACTGAGCTACCCAAGCACGACTCACGCCCCGTCCTCACAGCTTTACTTCTGCCAGTACCCTGTCTCCTGCCTTCCAAACTTAACAGAAGCTCTCCTGCGAACCATGCAGAACGAGCACTCCTGAAAGAAAGGATATTGCGGAGACATGGCTTAGCCACAGCCTGGGGGATGTTTCCAAAATGAGATTTTCTCTCTGCAGCGGAGTGTGCGCTGATATGAAACTTCCTGGCAGTTTGAAACTGTGGTCCCGAGTTCGAGTCTCGGTCCGGCACACAGTTTTAATCTGCCAGGAAGTTTCGTATCAGCACACACTCCGCTGCAGAGTGAAAATCTCATTCTGGAAATATGTAGACAGGCTGGGAAAAAAGTGAAAAAGTTTAATAACACCAGTCCACGACGGGACTGCATTGTGTCTTTCCTAAAAAGACACAAGCAAACTCTGTCTGAGCGATGGTGTATGAATATCAAAAGAGCGTGTGCTAGAATTGACCAAACAATGATGCAAGAATATTTTTCTGTACTTCAGAAAAGTTTAGATGGCATTCCTCCTGAAGCAATAATCAATTATGATGAAACCAACATTACTGACGATCCTGGAGTTAAAAGGGTCATTGGCCGAAGAGGATCAAAACGTGTGTGCCGTATAATGGACAGTTCAAAAAGTAGTATTAGTGTCATGTTCTGTGGCACAGCTAGCGGTGAGCTGCTTCCGCCTTATGTAGTTTATGGTGCATCGCATGTGTATGATACTTGGAGGCAGGACGGCCCAAAAGGTGCACTTTATGGATGTTCAAAAACTTCCTGGTTTAATGAAATTATATTTTCATATTGGTTCGATGGAGTCATACTTCCATATGTGAAAAAGCTGCCCAAAGAAATGCCGAAGGCTGTCTAGGAGATAACTTGTCCAGTCATATCTCCATAAATATATTACAGAAGTGCAAGGAGCATAACATTAAATTTATATTACTGCCATCCAATTCAACACATCTGTGCCAACCTCTTGACGTGGCTTACTTCTGTCCACTGAAGGCTGAGTGGTGCAAAGTTTTAGAAGAATGGAAGCTGAAGAATCGGGGTCCTATTATGAAGAACAAATTTCCTGCAGCACTGAAGAAGACGCTCAATGTTATGAATTACAATGACCAATACGAGACACAACTTAAAAGCCAGATTCAAGAAAACTGGAATTTTTCCATTCTACATCTACATCTACATGACTACTCTGCAATTCACATCCTTGAGAATTGTACTATTTATCGAGCAATCGAATTCCAACTGATTTCTTTTGGATCTCATGTGGATCACCTCACAATTTTCGTTATTTAGCGTCAACTGCCACCTGCCACACCATACAGCAATCTTTTCTAAATCGCTTGCAACTGTTACTGGTCTTCGGATGACCTTACTAGACGGTAAATTACAGCATCATCTGTGAACAACCTAAGAGAACTGCTCAGATTGTCACCCAGGTCATTTATATAGATCAGGAACAGCAGAGGTCCCAGGACGCTTCCCTGGGCAACACCAGGTATCACTTCAGTTTTACTCGATGATTTGCCGTCTATTACTACGAACTGCGACCTTCCTGACAGGAAATCACGAATCCAGTCGCACAACTGAGACGATACCCCATAGGCCCGCAGCTTGATTAGAAGTCGCTTGTGAGGAACGGTGTCAAAAGCTTTCCGGAAATCTAGAAATACGGAATCAAATTGAGATCCCCTGTCGATAGCGGCCATTACTTCGTGCGAATAAAGAGCTAGCTGCGTTGCACAAGAACGATGTTTTCTGAAACCATGCTGATTACGTATCAATAGATCGTTCCCTTCGAGGTGATTCATAATGTTTGAATACAGTATATGCTCCAAAACCCTACTGCAAACCGACGTCAATGATATAGGTCTGTAGTTCGATGGATTACTCCTACTACCCTTCTTAATCACTGGTGTGACCTGCGCAATTTTCCAATCTGTAAGTACAGATCGATCGGTGAGCAAGCGGTTGTACATGATTGCTAAGTAGGGAGCTATTGTATCAGCGTAATCTGAAAGGAACCTAATCGGTATACAATCTGGACCTGAAGACTTGCCCGTATCAAGAGATTTGAGTTGCTTCGCAACCCCTAAGGTATCTACTTCTAAGAAACTCATGGTGGCAGCTGTTCGTGTTTCAAATTCTGGAATATTCCATTCGTCATTCGATCCACAACAGGTCTTGAAACACATTCCCAAAACTACTGAAAGTGAAGGTGACTCTCAAACACTGGAAAATGCATTTCGTACATTTTTGCGTGAATTGTTCAGAAAGGAGACACAGCCACTTCATGTGAGACGAAAGAGACTTTCTGTTCCACCTGGTAAAAGCATTTCAAATGTAGATTTGGATGATCTTGATGACTCACAATCTCATGACAATAGTGACACCAATGCTCCATTACTACCTTCAACTTCTAAGCCTTCTGCTGAAGACAATTTAAGATCAGAGAGTGAAAAACATCCGAACTATGATAATGGCACAGATGATCATCTCTCATGCCGCAATTAGAGAAACTATAGTGCGCGTCATTTATGTTGGCGGCCGAGTTTAGGTTCGTTCTGCGCATCTGACGTCACAAAACACAGTCAGCCAATGAACAGAGAACGACGTTGCCAGATCTCGACTGCAGTGCAGAGGATGGACGAGTGTCTTCAGTTTTAGAAACGTTCAGTCATAAATGAAGTAATAGAACAAAAGCAATGTCTTGATAGCAGACTTTCTTTTATAGAAAGTTTGGAAAAAGCATTCTTTATACCAATTGCTTCATATTCTATTAATTAATTAAACCAAACAAGCAATAAGACTTCTAATTCAGGCGATAGCAAGGAAAGGTGTTTGTATCAATCTCATGAACCGCTTTTTCGCAATAAAGAACAGCGGTAATTGTTTATTTCCTATTGTTCTTCAATGAAGCGTGAGTAATTCATAGTCATACCAACAGTGTTTGTCAGTATTTCGCGTGATGTGTTAGAGTCCTCATGGCATTCTCTACTCATGGCATTCTGTACGCACATTAGCTGCGTTCGCGTAACGGGTAAGCTGTTGGGCTTCTATGTGGAAGGTTATAAGTTCAAACCTTGTGTGGTACTTAATATTTTCATTATTTAAAAACAATATCGAAGTGCCTTACTTCACGAATTATATTCGTTTCAATACAATTTTTTGAAATTTCTAGTGCTTTGTCTCTTCATTAACCCTTTCGCTGCTGCAGACACGTGGTCCTCACATTCTGCGCTGTGCGCGATTTTGTCATCACTGCACTGCTCGCCTGTGCAGACACATGGTGATCCCACTGCTTTGTCACACTTATCATTCGATTTCACAAAAACTATTTGGCCCAAAAATTTGATTTTTACACGTCTTCTTGACTGATACCTTCCCCCCATAAATGACTTAATTTTGTTTCGATGTTCAACGCAGTTCTTATGCAGCATTAAATTTAGTGAACCACTGCACGAAATTTTGAAGAGTTTGCAGAGGTAGAAGTCCATAGCGTATACTTTCCGTATGGTCGATTTTAGTTGCCACAATGTTGAGAAAGAAATGTGGACAAGATACCTAAATTTCATAAAAAATTTACTGTATAACAATATCTCATTTAATTTAAGTACCACATAGGTGTCGTATGTAATATTGAGAAATATTCCATCTTTCACGACTGTATCAAAAGTTTTGTGATCTGAGGCTTTCACCTTCGTATGTGCTGTATCCAAGGTGTCCAGGTGTATGTGCTGTATCCAGGTGTTTGAGCTCCGTTGTCAAGTTCTGTTGTCAAGTTCTCAAACACCTGGAGAACGTGTTCCGCAAGAATGGGTATGGCAACCGCCAAATCCAAAGGGCCTTCCGACAACAGAATTGCAGCAAGAACCGAGATGAAAAACAACCCGAAGAAGAGAAGCAAGCTCTGGCCTTTCTGCCGTTTGCTGGCAACGTGTCGTCAAAAAGAGGGAGACTGTTAAGGCGACACAAGATTGACACAGTCTTCCGGCCACCAGCAAAGATTCGTGACCTACTAGGAACGGCAAAAGATGACGTAGGGCTTAAGAAAGCGGGCGTATACAAAATCCCGTGCGGCTGTGGCAAATCCTATATCGGCCAAACAGTTCGCACGGTCGAGGACCGATGCAAAGAACACGAACGTCACACCCGCTTACGCCAACCCAGCCATTCGGCCCTAGAAGAACACTGCATTGAAACCGGACACATAGAGAAATTCGAAGGGACAAAAATCCTGACTGCCACGAGTGCCTACTGGGACAGTATCTACAAGGAGGTCATAGAAATTCGAGTAACAGATAACCTCATCAACAGGGACACCGGGTTTCAACTTAGCAAGGCCTGGAAACCATTATTAAACACCATCAAAGAGCAACGGCGCGAGCGGACGCGAGATCCTTCCGCCACGGCGGACGGAGATGGATTGCGCCTACCACCGGGCGTGGCTGCAGCTACCTCCAACCCTCCCACCACGCGGCGCCACGCTGGCCGACCGCGCCGGGGTACGACTCGGGACCCCGCGGGCGTAAATACCACGGACACAGCGCAGACAGATCATACCATCAGCACCACCTGATGATGGCGGAACGGTTATCCGCCGAAATATCGTGGAACTTCGACGATCGGATCCGGCTGGACACCCGAGAACCTTGGATACAACAAAAGTTTTATTTTGGCTTTATTTTAAAGCACTTCAATCAATGAAAGGTATGGCACATACACAATGGTACTCATGTTCTATTTCTTGTTTTTGCACCACAGTCGCAGTTTTACCATTGAAAACTCTTCAAAATTTCGTGCAATGGTTTACTATATTTAATGCTGCATAATAACTGCGTTGAACATCGAAACAAAATTAAGTCATTTACGGGGGGAAGGTATCAGTTAAGAAGATGTGTAAAAATCTAATTTTTGGGCCAAATAGTTTTTGTGGAATCGAATGATTGATAAGAGTGTCAAAGCAGACGGAACACCATGTGTCTGCACAGGCGAGCAGTGCAATGACAAAATCGCGCACAGCGCGGAATACAGGGAGCACGTCTTTGTAGCAGCGAAAGGGTTAATGAGGACGTGGTGGCTTTACTTCATGAACTGCGCGCTTCCCCCTAAACGTAAGCTTGCGAACTATGCTAATACTATGGCGCTGCTTCTCTTGGCGCGTACGTTGTGTGCAACTGGGAACGCAGCAATCTCCCGCATCTGGGCGGGCATGCGCGAGCCGCCAAGATAAAAGAATTGAACTATAATACACCAGTACACCAGAGGATGAGTTAAATGAAGGAGACTTCATTTCTGTAATGTTTAACTATATTGGACGAAAATCCCAGGTTGTTCTGAAAACATTCATAGGAAAAATATTGGCCATAAAATATTCCAAAGTGAAAACTTTATTTATGAGAAAGTTTCAGAAGCAATCAGTCATTTATGTTTTTCCAAATGTAGAAGACAATCAAGAAGTTTCTATTTCAAAAGTTCTGTGCAAACTTGTTCCCCTCTTTGTTTCTCGTGGTCGTTACAAGTTCCCGTATGAAACTGCAGAGTACCTAATGTGAAAAAAATCTAATTATTGTAATAAAAAACAACATGAAACATTTCATTTTTGTATTTTTATATATGTGAAACACTATTTTAAGACAATAACTATCATAAAAATTTCTTTTGATTCTTTTTTAACTTTTCAAGATTTGTTTTTAATTTTTAATATATCATCATTTTGATTATTTCATCTTAAAAGACAATAAAATTGGTGTCACATATTTAAAATGAAAAAAGAAAGACATTTTCACTGTCCCCAGTCACCTCTTTGGTGAGGTGAATGCAGTTTTGTGGAAAATATTTGTAGGTGTCCCAAGTCACCCCACATGTCCCAAGTCACCCCACCCTGCGGGATGACTTGGGACACCAACAAAAAATTAAATTAAAAATAAATGACCGAATATAAGATAATATTTGATACATAAATGTAATCTACTGACCTAGACCTAACTTTTGATATACACATCCTTTTCATAAGTTTCATGGGCTCTGAGAAATAGCTAAGGAAACACAAAAAGTGTCCCAAGTCACCCCATTTTACGGTAAGTTAAGCTACTAACCTTCTCTGTTTGTGTGTTTGTGCTACTTAACAGTGATGTTGCTGTTGGCTAACTATATCACGTCTCCAATGCTCTGAACATCCACTGCCATCTGCTGGCGAGATCACGTGACATGAGCTATGACTGGCTTACAAAAGCGCATCGCAATCTCGATTTCAATGACTTGGAAAGTAACATGAGGTGTTTGGTGGAATTCCAATGTATACGAAAATACACAGCGTACATGTTGCTGCACATCAAAGACATTTCCAAAACGTGTCTTTTTCTCTGAGTTTCGTTTTCCAAAGTGCCGCGAAATTCTACGCCTGTGTGTGAAACCGTAACTGTTCCAAAGATTGATAAGGAATAGTATACTGTCACTTAAAACGGAAAAAGCGTGTTTTCACCCCTGGAGAAAGTGTATTTTTAACCGGGAAATCCGTGAAAAATCCGGGAATTTTTTTTTCCTTGTCCACGTGTACACCCTGCAAAGTGGACTCAATAAAATTGCAAACCCCCTAGCTCAAATAATAAATCAATGTTTTGAAGAGGGCTATTTCCCAGAGGCACTGAAATATGCTGAAACCAAACCACTCTTGAAGAAGGGATCAAGAGAGATCTTGGGAAATTATCATCCTGTCTTAACTCTCCCAGCCATACCTAAAATATCTGAAAAACTTGTTGTTGCCCAAATCCAAAATTTCATTTCAAAATATTCTATTATTCTAAACAATGAATTTGGTTTTCAGCAAGGGAATAATACCGTAGATGCAGTGAACAGTCTCACTGAGAAAATAAGTACATCATTAGACAAGAGAAATAAGGTGGACGGAATTTTCTGCGACCTCACAAAGGCGTTTGATTCTGTAAACTATGCATTGCTTATTTACAAACTTGAAGTGTAGCATCAGTGGCAGTGCCCTACAGTGGCTTAAATCCTACTTATCAAACAGAAAAGTTAACATCTATTTAAATGCACATATTATTTTTCCGACTGGAAAAAATCCAAGGGTGTTCCACAAGACTCCATATTAGGCCCAGTCCTATTCTCTACTATGTTAATGACTTACCATTAAATACCAGCTCCCCATCAGTTCTGTTTTCAAAGGATCTTCTTTCTGTCTTAGTTGAAAATCAGGATTTGGAAAAAATTCCCAAATCTGTTATCAGAACCCTCAGTACCTTAGAAACTTGTTTTCAGCTAAATGGGTTGAATCTAAACATATCTGAGACTCACATGATGCAATTCAACCAAACAGTCAAAATGTGAGCAGATTAAGGTTGTTCACAATAACCAGGATATAGAGGAAGGTGACTCAGTCAAATTTTTAGGTTATATGTAGATAAAAGTTTGAGCTGGCAGGCACATATTGAATACCTAGCAAACAAACTGAGCAGCTTTGTATTTGCAGTGCAAATATTATGAACTGCAACTGACATGGACACACAAAAAGTAGCAAACACAGGTTACTTTGAATCCATTATTAGGTATGGTATTATTTCTGGGGAACTCGACAAACATAGTGCAGAAATGAAAAATACAGAAAAAAATCATTCGAAATATGTGCACTGCAAATCATAAAGAATCATGTCACCTATTATTTAGAAAACTTAAAATATTAACTCTGCCATCCCTATGCCTTTTATTATATTTTTGTTTGTCAGGCATGAATTATTTGAGGGAAACCACTTTGTCCATTCACATGATTCTAGAAACAAAGAAAATATAATGTTCCCCACCCACTGCCTCAGACTGTATGCCCAGGGACCTTAATACATGGGAGTGAAAAATTGTAATAAATTAAAAGGGAATAAGTTAATGCAGATGAATTTAGCTCCACTTAAAAGAAAGCTGTATGAGCCACCAACACTGAAATGTTATTACTCAGTGGATGAATTCATACAGGACAAACTGGATATTTGAGCTGGACATAATGTGTTACATACTCCAAGAACCATTCTTTTGTGTTATTATTTATTTTAGTACTATTACTTATTAGTGTAAAAATCACTGTAACTGTATTATAAATTTTTGACATTTAACCTGTATGCAAAGCAAATGGATTACAAATGTATGTCATGAGATGAATAAAACACAATTCACAATAAAATTTTGTAAGTACAGATTTGTTTTTGTTGTTAACATGAATCCTCTGTCTTCAAGGTTTGCTGAATGATAACCACTATTAGTTTTCTGCACACAAATTTTTTGAACAGTAGACTGGACTTTCTTTACATTGGTTTTGATATATTTTCAGTTAGTGATTAGATATCATGATAAATGACTTACATCTTAATAATTCTTCAGATGAGTTAATTTCATCACTACAGTGAACTACATAATGTTACAAAGTTTGCTCATTTATCTACATTACTTCAGGTGAATTTTGTGATACACTATCAAGTTTGTTAAAATGGTTGGAATCACAGCTTTTGATAGATAACATCCTATTCTACTACTTTACAGCATGGACTGAACTCTCACTCTAACTTTGATATCCCATATTTGTACTTTCTGGTAGAGAAGTCAGAAGCTTGTAAAATAATAGTAAGTCTGGTTCACAATTGAATTCATCTAAAGTATTGCAAACAAAAAGACTGGAAAACATGCGAAACTATATGCTATTTTTATTCTCTCACATGCAGAGTAATCCTTACCATAAATGGAATAAATTATCTTTTGTTACAGAGTACTGAAGTACTTGTCTTCAGACTTTTTCATTAGAATGAATGTGCTAGTACATTAGTATAGACAAACATATATAGCAAGATTGGAAATTCCCACACATGTAGTCTCACAGAAACGGAAATTCGTCAAAACTGGAAGTCATGCTAGCTTTAATCACATTTATATGGTGAATGCTTCATACTTGATTTGGTGTTATACGTGTAGGTGACCATGTATCTGTAAGCAGACACCATTATTAGAACTTGGTGCGGATATTGGAATTTGACAATCCTGATGCTTTAAACATATTAATTGATGAAAAGTTGATGTAGAAATTGTAGCTAACTAGAATTTTGATTATAGTTCATCTGAAGCTGTGAGAGTATTAGCAAAGAGTGTGTACTGTAATTGTCATTGGCAATAATATTCATCATTTTAAGGAAAACAAAGCTAATTATTTTAACAGTATTACCTAATATTTTTAAAGACTAGTTGCAAATTGTTTCTTTAGTTTATAAAATGAAAAAATACTAATTATAGGCAAAAGTGGTTACTTTCCGTAGAGCAAAAAGTATTGCAATTTGGACCGTTAATTTTTTTTCATTTTTTTAATCAAGTGCATTTGCTGCAGCTCCACCATGATGTGTAAAATGCCTTATTTTTGTTACTGGAATTTTGTGAATAGTGAATGGACGAGTGTAGCATAAAAAAGATCTAGTGAACTCACTAGAAATCTCTGGGATTATATGGATACTGATTTTATTAGACTGGATGCTCCTACCAGTTAGCTATTCAAGTAGCCTCTACCAGAAGATTCAACCCTCTCTCTCTCTCTCTCTCTCTATCTATCTATCTATCTTTATTTATTTATTTATTTATTGTCCTCTGAATCAGTACTGTACATGACATGCACATGGTGATGCACAAACATACATTTGATGTTGGATATTGTGATAATTTGCTGGCATGAAGTAATATCCCAAAAGTTTACACAAAAATGAGCTTACATACATATTTTCTGAGAAGTTATGGACTCACAAATTACATACTCAGTTACACATTTGTATTTTAGTGCTATATTCCTCTAACACATATACACAACAGTACCTGGTTGGTTAATTCTTCCTGCACTTAATTTGCATAGTAGCAGATGATATAGATGAAAGATTTTTGCACATACTTGCATTAATGTTTTACTCTTTACAAAATTCTTTGCTGCAATTTGTTTCATGTTTCTTTGCATGCATGTGGAGCAGAAATTCACTTGCACTGTAGAAACAATGATCAAGTAGGAATGATTTTAATTTTTTTTATTAAATACAGTCAGTGACTTAGTGTTTTTTTGTATTTCTGATGGCAGGCTAACGTATATTTTAATGCCTTTGTTGAAGGGAGAGTTTTTATAGGCAGAGGTGCGCATTTCCTTAACATGGAGTTCCATTTTCTGTCTAGTACCATATCATGGACATTTACATTTTTATTAAATTTTGTAATATTACTTTTCACAAATTTTGCATAGTTCTAGTATATACAGGCTGCCAAGGGGTAGGATGAGCAAATTTTGGAAGAGAGGTCTGGAGCTATCACTCGGCTTTGCCTTGTTCATTACTCTTATAGCTCTCTTTTGATGAGGAGAATGTTTGGGCTGTGTGTAGAGTCTCCCTAGAATATAATACCATACTGCATTACACTGTGGAATTGTGCATAGTAGGCTCTGTGAACAGTTTCTGGGCTTGTGCAGTATGCAAGGATTTGTAGGGCATAGCACACTTCGTTTAGCTTACTATTAGTTTTATTAATGTGTGTTTGCCATTTTAGATTATCCTGAATCCATAGGCCTAAAAATCTTATTTCTGTATTTGGGGATATAATTGGGAACCATGCAATTTCATATCAGGCATAATTTTATTTGATCTTAGGTGGAAGTTTTGGTAAGTGGTTTTCTTTGTGTTAACTATGAGCTTGTTTTTATCAAACCAATCACCAAGTTCATCTGTATTTCCATTTATGGCCTCTTGGAGTTTGTGTTCATTTTTGCTTGTTATGAGGATCCTGGTATCATCTGCGAAGAGTGTACTGGTGCTGGCATTAATGTTTGATGGTGGATCATTTATGTACACAAGGAAGAGCACTGGTCCAAGTATTGAGCCTTGGGGCACACCTTGTGTAATATTGCAATAGTCAGAGTAGTATGTTTCGATATGTCCGTGGTTGTTATGTTTTATTGACACTTTTTGTTTCCTATTTGTCAGGTATGAGCTGAACCAGTTTAGTTGGGTGCCTCTGATGCCATATGACTCCAGTTTGGTGAGAAGAATCTTGTGGTCTATGACATCAAATGCCTTGGACACATCTAGGAAGATCCCAACTGCTTTTTGTTTTTTGTCTAGAGCATCTAGGGTGTACTGTAAATACTCATATATGGCAGTTGTCGTGGATTTGTTTTTTCTGAAACCGTGCTCGGCATCAGATAGTATCTAGTTCTTATCAAGAAAATTTATTAGTCTTTGGTGAACTAGTCTCTCCAGAAGTTTACCAAACACAGATAACAGCAATATGGGTCTGTAATTTTCTGCGTTGAGTTTTCCACCTTTGTTAAAGATTGGGATAACCTTAGCCACTTTCATGAATTTTGGAAATGTGCCTGCCATCAACCATGAGTTGTACACATTTGAGAGTGGGAGAGCTATTTTGTTTATGCAGTTTTTGATGATAAAATCTGGGATGTCATCGATTCCAGATGAGAATTTATTCTTGAGGTACTTTGCACTTGGTACAATTTCTTCAGGAGTAGTTTCCCAGAAGAATATAGATTCTACAGGAGCTGTTATTTTGTTTTGTCTGTTGGGTGTGGGTTTGTTGAAGCTTTGTAACAGATTTTTAACAATATTTTCATTGTAATTGTTGAAGATATTTGCAATTTCTTGTGGATTAGTAACTCTGGTGTTGTTGTGGATCAGGATAGTGTTTTCATGTTTACTTGGCTGTTGATTTGTTTCATTCCTTCTAACGTTCCACACTGCCTTGGTTTTGTTTGAGGATGTTGCCACATAGTTGTCATTTGCTGTTTGCTTTTCCAGTACTACATCTATCTATCTATCTCCCCCTTCACACATAAATCCCAATATAATGTTACCCAGATCAGGAGGGTTCAGATTTACTCATGTATACTGCTATGATGTGGCTAACATTATAAAATCTCTAAAAACTCTTAAATCTGTGGTCTGGGATGTATTCCAACCAAAATAATAAAGGCAGGATGTGATAATATTGCAGCCCAACTCCATCACATAATAATTAAATCATTTGATGAAGGCTGCTTTCCAGACAGGCTGAAATATGTGGAAGTTTGACCTATCCACAAAAACTGCAGACAAGAGGAGATAGGAAATTTTCACCCAGTATCAATACTACCAATTTTTTGTAAAATGTTTGAGTGAATAGTGTAAAACCAATTAGAAAAATATAACAAAAAAACATAATATTATTCTGAATCATCAACATGGATTTAGAAAGGGACAAAGCACAGTGCACACTGTTAATGAACTAATCCCTAAAATAAGCAAATACCTTGATAACAAGGAGTGCATCCAGTATCTTCTGAGGTCTCACTAAAGCATTTGCTCTGGTCTACCCGCGGTCTAGGGGTAGCGTCTTTGATTCATAAACAAAACGTCTTCGGTCCTGGGTTCGATCCCCGCCACTGCCTAAATTTTGATAAATAATCAGCATTGGCGGCCGAAGACTTCCGGCATAAGAAGTCAGCCTCATTCTGCCAACGGCCTTGTCAAAGAGGGCGGAGGGGCGGCTAGAGGTTCAGGGCACTCTCTTGTCCTAGGGGTGGGAAATTGCCCCTAAAGGCGGAAGAATCAGCAATGATCAACGACATGAGGATGCAGAAGGCAATGGAAACCACTGCATTAAAGACACGTAACGTGTATCCACAGGACATGTGGCCTGTAATTGAAGAAGTGTCATGATGATCTCTCCAGTGGCAAAAGATTCCGGAATAGTCCCCCATTCGGATCTCCGGGAGAGGACTGCCAAGGGGGAGATTACCATGAGAAAAAGATTGAATAATCTACGAAAGGATAACGTTCTATGAATCGGGGCGTGGAATGTCAGAAGCTTGAACGTGGTAGGGAAACTAGAAAATCTGAAAAGGGAAATGCGAAAGCTCAATCTAGATATAGTAGGGGTCAGTGAAGTGAAGTGGAAGGAAGACAAGGATTTCTGGTCAGATGAGTATCGGGTAATATCAACAGCAGCAGAAAATGGTATAACAGGTGTAGGATTCGTTATGAATTGGAAGGTAGGGCAGAGGGTGTGTTACTGTGAACAGTTCAGTGACCGGGTTGTTCTAATCAGAATCGACAGCAGACCAACACCGACAACGATAGTTCAGGTATACATGCCGACGTCGCAAGCTGAAGATGAACAGATAGAGAAAGTGTATGAGGATATTGAAAGGGTAATGCAGTATGTAAAGGGGACGAAAATCTAATAGTCATGGGCGACTGGAATGCAGTTGTAGGGGTAGGAGTAGAAGAAAAGGTTACAGGAGAATATGGGCTTGGGACAAGGAATGAAAGAGGAGAAAGACCAGTTGAGTTCTGTAACAAGTTTCAGCTAGTAATAGCGAATACCCTGTTCAAGAATCACAAGAGGAGGAGGTATACTTGGAAAAGGCCGGGAGATACGGGAAGATTTCAATTAGATTACATCATGGTCAGACAGAGATTCCGAAATCAGATACTGGATTGTAAGGCGTACCCAGGAGCAGATATAGACTCAGATCACAACATAGTAGTGATGAAGAGTAGGCTGAAGTTCAAGACATTAGCCAGGAAGAATCAATACCCAAAAAAGTGGGATACGGAAGTACTAAGGAATGACTAGATACGTTTGAAGTTCTCTAACGCTATAGATACAGCAATAAGGAATAGCGCAGTAGGCAGTACAGTTGAAGAGGAATGGACATCTCTAAAAAGGGCCATCACAGACGTTGGGAAGGAAAACATAGGTACAAAGAAGGTAGCTGCGAAGAAACCATGGGTAACAGAAGAAATACTTCAGTTGATTGATGAAAGGAGGAAGTACAAACATGTTCCGGGAAAATCAGGAATACAGAAACACAAGTCGTTGAGGAATGAAATAAATAGGAAGTGCAGGGAAGCTAAGACGAAATGGCTGCAGGAAAAATGTGAAGACATCGAAAAAGATGTGATTGTCGGAAGGACAGACTCAGCATACAGGAAAGTCAAAACAACCTTTGTTGACATTAAAAGCAACAGTGGTAACATTAAGAGTGCAACGGGAATTCCTCTGTTAAATGCAGAGGAGAGAGCAGATAGGTGGAAAGAATACATTGAAAGCCTCTATGAGGGTGAAGATTTGTCTGATGTGATAGAAGAAGAAACAGGAGTCGATTTTGAAGAAATAGGGGATCCAGTATTAGAATCGGAATTTAAAAGAGCTTTGGAGGAATTACGGTCAAATAAGGCAGAAGGGATAGATAACATTCCATCAGAATTTCTAAAATCATTGGGGGAAGTGGCAACAAAACGACTGTTCACGTTGGTGTGTAGAATATATGAGTCTGGCGATATACCATCTGACTTTCAGAAAAGCATCATCCACACAATTCCGAAGACGGCAAGAGCTGACAAGTGCGAGAATTATCGCACAAGCAGCTTAACAGCTCATGCATCAAAGCTGCTTACAAGAATAATATACAGAAGAATGGAAAAGAAATTTGAGAAAGCGCTAGGTGACGATCAGTTTGGCTTTAGGAAAAGTAAAAGGACGAGAGAGGCAATTCTGACGTTACGGTTAATAATGGAAGCAAGGCTAAAGAAAAATCAAGACACTTTCATAGGATTTGTCGACCTGGAAAAAGCGTTCGACAATATAAAATGGTGCAAGCTGTTCGAGATTCTGAAAAAAGTAGGGGTAAGCTATAGGGAGAGACGGGTCATATACAATAAGTACAACAACCAAGAGCGAATAATAAGAGTGGACGATCAAGAACGAAGTGCTCGTATTAAGAAGGGTGTAAGATAAGGCTGATTGATGGTCACGAAGTCAATGAAGTTAAGGAATTCTGCTACCTAGGCAGTAAAGTAACCAACCGAGCGAGGTGGCGCAGTGGTTAGACACTGGACTCTCTTCAATCTGTACATCGAGGAAGCAATGATGGAAATAAAAGAAAGGTTCAGGAGTGGAATTAAAATACAAGGTGAAAGGATATCAATGATACGATTCGCTGATGACATTGCTATCCTGAGTGAAAGTGAAGAAGAATTAAATGATCTGCTGAACGGAATGAACAGTCTAATGAGTACACAGTATAGTTTGAGAGTAAATCGGAGAAAGACGAAGGTAATGAGAAGTAGTAGAAATGAGAACAGCGAGAAACTTAACATCAGGATTGATGGTCACGAAGTCAATGAAGTTAAGGAATTCTGCTACCTAGGCAGTAAAATAACCAACCGAGCGAGGTGGCGCAGTGGTTAGACACTGGACTCGCATTCGGAAGGACGACGGTTCAATCCCGCGTCCGGCCATCCTGATTTAGGTTTTCCGTGATTTCCCTAAATCACTCCAGGCAAATGCCGGGATGGTTCCTCTGAAAGGGCACGGCCGACTTCCTTCCCCGTCCTTCCCTAATCCGATGAGACTGATGACCTCGCTGTCTGGTCTCCTTCCCCAAACCAACCAACCAACCAAAATAACCAATGACGGACGGAGCAAGGAGGACATCAAAAGCAGACTCGCTATGGCAAAAAAGGCATTTCTGGCCAAGAGAAGTCTACTAATATCAAATACCGGCCTTAATTTGAGGAAGAAATTTCTGAGGATGTACGTCTGGAGTACAGCATTGTATGGTAGTGAAACATGGACTGTGGGAAAACTGGAACCGAAGAGAATCGAAGCATTTGAGATGTGGTGCTATAAACGAATGTTGAAAATTAGGTGGACTGATAAGGTAAGGAATGAGGAGGCTCTACGCAGAATCGGAGAGGAAAGGAATATGTGGAAAACACTGATAAGGAGAAGGGACAGGATGATAGGACATCTGCTAAGACATGAGGGAATGACTTCCATGGTACTAGAGGGAGCTGTAGAGGGCAAAAACTGTAGAGGAAGACAGAGATTGGAATACGTCAAGCAAATAATTGAGGACGTAGGTTGCAAGTGCTACTCTGAGATGAAGAGGTTAGCACAGGAAAGGGATTTGTGGTGGGCCGCATCAAACCAGTCAGTAGACCGATGACCAAAAAAAAAAAATGGTAAACCATAAGTAACTGCTCCTCAAATTAGCTTCGTATGGCTTCCATGATTAATTTTTAAGTTGGTTCTCAACCTATCTCAAAAATAGAAAATGAAGAGGAGGAGTCTCATCCAGCTGTAAGTCAAATCAGGGTGTGATAGAAAGAAACTCAATATAGGTTGGTACTCTACTACCTCCCGCGCCAGAACAAATGGACGGGGCCAGCCCATAGCGGGGCTCCGCGTCCGCGGCGGCTCTTCAGCGCAGCGGCTCACGCGCAGCAAGGGCGCCACCGCTATGCCACGTGCAGACAGCGGCCAATAACCGCTCCCTCCGGTTTCGTGTATAGGAAACCGCTCTGCCCTAGTCCAGTCAGTCTGGTACTCGCTCTGGATTGTGTCTCTATCTTGGCGGTACTGTGTTCTGGTTGTTGCTCATTGTTGACATTTGCCTGGCTCTGGTTCCGAGTGGATTTACTGTCGGTGTTTGGTGTTGTGGTTTCCACAAGCCTGCATTGTTTATCTCTTCCTTGTTGTGTCGGTCGTTGTCGGTAGTTGTCAGTAGTTGTCGGTTGTCATTGGTCTGTCGTCCGACGCGTCCTTGTTTACCCGGTGGTGTGTGCTCCACCGCCAGCGGCTTCCTCATCTGGTGGCTCTGATCCGCAGCCCAAGGTGTTCCCGCGGTTGGTTATGGTTACTACAATGGCGACGAGGTAAACGGAACATAAGAGTATGGACGAGAAGTTACTCACTCTCTTAGAGCAGCTCATGCGACAGCAGCAGCAGCAGTTGGAGGTCTTACAGACGTCGGTGCAGTTGCTGTCGGACAGGGTCACTAAGCGGGATCCCCTCCCACCTCATCTCCCAGGTGCCTCGCTTTCAGACATTTTCCCACGTACGCCGTCGTTCCCACCGTTCAACGACGCAAAAGAGGATTGGGAAACGTGCCTGCATCGTCTGACAAATATTTCACGGCCTTTCAGGTGTAGGATGACTCTCTGCAGCGGTCGTTATTCTTGTCTTGGGCCTCACCGGACACGTTTTTTTTCTCCGCAAATTGGCACCGTTGGCCGACCCCGTGGATCTCTCCTTTCAGGAGATCTGTGTGTTGCTAACTAACTATTATTCCCAGTGATACCACATGGTTGCGTCTTGCTTGGAATTCCATCAATACCACAAGCAGCCGGGTCAGTCCTACCATTCCTGGGTGACGGATTTGCAAGGCCTCAGCCGCAAATGTAATTTCACGTGCACCAATCAGCAGTGCAAGGCGTCATATGCAGATTCGTTAATTCGGGATGTGGTCGTTCAACTGGCACCCAATCCAGAGGTCCGCACTGCGGGGTTAAAGTTGGACAACCCCTCGTTGGAAGACATTCTGCGTACTGCCCATTCCTTCGAAATTGCTCAAGCGGCGAACGAACGTCTTATGGCGCGACCCCATGTGGCAGTGGTCCAGTCCACTTCCCGATCCACTCCTTCCCGCCGTCGATGGGGCGCAGTCTCCAGAGGGCACCGCCGTCGGGATTCCTCGCCGGCCGCCCCTTGACGTCGGCCTCGTGGCCCCCTCCCGTCGTGCCCCCAGTGCTTCTCGGCCCACACTTGGGCTGACTGTCCCCATCGCTGGAACACCTGTTCGCTCTGTGAGCAAGAAGGCCACCTTCGATCAGTCTGTCGCAGCTGCTCGACCTGCCCTCGTCCCGCCCCCGTCCCGCCCCTGCAGGCCAACAGGAGGCCGTCCATGCTTTACACGCAGACCTCAGACCGACACATTAGCTCAAAAGTTATACCTCACCCTACGCATCTTTAACGAGGACGTCCGTTTCCAGGTCGATACGGGGGCCACCGTTTCTTTGGTCAATCTGACAACGTATGCACGTCTCGGGTCTCCAGAATTGTCCCCACCCTCTCGGAGGTTGGTCGCCTATGGCGACGGTTCCATCCCTCTCTGTGGACAGTTTTCAGTTATGGCAATCTACAGAAACGTTCCCCGGCCCCTTACTCTCTTTGTGGTGGACCACCCGTCGGCTTCGGACATTTTTGGAGTAGATGCATTTACACGGTTTGGCTTTTCCATTCAAGACAAAGTGCAGTTCGTTTCAACTACGGTTCCATTTCAGGATCTAGACGATCTGTGCGCGTCCTTTTCCTCCCTGGTTTCAGCAGACCTGGGCTGCGCTTCCGATTTCCAGGCACACATCACTTTACTGCTGAACGCATGGCCTCACTTTTGTCGGGCTTGGCCTATTCCGGTAGCCTTGCGTGCGGCCATCAAGCAGGAACTCGATCGGCTCCAGGCTGCGGGAGTTATCGAGCCAGTACAATCGAGTGCCTGGGCAACACCCTTAGTGGACATCAAGAAACCCAATGGATCGCTTCAGCTTTGTGGGGATTTTGGGGCTACGGTCAACGCTCAGTCTTTGGTCGAAACTTATTCCATTCCTCGACAGGAAGACCTTCTCACTAAACTGGCAGGTGGCGAGTACTTGTCTAAGATTGATCTGGCAGAAGCCTATCATCAATTGCCGTTGGATGAGGAATCGCAGGCCATCGTCGCCATCAACACGCCTTCCAGTCTCTATAAATACAAGCGTCTTCCGTTTGACATTTCCTCTGCTCCCTGTGATTTTTCAGCAGTATCTCAAGCAGCTTACGCAACCAATACCGGCTTGTGTCAATTACCTCGATGATATCTTAGTCACAGGGCGCACGCGCCAGGAACATCTGTGCAACCTCAGTAACTTATTTCACGCCCTTAAGGCTGCGGGTTTACGTTGTTGGCTGGAGAAGTGCAGTTTTTTTCAACCGGAAGTGGAGTACTTAGGACATTGGCTTAGTAAAGATGGCATTCGCCCTTCGGACCGCAATGTCGCAGCCATTGATGCCCTTCCCCGTCCACAAAACTTATCCGAACTCCAGGTATTTTTGGGAAACTCAATTATTACTTAAAGTTCTTACCCCAAGCCAATCACGTCGCACATCCCCTAAACCGCCTGCATCGCAAAGGGGTACCCTACACGTGGACTTCTGCCTGCAATCAGGCTTTCACCTGCCTGAAGACGATTCTGAAAACTCTCCCTTGCCTTACGCCTTTCTTTCCGGATTGTTCCTTGGTGGTGGTGGCCGATGCCTCAGCGTATGGGATTGGGGGAGTCCTGGCACACAGAAATGAGGATGGGTCGGAATAACCTGTGGCATACGCATCCAAGACATTAACCCCTGCGCAAAGGACTTACTCTCAGATCGAAAAGGAGGCTCTTGCCATTATTTTTGCAGTTCAGAAATTTCACATATACCTTTTTGGGGCGCAGTTCACCCTTCTCACGGATCACAACCCCTTAGTGTCACTTTTCGGGCCCCATTCGCACCTCCCAGAGCGGACGGCTCAGCGTCTTCAACGCTGGGCATTGTTCTTGCGTAATTACACTTACACCATCAGCTATAAGCCTACCAGCCAACACACTAATGCAGATGCCTTGTCACGTCTCCCAGCAGGACCCTATCCAGTGTTCGACCAGCAGGAAGTCCTGTGCTTCCACATCGACTCTGCCCGAGGGGAGACTCTCAATGGATTTCCTCTGACAGCTGCACAAATCGCCGCGTCCACACACAGGGACCCCATTCTGCAGCAAGTCCTCCGCTATGTGACCTATGGTTGGCCTTCCTACCTTACCCGACATTTGAAAACTGACTTCAGCCCAGGGTGTCATGTCTCAAACAGACTTTCGGTAATGGAGGATGTCCTCCTGTTGTCCATGGACTCGGACGCCCATCAGGTGGTCATCCCTCCAGATTTACGCCACCGAGTCCTGCACTTATTACACCGCGGACACTGGGGGATGTCTCGCATGAAGGTGTTGGCTCGACGACATGTCTATTGGCCAGGGATCGCTGGAGACATTGAGTACCTGGTCTGTGGTTGCACAGTGTGTCATCAGGCTGTCTTCCACAATCTTTTGCGTCCTGCCCAACACCCAGCCAACACTGGGACAGGATCCATCTAGATTTTGCAGGCTCCTTCTGAGGCTCCATGTGACTCCTCATCATTGATGCCTATTCCAAATACCCATATGCGGTCTGCATGGCGTCCACCACCACTGATGCCACCCTCACCGCCTTGGACCAGGTGTTGGCCATTGATGGCCTTCCTCACACGTTGGTCACAGATAATGGGCCCCAATTCACAGCTTCCATGTTCCAGAACTTCTGTTCAGCTAATGGTATCAAACACATTCACTCTCCCCCCTTCCATCCTTCATCCAATGGCACGGCGGAATGCCTGGTCCGCACTTTCAAACAGCAGCTGATGAAATCAGTGGAGCTGTCGGCCACCACCTCGGCCCTCACCTTGTTTCTAAGCACCTACCACACTACGCCGGTGGCCGGTCATAGTCCTGCCGAACTCCTTCACGAGCAACAACCTCGGACCCTCCTCCACCTGCTGACACCATCCCCTTCTGGGCCACGCTCTCGCCCCTCCTAGTGCTAGGGCCCGGGCATGGCCGTGTAGGCCCGCTCCTATAGAAGCTCACCTGCATGGACGACCGCTACGGTGACGGCGGCTCATGGGCGGCATGTGACGACCATACAGACACACAGGGGGCTCGAGCGTCACCAGCAAAATCAACTCCGCCCTCAGGCCCCCGCCTTGATTCCTCCCCCACCGCCTTCCCTGCTTCCTGGTGCGGACACATCCCTCGAGGCGGAGCCCTCCCCTTCAACCTCCATCTCCTCGCCGGCTCTGCAGACACCCATTCTGCCTTGCCAGGGTATAGAGATGCCCTCTGACCCCCTGCCCTCTGGTGACACCTTCATGGATGCCGCAGACTGTCTGCCTTCCCCTCCCCTGGTGGTCCCTCCAGACGTATCACAACCCGTGCCCTCATTCAGCCCGCCTCGGCATCGTCCAGGGCATTTCTGCCCCTATGCACGAATTTCGGGGGGGATGGATCTAGTTCCTCCCACCGCGGAATTCGAACATGCGCCAGAACTAATGGACGTGGCCAGCCCATAGAGGGCTCCACATCCGCGGTGGCTCTTCAGCGCAGTGGCTCTTGCGCAGCAAGGGCATCACCGCTACACCACATGCAGACCGTGGCCAATAGCCGCTCCCTCCAGTTTTGTATATAGGGACCCACTCTGCCCTAGTCCAGTCAGTCTGGTACTCGCTTTGGATTGCGTCTCTATCTCAGTGGTACTGTGTTCTGGTCATTGCTCATTGTTGACATTTGCCTGGCTCTGGTTCCGAGTGGATTTACTGTCGGTGTTTGGTGCTGTGGTTTCCACAAGCCTCTGTTGTTTATCTCTTCCTTGTTGTGTCGGTCGTTGTTGGTAGTTGTCGGTAGTTGTCAGTTGTCATTGGTCTGTCGTCCGATGCATCCTTGTTTACTCAGTGGTGCGTGCTGCACCGTCAGGGGCTTCCCTGCCTGGCGGCTCCAATCCGCAGCCCATGGTGTTCCCGCAGTTGGTTTTGGTTACTACAGGTACCAAAGGAGGATAGGAAGAAAAGAGACTTGCTGCTAGGTAGTGGCCATAGGATGAGTTTAGGCCAGATGGTACAAGACAAATTAGAAACATGTTACCAGGTCACTAGTATTGTGGTACTGTGAAGCCAAGTACTAGCCTCAGCCAGGTGACAGAGGGCATAGGGAATTTGTGTAAAGGTTTTGGCAAAGAGCCAAGTACTAGCCTCAGCCAGGTGACAGAGGGCATAGGGAATTTGTGTAAAGGTTTTGGCAAAGAGGATCAGGTTATTATAATAGGTGGAGCTGGGAGCAACTGGGCTAAGAACTGTAATTACAGCAATAGAGGTGACATGTCTGAAATAAGGGTAGCAACTACACACACAAATGTGAATTTTGTGGAGATTCTGCTGTGCCATAATCAGTCCTGGTTTAACATTGCTATGAGATGTGTGAACACTGAGTTGAACAGGCTGCTGCTGACTGAGATGAAATCTCATATGAGTGCAGTGCATGTTGCTGTAGTTGGTGAGGTGGATATATTAGACATGGCCACCATCTGAATAGGAGAGGGGAAGATAGGTTGGCTGACCTCCTTGCAGATAATGTATGGGGGGTCACCATCATACATAAAAAGATCCCTGTGCTTTCGGGTGTCACAGAAGCATCTTTGTTAGGTTAGTTTCAGTAATTAGACACCATGTTTTGAAAGAAATGAAATTAACAGAAGAGCCCCCAGAAAGTGCTTAAGAAGGCCAGAACAATAATGTTGGCTTATTTCATCAAAATATTAGAAGCCTGAGTAATACAGTAGAAGAGCTTCTTGTCTGTTTGGAAAATTTAGAGAGCTCTGAAAAGATAGACATCTTATAAATGTTTGAGCACCACATGGGCACAGGTTTATATAAGTAACACATAGAAGATTACACTATACCAGCTTATTCATACATAACTAATAGGGGAAAATTTGTAAACATTGAGACAAGTAGTGTAGTGTAGTGATTAGCACACAGAAATGTGTGCTCATGAATTAATACTGAAAAATAGTTCACTTTTAATTGTAACTGTATGTATGTCCCCATTGGCAAAATTTGAATTGTTTATGGGAAATCTGGATTCATTAATGTGCTATCTGTCAGACAGCAACAAACAATTTTCTAAAGGATTCTGATGGGAAAGATGATCCAGAAACCTTATTTAGGTCCTACAGTGTGATCTGAGTAATTAACTTTCCAACACAGGTGGATAAAGACAGTAGGATCCTAATTGATAATGTTTTATTTGATGAAGCTCAAAGCAATAAAATAACTGTTTACCCAGAAACAAATGCACTCTCTGATCATGAAGCACTGTTAGTTATGACAGATAACATAGTGTCTTACAGTATGGATATTTCTCAGTGGAAATCAATTAGAATAATTAATGACTCCAGGACAAATGTTTTTAAGAATAGATCACCTGGGTTGAAATTTACAGTCAGCCAAATGCTAATATAAAATTTAATCTATCCCATTGTAAATTCATGTCATTATTTTAATAAAGCTTCCAGCATAAGCTAATCAGAAAGAACACTAAACAGCCATGTAAAAAACAATGGGTCACTAGAGGAATGAAAGTACAAAAGAACACTAAACAGCCATGTAAAAAACAATGGGTCACTAGAGGGATGAAAGCATCTCATGAAAGAAAAAGGGAAACGTATCTTTTAGCAAGAACAAGTGGGGACCCTGCAGTAGTTTCACATTACAAAATTACTAATAAAGGTTATTAAAAAATCAAGGAACATGCACATGTTGTCAGAAATCAGTAATTCCAACAACAGACTTAAACTAGTTGGAATGTAGTGAAATGAGAGACAGGACAACCAACCATGCAGCAAGACAGTATCACTATTGGACTGGGTGGAATGGCTGTAAGTGATGAGTCACAGCTAGAAATTTTCGAGAATAAAAAATTTTGATCACTTACCCACTAACATAAAATGTTAGGCAGCAAAGTAAAATTTTAAAACGAAGTAAGGAAGTTTCTCCTTGACATCTCCTTCCATTCCACAGAAGAATTTCTATTACTGTAATATGAAAGGGTGGAGTGTGGCAATTATTAACTCACATCCATATATCTTTTTTTCTTTTTGTAAAAGAAAAAAATCAAAATGTAATCATATGTATAAATTAATTTGCAACGTGAATGTGAAATGACTCATTGCACATTGTTACAATCTATCATGCAAAGTGATATGTGGAACATGTAACTAGCTAAGCTGACTATTTGTGGCTGATAAATGTTCCAGTAATATATGACTTCCATAAACAGTGCACAACCATGTTTTTCTCATCGTACATTGTGTCCACATTAGTGACAGTATTTATCACAATAAATATCCGAAATAGAATAAATACAATTAATCAAAAGAATGATGAATGTGAAAGTAAATGTCATGGGGATAGTCTGTAGTGCTGTGGTAACTGTGCCTGCTGCTCCATCAGTATCAAGAAAGAACAAAAGACATTAAAAATCAAAGCTTATCCTAGTACTAGCACATGCAGAATTTGGACATAGTGAGTTTTGGTTGGCAGAAGTAACATGAGTAGTAAGGTGGATGACTAGATTGTGGTCAAACCTACGACATCAGGCAAGAGGTTCAGGAGATGCTGCAAGATGGCTAGCTTCAGCCTAGATATCTCAAACAGCCTCACTACTCTGGAGACTGTAGACGATACTGTGCAGACAGCCCAAGGAGTTCAGCAACACTGACAAGGTGGGGTAAGTGAAAGCTAAAGTTAGGGTTAAAAAGACCAAGGGAGTAGTTATAGAAGGGGATTTGTCTGAACTAGTGTGGAGCTCCTTGGGTAGAGAATATCAGGTAACAAGTGTTTTTAAGCCAAGTACAGGGCACAGAAATGTCAGCTGTGACTCAGGCTCTATGAGGAAAGATCTTGGTAAAGAAAGTATAGAGTCATTGGTAAAGAAAATGGTAGAGTCATTGTTGGGTGTGCCAGGAAAAGTATGGATGATAATCTCAACTATGCAATTGAAGATGATATCAGTCTCATTGATAGTGAAGATTGTGTCATTGTGGGAGTGAAATGAAGTGCTCCATTGAACATGTAAAAACTCAACAGACTGCAGCAACTGTACTTCAGTGTGACTGATATGTCGCCCCTCATAGGGTCAAACCATATATGGCGTAATCTTCATCTGAATGTTTCCTGCTAGAGGTTACTTGCATGACTAATTCCCAAAAGCGTTCAGTGTAGCCAGAACACTGTTTGCCAAACTCCTGTGACATTTAATATTTTACCTTGGCCCTTTCAGTTAATGTTTCTGATAGAGCTGCTGAATAACTATAGACACAGCTGGAATAATAACTGGAGGACCGACAAATGGCAGCTTGACAGTGCAAAAGTTGACAGTCATAATACATTTTGACTTCTCCATCATCATAACACAAGAAATTTGTTTAGTAATAAAAATGAGCTTCTCATAGCAGTGTAAGATATTTTTAAAAAATCTAATGGTTTCACTTTAGACATCCCATGCATAACAGAACATCATCTGTAAGTCACAGAAACTGTACAGGTGCACCTAGATAGATGCAAGTTAGCATCACTTTAGTGTAGGCATAATGTGAGGGTAGGGGGATTGGCTATATATGAATAAAGTAGAATAAAATCCCAGATGACAGCTAAGTGAATGCAGCACTAGGAAGTGCTCTGAGTGCTGCACTTCAATAATAGGCTAGACCAGGACAGCAGTTAATAATAGCCTGTAGGCACCAATAGGACTTTTAAAAATTCATTAAGCATTAGAGGGAGTACTATTAGGACTTAATAAAAATAATTGGGAAATGGTTGTATATGCAGATTTCAATATAAATTACATCTCTGATAGTTATTTTCAAGGGTACATGTTACTGATGACCAGCTTTGCTTTCACCTTCACATAAACATTCCCAACAAGAACAGAAGAAATTACACATTATCATTTGATAATTTGTTTCTAAATCCATCTGTATTTAATGAAGCAGATGTGAGCCCCATAATAAATTGTTTACCTGAATGCGATGGTCAGATGGCAGCAATGAAGAATCCCCATCAACCTAGTATACCTAAGAAGGAATCCCCATCAAGCAAGTATATCTAAGAAAGTAAAAGAAAAATTTCACAGAACTGTGAATTCTGATTCACATATGCTACTCAGAGAGAATTTTCAGCATGAAAAATGGGAAGAATTTTGCCAAGGACACAGAGTAAATGAGAAATTTAATTCATTCTTAAAAATATTTTTACAGCATTATGAATCCAGTTTTCTTTCACTATGGGTCAGGGAAATTTACAGTGGAAGCCAAATTGTCTTGTAATAAGAAGATAGAACTTTGTTTAATACAGAGTACCATCTCTGATCAAGACTTTAAAATGCACTATAACCGTGAAACTTCCTGGCAGATTAAAACTGTGTGCTGGACTGAGACTCAAACTTAGGGCCTTTGCCTTTTGTAAGCAAGTGCTTTACCAATAGAGCAACCCAAGCACAACTCACACTGTTCCCACAGCATGTCTCCCACCTTCCAAGATTCACAGAAGCTCTCCAGCAAAACTTGCAAAACTAGCACTCTGGAAAGAAAGGATATTGCAGAGTCATGGCTTTGTCACTGCCTGGGGGATGTTTCCAGAATGAAATTTTCACTCTACAGTGGAGTGTGTGCTGTTATGAAACTTCCTGGCAGATTAAAACTGTGTGCCAGACTGAGACTCAAACTCCGGATCTTTGCCTTTCGCAGGCAAGTGCTCTACCAACTCAGCTATACAAGCACAGCTCACAACCCATCCTCTACTTCTGCCAGTACTTTGTCTCCTAACATCCAAACTTCACAAATGCTCTCCAGAAGTTTCACAGGAGAGCTTCTGTGAAGTTTGGAAGGTAGGAGATGAGGTACAGGCATAAGTAAAGCTGTGAGGATGGGTTGTGAGTCATGCATGGGTAGCTCAGTTGGTAGAGCACGTGCCTGCAAAAGGCAAAGGTACCAAGTTTGAGTCTTGGTCTGACACAGTTTTAATCTGCCAGGAAGTGTTATATCAGCACACACTCCACTACAGAGCGAAAATTTCATTCAGGCAGTATAAGCATTATTAAAAAATTATTCAGCTTGTCATTCAAAAGGCAATAACCATATACTACAAACAAAAAATTTGAAATCTGAAGAACAAGGCAAGGGCAATCTAGAATATTATTAGGCATGAAAGGATTGAATTCAGCTAGATAAATGATATGAGATGGATTACATGATATTCAAATCATTGGCTACTAAAATTAATGAACTCTTCCTAACAGGAACTGAATACATGAGGACAAAAAATGCACTTTGAAGGCAGATCCAATAAAATTACTTAGACAGACAATGATATTCTGCCACCAGACATCAGTTTTGCCAAATTATCTATCAGAGAGATCACAAAAATCATTAGGTCATTAAAAAGTAGAGCTCTTGTAGCTATGACGGTATCTCAGCCGAAGTATTAACATTAAGTGCTAATTTGAAAGTACCAGCCTTAAGTTACCTTTGTAACCAGTCAATGGGTCAATAAATATCTTCTGAAAGACTTGAGTAAGCATCAGTAACATCAGTACACACAAGAGGAGATACGCCTATGATGTCTAATTATACATTGATCTCATTCTTTCCCTTGATCTTTTTTTTTTAAAAAAAAAACAACCTTACTGAACCAACTTTCTTACAATAACCTTTTAACAACAGCTCAGTTTGGCTTCTGTAAAGGCTTCTCTAGTAAGAATGCAATATATAAGCTCACATACCCAATTCTAGCAGTACTAAACAAGAAATTACCCTGTTAGTATTTTCTGTTATTTTGCCATGGCCTTTTTGACTGTGTACATCATAAAATTCTGCTAGAGAAACTACAGTAGTCCGCCATTAGAGGCATTTCTTTTGGATGGATGGAGCCATGTCTTATCAATAAAACCACAGGGTCACATTAGCAAATTATACAACAGGAATAAGATTAAATCCAGAATAAGGAAACATTAAGTACGGTGTGCTGCACGGTTCGTTGTTTAGCCTGATCCTCTTTCTTGGTGTACACAAATTATATACTTTGGTGGCAGGAGGAACAAGACCCCTGGTTAGGGCTATAAATACAAAATCAAATAGGGGCAATGCAGGAGTAGGTTAAACAATGAATGAAAAAATAGGAGCATGGCTGAGCTACTACAAACAGCACAGTGAAAGCATTATTGTAGTAAAGATACACATGGAACCCA
Organism: Schistocerca piceifrons; assembly: GCF_021461385.2. Lineage (NCBI taxonomy): Eukaryota > Metazoa > Arthropoda > Insecta > Orthoptera > Acrididae > Schistocerca > Schistocerca piceifrons. Next base: position 896,750,727 of record NC_060139.1, read on the forward strand.
CACCTACCACAGTAATACAAGTTTATTTGCCAACTAGCTCCACAGATGAACAAGAGGTTGAAGAAATTTATGATGAGATAAAAGAAATTATTCAGATAGTGAAGGGAGATGAAAATTTAGTAGTCATTGGGGACTAAAACTTGACAGTAGGAAAAGGAAGAGAAGGAAAAGTAGTAGGTGAGTATGGAACTAGGGTAAGGAATGAAAGAGGAAGTTGCCTGATAGGATTTTGCACAGAGTATAACTTAATCATAGCTAACACTTGGTTTAAGAATAATGAATAATGTGGAAAAGGCCTGGAGACACTGGAAGGTTTCAGATAGATTGTATAATGGTAAGACAGAGATTGCCCACCCAGTTAGCTGAGTGGTCTAATGCATGGCTTTCCAGAGTGGGAAGGAGCGCCTGTTCCCCAGCACAAATCCGCCTGGCAGACGTTTGTCAAATGTCCAGTGAGCCGGCCAGTCTGTGGATGGTTTTTAGGCAGTTTCCCATCTGCCTCAGCAAATGCGGGTGGATTCCACTTATTCCACCTCAGCTACTCTATGTCAGCGATTGCTGCATAAACAAGTTCTCCATGTATGCGTACACCACCATTACTATACCATGCAAACATAGGGGTTACACTTGTCTGGTGTGAGATGTTCCCTGGGGGGGGGGGGGGGGTCCACCGGGGGGGGAGAACCACACAGTAACCATGGGTTGGGGTGTGGGGTGGCAGAGGGGTGAAATGGACTGCGGTAGTCATCGTGGGGTTGTGGACCACAGAGGCTGTGACAGGGATGGAGCCTCTCCATTGTTTCTAGGTCCCCGGTTAACATACAATACATACCAAACAGAGATTTAGGAACCAGGTTTTAATTTGTAAGACATTTCCAGGGGCAGATGTGGATTCTGAACACAATCTATTTGTTATGAACTGTAGATTAAAACTGCAGAAACTGCAGGTGGGAATTTAAGGACATGGAACCTGGATAAACTGAAAGAACCAGAGGTTGTAGAGAGTTTCAGAGAGAGCATTAGGGAACAACTGACAAGAACAAAGGAAAGAAATACAGTAGAAGAAGAATGGGTACTTTTGAGAGGTGAAATAGTGAAGGCAGCAGAGGATCAAGTTGGTAAAAAGATGAGGGCTAGTAGAAATCTTTGGGTAACAGAAGAGGTACTGAATGTAATTGATGAAAGGAGAAAATATAAAAATGCAGTAGATGAAGCAAGCGAAAAGGAATACAAATGTCTCAAAAATGAGATTGACAGGAAGTGAAAAATGGCTAAGCAGGGATGGTTAGAGGACAAATGTAAGGATGTAGAGGCATATATCACTAGGGGTAAGATAGATACTGCCTACAGGAAAATTAAAGAGACCTATGGAGAAAAGAGAACCACTTGTATGAATATCAAGAGCTCAGATGGAAAACCAGTTCTAAGCAAAGAAGGGAAAGCAGAAAGGTGGAAGGAGTATATACGGGGTCTATACAATAGTGATGTACTTGAGGGTAATATTATGGAAGTGGGAGAGGATGTAGATGAAGATGAGATGGGAGATTATCTGCTTGAAGAATTTGACAGAGTACTGATAGACCTAAGTCAAAACAAGGCCCCTGGAGTAGACAACATTCCATTAGAACTACTGATAGCCTTGGGAGAGCCAGCCCTGACAAAACTCTACCATCTGGTGAGCAAGATGTATGAGAATGGTGAAACACACTCAGCTTTCAAGAAGAATATAATAAATCCAATCCCAAAGAAAGCAGGTGTCGACAGGTTTGAAAATTACCAAACTATCAGTTTAATAAGTCATGGCTGCAAATTACTGACATGAATTCCTTACAGTCGAATGGAAAAACTGGTAGAAGCCAACCTAGGGGAAGATCAGTTGGGATTCTGTAGAAATGTAGGAACATGTGAGGTAATACTGACCCTATGACTTATAAGATAGATTAAGAAAAGGCAAATCCACATTTCAAGCATTTGTAGACTTAGAGAAAGCTTTTGACAATGTTGACTGGAATACTCTCTTTCAAATTCTGAAGGTGTCAGGGATCAACTACAGGGAGCAGAAGGCTATCTACAATTTCTACAGAAACCAGATGGCAGTTATAAGAGTCAAGGGGCATGAAAGGAAGAAGTGGTTGGGAAGGGAGTGAGACACGGTTGTAGCTATCAGTAATGTTCCTCAGTCTTCACATTGAGCTAGCAGTAAAGGAAACAAAAGATAAATTTGGAGTAGGAATTAAAATCCATTGAGAAGAAATAAAAACTTTGAGGTTTAATGATGACATTTCAGTTCTATCAGAGACAGCAAAGGACCTGGAAGAGCAGTTGAATGGAATGGACAGTGTCTTGAAAGGAAGATATAAGATGCGTATCAACAAAATCAGAACAAGGATAATGGAATGTAGTCTAATTAAATCAGCAATACGGGGGGAATTAGATTAGGAAATGAGACACTTAAAGTAGTAGATGAGTTTTGCTATTTGGGGAGCAAAATAACTCATGATGGTCAAAGTAGGGAGGATGTAAAATGTAGACTGGCAATGGCAAGAACAGCGTTTCTGAAGAAGAGAAATTTGTTAACATTGAGTACAGATTATGTGTTAGGAAGTCTTTTCTCAAAGTATTTGTATGGAGTGTAGTCATGTATGGATGTGAAACATGGATGATAAATAGTTTAGGTAAGAAGAGAATAGAAGCTTTCGAAATGTTGTGCTACAGAAGAATGTTGAAGATTAGATGGGCAGACATGTAAGTAATAAGGAGGTACTGAACAGAACTGGGGAAAGGGGAATTTGTGGCACAACTTGACTATAAGAAGGGATCTGTTGGTAGGACATGTTCTGAGGCATCAACAGATCACCACTTTAGTAGGTGGTGGTGGTTGTTGGGATGTTTAAGGGGGACTAAACAGCTAAGGTCATCAGTCCCCCGCCACTTTAGTATTGCAGGGCAGCGTGGAGGGTAAAAATTGTAGTGGGAGACCAAGAGATGAATACACTAAGCTGTTTCAGAAGGATGTAGGGTGTAGCAGTTACTTGGAAATGAAGACACTTGCACAGGATAGAGTAGCATGGAGAGCTGCATGAAACCAGTCTCTGGACTGAAGACTGCAACAACAACAACAACAACAACAACATACTTGAGACAGTGGAGGACTCTTCAAAATCTGTAATGTTTTCTGATGACAAGTATGTTGATAAAAGGTCCAAACACACTGCAGTGAAACAGCTACACATAATACTTTAGCTGAATGTAAATCATCAATTTGTATGCTGATTCAAATTGCAGACAAAAAATTTTACCAATTTAGATAAGATGGTAGCAGGATGATACATATCTCTTTGTTAGTTAGCTGCAGACTGTCAGACTAATAAAGGTGTGACTAATATTTCTTATAGCAATTTTGATGGTATGAGTTCCTGCATATTGCATCGTCTCCATGTACTTCACCAACTGGCTAACACCATGTTTATCAATTTTAATACTTCAGTTTAATAAATTGTTATTTCTTCTGTATGAAAGTGATACATACAGCTAATTGACTTGTTAGACAAAAAATTAGGCTGCCACTCACTAACTCTCCAACGAACTCTCTAACTCCTGGTTAGCTCAGTCACTTACTCTATATGCATCTTAAACAATCAAAATATTACAATATGTAGTTATAAGTCTCAGCTAATTAGACTTATAATTAAAAGTTATGGCATTATAAAACATTGGATATATTAACATATTTTACAAATAACCTCATGAAGTTTATTATAATAACAATCATCAAAGACCCAATTCATTTCCAATCAGTTCAGTCTCTTTATCCAGCCATTCATTAACACCACAAAGGATATGTAAGTAACCAATTCATAACCAGGGCTCATTACAATAAAATTTCTTATATTTAATTTGTTACAAATTTACACATAAATACAATTGTTTTACATCAGTATGTATAAATAATTGTACTTTTCCACATTCAGATATTCTTCAGTGGTATAAAAGCTATGTGTTCATAAAAATTGTTGCAGTTCCACTTTGAATTTACAAAATTTTTAAATTTTCTTTATTGTTGCACACACTGCATAAACAAATATTGTGGGTTTGATTTGATTTCATTTGATTGATAATGTACTCTCTTTTGGGAAACGGCTTTTTTGTGGATGTGTCTGTGGAAAACATCTGTGTTTTTTGTTTTGTAGTTACAATTCTTGGTGATTTTTCAGAAAGCACACACACTGATGAATGTGTAAACTAGGAAGAGTCATTGTTTTACATTCTTTCAATATTTCCCTTTAAGGCTCTCTATGGGGAACTTCTGTCATCAATCTAATAGCCATTTTCTGAAAATTGAAAGTTTGTTCTGCCATCCCTGTATTTCCCCAGATCATAACATATACCTAGGAATTTTGTGTGTGGAGCTTGTGCAGAATTAAATTCCCTAAGTTGCCTTTCATGCTGATTTTGGCTTTACTTCTAATATTACTGAAATTCATCTGTCTCATTTTTTCCTTTTTTATGATAAAGCATTATCCTTAAAGTATTTTCTTTCCTCATTTATTGTGTTAGAGACATTCTGCTGTACATCAGCCTCAGTGCATCCTTTTATGAAAATGCTTGTGTCATCAGCAAATATCGCTCTGCCTGTGACCCTCGAATAATTTGGAAAATCATTTTTGTATAACATGGAACCATAGGACATTCCATAGCTAAGATGCAATTTTTTTAAAAAAAATCTGAGAGGTATTCTTTGCCTTCATGACATATTTGTATTCTCTGTTGTCTATCAAACAGATAAAATTTGAACCATTTGAAGGCCAGTGCTCAAACCCCATAACAGCTTGTTTCATAAGCAGTAAGCCATAGCTGATTAAATAAAATGCTTTGGATAAATGTAAGAATATCTCACAGCTTAATTTATTTTTTTGCTGTCTCACTGCACCCTTTTTATCATACTATTAAAAATCTTTATGTTTTTATCATTAACAAGTCTTCTCTGTACATATTTCTCAGTGACTCTACATCTCTTGTTGTTTCCATTCCTAATCATCGTTTTTAACACTACATGATCAGAAAATCCAGTATCTGTTGCTTCAGTATTACAGTCAAAGTCTTCCTTGTTTTTAAATATCTGATCAAGTGTAGTTTCAGACTCATCTCCATATCTAGTAATTTCCTACAGAGTTGGTTGCATACTGTATGAGCAACCAGATTTAATAGTTGCACTTTTTCCAGTCACCTTTGTTAAAATGAGTGTTAAAGTCGCCAAGCACTATCATCCATTTTGACCTACTTCTCAATTCATTTAAAAGATTAGCTACATAATGTAAGAATAAGGTAAAGTAACCTGATGAGGACCTGTAGATGCAAGCAATGATAGTAGGACAGTCTGTCAATTCACGCATACAATATTCAAAATCTTTTTCTGCACAACTCAACTTACTATGTTTTACTTCTTTCAATTTAACACCACTCCTAATACATATGCATACACCTCAATACTTATAAATTTCCCTGCAAAAGTTACTTATCAGTTCAAAGTCTAGTATTTTTAATGCAGAAATCTGTGTGTCTCATAGCCAGTGCCCACTAATACACAACAAATAAAGCTCCTTAAGATTACAGTATAAAATTACTTCCATCTCACACATTTTGTCACCTAGTTCTTGCACATTCTTGTACAATAGATGGAAGAGCTTGGACATTTTTATACAATAGAGTGAAGAGATTGACACCAAGGTTTGGTGAGTTGCTCACCTTTGTGTCCCCTTCAGGCTGCTTGGTAGACAAAACTCTTCTTTTGACTGGTTTTCGATTACTTGCCTCTGCTGGACTGGATGCTGCTGCTGCTAATGGTGGTGATTATTCTGCTACTGTTGGTTGTTGTTGATCTGCTGCAGATAATGATGGTGCCTCTGCTGGTTTTGGTTATTGTTCTCATGCTTTTGCTGGTAATAATGTTTGTCTCCACTGTTGCCACTGATAATGGTTGTGTTAGTGGAATTTGGATTGGAGTCCCTTGCTGTACAGATGACTCATTAATGAATTTATTTACTTTGGCACTTCTGATTTTTTCCCTCTTGCATTCAAGTGGAACCTATGTCTTGTAAAGTACTCCTTTTTTCCAGTGTTTATCTCAATAAATTCACATTAATACAATCTCTACAGATTTTCTCAAACATTATGTTTTGCTGTAACAGTTTCAACATTTACACGCGAATTTTCCATCAAGTCATGCCTTTGTGGAATACTGACAATGTAGAAACACACATGAGGTATACTTTTGATTGTTTCCTTCTGGATTCTCATTGCATACTGAGTTGCATTGCAATAAACATCATTCATGCCTCTGATATGATGCAATCATTACCAGTCATCAGTACGTTGTCACAGCTTCTCAAAACTTTGCATAGTCGCATGCCTGTTACAATAAGGTCTGGGTGATAATTTCTCATAATTGCTGTAACTCCTCTTCCATGACTGTCAGCAAAGCTTTATGTCTGTTGCTTGTACCTTGGTTTATACATCGCCGGCTGTTGTGGCCGAGCGGTTCTAGGTGCTTCAGTCTGGAACCGTGCTGTTGCTATGGCCGCACGTTCGAATCCTGCCTCGGGCGGAATGTGTGTGATGTCCTTAGGTTAGTTATGTTTAAGTAGTTCTATGTCTAGGGGACTGACGACCTCAGATGTTAAGTCCCATAGTGCTTAGAGCCATGTGAACCATATACATCGCATGGCTATTTGGGTTTCATTGTGTATGAATATTCACTTTGCCTCTTTCTACATTTAATTCATTTGTATCTTTTTCCATGAATAGGCTGTTCATATTTCTGTTTGTGGCTGCACTGTTTACACTTTCCAGATTTGGTTTGTATGACTTTTATGCCTAGCGGTTACGAAATCTTCTTGCCTTATATACGATACTTCAGACAATTGCTGTATGCATCTTGTTGCATTTTCTAGTGTTTTCATACAGTTTCACATAGTGTCAAGCTCTTTTTGAAACTCTTTGAGCATATTAATTTCTAAATCTGAGTAGCACATTTCGGTCATGTTTTCACAGCCATTACACTCCATGTCACAGTCAAGTTGAATTTTTACATCTTCCTGTGCAAAGCAATAGATATTTATGTTTAAACACTCACACCCTAATGCCATTTAGTTCAGTTTCATCACATGCAATGTATGTGATTAATACTACACAAAAACAGCAGAGCGATTTAAAATTACCTGTTTACTCACCACCTTCTTAGTTGTTCATAGACTATTTTCTTCATTATAAAATTACAAAATTAGTTAAATTAACAATGTCTTTTAATTGGACTTACTTTCTGATTACATAAAGATGAAAGTTGCTAATTTTTGTAACTGCTCATCACCAGTTTTGTAAAGGGCTTGTCATCACTGCTGTGGAGGCTGAGTTGCCACTGTTGTTACAGTGGGTCAAGTTTGTGAGTTTGTGAAACGACTTCTGGTCCAGTACACTGTTAAGACAATTTCTCCCTGCCACTATTACACAGGTATGCCCTAGGGTCAGATAACAGAATAGGAGAACGAAGGTTCTACAACACTGCAACAAATTAGTAATAAAGTCACATATATGAATTAAAAAGGTTTACTTTGTGACTTGTTGAATAATTAAAGTCGGCAACACTACTTGTAATATAACATAAAAAAGGCCCTCAATGGCTAACTGCAAATAATTGTAGAGAAACTTCACAGTACGTAGCAAATACAATTTACAACAACTGTCTATTCACTACTAAGAGTTCACTAAACAATGTTTCCTGTCTAAGTCAGCCCTGGATAATGATCTATAATGAACTGGGCGAGAGCTACTCTTCTATCTTATGAGTAGGATTCTGTCTGTTGTCATCCAGTCATTGGCGAATTGTACTTGGAAGGCAACTGGCCAAGACGAAGTCGATATTTTCATCCTCAGTGCCACCTGTGGTGCTGATGGAACTTGCATATGTGGCAAGTCTCTATGGCACTGGCACCAGCTTGCATCTTTGCACCTGTGGTGCTTTTGCCCTGGCAGTGTCATGTTCGGACAAAACAGCACTAACTTGTTTTTTGTAGTTGTATATGAATGTCCTATGTGTTACAACATTTTCTTCCAATTGATGTTGTACTGTTTTTTAACAGATACACAATTTTAGAAGAGAAATAATGTGGTTTACAAGTACAATAATGTTTGTACTTCATCATTCATATCAAATAATATATGGACAGTAAATAAACAAAACCATAAGATTTGCTACATGTATGCAATGAGTAGTGAACTAACAATGGAAAATCCAGGATGGAATGTAACATTATTACAAAAAGGGTAGTAGCTACTCACCATATAACAGAGATGATGAGTTGCAGATTGTCACAACAAAAAGGCTGTCAGGAAGTGAGATTTCAGCCAATAAGGCCTTCTTAGAAAATAGACAACATAGACACAGACAAGTCAGTGTGGCTTCAGAAGCCAGAGACTGTGGTCATGTGTGTGTGTGTGTGTGTGTGTGTGTGTGTGTGTGTGTGTGTGAGTGAGTTGCATTTATGTATCTTTGTATGCTGTCTATTTTCAATAAGATTAGATTAGATTAGATTAATACTAGTTCCATGGATCATGAATACGATATTTCATAATGATGTGGAACGAGTTGAATTTTCTAATACATGCCATAATTAGGTTAATTTAACAACATACTTAAGTTAATATAACAACTTTATTTTTTGTGTTTTTTGTTTTTCTTTATTTTTTATTTTTATTTTTTTTATTTTTTTAAAATATTTTTTTCTTTTTTTTCTTAATTTATATCTAAAAATTCCTCTATGGAGTAGAAGGAGTCGTCATTCAGAAATTCTTTTAATTTCTTCTTAAATACTTGTTGGTTATCTGTCAGACTTTTGATACTATTTGGTAAGTGACCAAAGACTTTAGTGCCAGTATAATTCACCCCTTTCTGTACCAAAGTTAGATTTAATCTTGAATAGTGAAGATCATCCTTTCTCCTAGTATTGTAGTTATGCACACTGCTATTACTTTTGAATTGGGTTTGGTTGTTAATAACAAATTTCATAAGAGACTATATATACTGAGAAGCTACTGTGAATATCCCTCGATCCTTAAATAAATGTCTGCAGGATGATCTTGGTTGGACTCCAGCTATTATTCTGATTACACGCTTTTGTGCAATAAATACTTTATTCCTCAGTGATGAATTCCCCCAAAATATGATGCCATACGAAAGCAATGAGTGAAAATAGGCGTAGTAAGCTAATTTACTAAGATGTTTATCACCAAAATTTGCAATGACCCTTATTGCATAAGTAGCTGAACTCAAACGTTTCAGCAGATCATCAATGTGTTTCTTCCAATTTAATCTCTCATCAATGGACACACCTAAAAATTTGGAATATTCTACCTTAGCTATATGCTTCTGATTAAGGTCTATATTTATTAATGGCGTCATACCATTCCCTGTACAGAACTGTATGTACTGTGTCTTATCAAAATTCAGTGAGAGTCCATTTACAAGGAACCACTTAGTAATTTTCTGAAAGACAGTACTGACAATTTCATCAGTTAATTCTTGTTTGTCAGGTGTGATTACTATACTTGTATCAACAGCAAAGAGAACTAACTTTGCCTCTTCATGAATATAGAATGGCAAGTCATTAATATATAATAAGAACAACAAAGGACCCAAGACTGACCCTTGGGAAACCCCATTCTTGATAGTTCCCCAGTTTGAGGAATGTGCTGATCTTTGCATGTTACGAGAACTACTTATTTCAACTTTCTGCACTCTTCCAGTTAGGTACGAATTAAACCATTTGTGCCCTGTCCCACTCACGCCACAATATTTGAGCTTGTCTAGCAGAATTTCATGATTTACACAATCAAAAGCCTTTGAGAGATCACAAAAAATCCCAATGGGTGGTGTTCGGTTATTCAGATCATTCAAAATTTGACTGGTGAAAGCATATATGGCATTTTCTGTTGAAAAACCTTTCTGGAAACCAAACTGACATTTTGTTAGTACTTCATTTTTACAGATATGTGAAGCTACTCTTGAATACATTACTTTCTCAAAAATTTTGGATAAAGCTGTTAGGAGGGAGACTGGACGGTAATTGTTGACATCAGATCTATCCCCCTTTTTATGCAAAGGTATAACAATAGCATATTTCAGTCTATCAGGGAAAATGCCCTGCTCCAGAGAGCTATTACACAGGTGGCTGAGAATCTTACTTATCTGTTGAGAACAAGCTTTTAGTATTTTGCTGGAAATGCCATCAATTCCATGTGAGTTTTTGCTTTTAAGCAAGTTTATTATTTTCCTAATTTCAGAGGGAGAAGTGGGTGAGATTTCAATTGTATCAAATTGCATAGGTATGGCCTCTTCCATTAACAGCCTAGCATCTTCTAATGAACACCTGGATCCTACTATATCCACAACATTTAGAAAATGATTATTAAAAATATTTTCAACTTCTGACTTTTTGTTCGTAAAGTTTTCATTCAATTTGATGGTAATACTGTCTTCCTCTGCTCTTGGTTGACCTGTTTCTCTTTTAATAATATTCCAAATTGTTTTAATTTCATTATCAGAGTTGCTGATTTCAGACATGATACACATACTCCTGGATTTTTTAATAACTTTTCTTAATATAACACAGTAGTTTTTATAATTTTTGATAGTTTCTGGGTCACTACTCTTTCTTGCTGTCAGATACATTTCCCTTTTCTGGTTACAAGATATTTTTATACCCTTAGTAAGCCATGGTTTGTTACAAGGTTTCTTACGAGTATATTTAACTATTTTCTTGGGGAAGCAGTTTTCAAATGCATTTACAAAAATGTCATGAAATAAATTATATTTTAAATTGGCATCAGGTTCACGGTACACCTCATCCCAGTCTAACTGCTGCAGGCTTTCCCTGAAATTTGCAATTGTTAAATCGTTGACTGAACATACTACTTTGGAGGACTGTTTAGTATTGCTGAATGGAGCTATGTCATGTATTGTAACTAGCTGTGCACCATGATCAGAAAGGCCATTCTCAACAGGCTGAGCATTTATCTGGTTAAACTTATCTTGGTCTATAAAGAAGTTATGTTATCTATCAGTGAGCTGCTATCCTTTACCACCCGAGTAGGAAAATCAATAACGGGTGTCAAATTGAAAGAACCGAGTAATACTTCAAGGTCATTTTTCCTATTACCCTCTTTCAGAGAATCTACGTTGAAGTCCCCACAAATAATAATTTGCTTCCCCCTGTCTGACAGATAGCACAACAAGGAGTCCAAATTTTTCAGAAATAGATGAAAATTTCCTGATGGGGACCTATATACAGTTACAATTATAAATGTGCCTTTATTTAATTTAAGCTCACAGGCACATGCTTCTATATGTTTCTTTACACAAAACTTTTTTGTTTCTATACTTTTTGCACAATGATAACTTTTGACATATTTGGCAACTCCTCCTTTCTCCATATTTTCTCTCATTACATGTGCAGAGAGCTTATATCCACTTACATTTACCTTATCCATATCAGTAACAATGTGATGCTCAGACAGGCATAGTATATCTATTTCATTCTCAGCCTCTAAATCTTCTAAACAAACCAGAAGCTCATCTACTTTATTCTTTAAACTCCCAATATTTTGATGAAATATACTTACATTATTTTTAATTATACTTTTATGAGAACCTTTCCTTATTCTAACATTTGCAGTAATCTCCTGTCTGAGTTTCTCATTGTGCTTAGGCCTAGTTCCTATACCAGTGGTCACATGGTGTTCAGAGAGGCAGATTATGTCAACTGGGTTGGGTGATTTTAATTCATCAATGGAATTACCTAGGACTGAGATACAACTTGGTGGAGATAAAATTTCTGGTGATTGGTGAAAATTTATAATTGATAGCTGTGATTGGTAATCAAATGTGCTAGAATTGTGCTGTTTAATTTCTTTCCTAAACTGAAAATTTGTTTCAATCCTGACCTCTCGTAGAACTTGACATCTTTCTGTCTTACCTATCCTAAAAAAGGTGCTGCTCCAACACCTGTAACCACTGGTATTTTACCATTCATGGCAGTGCCTCCCCCCCTTAAATTTCCTGCTATTACCCCAGCCGGTTTCCCCTTCCCTTTCCTGTTGAGATGTAGGCCGTGCCTGGTATAGTCCCACCTACTGAGATAATCAACAGGAACCACACCAATATGAGCCCCCGCACCCGACCCAAGCAGCCGTTCCAACTCCAAATTATCTCTCCCAACAGAAGAGTTCAAATGAGGCCGGTCATGGCGTCTCAGGACAGATACAAATTCAACATTGGTGTGTCTCGATGCCGACGCAATCTTGTTGGTTGAAAGCTCACTTTCTGACAGTCTTTCCATCACGCCTATCTGCAATCTATCATCTCCGCTATGTGGTGTGTAGCAGCTACCCTTTTCATAATATTCAGTAGTGAGCTGGATGAGTCTTAGTTTGGTACATTAAAATATCCATTTTTGACACAGCCAGTAGAATACTGAAAGAGGCTTACAATTGATTCACAGCCAACAGCTTAATGCCTAACCCCGAAAAAGTCATGTGCCACTCCAAAAGGATGAAAATGACTTACGCAGACCACAAGAAATGATCAATGGGCATACACCAGATTACGTTTTGTGTTTGGAGTTCCTTGGTATCCAGACAGTTGGTAAATTGAGGTGACAACAGCATGTGAAAGCATCAACCAAAAAACTCAGTTCCACGACCCTTACACTCAGAAATCTCTCTCCTGTGCTGATCTGCAGATAAGGTAGCTAGCATACTTCACATGTGAGGAGCATTCAATAACCAATACAACACATTTTTTCTCAGCCAATTTTGGTTCAAAAAATGCAGAATTTGTTGTGGGACATTCTCAAATGCTCCCACTTCAACCTCTGTAGTTTCATGAATTTCTATTACATTGTGGTGCTATATATAGCATTCAAAGTGGTGTCCGTAATGCAGGTGCATTCCAAGCAAAGAGCTATCATTGAGTTTCCTTTGGCAGAAAATCAGAGCACTGCAGATATTCATAGATGCTTGCAGAATGTCTACAGAGTCCTGGCAGTGGCTCAAAGCATGGTGAGCCATTGGGCAAGGTCTATGTCATCCTCACAAGAAGGCTGTGCAAACCTGTCTGATCTCTCGCATGCTGGAGGCCAAACATAGCTGTGAGTCTTGCACTGTTGGAACGTGTGGACACTCTTAATCAAGGTGATCAACATATCACAATCAAACATGCTCCTGAACAACTACACATCTCTGTTGGTAGTGCTGATACATCTGTCCACCAGTCGGGGTACTCAAAGGAGTATGTCAGCCGGGCTCCTCACTGCCTACTGCAGACCTTCTGACATCTATTTCTTTTGCCCAATGAAGGATACTCTCCACAGGAAGCAACATGTGGATGATGAAGAGATTATTGATGCAGCAAGACTTTGTCTCTGACTTCAAAAAGTAGAGTGGTACCATGTAGACATATAGGCCCTTCCAGTAAGGCAGTGTAAGGCTGTCACATTAAATGAAGATTAGTTTGAAAATTTGAGTTTTGTAGCCAAAAGAGTGGAGAATTATAAAGAGTATTGGAATTGAATAAAACCAGCCTGCTTACAGAAAAAAATGTGCTGCATTATTTATTGAAAGCCCTCATGTTTTCACTCAGTTCTGTTGTGTGGCATAATCTTCTGGGGCATTGTAGTTAATATGAAGAATATGTTTGTTTCACAGAAGCATACAAGAGAATCTTTTTCTTCTTTTCTTCCTTGACCAGTAACAGATGAAGGATTCAGCCATGGGTATCAGGATGGCTCCTTCCTATGTCAGTTTTTTATGCTGAAGTGTGAAGTGTGACAAAACATTTTCATGAAATGTCCTGCTTCTAGGCTTCTGTGACAACAAAAGATGTTCCTGACATTTAGTAGTAAGTAAATGTTGAGACATCCCCCTGTAGAAGATATTATTGTGATATGTGCTGATGGGAGAACATTTTGAACACATTGCATCCACAAGGTGAGGCAGCAAGTGAGAATCTCCACCTGCCATGTGTTTCTTGGTGTCATGTTAGGAAGGTGTTTAGAAGACAAGGAGATAATGATAATGAGAAAGAGATCATCGGCTACAGTGAACACCATGAGAGATTGTGGTGGCATGGTGTAATGTTAAGCTCTCTCTATACAGCTTAAGCGTTTTCGTGGAATGCTGGTTCTGCTTGCAGTGCCAATGTCTTCTGCTAGCACCGGACGCTTCTCCGAAGATTTCACTGCTAGGAAAGGGAAATTTTCACTCTCTCACTCTCTCTCTCTCTTCTTATTTAAAAAATATGCTCCTCTTGTAATATCATTCAATGCACCAGGACATATTTATTTCCACTTTGTACAAAAAAAACAACTAAAATTTATGACGTAAGCCCACACATTATTGGGCACCGAGAATCAGTTAATTACACATTTTTGAACACAATTAATACATAAGCTTTTATCGTGGCTGACTATCCACATCCAGTCCACGTACTCTCAGCAGCAGTTCCACGTCTAATAAACAGTCACTATCTCGAGTCACTCCATTTGTTTTTCAACAATACAAAGCTACATTACTCTTTGCAGCTGGCCACTGAGCTTCTGGGCTGTATTTGATTACTCTTAGCAGGTCGCATAGAACACTTGCCAGTGCTGGTGAATTATCTCCCTTCCAGTTTCGCCTGCACAAACAATAAATGGGTGCAGTATCCCATGCTCATCCTTACGCCCTGCTTTAAAATAACATGTGTTCGAAATGGCTGGAACACAAGTGTCTCCAAACTTTCGTAAGAATCTGGGGGCACTACATATCCCTCCCCTCAGTTTGAACACTCATTATTTTGCACACAACATATATTTTAATAATTTTTTTCTTAACACTTATCTTGTTACTTTGTACTACATAAAAACATTAGGTACAAAAGCTCTCTTCCATCTCCGGTATTTCATGAAGCTGTTGGTAATATCTTTCATAGACATAGTAGTATGATAAATTAATAGTACAACAAATATTAGCTATTTCCAATAGATTTATCTACTCTTTCTTCCAGGATTGAGCCAAAATAAATCCCTCCCCTTAGCCAGTTTCAAAGTTCAGGCGTTATTCTGAGTCAAGTCTTTACTTCTTTTTTAAGAAGCTGTTGCAATGATAACTACCAGTTTTCTGGGTCTGAAAAAAATTTGTTGTACTGGGGGCTTTCACTTTTTTCTATCTCCTCGAGCAGGACTCGTCTTTTCTATTTTAAAAATTTTAGAATGCAAATTTACCAGGAGAAACCTTCCACTCCAATCTCAGGTCACTATACCACCCTTTCCATTTGGATTCCAATCTACGTAAGGGTTGATACTATGGAAACATCTTCTTCCTCATCCTTGGGTAGGTATGCCCCTTCCATTTATATTAAACTATGGTACAGGTCAATCCCCGTTTTGGTGCCCCTGCCTGCACAGTATAGATCAGCCTCCTCTGGGTCTGCCTACCAGCCTCTCTTTCTCTCATTTCATCTATGTCGGATGCGCCCTCCCTATCTTCTCTAACAATGATTCATAGTCAAGAGCCTGTTTGGTACTCCTCTGCACACTATTTTATTTAAAATTTCCTGGTAATATTTCTATGTACCTCTCCTTTCCTCTTCCTGAGTCCTTCAGCCTACCTGCTTAAATTCTTCGCTTTTCATTGCTTACAGCTTACTTATATAGCCTTAATAACTAAATATGTTTCGCCCATGGTTGTAACTTTATTTCTTTTTTCGGGCTATTCGGTCTGCACAATCCTATTATTCATCAGAAACTTATTTGACTCGATACCTCTGGCTTAATATCTATTTCTTTTTATCTCCCCTCATATTACTTTCTACTACTTTAGCTATGAACACAGGTGGATATACACTTTGTCCCCCCTTGTACCTTTAGCTTATTTGACTCGATACCTCTGGCTTAATGTCTATTTCTTTTTATCTCCATTCATATTACTTTGTACTACTATAGCTATGACCACAGGTGGATAGACACTTCGTCCCCCCCTTGTTCCTTTAGCTTAAGCTTACTATACCATTTCACTTGAGATGTGCAACCGTCATTACTTAGCACATGTGCTCGAGCCCTTCCTGAGCACTATACCTCTCCCCTTATCTGTGACAGTTGTTACATCTCCCTGTGTATTACTTGTCTGTGTCTTTGTATTTAATTTTTTGAGTGTGGAAGTGTGATAGTGCGTCCTGATTCTTTGGCCCACTAAGGTTCTTAGTTTAAGATTTTTAGAAATCATGGAAAAGAGAAGGACTTCAGTGATAGAAGTATATGAATGTGGACAGAGGGAAAGATAGATCGGTACTCTTAAGAGAAGTAAGAAAGGAAATAAAAGAATTGGTTGCTAAGATCGAAGAAAGAAAGAAGACAGTCCCAAAAACAGGAAACACTTCACACCTCCCTTCCCCAAGATCCCCATTTTGCCGGTACTTAAGTGAGAAGCCGGAGGACGTATGATGTTCGGCATCTCCTGCAGAACAGACATTCTCACCGTCACCTTTGAAGTCCCCAAAGAAAAGATCTTAGCAACTCCTATGGAATGGCAAATGATGAAGAACTAGTCACACCTGCTTGCGAGGGTTGTATGAAGGGCATGGTGTGTAGGTCGTGTCTGTGCCTATGCTACCCACCTCTTTCAAAATTATATATAAACCCTCCCCAATCACATCACGCTTTACAATATAAAATATTCTATAAAAATAGAAATTATATACACTATAATCAAATAATTATTCAGTTAGTCACTTTACTCTATATTTCATACACATGTTCAGTTTATGTCATCTAGGTATCCTTCTTCCTAAACAGTACCATCAGATGATATCTCCTGTTAGAATGTTACCCTGTTAGTTTTATCTCATGCTTAGAGGTTACTGTTTATTATGACTCCTTAAATTAGTCATAATCGTTTAGTCATAATTGGCCTCTTTTAATACCAATATGATAGGATAGCTTAAGGGCTATAAATAGATTACAGGATAGTCAAAGATTTGAAGGGAGTTTGGTGTAGGAAAACTAATGTGGAAGTAAAACCGAACCCAAACATCAAATGTAACATTACATACATTTTTCAAAGAGTTGTATTTTTTGTTAAATTGTGTTTCCAAACTACTACATTTACAGTCTAAATCATATTCTAATTTTTGAACTAAACCTTTTAGATTAGCTTCATTTCTTTGTTCTAAATCCCTAAATAAACTATTTGTCTGTTCACTCAGGGAATCGGACAATTCTTTTTTCAATTCTTTTTTCCATTCTTGCATCTGATTACTTAGGATATTAACTTGAGCCACTAGTTTTTTGTTTTGCAAATCTAACTTAGAGTTTAATTCTGCCTTCAGTTCATCCTATTTTGTGTTCTGTGATTCAAACTGTGCTTTGATAAACATCATTAATTTGCCTAAATCTTGCCCCTGTATATCAATTCCCATAGCCCCAACAGACTCTACAGATTGATGTTCTTTTTCCATTTTGTTTTGTTTTGCCTTTAATCTAGTTATCATTAAAAGTACACTCGCTTATTTCCACAACCCCCCACACTTCACAAACAGTCAAAGGTCAGTAGTAGCTCACCCGGTGTCAGTGGAAGGCGGCGTCGGCACTGGTGTATGGCGGCGTCAGCTTCGATGGATGGTGGCGGCAGCATAGGTGGACGACAGCATCGGCTTTTGTGGACGGCTGCATCGGCATTGGTGTGATGCGATGTCAGCGTTAGTGTATGATGGCGTTG
Organism: Schistocerca piceifrons; assembly: GCF_021461385.2. NCBI lineage: Eukaryota > Metazoa > Arthropoda > Insecta > Orthoptera > Acrididae > Schistocerca > Schistocerca piceifrons. The sequence continues at coordinate 896,768,529 of NC_060139.1, forward strand.
GTGTACGGTGGTGTACGGTGGTGTTGGCATGGGTGTGCAGCGGCATCAGCATTTGTAGACAGCGGCGTCAGCGATTTGAGACTAACTGCAGCGTTGTGCAATTTTCTTGATTCCTTTAATCATTTCGCCGTCTATCAACACAATCTTTCTGGATAAGTATCGTGGAATCGATCTTCAGCCTCACTGTTATCAGATGCTATGGCAACTCCCAACTGTTTTTTTTTCTTTTTCTTATAACTTTTTTAATATTTCCCCTTCTTTCTCAGGTCCTTTCTTTACGGTCGCCACTTTCTTGCGGTGGCCCGGTGTAATGTTAAGCTCTCTCTATACAGCTTAAGCGTTTTCATGGACTTACTTGTTGAAGAATACTGGTTCTGCTTTCTTGCAGCGCCGATGTCTTCTGCTAGCACCGGACGCTTCTCCAAAGATTTCACTGCTAGGAAGGGGAAATTTTCACTCTCTCACTCTCTCTCTCTCTCTCTTCTTATTTAAAAAAATACGCTACTCTTGGAATATTATTCAATGCACCAGAACATATTTATTTCCACTTTGTACAAAAAACCAACTAAACTTTATGATGTAAGCCCACACATTACCAGGCACCGAAAATCAGTTAATTACACATTTTTGGACACAATTAATACATGAGCTTTTATCATGGCTGACTATCCACGTCCAGTCCACGTACTCTCGACAGCAGTTCAACGTCTAATAAACAGTCACTATCTCGAGTCACTTCATTTGTTATTCAGCAATACAAAGCTACATTACTCTTTGCAGCTGGCCACTGAGCTTCTGGGCTGTATTTGATTACTCTTAGCAGGTCGCGTTGAACACTTGCCAGTGCCGACAAATTATCCCCCTTCCAGTTTCACCTGCACAAACAATAAATGGGTGCAGTATCCCATGCTCATCCTTATGCCCTGCTTTGAAATAACGCGTGATCGAAACGGCTGGAACACAAGTGTCTCCTGACTTTTGTAAAATTCTGGGGGCACTACAAGATGGCTGTCAATCTGGCTTGTGTAGTGATAAACGTCTTGTCTTGGTCCTGTCCAAGCAACATCAGTTAAAAATAAAAAAGATCTATCAACACCATTTGTGCACAAGATTGTTTTTGTAAGACAAATTGTGAATATAGGAAATTTAAAATACAGTCCTTTATGTCATTCAGTGCCTTGGAAGACAATTAACACTCTCTTTCAGCACCCATCCACATGCAAGGAGAAGTAGTACAGTGAAGACTGCTGTAACATAGTTGGATGGAACTGAATAGCAAGGCTACCTCAATAAACATCAAGAAAGGTGACCAAGAGACTAAAGTAGATATTGAAATTGAAACAGGATGTTTACGAGTGGCAATTGAAGTGGTCAACAAAGCTGATAAGCTTTTCAAGGAAGAGGAATATAAACCTTTGGTAATTAGTACCAATGTAAATGAGTTGCCAAAAACTGAACCAAAAGTAGTCAATATTGGCCAGAAATATAGGGATCTATGTGAAACAGTGGGGGTATGTGATACAAATATGAATGGTTTTATTGTACAGAAAGGTTTCATTGTACAGAAAGTTGTTGATATAAATATTGAAGTTTTTGTTGATGCTGGGGCAGAGTGTATGCAAGTAGTGAATGATGGTCTTGATACAGTAAATGATAATGTAAATGGCTGGCAGGTTTAGAAAGAATGTGAAACTTTGATGATTAATACTAATGTAAGTAATTTGTCATTAAATGAATCTAAAGAAAGTAATGTTGTAATAGACTATGTACAAGTATTGAATTCCATTGACAAGAGAGTAATATTATTAAGGATAAAAGTAAAATTTGTAAGAAGGTAAATGGAAAGCAAGTAGCAAAAGCTATTGTAATGTTGTGTTGAAGCATGGTACTGTTAGAAACAAAAATTTTGTTAGACAGAGAAGCCTACTGCTAAATGATTAACTTATCAGGAGCTGATGGTGAGGTAATTAGTGCAATGGAGGTGGAACAAATTTTTGAAATTTACAGTAAAGTAAGCAATACACAAAAAGTAATGTTCAGTGTAAATGTACAGAAAATAGTCATTGAGGTAGATGAAATGTTCAATGGATTTGTGTTTACTGTTGGCCAAATGTACATCAAATTTACAGTGTTTTCATCTGATAAATAATTTGAAAAGTAAAGATGAAATTTCAACAAGCACTGCAAAAATAGATGAGATGGTAGGGGGTCGATGTGGTAGTGAATCTATGCATAAGTAGGGGATTCAATATTCTTTAATGGATATGTTTATTTATTCATTTACTCCTTTGATCACATTTAGTACAAAGGACAAGATGATATTAGATTTAACTCTAGTCATTGCAGATAACAGCTTCCATGATGATATGTAGTTTTACATGTCATAAATTACAAAATCTACAGATCTATACAGTACATGGTGAACAATGCTTCTCCAAGCTATTTGATTTTGGTCCTCTTTTCTGGAATCACTCAATTTTCTGATTATCCTACTCAAAGTTTGTAAGAAGAGAGTGTAATTATCCTCTGCTACCAACAAATGCACATAAATATGTAATACTCCAGTAATCAAATATTTTGCATGCTTGTAATTACATGGTGGTATTTTAAGCATACTGAAATAATGCAAGAGGATGGAGCAAATGATGTTAAAATGGTATTTTAACTGAATTTTGATGAAACATTTCTTGTGCCATTTTTGAGTTTGGTAATAATGAAATTTGGAAGAAAAAGCTGTGTACATGTTCAAATTTAGTAATGATTGTTTTTATGTAATAATCACAGAACATCCTTTCAGGTTAGTAACAATATGCAAAAATGAGACTCTAATAACACATTAATATGACACTAGTAGAAGTAGGGTATAGCTATTTATCTCAAGTAAAGCAAAAGGCAAAATCTATTTGCTATACTAAATTGCCAGTTTCTGTAAATGTGCCATACTGCAGAACTTCAGGCATAAATAAAGAAAAACAAAAGTCAGTAAAGTTACTTATAGTGATATTTTTGGAAAAGGAATGGTTTATGTGTAGAGCCCTTTACACTAGAGAAATGAGAAATATCTTGATTAAAGTGAACTAATAATGAATTACATGTTGTTGTGTGTGTTATGTGAAAGAATGTAAAGTTTTGTTAGTAACATTATTTGTTGCTGTTCTGGAGAGTTGTTTTTAGCATAACACAAAGCAAAATTATGATGCTGAATTAATAAGGCACTAAAATAATGAGACATATGAAGTGATGAGATGAGGTAATGAAGTAATGAAGAAACAAAATATACTATGATACAGGGAGTGATGAGTTTCATGGTGTTTTATGAGGTATAAATGAAGCAGTGACAATTAGTGACCCTGTCTTTGAAGTAGTTTCTTTTGTGAATGCACTTCTCCTTTTGACAAGTTTGTAAAGGAAAAGAATTTGAGAGCATAACAGACATTATTAACTTGATGAGAAAATATAATTATGTACAGGTAAATATTACTTTGATGTGATGGAGTTGCTAGGGAAAAAGGTGACAAAATCTGGTTCTGTATATGTAATTCATACCATTTTCAAGGAAAAGTTGAATTAAATATAACTGCAGTATATATTACAATTTCCTGCCTCTGGAGCTGAGTGGTCAGTGCAGCTGAATTCAATGTGGAGGACCGAGGTTCAGTTCCTAGTATTGCCAGGAATTTTCCTTGGTGGGAGGACTGGTTCAGGATGCATTCAGCCTTGTAAGGCCAACTGAAAATCTACTCACCTGATTAGTAGCATTTCCAAGGTCAAGAAACTCAACTACGAGTGGGAGAGCAGTTTGCTGACCCCACGTCCCACCATACCACATCCAATGATGCCACTGGCAGAGGATGACATGCCAATCAGTCAGGCCCAACTGATCTGTCTATGGCTAGAACATGGGACTTCACATTTTTCCTGTGTGTTGCTATTCCATGGGATTTAAAATTGACTGTTTGTTTTTATGGTACAAGTAATTCTAAATGATAATGTCTTACAAAAGATATATGCATATAATCAACCAATTAATCAGTCTGAGTGACTAATATATGTAAAATGATTTTCTAACAGGAATTTAAAAAAGGTAAAAGTTGAATTTGCAAACTTAGGATCAAATCTTGAGAATTATGATATTTCATTATTTCAGGTTCAAGAAAGTAGTGACCATATTTCAAAGTAGACCATTTCAGTATCTGAAGCAACTTCCATTCTCTTTCATTATCTTCCCATGTTTATTATTTTGATCTTCCTTGTTGTGGTATAATTATAACAATGTGCATTTCTAATATGTGAGAAGTATCTAATTAATGGGACAGCATTTTATGACAGGTTTAGAGATAAGTTACATCAGTTTTCTCATGTAGAATATTTTGTTGGTGCCTTTCATGTTTCTAAATGCTGAGCACCAATGTATCCATGGACAGGAGTTGATGTGTAGAGAGATGACCTCACAAAATCAGCCGGCAGGTGTTCATGAGAATTGTTTTTCTGAAAAAGGTGTCAGTAGTGAGTGAAAAACACGAGAGTTTGTTATTACTATTTCAGAGTTAGTAAGATAGGGAAACAGTGTTAATACAAAATAACAAGAACTTTAAAAAAAAAAGTTCCTTAGAAAATTGGAGAAATGCCATGTGTAATTTTTGTATTATGAAATAATCTGTTGTGCTTGTAGTTTTTGAAAATGGATAACATTATGATGGTCTTGAAATGTTATCACATAACTCATATTTGTAAAATTTATTTATGATATCATGGTAATTCTGTTTCTTATATTTTCTTGGAAAATATTATAGCATCTTATGGGCCCCTGTCTAGACTATTATTTCTCAAAAAATGTCTGTATAACTCAACTGCAAGGGAAATGGGGATGGTGGGGGAAGGGGGGCCTGATGAGATGTAACAAGCTTGTTATGTCTTCTACTCCTGCCAACAACCAATTTTTTTATGATTTTCGTTCTATTTTTAGTACAGTTGCACACAAAATGTGCAAAATGTTGATAAATATTTCAAAATGCTACTTAGGTGAAGTTCCATTTAAATTTATTATCCAGCTGGTTGGATTGAAATTGCTGATTTCAGTGATGAAATTAGTTTTACCAGGAGCTTGATTAATTAAAAGTTATGCATAATTTATGGTTCTAGTTCAATACATAATGGGAAAACGTTGTGTTCTAATCTGCATGTATGGATAAAATGACAGATACTATTGTAAAGACAGGCATTCCAACTTTACAGTAACATATTATACATGGTTCAGTCACATTAATGTGACCACTGCCTCAATGTCAGTTTAAAATAAACACTCACATATGGCTCTTGGCAGCACTAGCAGTCAAGGGTGTACAAGATATGTCAGGTCGATGTGGAAAACTGCACAGTCATTGTCATAATGTGGAAACAGAGTAATTTATTTGATGTCCCAAAGGGTATGATCATTGGCTTTCAGAAGAAGGGTGGAAGCATTTCCAAAATGGCTAAGTTTGAAAACTGTTCCTGTGCCACCATGGTTAAAATATACCATGTATGGCAAAATGGCAATATCCAAAACTGCCACCAAGGCAACTGTGGTGTACCATGGGCCATAGATGACAGAGGTGAATGATGGCTTATGGAGACATGTAGGGGGGAATAGATGGGAACTGTTGAGCAACTGACCGCCCAGATGAACCAAGCTTCTATCAACAGTGTCTCCTCAATGACTGTTCAGTGAAACATTGCTATGTATGGGTCTCCACAGCAGGCAGTTGCTTCATGCACACATGCTGACTGCTGTTCGTTGGCGATGAAGGCTGGAACTTACATACCAATACCACAGTTGGATAGCCACTCAGCTGGCAACAGGTGGCCTTTTGAGATGAATCACATTTTATGCTCCATCAAGCCGATGACCATTGGCATCTATGATTTGAAACACCTGGAAGCCATCACCTCATAAATGTTATGGTCTGGGGAATGTTTTCTTGGCATTCCCTGGATGATCTCATCATTCTGGAAGGCACAGTGGATCAACACAAGTATGCATCTATCCTTGGGGACCATTTCAGCACCTACATGCAATTTCAAACAATGGAAAGTCCACATAGAAATATCAACAATGTTGGAAAATCTAGATTGCTACTTACCATAAAGAAGACACATTAAGTTTCAGACAGGCACAATTAAAAGACATTTACAGAAAGCTTTCGGCCACAGCTTTCATCAGCAAAAGAGAAACAGAGAAACACACACCATTCATATACACAAGTAAGCCTACATACATGACTGCCAACTCTGGCAGCTCACGCCATAATTCAACTATCACATGGGATAGCAGAAGCAATTTGGAATGGGCAGGCAAGGGGAAGGGGTAGTAGTGCACACATGGGGAGAAACAGGAAGACTGTTGGCAAGTTGTGCGGGGACTAGAATACTGAGAGGTTTGATGTAGGGAGATTGTGGGGCAGGGAGGTGGAGAAAAAAGAAGCGGAAAGGTGAGGAATGGGGAAAGATGACCAAGTGCATTGGCAGAGGTTGGCAAACAAAGAGACTTGGAGAGGAGACTAGGGAGGAGATGACAGGACAGAGGGGATGGAAACTGTTGGGTGGAGGGTGTGGGCACAGTATGTTACCCTAGGTTGAGGCAGGGTAATTACAGAAGTGGAGAATGTGTTGTAAGGATAGCTCCTACGTGGGTAGTTCAGAAGAGCTGGTGGTGGTGATGGAAATCCAGATGGGTTGGGTAGTGAAGCACCCATTGAAATTGATGTTATGCTCAGCTGCATGTTGTGCCACAGGGTGGTATACTTTGCTCTTGGTCACAGTTTGGCGGTGGCCATTGATCCTTGTCCTTTGAAGAACAGACATACAAACAAACTTGTGACACAGCCATAGGCACATACATGGCACTGTCTTATGCCAACCTATTTATGTATCATCTAGAGGAGACCTTCCTAGCCTCCCAGAATATCAAATCCTTAGTCTAGTTCAGGTTCATTGATAACATCTTCATGATCTTGACTCAGGGCCAAGACACTCTATCTTAATTCCTTCACAACCTCAACACCTTCTCCCCCACCTGCTTCACCTGGTCCTCCTCAACCTAATTTGCAACCTTCATAGACATTGACCTCCTCCTCTCTGATGCCTCCATTTGCACATCTGTCTACATTAAACCCACCAACCACTAACAGTGCCTACAAATCAACAGCTGCCATCCCTTTCACACCAACAAATCTGTCCAATAGAGCCTGGTCACCTGGGGATGGTGAGTCTGCAGTAACAAGAAGTTGTAATTTGAGCTGAGGGTCTCACCAAGGTCTTCACAGACAGGCACTACCCCCCCCCCCCCCCCCCAGACCTAGTCCACAAACACATTTTCTCTGCCATTACCCGTCACATTCCAAATCCTCCCACCACCTTCAAGAAATCGCCACAAAGGAGTGCCCCCTTCATCACCCAGTACCACCCCAGGCTGGAACAAGTGAACCACATCCTTCGCCAGTGCTTTGATTACCTATCATCGGGCCCTGATATGAGGGATATTCTATCCAAGATCCTCTCCACCCCTCCTAAAGTGGTGTTCCATCACCCAGCAAACCTCCATGACATCCTGCTCCATCCCTAAACCATTTTCGATCCCAACCCCTTGCCACAAGCATCATAACTCTGTGGAAGACCCAGGTGCAAGACCAGCCCAATCCACCCAACCAGCACTTCCTATTCCAGTCCTGTCCAGGTCTGCCCTACCCCATCAGGGGCTGGGCCACCTGTGAAAGCAGCCATGTCATTTACCAGCTCTGCTGTAACCATTGCATGGCTTTTTATATTGATATGACTACCAACCAGCTGTCAACCTGGATGAATGCCCACCACCAAACTGTGGCCAAGAGCAAAGCAGACCATCCTGTGGCACAACATACAGTTGAGCATAACAGGCTTGATGCCAATGACTGCTTCACTACCCAAGCCATCTGTATACTCCCCTCTACCACCATCTTTTCTGAACTTCACAGGTGGGAGTTATCCTTACAACACATTCTGCACTCCAACAATTATCCAAGGCTCAGCCTAGGGTAACATATTGTCCCCACACCTTCCATGTAACAGTTTCCATCCTGTCTGTCCCATCATCTCCTCTCCAGCCTTGTCTCATAGCTCCTTTGTTTGCCACCCTCTGACAATGCACCTTCCTGTCTTCCCCACACATCTTCTTTTTGCTCATTTTTTCTCCACTTTCCTGCCCCACAACCTCCTGATGCTATGCCTGTTGGCATTCTAGTCCCAGAACAATCCACCAGACAGTGTTCCTCTGTACCCCCACCTGTCCTGTACTATACCTCCCCCATCCCCTCCTCTCCAGATTGCTGCTGCCATCCCACATGATAGCTGCATTCTGGCCTGAGCTGCCGGAGTGGGTGGCCATGTGTGTGTGAGGTGCGCTTACTTGTGTGTACGAATGGTGTGTGTTCCTTTGTTTCTCTTTTGCCATTGAAGGCTATGGCCTAAACCTTTGTGTATGTGTCTTTTAATTGTGCCTGCCTGCAACTTAAAATGTCTTATTTATGGTAAGTAGCAACCTATCTACATGTAGGTAGTTTTTCCTTGGCATAATGGCATCTATCAGCAGAACAATGCATCATGTCACATGGCTCACAGTGTATGTGTGTGGTTCAGAGGGCACCAGGATGATTTTACCTTTTTTCTCTGGCCACAAAACTCCCCAAATTTATACTCAATTTAGTGGACCAATGCGACAAGGCTGTATGTACCATGGATTCTTAACTGAGAAACTGGCTGTATCACTGGAGATGGCATAGCTCCACATCCCTTTTGGTATCTTTGAGAACCTCACTGACTCTCTTCCTACACATCTTGCAGCAGTATGCACTGCAAAAGGTAGTTATTCAGGCTTCTGACAGATGGTCACATTAATATGACAGGACAGTGTATCTTACATGAAACTAATTAACTTCCATGATAATTAACATTGAAGTTAGTAAGTTACAGCTTCAATTGCAGATTCTGCCTATATGGTTGTCAGATTCTAAAATTTGACACTGTACTTTCATTGCTATACTTTTTCCAGATCAGATGACACCCTCTCTAATTAATTAGGCCACTAATTAAGAATGTGAGTAATTTAATGTTATGTGAAATAATTTTCAGTTTGGATGCCGTGGTTGTATGTAAGGTATTCCCAACGTGGAAGCATAAAATGGTTCTGTATACTTTTATAACTTACTAACCTTCAACCTTTTGCATAAACCAGATAATTTTTAAAGTTCATAGTCCGCTCAGAATAATAAAGTCTAACCTAGCCGATTTTCAAAACATTTTGTAGTTTCCAAGATTAACAAATCTCTGTACACCAGTCTTTAAATAGTCCACTACACCCTAAAATTGGCATTCCCAAATGCGCTATCAACCTCATAACACATTTGAAAAAGTGTTACATTAACACACACGTGGAAGTCTGGGATTGGATAGCTATTGCTTAACCGCATTGTCTTATTCACCTGGAATAGTCTGCAATGGCAAGGCAAACACATAACATTTATGTATCTTCAAAACTTGGGCACAGTAGTGAACACACAATATCTAAGTGTGACTGTTTCATTTAACCCACTTACTGGTCATTTCAATTATCTTGTCAAATTATTATGTGACAATAACGTGTGCACTGTATTCTTATGTGTATTGCCATTATGTTGAGTTGATTGTGATGTCCAAAGAATAGTGTGTCAATGAATTAAAACCAAGTGCTGTATTAGGGACAAATTTATGGAAGTACATTTATGCAAGTACTGGGTATTGTATGACTGGAACTGGCAATCTAAATTTTCCAATTGCTAATAAAATGGGAAGGGATCATTTAATTTTAACTACTGTGTGGAGTGAATTGTTTGGCACTATCTTTTCTGAGGCCAGTTTTCAAGATGGGGGAGAGTGGGTATGGTAGTCACATTTTGTTATTTAAATATTTCTACATCATCACCAACATAAATATTTGCACTTTCATTTAACTAACTTGTAGCCTATATTTTTTAACAATGCTTATAAAAATACTCTATGACTTCACAATTATTGTGGTAAAATTAACATTACCTTTTCTGTTATACAATGTTTGTTATTACTGTCCCCAGGATTGGGGTTGTCACAGGTATCAGGGTTGCTTGTTTCAAGTTAATATTACATGAAAAATACAGATATTTGAAGAAACTGGATCCTTCCTGCATTCATATAAATTAATTCAAGCCAAAGAAGCATTTAAGATTAAAATATCACTATGCTATTTAACACTAATGACATAAAGACAGACAAAATTATTCTGATGATTATACACAAAAAGTTCAGCAATTCAACATACACAAACTGAGCAAGGTGGCGCAGTGGTTAGACTCTGGACTTGCATTCGGGAGGACAATGGTTCAATCCCGTGTCCGGCCATCCTGATTTAGGTTTTCTGTGATTTCCCTAAATCCCTCCAGGAAAATGCCAGGATGGTCCCTTTCAAAGGGCACAGCCGACTTCCTTCCCTGTCCTTCCCTAATCTGATGAGACCGATGACCTTGCTGTCAGGTCTCCTTCCCCAAACAACCCAACCCAACATACACAAGGAAAAAAGCTTATGTCACAGATGTACAACAATAGCCTGCAGTGAAATGTGTCCACTGATAACAGCCCTAAAATAAAAATTCTTAGGACTCTACAAAATTAATCTGAAAAATCAGTTTGGCAGTTTTGACAAACAAAATGGGCACCTCCTGACATACATTTCTCTTGTTCCCATTTCTTGCACTCTGTACATTGTACCCACATTTCCTACGACCTAGTACTGCCAAATGAATCAAGACATACAATACAAAAATAGTCATTGTCTTCACTTCACTGCTTTGAGTTTCCTTTCATTGCTTCTGCTTTTTAAGTTTATTTTATTCAGCTGGCAAAAGACGCTTCTTGACACCCGTGGAATTTTTCTCTTTTCTCCTTTAGCGTTCCTCTTTCACAGGAGTGTCCATGATGACAGACAAGCATTTGTTTCTTTTGTTGTTGTTCCTTCAGTGTTTTCTTTCTCCGGCTTTAGGAAAAGGTCTAATGTCTTTCGAAGAAACAATAGTAAGCCTAGACTGAACATTCTCCAAGCCACTGCAAGAAGACTGGGACTCAGACAGTTTTTCTGTGTCACTAATTTGGTTCGTGGAGACCTCCAAATGTTTGAATTTGATTATCTCCTTCTTCTGTCATGTCATCAGTTTAAAGCAAGAGTCCTGTCAGGATTTTGTCAATCTGTTACAAAACTGGAAGCACGTTCAAGGTTGCCAAAAGTGTCTCTATTGAAGGGACAACTGTCAAACATCTTGAATCCTGCTTGGATATTTGATGGCATACATGACAGAGGATATGCAGAAGTTACTATTCCTAGAATGTTCATATACTGTCATCATGGAATGTGGGTGATTTAACATCCACTTGCAGTATACATGTACTTCTTCATTGTCCAATCTAATGGTTGCAATTGGTGGGAGCAGTGAGGAAGAAATTACAATAAAACAATGCCATTATCGTTTACATAGTTGAGTCCATTAACTGGCAGGTGAGAACTATGATTATCAAGGAGAGGAAGACACAACTACATTTAGAGTACTTCATGTTAGCAACAAAATTTCAAAAATTCACAGAAATGTTCTTCCATCATCCATCCAAAAGGTTACTTGCTCCATGGCAGCCCACTGGCCCATCACAAATAAAATGTTCTTTGAAGGGCACCCAGGCAATATGAAGAATGATAGAATTGAGTTCCCAGTAGGAGTAGCAGCAGCAGCTAAAGTGAATAGGCTACTTTTATCTCCAGATGTGATTGAACTAACTTGCTTGAAACCTTTTCATGACACAATTTGATTTGATTTTTGGGCTGTTTTGAAGTTAGACTTGTCCATGTTCCAAATATTTTTCAGTACAAATTTTTATCATTTCACTACAGTATCAAGTTATCAAAACAAGGTGCCAAGGTTTGTTTTGTTGAACTTACAAACTCAGTCTAAGCTGGTAGCTTCAGAAGACCTAATCGACAGATCTTTGTGTCTCTTTGTGAACCCAGAAATCCAGTCAGCCCCAGCTTGTCAAGTTTCAGCCCATTTTGCAGATACTTTCAGCCCATTAGAAATAGCTAACTCATAACACAATTTTTGCACTTCTTTTGTACTGAGACCAAAGTATCTATCAGACACAGCTTTGATATATTCTCCCAATTGATTTTCAAGAGCAACTTTCAGAATATGTCTATTAGGATAGTAGCCTACATCAGGTCACATCACTTCTTATATTCTCACCAGAAAAATGTTTACAGCAATGAGCAAGTGTCTGCTAATTTATATTGTAATCTTTGGAACACTGCGTATAGATTTATTTTCACCAGTTTCATAATTCCTTTCAAAATTTCTAGGCATCTTGACACTGAAAACAACACAAAGATAAGACGGTATCAGAACTTGAAATCAAAATACATTCATGAGGATGGTTGCCCAAGTGACAGCCATCCCATTGGTTGTGTGACAAGGTAGAGAAAAAACCTCATTTTGGAAACTTTAGCTAGCATTATGTGTTTTATAATGATCTAGTAAGACCACACATAATATAAGAATTCTGCTGTACATGACCGTAGAATCCGATCATCAGTGTAGCAACACATTCTGTAGTTAAATTGAATGATTATAATGCTTTGAATTTTACTCATCAGTGCTAGTAAAAGATAAATTTGGACAGCTCCTCGCTCACTTGACAGAAACAACTGAAAGTTCACACAACAGATGCAGACAGTGCTGCCATTCTTAATCAAGTCATTCCAGTACAGTGTGACATCTGATGGTTGACTTATTGACTATGGGACAGCCAGCAGTTGTCTCCCCTACTGTTTGTGAGGCACAAAGTGAAAAGAGATCTCTTGTTGAAAATTTTGGAATTTGAAATGTAATTTTTACTTACAGCATTAAATTCTGAACAAAAAAAAAGGAATTCTCTTCCTAAATTGGAGTGAGTTATGACAGGTGGAATATTGGTCATGGAAAATAAGTGTTTTGAGATAATGTATTTTAAAGTTTCACTGTATTACCATTGTTTAATTTGATATATGTAAGTAAGCATTGTGCATATACACTACCCAGTCACATTGATGTAACCACCTGCCAGAAGACTGAGTAACCACTTTTTGCAGTGCAGATTTGCAGGAAGAGAGTCAATGAGGTTCTAAAAGATGCCAACTGTAATGTGGAGCCATGCTGACTCCAGTGCTGTGGCTAGCTGTGCTAGGTTTCTCATTTGAGGATCCATGGCAAGTACAGCCTGATCAAGGTGGTCCCACAGATTCTCAATTGGGCTAAAACCCAGGGAGTTTGGTGACTAAGGGAGTACGTAAAATCATCCTGGTGCTTTTTTTGGCATGGGCATCTTCCACAGTCACTATTAAAATCAGTTATTATTGGTCTCTTTGTCTTAAGCTTACTGCAATTAATTAAAGAGACTTTTACACCAGGTATGTTTCACTTTTACTTTTAAAATGACTTCCATGGTTATTTGGGAAATATGGATACACATGTTTGTATGTTTGTATAGTTTGGTTGTTACAGATTAAAAACAGAATTTCTTTATAAAGTTGGTGTGCAGTTTACTTATATTATTTCTGCCTCTTGCTCACATATTCTACAAACCACTGCTGCTTCCTTCTTTGTTAGCAGAGGTTGAAGTCAAAAGACACTTCATTGCACATATATACGTCACAGTTCTTTGGCTTTTTGCACTTTCTCTTCTGCTCCACTGGTACTGTTTGCACTTCACCTTGTTTTTTAAAATAGAACTATAGGTGTTCATACTCAGCACAGTGTTACAGTCATTTGTTTTTAGTGTAGGTTATGTGTGTTGCCAACCTGAGAATTACGTTCTTCAGGTGGGTGTGTGAGAACTGGTGTAAATTAGTGAAGATGTCTCATATGTTCAGTAGCGATGTGGGTGGAAGAGGAGGATTGAGAGTTGTGGTTCATATTTTGGGGGAATAGTTATTATAAGAAAGAAACTGGGAGGAGATGGTTGTGGTGTATGAGACCTGGTCATATTTATGTATTTAATTTTACATTAAGTGGTCAGTTAGTCTTAAGAGTGTGTGGTTTGCCGGATTGGTCTGAACATTTATGAGTTGTTTCTTTTCTGTTATGGTTTTCTGCATATGATAGTTTTCTTATAAGGTGACGAGATGTTTTTTGTTGTTGTTTATCATTATGGTTTCCATGTCTGTCTCTGGTGGTGTTTTTATGTAGCTGGTAGTGTAAGTGTTCTGCAAAAGTTGAATGACTTGTCCTGTACTTCCATGCTCTTTCATGTTTATTGTATCTTGTGTCAAATGTCTCACAGTTTCTGATATAGATCAATTTTTTCATATTGTTTCTGGAAAGTATTTTTGAACTGAATTGAATTTATTGATTTGGTGGGATATGTTATGCCTTCTTTAATATTGGATATTCTCTGTGTGTATTTGTGATTGTATGTCATTGTGTACCATCTTTTGTTTCCTATTTCTTTTTCACTTTTTGTTGTTCCTGTCCTCATATTTTGCGCGTTTGTTCACATGAGATTCTGTCTTTGTGTTGGTGGTAGCTGGGTGTATTCTCTTTTCTGTTTACTGATTTTGTTGTTCAGCTTTGTTACTAATGGGAATACTTCACTCTGTAAATAGAATTCATTTTTGAAATGGAAGTAGTTCTGTTCTGTTATTAGCTCTAGCTGCTTGACTGCTTCTTCGTGTGGAAGTGTGCTGTGTGTCTTAAGATTTTGTTCTATATGTTTATTGTTTCAGCTATTGATATATTGGAATGCATGTTCTCTACATCAGATGGGGGGGGGGGGGTGGCTGGAACCTGTGTGTCTTTTTTGTGCTGAATGAAATGTGTGGCTTTTCTTATAGTTCTGTCATCTTGTAATTTGTAGTTTTCTGATAAGATTTTCAACATATATCAAACAAGAGGGTATGTGGGAGTGTTTCTGTAATTCACAATGGCTCTGACTGGGAAGTTTTTCTTGATCGTCTTTGGTTGGCATCAGAGAGAAGGTGCGGTGGCACTTCTCTGTAACAGTTTTCTGTTACAACAACTTCTAGTGTCTTTCAGACTCTTTCTCAACTTACTTTGCAATCTGTTAGTTGGATCAGAATTTAGTTTTGTAATTTCAGTTCCTGTGATGAACTCTCATGTCTTATTGATGTATTGCTCTTTATCCATGAAAATCACTTTGTTTCCTTTATCCAATCTAGTGATGACAGTGTTGTGATCCTGTAGTTTTGTTTCACATTTTGTCAGTGTTATAGACTCTCTGTTGTTTTAGTTTCCTATGTTTTTTTCACTTGTGTTGTTAAATTTTTGATTTATCTAAAAACAAAGATGATG
The DNA here is from genome assembly GCF_021461385.2 of Schistocerca piceifrons. NCBI lineage: Eukaryota > Metazoa > Arthropoda > Insecta > Orthoptera > Acrididae > Schistocerca > Schistocerca piceifrons. Next base: position 896,783,936 of record NC_060139.1, read on the forward strand.
TGACTTACCAAATGAAAGTGCTGGCAGGTCAACAGACACACAAACAAACACAAACATACACACAAAATTCAAGTTTTCGCAACCAACAGTTGCTTCATCAGGAAAGAGGGAAGGAGAGGGAAAGACGAAAAGATGTGGGTTTTAAGGGAGAGGGTAAGGAGTCATTCCAATCCTGGGAGTGGAAAGACTTACCTTAGGGGGAAAAAAGGACAGGTATACACTCGCACACACACACATATCCATCCACACATATACAGACACAAGCAGACATATTTAAAGACAAAGAGTTTGGGCAGAGATGTCAGTCGAGGCTGAAGTGCAGAGGCAAAGATGTTGTTGAATGACAGGTGAGGTATGAGTGGCGGCAACTAGAAAGTAGTGGAGATTGAGGCCTGGTGGATAACGGGAAGAGAGGATATATTGAAGAGCAAGTTCCCATCTCCGGAGTTTGGATAGATTGGTGTTAGTGGGAAGTATCCAGATAACCCAGACGGTGTAACACTGTGCCAAGATGTGCTGGCCGTGCACCAAGGCATGTTTAGCCACAGGGTGATCCTCATTACCAACAAACACTGTCTGCCTGTGTCCATTCATGCGAATGGACAGTTTGTTGCTGGTCATTCCCACATAGAATGCATCACAGTGTAGGCAGGTCAGTTGGTAGATCATGTGGGTGCTTTCACACGTGGCTCTGCCTTTGATCGTGTACACCTTCCGGGTTACAGGACTGGAGTAGGTGGTGGTGGGAGGGTGCATGGGACAGGTTTTACACCGGGGGCAGTTACAAGGGTAGGAGCCAGAGGGTAGGGAAGGTGGTTTGGGGATTTCATAGGGATGAACTAACAGGTTACGAAGGTTAGGTGGACGGCAGAAAGACACTCTTGGTGGAGTGGGGAGGATTTCATGAAGGATGGATCTCATTTCATGGCACGATTTGAGGAAGTCGTATCCCTGCTGGAGAGCCACATTCAGAATCTGATCCAGTCCCGGAAAGTATCCTGTCACAAGTGGGGCACTTTTGTGGTCCTTCTGTGGGAGGTTCTGGGTTTGAGAGGATGAGGAAGTGGCTCTGGTTATTTGCTTCTGTACCAGGTCAGGAGGGTAGTTGCGGGATGCGAAAGCTGTTGTCAGGTCATTGGTGTAATGCTTCAGGGATTCCGGACTGGAGCAGATTCGTTTGCCACGAAGACCTAGGCTGTAGGGAAGGGACCGTTTGATGTGGAATGGGTGGCAGCTGTCGTAATGGAGGTACTGTTGATTTCGTAGATTACTAGCTCCTTGTCAGGTCAATTTTTACCTCACTTGTTTCATTTCTGTTTTCCTGTATGATAATGCTTTCTGACTCGACTATGAGGTTTCCTGTGTATTTTTCAACTGTTTGTGTACTGTCATTGTGTTTTTGACCTTTCTCAGTAAATTTTATTTCTTTCGGATGTGCGTTGTGTGAGCAAGATTTACCAGTCTTGGTTAAAAGTGATGCTTTTTGTTAGACTGGATGTAATTTGTGGCTGTATTATCTGTTTATTTAGCTTTTAAATTTTCAGTCTTTCTGCTGTGCATTTTTTTCACTTTTTCTATCACTGTATATGTATGATTTTCAATCTAGTAACAGGTGCACATATGCAGCAACATTTTCTGAACAGTCATTGAGGAGACACTGTTGCTAGGCTCTTGTTTCATCTGGGCAGTCAGTTGCTCAGTAGTTGTACATCTGTTCACCTGTACAAATCTCCACAGTGTCATTCACCCCCATCATCTGTGGCCCATGGTGCACCACAGTTGCCTCAGTGCCAGTTTTGGATAGTACCATTTTGCCATTCATGCTGTACTTTAACCACAATAACACTTGAACAATTTACAAACTTTGCTGTTACAGAAATGCTTCCACCCTTGTCGTGGAAGTCAATGATCATGCCCATTTGGACATCAGATAAATAACTCCATTTCCACATCACAATGACTCCACTGTTTTCTTGTTTTCTGTGTAACCCTCCCCCCATCCCCCTCCCCCTGCCAACATGACGGCATTGGCCATCTGTGAGTGCTTAGATCACATTGATGCCGAACACAGGGAGTGCTCACCTTAATGTGACTGGAACATGAATATTACCCTTAAAATATCCATCATCAAACAGTACAGAATTTTTTAAGTTAATGTTACACATTAAGTGGTTAGCCCCCTTCAAACCTATAGCACATAATCATGTACAAAAATTTAAAACTGAGAAACATTAGTAGGTCCTGAGCAACCTTTTTTTGGCAAAATATTGGTATTTTTATTCTGTGTTGTGGCATCTTTTAGACCAAAGTTTGATTTTGAAGCCGTTAGTGGGACCAAAACCACCTAAAATTTTAATTGCATGTAACCCCCAAAATATGTTACTAAGATCCTTTATTTTATTTTATACTTCTAAAATACTTGTGTCTGCCAGAGTTCAAGATCATTCACAAACAGTGTTTTGCCTCTTCTCCTTTGGCTCTGGAATACTGCTGTTCAGGTTTGTACTCAGGATCCTCATTGTCACCGACTTGAATTTATGGTTCAGGTTCTGATTTTACGTCAGGACACAGAACGTCTTTTTATTTCTTTTTGTCATAGGTCCTAATGTTTGTAAAAAGGTAATCTTTTTGTTGTCTTGTCATTCTTGCTGGAATTACTGCACCAGGAAACCAATTGATCAATTTTCTTCAGAAAAGATGTGGTGTGCATATTCATTTCTATCAATGTCCATTTTGCAATGTACACTATCTTTGTAGTTAGCAATGAAACCAAAGTGGATATGTTTGGTTATATGAGATACTTTACCTATCCAGTTGTATGTATTCACAGCAACTTCACCTTTTTCATTTTTAGCAGCTACAGAAGAGTTAACATGTGTTATAGGCAAAGGTTTGAGTTTCTACAATAACATCAGCTGTCAGGTGGTGTTTTAGGGATGCCAACTTCAAATTGGTAACATCTGTAGGCATTTATATTTCATATAAAAAGGAACCACTTGTCTTGTTTGGCAGCATTGTATTTATGAAACATTCACCTTTTATACAAAGCTACTCTAAGCTCCTTAAAATGCCTGTAAAATTTAAGAGAAACTGTTTTTTGAAGTTTTAAGTACACAGCTACAAGCTTTAGAAAAGGAGCTTCTTTGAGGGCCAATGTTATTTCCACATAACAACAAATAGTCCTTTTTCAGAAGACTGACATGAACTGATTTTAAAGATATTACAGCTCCTGTTGGATTCAAACAACTTTTAAATTGATGCATGTGCATAAAGAATGAAGTAAATTAGTACAACATACAAAAAACTGAAAGCAGTTATTTTAGATATTACTGAACGTTTTCGATTGTACTGAAAATGTTATCTCACCAACAAGAGGCCCCCTTTTCAATTTCTGTCCAACATTTCATAAGTATCAAGATATCAGACTTCAAGACATGTTGAACTGAGAGCAAAGGTGAGGGGAATGTCACATACTCCCCAGTGGCTCCAAGGTAGGTGATGTTAGACTAGAATCAATAACCATTAAATTCTTTGTGGCAGTGGCTGAAAACACGGTAAGAGCAAATGGACAGTTGAAAGCAGATCCATTAGATTTACTTACACATGCATAGATTTACTTAGACAAGCACTGTGTACTCATTATGTTGCTGAAGAGTAATTGCTCTTCTGAGTATAACTGTGTTTTAACCAAAGTAGTGAAATATTGTGATATCTCGATAGCAACCTCATCCCTTCCCCCAATAAGTCAAGACATATTTTCTTACAGACTAAAGTATGCAGCAGTAATGCCGATTGATAAATGTGGAGTGAGGTCCATAATTAGAGGACACTTCCTATCTCCCTTCTTACCACTAATGTGCATTCAACAAAAGTACAGTGGGAACAGATACTTCAAACTAAAATAAAGTAATGTAATTAGTAATTATGAGTTCTCTAAAATGAAGAAAAATTTTATAACTACTCTTCACAAATCTTACATAATACTGTTAGAATAATTAGTTTTGTTGTCCTTCTGAGTGATGAATATAATTACTAACTGACAATTACAGCACACACTCCTGTACTAATACTCTAATAGCTTCAAATGCACCAAAATTAAAATTCTAATTGGCTGTCATTTCTGCAGCAGCTTTTCATCAGTAAATAAATATTCTTATTTAGCAGCACTTCAAAGTTTCTTAAATGTTTACAGCATCAGTATTGTCACATTCCAATCCCCACACTAAGTCCTTATAATGGTGGCTGCTTTCATGTAAGCCACTCCTTGGTGGTTGGCTGCATGTGTAACATTAACTCCAGTATTGATGCATGCATTATGTAAATGTGATCAAAGCTGACATTAGTTTCTGTTATTGTGGAATTACATGTGTGGGAATTTCCAGTCTTGCTGTTTGTGTTCATCTAAATTAATGCACTAACACATTTGTTCTAATCAAAAGGCCTGTAGACAGTACTTTAATAATCGGTAAATGAAAGTAATTTATTTATTCTTTTTCTGTTATAGATTACTCTGCATGTAAGAGGATCAAAAATGGCATATAGTGTTGGATGTGTTCCAGTCTTCATGTCCTGCATAAAACAGCTAAAAGTAAAACTGCCCAGTACCTCAGATGAAGTCAGTTGTGAACCAGACTTACTATTATTTTACATAGATTGTCTTCTCAATCAGAGAATACAAATGTAGGACATTCAAGTTAGAGCAAGGAGTCAATCCCAACAAAGGAGACTAATTCTTTAGCAAGTAAATTAATGTCTGTATGTGAGTTCTTAATAATTTATCTTTGTGTAAAATATTTTATTTCTATTTTTCATGATTGAGGGACAGCCAAATGGTTTGCAGAGTTACAGAGTAATAATGCAGAATCAAGAATATAAGGTAATATGAACAACAAGATCAATTACTCTTTGTGAAACTTATCGATTGATTGATTGACTGATTCATTCATTCATTCATTCATTCACATGTGTTCCTTCAATCTTGGCATAAAGGAGACTCTTCAAGGATGTGGAACAAGTTCAGTTACACATTAACAGGTGGAATCAGCCACTACTGGCTACTTCTGTCAAGTATATTAACAACAGATTATGACTATCACTAATCTACTCAAACAGATATTATGATAATTACTTCTAAGCCACTTTATTATATGTATGTTAGAAGAAAAATAACTACTTTGAGAAACATCACTTCTCCTCCTACTATGCTACTCAGCTGTTGTTGTTATCTAATACTTCAAACAAAGCACCTTAGTGGGCTGTGTTTACAGAGCTAATAATTGAACACGGAACTCCCACCTGGGAATCTGTTCCTATCTCTTATCTGTTTCTCCTACTTAATATTCCTCACTCTGTATTCTCATCCTTTCTCCTGACTCTCTGCTTCCCAGTATGCCTATCCTTAACCTGTTTTCTTGTTACACTACAGCATATGTTCTTTCCTCTCTACCCGTTTCATGTTTTCCTTTCCCTCTGCAAGTCAAATAAATGGTTCAAATGGCTCTCAGAACTATAGGACTTAACATCTGAGGTCATCAGTCCCCTAGACTTAGAATAACTTAAACCTAACTAACCTAAGGACATCACACACATCCATGCCCGAGGCAGGATTTGAACCTGCGGCCATAGCAGCAGTGCGGTTCCGGACTGAAGTGCCTAGAACTGCTCAGCCACAACAGCCAGCCCTCTGCAAGTCCTCTCAACTAGACTCAAAATCCCAACCATCTCTTACATTCAAAATCACTATTTGCCTCAGTCACATAATGCAACATTCTTGTGCATAGACATTCTATGTGCGCCTTCCCCTGTTCAGTACCATTACTATCGTTATACGTATTACTTCAAAGTTAGCTTTGGCAGGACGCTAACATTCTTGTGAGATGCCAAGAAATATAAACAGAGCAGTGATAGAATGGAAACAATGTGTACTTTTAAGAGTGGAGGGAGAAATAAATGCTAAAACCTCCATAGACCGAGTGCATACCTTTAAACATTTAACTGTATAGTGGACATTAAGCCCAATTAATAAAGACATAGATATGCTGTATGAGTTAGTTAGTTAGTTAGTTGGTTTCATGTTCCACAGATCATTTACTCAATAAATTGTAACAATGTGGAATGAGTCATTTTATGTTCATATCGCAAATTAAATTGTAAACATGGCTACATGTTGAACTCTTTTTTTAAGAACTAAACTACAAGCATAATGGGGCACTCTTCTAATGGGAAAGAATCAAATTGTAAAGGATGTAACTGGAGCTGGAAGAGATAGAAATGTATTGGTACAGTAGTAGTAATACAACACACTGAGGAGCCATGGAACTCGTAAATAAATAAATAAAATATGTACGTAATTATTACAGACACACAACATCGTGATTCCAATACAACATTAATTTATTTTCTCTCCAAGGCATGTACATCATGGAATATAAAACATTAATTCAAGGATACTCAATATTTCCAGAGTGTCTATAATTACAAAGATCACCCCACAACACCCTCCCCAACTTCTAAAGGAATGACCAGTTGAACAGGGTGAGAGATTATGGATCATTCTTAAGTTCATAAGGTTACAGTTCGTATTTTCCCATCTCTTCCTTCATGAAGATCTTCTATCCGCACCTTCTTCCACATGTGTCGTGGACGAACATCCTCTTGTAGAAGAACGGCATCACCCAGCTGGAGTCTTCCTGAACCTGACCTTGGTTGATGAGTTTCATGGAAGTTTTTGAGCAGGATCAGATATTCTTTCTTCCACCTGTTCCAGAAGTGTTCTACTATCTTCTGCAACCGTTGAAATTCCTTGGACAAGGCCTTTCTAACTTGTGATTCCGGACCAGTAGGTAGTGTTGTGAGTCAATCACCTACAAGGAAATGTGTGGGCATCAGTGGCTCAGATTCCGCTCCCCCTTGTGTAATTGGTCTAGAGTTTAGTGCTGCTTCTATGCTGACCAGGATTGTGTTGAGACCTTCTTCGTCCAACTGTGACTGTCCTAAAACTTTTCTCAGGCAGCGTTTGACAGATCCCACCATCCGTTCCCAGAATCCTCCCCACCAAAGCGTGTGTGGGGCGATGAATTTCCAAGTGATGGCTTGCTGGGCGAGGTACTTGTGCATCGTCTTGCTTGTCATGAGAGCCTGCCAGAGCTCCTTCAGCTCTAAGTGCGTGGCATGGAAGGTAGTAGCATTATCAGTGTAAATTGTGCTGGGCGCTCCTCGTTTTCTGGCAAACCTTTGTAGGGCTTGAAGAAATCTGTCAGTTGACATGTCTGAGCTTAGTTCCAGGTGTATGGCTCGTGTTTTTGCACATGTGAATAGAGCAATATACGCTTTCTTCGTAATATGTCCTTGTCTGACATATAATGGATCAGCAAAGTCAATACCTGTTACTGTAAATGGTTGCAGTGGTGAAACTCGTTCAGCTGGTAATGGAGCCTCAGTTTGTTGAACAACGTGAGCTTTCACCATTTTACAAGGTAGGCAACGATGTAGAACATGTTTAATTGCCTGTCGAGCTCTAAGGATCCAGAATTCTGTTCTCAGTTCAGATAAAACTATGTTTACTCCAAGGTGATGCAAACGAATGTGAGTCTGCTGGATCAGTAAACATGTGAAATGATGATGTCCATCAAGAAGAATCGGGTGGCGTTGAACTCTGGTTAATTCTGCAAACTGCAGCCGTCCACCGAGACGAATAAGACCTTTATCCAAGAATGGGTTGTAGCGAGCTATCTGAGAATTACGTGGTAGAGGCATGTTGTTGTATAGTGCATGCAGTTCGAGTGCAAAGTTTTGCTGTTGAACAACATGAATCCAGTAAGTGCGTGCTTCGCCCAAATCTGATACTGTTAGTTCTCCAGATGTTCTGTTTTCTCTCAATAAGTGCCATTTAAAGCGAAGTACCCATCCTGTCCATGAAACCATACAGAAGCATGGTGAAGTTTATCTGCTGTGGTACTTCTGGAGGTTAGATCAGCTGGATTTTCGTCACCAGGGCAGTGCCTCCGCTGTGACGGATTCGTGAGTCATCGTATTTCCGTAACACAGTTTGACACAAAGGTTTTCCATCGATTAGGGTCATGTTGTATCCATCCTAAGGCTACAGTTGAGTCAGTCCACAATGTATTTTTTTTATTTTTATTTATTGTATTTTTTGCATGGAGACACAAACTGTTGTCTTTTGCAAACGTCATAGCATTTTTTTACAAGTTTAGTAGAGTCATATATACATATGTGATTACATATACATGATACAAATGTACCATTGTACCTAATAAGGCACAATATTGGGTGTTACATCGTACCTATTACAAATATTGAGATTTTACACAACTATATATATATATATATATATATATATATATATATATATACAATAATTTATTTTAGTTTAATATTAATATTCACTTAAAGAATATAAACACTTGTCAATCAAGAAATATTTCAGTTTCACTTTGAATAAGTTCCCTTTGTGGCACCTTATAGAGCTCGGTAATCTGTTGTGCCATATTTGACCACTATTGCATGGACTATGGTCTGTTGTTTTTAATTTTGTTCTTTGTGTGTAGTAGCAGTCTTTATTTCTTGTATTATAGGCATGCATATCAGAGCACTTTGTTGCTTTGTTTTGATGTGTCACAAAAAATATAATTAATTTGTAAAGATACAGTGAGTAGACTGTGAGGTATTTATGATGAACAAAGATTTCCCTGCATGAATCTCTATACCCTAATCCATGGATAATTCTGATTGCTCTTTTCTGTAGGGTTAATATTCTGTTCATATGTATGTCGGCAGCACAACCCCATATCTCTATCCCATAATTAATCTGTGCAAAAATGGTTCCATAATAAATTGTTTTTAATGTCTGATGTGGGACTACTTTTGATAACTGGCTGATTAGATGTAATGAACTGCTGATTTTATTGCATAAAAATTTGATATGGTTTACCCATCTTAGATTTTCATCTAGGTGAATACCTAGAAATCTGCAGCCTTCTGTGTCCACTACTTCAATTCCACCTATGTTACTGATAGAGGTTTGGTGTGAGTTTGTAAGTTTAAATGGCAATAACTGACATTTAATGATATTAACTTTCAAATCTTGATCTTGGAAATAAGTAGTTATTTGACGTAGGCCCTCAGTTGTTACCAACGTTAACTCATCATTTTGTTTACCAAGAAATAACAGTGAGGTATCGTCTGCATAGGTTACCAATTGGGAGTTGAAAGGCTGCTCTATATCATTTATGTACACTAGGAAAAGGAAAGGGCCCAAAATTGAGCCCTGGGGTACACCTTGTGTGACTGTCTCATATTTGGACTGGAAATTAATGATCTGATTATTGATTTTGTAAGTCAGCTTTGTACACTGCTTGCGGTTAAATAAATATATAGCCAGCAATTGCATGGATGCAGCATTTACATTGTATGACTCAAGTTTACTTAAAAGTAACTCATGGTTTACCGAGTCAAAGGCTTTAGTGAGGTCTAGAAATATGCCAGCTGTTTGCATTCCTTGATCAAGGGCACCATACGTTTTGTGAAGAAATTCCATAATTGCTGTGATAGTACTATGATCTTTTCGGAATCCATGTTGTGTGTCTGTTAGGAACTTACTTTTCAAGAGTCATGCAGTTCGAGCGCAAAGTTTTGCTGTTGAACAACTTGAATCCAGTAAGTGCGTGCTTCGCCCAAATCTGATGCTGTTAGTTCTCCAGATGTTCTGATTATTGATTTTGTAAGTCAAAGGCTTTAGTGAGGTCTAGAAATATGCCAGCTGTTTGCATTCCTTGATCAAGGGCACCATACGTTTTGTGAAGAAATTCTGTAATTGCTGTGATAGTACTATGTTCTTTTCGGAATCCATGTTGTGTGTCTGTCAGGAACTTATTTTTCAAGAAATAGTCACTAAGTTGTGTCAGCAGCACAACTTCAAATACTTTGCTGAAGACAGGTATTAATGATATGGGCCTGTAATTTGAAACCTCTTCCTTGGATCCTTTTTTATGCACTGGTTTAACTGTGCTCCATTTCAATCCATTTGGAAATGTATGTTCTCTAATACTGCAGTTTACCAGGTGGGTGATTATTTTAACTAATTCCTTATTACACTTTTTAATCACGATACTACTCAAACCATCCCATCCGGATGAGTACTTATTCTTTAGGTTATTTATTATCCTGCCTATTTCTTTTTCACTTACTTGTTTGAATTCAAAAGGTGGCTCTTCAAAGGGGCAGAGCTTTACCTCACTACTCGCAATCGTGTTATTAACTGGACTAACAGCTGCAGATATAAAGTATTTATTGAAAACATTGCAGACTTTATTAGGATCTTTAATTGTGTTTCCTTCATGTCTTATATTTACAATTTCAGTTTCTGGCTTCGGTGTGGCTTTGCGAAATTGATTTACAATTCTCCATGAGGTCTTGGCTATATTGTCTGATTGAGCTATTTCAGTGTTGTATATCTGTTTTCTTAGATTTGAAAGCTCTTTCTTAAAGATTTTCTTGGCTTCATTGTACTTGGCCTTAAAAACCTGCAGGTTTGTTGACTTGTGTAACACATCCAGGTCCTGGATGTTTTGCCTGAGTTTTATCATATTTGCTGGAAGTATCAGTCTGTTGGTTTTTGCACTTTGGTTATGGGTGAACACTCTTTGTATTTTTTTTTTAACAGGGCAGCATCTGTCAAAGTGTCTTAGCATAGTATCATAGAATTAGGCCCTTTGTTTTCAGATCCTTCAGTCTGGTAAACCAGATCCCAGTCCTCTATAGCTAATTTATTTCTTAGGGCAAGGATGTTACCCTCTTTTAGGATTCTTTTATTTTCGGTAACTTTTGTCATTTTTGGGATGCTTGTGTTTACATACTCTACAAGCTGGCATTTGTGATCAGAGTAGTGAAAATCCATATTCCAGCACCTAACACTGTCTTTAATATGTTTACATAGTATAACGTAACCAATTCTGCTGGATGTGGACTTTGTTACCCTGGTATCACTACTTACTACATTTACGAGATTATATGGGTTAAGAGTATCTATTAACCTCATATTACACAAACTGGAAGATTTTGCCTCAATATTCAGATCACCAATTATAGTTAGGTCACTGGGACCACAACGTCCCACTACTCTACTAAATATGTCTATGAAGCTAACTACATCAGCCTTTGGTGGATGATAAATCCCAATAACTTTATGTTTTCTCATAACCTCTCTACACTCTTTGGTGTGGACTTCGATGCCTGTCACTTCAATCAAGCCTTCTTTGTTGTACTGGTCTAGATAGTTTAATTTCTTGTACTCAAATTTCTCACTAATGTAAACCGCCACACCACCACCCTTATGTTGCTGTCTACAATAACTATTTGCTAAGGAGTAGCCCTCTAGTTTACAGTAAATAATTTCATCAGATTTTAATCCATGCTCAGTTAGCACTACTATATGAGGTGACTGTTCATTTACAAAAACCTGTAATATATTAAGCTTATTTCTAAGGTGCTGTATGTTTAGGTGCATGAGCCTTAGTGGTATTTTTAACTGGTCACTCTGATTATCTTCCTTTAAAATGCACTGAGTTGGTTCACTTACATAAGTTCTGGATCCAGGCATTAAAAGTGTTCCTGTTCTTTGGCGATCTTGCATTTCTCGATCTACTACCGAACCTGGCTTCTGTCTGTCTAGTTGTCAAGGTAGCTGTTGAGGTGCCTTCTTGCTCCGTACAGTCCGAGGAGTTGCCGAACTGCCTGGTGTTGCAGTAACTGGAGTTGTATACTCCACCACATTTGATTGAGTAAGTGATGCTGAGGAGTCTGCAGTTGATGCCACAGTTTCTGTTGTTTTGACTAGTTGGCTTGGCAAGTTGTTTTTACCCAGTCCTGGGAATTTGTTAGTTGCTTTACTTTTCCACAAAAACATGTCACTTTGAACTCTGGGTTTTATTGGTCTTAAGGATCTTCTAGGAGCACAATGTGTTTCTGGACTTTTGAATATGCTGTTGCTGCAAACTGATCTTCCTACTCCATTGTTCGTTACTGTCCTCTTGACAACATTATGGTTGATTTCTGCTACTGTAGTTTTTTCTTGCTCTGGTATTATTTGCTCAGTTCCATCTGGATCCTTCCACTCAAGTAATATTGCAGGCTTTAGTTGATTTTTTGGAGAGACGACTGCAAGTAAAGTTCTGGCCATTTCTTCCTTGCCATTTGCATTTAGGTGTAGTCCGTGAGACGTGTACCAGTCTCTGTTCTCAGGGACTTTTACAAACTGAGTGTTTTGGAAAGATTTCACTATTTTGGCTATTTTCCTTTTTGTTCGCCTGGTTTCATCGTTCACACAAGACCAGTTTTCAAGATCATATCTATGGGGTATCCCTACTATGATTACATTTGTGTGCTGAAGCTTAATTAATGCTGATGTTATAGCATTTAATGCCTTGTCTGCTTCGTTTCTGGCTACATCATTTGTGCCACCCCAGATTATAACTGTGTCATTCATTGTGAGGTTCTGTAAGTTGTTACAGCTTTCAAGTATTGAAGTTAATGGTGCACCTGGTATAACATTTCCTTGGATTACGAAATTATTATGACTTTGATGCATTAAGTTAGCTGCAACTGATCGCCCATGCCTGTCTGCAAACACTGTTATTCTTTTTTTTGTGTTTAGGTGAGCTTTTAATGTTACTGCTGTGCCTGTTGTACGAATGTTTCTTGCTACTTATGCTGTTTTCTTGAACTATGAAGTTTTTATTTACCTCAGTGCTTTGTTGTTCACAATTTTCATTTTTTTTGTAGCACATCAAATCTGTTCCTTGTCATAATGTATAACGAGGAATCATTCGCAATTTTTTTCACAGCTTTAGATGTTGTTTTAGGCGTAATATACTGATTGGTTTTTGCAGCGATTTCGTTTATAGAGTTTTTGTTTTCGCATGATTTGGAACCTTTTTTTGTGTCTTCACCATCATTTTGTAACTTCCATCGTGGGAGCTCGTCAGATTTACTTTTTAATTCTTTAACCTCATCAAAAAAAATGGCTCTGAGCGCTATGCGACTTAACTTCTGTGGTCATCAGTCGCCTAGAACTTAGAACTAATTAAACCTAACTAACCTAAGGACATCACACACATCCATGCCCGAGGCAGGATTCGAACCAGCGACCGTAGCGGTCGCTCGGCTCCAGACTGTAGCGCCTAGAACCGCACGGCCACTCCGGCCGGCTAACCTCATCAATGAGCACATTGATTATATCGTAAATACAGTCTTTGTTATTCAAGTCTGGTCCTAATTCGTCTTCCATACACAGCCAGAACTTTTGTTTAGAGTTCACATTTACACAAGAGAAACGAAACACAGTTTTACATTTTATGCACATAATTCCTTTACAGACACAATGTCCACAGTAGCAGAGTCCTGAAACTTTTCGACTCAACATGGCGTTTTGTTCGTTAGATGTAGTTGTTACACACTGGAATTTCTCCGACTCTGCATGTCTCCTTTCCGCAACTTTTGGTATTTTAGGGCAAGCTAAGCACATCATATCACTGAAAGTGTTGTACTTTTTACACACGCAACACGTATTTTCGTAGATTTTACTCTTGTTTGTCGAGTAATTCGACTGATAATTTACAATTGGCGCCATGTTGTGAGGGACTTCCAGATGCTCAGCATTTTCGTTTCTTAAACGCGAAATGTCATATCTTAAAACGTCCACAGTTTTTTGTAAACTTGAAATTCGTTCTTTTAGCTTCACGATTTCACTGCTACAATTCCCATAGACACCTGTTTTTAAGGCACAACTGTAACTTTTGTTCACTTAATCACTACACACAACCGCACTAGACGCCATCACGACTTGCATTATAGCTCGTGGCCTTACAGAAATAGTGAAGTAGTCTTGATCCAAGAGGTGTCGCTAGAAGTTCCAGCCGTGGAAGAGTTATTGTTTTGATGGGAGCTAGTCGGTTTTTACTGCTAACTAAATGGACTGATACCATATTTGTTGTGGTGCACCGTACATAAAGGACTGCTCCGTAGGGCTTTTCTGATGAGTCGCAAAAGACATGGATTTCTGGCTGAGTGTTTTCAGATACACCAACCCATCGGGGCATTTTTATGTGTGAACATGATGGCAATGTTGATACCCACATTCGCCAGCGTTTGCTAAGATCAAGGGGTAAAAGCTCATCCCACTCAATTCCTCTTGACCAAATTTCTTGAAAAATAATTTTTGCAGTGAGGGACACAGGCGACAACAAACCCAGTGGGTCATAGAATCTAGCAGTGTTTCGTAGTACTTCTCGCTTAGTTGCAGGACGATTTATAACATTGTCGGTAACATTGCTGTGAACAACACTGAGCGTATCAGTCTGTGTGTTCCAGTGCACTCCCAGTACCTCCGTATCTGTAGTGTTTATGACACCTTCTGATTGCCATATTCCAATCAGTTGGCATGAATTTGTGGCCCACTTTGCCATTGGTAGACTGATCTGTCCCACGAGTGATGTAAGCTCATAATATATGTTAATTACGGCATTGTCATCTTTAGCACCTGCTACAAAATCATCCACGTACATATTATCTTCAACAAGTAAAACAGCTAGTGGAAAAATCGTTTTGTGCATTACAGCACGTTCTTTCAGCGTGGCTGCAATAAGAAACGGACTACTACAAGTAAGTCCGAAAGGTAGCCGGGTGAAGCGGTATGTAATCCTTTCGTCAGTTGTAATATAGTTTCCTTGTTGATTTACGATTACTTTGTACCAAAAAAACTTCGTGAGATATCTATCTTTCCTGTGAAGAGCTAACTGTAGAAATGCTTGTTTGATATCGGCAATTAAGGCTACCCGATGTAGACGATATCTCAGTCATATTGAAAGAATGCCAGGAAGTAAATTAGGACCTATTTCTAAAGAGTCATTCAATGAACGTGCATTCTGGTCGTGCGACGAACCATATAATACAATCCTTCATTTGATGACACCTAACTTTTCTTTCTTTACTGCATGATGTGGCAGATAAAATGTGTCACGCAATTTCTGTCCAGAAGGGGTGACTTCCACATGTTTCTTGTTGATGTTTTCTATCATTTGCGCCTCGTAAATTTGTTTCAGTTTCTTGTCCTTCGTAAATTTTTTCCCCAGTGAAGCAAATCTCTTCTCTGCTTGCTGAAGATTATTAGATAACATAACGTTGGGTTTTCTGGGGAAAGACACGACTCTTCTTTTGTCTTCGATGCAGTAGGATTTTGAGAAATCTTGCAAAAACGCCAATTCCTTCTGATTCAGAGTTGTTGTTTCATCTTCTGTGATTCCCATTGTTTCTAAATTCCAGAAACGTCGTAAAATATCGTCTGTTGTTGTCGCTGTCTCTAAACTGATGTAGTTTGCGTCACAAGGTTAGCCGTGGTGCTTGATTTGCTTCCACTAAGAATCCAACCTAGAATGGAAGGTACCAGAACAACTGATGACGTTAGTCGAATCGCAGGGGAATCTTTAACGATTTTCCAATAGTAATCTGCTCCGATAAGACTCTCGATGGGAAGATCTTCTGTACCATCTCTTAGGTCCGCAAACTGAAGTCCCCGTGTGTGTACAAGTTTTCTTAAATCGGAAGGCACAGTTGGGTGTGCTTTCAAACGCAGTCATAGACGTCTTGGAATTTGTCCATGTACCCTGTAGTGTCAATTCTACGACTCTACGATGCGTTGAAGTTGCGGATGGCATTTCAAAGGCGTTGACAGATAGATCACGATGTTCTACAGTTCTTAAACCTAGCTCATCAATCAGGAACTTGGAAATGAAGCTTGACTGACTACCGCTATCCAGAACGCAGCGAGTAAGTTTGCTTAATCCTGCGGGTCCACTGATCCAAACTCGAGCTGTCTGAAGATAAATAAAACCTGCTGAGCTTACGTCGATTCTCCCTACAGATGTAGAGCTAATTTGCTGAGAAGATGAAGAAGAGGCAGCAATGTCAGTACAGATAGCTTTGTGATGACTTTTCTTGCACTTAGAACACGATACCTTGCCCTTCTTACTGCAGTTTCTAATAGTATGACCTCGGTTTAGACATATAAAACAGCGATTATCTTGCTTTAGTTTATCGATACGTTGTTGGCTGTCAGTTACTATGTTGCAGTCTTGGGCCCAATGAGTGCGAGCTTCGCAAAATACGCAATATGGTTGTACCGGTACTTCTCGTTTAGGCTTACGCGGATTTTTCGCTTGCTTTGAATTTATGTGAAGCGTTGCTGCAGTGGGCGTGAAGCTAGGAGATGACTGATATTCTGTACGAATCTTTTGTGCAGTGAGAGCACCACGAACTTCTTCTTCCAAAAAGTTAAGTAGTTTCAGTACATCTCCCGCTACTTCGGTTCTTCTAGCATGAATGACCCATTTCTGGCACATTTGAGCGGGAAATGCACGCAGAATTTTTGGAGTGAGAATTTTACCCTATGCCACGACGTCTTCTCCTAAGGCACGCAGTGCTTGAACACGACGGTTACATTCCAGGAATGTACTGTTCAGCGTTTCAGGTGTCGCTGACTGTACAGGCTTTAGCGCATCCAAATAATCGAGGTGCGCCTGTATAATGCGATTGCTATCTCCGTATCTATTCAATAAAATTTTCTTTGTTTCTTCATACGTGTTAGCCGTTATAGGTATTCCATCTACTAGCAACTTCGGTTCGCCTGATAGATACCCTCGTAGGGAAACATGTTTGTTTACTGTAGAAAGGGATGGGTCTTTATCAGTGGTGGATTCAAATTGTTCCCAGAAGCGGGACCACTTTTCGACATCTCCACAAAATGACTCAAGCTTAATTGCTGGTAGCTTGACAGAGTGGAATACAGTTGGTTGTGTGAGCACTGGTGGTGACGTGATATTCATCTGCGACGTTGAGGCTGAAAGCTTGTAATCAATTGCTTTTGTAGCCTTCTGTATAGCGCGTTTGACTTTGTCTATATATTCCTCGCAGCTCAGCACGTCTGCATTGAATTCATCGTCAGAGAGAAAATTATGAATAGCGTCATCTAATGAAACGAGCTTCTCTAGAGTTTCTTGAAGACGTTCCCTGTAATGTTCAAAAATCATCAAATGGGCTTTCTATGGTAAGAGCATCAACAGCCGTACAAAACCGCGTAGCATTAGTCCTCTCCCTAGTTCGCTTTATTTTTGAAGTTTGCTAACTGTATCTATGATTCGTCCTGCATTATGTCTTACTAAAGACGGCTGTTGTAAGATTGTTTACGAGTGCGCTTGTGAATAGCTTAAGCGTTTAACAAGCAGCGTATGCGCAAACGTAAGTGAACGAAAACCTTTTAATAAAACTAGCTACTCTGAGTGCAAGTTTCAGGCTTGTTATACAAAGCCGTAAAAATTGTTTTGAAGCAACCAGTTCATGCGATCATATTATATTGGAATGGACTTAGCTTGTGATGCGATCCGACGTCGTCTCTTGTTTCCTACAGCGTGAAGTGTTGAAATCACGCAGGAAATCGCAATTTCTTCCCGGGTTTCGGCACCAAAATATTACGGACACACAACACCGTGATTCCAATACAACATTAATTTATTTTCTCTCCAAGGCACGTACATCATGGAATATAAAACATTAATTCAAGGATAATCAATATTTCCAGAGTGTCTATAATTACAAATATCAACCCGCAACAGTAATTAAGCTCAGCAGTGAAATTTCCCAGAAGAATCAAATTCAGCGCAACATTCAAATTTTTGCTATGTCCACCCATTTAACAACCGCGAATGTTCAGTATTGAAACTGTAAATGCTGCATACAGCTTGTGGTATATTGTTCCTATGGTCAGTGGAGCACAACAAAAGTCTGGCATATTTAGTCACTGATATTACCAGTGCACTCTGGATGCACACTGTCTCAAAACGACTGAGAAAAAGAAATCCCACTGATATTGAAATGAATGCTTGAAATATGGGCTCACTCCTTCCTTATAAATTAGTAACAATAGGCCTAGTTTGTGTCTCATTCCTGAAAAGACATTTTTAAATGAAGCATTGGAGGTCAAGTGATCATAGAAAATTACTTTTGGACAAAGTGAGTACACCAATTTCATTTTTCCAAGCTTTAATATCAAATGTATAATCTTAAGCTTTCCCAATGAATCAACTGTTCATACTGTTCTTGGCTGTCCAGCCAGGTGCAGTCACTTTCATTCTTTTTACTTCTTCATTAAGTCCCCTGTAGTCATGAAATGTTCAGCAATCACTGATGTTGTTGGTTACTTAAATTTGGTGTGTCTTCTGTGTTCCTTGCATTTTTCTTCAATTGTCCTCACAATCTGCCTAATTTATGCCTTACCACATTTAGATGGAATATGGAAGACATCCAGTTTACAGAGTTTCAAGTCATCTTTCACCACGTATAATAGCACACACGTTTTGGAGGTTGATAAAAAATGCATTTCATGTTACATCCAATCAGTATTCTGCAGATTTTCTTTGATGCTGCACCAGCCTACAGCAGTCTGCCACTCTCTTATCCACCATGTCTGTTCTATTTGCTGGGCCTGTACCTTCTGCCTGATACCTTATCAGATTTGTCTCCTGCCGTATCCATTCTTCTTTAGTGCCTCCTTAAGATAGTTGAGCACACTTGGTAGGCTTTCTTCATCAGATATTGCTTGGACCCTGTGTACCAGTATGCATAGCATTCCTCATGCTGTGAAGGATGTTGGCAGCTGGCAATGTGAAGATAAGAACCAGTGTGGGTGACTTTCTTGTGTATACTGTGTCCCATAGTGCTGTCCATTCTGCACTTGACTGAGATGCCCAAAAAGAGGAGTTTGCCATTCTCTTCCAGCTTCATAGTCAATTTGATACTAGAATGCAGAGAGTTCAGTTGTTTGAAGAACTCCTGAAGTCTTTCACACCCATGTGGCTACACCAGAAATGTGTCAACAATATATTTTAAAAAGTATGAAGGCTTCAATGTACCCATTTCCAAAGATTTCTCATTGCAAAATCCTCCATGAATAAGTTCTGCACAACTGGTGATAGAAAGTAGCCCTTCCATTCATTCATACTAGCCGCCGCCACCTTAATAAATCGCCAGGTCCTGATGGGATTCCAATTCGGTTTTACAGAGAGTACTGTACTGCATTGGCTCCTTACTTAGGTTGCATTTATCGCAAATCTCTTGCCCAACGTAAAGTCCCGAGCAACTGGAAAAAGCGCAGGTGACGCCTGTATATAAGAAGGGTAGAAGGACCTATCCTCAAAATTACAGACCAATATCCTTAACATCGGTTTGTTGCAGGATTCTTGAACATATTCTCAGTTCAAATATAATGAATTTCCTTGAGACAGAGAAGTTGCTGTCCATGCATCAGCACAGTTTTGGAAAGCATTGCTCCTGCGAAATGCAACTCGCCCTTTTTTCACGTGATATCTTGCAAACCCTGGATGCAGGGTATCAGACGGATGCCATATTCCTTGACTTCTGGAGAGCATTTGACTTGGTGCCCCACTGTAGACTCCTAAGTAAGGTACGGGCATATGGGATTGGTTCCCAAGTATATGAGTGGCTCAAAGACTTCTTAAGTAATAGAACCCAGTATGTTGTCCTCGATGGTGAGTGTTCATCGGAGGTGAGGGTATCCTCGGAGTACCCCAGGGAAGTGTGGTAGGTACGCTGTTGTTTTCTATCTACATAAATGATCTTTTGGATAGGGTGGATAGCAATGTGTGGCTGTTTGCTGATGATGCTGTGGTGTACAGGAAGGTGTCGTCACTGAGTGACTGTAGGAGGATACAAGATGACTTGGACAGGATTTGTGATTGGTGTAAAGAATGGCAGCTAACTCTAAATATAGATAAATGTAAATTAATGCAGATGAATAGGAAAAAGAATCCTGTAATGTTTGAATACTTCATTAGTAGTGTAGCGCTTGACACAGTCACATTGATTAAATATTTGGGCGTAACATTGCAGAGCGATATGAAGTGGGACAAGCATGTAATGGCAGTTGTGGGGAAGGCGGACAGTCATCTTCGGTTCATTGGTAGAATTTTGGGAAGATGTGGTTCGTCTGTAAAGGAAACTGCTTATAAAACACTAGTCTGACCTATTCTTGAGTAGTGCTTGAGTGTTTGGGATCCCTGTCCGGTCAGATTGAGGGAGGACATAGAAGCAATTCAGAGGCAGGCTGCTAGATTTGTTGCTGGTAGGTTTGATCATCATGCGAGTGTTACAGAAATGCTTCAGGAACTCGGGTGGGAGTCTCTAGAGGAAAGGAGGCATTCTTTTCATGAATCGCTGCTGAGGAAATTTAGAGAACCAGCATTTGAGGCTGACTGCAGTACAATTTTACTGCCGCCAACTTACATTTTGCGGAAAGACCACAAAGATAAGATAAGAGAGATTAGGGCTTGTACAGAGGCATATAGGCAGTCATTTTTCCCTCATTCTGTTTGGGAGTGGAACAGGGAGAGATGATGCTAGTTGCAGTACGAGGTACCCTCCGCCAGGCACTGTATGGTGGATTGCGAAGTATGTATGTAGATGTAGAAAGAATGTTGATGTGAGGACAAGTTCTAGGAGATCAATTGGGCTTGAATTAATCTCTGATCAACTTGATGGAATCAACAAGCAGCACTCTGGTAAGAGAGAGACCACATAAAACCTCAGCTTAAAGTTTGGACATGACGGTGTAGTTGAATAAGGTGTACAGAGTTCTTGATATGGTGCTGACATTTACCAACATAGTAACTTTAAAATCAATTTCTGAGAAACACAACACTGTAGGTAAGTTTTTGAAGAAAAAAAAAAAAAAAGCATTTGCAGTGGTGAACTCTCATTAGTCATTACTAATAAATAACTGTGGGAAATCACAATATGTCATGTACACACTAGTATTATTCACAGTTGAAGAGACTGTCACTGTAATGCTGTGACTTTTCGCATGTGTGGTGATGAAATTTATTCCTTCAACTTCAAGAAGAAGAATTAGACAAAGCAGTCTTTGGCACAGAAGAACAGTTTTTAAAGATTCTGAAGAATACAGAACTTCTGATGGACATTGATGAATCAACAGCTATAGAGAATGAAGTATTACTGGTACCTCACATTTGATTAATTATTTCCTGCAAATATCACTTCCAATATGAAATACAAGAAAGTGGAAAATTTTGAAGAAAGAGAAAGAGAGAGAGAGAGAAAGAAAGAAAGAAAGTATCCCTTACAAAAAGTAATTGAATGCCCAAGTGATGTAGCTGTAACCATGGTTGGTTGATATCATGAATTTAAAGTCCGTTTAAAACCTGCTATCTACATCTATATCTACATCTACATCTGTACTCTGCAAACCACCATGAGGTGCATGGCAGAGGGTGCATCCCATTGTACCAGTCATTAGAGATTCTTCTTTTTCCATTCAGGTATGGAGTGTGGAAAGAACGATTGTTAGAATGCCTCTGTGCATGCAGTAATTGTTCTAATCTTATGCTCATAATCCTTGTGCAAGCAATACATAGGGGGTTTTAGTACATGCATAGAGTAATCAGTAAAATCCAGGTCTTGAAACTTTGTTAATAGACTTTCTCTGGATAGTTTATGTCTGTCTTCAAGAGTTTGCCATTTCAGTTCCTCCAGTATCTCTGTGACCCTCCCCAGGGATTAAACAAACTTGTGACCATTCTTGCTACCCTTCTCTGTATATGTTCAGTATCCCCTGTTAGTTTTATCTGGCAAGGGTCACATTCACTTGAGCAATAAAGGCTACAGCAATATTGCAGCTATAGGCTACCTACGTAATGAAAATCTACTGTGTAATTGATAGGCAACAGCTTGTTGCCAGTGTGATGAAAGGGGACAACCTAGACCTTCAGTTGAAAAATATGTAACCTGACAGTGAAATTTCTTTGAAATTATGTTTGTACAAACATAGAAGTATTGTTTTGGTGAAGTAGGGATAACTGTGACAATTTCAAATCCTTCTCATTTGCTGTTTTCCTCATGCAATATTTCACCTGTCCACCAGGTCTCTTTCTTTCTTTATTCATATTACTTCATTCCTGGTTTTACTGCTTCTTCCTTAGGAGAGTTCTAAATTACTTCCAAAAAAATAGCCCTTTTTCTTCTTTGTTGTGTATTTCTAAACCTTTAACTACTGAGATCCAGCTTCTTCTTAATTCCTTTTCCCAGAGATAATATATATTTGTTCTGGCAGCTGATTTTCATTCATGTTGTACGACAGTCCAAAAAATGACAACCTTCTTTTTCGTATTGTCTTATTCTTTCAGTGTTTTAACATATTTCATTGTTGCTTTTTAATTTCCAGTCTTCTTCACTTGTTGTTGTTGTTGTTGTTGTTGTCTTCAGTCCTAAGACTGGTTTGATGCAGCTCTCCATGCTACTCTATCCTGTGCAAGCTTCTTCATCTCCCAGTACTTACTGCAACCTACATCCTTCTGAATCTGCTTAGTGTATCCATCTCTTGGTCTCCCTCTACGATTTTTACCCTCCACGCTGCCCTCCAATGCTAAGTTGGTGATACCTTGATGCCTCAGAACATGTCCTACCAACTGGTCCCTTCTTCTTGTCAAGTTGTGCCACAAACTCCTCTTCTCCCCAATGCTATTCAATACCTCCTCATTACTTACATGATCTACCCATCTAATCTTCAGCATTCTTCTGTAGCACCACATTTCAAAAGATTCTATTCTCTTCTTGTCCAAACTATTTATCATCCATGTTTCACTTCCATACATGGCTACACTCCATACAAATACTTTCAGAAACGACTTCCTGACACTTAAATTAATACTCCATGTTAACAAATTCCTCTTCTTCAGAAACGCTTTCCTTGCAATTGCCAGTCTACATTTTATATCTTCCCTACTTCGACCATCATCGGTTATTTTGCTCCCCAAATAGCAAAACTCCTTTACTACTTAAAGTGTCTCATTTCCTAATCTAATTCCCTCAGCATCACCCGACTTAATTCGACTACATTCCATTATCCTCGTTTTGCTTTTGTTGATGTTTATCTTATATCCTCCTTTCAAGACACTGTCCATTCTGCTCAACTGCTCTTCCAAGTCCTTTGCTGTCTCTGACAGAATTACAATATCATCGGTGAACCTCAACGTTTTTATTTCTTCTCCATGGACGTTAATACCTACTCCAAATTTTTCTTTTGTTTCCTTTACTGCTTGCTCAATATACAGATTGAATAACATAGGGGACAGGCTACAACCCTGTCTCACTCCCTTCCCAACCGCTGCTTCCCTTTCATGCCCCTCGACTCTTATAACTGCCATCTGGTTTCTGTACAAATTGTAAATAGCCTATCGCTCCCGGTATTTTACCCCTGCCACCTTTAGAATTTGAAAGAGAGTATTCCAGTCAACATTGTCAAAAGCTTTCTCTAAGTCTACAAATGCTAGAAATGTAGGTTTGCTTTTCCTTAATCTATTTTCTAAAATAAGTCGTATGGTCAGTATTGCCTCACGTGTTCCAACATTTCTGCGGAATCCAAACTGATCTTCACCGAGGTCGGCTTCTACCAGTTTTTCCATTCGCCTGTAAAGAATTCGCTTTAGTATTTTGTATCCGTGACTTATTAAACTGATTGTTCAGTAATTTTCACATCTGTCAACACCTGCTTTCTTTGGGATTGGAATTATTATATTATTCTTGAAGCCTGAGGGTATTTCGCCTGTCTCATACATCTTGCTCACCAAATGGTAGAGTTTTGTCAGGACTGGCTCTCCCAAGGCTGTCAGTAGTTCTAATGGAATGTTGTCTACTCCTGGGGCCTTGTTTCGACTTAGGTCTTTCAGTGCTCTGTCAAACTCTTCACGCAGTATCGTATCTCCTGTTTCATCTTCATCTACATCCTCTTCCATTTCCATAATATTGTCCTCAAGTACACCGCCCTTCTATAGACGCTCTATATACTCCTTCACCTTTCTGCTTTCCCTTCTTTGCTTAGAACTGGGTTTCCATCTGAGCTCTTGATATTCATACAAGTGGCTCTCTTTTCTCCAAAGGTCTCTTTAATTTTCCTGTACGCAGTATCTATCTTATCCCCAGCGAGATAAGCCTCTACATCCTTACATTTGTCCTCTAGCCATCCCTGCTTAGTCATTTCGCACTTCCTGTCGATCTCATTTTTGAGACATTTGTATTCCTTTTTGCCTGCTTCATTTACTACATTTTTATATTTTCTCCTTTCATCAATTAAATTCAATAGCTCTTCTGTTACCCAAGGATTTCTATTAGCCCTCGTCTTTATACCTACTTTATCCTCTGCTGCCCTCACTACTTCATCCCTCAGAGCTACCCATTCTTCTTCTACTGTATTTCTTTCCCCCATTCCTGTCAATTGTTCCCTTATGCTCTCCCTGAAACTCTGTACAACCTCTGGTTTAGTCAGTTTATCCAGGTCCCATCTCCTTAAACTCCCACCTTTTTGCAGTTTCTTCAGTTTTAATCTACAGTTCATAACCAATAGATTGTGGTCAGAGTCCACATCTGCCCCTGGAAATGTCTTACAATTTAAAACCTGGTTCCTAAATCTCTGTCTTACCATTATATAATCTATCTGATACCTTCTAGTATCTCCAGGTTTCTTCCATGTCTACAACCTTCTTTTATAATTCTTGAACCAAGTGTTAGCTATGATTAAGTTATGCTCTGTGCAAAATTCTACCAGGCGGCTTCCTCTTTCATTTGTCTCCCCCAATCCATATTCACCCACTATGTTTCCTTCTCTTCCTTTTCCTACTCTCGAATTCCAGTCACCCATGACTATTAAATTTTCATCTCCCTTGACTACCTGAATAATTTATTTTATCTCATCATACATTTCATCATCTGCAGAGCTAGTTGGCATATAAACTTGTACCACTGTAGTAGGCATGGGCTTCGTGTCTATCTTGGCCACAATAATGCGTTCACTATGCTGTTTGTAGTAGCTTACCCGCTCTCCTATTTTTTTATTCATTATTAAACCTACTCCTGCGTTACCCCTATTTGATTTTGTATATATAATCCTGTATTCACCTGACCAAAAGTCTTGTTCCTCCTGCCACCGAACTTCACTAATTCCCACTATATCTAACTTCAACCTATCCATTTCCCTTTTTAAATTTTCTAACCCACCTGTCCGATTAAGGGATCTGACATTCCACGCTCCGATCCGTAGTACGCCAGTTTTCTTTCTCCTGATAATGACATCCTCTTGAGTAGTCCCCGCCCGGAGATCCGAATGGGGGACTATTTTACTTCCGGAATATTTTACCCAAGAGGACGCCATCATCATTAACCATACAGTAAAGCTGCATGCCCTCGGGAAAAATTATGGCTGTAGTTTCCCCTTGCTTTCAGCCGTTCGCAGTACCAGCACAGCAAGGCCGTTTTGGTTAGTGTTACAAGGCCAGATCAGTCAATCATCCAGACTGTTGCCCCTGCAACTACTGAAAAGGCTGCTGCCCCTCTTGAGGAACCACACATTTGTCTGGCCTCTCAACAGATACCCCCCGTTGTGGTTGCACCTACGGTACGGCCATCTCTATCGCTGAGGCATGCAAGCCTCCCCACCAACGGCAAGGTCCATGGTTCATGGGGGTAGGCTTCTTCACTTATCAGCCCTAAAATTTTTCTCAGGAATTACTCTTTAACTTCTAGTTTGTGTAATCTACTGTCCTGAAATAGGTATCCACTTGCATATAGGCATTTTGGTGTCATTGACAAGGGGTAATCAATGGTTTTTGTATTTCATGACATGCACTTTTTACTGTAAATATTTTGTTGTTCCATAAACCTATTCATTCTGTGTATTTTCACTTACTGGAGATTTTCCTAACTCAGTTTCTTTTATTCTCCCCCTAGACACTTGAACGTTTTCAGTTCAGCCAACATCTGTAAAAATATTGGTATATTTTTTGTTTTAGTGATTAATTTTGTTTCCTGTGCAGAGAATCTTAAACATGGTTTATTGGATATCTACTCCAAAGCACTGAATTACCTCCACCTCTGCTCTATTTCCTGACAGTACAGCAAGATCTTCTGAGAAATGCTAGGCAGTTTACTTCTGTAAGCTTTTTTTTTCAGTTCTGTTAGTGAGATTTAATATTTTTATTTTTTACTTGAAGTAAATACAATTCTGTGTCATTACTATGAGAGAGAACTGCAACAGATAAAGCCACCACCTTGTCTTACAGGTGTGTTTATTTTAACAGGATCATAAATTTCTCCTTTGAATTTAACCTTTGAGACTGTCTCTGTAAGTAATTTATTGATTATATTTGTCAGTCTAGTTTTAACACCAAATTCTGAGATTACTTTGTCTAGAGTTTCCCTGTCACCATAGCCAAATGCCTTTCTGAAATCTACAAATTTTACAACTATGTCTTTAGAGTTCATTAGTGTGATAGATTACAGATTTAATATTAAATGTGTGTCCTGAAACTCCCTTGATATTCAATTTAACAGTTGAATTTTTTCAGTTCTCCTCATTACAGCTTTTGAAAATACTTAATAAGCAACTGATGGGGGGAGATATTCCTCTAGTTATTATGTCTTTTGTCACTTTTTGTATGGAGAGGATGCACTGCAGAATGAACTGACTTCACAGGGTAACACTGATCAGCGCTCAGCCTTCCACAGGGTAATTAATTGCCAGCTAATATGAAGATGGCTATTTGTTTTTCTCACAAAGGCAGTAACTTTAATGAACTTCTAGTGGAATCCTGATTGTTGAACACATATTTGTGGTGCAATCATGTAATAAAATCCGATTACTATTTCACTCTTTTTTGTGGTGGTGGAGGGGGGGAGCTAAATACTTCTAAAGATAATTGGAACTTGTTTGTATGCAGCATTGCTTGTACATTGTGTTTTATGTCATTGTTTCTTGGTTATCTTAATAGTGTTTATTTTTCTGCAAAGTGCTGCAGTTTCTTTTTAGGTATAACGAAAATCTAGTGAGGTGAGCAGGGGTGGCAATTCAGAGTAGTAGGTGAAGTGGTACTTAACCTATAGTTTTATCTTGAAACAAGTTAACTGAAGTAGTTACAATGTGTGCTGGTTTGTACTCCAAATATATTTCCTGGATTTTTGCTTTGCTGAACTCTCTTGTAGCAGCAAGTGAAGTCTGCTTTCTTTCTCACAGCTCAACCTGATGGACAGAGCCACGGGGCGAGCACAAATGTATGGTTGGTATAACAACTGTGATGTCACCTGCTCGAGTTTGCTCGCTGAGGGGGCATGCGGCAAAGTAGATGGAAATTTTATTCATGGATACTTCCAGTGCCAAATTGTAAAGCAGTGGTTGTTGCGTGAGTAGAATTCACTTCCATCTGCAGTGCATTTAGTGCCATATATTTTAAATATGAATCTCACTTATGCTATATATTGTATTTCTTCATGTTAAAATTAAAATCTGGATGAAATTTTTAACTGTGGATGCCCTAGTGAATCTCTACAAATATCATTTACAATGGCCACACAAACCTCAGCCAGTCTTTGGCCTCACTCATTCCAGCTTTCCACACCCTTCTGTCAGCTGCACCTTCACATCCCAGATCCAGTATCTGTGTGCCTCCCATGGTATTATATGCCCATCTTGTTCTTGACTGTCATAGTGGTCTCTTTCCTTCAGCTTCTCCATCCATTACTGCCTTTGTTATCATATTCTCCCCTCTCCTCCTCTCAAGTCTGTACCATCTGAGTCTTTTAGTTTTCACTCTTGCTATGATGTCAGGTAGTGTGTATAATTGTCTAAGTTCTTTGGTTTTCCTTATTCTCCAATCTTCATTTTCTTTCACTGATCCCGCTCATGTAGGACACTATTGATTTGATGATAGTGAGATATATTCTTTGTTGTTATGCTCTCTTGTTCTATAAGGTTCTGGCAGTTGATTTTGATACTGAGGTGTGTGAATATGTCTGTCTTCTGTATTTTTAGATTCCTGACTGTTAGATGGTTATGTCTTAACTGAGCTCTTTTCCTATTACTGAAACTTTGTTTTACTGTCATTTATGCTTAGACATACTTTCTTAGCTTCTTCAATCAGTGCAGTTCTCATTTTCTCCAGGTCTTCCATGCTTTTTCCTAACACCACAATATCATCCACAAAAGCCAGAACATTAATTTTTTTCCCTGTGGTGACTCCTGTAAATTCTTGTTTTACTCCCCTCAGGGTATTGTTGAGTGCCAAATTGAACAGGTTTTGTGGTATAATATCTCCCTGTCTCGCTCCTGTTTTCTCCTCAAATGTTTCTGAGAACTACTCCTATACTTCTACTCTATACTTTGTTTCCATCACACACATTTTAGTTAGCTTTATCAGTTTGTCTGATATCCTACACTCTGCCATTATCCTCCATATCTCCTCTCTCACTATGCTGTCATATGCTTTGTTGGACTCTATAATGTACAGAATGTATCCTGATTTTGCTCCAAGTTCTTATCTAGTATTTTTCTTAATGTGAATATTTGATTGGCTATTGATTTATGCTTTCTGAACTGCACTTGTTCTGTATCTAATATTTCTTAAATGTATGGGTTGAGCTTATTTACTGTAATACTAGATGTTTTATAGCATTTGCATAGTAGAGATATTCCTCTATAGTTGTGTGTCAACATTTTGTCTCCTTTCTTGTAAATGGGACATACAGCAGCAGTTTTCCATTCCTCTCCCATTTCTTCTTTGCTTCACACCTCTTTAATTAATTTGGCTAACCATTCATATGACTTGCCTCCCTCTTCTTTGGTGAACCATGCTGTATCATGTCTATGCCTGGGACCTTCCCATTTTTCAGGCATTTTATTGCCTCCTTCACCTCCATCAGAATTGGTGCTTTGATTAATGGTTGTAAGTTCTGATGGTTTTCTACCTGGTTTTTGTTGTTGTAGGTGTCTACCAGGTTGTTCAGCAGTTCTTCGTAGTATCACCTCTAGTTCTCTTCTTTCCCTTCATTTTGTGATCAGTTTTCCATTTTCATCCATCATTATCACAGGCTTAGTTTTGTACTCCTTTCTATAGCTTCTCATTGTCCTGTAAAACTGTTTACTGTTGTTCTGGCTGTAGTCCTCTGCCTTCCCTATCTGTTTATTTATGAATGATTTTTTTCTCTTGCCTGATTATTCTCTTCATTTCTCTCATGGCTGTCCTGTATTTTATGTGGTTTTCATATTTGTTACTGTGATCATTGCCTGTCTGGCTGTCTTTCTGTCACGACCTGCTTCTCTACATGTTTCATTGAACCATGGTGTGCACTTGATTTTGCTATTATTGTTCTCTCTTAGTAGTTCCTGTGTTGTCTCCTTTATAACTCTTGTTATCATGTTCTGCTTTGTATTGATATCTTCACCTTCTTTGCTATTGCTTTAATTCTCTAATTCTGTGGATCTATTTCTAAGCCTAGTGTTAAACTATTTATTCACCTTCTCTTCTTTTAGCCTACTCACAAGCTACTCTTTTTGGTTTTTTTGCCTCTGTTGCTCTTACGTGCTTGTTTTGGTAATGATTGTTTCATCTTTATTAGCACAAGAGAATGCTCTGGTCCAATATCGGCCCCTCTCATTGCCCTAACATCTGTTACAGCCTAGTTAGCCCATCTGATGAGATCTATGTTGCTTTATGTATGTCTTAATGGGGAAATGATGTACTGATTATTTTCCTGTTTCTAGCTGTGGAAAAGTTGATGAGTCTTAGACCATTATCATTTGATTCACTGTGCAAGCTTAAGATGCCTATATATTGTTTCCATTGGTGTTCTTGTGTTTTTGGCATTTAAGTCTCTCAGCACAATTTTGATGTCATCCTGTGGTAATCTGAAGCACATCTGGTCTAAGGTATCATTGAATTCATGTTCCTCCTTGTCCTCGGTTGAGGCGTGGACACTTACTGATGAGATTTTTCTATATCTACTTTTGATTCTGATGTAACATAACCTTTCATTGATATTTTCTAGTCGCAACACATTGACCATTATATTATTGTGGACATGTTTGTTTCCACTGTATATGGTTGTATAGTTTTCCTCTCTGTACATGCCATGCCCAGGCCGTCTTATCTTCTGCAAGGCTGTAATATCCAGCATGTATTCTGCTAGTTCTTCATCAAGTATCTTTGTCTGTCCTGCAGCATATAGTGTTCTTACATTCTGTGTTCCTATTCATAGTCTTTTATTTGTAAGAGGTTGAAAGAGTTTTTCAAAACCATTGTTAGCTGTGAGCAGTCTGATGATAATCCCTCCAGCTTTGTTTGAAAGATTTACTCTTTGACGTTTTGCAGAAGAGGCCATTGGATGTTAATTATTGCATATCTAAAGTAAATTCTACTTGCGATATGCTAAGAAACAAGAGAAACTAACTGTATTTTTCAATTACCTTTCAAAAGGCTAGTAAAATTTATGTATGCACCTCTTGCAAGAACACAGTTTGGTCTCTCAGGGGGAATGTATTCAGATGTATTAAGCCTTGTGTTATAAATTTTTTATCATGTTTTGATGGGAATGGATGAGTGATTTCATGACTGTGAAAAAATTGAGTTCGTCTGCCTTGCCAACATGAAAAAATTTGAAGATTCCACGCTTTTTCCTTCTAGTGCACTTGAAAACTTGCAGAAGTTCTTTGGGACTGTATTCTCAAAGACACAACACTTGAGAAATGAACACTATTTTATATGCCAAAGAGAAGTACAGAAATATTTCCACTGACAAGACATTAGAGAACCTTAATGAGGATAATGACGTTTTCATAGATACACTGTTGTCCCTTATTCTATCCATCTCTTCCACTACAGAAACTGTTGGATGGAGCTTCTCTTTCTTGAAACATATAAAAAAAAAATACTAGAGAAATGCAGTTTCAGAGAGAAACTCTTCTTTCGAGAATACATTTCAAAAAGAACTTCTAGCACACTTAATAAAAACACAGCCATCCTATGAAGATATCACCAACAAGTTTGCAGCCTTCGAGGACTGAAGGATTGATCCGGTGCACAAGAAATAGGTGATTTCAATTAGTATGGTAAACTTGTGTAAATATAGGTACATTTTTCTTTCCTGTTAGCTCTCCACCTAACTTCCCAGCCACAAGCTGCCACTGGAGATGAGACCAATCACAATATACTGCAACACAAATATTGTAATGCATATGTATGTTACTGGCAATCGATTCTGCATCGTCTCTTATAGTGACAAAAGTTAAAACAGGAACAACATATAAACATGCTTTGGTGTCACAAAGCTATGGGAATTTCTCAGAGGCCCAAATTGAAACATTACTGAAAGACACTCTAGTAATGTCATTAAGAAAGACAACTGCAAAGCACAATATAGCCTATGTAACATTATGCAACAAAATACATGGACTGTGAATGAAACAAGTCTAAGTGGCCAAATGGCTCTTGGTAGTACTGAAGAAAGGTCTGTATTGAATATTATCATCAAAGTGCTTCTTAGGGTTTTGCACTCACTTGTCAGTGCAGCTGATGGGAGAATGTATGTTACGAGTTAACTGGACGAGCAATGCATAAAAACTGCTTGATTTAAAGATAATCCTCCTGACAAAGACTGGCTCTGTGTGTTGTTAAAGTGGCAGTATGATGTTGCACACATTTGTTTAGTGTAAAATATTACACCATCATAAGCAAGTCTCTCATGTAAAGTTCTGACACAATAATTTTATAATTTGAGAGAGGAACTTGCTGGTGTAAAGTAAAATGTTCAATTATAGTGAGAAACCTCAGTGACACTCCTGGAAAATCACTTGTTATCTACACACATGGCACAAAGTACCCTGAGAAGCTATACAATAATTCCAAGTCAACAATAATAAATCTGTGGGTCAGCTGCTGTTTACCTATTCCCTCCCTAAGTGATATACAGACAAGGGCATATTCAAAAACTCTGGACACAAAGTATGATGTGTTGCCTGTGCTGGATAAAGTCATACAACCGGATTGATAAGGCAACATTTACAAACCTTTCTGAACTGTCTTTTGTCACACATGCCAGTGTCTGGAAGGTATCTAAGTTCTTCTGTGGACAGATTACTCTCTCATTTCACACTAAATGTTTGTAGGTTATGTAGTGTTCAAGGGATCAAATTTGTATGCTTCCGAACTCAATAGACCTATAGCAGCCTCTGAGCGTTACTTTCTTCAAGTCAACGAAAATGTTGTGGAATATTTCAAACAGGTACAGTCAGGATTACCAAAAACAGACTTTCCATTATTTGATGGCCAAAGCCTTGATAAACATGGATAACATTTCTGAAAAAGTGGCAGCACAGGATAAGGATTAAATTAAGCACAATGTTGTTGCTGACTGCGCCACCTGTGGTGTAGTGCAATTTAACATTTGTAGCTATATATATTTCAGATTCCCTCGTTTTTAATTTTTAATGGAATTTCTTCAGCATAATTGAAAATCCTAGAGTGATTTGTTGTTCTGATTAATCACACTTCAGTTATGTTTCACCCTCAGTCCCACAAATCACTGCACAAAATTCACAAGGTTCGAAGGAATAATTTCTGATTGCACTTTCCATGTATATGGCAAAAGTAGATGTCACCATTCTCAATTCAAAGAAATATGCAATTTATCAAAATTGTTTTATTTATTTTTTGTTTTCTGGTAACAAGGAAAATTATTATAACAATTTTTGGGTGCCTACGGCTTGTGCTCTTTGTATGCTAAATTTTGACAGATCATAATTTAGCATAGTTAGTATTTGCAATTACAATTCTTAAAAACAATGACCAATCTCACCCCACTGGACAGTGTTATGCCAACTTTCCATTCTTATGAAATTTTTTCTATTGTACATGTTTCTTCAAAAACTATTTGCAGATTTCTTATCAGCTTCATTTGTGACTATTTCAGGGATTCAGCTGTTATAGGTAATTCCTCCACCAACTATTTTTTAAAGTTTTGTTTCTTCTTTTGTCGGTTGAATATCATGTTAATCCTCGAAAATATCTGAGAATAGGTCATTTTCCTACTTTTAAAATATGGTTCGGATTGATGCTATCCTGACCGATTATAATATTTACAAAGCATTTACAGTCAATGTTCTCACAAAATATCTGCTATATTTATGTAATTAAAGCTTAAAAATCATTTAATATCAAAATATGGTCACATGACTGAAAACTCTGTTATTGGCTGATAGTGTGGTGACATCACAGGCTATGAGTAAGACGAAACCATACTTGTGTTATAGGAGCATTAGTTGTAGTCATAAGGTTTTTTACATACTTTTTCTGCAAACAGTTTATCTATTTAGTGATCCTTCTAATCCTGTGTGTATAGAATATATACACAAGAATATTGGACATGGTTAAGTCTTTACAGCATAAAACACAGTTTGTATTGCATTCCCAAGGACTAGGTATTTAAGTAATTTAGCAAATAAACGTATATTCGACAAACATTAAAGACAACATACAAAGTAGAATATTCATAATGCATATTTATTTTTGTTGTTTGGCTTCTAGGTACTCTGTCAGACTATCAATGATCAACTAAATATGCCTTTAATCAGCCTTAAAACTACCGATTTAAAGTGGTTAGGCAGATTATTATAAATGTTTATCCCAATATGTAGAGCGCCTTTTTGGCACAATGATGTTCTCACCTGCTTCATATGAAGATCAGATTTTTGTCTTGTATTGTATGCATGTATATCTTCATTTTGTAACAAGATATCTGGGTGTCTATCAATATATTGTATTATGAAAACTGATGTTTTGTAGATAAAAATGCAAGGAAGAGGAAGAATAGACATTTTTTTGAATATGGGTCTGCATGATTTCCTATTGTTTACCCCTTCAATAATCCTTACAGCCTGAAAAAGTTTAATATTTTTTTGTTGCATTGCCCCAAAAGATTATGCCATGTGTAATTACAGAATGCTCATAGGAGTAGTATACATTTAACAGGCTGGCTTTGCTGCAACTTTTTAAGTTCCTCATCATGTAGCAGGTTTTGCTTAGTTTCCTTTGCAGTTATTGATTTTGTACCTCCCATTTTATGTTGTTCTGGAGCTAGAATCCTAGAAATTTTGTGCTGTCAACACTTTCAAGAATTCTGTTCCTTAGGTCTACTTGTATGTTTGGGTGGTGCCTTCCTTTTAGATTGTAGATGTTCAATGCTACTGTCTTTTCTATGTTTATATTAGCTTGTTACAGCTGAACAACTGTTCTACACTGTTCATTGTTTGTACAGCAGAATCTTAGTTTTTCTTCTGTTTTCCCACTAACAAAGAAGCTTGTATTGCCTGCAAATGGGAGGATAGTTTGGCAATACTTGTTGTATATAAGGTCATTGACATAGAGGAGAAATAGAATGGGTCCTAATTCTGATCCTTGATGGACACCATATTTCACATTTTCATATCCTGAATAGTAGTAGCTGATTTTGTTATGGTTATTCATTTCCCTGCTCCCTGCTCCATCACTAAACTCAGTCAGAACTAAGGAATTTTAGAACTTTTGCGAATGGATCCACATATTGATTGTCGGCTATCAGCCATGAGCTATGACCCAAAGCACAAGAAGTTTATTCTTAGCAAAACTTGGTGATTTCCTCTGTAGAAGACATGCAGCAGAGAAACTGTTTCCAGCGGGCATTCAGTGGTGCGACAGATAATGTATCCAGCTGCAGATAAAGAGGTCACACGTTCGAATCCCAGAAGGGATACATACATTTAAAGTTTTATACAAAATATAAAAATAGCATTAGCAAGAACTGATTGTACCAGTTGTTTCGATTTGGTATGTATTATCTACAGCTTCATATAATTCTTAGTCTGAGAAATGGACAATGGAGTATAAATGCGTTTACTTTGTGAACAAACAATTCAATTTTTTTTCAGAAAGCATTGCTAGTAGTGAAGTTATCACCAAACACCCACAATATAATGAGGTGTAGGACAATAAGGTTATATGGAGAGACACAAAGCATATAAAACATGCTGGTGACACAGGCGTAAGTGCTGTTGTGTGTCTCAGTGTAAACTGACATTGGCATCTGAAGCAGACTTACTTCATCTTTATGTAACATGATGAGCTATAAAAGTTTATACAATAAGTATCCTAATTGGACAGTACGAAGATAACATTGTTTCTAATAAAGTAAAAAGTGTGTGATCACATTAATCTAGAAAATATCTTTTTGAATGTAAAGTGTGTGAACAGTGACTGCCAACGTAAGTGCATGTAAACAGCAAGGAAATAATAATAATAATAATAATAATAATAATAATAATAATAATCGGGGATGACGCTTGAATCCTATGCCCGCCCACAATGGTAACGACACTGCTAGCCAACTGGAAAATGATTTAAATCCAAATAGAGGTGTTTTGCAGGATATGCTTCCTGCAACCACCCTAGAAGGGAAACAAAGACAGAGGATGAGATGGTCAGATGAAGTTAATTGACACCTCGTGTTCTGTTATTACCAAGCAACAAACCTAGGAACCAACACAACTGGATACAGATCACAAGTATACACAACATTTATTACCAGATACCCAGAATTAAAATTTTTAACAGAACAACGACTAGCTGATCAGATCCGTGTAATAATAAAAAATAACAGGATACCCCAGTCAGAATTAGAAAACATCAAAAACAACAAGTACAACAAATACTGGAACAAAATAATGTGCAATCAGAAGAAGAAGAAAATACAGTAATGGACTCAAACATCCCAGAGCAAACAAACAAAGAACAACACGCACCAATTAAACAATCAGAGGAAAATGAAATCTTAAGACAGCCACCAGAACAAGCACAAACAGAACACGAAGTGACACAGATGTTAGATATAGAAGAAAAATTTCAGCTAACATATATAGAATACAAAGACACAAATACAGACATTAGACCATTCTTGCATAGACCACCAAATAACCCACAAGTCGAAACAACAATAAAAACTATCAACACAATCATACACAACAAAATAAATGAAAACACAACTATGGAAGAGTTACAACTACTGGTTTATATAGGAGCACTCACTACACTAAATATACACACTAGGCAGAGATCAGAACCAACCAACACACAGAAGAAACCCACAAAACCAGCATGGCAACACAGGCTACAGATCAAAATAGAAAAACTGAGGAAAGACATCGGACAGCTAACACAATTTATAAGAAATGAAATCTCGGAAAAAAAACGAAAAAGGTTAGGTAAAATCTCACAACAAGAAGCGACAGAGCAATTAGACGAAAAGAAGCAGAAATTACAAGCATTAGCCAAACGACTCAGAAGATACAAAAAAAGTGAAAATAGAAGGAAACAAAACCAAACATTCAACACAAACCAAAAGAAATTTTACCAGACAGTAGATAACACACACATTAAAATAAACAATCCACCAAACATAACAGACATGAACACTTCTGGAGCAACATATGGTCAAACCCGGTACAACGTAACAGGCATGCACAATGGATACAAGCAGAAACAGACACATACAAGATGATACCACAAATGCCTGAAGTGATAATTTTGCAACATGAAGTCACCCAAGCAATTAATTCTACTCACAATTGGAAAGCCCCTGGAAATGATAAAATAGCAAATTTCTGGTTAGAGAAGTTCACCTCAACACATTCACATCTAACTAAATTATTTAACAATATGGTTATAATAGAGGGAAACATTCCACGTAGGAAATATATATCTAAAAACAAAGATGATGTGACTTACCAAATGAAAGTGCTGGCAGGTCGACAGACACACAAACAAACACAAACATACACACAAAATTCAAGCTTTCGCAACAAACTGTTGCCTCATCAGGAAAGAGGGAAGGAGAGGGAAAGACTAAAGGATGTGGGTTTTAAGGGAGAGGGTAAGGAGTCATTCCAATCCCGGGAGTGGAAAGACTTACCTTAGGGGGAAAAAAGGACGGGTATACACTCGCACACACACACATATCCATCCACACACATGCTTGTGTCTGTATATGTGTGGATGGATATGTGTGTGTGTGCGAGTGTATACCCGTCCTTTTTTCCCCCTAAGGTAAGTCTTTCCGCTCCCGGGATTGGAATGACTCCTTACCCTCTCCCTTAAAACCCACATCCTTTCGTCTTTCCCTCTCCTTCCCTCTTTCCTGATGAGGCAACAGTTTGTTGCGAAAGCTTGAATTTTGTGTGTATGTTTGTGTGTGTGTGTGTGTGTGTGTGTGTGTGTGTGTGTGTGTGTGTGTGTCTGTCGACCTGCCAGCACTTTCATTTGGTAAGTCACATCATCTTTGTTTTTAGATATAAATTATTTAACAGTTACATTGCAGACCCATACACATTCCCTGGAACGCTTACACACGGAATAACATATCTGAAACCTAAAGATCAAGCAGACACAGCGAACCCAGCTAAATATCGCCCCATAACATGCCTACCAACAATATACAAAATATTAACTTCAGTCATTAAACAGAAATTAATGACACATACAACACAGAACAAAATTATACTTGAAGAACAAAAAGGCTGTTGCAAAGGAGCACGAGGATGTAAAGAGCAACTGATAATAGATGCAGAGGTGACATATCAAGCTAAAATTAAACAAAGGTCGCTACACTACGCATACATTGATTACCAAAAAGCTTTCGATAGTGTACCCCACTCATGGTTACTACAAATATTGGAAATATACAAAGTAGATCCTAAATTGATACAGTTCCTAAACATAGTAATGAAAAATTGGAAAACCACACTTAATATCCAAACAAATTCAAATAATATCACATCACAGCCAATACAGATTAAGCGTGGAATATACCAAGGAGACTCATTAAGTCCTTTCTGGTTCTGCCTTGCTCTGAACCCACTATCCAACATGCTAAATAATACAAATTATGGATACAGTATTACTGGAACATACTCACACAAAATCACACATTTGCTATACATGGATGATCTAAAACTACTGGCAGCAACAAATCAACAACTCAACCAATTACTAAAGATAACAGAAGGATTCAGCAATGATATAAGTATGGCTTTTGGAACAGACAAATGTAAGAAAAATAGCATAGTCAAGGGAAAACACACTAAACAGGAAGATTACGTATTGGATAACCACAGCGACTGCATAGAAGCAATGGAAAAAACCGATGCCTATAAATATCTAGGATACAGACAAAAAATAGGAATAGATAATACAAATATTAAAGAAGAACTAAAAGAAAAATATATAAAAAGACTAACAAAAATACTGAAAACAGAATTGACAGCAAGAAACAAGACAAAAGCTATAAATACTTATGCCATATCAATATTGACCTACTCATTTGGAGTAGTGAAATGGAGTAACACAGACCTAGAAGCACTCAATACATTTACACGATCACAATGCCACAAATATAGAATACATCACATACATTCAGCAACAGAAAGATTTACATTAAGCAGAAAGGAAGGAGGAAGGGGATTTATCGACATAAAACACCTACATTATGGACAGGTAGACAATTTAAGAAAATTCTTTCTAGAACGAGCAGAAACTAGCAAAATACACAAGGCAATGACTCATATAAATACATCGGCTACACCACTGCAATTTCATTACCACTTCTACAACCCTTTAGATCACATAACATCAACAGATACGAAGAAAGTAAATTGGAAAAAGAAAACACTTCATGGCAAGCACCCGTATCATCTAACACAGCCACACATCAATCAAGATGCATCCAACACATGGCTAAGAAAAGGCAATATATACAGTGAGACAGAAGGATTCATGATTGCAATACAGGATCAAACAATAAACACCAGGTATTACAGCAAGCATATTATTAAAGATCCCAATACCACAACGGATAAATGCAGACTTTGTAAACAACAAATAGAAACAGTAGATCACATCACAAGCGGATGTACAATACTAGCAAATACAGAATACCCCAGAAGACATGACAATGTAGCAAAAATAATACATCAACAGCTTGCCTTACAACATAAACTTTTAAAACAACACGTTCCTACATACAAGTATACACCACAAAATGTACTGGAGAATGATGAATACAAACTATACTGGAACAGAACCATTATAACAGATAAAACAACGCCACATAACAAACCTGACATCATACTCACCAATAAAAAGAAGAAATTAACACAACTAATCAAAATATCCATACCCTATACAACAAATATACAAAAGAAAACAGGAGAAAAAATTGAAAAATACATCCAACTGGCTGAGGAAGTCAAAGACATGTGGCATCAGGATAAAGTTGACATCATACCAATTATACTATCAACTACAGGAGTCATACCACACAATATCCACCAGTACATCAATGCAATACAGCTACATCCAAACATATATATACAACTACAGTAATTATTGATACATGTTCAATTACCCGAAAGTTCCTAAATGCAATATAACACATACCGTACAGTTAAAAGGAAGTGACTCTTTATCAAGGTCCACGTCACCCCATTTTTAACCGGACTTAACGTCTGAGAAAGTGAAGGAAATAATAATATTCTGTTTCTAATCAGTTTGGTGAAGATTTGTGACTGATTTGGTTTTCGTATGAGAGGACTTTCAAGTAATTTTACAAATAAGTTAAAATGTTCTTTCCTATTGGATTTGAACCAGCAATCTAAGGACATCAACCCGTAAAATTTGACACTCTATTGCTCTCACAACTCAGCTATCGAAAAATGGAGGTTTAAATGGGTAAAAAAAAGAGTTTTCTCTAGGAGTTAAATTTAATTGAATGATGCTATCCTTCTTTGTAACAGTGGGAGAGCATATATCTCAGATGTAAGTTAGTGTTAAATTTACACTACAACACAATTTTAATTAAGTTGTGCATCGATGTGGTGCGATTTGCATTTTATGCAAAATTTTCAGGAGTTTTTATAGGCGTATTTGTATGCTATGGTATGACACACCATTTGTAACCCATTTTCCAAAGCATAAATCCAAAACAAGACATCACTGTGAATTAGCACCAGGACAGGAGCTGTGAGCTAGCCAGTAGTGTCACAGACACCACATGCCTCAAATGGATCATTTTAGTGGGCTTTCAGATTATTTCAATTTCATTTCTGTTTTTATAGAAGAATACTGAATTTCAAGAGGAAAAAAAGCATGTTAGTAGCATAAAATGACAATCATTTAAGACAATTTCCAGAAAACGGTCATATATCCTATTCCAATTTATGACTTTGTTCAAGCCAATTTAACAGTTAATGAATATACTTTGCTAGTATTTCATACCCGAGTGTAACAAACCGATTCTAGCTCTTTCATACTTTGTGCTTTACAACCCTTCATTTTGTTCCTGAAGTATAGAAACTTCTGCAATTATTTGTTAATTTTCTTGAATTTCAGAAAGTTGCAATTTTTAAGATAAAGTCCTAGTTTTCCATGTTATCCTAGATATTTCTTTACTTGGCTGTTTAAACTGTTCGTCATGTCCAGAACTTTTGATTTTTTTTCTAATCTCACTATTACCACTTTTTCACACTGTTCATCAAACTTTATTCCCATTTTTATCCCTACAAACCCAAATATTTTGTTTGTTGCAGTGTTCATTTTCCTAGATAGCTCTTGACAGTTGGCAGGTTTACTTTATGTTAGTATAATTTCCTCACTGAATTGTTTCCCATTGCTTCTTGTGTTATGGTAAGTGTAAATGGCATTTTGTATTTCATCGATTTACATAGCCTCTGTGTTTTTGTAAGGCAGAAACTTCATTTTAAAGTTAGACAAATAGTGAGCAGAATGAGGTACATAATTCCCGACAACTGCAATAAATCTGCTTTTTCTCAAAAATGAATTGTTGCCACCACTTTGTGCTCTTTACTGCCATCTATTGATTACACTTTTAATACATGAACAAAACAGCTTGCAACTGCCCAAAAACGTACCAGCAAAATAGGCTACAGGTGCTTAAGTCTGTAACTACTTCTGGTTGCAAAAAAAACTGAGTGAATCCATTGCATGATGAAGTAGCAAAACTTCATATACCCTAAACAAATGCCATTATCTACAAGATTTGATGATGCCAATTTTGTGTAAATTATGTCTTGTGTGAATAACACTGCTTTTCCATCTTATTGGTTCATGAACATTAGTTTCGAGCCTGAGTGTGAATTTCATGAAGTTGTCACTGTTGCGTGCTACTGTGAAACAAAGTACAGCAGCACACTGGCTGTTACTTAGCCATACAAGTGCGTTTTTCTTTGCATAGCATCTTTCTGAGTGCATGGAAAGCATTTACGTTGTATTTGTTGCATAAAATATCAAGAGAGTGTTATTTGCTCCATAATCATGGTTGTTGACAAAATACATGTACAATCAATACCAGAAGGGAGAGATCTGTAAAACAATAGCAAATCCTTTTCACTGGAACAGAAACAGCAAAATGTATGAGGTATGATTAAATCATCAACTCTTGTATTTTGTGCTGCATCACTGCACAGAAATGGTTAGAACTTCATAATGAGCACACCTGTAATCAGTAATTTACACTGATGTGTTAGGTTTTTCACAATTTTCTTTTCAGCCCCTGGCTGTGGAAAACTGCCACATGGTGTCATCTCCCCATTCCGCAATACAAATTTGTGTAAATTTTTGTGTGCCTTCACTTTATTTTGTTTGTCTCCTTTGTTTTCACATCAGGTGTTTTGTCATTTGCAACTGGCAGTGGTGCCGACGGTGCAATGTAGACCTCGGATGGCCTGACATCAGGACTCTGAATGTGGAGTGCATCAGGAGTAATCTTATGGTACTGCCTGTTGTGTAGATGGCTGTGTTGTTTGGGCAGTGAACATTACTGCCTCAAACTCTTCACAGCCTCTTGGCCAAGAGTGAGACTTGTTCAAATGCTGTGAACACTGGTGCAACAACTGCAGCAAGGTCTTAATTGGCCATGGCAGATTGTGTCACCTGGAAGTGCACAATGTCAGTGCAGATGATATTAATAGTGCATGCCTGTCATGGTGATGGCGTCTTCGTCAGGGTAGTGGATTTTCCACCTGGGAGGTCAATCTGTTCCTCTGGTGTGCTTGCCCTTGTATGATCGTACACTTGTTGCTGTATTAGATGGCCTGGCAGGCATC
Source organism: Schistocerca piceifrons (assembly GCF_021461385.2). Classification (NCBI taxonomy): domain Eukaryota; kingdom Metazoa; phylum Arthropoda; class Insecta; order Orthoptera; family Acrididae; genus Schistocerca; species Schistocerca piceifrons. The sequence continues at coordinate 896,826,057 of NC_060139.1, forward strand.
TGTGCACCTGGACCTAGGTATTTAAGGTCAGCCTCCTCCTTGAGTGGGACTCCTTATTGGCACAGTACCGCAGCCTAAGGCACTTCACAGCCACAGTAGCTTGTGCTGTGTGGGCCTTCACAGTTCTTGCACTTGGGAGGGTGTCTCTTGGACAAGGAACATCTTACACTAGCATATTTGCCTGCACACCTCACACCTGCCTCAGTGAAGTATAGCAGCACTCCACATATTCAAGTCCTTGACAGCAAATACACTGGGGCAAACCTTCCTTGTTCCATAGACATACAACACTGACCTGAGTATCTGCCACCTCTTCACCAAAAACAGGCTCCTTTTTTCTGCTGATTCTTATTCGCTACTACCTGGAGTAAAGGTGGATTGGACACACACACACACACACACACACACACACACACACACACACACACACACACACACACACACCCCAAATCTGTTGTCCTCTCCTCCAGATCTTTAAGAGGTCAGGATCTGTGCACTTTTGGGAAACCCTTGAAGACTGCTTTCATGAGATTGTCTGGGACAAAAGCATGAATGCAGAAAGGAACCAAGAGCTCTGCTGCCACACTTGTGACCTTCCTGAAATCTGACATTTGAGAGTTGAACTCTCCCTTTCTCCTGCAGGCCTCACAATGACGGCGGGTCTCATCCATGGTTTGAGGCACTGCAGAATCACTTTTAGCTTTCATAAATCTCCATGATGTTCAGACCACCTGGCAGTGAGTGCCGAATGGGTCCAAATGGCTCTGAGCACTATGGGACTTAACATCTCAGGTCATCAGTCCCCTAGAACTAAGAACTACTTAAACCTAACTAACCTAAGGACATCACACACATCCATGCCCGAGGCAGGATTCGAACCTGTGGTCGCGCGGTTCCAGACTGAAGCACCTAGAACCGCTCGGCCACCAGAGGTCGGCGCCGAATGGGAGTTGGCCGTATTTTCTGTATGTTGGTTTTCAGCCGTTTGCATGGCCTTCCTCTGTTCCATCACAAGTGGTTGATACGGGTTGGAGGCCGCTTCTGTGGCCCCAAATTTTGGATGAACAGGTAAGGTCCTCAGTGACTACAGTGAAGTGTTCAAAGACAAAGAAATAACTTTACAATTAATAACAGATGTTGACAGTTGGTATTGGAAGCATCCAGTTGCTTATATTGGTAAGCCACCCAGTCAGACACTTCAGATTTGGCCCAGTAGAACTAGCTATTACCACCAGAAGTAAACTTGGAAACACACTAGTAAGAGGTAAAGTGCCTACAGCATAGACACTGGCCGGAAAGAGGGATATGCAGACAGGGCAAACCTACTGGTCTGTGGAATCAAGTGTTATCTGAATTGGCAGAGCCTTAAAGGAAGAAAAGTGAAAGACATTGATTTACAGTTCAAATAGGATTTCTGACAGACTTGGGAAGAAAACTAATATCTTCCGTTCTACAAGAATATAAAAGATATGAAAAATGCAGAGGAGAACTTCTTTATATGTACATTCAGAGAATTTAGATGGGACATAACAGAACTTAAGCTTATGACATTTTAACTGCTTTCAGAATTTTGTTTACTGTCACATCTCTTGTAATCACAGTCACAAAACAATCTTTAAATTCTTTTCTCATTTATGTCAGTATTAAGGCATACTGCTGCATTATGATAATATATGTATATTCAACTCTACAGAAGCAGAACTGTATGGACACGTGGAAACAGCTGCGGAACTTGGTGAATCAAAATTCTTTTACGTTGTGACTAGAAAAAGAAAAGCTAAATAGTTCAGGGATTGTCAGAAATATACTCCTCATGTAAACATGAATCTATGATGGGAAGGAATTTGAATTATCTGCCATACAAAGGAAGTAGGAAGTCTTTTGTGTTTCCTGAAAACACTGTTCTTTGGCAGTCACTGCATTTTGCTTCTTTTTGTCAATGTGTGTGTGTGTGTGTGTGTGTGTGTGTGTGTGTGTGTGTGAGAGAGAGTGAGTGAGTGAGTGAGTCAGTTATCTACCAGATTATAGCTTTTGTTCTGGGAATTCAGATGTTTCAGCTTCTAGTTCACAACTGATTTACACACTTATTAAATGTAAAAGTAAGACTTTATACATGTTTAGACTATCACATTCAGTGCAAGGGAAAGGTATTTTCAATTTGGATACCTATGAAAACAGGCTTATAAATTTTCCTTGTTATCAAATGGTTCAAATGGATCTGAGCACTATGGGACTTAACTTCTGAGGTCATCAGTCCCCAAGAACTTAGAACTACTTAAACCTAACCTAAGGACATCTCACACACCCATGCCCGAGGCAGGATTCAAACCTGTGACCGTAGTGGTCGCACAGTTCCAGACTATAGCGTCTAGAACCGCTCAGCCACACCTTCCTTGTTATCACCGAGGTCTTTATGAAGGAGTACTTACATTTATTCCATGCAGATGTTTGTAGAATTAGGGATTATTTTGGGATAGAATTGAAAAATCAGATTTAAAAAACTCTTCAAAATTTCTTTATTAAAGACATAGCTTAACAATCAAAAACTTAAACAGTTTCTATAATAATAGTTGATCTTACACAGAAAAAGGAAAAAACAACAAAATTCTCTAATGGTAATACGAGGGTAACCTCATGAAAGATTCTGAATAAAAATCTAAATAGGCAAAAGCAACTTATTTCCTCAGTCATTTCATTTGAATAAATATTTCTGTTGCTGTATAATTTGTTTACACAATCAAGTTGTATTATTCACAGCCAGAAAAACGAAATGAGATCACGCATTTAGGATCACAAGTTTTATATGAACACATGTATTAAAATGTCATGGCAGGTGGCAATTGTTCCAATATAAATTCTCAAATTATATCAAACACCCAATTTTCTATGAAGCTTTGAAGTGAATTTGAGCAACATTGTGATGATTTTGTATAAATTAACTATGAAAATGATCATTTTTTAGGACGAAAGTACACATCTCGTATAAGCATCGTCGTGACAGATGGAACTTGCTTCTTTTCATGTTGCCATAAAACAACATCATTAAATGATTCAAATTCCACTGCAACTTTCCGTGCAGTACGTGTTAGAACCCTAAGGAGATCCATTGTGGAAGCATGGGCCATAAGTTCTTCACACAAGCACTGGATGAACCACGTACCACTTTCAGGGTTTCGCCATGAATAAAAGCCTGTAATTTTATTTACATGATGATAAGAACAGAAAATTTTATCACATGGAAGTATATAGCAACTATCTGGTAGGTAACATCTTAAAAATATTAGGATATGCTTACCTTCAGCAGAGCTGTAAGCAATTAAAAAATCCGCATGTGTTGGAATTTTGTACGCCTCTTGGGATGAGTCAGTCTGAGTTCTTGAGCGAACTAACCTCACACCAGGATCCACTTCCTCTCCTCGACAAGCCTGAAATCAAAACACAGAATGTGGATAGATAAATAAATAAATAAATAAAAACAAACACACACACACACACACACACACACACACACACACACACACACACGTACGTACATTGTATGTATGTATCATGAAACCACATGTACTTGAAACTGTATCATTTTGAAGACCTATTTCTGTATTATATTGCCAGATCATAGAATCTTTTTACTACATTTTTGAAATCAGGAAGAAGAATGTTATTGCATAATCATTCACATTTTAAAACACCAACCTCTCAGGAATCTGGTGTTACTGTCTAGTGGCTCAAAATTTTCTGCATCCAAGACTTGTATGTGTTAACAAAATATTTCAATTCCAGTATTAGAGTTCCTATAAAAATTTTGTGTGTGTTTTGCTACACTGTATGAAGAGAAAGTACCTGCCTACAAATAACCCCCAGGAAAATTTAATATTAATGCCCTTTTGAGAAAGTAAGAGTCTATAGTTGAATGCAATAGCTTCATTGCCAAATGTGAATGTACAGGGTGTTTCAAAAAGAATATACATCTTACAAAGTATTATTTTGCCGAAACTACCCATCGCTGTGTCTCAACTCGGCTATTGGAGAAGTGAGTACATAGCCTAGTTTATATTAATAGCCGCTAGATGTCGGCTGTCTGCTGTTTTGCTTGGTAACCATCATATGTTAAAATAAATACTCCGCAGCAGAAATCATAGTGTGTTCTCAAGTTGAGGAGTGCAATTCCGTGTTTACAGTGCAAAGATGTTTCAGGTTGAGGTACCAAGCTGATCCTCCAATTGGCTGGAACATTCACAGATGGTATCGACAGTTTCTGGATACAGATTGCGTATGTAAAGGAAAGAGTCCCAGCCACCCTCGTGTTTTTGAAGAAAATGTTGCACAAATTCACAATGCTTTCCAACATAGTCCTTCAAAATTAATTTGTCATGCCAGTCGGGAGTTACAACTGCCTAGAATAACAATTTGGCATGTTTTGAGATGATGGTTGGTTATGAGGCCGTGCAAGTCACAGCTGTCACAAACTCTGTGTTCTGATGACAAACACAAATGTGTGGCATTTTGTAATGAGATTCTCGATGCTATTGACAATGGTAACACTTTCACACAATGCATCATGTTCAGTGATGAGACTTTCTATGTTAGTGGTCAGGTAAATAAGCAGAACATCCAAATTTGGGGCTTGCAGAACCCATGTGCAGCCACTGAACATGTATGAGATTAGTCCGAAGTATGTGTGTTTTGTGCGATGTATCCTGATCATCTGTTTACAGCTCATTCTTCTTTGACAGAAACATGGTTAACAGTCAGCAGTATCTCACTATGATACAAAACTGGTTGTTTCTGAGGCTGCTTGAAGACAACTTCATTTTTTAACAAGACGCACCACCCCCCTCACTCGAGTCGTCAAGTGTGTTAATATCTGAATGAAACCCTACTGAACCGTTAGATCAGTCATCAAGGAGCTGGCAATTTAGCAAGTCTCAGGTGGGCTCCGCAGTTGCTGGATTTGAAACCTTGTGACTTCCTCCTGTGGGGTTTCATTAAAGACAATGTTTATGTACCACCACTCCCACAGAACCTGAAAAAGTTGAAGAACTGGACCCGCACTGCCATAACATCAGTGAAGAAGGATGGGCGTACCCGAGTATGGGAGGAATTTGAGTATTGATGTGATATTGTTTGTGTCACTGATGGAGGACACATTGAACATCTGTAATCTGAACTTGAGAGGTTTGTAAATGTGTGTGTAAAGTTTCGTATTCATATGTCTTAAAGTTTGATGAATATATGCATTCAAAATACGTATGTTCTTTTTGAAACACCCTGGGTATTATGTATCATTCTTGAGTTATGTTGATTTTGTAGGAGACCTGTATTTTAATGTTTTATAAAATATTCTTACACAAACAGATGCTGAAATAATGCCATAGTATGGATCATTTATCTGTACTCAAATAATTAGGAACATGCTCTCTTTATTCAGGTTCGATTTCTCTTTGTCTCTGTGCATTGTTTACCACTTTTGTGATGATTATGGAACTTACTGGAAATAAAATTAAATAGAATTGGAGCAGTTACTATCAATAATGTTGCATACTAAAGTAACTTCCCTGGCTGCTGCCCATCCCAGCATTACATTTTTTTAAATGTAGTTATTCTCTTTTTGTTTGACTCATGTATCACCCACATTTCACTTCCAAACACTGATGCACTTCAGAGAAATTTATATTAGATGTAATGAATTCCTCTTCCTCAGAGGTGCATTTCTTCCTGTCATCCGTCTGTATCCTACATCCTTTCTATTTCAGCTTTTGTTAGTTATTTTGCTAGGCAAATAGCAAAATTTATCTACTTTTAGTGTCCCATTTCCTTATTCTTTCAGCAACATCTGATCAATTTAACTAAATTCCATTACTTTTGAAAAACTTCTCTTTACGTTCATCTTGTACCCTCTTTTCAAGACACCATCCATTTCACTTAACTGCTTTTTAAAGTTCTACGCCATCTCTTGTGAAATTAAATCAGCACATGTCTTAGTTTTTATTTCTTCTCCCCAAACTGATCTTTTCCAAATTTTTCCTTTGTTTCTTTTGGTGTTTGCTCCATGAATAAATATAGTAACATTGAGGATATGCTGAAGTCCTGCCTCACTTTTGAACTGCCACTTCCCCTCCATGTCCTTCAATTTATGATGGCCATCTCATTTCTGTGCAAATTATCTGTTATTCCCAGTATTTTATACCTGTTGCCTATGTAATTTTGGAGAGCATATTCTAGTTGGCTTTGTCAAAAGCTTTCTTTAAATCCACAAATGCTATAAATCTAAGTTCACCTTTCTTCAGTCTTTCTTGCAATTTATGTCATAGGGTAATTATTGCTTCTTATGGTTCTACATTTCTTCACAACCTGCATTTATTTTGCAGGAGGTTAGTTTCAGCATTTTTCCCATCCTTCTGTTAGCAGATCATGCAAATATTTTGCAGCCATGACTGATTAATGTAATGGTTTGCAGCATTTTCTCCTTTAAGTTTGAGGATATTCTGCCTGTCTCAAATCCTTCACATTAGGTGTAACACTTCCATCATGGCTGGCTCTCACAAAGATTTCAGTCATTTTGGGGTGATGACATCTACTCTAGGGACTTTTTTTTTTACTTAGGCTTTTCAATGTCCTGTCAAATTATTCTTATATCATCTTCTCTCCCATCTCACCATTATGTATTTCCTCTTCTATTTCTACAAAGTTATCTTGAAGTTTATTTCCCCTTCTATTTATTCCTTCCACCTTTCAGCTTTCCATTCTTTCCTTTGTGCTAGCTTGGGCCATCTGAACAGTTCTCGTTCTTCCCCGCAGTTCTCGTTCTTCCCCGCAGTTCTCGTTCTTCCCCGCAGTTCTCGTTCTTCCCCGCAGTTCTCGTTCTTCCCCGCAGTTCTCGTTCTTCCCCGCAGTTCTCGTTCTTCCCCGCAGTTCTCGTTCTTCCCCGCAGTTCTCGTTCTTCCCCGCAGTTCTCGTTCTTCCCCGCAGTTCTCGTTCTTCCCCGCAGTTCTCGTTCTTCCCCGCAGTTCTCGTTCTTCCCCGCAGTTCTCGTTCTTCCCCGCAGTTCTCGTTCTTCCCCGCAGTTCCATCAGATAAAGACCCTGTGCCATCAGAAAATCACATTAAACAGAACTTAATCCCAAATATTTTACTGGATTCGGAGGGATGTAGGTTGCAGTAACTACTGGAAGATGATGAAGCTCGCACAGGTTAGAGTAGCATGGAGAGCTACATCAAACCAGTCTCAGGACTGAAGACCACAACAACAACAACAACAACAACTAATTCAGTCCAGAGACTGGTTTGATGCAGCTCTCCATGCTACTCTATCCTGTGCAAGCTGCTTCATCTCCCAGTAACTACTGCAACCTACATCCTTCTGAATCTGCTTAGTGAATTCATCTCTTGGTCTCCCTCTACGATTTTTACCCTCCACGCTGCCCTCCAGTACTAAATTGGTGATCCCTTGATGCCTCAGAATATGCCCTACCAACCGATCCCTTCTTCTAGTCAAGTTGTGCCACAAACTTCTCTTCTCCCCAATTCTATTCAATACCTTCCCATTAGTTATGTTATCTACCCATCTAATCTTCAGCATTGTTCTGTAGCACCACATTTTGAAAGCTTCTATTCTCTTCTTATCTAAACTATTTAACATCCATGTTTCACTTCCATACAAATACTTTGAGAAAAGACTTCCTGACACAATCTGTACACTGTTAACAAATATCTCTTCTTCAGAAACGATTTCCTTGCCATTGCCAGTCTACATTTTATATCCTCTCTACTTCGACCATCATGAGTTATTTTGCTCCCCAAATAGCAAAACTCATTTACTACTTTAAGTGTCTCATTTCCTATCTAAGTCCCACAAAATCACCCTATTTAATTCGACTACATTCCATTATCCTCGTTTTGCTTTTGTTGATGTTTATCTTATATCCTCCTTTCAGAACACTGTCCATGCCATTCAGCAGCTCTTCCAGGTCCTTTGCTGTCTCTGACAGAATTACAATGTCATCATTAAACCTCGAAGTTTTTAATTCTTCTCCATGGATTTTAATTCCTACTCCAAATTTTTCTTTTGTTTCCTTTACTGCTTGCTCAATATACAGATTGAATAACATCAGCGATAGACTACAACCGTGTCTCAGTCCCTTCCCAACCACTGCTTCCCCTTCATGCCCTCAATTATTGTAACTGCCATCTGGTTTCTGTACAAATTGTAAATAGCCTTTCGCTCCCTGTATTTTACCCCTGCCACCCTCAGAATTTGAAAGAGTATTCCAGTCAACATTGTCAAAGGCTTTCTCTATGTCTACAAATGCTAGAAACGTAGGTTTGCCTTTCCTTAATCTTTCTTCTAAGAAAAGTCGTAGGGTCAGTATTGCCCCACGTGTTCCAACATTTCTACGGAATCCAAACTGATATTCCCCGAGGTTGGCTTCTACCAGTTTTTCCATTCGTCTGTAAAGAAAGCGTGCTAGTATTTTGCAGCCGTGGCTTATTAAACTGATAGTTCAGTAATTTTCATGTCTGTCAGCACCTGCTTTCTTTGGGATTGGAATTATTATATTCTTCTTGAAGTCTGAGGATATTTTTCCTGTCTCATACATCTTGCTCACCAGATGGTAGAGTTTTGTCAGGACTGGCTCTCCCAAGTCTGTCAGTAATTCTAACGGAAAGTTGCTTACTGCTGCGGTCTTGTTTTGACTTACGTCTTTCAGTGCTCTGTCAAACTCTTCTTGTAGTACCATATCTCCTATTTCATCTTCTTCTACACTCTCTTCAATTTCCATAATATTGTCCTCCAGTACATCACCCTTGTATAGACCCTCAATATACTACTTCCGCCTTTCTGCTTTCCATTCTTTGCTTAGAACTAGGTTTCCATCTGAGCCCTTGATATTCATGCAAGTGCTTCTCTTTTCTCCAAAGGTCTCTCTAATTTTCCTGTAGGCAGTATCTATCTTACCTCTAGTGAGATGAGCCTCTACATCCTCATATTTGTCCTCTAGCCATCCCTGCTTAGTCATTTCGCACTTCCTGTCGATCTCATTTTTGAGACATTTGTATTCCTTTTTGCCTGCTTCATTTTTATATTTTCTCCTTTCATCAATTAAATTCAATAGCTCTTCTGTTACCCAAGGATTTCTATTAGCCCTCGTCTTTCTACCTACTTTATCCTCTGCTGCCCTCACTATTTCATCTCTCAAAGCTAATCATTCTTCTTCTAATTTATTTATTTCCCCCATTCTTGTGTATCGTTCCCTAATGCTCTCCCTGAAGATCTCTACAACGTTGGGTTCTTTCAGTTTATCCAGGTCCCATCTCCTCAATTTCCCATCTTTTTACAGTTTCTGCAGTTCCAATCTACAGTTCATAACCAATAGATTGTGATCAGAGTCCACATCTGCCCCTGGAAATGTCTTACAATTTAAAACCTGGTTCCTGAATCTCTGTCTGCATTATAGGGACATAATGTGCATTCACACGATATGTGGCCTGTAATTGATAAAGCGCCATCTGTCCATTGGCTAAAGATTCCGGAATAGTCTTCCATTTGGAAGGGGTCTGCCAAAGGGGAGGTGACCACAAAGAGCAGAATGAATAAACAAAGAAATGATAATGTTCCATGACTCATGGTGTGGAATGATAGAAGCTTGAGCAGGGTAGTGAAGTTTTCAAAAAACAAACAAACAACGGGAAAGAGAACTGCAAAGACTCAATCTAGATGTAGCAGGGGTCAGTGAGATGAAATGGAAAGAAGTCGAGGATTTCCAGTCAGATGAGTACAGGGTAATATCAACAGCAACAGAAAATGCTATAAGGGGAGAAGGATTTGTTATGAACAGGAGAATGAGAGAGCGTTACTGTGAACAGTTCAGTCATAGGGTTGTTCCTATCAGAATCAACAACAAACCAGCACTGACAGTATACATGCCAACATCGCAAATTAAGTGAGAGAGAAAGTATATGAAGATATTGAAAGTGTAATACAGTACACAAAGAGAGATGAAAATCTAGTAGTCATGGGGGACTGGAATGCAGTTGTCGTAGAGGAAGAAGTAGAAGGAAAGGTTACAGGGGAATATGGGCTTGGGACAAGGAATGAGAGGGGAGAAAGACTAATTGAGTTCTGTATCAAATTTCAGCAAGTAATAACTGATACTCTGTTCAAGGATCACAAGAGGAGGAGACGAATGTGGAAAAGGCAGGGTGATACAGGAATATTTCAGTTAGATTACATCATGGCCAAACAGGTTCTGAAATCAGATACAGGATTGTAAGGTGTACCCAGTAGCAGATATAGACTCAGATCACAATGAAGTAGTGATGAATAGTAGGCTGAAGTTTATGCCATTAGTCAAATAGAATCAATAGGCAAAGAAGTGGAATATGGAATTACTAAGGAATGACAAATTAAGTTTTAAGTTCTCAGGCTATAGAGACAGCAATAAGGAATAGCTCAGTTGGCAGTACAGTTGAAGAGGAATGGACATCTCTAAAAATGGCAGTCAGGGAAGTTGGAAAGAATAAGATACATACAAAGAACTTAACTGTGAAGAAACCATACATAACAGAAGAAATGCTTAAGTTGATCGATGAAAGAAGGAAGTATAAAAATGGTCAGGAAAATTCAGGAATGCAGAATGAGAAATAACATAAGTAGGGAGTGCAGGGAAACTAGTATGAAATGGCTGCACGAAAAATGTGAAGATAGCTAAAAAGAAATAATAGTTTGAAGGACCGACTCAACATATAGGTAGATCAAAACAACATGCAAATAAATTAAAAGGAAGGTTGGTAATGTTAAGAGTGCAATGAAAATTCCACTGTTAAATGCAGAGAAGAGAGCAGATAGGTGGAAAGAGTACACAGAAGGCCTCTATGAGGGGGTAGGTATGTTCGATGTGATAGACCAAGAAATTTGAGTGAATTTAGAGGAGATAGGGGATCCAATATTAGAATCAGAATTTAAGAGTACTTTGCAGGGCTTAAGTTCAAATAAGGCAGAAGGGACACACAGAAATCCACCAGAATTTCTAAAATCATTGGGGTAAGTGGCAACAAAATGACTACTGAAGCTAGTTTTTTTTTTTTGTTTTTTTTTTTGTTTTTGTTTTTGGTTTTAGGGCGCAAAACTGCTATGGTCATTAGTGCCCGGTCCGTTACTTAGGAAACAATAAAAACCGAAAATGGAAACCAGCAGCAATGGGAACAAAACTCAAAAAATTGGAGAAACTAAAAGCAGAATGAAGGCTTAAAAATCCACTACAGAAAGGGGTTGGTTGTCAAAAAAAAAAAAAGCTTCGAATGACTGACGCCATTTCACTGGCACTAATGAACTCGAGAACGCGATCGGCCGAGCGCGTGTCATCTGCTAAAATTGACGATATATCAGGCGACAGCTGTAGACGGGCACATAAAGGAGTAAAATAGGGGCACTCAATTGAAAGGTGTCTTACCGTCCACAGCTGAGAGCAGTGGGGACAGAGTGGGGGAGGATCGCCGCTTAAAAGATGTCGATGGCTAAAAAGACAGTGCCCTATCCGGAGTTTAGTTAAAATTACCTCCTCCCGACGACGCGTTCGGGAGGAAGATGTCCAAGCACAAGGAAGAGCTTTCACGTCCCGCAATTTATTATGAGGAAGTGTCGACCAATGGGCGTGCCATAAAAGAAAAACTCGATGACATAAACCGCTCCGTAGATCGGTGAAGGGAATCGATTGAATAGCTGGCCGAAGAAGATAGACTGTAGCCTTGGCCGCTATATCAGCCACCCCATTTCCACAGATACCAACGTGTCCCGGGAGCCAGAGAAACGCCACCGAGACGCCCCCCAGGTGGAGCAGGCGCAGACGCAGACAGTCCTGAATCCGGTGGACCAGAGAGTGGACAGGGTAAAGAGCTTGGAGACTGAGGAGAGAGCTGAGAGAATCTAAGCAGATAACATGCCGTATCCGCTGATGGCGGCAGATGTAGTGGACAGCCTGGAGAACAGCGTAAAGCTCCGCAGTATAAACCGAACACTGGTCGGGAAGCCAAAATTGATTTGGGGTGTCGCCAACAATATAGGCACTCCCCACACCGAACGATGTTTTCGAGCCATCAGTGTAAATAAATGTGGCTTCCTTCATTTGTGCACATAGAGCAGCAAATGCCTGATGATAAACAAGTGAAGGGGTACCATCCTTGGGAAATTGACAAAGGTCACGGAGCAGGTAGATCCGGGGACAGAGCCAAGGCGGTGCTGTACCCCAAGTTGTCAAGAAGGTTTTAGGAAAGCGAAAGGAAGGAGAATGGAGCGAACTCCCAGTGGTAGTAGGGAGGAGGGGCGGCCTGCGTACCCTACATCAAAGGAGGCATAGAAAAAAATGCCATGGGCTGGATCTGCAGGCATGGAAGACAGATGGCTAGCATAACGACTCAGAAGGACTGCTCGCTGATTGGACAGCGGAGTTTCAGCAGTCTCAACATAAAGGCTTTCCACAGGGCTGGTGTAAAAAGCTCCAGACACTAAACGTAATCCACAGTGGTTCGAGACGACGAAGAATAGACAGCCGAGCAGAGGAGTAAACTATGCTTCCATAGTCCAATTTCGAGCGCACTAAGGCGTGATAGAGGCGGAGAAGGACCACTCGGTCCGCTCCCCAGGAGGTACCATTCAGGACACGGAGGGTGCCGAGGGATCGCAGACAGCGAGCCGAAAGATAGGAAACATGGGAGGACCAGCACAGTTTTCTGTCAAACGTAAGACCCAAGAATTTAGCGACATCCGAAAACGGAAGGTTGACAGGTCCTAGATGTAAGGAGGGTGGAAGAAACTCCCGACGTCGCCAAAAATTAACACAAACGGTCTTACTGGGAGAACAACGGAAGCCGGTTTCGATGCTCGAAGAGTAGAGGTGATCGAGACACCCTTGAAGACGTTGTTCAAGAAGGTTGGTCCGTTGAGAGCTGTACAAGATCGCAAAATCGTCCACAAAGAGGGAACCCGAGACATCAGGAAGGAGACAATCCATAATTGGATTTATTGCAATGGCAAACAGTACAACACTTAGCATGGAGCCTTTGGGTACCCCGTTTTCTTGGGAGAAAGTACGGGAGAGAGTAGTGTTCACCCTCACTCGAAATGTGCACTCTGCCATAAATTCGCGAAGAAAAAGGGCAGCCGACCTCGAAAGCCCCAAGAGAACAGTGTGCGGAGGATGCCTGTCCTCCAACAGGTATCGTATGCTCTCTCCAGATCAAAAAATATTGCTACTGTTTGGCGTTTCCGGAGAAAATTGTTCATGATGTAAGTGGAGAAAGTAACAAGATGGTCAACTGCAGAACAATGCTTTCAGAAACCGCATTGGGCAGATGTTAAAAGACTGCGGGACTCCAGCCACCAAGCTAAACAGCAATTCACCATTCGCTCCAAAACCTTACATACACTACTCGTGAGAGAAATGGGGCGATCGCTAGAGGGGAGATGTTTGTCCTTTCCAGGTTTCAGAACAGGAACGACGATAGCTTCCCGCCATCGTCTTGGAGAAGTACTGTCGGTCCAAATTCGATTATAAATGCGAAGGAGGTAATGCAGACTATGGGTTGATAAATGCAGCAACATTTGGATGTGGATACCAACCGGTCCTGGGGCGGAGGAGTGAGAAGAAGAGAGTGCATGTTGGAGTTCCCGCATGGAGAAAACAGTATTATAGCTTTCGCGATTTTGAGAAGAAAGCAAGAGGTTGCACTTCCGCTGCACGTTTCTTCGGGAGAAAAGCTGGCGGGTAATTTGAAGAGCTCGAAATTTCAGCAAAGTGTGCACCCAAGGAGTTAGAAATTGTGACGGGGTCCACTAACGTATCACGCGCGACAGTGAGCCCAGAGACTGGGGAGAAACTAGGCGCACCTGATAACTGTCTAAGCTGACTCCAAACTTCCGAGGAGGGAGTGAAGGTGTTAAATGAGCTAATAAAGAATTTCCAGCTTGCCTTCTTGCTATCGCGGATGACGCGACGGCATCGCGCACGGTACTGCTTATAGCGGATACAGTTGGCCAAAGTAGGATGGTGGCGGAAAACGCGAAGAGCACGTCGCCGCTCACGTATTGCATCACGGCATGCCTCGTTCCACCAAGGAACTGGGGGGCGCCGGGGCAATTCGGAGGTGCATGGTATTGAACGTTCTGCAGCTGTAAGAATAACATCGGTAATATGTGTAACCTCATCGTCGACGCTAGGAAAGTGACGGTCATCGAATGTCGCTAGACGAAAAAAGTGTCCAATCGGCTTGGGCAAACTTCCAGTGTCGCGGGTGCATATATGGCAGTTGAGGCTGCAGTCCAAGGACACATGGAAAGTGGTCACTCGAGTGTGTATCATCAAGGGTGAACCATTCAAAGCGCCGAGCTAGCGGAACGGTACCGACCTCAAGGTCCAAATGAGAGAGATTTGTCGTGGAGGCAGACAAAAATGTAGGGACCCCAGTGTTGAGGCAAACTAGATCCACTTGATGGAAGACATCTAGCAATAGTGAGCCACGTGGACAAGGATGTGGAGATCCCCAAAGCGGGTGGTGGGCATTGAAGTCCCCAACCAGCAAATAGGGAGGTGGAAGCTGACCAAGAAGATGAAGGAGATCAGCTCGTGCCATTGGTGTGGACGATGGAATGTATACAGTACAAAGAGAAAAGGTATATCCAGAAAGGGAAAGATGGACAGCGACAGCTTGGAAGGAAGTGTTTAAGGGGATTGGGTGATAATGGAGAGTATCATGGAGAAGAATCATGAGGCCTCCATGGGCTGGAGTGCCTTCAACAGAGGGGAGATCAAATTGGACGGACTGAAAATGGGGGAGAACAAAGCGGTCATGGTGATGCAGCTTTGTTTCCTGAAGACAGAAGATGACCGGTGAGTAGGATCGTAAGAGGATCGACAATTCGTCCCGATTGGTTCGAATGCCGCGGATATTCCAGTGGATAATGGACATGGGGTGAACTGAAAATGGAGGAATGTGACCAAGGTCGCCGTCAACTCAACGACTGCTCAGAGCTTGCGACCAACAGCATGGAATGGCATTCAGCCGAAGGCAGAAGATCCTGATCCATAGGTTGTTCAGGAGCAGCTCCTGCCACCAGCGATCGGCCGGTTGATCGGCCGCCAGCAGTGCGCCTCGGCGACACAGAAGAAGGCCGAGGGCGATTTCCGCCAGGTGGTGCTGTATATGGGACACGCCTTGGCGGAGAAGGAGATGAACTGGGTTTCTTATTAGCCTTCTTGGGAATGTGATGTTTAGATGACGGAGGAACCGATGGTTGTGAAGTCGGGGTACATAAAAAATCTTCACGAGTATGCTCTTTTTTCGAAGTCTTGGTGTCTGACTTGTGGGCTCGAGATTTAGCAGAAGCCAATGAAGGGTGAGCCATAGAGTGGGCAGGCGAAAGTGGTGAGGTTGAACGGGCGATCTTTGCGCTGGCCGATCTGACAACCGTGGTACTAAAGGTGAGGTCACAAGTCTGTGTGGCCGCCTCCTTTGTTGGCCGAGGAGAAGCTAGGACAGTGCTGTATTTTCCTGTCTGAGGCACGGTGGGCTGTTGACTGGCGAATAATTTTTGAGCAGCAAAGGTCGACACCTTTTCCTTCACTCTTATTTCCTGGATGAGCTTTTCGTCATTTAAAAATGGGATAATCTCGGGAGGAAGCAGCGTGGTCACCCATACAGTTGATGCAGTGAGGGGATGGAGGGGGACAAGCATTCTCATGGGCATCCTTGCCACACGTAACACATTTGGCCGGATTGGAACAGGACTGGCTGACACCGATAGCAACGTGTAGGGTTTGGGACGTAAGGGCGAATGGAAATTATCTCATAGCCTGCTGTGATTTTCGATGGGAGTTGAATTTTGTCAAATGTCAAGAAGACAGTGTGGGCTGGAATGATGTTCGTGTCAACCCTTTTCATAACTCTATGAACAGCCGTTACGCCCTGATCTGACAGGTAGTGCTGAATTTCTTCATCAGACAATCCATCGAGGGAGCGTGTATAAACGACTCCACACGAGGAATTTACAGTGCGGTGCGGTTCAACCCGGACAGGGAAGATGTGGAGCAGTGAAGTACGCAGCAATTTTTGTGCTTGGAGGGCACTGACTGTTTGTAACAACACGGTGCCATTCCGTAATCTGGAACAAGACTTTACAGGACCTGCAACAATTGCGTTGACACCTTTCTGAATAATGAAAGGGTTGACCGTGGAGAAGTCGTGACCTTTGTCAGACCGAGATACAACAAGGAACTGTGGCAACGATGGAAGAACTGTCTGTGGCTGAGACTCGGTGAACTTACGCTTGCGAGCAGACATAGTGGAAGGTGAGGAAACCATTGCGGAAGAATCCCCCATGATTACTGGCGTCTCCAATGGCATGCTCCTCCCTTGTGGGGGCCCTCTCTGAGGGCACTCCCGCCTTAGGTGATTGTTCACATCTCAGGTCACACCTCCCGACAAACGGACAGAGGGACCAATCGGCACTTTCGGGAAGGTATCAGCTTGGGTAGTCACCCCTCCCTGGGCCTGGCCGTTACCAGGGGGTATGTACGTGTCCTACCTGTCTACCCGGGGCGGGGAATTACGCGTTACCCCGTCACCGGCTACGCATGGAAATGCGTGGGTCGGCCTTCAGACACGCACAGGGAGGGAAAAAAAAGAAAGGGAAAGGAAAGAAGAGGGGTCTCAAACGCCGCAGCGGAGAAAAGGGCAAAGAGAAGAGGTAAGGAAAAGAGAAGGACAGAGGAAGGACGAAGCGTAGAAAGCAAGGAATTTTTAACAGTTTCGAGCGTCCGTCTCCGGACGTAAGCACAAACCATACTCCCAGAGGGGGAGAAAGGGAAGGAAAGAGCCAGAGGTGAGGGGAGGGGGGGGGGGGGCAAGATGGGGGATGGGGAAGGATGGGGTAAGGGAAGGTATGCAGCCCGGAAAGGAAGGAGGGCCACATTAGCTCGGGGTCCTGTGCTCGCTACGCACGTATCCACAAAAGAGTTGTGGATCCCCTGGGGGGACTGAAGTTAGTGTGTAGAATGTATGAGTCTGGGAACATACCACCTGACTTTCAGAAAAATATCATCCACACAATTCCGAAGACTGCATGAACTGGCAAGTACGAGAATAATCGCACGATCAGCTTAACAGCTCATGCGTCGAAGTTGCTGACAAGAATAATACACAGAAGGATAGAAAAGAAAATTGAACATGTGTTAAATGATCAGTTTGGCTTTAGGAAAGGTGAAGGCACCAGAGAGGCAATTCTGACATTGCAGTTGACAATGGAAGCAAGTCTAAAGAAAAATCAAGACACATTCACACATTCATATGATTTATCAACTTGGAAAAGCATTCGACAATGTAAAATGGCACAGGGAAACATTCCACATGGGAAAAATATATCTAAAAACAAAGATGATGTAACTTACCAAACGAAAGTTCTGGCATGTTGATAGACACACAAACACAAACATACACACAAAATTCAAGCTTCCGCAACCAACAGTTGCTTCATCAGGAAAGAGGGAAGGAGAGGGAAAGACGAAAGGATATGGGTTTTAAGGGAGAGGGTAAGGAGTCATTCCAATCCCGGGAGCGGAAAGACTTACCTTAGAAGGGAAAAAGGACAGGTATACACTCGCAAACGTGCGCGCACGCACGCACATATATATATATATATATATATATATATATATATGCATCCGCACGTACACAGACAAGCAGGAAAATGTCTGCTTGTGTCTGTGTACGTCCTTTTTTCCTGAATTTTTTGTGTATGTTTGTGTTTGTTTGTGTGTCTATCGACATGCTAGCACTTTCGTTTTGTAAGTTACATCATCTTTGCTTTTAGATATATTTTTCCCACGTGGACTGTTTCCCTCTATTATATATAAAAGCTATAGGGAGACGCAGGTAATACACAATATGTATGAGAGCCAAGAGGGAATAATAAGGGCAGATGACTGAGAATGAAGTGCTCGGATTACAGAGGGTGTAAGATAAGGCTGTAGTGTTTTGCCCTACTGTTCAATCTGAACATCAAACAAAGAATGATGGAAATGAAAGAAAGGTTCAGGACTGGAATTAAAATTCAAGGTGAAATGATATCAATGATACGATTTGCTGATGATGATGTTATCCTGAGTGAAAGTGACGAAGAATTACATATCTCCATCTTCCTCTACAGTTTTTGCTTTCTACAGCTCCCTTCAGTACCATGGAAGTCATTGCCTCATGTCTTAACAGATGTCCTATCATTCTGTCCCTTCTCTTTGTCAGTGTTTCCCACATATTCCTTTCTTCCCCAATTCTGTGCAGAACTTCCTCATTCCTCATACCTTACCTTACCAAGCCTCCTAATTTTCAACCTTCTGTTGTAGCACCACACCTTAAATGATCAGATTATCTTCTGTTCTGGTTTTGCCACAGTCATTGTTTCACTACCATACACTGCTGTGTTCCAAATGTACATTCTCAAATATCTCTTCCTCAAGTTAAGGCCTGTGTTAGATACTGGTGGACTTCCCTTGGTCAGGAATGCCCTTTTTGCTAATGCTAGTCCGATTCTGATGTCATCCTTGCTCTCTCTCTCTCTCTCTCTCTCTCTCTCTCTCTCTTTGGTTATTTTGCTGCCTAGGTAGTAGAATTCCATAACTTCATCTGCCTCATGACCATCAATCCTAATGTTAAGTTTCTCACTGTTCTCATCTCTGCCAACTTGTCATTACTTTGGTCTTTCTTTGATTTACTGTCAGTTTATATACTGTATTCATTAGACTGTTTATTCCATCATATGAGGTGGTTGGACCTCCCCTTCCCCCAGTCAATCTTCTGATTGGTTTGATACGGTCCATCATGAATTCCTCTCCTGTGCTAACCTCCTCATTTCAGGGTAGCACCTCATATGATGTGTGTTCAAAACATAAATCAGTGGTCTCTGAGCTTAGTGTGTTTCACTGTATGCCTATGACACATTGGCACTCTGCTATAATTATTACTATTACTATTATTATTTCGTTCTTTTCTCAGACGTTATGTCTGGTCAAAAATAGAAAGTGATGCGGACTTTGATCAAGCGTGACTTCCTTTTAACTGTACGGTATATGTTCTACTGCAATTAGGAACTTTCGGGTAATTGAACATGTATCAATAATTACGGATTTCTGTAGTTGTATATATAAGTTTGCATGCAGCTATATTGCATTGATGTACTGGTGGATATTGTGTGGTATGACTCCTGTAGTTGACAGTATAATTGGTATAATGTCAACTTTATCCTGATGCCACATGTCCTTTACTTCCTCAGCCAGTTGGATGTATTTTTCAATTTTTTCTCCTGTTTTCTTTTCTATATTTGTTGTATTGGGTATGGATATTTTGATTAGTTGTGTTAATTTCTTCTTTTTATTGGTGAGTATGATGTCAGGTTTGTTATGGGGTGTTGTTTTATCTGTTACAATGGTTCTGTTCCAGTATAGTTTGTATTCATCATTCTCCAGTACATTTTGTGGTGTATACTTGTATGTAGGAACGTGTTGTTTTAAAAGTTTATGTTGTAAGGCAAGCTGTTGATGTATTATTTTTGCTACATTGTCATTTCTTCTGGGGTATTCTGTATTTGCTAGTATTGTACACCCACTTGTGATGTGATCTACTGTT
The DNA here is from genome assembly GCF_021461385.2 of Schistocerca piceifrons. Lineage (NCBI taxonomy): Eukaryota > Metazoa > Arthropoda > Insecta > Orthoptera > Acrididae > Schistocerca > Schistocerca piceifrons. The sequence goes on from NC_060139.1 coordinate 896,845,725, forward strand.
TCTATTTGTTGTTTGCAAAGTCTGCATTTATCTGTTGTGGTACTGGGATCTTTAATAATATGCTTGCTGTAATACCTGGTGTTTATTGTTTGATCCTGTATTGCAATCATGAATCCTTCTGTCTCACTGTATATATTGCCTTTTCTTAGCCATGTGTTGGATGTGTCCTGATCAATGTGTGGCTGTGTTAGATGATACGGGTGCTTGCCATGTAGTGTTTTCTTTTTCCAATTTACTTTCTTCGTATCTGTTGATGTTATGTGATCTAAAGGGCTGTAGAAGTGGTTATGAAATTGCAGTGGTGTAGCCGACGTATTTATATGAGTGATTGCTTTGTGTATTTTGCCAGTTTCTGCTCGTTCTAGAAAGAATTTTCTTAAATTGTCTACCTGTCCATAATGTAGGTTTTTTATGTCGATAAATCCCCTTCCTCCTTTCTTTCTGCTTAATGTGAATCTTTCAGTTGCTGAATGTATGTGATGTATTCTATATTTGTGGCATTGTGATCGTGTAAGTGTATTGAGTGCTTCTAGGTCTGTGTTACTCCATTTCACTACTCCAAATGAGTAGGTCAATATTGATATGGCATAAGTATTTATAGCTTTTGTCTTGTTTCTTGCTGTCAATTCTGTTTTCAGTATTTTTGTTAGTCTTTGTATATATTTTTCTTTTAGTTCTTCTTGTATTATCTATTCCTATTTTTTGTCTGTATTCTAGATATTTATAGGCATCTGTTTTTTCCATTGCTTCTATGCAGTCGCTGTGGTTATCCAATACGTAATCTTCCTGTTTAGTGTGTTTTCCCTTGACTATGCTATTTTTCTTACATTTGTCTGTTCCAAAAGCCGGATTTATATCATTGCTGAATACTTCTGTTATCTTTAGTAATTGGTTGAGTTGTTGATTTGTTGCTGCCAGTAGTTTTAGATCATCCATGTATAGCAAGTGTGTGATTTTCTGTTGGTCACTTTATTATTATTATTATTATTATTATTATTATTATTAGTAGTAGTAGTAGTAGTAGTAGTAGTAGTAGTAGTAGATGCCTGAATATCAAATACCTCACACTGAGACTGTTCTGTGTTAACAATGCCTTCCCATTTCCTTCTAATATGGCAGCCTGCTGTAGTATTGCATTCTGTGTAGGTTACCTACAAACCCTGATTTGGAGGCAGTAGTCGCTAGGTGGCATTGTCAACCACAGGTGGTGATTATAAGGCAGATGTTCTCAGTTTTGTGTGTAATGGTTGTAGCTGAATGTCACTGACACAATTTAGTAGGCAATCTGGTACTAACTGTGCTTCTAACAACCCTTGAAAGCACCAACTGAGTAACATACGTGAGCTGCATTGCCCCACATGATTGGGAATGCAGCATACTCCACCGCACAGTACTGAGAATTCATGTTTACACGAGACCATGTATGAACACCAATGAACTACAAGTCATTATGGAATGCAAAACTTTGTTTGAGCTGTTGATAAATTATGTTGATACAACAGTTTGATTGCCTATAATTATTTTAGTTCTTTTTGTGTTATTAACACATGTTAGTTTTATCCCATTCCCCACACTACATATCAAATATTCTTTGCCATTCACCAATCTTTTGACGAATCAGTCGTTATTTCTGGTATTTACTGTGATTGATATTAATGCCAGTGTGAACACTAAGTACATCAAAAATGTTAGTTAATATTGTTTCAGTGATTATGTACTACTCCACATTAACTTGAAAATACACATTTTCACTTGCCTGCACAATGAAGATTTTTGGTTTTCCAGCCAACGTGGTACATTTATCAGCCGTAAATGGTTTCCACAAGTAGTCAACAGAGTAAGGTACATCCTTTGAGAGAATATAACCTTCTTTCAAACCATGAGTTAGCACCGTCACTACGATGCAGTCAGCATCCGAGTGATCTTCCTTTGACACTGAAATCAAGAAAGTTTCTTTATAGCTGAATTCACATAGCGCATTATAAACAAGCATACAATGTATGTACACAGAAGAAACATTTTGTTGTTGCTTTCATTCATTTTCATATACCACAGATCAAGAACTGAAATTAGTCGAGACATACATCAACAAATGTAAGAATGTAAGTCTATGTTAGAAACAAATTACTACTAACCATTTTAAACTGCTCTGAATGCTGTGCTCACTTTGACAAATTTGAAATCCTAAAATTAAAGCCTCTACTTTCTTAAAGCTACTTCCTCTGTCACATCAAATCATGGTGGCCAGCTTAGCATCTAGATAAACATTGATATTTATCATAGAGCAACTGTTATGTCTCTGACATAAGGACATTGGTATGTTTAGCATAGGACTGTTTGTCCTGCAACTGAAAGAAGTTTTCAAATTTAATTCAGTTAAAAAATCATTTGGAGCAGAACTGGGTAATACAACACTTTATTAAATTCTTTTGAATTTATAGGGAGTCTCAGTTTCTTGCTTAATATAGGCCTATGTTGAAGTAATTCCCATAATTAGCACCGATTAGATTAACACGAGTCAATTTTCTGTTGGATATTTTGCACATGTTACATGCAATGGCTCCTTCTGGCTATTAATATGAAACTTGTTTGGGAGAAAAGAAAAATAACGAAAAGACAGTATGAATGGCAGCTACTGACCCTTAAGAGGTAAAAATTCAGTAATGCCAGTCATTGTCCCCTGTTCTAGTAACAGCTTGATCACTCTCATTCTCTGACTTCAGTGTGCCATTCCTTCTTTGTAACATTCACCAGTCTACCAGCTTTCCTCCCTGAGCAAAGAACTGCTAGTACAAACAGTTTGGCGGAAGACTCTGCTGTTCTTACCAGCACAGTACTGGAATTTTGATTCCTGAAGTTATTGCCATTCATCAGAGAAATATGAATAGAAAGAAAGAAACAGGTGGACAGTTTACAAAAAATCTTCACTATATTCAGAATGTTAATTACCATCCATTTCTGCATCAATTTTGAATTTCCTGCCTTTTACACTTTATGAAACAATGTTAGTGCAGACAAAAAGAACATGTAATTGAGGTTTCAGTTACCGTTCACTAACATTACCCAGTTAACTTTCTTTAACTGTTCTCCCCCTACTTCTAAATATGTTTGAATCTCAGGTTGGAACAGTGCTTTGTCCTCTGCCATTGCAAACATAACAGTAACTATTATGTGTTTAGTGACATTTGTATAGTTTCATTATTGAACAAAGTGATGGGTTGTGCTAAGACTTCAGTGTTAAGAGCCTTACTCGTGTACCAATTTATTGGCTGAAAGGCCAACAAATTACACAATGTAGGCTTGTTGGCTGATCAACCTATTTTTGCTGTCATGCAATCAGTTGAATATGACCACCTGACTGCCAACCCCTCACCACATCACCCCACAAGTTTCAACACTGTCACATCTGCCTGAGGTAGGTAGGTAGGTTTGTTTGTTTGTTTGTTTGTTTAAAGGAGGGGGGAGGGGCGGGGTGGAAGGGACAAAACTGTGAGGTCATCGGTCCCTTGTTCCCAGAAAAATAATTATACAAGGGAAAGAAGCAAAGAAGAAAAGAAAGACTGATCTCCATAAGCAGTTTCCGCGTAGCATGTTTGGCCAGCTTGTCACCAAGTTCGTTGCCTGGTATTCTGACATGACCTGGGATCCAGACAAACACCACTGAGTGACTGGACCATTCCAGGGCATAGATGGACTCCTGCATGGTCACTACCAACGGATGACTAGGGTAGCACTGGTCGATAACTTTTAGGCTGCTCAAGGAGTCATACACAGAAGAAACAAGTCCGCAGGGCATGAACGGATGTGCTGAAGAGCACGAGATATAGCCACCAGCTTGGCAATGAAAACACTGCAGCAATCAAGCAAGGAATGCTGTTCAATATGTCCTCCATGGACATACGCGAAGCTGACGTGATCATCAGCCATTGAGACGTCTGTGTAAACCACTTGATGGCCTTGGTACATGTCAAGAATCTGGAGGAAGTGGCAGCAGAGAGCCGCCGGGTTGAATCCTTAGGGCCACGTGAAAGGTCCAGGCAAAGCCACCACCTAGGTGTACACCATGGAGGTGTACGTGAATTGACCTCAAGTATAGGTGGTAAAGGCAAGGACTCCAGTTCGGAAAGAAAGGATCAGACATGAACTGCAATTGGAAGCCCTGACCTGGGTCGCCAATGCAGGAGATGTACCACTGTGGGTGGGAAAAGGAGGTGGTAATTTGGATGCACAGGAGAACTCTGCCTGAGGAAAGTTCATCATCTGTTACTGCACGCTGTACAAATAAGACTAACAGAACAGTGTCAGAAAGATATATACATATTTTTATGACAAAGTATGTTGACTATTTCAGTTTTTAGTTTAAAAAAATGGCTCTGAGCACTATAGGACTTGACTTCTAAGGTCATCAGTCCCCTAGAACTTGGAACTACTTAAACCTAACTAACCTAAGGACATCACACACATCCATGCCCAAGGCAGGATTCGAACCTGCAACCATAGCAGTCGCGCGGTTCCAGACTGTAACGCATAGAACCGCTCGGCCACCTCGGACGGCAGTTATTAGGTTTTATTTCTGATGCTTATCAGAAATAAAATCTAAAAACCAAAAACAAACACAAACAAACAAATCAAAACTGTTATTTCAATTCTGATACCTATTAGAAATAAAATCTAAATACTGAAATATCGACAGTCAATGGACTTATCAATAAAACAGACTTGGTTCATTGTTAGAAATCCAGTCTATTGCCACTCCCTCTGCTATGATGAGCGAAGCATAATAAATTTTATGTTTCTAACTGTTGTTACGTGGTTGATTTCTTATGAATCTGTTGCTGTAAGCCTCTATATTACATGATGTGCATGATCAAAGTTTGTAGTCTTTCTTCCTCTAATCTGAAGCGAGTTTCTTAAAATTAACACACAATATCTTTTGTACTACATACATACATACATACATACATAAATACATAAATTGATAAAGTCTGAATCATGACACATGAGGAGTTTCTTCATGCAACTAAACCATATTTCAAGTTGCAGGGATCATCTTAAATAATTGTGGGGATACAACTGCATTGACTAAGGTCCTCTTAATTTCTGCCAGCAGGTAGAAATCATAATGTAGTGAACAGTTCTCCCTTGCAGCTTACAAATCATCTTGTGACTTTTCTTTCCAACAAATATGGTTTGATGACACTCAGAAAAACTGAAGAACATGTTTCCTCCATTCTTAATTAATTCAGAATATCACTGGCTTCCAGCTGCATTACTAACATAGCATGGGTGAATTTCTTTCTTTGCATTAGCCATTTCTTTGCCCATAGCAAACGCGCACACACTGTAATTGCAGAGCGCAGTTGGTCAGGCAGTGTGTAAGCTCTCTGGGCTATAGAAAAATTGGTGCATCAGTCAGCCAATAAACTGGGGCATGCCTAGAACCCATAGTGCCCTGTAGTAAAAATTAAAGTTCAGTTGGAAATGATAAACAAGAGCTGTGGTAGCACCTCTTCTGTATAATATAGTAACTACATTCGAACTGCTGCATGTGTGACACCTCGAGAGAAGTATGACAGTTTTTTCATAATATATAGTAATTTCTGGAGTTATTGTTACTTGGAACTACCAGCGAAGCCTGAACAATGTTCATAGAATGCCCCATAGCTGAAGTGCACATATGTTGTCAGTGACTCTTGCATTTCATGCTGATGTTGGCAATTAGTTGACTTTGCTATAGCAACTAGGTAATAGTACACAGTAGCTAAAGAAAATCATGTCTCTTAGCAACTTTCAGCAGAAGATACAAATTTATTATATTTGTTTCCAATACTAGGAGTGCCACAGTAACTCTCACTGACCTGGTTATTATGAATTTTACATGTCTCATTGATTTTAGTATTTCTTTGGTGATTGGAAAGTAGCATAGCCAGATACATCTATCTGTCATTGCAGTAACATACTTTTCTGGCTTGTTTCTGGTTGTACTTAAAATTCTACCTACATTTAACAGTTTGTCATGCTTACTCCCTGCGATTCATTTCGCAAACAATTGCCGACAGCAGCAAGCAACAGAAAAGCTGCTGACACCGCAAATGCAGTTTTACCATCCAGGTCTTGAATGCTTTTGAAATCCTGATCAATTTGAAGACAAATTCATCAGAGGAGACTGAACCACAATACTGGATTTAATATACAAGAATTACTATCAACATCTTCATGAAATGTAGAGCATGAACTTCAAAAATAATTTCCCGTCAATTACATTTACCTGCAATTTTTATCATTTTTTAGCCCCTGACGCACATACAAGATGGATTTCACATTATGTTTTTGTGTAAATATTAACCTATTTGAAGAGTGGTTCTTAATTAGAAGCATATACCAATAACAAGTAATTGTAGAGCATAGTGAATAGTGAGTACAAATTTTTATGTCTTCGAAGAGGCTTTTTTCAAGATGTGGAGTTACCTACTTTACATCATGTCCTTGTTGCTCACTTTTACTGAAAGAATACTACCCCTTTAATAGCATTACGCCTGAAGATAATTCTATGAAACACGAGGGCATGAATAATTGTTTAATGTAGTATTTCTAAAGTAAATCCAGTGATAGCTGATTCTAACTCATTAATTTAATTACTATGCAGTATCTTCACTGATATGGGAGTTCTTAATGTATACAGTAACAAGGGACAAGAAACTGGTTTGCGTTTACACTTTGTTACCAAGTTACCAATTAACTAGCACCATGCTGCTTAGTACTTTTGTGACTACATCACCTAAATGTAATAATGCTTTAAATGCATAATTGGCTAACAGATTCTGTAATAGTTTGCATGTTGACAATTATAACTGTAGTTTTTGAAGTGTGGTAATTCAGCTATTTGTTAACTTCTTTGTAATATACGAAAAGGTGCAAATAGGAAGAATGTACTGTTGTAAAATATGAACTGCAATGAGTAATTTAATAAAAATATTTCTTGGAATACACTAAATTTAATTTATGAAACACTTTAGCCAACCTTTCTGGTTCTGTTAAGTATTTATGAAAAATGAGTTTTTTGCTATTTCAGTTCAACTAACTGTTTCCATACTTTACCTGACGGTGTTTCAGTTATCTCAAAACATCTCTAAGCCATTATGTTCAGCAATTCTACTTACAAGTCATTTCAGAAACTGACATGTTCTGACTTTATGCAAAGTGTGAAACTAAGAAGCAGATTTTCTGCCATTCTCATGTGTCTTAAACTTCAATTAAATTCTCTCTATACATATAATTGTGAAACAGGGAATTTTTGCATCTCTCAAACTTACCTTATACAACTTACTGTATGTTATGCAATTGCATCAGTGATGATGCACAAAGACTTACATAATAGGGTTTTTTATATATATTTTTATTTAGTATTACCTTTCCCTGTTACTATTACAGAAATACTATAGGCTGTAATGGTTCCTAATAGTGAATTAAACTTGTAAAATCTGCTTCTGATTGTGATTATTTCCACTTCAAAGATGGTTAACCATGAGAATACTAAAGCGATGGACGGCTGTATGAAATACCCCTCTACATTGCATCCAGATGATGCCACATGACATCATAATATAGCAACCACTCAACATCTTGTGGTCTGAAGGGCACAACCATGGCATTTTGATTTAACATTGAATAAGAAGGAAAGGCATCATTTGATTTCTTCCAATGACTGGGAGAAACTGGAAATTGTCTACAATTATGGTTGTTTCTTAGTGGTCAGAGGGGTGATTTAAATCACCAGTTAAGACAAGTCTTTTCCACAATAATCTTTTCTTTTCCACAATCTCTTTCACAGTAACTGAGTATTTTCTTAGAATCAACTTTATTAACCTTACCTGTATTTAGAGTTATTAATCACAAAATCAGTGTACTTACATATAACTAATTAATTGAAATACATATAACTAGTAGGTAAAATACTCACAGTCCAGTAGTATCTTTTTTATTTCACTGTATTCTTTGTTATGGTGAACTGTAATTTCGAAGTCCAAAGCTGTGAAAAGACGGTTCAGATTTTTAACATCAGCATCTGAACCAGATCGGTTACTAACACCTGGAGTATCAAATGTGTCATTATTGAAGATGACTGCATGTCCTCTACGAGGATGATTCATATTATATTCTTCAGCGTGTTTTCCAACAGGCATAACAGCCTCAATAACAGGACCACTGGAAAAAGAAAATAAAACTAGCCTTAATCTCTTACCCTTCCAAGATATTCAAAAAAATCACAGGGTAAATTACAACTACTGAACAAAAAAATAAAGTACTTAAGTAAGTACTTAACACTTCAGATCTAGTTTTTAAGTTCATCTTAAAATGCTAGTCGCTTTTGTAAGGCAACTAGTAATTCATGATAAACTTGAAAAAACAGTGAATATGAAATGGTGATTTTCTTTGCAACTGCCTAAGTATGAACACATTTCTGAACTATGAGAGGTTAAGTGTCTATTCCTTAACTCGGACATTCAATGAAATACTACACACTTACATTTGATAAAACACAAACAGAACAGTTTTACTCAGGATAACTATCATGACAACTACTTAAAGCAAACTTAGTTCATGAGTAATGATTGTATTGTTCTGAACTTTTTAGGGAACACACCACTCAATCATGATCTCTTGTGGTGTTGACCTAACTGCAGGGATGATGGGCCATTTTCTTTCCCATTGATGAAATGGAATCATATTTGGCAATGCAACCAAAGTACATAAATTTTAGTGCATTGAGTCACTACTTTTTCGTGTTTCATTAAAACATATGACGCATTTCTGACCCTGTGATCTGACCAGGAGCAAATCATTATAGCCCATTAGTTACCTCTGCTCAAGTGAGGTGATGAGGAAGAGCAGAATTAATCTCTAATCTTTTCTCTCTTCGTCCCTTTGTTCAAAGAAAATAGTTTTAGAAACTTTATAATGAACACTTCTACTTGCCAGGAAACTAACATAACCTTTTGGTTCCTGAATCTAAATGTTCAAATAGTTTGTAGAAAAGTGGCTAATAAGGTATGTCTGATTTTCTTTCACACTGGAAGGATCCCCAATTTCTTGCTTTAAATTAGATGGTAGCTTGCTGAAAATCATAACATCAATGTACCTAACTTCATTCTAAATCCTGAACAAGGAGACTGAAGTCAACGTGAAAATTGTCGTATTTGTCTCTTCTATATTGTAACAATGCACAACATAGTTCATGTTAAACTAATTTTTAGTATCAACAACAAAAAACAAACAGTAAATGTATTGAAGTTAGTAAGAATTCAAACATCTTTGAAAATGCTGCTTAAAGAGACATGGTTATCTACACAGTATTCTTACAGCTCACTTCTGCTAAAGTGACACTATTTTCTGTAAGTGCACTGCTCAGAACATAATCCCGTAAGAGAACAGGAACTGGGAACGCTCAGAATGATGCAATGCTCTTGCCTTTAGGTCAACAAAAGGAGAGATTTTTCTAAAAGCTTAACATGTTGAACTGAGCTGCTTAATTAGTGGCCCCAAAGGAACTTCACAGCTGCTTCATTCTGTGATAACCATTAATAGCTACTTATAGTGATGGACACTACTACTACTAGTTTAAAATTGCTTAATATGAGTCTCTGTGAGATTAAGACAAACTGTTAGCTATGAACCATATGTTGGCTTCTTAAGCTGTCATCTGAGCTCTGTCTGCTACAGTTTAGTTTGAACCCTTGATTAATAGGTGTGTTTTTAAACTTGTCTTTTCAAGCTATTGAAGGATCCTATTTGTCCTACCTCTCTTTGACCAGGTCGATGCAATCTGCCGTGAAATCCTCCCTTGCCCCAACTTATTCACCTCCAAGTCACACTTATTCCCACCTTCCTCAATTATTATTTTTGGATATATTCCAATCTGTCTTCCCATGCAGTTCCTTTTAGTACTATGGAATTTATTTCCTGATATACTACCAGTTGTGCTACCACCCTGTCCCTTCATGTCAGTGTTTTCCATATTGTGTTTCCTTGCCCATTCCGTGGGGACATCTTCATTCCTTCTTAACATTCCACCTAATTCTCAGCATGGTTCTACAGCACATCTCAAATGCTCCAGTTCACTTTTTTTCAATTTTTCCTTCAATCTGTGATCCACTTGCATAGATCAGTGTACTTCTTACAAACTTTCTGAAATTTCTTCTTCAAATTTTGGCCATTGTCTGATACCAGCAGACTACTTTTACGTATGCAATCCCTGTTTGCATTTGCTAGTCTGCTTTTCATATCTGCTTTGCTTTGTCTCTCATGTTACTTTGCTATGGAGGTAGCAGAATTTCTTCACTTCATTGGTCCCAATTCCATGGTATGTTTCTCTAATCTGATTTCTGCTACTTCATTATATTCATTGTTACTTTATTTATTTTCAATACACATTCTGTTATCAGCAGACTGTTCATTTCATTCAGTATATCACTTTCACTGAGAATAGCGATGTCATCAGCATATATTACTGGTATCAGCTCATCTTCAATTTTAATCCCAGTCCTGAACCTTTGTTATTTCTACCACTGCTTCTTTGATGCAGAGACTGAATAGTAGGAGAGAAAGAGTAATTCTACTAAGGAGTTACTTATCTTCCATGAATTGTTCCCTCTCATTTTTTGTGTATCACATGGCTTTCTGCATGTTTTACGCTACGTCTTACAGCAGTTTTTGTGAGTATTTCCAACATACTGCGCCATTTGATATTGTCGAACTTTTTTTCCAAGTCAACAAATCCTGTGATCGCCTTGTTTTTCTTCCATTATCAAGCACAATGTCAGAACTACCACCTTCGTGACTGTTTTCTAATGGCAAACATTGTCACCTAACAGATTATTAATTTCATTTTCCGTTGTTCTGTACACGTCAGACACTTTAGTGAGAGCTATAAAACTGAGTGCATGATAGCTCATGCACCTACTTGCCCTTCTTATCTTCGGGATGATCTAAATGATATTTTTATCCCAAAATCTGATGGTACATACCTGGCACATCCCCAGGTTCATGTATTTTGCAAATGAACTTTAAGAGTCATTTCGTTAGAACCTCCCCTAATGACTTTAGAAATTCTTAAGGAACGTTATATTATTCCACCTCATTTGATCACAATGTTTTCAAGTGTTGTGTAACTGATGAGAACACGGCATGTGCCATAACCTGATTTCCTGCAAACTTCGCTCAGTGGATGAGGGGTCACAATAAACAAACACATGCCTTGGCTTATCCATAGATACTCTACTGTTTCAGAAAATGGTCAAAGTTTTTGAGGTATTGCATGTTACCTTCGTGGTATCCTCAGATATGGCACAGCAGTTAGTGCTGCGCCTCCTTAATTTTGTGACTTGTGTTCGAAACCCGATTATTACTTTTATATTTATAGCATTTATATACCCATGTCTGAAAACTATTACTACATTAATACTTCCCAGCATATACTGATATAGCATTGTCCTTACTCATCTTCATTGGTCCCAATTTCCATGGTATGTTTCTCACTAGTCTTCAGATGAATGAATTAAAAAAAAGAAGAAGAAGAAGAAGAAGAAGAAGAAGAAGAATGAGAAAATTATTCGAAATTGTTTTCTGTGAACTTCCTTCACCAGTGTTGCAATGTTTCTTTCCTGAGAAAAGAAAGAAAGAGAGAGAGAGAGAGAGAGAGAGAGAGAGAGAGAGAGAGAGAGAGAGAGAGAGAGAGAGAGAGAAATGAATGAACAGTGTAGCCTTTCCATCATTAAGTAACTTATTTGTAGAACAGTACTATACAATAAGGATAAACCAGATGAGGCAGCATTGTTTTAAACAGAGTGGCCTTATATTCAGGAGGGTGGAGCCTCCAATCTTCAGCCTTCCTTAGTTAGGATTTGCACAATTTCCCTAAATTAACACGGGCAAATGCCGGGACTGTTCCTACTATAAGGCCATGGTCGACTACCTGTGCGAACCTGGAAATGTAAGTATATATGAATGACCTTGCTTTTTGTTCTTAAGTTATGTATCATTGTAGAAGAGATCTATGGATGAATACCACCACCACCAAATTTCTATAAATTTATCTGTTCTCGGTGGATCACAGGTCACTGAAGTATAAAGTGGCAACAAGGGCTGATTAGCTTGCCATATACGTGGAACACTCGTTCCTAACTTGTCCAAACTAAATATTAGTTACTTCATCATAACATTGAGCACTCTGGAGTACTAGAGATATGAACTAGTGCCACATCATCACGTGAGCCTCCACGACTGGCAGCGATTTAATGTGTACATTAGTCGACTGTATGGAATCTACATACTATGTTGGGTCAATATGGAGGTCTGGCAATGGCAGTAGTTGTCATGATTTGGACGTGCCAAAAACCACTGTGAATGAAGTTTGTGGATTTGTTGGTATGTCAATGAGTGATGTAGTGCGAAGTAGCATGGCTTAGAGCTAGTGGTCGTAAAAATATCCTACCCAGTACATACCAGAGACGCCAACTGGTTTAAAACCCGACAATTTTTGCTGGCAGCAAATGCAGGTACATGTTTGCCAGTTTTTTAACATCGTTAAGGGAATGGCGGGAAACAATGTTTGGAGTTTGTCACCTCGCGAAAAATCAATTCTCACAGTGCACAGAAAGGTCCTTGTCTTCGATAAGCCAAACTGGACAACAGCAGTAGTTGATACGTCACCATTTTGGCTCTTTTCAGGTAATGTAAGAGAAGTGCAGCAGCACCTCAATGAGGCATTTAACCTGGAGTGTGTGGAAGATATAGTTAGGTCATAGGTGGTTCTGCGATCTTTGATGGCACTTTGTATACCATGGCTTTGATTCACTCATTCAGATTATCATATACATGAACCAGGACTTTATTGCAAAATTCTATGTGACCATGTGTTGCCCTTCCTTCCACATCTGCATGTGGAGAATGCTGTGGACATTCCCAATTTCCAGGCTGCAAAGGTCGTTGTCACAGGACTGCAGGCATTATGTTCCTTGTTTGACAAACCCTCAGACACCCCATCACACTGGGCTGGTATGCTGCATTACCCCTTTTTAATCCCACAGTAAATGTCAGACTATTAGGAACAGCAGATTAAACTTATCAATTAGCATCACAATTTTGTAGATTTATGGGGTCTAATTATCAGTGAGTGGCTTCAGATGGATATGGCACACCTGAAGGAACTTGGGGACATCTTTCTTCGCCAAAATGAGGTCGTTATCGATGCTGGTGGCAGTGCTTCAGGATGCTTCTGTGATTTCTCCTGGGGCTGACTAGTTCGTTGTGCGATGAGCTTATTTCTAAATCCCTTCCACAGTTTCATTACTATTGGACTGCTTGAAGTTAAGGCAAAGGCAGAATGGTCAAAAATTTGTAATGGGAACGTTAATGTTAAAGGGTCTTCCTATGGAGTTCTCAAATGGTCTCAAGCGAAAGCAAATTGTTTCCACCAGAAGGTCAAGAGCAGGCCAAGAGGCGAAATGAAACACCTATTGTAAGTTAAAATCCTCGCTGACCAGCGATGACAATACAGCTTATAAGGATATTGTGAACTTTCCATGGAATGCATAAATTTTAAACTGAAAAAGCCTGAAGCCACACCAGAAGAAATTGGTCACATTTTGATTCACTTTTAGATAATCTGAAAATTTAACCTGTAAATGTAAGTTCTTTGTACTCTGTAAAACGTTTCTCCACTAATATCTTTAGTAAACATGAGAAGTGGGAAACGGAATGAAATTGAAAGGATGGAGGTTTTTTTTATGACTGGAACCAGTTCCGTGTGTATGTTCATTACGAATTGTACAGATACCCCAAGAACGAAGTTTTCACTGTACAGCAGAGCGTGCTGATCTGAAACTTCCTGGCAGATTGAAACTGTGTGCCGGACTGGAACTCTGGTATCTTTGCCTATAGCAGGCAAGTACTCTGCCAACTGAGCTACCCAACCACAACTCTCAATCTGTTCTCAAAGCTTTACTTCAGCCAGTGCCTCTTCTCCTCCTGGAAACATCCTCAGGTTGTGGTGAAGTCATATTCCCGCAGTTTCCTTTCTTCCAGGAGCACTAGTCCTACAAGTATCACAAGACATCTTCTGTGAAGTTTGGAAGGTAGGAGATGAGGTACTGGCGGAAGTAAAGCTGTGGGGATATGTCTTGAGTCTTGCTTTGGTAGTTCAGATGGTAGAGCGCTTGCCTGTGAAAGAACGAAAGGTCCCGGTTTCAAGTCCCAGTGACACACAGTTTTTATCTGCCAGGGAGTTTTATGTACGGATAATTTTGATATGATCGGTATGTTGATGCCTTCTACATGCAATACCTTTTAATTGATATTGTTTATTCTTTCACTGTAGCACATCCACTTTTAAACCTTTTTAAGCCCTTCCATCACCATTGGGTAGTACCACCCAAGGGAAGAGTATCATAGTCAACTTCATCAACTACCCTGGGCCTGTCGCTAAAATTTTGGCATTAAATGTTATTAGTTCTGACAGATCCATGCCCCTGCCCAGATTTGCCAAGGTAGGATTTTGAAGTCAACTGTTCCGCCTCAACCTGGAACACTGATGTTTTTCAGTTTTTGCGTTCCGAGTCAGTTGGCCATTTATCAAGGAACTCTGCCTTGCATTATCTTTGTTTGCTTGTTTGGAATTTTGATCCCTATCACTTACAACACCAATATGAAACACGACTCCATTTGGTGTTATTGACAGGGCCATGGGATAAGAAAAATTGGAAATACGGAAGCGTCCGATCCCACCCGTCTGCTTTGACCCATGACGTCACAAATATGGCGGAAACAAAAAACAAACACACACACTTTCCACAAGAAGCCTAATGACACTAACAGGACAAGCGCGGGAAATGGGGAGTTTTGGGTGGGGGGCAAACTAAATATAAACAAATTTAGACGCCTTGCGTAACTACAACGTGTAAGTGAAGACAGCCATGCATGAATACCCGCCCACCTCCCCAGGGGTCGTAACCCCTGCAACCCATAGAAGATAAAGATGCTTCAGTAGCTGATTAGTGTATTTTGTCTTTTTAAAAAAATCTCACGAGATAGAACGAACAGATCAGAAAAGTAAATAAAATAAGATAAAACGGAACTGGAGACAGCCACACTCAAACCGAACTCCGCGCCGTCATAACGTCTCACACGACAACACCCTTCCGTCACGGGTCAAAGCCGACGCGTTGGATCGGACGCTTCTGTCGACCCGAAAAATTTATGGTAGGTAAATATATTTTTTTTAATGTTGTAATCTACAGGCAAGTGGTCTTCGGTTGTTGTTGTTGTTGTCTTCAGTTCTGAGACTGGTTTGATGCAGCTCTCCATGCTACTCTATCCTGTGCAAGCTTCTTTATCTCCCAGTACCTACTGCAGCCTACATCCTTCTGAATCTGCTTAGTGTATTCATCTCTGTCTCCCTCTACGATTTTTACCCTCCACACAGCCCTCCAGTACTAAATTGGTGATCCATTGATGCCTCAGAACATGTCCTACCAACTGATCCCTTCTTCTAGTCAAGTTGTGCCACAAACTTCTCTTCTCCCCAATTCTATTCAATACCTTCTCATTAGTTATGTGATCTACCCATCTAATCTTCAGCATTCTTCTGTAGCACCACATTTCGAAAGCTTCAATTCTCTTCTTGTCTAAACTATTTATCATCAATGTTTCATTTCCATACATTGCTACACTCCATACAAATACTTTCAGAAAGGACTTCCTGACATAATCTGTACTCAATGGTAACCAATGTCTTCTTCAGAAACACTTTCCTTGCCATTGCCAGTCTACATTTTATATCCTCTCTACTTCGACCATCATCAGTTATTTTGCTCCCCAAATAGCAAGACTCCTTTACTACTTTAAGTGTCTCATTTCCTAATCTAATTCCCGAAGCATCACCCGACTTAATTCGACTACATTCCATTATCCTCGTTTTTCTTTTGTTGATGTTCATCTTATACCCTCCTTTCAAGACGCTGTCCATTCCGTTCAACTGCTCTTCCAAGTCCTTTGCTGTCTCTGACAGAATTACAATGTCATCGGCGAACCTCAACGTTTTTATTTCTTCTCCATGGACGTTAATACCTACTCCAAATTTTTCTTTTGTTTCCTTTACTGCTTGCTCAATATACAGACTGAATAACATCGGGGAGAGGCTACAACCCTGTCTCACTCCCTTCCCATCTACTACTTCCCTTTCATGCCCATCAACTCATAACTGCCATCTGCTTTCTGTACAAATTGTAAATAGCCTTTCGCTCCCTGTATTTTACCCCTGCCACCTTCAGAATTTGAAAGAGTATTCCAGTCAACATTGTCAAAAGCTTTCTCTACGTCTACAAATGCTAGAAATGTAGGTTTGCCTTTCCTTAATCTTTCTTCTAAGATATCGGTAACAACTATATTTCGTAAATTATGCCGATTAGATTGACTGTAAGTATATAATGCTACTAATAATAATAATAATAATAATAATATCAAAACGCCAACGGCAATAAAGCTGACGAAATGTGTCTAAATCCTGAACTTATTGTTCCCAACTCGGTATGCTGTTTTTGTCCCAATTGGTTGCCTCCAGTCTCGCAATGGCATTTCACTGCTTTCTGTGGCGAGTGGCATGTGTTACAACTCAATGCACGAAATATGGAACATACAAACACGTATCTAACAATAAACATTGCCGTCCCCCTATATCTATCTCACACACACACACACACACACACACACACACACACACACACACACACACACACAACTTTCACATCCCCATGTTCCTCTGCGTTACTTTCCCCCCGTCATGCCTCTTTTTTTAAATTTTGTCCTTTGTTGTATGGGCCATTGCCTAAACCATTTAAAATGAAAATAAACTTTAATACATTGTACTGAACCTAATACAAATAACGTCTAGCAGCAAGCAAGTGTCAAAAAAAATAAAGAAGTCACCGTGAATTTATCGAACCGTAGAATACTCACCCGACGATCATGTCGTTAATGTCATCGAACTGCTGGCTGATGGGGCCGGCATCAGTGGTCTCATTCTCCTCCATCTCCGTAGGTGCAGCATTCGCGCTGCCCTGGCAATCGTACTTGGCTCTAATGTCGCAGCCGGCATCAGTTGTGTCGCTCACCCTGCAAGGTGTCGCCTTGGTTGGCTTCGTGTGCGACGGCGTCGAGTGGACGCTGCTGTAACCGGCGTCGGATGGGGGAGTGGCTGGCGGTGAGCTACTGCTGGACTTCCGCGAATAGCGACCGCTCTTATCCGAACTAAACGAGTCACCAATGGAGTCTATCACATCGGACATTCGCCTTGTCCGCTTCGGGTAACACTTCGTCTCAGTCTCGTGGTTCCTATTATTGTCTGCGACCACGTCCACATTGTTCTCCTTGTCCTCTTTGGCAGTCTTCTCGAAGTTGAAAAAGACTTCGTTCAAATCGCTTTCATCGCTGCTTCCGATGTACACCTTTCTCTCCAATTTTGCAGACAGATCCTGTCCATCTGATTTCACTATCCGAGTAGTGTCTGTGAGCTCATTGGTCACAACTCTTATTTTGGCAAGGTTGTCTTTTTCACCCATTGTATCATTTACTTCGTCACTACCACGACTCTCTCTCGTGTTTCTCTGATGAGCACTGCGGTCCGTATAGCTACTGAATGCTTCAATGTTTTCCGATCCAGCGGAGCTATCTAACCCATTAGCTTCGGGTACTTGCACAGCTTCACTGGAGTAAGTTTTCGTCCCTGAAGTGTTGGACGCACTGCTCTGATGTCCTTTCGTATTATCAGTTTTCTGAAAAATAAAACAGAGCAGAATAATTAAAGTGCTTTTTACTATGTTGTGGCAAGAAACTACATTACGATAAATCTAAATGAAATACTATTCTAATTTAGACGACAAATAATAAGTTCCAAATACAACAAACGGAAATAATTGGAATTCAGGTCCGCGTATTATGTAAACAGTAGCTCTTTTTAATAACCAACCATGTATTTTCTAGAAAAACTGAATATAAACACCCATCAATGATGACACACAAGCGCAGAAACATGTCTGCGCATTAAAAAGAACGTTTTATTTAAGTAGAACTGAATTCTCACAATTTAGTCACCAATCACGACTGCTGCTACAACAGTGAAAATGAACCTGGTCCCTACCGCCCACTATTTTATAGTGGGCGTTCCCTGTCATGGTGGGCGATAGGGTAGGCGTTTTAAGAACGTTTTAATTAGATTTCTATAAAAAATTGACGAAGAATGTGGTTAGTAATATGTGTTTTAACTAACGTTACTTCCCTACTTTATACATCACCATTACTGTGCAAACGATGCGCGGGTGATTTTACTACTGACAGAGGTACAAAAGTGGTCGGTGGATCAAAACGTTTGACTACCCCTGTGGTAAAGCTTCTAAATCGAACGACGAAAGGGAATTTCTAGGAACAAGCACAGCTGTTTCCACACGCTAGCTACAGGTCAAGAGAATCCTTGGCCACCGCGTTGGACTGCATCCTGAAACTATCTAGGAATTATGCATAGAATGTTTAGAGCAGTCATATCTATATTTTCGTTATAAACTGATTACCATTGCTTCCAAAAACAACGATTGGCCCAGACGGCTTGGGAAACGGATTCTGTACAGCGAAATCGATGGTAAGGATCAACTGACACATCAAGTTTCTTCTACCGTACCTTGTATGAACTAAAACTGTAGATGCCAATTCCTTTAAATACATGAGCATTTTATCAGAAGGCGGTAGTAACAGAATCTGTTCACCGGAGTATTTCGTTAGATCAAGCTTATTGACGTAGAATCACGCGTTAACGAACGAATGGCTGTCACCCTCATTCTCTTGAACTTTCAATGTACCGACATCGTGCGGCATGTTCTCTAATGTTAATATATTTTCCTAACACGTACCGCACTGACTGGGTCTACGATAACAAAGAGAAACATCTGATGCGGGAGAAACTGCATGCACAAACGACCCCGGTGAGAGGAGGGGGGGATGGGGGGGGGGGGGGGGGGGAGAGCACTTGCAGACCCCCCTCCCCCCCAAGTCGTGGGCGGGGAGTGGCTAGTTACGGTTTTTCGCTTTCTCCTCTCCCCTCCCCTCCATACCATCAAATTCACTTACGGTGTGCACTAACTACAGGTAGAGGCAGCGATAAAAAAATTGAATGTACATCAACAAATAAGCAAATGGTATTTGGTTGACAGCAGTTTCTGGTTAAACAAACAGTCGAATCCTTTAAGCTACTACACGTCAGCCAATGTTAAATGCCCGAACTATATAATATCATGCCATAAGTTTCCGCGAAGTAATTGAAATCTTGTGAATCGAGGTGCTTTGCCTTATTCGTGGCTACAATACGAAGGAAAGAGTGTCTTCTCTGCTATGGCTCACAAACACACACACACACACACACACACACACACACACACACACACACACACACACACCTACCTTTTTGTAGAACACGATTACTGTTAACTGCATATGACGTGTAGAAAAGTACACGACAAAATCCCTTTTCGTCTAGAATTTGTCGGTATTACTGAATAAAGAGAAAATCGCACACCTGTGTTCCGCCAACTCACGCACCATCTGCTGGCCGCTCAAAAGGAAACTGCAATCGGGTTACCAGTAATTCAAGTTCACTCAGATTCCTCAACAGTACGGGAAAGGTACTGAGGCGTCATGAAACAATCAATGGAAACCTCTTTACACTCTTCCGTAAGATGAGCGATTTACCTGAACTAAAAGATCTGGCTGAAGCGCCGCGAAATTTGGCCGACTCTAGCAATACTTATATTGGAAATTATGTATCACTTGAGACATCATGCGGCAAATAAAAAATTGGCCGTTTGACGCAATTGTGACAGATTCAACGACGGAGGTGGCTGACCAGGAGCAGTTTACTCGTACGGTTACTAGTCGACGATGAGACGCTTAAAGCAAAACCTTTTTTCTAGATTCGAACAGTCCTCTGGACTCTAGGTCGAAAATGCTGAGTGCCACCACGAAATTCTTCCTAATAATTTTAGGAGGACTGATTTCTATTTACACACACACACACACACACACACACACACACACACACACACACACAGTCATTTTTTTGATCTTTCATTACAGAAAGTTTCAAGAAGCTGTGATCCATTGTGCAATGTCTTGGCAACTTCTACGTAAGTCGGACCCAATGAGCTGCAAGTGTAAAATACTTGAAACATTTCAGGGAAATTTATGGCTGGGTACAGAACAATGACCGGCGTATTGAGTGCACATGACTCAAGACTACGAACGGTCGGTCAGTCCTGCGGGGCTATGCGAATCTGATCGAAAGGTTTGAGCCAATTTTCTATTAAAAAGTCGCTACTTCAGTGTTTACACTATACGAAGAACTGGCCAGACTTCTACAGACTATTCATTTTGATGCAACCTTAGTGAAACTAGGAGGAGCGCAGTAAACGCTGCGCTGAAGCAATCGCGTTTCTGCCATTGCGCGCATCACGTCAGAGGAACACTTCGCGCCCATGTGTGTATGTTGGAGGCTTTGTGATTTCGTGAGTGGTGAGGTTTTCCTTAGTTACCTTTATGTATGGAGTTGATATGGAAACTAACGTGTTTTGAGTATGAGCAAACAATACCAGGTTGCGCTGTTTGCTGTAATACATACAGTCACAAGGCTAAATGAAGTAGTGCTGGAGTCTGCAGATTTGGCTGTCTAAATGCTCAAGAAAAGACTCAGTGTAGCTAATGCTACAATATGCTTTCAGTTCAGGGAAAGTGATTACGTTAGAGACCTGCATTCGGAATTCTACATTTAGCGCGTAAACGCGTGCTTAGGAGTGATGCACTCCCATCGTGTAATTTGCCTTGTAGTAGTAACGCGACTGATAGCACACCACGTATAACGGAAGAAAGGAAGGAACACTTCGACAAATAGTCGCAGATGAAGCAGCGAACCTCCAGAAGAGTTTTCAACACAGAAGAGTGCCCATAAATGTACATTTACACATGATGTTTGCAAGACTTCAGATAAAGCACGTTTACGTAACACCGTAGCGGCATTACAGAGAAGAAATGATCTGAAAAAACACGTCTTTGAAATCACGACCACGTGATGTTTTAGTTTGATTAGCTAGTTCATCTACGAGACGACGTCTGTACTATAAAGAAAGTAATAAAAATGCATTAACAAGTAATAAATATACACTTGTGCCTCGTAAAATTAATCGAATACTGGGCAAAATCTTTTCACTTAATAAAATTAGAAGTTTGGTATAACGGTCGAAACGGGTTCAATAGGTGAAGGAGCACATTTGCAAGTCCATTACGTTGTGCGCCATTTTGCAGAAAAGTTGAATGTTCTCAGGGAAATACTCTAATATCCTCCACCTGCAGTGTCAACCTTCCGATCTTTGACAAACAGCAGTTCCACCATTCTGAAATATTTTGAACGTATTTTGACATATGTTTCAGTTAGATTTGCTAGTTCATATTCTTGCTACAAATAAAACGCATAACTTCCGGAGTGAAATAATTTCTATGGTGAAAATGACAGCGTCCACTTGTTAGTTGAATTTCTTTGAAACTTGTGACGAATACTGAATGATGGCCGTTATATCTTGTTTACACGTTAAAACGTTTCTTTGTGCCAGCTCAGAAAATTGCATACTCATTTCAAACAATTACCATGACAGAAAACTGGGCCTTTTGCATGTTTCGATTCGATAGATGTTTGAATTTTTTGGAGTGTTTAATAGCAGGACAAGCTGCAGAATGGAGCAGTAACATTCTAGCAACAGCAGAACAGCTGTTTACATTTCATTATTTCGGTATAAAACACAGCATAAATACATCGAATAAATGCGCTAACTACCCACTTTTTATGTGGGCTTCAAGAGTATAACACTACAGGATGCTATGCTGGGACGGCTATGGCACGAATTCGATTACCGTCTTGAGGTCTGCCGGGTCACACATGGTTCACATATCGAATGTTTTTTTCTTCTTTTTGCAAACTTTCAGAGTTTCTCTTCAAAATGAAATGTATGACATCTGTAGAATATTTAGTTTTTGTGCAATAAATAATTGGAAGTGTTCCCGGACTTCATGTACGCCCTGTGTTTAGCCACGGACAGGTGTGCCCACATGTGATAGCGCTGTTCCCGAGGCAGACGCTGTTCCTTAGTGACGTCACAGCGTCACCCAATAGCAGCACAGAAAACTTACCGACCAACCAACTGACCTTCGAGTGAAACGATCCGTTGATGTTCTGAAAGTGCTTTTTTGAATCATCGGTCCAGAAGCGTTTGATATACTGTTGGAGCCATATATTATTCCAAGAATCAAGAAAAATACCAGCGTGATTGTACCACACAGACAGTGTATTTGAAATTCTTACCACTTCCTGAATGTTTCACTGAAGGTTCAACCAAGAGAATCTAATGCGACTGTCGTATCTTTGAGAGAGTTTTGCTCCCAAACAAATCCTCTACCTACACGAAGTTTCCAGGAGTTCCTTCAGCGTGCACACACAATCTAGTTTAACCGGTACATATTTCACGCAGAATTCGAAATGCTGCGACCTATTACGACTGGTGTACAACCACGCAGTGTATTCCCCATGGCTGAACTTGCTGCCTAATGTGGGAGGGTTAAGTACCTATCTCAAGAAGTTATTCGCCTAATGACACTTCAACTGTCATCTGAGCGGTTATCCTGCGCCTTACTAAGACCTGCATTTGTTAGTCTAGAGCCGAGTATCTTCTACTCCTCCATGTTTATCAAGACAGAGCTGTGAAAATTGAATTTGAAGAATTTGCTACCCCAAACGTGGGAAGGAAAACTACATTCTTAAACTGATTGTAACATTTTTGAAGTCTAAAAAGAAACTAAATAAATGCCTTCAAAACAACAACAAAACAATAGCAGTAAAAACGATATCAATGACCGATCGTGATTGCAGTCTGCATTAAACCTGATGTACTGCTAGTCATCTCAGAGGAACTATGAGATATCTTTTCGAAGTTTAAGGATCGGAATTGTTTCTAAGAACCGGGACCAATGAAACTGGGCCCATATATGGGACCATTAAATTAGTGTGCTGAACGGTTCTGCTGCTAAGATTTACGTCTAATTCACACTATACAAATCTCTGAATAGGTTGGTACGCCACTGAGTACAATGGTTTTCGAAATGCGTTATCTGACTTAATTTTTTTTCTGTCTGCGCTGGTAAGATCTGTACTGAACACCTCGTCTGTCTTTCGATATTCAGACAAATACTTATCCTTGAAGAGTACATTTAATTAGTACACAGTTGGCAGCTTCATAACCTGGAGGGGAAGAACAAGCACACAGTATTTCAATAACGACCACACACTTATGGCTCTGATAATTTGACATACCTGTGTTTCTAGATATGAAGGAAGTTACTTTATTAACTATCCTACTTATAATAGTTTTAACTTTGTATGTCTGTCTTCATGTATCGTCACATGTCAATATTCCGTAAGTAGTTATGAGGTGTTGACAGTTGTCAGCTTCGAAGAGCAAACCCAGGCATTTAGTTAGCTGGAGTCGAGAAGGGGGAGGGGCGGGGTGAGTGTGGACCAATTTTGTTAACTTCGCGGGAAATGGCAAAACAGTTGAGAGATGTTACAACGGCTCTGGAAGTACTAGTTACTCGTCCACATTTTGGCTTCTTCGAACTGGTTCCCACACCGATACGTCTTCCTCGCGGGGCAGGATGCGAAATCCATTTTCGCTTTTCCTAGGGTTTTGGGTGGAGGGGGGCTGCTCCCCACGCCCCCCTCCCCCTCCTGACACCTGGTCGGCTTGCGTTAACTTGTTCCTACTTGCCGTTACCTCATCTTCCGGAAGTACTCTATCGCTGTTAAGAGCGAAAAGAAAACTGGTATGTCAGTTTTTATTTTGGCTTGTTTGCTTTTACTCGTCCGAGAATCCCTCTAACCGTGGTGTCTGGTTTTGCCGACATTCCAGAAACCGTAGTACTCATGAGCGACTGTGTGCCGGTCAGATGAAGAAACAAACAGCTCGCGGCGTACGCTAACGCCACCGTGCGGCAGCTTGCTTGATTTACGCCTGGCATAAACCTGCTAATGTTTATAGAGGCGGAGAACAGATGGCGCGAACGTAGCTTGACACGCCTCCGAGAAGACGTGCAGCGCGACGATCCTTTGTGTACAAAGCCTGCACGTGCGGCGGATCGCTCAACCGCTGACGCATAACGACGCTCGCTATCAGTTCTTTGTTACTCCAAACCAGGCGGAGCGGCAGTGCCTCCCAACTCCTCCCCCCTCCCCCCTCCCCTTCTCCTCTCCTCCCCACTTTTTCACACCACACCACTGCAGCATCATGTGGCATGGAACATGTAAACACTGCTCGTCCCCACCCGTCGACCCCTGTAACGCCAAGGTCGATGACATGCTGCTAGATTGGCGCAATCCTTTAACCCGTTTCCCAGTGTTCTCGTGTTCGTTCTTACATGCGTTAATATTAAATCCTTTTCCAAAATACGTTGTTTTATTGGTTACGAAAATGAAACACACGCACACACACACACACACACACACACACACACACACACACACACACACACACACAGAGAGAGAGAGAGAGAGAGAGAGAGAGAGAGAGAGAGAGAGAACGGTTTCCAAACTGTACTCACTGCACCTTCTGTTCTTTCGCTTGACTGATTTAATAACGCAGGCGAGAAAACTATTCCCCATCCTCTAGGCGTCTTTGAGGCTCCATGAATCATTGCGCGGCGAGTGAGGTGTTACTGGAATATGTTTTCGCCGGCCGCGGTGGTCTAGCGGTTCTAGGCGCTCAGTCCGGAACCGCGCGACTGCTACGGTCGCAGGTTCGAATCCTGCCTCGGGCATGGATGTTTGTGATGTCGTTAGGTTAATTAGGTTTAAGTAGTTCTAAGTTCTAGGGGACTGATGACCGCAGGTGTTAAGTCCCATAGTGCTCAGAGCCATTTTTGAATATGTTGTCGGAGTATTAGTAATTTAATATATATTTCCTTCCGCGGAGTTATTTTCCTGGTTGTAACTGTGCGGCGGGCTGCTATAGCGCCCTTGTGGAATTTTCTTAACACGTCCCTAACCGTGCGAGAGCTGATTATTCTCTCTCTGGTGGCAGTGTTTGTCAGAAAAGAATGGCGGGACAGGACAGTGATTTCCACAAATCTAAGCATAGTATGGCACTCGGGAATGCGTAGATTATTCAAGAAGTTTTTACTACAGGAACGGTCGTTAGTCTGTCAAATTTGCTCACTAGGGGGCGGGCGAGCATTGTCTCTAGATGTGGCTGAACCTATGAGAATGTCTGTATGAGAAGAGAACCCAAGTATTTTTTAGCCACAGCGCTGACTGGCTAAAAAGCCAGACTGCAAGGTTTGCTTGGATCTCTCACAATCGGGATTAGCTCGCGTATCCTCAAGACGGGACTTACAGATGATTTGCAATAGAAACAACCGATCGGCAGATGTGTGTGTCGAAGTCAGTATAAGGTTACGTAACCCAAGTTGGTGGTGATGATGCGGTGGTACACAACTAATAGCTGGCCCCCAAGCGAGCCGATTTTAGTGACATTTCCGTCGGATTCTGCGGAACATGCACGTCCAGCCCGCGCGTTGGTAGAGACGACATTCAGTTCGGTACCTGCACTTCTCGGAACGATGATCCCGCCTCCCCTGCTGGACACATACGAGCGGATTTCTGCGACGAGTTAAGTTTCCCCGTGGCTTCCAGGTGGCAGCAACTTTCAGCTGCTTCAAGGCTGATGGAGTGAGCCCATGACCACATCGATATGCTAGAATTGTAGCGCGAAAGACCTTGTTTGTGAAAATTCAGCCATGAGCATTATACGAACGAGAAAGTAAAAAAAAATAGGGCGTGGCGAAGAGATGGCTGAAATATTTTTAAACGGCATTCCATCCGAAAACCAAAAGTTACAAACAGAGCGACAAAATTTGGAATCAAGTTTCAGGAAAGAGCTCAGATAGGTGCAGGCTTCTGAGAGAAGTGGTAAAGGGAGATGCGAGTTGTACAAACACTGACGATTATAAAAACTGCTTGTACTATGTTCATTATTGTATTACCTATTAACTGTTAGGTCCATTATTTTACAGGTATTTTAAGTTATTGTGCCTTACAAACAGGAATGCCCTGTTCCTAGCATAACAAATCTTCACGATTCTGACGAGGGAACCTCCCCATAGCACCCCCCCTCAGATTTAGTTATAAGTTGGTACAGTGGATAGGCCTTGAAAAACTAAACACAGATCAATCGAGAAAACAGGAAGAAGTTGTGTGCAACTATGAAAAAATATGCAAAATATACAAACTGAGTAGTCAATGCGCAACATATGGAACATCAAGGACAATGTGAGTTCTAGAGCGCCGTGGTCCCGTGGTTAGCGTGAGCGGCTCCCGAACGAGAGGTCCTTGGTTCAAGTCGTCCATCGACTGAAAGTTTAATGTTTTATTTTCAGACAATTATTATCTGTCCGTCCGTCCGATGCGAGGTAGCTGCGCCGTAGTATGGGGACGCCACACCTAAACAAACATCGAAACACACGACGTCAGTCTACTACAACGCACGGAAGAGAGAGTATTCCTGCTAACGAGGCTCCCTGGCTGGCAGTTGACTGTTCACTGCTTTGGACGAAAGTGCATTAAAATACGTGAGATGTATTCCGTGGGCAATATGAATCCAGCAAATATAGCTCGCGACTTCAATAACAATCGCACGGTTTTGCAGTGCGGTCGCAAAACACAGACACAAATCTTATTACAGTGAACAGAGACGTCAATGAACGAACCGACAGATCATAACTTTGCGAAAATAAAATTTTCACTCGAGGGAAGACTTGAACCAAAGACCTCTCGTTCCAAAGCGCCTCACGCTAACCACGGTACCACGGCTCTCCTAAGCTCAGACGGCCCTTGACGCTGCCTATCTTGCACATGGACTACTCAGATTGTATATTTTGCTTACTTTTTTCATAGTTCCACACAGCTTCTTCTTTTCTCGATTGATCTGTGTTCAGTTTTTCAAGGCCTATCCACTGTGCCAACTTATAACTAAATCTGAGGGGGGTGCGATGGGGAGGTTCCCTTGTTAGGAGTGTCCACGATTCTGAAAGACCCATATAGATGGAATATTGCCTTCCGGAAATCCATATTTTTCATCCATATTTGAGTCCACAGGGTGCATACCCTCGGCGACTGCCACATTTTTTTTTTCCTTTTATCGTCCATACTAACTTTCTCCAAATGATATAAAGGACTTCCAGTATTCAAAATGTCTAGAAACGTCGCACTTTACACTGCACTTCCGGCGAGACAGCGGCAACTACTCGAATCCGTCGCCTGTGGCTTACTGAACACACCACAGTACAGCGTCCGCTGAATAATAACGAAAATTCACGAATTTCACTACCAGTTCGCGCGCCAGCACACACGCAAGAGCCGCGCTTCGGAGCAGTTGGCGCGCCTGCACGTTAGTGGAAAATGACAGGCCTGAAAATGTTCAAATGTGTGCGAAATCTTATGGGACTTGACTGCTAAGGTCATCAGTCCCTAAGCTTACACACTACTTAACCTAAATTATCCTAAGGACAAACACACACACACACACACACACACACACACACACACACACACACACACACACACACACCCGAGGGAGGACTCTAACCTCCGCCGGGATCAGCCGCACAGTCCATGACTGCAGCGCCTCAGACCGCTGGCTAATCCGACAGGCCTGAGATCGGCAGGCTGTGTCCGTCAGAGCTATCAGCGAAAGAGCTGGCACATCGCAGCAAACACCCCCCCCCCCCTTCCCACCGCCGTGTATTGCCAGCTAATATCAAACTTCCACACATTGCAACTGTGTGCCGGACGGAAACTAACCAGGTGCCTTTGCCTTTCGCGGACAGTGCTCTGACCGAATGAGCTGCAAAGCAAGGCACGACTCATGAACCACCAGCAGAGCTTTTACTTCCGCCATTAACGCTCGTTTTTTCCAAAGACGCCGGTTTTGAGCCTCAGATCGGTACGAAGTTTCAATCTGTGAGGAAATTTCACAACATTGCGCAAACTGCTTTCTTTACAGAAATAATTTCTCCTCTGCCGCCAACAGGTGGCTAGGTGACTTATTAAGTGCTGTACGCAACTTCAAAGCAACACAAATTATACTATTCATCAATGTTGACACCAAGTCTCAAGAACGGTCAGAACGTTCTGCCCATCTTTCAGTTCCTCGACGGAGCCTCAATGTTGGTAGTTAAGCGACTGCTGCGGATCAGTTCATCGATTGAGTCCACATTGTCGCCTGCGTTCGATGTCTATGGCCTTACTTCCCCATCAGTATCATTCACCTCTATGCGGCACTGCTCAAATTGTTGGCTCCATTTCACTATGGTAGGGCGCCACACGGCATTTGGCCCATATACCGCCGGAATTTCACGGTGAATGTGTGTTATTTATATGTTTTTCTCACAATAATCTTATGCCCCGCATACTTACGCTTTGGAGTACGTTCCCAGTTGCCGCAACATTTCAGTTCCACATTGATACATCTGTTACCCGTACTGAAGCAGAACTGTGTGCAGAACACGCAGAACAGTAAATCTCTTCTGATAATTCCTCATTCTTCGGCTGTATCATCGTAACGCGAGTCGAGAGTACAACTTACTTTCCTAAGTACCCCCGTACGAGGACTGTTTCGCATACTGCTTCAAAATCCAGTGTTTCCTGTTGCCGCCGCACGTGACGGAACATGCGAAAAATATCCAGGTTAACTATGAACACTGGAATATGGAGATATCAGGATGTGTTACTTTACGGCAATACCTGCGAGAAACTGCCAGGCTGTTTGAGAACGAAACGTGTATAACCAGCAATGAATTAGGTAAGTGAATAGTGATCATGTAACCCTGATAGATTTCTACGGCAGTTGAAGGCATGTAACAGCAACCACGTTTCCACCCTCCACCACCACCGGGAAACGGATGTCTTAGAATACACCACCCAAGCGGCTTTCTATATTTGCTAATAACCGTAATAAATCAAACAATTGCGCGAATTAAGTACCCCACTCACACAGAGAGAGAGAGAGAGAGAGAGAGAGAGAGAGAGAGAGTGTGTGTGTGTGTGTGTGTGTGTGTGTGTGTGTGTGTGTGTGTGTGTGTGTGTGTGTGCGCGCGCGCGCGCCATCACACGATTAAGTAGCCATAAGAAAGGCTTATTGCGGCTATATAGTAGGTACGGGAAAGGACGGGGGGCGCGGTACTTTATTCATGGCAATTGTTTGATTCATTGTGGCTGTTAGCGATGTAATTGTAAATAGTCACCGTGATTAACAACTGCAACAATAGCTGACGTGCAGTAAAATTTTACAACACTGCACTGTCACAAGCATGAAATACTTATTGAAACGGTCGTCACTGCTGTCCGGTCAAGACCTCTGTTGACAACTCTAGGAAAGTTTATACCCAGACATTGTTTACTTCCTCATGTGAACTGCAAGTCACCTGGTGTTTCACGAATGATACATAACGCACCAATACTGGCAACTCGTGAACTATGGATGTACGTACGTGGAGAAATTTTCAGTGACGTTGACTAAAAAGACTCGAAAACTCCTAACATCAATTTTTCCATGATACGTTCTCCGATATGGTTGCTGCTGACGTTCCAGGATACAAACTTCAGGTATCTGAATACCACAGCCCATTTCCACGACATAGGAAAAACTATTGGAAGTAGGCTGTTTAGGTTTGCTTAATACTCTGTATGAAAATCGCTGACTGCGCTGTGTGCAATCTGTGGCTACTTGGACTCATTCGCTAGTAAAACGTTGGGCAGTTGGAGGTGAGCCGCCAGCAGTGGTGGTGGTGGTGGTGGTGGTGGTGGTGGATGTGCGGAGAGAAATGCCAGAGTTTTGAGAGGTTACTATAAGCAGACGATCTGAACGCGTGTCCGTCGGAAGGACATTTGTTTAATTGGATTTCACAAAATTTATATATATAAACTTTTGAACGCTGTTAAGGTAAATACATTGTTTGTTCTCTATCAAAATCTTTCATTTGCTAACTATGCCTATCAGAAATCGCCTTCAGTAGTTAGAAACTTTTATTTAGCTGGCAGTATTAGCGCTCGCTGTATTGCAGTAGTTAGAGTCACGAAGATTTTTGTGAGGTAAGTGATTCATGAAAGGTATAGGTTATTGTTAGTCAGGGCCATTCTTTTATAGGAATTACTGAAAGTCAGATTGAGTTGCGCTAAAATATTGTGTCAGTGTCCGCAACTCGTGGTCTTGCGGTAGCGTTCTCGCTTCCTGCGCACGGGGTCCCGGGTTCGATTCCCGGCGGGGTCAGAGATTTTTCTCTGCCTCGTGATGACTGGGTGTTGTGTGTTCATCATCATTTCATCTTCATTGACTCGCAAGTCGCCGAAGTGGCATCAACTAAAAAGGACTTGCAATACGGCGGCCGAACTTCCCCGCATGGGACCTTCCGGCCAACAATGCCATACGATCATTTCATTCATTTCATTGTGTCAGTAAAGAGAAAACTGGGTACGTTGAGTTTTGCTCAACTGTTTGAAAATCAAATAACTTCCGAGTTTTTGCAGCACTGTCGTTCTTAACATTCAAAGGAGAAGTTTCACTGTTAACATTTTTCTTACAAGGACGTCCTAAAATGTGTGTGGCGTATGCTGTATACGTAACTGCAACATGTGGATAGCCGACGATGCAAAAACCGATGTATGTGAACGTTTCATTGGCGATCTCACTCATGAGAAACTCGTTGGTGAAGAGCCCACGAAAGCCTGTAGTAATTTCTTGCGAAGCGTCGGAACGCACAAATCATTTACAAGTAGCTCATTTTGTGAATGACAATCTTTAAGTATTGTGGCCTTAGGGTATTGAAGTAGTAATTTATTCGGATGCAGCAGCCTCCACCCTGGAGCTTCTTACGCGTATTTTATCCACATTTAATCCACTTCCGAATTCCAAAGGCGTACATTGCAAACATATTATCGAACAAGCCTGCGGCGGCTACCAGGAAGTAAATAAATACTTCCACATACCAAGGAAGTACGTCTCTAAAACCATTGTTCACCGGGCGTGCAGCTTTATCCGGTCAAGTTTGGCTTTTTACGGCCGCATCTGGCCCAATGTATCCAAGTCCGGCTTGTCCGACTCTTCTCAGGTGAAAGCGTTCGTTTCATCAATGAGTAGCAACCCGTACTTTATGTCACTGAAAGAGTGGAGCAGAACTTTTGTCTAACCGAAGTTCTCCGAATTCTACAGAGACCTAAAAATGAAGTGCAATAATTTAGATCAAGCAGTAATATGAACAAATAAGGGGCAGTCAAATGGAATATGAAAACCCGTCACAACGGGACCATGCAATGGTTCCATTCCAAAGCAATTACCAGACGCGTTAAGACATTTATCCCGCTGAAAATCGAGACGATCCATTTCTGTTTCGTAGAACGCGGTCGGCCGCTGACCGATCCACAACCACATCCACTCTTGCACTTCCTTGTCCGATTTACCGTCGTCCACGCATGTCATTCATCAGGTCGCCAAAGCTGTGCAAAATCACACGGTGGAAGATCCCGGCCGTACGGAGTATTTTGCAGTGTTTCCCAGCCAAACCGCTGAAGCGTAGCCTTCGTCTGATTGGGAGCGGGCGTGATCGCCCAACAGGTTGATTCCTTCCCAAGCATTCATGGGCGCTTTATGGTGCGTCGCAGTTTCTGCGAAGTGTCTTCATAGTGATGCACGCTGATCGTAGTTACGCGCAGAGGACCCCTACTGTCTAAGGAGGTCACGATAACGCCCGCCCCCACACTGCCAATCGGACGAAGACTGTACTTCAGCGATTTGGTTGGCTAACAGTGTAACATTCTCTGTACAGCCCGCATCCTTCACCGTGTGATCTTCGTACCTTTGGCCACGTTAAGAAAGACGTGCGTGCACGTCTGAAACTCGGACGAGGAAGTAAAAGACTGCGTGCGGTTGTGGTGGCATGAGTGACCGACCACGTTCTACTAAACAGGGGTTGATCGTCACGTCTCTCAGTGGGATCAATGCCTTAACACGTGTAGTGATTACTTTTTAATGTATCCTTTCCTCGGTTCTGCTGTGGCCGGTGGCCGGTTTTAATTTGATTGCTCATAATAATTGCCGTGGACTACAAATCCGGGACATGCGAGTATAGCACCCAATTGAAGTTCTTTCAGTGGATCACGTTAACCGATGTCCCAACCTGGAAACATGCAGCTGAAAATGCGGATATTTTATGTAGTAAAACAACGAGAAGTTGGATGACAAATTCTTCGATCTGTGGCAAATTTAGCGGGAAAGAAGTATGAGGTGACCAAAGTTAATGAAAATTTCTTTCTTTTTCTGTCTCATAGGAGACGATAATTTTTTTTTTACCTAGATCAATGAAGAACATTTAGTTTATTTTGATCTAAGGTTGTCTTAGAGGACTGAGCGATTAAGAAGACTGAGCTCTTAGTTGCTCTCATAATCGTACGGCTGTTTACTCATTTGTTTTAGCTTAAGCACCTTTAACGTTGCTCTCGCAAAAGGCTTACTATAATTGTTATTACTAATAGACTCAAAATATCATTTCTGTTTAAAATAGGTGGTCCTGCGTTTAGGGCAAAATTACGGGATGAATATAACGTCCAGTCCGGCTCTTCTACTTCTGAACCCGGCATCCCTAGTTTCTCATGGTGTGCCACTCTGAGGGACTTTCGAAACTAGCGTTGCCGCCTGAGCCGATACTACACTAGA
This sequence comes from Schistocerca piceifrons, assembly GCF_021461385.2. NCBI lineage: Eukaryota > Metazoa > Arthropoda > Insecta > Orthoptera > Acrididae > Schistocerca > Schistocerca piceifrons. Next base: position 896,878,619 of record NC_060139.1, read on the forward strand.
CCTGCAGATAATTTGGACAAGAACCTGGGTGTTCCTTGCGCTTCAAAATCGCAGTTCACAGCTATAAGGTAATGTATCTTAGTAATTTCAGTGACGATTGAGATTTTAGTAAACAGAAGGGACAAAAAATAGTTTTATTAACACAGTACAAACTTTCAAAAGAAATTAAGTACTATTAATTGCGCCTCCTTAATTACTTCACGTATTTCTGTCACTTGTGACTGCATATTACGTTGATATAGTAGTCTATGGTGTAATTCAGAGGTAAATCTCAATTCTAACTATCGGTTTGTGTTGAATATTTAACAAAATATTTTCCTTATGTTAAATGTTTTCTTACATATTTTACCCATTTTCATTACGTAAATACGTACATACTTTGTGTGTTGACATTAAATAAAAACCCCGACTTTAAGGGCTCTAGAAGAAGACTGAATTTTTCTGTGTGTGTGTGTGTGTGTGTGTGTGTGTGTGTGTGTGTGTGTGTGTGTGTAAGAGAGAGAGAACGAAATTTCATCGGACAGACATCGCTACCGCCGTGCCTCAACACACGATACCGACTTCGCTGAAAGGAGTTTGTCAGTTTCTGTAAGTGACGATTCCGATTCCAGTTTCCCAGATAATATTTCACCGCCCATTGCTTGCTTATTTGTTAATTTCTTTGACGTACTAACGGCATTCAGTACTGTTTACCAGACAAAAGCGACAAAATCTGGCACTGCTCTTGGTCGTTCTCAATAATTACGTAACCCTTATCAGAAAACGTCCACCAATCACAATTTTGTCTACAAAAATTTGTGCGAAGATCTGTAGAGTAAATTACTGCCACCGATTCGACTTACCAACGTAATCCCTTGAAAGATGTTAAATTACGTTAAATAAATCCACAAAACACATGCACAATTGCGCAAAGACGTACTGATTTTTACGTGAAAATGGTTATGCTCCGCAGAATGTACCGCGAACGTTAAAAGCCGTTCATACTAGTACCGCGGATACTACTTCAGCAAGAGGTTATAAATGGCGCACTGAGGTTACAGAAAATCAGCACATCATGCCTGACTGCAACATATGCCAGATAATGCTGTGTGGCTGTGCTATTTTACTCAAAACCAGAACGCATGCACATCGAATGTGCGAAACAGGTTTCAAATCCCATATCGTTAATTAGGAGCGGCTCACCTGTGCATGCGTCGAAGTCCACAAAGAATTCATCACTTATTGAGAGCCATAGCCTTTTATCAACTGCAGTCTTCTTACATAGTGAACACTTGTTGTGGTCTTCAGTCCTGAGACTTGTTTGATGCAGCTCTCCATGCTACTATATCCTGTGGAAGCTTCATCTCCCAGTAACTACTGCAACCGACATCCTTCTGAATCTGTTTAGTGTATTCATCTCTTGGTCTCCCTCTACGATTTTTACCCTCCACGTTGCCCTCCAGTACTAAATTGGTGATCCCTTGATGCCTCAGAACATGTCCTGCCAACCGATCCCTTCTTCTGGTCAAGTTGTGCCGCAAACTCCTCTTCTCCCCAATTCTATTCAATACCTGCTCATTAGTTATGTGATCTATCCATCTAATCTTCAGCATTCTTCTGTAGCACCACAATCTCTTCTTGTCTAAACTATCTATCGTCCATGTTTCACTTCCATACATGGCTACACCCCATACAAATACGTTCAGAAACGACTTCCTGACAAATCTATACTCGGTGTTAACAAATTTCTCTTCTTCAGAAATACTTTCCTTGACATTGCCAGTCTACATTTTATATCCTCCCCACTTCGACCATCATCAGTTATTTTGTTCCCCAAATAGCAAAAATGCTTTACTACTTCAAGTGTCATTTCCCATTCTAATTCCTCAGCATCACCCGACTTAATTCGACTACATTCCATTATCCTCGTTTTGCTTTTGTTGATGTTCATCTTACATTCTCTCTTCAAGACACTGTCCATTCCGTTGAACTGCTCTTCCAAGTCCTATGCTGTCTCTGACAATTACAATGTCATCGGCAAACAAAGTTTTATTTCTTCTCCATGGATTTTAATACCTACTCGAAATTTTTCTTTTGTTTCCTTTACTGCTTGCTCAATATACAGATTGAATAACATCGGGGAGAGGCTACAACCCTGTCTCACTCCCTTCCCAATCACTGCTTCCCCTTCATGCCCCTCAATTATTATAACTGCCATCTGGTTTCTGTACAAATTGTAAATAGCCTTTCGCTCGCTGTATTTTACCCCTGCCACCTTCAGAATTTGAAAGAGGGTATTCCGTCAACATTGTGAAAAGCTTTCTATAAGTCTACAAATGCTAGAAACGTAGCTTTACCTTTCCTGAATCTATTTTCTAAGATAAGTCGTAGGGTTAGTATTGCCTTACGTGTTCCAATATTTCTACGGAATCCAAACTGATCTTCCGCGAGGTCGGCTTCCATTCGTCTGTAAAGAATTCGCGTTAGTATTTTGCAGCTATGACTTATTAAACTGATAGTTCGGTAATTTTCACATCTGTCAACGCCTGCTTTCTTTGGGATTGGAATTGTTATATTCTTCTTTAGTCTGAGGATATTTCGCTTGTCTCATACATCTTGCTCACCAGATGGTAGAGTTTTGCCAGGACTGGCTCTCCCAAGGCTGTTAGTAGTTCTAATGGAATGTTGTCTACTTCCGGGGCCTTGTTTCGACTCAGGTCTTTCAGTGCCCTGTCAAACTCTTCACGCAGTATCATACCTCCCCTTTCATCTCCATCTACCTCCTCTTTCATTTCCATAATATTGTCCTCAAGAGCATCGCCCCTGTATAGACCCTCTATGTACTCCTTCCACCTTTCTGCTTTCTCTTCTTTGCTTAGAACTGGGTTTCCATCTACACTTAAAATAACGAAGGTGGAAGAACGTGACCGGGGAGGGGGAGGGGAGGGAGGGAAGATGTGAGGAAATGAGTAACAACTAAAATATGAGTAGCGTAATGCCCATGTTATGTTCATTGTTGGACAGTGCATTTAGCACATAGAACCCCCTGCCGCCTCGGATGGCGGAAATAAAGACACTAGCGGCGGAGCACCGTATCAACTACCCACAGCTCATTCGGACTCAAAGCGACAGGTTCCGATGTGCGTGCATCCCTCTCCGCGTCAGCTGTGATCAATAGGATTGAGGTCAGGTGAGCTTCCTTGGGGGGAGGGCTGGTGGGTGGTGGGGGGGGGGGGGGGGGACTATAGCCCGTTACACGGGTGGAGGATGTACTGCTGCGGAAACAATACGATGCCAACAGATGGGTATTCATTATGGCGACAACAGAATGGTCGCCCCCCTCCCTCTAAACTCTTCCTCTTTCTTCCGCCTTTTTAATTAAACCGCTAATTGGTCTGTACTGGAAAACAATTCCCCCCCCCCTCTGAATCATACAGTTTTCTAAATAACTGTATATACCGCAGCTGTTTCAGATTCGGAGTGATGCTACGTTTGAGACGATTGTTGTCAGCTCGCAGTGTGTTAGGTCATTCCATGTGAAGGCGGGTGCAAAGAATCCAAGAAGGCAGATGGAACAAAGGGCGCACTGGCGACGCATTCTATTTGCGTCCCACTACTGCGCGTTGCACCTCTGCCTACATCCAGCTGCCGTGGTTTTATTTAGAAATCTCGCTCGTTCACTCGTTTTGTCCATCTGACAAGACTACACTATGAACGGGCTAATAAGTTTCTTTGTGTGTTAACGAAACAATTTTTTAGCTGTTGTTTAAGTATTGCATTATTGATTATCTTCTGTAGATAGCCATCAACTTCCTCAGCAATCTTTCCGTCTGTATGGCTAGTACAGCGTATAGAAGGGAAACTGCGCCTCCGAGGTAACTTTTCTTGTTCTCACATCCAACGCTTATTTGTCGTGTGCAGTCTGTAGTCTCATTAGCATGTTCAGTAGTAGGGCTCAGATTTTGAATTATTGTAACATCTCTCTTCAGCGCAAGAACATTAAACCGGTGTTAAACACCATTTGATTTTATCCATTATGTACTTCTGTTACTAACAGCAAGTCACTTGTGAACTATGTTTAGCGTTAATAACAGATTCGCTAAAAACATGCAGAACTGAACAAATTCCGTACAACGAACAAGACAATACTTTCGAAGCGCGTCGATTCGATTTCTGTAACCTTCGCAAAATGCGAGTGTCTCCAAAACAAAGAGGCTTATGATGGGTTTCTGCTTATTGTTCTTCAGCTGTAGCAGCCCACGCGACCTGGTTATCGCGAAATCATATCTTGGAATAACATAGTTAATGTGTTTTTCGCCACACACACACACACACACACACACACACACACACACACACACACACACAATTTTGAAACGCATGTTAATGCTACAGTCGCAATATGTTTTTACATGAATGTCAAAAAGTCAGAAGTACTTAAACATCGAATTGGTTGCGTTAACCTTGAGAGTGACTAACTCACGTGCGAGTAAACAGCTTTTGTACAAATTAGCAGTCTAAACGCCTGATATAGACGGAGCCTGGCATTACAGTTTCTCTTGCCTTGTTCACACCGCACACTCAATAGCTGTTGCCTGCTGCCAAACAGCTCTATATCAAAACTTTTAGGATATTTTCATTAAGTCTCTATGCCAACTTTAACAAGCGATATATCGTTCTACTGGTGTTTTTAAAGAATATTCCAATGCCACTAGAAGGTTGGTTGGTTCACTGGGGGGGGGGGGGGGGGGGGTGAGGGACTAAACATGGAAGTCTTCAGTTCCTCGGTCACGGGTTCTTTCATCTGGAGTAGACAGTGACGTCCTCCGGAATGTGCCCGGTAAGTAACGTTTGTAAGAGTGGTAAAAGCGATGCACTGAATCTGATATTGATACACTGACACTATGCTGTTAAGTAAATAACGTGTCACCTTAAGCGCAGACGCATAAAACTGAACGGAAGAGACTATTTCGATAGCCAACTATCGCATGACGGACACTAACAGCATAGGACATTCCACGCAGGTGTCTAACACACCCTTCCTTTTAGAATTCGCTGCATTCGAGGGCGTCGAGAGAAAGTGTAAGCTTGCAGAAACAGAAAATTGCACTCCTGCACATTGAATTATATACAATAGATGGATCACGAGGAAAGCCCTTGTCAGTCAAGTTTGTTATCGTAGCTGCGTACATGAAATAATTTCCATGTTTGAAAGTACTTACTGATGTGAACAGCTGTTTACTAGTATGAAATGTACGTATGGCATACTTGTCCGAGAGTCCCCTTTCGGGGAGTTCGGCCATCTGGTGTTTGACACCACTCCGCCGACTTTCGGGTCTATGACGAAATAATGACAACACCCAGTCCCCGAGCGAAGAATACCATCGACTCGGCCAGAAATCAAACCCGGGCTTTCGGCATGGCATTCAGCCACGCTGAACGATTTTCAGTTCTGAAAGGTAATAAATTGATCAGATCCAAAATTTTGGACATTCATCTTCGGTCAGTTTTGAAAGTAATTATTGCTAATACGTTTTATCCCGAAATGGAGAAGATACCGCCAGAAGGGCGATTTCAAGTCTCAGGAACAGAACTGTATTATTGACAATGGAGGAAAGTACAGCAATCGATAGCGAAGTCCATCGTTTCGTCACAGCAGATCTGGATTGGAACTACTTCATAATCATCTTCAGTGCATATAATAACAGGTGACATTAGTCCGAAGGGTCACGTAGTAAATACTATTGGTTGATGTTCATCATAAAGGAGTCTAACCTCAAGTCCATGAGTTCATGTTATACTCCCGTCTATTCATCAACCATGTTTATTACGTGACACTTCGGACAAACGTCACCTGTCATACGCGCTGGAGGTGACTACGTAATAGTTGAACCGAGACTCGACTCAGGACCTTTGCCTTTCGCTGTCCTCTGCCGACTGAGCTACCCAATCAAGACTCACGACTCGTCCTCACAGCTTTACTTCCTCACCAGTACCTCACCAGCCTCCCACTATGTCTCCGCAATATCCTTTCTTCCAGGAGTACTTAGTCCTGCCAAGTTTCGCAGGAGAACTTTTGCGAAGTTTGGAAGATGGGAGATGAGATACTGGCGCAAGCAAAGCTGCAATGACGGATCATGAGTCGTGCTTGGATAGCTCTATCATTAGAGCACTTGCCTGCTGAAGGCAAAGGCTCAGAGTTCGAGTCCGTCCTACATACAGTTTTAACCTGCCAGTAAGTGCATCAACGCACACTCCAGGCCAGAGTGAAAATCAATTCATTATGGAATGCGAGTTTTGGCTACAAAATAACGGAACTATTGCTGTAAAACGTTTTATTTCGAAAATACATGTTTAGTTATTGTCGCAGTGAATATACTCTATTCCTAGAACGCACCATGCTACTTTTCCATTGATAAAATCAGTGATTGAAGTCTTGCTTTGTGAACTCTATGATTCGTGCGCCTTTTTCACTGCTTCAACAGGCTGGAGTCATACCTTTTAATGCAGATTTGACCTTTGTGAACGGCTAAAAGCTACAAGGTGCTGTGTCAGGGGAGTAAGGCAGGCGGTCTAACGCCGGGATGCTGCACTTCGCTATAACCTTCTTAAACAATGCAATATGAGCCGGTGCTTTGTCTTGATGACTGTTTTAAACTATTCCGGTCGTCTTATTTTTTCACGGAATTGAGGGACAACTGCGAGGTAGTAATGTTTATTAATAGTCTGATCTTCAGGAAGCCTATGAAGACACGCAATTCCATAAAAATCGAAAAAACAACCATCGCTTTGAATCTCTATTTACTCATTCGGACTTTTTTCACACTCTGTGAAGCTGGGCCCTTCGAATGTATAGATTGACGCTTAGTTTCTGGATCATAAATGAAAAACCAAGATTCTTCACGGGTTATCACTTCACCCAATAAGTTTGGATTATTTTCAGTGGTATTGGAAGTGTTAGTACAAGCATTTTCACAAACTGCCTTTGTTCGACAGACAGAATTTTCGCCTCTAGTTTCGAACACACTTTCCTCATATTAAATTGGTGACCTAAAATTTATCTTAAGCATTCTTTGTCAATTCCTAGTTTCAGCAATCGATCGAATACTAAACCGACGGTCAGGTCGAATCATTACATATGTTTTCGGTATTTTCATTTTTGGTGTTTAAGGGATGTGTGTGACACGTATTCAATGTCTTCTCGGTAATCTTGAAAACGCTTTAGCCTATCAAGAACTCGCATACGAGGTAAACAGTCTTCGCTATACGCTTTTTTTTTAGTAACATACAGATTTCAGCAGCAGTTTTTCCAAGTAAGAAAATAACAGCTCTTACAGAAACGAAGGCCACAGTCGCAATGACTTGTCTACAGACGCCAGAGATGCTGCATTCGATTGAGAAGGCTTCACATTTCACGGCTATTTGTCGTTTATCTTTGGCGCATGCAAACCTACTGTGTGACAGCATCAGTCCTGTTACTTCATAGGAAAACCTCGTTTTACCGTTGTCCTCGTGCTTTTATAAGACATTTCTCTAAATAAATCTACGTATCTACGAAAGCTGATTTTGTAGTCTCTTTGCGGCCCGTCTAAGCTTACAACTTGTGTATTTGGCCCATGCCAGCTATTCAGTGACATCCTTGATGTAACGTGCCAGCTCTGCTAGAGCGAGACAAGAATATTGTTCCCCGCACTTTTCCTCTCACCTCGGGCTACCCGAGTTCTCGTTCGTTTACGCCTGCGGCCTACTGCCCCGTTATAGTGTCCTGCACTAGCGTGGCACGCCGCTAGAGGAGCCAAAACAACATGTCTCATCAAGTTGAAGTCGAGCCCCATGAGGAAGACAGACCGCGGCGCGTCTATCACAGCACGTCATGCCGCAGGTAAGTTAATTGCACGTTTAAATGCGTGCAAGCTTTCCATTGCATACGACAAAGTTTCACTGACATTTTCGGTGGGCCCTGCATGGAGCCGAGCGTTAGCGAATTATAGCGGACAAGGCTAGTAATGTGACTTTCTTCCGAAGTTCGTTGCTAAGCCCTTATTTCTCGTGGACTACGGATGGAGTACTGCCCAACCACGATATACTGCACTTTGCTTCCTGTAGCCGTCATCGAAAACAAGCAACGACGTTATGTTAAACAAGTACAGATGTGGCTAAGGAAAACGCATCGCACTGCTAATCCTCTCAGAATAGTTGTACATATCGTATATAGTTGTGGAGCGGCTCCTCGTGAAATATCAACAATAGTACACTGCAGTGCTATCCATAATCACGAATAAGCCCGAGAGTGAAAAACACAGGAAGATAACGAGAAAGACACTGTCGTGAAAAAGGGCTTATATTCAAAGTGGTCCAACTTTGCAGAATCAAAATCCTGCTGGAAGAACATCCGCAACTGAGCATTATAGCAGAGGTTGAAAATACCGCTTCAGTTGCAAATTTCTTTGTCACACGACCTGTTTCGGAACAGCACAGCTATGACACCTGAAGATGGGCTTGTAAGTCCGAAACCGGTAGTATGAAAATAAAGAAATTTACAACAGAAGTGGCATTTTTCAACCTCTGCTTTGCAGGATCAGTTGCTTTACTGAATGGAATCTTGCGGGCAGTAGAATAGGTACAGAAGTCGGAAAGGACAGCAGAATATGTTTTAAAGGACTGCAAGATAGCAGAAGAAACCGAGGAAAAGTTAAAACCCGTAGAAAACAATGGCGTTCTATAAAAAGTTTCTCTAGATGACTTCGATAAAGCATTTATTCGAAGAAAATTCTGAGTTTATTATAACCAGATGGAGGAAATCCTATCGTTGAGAAAGCTACCTATATTTTCAAGAACAGAAATTTTCAGGGGGAAAGGAGAACATTTGGGGAAAATTTTTAGGTAGATGGGATTTCATTAGAGAAAAATGTGAAAATAAGGGAACCATCCCAACAGAACTTTCAGCCATCGTTGCAAACCGTGCAAAATATGTGAGAGGTATCAGAAATAATGAAAGGAGGCCAATATGAAACTTCCTGGCACATTAAAACTGTGTGCGGGACCGAGACTCCAACTCGGGACCTTTGGCCTTTGGCGTGCAAGTGCTCTACCGTCTGAGCTACCCAAGCACGACTCTCGCCCCGTCCTCACAGCTTTCATATCAGCGCACACTCCGCTGCAGAGTGAAAACCTCATTCTGAAGGGAGGCCAGTTAAAACAGTGGTATTCACGGTCGAAATGTGTCGCGTACTTATCGTACCACGAAGAGAGCATGAAGTGCCTGATGTAATGACTTATAGCTATGCAGGCCAAATAGTGTTGTCCACGCTGTAGTAACAATGGGTTTCATAAAGGGAGCAGATTAGTTTCAGATTCGAAATCTGAATTCCGGGACTGTCACGTTGATATGAACGTGGATAATCATCAATGGTTAGAAGGGACACTGATTCCAAATATCCCAGCTGGTAGTATTACTGTACTTGATAACGTGCAGTATCATGGTGTTGAGGCAAAATCCCAGTACTGAAACTCCCAAAAAGAACTGAGTGACCCAGTCAGAACAAAATCAGTTTTGAACCGAGCTTAACAAGAAATGGTCTTTCACAAATTGTGCATTATAATTAGACAATGCCTGTTTTCAAAGCAGATGTTGTTTTAAAGTTTAAGGGCCGTGCTTGAAGGCTAAGGGAGACACTGATCTGAGGCTCCCTCATACCAGTGATTTGAACCCTATAAAACTAATCTGAATATATATACACCGTGGAACATAACTTATTGCTACCAGAATAGCAACGAAAGAATGCAATCAGTAAACAAATAGACCTCAACATAAATTCGATGATCATCTTTCACAACTGCTGTCACTAAATGTCAGCTACAGACATGTTTCCGACCACGACTAGAAGAAAGGTTAGAACACACTACAAAACGGATTATTACAGCTACATTAAAATAATATCTGTAACAAATAGAAAGCAACAGGAACAACAAAGCGGCATGGAAGTCCGGACTTTAAGACATAACCTGATGATATATGGATATGGTGCCTGTTCTTTCGGCTATGTCCGAAAGAACAGACACCATATCCATGTAAGTATATAGTTCTGGCAACACGGCCATGACCTCGACCTCCCCCTCCTCCTCCTGTGCGGATGCACACACATTCCCCGAACTCTTCCGGGACTTGGTAAGAATGTCTTCCACGAGTAGTGTGTTGGGGTGGGACACTACGAATGTAGTGTGTGGACATAAGGTGAGAATGTGGGTCTCGCGGGAGATAGTCCCTGCAGTCGCGCTATCCTCTGTGCCCTCGGTAGCTCAGATGGATAGAGCGTCTGCCATGTAAGCAGGAGATCCCGGGTTACAGTCCCGGTCGGGGCACACATTTTCACATGTCCTCGTTGATATATATCAACGGCCGTTAGCAGCTGAAGTAGGCCGATGATGATGAATACGTAATTGGTACTGTCATCTTTCGTAACACACTGCTTATGAACGAATAAGTCGTCCTTGTAACAGGAGACATTTTTGCGTGTGGTGAAGCGTACTACTTACCACATTGTTCCGATAAGCCTATGGGATTTTGCTTCATTCCTCCACAGCGACCCGTATGTGGTCTGGTGGGACAGAACGATTGCTAACCGCTCGTTTTAGCATGGCTCATACACGCTCAGTGTAAGTGAGATATGGAGAATATGGGGGCCATTCCATGTGACTGTCTACTCCACGAGGATAGTGTTAACAAGATTGTAACGATGTGAGCGTGCATTGTCGTTGATCAGCGTGAATCCCGCTCCAACATGTTCGTCCCGGTACTCCACACCAGTCATCTTCCCATGTTTTGCAGAAGGGGGTGTCTTGCGGCCATAAATGACTACTCCAAAATCTGATTGAACCGCTTTGATAAGGAAAGTTGTCTAGAATACAGTTGGGGTGTTAAAGTTGTCCTCGTTGGCTCCACACACAGTTATTAGTAGTGCCAGGCTGGAGACATACGTGTCGCATCGGACAAGATCGTTGTGTGCCACTGGTGTCTAGCCCACATAGAGCGGTTTCGCGCCGATGCCACCTAGTTCCGTCTCCCAGCCCCGTTTAGAGGAGCCGCCTTGAGAAGTCTTCTGGTACGTAATCCCTGCTCACGGGGCATCTTTCGTATCATTTGTATTGACACCTGCACTCATGCAGCTGTTTGCAACTGCCGTTATAGACATACCGTATTCTGTGGAGGTTGCGTACTTGCTGTTATTCGCAGATATCAGTCCTGTACACCCGTTTTCCTTCCGCGCCCACAACTATGACGATTCTCGAGCCTGTCCCTACGAAGTTGTTCCGGACTCTAGAGACATCGCTTTGGTTCACAATGACATTCGCTGCGACGTACACCTCTCATTCGCCGCCTGCATTGGAGTGACTATACGGAACAGCTGATTGCGCATCATTCTTATCGAAACTATCCTGAAGCAACAACTCTCTTGGTGACACACAGCACGAGTACTGCAGTGTTTACAGGTGACACGGTTTACTTGAACTGCACATACTGCCGCTCACAGTAGAAACATTACAAACAAATGCATTAATATTATAACATGTCTCTGGATAACAACGTTCAATTTTTAAATTGTGGCAATATAAAACGTTTTGACAACTGCATGAGTCACGCTTAAATTATGCATTTTTTGGATCGAGGTTTGCACGTACGCGAACCTTAAAGCCGAACACGAGTGCCCGCTCCCTATTCGATCGTGTGAGAAGTGTGGTGTCATGTTTGTTTAGACGCGCGCAGCCGGAGGCGACGCGATGGTGTAGCGTACCGATAAGACGCCGCCGCCTGTCCATCTAACCACAACGGAAGCTGTGGCGTCGCGTGCAAGTCCCGACTCGCCTCGCCGGAGGACAAGGGAACTTGTACTGACGAGGACGGCGAACCCGCCTCCTTGCTGGTCCTTTGTCTGGAGTTGGCAAGTCCTGGAAAACTAAGCCACACCTCTTCACTGGAGAGCGCTCTTGTGCGGCCTTTACTAAACGCGAACCAGTCTTCTCCCTATACTCCGCCATTCCTCAGTAGGTTCCTCCAAATCTGGCAGCGTTTATGCATCAAGTCAGGCCGATCATATTCATGTCCATGATGAAACAGATGATTTAAGTCGAGTAACGTTTGGGTCATTCACACAACCATCACCTTCAGAATAGTACTGTTGGTAGCGGAAACACTGATCGCAATGTTTCTGCCACCTATTAAATGTATCCTAATGTCTGTTACTGTGTTTAGTATCCTCTTTCACTTTATCAACCAATACCGCTTTATTTGCGCCTTGGGGGAGGCAAGTCACACCTGAGGCAAGTCTGGAGAACAGTTGTGATCTTTTTTCTTAAAATTAAGCATATGTAGACGGTGTGTCTCTTGAGTCGTCAGGCGCATTTTCTCTCTCGGGTTCAGCAGGTATTTGCTATTTCGTTTTTTCATTGTGTAACTGGAGTCACACCAAACAAATACTGCTCATCACGTCTTTCATGCGGCGTCCAGTGTGGATGGAAAGCGTCAGTTTGTTTCCCTTTACAAACAAAATTATTTTTAAATAGAATTGTACGTGCCCATTCGATACAGCGCTCCCAGATTAGTCTTTATGCTACATTCGTGTTACCGATATGTAACGGGCAGTTAAAAACGAAGAATAGCGAGTACTCCAACAGCGACTGAGTAGCATGGCTACTGCATGGCGGTGGCAGTCAGGATGGGCGAGGGCGGTATTGTCGCAGCTGAAGGACTGGTTGGTCTTCACATTGTAATGTCCCTGTATACATATATCGACAGAACCACTACCGCACTAGACTATCTGGGAGCGCTCTATTGAATGGGCACGTAAAATGGCGCTTTAAAAGCATTTTTTTGTAACGGGATACAAACCGGCGCTTTCCGTCGAGAATGGGACTCGCATGAAAGACTTTGTAAGCAGTATTTGTTTGGGATGAATCCTGTCACACATTGGAAAAACGAAACTGCAAATATCTGCCGAAACACGAGAGAAAATGTGGCTGACGACTTAAGAGACTGTAAATTAGGTGGACAGGTAAGGTAAAACGTGTTTGTTTGCAGAATCGGCGAGGAAAAGAGTATATGGAAATCACTGGCAACAAGGGACCGAATGATAGGACATCTGTTAAGACACGAGGAACTTCCATGGCACTAGAGGCAGCTGTAGAGAATAAGAATTTTAGAGAAAGACACATCTGAATAACGTCCAGCAAATAATTGAGGACGTAGTAAATTGCAATTGCTACTCAGATAGAAATGGTGGTACAAAAGAGGAATTAGTGGCGGGCCATATCAAACCAGCTAAAAGACAGATGATTAAAAAAGTTTGGATTTTAAACTTGCTTCGTAGTGGCGGCAGATCTGAATTACGTTATGATTCAAGCCAACTTTTTCGTCGGCAAGAGGAAAAGCCCAATACAAATGTGTGACGTATTTCCTTCGAATATTGCCATTAATATGAGGACCAACTTTTTAGTCGGCAAGAGGAAAAGCCCAATAAAAATGTATGACGTATTTCCTTAGAATATTGCCATTAATATGAGGAGACAATGTCCTCCCTGTCACCAATGTAGAATTGGTTTCACTTGCAATTAAAGCCACGACCAACGTTAATTCTTGGCCATGCATGGGAAACCAGCGCACAGTTTTCGCTACGCCTACACCGCATACCGCTGTTCGTCCGCCTCATTTTAGCGCGGTGGCACGGCTCTAAAAAAAGAAGTTGGGAAACTGCGTGCCAACCGGGGGGGCGGGGGAGGATGGGGCACAGGGAGGAGGGGTACACAGTTTCTATGCTCTTCTCCCCCCCCCCCCTAAAATTCACTTGCAGCTGTACCTAATCTGACCCAGCTATAAACATCATGTTTCACGTCTGCAGATATGGGATTAGTATTTTAGGTGAGACAGTAATTTCAGTTTAAACTGAATCCAACTGTCGCATGGTTGAAACTGCTATCAGACAACATTAAGCGCCCTAATTCAGGATGTATACGCCGCGGGACAACCTGGATATATGGGAAAAACCCGGCAATTTTTTCATCCGGGAGAAATCCGGGAAAACCTAGGACTTTTGTTGAATTAGGAGAATTTTTTTCATTGCTTTGGTGCCCAATTAAATTTCTGTAATTTTGTTTGGTAAGAGCCGATACTCTAACAAAGAATTACGCTTTATTCAGTTACTGCAGAATACTTTACTGCAGCTATGAAACAGAACCGAGAGAATAGTACCAAAATAAAACTTTGGAATTAAAGAAAACGTGCTTGTTACAGTAACAAAACACGACGCACACATAAGCGTCCGCCGACAGCAAAATGTGTCAGACTATGCAATACTTCGTAACAGCGAACTGCTTATAATGCGTCTTTCTCGTAGGTGTCGATTTGGACTAGCGTGACATCACAACTGTTTACATTTCTAATAGGTCGCAGGGAAATATTGCTAATAGTGATTTGAGAAGAGTTTCTTTCAAAGTAAATTTATTTCCACGCAAGGTGAAATAGGTTACATGTGACAATATGTGATGCATTCCTGAAATTACTGAGCGTTAGACTAATTCGAAACTTAATACCAAGCACCAGCCACTTCAAAAAATTTCAGGCCGAGCAGACCAGCCATACTGCCACGTACACCTTAACAGGTAACACCCGCTGAAGTTTCAAGGCTAGTTCTTCATGTTTATTTTAGTTCTTTCATAGATTAAAAATTATACAACTATGGCAAAGAGAATTAACCTTAAAAAAGTGCGAAGTTAGTTCTTGGGCAGTTTCACACGTAACTTTCTTTTCTATGGAAAAATCGAGGTCTTCGACGGAACATGTATTCAAGCCAGGTAACCCACGGAATGTTAGTTGCACAGCAGTGAAATTTATAACCGTGCTTGTTAGAAGTATTAAGCTGCTGCAATTTATGCTGAGCGCTTAGGATCCTGCGTAACCACAACGGCAAAAAATTTTTTTGAGACCAATGTTGTGTGAAAGATTAGTCTTCTTGTAGCTATACTGTATGTATATTAATTTAAACCATTAACGTTTTCTGTATGTGTATTCGCGCTACTTAATGCGTTGGTGACTTGCCCTGAATATCTGCTGCAGTTGGCTGGTGAGCTTTACAGCTCCGAAGTAAAGTTTGTCATTTAAAAGGGAAAAACTGTGGTTTCACTGGAGATACAGTGCATTTTTCCGGGAAAAAATGTTCCTACACATGAGAAGAAGTATTTTTAACCGGGAAATCCGAAAAAACTCGGGAATTTTTTCCTTGTCCACGTATACACCATGTAACTACATTCTGTGTAGGTCTGCCAGCGAAGGAATGAAAGATGATGCAAGCCGTAATTATTTTATTGAAGCAGGTTACCGTAGCTGCAAGAAAAGCAACCCAACTTCGAAAGGCACGACAAGATCCCTTTCCACAGACAGTTTGTCGTAGCTATTCTGCGACGTGAAAATAGCATATGTATGATCGGTCAACTCACGCGCCACATGCTGGCCTCTAAGAAGAAAGCTGGAATCGCGTTACTAGTAATTACAAGTCATTCGGTTTCCCTGACTGAACAGGAAACTCAGTGACAACTGAACGGAACGAACACCGGAGACCTGACAACGCTCTATCAGATTTGAAAGATCCGGCTGAAGCGTCGCGACACGCTGTTATCACTGAAACAAAACGATGTACTTGAAATTACGGCTCAAATGAGACTGTGCAGTAAATTAGAAGTTCTCCATTTTACGAAATTGAGGCACGTTAATTGACATATCGCTGTCCAATGACAGTTCACTTTGTAAGTTACTACACTCCTGAGGCTCAAAGTAGTAGACTGTAGACTTTCTTCTGGGTTTGCACAGTCTGCCAACTCCAGGGCACTAACTCCAGGGCACTAACTCTGGCAAATGCATCTTAAGACTCACTACAAACCGTGTTTCTATCCGTCAACTGTTTCGAAAGTTTTGCTAATGGGACTGGGAGAAACAAGGATGTGACGGAAACCCTCCGAGACCAGGCATCGAGCTGTTACACCCACTGGAGCAAACGTTGTTTACCTATTGCACTACACGGAGTTTCAACAAGCTGCGATCCATTGTGCGATGTCACTAACTTAAAAAGCGAATATATACTGTACATCTGTCTTGTCTGGTTAAATGTATGGGAGGGCCCGACGGCTCTAATGTTGCCAGCGTCATTAAACAGTTAAACACATAAATAAAAAGGTGCGCAAAAACACTTCAGGGGAAATTATGCAGTACAGAAAATAGCGACTTAAGTATTTAACGCACAGAGCTCGATAGATACGAAAGACGATCAGTGCAGAGGGAGCTACAGGAAACTGCTCGCGAAGTTTAAGATCGCACAGGGCGTCCATGAGGAATACCCAGTGTTTAGGGATGCGACAGGAACGATCATTCGAAGCAAACGTAAGTCTAGTCAACATCGGCTCTGAAATGCGTATCTTGCGACATATGAGCACTTGTCCATAAGAAGGCGTGTTTCACAGTGACGGAAATAAGCAAGTGCTTCAACTTATTAAGATACGCGTTTTAGACTTTTTGCTTCGAATGATCGATCCTGTCATAACCCTGACTATTGAACACTAGCCGAGCGGTTCTAGGCGCTACAGTATGGAACCGCGCGACCGCTGCTGTCGCAGGTTCGAATCCTGCCTCAAGAATGGATGTGTGCGATGTCCTTAGGTTAGTTAGGTTTAAGTAGTTCTAAGTTCTAGGGGACTGATGACATCTGTTAAGTCCCATAGTGCTCAGAGCCATTTTGAACTATTGAACATTCCTCCTGGGACAAGTATTGTTTGGGCTACACGAAGAACTGGCCAGATCTCTACAGAATCCAGATTTCATGCAGCCGGAGTGGGGACGTTCTTTCGCCATTCTGAAAGCAGCTCTTGCCAATTTTAGATCCACGGAGGCGTTTGGTACGCTGTCAGAGAAAGCCAAAAATTATTATAAGAACCTAAATCTGAGAGTTCCAAATATATCATGGTCAAGAGGAATACTAGCTAGTTTGAAATAAAGCATGTGTTCATGAAAAATTGCCACATGTTAAGGTTTTTTAGTCCTACTGATTTAACTGGATTTCTTTTTTTTTTAAAAAAAAAAAGGTGTGGGACTATCTCTTCCTATGCGACTTACCTGAAGTTCAACCAACAGGATGTAAATCGACTATCTCATCACGTAGGAGCACTTGTTACAAAATAGATCTCCAGCTTCGCGACATTTGCAAGAATTTGAGCATACCCGCGGCAGAGTTTAGTTTGTACCGACCTTACGCACAGTTTAAAATGCTGCAAACCATTACGACTGGCGTGCAACAAAGTACTACATGCCCTGTATCTTCTTGCCTAACGTGACAGAGTTGAATAACTGTTTCAGGAAATTACTCTGTTCAGTATTCTAGTGACAGTTCCAACATGAGTAAGGATTCTGTGAGAGGTCATTCAGAGTCTCCTGCTAAGTTAAAACGTGCCTCAGATTCACAATCGACACTCACATCTACTGCTCATTTATTTTTGTCAAGAAAGGGCTGCGAAAAATAATCTTACGGATGCAATGTAAGAATTCATTTCCCACGACCGTTGAGAGGAAAGATACATTCGGATAACGTAAAAATTTTGGAGCTAACAAAAGAAACGCATTATTTTCCAAAGAAATTAGAACCTTTTTTTCCTTAATAGGCGGTGCACAGCAGCGTTTTTAAAATACCGCAACAACAGCAGCAGCAGCAGCAGTGATAATACGCTTATCCGTTTTGCTGAAAGGTGTGTGTGTGGGGGGGGAGGGGGAGTGGGGGGGGGAGGGAGGGGGGGGGGGATGGATGGATGGCACGTGGCCAGTGAACACCTGCTTTACACCGCCTCTGGCGTGCGAAAAACGTCGGTAGGTATATCGATGCCAAGCGTGTCTCGCTACCGCTCTGATTACGTTTGGGAACATCTCTTTATGACAGGTTTTCGTCTGCACGTGGAATCGAGAACAGCGTGACGTAAATGGGGCAAGATAAACTACCCACAAGCGAAATGTGGATTTTTTTCAGGGGACGTATCTAAGTCTGGGCGGGATAACGACTGAATATAATTAGGGTGCTTCGTCAACGAAACACTTAAAGAGATGTGTCAGCACGTCCTTTCGTCGTGAGAAATGGTATTCCCAATGTATGCTGGAGGCAAAGTTACAAGCTTGTTACTGAGGTGGAAAGGCCATCTACTTTGAGTTCAACGGTTAATTGCCAAAGCTTGGGAGAAACCCACTTAGTTTAATAGAGTTCGCTTGGGAGAAATATATTTCATCCTAAAATCGTGTCTTGAAAGGTGGTTTGCGAAATTACTTTAGCAAGACTGACTTTAGTTCTGTTTAGGAAACTATCCCGCGAAACACTGCAGATGCGTGCCGAATTGGTGTGGAGTGAAGCGTCAAAATGTATGAAGGGGCAAGGTGATTAAACTAAATAACATCAGTCCTGGTATGTGCAGCATCAATCTTCAGTTAACTATAATAATCATGGCGCTTTCTTCGGCAATGGTTTAACTTTATTCCGAGGCGATGATATAGCGCCGTAAACTCTGCATACAGATCTATAAGATCGTTTGTCAACCTCCGTAGATAAGCCTAATTGTTTCCTTACAGAAGCGAAATTATAATCACATACCTAGTTCAAAGAGTCTATCCTTTCCAAAAAAAAGTGCAAAGTGTTGCCCTGGATGGCAAATCTCCCTTTCTACGACGAATCACAATCGGTCCATTGCGAAACGTGTGCAATGCCACATTAACTATTCAGGAGTTCCCAATTTTTTGCTACGCTTATGTTCTCAAAACTGGGTCAGTGACTTTGTGAAACGGGTTTCCTTGGTCCCGGCAGGCGCAGCCACGAATGTTTGGCACGGGCGCAGGTATGCGGTCAACTCCTGCCAAGTCACCTTGACGTCGAAGCAGACGACTACGGGGACACCGCCCGCGCTTATGTGAACCCACGCAGGGGACATCTAGGCGGGAGTTGCCTAACGCCTGCACTCAGTCTGATTTTGCCACAGTCGTACATGAATTAAACTGATGTTCGAGCCGTAAATCTTCATGAAACTGTCGTTTTTGCCTTCGTAACAGGATGTCACGAAGTATCCCAATTCAACACCAACACTTACGTAACATACGATTTAAGAGAGTTCTGGAGGACTTGAGCTCAATGAAGGCAAACGGACGGATAACATTCCATTACATTTATTAAAATCATTGTGGGAAATGGCAACAGAAACGACTATTCAAGTTTCTGTGTAGAGCCCATGAGACTGGCAACGTACAACCAGACTTCTGTGAAAATGTCCACCACACAATTTCGAAGTTATCAAGAGCTGGTAACTGCGAGAACTTTCGCAGAGTCAGCTGAACAGTTCATGCATCCTAGTTACTAACAAGAATATTGTACAAAAGAATGGAGACGTAAATTTATGATCCGTTAGGTGATCAGTTTGGCTTTGAGAAAGGTAAAGGCATCAGAAGGGACTCCTGACGTTTCGTCTGATAATGGAAGGAGGACTGAAGAAAAAAAAAATCAAGACACGTTCATAGAATTTGTCGATCCAGAAAACCGCGTTCAACACTGCAAAATGGTGCAACAGGCTCGAAATCCAGAGAAAAATGACTGTACGATGTAGGAAAAGACGTAATTTGTACAAGAACCAAGAGGGAACAGTAAGAGTGAAAGATCAAAACGAAATGCTGGGATTAAAATGTGTGTAAAACAGAAATGCAACCCGTATTGCTCCATCCACACATCGAAGAAACCATGAGAAAAATAAATGTTCAAGACTAGGATTAAAATTCAGGGTGTACAGATATCAATGACGAGATTCGTTGATGACATTACTATCCTCAGAATGGTGGAGTAGTATAAAATCTGTTGAATGGAATGAAGTCTAATGAGTACAGAATAGGTATTGAGTGTAAAATGTAATGAGAAGTACCAGAAATGGTAACTGCAAGAAACTTACCAAAATTTGTGATCACGCCGTAGACGAAGTTACGGAATTTTGCTGCCTTAGAAACAAAATACTCTATGACGTACGAGGCAAGGACGTAAAAGGGAGACTAGTAAAAGCATTCCTGGCGAAGAAGTCACATACGACCAATTTTGAGAAAGGAATTTTTTAGAATGTACGTTTGAAGCACAGCATTGGGTGATAGTGAATCATGACTAGGAGAATGGAAGGGTGAGATCCGGTGCTAGGGAACAATGGTAAGGAATGGTGACTTCACGCAATCGGCGAGTAAAGGAACATATGGTTAGCGCAAGAAGGAACAGGATTGCAAGATGCTTTTACAGGCGTCAGGAAATGACGTCCGTGGTGCAAGAGAGAGCTGTACAGGGTTAAAAACTGTAAGGGAAGACATTGAAACACACGCAACTAATAACTGAAGACGTATGGTGCAAGTGCTACTCTGAGATGATTTAGCGCAGGAGAGAAATTCGTGGCGCGCCGCATCAAACCAATCAAATTACTGATGACTAAGAAGCATACAGTGCGTGAAATAAACATTTTGGAGAACGAAAGCACAGTATTCCTTTCGGTAACACACTTCTAGCATTCTAGTTAAGACAAATTCTTTGCAAACAAAGTAGCTACACTAGCTAGAATTGACTAGTGCTGGTACGTCTCCAGACTTATTTGGAGCTACCCGTCGTCAATGTTTCCTTCAGTGATTTGAAGGTGCACTGCGGCAAACTTCATATAACATTCACCAAGTCTACAGCATTATTCAGTTGGCTTAAGATTGGTTTGGGGGAGGGGAACAAACAGCGAGGTAATCGGTCTCATCGGATTAGGGAAGGACGGGGAATGAAGTCGGCCGTGCCCTTTCAAAGGAACCATCCCGGCATTTGCCTGAAACGATTTAGTGAAATCACGGAAAACCAAAATGAGGATGGCTGGACGCGGGTTTGAACCGTCGTCCTCCAAAATGTGAGTTCAGTGTGCTAATCACCGCGCCACTCCGCAGGGTAATTTTACTTCCTTCCTTGCTGGCAGTGAAACTTACCATACGCAACGCTAAAAGGAAATTGAGGCTTTCGTGCCACGTCTTATTACGTGTCAACTATCGTCTCGGAATCTTCGGCCGACGTCTGTTATTCAACAAAAGTCAGCTTAAAAGATCAAGACGTAAGTCAACTGGCAATATGTCACAACTGCAGAACTGTTGTTGTTGTGGTCTTCAGTCCTGAGACTGGTTTGATGCAGCTCTCCATGATACTCTATGCTTCATCTCCCAGTACCTACTGCACCCTACATCCTTCTGAATCTGTTTAGTGTATCCGTCTCTTGGTCTCCCTCTACGATTTTTACCTTCCACGCTGCCCTCCAATACTAAATTGGTGATCCCTTGATGCCTCAGAACATGTCCTACCAACCGATGCCTTCTTCTGGTCAAGTTGTGCCACAAACTCCTCTTCTCCCCAATTCTATTCAATACCTCCCCATTAGTTATGAGATCTATCCATCTAATCTTCAGCATTCTTCTGTAGCACCACATTTCGAAAGCTTCTATTCTCTTCTTGTCCAAACTAGTTACCGTCCATGTATCACTTCCATACATGGCTACGCTCCATACAAATACTTTCAGAAACGACTTCCTGACACCTAAATCAATACTCGATGTTAACAAATTTCTTTTCTTCAGAAACACTTCCCTTGCCATTGCCAGTCTACATTTTATATCCTCTCTACTTCGACCATCACCAGTTATTTTGCTCCCCGAATAGCAAAACTACTTTACGTGTCTCATTTCCTAATCTAATTCCCTCAGCATCACCCGACTTAATTCGACTGCATTCCATTACCCTCATTTTGCTTTTGTTGATGTTCATCTTATACCCTCCTTTCATGACACTATCCATTCCGTTTAACTGCTCTTCCTAGTCCTTTGCTGTCTCTGACAGAATTACAATGTCATCAGCGAACCTGGAAGTTTTTATTTCTTCTGCATGGATTTTAATACCTACTCCGAATTTTTCTTTTGTTTCCTTCACTGCTTGCTCAATATACAGATTGAATAACATCGGGGGAGAGGCTACGAACTTGTCTCACTCCCTTCCCAACCACTTCTCCCATTTATGTCCCTCAACTCGTATAACTGCCATCTGGTTTCTGTACAAATTGTAAATAGCCTTTCGCTCCCTGTATTTTACCCCTGCCACCTTTAGGATTTGAAAGAGAGTATTCAAGTCAACAATGTCAAAAGCTTTCTCTGTGTGTACAAATGCTAGAAACGTAGGTTTGCCTTTCCTTAATCTAGCTTCTAAGATAAGTCGTAGGGTCAGTATTGCCTCACGTATTCCAGTATTTCTACGAAATCCAAACTGATCTTCCCCGAGGTCGGCTTCTACCAGTTTTTCCATTCGTCTGTAAAGAATTCGCGTTAGTATTTTGCAGCCGTGACTTATGAAACTGATAGTTCGGTAATTTTCACATCTGTCAACTCCTGCTTTCTTTGGGATTGGAATAATTATATTCTTCTTGAAGTCTGAGGGAATTTCGCCTGTCTCCTACATCTTGCTCACCAGATGGTAGAGTTTTGTCAGGACTGGCTCTCCCAAGCCCGTCAGTAGTTCTAATGGAATGTTGTCTACTCCCGGGGCCTTGAATCGGCCATTTCTGCGGTTGTTTTCCACAGCGGCGTACAGAAGCTAATCGACAGGGCACTAATTTAAGGCTTTCTCGAGTGCGACTGCTCAGGACCGTTGACGAGGCTGCCGGCACGGGGCGTGGCTGGTAGGTTCTCCACCGCAGGGGTCACCGCTCTCGCCCGTCTCCCTTACCGAATTTGCTTTCAATTGGTGCTTTCCCTGGAGACACGCAGCATGTATTATTCATAGAACTGCACGTTTATGCGCGGGCGGTCGCTAGCGGGCGCACAGCCCAAGGCCGGTGATCGCGACAGCCATGCGACATCTCCACTGGACCAGCCGCCAAAGATGCACTGATTTTAGTAACACTATACTACAGTATGGTCGAGCCACATCCGCTGTCAGAGGGGCGTGGCGGTCATGGCAAGGGGAAGTGCCGGGGGTGCATGCGCAACAGCAGTAATCAAGTGCTAGCAGCAAACATCAGTCGCATCATTATAAAATGGGGAGTGCGCACTGTTGTGTTTCACTCTGCGGCTTCCGCGCCAGCTCAATACCTACATGATGCTTTGACTTCTCAATGACGTTAGAGAGTGAACCTATCTACATTTACATCTATACTCCGCGAGCCACCTTACGGTGTGTGGCGGAGGGTACTTATTGTACCACTATCTGATCCCCCCTTCCCTGTTCCATTCACGAATTGTGCGTGGGAAGAACGACTGCTTGTAAGTCTCCGTATTTGCTCTAATTTCTCGGATCTTTTCGTTGTGATCATTACGCGAGATATATGTGGGCGGTAGTAATATGTTGCCCATCTCTTCCCGGAATGTGCTCTCTCGTAATTTCGATAATAAACCTCTCCGTATTGCGTAACGCCTTTCTTAAAGTGTCCGCCACTGGAGCTTGTTCAGCATCTCCGTAACGCTCTCGCGCTGACTAAATGTCCCCATGACGAATCGCGCTGCTTTTCGCTGGATCATGTCTATCTCTTCTATTAATCCAACCTGGTAAGGGTCCCATACTGATGAGCAATACTCAAGAATCGGACGAACAAGCGTTTTGTAAGCTACTTCTTTCGTCGATGAGTCACATTTTCTTAGAATTCTTCCTATGAATCTCAACCTGGCGCCTGCTTTTCCCACTATTTGTTTTATGTGATCATTCCACTTCAGATCGCTCCGGATAGTAACTCCTAAGTATTTTACGGTCGTTACCGCTTCCAATGATTTACCACCTATGGCATAATCGTACTGGAATGGATTTCTGCCCCTATGTATGCGCATTATATTACATTTATCTACGTTTAGGGAAAGCTGCCAGCTGTCGCACCATGCATTAATCCTCTGCAGGTCCTCCTGGAGTACGTACGAGTCTTCTGATGTTGCTACTTTCTTGTAGACAACCGTGTCATCTGCAAATAGCCTCACGGAGCTACCGATGTTGTCAACTAAGTCATTTATGTATATTGTAAACAATAAAGGTCCTATCACGCTTCCCTGCGGTACTCCCGAAATTACCTCTACATCTGCAGATTTTGAATCGTTAAGAATGACATGTTGTGTTCTTTCTTCTAGGAAATCCTGAATCCAATCACAAACCTGGTCCGATATTCCGTAAGCTCGTATTTTTTTCACTAAACGTAAGTGCGGAACCGTATCAAATGCCTTCCTGAAGTCCAGGAATACGGCATCAATCTGCTCGCCAGTGTCTACGGCACTGTGAATTTCTTGGGCAAATAGGGCGAGCTGAGTTTCACATGATCTCTGTCCGCCAATTCTCTGTTTGTTCGACTCCACACTGCTAAAATACATATCAATGCGTGTAGTATTTATCGAACACGCTAATTCTCAATTCAGTATTCCATTATTCACATAATTTACCAAAGGCGCCTGTACGTACGTACTCCTAACGTTAATGAGGACTACAACAATCGACCAATGTTCGTTCCGGAGTACCTACAAAGACACGTGCGATGTAATGAACTTCATGGAGAGTGTCACTGGAGTTGCAACTGAGACTTCACATTCTTTGGGATTATTTTTATATGGTAGAAATTTTACTGTGTCGTCATAGTCCTCAAGTCGGGCATCTTCAGTACTGTTTGCGACAACCATGAGCGAGCAGACAAATAATTCCATTAAATTTGAGGCTTTTCTCTCAATCGTCGCTCCATTCTTGTTTTTAATTTTGTCCATTACTTCTGCATCGTTAGGGCTTTCATCACCATTGCCATTACTCAAACCAAGAAACGATATGCCATTTACTAGATGCGAAATACCGGGCCACGCATACGTTAGTTTTTTTCATATTACGCTTGGATCTTTGTGACAGTGTACACTCATTTCTGCATCCTATGGCTGCAGTGCCGTACTTACCCAGATTTTTACCCTCTGTATTTAGGATAATCTGTGTCAGTTGTGACTGCCACGCTTGTATAGCGTAGTTTCTCTAAATTTATTCTTTGTTTACAGTTATGAAAATTTTGTAAAAGTAGCCAATCTGCTATTCGAATGTCCTACTAATAAACAAATCTAAACTTTTATGGTCTGGCAGATTGGCTGATTTGCTATCCGACTGTAACAACGGTTTAGATGTGGCATGTTCCACGTTATACGCTTTTATTAGCAGAAAAATTTTAAACTGAATCAAGAGCGTTAAAGTATATTTATTTTATTACAAAATCCACATATACATACTCTGCAGACAAATAGATACTTATCCATTCACTTATTTGCTTTTTTAAAATAATGTTCTATAGGTTTTGCTACGTATCAGCTCTTTGTAACTGTTTTCCACTCAGCTGACATCGTTATTCCGATATTTAGATCATAACAGGGCTACCAACTGTTACACTTTCAGTCTCGGAATTACTTCACACATTCGCCAACCTACTCCAAGATGCACGGAAGGTAGGCGTAGTGTGTCATCGGCATCGAAATCAGATGGAACGCTTGCTCACCCGGCCCAGCGATAAATATTCCGGAAAGTCGGTATCAGAATGGTCGGATGTGGATCAGAACGCTAGAACACCGGAATACATACCAAATTAACCTGTACACCGCAGTTTCTGCTAGCAATTTAATTGGAGTTTATTTCAAGATCACACAGTTTGTTTAAATTATATATACTTTTCAGTATACTCCACAACTTGTTGGAAAGTAAGTTGCTTAACGCACTTAGTATGTAATAATTGAGGTTTACCATCTGATCGAGGCACATATTTCATTTGTGACATGTCAGTGGCCTCTCTTTGGCTATGATGCCCTATTCGAGACGCGTAACAATGTGTCATACATAGTCTTCACTCTCAGTGAAGCAATGTGGTAACAGACACGGGCACAAAATCTATCTGGAATGTCCCGCGTACTGACGTAACAAAAAGTAGACTTGATAACATTTCGACTGGCGCTTCACTTACGATTTTGTTTATATATTTCACGTGTTGCACACTTACATAAATGATGAATTCTGTACATTTTCTTTCTTGTAACCGTTACCAAGTCAATTCGCATTTGACATGAACCGAGGTTTGTTTTTGTAGCTTGAATAGAACAGCTCGTCATTAAATTATTACTACAATAGGTTTCCTAAAACAAACATTGTTAGTACGGTAAGGGAAGTGTTGGTGTTTTAAGAATAAAAAGCGTTGCCTCCAAGTTTGTTACAAACGAAAGTTTTAGGAAGTTATACAAACCAAATACGTATAATCTAGTATAGTATACTGTAGTATAGTAGTCTAGAATTAATGACTGAACCCGTTCTACCTTACATGTACTGAAAATCTCCGAGCTTTATCACGTAACACTAGGGTTGCAATATCTAGCTGGGACCTCGTCGGGGCACTGACATGGGGGTATAGAAATGAAGTAGAAAGTTAAATGTAACTTTATTTATAGAACAATTACATGGAACTTGCTGCGGAAGAAGTAATTGGTAGATCATATTTTTCGAAAGATTTCACCTTTTTCAGTAGGCCTTATTCCCTTTTACGTATTTATAAAACTCAATGCAAGTCAGCTTACAGTTAAACTGATTCCACAGTCCTCGATAGCGACAGATTTATGTTATCAATCCACTAGGCCAACATCAGCGAAAATACTCTTTCCACAGTGGCGTAGTGTGCGGGAATACAAAACAAATACCCGCATAATTTTAGCTGTCGGCATTTGCGTTCAGGATTTTCGGTTTCCTTAGGGCAACCTTTCTTCCACTGAGTGTTTAGACTTCCATTCTTCCGAGTCACGCTCACTTTCTAAAACGCTCTTCGTTACATATATTCCTGAAAACAACTGTCGCCGGAAATCGAACACCAATTTTAGTCAGATATATAGAAGTGTTTTCAGTCGGTGTCACCCGATCTGGGGCTTCAGACAGCGTCAGCCAATCAAATACTCGATATTTGTTAAAGAAACAGCTCATTTCTCGGCAGAAACGCGAAGTATATTTGACTGATCGGACTACTGGCAATATTTGAAATTATTTTAGGTGCCTGTCTTCGCCGTCAAAAAAATATTTTAATGGAATCCGAAACTTAAGAATTCTCTCAACTGCGGACATTAACGACAGCCATCTTGTTTTTGAGTTGGAAAAGTATGATCATTGACATCAACGCTTAAGCAGAAATCTTCCAGTTTCTCTGTCCTTAATGTGTATATTGAAAAATGATTAAATATTTTCATAACGATTATTTCAATGTAGACATTAAGGACTCCAGCAGCGCTTGATCTAGTATCATGGAGAATATGGGCTGGGCATCCAATTCCTTCTACATTTTTCCCTCTATTTCTTTAATTTGTTGAAACATTCCGCTGGCGGGGTAGATGAAGCCCTACGAAGTTGGTATTATCTCCACAACAAGTGATTGCTTTATCTAATGGAATCTGCAGTTGTCTTTACGTATCTAGACAAAACTAAATTCTCTCCGACGTTTCGATATTCAGCGAATCTAACTTCAACAGCTTCTGTTGGATTCCGTCAGTTCAGTAATGTATTGAACACGAAGAAATAATCTTTTCAGCCTTGTGGTTAGATACGTCGGTGCCTACGCCGTAAAATGAAACTTCTTGCAATTTTTTTATGCATGCGGACACGGAGTGGGGTGCGAGAATATTTTTAACAATAACTCTAGCCTCGATCCTGGGTGTGGACTGCTTTGCGGCGAGTGTGGAGCCCGGATACATTGCGGCATTCAGTTCTACGGTATAGTCAAGAGAATTGAAGGCTTGATGATGTTTGATAACTTTGTAAGTAGTAGTTAGTTCTGTAGCAGCAACGAGCAATTCTTCCAGGGTATCTTCTTAAATCTTGAATGTAGAAACAGGCTTTGATGTCGATGCTACCGCGAACCTACTTATATTTGTTTGCTTCTTCGTTGAGATGTGAAGCTTCACATCTGACTTACCTACGCGAATTACTGAAATGAAACAGCTGCAGATACCCCCTAATGCTTCCTGATCCGTGTCCTTTCTTGACGAAAGACCACTCTTTTCTATAATAATAATCCGAAAAGCGACACTTCGTCTTTCCACCCTTGGCGTTTTCGAAAGCTATGGTACAATAAGTTTATTAGACTGAACAGTAGACAATAACATTTTAGTTATCAAAGTGTGTGTAACAAGTGTGTATTCCCGCTATAAACACCTGAGACATTCCAGAATGAGATTTTCACTCTGCAGCGGAGTGTGCGCTGATATGAAACTTCCTGGCAGATTAAAACTGTGTGCCGGACCGAGACTCGAACTCGGGACCTTTGCCTTTCGCGGGCAAGTGCTCTACCAACAGAGCTACCCAAGCACGACTCACGCCCCGTTCTCACAGCTTTAGTTCTGCCAGTACCTCGTCTCCTACCTTCCAAACTTTACAGAAGCTCTCCTTGCAGAACTAGTACTGCTGAAAGAAAGGATATTGCGGAGACATGGCTTAGCCACAGCATGTCTCCGCAGTATCCTTTCTTTCAGGAGTGCTAGTTCTGCTAGGTTCGCAGGAGAGCTTCTGTAAAGTTTGGAAGGTAGGAGACGAGGTACTGGCAGAAGTAAAGCTGTGAGGACGAGGCGTGAGTCTTGCTTGGGTAGCTCAGTTGGTAGAGCGCTTGCCCGCGAAAGGCAAAGGTCCCGAGTTCGAGTCTCGGTTCGGCACACAGTTTTAATCTGCCAGTAAGTTTCACCTTAAACATTACTTACACTCGCCGTTCGTATTACGTTTAGAAAAAATCGTCTTATCAGATCGCTGTTCAAATGGGAACTTCCCGATTCTTCCGCGTAGTGCTGCTGAAATAGTTCCAGCCCCATGCTACTGGAGAAATCTGGTATTTTCTCGAATTATGGCGCCATGTCTGAGACAGAATATGCAACACTCAACACCACCTGTGAGACGACCTTGTCAAAATAGACTTGTTGACACAAATAACACAGGCTGCATTTACATTTTGCGCTAACAATGGCGTTACTGCAGTACCTGAGCCAAGCTCATAACAGTGTTTTGCAAAATCGGGACAAAATGGGGTTTTGTCGGGGTGTCGGAACAAGATGGTCCATAACGGTGACGGTCCCGATATATCGGGACGGATGGCAAACATACGTAACACTTTGTTTATTCTGCTATGAAGTTCATTGTTTAAAACCCAAGAAAAGACTTGAAATTGCTGACGCTGTCACAATCACTGAAACCAGTCAGGAAGCAGAAATTAGAGAGAAATAATATAATCTTTCGGTTGATACGTGCTCGAAAGGCAGTAAGAATCATTGTTAAAGAAGCATGTATAAAATTTCGCATTATTTACGTTGGCGAGTGACCACAGGAGCCGTTGAGCCACCTTATATCCGTATATAAAATAAAGATGCAACACCAAGTAAAACGTGTTGAAGTTGGCATTTCTTCCGCGGTTTGTAGGTCACCTTTGGTATGTTATACATTGAAACTTCCCTTCTTTAGGAGATGCGCGATCTGATTTTTTCGCTGTAGTCACTGGCTCCTCACAACAAACGGAGTGCTCTCCATTATTGAATTAACATGATGCTGCGTCAAGACGTCGACCTAAGTAGTGATTTTCACTATTTCGTGGTTAATTTGGAAGTAAACATACACAACAGGAACAACATCAATACCTACATGGACTAATTTCTCGCTAGAAGGTAATGCACCAATTTTCGTGGCGGATACACAAACGCTGAAGCGCAGAATTAAAATTGAAAAATATTACACTGGGGCTATTGTGATGTCCCTTCCACAATGCGATTTCCGTACCTTTGCGTGTCCTAGGTATTTTTCAACACTGTACATGCAGCTTTTCATTTTTTCACACTAGTAACTGTTTTGAAACTTTATTATAACCGAGAAGCGTCCATTGTAGTCATGTTATTTTCTTCACTTTAAATGTCGTACGGAAATACCGTTTCCGTTATTTCTGCCACTTTTACCCCGATTATGGCAGTGCTTTCCTTTAGCAATACAACAAAAATATTTTCCAATTGCATTGGGGGGGGGGGGACAACGGTTCAAACCCGCGCCCAGCCATCCTGATTTAGGGTTTTCGTGATTTCCCGAAATCTCTTCAGGCAAATGCCGGGATGGTTCCTTTGAAAGGGCACGGTCGATTTCCTTCCACTTCTCCCCAAATCCTACAGGACCGCTGAACACTGGTCCACAACCAACCAACCAACCCACACCAGAGTAAATAGAGTATTACCAAATCTTGTTTCACACGAAGTAAAATTCTTTAAGAGGGACCACAAAGTTGAACAGCTTGTCAGCTTGTGTCGGAGGCCCAGGGTATGAAGTATGTCACTGCGAACTGTACTTTGGAATTTTAAGTGTTCCGAGTTACAGCAGATAGGACTGAAGCCCCCTTAGTATTGTGAGGTAGTTTCAGCTGCATTTGAAGTTTGCAATACGGCTGGAGTTCGAGTCTTGAGGAAACAGATTGAAGACAAAAGTGAACGTTATTTGGTTTTACTAACTCAAGTAGTTAAGTTTAATAAATAGTCCATGTGGAACGTATAAATCAATGTAAATGTGTGACGTTTTCTGCACATTAATAAAGGTTGTTACAAAAAGCTATATGCATATTGGTAACACGTTCCATTATGAAAACCTAAACGACATGGTTGATGCTAGAAACGTTGTAGCTTTGTGTGTACCCACAGGCGCTTTAGGTAGAGCTACGTATGCCACTATACGACAAAACATTCTATCAGCTACTCGCACTGTTTACTACGCCGCTAATCCACTAGTTTACGTCCGCTCTGTAACATTGAAAAGAACAAGTAGAGAGAGAGGAGTATGGCCCAGTGTTCTTAATGCGCTTCACTGTATGTTAATGGGCCGTGAGCGCCCGCGATAAGTGCTATCATTCACGGCCTACAGAACAACTTCAGGGCAATAGGACGCGAAGCTTCCGCCACAATGAATGTGTGGGCCACAGAGAAAGCTATCAGAAGATAGATTCAGGCTACACAGGTTCTCACGGGGATGTGGCTGAGCATGGAGGCGGAAGATTATCGGTTCCCTGTAACGTGGGTTTTCGCACACGCTATCGTGTGACAGTTTCAAAGCCGCTTACGTCATCTTCATTTGTTATCTGTTCGAACAAAGAAGGTTAGCCAATCTTTTGTACTTGGACCTACTCTGGACTTTTAGCTCTCGGTGTTTAGCTACGATTATATTTGCTGCTCCAGCATGTTTCCGATCTGCCATACATTAGATCGCCTTCTAGGTGTTACTCCTACTAACCCGGGAAATAATTTCCTCGATCCATTCACCACGTAGCTTCTCACCCTATTCACCTCAATTTCGTTTCATTTACAGCTTTAATTACAATGGCGTATTATTGAAAGAGTACATGTTCTGGGCTTCATCCAGAGATAATGCTGCTGTTATCGGGTTAACCGTGCGAGTGCGAGTGAAATGGCGCGGCGATTGGAAACGTTCTCATAAGTTTAAATAGGTTTCTCACTGGCAAAACGTCTAAACTGCACACACATTCACGGTGAAATTCTGGCGGTGTAAGGGCCAATGACAATCTCTACCCATAGTGAAATGGTGCCAGCAATTTGACGAAGCCTGCACACACGTGGCTAATACTGATCGGAAAGGAAGGCAATTGACACCGATCACAAAAGACAAAATCCAGGCAACGGACGAACAGATTCGCAGCAGTCACATATTTTCCAACGGTGAGAGCGTTCACACAGCTGTTATCGAATGGCTCCGTGATTAAGGACCTAATTTCTATCGTCGAGGAATTTAACGACTGGTAGGATGTGTCGACCGTCGTTAACAGGGACTTTAGGATGTACAAAAATAGTGCAACTTACGAGGTCTGTTCAAAAAATTCTGGAACATTCGAAATTTCGCGCCAATGGTGTGTAGGAGCCAAAAGCGGTTGGCAACCCTGCACGCGCCTGTGTTTAATGTGTAACTGCAGGAAGATTCATTGTTGTATGTCAGTTATTCAGTGCTGTACTGGGAAGAACAGTGTGTTGCACAGATCGCGAATTTCGAGACGGCAGAGTTAGTGTAGGGTGGCCAAATTATTTTCGGTGAGAACCGGGACACTCACCCGGGTGCCAATGGACACCTCATTCCACATGTACCCAGGTTTCTTAATTTTAAATTAATGTTTTGTTGATACATTTTGTTAACCCGATTATTATAACTAATAAGCGGATACAAAAGATTGATATAATCTAGATTATCTGTAAAATTAATGACATTTAATAAACTTATACAGTAATAAAGAAATGTATTACGATTTTCCAAAATTTTTCAGCCATTCAACTCTTAATCAATTAATATTAACATGAGCTTTAATATTACTGAGCACTTGTAGATGGAATTGACTATTTTTCACTGACTCCAGCCTTCTTGATCAAGTCTTTGTTCTTTGAGACACAGTGATAAAACTCGGCACAATCCATTTTGTAGTTGTACAGGATCTGCAGGATTGTTTCAAGAGAGTCCACCTCCATTCTTGTTTCTTTCATCAGTCCACTAGATATTCATGAACGAAAATATTCTTTCCACTTTGGCATTATGGGCTGGGATTGCAAATAAATACCTTGCAATTATTACCAACTCAGAGTAATGCTGAAGACAGTCACAGCTTTTAAAAAACTCACCCACTTCTCATGGCATTCCAATGGTGTTTTTTTCATCATTCAACTTGTGAAGACTTTCTTCAACAAAATTTGCCAGTATGCCGAAGTGATCAAAGATAATGGAATCATCGATTTCAATCTCTTTACTCTTGAAATAAGAAACTGTCTCTTCAACACTTTCCCATTTTGGCACTCTTCAGTAACATCCAATCAAACACCGGCGATGAGGGTAAATATGAGGCGCTCCACTTGCTGGGATATTCTACAGAAGTGTCATAAAACTTGTTAACTTCTCTAAAACTCCTTTCCGCTGCTTCTGATACTTCTGCTCTTTTAAGGACAGATTTAACATTAAAAGAAATGAACTGCTGTTCTCTCCTCATAGTAACAGTTTCCAGAGTATTTTTCAAAACATCATTTACCTCTATTACACTTTTCGTGCTTCCCTCAATTTCCTTTATCCCATGCTGCAAAGTGCTAAGCTGACTGAATGAACCATAAGTATGCTTCACTTAAAGGGTTACGGAAAAACTGAACCAATATTTTGGGGGCTTTGTCTTCATTTAGGAAAAGATCGTTTAACGGTTCAAACAGGCGAATTACTCTCAACTGCTGGAAGCAGTGATAACCAGCGAGTTTTCGAGTGACACATTACATTCATATATTCAGTTCCCACATAATCCCAGAACTCCTTAAGCCTCTCTGTTCTAACAGTAGATATGTAAAAAAGTGAGAGTATACCTTCATGACTATAGTTTCAACATCACAGCTTAAACTGTCAGCAGATGTCTGCACGCTATTGTGTAAAACATGTGCAGGGCAACCTATGCCTTCAATGTTTTCATGCAATGTTGCCTTTAATTTGGTAAATACGTTGCATTTGCCTTGTCTTTTTAAACCATCAAAGTTTGTGTTGGTGTTGTCTCCACAAAATGCCACACACTTATTTTTCTCAAGATCAAACATTTCGATAGTATTCATACAAAATCTTGAATTTTCGTCAGATGTTTCATTAGGTAGGGAACTCACCTCCAAAGTTTGGTCTGAATTCCCTGATTAATATCGAAAAACTGAGCAACAAACGGAAATATTTTAGTGGCCTTGTGATTGCTGGCATCAGTGGATATCCCGTAGAAAGAAGACTTTTTGATGTATTCAAGGCTTTCCTTTACACTCTGGGGAGCAATAACTCCTTTCACTAAGGCTGACACTTTAGTTCTTGCTGAACTAAACTTTCTTGCAATGGAAGAATCATCAAACATAATGCTATTAAGCTTATTAGTACAGTCACTAGATCTATAAGCTTGGTGATGTTTTACCGTGTGGTAGGCTAGTGTAAGCTCGGCTGTTCGAACTTTCGTCTGTTCACTTGACTGATGTTTCACAAAATAATTTTGTAGAGTTTTACTGCAGCTCGGTGCACTGTATGCATTAATGTGTTTCTTTGACCTGATGTGATCAACTATGTCGGAACTTCCACCATGACTTATACTATAAAACAGTTACATACGGAACACACTGCTTCGTAACCAAAACGACCTTTCTTAATGAAATTTCATTCCTTGGAATAACAGTCACTGAACTTGCAGGCACGTTTCGGCATTGCGTTTCACAGTACTGCAGCAATAATACCACTAATATGAGAAAAAACTATTGCAGTTTGACAAAACAACTACTACACTGTTCTGACAATGTGTGTGTAAGTGGCGCGATAATCTGACGGTTTCATAGCTCTGTTACAATAATACGACTTACTACTTGTTGGCCAAAGTATCGCTCAAAGTAAATTATTACCTGAGTGTATCAATACTGATACTGTGATTACTAGTATGGGACAATGGAGGTTTTAAACAAATAAGCCAAAAATATATTAATTTCTTGTGTTGTATTTCCTTTAATATAGCGAAATCCCAAAAATTTGAGAAAGTTTCACGAAATGTATTTGAAAACTGAATTCCGGGACTTTTGAGCGTCCCGAAAGAAATTTTCGAGACACTGAAACACAGGGACGAAAACCGGGACAATCCCGGTTTTCCGGGACGTTTGGTCACCCTAAGTTAGAGGAGCAACGCGAGCGCATTCAGTTTTGCGTGAAACTCAAGAAAACCTTTAGAGAGACAAACCAAATGACGCAGGAAGCTTATGGTGATGAGTGCTTAAGTCGTAATCGGTGTTACGAATAGTTCAAGGAAGTTAAAGATGAACCTTCGCTCATGTCAGAAACGTAAACGAAATTTCTCGTACCAATTGAAGACTGATTGTCGGACAGGTTACAGGAGCATGTATTTCCAAAGTTGGAAACCCCGTTGAAAGGACGAAGATTTGGAAAGAGACGTGATGAAAGAAAATTTGCACGATCTAGCAGGAGGCATACCTCCCGGAAATTCAAACGGTGTATCACTGTGGAGGAGAGTATTTCGAAGGAGATCATTCACAATAAGTAAAAGGTAAGTGTCACTTGGCCTGCCACAATAATGTGTGTAACTTTTTCAAATTCCTCGTAGTTAATAGTATTGGCAGTATACACAATGTTTAAGAGATTTGTATGCCTTGATAGAAGAGCAGGAGTGGCTCGGCACATGTCACTTATCAATGTAATACGATTAATGATTCTGAATACTGAGTGGTTACGGTAAGTACAGCTTTTATCAGTCAAGGGAAACTATTCTGCGACAACGACTTTTTTCTGGTCTCTACTATTAATAGCAAACGTTGTTCCCTCACCAGCTCTTATGATTTCAGCATCATGGGTGTATGTGCGTCGTCACTGTACTAAGGGAAGACCATTAAAAAGCGCTTTCCTTCTGAGGCTCTAAACACGCTTAGTTGTGGGATGTCTATCAAAAGCACTGCAGATCCGTTTTACTTTTCTGCTTCTTTTTCCTCTGTACAAGGTGACCTTACAGACAGAAACCTTCGGGTTTGTTCATAATTTAGCATTTCAAGCTCCGTGCATGTACATCAGTTTCCCAAAGCAATACGACGAATTCTTGGAAACTAAAACTTCTTCAGATGACCACATGATTTCCGTGCGTCTGAATTACAGGACATTTGCCGTTTCTTATAAGAACCGCTTTTAGCTAAACAAAATTTTAATTCTTTGTCTCATAGTACTACGAATAATTTTTATACAGAATTTAAACTCTTGCATGGACAATTTTGTGAACAAAAGCAACTCAGTACTGTTACTTGAAAAAGAAAGCATGTAAGTCTTGCTTGTTTGAGGTTCTTGATTCGATTTTTGCTAGTAGCAACTTTAACATTCTGTCTGTATCACGGAAACGTTAATCTGCAAAAACTGAACCGTAATTTATGAAAAACAGCATTTTGATCATTATTATCAAGCAAATGAATAAAAATTCTACACAGTGTGTTAAGCTGGCCCATGACCGAGTGAGGTTGTGGGGAAAGGAGGATGTAAGCCCTGTTCCCCGTTTCTCGCCGCCGTTTTTGGTCTGTTATAACAACAACAACAACACAGGGACCGACGATGGCGCCAACTTCTTAATTTCTGTGCACATCGCGAAGCGGGAGACCTGCAAGAGGTAAATTCATCCGGCTTTTTATCCAAAGGGTAAGTATCCGGACATAGGTATCTTATCAAAAGCTTATCTCCCAAGCCCGCTTTATAGCTCCTAGAGGCGTGTTATAGTAACTGAGAAACTCCTGTATAATGTATAAATAAAATTGCTGCTAATAAGAATAGATCGAAGGACATCTTGATTACAAGACTTTTACGCTTTTTTTAAGAATTGCATCGTACTGGTTTAGGGAATCATTGTCCGCACAGTGAGGTTCCAGTCATGTAATTATGAAGAAAATTGAAGAGGACCTAGTTCGTAAGCTCTTCTTCGAAGTAATCGAAGATCACAGTTTAACGGCCCGTCGGCAACGAGATCATTAGTATTGGAGCACGAACCGACTGGGAGCTATTCCATGAACCTTGACCTTTTGGGTAATCATTCCTGCGTTTCCCTCCAAAGATTTAACAGAACTATAGATCTAAAATTGGACGACCAGACTGCGTATTACAACTGCCGCCCTTTCTAATTTTCGTCCACCATCTCACGGGCGCTCGGTCACAACATTTTAGCCAGGCTTTTGCATGTACGTGGCTAGTTCAATCAGACCACTGTCCGCGGAAGGTAAGATCCCTGTTATTGTCCCACACTTTGGACGAGGCAGGGGGTTTGGTATGAGGGCACACCCAAATGCAAATAGATTCAATATTAATAGTTGATGCTTCTGGTGCATTTTGTTCTCTATGTTCATTTCTGTTAAGTCGTAGATCGCCGATATTTAAATGGTAACACTTTCGTCATTTTACCCTTCATTTCCTTTTGGGCATTACTGCAGTTTCCGCTCTATTTGCAAGTTATTCGGTATCTTACAGTATTTACTCACAATGCATGCCGCAGCACAGGTCAGCGTCATTTGTAACATCTGACTACAAAGCTGTGATGTTGACACTCATGATGTTTCAAACTATCTACATCTACATACATACTCCGCAAGCCACCTGACTCTGCGTGGCGGAGGGATACATGAAAATGTGCTATAGAGCCGAAATTGCTACCGTGTCCAAAAGGACTTTAAAGAACAGCCGGATGGCGTTAAGATATAATTGGAATATTCAAGGCGACTGACAAAAGTAGGAAAATTCTCATCCATTATCTGGGAAAACATCCTAATAATTGTCTAAGGGGAATATGTTCTGATGCTTTGTTTCCATTGTTGAAATGAGGTGAACACGGACGCACAGAACTGAAGTAAAGAACTGTAGAGCCATCCCATTATCTACACATTTGCCACGGAGAATTTTAAGCCACTTCTTTCAGAGTTGGTTTGAAGATTAATTTGGGCAAAGCTTGCACTTCCACGTAACTTTCCTATCTATTAAACCTGCAAGTCACATGTGAAAACAAAGGATTTCGATGATCAACACTTGATTCTTGTTAATGTCCATTTTCTTTGTTCTTTCCTTAAAGGGTTCGATGCGTAAGAGTGACTTTTTATCAGCTACTACACACACCTTACACCACACTGCATTGTACCAGCTTCTGTTGATTCACAGCTGTCTGCACTTCGTATACGTCAGCAAATCTGTTTCTGATAAAAGAGCATTGCGACATGGGAGTACCTGTCGGCGATAAAAGGAAACAAGGAGAAGGCCAAGACAGACACACACACACACACACACACACACACACACACACACACACACACACTCTTTAACCACCGGTATTCTTGAATCTTCGTGGCTAAGCACTGAAAATGTTTTGCATTTATCTACTAAGAAGAAGCCTTTCAGCTGATTGTTCATTCCACTGTATTCTATTCACTTAGGGAACCGGAAGGAACGACTTCGGTGGTAGCTACAGACACTTATGTGCGAACTGTAATTTGCCCTATTCTGTCTTCATCAGCTCTGCGGCAGAGATATGTGGATGGACTTTTCCGAGGCGGGTCTTGTGAGATGCACAGCGTTTTATTTCACGAGGCTACTAGTAGGATAGTCCAACATTTTTTTACCCTTTCACACGCGTCAAAAAAGCCTGTAACCATTCTAACCACCTTCGTGTAGGTTCAATGTCCCCTGTTAGTTCGATGAAGTAAGCGTCTCATATACTATAGTAGTATATGAGTCGCACTATACCCGATTCAACGGATTAACGATCCTGAAGTGAACACTTGCGTGGCGACTGGTCAACGGTCACAGCACACGATCACGGCCGTTGTCACGCCACTGGAAGTAGACCCGTAATATGTATTAGATTTTTGTGTTATACTGCCGCTAAAGAAACGAAGCTATAAAGCGTGAACAGACAGCAACAGTTTTGCTGATCAGTATGCTAAATGCTTACGCTGTGTATTTCTTGTGTCAAGTCTGAGTGTGCAGTCCCTTTCTCAGAACAATTCTGTACATGACGTTATGGCTAGTTCTGATCGATAAATGTCCGCTTGGTTTGAAAATGCTCTCTGTTTCTTCTTTGAACATGAAACGTCGAAACGCTTCAGCTTTCACCTTCGTTTTAATAAATTTACAAAAAACGATTTTGTAGCACTGTTAGCGGTAGAGATTAGTGGACTTTTAACTGACTCGTATATGAAAGGTTGTGGGTTCGATTCCACCTCAAGTTGATAGTTTTAAATGTTTATCGAAATGGCATCCTGCGTTTTACACTTTACAGTAAATCGAATGTGTGGAGGAAAATCAACCTTTGCATGTGACAATACGCAGATCACCATTCCTCACTTTGGAAGTGTTGACCTTTTAGTCCAGAAGCATTCATTCAGTTACACACGGTTTTCCGAAATTCCCATTACAAATTTCCAGGACTTGTAAAGGCTAGTGAGCACATTACATTCTGAAAGGAACCAGTGTCCGGGAACGTACTGTTTCCATTCTACGACCGTTTAAATTCTGATGTTTAACCCGGCCACTTCTGCTTGAGAAACTGAATTAGACGGCGAACCACCTACGAGGTACTAATTCGATAGGAAAGAACGAAACGTCCATTTGTCACTTAAGTGAATTTGTATTAACAAACATTGTTCCGAACATTATTCCGAAACAAAAACAGAACTCAGCATACTGTACGTACGTCACAGTGCTGATGGATTACACTCGCGGCTCGATGTGGCGACCACCAACGCTGTTACAGACATTGCACACGTCATCCAATCTCTATCACAGACCGGGACAAGAAACTGACGTTTCTCTTCCTCTCAGCAGACGTGGACGCGTCTGAATTGAAACGGAACGATTCCGGATATGGGTTCCTATTCAAAATATTATGTACTCTCTCCCCTCTATACGTCCTAGAAATTTTTTACGAGAATTTCCGAACATCCTGTGTACGCCATGCAGAAACAACATTGGAAGTGTAGAAGACGCTAAGAACTTATCCCGTTGGTGTTGCTTATGTTTGTTCATGTTTAAAAAAAAAGTCCTTCTTGGATAAAATGCTTAAAATTGGCTAACACCTTTTTATTCGAGTAAGTGTCAATTCCCGGAATCATAC
Source organism: Schistocerca piceifrons (assembly GCF_021461385.2). NCBI lineage: Eukaryota > Metazoa > Arthropoda > Insecta > Orthoptera > Acrididae > Schistocerca > Schistocerca piceifrons. The sequence goes on from NC_060139.1 coordinate 896,918,351, forward strand.
CACCTCTTTTTTCACTATTTCTGGGCTTACACTATTTTGCCCAAATGAGAGCGATTTATGTCAAGAAATGCTGGCGACAAACTTAAGAAAACTAAAAAGGCTACATGAGAATGTAAGTGAAAACCGCCCTATCCAAACACTGAGGGGAAACACTTATCACTGACGTAACGATCAAACGTATGTCAGTTGGTTGTCTGCGCTGAACAGCTCAAGTCCGGATAGAGCGAAAAAAACAAAAAAACACACACACACACACACACACACACACACACACACACACACACAGCTGAAGTCACCGCAGTAACTTATTTCACTGTTAGTTTGTTGAACGAAACAAGGAAATAATTCGCCAATTTGTTGTTATAACCAGTCTTTCCAATAGGTCCACAAACATCTTGAAAGCAAACTGTTTTGTTCTTTCATTTTTTAGATTTTTTACGATAGTCTCACAAGCATTTGACAATGTCAATCTGTTTCGATGTGCCAGTGGTCTGCTGTTTGGTCTGAAACGGTTACAAAATTGGGTAAAAATGTACAAGACAACTGCTTAATCTCCCAGAAATTGTCATTGCATTCCCAACTATTAGGTACATAGCAAAAGAGGTCACCGAGCTTCAGTGCAGCTATCAGTGTAGTCCATTTTGAAGGTTATAGAGAAACCTATCCTCCCATCTTGCTGGAAAAAACGTCGCCCGTGTAGCCCTCCACACATGCCTTTGTCCTGGAAAAGAGCGTTTTTCTCCAGCCTTAGACAGCACCGACCTCTCCACGATATAGTACGTCTGCAGAGTAACTGGGCGAAACCACTCAGCATTGGGCACGGTGCGAGTGTGGCCAATAAACATTGCCACGCTACTCGGGCGCGCAGCCAGCGTGGCCGACACGCAGATTTTTTTAATGTTTAATTTTTTACTTTAGTGGCCGGTCCAGCAGCGCAAGACACGGGACGACGCCACTAATTTGCGTGCTGGGGCCAGAGGGCGCGCGTAAAACATGAGAAGCGCGCGGATGAGCCGATTACGACATTCCGCCGGACACGGAGAGGCGCGACGAAACGCGGGCAGGCGGAAAGTGTGACGAGCCTGCAAGTCGGACGTGCGGCGAAAAGCGCGTGCCGCCATTAAGCCACGTCCGTGTGTGTGTGTGCGCGCGCGCGCGCGCTCCGGAGAGAAGTGAGTGTGCGATAGTCTTCTGTCACGGCGAGTGCAGCAACGCCGTCATAAACGGCGTGATTTACTGCGCCGGACACGCAGGGAGACACGTCGAAGCAGTTGGCCCACTCGTCCCGTCGCAAGGAGGATGAGAAGGAGCAGGCAGCAAAAAGAGTCAAGTGGTGGTCACGGAAGGTGAGGGGCCACAGATAGCTGCGGGCTAGGGTCGCCGACGGCAGCGTCATTATCGCCACGGCGGCCGCTATTTATTATGAGCTCAGCCGTAATAGTCGGTCCTCCCGAGGGGCAGATGACGCTCTAGTGTCGCTCATAAATCTCTGATATTCATTACGGAATTCTATTCACTTCAAATGGGGACGGGTAGCAACGGTGAGGAGGCGCTGCAGAACGTTGCTCTGTGCACAGGTAACGTCGCACCCTTCATAAACCCCGAATAAATGGGACCTCGGCAGCTCCTCAGCGCCGCTGATCGGGAGCTCGTGTTCAACAATCTGCACGCGGGAAGGCGTACGGTTGCTTTCTCACTTGTTAATGTGAACTGTTGGCAGTCAGAGGCTGTTCTAGGCAAGACAGACACAGCGAAATACAGAGAAACCCTTCTGATGAAATACACGGTGATTGTAATTAAACTTTCCCTGCTTGAGGCAGTGTAGATGGAGAACTACTTACCGTAAGGACACAAAACTTTACAGCAATGGCATTCAGGATCTGCGTTATTATTCAGGGTGTATACAACCCGGGACAACCGGGAGATCCGGGAAAAACTCGGGAATTTTTCGTCCGGGAAAAAACCAGAATGCCCGGAATTTTTCATTGTTTTAGTTATCAGTTAAATGAACGAGAGAAAATAAAGGAAAAACTTAAGTCGCAAAGGAAATGCGCCATATTCAACAACAAAACACAGTGCTCATACAAGCGTCTGCCAACAGCAAAGTGCGTCAAAGGCTTTAGGAAGAATATGCAATGCTTCCTAACAACAAATGGCCTCCGATGAACGTGACGTTTACATTAGATTTCGTTTGATCAGTTGCGGGCGGGCTCTTGCGCATGCGCAGTTTAGCCGCGTATGAGTAGTACCTTCTCCCGCTTCTGGCTACAGATGTGTGGCTGGACACCACCATCTAATATTGCACCGGTTCGGAAATATCGTAGATCCGGGGCTCATGCACAGAGCAGTCTGAGTTGTAGTCTCCACGTGACCTGTGTTTACGTTTAGTGATTTTGCTGTTTCCTCTTCATTAACTGCTCTCACATTAAATTAAAACAAAACGGATTTCTGTGGCCGGGAGCTACCAAACGAATTAAAATACGTTCGCATGATTACGGAAGGCTAAAATATGTTGTTAGTTTCAGGTTTTATTTCCACCTTTGACAGTCAAGCATTAATCGCCTTGCAGAACAATGAAGTTATTTTTGTCGGTTTGCTAAAGAGATTTGGCTTTTATTAATCTTTTGCGCTGAGGCAGTCAATTTATTTGAAATGAAGTGTTCAATTTCACACTTGACTAGTTTTTACTGTTCGCTACATTTCAAGTGCACGTTTTCCATCTTCTAGTTCATATGGCGTTATGCTATAAAGAACCAAACGTGAGATAATACAGTACTGGTACTCAAAATTTACATCCAAATCTGGACATACGAAAGTGCACTTTAAGCCGAATTATGCATTTTAGTATGGTTCATGAAATTTCGATGCCCTTGAAGTATCCTCTGATGTCTTGTTTCTTTTATGACATAATGCAAGATCTTTTAATGTTTTACACGTACGAACATACGAGGCTTCCCGCGTCATCGTAGCTGCGCAAGCGCATTGACGCCTGTTATCCGGCGCTGTCGTGCAATTGCTGAAACAAACCAATTTCTAACAGGTCACGGGAAAATATTGCGAATGGTGGTTTGAAAAGCGTTACTTCCGAAGTAAATTTCGTTTTACTAAAGATGAACTACGTGCGGAATATACGATAAATTTCTTAAATCACAGAGCGTTTGACTGTCTTTTAAAAATCAACTCTTTAAGGACGACCATCTAGAAGAATTTCGAGCCCAGAAGATCAGACATTTACGTCGTTATTAAACATTTTACTGGAAAATTTTTGTGATGTACCTTAAAGTGTAACACGCGCAAAAAGAACAACAATATACGTATGTGGAAGCTTAGATTCTCTTGCACCTTATTAATCTTCGAGACCAATATTTTATGTGAAAGTTTTTCTTGTAGCAACACTGTATATTAATTTAAACCATTAACCTTTCTTAACCGTGTGTTCGCGCTACTAAGAGTGATCTTGCTATTGGTTGACTACATCACTTGGCCTATGCTGTCATCAGCTGGCGAGATCACGTGACATGTGCTATGGCTGGCTTACAAAAACGCGTCGCAATCTCGATTTCAATGCTTCGGAAAGTAAAACGCGTCGCAATCTCGATTTCAATGCTTCGGAAAGTAAAACGCGTCGCAATCTCGATTTCAATGCTTCGGAAAGTAACATGCGATGTTTGGTGGAATTCGAATTTGTACCTTCATAACACGAAAAAATGCAGCGTACATGTTGCTACACATCAAAAATCTTTCCAAAATGTGTGCACTGATATGAAAGTTCCTAACTTCCTGGCAGATCAAAACTCTGTGCCGGACCGAGACTCGAGCTCGGGATCTTTGCCTTTCGCGGGTAAGTGCTCCACCAACTGAGCTACCCAAGAAAGCTACCCAAGCACTCACGCCCTGTCCTCACAGCTTTACTTCTGCCAGTACCTTGTCTCCCACCTTCCAAATTTTACAGAAGCCCTCCTGCAAACCTTGCAGAACTGGCACTCCTGAAAAAAGGATATTGCAGAGACGGGGCTTAGCCACAGCCTAGGGGATGTTCGGTCCGGCACACAGTTTTAATCTGCCAGGAAGTTTAATATACATTTGTAAGTAGGCTGTTTAGGTTTTTTTATTGGTAACGCCACCTCTGTATAAAAATCACTGGCTGTGCTGTGTGCAGTCTGTGTCTAGTTTGCATTGTTGTCTGCCATTGTAGTGTTGGGCAGCGGCAGCTGGATGTGAACAGCGCGTAGCGTTGGGCAGTTGGTGAGCCGCCAGCAGTGGTGGATGTGGGGGGAGAGATGGCGGAGTTTTGTAATTTGTCATGAACTGCTATATATATTATGACTATTAAGGTAAATACATTGTTTGTTCTCTATTAAAATCTTTCATTTGCTAACTATGCCTATCAGTAGTTAGTGCCTTCCGTAGTTTGAATCTTTTATTTAGCTGGCAGTAGTGGCGCTCGCTGTATTGCAGTAGTTCGAGTAACCAAGATTTTTGTGAGGTAAGTGATTTGTGAAATGTATAGGTTAATGTTAGTCAGGGCCATTCTTTTGTAGCGATTATTGAAAGTCAGATTGCGTTGCGCTAAAAATATTGTGAGTCAGTTTAAACACAGTCATGTATAATTTTTCAAAGGGGACGTTTCACATTGCCCTCTTAACTTTCCTTTCTTCTTTGACTAGGTTATTGGCGATGTGTCGGGCAGTCCTCAAAAAGCGAATTTTACAGAGTACGGACGTTGACAGACTACTTGGAACTCTACGAGTACGTAACAAGAAGGAACTAGGTAAGACGAATTAGGAGTAAGGCGTAACAAATGGCATTACAAGAGAACTTACCAGTTACACAAATTCATGTTCAAAGAGGTGTCTGCGCTTAAAAATTTAATTCTTGACTGAACATAAATTCAGAACTGGCTTCTAGTGAGATGATAATCGCATGACACTGAAGTTTGGTTTATGCTTCCTGTACACTCCAAGCTCTGACCAAACACTTTATTCGCTGCCTTTATGTCGCTGAAGTTACGCCCTACGACCAGTAGGTCTTTGACTTATTTTCGTCTCAAGTATCTGGTGCTTCGTAACAACTACGTCTTAGACGTTAACGCAGTGGTGTATCACGTGTCGTCCTCCCTTCATCCCAACCAAACGACTCGCTCGACACAGACAAAGGAAGCGGGAAACTCCAATGGAAGCAAGTGTGCAGGTTGCTTTGACGTCATTCTAATAGAGCCACTGACGGCTAGCATTCGCTCCCCACCCCATTCCCCCTTCCCCTCCGCCAATCACGGCAATAGTCAGAAGGTGCCCCACCCACGTCACCTGACATTTCTCGAAAGAACATCGCTTGTAGCACTTCCCACTGCACAAAGGAAAGTGAGGATTCTAGCGCCAGATATACAAACTTCCGCACGGCTTCAATGACAGCAGGTTTTTACAGCGTTCATTATTTCCAGATTCTTTTAATTACCGTTTGAACCAAAGATGACGCCACAGAGGCTACATACACGTTAGAATCCAAGTAGTGTCCACGAGCTCTGGGTAGCTAGCGTGACACGTTCTCAGGATCAGTTTTTAAATTTGCTCTTGTCACGTAGTGAAGTTGAGGTAAGGAGCAACATGACATTACAGACGAATCCAGCTTTTCCGTAAGAATGCATACTACAGTGAAAAGTGTCACGGAATTCATGAGAGCATAGGTTCATTTCTAGCAATTGACTTGTCATTACTTAACACTGTCTATAGGTTTCGGAGAGGTGATATGTGAACCCAAGCTAGTTAACTCTTCAGGTAGCTGCAACAGAGGTACAGTGGGAGTCACTGACACTTTCTGGAAACTTCGGTACATTACAATGAAATATTAACAGCCTCCTTCGTGGAGAGTATATCCATAAGTAGTTGTGATTAGCTGGCGCATGTGAAGTTTCAGCTATTCCCAACGAACGCAAAATAACTGCAATTAAATTCTGCAGTTAATGTAAATCGTACTTGCTTAATTAGTCAATAGTAAAAACGTATGTGGTAATTTAATATGAAATATTGTAATTATTAATTTGGGGCTCCATTTCCCTACCAGGTATAATTCAAATTCTAACAGTTCCATTTAGCACCAGTGCCATTACAGCAACCGTGCCTGGCGAAAGTACTGACGCGCAGAATTTTATCTGTTTAATATAATACGGCATCCAGTTTCTGTACATTATGATTCAGTATGCCTAAAAACATCGTTTACAACGAAATGCATTGTAAGTATTCGCAGCAGATATTACGCTGAACACTGGCGCAATCTTAAAGCATTCTGTCGATCTGAAGCACAGAGATGTTTCAGACATTTTCTCTACGCGCTGACGTTCAAGTTTCAGGAGGAGCTAGTTCCTGCTTATGGGGTAACGGCAGTTCCCCAAACCGCAAGTAGTACGTGAAATATGTTAGGTTCGTCCACAAATTTTCCTGGCGTAATGAGTATTCCATGGGATTTCGGAATTGCAGCTGAGTGACTTCTTGCCAGGCAGCTAATTTTACGAATGGAAACTAATAATGCGCCTAGCTATGTTTACAGAATATTAGGATTAGTCTCCAGTACCAATGCAATACGTTCAGAGGTAGATATTATTGAAGTAATCCAGACAAACGGAAGCCCAAAACGAGAAGTACAGAAACTTTATCATGAATAGGTTGCAGTTATGTACAAGACGTGCGATCTCAAATTTAGGAGGGTATTGACAGACGAAACGAAACTGTACTTGTATATGGTTAAACCATGAACGATAGTTCCGTACCCATTTTACACTCCCAGTTCGCAGTGTGTTCGAAGAGCATTCCATGCACTTTCTGAACTACTTGTCTAGTCGTGACCTACACCGTTGCTACATAATATTCCACAAGACAGTCGGGCTGTGACACATTACGAGCTTATCGGGTCGTACCCACAACATGCATCACGCCGTGCCAGCCCTATCGGATGCGAAGGGGCGACAGATTGTACTTACCATTGACCACAGAGGATTTGCAGCCTATCTCCAAAACACACCTTAATTTTGGTCTAGAACACCTGACTGTCGTACCATCACTTGTTTAACATACTTTAGACTCATCCAGTACTCACTCTCAGTAGAAAAAAAGGAAAACTAAGATTTTATCGCCACAAAAAAGGGGCAACTTAAAACTGTTTACCGAGTGGATGTCGTAAACATCCAAAAAGCGAAGATCCTAGCACGGAATAGGAACAACGAGAGCATGACTTTCTTGTTAAACAGTTTAGTCGTAATACAGCTTGCAAGGATGAAGCTTATGCGATTTCAGATTAGCTCCTCCTTAACACTAAAGCACGCTACAGAGAGGAAAAACAATAGTTCTGGGTATTGCCACAACTTTTTTACCGAACATATTTTTAAGTATCGACGTTGCAACACATTTCTGCATCAACAAAGATGTGGTTATGGCTCTCGGGTAGTGAAGTGTCACCGAAACACTTTGTCGAAACCCAGCTGGCTGTAGTGTCTAGACAGCACAGCTGGGGGGACGAGAAGCACCTGCCTCCTGCTACAGCCGCAGCTGCGCCGCCTTTCAATACGCCCAAGGACGGCGAACACCCCTCCTACAACAACTCGAGAACACATGCCATCTGCCAACTATGTGGCGCGTATGTACAGCTAACTACCCAGACTCAGAATCACCATAGGTATCTTACTGCGACCTTCGCTGACGACGTTCGGTATTTGCATTGGCGGATCGGTAAAGTACTTTGAAGAACCTCGCACGTGTATCCAGAGCCACTGAAGATTTCTACCAGTGATAGAGACAGTAGCAATCAAGTGAATATATAGATGACGTATTTTTCCACTTTATGCACCACGAGATCGGTTTCTCAAATAAGCACTCTGTCTTGACCGATCTCCAATGGGCTGCTGATTTTCACCTTAACTTTGGGGACAGTGGGAGTTATGACTGATTTCATTATCTCGTTATTTCTCTCTGCTTCATACGCTGTGTCTGATCACAATGAAATTATGTATGTTGTTGTTGTTGTTGTTGTTGTTGTAGTCTTCAGTCCTGAGACTGGTTTGATGCAGCTCTCCATGCTATTATATCCTCCGCAAACTGCTTCATCTCCCAGTACCTACTGCAACCTACATCCTTCTGAATCTGCTTAGTGTATTCATCTTTTGGTCTCCCTCTACGATTTTTACCCTCCACGCTCCCCTCCAATACTAAATTCGTGATCCCTTGATGACGAAGAACAGGTCCTACCAACCGATCCCTTCTTCTAGTCAAGTTGTGCCACTAACTCCCCATATCCCAAATCTATTCAATACCTCTTCATTAGTTATGTGATCTACCCATCTAATCTTCAGCATTCTTCTGTAGCGCCACATTTGAAAAGCTTCTATTATCTTCTTGTCCAAACTATTTATCGTCCATGTTTCACTTCCATACATGGCTACACTCCATACAAATACTTTCAGAAACGACTTCCTGACACTTACATCTATACTCGATGTTAACAAATTTCTCTTCTTCAGAAACGCTTTCCTTCCCATTGTCAGTCAACATTTTGTATCTTCTCTACTTCGACCATCATCGGTTATTTTGCTCCCCAAATAGCAAAACTCCTTTAGTACTTTAAGTGTCTCATTTCCTAATCTAATTCCCTCAGCATCACCCGACTTAATTCGACTACATTCCATTATCCTCGTTTTGCTTTTGTTGATGTTCATCTTATATCCTCCTTTCAAGACACCATTCTTTCCGTTCAACTGCTCTTCCAAGTCCTTTGCTGTCTCTGACAGAATTACAATGTCATCGGCGAACCTCAAAGTTTTTATTTCTTCTCTGTATTATGTATAAGGAAACGAAAATAAGTAACAACTCAGAGAAACTGAACTATAAAACAGAAATCTTTGCTTTGTAAGGATACCAAACACGTCAAGATTTTATGACGAAACTTTCTTCAGACAAAATGGCGACGAAAATGTTTCCTGTCCTGTGGTCTTTGAGTATCTTCACGATACGACGGGGGGGGGGGGGGGGGGGGGAAGAGGGAGGGAGGGAGGGAGGGAGATACTGTTCACTTATTTCGGACATCCCAAACCAAAGGCGATTTATCATTGCACGGATGTCGTTAATTTAACTGTGTCTTTCATCAGAAAATAGTAGTTTTATTTTACCTATATGATGTCGGTTGAGCACCGCGTGTATTAATTTAGTTCTGATTATATCAACTTTTATTTCGTACACAGAACACTGATGTGTTGTGAAGATGCTACTACATACGAGTTTTTCTTGTGCAGATTATTTTAATGACTTGTGCCCCTCGTGTGCGCATGCCTGCACTGTAAAAAAAGAATCCCTGTAAAAACTATTCAAGTTGTACTCCTTGTTGGAGCATAACTGCAGTGGACATTTGTGAAGCTGTAATTTTGTGACAGACAAGGAGCTGAACCAAGATATGTATCTTTCATGGCAACCCACCATTGATAATTATATTACACAAGAAACCAAAATTGGCCATTCGCCTGTCCCACTAATTTGAATGCTCCCATGGTCCGGGGGTCTCCTGCCTGATGTATCTGCGTAATTCCCGAGGCTATGGTTAAATCTGTCTCCATATCTATCATTGTGGTGGAGTTGCCAGATCCTATGTGCAGCTTTGAAAGACTGGAGGAAACTAAAGACAAATTGAAGGTTTGATACGATTCCTGAGGTATGATTGGATAGCCAAGTGCGTTGTCCAGAAATAGCGGACCGGTATAGTTAAGATAAACACACACTGAAATTTATTAGTTGTAGTCTACAGGATCTGAGAAAGACAATCAAGCGAACATGGACAGCAAAATATATTTTAAAACCTGTACGTTATGTTCGTCGCACTTCGTTCAAACGACTCTTCTAAGTCCTGAATGTCTACTGAAAGAGATCGTAGTGACTCAGTAGACTGCTGTTGCCTTACGTCTGCGTATCATCACGAAATGATCGTTGTATCCACTGGAGATCAGAAACGGAACGAGTACGAGTGTAATGTTGCGGGTTGAACTTCACTAACCAAGGTGCCGCTGTTACATCATTGTTAACGGCTTCCTTCGTTCCCGCTGCAGTTCCGCGAATATGAGTCACAACTGTGAGCCTCCGATCGCTCTTACTCGTCGACTCCGCCTTGTTCTCTCTTACTGAAGCGGGCAGGAGTTACTGACTGCTAGTACGGCAAACGAGTGCACTACCTTGCTGCTGTGAAGTAGCTTTAACTAGGCGAAATGACCGAATGTCTTATGAGATGGCGTAGCAAAACTGTGTTTTAAGACTGTGGACAGTATAACAAATTTATGCAATGTACAAAATTGCAAAAGTGTTCAATTAGAGCAGGAGTGATACCTCGTATACGTTTTATGCTATCGACGCTTCAGATGAAAGCACACAAATTTATCTTGTTTATTCCACCTCCACCATGAGGAAACAGGTGCTATCGAACGAAAACTGGGCACACAAATGTGTCACGTATATTCCCGCGACCTAAAAGTGCGGTATTTCTATGTTCTCTTGGCCAGTGCACCATGCGTTTATGAGTCAACAGCTGGATGTGTAGCTTAGCCTGTAATTCGTTTGTGTACATTTTTGGGAGACTGTCACAAATTTTTTGTAATAATAGAGGAATTAAGGACAAGTTGAAGGCTTGATGCGATCTCTGAAGTAGAGTGTCGTGAGATATCTCAGCTGGTACTGCGTTTTTCAGGATTTATATTTTAAACACGGTGGGCGGAAACAGACTGATAAGCTTTCAACGGTGTTGCAGGGTAGGTTGTGCTGAGAAAAGATCGTCAAGAAAAAATTCTATACGTTGCGCTGTTTCCGAGTTAATTTGCATTGACGTTAGCCAGTAAGGCCGTTGCGTGAGCGAATTCAAGCGGCCCGCAAGCGATAGTGTCGCTAAACGAATCCGAACAAGAAAGCAATACTAAAATTGGCTGGTTCAAATGGCTCTGAGCACTATGGGACTTAACATCTGAGGTCATCAGTCCCCTAGAACTTAGAACTACTTAAACCTAACTAACCTAAGGACAACACACACATCCATGTCCGAGGCACGATTCGAAACTACGACCATAGCGGTCGCGCGGTCCCAAACTGAAGCGCCTAGAACCGCTCGGCTACAACGGCCGGCACTAAAATTGGATATGGGACGTAGTAAGGATTGAATTGGAGCCAAAGGCTTAGCACTCTCGTGCGCTATCAACTACAGTATGAGAACAACTGACTAATTATACCTGGTGGGCCGCTTGAATTTGCGCACGAAAGAGCCTGACAGTCTAACTTCAATGCTAGTTAACTTGGAAACGGCGGAACAGTATCACTGCTAACCCATCAGTCATTACAATCTTGTGGAATAATCGTGTTGCCTAACGGTTGTTTATGACATTTGGGCAGATCGGACATTTTGTGACATTTCAACTTGCACTTACTGTTGGTAACGGGCGATGCAATGTGGTAAGATGACCACTGACGCCAGAAACTAATTTCTACTTTAAATTTTACGTGATTGTGTCTGACAACAGTCTACGAAAAATAAAACTTCGCCCGTGTATTCGGTACCCGCTATTAAACATTTTCTCGAAGGACTTAACTTCATAGCGTAGGCTACAGATTGAATTCATGTTTAACGGGACGGGGGCCGGGAGGACGAAGCGTCTAATCGATTACTTCGGACGTGGGGAGTCTAGGAGGACACAATGCCCATTACGTAGCGGCCTTCTAGGAGGAGAATCGATAATTGGTTTAGAAATAATAATTAATCAGAGGATCAGTCTTCTTGCAAGAACACAAATTTATTATGTTTTTCCTAACGCACAACTACGTTTCATCACCACTGTGGCATCTTCGCTTGGTTATTGTTACTATCTCAAACGTAGAGAGTGAAACAAAGTTCTGGTCAACACTTTAGGTAACATTCCTCACGCAAAGGAAGAAATTATGTTTTATGGATGGGGGGTTCGGAAACTATCTTTTAGATCTCATTTTCTGCTTTTCTTCGGGAGCTTATTAATCGTGGGAAACCCACAGAAATAGTCTCTTGGTTACGTATGGTTAGAATGTACAGTAAGCTGTAGACGGCCACAACCAGACCGGGCTCCGTACGGCCACTTGGCACTACCGAGAGTGGGGACCACCGTGTTCGGCGTATGGCTCTAGTGCATCGTGCTGCATCGGCAGCAGCAATTTGAGCAACGGTGGTACAACAGTGATACAACGGACTGTTACTTCAAATCTATTACTAATATGTTAGTTCTAGGCCAGACGTTCTGTAGCGTCGCATTTCACTGATCTCAAACCACTGCCATTTGCGACTTCATGGGTGACAAGCATGAGCTCATTGGAGGGTAAGGTGGAGGTTTGTGTTTTCTGATGGCACTGTTGTTCAGGAGGAGGCCTCTTGAGAACCTGCAACCAACATATCTGCGTACTAGACTCAATGGACCTACACTTGGGGGTGCCATTTCGTATAACAGGAGCGCACTCGTGGTTATCCCACGCAACCTGACTGCAAATTTGTACGTCAATTTGGTGACTCGATCTGTTGTGCTGCCATTCACGAAGTACATTCCAGAGGGTGTTTTCCAACAGGATAACGCTCGCCCACATATCGCTGTTGCAACCCAACATGTTCTACAGAGTGTCGACATGTTGCCTTGGCCTGCTCGGCCACCAGATCTGTCTCCAATCGAACACACATGGGACATCATCTGACAACTCCAGCGTCATTCACGAACGGCAATAACCGTCCCTGTATTGTCCGGAAAAGTGCAACAGGCATGGAACTATATCCCACAAGCAGACATACAGCGCAGAAGTTCTGACAGTTACACCGGTTGCTAATGTACCAGCAAATCACATTTGGAATGGCTTATCTTGCGCTTACATTAGCCTGTGGTCTTTGAGTGTTGATCACTTAATATGTTATCTACACAAATTTTCAGTAATTTCGTAAGTCGACATTGATAATTATTTTTTGGTGTTGCTATTTTCTTCCATCAGTGTATACATTGGTTAGCCAGAACATTATGACCAGCGACCTACTATCGATATAAAACCGTCCAGGCTATAGCAGCATCACCTGGCGAGGAATGACCGCTTGCCAGACGCAGCACTGTGTATGAAGAATCTTGAAGGTGCTATCTGTGTGCAGACTGGGCAAGGCGCGCGATCTGCGTTTACAGATGGCGGACTGCGATGGTCCGGAGGCTCTGCTCGAGCATTTCGGAAACTGCACAACTTGTCGGGCGTTAGAGGAGTTCTGTAATGTCTTCAACACGTGGTGAAACCACGCCTAGAGGTCCTAGGCTTGGGCGGCCAGCCCTATTACAGATATCGGACGTCGTAGGCTGGGGAGACTGGAGAGGGACATGCGGCGAACTGTGGCGGAACTAACAACAGACTGTAATGCTGGGCAGTGTGACAGTGTGAACACAGTGCACCGAACACTCCTATCGATGGACATCCGCGGCCGACGATCCATGTATGTGCCAATGTTAACACTGCGACATCGACAACTACGACTGAAATAATCACGTGACCACCGGCAGTGTCTTCTTCATGCCGATGGGAGTGCGCGAATCAGTTCTCTTCCAGGGGAACAGCTCGTGGATACCTGTACTCCGGGACAGACAAGCAGGCGGCTGTTCCATTAAGCTCTGGGAACATTCACGTGAACACCTGTGAGTCCAGTGCAGCTCATTAAAGGCACCATGACGGCCAAGGAACATCGTATACTGATTTCAGACCACTTACACTCCTTCATGAAGTTCATTTCTCCCGAGGGCAGTTTCATTTTTCATTAAGATAATGCGCCGTATCACAAGACCAGGAGTTCGTGGAACACAATGGCGAGTTCCAATTCATGCGCTGGCCTCCATCTTGCCGATCGAACTCATCTGGGATGTGACAACGTGGCTTTAGAGCTCATCGCCCCCCATCCCCGAAATATACAGGAATTGGATGACTTGTATGCAAATGTGGTGCCAACTCCCTCCCAGCGACCTACCAAGGCCTCATTGCTTCCATGCCACCACGCGTCACCGCTGTTATCCGTGCCAAAGGCGGACCTACCGGCTATCAGGTAGGTGGTCATAATGCTCTGGCTTATCAGGGTATGCTCTGGTGTAGTAGTGGCTTAAGCCTTTTTTCTACGCTTACTATTGCTGCAGTTGTCCTTCACTGTACTTTTTTTTATTTGCGTGCTAAATGTGTTATTGTTTTCATGTATGAAGTTACCCGTGGACATGGGTAAAAGTTAGTTTCTTTTTTGGAAAAAAAAGACGAAAGATGAAGCAGGAACTGGACGATATTGAGACCAACTTCAGGAAGAACAACAGCAGACACTTTTTCGAAATTCAAAAATTGGTTACAAGGGTAGAGATAAGAAAGGGGAGCTCGCTGTTAGTGCGAAGGAGAACGGTCGAATTTTTGTAGAGCACTTTCACGACCTGCTGAACTGTGAACCACCTGAAGAGGAGCTGGCACTGGGGACTCACACAGAAGAACAGAGGACTTGATGGAACTACACAAAAACTCATAAAAGAAATTCTGACACACACAAAATCAAGGGTGAGATTCAGAGGAGCACTGTCAGAAGAATTTGAGAACAAGACTGGTGCTACACAGGGAGATGGACTGTCACCATTTTTGTTCAATATAGCACTGGACGAAGTGATCAGGCAGTGGAGAGCAATAAACGAGGAAATGGGAATACCAAAGATCCATGTGGAGGACAAAAAGGACAACAGGGCTCAAGTGGACTGCCTAACCTTTGTAGACGACATAACAGAAAGTGAGACGGAAGAAGACGCAAAGACAATTCGACAACTAAAGTAAGGTAGCCAGAAAGATGGCACTGAGGATCATCTATAACAAGACAAAGACATTAAATACCACTGCAGACTGGGAAACGCCGGGAGGCACTGTGCAAATGGTGGACAAATTTATATACCTGGGAGAATGTGTAACAGGAAGGAACAGGAGCAAGGAGGGAATAACAGGATACATAAGATGTCAGCCTTCTGCATGACGAGAGATAGACAATAAAAAGAATATATCCACAGAGGTAAAGCCACTACAAGGTAACGGTGAGGAATGCAGTATTATATGCTGCTGAGACTATGACACTAGGAAGAAATGGGGGCAGAACAACTAGAGAAAGAAGAGAGAAAAATACTAGGTCCCAAAAGAGGTGGATGCGAAGACCTAGGGAAGAATTGTACCCGAACATGAGAACAATATCCGGGTAAATCAGACTCTAAAAGGGCAAGGTTTGCTGGACATGTTAGGATGAGTACGGACAGAATGACGAAGAGAGTGTAGGAAACAATAGGGAGGACAAGGGGAAAGACAGGAACCAAGTGGGTTGTTGAACTTCGGAAGGACTGGTTGCAATTGGGACTCAAGCTCTAAGGAAAGGAAAATTGGAGGAACAAATATACACCGACCAATATGCCAGAGATCAATGACAGAAGAATACAGGAAAAAATTAGAGTCACCAGTGAAGCCGACAGGAGAAACGGACACTGAAGATCTCTGAGGAAGAGTGGGAGAGAAGAGGAGAGAGAATGAAGAGGTTCTGGGAGAAGAAGAAAATGCAGTCCACGAAGGGGTTACCCATGGTCCTACAGAGGCCGTAAGGCAAGAAGAAGAAAAAACCATCCATGAAGTCCTGAGATGACTAACTGAACTACTTGCGGAGCACACTGGCATTGAAAAACAAGAGTGCAGAGCCTGGCACATGAACGTAGCGAGAACAAGTCACTGGCTACGCCGCTTCCCTCCCTCCTCCTCCTCCCCTTTCTCCCGGTGTTCACGCGTGTCTCTCAACGCGCTCTATCACGCTTGATGGGACGAAGTGGTCGGACACGTGCGTAAACGGCGACGCAGCTGCGTACTCACGCACGACGCAGCACTGGCGGGGGGCGAGTGACCTCTCTGGCCGGTTAATCCGACCACCATGCGTCGCCACCACGTGCTGCCGTCACCGAAGAGGCCGCGATTCTTGCTCTTCTGTTCCGTCCAAGCCTAGATAGCAGGCTGGCCATAAACAAGTGTTGTCTGCCTGACTCAGATGCCTCACTGGCAAGCGTATTTAGGCGACTCTTCATTATTACGTTGCATGAGCAGCGCGAAGTTTACAGTGCCACTGAACAACAGCTGTGAGAGAAGTATTAGAGCAACGCCTAACGGAGTTCGGTATCGTCAGAGACAAAGCGGTGAAAGGTGGCAACTCTAGTAAGCGGACCATTTACGCAGCTAGGCATTCCTTTGTTTTCACTGACATAGCACAGAGAATCTAGATCGAAGAGAAGAACGCGGTTTGAGGTTCGCTCGTCGAGTTGTTTGTTAACCACGGTGCCACGCCCCCAGCTAGTAGTCAACTGCAATCTAATATCTTGATACCACTAATCAGGTCTGAAATACTGTCACGGAGTAGAGAAACACTATCACACCCCTCCTGTGGAGTTTCTTCGCCCCTATATTCCCGCCGCAGCCGTCTTCATCCCTTTTATGTTTCATGTTTATCTCTCCCATTAATCTCGAAAACCGATCTTACTACTTTCGCTGCACATATCAAACAATTTCAGCTGTTGCCCACGGATAATTCACTTCATTAACATCGCGCATACGTTTTCCGTAGCTGTATTACGAACACTGTCCCCTCTGTGGCTTATTTTCTACGATATGGAAGTAAATTATGTTTTAACGTCGGTATATTGAAAGAGCGAGACATCTTTATTCCCATCAGTCGTAGCTGAGTTCCGTCTGAATTAGATAGCTTGCTGATCCGTCTATTCTTAGATTTTTTTCCCACTTTTTATTCGATTAATGGATGGACGTATGTACGTAAACATCTTTTCTAATCTGTTTCCATAAACTGTGATATTTCTTATTTGATTTCAACACTCATCCCTCTTACTTTCTCCATCCCAGCCATCCCTACATTTACATAGGGCTTTAGGTCTGTCCCCTGAATACTGTCAACAATATCCAAACGATAAACTACGCAGGTGAACCGACTTCATTTGCGTCAGTTTACTACAAAAAGTTTACTACAGTCTTTTCGCAGTTAATAAATAGATTTAGATCTACGGCATATCTTGGAAATTTACAAAATACGTATTTAGAAGAAAGTAAAGAAAAAGTTGATCTTGGAAGGTATTATTTTGCGTCTGAAACAGCACTGAAAATTTTAAGACTGAAGATGTTTACCACCACCAAACTGCAGCTATGTTAGCTGAGTGGAGGCGTTTGGTTTGGTTGCTCTGTATACACCGAATTTACTTTGTCCAGAAGTGAAATTGTGAGTGGTTCATTGCAGCCGTGTACACTGTCCAATAGTTCATGAAGGTCCCTTAAAGTGTAACAACGCATACACTTTCACCCACGCCTCAACACGGAGGCAGTTTCATACTGTCTGCAAGAATGAATTTTTATCGAAGTCTTCACGTTTTTAAATCTCGCAATAGGGCATGAAACATATGGGAATTATATAGTGAAAAATTCGGAACATCACATACATAAAGGTCGTTTGGTCTTACCTTCAAGTACTGTGAAAGCTACACGGAGAATTAGAGTACTACAGCAAAGAACGTCCTTGTCTGATTCTAGGAGGGATAGATTCATATTACGAATCTATAACTAAAGAGCATTCGAGTATTCTAGATATAACGCAAATTCATCTCAGTTCGTATTCATCCAGCGACAAGAACTCTGTAGCAGGACTATAGTTTTATTAATCATAAAACAGTAACGCGTTTCACAGTTCACAGCGGGCTTAGTGATTTTTATCTATAAAAAATTCAAAGTAACTACACTAGAAACAAACTTTCCGGCAGATTACAACTGTGTTCAGGACCCCAAGTCATGCCTTTCGCGAGCAGTGCTCTTAACCGGGTTATCTAGGTACGGACCTCGACCCTCCCTAAATGCTTTACTTGCACCCGTCTCTTCCCTGCTTCATAAACTTAACACAAGTTTGCCTGTGTACTTGCAGGAATAGTACTCCTGGTAGAAAGGAAGAGTAGGCATTGTCCGCGAAAGATAGTTCCGGGTGCTAGTTCGTGTCCGGCACACGATCTTTATCTGCCTGCCGGTTTAACAGTCAGTCACACTTCTCATCATGAGACATGATAAATCGTTTCTTCATCCTGAGCAGCTTGCCGCAAATCCTGAACAGCTTCAATTACATTAATTCGCATGGCAGCTTGATTAGTGTCACGCTACCAACACTAAAGATCGAGGTTCGATTCTTGTTTAGCCCAAGGATCTACTGTTTCCTTCTGATAACCTGACTTCATACCTGAACATATTCGGAATGCAAGAAATGACCGACTTGTGTTCGTAAAGAGGAAGGTACCAACAAAGACAGGTTTTCACGCTCCACTGCTGAAGATAACAATAGTGAGTAAACACAAGCTCTGAATGTGCAAGGATTGGGAAGGAAATGGGCTGCAATTAGGAGTCCAGTGTCTAGCAGGCATTTCACTTTAGTCCAATCCACGAACGATGGCGATTCGCTCATGTCGGGGAACAGAAGGGAATTTCATTGTTGAAGATTTCGGAAATACGGAAGCGTCCGATCCCACCCGTCTGCTTTGACCCATGACGTCACGAATATGGCGGAAACAAAAACAAACACACACACTTTCCACAAGAAGCCGAATGACACTAACGTGACAAGCGCGGGAAATGGGGTGTTTTGGGTGGGGGGCAAACTAAATATAAACAAATTTAGACGCCTTGCGTAGCTACAACGTGTAAGTGAAGACAGTCATGCATGAATACCCACCACCTCCCAAGGGGTCGTAGCCCCTGCAACCCATGGAAGATAAAGATGCTTCAGTAGCTGATTAGTGTTTTTTGTCTTTTTTTTAAAAAAATCTCACGGGATAGAACGAACAGATCAGAAAGATAAATATAATAAACTAAAACAGAAATTCGAGGAAGCAATTAAAATAAGTAATAAGTGTTTTTAAATTTAAAAAAATCTCACGAGATAGAACGAACAGATCAGAAAAGTAAATAAACTAAGATAAAACGGAACTGGAGACAGCCACACTCAAACCAAACTTCGCGCCGTCATGACGTCACACACGACAACACCCTTCCGTCACGGGTCAAAGCCGACGCGTTGGATCGGACGCTTCTGTCGACCAAGATTTCAAGCGACAGTTGCTGTGTGCGCATGCGCGTGCTTTCCTCTTGGAGAAAGTGTATATCCTGCAAATTATTTCTCAGTTGCTTACGCTGAATTTATCACTTACAACCATCATCAGCGACGCCAACTCGCAACAAATGGAATAGAAAAATCACTAAAGCGCTCGCGACGATCACGTTTACTGCTCACATTGCCTGCGGCATTCACAGCAGAGCACTCAGAACAGTAATCAGTGCTGATTGGCTGTCTGAGAAAGTGTGACGTAGGTGCACGCAACAACCTCAAACTCGACCGCCATCGTTCGCGACACCCAACTGTAGTCTGAGGAAGGAGCACTCATGCCACTTCTGGTCGGCTGTATCTATTGAAGAATATGGCGCACGAATTAATAATTGGCTTGATAAAAGAAGACCCACCTTCTCGTGAAGCGTGCTTTTGTCATTTGAGGGCTGTCAGGATCTTAAGTCTCATCGCAATTGTGTGTCGTATTAACTCTTGTCTCTCACGGACTATGTTACTGCCGCAGTGCTCCTACACGGGATTACCCGAACATTGGTTTTCCTCCCAGGCTATCACGCTTGTATGAGTAAGGTACTGCTGCGAAGTTTTCTAATCCAAGTCTATGTTGGCGGTACTGATCTCTCAGTTGCTCGTTCAGATAGCTTATCAAGCATCAAGTGACGCACTGTGATTTCCTAACGATTTCGCATTCTGTGCGCTGACATGTTAGTAACGATTCCACGGTGTTCTTTATTCTGAATTCAACGTCAACTATGTTTCCCACATACCGAATACTTAATTGCATCCCACAAAATGATATGCGTAAATTTTTTTTGTAATCCTGACGAATACCAGCTTTACGTTTGTAGACGTTGTTAACATGTTCAGTTTTTAGTTATTTGCAGAGGTAGGTATCCCAGCAGTTAAACGTAGTGCTCAGTGCCCTTAGTGCAGCGGACTCAATACGTTCTCATCACGGTTGTTAAAATGAAGTCTGATAAAAAGCGAGTAATTCTGCGTAAACGGAAATAGCACAGCTCAGTCCCGTTTCTGAAAAAAAAAACCAGATACAAAGCATTGCAGATCAACACCGTTAACATCCTAGTTTTGCAGGACTTTAAAGAATATTCGAAACTAATACGAAGTTCCTAGATTTGAAAAACATTGCATGCGATCGAAAGAAAACAGTTTTGTGGAACAGTTCTCTTTGATCGTGCGCTTTCGAAATTGTAGACCCAAGTTAGTCTTCCACATTTTTAAAAACGCCTTTGAAACCGTACCACAATGGCCCATGATAACCAACACCACACAGCATACCTTCTGAAGTGTCAAAACAGAGAGGGACGGGGGGGGGGGGGGGGGGGCGAGCGCGTATCACTTTCGATGTAATAAGATTTTAAGCCGATTTATGCTGTAACAGTGTGAAATTATTGTGTTCAAGACCCTGTTGTTCAGCTACTGCAAACCTTTATGACATTCTGAACGTTCCTATTTGGGTAGAAGTACGGTTAAGGAAGTGGAGTTTCTACCTTCTATGCTGGAATGAAATACAAACTCACCTTATCTTTTGTAGGATCTCTGCTATCCATGGTTGTGGCGGAAACCAAAATACCAGGCTTGTTTATACCCCCCTCCCCCGGCATAGTCTAATGTGCCAGCATATGACTGATGTTTCCAGTCATTTTCTCTCAGTAGTTTTTGCGAAAAACATTGGCTTCTCTGGTGTACTGCATGAAATATCAATCGCTCAACGCAGGACATTGTCTTAACTTCGTTCACTACGAAGAACGAGCTGAAGACAATGCGGTGGGTACGATATCCTATCCTATCAGACAATGTCCATATGTAATACTACGTGATGGGACGGCGTAATAAATTTCATTCCAATTGAAACTGTTCTAAACCGGTACACAGTATTTGTACACTACTGGCCAGTAAAATTGCTACACCAAGAAGAAATGCAGATGATAAACGGGTATTCGTTGGACAAATGTATTACACTAGAACTGACATGTGATTACATTCCACGCAATTTGGGTGCATAGATACTGAGAAATCAGTGCCCAGAACAATCACCTCTGGCCGTAATAACGGCCTTGATATGCCTGGGCATTGAGTCAAACAGAGCTTGGATGGCGTGTACAGGTACAGCTGCCCATGCAGCTTCAACACGATACCACAGTTCATCAAGAGTAGTGACTGGCGTATTGTGAAGAGCCAGTTGCTCGGCCACCACTGACCAGACGTTTTCAATTGCTGAGACATCTGGAGAATGTGCTGGTGAGGGCAGTGGTCGAACGTTTTCTGTATCCCGAAAGGCCCGTACGGGACCTGCAACATGCGGTCGTGCATTATCCTGCTGAAATGTAGGGTTTCGCTGGGATCCAATGAAGTGTCGAGCCACGGGTCGTAACACATCTGAAATGTAACGTCCACTGTTCAAAGTGCCGTCAATGCGAACAAGAGGTGACCGAGACGTGTAACCAATGGCACCCCATACCATCACGCCGAGTGATACGCCAGTATGGCGATGACGTATACACGCTTCCAATGTGCGTTCATCGCGATGTCGCCAAACACGGATGCGACGATCATGATGCTGTAAACAGAACCTGGATTCACCCGAAAAAATGACGTTCTGCCATTGGTGCACCCAGGTTCGTCGTTGAGTATACCATCGCAAGCGCTCCTGTCAGATGCAGCGTCAAGGGTAACCACAGCCATGGTCTCCGAGCTGATAGTCCATGTTGCTGCAAACGTCGTCGAACTGTTCGTGCAGATGGTTGTTGTCTTGCAAACGACCCCGTCTGTTGACTCAGGGATCGAGACGTGGCTGCACGATCCGTTACAGCCATGCGGGTAAGATGCCTGTCATCTCTATTGCTGGTGATACGAGGCCGTTGGGATCCAGCACGGCGTTCCGTATTACCCTCCTGAACCCACCGATTCCATATTCTGCTAACAGTCGTTGGATCTCGACCAACGCGAGCAGCAATGTCGCGATACGATAAATCGCAATCGTTATAGGCTACAATCCGTCCTTTATCAAAGTTGGAAACGTGATGGTACGCGTTTCTCCTCCTTACACGAGGCATCACAACGTTTCACCAGGCAACGCCGGTGAACTGCTGTTTGTGTATGAGAAATCGGTTGGAAACTTTTCTCATGTCAGCACGTTGTAGGTGCCGCCACCGGCGCCAACCTTGTGTGAATGCTCTGACAAGCTAATCATTTGCATATCACAGCATCTTCTTCCTGTCGGTTAAATTTCGCGTCTGTAGCACGTCATCTTCGTGGTGTAGCAATTTTAATGGCCAGTAGTGTATATGAAGTCTGTCGCTGAGTAGAATTCAGAATCCAATGGCAGAAACAACGGTTTTGAAACTGATCGTGCTCACTAGTGGGTTTTAGGAGGATTTGTTGTCCGCCTCGCAACTGTAGCATTTTCGCAGGTAGTAGGTGCTCAGTTAAGGGTCAAGGCCACACGGCAAAGGGGCTGCAGCAACAACCTGTGCTGGCTTACCTGTGGCACCCTGAAAGGGACAGGGCTCCTACCTGCCTCCACACACCTGCGTGGAGCATCTGTGCAGGGGCCCGACTGACCCTCTGCGCCTGCTCCAAGTCTGGCACTGCAGCGCATCAAGTCGACAGTTTCTAATGTTTCCATAATAAGAAACGAGAGCTGTATAAATATATATTATATAAATCACACAGTTCTCAAATTCTTGTTTCTTACCGAAGTCAGTGTGAATTTAACATGCAGGTACCGTCGTGGTAATTTGATATTAGCTCAACTGGTGTAGGCCGTAGCACGGAAATCACTAACCAATGCCATTGGTAGTTACTTAGTGACTACGTACAGTGGCAGCGAGATTCAACGATTTTGCGAAGACTGGACACTCAAAACTACCTCTGCTGTGCACGTACACCGTCTTTTAGAGAGTAAAAAAGCTTATAAACACCAGAACTTAGCGCCTCCTGCTTCACGTCTCTCGGGGCTCGGCGGAACGGGCGTAGAAGCAGAGAGTTCAGAGGTGGAAGTCTAGATTCAGCAGGGCAGCAGGAGCATTTCTATACTAAGGAGAAACCACCAAAGACAGGATTTAGCGACTATGAGTGTTACAGGAATCGTGGTACCGAAGACAGAATGTGATTTCTGGCGTCCGTGATTTCTGGCACTGATAGCCTCTAACAACCTACATTGAAGGCGAACTGGGAACATTGAGCTCAATTCCGACCAAAGCACAACATTCTACAGTTAAAGTTAAAAAACCATAACGTTTTTAGATAGTTTTTTGTGGTTTTAGGGCGCACAACTACAGTGGTCATTAGCGCCCAGGCTAAATTATGAATGCACTGCGAGGCACAATGTTAAAACAGCAACTAAAAAGGACAACACTATAAAAGGCGCATTACCAGGCAAGGGATTAAAAGAAAATAGCATAATCAAATGTCCTTAGGTTAGTCAAGTGAATAAAACGAAGAACGCGAGCAGCTGCTCCTGGGTCATCCGCTAAAATTTCATCCAGAGTACATGGCAGGCCAAATTCAATGCGCAGTGTATTAAAATTCGGACAGGACGTTAAAAATGTGGCGTACCGTCCGCTGTTGCCCACATGGGCAGAACGGCGCCCGCGCAGCCGTCAGCAGATGGCGGTGGCTGAACCGGCAGTGTCCAATCCGTAACCAGGCCAAAACGACCTCCTCCCGTCGATAGTTTTTAGATAGGGTCAAGTAAGGTCATAAAAAGGGCCAAGTCCCACACTGGTTTCATGACACCACTCAGACAATGTTGTGAAAACATACTAGCACTCTCTCGCAACAAAAGAACACAAGGAAACGAAGCTATCCCAGTTACATTTCATATTAAATACACACCGCTAATTCCCTATCCTAGGTCATGTTTATCGTGAATCTGTAACAGCAAATACTCCAGCTTGACTACAGAATGTAGGTCACATACTAAGAACGGCCGAACGGAATTATAGACTAGTACTATTAGTGTCGATCTGTTAGAGGATCGCCGGCCGGAGTGATCGAGCGGGACTAGGCGCTAGAGTCTGGAACCGCTCGACCGCTACGGTCGCAGGTTCGAATCCTGCATCGGGCATGGATGTGTGTGATGTCCTTAGTTTAGTTAGGTTTAAGTAGTTCTAAGTTCTAGGGTACTGATGACCTCAGATGTTAAGTCCCATAGTGCTCAGAGCCATTTGTTAGAGGATCCTCCATCCTTATGCCGTTCCTGGATGAAAAACCTACTCCTGCATACACTTTATTCGGCCAGGCAATTTCCAAACAGCGCATACTCTGCTGCAGAGGAAAGAGTTATTCTAGCTTAGAATCATCCAGCTGAGGCTGTGAGCGTAGTAGCCAACCAGACTTGGAACGTAACGTCCTCCAGAAGGAACGTCTACATTACTGCGAAACATTCCAACGAAATTGCACATATCCGGTTCACAGACAAATATCCCTTGAAACTTGCTTACGAAGCTCGAAACCGGTTGTGGCTAAATCCGCAGTTACCGAAAATTGCGTGAACGCGCGGTTTTATACTGATATTCCACGATGATGACCTCCAGTGTGTAATTAAAGAACGATAATGTAGAGAAACAAAGTCAACAGTCACACAATTATCAGCTTCAGTTTTGGTATTAGCAGCCTACGGCGATAACAGAAGACCTCAGGATCGGCGAAAATTATCTTCACAGGTGTCAGTTTTGAAGAGACTGTGTGAAGTATTTGAGCATGGAACAACACTTATCTAGTACGTGTGTTCGCCTGCCCATTGAAATCAGTATTACTGTTAGTAAGCAAAACGTAACCAAGCGAACAACATGGTAATTTTCGTTTTGTTTACAGGAGTTCTAGATAGCTAACTTTAATAGTCTGCCACCGAAAGACGTGGATTGAAGTAGCATAACTTATTATTAGCCAAATTTAAGTTCTGTGCTCCACTGTCAAGAAAACGACGTTATGAATCAGGAACAATTTTTTCAGCCACGACGAGGCCAGGAATGGAAGCTTTGAGAGAAAAACACTTTATCTCGAGTAATTTAGGAGAGATTCTCGTTTGAGCGCCTCAGCAGGGCATAATTTTAAGAGAAATGGAGCCTTCGACAGCCAAAGCGACAACAGCTAAGTAGCAAAACTAAGCCCTCGATTAACGAGGTCAACCGTAAAAACAGAATTACGTCTCGAGATTTATATGCGGACGACTGAAAATTTAATATATCAGGTGGTAGGGGGAGGGGGGGGGGGGAGAGAGAGGGAGGGAGACTAAAAAACTGGGCTTCAGATCGACGTTCAATAGTGCCAAGAGTACATACAAATTTCAAGAACCACACAGTTCTCCTGTGGCTATTTAAGAGCTCTAACTTAACCGAGACATTTCCAAAATCTCTTTTTCAATCCTAATGAGAATTTATGGAAAACTCATCTCAGAATAGGTTAAAGGCCAACTTCGGGAAGAATAGAGAAAGTTGAATAAAAAATGAAAATAGAAACCTTACGAGGTAGAGTCAGGAACCCTTAAAAGAAGTAAAGTGTTAAACATCGATATTGTTACAGCACAGAGAATGAATATCTATAGCGCGAGCATAGCTAACGGCACATCAAACGAATTGTCACGTAGCTAGTATGGTCTAACGTTTTCATTTCGCAGTAAAACCTGAACTTTTAACGTTAAACGTATTTTCCTTAATTTTTCACTTTTCTTTGTAAGTGGGGTTGCTAGGGAAGTAAACTGAAGTAAGTCAATGGAGAATTTTTACTTTTCGTGGGTAATTAGAGTTTGCTAAGAGAAGCAGTATGTATTGAAAAATATGTAGATCGTGTAAGCAACAGCTCTGTGTTGTAGGGATAATTTACGTGACCAACGTAATACAGTGCTTTCCGCGTACCACGCAAGGGTTGTGTTCGGCATTGCACCGAAACCAACGGCTACATAGCTACGCTCCCATCGACGCATGACGATCGGGTCCGTTGCACAAAGTGACAGCGGCGTATCGATTTTGTCTTTGAGTAAACTGTAGGAGCAAACAGCCGCCATTCATATATGTCCGCAAAAATCGTGCGCCATTCAGAATTGCAAATGGGTGTGTCAAACGTTTGTTCCGAGTGCTCGGCACGAACACCACTGATCTTTTGGAGTAACCGTAGGGCATCGAGTGGTCAATTTAGGTGTTGCTCTGTCAGTAGCTTCGCTGTTGGCGGTTCCAAGCCCGGATGGAGAAGGACGAATATAACAACCTCAGGAAAATAAAAAAAAGTATGTCATTTGGCCCGGCTAATAAAACCCTGCGAGTGCCCCTACCTAGGGTTACAAGGGAAACAATCAACGACCATGAAGGCAGATAAAGACTAACCTCAGCGGTGGATGGGACGGATAAGTCTTCTGCAGCATCTGTACTCCATGTTGGCGGCGGCTGCACCTTAGGAGCGGGGTTGCAACGTACTTGGTAGACAGTAAGAAGGCAATAGGAAACACTTCCATATTTGCTAAGAAAATTACAGTAAACAGGGTAAGCGTATAGCTCAGGTTGAGGAGTCTAAGTTGGAATGGGTGACCTCTGTCAGTTCTGTGACTGGCTATTACAGCCAGTGCCTGATAGATACTTTGATCCTGAAATATTTTCCTGGTTAAGTATGGCTGCATTTATTGAGGTACTTGGGCTGCATCTATGGGGTACGTGAAGTGGCAAACACGTTTTGAGTTCTGAAAGTATTCCTTTACTTCAAAATCTACTGCAGTGTCGTCTGCTGATCATGGAATAGGAATTATTTGACCGATTTGTTTTCGACAAACCAGAATTTTTCGCATGTGAACAAGCAGCTGTATCAATGGAAACTCAGGTGCGCCTGTTAAGCAACTATTTTTAATGACCCGACGTTTTTCGGTACTTTGTGCCATCAGTGGCTGCCCGCTGATGTGGCAAAGCATGTTTGAATATTAAAAAAGTTATTTGCATAACAAACTAACCTGAATCCCCATAATTTTATCTGCAGACATGACTGCTGTCGGCGTTTCACTAACAATCGAATGACCTTCGACCTCCAGAGAGCCAACAACTAACGAAACAGGTTACGGTTATTTCATGCAGGGCAACGGAAGAGCGAAGAACCTCAACGCGTCCATGGCAGCATTATGAAGGATGTTTGACGGTAAGTGACTAGTTAGGATAATTCCTACCAGTAAACACTCCATTCCTGTTGCCTTGTAATGGAATACTGACTTATGGAACACCTCTGCTGAATACGGATCCAATCGGAACAAACAACATCCTCTTTTAAACTACGCAACTCTGACGAACTGACGATTAAGAATATACAGATCTAGTACTAATACAACAAGTCTTTCAGGTGTTAAGATCAGTATTTGATTTCAGCTTTAAATGAGAAACTAAATTGCGGCTCCACTTCATGTAGTGCGTAACGGCAGAAACAGCACAGACAAATGTTTGCAATTTCGTTCTTTCAATACATAATTGGAGTTACCGAAAACAAATACTCTTATTCACGCCTAATTCTACGCCTTGTGTCAGTGAAAAGCGTCTGTTTGTTGCAACACAATGATATTTGAAACAATATTTTACGTAGTACGATATTCGTCTTACCGACTTTTATTAACAGGAACGTCAGAACACGAAAAATAACCAGTAACTCCGGCAGCGATTCGCCCGCCATGCAGCAGCGCTACTCAGTCGCTGTTGGAGTAGTGGGTGTTCTCCCTGATTTACTGTCACTTAACACGTAGCGATTAAACGAATTCAGCACCAGAGTAATTGAGAATTGCACTACCGAGTGGGCACCAAAAATATTGCTTTAAGACTAATTGTCTGCGCGTAACAAACAATTCGTCGTTTTCCGTCGGCAATGGGTGTCTCACGAAACACGTGATGAACATTATTTGTTTGGGCCTACAAACTCAAAGAAGGAAATATCAAGTACCTGCCGAATCACTAGACACAATATGCCTGGCGAGTCTTACGATGTACCGGGTAATCAAAAAGTCAGTATAAATTTGAAAACTGAATAAATCACGGAATAATGTAGATAGAGGGGTACAAATTGACACATATGGTTGGAATGACATGGGGTTTTATTAGACCCAAAAAAATACCAAAGTTAAAAAATGTCCGACAGATGGGGCTTCATCTGATCAGAATAGCAATAATTAGTATAAAGTAAGACAAAGCAAAGATGACGATCTCTACAGGAAATGCTCAATATGTCCACCATCATTCCTCAACAATAGCTGTAGTCGAGGAATAATGTTGTGAACAGCACTTTAAAGCATGTCCGGAGTTATGGTGAGACATTGGCGTCGGATGTTGTCTTTCAGCATCCCTAGAGATGTCGGTCGACCACGATACACTTGCGACTTCAGGTAACCCCAAAGCCAATAAGCGCACGGACTGAGGTCCGGGGACCTGGCAGGCCAAGCATGACGAAAGTGGCGGCGGAGCACACGATTATCATCAAACGACACGCGCAGAAGATATTTCACGCGTCTAGCAATATGGGGTGGAGCGCCATCCTGCATAAACATCGTACGTTCCAGCAGGTGTTTATCAGCCAGGCTGGGGATGATGCGATTCTGTAACATATCGGCGTACCTCTCACCCGTCACGGTAGCAGTTACAAAACCAAAATCACGCATTTCCTCGAAGAAAAAAGGCCCGAAAACGGTAGATGTAAATCCAACCCATACCGTGACTTTCTCGTCGTGCAATGGAGTTTCCACGACGGTCGTAGGATTTTCGGTAGCCCAAATTCTGCAGTTGTGGGCGTTGACAGACCCTCGGAGCGTGAAATGAGCTTCGTAGGTCCACAACACGTCACTTAACCAATCGTCATCTTCATCTTTTGAAACGCCCACACCGCAAATGCCCTCCGCTTCACTAAATCGCCAGGTAACAGTTTATGATGCCGATGGACTTTGTACGGATAGCATCGGAGGGTACGTCTCAGTGCCAACCAAACAGTAGTGTATGGAATGCCGGTGCGACGTGCGACTGCACGAGCGCTGACTTCCCCGTGCATAGACGAACCCGCTACAGTCTCCATTTCTTCCTGAACTGTCTCAGCAGCATTACGCCTTGTGCTCGGTCGGCCACTACGGGGTCTACAGTCTAAGCAACCAGTGGCTTCGAACTTCGAAATCATTCTCGCTACAGCTGCATTTGTCAAAGGATCTTTACCCGTTCGAATCCCCTTCCTATGGCGATAGGATCGTAACGTTGAACTAGCACATTCCCCATTCTGATAATACAGTTTCACTAAAAGCGCCTTTTCAGGTAACGTCAACATGCTGCGACTGCTGGCGCATCTGATTCTCTCTCTCTCTCATTACAGCTGCTTTCATACACGACTGTCACGCGCAGTCACTGACATTTTGCTGTCCAGCGCCATCTGTAGGACATTTTGTGAACTTTTTTTGGTTCTATTAAAACCCCATGTCATTCCAAGCATGTGTGTCAATTTTTACCTCTCTATCTACATTATTCCGTGGTTTATTAAGTTTTCAAATTTATACTGACTTGTTGATCACCCGGTATATATAATCTAAGCTCTCTGGAGTGGGCGCCAACGGCATCTGTAGTGGTGTCACTGAACTGATGTTAATATGAGGTGTAGATTTTGCTTTAGGCGAAAATACCAGAATGCACATCAGACGTCTACAAATGAACTAGAACAACAGTCACTGACAAGGGAACCTCCCCATCGCACCCCCCTCAGATTTAGTTATAAGTTGGCACAGTGGATAGGCCTTGGAAAACAGAACACAGATCAATCGAGAAAACAGGAAGAAGTTGTGTGGAACTATGAAAAAATAAGCAAAATATACAAACTGAGTAGTGCACGCGAAGATAGGCAACATCATGGACATTCCGAGAAAAGGGGCGCCGTGGTCCTTCGAGCAAAAAGTTTAATTTTTTATTTTCAGACAATTATCAAAGTTCAGGCACTCACACATAACCAACTTCGCTCTCCAAAATTCCAGGACCAGATCTGCTTGGACATATGCAGGATTTGACGGTCTACACACGGAAAAATTTGAAAACGTAAACATATGTTTTGACAGAGCACAGGGAAAAGTGTGCGACTGTGAGACTTTTGGATTTATTTGTTGCAGTTTATGTGACAAACTTATGTTTTCATCACTTTTTTGGGAGTAATTATCACATCCACAAGAAAACCTAAATCGGGCAAGGTAGAAGAATCTTTTTACCCATTCGCCAAGTGTACAAGTTAGGTGGGTCGACAACATATTCCTGTCATATGACGCACATGCCGTCACCAGTGTCGTATAGAATATATCAGACATGTTTTCCTGTGGAGGAATCTGTTGACCTATGACCTTGCGATCAAAAGTTTTCGGTTCCCATTGGAGAGGCACGTCCTTTCGTCTACTAATCGCACGGTTTTGCGGTGCGGCCGCAAAACACGGACATTAAACTTATTGCAGTGAACAGAGACGTCAATGAACGAATGGATAGATCATAACCTTGCTAAAATAAAGAAAAATTTTTCGCTTGAGGGGAGACTTGAACCAAGGACCTCTCGTTCCGCAGCTGCTCACGCTAACCACAGGACCACGGCGCTCCTGATCTCGAAATGCCTATGATGTTGCCTATCTTCGCGTGCACTCTCAGTTTGTATATTTTGCTTATTTTTTTGTAGTTCCACACAACTTCTGTTTTCTCGATTGATCTGTGTTCAGATTTTCAAGGCCTATCCACTATGCCAACTTGTAACTAAATCTGAGGGGGGTGCGATGGGGAGGTTCGCTTGTGA
This sequence comes from Schistocerca piceifrons, assembly GCF_021461385.2. NCBI lineage: Eukaryota > Metazoa > Arthropoda > Insecta > Orthoptera > Acrididae > Schistocerca > Schistocerca piceifrons. The sequence goes on from NC_060139.1 coordinate 896,949,317, forward strand.
GTAACGCTGGAGTCCTCCAGGCGGCACCCGTTGTATGAGTCACCACTATATGGAAGTAAAGGGCCTCTAGAGATGAAATCTAGAGTTGCATTTGTTAGTAATTATTCTGCATTTTGTAAAGACACCACTGTTTACTTCCCCCTTCCTGTCCAAGTCACGAACAGTGAGGGGTATAAATTGTTGTTAAGCCTCTATGAACTGGACTCCTAATTTTATGAAGGCCGGTTTAAGGCCTAAGCGGCAGAGGCCGACACTCCGGAGCGCTAAGCTCAGAGGAGCAATGTAGTGCAATATTTGTATACAGTGTGTATAAAAATTAGTACAGAAAATTGCGTCATAGTCCTTTCAGAAGATAAACACAAGAAGCAATATACAGGGTGTTACAAAAAGGTACGGACAAACTTTCAGGAAACATTTCTCACACACAAATAAAGAAAAGATGTTATGTGGACATGGGTCCGGAAACGCTTAATTTCCATATTACAGCTCATTTTACTTCCGTCAGTATGTATTCTACTTCCTCGGTTCACCGCCAGTTGGCCCAGTTGAAGGAAGGTAATGTTGACTTCGGTGCCTGTGTTGACATGCGACTCATTGCTCTACAGTACTAGCATCAAGCAAATCAGTACATAACAACAGGTTGATGTTCATTACGAACGTGGTTTTGCAGTCAGTGCAATGTTTACAAATGCGGAGTTGGCAGATGCCCATTTGATGTATGGATTAGCACGGGTCAATAGCCGTGGCGCGGTACATTTGTATCGAGACAGATTTCCAGAACGATGGAGTCCCGACAGGAAGACGTTCGAAGCAATTTATCGGCGTCTTAGGGAGCACGGAACATTCCAGCCTATGACTCGCGACTGGGAAAGACCTAGAACGACGAGGACACCTGCAATGGACGAGGCAATTCTTCGTGCAGTTGACGACAACCCTAATGTCAGCGTCAGAGAAGTTGCTGCTGTACAAGGTAACGTTGACCACGTCACTGTATGGAGAGTGCTACGGGAGAACCAGTTGTTTCCGTACCATGTACAGGCACTATCGGCAGCTGATTGGCCTCCACGGGTACACTTCTGCGAATGGTTCATCCAACAATGTGTCAATCCTCATTTCAGTGCAAATGTTCTCTTTACGGATGAGGCTTCATTCCAACGCGATCAAATTGTAAATTTTCACAATCAACATATGTGGGCTGACGAGAATCCGCACGCATTGTGCAATCACGTCATCACGACAGATTTTCTGTTAACGTTTGGGCAGGCATTGTTGGTGATGTCTTCATTGGGCCCCATGTTCTTCCACCTACGCTCAATGGAGCACGTTACCATGATTTCATACGGGATACTCTACCTGTGCTGCTAGAACATGTGCCTTTACAAGTACGACACAACATGTGGTTCATGCACGATGGAGCTCCTACACATTTCAGTCGAAGTGTTCGTACGCTTCTCAACAACAGATTCGGTGACCGATGGATTGGTAGAGGCGGGCCAATTCCATGGCCTCCACACTCTCCTGACCTCAACCCTCTTGACTTATTTATGGGGGCATTTGAAAGCTCTTGTCTACGCAACCCCGGTACCAAATGTAGAGACTCTTCGTGCTCGTATTGTGGACGGCTGTGATACAATACGCCATTCTCCAGGGCTGAATCAGCGCATCAGGGATTCCATGCGACGGAGGGTGGATGCATGTATCCTCGCTAACGGATGACATTTTGAACATTTCCTGTAACGAAGTGTTTGACGTCACGCTGGTACGTTCTGTTGTGTGTTTCCATTCGATGATTAATGTGATTTGAAGAGAAGTAATAAAATGAGCTCTAACATGGGAAGTTTCCAGACATGTCCAGATAACATCTTTTCTTTGTGTGTGAGGAATGTTTCCTGAAAGTTTGGCTGTACCTTTTTGTAACACCCTGTATAGATTGTCTCTTGTACGAAAGTACACTCCGTGAATTTTAACAGTAAAATACACCAGCTCTGGGAGGAACCCCTATTTCACTGCCGAGTACCTAATTTCGGTAACATACAACCGACTGACGTAACAGTGCAGCAGCTAGGTACAGTAGCGGCTGCCGCCACCAGACTTAAGAACTACGCTAACGTAAGGCCAACTGCGTGCGCCTGCTGTAGAGATGCGGACTGTAAACAAAGTCTGGCTCGGTAGCAGACGTAAATAGCAGCCGTTTAGCGGCAGAGTAGTAAGTGGCGGGGCCCACGCGCACTGCAAGGCCAGTGACCCGTACAAGGCTAGCCGCTGGAGCAGCGAACAGGTCTGTCGGCCACTGTGCCCGCTTCTTGCTCTCTTTGGCAGCCGCAACCATCGGCACGTCCGGGGCACGGCTGCGGAGATACACATTGTAGCGAAAGTGCGCAGCAGCGCGTTTCGAATCGCGACTTTGAAGGAACGAGAAATTTTAAAGGGTCCTACACACGCTCCAACCAGACTGGACATGAGTAGGTGTTTTGAACGACCAACGAACATTTCTTTCCGGGATGTCGGCCGCGTTATGACCAAATGATCTACCCCACTCTAAACAACCAACTGTGCTGTGCTGTGTGTAGCGCTGTCGTGCCAACAGTCCGATAGTTCGTCTTGCTAACTAAGCGCGGAATTAAATGCTGTTCTATTATACATGACAGAGTGTGAGGCAGGAGAAACTTTAATAGATTTTCTGGAGAAATTTGAAGAAAAATGGTTCAAATGGCTCTGAGCACTATGGGACTTAACATCTGTGGTCATCAGTCCCCTAGAACTTAGAACTACTTAAACCTAACTAACCTAAGGACATCACACACATCCATGCCCGAGGCAGGATTCGAACCTGCGACCGTAGCGAAATTTGAAGACTACTTGTGTTTGTACTACATGTCTAACGAGGAAAGTAGCACGTCTTAAGACGAATGTAGCAATTAGATACATCAAATGAAGCATTTTTTAACGAATCCTTAAAGTTTTCGTGTGACACAGAACAAAACTCCGTGGACCTCCCATATTTCTGTTTTTCCGACACATCTAGGAAATTAAATCTAAAACCCGAAATATCGACATTCACTCGAACTTACTTCAGAAAATACGCCTGATGCTTTGTTGTAAGTACAGCCCATATCTAAGCCTGTTGCTATGAAGAGCACAGAGTGGGTCCTTTCTTAACAGCAGCTAAATGCTTCGTTTCTTATGTATTTGTTGTATATATTAGATTGTATGCGCCACCACCATTTGTAGTCTTTCTTCTTCGCTTTTGAAATGGGTTTCTTAAACGTACAGGACCCTCTTTTTGCTACATACAGAAATAAACTAAAGTGTACATGGCTTTTGCCTTATTCATTTTGCTTCACCATGACGTACTTCCTGAGAAATCTATAAATTACGTTGCAGGTTTCAGCAACCATTTTAATTAATAATTTTGGTGATACAACAGCACCGAATCTGAGGGCCTCAACTGCTGCAAGTAGCTAGAAACTGAAGTAGCTACCAACTTATCCTCTCTTTACTATTCCTTTTCGTTAAGAATGGTTTGATGGTGTTCAGCAGCTCAGAAATGCATGTATCATACATTCTAAGATAATTACGGTCATCATAGATTTCCGGCTCCTTAAGTAACAGAACGTAGGTTGATTTCCTTCTTCGCATTAGCCACTTTGTCCATAGCTCTCTCGGCTTTTTTGACCTTGTACCTCTAAAATAGCCGAGGGAAATCCCAGTTTGTGCTTGTGTAAACCGGAAGGAGATCTCGCAAAACACTCAATGAACTTAAAACAACAATAGGGCGAAAAACTCAATGAACTTAAATCACGACAACAGGGCGGCGTTGAAATCGCTGAGTGTGCGTGTAGAGGCCTTATACAGCGTGAACCCTAACTCCGACAACTTCGGAAACTCTGGGATATTTTCTGTATATTTTGGTACAAAGGAGCCGTGCGTGAGCTCCGATGTCTCTCTACAGAGTAATTTCATTCTCGTGTATTTCTCTCCCTCTGTCTTTATATTGCACTGACACTATCTGCATAACAGCGCAAACATTAACATGAGTTGTGTGCCTTGTCCGGAAACGTTCACTCAGGGTACTAGTGTGTTGAACACCGTAATGTCCCCTTTATTCATTACCCTTCGCCCTTGCATTCGTACTTACTATTCTGTCGCTGGGTTGTTTTGTCCTCAGTGTTATTTAAACGTCAAAAGCAAAACTCAGCAGTCTGTATACGTTTACTGATTCGAGTTGCCCGGTATGCACTTTGTATATGGATTCACTGAATGTAATGGAAGAGAGCCAGTTCGACGCTGTGTAACTGTTCCCGCAGCGAAGCCAACCGCATCAGTTTTATTTTTTTAATTTTTTTTTTACCGATACGTAGAAGCCTATGTGTGTGCGTTCTGATAATGGTGTATTAAAGGCTTTTTCAGTGTTATACTATAAATCAGTTACACTATTTCTCTTGCAACGAGCTACAGAAGACAGGTCCCTTATACCAAAATAATCAGACAATATACCCCGAACACACAAAATTATGGGAAGAGTTCGGGTTAACCCTACAAAGTGAACGTCACATTGAAGCCATAGTACAAGTAGTTTGAAGCTAATCAGGGGATTCCGTGCTGTTTTTGTTTCTTTTTCGAATTTACTGTATTGCAAGTATTGTAAGTGCTGCTTTTTCTGACTTCCATGAGAGCACAATACAGTGCTATCAACATCCCGTAAGTACAAACTTTTCATGGTCGGGCTTGTAGCAACACCACGAGTACAGTCATTTCAGACCACGAAAACGAAAGTATTTAAGAGAATTCACAATGAACAGTGAAATATTTCTTATGGTCGGTGCACTTTGTTCTCTCACAAGGGGCAGACTGTGATAATTACCACCTGAAACCGTGGTCGCTGTGGCACATCCATAGCGTAGCCTGACGTGTAGGCTAGGTTCTAATTGACTGGTTGAGACTCGGCCGAAGGCAACTAATTTGAGTACGAGATGGGGTTGTAATAAAGTAATCTGTAACGTAGTCCGCTACCTATGTTCGCGTCTATTTACTTTATTAAAAGAAATTGCAACGTAAATTCGGGAAAGCTAAATTGGATTACAAATCTCTGACGAGTGTTATGGTGCATGTATGTACTGTACATATACTTTACACACACAAACTGTGAGAAGTGCAATTTGGATTGGAGGGAAGATATGGGGGGGGGGGGGGGGGGGGGCACACACTACGTAACTGTTACCACTCTTCAATAATCGAGGCAGCCTCATTAACAAAGGGATACTTTTGTACTCTTTGCTCCTTTCACGGCAGTGAAGGTACGAAAACGAATATAACAGATCACCTGAAGACGGAGATTTTGCTGAGTGATGGTGGATCGAGAAACCAAGCTGACCTCTAACAATTTCCGCATTCGCCTAAAGGATGGAAGGATATAAGGATATAAAACGACAGTAGAGACTAAGGCCTCAGTGGCTCTAGGATGGGAAAGATAACCGAGTGTCCTATTCAGAGGAACCGTCCCAGAATAATCCGGAAGTATTTTAGCAAAATCAAGGAAAATAAAAGATGAGGGCGATGGGGGATTAGATTCCTCTCGAAACTGCTGTCGCATCGATACGCAATTTCAGTTTTACGAATCAGCAGGATGATTATACATTGGGTCTAAAAAGAATCCACATGGGAAAATGACTATGCTTGATAGCACAAATTTACACTCCTTCCTCAATTAGCTTGGCCGGTAATCGTCTGTCAATCTCACAAATGACAACTCTTTGACATCGATATTAAGTTATCGCCGCACTGCGCGGGCAAAGGACCCTTGAGAATAGCGTTTAGCACACTTAGAGCAAAGCCTGCAGGGTGGGGAGGGAAAAACCAGTCCCCCAACTTTCGTCGTAACAATACTGTATCATTTACATGCTAATATTACTCCTCTAACAAATAAACAATTCTCGTTTTTAACGAAACATGTTTCACGAAATTTTAGCCATCGTGTTTTTTCTGCATTTCCATTACTTTGTTTGTACTCTTCTCTGAATAATTTGTTTACACACATTTCCGAAACGTTCAGCGTAATCAGTCACTCTACATGGAACTTTTTTCCTAAAAAAAATTTTGCTACGAAAGATTAATAATTAACTCTACCTATGAGAAACAGTACTGAATAAATGAGGATGAATGGCTGTAAATATTAACATATTACATCAAGAGTAGTTGTCTTCCAAAACTCATGATGCGGTAACAAATCAATGGAATAATATGCAGATCTATGAGTCTTGCAACATGGACTGCACAATATCGCAAAGTTGTATTTTAATTGCAGTTTAACTACTACGAGATATTTCACACGATATTGTCTTAGTGTGGACGTAAGCTGTGAAAATATCACTGTCTTTGGCTACTATTGTGACACGTCTCCAACCAGTGTGGAACAATAAGAAGAGACCAGTACGCGAATGGGCTTTGGTGAGTTGTTCCTAGGTGCATATCATTACATGAACTTCAGCATCCATCAACTGTTTCCATGTCTAAGAACTGGAAATTTGGCAGACGTACCACTGGAAAACTTTCACAGAGAGGAGGTGAGTATCTTTGGGGTGATCTTAAAGAATGTGGGGCAGCCTCCGTGATGACATCAGCCTCTGGATATAAAAAACAAAATTATCAATGTTTACAAAGTCATTTTCGTGACTAGTGGTTACACAGCTTATCAGTTCTGTGTTCGGGGAAAATTTGAAAGAATAGAAAAGCACGAATCAATTTAAAGTTGTTTTCCAACGTGCATTACTGAGGAAACAGTACAACTTGGGCCTCGAGCTTTCTGCAATACATGATCACTCGTTCCTCATTGGAACCCTAAAGTCGACCCACAAAAACGGATTCGTCATCAGCTAGCTGTAGCCAAACTATCAAAAAACCTACGCAACTGGCATTACTAGCAGTGTGTGAGTCGCATGTACGATCTTCGAAACTTTCTGGCAGATTAAAACTGTGTGCCGAACCGCGACGAACTCGGGACCTTGTTCTGGAAATATCCCCCAGGCTGTGGGTAAGCCATGTCTTCGCAGTATACTTTCTTCCAGTAGTACTAGTCATGCAAGTTTCGCAGGAGAGCTTCTGTGAAGTTTGGAAGGTACGAGACGAGGTACTGGCGGAAGTAAAGTTATGAGGACGGATCGTGAGGCGTGCTTGGGTAGCTCAGTTGGTAGAGCACTTGCCCACGAAAGGCAAAGGTCCGGAGGTCGAGTCTCTGTACGGCACACAGCTTTAATCTACCAGGAAGTTCCGAATCAACGCACACTCCGCAGCAGAGTGAAAATTTCATTCTGGTGTACTATCTTTATCCTACATCAAAGATCTAGTAACTACCGTTCAGTAGTTCTATAACAGTTTCATTTAGCACAGAAGGTTGATAACATTCACCTCAGTATCTCGTCCGCTACCGAAACCGTTTGTATACAAACAAAACACTTTCAGGACGGCGTTAAGGTGCACTCAGTAGATTCATCTTATTCGGCACTTAATGACCATGTTTCGGCACATCTGTCCGCTTTACAGTGATTTCCTGTGTTTTAAAGGCCGCTCGTTAACAGGGTGGACAGCTAGTTAAAATTTGTGTCATTTTTGTCATCGCGCCCATGTTCTGGTTGTGAAGACGGCGGCGTAACAGCACATATTTACCAACAGAAATCAGGTTTGATAACTAGCGCCAATCTTTTAGTTGTCTGCAAGCAGACCTGCTATTGACAGCCTCAAACAAACGAATGATTTACGGTTAATTTATTTACACATTCACGTCTAGGTGTGAGAACTGAAGCGCAATCCCACGTCTTCATATACATTCGCAGTAGAAATTTCATGTAGGTCAATATTGTCAATGAAAATCAGAAACGCTCTTTTTAATGTAAGTGTAGAGGTTGCAAACGAAATCTAACACTGAATCTTAAAAGCCGCTCGTCGTATGCACACACAAAATCAACTATTGTATCATGTTTTTACTATCACCAGCCACAACGACAAAAGAACGTTCAATAAAAATTATTTCCAAATCCTGCAGTATTACAGGAGCTTAATAAAACTGCTAATGCTGTTTATTTGTAGATGTACGAAATACATCGCCACTTCCATGTGACGTAATATTTAAGGTAAGACTATTCTGTTCGTTCCAAATAGTTAGCAAAAATTTCCGTTTAAGAAGGACCAAGAACGTATTTCGCGGTTATGCATTAAAATTTACGTACATCTTTTAGAATCTCCTGATGTCGACAACAGAACGCCAATAGCTCTTGTTTAACTGTGCCTCTGCTCATTATTAACGACCCAGATTGATTGCGCATCACGCCACCATCCGATTGTCGTCTTAACAGGTTTTATCCTGTGGAGCGGAATGCACGCGTCTACTTAACATGTCAGAAACGGATTGCAGTGCTCACGAGCGGTTTTCACGAAGCCTTAAGTCAGTTACGCAAAAGTATTTTGTTGAAATAAAACGAGGCAAAAAATGCGTTACGGTTATGGTATTGACACTCGTGTCAACTAACGCCTGTACTACAGTCTCTACGTTTGAGAGTATGGGGCCCTGTGGTTCACATTGGCAATATCTATACTAGCAACATCCACGACGCAGCCCGTTAAACGCTCTGTCGCTGTTCAAGAAGACTGAGAAATGTGATTCATAAAGCGAATATTAAACCCACTGTTTTTACAACAAAAACCAAATTAAGACGCATTTCTCGGGCGCATTGTTTTCGTGCACGAATTACAATGTATCAAAGCAAAAAATGTAAACTTTTGAATGCGTTCCACACTTTACACATAACACTGCCGATAAAGTTGCATCACGTACATTCGGAAACCAAACAAAATCGGGCAGGCAGTTTCTTGTTCAGTAATGAACACTAATCCAAAAATGTTAGTCACAAACACTGCTACCTAAACGGAATTAAACGTTAAAAACTAAGCTAAGAATTCCAGCTCTTCAGAAAATAAACCACCTGAGGTCAAGAAGCGCGGAACTTTTAAAGCGTTACGTACAGCGCTGAAAAGGTAGAATAACGTGTAGTATCTTTCGTGGTTTCACCGTCTATACGGAAGAAGGACCGATGTCTACGTTTTGAGGTGCAAATCCCGGTACACAAAGTAAAAGCATCGAACAAAAGATGAAAAACACGGTACTCACTACAGAAGGTATCCGCTGAGCAAGCAGAAGATAAGCCACAATCAGCACACTGCGCCAGGAGCTCGCAGACTGCACCGTCCACTAAAGCACAACCTCTCGCCTCGAAGCCGCAGCTGATACTACAACAGCCTGACGCAGCAGCTCTTCACTATGACGGCTACTACAGGTCCACGCGTCTCTCCCCTCCACTCCGGCGCTCTCCTACTACGAGTACTACGAACCACCCCCCTCCCGCAGTGTCAAGTTTTTGTCGCGCTGTGTACCGGTTCCGCTCAGACGGCGACGCCATCTCTCGCCGATAGACTAAAGCAAGCGTGGCCTTGGAGCGGGGAAGTTTCACGGTTCTGCTAGCAGCAGCTGCGTTCGCAGTCGAGGCGGAAGGAACAGCATTAGGTAGAAACGTGTCCGTGCAAGGCGTAACGGACACCAAATTTCACGAAATTATGTATAAAAAATGGGAAGTTGACAACAGCAGGCAAAGTAAACAAGGGTACTCGCGGACCGGCTCAGTTACAAGAAAAAAAAAAAACCGAGGTAGTGATGGACTCACCGATTTGTGCCTGTGCCATATCGCCTCCGAGATGAAGATTGTGAGGGCCGTGGCGATGGCTGTGCAGACGCAAGCAAGAACATCCATCACCAGGTCGGCCACAGCTTTCTGCTCGCAAGGCAGTCGCGTGAAGGACCCCTCCGGACTGCGCGCACCTGAAGCACCGACCAACAGTTACTGCAGCGCGCGGCACACCGCCACCGACTGCTCCGTAGTAATAGCGAACACTGTTTATGCGACTGAGGCACCCCACTGCTGCTAATGCCGAGCCAGGGGTGTCCAAGAGCATGCTGCTATATTTGTCTCCCAGTGGCGACTGACCATCAGCTGTCGCCAAATGAACTAGCCAACGAGCGCACGCGTTCGCTTCCGAACCAGTACTTCGTGCCAACTGATTACCAGCGCAACACAGCGCCAACAGGTGGACGAAAGAGCAACTAAGTTGGGCGCGCCTGCGAAGTCGCTGCTATCGTTTGGCGGATTCGCCAGCCGCCTCTGACGTCGCAGTGTATGCGTCACACAGCGCAGGCGCACGATTCACTTAAGTCCTTTCCTGTAAGACAGCCGACCTTTCCCTGTTCCACAATGTAGTAACTGTTATTACATTTATTGAATCATAGCGTTTACACGAGAATGTCACTAAACCTGTGTAATGGATTTGTTTCGTTGCAAAGTGATGGGGAGTGGTCAATGCTGAAGGAAGTGAATGCAGGGGTGTGGGAGGAGGGTGGTCAGGGGGGAATGGGCAGATATTCAGCCATACTAGAAAAGTTATTAACACCACATTAGATGAAGTAATCTTTTCTGCAACATACTCTCAATGACGAAAAACATTAAATTGCCCCATCTGTATAAATGAACAACACAGAATTTCTCTGCGCACACATAAAAGAGGATCGTTAGGTTGTTAATAGTATGAGAGTTGCACAAAAAAGTACTTAGTGAATAATACGAAAGTGAACTAGTTTGTAACATCTGGGCGACATGTTATAACTTCTCATATAAAACTCAGATTCTCGATTTCAAAGAAACATAAAATATTTCAAAGTAACACCACCGAAGACGTAAACGATTTGTGTAACATTAAACTGTCTGTATAGCTCAACGATCTTTGCGTTGTTCATTTGTTCATGGATTATTTATGTTTCGTGAACGTTGGTGTGATTGAGATGGTCTCCGCATTGCCAGAATTTTAGCGTTCTGTAAGTAAATGTTGTTATGAGAATATCTGTAACTTACAGAAATGTATCGGCCGCGTAATATGTTCTTTTCCTTTGACAGCGAAATTAAATGCTAAGGATAACGATGCAAATTAGTTGTCGAGTCGTGGTTAGCTAGCGAAACATAAACCGCGAAAAGTAACGGCAATAATAAAAAATAGATGCTACTTAACTTCAACCCATACGAATTTCTATTTTTCTCTTTGGAAAACTAGTTTCCTAAAGTAACATTGCTTTTAACGATCAAATACTTTCCAACTACGATTTAATAACTGGTAACGTGAGACTGCCGGCTCTATAGGAAAAAATTTCCAACAGATTAAATACGCATCCCTTTTTTCTGTAACAATAATGAAGAGAGTCAATCTGATTAGCTCATTGGTTTCGATTTGAATTTTTTCTTCTGCTTGTTGTAAAACGTCACATTACAATACTGAGAGCAACAACTGTTTAGATCTGCTTTAACACTCTGTAGCAGCTACTCATATCGCAGCGTCGCTGGCTTTGTTGTTTCGTAATTAACTGATGCTATATGCCCCATATAGTAAGTAAGTCATTCGACAGATGTAAGCGAAGGCGGCTGAAAAAGATTGAGTTTGAAGTGTTATTTCTAGTTTTTTTCCTTATTGTTACCTGAAAATCTGCTTTATTGTATGCGTGCAAGAAGTCGCACATTGTCTAGATTAGTCGCTTTCTATAAATCTCACACCAGTGGCAGCAATTATAAGTATTCAATGCATAATAAAATCAGAGCTAAGTAACAAGAAATTAGAATTAAAACAACAAGTTTTATAAAGCAGTTAAATAAAAAGTATGTTGTGCGTATCATCATTTACCCAAGCGAATTTTTTCAGGTGCCTTTCGGCATGCAGCTACCTCAGTTTGCCTTGAACTTTGCGTGAGCCAAATAAGCATACGAATCAGTTATGTACCTCAATCTACATTTTCAGCAGCCATTATCAAAGAACTACGCCAGAATGTCTGTTCGGCTTTTACGTTTAATCTGCCTATTACTATACGGTGTTCAGAGAGCTGTTATGTTGTAAGAACTCCTTCAGCTATTATGTGACTCGACAAACCTCTTGTTACAACTACGGAAATGTTAAACATATGATCGTATTATTAGCAACAGCATCCGTTTGCCAATTACTAGCTGTACTCAAGATAGTTCCAAGTACTACGGTCTTCAGCGATACGCATTCATACTAATTCTACATGTTTTCTAATGTCATCTACTCACCTTTCATTAGATAGCCGTCCCAGACTTTGCTTGTATCCTGGAAATCAGAAAGGAACTCGCATGGTCCATTTACCATCTATTCACCTGGCAACATGTCCTGCCTGCCTCTATTTAATTTTCAATACAATCGTAATTTGTAATGGGATTTGCGACTGCTACAGTCGCAGGTTCGAATCCTGCCTCGGGCATGGATGTGTGTGATGTCCTTAGGTTAGTTAGGTTTAAGTAGTTCTAAGTTCTAGGGGACTGATGACCACAGCAGTTGAGTCCCATAGTGCTCAGAGCCATTTTGTAATGGGATTTTGTCAAATATTGACTTGGCGAGACCAAGACTGTGAAAACACAGGTTACTTGTAATAAACTGAGAACAGCAACAGATCGTTGTTTATAATGTTGTTTCTTAAGAACAAATAGCGTCGTTATCAGATTCGAACCGGCAGACACATCGATAGACAGCTGTTTGATGATGATGGTCCTGTTGGCTCGAAACTGGTGATGGCGTTATTTGTTCTTAATAAATAACGTTATTAACAGTGGCTGTTCGCTGTTTTTATTTTATTGTAATAATTAATCTGTATAACGGAAACTTACTGCTTCAAACACATCAGGAGCTTTTTACTGAAAACTCTTACTTAATTTACCGCAGGCCTTCTAGCTATTTTTACTCTCCCGTTTATTTATTTATTTATTTATTCCTGTCGTTGTTTTCAACTGACGTAAGTACAAAAACTCTTATGACGCAATTATTAAAGTTTGGTATTTTCTTTCCGGTGTATTGATTATATGCTATTTTAGTCTTATAGTAACTAATTTCAGACTCATTTTATTTTCAAATTTCTCTGTTAAGGTCTTCTATTTATTGCTGAAATTCGTACACACAAGCGGGAAACAGCATTAACACTGTCTTTCGCAAGGCGATAGTTGTTCTACTACGTTCCATTATAATCCGTGTTCTGTATTTGTTTTCCCACTTTCTCTAGGGCTGCTGCGAATAATTGTGATGTGTAATCTCCTTTCTGATTTCTCTCCCAGTTCTGAATTTCCCACTATCCTAATCAAAACTAATAGAAGCTGTAGCATTGGTGAATTCAGTATACTAACGTATGTTAAACCAGCGCCTTGTTTTTCAGGTTTTGTTGGTGCAGATTTGGTTGAAACCGAGTCAAAAGTGTTCTCAGAATCTATGGATCCCAACAAAACGGTGTCTCTGATTCACTTTTTTACTTTTCTAATTCCTCTCAAGACTTGTAATTTCTGTAATGTACTCCTTTGCTTGACTAAAATGCAGTAATTATTTCGTATGAAGTTGGCGATGATTTTAATTAAATGAGGAAAGGTTTTTTCAGCTTATGTGGCTCCTTTCTTCTGAAGCGGAACAAAAACAGAATTGTTCCGTTACTAGGAACTTACTTCCCTAGCAGACAATCTGTAAGTAATTTCACAAGCTCCGACCCCACCATATCATGTTTGATTTGTTTTTACTTATTTTACTACTCCACTGCTGTTGTTCCTAATTTAATAACTATATTATCCCTAAACGAAAAAGTACAAAAACCAGTCGCATCTATGAGGTCCTTGTTATTCTTATAATAATCTATGCTGACATCTGCGACTGTATTACAACATTTATAAAATAATTCTTCAGCTTCAGTCACTTTTATTTACCAATATCTATTAGCACCACGGGTTTCAGCAGCATGCTGCCATCATCAGGTCATTGACAGTTACATTTCACTAATTTTTAACTACAGGTACTTTTGGTGTGCGACAAGGTTTATTTGCTGTGTGTGCCAATGAACATACGCCCAGAATTTTCTCCCCGTACAGAAATATCGATTTATTTCACTGTGTACGTCAAGTGAGATGTATGTTCATATCATCTCAGTTATGTATTTACTTAAACATTTTCTGAATGTGTATTTGTTTGGCACGCAGAGCACAAGAATAAGCACAGGACCATCACTTAACACGAGTAAATTCAGTTGTTCACGTTCAGAAAATTATTAATTGCTAAGATAAGAATATTTTCAGTTGTTAAGATTATAAATACAATAAAAAGACAATATTTTGTATAAACATATTTATGTTACGGCACATATTATATAATATGATTAACTAGTATTCCTTGTTTTTTCAGTATTGTTAAGACAATCTTATTTTTTTCAGTTGACTGAGTTCCTTTACGATAGTAGAACGAGCATTCCACACTGGAGAAATTTTTGAAGAACTTTACGTTATTACTTTCTAGCTAATCGGTAAGCAACCATGAATGGAACTTTCTAGTTTTCATTTAAGTCATCTGGTGTTCCTTGTCCGTTTTATGTTATATACGAAGATCATTTGCGACATCCTGGAATATGCTGACCAGGGTTGATCCCGTTGATGGCTACTGCCGACTTAACATAATGTGTCTGTGGTAGGCATTAATGTGTTCGTTGTTGTTTTTGGAAGTCTCTCCCAGTTTGCATACACTGAGAGCTTTATATACTACACACTACGCCAAAGCACGTGGGAGACACTTGGATGCATGGCCTTTGTCCTGATCTCTCCCCACGCGATTATCACGTCTTTGGCCCTCTAAAAAAGGCTTTGAAGGGTCGGCGATTCCTGTTGGACGACGACGCGCAGCAGACATTTACGAACTTCTTCACGCAGCAGGACACGATCTTTTACCAAACGGGAATATTCAACTTAAAGAGTCGACGGGATGATTGCCTCAGTGCTCATGGCGATTTTACCTCACAGGCATTCCAATTCTAGACTGTCCGGCCTTCCAGCGGAAACATTTTGATCGCCCATTATACAGAGGGCAGAGGGGTCCAAAAAATGTATCCACTGTTTAAAAGCCCATAACTTGCAAACTAATTGACGGAGTCGTCTCATTTTTGGTGAAAGTGTAGCTTAAAGTCCAACTTAAAGATATCACTGCAGATGTTCGAAATGGTCACCATTAACATCCACACACAAACGATGCCGCCGAACTGCAGCACGAACTACTGACTGCAACGTGTTAGGTTGCATATTTGCACTTGAATGTACGATGGATTCTCGAAGGTCATCCAATGTGCGTGGCTTTTGTCGATAAATGACGTCCTTTAGTGTTCCCCATAGGTAAAAATCCAGAGGAGTTAGGTCTGGGGAACGTGGTGGATACTCTACGGCCTATCCATCTTCCTGGTAGATTTTCGTCAAGATACGCCCTAACACGATTTTGGTAGTGGGCTGGGGCACCATCTTGTTGAAAGTAAACTCTTCCCTCTCCATAAAAGCCTCGGATGGCAGGTAAAATGGATGTCTGAAGCTTCTGAAGGTACACCTCACCGGTAATTCTGCCGTCAAAGAAGAATGGCCCAATCAAGTTCCGGTAAGACAACCCACACCATACATTTACTCCTGGCAGATTCACGGCTTTGTCTACATGGACGTTCGGATTTTCGGCGGCCCCGTAGATGCAATTGTGGCGATTTACTGTACCACTGAGTTTGAACTGTGCCTCGTCAGACCACACAATCATCTCTGTAAACTCTTCATCGTTGCGCATCATGTTAGTAAACTACTCGCAGTACTCTATTCTACGATCTGGGTCGTCCTCGTTCACTGCGTGTAGCTCTTTTGCTTCCCTGTCTTCAAAATTTGGCGAACACTTGAGCGACTCAACGCCAGTTTCACGGGCACACTGTCTCACAGACTTCTGTGGTGAGCGAGTGAATTGTTGTAACATAAGACTCCTACAGGTAGTCCAGATCGTTGTTTGTGTACATCTTTAACACAGCCTTCGGCTTCAAATTTGTCTCGAATGCGACGAATCGTTAAACGTGTCGGTGGCTCTGTTTGATACTCATTTCTCCATTGCCCTGGAACGTCATTAATGTTTTCGTACTTAAAATACCACTTCAAAACTGACTTCCTTCCATCGAATGTAAGCCTTGCGCCAGCCATGTTTACTCGAGTAACTAGGTGAAACTAAGAACAAAACACTGACTATCTGGTGACTGTCATCTGACAAAACAAAACGACGCAATACAACACTTGTGTGGCGATTGCTGGAACTGCAAACTACTACACTACCAGAGATGAGACAACTCCGTCAATTAGTTTGCCAGTTATGGACTTTTAAACAGTGGATACATTTTTTTGGACCCCTCTGTATTATACACTGGTGTACAAAACGTTTGGACGAAAGTAGCTGCCGTATGATGTGCCACTGCCAAGTAGCACTGATCGATGAAACTTGGGTCATACATAGACAGAACTTCCTCAGTGCAGTGCAGCACAGAAGGTAACCGAAAGAAATACGTAATGAGACAAACATAAATGACAGTTATTCAAGACATTAATTAATAATTACACTGAAGTCATCACGATTCGTGATGCTTCCATGGACATTACAAACGGCGGGACATCGTTATTAATAGGGTGTGTGATCACCACGGACGGCAATGGATGCTCTGCAGCGTGCTCACAAGCACGTCACAAGGTTGGTAAAATTCTTGTCACAGGGCGTTCCATTCCTCTACCAGCGGATTTGACATCTGTTGGATGGTCGATGGTGCATGTGCATGTGTCGTAGTACATCTCTCTTACGCATGACACATGTGCACGATGGGTTTTAAGTCGGAAGAACGGGCAGGCCTGTTCATTCGTCGAATATCCTCTCGTTCCAAGAGCTGCTCCGGCCGCGCCATTCGATGCGGCCACACACTGCCCTTCATAAAAATGAAGTCCGGCCGAATGCACCCCTGAAATGACGCACATGGGGAAGGAGTACAGTGTCACAGTAACGTTGACTGTACTAAATACATCGAAAAAAGTTTAGCATCACCTCGGTTCCGAGCGTTACGGAACCTGTACAGAAAATTGGAGTAGAGATCAACATAAACGACATTTCCGCTCTTTTTATTGCTCATGAAAAGCACACGTTGCATGTTGTACTACCATAAAGCGAGACCTTCAGAGATGGTGGTCTAGATTGCTGTACACACCGGTACCTCTAATACCCAGTAGCACATCCTCTTGCATTGATGCCTGCCTGTATTCGTCGTGGCATACTATCCACAAATTCATCAAGGCACTGTTGGTCCAGATTGTCCCACTCCTCAACGGCGATTTGGCGTAGATCCCTCAGAGTGGTTGGTGGGTCACGTCGTCCATAAACAGCCCTTTTCGATCTATCCCAGGCATGCTCCATGGGACTCTTGTCCGGAGAACACGCTGGCCACTCTAGTCAAGCGATGTGCACGATGCACGATGGGGGCGCGAATTGTCGTCCATGAAGAAGAATGCCTCGTCAATGCGCTGTCGATATGGTTGCACTGTCGGTCGGAGGATGGCATTCACGTATCGAACAGCTGTTACCGTGCTTCCCATGACCACCAGCGGCCCCGCATAATACCACCCCAAAACAGCAGGGAACCTCCACCTTGCTGCACTCGCTGGACAGTATTTCTAAGGCGTTCAGCCTGACCGGGTTGCCTCCAAACACGTCTCCTACGATTGTCTGGTTGAAGGCATATGCGATACTCATCGGCGAAGAGAACGTGATGCCAATCCTGAGCGGTCCATTTGGCGTGTTGTTGGGCCCACCTGTACCGCGCTGCACGGTGTCATGGTTGCAAAGATGGACCTCGCCATGGAGTCGGGAGTGAAGTTGCACATCATGCAGCCTATTGTGCACAGTTTGAGTAGCGTTGCTGTCAGGGTTCCTCTGAGCCGTAACACGTAGGTAGCGGTCATCCACTCCTGTAGTAGCTCTTGGGCGGCCTTAGCGAGGTATATCATCGACAGTTCCTGTGTCTCTGTAACTCCTCAATGTCCGAACAACATCATTTTGGTTCACTCCGAGACGCCTGGACACTTCCCTTGTTGAGAGCCCTTCCTGGCACAAAGTAATAATGCGGACACGATCGAACCGCGGTATTGACCGTCTAGGCATGGTTGAACTACAGACAACACGAGCCGTGTACCTCCTTCCTGGTGGAAGTGACCCGGAGGATTTAACGGGTAGTAAATTTTCAAATATAAATATTTCTTTCAAGCAATACTTTCTACTCCACAAAAGTATTTCTTTCAAACTAATATTGGACGTGTGTGCTTTTCTTAGGACCTGACTAAATTAGAATTAAGATTTTCTTTTATATATTTAATGCCACTTGGCTTCTACACTCCTGGAAATTGAAATAAGAACACCGTGAATTCATTGTCCCAGGAAGGGGAAACTTTATTGACACATTCCTGGGGTCAGATACATCACATGATCACACTGACAGAACCACAGGCACATAGACACAGGCAACAGAGCATGCACAATGTCGGCACTAGTACAGTGTATATCCACCTTTCGCAGCAATGCAGGCTGCTATTCTCTCATGGAGACGATCGTAGAGATGCTGGATGTAGTCCTGTGGAACGGCTTGCCATGCCATTTCCACCTGGCGCCTCAGTTGGACCAGCGTTCGTGCTGGACGTGCAGACCGCGTGAGACGACGCTTCATCCAGTCCCAAACATGCTCAATGGGGGACAGATCCGGAGATCTTGCTGGCCAGGGTAGTTGACTTAGACCTTCTAGAGCACGTTGGGTGGCACGGGATACATGCGGACGTGCATTGTCCTGTTGGAACAGCAAGTTCCCTTGCCGGTCTAGGAATGGTAGAACGATGGGTTCGATGACGGTTTGGATGTACCGTGCACTATTCAGTGTCCCCTCGACGATCACCAGTGGTGTACGGCCAGTGTAGGAGATCGCTCCCCACACCATGATGCCGGGTGTTGGCCCTGTGTGCCTCGGTCGTATGCAGTCCTGATTGTGGCGCTCACCTGCACGGCGCCAAACACGCATACGACCATCATTGGCACCAAGGCAGAAGCGACTCTCATCGCTGAAGACGACACGTCTCCATTCGTCCCTCCATTCACGCCCGTCGCGACACCACTGGAGGCGGGCTGCACGATGTTGGGGCGTGAGCGGAAGACGGCCTAACGGTGTGCGGGACCGTAGCCCAGCTTCATGGAGACGGTTGCGAATGGTCCTCGCCGATACCCCAGGAGCAACAGTGTCCCTAATTTGCTGGGAAGTGGCGGCGCGGTCCCCTACGGCACTGCGTAGGATCCTACGGTCTTGGCGTGCATCCGTGCGTCGCTGCGGTCCGGTCCCAGGTCGACGGGCACGTGCACCTTCCGCCGACCACTGGCGACAACATCGATGTACTGTGGAGACCTCACGCCCCACGTGTTGAGCAATTCGGCGGTACGTCCACCCGGCCTCCCGCATGCCCACTATACGCCCTCGCTCAAAGTCCGTCAACTGCACATACGGTTCACGTCCACGCTGTCGCGGCATGCTACCAGTGTTAAAGACTGCGATGGAGCTCCGTATGCCACGGCAAACTGGCTGACACTGACGGCGGCGGTGCACAAATGCTGCGCAGCTAGCGCCATTCGACGGCCAACACCGCGGTTCCTGGTGTGTCCGCTGTGCCGTGCGTGTGATCATTGCTTGTACAGCCCTCTCGCAGTGTCCGGAGCAAGTATGGTGGGTCTGACACACCGGTGTCAATGTGTTCTTTTTTCCATTTCCAGGAGTGTATATAATCAGGCTGTTTATTCGTTCTGAAATCAGCTGTCTTTGTATTACACATAAATCATAATCTCATTTACATTCATGATGCTTATGTTCACATCCTTCAGCTTCAGATTATACGTACAGTAACGGTACATTTATCATTCATGTCAATGTCTGTAGCGAGACTCGAACCCACAATCTTCACATTAAGAGGTAGAGATTTTCTCTGGAGATTACGGAGGCAGCCTTAGCATTAATTTTTATCGCAGTTACAGGAAAAATAGGTATAGTACAACAACGTAAATGGCCACCATGTAATGACAGGAGCTCTTGAAGCGTGTATCAGATATATAGACTTTATAATATATAAGATACATTGCATCTAACAAAATGTTCTG
This sequence comes from Schistocerca piceifrons, assembly GCF_021461385.2. Taxonomy (NCBI): domain Eukaryota; kingdom Metazoa; phylum Arthropoda; class Insecta; order Orthoptera; family Acrididae; genus Schistocerca; species Schistocerca piceifrons. The sequence continues at coordinate 896,969,444 of NC_060139.1, forward strand.
AAATATGATGATTGGAACAAAAAAGAAAATTATACTAAGGAAAGCACGCTTCTGTTATGATTCTAGAAATTTCCGCCTTTAAAATGCTTGTCTGGTTTTGCGACACAAAGCGGCCCCCTTTTTAGTCGTTGTGCGCTAGCCCTCTCGAGGACTTCTGCTTCCGATCAAACGGATTGTTTACTTCTTCTATGTTCCGTCCATTCGCAGCCGTTCGCAGTGTTACTCACTTGACCTTAAGTTCGGCAACGTACCGTTATTATCTCGCCAATATGTTCCTAAAAGTAGGCCATTACTGGCCGGAAGAGCAGGCCGTGTAGTGGGACTAGTGTGACTAAGACACAGGGCAGTCACTCCTCGGATAACTTCCGCTGCTCTCTGTTCTCCGAGTATTTCTCAATACACCGCAAATGCGCGCTCATTATGCTCTGAGAAGATTATGATCTGACAACACTGAGAGTAACGTTTCGGGTTCGTTCAGTACTGCATCTACTTTGGGTTTCAACGACACAACGGCGTATCGGTACATTTCATAGTCTCTCAAGATGTGGATAGTTGTAAACATGCAGAGCGCCTTATACAGCACCATCAACTTAATTCTTAAATTTCCAGGTACATGCCAAGGGGAACAGCAGGAAGAGTGTTGTTTTCATGATTTCCCCAGCACCAGCGCTGTAATGAGACTTATTCGTTTTGCACATTTTCATTATTCGATGTCATATTGGATGATAGTCTGAGGCAACCCTGTTCAGTCGCAAAACATATTTCTGGTTCAAAAGTTACGTATCAGGGCCATTGTATCTTCTCGGGTGTCGTAGTTAAATATTCTGTTAATGTTCCACGTACTGCTTGAAATTTGTTAACTCTAGTTAGCAGTACATTGGCTAAACTAAACATGCACAGAAGAGAATTTTAAAAGTTCGTTACATAAAACGGAAGTCAGGGCCTTTTAAGGTAAATAGCCAATACCGTCGAAAATAGTAACTAACAACGAAGTAAAGGAGCATGTGTCACACAGTAAATGTCTTGGCTGCGACACTAGTTTATGATTATGATAATGATACTGATTTCAAATAATATTATTTCACTCCCTAAAATAGAATGACATATACAGACACTATATCCCTTACCATCTCATAACTTAAGCAACTTCCCAAACGCAATCGTTCTGATAGAAGGAAAGTGACTGATACCTCTCTAGAAGTGCACAAGGAACGCGTCTTGAGCTACAGTACCATGCTTTACATTCTCAAAACCCTCTGAATTTTTACTCTAAATGGGCGAGACGTACAGAGATAGTAACGGCACTAGACCAAAAACTACTGTAACACGGGAGCTATCACGGCTGTTTTAGCCAGTGTTTCTTCGCGACCTTCATGGCACATGCTACAATTTGGCAAATATTTTGTGCACAGGGCTGCGCTTGTCTGCTCTTTCTCGTATCAGAGTGGTAGACCAGAAAGGAACGCTTAGCCCGTCTTCGGCAGAGGAACACTGTCCAATTGAAAACTTAAGATTTCGAAACACGAGTAAGTATGTACCGAATGGCTAGCTACAAGGCATATAAGACGGCCACAGATTGGGGGGGGGGGGGGGGATAACCAAGGGCTTAGGGGAAATATTGTGTGGAATGAATTTCTGAGGCGTCCTGCAGGTGAAATCAGGTCATGCGAGTGTGGCGAGGCAGTTTCAGATAAAGAACAAACATTCAAGGAAATGAAATACGGGAATCGTTGAACGCTTAGCACTCTACACAATAACATTACCTTGGTGTTTTATGAGTGAATGCCGCTCTGCGAAGCCTTCCAGAAATAAATACGCTTCATTCACCGAATTTGTGGGAAATCTATTGCCATGATGCGAGAGAGACGATTCAGTACTGCAAAACTGAAGTGACAGCGAATATTGATAAATATTACAGCCAGCTGGACGAAATATGTCCACATCCACAAGCTGAAAGAACCTGAATAGTTGACAGATATGAAATGTTTGCTTCTGGAAACAGTGAACACCAGTGCGGCAAAAAGAAGACTGCAGGTTCGAATCCTGCCTCGGTGTGTGTATGTCCTTAGGTTAGTTAGGTTTAAGTAGTTCTAACTCTAGGGGACTGATGACCTCAGATGTTAAGTCCCATAGTGCTTAGAGCCGTTTGAACCATTTAAACCAACACTGCAGAAGCTTCATGTGGGGCATAGAGATAGATTCTATACTATTCAAGGTCTCTTTCAGTCTCATTTCTGATATCGTTATTATGTACATTTTTTGCCATTGGAACTAATTACATGCAAATTCTGTAATGGCTACCACTATGTTGATATGAATGAGGTATATCACTCCGAAAGCACCAAGTGGGGTTAATAATAGAGTAGCCCGAGATGATTTGCAGGCATCATGGCTCGCAAAGAAGGAATTTTGTGTTACTAGATAGATGCTGTCGTTTTAAGCCTAACTCTCTGTTATGCAAAAACGGGAAGCACGTGAATGCACATTATTCATTCAAACCTTAGGCTTTTGATTTGTCAGTATGTTTTTACGCAGACTTTTCCTCTTACGGTAAATCTCACAGCTATCGATTATGTGTTTATATAAAAACTATAGTCCTTCTTTCCATTTCTGACTGTTATCTAAGTTTATTAACTATACATCGAGTTATTGTTCTTCATCAAGAACAGGGAAAAAAGGAACTGCGTCGGCTGTGGACTAGATTAGTGGAATGGCTGCCATTTGACATGTGACTCAACTAACCTATTTCCTTTCTTCAGGTTAAAGTGGGACTAGGCTATGCAGATAGTTAATAGCTTTGAAATGAGCGCTTCTGGAAAGATAAGAGGACGGTAATAGTTCTTCTGCGGTGAGTCCGTTTCTGTGTCAACTTAGTTGTCTCATTTACAACTAACAGATGGCACATTTTCAACAGTCTGAAGGGTTACTGATCCAATTTTTCTAGTGTATAAATAACGGAGAGAAGAAATCTGTGGACAGCCTGATCATAAGAAGGGAACAGTTGGTAGGACACATTCTGAGACATCAAAAGATGATCAGTTTAGTACTGGATGGAAATAGGGGGGAGTGGGGGTAAAAATCGGAGAGGGAGACCAAGAAGTGAATACAGTAAGCAGACTCAGGAGGATGTAGGTTGCAGTGCGTACTCGGAGATGAAGAGGCTAGCACAGAATAGAGTAGCACGGAGAGTTGCATCAAACCAGTCTTCGAACTGAAGACTACCACAACAACAACATGAATAACAACTGTATAGACAGTTTTCATCTATTTAGGGTGTAATAGGGGGAAGGGTCAATGTTCAGGCATATGACAGGAACTATCATTCGAAACAAAAAAGTCTAGTGAAAATGGGCTCTAGAAAGCGTAATTTGAAAGCTAGAGCACTTCTTCATTTTCGATACTGTCAAACAAACCTCTTCTGCTGTAAGCTCTTTACGTTCCATATTTTCAGAGGTTGTAATATGGATCAAAACTAGAAAAAAAATGTTTAGTAAATGCAGGTTCTAAAAAGCATTCCTCAAGGGCTGTGTGCACTTGCTCACTTCACTACTGTGAAATACATCTCTTCTACAGAACAACGGCTCTTAGCCCTTAAGGTAAGCATTTTAGTGCCCATGTTTACTAGACTTCTTTGCTTCGAATGGTGGCTCCTGTCATAGTCCTGAATTCTGACCATTCCTCCTGGGACACGCTGTATACATACTCATAAAGCCACTGTACAGTGCTTGTTGGAAAGTGTATCATACGTATACCACCGATTATCTGTACTATTCGCGTACTGAGCTAGGGGAGAATGACCGTCTATGTGCCTCTGTACGTCCTCCGAGCATTCTTACCCTATTGTCAATCTCGTTAAATGTACGATGGTGGCAGCAGTGTGGACTCATGATCTTCTTCGCATAGAGGGTCTCAGAATTTACCTAACAGGGCTTCGCGAGACCTATTTCGTGTTTCTTCCAAGGTCTCGCATTTAAGTTCCTTGAGCATTCCTGTTACATTTCCGTGAAAATTTACGTTAGCTGGCAGAAATTTTAAGTTCATGCCGCGGGTATATGCTCGCTATATTTAAGATGGGAACGTTAGTAGGAACGGTTATATGTTCGGATGCACGTACATGCCGCCAAAATCACTGGTGTAATTCCTGCAATGCCACTAATTTGTAATATTGTCTGTGTGATAATACGCAGAAGAAAAAGCAGAAAAAAATTGCTCAGTTCCAGTACTTAACTCTATTCTGAAATTAACATCAAGATAGGAATTTAATTTTTGAAATGTGTGTGCAAGTGAAAACTGTAACTGAAGAGGTTACATTTATTATCTTCTAAGTATAGAGAGTCGCAGATTTCTCTCTTTCGTATATATGCTGCCTGTTCTTTCCAGCATATCCGAAATAACAGACACAATTTTGATCCTGCAGTCATTATGAATCAATATATAAAGGAATTAAAGATATTAGCTGGCATGGGCATTAATTTATATCAATGGGAGAAGCTGAAAACTTGTACCAGACCGGGCTTCGAATGCAGGTCTTCTGTTTACTAGGCAGGCGTGCTGACCACTGCGCCATCCGGACATGGTAGTCACCACAACCACACGGGCTACCCTAGCACGCCTCCCGTCACTACATCAGTATTAAGTGGTATAATGTGAGAATTTGGCTCTGACGGGAGCTCTACCTAAGCGTCAGACCTGAAGATGTAAACACTGCAATCGCTCAGATGAGTGATGATCTGTCTTCAGTAGTGACATGGGCGAAAAACCTGGGGCTTAAACTAAATGCAAAAAAGACGCAAGTAATCTTAATAGCCCATCAGAAATTAATAAGTTCAGATTTCCGCGAACGGCTACCTCCTATTCTGCTCGACGGTACTCCAATACCATATCAGAAAACAGTGAAGAACTTGGGTGTAACTTTGGATGAGCATCTCAACTGGGCGGAAAATACAGTCGCAGTGTGCCGAAAGACGTCTGCTTGTCTCTATGCTCTAAAAAAGTTTCGGAACATATTTCCACAGGACGTGAAACGCCAGCTCGTGCAAGCACTCGTTCTACCGAACCACCACTATTGTGATGTGATTCAACAAGGCATGAGTAGTGAAAACAAAAGACGGCTAGAGCTAACCATGAATGCCTCTGTGCGTTACACCTGCAACATTCGCCGATATGATCATGCTAGTGCTTCATACTCCGAGCTAGGGTGGCTGCGCCCGGACAAATTGCGTGACTACCACACTCTATGTCTACTCCACCGACTCCTCGTCGCGCAAGCACCCCAGTATCTTGCTTCAGAGATTAAAAACCTGTCATGTCATCATAATCGAAACACGAGGTCACTCTTATTTGGTATCCTAACTGTGCTCACTCACAAAACAAAAACTTTTGCAAACTCCTTCCCAGTTGCCGCTGTCCGCCTCTGGAACAAACTGCCCCTTACCTTGCGCAAAATTCGATCTCCTGCTGCTTTTAAGAAGAAGTTGAAGCATTTCCTACGATCATCCTCACAAAGTTCTCCGCAAAATTAATGTACAAGGACAATCCCCTCATCTGTCAAATAGCAAAGCTAGCGTCTCCTATCTTGCTCCTGAGATGCCTTCCTCTTCATCTATCTCTATTAGCCACGCAATCTTCTTTTCCTATATATTTCCTTAATTATGTTTCATCATGTCTCTATTCTTCTCCTCCCTTCACCATGAGTCTCCCTCATACTCCCTGCTGCCAGCACTCCTATCTAAAATCTGTCTCTTCAATAATGTCTAATTATAACAGTACTTGTGACCTAAGAATATAAACTCTATATGTATGTATTTTTCCAGGTGTACCTTTCAAATTGTTTATTTCACTTTTTGTACTAGATGTAACATGCCTACTAAAACATATGAATGTAAAATAAGTAGAATGCCTGGTTAGATGCAAGAGAGGGCCTGATGGCCCTAATCTTGCCAGGTTAAATAAATCAATACATAAATAAATAAATAAATATTTCGGGGTAGTCACAGGGATTGTGGTGACCAACGTGTCTGGATACCATAGAGGTCAGTACATCTGTCTAGTAGGCAGGAGACCCTAGTTCGAAACCCGTTCTGGCATAAATTTTGAATTTGCCCCGTTGATATAAATCAATGCCCACTGATAACTAATATCCTTAATTCCTTTGTATCTTACGTCATACAATTCATCGTTTGGTATCGTAAAAATCTGACATTCAGTTTTGTAGTTGCAACAGCACATTTGAAAAAATTGCGATTGATGGCGAACGTTTGGCAACGACCAAGAACAGTAACATCCCGTTGGAAGCTTAACACGCTTAACAAAATTGAACTCCATTTCTTCTTCTCATTCTTGTTTTCGATTTTGTTTGTTTCAAATTAAAGGCTCTGTTTACGCAGTTCACCCAAAAGCTTACAATGATGTGTAAATTACCGAGCAAAACGAGGTGGGAACCATGTTGCACCAAAATTGCATAACATGTTAGTTACGATAATCGTGAAAAAATAGTAGTTAGAGAAATACACATCGGATCTAAATAAGTAATTAAGAGCCTGATACGCAGTTTCTCGGAGAGAATCGATTCCGAAAAAACAACTAAATGAAGGAGAAAGGAAAGCTAGTACAAAACGTCCAGCTAACACTGAAATAACTGGAATCGGAGCTCATAAGAATAGGGGAGAAAACATGACTCGACTTTCTTGAAGGAATGACACAGGTTCGTAAAAACATTTTAGGGAAATCATGGACAAAATAAGATTTGGTCCTCCGGAATTTGAGGCCCGTCCCTTCCGAATATGAATGTGTTTGCCCTTAATAATATTGGACTATAAGACTTGTTCTTTTGAGCCGGGCAAATTCCTACACGTACAACTGGCTATGGTCCTGATGGGAATGGTCTATTGTTGCATGTGGATCAGCTCAGAATGCCTGCAGTGCACAATTGCCTTCTGTCCATGAGACACTGTAAAAGTTTTTGAATTTAACGAGTTATAAATCAATTAGTAACTTAACTATGCCCTGCATTCTGAATACGAATATTCCTTGGCTTGAGCAACCGTAGAAATTTTTTCAAGTAGGGGGGAGTGGGCAAGACTTAACCATCTTTTTTTATAGAAATAAGATAGTTAGTTTCGAGACGTGTCAGAACTAACTTTTATAGGCTACACAAGAAACTTAGTATATCCCAGAGAACTGATGGTTACCCCACTCAGCATTTTTATAGGCCCCAATAGATTACTGTGATACCTAAAAGGTAAGCGTGTTTTCATTATTAGTTTCAAAGTACACCTTTTATACTATTAAAATTATTATGGGTGCGACACATTTTAAAGTTGATGATCGGAAATTATGGTTCAAATGGTTCAAATGGCTCTGAGCACTATGGGACTCAACTGCTGAGGTCATTAGTCCCCTAGAACTTAGAACTAGTTAAACCTAACTAACCTAAGGACATCACAATCAGCACGTTCAAGTTGTGCGGCAGCGAAAAGGGGACGGGCGTCCTTCTGGGAATTGGTGGTGACCTGCCAATGTGTTGGAGATGTCCATTTGTGTATTCCGACAAGAGCGGCTATGCGGAATCGAGAGAAAAAGATTGAGGGCTCTATTTAAGCACTCTCTTACAAAAGTCTGCATCTGCTTTAGCTTTATGTCAGCGCAAAAACGCAACTGCACAGTGGCGGACGGTGATGATGTGTTAATGTGTTACAGCACACTAAATATCGCATTTAAATTACACCATTTCTCTTAGCACTCGACTCAGAAATTGCATTAAAAGTACGCCATTTCTCTTCGAATGCGAACCGGAAATCGCATTAAAAGTACACCATTTCCATTCGAATGCTCCTAGTACGCAAATAAAACGGACGAAAACATGTTTTGTAGCGTTCTCTGTGTGATAACTAGAAACCAGTGCCGAGTGCTGAAATAATGGTGAGCCGCGCTTTGAGCAACTCAGAGAAGGGACGCAGCTGTCTGTTTTCGACTGCACATGCTCTGATGTGACGTCATCCCTTACGGCACTATGAGTCCTACGTTGCTCACAGCACCAGGTCAATAGTTTTCTTTGAAAGTGCATGTGAAGAATTGTGCAAACGCGAGTATAGTTCTTGCAGAGCAGATGACGTAACGGTGCCGTGGCCCAATAGTCAAGCACACCAACTGTCAATTCATTGGCTCGGATTTAATTCCGGCTGGTACCATAATTGTTTTCCATTTTGTTTTATTCCTCGCACTGTTAACCTATTGATTATAAAATCTGAACATACTAAAACAGTTCACATTTACAATTACTTCCCGTGTAAGTTAAAAGGTGGTGGTAATAAAAACGAGTATATGAGGAAATTTCGTATGAAAGTGTTTGAAAAGAGCTGGATCCGCAGGTGTGATGTTTGCAGTGCACTTTCTTCTTTCCATGACTGTTATTTGGGAAAGGATGTGTGCGGTAAAGGAAGAGTGGAAGATCTAGGTCATATTAACGCAATAACAAAAAAAAAATAGCACAAATTATAAACATATACACAACAAACTTGATCTTAGTGTATTAAGTAGAGCCAATATCGGAAAAATATTAAGTCATGCCTCTCATTATGACACAGTGAAGCAATTTGCTTATTTTTGAAATATTGTAGCATATGGGTACAGTTTTTCACGAGCAGCCACTGCAATTGCACCAGAAGAAGAAATTGCATAATTTTCATGAACATAGTGGCATCCAAACAAACATGAGTTATAGATCAATTACTAAAGCCATAGTACTGTCTCACTGCGATCAGCCACATAATGATACAATTGACTAGGCGAGAGCTTAAGCGGAATCATGGGAAATCACTTCTAGAAGTGTAAGAGAATTCATTGATGGCTAAAACCTCTGTACTCCAGATCCAGGGGGAGGTGGTGGGTGGTAAGGCCCAAGGACCCCCCCCCCCTCCCCCCCCCCCCCCCCGGTGTGCGGACATTTGCCACACCGGAGACATTTGTCACGATTTTACCTGCTGCGAAGGGTTGGGTCCCTTGTCTCCCCCTCCTCCTCCTCCCCATCGCTTACTGAGCCTTTCCCCTGGTTTTCTTAACATAAGACCAGAATCTCTATGGATTTTTCGCCACATTTCTAGCGAGAGTTTCGTTGTGGAAACTATTAAATGCGACTCGCATTGAAATCCGCACCAAATTTCAAGCCACAGTAAAACTTTGCCAATCTTGGAGATTTTGCGCTCGTCTAAATTATACATGCCTTTTTCGGTGCTCCTGCAGCAGCTTTCTGTCGTGCTTTGTGTACCATGGGGGATTAGTTCCGTCTCATATTAATTTATTTGGTATGAATCTCTCGAGTGCTGTTGATACTATTTCTTTGAACTTAAGCCACATATGGTCTTCATTTACATAGTTTGGAAGGATTGGAGACTGTCTCTTAGAAAGGCGTCGACCGAAATTTTAGTTGCTTTTATAAATATATATATTTCGCGTTTAGTTTTGGTGAATTTTTTTTTACGGAATTGAGCCTCGCTACAACTGTGTGTTCAGTAATTGCTGTACCTGTCTTGATGCTCAGGATTATTTGTGGCTAAGAGGTCAAGTGTGTTTTCCTAAGCGTTTACAATTTGAATGGCCTCGTGAACTAATTGTTCAAAATAATTTTATAAAAAGCATTTAGAACAATTATGGAAGTTGTTTTCTATCTACAGTATGGTCTGGAAATGTATTTATGTCAACATACGGAAGGTAAATTGAAGTCACTGCCAACTATAATTGTACGAGTAGTGTTCCTATTTGCGATGAGACTCGAGTTTTCTTTGAAATATTCAGCAACTGTTGCATCTGAGACCGGGGGTTGGTAAAAGGAGCCAGTTATTAATTTATTCCGGTTGTCGAATATAACCTCTGTCCATACTAAGTCACAGAAACTACCTGCTTCAATGTCACTTGTGAGATGGAACACACATTACATTATTTTTCCTTAATTTGTGCTTCTTGTTTCTGTTGTAGTGGAGATCATTACAATTACGGCTTTTCCCTCCAAAACCTAGGATGCTTTGTCTGTGACCAGAGCTAAACAATGTAGAACAACAACGTATGGTACAAGCATAGCATTCTGTATTACTTCGTTTCCTTATTTCTAACATTTTAAAATTGTACGTCGACTTTACATGACATGTCAATCATAGATGTTCTTATCTCTGTTTATGAACGTACTTTCAGTCATGTTTTGAACATTGTCCCGCTACACTTCATTAACTAATGTTTCGCCACAAGGGTTATCGGATTTTAGAGAGTAAATTAATATGGAGTATGTCGTTCTTCTTTTCAAACATTCACATGCCCATTTCTTCTTTCCTTATTGTCTTTTGGGCATGCAGTTGTAGTAATTAAAGTAGGCACAAATGCAGCGATCAAAAAGAAATGATTAGCGTACATTCGCATTCTGTTTACAGCGTACCTTTCTTGTTGCTCCAACAGCGATGGACTGTTTCTATCGCAAACAGTAAGCGTGAAAGGAAGCTACCGCACAGACAGAGGGATCTATATTTATACTTGGCAGAACTAATTACATAGTGATATAATCGTGGGAATTGCTTTCGTTTCCCAAAAGATATAAATATTGCGATTTCGGAAAAGAAGCTCTGTATTTAGCCAAGATGTCGAAGAAGAAGGTCCCTTACGTACTGGTTGTATCGATTAAGATGTGGAGATGGCGGTTTGAAAGTGGACAGAAGGGCGTCCCTTACCTGAGGGATTGCTACCTGGCGAAAGGGCAAGTGTGGCAAATGTCCGGAGTGGCAAATGTCCGGCATTCGGTGGTAAGGCCACCGCCCCCACCCCCTTCCGCCTACATCCTTGAGGACGCATATGATCCATGGGCCACTAGAATTCTCACTGGCTGCCTCCAGTTGGTCTTGTCCACTTGGCAACAATTTTGTGACTTTGACCACGGAATTGTGCTAGATTAGCATATAAGATTGACATTTCTTTACAGATGGTACCTGGTCACGACTACGCTTTGTTTTTACTTAGGCTACAGGTGAGATGCAGTGCGTCTGTGAGTCGTTACGTAACAGGGTAGCGTTGCGGACGCTGTAAACACATTAGTACGCTGAGCGAAGGTGGGAAAAAAGGCTAGAAAAGCGCGATTGCTAGTTCAGTGACAATCGTGCAACAGCGCGTTTTCTGCCGCCACCGAGGACACCAGTGGTGAGACGCTGTCTGGCAGCGAGTTGTACGCCGAGCATGGACGTAAAGTCCAAGGTGAGGCGTTCTGCCGGGATCTCCTTTCCACTGCACCAGCGCGAGCGTGGCCGGGCGGGTCTGCTGGAGAGCGTCCAACCCGCTCCTGGGGGCCGCTCAATGAGGCAGGACTTGGCTGCGTGCTGCGTGCGTGAGTGCTCAATAATTCAGCCGCCTTTGTCGTTACTCCGGGGGCTGTCCGCAGCTCGCGTGAAACTGCCCCGTCCGCAGAACCGCGCAACGCAACAAGCCGACAAGTGACAAGGTGCCAGGCAGAAAGAGAGAAGGTGTTCACTCGCATTGCAGTTAGTCACTCGGGCACTCCGCCGCGCTTTAGGAGGTCGACGCCTTCTATACGGGCGCTAGCCCGTCCCTGCACACACAAACCGACTTCGACTCACTATAGACTCACTTATAGAAAAACTTTCTTTCGGTACGTCCGCACTAAGTATTCACATTGTTGTTGTTTTCTTAGCCTGGCGTTTGCCCACTTTGCTGCCTCCGCTCTTGCGGAGGCTACTCAACATGGATATGATACTAGTTCTTGTGACGTCACTATCTCATTCTGAGAGAAGGGTGCAGGAGGGGGAGAGAGAGGAAAAGGTGTGGGGAGCGTTACGACTCCAAACGCTCATGACGAGAAATATAACCACACCATATTTCCTCCCAACATGAATTTCACTGCTCTCTGCGTCCACATAAAAACACCGAGCAAAACATTAATCACCCCCGTTAGTTGTTATTGTGCTATACAATCCGAAGACTGGTTTGATGAAGCTCTCTACGCTCTTGATTAAGCTTCTTCATTTCATAACTACTGCAACCTACATCCAGCTCAACCTGCTCACTGTATTAATGTCTAGCTCGTTCCCTAAAGTTGTTCCTCCCCCCCCCCCCCTCCCCCAAACTTTCCTACAATACCAAACTGACAGATCCTTGATGCCTCAGAAAGGGTCTTACCAACCGATCCCTTCTTTTAATCAAGTCGTGCCATAAGTTTCTTTTCTTCCCTCATTAATTACATCGTCTGTCCACATAAACTTCAGCATTCTTTTAAAGCACCACATTTCAATGGCTTATATTATCTTCTTGTCTGATTTGCTATCCGCCCATGTTTCACTTCCATACGATACTACACCCCAGGCAAATACCTTCACAAAACACTTCCAAACGCTTAAATTTACTAAATTTCTTCAGCATCTTTATCCAAATACGTTGGTATTTAATTACAGTATTCCATCCCGTACTAAGCCCTTAAAATTTTGTTTTTGTGGAAATCCACAGCCTCTAAATGCTTAATAAAAGAAAACGTGGGCAGTAATAGGCTAGCCGGCCGGAGTGGCCGTGCGGTTCTGGGCGCTACAGTCTGGAGCCGCGTGACCGCTACGGTCGCAGGTTCGAATCCTGCCTCGGGCATAGATGTGTGTGATGTCCTTAGGTTTGCTAGGTTTAAGTAGTTCTAAGTTCTAGGGGACTGATGACCACAGCAGTTAAGTCCCATAGTGCTCAGAGCCATTTTTTTAGTAATAGGCTATAATGTAGACGAACTTTTTTCAAATCGTGCGCATAGATAATCTCGACGACTTTTCGTTTTCAAGCACCTGTAAAACCAACGTGCAAGAGTATCACATTGCCTACATGCATCCCCTAACTCGCCATGTATAAGCAACACATTACACAACTCGCATTAACATACTACCTACAGTGCAAAATTACTTCTTTCGTGTGTAATACGAACAAATTTCACAAAATAATTAATGGATTGTTCATATTTCAATATTTTGTGAAATTTGTACCTATTTCATATATTGTTGGTAAAGTAATGTATAAAATATTTTGTTATGTTTGTATACCATTAAGTAGTTTTTGGCCCTTGATTGCCTGATAGACAACACATCAACTAAGTCTGGCATGCCAGCAATGTTTGTAATGTGTCTCTGACAGTTTTTATCGTTTGTCCACCAATGTTTGGTTGAATTTGTATCTTTGACAACAAAATATCAGCTGCTGTTGGTTGTCAAGCTTTAGTACTTAGAGCAAAGTTCACAGTATGATCTTTAATGTTGTCACATTACATTAAAAATTTAATAATGGAATATAACGTCCACTTTTTACGTGTAGCGGAAAAATAATTTGACAGTTACGACACGTAATACGTAATATTACACATGTAAGTGGGAACTTTGCGCGGTATGGTGGTATGTTAATGCGAGTTGTATAATTTGTTAATTAATACTTGACGATCTGTAGAGATGCATGCAGACGATGTGACACTCTTCCACATTGGTTTTGCATGTGCTTGAAAATGAAAAGTCGCCGGAATTAGTTAACTGCACGATTTAAATAAAGATCGTCTACATTACTGCCTACCGCAGACCGTGTTTTCTTCTACTGAGCTTAAATTTATATTAGATGCAAATAAACTTCTCTTTTTCAGAAACACTTTTCTTACTATCGCCGCTCTACATTTTATATCTTCCCTACTTCGGCCATCATCAATTATTTTGTTTCACAAATAGCAAACCTCATCTACTATCTTTAGTGACTCACTTCCTAATCTAATTCGCTCAGCATCGTCCAATTTAATTTAACTACATTCCATTACCTTGTTTCATTTTTATTGACATTCAGCCCATAATCATTTTTCAAGACTCTACCTACTCCAGTCAGCTGCTCTTCAAAGTCCTTTGCCAGCTCTGAGAGACATGCAATGTCACTGGCAAGTTTTTTTTCCATCTCTCTGAATTTTAATTCACTTTCCATGAGATATCACACTAATTCCGTGTAACGCTGTCTCTCGCCTTCCTAATGACCTGAATTCGGCAAGGAAGAGAGAGACCACAAGTGTCTTCAAGTATGCGACATCGAGCTGGAGCTAATCATTGATCATTAGATACCATACAGCTGCCAAACTGTGTGTTTGTTGATCGCTGTATTTCACCCACCATGCCAAAGAGTCCTAAACATTTTCAACTGGATTAAGATGGTGATGATGATGATGATGTTTGGTTTGTGGGGCGCTCAACTGCGCGGTTATCAGCGCCCGTAAAAATTCCGAACCATTGCCCCGTCCAATGATGATAAAATTATGAGGACAACACAAACACCCAGTCATCTCGAGGCAGGTGAAAATCCCTGACCCCGCCGGGAATCGAACCCGGGACCCCGCGCTCGGGAAGCGAGAACGCGATCGCGAGAACTGTATTAAGAAGGGGTGATTTAGCGGACCAGTCGCAGTGCGGTAAGGTGTCCGAGTGTTCATTAGATCAGAAACATAATTATGTTGTCATCTTTTGTGATGGGAGTGTCCACACCGTAGTCACCGTGAATATGTAGACGAAAGGACAAAATTGGTCACTGAGAACAATGAATTAATATCCTGGTTCGTGTCCACGGTAACCTTAGTAGGGAAATACAATCGTGGTATAAAATGCACCCCCAAAACATCACTGAACTATCTACGGCAAGAAATATGCGGGAACCTGCGAGTCGCCTGTTTTTTTCTCCTGGCTGGTCTGACCGATACAGCTACGGAAACAGATCACTCCTCAGAAGCTAGTGCTCATTCATTAAGCTGCGCAACTGAATTGAACAACTGCGATCTGTTAAGGGATTCTGAACACTGTATCCTGAGTGGATCTCAGTTAATTTTCTTTTACTCCCACCTACGGACATGGATTTTATTAGCTGCAAAAGGAAAATCAGTGAGGAAAACTCATTTATAATTTATTCCACAGTTGTTATATTAAATTTTTAAGGAATTAAATTTTGATTATAAACAGTTTGGAAATAAGCAGCACATAGATAGCCTTGTTAATGACAGTAACGAATGGCTGACAAAGTTTGAGATTTAGTTATGCTGATTCACTATCATTGTTATTGTATCATGAAGTTAGATGATAAGTACACAATGATTGCAATGCATGAGGACGACAACAGATGAAGGCAAGTATATGGTTGAATCAGAACAACCGATAGAGGGTTTGTCACTACCATAAAAGTTAACAAGTTACTGTATCTATCCGTCCCTATCGTGCTGTTGCTTCAGTATGTTCGTACTGTAAGCAGCAGGAATTAGCGTTGAACAGTAGTGGCACAACTCGAGGGAGCCCTTTGCCTCCGTTGGTCGAGTGAGCGCTCCTCTGAATCTTCCTGTCTCCCTACAACCGTCCATCTTCGAATGTCCTCTTTCGAAACCTCGTCTCCAAATTTCTACTCCAACAGTCCGTCTCTAAATCTCTGTATTCAGTTCAATGGAATTTAATTTATGGCCACGATTTTTTAAAACTCTAAACAGGTCGATATAAATCTCTGTATCGGAATAATCTCAAAAACGCACTCTTCCAAGGCTGGCGGCTGTGTTTCACAAGCCTAGAATCTCCAGCCAAACACCACATTTTCCGCCAACAGTGGCCAATGGTACAGTTTGTTAATTTTCTTCATCGTACCTCAGCGGGTCTGTAAAGCTAGTCTCCCTGCCAACTTCCTTACCGCTCTCGCAGGATAAAAAGTAGGACTAATGACCTACGTCATGGGCCACCTACCAACGCCGGATCGTCGTTTTCCACCAACGCGTTTGCGCCACCGTGGGAAAACAAAAAGGGAAAAAAAGTCCTATTCTATCGGTGTTGGCTTGACTGGTCACCAGCCACGCAGTACAGTCTCAGTCAGTGTTGTTTTTGTTACGCGGCCGGAACCTTTGCTGTTAAACACGCAGAGAAAGTGACAGCTTTTCTCTGAAATCTCTTCGACCACTGGTTACGTTTTTCTCGTTAACCTGGGTCACGTTGTACGGCCCGCAAGTTAGACTGGGGGGAACAGTGGGGGTTGCATTGCAACACCGTGGCTGTGTGCCTGTGTATTGTCCTCGGCACTTTTGGTCTGCGGCCCAGTGCTAGCCTGGCGACAGCTCGGTCGTCTGCACAAAATCCCGTTGTTCTGCTGTCCTTTGGCCGTGGATTCACTTCCACCTTGTAAGGACACCGTCTCCAGTGTTCCAAGGAACATCCCCCACTGCGGCCTTCGCTCTCCACAGCGTCCGCTGTCCTCTGAGCATCACCGTGTCCGTCTCTGCACATCATTATGTGGCATGCATTAAATCCCATCAGTATATAAAAGAACAGAGAATTGGACCCCCGCTGCAATCACTGTCATATCCGTCTTTAAGATTCGAAATGCAGTTAGCGCGTTACGTTGTTATCAACATACTAATCTGTTCTATCACCGGTTACATGGATGAGATGTGGCTAGCTGGAATGGTTAACCACCTCTCAACTACACCGCCCACATATTGCGTGTGAAATGCCTCATTGTGCCACCAGTGCACTCGATGATCAGCTCATTTGAAAAGAAGCTAAATCGCAGTGAACTTTACTTAGTCAGGCACGCGACTCGAAACATCCATTGTATGATGTTCTCTTCGCAGTGTTCTCTCAGAAGGTGGTTGAAACTGACCTACATTCACTGTCATTAGCAATTTCCTGTTATGTCTGTAACTTTTTGTCATTTACAGTGGATGACAGTCGTCTCCAGACAGTTTCGGTTAGGATCCTTTTACTACAATTGTTCTTGCGCGTGACAGCTGCGAATGGAACACCATTCCTTGTAGACACGTTGTACAGGCCACACTGGTATACAGGCGGCATTGGTATGCCAACAAATAGGGAAACTTTGTTTACACTGTGCTCACGGGCGCGTCCGAACATGATGGCCTCATTCTGTCATTCTGTCACATCTGCACGACGACCCATTTTACTACACTGATTCCATACAACAGACTGACACATACACGCCATGTACCTGCTAAGACATAAGTCAGTCGTCAGGACCACATGAACGTCTACAACGCTTCGAAGTGACCAGTGTGCTCTTTTAGGAAGTCCGGCCGCGGTGGCCAAGCGGTTCTAGGCGCGTCAGTCCGGAACCGCGCGACTGCTACGGTCGCAGGTTCGAATCCTGCCTCAGGCATGGATGTGTGTGATGTCCCTAGGTTAGTTAGGTTTAAGTAGTTCTAAGTTCTAGGGGACTGATGACCTCAGATGTTAAGTCCCATAGTGCTCAGAGCCATTTGAACCATTTATTTTAGGAAGGTGACTAATATTGTTTTGGCAAGCTTAGACCCTACTTGTAATATGTGTCCAAAGTTTCACGCTTTTGTAGACACATTGCGCGGAACAATGAGATTCGTTACTGCACTGTACTTGTTTCCGCTGTTTCCTGTTTTCGTGGATTTTTTTTTTTACCGCAGCATATTTAAGGAGAGAACAAAACACGTATTAGTCAAACGAAGGATATTGTTAACCACGTTTACGTACACCATGTCTAACACCTTATGTGCTCGAAATGTGTACTCACTCTGTGTCGAGTTTTCTGACCAGACTCAGAATTCATTAGATGAATATTTTTTTCAAGCCTGGACGGTGTCGAAAGACCAGAGTACGTGATCGGCCTGAATGGTTTTGGACTGTGGATGCTCTGTTGTATACGACTTCTGCACAATGGTAAGAAGAGGAGTGCTACGGAGTGGTGCAGCAGTTGTCGTCGTAGGAATGCTGGAAAGGAGCAGAAACGATCAGTGAACAAGTAACACAGAAAACAGGAGGTTTACATAACTTGTTTTCCTCGAAACGTACGAAGATTCATTATAAAAATTAGTTCAAATGGCTCTGAGCACTATGAGACTTAACGTCTGAGGTTATCAGACCCCTAGAACGTAGAACTACTTAAACCTAACTAACCTAAGGAGATCACACACATCCATGCCCGAGGCAGGATTCGAACCTGCGACGGTCGCGGTTGCGAGGTTCCAGACTGAAGCGCCTAGAACCGCTCGGCCACGCCGGCCGGCAAGATTCATTACAAATGGTGTAAAAAGTAATAGAGTCTAGCTAACGATGTCACAAGAAAAAAGCACGAACGAAGCTGTCGCAGCGTAGTGGCTCCAAGCGCAAGTGAGCTGAGTCGCTGCTGCCAGTGATCCTATAATGTGGTAGCAGAGGTTACTCAAAGTACAGAGCTGCTGGAGGTGTGACTCAGTGGGCGCGCATCACTGGGTCCGCCAGATTCCGAGCGATCGCTAGTGGCGTCAGACGGAAACTTGCCATTCCGTTACCAGCTGTGGAATGCAAATTGGGTGGCATCGATACGTGATACCACATTCTGTCAGGTTTCTACTCCTGTATGAAATCGAAAACAGCTGGATTCGTTGTGTTTAGGATGTCAGTGTTCTCTGGCTGTGATTCCAAATAATAGGTCGACGGTTGAACGATGTAAGGTACATTCTGGTTTTCATGATCCCTTGGCAATGACTGCGGACTCAGTTCACACATCCATTCGGAGCGCGGTGTTGCTGTGTCCAGGACACTGTACTCCTGTGATTTGCATATGCTTCTGGTTAGAGAGTAGTTGACAGATGGCTACCGAAATGTCATTGATAGTCTTCAGTTGTGAAATCTAAGTCGTTTTTCCATGTCACCGTTTGACTTTACCACTCTTTCCAACTAGCCTTCTTGTGAACAAAATATGACTAGTATGACCAGCACAAATGGTTCAAATGGCTCTGAGCACTATGGGACTTAACTTCTAAGGTCATCAGTCCCCTAGAACTCAGAACTACTTAAACCTAACTAACCTAAGGACATCACACACATCCATGCCCGAGGCAGGATTCGAACCTGCGACCGTAGCGGTCGCGCAGTTCCAGACTGTAGCGCCAAGAACCGCTCGGCCACCCCGGCCGGCACTGACCAGCACAGCAGTTGGGTACATCTTCTCACTTCGCTCACTCGATATTTTCTAGTGGATACTGTAAGTCGAAGTACGGCCGTTAACGACTTAAAATGCAGTCGTTACAGAAATAGCTCCGACTGGGCAGTGGTATGGCAAGAAATAGTCCATGGCCTTGCTGAGGTATCTGCTATGGCATGCACGTCATGGGATTTGGGAGGATGTAAGAAATGTGAATCAATATGCCAGGGCGCGGACAGGAACTTCGCCAATTCGGGATATTAGGCTAGTGCCTTTCCTATTGTGTCACTTCACGCGAGAGATACTTCACGTACATGAATATTGTTCACCAGCATATAACACGTCTTCTGTATGTCGTTTCCCTTAAGGAAAATTGCACCATGTTTCTCGATGTCCAGAAAAATGTTAGTACTACTCCACATAATCTTAAACACACAAAATATATTCTAACGAAATGTCGGACCAAGTAAGCGACTTAATTGTGGGCAGTGGTCAGCGGACAGAACGAATCCATCGTCAGAAAAAGTAACATCGGGCTTGCCTCAAAGATTTGTGATGCTGTCATTACTATTCACAATATAAGTAAATGACTAAGTGATGAGATCTTCACGATTCTGACACTGATAACTGATAAGGATGTTAGATACAGAGGGATACCACTGGTAGAAAATCGTTCCTCAATGTTGTTGTGATTGTAGACTATCAGTCCTTTTGTAAAGTGTGGCAGTTGATTCTTATTTTAAGAAACGTAATATCATGCAAGTGAAGGGATGAAAAGATCATATACCGTTTAACTGATGACTCCCTTTAAATCTGTCACGAGGCAAACACAATCTGAGAGGAGGTTTAACAGCATCATACACATACCGCTGTAAAATCTGTATCAGTCTCCGGCGAAAGGTCGTATGCTATTGAGTGCCTTATCAGTTCAACAGATATAACATTGTGAGATGGGATTGTCAGGAAAAGATAATACGCAGTGATGAGCTACTTCAGCGAATGAAAGAAATGTAGAACACCAGCTGCGAGTTATTGCCGTATATTGACAACACGTACACCCGGTAATAGACTCTTTGTTATGGCAGAGCAATGTAGTCATCAGTGACAATTTTCAGCATATGCGCTTGAGATTCGTATGGAAGGGGTATGAAACAATAACACACGCACGCTTCGTTACTCCTGCTGAGACGGTAGGTCTGTTACGGATCGTGTAGGCTCACATATCGTCCAACAAGAGTGTTACGGTTTTGCCAGTCCCTTCATATCAAAGTTTATGACAGAGGTTCCCAAACTGGGGGCGCGCCCCCCTGGAGGGGAGGGGGGGGGGGGGAGGGGCGTGATGATGTTGCAAGGGGGGCGCGGGTGGAGTTAGTGGTATAAACCTAAAATTTCTTTTTAATATCGATATTTTAATAAAAATGAATGTGCAGGTATTAATGATAGATTATGGTGCTAAATGCAATCGTTTGGCGTCCCACTTCCCGCAATCTTATCCCAATAAGCTATCCTAGAACATACAGCTTTTGAAGATCACGTTTAGAATGTCACGTTTAGGATGTCACACACAGAAACTCTCAAAATTAAGAAGGCGATATGCGTTAATTCTAATATATCAGATTTGTAAACAACTTACTTCTGACAATTGGAAAACAGAAAAGTCAGGTATTAACTATTCCGTACATTTGTACACATGAACTGAACGTAATCATGTCATAACTTTTAGCCGTAGTAGGCTATGTTCATCAGAGTAATAATCACTTATACTGTGTAACTGCAAAAATGCCGTTTTATTACCCTGTCAACCCGCGGATCCCCATGTGATGCGATTACAGTGACTTTAATAGACTGTATACGCTTCAGATGAACTGGCGGGTTCGTAATTTGGACGCCAGGGTTATGCCCTTTGTCACCAGAAAAATGTGCAAAACGTGAATGCGAAACTAGTACAAGTGTTCACTCAAAGCAGAGTACTTCATACAGAAGTACGCTGGCTCTCAAAAGGAAATATGCTAGGAAGTTTATTTGAACTTCGAGACGAAGTGATGCAGTTTTTGGAAAATAACAAACAAACTGAATTGTATGTGGAATTTAGAAAGCCAGGTGTTCGTGTTGCATTGGCTTATCTGTCAGATATTTTCGAATCTTTAAACACATTGAATTTGAAATTACAAGGTGGAGAGTCAAACATAATTTTTCATCGGGATACCATCAAAGCGTTTACTGATAAGTTGCAACTATGAAAACGCAAAATTTTAGCCTGCAATTATTCCTGCTTTACCAGATTGTTTGGAATCCTGGAAGAAGCCCGATTTCAAAACGATTTTAAGGATACTGATACTGAGAGTAAAATATCAAGCCATTTGCAGCACCTCACTGATGAATTCGAACGATACTTCCCTAACGGTTGTGATGATAAAGTTTATTATAGGTTAGCGACGGATCCATTTCACGTTGACGTGGATGTGTTGCCAGACAGACTACAAGAGGAAGTCTTAGAAATTGAAAATGATTCTGCAGCGAAGTATGACTTTGAGAAGATGGATAAGCCTTTATTTTGGGTGAAATGTCTCACGGTGTATCCCAGCACAGCGGAACAAGCACTGAAACTGTAGTTACCATTTTCAAGCACTTATTTGTGCGAAAGAACATTTTTAGCGGTAGTGGCGATAAAAAATAAGCTTAGAAGCAAACTCTGTATTGCCAATGATTTACGTTGCGCAGTTTCTACTATTCAGCCAAGAATTCAAAATTTTGTAAAGAAATATGCAAGCTCATCCTTCACATTGATTTATTTGTTTGTTTCTTGCCATATGTGTGTGGAAATAATATTTTATAATAAATACGTCACATTATAAGAGAACTTGTTATTTTCCTGCTAACTATCCTTACATGTAGGTAATACTGTAAAATTATAAAAAACCATTTCGAAGAACCATTATAAAATAAACATAGTGAATCTGATTTAAATATAAATACTGCGTGTGATCCTTATGGATTCTGATGTTACGTATGGTATGTTATTTCAACTAATAATAGTATTTCTTCTGGATGAAGACACAGCGAAAGTTTATCCTAGATATGGCAAGCGAAGAGTAGTCCTAAAATCGTATACGGGTGAAGAAATGGTGTGCAGCAAGGGAATGTAATCAATGTAATGAAGTTGTTTTATTCATATTTTTTAAAGTTCTGTGTAGTCTGAACGATTATTGGGTAAAACTTATTTTTTATTTTTTGTCTGGTTCTGGGAAATGGGCCATTGTCGCCGTTCGGTAGCTGTTGTCGTTGACATAAATGCCAACCTATGCGCAATGACAATGGGGAGCGCTATAGGCGTACAAATCAGTGCTGTTCGTTAACACCGTGACTGAGTGACTATTTTTTATAATGAGTGAAAGTAATAAGCTACACTCAACATAATAGCCCGCATCCACTAATCTGCAAAGGTCGCAAATATTTTTCCTTGTTTACCAAGGACTTTCTTTACTTTCGGAGTGGCTTATAATCACAAGACTGGACTGATGACGTAATAACTGCGACTCGATACATTAACAGCCCACCATGTTACATGACGTCACCATCACAAATTTTTCAATAGTTTCTTGATAATTGATAAAAATCTCTATATTTTTTTAGGGGGGGGGCACGGTAGTTTTCTTTTCGGCAGAAGGGGGGCGTGACAAACAAAAGTTTGGGAACCTCTGGTTTATGAAAACTATAACACGTAGATTACTTACTCTAAGAAGAACTGTATGCCACATATTACAGACAAGACACTAAACAATTGATTGACATTACGTAACTTCATTAGCTCTGACTCTGAGAATTCATAATGGAGTGAAGCCGCCACGTGTCGCAGACTGAACAACAAAAGATCACGACCTCCGATCTCAGTGTGTCTGCGTACGTGCGTCGAGGCGCGCGCTGTGTTTGAGAGGCCACAAAGGATCAATAGTGATTGTCGGAGAACCGTATCACAGACATGTTTCACTGGTATAAACATCCTACGTTTTGCATGTTGCGTCAAACGTAGGTAAAATTTCGGACGTTTGACGAAATTCTCCGTCGTCTTTGTCAGAAACAAGTGACTATCGTGGCTGCTGTTGTGGTAACCATTTGTTGCCCGTAGACGACTTGCGACTGATCGAGGTACGTTGTAATTACGTCATGCTGCCAGGGTTGTGTTCATGTCTGCTCCTAGAATTTCCATCCTATATAGCCTATTAAAAATCCACAAAGAAAGGGTCCCACTGAGACCTATCAGAGAGCCAAACCTCGAATCAGGCTGACTCCCATAATTAGCTACTGTAAATATCGTATTAAAATCTCTCAGATGTTCATTGAGAAAATTGAGCAAATCAGTGTTGGCCCACACGATATTTTAGTCACAAACGCTACCTGCCACAACATAAGGTGATTTTCCTTAACACACGACCGATTTCATGCGTGTGCCCATCTTCAGGTGGTTAACACTCATGTATACGTTTCCATACTCAGTGTTGAAGATCACTGTTTAAATCAAAAACAAATAATGTTATGATGACTAAACAGACACAAGCGAAACATTTGGAAGTGGCGAAGCGTCTTGTGTTGTAAAATATTACAATACTACATATAGCTGATGTATTCATTTCACCTTCAAGTTACCTTTATCATCTTTTTTACCAAAATATTTCGTTTTCTACACGTTAACTGTATACTAGCCACCATGCTAATTATTGGCACTTTCATGTTATGTCTTCGATAAAGTAGTGACACTTTAGATGTTAATAACTTCAGATGCACATTCTCTCACAACATTACACGTGTTTACACATGTGAAAGAACATGATCACTCAGCCACAGCCATTGAAGACAATCTGCAGATAGTGGGCACTATCAGAAAACGAAACAAATTATTCTTGAAGCGCTCGAAATTTACATCCGTAACTCCAACTCACCACACCTAGTCCTCAATGAACAAGCAGATCTTAACAAGTCATTTCTACACATATTTAAAGAAATATTTTAAGGATCCAAAACTGTAACTCATGACCCATCACATCTAGCAACTGTCCGAAAAAAAGACAATACCAGCAACCATTCTGTATATTATAAATGACAGTGTGGTTTCACAATCATGCAACAATTTCATTTTCAAATTTGTAATATCTGTTATGTATCTGTATGTGGACCATCTCTGTACTTCTTTGACGTAAGCTCTTTTCAATGTAAACACGTTGGATGTTGTGAGTGCGTATGTTTCTTTAGTTATTAACATCTAAAGTGTCACTACTTTATCAGAGACGTAATTTGGAAGCGCCAATAATTAGCGTGGTGACTAATATAAAGTTAAGGTGTAAGAAACGAAATATTTTTGTAGAAAAATTTGATAGATGTAATGTGAAAATGATATGGATAATTACACCAGCTGTATATAAGTACTCTATTGTTTTACGACACATGTCGCTTAGCCATTTCCAAATATTTTATTTGTATCTATTTAGTCATCATCAAATTAAGTTATTTTTTATTTAAACAGTGATCTCTAAGCATGGGAACGTGTACAAGAATGTAAACCACCTGAAGATGCGCACTAGCCCGAAACAGGTCGTGTCTTTAACAAAAATCACCTTGTTTTGTGACTGGTAGCGGTTATTATTCTACACCCTATAAATTAACAGTCACGAAGTTACACAGCATCCATTATGGATAAAATACATATTTTAGTCAGCCTGGATGTGGTGTCTCTGTTTAAAGTTCGTGTGGAGGACAAGGAAACACGTTAAACACTTTGGCAGGTAACGTTCCTCCTGAAATTGTAAAGTTTTTTAGTCATGTTTTGACGACAATCTACTTCTTTCATAGCGGTAAATTTCATGAAATGACTGACGGAATAGCCATTAGTTCTCGAACATTTTAGTGAGCTGCTCATATTTTGCAGTTAATAGCACTCGAAAATCTAATCTTTGAAGGTGATTTTATCAAGTTTTTTTTTAATTACGCCGTACTTCTGTAGTATATTGATATGCGGACACTTTTTCAGTTACGTCGTACCTCTGTGGTCTATTGATGTCCGGCCACTGACCTTCAAATAAAATATTCCCCTTGTCAGTAACGTATTGCCCCTCTCGCCCCGTGCAAATTGTGAATTTTTTTTCTGTGGATGGTTTTTAATCAGTTCTGGAAAGCGTCCGGGGGCTGGTCTGCGTTTCAGCCATTCGAGCAAATGTAATGGACCGAACGTTGTAGATCTTCCCCCGAAGCAGTTCGTTTACCGCGCCAGCGGCACTTGAAAGGGTTCGCCACACGCGAAACAAACAAGCAGAATTTGCGGTAATCGATTTTCACCTGCGGGCGTCAATTAATTTAATTAAAAGGGTCGGGCGCTTGCGGCAGAAGAGGAGTGCCTGTTTGCTCGGCGTTTCATCACAGGCGGAGGGGGCGCGCCGCTGCTACACCACGCAGCTAGCTGCCTGGGCAGGCTGCTCTCGGCAGAGTCGATCTCCCTGGTACAGCCACCACTTGCAGCCGTTTATCCTCACGCGCCTCTGGTAACGCTCAACCTTGGGCGGCGCTCAGGTAGCCAGCGTACTGGTTTTATATTACTCACTTCCGACGTCTGATCTAGAATGCAATCGCCCAGAACGCGTTAATCACTCTAGGTAAGCGAGGAATACGTCCCCTAACTCTGAAGATAACGGTTCACTAACTACAGCAGCAAACGTATGTGATGAACAAAACGCCATAGAAGGCTAGATCACCGTTAGATCACAGCAATTAGAAGTTGTGTTCTTGGTCATTTAGAGGAGGCTCGAGTGTAGCTGTTGTCGTGGTCATTAGTCCGAAGATGGTTTGATGCGCAGCTCTCCATGTACCTTATCCTGCACAAGCCCCTTCACCTCCGAATAACTACTGCAATCTACATCCTTCTAAATCTGCTTACTGTATTGATCTCTTTGCCTCTGTCTACGATCTTCCCCCCCCCCTCCTCCCCCTCATTTCCCTCCAATACTAGAATGGCGATCTCTTGATGTCTCCGAATTTATCCTGTCAACCGATCCCTTCTTCTAACCACAAATTTCTTTCCTCCCCAATTCTATTCAGTACCTCCTCATTAGTTACGTGATCTACCCATCTAATCTTCGCATTCTTCTGTAGCAGCACATTTCAAAACCTTCTATTCTCTTGTCATCTAAATTATCAGCGATCATAAAGCGGTTACTGCATCGATGATTTCAGCCGTAAATAGAAATATTAAAAAAAGGTAGGAAGATTTTTCTGTTTAGAAATTGTGACAAAAAGCAGATTACAGAGTACCTGACGGCTCAACACAAAAGTTTTGTCTCGAGTGCAGATAGTGTTGAGGATCAGTGGACAAAGTTCAAAACCATCGTACAATATGCATTAGATGAGTATGTGCCAAGCAAGATCTTTAAGAGATGGAAAAGAGCCACCGTGGTACAACAACCGAGTTAGAAAACTGCTGCGGAAGCAAAGGGAACTTCACAGCAGACATAAACATAGCCAAAGACCTGCAGACAAACAAAAATTACGCGAAGCGAAATGTAGTGTTAGGAACGCTATGCGAGAGGCTTCAGTGAATTCGAAACTAAAGTTCTATGTACTGACTTGGCAGAAAATCCTAAGAAATTTTGGTCTTATGTCAAAGCGGTAGGTGGATCAAAACAAAATGTCCAGGCACTCTGTGACCAAAATGGTACTGAAACAGAGGATGACAGACTAAAGGCCGAAATACTAAATGTCTTTTTCCAAAGCTGTTTCACAGAGGAAGATTGCACTGTAGTTCCTTTCCTAGATTGTCGCACAGATGACAAAATGGTAGATATCGAAATAGAAGACAGAGGGATAGAGAAACAATTAAAATCGCTCAAAAGAGGAAAGGCCGCTGGACCTGATGGGATACCAGTTCGATTTTACACAGAGTACGCGAAGGAACTTGCTTCCCTCCTTGCAGCGGCGTACCGTAGGTCTCTAGAAGAGCGTAGCGTACCAAAGGATTGGAAAAGGGCACAGGTCATCCCCGTTTTCAAGAAGGGACGTCGATTAGATGTGCAGAACTATAGACCTATATCTCTAACGTCGATCTGTTGTAGAATTTTGGAACACGTATTATGTTCGAGTATAATGACTTTTCTGGAGACTAGAAATCTACTCTGTAGGAATCAGTATGGGTTTCGAAAAAGACAATCGTGTGAAACCCAGCTCGCGCTATTCGTCCACGAGACTCAGAAGGCCATAGACACAGGTTCCCAGGTAGATGCCGTGTTTCTTGACTTCCGCAAGGCGTTCGATACAGTTCCCCACAGTCGTTTAATGAACAAAGTAAGAGCATATGGACTATCAGACCAATTGTGTGATGGGATTGAAGAGTTCCTAGATAACAGAACGCAGTATGTCATTCTCAATGGAGAAAAGTCTTCCGAAGTAAGAGTGATTTCAGGTGTGCCGCAGGGGAGTGTCGTAGGACCGTTGCTATTCACAATATACATAAATGACATTGTGGATAACATCGGAAGTTCACTGAGGATTTTTGCCGATGATGCTGTAGTATATCGAGAGGTTGTAACAATGGAAAATTGTACTGAAATGCAGGAGGATCTGCAGCGAATTGACGCATGGTGCAGGGAATGGCAATTGAATCTCAATGTAGACAAGTGTAATGTGCTGCGAATACACAGAATGAAAGATCCTTTATCATTTAGCTACAATATAGCAGGTCAGCAACTGGAAGCAGTTAATTCCATAAATTATCTGGGAGTAGGCATAAGGAGTGATTTAAAATGGAATGATCATATAAAGTTGATCGTCGGTAAAGCAGATGCCAGACTGAGATTCATTGGAAGAATCCTAAGGAAATGCAACTCGAAAACAAAGGAAGTAGGTTACAGTACACTTGTTCGCCCACTGCTTGAATACTGCTCAGCAGCGTGGGATCCGTATCAGATAGGGTTGATAGAAGAGATAGAGAAGATCCAACGGAGAGCAGTGCGCTTCGTTACAGGATCATTTAGTAATCGCGAAAGCGTTACGGAGATGACAGATAAACTCCAGTGGAAGACTCTGCAGGAGAGACGCTCAGTAGCTCGGTACGGGCTTTTGTTGAAATTTCGAGAACATACCTTCATCGAGGAGTCAAACAGAATATTGCTCCCTCCCTCGTATATCTCGCGAAGAGACCATGAGGATAAAATCAGAGAGATTAGAGCCCACACAGAGGCATACCGACAATCTTTCCTTCCACGAACAATACGAGACTGGAATAGAAGGGAGAACCGATAGAGGTACTCAAAGTACCCCCCACCTCACACCGTCAGGTGGCTTGCGGAGTATGGGTGTAGATGTGGATGTAGATATTTGTCGTCCGTATTTCACTTCCATACATGGTTACACGGCATACAAATACTTTCAGAAAAGACTTTCTGACACTTAAATCTGTATTCGATGTTAACAAACTTCTTTTCCGAAACGTTTATCTGGTCATTTCCTGTCTACATTTTATTTCTTCTCTACTTCGGCCATCGTCAGTTGTTTTGCTACCCAAATCATCTACAACTTTAGGTCTCTCGTTTCCTAATTTAATTCCGTCAGCTTCACCTGATTTACTTCGACTACATTCCATTATCCTCGTTTTGCTTTTGTCGATGTTTATCTTATAGCCTCCTTTCAAGGCCCTAATCATTCCGTTCAACTGCTCTTCGAAGTCCTTTGCTGCCTCTGATAGAATTACAGTGTCATCGGAAAAAGGCAAAATTTTTATTTCTTCTCTCTGAACTTTAATTCATGCTCCAAATTTTTCTTTGGTTTCGTTTACTGCTTGCTCAATCCTCAGACTGAATAACATCGGCGATAGGCTACAACATTGCCTCACTCCCTTCTCAATCACTGCTTCCCTTTTATGTTGCTCGACTCACAACTCCTGTCTGGTTTCTGTGCAAGTTGTAAAATAGCCATTCTCTCCCTTTATTTTACCCCTGCTGCCTTCAGAATTTCAAAGAGAGCGCTGCAGTCAACATTCTCGAAAGCTTTCTCTAAGTCTACAAATGCTATTAACATAGGTTTGCCCCTGACCTATCTTCTGAGAGAAGTCGTAAGTCAGTACCGACTGGTATGTTCCTACATTTCTCCGGAATCCAAAGTGATCTTCTGCAAAGAATTCGTGTTGATATTTTGCAACTATGACTTATTAAACTGAATATTCACATCTGTCAGCAAGAATAACCCTCCCAGCGGAAGAAACAAGCCATTCGCTTTGAAGTGATTTAAGGAAGCGTAGCCGGCCGCGGTGGTCTAGCGGTTCTAGGCGCTCAGTGCAGAACCGCGGGACTGCTACGGTCGCAGGTTCGAATCCTGCCTCGGGCATGGATGTGTGTGACGTCCTTAGGTTAGTTAGGTTTAAGTAGTTCTAAGTTCTAGGGGACTGATGACCACAGATGTTAAGTGCCATAGTGCTCAGAGCCATTTGAACCATTTTTTTTAAGGAAGCGTGGTTGAACCTAGAGCAGGATACCGTACAAAAACTTGCTCCATATTTCTCCTGAACCTGTTCTTAAATGCTGCTCAAATGTTAGGGTCGGATTAAAAGAAGATATTGAAGCAATCCAGAGGCGGGCTCCTAGATTTGTTACTGGTAGGTTCGGACATCAAGCGAGTGCTTCGGGAACTCCAATGGGGATCCCTGGAGGGAAGACGATGTTCTTTTGGAGGTATGCTATCGAGAAAATTTAGAGAACTAGCATCTGAAGCTGACCGAATAACGATTCTACTGCCACCAACAAACATTTCGCCTAACGACTACGAAGCTACGAGAAATTAGGGCTCATACGAAGGTTAAAACAGAGTCTTTTCTTTTTCACTTTACTTGCAATTGAAACGGGAAAGGAATGACAGTCAGTTACAGTATATAAACCCAATCTTGTAGTGATGGTGCTGATGATGAGTCCCATACTCCTTTACAGAGGGTAGGGGAGCGACGCGGGAGACCCGCGCCGCCTTACTAGGCAAGGTCCTAGTGGAGGTGGTTTGCCATTGCCTCTAGTAGTACAACATAAAAAATAGGAAATCATAAAAAAGAGCATATGGTTGAGGGTACCCTCCGCCACACATAGTACGATGACTTGCGGAGTATTTATGTTGGTGTAGAGCTCACCTCCTCATTGGGCTTTTCTGCCGCTGGACGCTAAAAGACAACATAAAAGCAAGGAAGCTTCGCTCTTCATCTGTTACGTCTCTTAACAAATAAAAACATGGAAAGAGATGTTTAGGGCTATAAAGAAGTGGTCAAAACATTTGGAAGTGGCACTTTTCGGTTTTAAAGGACAACGATATCTTGTCTCGGTGTTACGGTAGTGCAACCACGTCATAGAACAAGAAAATGCTGTCTGATGATCGTGGAACGTCTATTCGAAATTTTTTTTTAAATTTTGATCGAACAAAAAATAAAATTACAACTTGCTGATTACCGGTTTCGGCTGGCTAACAACTATCTTCACATCATGCTTACTAAAGAATCACCGCCTATGTGTACTGTTGATGATAACACTATCGTTACTAAGTGTAACTAATATCATGGTTATTAGGGAATTGGTAGTAAGTGCAATGCTGGCCACATCATCCTCACAAAGTGTAACTCATCAACAGCAGAAGTTGGTCTGAGCCGTTAACGTCTATACCATCACAAGACCATGGTTTTATGCATTAAGAGCCACACAGCAGACTGCTAACAATCGTCCGAGCATACGGAATAGGTTCCAGGTATGAGAGTGGCTCGACGACTTCTTAAGTAACCCAGTATCTTATCCCGGACGGCGAGTGTTCATCAGAGACAAGGTTATCGTCAGGAGTGCTCCAGGAAAGTGTGATACGATAGCTCTTGCTCTCTGTGTGCATAAACGATCTGAAGGATAGGGTGAGCAGCAAATTGCTGCTCTTTGCTAATATCACTGTAGTGTGCGGAAAAGTGTTGTCTTTGATTGTAGGAGGATACAGCGTGACTTAGGAAGAATATCTTTTTGGTGTTGTGAATGGCATCTTGCTCTAAAGGTAGAAAAATGTAACTTAGTGCGAATGAGTAGGAAAAACAATTGTGCAGTGTTCGAACACAATATTAGTGGTATGCCGTTTTACATTATATATCTAGGCGTAACGATGGAACGAGCACATAAGGTCGGTGGTTGAGAAGGAGAACTGTCGACTTCGGTTTATTGCGGGAATTCTACTCGTCTATGAAGGAGACCACGTATAGAACACTGGTATGGCCCATTCATAACTACTGGTCGAGTGTCTGTGACATCGATGCAGCTCGCACCCAAACCTCCAGACGTTAGACACTCGGTATCAAACGTTGTGTTTCGATAGGGTATCAATCAAAACACCGGTTTAGTTGATGCTGTGTGCTGTCGTAGATGGTAATTAAAAGTAACACCAGAACTACGGAATATAGGAAAAGCGTATCTGTCAGCTATGAAACTGAAGGTTTGTGGTAGTTGAGTTGGTAGAGTGTCAGATCGCAGTATTTAAGATCCTGAATTCGAAACCCTCTGATGGCGATTTTTCTTTAACAGTTTACGCTTGAAATTATTATATGGGAGAACATTTTTCTGACGCGTAAAAGGATGTTTCTGAGTTTGTTCTTTTGACAGTCTGCTTTCACCTCGTTAGTTCACTACTTTCAAGTAGCAAAGCTGTAGCGTAAATCTGTATAGATTACACCACACCTATCTATACAAAATGTACTCTATAGGTTTGCTACTTTCATCTAACGAAGCGATGACATTGCTACAAACTCCGAAACGTCCTTTTACATGTCAGAAAAACGATTTCACGCTTAAACTGTTAAAAAGAAATCGCTACCAGTGGGTTTCGAAAGCGAGCATTTTAGTACGACAATCTGGTGCACTACCAATTCACCTCCCACAGATCTTCGCATTGATGGGTCACAGACACGCTTTCGCTATACTCCGTAGTTCTGGTATTCCCTTTAATTACGGTTTACGCATTTTCTGCTGGTCTACTGGGCAGCACAGAGCACGAACTAAATCGGTGTTTTGGTTGATACTCTATCGACACACAACGTTTGGTACCGATCTGAGTGTCTGACATGTGGTGGTTTGGGTGTCAGTGGAATGCTGCTAGATTTGTTAGCGGTAGTATCGATCAACACGCGGACGTTACAGAGATGCTTTATAAACTCTAATGGAAATTCGTGGAGGGAAGACGACGTTATAAGCATCTCTAAGGAGACTGTGGTTCATTTTGTCTACATTTGTGACGTCACATTCACGTCCCCTTATCTATGACGTCATCATGAGGATGTCACAAGCCACACCTCTTTTTCAGTGACGTCGCATCGGCGAGTAATTTAAAAAGAGATACAAGAAGGAGCTAGTGCGACGTTCTTTTTTTAATGTTCAGGCCATCACAGTGCTTAAAAGGACAATGTGGGACTGGGTGGCGTAAATTTTTTAATCTGAAGCCGCCAATTGGGGAGCATTATATTTTGCCAAAGCCCAAAGTGTTTAAAAGTATCGAACTACACTATGGTATTTCCACAAGCTTATTCACCTGAATTGGGCGCCATGTTCGAAAGTATACGACTATTTATCAAAATTTTCGCTTGTGCGAGCGCGCGTTCACACACACACACACACACACACACACACACACACACACACACACTTCATGCAGTCGCAGCCCCTGTACAATTGAAACTCAGAATATCCCTCATCATAGCTGCAATGTATATGATACGCTGTACTGAAGGTTTCATGTAGATTTATCTCATCGAATGCAGCCACTGCTACGACTGTAAGTAGCAACTGGTTCTAATATGAATGCTGTATCAGCATAAAACACAAATGGCAGTTTCATTGTGTAAGTAAACTTGCTAAATTTCATAAACTCGTTCGTGCTTCTTGTCATCATACTGTGGACCATGTTAAATTGTGCACAGTAAACTTAATGTGCGTCTAATACTGTGGAATAAAAACAGCACAGACATCATTCATCTATCACAACTGATTGATGATAAGCAGTAGTGCTTCAAAGTGCTAACCTCGACAAGTTTTTTACACCATAGGAATGACATATATCTGTATTAGGAACCTGTAACATTAATAGATTTACCTATTTCTCGTGACGTGCTCTGTAGCGTGTTGCTGGACAACTCGAAATTATCTCTCACCATTTGTAACCATCCATTTATAATCAGAATATTGGATACCACAGACTTTTACAGAGACGTCTTCGTTCTTTTTTCGAAAATGTGTATGTGTTTCAACTCGTTAGGAAACAGTATGTTGGCAAATTGCAATTTGTTTGCAAATGGAGAATAGTCAGTCACTCATTCTGCATCGTTATTTACAGGATGTAAACCTGCTAAAATTGGCCACTTGAAACATTCATTGTCATCTGACTGAACGTTTATTACTAGAGTTTTATTTGCTACCACCCTGGCTGTTTGTGTACACTGAGGTGACAAAAATCGTGGGATAGCGACATACACATACCGCGCACACGAAATGTGAATGAGCAGTGTACTGAAAGAATTGTCATTTGTACCCAGATCAATCACGGGAAAAGGTTCCCGACGTGATTATGGCCGCACGACAGGTTTTAACAGACTTTGAACGCCCCGGTTGGTAGTTGGAGCTAGACGCACAGGATATTCCATTTCGAAAATCGTTAGGGAATTCAGTATTCCAAGATCCACAGTGTCAAGAGTGTGCGGAGAATACCAAATCCAGGCATTACCTCTCACCACGGAAAATGAAGTGGACGATGGACTTCACTTAACGACCGAGGATAGTGGGGTTGGCGTAACGTTGTCAGTGCCAGCAGCAAAAAATGCTGCGTTCAATAAGCGCAAAAATCAATGTGGGACGTAGGACGAACTTATCTGTTAGGACAAAGCCGTGAAATCTGGCGTTAATTGGCTATGGCAACAGACAAGCGACGCGAGTGCCTTTGCTGACAGCACGACATCGCTTGCAGCGCCTCTCCAGGCTCGTGACCATATCTGTTGGACCGTAGACGACTGGAAAACCGTGGTTTGGTCAGATGAGTCCCGATGTCAGTTGGTAAAAGCTAACGGTAGGGTTTCTTGTGTGGCGCAGATGAAGCCATGGACCCAAGTTGTCACAAAGGCACTTTGCAAGCTGGTGGTGGCTTCATAATGGCGTGGGATGTGATTACATGGAATGGACTGGGTCCTCCGGTCCAATTGAACCGATCATGGCTATGGAAATGGCTATGTTCGGAGACCATTTGCAGCCATTCATGGACTTCATGTTCCCAAACAACGATGGAATTTTAATGGATGACAGTGCATCGTGTCACCGGGCTAAAATTGTTCGCAATTTGAAGAACACTCTGGACATTTCGAGTGAATGGTTTGGCCACCCACATCGCCTGACGTGAATCCCATTAAACATTTGTGTGACATAATCGAGAGGTCAATGCGTGCACATCTACATCTACATCTACATTGATACTCCGCAAGCCACCCAACGGTGTGTGGCGGAGGGCACTTTACGTGCCACTGTCATTACCTCCCTTTCCTGTTCCAGTCGCGTATGGTTCGCGGGAAGAACGACTGTCTGAAAGCCTCCGTGCGCGCTCTAATCTCTCTAATTTTACATTCGTGATCTCCTCGGGAAGTATAAGTAGGGGGAAGCAATATATTCGATACCTCATCCAGAAACGCACCCTCTCGAAACCTGGCGAGCAAGCTACACCGCGATGCAGAGCGCCTCTCTTGCAGAGTCTGCCACTTGAGTTTATTAAACATCTCCGTAACGCTATCACGGTTACCAAATAACCCAGTGACGAAACGCGCCGCTCTTCTTTGGATCTTCTCTATCTCCTCCGTCAACCCGACCTGGTACGGATCCCACACTGATGAGCAATACTCAAGTATAGGTCGAACGAGTGTTTTGTAAGCCACCTCCTTTGTTGATGGACTACATTTTCTAAGCACTCTCCCAATGAATCCGGCACCGGCAACATTTTCGCAATTGTGGACGGCGATAGGGGCAGCTTGACTCAGCATTTCTGCGGGAGACTTCCAACGACTTTTTGAGTCCTTACCAAGACCAGTTGGTGCACTACGCCGGATAAAGGGAGGTCCGACACGATATTAGGAGGTAGCCCTTGACTAACGCGAAGCATTACGTTTATTGTTTGAAGTCTCCTGAGTGAGCGCACCAAGTATCCGTCACTTCCGTAGCTGCAGGACGGTTTCAAAAAGGCGTCTGTGGGTGATGTACGTTACAAGCAACGTGCTGTCATTGAATTTCTCACTGCAGAGAAAGAAACAGTGGGGAATATTCACAAATGCTTGTGCAGAGTCTATGGAGCATCTGCTGTCGACAGAAGTACAGTTAGTCGCTGGACACGGAAGGTGAGGTCATCAGAAGACGGTTCGGTGGAGCTCCACGATTTGCAGGGTTCGGGGAGACCATCCACGGCTATCACACCTGACCCAGCCGACTCGGATCTCCACTTGTTTGGACCATTAAAGGAGCCATTCGTGGAAGACATTTTGAGGACAACGATTGGTACCGATAGGGCATACACGGTCTTGTTTCGCGCTGGAGGAAGGCCATAGAACGGGATGGGGATTACGTGGAAAAATAGGGTGTGTAGATAAAACACCATTCTTTCGTCCGTGTAATTCTCATTATGTTCAATAAAAAATTTCTGAAGGAAAAAATGCGGTGCTTTGCTTTCTTGGGAAGCCTGGTATTTGTTTCCGTGACCAGCTGGAATCTCTTTCTTGAAATTCTCAAGGTTATTTAAAAGCTTATCAATAACAGTAGTTCAGTACCAGTCATCACTAATTTCAGACGGCATTTGACACCTATTCCTTCGTCTTATTTCTCCTGACATTGACAAGAGAAAGTTGAAGACTAGGTAAAGCTGATTTTAAGAGGTTGTTACTTGGATGGTCTCTGTTCTCAAAAACGCGAAACCAGGCGTCCAAGAAAGATCTGGGCTGTTTAAATCCAATACTATTATCTATCATACCTGTACATATTCGACTTGAAAATGTAGACTTAACAGCTGCCCATTCAAGATCATTGGTTGCATTTAATTTAATGCTTTTTAGTGTCTGTTCAACCATTGTTGCTAACTTGACACTAATACAATAATATTACTTGGTTATTCTCAAAGTTGTCGATGATGTTCACGATGTCCAGCCTGCCGAGAGAACTGTCTGGCGGATGTCTTCGTGGTTGCTGCTCTCAGATCGGGTACAATAAATGACGACCGCTGAAGTCTTTCAGCTGCTGCTCTGATCGGGTACTATCCAACACCAATGCTTGCAGATTCTGCAGTACTGAATGAAAAGCTGACTTTCAGCAAGCAAGTGAATTAGCTGCATTCATAGATGTAGCAGTCTCGAAACAGGCTGGAACACTATGAAATGCAATGCAGTTCAGAAATACATATAAGAAATGCCTGAATGATTGATAATGAACGATCTGCATAAGGAGATAATGATATGTTTCGAGAAGAAAAAGAAGAAGAAATAGTAGGTGGAAGATGTATGATTGTTAATAGTAATACACAGCGTGAATCACCTAAAAATCGTACTGCAGATATTGCGGTTTTCACGTAATGGATTAATAATCAGGGACTCATACTGTTAGCCAAGAAACATATCGTAATAATACTTAGAAAGTGCATTTTTTTGGAAGAAAGTGTATTTTTATGGAAACATACACTTTTTTAAAATAGAACAATGCCTATAGACTTTAAAAAACTAAGACTAGGGCAAATTAGAATGTAAGTGGTGTTTGTTGTGGAAGTGTAGTGCGAGTCATTTACGAGATATCGTATTTTTAAAAGTTTCCAGACCGATACTTGTTTGTGTCATTCAACCTGCGTAGATGTTGGGTACGATGTCGTATTTGCTTACAGTGTGGTTGTGTGTTCTTTGTGTGCATCGCGACTTGCTAGTCAGTGTGTGACAGTCCAAGCAGTAGGTCATGAGTGGACGAAGGGATTTACCAATGCAGAAAACCCGACATGCTCGTGGTATATGGGGAGTGTAGGAAGAGTACTGTTCGTTCTTGAAGGTGTCTGCGACAAGATATACCAACAGACGCCAACCATCTCTGCAATTATGTGTCAGTCTCTTGAACCAGTTATTTGAAAGTGGTAGAGTAACACCAGCAGCAATGTATGGGGCTCAGTGTCGCTCTATGACGAAACAACAGGAGCAGATATTACACACCGTGTAGGTGAAGATGCTTCGATGGTCCGTGGGGCTGACACGATGTGGCCACGTAAAAAATACAGACGTCCGGCAAAGGTTTGGTGTCGCGCCGATCACCGACAAAGTGAGGGAAGCCCGTCTCCGTTGGTACGTCCACGCCATGAGAACGCAAGACAACTCAGTTGCAAAAACAGCGCTCCACATCAGCCCAGGAGGAACAAGACCACCAGGAAGACCGGCAAAGCGATGGACTGAAAACTTCAGGGGAGACATGCACGTTGTTGGATTAAGACCAGAAGATGTCAACGACAGGGAGTAATGGAGGAGATGTAGCAAAACAGCAGACCCCGCAAGTCGGGATTAATGTTTGGAAAGAGAGAGAGAGAGAAAGAGAAACACCGAGACAACGTAACGGAAGGAAACATGTAGCGACAGAAGAGGGGGAATTAATGTTATTGCTGGTGTTGGAGCTAATCCGCACGTTAGCTCCCACGCAATCGCACGAGGAACTGCCATGTGTCAGTCAAGTGTCCTACGCATCATCCATCGACATAGTCTCCATCCTTATCACACCTCTGTTCGTTAAGAGCTGCATGGAAACGATTATGAGAATCGTGTTAACTTCCATGTATGGACATTAAGACTGGAGCCTCTACATGTATCGTATATCTTGTTTAGTGCTAAAGCCACATTACCAATCATGGCCAGGTAAACCGCTGAAACATCCACTATTGGTCCGTTGAAAATCCTCGCTAGCTTCGTCACGTGGAACGTCAGCGTCCATGAGGAGTAAACGTATGATATGGGAAAGTGAATCATGACCTCACAGACCTATTTTTCACAGACGGGACACAGAACACGCACATGCGTCGCAGCCTAATGGCTGCCCAGCCCATAGTGCACGCAGTACTACAGCATGTCTCCACGAATTGTTTTCAAATCTTTGGATTGGACGCAGAGTATTGTGCCTTGGCCGGCCCGTTCCCGGATTTCATGCCTGTAGAGTTTTTTCTGTGAGGAAAGCTGAAGGACGCTGTCCACAACGACATACCTACTACACATGATATGCAACGATGTATTACTGCAGCCAGTCTGTACATCTCCCCTGGAATGCTAGCACATGTGCAACAGTCGTTCCATACCAGACTGGAAGCGTGTACTGCCGCTGCCGGTGATCATTTTGAATACAACCTATGATGGTCAATTGTCTCGTTACTGATCAGAAAGCACATAAGTAGTGTATGCACTTGCGTCGCGTTTTCTTGTGTGCTACCACAGGTGTTGTAGAAGTATCGCTGTGGGAATTTTACAACATACGGTATCTCGTAAACGAACTGCAACGAATACCACTAACATTCTAATTTGCTGCACTTTTAGTCTGTGAATGTCAATAGGCGTAGTTCTATTTAAAAACTGTATGTTTGCCCAAAAAATACACTTTCGAAGTATTATTACAATCTTCTGATTGGCTAACAATACGAGCCCCCGACTACCAATCCATTCTGTAAAAACCCCACATCAACAGCACTTTCGATTCCCGTAATATTTGCGGGGCACGTTTTAGGGGATTCACCACGTACATGACAGACATGTTGCTTTGGAAAGTTGCTGCATATGGAAATTAGCATGTGTGTCATATTATGCCGAGCCAAGTAAACTGCATTATCGAGAATCGAGAGCCATACAACAAAACATGGAATATTTTCCAAAATGGTTCATAGAAACATTAACCATTATTCCGTTAAGCATCAGTTACATCATTAACCTACGAGTGTGATAAATCATATAACATTATTAAAACATCCAACAGATGGTTCGGGAACTTTTGAATATGACGGCTATATACACAAATTCAGGCTGGCCGGGTACTTTTGATCATGATGCCAATTTACACAAATTCAGATCGTTCGGCTGCTTTTGATCATGACGATAATTTAAGCAGAATTTAGGTCTCTCGGATTCTTTTGATCATGACGCTAATGTACATAAAACTCAGGTCGTTCGGATGCGTTTGAACGTGACGACATTTCATACAAATTCTGATTGTTTAAACTTATATAGGTGGCTCCAATTTGCGCACATTTATATCGCCTGGATACTTCTGTAGGAGGAGGAGATTAGTGTTTAACATCCCGTTGACGTCGAGGTCATTAGAGACGGATAACAGGCTCAGATTATGATAGGATGGAGAAGGAAAGCGACCGGGCCCTTTCGAAGCACTCATCCCGCTATTTTCCTTAAGCCGTTTAGGGAAATCACGGAAAACCTACATCAGGATGGCCGGATGCGGGTTTGAACCGTCGTCCTCCCGAATGCGAGTCCAGTGTGCTAACCACTGCCCTACCTTGCTCGGTGGATACCTCAATACATGGCGCAAAATTCAGATCGGATACCTTTGATACGAAGCCAAGATAAGATAAATTAGGGCTTGCACGGAGAGTTATAGACTGGCGTTTTGCCCTCGCTCCATTTGTGAGCACCCCAGGAAAGGGTTTGACTAGTAGTGGTGTCGGGTACCTTCCGCCGTGCACCGTGTGGTGTATTGCGACGTTGTATTTACATGTAGACCGTATTCGGGTAAGCATGATTTTGTTGACGGTTGTTAGTCAACCGAAACTGGTAATCAGCGAGTAGTAATGCTATTTTTTATTGCGATAAGCGTATCGAAATTTTTAACAAATAAATACTTCACTCTATCTCCCTTACCGGACGATATCAGGTCTTACAAATATCCGAAAACGGCTGGCTGTTATTTTCACCGTAAGAGTAATGATACAACATGTGGCGTGAGAATATTAAAAAAGAACAAATGGTGGGAGCGACACGCTGAACTGCTGAGTTCGTGCGCGTGAAACCCCAATTTGGTCTTTCATCATGGTTAATTTCCCGGAAATTGATCGAAATAATTAGTTGCTTGGACGTTCTTGAGAACTCTAAGGGTAGTCCTCACTGTGCACCATGTGACTTCGCCTTCTTTCCTCAAATGAAAATTTAGTTGAAATTAAGCAGGTCGTCTCTAGATGTATAGTCGAAATACGGAGGCACTCAGCTGATAGATGACTGGTAAGTATTTTGGTGAATGTTACTGAACGACGAAGATCTGGGTTATTGATAAGGGAAATTAGTTTGAAAGAAAAATATTACCGTGTAAACGGGTGTTCTGAGGTCTGACACATCGCGGGTGTTCTAGAAGACAAGAAGAAAAAGAAGAAGAAGATGAAGAAGAAGAAAAAGGTACAGTTTATACAGCGTATCAAGTCACAACATAATGCTCAAATTTTGCACACCACAGTTCGACGCTTAAAGCCTCGTTTTTAAGTTCGCGTCTTCTACGTGTGAGTGTGTTCATGTGAGCAATGTCGCTGTAGTGTGTAATTTGTTCAAGTGCTACATTGAGAAAGTAGTAAGGGAAGCCAAAGAGAAATTTGGGAAAGCGATTAAAGCTCAGGGAGAAAAAAATTAAAACTTAAGATTTGCTGAGAGTTTTATAATTCTGTCAGAGACGGCAAAGGACATGGAAAATCAGATGAACGGAACTGATAGTGAAAAAATTAATAAGATAAATGTCAACAGCAGTAAAACAAGGGTAATAGAATGTAGTCGGATAAACTCAGTAGATACTGAGGGAACTAGGAAATACGACAACAGATCGTCGTGGAGGAGTTTCTGTATTTAGGCAGCAAAATAATGGAGTATGGTCGAAATAGTGAACATATAAAATGCAGATTGGCAATAACAAGAAAAGTGTTTATGAAGAAGAGAAATTTCTTAACTTATAACTGTAGTTTGGTTTCCGTACAAATTGTAGTCAACCTTTCACTACGTGCTACCTTCACAATTTCAAAAAGTAACTTGGATTTTTTTTCCCCTATATCTTCTAAGACAAGTCGTAGAGTCAGTATTGCCCCGCTTGTTGATACACTACTCATTCCAGAAACGTTGATGAAACTACACTAACCTATACGTGATCAGTGACAGAACAAATAAGGGGTGTTTTAACCCAGAAATACAGGCCTGTCACCTTGAGTTTGGGAGTGGGTTGCAGGTGTGCTGTTGACTTTCCGGGACTTTTACGCAGAGGAAAGTAATGAAGATCGGGTTGTGGCGGAGTTCCCACACGGCCGCCGCTGCAGACAGATCGGCCCGGGTGGTGTTGCGGGAGGGATCCAGCGTTACGTT
Organism: Schistocerca piceifrons; assembly: GCF_021461385.2. NCBI lineage: Eukaryota > Metazoa > Arthropoda > Insecta > Orthoptera > Acrididae > Schistocerca > Schistocerca piceifrons. The sequence goes on from NC_060139.1 coordinate 897,010,794, forward strand.
ACAGGCTAGGGTCCGGAGCGCTCCAGCGTGACCAGGGAAACAAAGAGCACGCCAGCTGCTTGCGCGCAGCTAATTCTATTTCGGGAAGTCGTTTTCACTCCTCTCGACCCTGCCGCGGAGTAACTCGCATCGTCATCGTCACGGCAAAGATCTGTAATACCAGCCACAAATAGCTATTCTTATCAGTTGCCAGACATCTGGTGAATGGAACTGCAAAATTTTAAAAAGACTTGTGCACAGTTCATGACGATTTCCAGCAACGTAATATGTGTCTTTGGTACCAATGTACACCTTATGAAGTTTTGTTGGATCTCTTCACAACTAATGTAACGCATTGGTTGTTAGTTCTCTCTAAAAAACACCGCATATCTGTAAATGTCTTTGCAGTATTTATAAACATTAGAATTATACGTCATTTTGCAACTATTTTCTGTGTGTTAATTTGTCTTATATAGATAACAAATACGAATACCCATATGTAGCAATAACAAGAGAGAGTTTCGTCCTTGTTTATGCAGCTCTCCAACTAGTCTATCCTGTGAAAGTCCCTTTACATCTTGATGACTGCTGATACCTGCGTCCATTTGAACATGCTTCTGTACTCAACCTTGATGCCTTGGGAAGTATCCTACCAACCAGTATCTTCTTTCAGTCAAGTTTTGCCTTAATTTCATTTCTCCCTTTTTCGGTTTAGTAATGTCAATTATTCATTAATCTAAGCAAAATGCGCAAGAGAGAGAGGTCATTGCTGATTTGAAAATAAAACCATCATTAAATGAGATGTTTCGACGGTTTTTGCTGCAGTCTTCGTCAGAGCGACTAGGAGACCGCTTTAAAGATAGTCGAAACGTGGACTTAATGGTTTTAGTTTCAAAATGATACGACCTAATGCCCAACAGGATTTTGTTAAAATTAATGAATGACAATTATTAGACAGCCGAGTAAGCCACTCAAACAAGTAGGTCCAATTTAATTGGTAAATAGTTAATGTAAGAAACCATACCATGTATTTCGGATTTTTTGTTACTGATATTGTAGGAATTTCGTACGGTAATATAGTGTGTTTCTCAGTTGTAGTATAAAATTGAACTTTAGTGCCTACAGAGAATAGTATAAAGCAAAGTAAATGGGAACCGTTGTTTTATTGTGTATAAAAAGACGTAACACAAAGCAAAGATATTTCGAAATGGAGCTGCATTTGTCATATCGTTTCTTCCCCAATTATAATGTTTCAATTGAAAATATCATTTAAACGAACTCTCCCATGGTTTAAATCCGTTGACGACCTTGTAGCCTGAAAACCAGTTAAGTAAATGGAGCAGTAATGTAGAACATCCACAATTTTGCCCTCTTCGTTTATAAAGATAAATAATATCTCGTACAGAGTTCAAATGTGAGGTATGGCCGCCACAGATCGAATCCGGCCTGCGGATTATCGACGACGACCACAGTGGATTGTGATTTTGAGGTGGCTTCTTACATCCCCCTAGGTGAATACTGATCTAATTCCCGTGTTTTACTCAGATACGTGCTATGTAAACAATATATAATTTTCTCTTATTTACACACACAATTTACTCTCTACACACACAAATTGGGTAACCTGCTTCTGTCTTGGGGGAGTGAACAGGACATCGATGACACTCGCTGTTTGCTCTCCTTAGCCTCTTCAGTCCCAGTAAAGAAAAATATTTGCATAACTAGTTTTATTGTAATTACACATAGTTGCAGTGGCAATTACATTGTTCTACTTTTTATTTTTTACATTTTCTAAAATATATCAGGTACACACATGTGTATGTTAGGTCTTAACCAGTAGAAGAAAAAATATTTTGTAGCATATATTAAGCATTTCGCTTAAAAAGCTATTCCTTCCAAGTACACACAAATATATATTTCATTTCTTTCACACTGCTCTTGCGCACGCAGTACCCCCTTCAAAGCAACGTTTACCGGCATTCTACGTCATTCTTTTGAGTCATGTCTTAAAAACACCAGAAGTGGCACTGCAAGCCAAGTATGGTGTGTTATAGCGGCAAAAACTGAAATCACGCAACATAAACGAAGGTGCGATTGAGTTCTTGAGTCGGTAAAAACCTTTCATTAATTATACGAAGTGAATTATCGAAGTCCACATATGAGTATCAAATGACTGAAGAGATTAAACACTTACTCAGCATTAACGTGTATTTCAGTCATCTTGGTCAAATAACGTGCGTTTTCAAATACGTTTATCGTCCTTCGTCAAGCACCGGACGGTTAAGGTCACCGGCGCCTCTGATTAGAAAAATGGCGACCAAGATGTAATGGGCCAACAGTTCCAGCTCGTCCACATTCTAAGAATACCGCCCATCTTGCAGGAACTCCAAAGTACTGCCACACAACCCCTCTAAGTTATTTGTCGCGGAAATCTCTAGCTTTGAAGGGTGGACGATGTTCCGTTCCTTGCGTTTCTCTACGAACATGGACATAATACGTGAACAGAATGATCAGTTATCCTCAACTACAGCCATATAAAGAAGGAGAGACGTAGGAAACGATGCACATCAATTATAGCATTTTATCAAAATGGCTCTGAGCACTATGGGACTTAACATCTATGGTCATCAGTCCCAGCATTTTATCCACGCCTGTTATGCAACAAATGTTTACATATTCCCAAACATGTTTTAGTACCTTGCACTGTCGTAACTGGGTGAGTTCTTACGTTCTGCAAAACGCAGACGATACTGTAAGAACATTTAGGCCGAAAAAATTTAGGTTTGTTCTCGTTATTAGCTTATTTTCTACACTGTTGAGGACGTTCTTTACGGTACTGTATACCTGCAGCTTGTCATCTGCAACTAACTGATGTTACTGTTGAGCCCTGTTGGCGAATTAACAAGTCTCTCTACCTATAAGCATAATTTTGTTGGGCGAGAATATTAACCCCGCCAACCGATCTCTCAGTAGTACCATTTACTTGCAGATGACAAGCTACCGGCATACAGTTGTGTAAAAAAGGTCCTGCAGAATGCAGGAAGGTAGAAAATAACCCTAAAATTCATTAGAATAACTAGTACTTAAAACATGTTTTCCTATTACAGAACTGAATAAAAGTACCCACTGATGAGATGGCAATAAGGTGCAGAAACATTTTTATTCATTCATGAACAACAGTTGTTTACGTAATAGGCGGACATGGATTCCTATAATGTAGTCTGCAAACATAGCTGATGCTAAGGCTTCAAAAAGAAGATAATGATTGGCATCAGCTTTGTGAAGACAGGACAAGCAGTTGACTAATCAATGTATGTGAAACGACAACGTCAATATTTACATACGTAGTCCGCTAATAACTTGATGCGGGCGGCAGAGGGTACTTTTTTATTGTACCGTATGTTATGTTTTTTCCCGTGCCATTCACAGGTAGATCATGCTGCTTATGTTCTCTGTCCGCGCTGTTATTTACATAATTTCATTTGCACGATCTCTGCAGGAAAGATGCTCAGTTTCGGTCCTCAAAGATGGTTCTTGAAGTTTTCTAAGCAGATTCTCGAGAAATGTACAGCGTCTTTTTGCGAAAATTTGACCGTTAAGATTTTTGAACAGTTTTGTTACTCTCTCCCGCCAGTCAAAGAAGCTTGTAACCATTTGTATGCCTTCCTTTGTTTACCGTCTACGTGTCCAATTGCTCGACCCTGTAAGAGTTTCCATAGATCAGGGCGGAGTCCAAGCGTGGATCCACGTGTTTTATATGCATTCTCTATCATAGACGGACTACAGCTCCCTCTGTTCAAACCGTGAATAGTAACCTGCCTTTTGTTTTATATGTAACTGATCCTATATTATCTTTCCACTTCATATCTCTAGGCGTTCTTTCTCCCAAATATTTGATATCACTGGCTTTAACTGTAACTCATTAATCTTGTAGCCAGAGGATAGATTTTATGAAGTGCACAATTTAGCGTTTATTCACGCTACGACTTAGTTTTTAGTCGTATGAAGCTGGTATTTTTTCGAGATACGGCGTGATATGAGTACGATTTTTACCACATATAATTTCCTCATAAATAACGGCATCGAAAAATCACAGACTGCTATCCCCCAAGTCCCGTGAACTGTAACAGTCATGTTACACTCTCTCGGGACATGCCAGATATCACTTAAGTATCTATAAGTGAATCTCCATTCAAGAAAACATGCTGCGATGCCTGTCATGATATTTCTGATGTATCAGTACAGCGAGAAACTAGCCAAAGTTGCAACTTTCACCATTTTTTAATTCATTCTATGACTATTTTCGGGCCGGGACCCATTATCAAATCATCCTACAGGGAAGAAAACCATGTTTACACTCATGTACAATACAGCTATTACCATTTTTTTAGTACATGCCAAAAATACAGAACTTCTAGTTTCAAGATTTACGTAACATAGTGAAAAATGGTATTTCCGAAACTGCAAAAACCATGTCAGCAATATGAAAACGAACAGTTATTGCGCATACAGATAACTGGCATGTTGATGATTTTCACTTATGGACCGTCTGACAGCAACTGAATAAAACACAATTTTAGTGCCATACGCGTTTCGCCTTTATTTTCTGCAAGGCATCATCAGTGGCCTGTAATATGTACATATGTTAGCTATTTTATTTACATTTTTTGTCACTGTGCCTATAGGTTATAAACAGTTCTGGTGGTTGGTATTTCCTATTAAGTAGTAATGTTTTGAACTGTACTTACAGGTTGCGTAGACAGTTTCTTACATATTACGCTCCTGTTGCATTTTTGGTCTTGTTCTTCTTCCTATGAGCGCCAATTTGCTGTTTTTTCTGCATTCCACAGCACTATGCACAGAACGCTTTTTTTAATGCAATGTTTTGGTTTCTGTTGCCGACTGTCAAATGTTTTTGCCAAAGATCGAATATTACTGCCAAACTTATGAGTGTAACTATCGAAGTATCAGTGGTCTGTTCGTGTATGCATTTGTGTGTGCGCTTTTGTGTGTGTGTGTGTTTTTGGTGTCATATTATTTTATTGTATTAAATTATTTATTTTTGTTTATGTCCTGTGTATGTGTGTGTGTGTGTGTGTGTGTGTTTTTTGGTGTGATATATATATATATATATATATATATGTGTGTGCTGTGTATGTGTGTCTGTCTGTATTTTGGTGTTATGCAATTTTTTTTTTTTTTTTTTTTTTGGGAGGGTGTGTGTGTGTGTGTGTGTGTGTATTTTGGTGTTATATACTTTTTTTATGTTATCATTTCCTTTATTAAGTGTAGTAAGGAGCCTGTGCTGATGTGTGTTTGTTCATTTATCACATGTTTGTTTTCTGCTATGGCTTTCTGGATGTGGAAGTTCTCTTGCAGAAAACAAACATGTGATAAATGAACAAACACACATCAGCACAGGCTCCTTACTACACTTAATAAAGGAAATGATAACATAAAAAAAAGTATATAACACCAAAATACACACACACACACACACACACACACACACACACACACACACACACCCTCCCAAAAAAAAAAAAAAATTGCATAACACCAAAATACAGACAGACACACATACACAGCACAAATATATATATATATATATATATATCACACCAAAAAACACACACACACATACACAGGACATAAACAAAAATAAATAATTTAATACAATAAAATAATATGACACCAAAAACACACACACACACACACACACACACACACACACACACACAAAAGCGCACACACAAATGCATACACGAACAGACCACTGATACTTCGATAGTTACACTCATAAGTTTGGCAGTAATATTCGATCTTTGGCAAAAACATTTGACAGTCGGCAACAGAAACCAAAACATTGCATTAAAAAAAGCGTTCTGTGCATAGTGCTGTGGAATGCAGAAAAAACAGCAAATTGGCGCTCATAGGAAGAAGAACAAGACCAAAAATGCAACAGGAGCGTAATATGTAAGAAACTGTCTACGCAACCTGTAAGTACAGTTCAAAACATTACTACTTAATAGGAAATACCAACCACCAGAACTGTTTATAACCTATAGGCACAGTGACAAAAAATGTAAATAAAATAGCTAACATATGTACATATTACAGGCCACTGATGATGCCTTGCAGAAAATAAAGGCGAAACGCGTATGGCACTAAAATTGTGTTTTATTCAGTTGCTGTCAGACGGTCCATAAGTGAAAATCATCAACATACCGTAGTATTACGCGCAACTGAGAAGGACAGGACCCAAAAATTGAAGATAACTGGCACTCTGCTCCTTTCGTTGCTGTAAGGAGACCTCGGAAAGGGACACCCTATCAGGATAAAGGAAATCTTTAGTATTTATTAAAATGTTCTTCAACCATCAAAAATACGACAATTAGTACAATAATCGTACAAGTCAGTAATAAAATTAATACTTTTAAAATCTTTGCCGAAAACAGTTACGTACTTAAAATCACTGAACAGTAAAACACAGCAGCGCCACATATGGCGTGTGTTACTAAGTTGTATGCCATGTTGGCACTTAAAGGTCATTAAATGTTAACAACAACATTAGTATTAAAGAAACCATAATAATAGGAGATGAAAAATATTCATCATTTCCAACCCTTTCGCAGCATAAAAACTTCACTGTAACAAACTTTACAAAATATGTGAAGATAAAACAATTTTTTACGCTATTTCATGCTTGTAAAGCGTTGGTAGTGATGAAGATTTTTTAATCTCCTGTTATTATTGCCTCTTTTAATGCTAATGTTGTTGTTCACACTTAATGATTTTTACGTGCAAACATGGCACACAACTTTGTACTACGCGCCATATGTGACGCTGCTGTATTTTACTTTGCGGTGTTTTTAATGTTTTTGGTAAAGATTTTAAAAGTGCTTATTTTATTGTTGATTTGTACTGTTATTGTTGTGTTTTTGATAGTTGGAGAAGAAATACAAAAGGTTTCCTATACCCTGATAGAACGCCTCTTCTCGAGGTTTCCTTACGGCAACGGTAGGAGTAGACAGCTAGTTATCTGTATGCACTGTAACTGTTCATTTGCATATTTTTGACACGGTTTTCAGAGTTTCGGAAATAACCATTTTTCACTATGTTACATAAATCTTGAAACGATATGTTCTGTATTTTTGGCATGTGCTAAAAAGATGATAATACCTCTATTGTACATAAGTGTACATTTGGTTTTCTGCCCTGTAGGATGGTTTAGAAATGGATCCCGGCCCGAAAATAGTCATCCAGTGAATAAAAAAGTGATATTTGTAACTCTGGCTGGTTTTTAGTCGTACTGATTAACAGAAGTTTCTGACCTACAATTATTCCAGTGTGCTGGAAGTTCGTAAAATTTTTGGTGTAGTTGTAACCTTGGTTAGATATCCGTTGTTAATATACACTCCCCGGAAAAAGAAATGAAGCAGGCGGAAGCTTTGGTTGTATGTTATTGTAGTTTCGTACACGTACTCGTCATCTGCGGATATGTGAATGTTTTAGAGTTGATATTTTCTGTCACTGGAAGAACGGCCACCTGACTGTGTTGATGTTGTTCGTTTTAGTGTTGTTACTAGACCTGGTGGGTATAAGGGGCAGTAAAACGAAAGCTGAACACCCGCCACAAAGGGACCATGGAATGGTTCCATTCAAAAGTAATCACCACACCCGTTAAGACACCTATCCCACTGGGAGACGAGATGATCAATTCCTGTTTCGTAGAAAGCGGTCGACCGCTCATGGACCCACAACCGTGCCTACTCTTGAACTTCCTCGTCCAGCTGGAACCGTCTTTTATGCATGTCCATCTTTCAGGTCACCGAGGATGTGAAAATCACACGGTGAAAGATATGGGCTGTACGGAGGTACGGAGGTACGGAGGATGTTGCAATGTTTCCCAGGCAAATCGCTGAAGCGTAGCCTTCGTCCGATTGACTGTGTTGGAGGCAGGCGTTATCGTGCAACAGGCTGATTCCGTCCGACAGCATTCCTGGCTGTTTTGACTCTATTACGCGTCGCAGTTTCTGCGAAGTGTCTTCATAGCGCTGCGCACCGATTGTGGTTCCATGCTCGAGGAAATAAACCATCTTGGCCTTACCGGAACTTGTGTAAACAGCTTTGGCTTTCTTCGCTCTGTGTGTGTGTGGGGGGGGGGGGGGGGGTAAAGAAGCGTGAGGAGTGTCACATGTTGAGTGATCACTGTGAAGGAAATGGAGACACTGTGTACTCGTGTGTGACAGTGTTACCAGCGCCTGACAAAGTTTGAATGGACCTCATTTTGGGCATCATGTTGGACAGCTGGTCTACTGGTGCAGTATCCAAATTTGTGGCGCATTCGGAAGCGTGAGGAGTGTCACATGTTGAGTGATCACTGTGAAGGAAATGGAGACACTGTGTACTCGTGTGTGACAGTGTTATCAGCGCCTGACAAAGTTTGAATGGGCCTCATTTTGGGTATCATGTTGGACAGCTGGTCTACTGGTGCAGTATCCAAATTTGTGGCGCATTCGAAAGTGCCAGTCGTCCGATGTAGGACTACATGGGAACGTGATGGCAGCCACACTAGTCGTCAAGGTTCTGGTGGACCACGTCTGACCACCACAACGGAGGATCCCCGTTTTATGCACGAGGCACATCGTATTCCCTTTATACCTGCGCCTGCCTTCCAAATACAAGTAATATATTCACTGCAATATGATGTGCCATTCCACAGACTAGCAGCAGCCGCACTAGGGAATTACCATCCCATACACAGGGTGCTGTTAATACCACAGCACAAATGACGGCGTTTGGAATGGTGTCGTGACTGGGAAGCATGATGAGCTGCTGATGAATTGGAACGCGTTTTGTTCAGCGATAATCAAGGTTCTGCAGTGTCCTGGATGACCATCGTCGTCGGCGAGTATGAAAGAAAGAGAGAGAGAGAGAGAGAGAGAGAGAGAGAGAGCTCCAATTTTTCAGAGGTGGTGGAGAAGCACCGCGGTGTTGCTGCTAACTTCATGGAGTGGGGAGCCATTGGGTACCACTTCAGGTCGCAGCAGGTCGTAACTTAGGTGAACTCTTGACAGCAGACTGATACGGACGTACTGCATCAAATATGTTACCTCTCGTGCGACAGTATCGTGATGCCGCTTTTCAACGGGACAGTGACACGACATAAGTCACTATGAAAGGTGTGCGTGATGGTGAGGTACTCCCGTGCCCATCAACATACCCTGATTTGTACCCGGTAGATCATATGTGGAGCCATCTCGGACGTGAACTCGGTCTTAGAACCAGTATCCAGAATATCAAGGACCAATTAGTACAGCTTGGCTCAGGAGACTATACAACGGCTTTATGACGCCCTTTCGAACCGAATCAGCGCTTACATCCAGGCCGAAGGGGATGTAACGTTATACTGGTAAATAGGCTCATACTGCCAAGTTCTCTGCAGATCTGACTCGATTTTATAAATCACTGAAAGAAAATTTCATAGCCTCTCAACCCGTGAAGTTTCTTTTCGTTTCCTTCTCTCCTTCTGGGTGCTTCATTTATTTTTTTATTATTTTTTTATTTTCTTTTGGGTCAGGCCATGTATTTGCTATAGAAAACACCGATGTGATGTTGGATCAGTAACTTTTGTAGTGTTAAAAGGAAATCAGTCCGATTTTCTCAACACATGGCACTGACGGTATCATGCGCAAAGCGCACGTGTTGAGTTCCGCATGATCGGTGTTTTCGGTGCCCGCAGTGACTTCCACCGAGAATTTTATTTCGCCACAACTTTGAAATATATAAAAGTCTTGATCGCACAATTCTTTATTGAGCGTTACGCGTTTCAAAATTTCACGATTGGACTGAAGATAAAAACCAAACTTTAGTACAAAGCTCACGAAAGTGGGCACGTAGGCTGAATACAATGCAAATCTCACCTCATGTAGTTACATTTGACAGTGCCATCGTCTATTCGAATAGAACCAATGGTAAACGATGTTATTTCTGTGGATCACTTCTACGTCGTTCCTTGTAAATGGATGTTAACTGTGTTTTTCAGATTGATTAGTCCACGGTTCAATCCTCGAACTGTACTAAGATACCTATTGGCGCTTAAAGTTGCTTTTGCTCTTACAGTGCTCTGCGTATCCGAAAAGAATGAGAAGTAGCCAGCTGCATTGTGATTCAGATTCAAAGTTAAATTATATCGCTCTCCCCCCCCCCCCCCCCCGCCCGCTTCACCTCCCCCATCACACACACACACACACACACACACACACACACACACACACACTGTTGTGGATTGGCAAGACAGCCAACCCACTATGAGAGGAAGCCGAAAGGCACGCGTTTTAGCTCACGCAGGCTGGCGTGAGGTCTGGAACAGGTCAAGGAAATGAAACTAACAAAAAACGTACGTAGCTGCTGGAATACTTAACTTTAATCCATAATTGGTGAACATCGCTCTTGACGGTACATGTTTTACAGCATCAATAGTAACTGGTAATGGCGCCTTGTTAGGTCGTAGCAAATGACGTAGCTGAAGGCTATGCTAACTATCGTCTCGGCAAATGAGAGCGTATTTTGTCAGTGAACCATCGCCAGCAAACTCGGCTGTACAACTGGGGCGAGTGCTAGGAAGTCTCTCTAGACCTGCCGTGTGGCGGCGCTCGGTCTGCAATCACTGATAGTGGCGACACGCGGGTCCGACGTATACTAACGGACCGCGGCCGATTTAAAGGCTACCACCTAGCAAGTGTGGTGTCTGGCGGTGACACCACACACACACACACACACACACACACACACACACACACACACACAGAGAGAGAGAGAGAGAGAGAGAGAGAGAGCTGCTGTGCTTAGCAAAGCGCTGATGTTCTCAAAACAGTCATATAGATTACTGCTATATTGAACTTAACGCGTTATCTTATATATCCAGGATACAATGCAGTTGCAGCGATACGTGAAATTAGGATTTTTTTTGTGATACCTTAATGGTTACTTGCAGAGACGAGCTCAAAATTACCATAGTGTAGAGAAGTGTCTACTATCCGCATTCACATTTGCATTCTAGTGGTAGTTTTTGGAGCAAATGAGTTCATAGTCGAACTACGCCACGCCTACTGATTACTTGTGAATAATGTGTGTTGCTACGTCTGCTGGTATTTCATTTGTTCTCTGTGCATCGTAGGCGTTATAGTGTTGATAGTCGTCTGACTGCTGACGTCTCGTCGAGATATCACCGTCTTTTAATGAGCATTCCGTAATAAACAACGCTACACCTGTTACTTTAAGTTGCACACGTTCATTTGGCTAAAACTGGTTGAAGGCTATGTTAAGTTGTCCGCCATATCCTATGCAAACGTAACAAAATCAGCAAAAAATTAAATGTAACAACCAAACAACTAGGCAGAGTTAGACGGACGGTGAGTATAGCCGTTGCACAACTTCTCCAACCACGAAAAAATTATTCCAGTTGCCGGTGATCACTCTCTCGGATATTTGCCATTCTAGAGGGGTGGGTTAACTGCTGGGACAGGATTTCACTCTGTGAGTTTTTCTATAGTTTGATTTTCGCACTCGCCACATTATTTACAAAAAAAGTACATCCATAATCCGCAATAAAATCTACAAACTGCGTGAGTTAACATTTCATTTCTGTTATAGCGGTAGGATTTCCCCTTGGTGTCTTCCATCCAGCACCTCATTTTACTTTCGTTGTGAATCGTAATTTCGAAACCCAGCACTAAAACAATCCATTTAAGGACTGGTCATAGAAATAAATGCGAATGCAAATTTAATACGGAATTTTAGATGTATCTACCAGAATTATGCGTGATGTAATAAAGGAGTTCTTTAAAATTGTCCATTGCCCATCAGAAACACAAAAATTTAAACTGTAATAACACCGGTTTCTGCCGTCGCTGGCGGTCTTCAGATCATGAGATGGCAGTAGTTCACTCGCTAGCATAGTGAGAGGATAAAATTTCTCATTGTGGCACGAGGCAGGCGATGATATCAGTAAAATTTTGAAGTTTATTTGTTACATGTTTCACAGTGATAAAATACAAGCATAAAATAGAACTGCGTAATCGTCTAGTTCACAAGGTTTTATATATAACATCACGTAGCCTGTGTTTCGTTCGGCCTGATAATATGGAATACAGTGACATCTTAAAATTATTTGTTTTAGGTGGTTCAGCATCGAGAATGTTCATTAAGTTGTGAAGGAAACCCGACCATTCATTTTCAACACGTAAGAAACTGATTACTGATTTCAAATGTAGCTCTTCACATCTTGAATTTGCTCCATGCGAAGGATGTAACAAAACTACAACCACTGATGTAGTCATCAAGAAAATGTACAGTATTCTATTGGTCGATAGACGATAATGGTATACGAATTAGCTGCAGCCATAGGCATTCCGGAGGAAGCAGTGTGGTACGTTTGTTTGAAAAATTAACGAAGACAGATTTTTATAGATATAAGTGTCTCATATTTCCTGAATGATTACCAGAAGCAGTTACGAAAACAAATTTTTCATGAGTGTCAGGACTGCTTAAAAACATGCCGAGATAACAGCATGCATCTGATTTGTTACTTTGGATGAGATGTTGTTCCAGCAATTCATCCCAGAAACAAAGCAGTAAGCAAAATAGTGAGCGGGCGCCGGTACTGTCTATCGAAGAAGGTCTGCATTTTACTGTCTGTAAAATGGACACTAGTATTAAATATCTTGAAAATGGTGGTTATACGCGAGATGAGGCCTAGACAGCAAAGGAAAATAAGTCTTCTGGGTAACGCCCTTCCCCACAAAGATATTTTTGCGATAGAAAAATTATGGGATTAAAATTAAGAATGATTTGTAAAATCTCCCATATTTATCGGATTTACACTCTCTGACTCTCCCATATTCTCACATCTAACGAAATTTGAGGCACTGAAACCTGTAGGCTGTAATAAACTTATTAGTTTGGCAGTAGATAAGTATTTTGAAAACCTTGAAGAACCACACTATTTGGACTTTTTTTTACTAACTCAGGAAAATCGATCGCCAACTTGAGTTTCTGTAACTGGGGAAAATATAAAAAAAATATAAAAAATAAGGATATTTTAACTTAAAATACTATATCTACACCCTTAAGCAACGGTATTGTCTTATGTTTGTATACAAAATGGAGAAACATATTTGAAAGATAAAAGAATGTAATGATAAAGCCAAGACTTGAAGAAGAAAGATAAGATACAATTAAGCTAATCCTTTGATCGTCGAAGCCAGTTACTGCTATTACTGAAAGCATTGATAAGGTTTATAAAATGTACACGACACTGAACTCGTGTTAAAGAGGAGCATGATTTGAATCCTTCGTCGGACATTCTAGTTTAGACCTTCAGTTGCTTCTCTAAATTACTTCAAACGAGTGAGTAGGTAATTATTTTCACAGCAAAGCGGTTACACTCGTTCTGGATGACGTCGAGTAGAAAACTGATGCTTTACCTCTTTATAAGTACCAAATAGGCAAACCAAATGAACATATAATGCAAATTACTTTTGTGCCCCACGGTGAGGAGAATGTGTTCATCAACAATACTGATGGAAACGGGAGTCACCTTGCCGCTAGCTGACTTACCTCTAGTATTTGCGCGACTTTTTCGTGTGGGTTGACGGCGGCGAAGTCAGCGACTATTCTAAACGGGAACACCTTCCGTATGCACTAACTGATCGACACAAAAAAAACGTTTACAGCTTCAGAACACTTGTCACGCCAGTCACTCGATTTTTTTTTTCGCAACAGACACTCGGGAAAAGATGGATGCTCCAAACGACGTGTGAACAGCCTACCAAGGCAGACACTAGCGCTCTTCCGCCGCCTGCAGATATATAACAGCGACGGCAGCCGCTCGGAGAAGTAGCGAGATAAGGATTAGATCCCATGAGATAACAGGGAAACAACTGGCCGCACATTGCTGCGCCATGACTCGCATCTTCGCGATTCTCAGAGTAAAATAAATATATCTGAGAACTGACTTAATAACCAAAAGATGTGTAACTGGGAATAAGTCACTGAGCTGATATACGGAAGTAGCCGAGTGCACTAGGATAGTCCGTAGCAACAGAACACTGTCACTTCCTGTGTCTTACACAAACTGTGGCTTCTGTTGCTGTTGTTGTTGTTGCTGCTGCTGCTGATGATGATGATGATATCACTTTGAAGGTTTCCTGCATGTAAGATCCTCTGTATTTTTACTCTTTTTCCACTCTTTTTATTGCCATTCTCTCTCCCCACCAAACTCAACTTGCACTGACTTGTTTGAAATTCTTTCTACGCTTATCTTTTCAGGAATTGTTACATGTCTTTTACGTCTACATCTAAATACGTGTTCTGCAAACCACTTTGAAGTGCATGGCAGACGGTACTTCTGCACTGTACTAGTTATAAGGGCCAGAGGGTACTTCTCGATTGTACCAGTTATGAGGGGTTTTTCTCGTTCATTTCGCTTATGGAGTGCGAGAAGAGTGACTGCATAAACTCCTCTGTGTGCCCCGTGATTAGTCCAATCTTCTCCACACAGTCAGTATGATAGCGATACGTAGTGGTTGTAGTATATTTCTAGATTCATCACTACAGTTTGGTCCCTGAAATGTACTACGCAGGATTTTTCGGGATAGTTTGCGGCTATCTTCAGGTGTTTGGCAGTTCAGTTCTTTCAGCATCTCCGTGACGCTCTCGCGTTGCTCAAACAAACCTGGCCTGCTCTTCTTCGTATAGGTTCAATATCCCCTGTTAGTCGTATTGGTACATTTCCAACACATTTGAGCAATATTCTAGGACAGCTCACATTAAAAACATCATTTGTAGACTGATTGCATTTCGCTAATATTCTAGTAATGAAGTCTGTAGTAAGTCTTCTACCTATTTAACCGTCGACTGATCCTATATGATTGTTACATTTCGTATCCTTGCAAATTGTTACACCCAGGTATTTGTATAGTTCACAGATGCAGATCATGCATAGACGATGCTTTTGCACAAGAACAGGTAACTCATAAGAAACAATTTCATTTGGAAACTCACTTAGCGCTGGGTGACCAGACGTCCCGTATTTTAGGGGCTCGTCCCTTATTAACTTAAGTATCCCGTTATCCTGACAAAATACGTACGGGCCGTATGTTGTCCCGTTTCTCATTAGTTTCATTAATCGTCCTGGATATTGTGAAACAGTGTGTTCAAAGAAAAAAGAAAATACAGTCTTTGGTTAAACCGACCTGAACGAGGTCTATCGTTGTCAACTTCCTTACAACTCAAGATAACTTCTGCACGAATTTGCAGCTCATTACTGCGTTTGTGCTAGCTCTACATCTCACTAATGTTAGTGCCGAAATGATTTATGAATTGATGGAAAGAAGAGGTTTAATGTCTAGCTTGTTAAGGAAATAGTTATAACTAAGATTCATTTTCAGAGTACTTCGGGTACTGATTTTTATAAAATACGATTTAAAAATATCAGACTCCTGAGTGACTGGCATTTTTCTGAAAAATATAACAAAAAAAGATTTTTCAGAAACTAGCCACGGCGAAACTTCCAGGCTAATTGACATTGAAAAATAAGTAACTTACGTAAACACCAATCATTTTCTACCCTGGTTAAAGACTCGTTATTTTAAAGTGGTATGTTGTGTTTGCACGTGACAACAATAAGCAATAAAATACTTACTCTATTACAAATTCAAAGTTTTTTACAGTTTTTTTGGTGCGCACTTTAAGAAAATGGTATGATGATCTATGTAGCTGAAGCATGAATCAAGTAGTTTAACACACTTCTACTGTATGGGTATAAATAAGGATATAGGTACGGGTATAAATATGGATATAGGTATAGTTAGCCAAAATATCGATACAGTTCAACTTATAATTTGGGTCTCATATTTTGATTCTGGAAATCTGTTCACTGTAGCCTAGCATTTGTGGATGATGAAAAAGCATTTGACAAAATTCGCAGAGGCATGCTATGGGCAAGAATGGAAGAAAGATGGACCCCTTAACATCTGATCCAAGTCACAAAAAGCGTATTTATGAACGCCAGAATTAGAACTGACTCGGGTAAAGGAATGACACTTGAAATACAAAGAAATCAAGGTGTATAAAAAGGGTGTAGCTTGTCACCAACATTATTCAATATCTATATAGATGATATGATCAGGGAAACCATAGTACATAGAACACCATCAGGCATAAATACTCCTGGAAATAAATATATTAACACGATGTTGCCATACATGACAGCGGAGATGAATGACAAATGACATTACGTAAACTATATGAGGTAAGTGCAAGGTACAATGTGTCTATATCTATAAATAAAACTAAAACCATGGTCTTTTTAGGTATTCACCCAGCATAAACAAAAATACTCCTCAATAATAAACCGATAGAACAATGTGACATGATATAACATCAGAATATGGATATACAAAAAAAAATTAATACTTAGCAACATGTATGTGGTACAATAAGAAGAAGACTTAAAGGTAAAACAAGGCAAGGGACACTAGAGATATTTTATAAAGTCTGGGTTATTCCTACTTTATTATACGGAACAGACAGCTGGACACTGAGAAATAAAGATTTACGGCAATTAGAAGCATCAGAAATAAAATGTCTAAGACTTTTGAGGAGCTGTGCTAGTAGTAGGACAAAGTGCATACAGCCCCATGTTGCACTGTAGTCAAATTTATTCAAGACGTCTGATCCTAGATGGCAGCGATAAATATGGCAATGTCGCACTCACGTTATGGCGCGAAATTGAAATTATGGTGGGAAAATAGGTCGGTTGGGCTACCTTCACTAACCTAACCCCTTCCCCTCCCTCAGAAAATGGCGGGAAGTTCAAATTTTGGCGAAAAAAAAATCACATGGGCTACCTCTACTAACCTAAGAAAATGGTGGGGAAAAAAGGTCACTTGAGCTACCTCCACTAATCTAAATCATCCGACTGCCACCCCTTCCTTGGAATTGGTGGGAAAAAGCCTGTGATGGGCTGCAGGATAAGGTGGAAGTAAGTCTTTATTTTGCAGGTAACCTTTATTTGAACAATTATTAGGCAGTAGCTCCATCCAGTGTGTTCACCATGAGGTCCAGAGTCCAACTGACCTAGTACACAGTACTGCCACCAGAGTGCACTATCATCCCATGGCGGTCTGGGGGAAAATGGCGGGAAAAGGACTCAGCCTGTGATGCGCTGCTGGAGAGAGGAAGGAGTGTACTTTATTTATTTTGGAACAGTTTATTTGGCGATGGATTTCACATAGTTTATTTGTTACAGTGATACAAAACACATACTGTGACGTGCTTGGGTGACAATACACAGCCTACTGACCTGCAAACCACTTGTAAATTCTCGAAATAATGCAGTACACTGATGTACAGACACGCAACCAATTCGTAAATTACCGAAATAATGCATTGCACACCCTACAGAGCTCCAAAGTACACGTAGATCAGCGACATAATGCATGTAAAACTCTCTGCAGACACGCTCAGTAATTGTAAACTGTCGAAATAGTGCATAGCACAGCCCACAGATCTGCAAACTACTCGTAAATCTCTGAAATAATGCATTACACAGTCTACAGACACGAAAACAACTCGTAAATTGTCAAAATAATGCATGTAAAACGCTCTGCAGACACGTTCACTAATTGTAAACTGTCGAAATTATGCATTGCACTGCCCACAGACGTAATGCAACAGACATGAAAACAGTTCCTAAATTGTTAAAAAAAATCATGTTTGTGTAATGCTATGCAGACATGCTCACAAGGCTTATCCAGCCGAAAATGCATGCAGAGCACATAAAAACGCTTTTGAACTATCATCAACTGCACCGTATCACCGAACTCTTTCCTACAGAGTTCCAAGGTATGCACACCAGGTGGCGCACTCATGGCGGTCCAATACACAAGACGCCTGTGGGCCGCGTGCACATGTTTACCATTGCTGGCGCGCAATGCCTTACTACCTGCGGTCCACCGAAGACCTAACTGCCAAGCGACTCACTATCATACGCACAGTAAAAGATTGTCAATGTTATACTGACTTCACAGGTCACGCTATAGAAATCTGTTGCAATGTTTTCCACAATAGCACAAGGTGCATTGTTCCTAGCGATCCTAATGGAGCATGCGCGCTGCGCACGTGTTTACTGTGACTGACGCATACCAGCAAGTCCAGTGTCAAGTAAGAGATGTCTGACTAGCTACTCACCATAGCAGGCGCAGCTAAAATATTCTCAATGTTATAATGATGTCAGATGACTATGTAAATAAGAGCCAAGTCTACCTCTCGGAAATCGTAAAATCTCGCAGAAATAGTAAATGGTCACTTTTGTAGGAGCTTTCGTGATGCCTCAGCTTGTCTGCATGGAAATTGTTATCCTAACAGGACCTGTTAAGGAAATAGCCCAGAATAACGCTGAATGCATCCTCCAGGCACAGGCCACCATTCCACTCGATTACGAAAGCTATCCAACGCATTCTAGGTCTTAGTTTGCTATTCGGCCGTCTGGAGGACGACACTGTTAAATCAGCTACATTCCTGCATCCCAACAGGCCTCTCCATTTGCACGGCTCCTGCTGTTAGCGGGAAACGTGAATCGCCCAGCCACAGGCCAACATTTCACTCGATTACGAAAGCTATCCAACGCATTCTAGGTCTTAGTTTGCGATTCGGCCGTCTGGAGGACGACACGGTTAAATCAGCTACATTCCTGCATCCCAACAGGCCTCTCCATTTGCACGGCTCCTGCTGTTAGCGGGAAACGTGAATCGCCCAGCCACAGGCCACCATTCCACTCGATTACGAAAGCTATCCAACGCATTCTAGGTCTTAGTTTGCTATTCGGCCGTCTGGAGGACGACACGGTTAAATCAGCAACATTCCTGCATCCCAACAGGCCTGTCCATTTGCATGGCTCCTGCTGTTAGTGGGAAACGTGAATCGCCCAGCCACAGGCCACCATTCCACTCGATTACGAAAGCTATCCAACGCATTCTAGGTCTTAGTTTGCTATTCGGCCGTCTGGAGGACGACACGGTTAAATCAGCAACATTCCTGCATCCCAACAGGCCTCTCCATTTGCACGGCTCCTGCTGTTAGCGGGAAACGTGAATCGCCCAGCCACAGGCCACCATTCCACTCGATTACGAAGGCTATCCAACGCATTCTAGGTCTTAGTTTGCTATTCGGCCATCTGGAGGACGACACGGTTAAATCAGCTACATTCCTGCATCCCAACAGGCCTCTCCATTTGCACGGCTCCTGCTGTTAGAGGGAAACGTGAATCGCCCAGCCACAGGCCACCATTCCACTCGATTACGAAAGCCATCCAACGCATTCTAGGTCTTAGTTTGCTATTCGGCCGTCTGGAGGACGACACGGTCAAATCAGCTACATTCCTGCATCCCAACAGGCCTCTCCATTTGCACGGCTCCTGCTGTTAGCGGGAAACGTGAATCGCCCAGTCACAGGCCACCATTCCACTCGATTACGAAAGCTATCCAACGCATTCTAGGTCTTGGTTTGCTATTCGGCCGTCTGGAGGCCGACACGGTCAAATCAGCTACATTCCTGCATCCCAACAGGCCTCTCCATTTGCACGGCTCCTGCTGTTAGCGAGAAACGTGAATCGCCCAGCCACAGGCCAGCATTCCACTCGATTACGAAAGCTATCCAACGCATTCTAGGTCTTAGTTTGCTATTCGGCCGTCTGGAGGACGACACGGATAAATCAGCTACATTCCTCCATCCCAACAGGCCTCTCCATTTGCACGGCTCCTGCTGTTAGTGGGAAACGTGAATCGCCCAGCCACAGGCCACCATTCCACTCGATTACGAAAGCTATCCAACGCATTCTAGGTCTCAGTTTGCTATTCGGCCGTCTGGAGGACGACACGGTCAAATCAGCTACATTCCTGCATCCCAACAGGCCTCTACATTTGCACGGCTCCTGCTGTTAGCGGGAAACGTGAATCGCCCAGCCACAGGCCACCATTCCACTCGATTACGAAAGCTATCCAACGCATTCTAGGTCTTAGTTTGCTATTCGGCCGTCTGGAGGACGACACTGTTAAATCAGCTACATTCCTGCATCCCAACAGGCCTCTCCATTTGCACGGCTCCTGCTGTTAGCGGGAAACGTGAACCGCCCAGCCACAGGCCACCATTCCACTCGATTACGAAAGCTATCCAACGCATTCTAGGTCTTAGTTTGCTATTCGGCCGTCTGGAGGACGACACGGTTAAATCAGCAACATTCCTGCATCCCAACAGGCCTGTCCATTTGCATGGCTCCTGCTGTTAGTGGGAAACGTGAATCGCCCAGCCACAGGCCACTATTCCACTCGATTACGAAAGCTATCCAACGCATTCTAGGTCTTAGTTTGCTATTCGGCCGTCTGGAGGACGACACGGTTAAATCAGCTACATTCCTGCATCCCAACAGGCCTCTCCATTTGCACGACTCCTGCTGTTAGCGGGAAACGTGAATCGCCCAGCCACAGGCCAGCATTCCACTCGATTACGAAAGCTATCCAACGCATTCTAGGTCTTAGTTTGCTATTCGGCCATCTGGAGGACGACACGGTTAAATCAGCTACATTCCTGCATCCCAACAGGCCTCTCCATTTGCACGGCTCCTGCTGTTAGCGGGAAACGTGAATCGCCCAGTCACAGGCCACCATTCCACTCGATTACGAAAGCTATCCAACGCATTCTTGGTCTTGGTTTGCTATTCGGCCGTCTGGAGGACGACACGGTCAAATCAGCTACATTCCTGCATCCCAACAGGCCTCTCCATTTGCACGGCTCCTGCTGTTAGCGGGAAACGTGAATCGCCCAGCCACAGGCCACCAAACCACTCGATTACGAAAGCTATCCAACGCATTCTAGGTCTCAGTTTGCTATTCGGCCATTTGGAGGACGACACGATTAAATCAGCTACATTCCTGCATCCCAACAGGCCTCTCCATTTGCACGGCTCCTGCTGTTAGAGGGAAACGTGAATCGCCCAGCCACAGGCCACCATTCCACTCGATTACGAAAGCTATCCAACGCATTCTAGGTCTTAGTTTGCTATTCGGCCGTCTGGAGGACGACACGGTCAAATCAGCTACATTCCTGCATCCCAACAGGCCTCTCCATTTGCACGGCTCCTGCTGTTAGCGGGAAACGTGAATCGCCCAGTCACAGGCCAGCATTCCACTCGATTACGAAAGCTATCCAACGCATTCTTGGTCTTGGTTTGCTATTCGGCCGTCTGGAGGACGACACGGTCAAATCAGCTACATTCCTGCATCCCAACAGGCCTCTCCATTTGCACGGTTCCTGCTGTTAGAGGGAAACGTGAATCGCCCAGCCACAGGCCACCATTCCACTCGATTACGAAAGCTATCCAACGCATTCTAGGTCTTAGTTTGCTATTCGGCCGTCTGGGGGACGACACGGTTAAATCAGCTACATTCCTCCATCCCAACAGGCCTCTCCATTTGCACGGCTCCTGCTGTTAGCGGGAAACGTGAATCGCCCAGCCACAGGCCACCATTCCACTCGATTACGAAAGCTATCCAACGCATTCTAGGTCTCAGTTTGCTATTCGGCCGTCTGGAGGACGACACGGTTAAATCAGCTACATTCGTGCATCCCAACAGGCCTCTCCATTTGCACGGCTCCTGCTGTTAGCGGGAAACGTGAATCGCCCAGCCACAGGCCACCATTCCACTCGATTACGAAAGCTATCCAACGCATTCTAGGTCTTAGTTTGCTATTCGGCCGTCTGGAGGACGACACGGTTAAATCAGCTACATTCCTACATCCCAACAGGCCTCTCCATTTGCACGGCTCCTGCTGTTAGCGGGAAACGTGAATCGCCCAGCCACAGGCCACCATTCCACTCGATTACGAAAGCTATCCAACGCATTCTAGGTCTTAGTTTGCTATTCGGCCGTCTGGAGGACGACACGGTCAAATCAGCTACATTCCTGCATCCCAACAGGCCTCTCCATTTGCACGGTTCCTGCTGTTAGCGGGAAACGTGAATCGCCCAGCCACAGGCCACCATTCCACTCGATTACGAAAGCTATCCAACGCATTCTAGGTCTTAGTTTGCTATTCGGCCGTCTGGAGGACGACACGGTTAAATCAGCTACATTCCTCCATCCCAACAGGCCTCTCCATTTGCACGGCTCCTGCTGTTAGCGGGAAACGTGAATCGCCCAGCCACAGGCCACCATTCCACTCGATTACGAAAGCTATCCAACGCATTCTAGGTCTCAGTTTGCTATTCGGCCGTCTGGAGGACGACACGGTTAAATCAGCTACATTCGTGCATCCCAACAGGCCTCTCCATTTGCACGGCTCCTGCTGTTAGTGGGAAACGTGAATCGCCCAGCCACAGGCCAGCATTCCACTCGATTACGAAAGCTATCCAACGCATTCTAGGTCTTAGTTTGCTATTCGGCCGTCTGGAGGACGACACGGTCAAATCAGCTACATTCCTGCATCCCAACAGGCCTCTCCATTTGCACGGCTCCTGCTGTTAGCGGGAAACGTGAATCGCCCAGCCACAGGCCACCATTCCACTCGATTACGAAAGCTATCCAACGCATTCTAGGTCTTAGTTTGCTATTCGGCCGTCTGGAGGACGACACGGTTAAATCAGCTACATTCCTCCATCCCAACAGGCCTCTCCATTTGCACGGCTCCTGCTGTTAGCGGGAAACGTGAATCGCCCAGCCACAGGCCACCATTCCACTCGATTACGAAAGCTATCCAACGCATTCTAGGTCTTGGTTTGCTATTCGGCCGTCTGGAGGACGACACGGTCAAATCAGCTACATTCCTGCATCCCAACAGGCCTCTCCATTTGCACGGCTCCTGCTGTTAGCGGGAAACGTGAATCGCCCAGCCACAGGCCACCATTCCACTCGATTACGAAAGCTATCCAACGCATTCTAGGTCTTAGTTTGCTATTCGGCCGTCTGGAGGACGACACGGTTAAATCAGCTACATTCCTGCATCCCAGCAGGCCTCTCCATTTGCACGGCTCCTGCTGTTAGCGGGAAACGTGAATCGCCCAGCCACAGGCCACCAAACCACTCGATTACGAAAGCTATCCAACGCATTCTAGGTCTCAGTTTGCTATTCGGCCTTCTGGAGGACGACACGGTTAAATCAGCTACATTCGTGCATCCCAACAGGCCTCTCCATTTGCACGGCTCCTGCTGTTAGCGGGAAACGTGAATCGCCCAGCCACAGACCACCATTCCACTCGATTACGAAAGCTATCCAACGCATTCTAGGTCTTAGTTTGCTATTCGGCCGTCTGGAGGACGACACGGTTAAATCAGCTACATTCCTGCATCCCAACAGGCCTCTCCATTTGCACGGCTCCTGCTGTTAGCGGGAAACGTGAATCGCCCAGCCACAGGCCACCATTCCACTCGATTACGAAAGCTATCCAACGCATTCTAGGTCTTAGTTTGCTATTCGACCGTCTGGAGGACGACACGGTTAAATCAGCTACATTCCTCCATCCCAACAGGCCTCTCCATTTGCACGGCTCCTGCTGTTAGCGGGAAACGTGAATCGCCCAGCCACAGGCCACCATTCCACTCGATTACGAAAGCTATCCAACGCATTCTAGGTCTTAGTTTGCTATTCGGCCGTCTGGAGGACGACACGGTTAAATCAGCTACATTCCTGCATCCCAACAGGCCTCTCCATTTGCACGGCTCCTGCTGTTAGTGGGAAACGTGAATCGCCCAGCCACAGGCCACCATTCCACTCGATTACGAAAGCTATCCAACGCATTCTAGGTCTTAGTTTGCTATTCGGCCATTTGGAGGACGACACGGTTAAATCAGCTACATTCCTGCATCCCAACAGGCCTCTCCATTTGCACAGCTCCTGCTGTTAGAGGGAAACGTGAATCGCCCAGCCACAGGCCACCATTCCACTCGGATTACGAAAGCTATCCAACGCATTCTAGGTCTTAGTTTGCTATTCGGCCGTCTGGAGGACGACACGGTCAAATCAGCTACATTCCTGCATCCCAACAGGCCTCTCCATTTGCACGGCTCCTGCTGTTAGCGGGAAACGTGAATCGCCCAGTCACAGGCCACCATTCCACTCGATTACGAAAGCTATCCAACGCATTCTTGGTCTTGGTTTGCTATTCGGCCGTCTGGAGGACGACACGGTCAAATCAGCTACATTCCTGCATCCCAACAGGCCTCTCCATTTGCACGGTTCCTGCTGTTAGCGGGAAACGTGAATCGCCCAGCCACAGGCCACCATTCCACTCGATTACGAAAGCTATCCAACGCATTCTAGGTCTTAGTTTGCTATTCGGCCGTCTGGGGGACGACACGGTTAAATCAGCTACATTCCTCCATCCCAACAGGCCTCTCCATTTGCACGGCTCCTGCTGTTGGCGGGAAACGTGAATCGCCCAGCCACAGGCCACCATTCCACTCGATTACGAAAGCTATCCAACGCATTCTAGGTCTCAGTTTGCTATTCGGCCGTCTGGAGGACGACACGGTTAAATCAGCTACATTCGTGCATCCCAACAGGCCTCTCCATTTGCACGGCTCCTGCTGTTAGCGGGAAACGTGAATCGCCCAGCCACAGGCCACCATTCCACTCGATTACGAAAGCTATCCAACGCATTCTAGGTCTTAGTTTGCTATTCGGCCGTCTGGAGGACGACACGGTTAAATCAGCTACATTCCTGCATCCCAACAGGCCTCTCCATTTGCACGGCTCCTGCTGTTAGCGGGAAACGTGAATCGCCCAGCCACAGGCCACCATTCCACTCGATTACGAAAGCTATCCAACGCATTCTAGGTCTTAGTTTGCTATTCGGCCGTCTGGAGGACGACACGGTCAAATCAGCTACATTCCTGCATCCCAACAGGCCTCTCCATTTGCACGGTTCCTGCTGTTAGCGGGAAACGTGAATCGCCCAGCCACAGGCCACCATTCCACTCGATTACGAAAGCTATCCAACGCATTCTAGGTCTTAGTTTGCTATTCGGCCGTCTGGAGGACGACACGGTTAAATCAGCTACATTCCTCCATCCCAAAAGGCCTCTCCATTTGCACGGCTCCTGCTGTTAGCGGGAAACGTGAATCGCCCAGCCACAGGCCACCATTCCACTCGATTACGAAAGCTATCCAACGCATTCTAGGT
Organism: Schistocerca piceifrons; assembly: GCF_021461385.2. Lineage (NCBI taxonomy): Eukaryota > Metazoa > Arthropoda > Insecta > Orthoptera > Acrididae > Schistocerca > Schistocerca piceifrons. Next base: position 897,036,016 of record NC_060139.1, read on the forward strand.
CTCAGTTTGCTATTCGGCCGTCTGGAGGACGACACGGTTAAATCAGCTACATTCGTGCATCCCAACAGGCCTCTCCGTTTGCACGGCTCCTGCTGTTAGTGGGAAACGTGAATCGCCCAGCCACAGGCCAGCATTCCACTCGATTACGAAAGCTATCCAACGCATTCTCGGTCTTAGTTTGCTATTCGGCCGTCTGGAGGACGACACGGTCAAATCAGCTACATTCCTGCATCCCAACAGGCCTCTCCATTTGCACGGCTCCTGCTGTTAGCGGGAAACGTGAATCGCCCAGCCACAGGCCACCATTCCACTCGATTACGAAAGCTATCCAACGCATTCTAGGTCTTAGTTTGCTATTCGGCCGTCTGGAGGACGACACGGTTAAATCAGCTACATTCCTCCATCCCAACAGGCCTCTCCATTTGCACGGCTCCTGCTGTTAGCGGGAAACGTGAATCGCCCAGCCACAGGCCACCATTCCACTCGATTACGAAAGCTATCCAACGCATTCTAGGTCTTGGTTTGCTATTCGGCCGTCTGGAGGACGACACGGTCAAATCAGCTACATTCCTGCATCCCAACAGGCCTCTCCATTTGCACGGCTCCTGCTGTTGGCGGGAAACGTGAATCGCCCAGCCACAGGCCAGCATTCCACTCGATTACGAAAGCTATCCAACGCATTCTAGGTCTTAGTTTGCTATTCGGCCGTCTGGAGGACGACAGGGATAAATCAGCTACATTCCTGCATCCCAACAGGCCTCTCCATTTGCACGGCTCCTGCTGTTAGCGGGAAACGTGAATCGCCCAGCCACAGGCCACCATTCCACTCGATTACGAAAGCTATCCAACGCATTCTAGGTCTTGGTTTGCTATTCGGCCGTCTGGAGGACGACACGGTCAAATCAGCTACATTCCTGCATCCCAACAAGCCTCTCCATTTGCACGGCTCCTGCTGTTAGCGGGGAACGTGAATCGCCCAGCCACAGGCCACCATTCCACTCGATTACGAAAGCTATCCAACGCATTCTAGGTCTTAGTTTGCTATTCGGCCGTCTGGAGGACGACACGGTTAAATCAGCTACATTCCTCCATCCCAACAGGCCTCTCCATTTGCACAGCTCCTGCTGTTAGCGGGAAACGTGAATCGCCCAGCCACAGGCCACCATTCCACTCGATTACGAAAGCTATCCAACGCATTCTAGGTCTCAGTTTGCTATTCGGCCGTCTGGAGGACGACACGGTTAAATCAGCTACATTCGTGCATCCCAACAGGCCTCTCCATTTGCACGGCTCCTGCTGTTAGCGGGAAACGTGAATCGCCCAGCCACAGGCCACCATTCCACTCGATTACGAAAGCTATCCAACGCATTCTAGGTCTTGGTTTGCTATTCGGCCGTCTGGAGGACGACACGGTCAAATCAGCTACATTCCTGCATCCCAACAAGCCTCTCCATTTGCACGGCTCCTGCTGTTAGCGGGGAACGTGAATCGCCCAGCCACAGGCCACCATTCCACTCGATTACGAAAGCTATCCAACGCATTCTAGGTCTTAGTTTGCGATTCGGCCGTCTGGAGGACGACACGGTTAAATCAGCTACATTCCTCCATCCCAACAGGCCTCTCCATTTGCACAGCTCCTGCTGTTAGCGGGAAACGTGAATCGCCCAGCCACAGGCCACCATTCCACTCGATTACGAAAGCTATCCAACGCATTCTAGGTCTCAGTTTGCTATTCGGCCGTCTGGAGGACGACACGGTTAAATCAGCTACATTCGTGCATCCCAACAGGCCTCTCCGTTTGCATGGCTCCTGCTGTTAGCGGGAAACGTGAATCGCCCAGCCACAGGCCACCATTCCACTCGATTACGAAAGCTATCCAACGCATTCTAGGTCTTAGTTTGCTATTCGGCCGTCTGGAGGACGACACGGTTAAATCAGCTACATTCCTGCATCCCAACAGGCCTCTCCATTTGCACGGCTCCTGCTGTTAGCGGGAAACGTGAATCGCCCAGCCACAGGCCAACATTCCACTCGATTACGAAAGCTATCCAACGCATTCTAGGTCTCAGTTTGCTACTCGGCCGTCTGGAGGACGACACGGTTAAATCAGCTACATTCCTGGATCCCAACAGGCCTCTTCATTTGCACGGCTCCTGCTGTTAGCGGGAAACGTGAATCGCCCAGCCACAGGCCACCATTCCACTCGATTACGAAAGCTATCCAACGCATTCTAGGTCTTAGTTTGCTATTCGGCCGTCTGGAGGACGACACGGTTAAATCAGCTACATTCCTGCATCCCAACAGGCCTCTCCATTTGCACGGCTCCTGCTGTTAGTGGGAAACGTGAATCGCCAAGCCACAGGCCACCATTCCACTCGATTACGAAAGCTATCCAACGCATTCTAGGTCTTAGTTTGCTATTCGGCCGTCTGGAGGACGACACGGTTAAATCAGCTACATTCCTGCATCCCAACAGGCCTCTCCATTTGCACGGCTCCTGCTGTTAGCGGGAAACGTGAATCGCCCAGCCACAGGCCACCATTCCACTCGATTACGAAAGCTATCCAACGCATTCTAGGTCTCAGTTTGCTACTCGGCCGTCTGGAGGACGACACGGTTAAATCAGCTACATTCCTGGATCCCAACAGGCCTCTTCATTTGCACGGCTCCTGCTGTTAGCGGGAAACGTGAATCGCCCAGCCACAGGCCACCATTCCACTCGATTACGAAAGCTATCCAACGCATTCTAGGTCTTAGTTTGCTATTCGGCCGTCTGGAGGACGACACGGTTAAATCAGCTACATTCCTGCATCCCAACAGGCCTCTCCATTTGCACGGCTCCTGCTGTTAGTGGGAAACGTGAATCGCCAAGCCACAGGCCACCATTCCACTCGATTACAAAAGCTATCCAACGCATTCTAGGTCTTAGTTTGCTATTCGGCCGTCTGGAGGACGACACGGTTAAATCAGCTACATTCCTGCATCCCAACAGGCCTCTCCATTTGCACGGCTCCTGCTGTTAGCGGGAAACGTGAATCGCCCAGCCACAGGCCACCATTCCACTCGATTACGAAAGCTATCCAACGCATTCTAGGTCTTAGTTTGCTATTCGGCCGTCTAGAGGACGACACGGTTAAATCAGCTACATTCCTGCATCCCAACAGGCCTCTCCATTTGCACGGCTCCTGCTGTTAGCGGGAAACGTGAATTGCCCAGCCACAGGCCACCATAGCCGTCTGTGCGCCATGCACCCCTGGACAGAATCGTCCTAGGAAACGAGCCTCATACATATTTGATTGCTATACTTACAATTAGATATTACAGTCATGGTCTCAATTGGATGACATTCGACAATAGTGAAGTATCAGAAATAAACCCTTCTGACGGCTGTTGCTCTGGAAATAGAAATATCTTTACCATTCTTGTGACTTGACATACTCTTCCCTTTGCTATCACAGTATTCCACGTCAGATCGATACCTTCCTTACGACGGGACATAGTCATTTCCTTTGCACATCTTCGAACACAAACACATACTTTACGAGCCTGATGCTCAAGGTGAACCTATCACGCATCCCCTACTACTAAGTATAATACTTGGCCAATAACTGATTGCTGGCGATACAATATAATACCGAGCGAAAATCAGAGATGGATGTACATATCTCAAGGATTTTTCTTGCGAGTAGTACCACAGTGTCTTAGAAAGATAGGTTTAATCGTCTTACAAACCGTCAGATGTTAAAAAAAACGATCGCAACAACTTCTATATGTTACTGTAACAAGCAGTCTTGGTTCTACAGGTGCACACAAGGATCCATGTTAAAAGCTATACTGGCTTTATAAATTGAGGTATGGCATTATCTCCGAATGAAGTAGTTTTTTCCAGCCAAATACTGTGACACTGAATATAGGCGGTGATCGCCGGAGTGTCTATTATCAGACCAACAGTACGGTTACACATCGCCAGTGGTGCAACCTCGTAATAAAATTACTGAATTTAGAAAGTGATTCGGCTAAAGAATGTAGTATGAAACCGCTATTTGCAATTCTCTCATGCCGCCGCTAGATATTTCTCCAGTATTTGTAACGCATTCTGTCCAAATGCCACGTCAGAGGTTCGGCGATATATCGCTATGTTATAGGCGATGGTTGATTGAGAAGGATCACAAACAGTAGATGGTGTGCTGATGAAGGTCGTAAGAAATATACACTAGCTTTTCAGATCTCTAGTTCTACACTTTCCAGTAGAAATGATGTCTATGATTTCGATTCAAGTCTTTCCATTCAACCACATACCTGTGTTGTATCTGATGGAGAAGTCCTTTAATGATTACAGCCACTAGTGAATCATATTTCTGGCACTCTCATATCTCGAAACTAGTCACAATTCTCGAACCTATCTGCTACAGTAAAATTTTAGATAATCCCTATGCCTATTGCAACTGCTGCCATTACTGCAGCTTTGCGCATGTGATTGTTTCAATTTAAGTCGGAACTGAGCAGAAGTCAGAGCTATATCCACCACCTTCTGCAACCCATGTAGAAACAGAATGACGTGAGTTAGTGCGGCGGGACCGTGTTCTGACCATTCGGTGGAAATGGGAACAAGTTGTCGTAGCTCTGCCGAAAGTGTACGACGTGTAAGGTCAGGGCCAAACGAAGCCTTTTCCTGCGTCTCTAGATAGTATAAAAGACAGTGCAGGAACTGGGGGAAGGACGAGGATTTTGCTACTGCGTTGTGGCGCGTCCCCAAACTACATACAGATACTGCAGTCTTAAGCAGATTCACGTCCCTCAGGGCCGATTCACTTCTTTCACCCCAACATGCTATCATCATTATTGTGTACCATCCAACAGAGAAAAATCACGAACTATAAAAGCTCCACTAACTTCATCAGATAGAGGACTCCATAAGATTTTTATTGCATCTCTCTCCACCCATATATCGAAAGGAAATACCGTGTATGTGCCACCGTTGAGCACATATGACGATGCTATTAAATATACATGTATTGAACCATTGCACAGACCAGTGTAAAGTTGCATCGCCTGTACTGTAGGAGGATGACCGTATCACACAAATTATACTATACGTCGCAAGAGATGCTACCTGTGACCCTGCGTCGTTGTTTGAAACATCGTTTTTTCTGCTGTAAAACGCCTTGTACACTGACATACATTTTGTTTTTTCCGCCACGACTTCGAGGTTAGTGTCAGGTTCTAAACTTGTGGTGCGCGTACGATAAGACCTTCAGTACACCAACCATCAGATTATTTTGACTTGTCGCTCTAACGAAGTAGGCGAGTGTCAGCAATATGTCTCGTGGTCTTATTGTGGCGTGTTTATCTTCTGCCGTTAGGTCAGACGATAGAAATGCCACTTGCACTCTTACAAGGGAACCTCCCGATCGCACCCCCCTCAGATTTAGTTATAAGTCGGCACAGTGGATAGGCCTTGAAAAACTGAACACAGATCAATCGAGAAAACAGGAAGAAGTTGTGTGGAACTATAAAAAAATAAGCAAAATATACAAACTGAGTAGTCCACGCCAACATATGCAACATCAAGGACAGTGTAAGCTCGGGAGCGCCGTGGTCCCGTGGTTAGCGTGAGCAGCTGCGGAGCGAGAGGTCCTTGGTCCAAATCTCCCCTCGATCAAAAAATTTTTCTTTATTTTGGCAAAGTTATGATCTGTCCATTCGTTCATTGACGTCTCTGTTCACTGTAATAAGTTTAGTGTCTGTGTTTTGCGACCGCACCGCAAAACCGTGCGATTAGTAGACGAAAGGACGTGCCTCTCCAATGGGAACCGAAAACATTTGACCGCGAGGTCATAGGTCAACCGATTCCTCCACAGGAAAACGCGTCTGATATATTTTATACGACACTGGTGACGGCATGTGCGTCACATGACGGGAATATGTTGTCGACCCACCTAACTTGTACACTTGGCGAATGGGTAAAAAGATTCTTCCACCTTGCCCGATTTAGGTTTTCTTGTGGATGTGATAATTACTCCCAAAAAAGTGATGAAAACATAAGAGTTCGTCACATAAACTGCAACACATGAATCCAAAAGTCTCACAGTCGCACACTTTTCCCTGTGCTCTGTCAAAACATATGTTTTTAACGTTTTCAAATTTTTCCGTGTGTAGACCGTCAAATCCTGCATATGTCCAAGCAAATCTGAACATGTCCTGGAATTTTGGAGAGCGAAGTTGATTATGTGTGAGTGCCTGAACTTTGATAATTGTCTGAAAATAAAAAATTAAACTTTTTGCTCGAAGGAAGACGTGAACCAGAGACCTCTCGCCCCGCAGCTGCTCACGCTAACCACGGGACCCCGGCGCTCCTCAATTCTGGCTATCCTTGATGTTGCCTATCTTGCACTTGGACTACTCAGTTTGTACATTTTGCTTATTTTTTTAATAGTTCCACACAACTTCTTCCTGTTTCCTCGATTGATCTGTGTTCAGTTTTTCAAGGGTTATCCACTGTGGCAACTTGTAACTAAATCTGAGGGGTGTGTGATGGGGAGGTTCCCTTGTTAGAGTAGCAGATGGACGGTGACCAACGTTAAACAGAACTTGATTAATTTTCACACACTTTTATTAAAATAATAACAAGCATAAAATTACTTAACTTGGTTCTGGATGCTATTTACTATTGACAATCTGAAGTTCCCTTGGTATTGGTACGTTAATCTTATTCTCACATATTTCTGATACTTGACAAAAATGTCTATACATTTATCTTCATGGCTATGTACAGGAATATGGTAATCTTATTAGGCGCAGACTGAAACTAGACTATAGACTGGTACACTAATGCAGACTGGTACAGACTGGTGCAGACAAATGCAGACTGACTAATCGGAGGTCTGTACACTCGTTATAATACCTCGCGCATTCATGTATCACTGCGCGAGTGTGATGCGAGGAGAAAAGGTTCTACGTTAGTAGCAATCTCATTGGCTGCGTTACATATTAATACGAGGATCGGCGGAAGCAGAATTTGGTCCGTCTCTATGGCAGCGCCATCTCGTAGTGCGGAGACGGCCGAGCGCTGCACCTGCGCTGTTGTGCTTAGTGGGGCGCGCTCTAGTGGGAAAGTTGTGACGCGCTGACTACACGGAACTACGTACACAACAAAACTGGCATTAATACGTGCAAGAGATATCTGTATGGTGCGAATATTGGCTGTTGGGCCTAAATAATGAAAATGTGAGGCCATCCACCTAACTGCTAAAAGGAATCCGTTGAATTTCGGTTGCACGGTAAATCAGTCAAATCTGAAGGTCGTAAATTCAAGTAAATGCCTTGGAATTACAATTGCAAACAACTTAAATTGGAAAGAACACTTAGGAAATGTTGTGAGATAGGCGAAACAAAGATTGCGTTTTATTGGCAGGACACTTAGAAAATGCACAGAGCTACTAAAGCAGAGGTACCCACCCTTTCTTAGACCATAACCCCTGAGTGCAATTACACATTAGCTAGTACCCCCACTCTCCTCCCCCCTCCCGTGCCGTTTGTTACCCGCCCCCCACCCTCCTTCAAATCGCCAAGTTTAGCACCTAACTAAACTGTAGAACGAAACACTTTTCTTGGAACACTTTTATTTTTAAAATGATGAAAGATGAGTGATATTTAGCTTGTGTGTGTGAGTGTGTGTTTGTGTTTGTGTGTGTGTGTGTGTTTGAATGAGGAAGGAATTTATGGTGCATCGCAAGTGCTACCCACAACTGCTTCTCAGATAAGAAAGCTAAGCATACACAGTGAGGGTAGCACTTGTTACAAAACATACTTCCCTTGCGTTACCCCTCTCCGCTGTCACAGTTGCTTGATCTTCGCACTACAAGTCATTTAAAATCAAGAAAGTTGAAATGTGTGCACTGTACTTACTGTTCTTAAATCACTTTATTGCTGCGCTCCTTACTTCTGAACTGGCAGAAATTGGAAGACTTCAAGCTGTTAATGCTTTGTGAGTGACCACAGCCACTAATAGGAATAATAATAATAATAATAATAATAATAATAATAATAATACTGTGCACAGCACTATAGTAGCTCTTGTGTAGCTACTGCTGTGTCGTGCTGTCAATTAATTCATGTATATGTTTCAAAGCGAGTAATGAAGCAATTTATGGACTACTACAGGTACTATCTACAACTTGGAGAAGACATTTTCTTGAGAATTTTAGCGTATGTTACGTATATGTCTCACTTTTATCATCTGTGATGTACAGGACAAAGCACAACACGTGTGTGTAGTGGATGGACTATATGAGGAACCCGGAACCTACACTGAATTAATGCTACAAATTGAGAAAAAGTAATTATTGATAACTTATATAACCAATATTAGAGTATTAAAAAATTGTGATAATAGTAAGAATCTTTCGAAAATAATTTAGTTTCGTGACTGAAACAGAATGGAATTATTTAGTTTTTACTCCTCAGTAAATTTCGTTTTACTGCTTAGGGGGTAATTGCCCCAGGTTGGGAAACACTGCAGTAAAGTGACTGCCTGCACTATGGTTGTCCGTTTTCCTTTGGGGTACTGCTGCGCGGTGTGGGATCCTCACCAGATAGGATTAACGGAGTACACCGAGAAATTTCAAAGAAGAGTTGTACGTTATGCACTATCGAGAAATAGGGGAGAGAGTGTCACTGACATGATCCAAGGTTTGGAGTGGACGTAATAAAAACAAAGGCGTTTTTCGTTGCGACAGAACCTTACCACGAAATATTTTGTTGACGACGACAACATAGGACGAAACGATCATCATAATAAAATAAGGGAAATCAGATATAAATGTTCGTTTTTCCGCGGTTCTGGGTGACTTTCCCAAAATCTACCACTTTTCCTAGATCTCTCGATGGTTCAAATGGCTCTGAGCACTATGGGACTCGACATCTTAGGTCGTAAGTCCCCTAGAACTTAGAACTACTTAAACCTAACTAACCTAAGGACATCACACACACCCATGCCCGAGGCAGGATTCGAACCTGCGACCGTAGCAGTCCCGCGGTTCCGGACTGCAGCGCCAGAACCGCTAGACCACCGCGGCCGGCAGATCTCTCGAGTCCTTTTCCTTCACCCTTCTTCTTTCCCCTTCAACCATTCTGCCTGAAGTAGGAGCCACTGGCTCCGAAAGCTTGCCAATCACAACAGTCTTTTATATATGTGTTCTGCCGCCGCTTGGTGAGTAGATTTTTTATCTATCCAGTTAAATAATTTTATGAAATAGTTCACGTCGTTTTTGTGTGTAAATAAGTTATTACGTACAGTTCTTCGCGTTTTTTGTTGTACAGTAAGTAATCACATATTTACTGCAAGTAATCACTTATTTACATAACAAACGAGACGTGAACTGTTTTATAATCTGCAAACAACACAAATCGAAACAAAACTGTATCATTCTACATCCCACTGATGATGCCTTAAAGTGAAAAAGGTGAAACGCGTCCGGGAAAAATAAAACACAGTGTAGCAACAAGGGGCGGTTTTTATTTACAAAAAAAAAAATTTCTGTGCTTGCTGTGGAGGATGGCAACGCTAATAAACTCGCTGTTGTTGAGAGAGAACTCAGCCACCCACAATCTTTATTTACATAAATATTATTTACGTAAAAAGTGAAATTGCTTTGACTGTGAAACAGTTACCTTGATGGAAAGAAACACAATTTTTGGCGTTATTTTACAATTCAAACAAAAACAAGACCTAAGGATAATGTAAAAGGGCGATATGTACTGCTTTTTGAATACTGGTGTTCTGTTGCATCTTCTGTATCCCACTTTGGCAGAAAATAAATTTTGATGTTTTGAAAAGTTGTATGACGCCTTTCATGTTATTTCAGTTACAGAAACTAGTAGAATTTACTATATGACTTGTAGTAAGAACATACATTATGAAGTTCGCCTGGCTATTAACGAATTCTACTATTATCGCTAGTTCCATAATCTGAGACTATATTGCGAGCTTCTGCAGAATGTAAAATCCCTCATGTGACGCGGTATAAACGTTCCGCCTAGTCTGAATGCAGCTTCGTTCGCCATCCCGTTCTGTAAAGTTCAGTTAACGTGCAGTGAGAATCGGCTTTTAGACGTCGATCGGATCGTGACGGCGACATAGATTAGGGCCGGTGGCACATACAGTCGCAGCGAGGACTGACTGAAACAACGCATTTTTCTGCTCGGTGCCAAGCCCCAGAATGTGCACACTCACCAGTATCGTTACCAATGTTGTCGACGGGCATATAGCCCAGTTCGCCGACTAAACGGTATAGGGAAGCAGTTACAAGTTTGATTTCGCCGTCAGGAAGATGCAAGAACGCTTGGACCCAACCACAATTTGGTGAAATTTTTGGAAAATAAAAATCAATCCAGACAAAAGTCATATTAGTCTTCACTTCTAAAACCAGACCCCAAACACCACATTTCTGTGGCCAAGGCCAATAATGAAGGTTGCTTCTCTTACTCGTACCCGCTCCTAAAGGGTGGCGCTTCCATCGCACGTATCCGCTCCTACATTGTGGGGGGTTATCAGTAGACACTGAGCTCAGGATTTAAGAACAAATTGTTTCCCACCATCCGGTATGAGCGGAGGTGTGGTCTATGGCATCGAACGCACACACCTCAAGAAGCTGCAGTCACTGCAGGGCAGGATGCCCCGCACAATAACAGGAGTCGACCGATACACGCCAAACACTCACACTAGCCGGCCGCTGTGGCCAAGCGTTTCTAGATTCTTCAGTCTGGAACCGCGCGACCGCTACGAGGCGCTTCAGTCTGGAACCGCGCTACTGCTACGGTCGCAGGTTCGAATCCTGTCTCGGGCATGGATGTGTGTGATGTCCTTAGGTTAGTTAGGTTTAAGTAGTCTAGGGGACTGATGACTTCAGATGTTAAGTCCCATAGTGCTCAGAGTTATTTGAACCACTCACACGAGGAAACTCATTGGAGAACCATGCATCTATCAATACATTGAGAAGAAATCCTAAAATCTACATTTCAAGCCTTCTACATCACCACACCAACGTATTCGTCAGTATCACGACGTTTCAGGCAAACGGCCTATTCCACTTTCAGCCGAAAGCTAGGATTTAACTACCTACAGACTACAGTCAGTCATACTGTCATTCGGATGTTTTAAGCTGCCATCTTCAAATCTCATTAAGACAAGTTAAAAACCTGTGCTACTTCTGTGACAAAAGAAGGCAGTTCAAGAGTTTGAGTTAGGGATGGGAAAAACCGACAGGTTAAAACCGATGCCAGTATTTAATTCTGAATAACCGGTATTTTTCGCTACTTGTTTGGTGTCGGTTATTATTTTTACTAATAACTGGACAAAAAACAGCAAATTAATTTGCCATGACAGCAGAGCTAAAATTTTTAGTTTCTGAATAAACTTTTGTTTCAACAACGAGTTATGGTTAGTCATAAAATTTCCATTGCTTTCAAGTATTCGTTTATTTCAGAAATTGGGATGAGTGATCAGTACTAATTTACTAACAACGCCTACAATCAGAAACTAGCAACAAACATATGTCATAAAGAGTCGGTACAGGATTTCAGAGACAATAACGTACCTACAGCATTGTGACGTGGCGTATTAGATGGTGTGCAAGACATGATCCCCACTTGGCGGGGCAGTTTCTCACTGACGTCCTCGCATGTCCGTAGTATTGCAGAATGGCACCATCCTTAATTTGGTAGTCTTTTACGAAGTGCGGTAGCGGTGAAGTAGAGTGCTTCATTTGCTTGAAAGATTAGCAATGTGAGGGGACACATCAAACTTGCGACATCATACTAGGAGAAAACAGAAGGTAAATTTGATTGATATACCTATTGTTTTATTGACATGTTCTTAACTCTGGTTAATAACTGAATTCTTAATTTTGTGGCTGTTTCAAGGTAAAAATTTGATACTATCCAAAACTGACAATGCAGGGAAGTCATGAACATGAACTTTTCGCTCTCAATGTCTCCCTGTCTTTGCTCGAGACAGTGAGACTGATTTCTGCAATAGCCTTGACCCGATATCGATCATGGTATCCTACTCCTTCATTTACATTAGAATTTTTCAGTATTTGTTCGGAGTCTACGTTTATTACTGGAAGTAATAGTAATAAAAAACCTTCATATGAGTATCCAAAATAATTTGCTTGACAGTTTTCATTTCTGTTGTATCAACTGTAAATGTATGATGGGTTCTGGGCCAGTGCTCGTGCAAAAGTGTATAACTAGAATGCGATGTATTTTTTTGGGACAAAGCTTTTATACTTTAAAGAGAACACTGTTTCCTTATACCCAAGTTCTGTTTGTATCATATGAGAATTTTTTTTTATAAATAATGGGTGTGATAGTGGAAGTATCTACTAAGCTAGCGTATTTTGTACACTTGTCTCTAGCCAACATATAATTAATTCTTTGCAATTTGTAACAGTAGTTTTCACTCACGAGTGCGCTAAACGATCTCTGCATCCACAATGTGCGTTTAAAACATTCTGCTTCCATAATTACGATGATTTTTGTAACTAAGCCTCAGAAATATTTATGAAGTGTTCACATGTCCCAATGGGACGAATGAGATGTGAGTATCATCACGTCGTTAAATACTATAAGAAATTGTTAGTCTGCACCCTAAAAAATTTTTATAACACGTAATGTGTTTCATGGCATTTGGACCTGCTATATCGTGACATACATTGTGTAATTACCACTATTAATGTATTTGACTTCTTGGTTTCAATGTAATATTTTACGTAAATTAAGAACTTTGTATCTCTGACTTCCTACGCCTGATGGCGGTTACTGTGCTATAACAAATTCTGTTATATCTGATGTCATGTTATTTGTATATTTTTCTTCTTTACTAGTCCTGACACCATATAATTTTACCTGTTGATTTTTACTCTTACATGTTTTTTTAAGTTGTCTGAAAATAAAACGCCAGCGTATGTTCGCAAGATGTACATTTCCCCCTTTCTTTTTTGCTATGCGTTTTTTAATGTAAAACTTTAAATTTTAAATATTCAATTAACGATTTGCAAGTGCACTTTGGTATTTTGTGGCAATCTCTTGCCAAATAAAGTACTGTTAAGTCTTCACATGACACACGCCACGTAGAGGGCGTTCCAAGACCCTGTCACAACGAGGTCTGCTGTATAGGTGAATGTAAACAGCGGCTTCAGTTATTGTGATCGTTTCTTAGCATTGGTTACTGATAATAACTTGATACCAGTGCCTATGAGTTTAATTTGTACACCACAGGTATGTTCTTTCCAACAGTTGGTTTATACACAGGTGTATTTGTGGTTTTTTGTTTTTTATTCACTGATCGCTATGTGAAATTTTTAACTTCCAGCACTGAAGATGATCACTATGTGACTGAAAATCGATTTTGCTATCAATAAACCACCAGTATTACGGCCAACGCTGACCTTCCTTCTAATAAAAAACAGGTTGTTTCGGCGATAACGGCCATCCTACTGCCTTCCCTAGTTTGTGGAACAATCTGATAGAAACCGGTACACTTGGACATCCAACCTCCAGGCTTCCGCTTACACTTCATCGGCGTGCAGCCCGCATCCGATGGGAACTTGTCTTATGTCTCAGATATTAGCGTCCGCTAAGAGGGAAGTAGTACTAATTACGGACAGCAGCAACAATAGGAAGTGGACCAGCAGGAGGCGGACACAAGGACACGAGGCTGTGGCATTTTTAGGCCTACTTGGTGAACTGCCGGTAAGTATAGGCCTGCCGAGAGCGGCTTGCACGCAGACTGTGGAGAACAAAGCGCGGTGCGTGAGTTTCCCCGACGCGTGGGGAACGAGCGGCCCAGCGTTCAAGGCCGCGGCCTGCCTCCCCCGCCTGCCGGCCGGGACCTGCCGGGGCGGTCACTCCGCGGACACCTGCACCTCGCCCAGCCACTGCAGGCGGCTCAGCTTACCATAACAGAGACTCCATATTGTGACTGCAGCGAGGGGGCTGAACACGCGAAGCAAATAAAAGAATCACACTGTTGTTGTTGTTGTTGTGGCCTTCACTCCGAAGACTGGTTTGCTGCTCCTCTCCACACTAGTCCATCCAGTGCAAGTCTCTCCGTCTCTGCATAACTACTGCACCCTCTAGCCACTTCAACGAGGTAGATTTAGATTCCATCTACTATTTTTACCATCCACACCTCTCTTCATAGCTAAATTGACATTATTTGCCGCATCGGGGTGTGTCCTGTCAACCGAGCCCATCTTTTATTCAAGTTGTGCCGTAAATTTATTTTCTCCCAACTCACAACAGGTCATATTCATTGGTTGGACTGTATTGATTTTTTGGATTGTTTGGGGAAGGAGACCAGACAGCGAGGTCATCGGTCTCATCGGATTAGGGAAGGACGGGGTAGGAGGTTGGCCGTGCCCTTTAAAAGGAACCATCCCGGCATTTGCCTGGAGCGATTTAGGGAAATCACGGAAAACCTAAATCAGGATGGCCGGACGCGGGATTGCACCGTCGTCCTCCCGAATGCGAGTCCAGTGTGCTAGCCATTGAGCCACCTCGCTCGGTGCTTGGACTATAGACAAATAGCTCCAGAAAAAAACTTTCTAACACTCAGATGTATACTGAAGAGCCAAAGAAATCTGGTACACCTGCCTAATATCGTGCAGGGTCCCCGCGAGCACGCAAGTGCTGCAACACGACGTGGCATGGACTGGACTAATGTCTAAAGTAGTGCTGGAGGGAACTGACACCATGAATCCTACAGGGCTGTCCAAAATTCGTAAGAGTACGAAGGGGTGGGGATCTCTTCTCAACAGCACGTTGCAAGGCATCCCACATATGCTCAATAATGTTCATGCCTGGGGAGTTTGATGGGCAGCGGAAGTGTTTAAGCTCAGAAGAGTGTTCCTGGAGCCACTCTGTAGCGATTCTGGACGTGTGGTGTGTCGCATTGTTGTGCTGGAATTTCCCAAGTCTGTCAGAACACATAGTGGACATGAATGGATGCAAGTAATCAGACGGGATGCTTACGTACGTGTCACCTGTCAGAGTCGTATCTAGACGTATCAGGAGTCCCATATCACTCGAGCTGCACACGTCCCACACCATTACAGTGCCTCCTCCAGCGTGAACAGTCCCTTGCTGACATGCAGGGTCTATGGATTCATGAGGTTGTCTCCATACCCGTGCACGTCCATCCGCTCGATACGATTTGAAACGAGAGTCATCCGACCAGGCAACATGTTTCCAGTCATCAACAGCCCAATGTCGGTGTTGAAGTGCCCAGGCGAGGCGTAAAGCTTTGTTTCGTGCAGTCATCAAGGGTACACGAGTGGGCCTTCGGCTCCGAAACCCATGTCGATGATTTTTCTTTGAATGGTTCGCACGCTGATACTAGTTGATGGCCCAGCATTGAAATCTGAAGCAGTTTGCGGAAGGGTTACACTTCTGTCAGGTTGGACGATGCTCTTCAGTCGTTGTTGGTTCCATTCTTGCAGGATCCTTTTCCGGCCGCAGCGATATCGGAGATTTGGTATTTTATCGGATTGCTGGTATTCACGGTACACTCGTGAAATGGTCGTACGGGAAAGTCCCCACTTCATCGCTACCTCGGAGATGCTGTGTGCCATCGCTCGTGCGCCGACTATAACACTACATTGAAACTCACGTAACCTGTCATTGTAGCAGCAGTAACAGATCTAACAACTGCGCCAGGCACTTGTTGTCTTATATTGGCATTGCCGACCGCAGCGCCGTATTCTGCCTGTTTACATATCTCTGTATTTGAATACGCATGCCTATACCAGTTTCTTTGGAGCTTGAGTTTATATTCGATGTTAACAGAATCCTGGTTTTCAGAAAGGCTTTTCTCGCTGTTGGCTGTCTGCGTTTGATATCCGACTCTTCCGGCCATCGTCAGTAATTTTTCGGTCCAAATAACAAAACTCATATATTACTTTTAGTGTGTCACTACCTAATACAATTCCGTCCTGATCTCCCGTTTTAATGTGAATACATTCCATTACCCTTGTTGTAGTTTTGTTGAACGAATTTTCCACTCTGCAGAGGCGTGTGCGCTGGTACGAAACTTTCTGGCAGTTCAAGACTGTGTACCGAACCCTTGACTGGAACCCAGGACCTTTGCCACTCGTAGCAAGTTCTCTATTGACTGAGCTACCCAAACACGACTCACCATCCGTTCTCACAGGTTTACTTCCTCCAGTGTCTCTTTTCCGACCTATCAGACTAAACAGAAGTTCTCCTGCGAAACTTGGAAGGGAGGAGATGAGGCACGTGCGGAAATAAAGCTAAGAGGACGGTTCAAGCCTCGTTCCAGCAGACAGTTTTAATCTCGTGGAAAATTTAACCCTATAACCTCTTCTCAAGACACTAACTATTCTGTTCAATTGCTATCTTAAGTTCTTAGCCGTCTTTTATAGGATTACAATGTCAACTGCAACCCTTAATAGCTTAGTTTCTTTTCTGTGAACTTTAACTCCCGTTCTAAGTTTCTCTTGGGTTTGCTGTAGTGTTCATTCGATGACATACGGAATAACATGCAAGATAAATAAAAGTTCTAATTCTATATATTATGACTAATGTCAGTAATGAGATAAACTAACGACGTTACTACCACACTCTGCTTATCTACACCAAACCGATACAAAACCAAAACTTTTTTTGCTAAGCAAACACTTTCAATAATAATTTTCTTTGTAGGCAGCGAAGGTACCTAAAACAAACGTGTTTTGTTTAAAAAACAAAGATAAAGTCATCTGCAAAATATGGCTAATACGCTCCAAGCCGAAAAGAGAGAAGAATCATATGAATGGGAAGGGTGTATGTAGATGTGATGTACATGTACAGACGAGCAAATGATTAAAATTTAAAAAAATTGATGATTTATTGAAGAGAAAGAGCTTCACAAATTGAGCAAGTCACTAACGCGTTGATCCACCTCTGGTTCTTAAGCAAGCATTTATTCTGCTTTGCATTGATTGATAGAGTTATTGGATGTTCTCTCGAGGGATATCGTGCCAAATTCTATTTAATTGACACGTTACATCTTCAGAAGACCGGTGTGGTTGGAGGGCTCTGACAATAACGCTCCAACGTTCTCAACTGGAGAGAGATACTGCGACCTTGCGGGTCACAGTAGGCTTTGGCAAGCAGGAAGACAAACAGTAGAAACTCTCACCGTGTGCAGGAGGACATTATCTTACTGAAATGTAAGCCCAGGATGCCTTGCCATGAAGGGCAACAAAACTGGGCGTAGAACATCGTCAAAGTACTGCTGTGCTGTAGGGTTGCCGTGGATGACAACCAGAGGGGTCCTGCTATGAAATGAAATGGAACCACAGACCAGGACTCCTGGTTATAGGGCTGCTTGGCGGACTACAGGCCGGTTGGCAATCCACTGCTGTCCGGGGCGTCTCAAGACACTTATTCGCTGGTCATCGGGACTGAGATCGAAGCGAGACATCACTGAAGACAATTCTAGTCAATGAGATTCCACATCGAAGACATGTCTGGAGACTCACCAGACAGTGGGGGGGGATACCAACCTGAATGTCGCCCGACATACGACCTGGCAACCAGGAATGATGGTCTGGGGCGCCATTTCATTTCATTTGTTGTCATCTGCGGCATCCTTACAAACAGTTGTACGTCGACCGTACTTTATACATTTCATAAAGATAATGACCGCCCGCACACAGCGTGAGTTTCTGTTGCTGGCCTTCATGCTTGGCAAACCTACCTTTGCCAGCAAGGTCGCCGGATCTCTCCCCAACTCAGAATGTTTGGAGCATTATTGGCAGAGTCATCCAATCATCTCAGGATTTTGACGGTCAAAGGCACCAGTTGGAGAGAATTTGGCACGATGTCCCTCAGCAGGACATCGAACAAGTGTGTCAGTGTCAAGCCAAATAACAGATTGCGTAAGGGGCAGATGTAGACCATCGTGCTATTGATTTGCTCAATTTGTGAAGCTCTTTCTTTTAATGAATCATCCAATTTCTCTGAAATTGCAATTGTTTGTTTGTCTGTACAGTAACTAACATCTACCGCTTTTCCGTCCAATTCGGATAATTCCTTCGTGGTGCGTCTTTTTTTTGTGGAGGTTTGTATTCATTCTTATCTACAAGAGAGACGGAATAAATTATTTTCGGCTTAACTGATGCAGCCGTCCGGTATAAAACCGTAACGTAATGACTGTCCCTTCACTTGGAAGAGATCTCTACATCCTGCGTTTGTGGACAGTTACGAAGAAACGGCAGAATACTTCATTCTCCTCTTAAGGGCACATTTACGTCGCTACAGTAGTGTTCTACAATGAAATAATAGACAATATTTAGGAATACGTTTCCTCACGTAAAATTGTGAATAATGCATATCAACATACATCCAGCATATTTTCTTTCTGAGTTATGAGGCACTCAGGTATCAACAAAGAAAATACTTTTCCTAAATAAGACTGCAATCATTATTGATTATTGTGAATAAAGTTGTCTAGATCCCTTCATATATTTCTTTATTAATAACGACGTTTCAGCTATTACCATGTTCAGATCAAAACTTACATATTGTTCAAAAATGTTCAAATGTGTGTGAAATCTTATGGGACTTAACTGCTAAGGTCATCAGTCCCTAAGCTTACACACTACTTAACCTAAATTATCCTAAGGACAAACACACACACCCATGCCCGAGGGAGGACTCGAACCTCCGCCGGGACCAGCCGCACAGTCCATGACTGCAGCGCCCTAGCCGGCCGGTGTGGCAGTGAGGTTCTAGGCGCTTCAGTCTGGAACCGCGTGACCGCTACGGTCTCAGGTTCGAATCCTGCCTCAGGCCTGGATGTGCGTGATGTCCTTAGGTTAGTTAGGTTTAAGTAGTTCTATGTTCTAGGGGACTGATGACCACAGATGTTAAGTCCCATAGTGCTCAGAGCCATTTGAACAATTTGCAGCGCCCTAGACCGCTCGGCTAATCCCGCGCGGCTTACATATTTTAAAACAATGTTCAGTGTCTTGTTCAATAAAACCTATAAACGTGTGTGTGTGTGTGTGTGGGGGGGGGGGGGGGGGGTTGTAAACTCAGCAGAATAGTCAGTTATGATAAGAGTTAGTTATGGCTACTGTCTCATTTACATATGTGACACAGGTAATTGATATTTATACTAAGCGAGATGGCAGAACTTTAAGACATTGAACTTGCATTCGACAGAACCAGAATTCGTATCTTCAGTTAGGCATCCTCATTTTCCTCAATCACACATTGCGAATGCCGCGACGAATTCTTCGAAAAATTTCCTGGACTGCCTTCAATAAAGAAGTAACACTGCGTTGTTATCCTACTTGTACTTCCGCTAACCTCTAGGGAGAAGGGGAGGGTCACTAACGGTTAGTTAGTTACTCTCCTTTTACGCATCGGAAACTTGACGTCTATATCGGAGACACATTTCTGCCGTTTCAGTATCCATTTTCTTTCCGTATAAATGGAAGTGACCAAGCGACTGGTTTCCAAGTACGAGAGAGGAAAACGTCTCTGGAAAAGATTACGTGTCATGCTAATGCACAGTCATCACATACCTAAGATCATCTTCTAAGAAGGAGGAAGGATGGAGTACAGAAGCTTCACTTCAAGGACGTGCGTCGAGCGTAAAATGTGTAACTGTACGCTGAACAGCAGAGCCTCAGCAGATCAGCAGTCGATTTTACTAAAATGGCATCAGATGGTGCACAAGCAGGCGGAAGCATACGAATCAGTAAAGCTGCTAGCTCTTGACGAAAACAGTGCAATAACAAATATACTTGACAAGACCAGTAATTTGTACGTCTGTATATTGGAATAGTTGATTAAAAAGCACGAAGCAGTAAGTCTCTGCAGACCACTGAAGACGCCTCGTACAACAACGCGGAAATAGTTTGGACAGAAACGATAGTAAAAATGCAGTTGAGAAAGACGAATGAACGTTATTCTTACCTACAAGAAAAACAGCATTGAAGTAGCAACTGAGAAGAAAACACTGCTGTTATTAAACTAGTAAATCTGATTTCTTTAAAGGTATTAGTTTATTTGTTAGATATCTTAATAATCGTGGGAGCTGTACTTTTGATTTGTTCTGGCGTCGCTCAAATGGGAATAAGGTCTGAACAATTGTCTGTATGCTACAACTCCTTTAGCGACAGTAGTAAATGTGGATGGTTGAGTAGCGGTTTTTAATTTCATTCCTGGCGAATGCAAGCCTGCAAGTCCGATATCTTAACTACAGCGCTACATCACTTGTCGAGTTGCTTCGAACGGCTTCTTCAGCTCTCCCCTCGTACTAGTTATTGTACTGTGATAGCAAGTAAAATGGTGTCGTCCCCTCCAGTGGGGTAACTAGGGTAAATGGCGCCCGGACACCCTTCGATTTTGTGCACCGCCTCTCCACCCCCGCCGGCCCAATGTGGCCGAGCAGTTCTAGGCGCTTCAGTCTGGAACCGCGTGACCGCTACGGTTGCAGGTTCGAATCCTGCCTCGGGCAAGGATGTGTGTGACGTCCTTAGGTTAGTTAGGTTTAAGTAGTTCTAAGTTCTAGGGGACTGATGATCTCAGATGTTAAGTCCGATAGTGCTCAGGGCCATTTGAACCATTTTTCTCCACCCGCCCCCTCTCCCTCCTCCCTGCCACACTCACCGCGCCTGCCGACACATCATCATTTTTCTTTTTTTTATTTAATCGTCGCGCCACCACACCTCCCATCTGCTGTTATTAGTTTGCTACAGTTGAATGCTTCAATGGAATAATTAATGACCATGTTAATAGGCGCTCTGCTATTACTGATCTACACAAACGATGTAGGAGACAATCTCAGCAGTCCTCTAAAATTATTTTCAGGTGATGGTGTCATTTACCGTTTGCAAGGTCATCAGATGATCATAAGTAATTGCAAAATGATTTGGACAAGACATCTGTATGGTACAAAAAAAGGACAAATGACTCTAAATAAAGAAAAATATGGAGTCATCCACATGAGTACTGAAATGAATGCGCTAAATTTCTGTTACGCGACAAATCGCATAAATCTTAAGGATGTAAACTTAACTAAATACGTAGGGAGTGCAATTACGAATAACCTTCTGGAACTATCATGTAGATAATGCTGTGGGGAAAGCAAGCCATTGACTGCTGCGTGCAGAAATTCGTAACTACCTGCTGCACATCCTCGTCCTACAGAAATCGTCGACCTTTCCAGGCCTTTTTTAAGGGACCGAAGGGGAGAGACCAGGCTTATAGCGCGGGAGCTCGAGTGCCTCCCATCTACCTATAACGGATGGGCTGGCCTCCCATATTGACCGCAGTCTTGTGTCCAACTGGGAACAACACGGAACTTGGAGCACCGTTCCACAAATGTAGTTTTCGACAGACGTACTGCTCCATACACGTTCTTTGGTGGGCAGCCAAGAAAAGGATAACAGCACATGGCTTGTTTGGACGCATCTTATAGTAACGTCGCCACAGTTCAGTTTTGGCATTTACCACTGGAAAGACCTGAATGCCACACTAATCCGTTGCCTTTTTTTTTTTCCTTTATTGTATTTCGATTTCCCCCGAAGGGGGCGGGCTGGCAGCAGCTTATTACGCTGCTCTGCAGCCTAAAGACGTTTTAAAACGTAAGAAGAAGAAACAATAAAAACAGGCGATAAAACGGGGACTTAAATTGTAAAACGGTGGAAAAGTTAAAACATAAAGCAAAGGGTTGGCAAAATGAATAAAATACACAGGATGCAGACAGGTAACATAGTAGACACACAATTAAAAAACATGGCGACAGTCTGGTTTCTGTTCGCAAGAGATATGAAAGCACACCCAGCGACAATATGATGGCCGTTTGCAACACTTCAGAAACACTCACTGTAAACACTGCACTAAAATGTCGGCACAAAGAGGACACGCCGTAGCCTAGGGCAGATGGGGGGGGGGGGGTGAACCTGGACAGATGAGGGGGAAAACAAGGAGGGAGAAGAGGAAAAACGAAAGGGGAGGGGGAACCAAAGGAGGGAGTGGACTCAAAAGCTCAAAAGGGCGGGGGGGGGGGGGAAGGGGCAGGGCAGACACAAGAGGAAAGGCAGAGGAGGGAAATGCCATAGGACTCAGGGGAGAGAAGGGGGGCAGAGAGAGGGTAGGTGGGGAAAAGAAGAGGATGGAAGGGGGGGAGAGGGAGTCCAAGAAAAGGATGGAGGAAAGGACGGGGGATGAGGATCAGAGTTGATAGGAGGGATAAATGGAGGGAGAGAGGGCATCATCTGGGAGTTGATGGAAGCCACCTTGGGAAAGGAGATGAAGCGTGTAGAGATGGAGGATTGTGGGTCACAACAGTGAAGACGTGGCTGGGGGTGGGGATGGGAGAGGAGAGAAGCAACCAGGGGGTGAGGGGGATCAAGGTGACGGGAGGTTTAGAGTATGCGGATATGTTCGAGGAATAGGAGCAGATGGGGGAAAGGAATGAGGTCACAGAGGATCCGCGTGGGATCTCTTGCTTGCATGTCGGTGCTTATATACCCACATCGGAGTTGCGCTACGTTGCGTATACTCTGCAGCAACCCTAAGGACACTAGTCTAGTTTTTGTGTTATGTTACAACCATGTGCGGTGCTAGCTACTCTACATTATCATTGATGTGTCACCCGTTTATTTCGTTCTGAAATCAACAAGAATTTACTACACTGGTGTCCAAAATTAAAGCAACAAACTGCTATTTCCCCGTCCTGTGTCTAATTCGCGATATAATCATACAAACTGTCAACAGATGTCATTACGATCCTGTTGTTCATGGAAGATGCCATTGTGATCAACGGATATCCACGCCAGCAATGACGTCAGGGCACCTGTCAAGTGGGGTAGTGTTTGCAGGGTAGTCCACATCCACAATCGCTGTATAGACTGACACAGCACAGCGTATGGCAAAGGGAAGACGCTTACAGGCTCTCCGCTGTGGAGGGTCATAGGAAGAATAGAAGCAGGAGAGTCGCATACTAATGTGGCCCAGTGGCTTAATGTGAATCGTTCTGTTGCTTCTCGGATGAGGCGAGAGTTTATAGAGACCGAAACTGTATCCCGGAGACCAAGAGAGCGCCGATGACGTATGACATCAGAAAGAGTGGACCGGTATTTGGCTGTAAGGGCACGACGGTAGCACCTTGGTATTCCACTGCAACTGGCGCCTGACCGGCATCCCCTAGACGTGTTGTATCGAGGCAAACGGCCTTTATTGTTGGAGACCTGCTGGCTGTTTACCGCTAGCGTGTCTTCATAGAAGGGAACATCTAGAGTGGAGCCGTCAACATGCCATCTGGATGGTCGAACTGTGGTCCTTTTCACAGATGAGTCCCGATTTGATCTGGAGGGTGATTCTCGACGGATTCGCATCTGAGGGGCATGTGGAACGTGATTTCGGGACCCAAACATTGTGGAAAGCGACCGATATCGAGGAGGATCCCTAATGGTGTGGGCAGGAATTATGTTGACCACTCGAACACCTCTCTATGAAACTGAAAGGGTGAATCAGCAAGATTTAACTGCTGCAGGTACCGTGAGATCTTGGGATCTCATGCGCTGTTGTTGCGAGGTGCTGTGAACCCATTCTTTGTACTGTTGGACGATAATGCTCGACCTGATAGAGCACGGTTGATTGATGTTTTTTTTGAAACGGATACATGGGTGGCGTGGCCTGCTCGCACTCCCGCTTTGAATTCCATAGAGCATGTCTGGGATGCACTAAGGAGACGGGTTGCATCACATCAGCGTCCACCACCCACTCTTCAAGACTTGTGAGCAGCTCTGCATGAAGTATATGCGTTGTTGCCTCAATATGAGATTAATGATATCGTTAATAGTATGTCCTGTCGCTATTAGGCCTCTACTGGTGCCGGAGGTAGTCACACCCCATATGGAACGCATTAACCAGTTGTCAGAATGTGTGTGCAAATTCTTTAAGGTGGAGAAAATGAAGAACATTTTTGTCTACCATTATGTCTGTTTCAGTTAATTACATTCTGTGTTCTTTATCACCTATTTGTACTGTTCTGTGGCAAAATAAACGCAACCTTGCAAAATTCCCGTTTGTTGCTTTGATTTTGGACACCAGTGCATAAAGTGAAAGATAATCGTTTCAGTAATTCTTCTTTGTATGATACGATTCAAAGCATGCGATAACACACAGGCAATCGTTGTGTGGTTCGCAACAATAGCACTATTCCCTTTTCGTTCTTTCCTTGCCGATCAGTGAAAGTCAATACAAACAAACGCAAAATATGCTCTACACTTTCGATGCGTTGGCTCGCTTGGCATATTGAGCGTGACTCCATCTAGTAGCCGAAAACAAGAAACAAACGTGTACGTCCCAGCAAGCTGAGGCTTAACTCAGTCATGTCCGAATTTCTTCATGGTTTACTTTCATAAATATGCGGATCTTTCTCATTCTAGTGCCATCCAATCCTTTCCATTCGTCCTCGTCCACCTCTTCTTTTTCTTTTTGCTATTTTGATCAGTACTGTACTTCCTCCATCTGGCACAAAACTGTACCCCCGAGGAAAGGCCGTCCAGGACGTTTTTGGTTAGCAATATTGAAACTTTCATATTTAATTACACACAACTGGGCCGAAATGTACGGAGGTCGGCCGGCCGGTGTGGCCGAGCGGTTCTAGGCGCTTCAGTACGGAACCGCGCTGCTGCTACGGTCGCAGGTTCGAATCCTGCATCGGGCATGGATGTGTGTGATGTCCTTAAGTTATTTAGGTTTAAGTAGTTCTAAGTCTAGGGGACTGATGACCTCAGATGTTAAGTTCCATATTGCTTAGAGCCATTTGAACCATTTAGTACGGAGGACGTGTCTACAAACGTACTACAGTATCGCGTCACGTTTCAAGTAATTTCAACCAATGAGCAAACTGCACCAACGCATGGTCAGTCTCTTTTTGTTGTTTAATAGTACATTACCTCAATCGTAATTTCAAAATTAACCTGAGCAGCTTATTAGCACTGCAGGATCATAGTTTAGTCACGAGCTGCAGACAAGCAACTGTGTAGATAGACTGCTGGACCGGAGGCATAACAATTGCTGTAATTTTGTTTTTTGGTTTTCAGAATTTTGACTAATTTGATGCGGTCCGCCGCGAATGCCTCTCCTGTGCTAACAGCATCTTCATCTCAAGAGTAGCGTACCCAACGACCTCATTTATTTGTCAGGGGTATTCGCTTACAGTTTTTACCTTCCATGGCCCCTTCAAGCATCATGGAAGTTATTCCCTGACGATTTAACACACGTCCTATCATTCTGTCACTTCTTCTTGTCAGTGATTTTCACATGTGTTCCTCTCCTCGCTGATTCTGCTGAGATATTCCTCATACCTTATCTTATCCGTCCATTTAATTTTCAAAATCCTTCTTTAGCTGCACATCTGAAACGCTTCGATCCTCTTCTTTTCCCGTTTCCCCACAGTCTGCGACTGACTTCCACTAACGTAGGGCGGACTACCGACTCACAGTTTCGCAGTAATCGCAGCGCGCCGACGCGGGGAATAACAGGTCTGTAAGATCAGCTCGCTGCCGGCGGTGACGCTACCGTCTGTACTGTACTACTGGCGTCTTCTCACCTGCAGCTCAGAGCAGAGTCTTACTCGGTGACGGTCCACTTTTTTATCTTGTTTTTATGATTGAGTGTGCACTAAGTGGCTTCGAACCATGTATACGATGACGTACTGCTGGATTTCCGTACAGACTGCGCGACTGCAGAAATGGACGTATTAATGCTGATATATTTAAGAGAACTTACAGATAATTCCCGTTATCATGTATTATCTCGTCTACCAGCCTGTGTTCACCTTCCTTGTTTGCGAACATGTAGTACGACGCAAGATGCCGACGGTACAGTTTGGATCAGTTAATTTATTACTTTTCAACACACGACCATTTACGTAATTGCCATTGTGGTCTACTGAGACACCACACAGGAACAGTTTGCAACTGTTGATACCGGAAATACCGCGAAAAACCGTCGCACCAGGAATGTCGCTGCGCGCAAACCAATCACGTTGCATGCGAGACTCACGCCCCCCGGTGCGACAGCGCCACCAGGAAGAGATAGACGCGAAATAAGCGTGAACGAGCAGAAGTTAACAGTTGCAAGTTGTGAGTCCGAGTCTTGCTAGAGAGTTCCAGCAGAATATTTGTCGTGTCTCCAAGTCTTCAAGTGAGATAGAAACAGTGGCCGACAGACAGGCAGTGGTTTGTCTTAAGTAGAAACAGAATAGTGAATAGAATCATCGTGTATGGATAGAGACCGCCTATCTACAGATTTAACTGAGTACTGTTACTTTGGAACTATTATTCGAATAGTACATCAAGACAAAAGATTGGCTTTCTTCCGACTTTAGATCAGAGAACGTTATACAGTTTGCGTTCATGCGACTGTAGTCAACGCAGGACAGATGGGCTAAACCCGCATCCTACAACTACTGTAACCAGTGTCACCAAAACTGGGTAACATACAGGGTGATTCAAAAAGAATACCACAACTTTAAAAATGTGTTTTTAATGAAAGAAACATAATATAACCTTCTGTTATACATCATTACAAAGAGTATTTAAAAAGGTTTTTTTTTCACTCAAAAACAAGTTCAGAGATGTTCAATATGGCCCCCTCGAGACACACGAGTAATATCAACCCGATACTCCAACTCGTTCCACACTCTCTGTAGCATATCAGGCGTAACAGTTTGGATAGCTGCTGTTATTTCTCGTTTCAAATCATCAGTGGTGGCTGGGAGAGGTGGCCGAAATACCATATCCTTAGCATACCCCCATAAGAAAAAATCGCAGGGGGTAAGATCAGGGCTTCTTGGAGGCCAGTGATGAAGTGCTCTGTCACGGAATGCCTGGCGGCCGATCCATCGCCTCGGGTAGTTGACGTTCAGGTAGTTACCTTTTTCGTAGGACTCTCCATACAGTTGATTGTGGAATTCGCAGCTCTCTGCTAGCTCTGCGAGTCGATTTTCCTGGGCTGCGAACAAATGCTTGCTGGATGCGTGCTACATTTTCATCACTCGTTCTCGGCCGTCCAGAACTTTTCCCTTTGCACGAACACCCATTCCCTGTAAACTGTTTATACCAACGTTTAATACACCTCCTAACAGGAGGTTTAACACCATACTTCGTTCGAAATGCACGCTGAACAACTGTCGTCGATTCACTTCTGCCGTACTCAATAACACAAAAAGCTTTCTGTTGAGCGGTCGCCATCGTAGCATCAACTGACGCTGACGCCTAGTCAACAGCGCCTCAAGCGAACAAATGTACAACTAAATGAAACTTTATAGCTCCCTTAATTCGCCGACAGATAGTGCCTAGCTCTGCCTTTTGTCGTTGCAGAGTTTTAAATTCCTAAAGTTGTGGTATTCTTTTTGAATCACCCTGTATATTACTGTTCACAAGTTTGCGCTACTTTCAATGTGTGTGTGCGCGCTGCCCTGGAATCCACGCATCCGTTCTACCAGCACACGTTTATTAGTCTTTTTCAGTGGCAGCGAGATTTTCATCAAAGTGGGCGCCCTCCACTCCACAACAGCTTAGCAGGTTTAGCGAGTTAGAACGGGAGGACAAAGTTAGTTGTGCCCGCAAGTAAGAGAGGGAGCTTGTGACAGGGTCACGATTAGGACAGCAAGCAGTAAGGCACGTGTGACTTTTAGTGAAAAGGGACAGCACCAGGGGTGGGGTTCCATATCAGACTGATGACGTACCACACTTACATGTGAAGAAAAAGATTTGCACCAGTTTATTAATAAACTACAGTGCTTAGTAGCTTGGTCTTCATTTTCACTTGTTTTCTAAGAACATTCCATATCACTTGAGAAAATTCAACAACAACGTTAAAAGCAAACATTCCAAAAAATAGTAAAAATGTCAGTATTTCACGTTCAAAAATACTCTCGAATACTCAAAAACACTCTTATGTACTTTTAAATCCACTTAACCGTTCAACAATATTCTAATTGAAATGACAATTATTGGATATATCTTTGTAAACTTGCCTTTATCCATGTTGGATTTATAGTTAATTTTCCTCACGGGCAATGAATCATGTTTCTCATTGTTATATTGTGTAACTGCGGATTCCTTTTTTTTAATTCGAATTTCGTCTTGAATTACTTAATCAGTTCGATTTGGACTGATTTTTTTCATATAAACAGATTAAATTGCGTGAATCCTCGTTAATCTATTTCGCCGATGACAGTGCAGTTTCCCTGTGCCAGGTTGCTGAGTGTCTTACTCGATCCTCGTCTCTAATTTCATCTCGTCGTTCATCTGTTCAGTTTACTCTCAATCTGTCCATTTTCTTCCATCGTGAAGCTAAACGTACTCCTTGTTACTTAACTGTTTCTTTCCTAACTGTTCTTTCTGTTTCCTTTTTAATTCACCACTGACAAGATCTTCTCGTCTTTGACGTTTAACCTTGCATTTAAAAGTTACAATTACTTAATACACTGAAATTTCACCTAATACACTATTCATCATCTTAAACAATTCACTTTCACAATAATATATTTCACTTTCTATCACTGTCACTTGACTCACTCTAATAGATGTCCAAAAGTCAACTGATACATGCGTCTCACCATCGACTATGCATACCCTTCTAAGCTGGAACGTATCCTCACTAAAACAGGATAATAGAATATTCGAGAACGTTCTCGAACATCCTCCAAAATTATTGAGCATTCTGGAAAATTACAGAACCTTCTGGAATATGCTGAAATATTCTCAACCCTTCTCGACGATTCTGTAACATTCTGGAACATTCTACGGTATTTTTCAGCATTCTCAAAATTCTAGAGGAGACATTTCGGCCTCTTCAACATTCAGTTCCCACCTGCTTCACCAACTTCCCAAAAGAAGTCCATTGGTGCGACGCTCTTTTCTGACAGCCGTACATACGGGCCCAATCCCTGCAATTCTTTGACAAAGAAATATGATCAATTATTCGTCAAATTTCTTTGACAGTGATCTTTGACGTGGCGTTAAAAATGGGCATTACACTGTCATCAATTTTCTGTCAAATTCCAGATGGTGAACAAAAACAACTTGTTACTACGCGCTGCAGTTGCCGGTGCCACAGTTGATTTGTGTGTGCATTTGGAAAGAAAAAAAGGAAACATACTTGGGTGAAGCCGTAGGTCGTACGCCGAGATCATAAAAGGATTCAGCAAATTTTTTTACGAAAGCTGCAAGTGGAGGACGCCAAGTCTTATATAAATTACTTGCGAATGGATGAGAGTGCATTTTAGTATTTGCTCAGTAAAGTGGCTCCTCATATTACAAAACAAAATATTCATTTCAGAAATGCTACACTCCTGGAAATTGAAATAAGAACACCGTGCATTCATTGTCCCAGGAAGGGGAAACTTTATTGACACATTCCTGGGGTCAGATACATCACATGATCACACTGACAGAACCACAGGCACATAGACACAGGCAAGAGAGCATGCACAATGTCGGCACTAGTACAGAGTATATCCACCTTTCGCAGCAATGCAGGCTCCTATTCTCCCATGGAGACGATCGTAGAGATGCTGGATGTAGTCCTGTGGAACGGCTTGCCATGCCATTTCCACCTGGCGCCTCAGTTGGACCAGCGTTCGTGCTGGACGTGCACACCGCGTGAGACGACGCTTCATCCAGTCCCAAACATGCTCAATGGGGGACAGATCCGGAGATCTTGCTGGCCAGGGTAGTTGACTTACACCTTCTAGAGCACGTTGGGTGGCACGGGATACATGCGGACGTGCATTGTCCTGTTGGAACAGCAAGTTCCCTTGCCGGTCTAGGAATGGTAGAACGATGGGTTCGATGACGGTTTGGATGTACCGTGCACTATTCAGTGTCCCCTCGACGATCACCAGTGGTGTACGGCCAGTGTAGGAGATCGCTCCCCACACCATGATGCCGGATGTTGGCCCTGTGTGCCTCGGTCGTATGCAGTCCTGATTGTGGCGCTCACCTGCACGGCGCCAAACACGCATACGACCATCATTGGCACCAAGGCAGAAGCGACTCTCATCGCTGAAGACGACACGTCTCCATTCGTCCCTCCATTCACGCCTGTCGCGACACCACTGGAGGCGGGCTGCACGATGTTGGGGCGTGAGCGGAAGACGGCCTAACGGTGTGCGGGACCGTAGCCCAGCTTCATGGAGACGGTTGCGAATGGTCCTCGCCGATACCCCAGGAGCAACAGTGTCCCTAATTTGCTGGGAAGTGGCGGTGCGGTCCCCCACGGCACTGCGTAGGATCCTACTGTCTTGGCGTGCATCCGTGCGTCGCTGCGGTCCGGTCCCAGGTCGACGGGCACGTGCACCTTCCGCCGACCACTGGCGACAACATCGATGTACTGTGGAGACCTCACGCCCCACGTGTTGAGCAATTCGGCGGTACGTCCACCCGGCCTCCCGCATGCCCACTATACGCCCTCGCTCAAAGTCCGTCAACTGCACATACGATTCACGTCCACGCTGTCGCGGCATGCTACCAGTGTTAAAGACTGCGATGGAGCTCCGTATGCCACGGCAAACTGGCTGACACTGACGGCGGCGGTGCACAAATGCTGCGCAGCTAGCGCCATTCGACGGCCAACACCGCGGTTCCTGGTGTGTCCGCTGTGCCGTGCGTGTGATCATTGCTTGTACAGCCCTCTCGCAGTGTCCGGAGCAAGTATGGTGGGTCTGACACACCGGTGTCAATGTGTTCTTTTTTCCATTTCCAGGAGTGTATATGTGCAGACAGGCTCACCATAACATTGCGATTTCTTGCTACAGGAGAGAGCTATTCTAGCGTACAATACAGCTCTCCAGTAACACAGACCACATTAACCAAAATAACTCAAGAAACGTGTGAAGCGATTTAGAAAAGGATGAAGGGGATTATCTGAAGGTAAATAAATGTTTAGCACACACAATATGGGCAACAAGAACTATTTTCATTTCTGAATAATTTAATTAGTGGCATTGGTGTTCCAACAGCTACAAACTTAATAAAATGTACGAAATAGATGAAGCACAAAAATAGACGAAGCAGAATGGAGAACTAAGAATTTTTTATTTTATAGTGTTTCGTTCTCCTCTATTCCGGCTTGCTGAAAAGCTGGCTGCGTGTTTCCAGGTGGTAGAAGTGGGTGGCTGTAGCTGTGATTGTGGATTTGAAGTCGCCTGCAGCATATCCCACCTCCACCCGCATCAAATCATGGTTATTAAAAAAGTAGGAACACACCAACTGAACGTTGCAATCACGTGTACAAACACACTACAGACGACAGTAGCTGTAGCGCTGCCATTGCTCCAAGCGATTGCAGCTCATAGTGCACTGAACAGAAGACGAACGACTTTTATGATCAGATCTAAGGCGAGGTCCTAGATTTTATCATATTTCTTTGACGAAAGGAGAGATTTGACAAAGAACGTGGATGTAGGGTGGAGGGGTGCGTGGGAGGGTTGGGGCACGCACATAAGGGGAAACCATGCTTACATTTACTACATACATTGATTAGTGCGAATTTGTAGTTTCGCTGCATTTATGAGGTGTGTTCAAAAATCAGTGGGATTTTTTGTGTTTTGGAAGAAATTTTATTTATTCGTCAATGTCAATGTTATCTCTTAAAGTAGCCCCCATTAAATATTACACGCTTATGCTAGCGCTTTTCCCAACTGGAACTGGAAGTGGAACTCGATCTTTGGCATGGCCTTTAGCTGCCTCAGAGGTGCTTTTTTAATCTCATTTATGCCTGTAAAACGACCACTCTGTTTCCTATGCTTTGAGAACAGAAAAAGCCATATGGAGCCACGTCTGGTGAACATGTAGGCTGGGCATCATTGCAGAATGTGAGAAATTACATTAATGTCGAGCAATTGCCACGAAGTGCTTCGCCAAAAATCCGGACGTGCCTTTTCGGAATTGAACTTTTAAGTTGGGGGTTGGGTTGTTTGGGGAAGGAGACCAGGCAGCGAGGTCATCGGTCTCATTGGATTAGGGAAGGACGGGGAAGGAAGTCGGCAATGCCCTTTCAAAGGAACCATGCCGGCATTTGCCTGGAGCGATTTAGGGAAATCACGGAAAACCTAAATCAGGATGACAGGACGCGGGATTGAACCGTCGTCCTCCCAAATGCGAGTCCAGTGTGAACTATTAAGTAGTGCTCTTTATTGATCGTTCGACGTTGTGGCAAGGACTCATGGTTGACCATCCCTTTAAAATCGAAGAACGCAGTGAACATTACCTTCATATGCTCTAGAACTTGTCAAGCTTTTACCGGTCTTGGCGACACAGAATGCTTCCAAAAAAAAAAAAAAAAATGGTTTAAATGGCTCTGAGCACTATGGGACTTAACAGCTATGGTCATCAGTCCCCTAGAACTTAAAACTACTTAAACCTAACTAACCTAAGGACGTCACACAACACCCAGTCATCACGAGGCAGAGAAAATCAGAATGCTTCCACTGGGACTATTGTACCTTAGTTTCGACATCATATCTGTAAAACCATGTTTCCTAATCTGTCTAAACACGTTTTAGTGATTCTGTACCGTTGTTGACTTCATCCAGCGATTTCTTAGCATCTTGCATTCGCTGCTGTTTTCGTTCAAAATTCAACAGCTTTGGAACAAATTTTGCAGTCTCATGTTTCATACCAAAACGAGAGAGACAATTTAATGGCATGAGGCAGCTGATATCCCAAAGCCATCAGCAACTTCTCTGATTGTGATTCTACTATCGTTCATAATAATTTCTTTCTTTTTTTCCAAAATTTCATCGCTCGATGATGTGCTGGGCCGCCCAGTACGTCCGTCTCCTTCAACGTGTTCACAGCGTGCTTATACCAACCTTGCTTTACTCGTACCAGACTCATCAAAAACAATATTTTTTAATATTTCTAAGCCTTCACTACATTTCATTCCGTTGTTGAAGCAAAATTTAATACAAATTTTATCATGCATTTTTATACAAAATATTAATCGCCGATACTAGCAAAACACATGCAGTCTTTTTGACAGCCGGCAGCAGACTACAAATGCAATGTGACTGACATTATGTAGATACTGTTTAGATATTTTTACCAACATAATAACGAAAAAATCGCGCTAATCAGACTAATACAACACGAAAAAGCAGAAAATTCTTGTTACTTTCTGAATACCCCTCGTATATTTGAAAGCGAGTCTCGGTATGCAGTGTGTGAAATCAAACAAAGTGTACCAGAATCGTATTTTTCTTCCTATCCTTATTCGATTATGGTGCTCTGGAACAAAGATGTTGAACCCCCTGTGTGATACC
Source organism: Schistocerca piceifrons (assembly GCF_021461385.2). NCBI lineage: Eukaryota > Metazoa > Arthropoda > Insecta > Orthoptera > Acrididae > Schistocerca > Schistocerca piceifrons. The sequence continues at coordinate 897,069,386 of NC_060139.1, forward strand.
TGTTTTCTTTAAGTTTAACGTCTTGGTCTTTATGCAATTATTGAGACTCTTGGGAGAGCCAGCCATGACAAAACTTACTGCACTTGGTGTGCAAGATATGTGACATAGGCGAAATACTCTCAGAGTTCAAGAATGACGTAATATCATAAATCCGAACAAGGAAGGTGCTGACAGGCGTGACTAATACTGCACCAATAGTTTCATAAGTCATCGTTCCAAGATGTTGTTGTTGTTGTTGTTGTTGTGGTGGTGGTCTTCAGTCCAGAAACTGATTTGATGCAGCTCTGCATGCTACTCTATCCTGTGAAAGCTTCTTCATCTCCCAGCACTCAATCCTGTGCAAGCATCTTTATATCTTCCAGGACCTACTGCAACCTACATCCTTTTGCATCTGCTTAGTGTATTCATCTCTTGGTCTCTTTCTACGTTTTTTACCCTCCACGCTACCCTCCAGTACTAAATTGGTGATCCCTTGATGCCTCAGAACATCTCCTACCAACCGATCCCTTCTGCTAATCAAGTTGTGCCACAAATTTCTCTTCTCCCCAATTCTATTCAATACCTCCTCATTAGTTATGTGATCTACCCATCTAATCTTCAACATTCTTCTGTAGCACCAAATTTCGAAAGCTTCTATTCTCGTCTTGCCCAAACAATTTATCGTCTATGTTTCACTTCCATACATGGCTACACTCCATACAAGTACTTTCAGAAACGACTTCCTTGCACTTAAATCTATACTCGATGTTAACAAATTTCTCTTCTTCAGAAACGCTTTCCTTGCCATTGCCAGTCTACATTTTACATCCTCTCTACTGCAACCATCATCAGTTATTTTGCTCCCTAAATAGCAAAACTCATTTACCACTTTAAGCGTCTCATTTCCTAATCTAATTCCCTCAGCATCAACCGACTTAATTCGACTACATTCCATTATCCTCGTTTTGCTTTTGTTGATGTTCGTCTTATATCCTCCTTTCAAGACACTGTCTATTTCGTTCAACTGCTCTTCCAGGTCCTTTGCTGCCTCTGACAGAATTGCAATGTCATCGGCGAACCTCAGAGTTTTTATTTCTTCTCCACTGATTTCAATTCCTACCCCGAAATTTTCTTTTATTTTATTTTCTGCTTATTCAATATACAGATTGAACAACATCGGGGATACTGACACGAATTTCTCAGAAGAATGAAAGCTCAGCTTGGATTCCGGGGGAATGTAAGAACACGCGAGACAATACCGACACTACGACTTAGCTTAGGAAATAGGTTAAAGAAAGACAAACCTACGTTTATAGTGCTGGGTGGTTACAATTCAACTTTCCCTACTTGAGCCAGTGTAGACGGAAAACTATTTACTGTACGGCCGCCGAACTTAACAGGAATGATGTTCAGACTGCGTGCTGCAAGTTTCCTGTTATTAGTAGTGTTGGTGTCATGACTTGCCGTTAGGCGCCGGTACTGTTACGGCGATCTAAGGTCAGAACACAAGCATCATTGTGCATTACAGTTGCAGACAGTCAACATGGGTCTGGAAAAACTGGGGAGGGCTTTACTTGTAAAGCGATTCTATCAAACAACAGCAATAGTGCTGCTTCTTTTCGCGAATATCAACGCATCAAAGGAATACGGAAAGGTCCTCTTTCCGCACCGGGGTTGACGAACGTGATTCGGAAGTTAGAATTAAGTGACGATTTTGGAGTTACTTCTGGGAGATGCCGACGGCCAATAGTAACACATATTGTTGAAGAAGTTATGAAGAAGTTACTGTTGCCATGGATGAGAGGCCGGCCGTTGTGGCCGAGCGGTTCTAGGCGCTTCAGTCTGGAACCGCGCGACCACTACGGTCGCAGGCTCGAGTCCTGTCTCGGGCATGGATGTGTGTGACGTCCTTAGGTTAGTTAGGTTTAAGTAGTTCTAAGTTCTAGGGGACTGATGACCTCAGATGTTAAGTCCCATAGTGCTCAGAGCCATTTGAACCATGGCTGAGAATGCTGGAAGCAGAGTGCAATCTTCAAACAGTGGACGAGCTGTGACAAGACAGCTGAACATTCCATGGCCCAACGTTTTTTCGGTCAGCAGTATAGCAATCTGTAGTGCGATTCCAGGCCGTCGTGGATGCACTGAGCAACACTTATAACCTGGAACGTAAACATGGTACGTAATTAACAAACATTACCCCGTCATGTGGAAATTAAAATGTGTTTCTTTCAACTGTTTATTCGATATTTCTCTTCCGCATGTGCCTACAAATCTTTCCACAAAGTTTCATTGTACTACGGTCACTGTTTGTCATGGGAGTCCTCTCAAGTAGCGAAAGTTTAATTATAGCCACCCTGTATTTACAAGGATAAAATACAGGGAGTGAGGGGTTATTTACGATTTGAACAGAAAGCAGACAGCAGTTGCAAGTGTCGAAGAGTACAGAAGGGAAGCTGTAGTTGAGTAAATAGTGAGACAGGTCTATAGCGTACGCCAACGTTATGCAATCTGGGCACTGAGCGATCAGTATAGGAAACCAACGAGAAATGTGGAATGTCAAGTTCAGGAACAAAAAATAAAGACGTTGAAGTTTTCCGATAACATTGTGTTTCTGACAGAGACAGCAGATGACATAGAAGAACAGTTGAACAGAATGGATAGATGTATAGTGTTTTCGATATCAGATGAAAATCAGTAAAAGTAAAACATAGGTAATGTACTAGCATTGATTGAAGGAATTATTTCTGGAACTAGGACACTAAAAAATAGTTGATGATTTTTCCTCTTTGAGAAGCAAAATAACTGACGGTGGCCGAAGCAGAGAGGATGTACAACGTCGACTTACTATAGCCACAAAATCATTTCTAGAAAAGAGGAATTTGTTAAGATTAAATTTAATTTAAATATTAGGAAGTGTTTTGTGAAGATATTTGTCTAGCGTGTAGCCTAGTACGGAAGTGAATCATAGTTGGTAAACAGTTCACACAAGGAGAGAATAGAAACTTTTGAAATGTGGTGTTACAGAAGAATGTTAAAGATTAGATGGACAGAGACAGTAACTAATGAGGAGGTACTAGATCGAAGTGCGGAAAAAGAAATGTATGCCATAACGTGACTGCAGTAAGAGATCGGTTGATCGGAGATACCATCAGGCAGCAAGGAACTGTCAATTTGATGATGAGGGGAAGGGGGGGATGTGGGGAGTAAGATTGGTACAGGGATATCAAGGCATGAATACAGTAAGCTCCAAACAAATGTATATTTGGTAGTACACTCCTGGAAATGGAAAAAAGAACACATTGACACCGGTGTGTCAGACCCACCATACTTGCTCCGGACACTGCGAGAGGGCTGTACAAGCAATGATCACACGCACGGCACAGCGGACACACCAGGAACCGCGGTGTTGGCCGTCGAATGGCGCTAGCTGCGCAGCATTTGTGCACCGCCGCCGTCAGTGTCAGCCAGTTTGCCGTGGCATACGGAGCTCCATCGCAGTCTTTAACACTGGTAGCATGCCGCGACAGCGTGGACGTGAACCGTATGTGCAGTTGACGGACTTTGAGCGAGGTCGTATAGTGGGCATGCGGGAGGCCGGGTGGACGTACCGCCGAATTGCTCAACACGTGGGGCGTGAGGTCTCCACAGTACATCGATGTCGTCGCCAGTGGTCGGCGGAAGGTGCACGTGCCCGTCGACCTGGGACCGGACCGCAGCGACGCACGGATGCACGCCAAGACCGTAGGATCCTACGCAGTGCCGTAGGGGACCGCACCGCCACTTCCCAGCAAATTAGGGACACTGTTGCTCCTGGGGTATCGGCGAGGACCATTCGCAACCGTCTCCATGAAGCTGGGCTACGGTCCCGCACACCGTTAGGCCGTCTTCTGCTCACGCCCCAACATCGTGCAGCCCGCCTCCAGTGGTGTCGCGACAGGCGTGAATGGAGGGACGAATGGAGACGTGTCGTCTTCAGCGATGAGAGTCGCTTCTGCCTTGGTGCCAATGATGGTCGTATGCGTGTTTGGCGCCGTGCAGGTGAGCGCCACAATCAGGACTGCATACGACCGAGGCACACAGGGCCAACATCCGGCATCATGGTGTGGGGAGCGATCTCCTACACTGGCCGTACACCACTGGTGATCGTCGAGGGGACACTGAATAGTGCACGGTACATCCAAACCGTCATCGAACCCATCGTTCTACCATTCCTAGACCGGCAAGGGAACTTGCTGTTCCAACAGCACAATGCACGTCCGCATGTATCCCGTGCCACCCAACGTGCTCTAGAAGGTGTAAGTCAACTACCCTGGCCAGCAAGATCTCCGGATCTGTCCCCCATTGAGCATGTTTGGGACTGGATGAAGCGTCGTATCACGCGGTCTGCACGTCCAGCACGAACGCTGGTCCAACTGAGGCGCCAGGTGGAAATGGCATGGCAAGCCGTTCCACTGGACTACATCCAGCATCTCTACGATCGTCTCCATGGGAGAATAGCAGCCTGCATTGCTGCGAAAGGTGGATATACACTGTACTAGTGCCGACATTGTGCATGCTCTGTTGCCTGTGTCTATGTGCCTGTGGTTCTGTCAGTGTGATCATGTGATGTATCTGACCCCAGGAATGTGTCAATAAAGTTTCCCCTTCCTGGGACAATGAATTCACGGTGTTCTTATTTCAATTTCCAGGAGTGTATATCTGAGGGAACTTAAAAGATCTTGAAAAGTGCAAGTCCTAGTGCCGGCTATCTACATGCAAGGGAGATTATGTAATCAATAACCTTGTCTGAATGACACCTTCGACATGGCGGTGGTGGGTAATGGGGAGGGATTTTTTTTTTTAAGAAGCTTTAGCATCCGTTAAAATGGAACAGCCAATGACAGTACAGTATTTTTTATCTAAACCGAAACAGCTGATCAGTACCTCTAGGCCATCACGTTCAACAGTATCTGAATTATTTGCGCCATATTCAGGAGTATCCAGTTACGCTTCAGTATTTCCACATCAAAAATTTATGTAAGCTTCAATTCAATTGACATCATGATCAGAAACGTGTCGTCAACACTGACGATGGCCGAAGTAGTGAGAGTATAAAATGTAGAGCTGCTGTAGCCACCAAATCATCTAAAAAAAAAAGAAAAAAAACTGACACACTTTGCGTAACGTCTATACTGTCTGTATACAGTTCACTCCCTACACATCCACTCGGTAACAAAGTATCCCAGGAACTGTGTATTTAATCGAAATCCAGCCTTATTGCGGAAGAATTAGCTGGAAACTTCATTCATACAGTGTTACACTGGCGCCATGTTCAAAAGTATCCGAACGATGTGAATTTTACTCTAATTAGTGTCATTTTTAAACGTATCCGAATGATTTTAATGCTGTTTACAGTAATACCATGTACAAAAGTATCTGAACGATCTAAATTTTACGCATGTAATCATGTCCCAAAGTATTGGAATTATATGAATTTCATAGCATGTTCAAAAGTATCCAAACGACCTGAATGATGCGTAAATTAGTGTCATGTTCAGAAGTATCTGAACTATCTAAATTTTGCGCCATGGTCAAAAGCATCCGAATCGCCTGAATTTTGTGTATATTGCTGTTATGTTGAAAAATAACTGAGCACTAAGCACTTTGTGTAAATTATCGTCACGTTACTAGAATACTCTAACGACCTGAATTTTGCATAAATTGGCTTCTTGTTCAAAAGTATCCCTCCTATGCAAATTGATCATCATTTCCCTCCCCGCACTATAGTATGAATCGTACATTTTGGGTAATGGCCGTCACGCATTTAACATACACGCTGTCAGCTGCTAGTATTACAATACAATTTTAAGAACTAGTAGATAATACTCCCAGTTGCTGATACCCATTCCACTTCTCCCCCTCAAGAAGGCACCTCAGTAACCGACATTATCCACAATTTATTACATTAACAAAGGGCGTTATCAAGCAGATTGTGATGTGTCTACCTTCTGGTTTCATAAATACATTGTTTTCTCTGGTCTCATCTCTGTCTTCTTGGTCTGTCTTCTTTGGGAATAGCTGTCCATCTTGAATCAATCTATCTAGTGGTTGAGGAACAGTTTTAAATGCTCTTTCCAGTACAAACTCAGGTTCGGTTTACCTTTCTTGAGTCAACGACAGCCTGTGGATATTTCATCGATATTTCAACACATGACTTATGACTAGTCTTTCGTCCAATGGAATTGACAGGCATGTTGACAGTGCCCAATCAACATCTGAACTGATCGTGAGCAAACATATTTGGAAGATATAAACAGTCTTGGCTGCAAAACAGTGTTATTTGCGCGAAACAGAACATGTGCAACGGCATTTCTTACACGTTTACATTTGTGATGCATTTCTGTAGGCCTGATCCTATTTATTGTGTCTTTTGGAGTACGCTGCAAGGGCATTGCGCAAAGCCTCTTAAAACTCAACAAGGGCTGTTACTTACTGAGGTTTTTTCTGTATTTTAAACGTGACTTCTAGTGCACTCAACACTATTTTACTCGTATATCAGGGAACCACGCAATGTTCTTGAAATATTCACAACGATGCTTGTCTGCTACGGCATTTGCATGGACGGCAGCCTATGTGTTCACACTCTTTGTACCAGCCAATCTTACGACGCCTTAAACAAGGTGAGACGCTTAATTGTCAAAACATAAAATCATAAAGCTTGTTTTGAAGCCAAGACTCTTTATCTCTTCAAAAGGTGTATCATTTGTTGCTCTATCATCTCGCCGTGAATTGCAAAAAGTTCTATAAGCAAACTTTATTTATACCACAGCGTGGAACCTGTAGTGGATGAAGCCAAATACAATAATTATCGAAATTCTGATGGTAGCAGTCACACAAAGCATCAAAAAAATGGAGTGGAGCAAAGTGGAATGGAATGGAACAAATCCAAGTATAATTAAAAAACGGAACAGAGCAGAACAAGATGGATCGGTACAGAAGAGAACGGATTAGAAAGGAACGAAATCGACAAGAACATTATTCAAAATGAGAACGGAACAAATCGGAATGGAACAGAACAGAACAGAACAGATCAGAACAGAATGGAGAGGATAGGAATTTCATTAAAAACGGAGTGGAACAGATCGGAATGTCAAAAAATTCCACAATGTAGCTAATGGTGTTAAATACAAGCATAGTTATCAATCTGATTTGATACATTATAAATGGTTTTTAAAAAGCCTGTGACTGTGAAAACAATAGGTTTGTTTATAAATAAATCTTCTGCTATCAGCTACGATTTTTCTTTATTTACTTATCGCACAAAACGTTTCCGGAAATTATTCCCATTTCTATTGATGGCTTAATACACACAAAAAAACGCACTTTAAAATGGGAATCATTTCACGAAACGCGTCGTGCGAAAAGTAAATGAAGAAAAATCGTGACTGGTAGCTGAAGATATATTTATAAGCAAACCTATCGTAGTTATCAACGTTAACAGGATAGTACCCGTCGTTTAAATCATAATTTTGTATATAAATAGAAATTTATATGAATTATTACTACATACCCGTGGAGACATTTTGAGGAAAATCATACCACGGTTGACATAATCGCTGAAAACTTGCCTCAAATTATGTTCATCTTGTTTTGAAAGAATAATTACATTGGAATTGTCTCTGATTAACTGTTCCGGAGTTTTGTTACATGCTTGGTACAGATAAAAGCTCTCTACATCGTAGTGGTAACCAGTAGAACAGTAAACCTTCACTAGGTAAAAAGTGAGGGTTGCCGTGCTTCGAATACCTACTTTCCACTTCTTTTCAAGGTCACCCAACTACCCACTTGGCACTTGAGGCTACCTCGTTTCTTACCTATATGTGCTCATCTCATTTCAGATATGTTACACGCTTTTTGATGGAGCATGTCAAAAAATTTAGCAAATCGATAAATCAGAAATTTATATTACGTTACTTCTTTCTGTGTAACGCTGCAATACTCTTCGTAAACGATGTATATTTTTCCAAATTAGAAAGCATCACAGAAGACGACCTGGATTTAGTTTAACTTCTTCATCGCCGTCTATCGATGTTTTTTCATACAGTGTGATTTTTTCCATTGTGGACAAACTCCAGGGATTGATCGATGAGAGGATACGGACCTTACAGAGACTGCAGTCTAATACGCGCTGTACCATACAGCCACAGTTACAGTATGCATGGTTTCCTCCTGGAGGGGGGTACTGTTGCTCATACGTCATGCCCTAGCACGTTCTCCTGCCATAGTAATTGGTAATGTTGTATCCGATTCACTTCTCTTGCTGACTCACCTTGCAGTGGATGTGATACAGCGTTGTACACAACGGTTCCTTTTTCGATTCGAGGGCTTTACTTACGGAAAGGCAAATGGCAATGGGCGGCGGGCAGCAGGGTTGTATCAAAAGGCCTTCTACCATAGCATTCAATGTTTGCAACAGTGTTTCGCCGTTTGTCTCAGATAGAGTTGTTTAGGAAGCAGGAAATCATGAAGGATGTACCCGAAATGCTCGGACACCAGACTTGGAGGAAGATGTGGTTAACATTGTGGAAGGCGACCGCCGCGCCGTGTCAGTACCAGGCAGTTGGCCCTCCATCACAGGGTAAGCCAGACGACCGTGTGTAAGATTCTGCATGACAATTGTTACTACCCATATCACTTACAGCGTGTGCAGGGCTTATTAGCGTCAGACTTTCCACATCAGGAACAGTTTTGTCACTGGTTTCTTCTCCAGGCAACCACGATTCCGGGATCTGTCTCTCCCATCCTATTCACAGTTGAGGCGACCTTTACGCCGAGTCTTTAGCTTTCATAACAGTCATCTGTGGGATAGTATGCAAAACCGCATGGTGTGGTGACAGCGAATCATCAGCATCGGTGCAGCAGGAATATGTGGGCCGGGATAAATGGCGACCGTGTTTTGGAACCAGTGTTCCTTCTACGTCACAAACAGGCCGTAACTGTCGGCGTTTCTTAAGGATTTCTTGCCTCTCCCGCTGGAAGAAGTACCGTTGATGATTCGAAAGGTTATGCGGCTGCTATACGATGGTGCTACAGCCCACTTCACCGTTAACATCCGGTCGCATCTCAATCGTCTCTTCCCTGGTCGATGGATCGGACGAGGGGGTCCAGTTGCATAGCCTGCTCGTTCACCGGTTCTCAACCCGTGCGATTTCTGTTTATGAGTCTATCTCAAAATTCTCGTGTATGCAGAGCCCATTCCAGATGTGGAGACATACTAGAGCAGCGTACGGGTGCTGCCTTTGACACTGTTCGGATGCAGCGTGGCCGATGTGAAAATATGAGACAGAATATGCTACAGCACATACACGCATGCGTTGAGGCACATGGAAACCATTTTCAACAAATACTGTAACTGTGGCTGCATGGCACAGCGCATATTAAACCGCAGTCTTTGTAACAACGTATGATTGAATATATCTTTAGTATGGAAACCATGCATTTCCGTGCATAAGTTCATTAGACTCTTTGTGTTCTGTATCCTCTCATAGATCAATCCCTAGAGTTTGTACACGGTGGAAAAAAATCACCCGGTAAATGCTCGTGATAAAGAAATGGCCGTCGTAATTGCTCAAATTGTGGAATGCGACTCGCACTGTATGTTAAGGCCCATAGTTCACGTTGCAGCTGACATGTGCAGTGCCTCAGTATATGTTGGTGAAGTAGTAGTGGTCTCTGTGTTTAATATCTCATTTTTCAAATGGTTCCTAGCGAATATGGCAGACATGTGGCTAGCAAATCGCTGATTTCCATCTTTTTTTGCAGTAAAAACTCATTCATACTCTTACTGATTGCATACCGGTATTCAATAATCCATTTCATGCAGTCATTGCCTGTGTGCAATGTGAACTCAGAGTACTTGTGGCCATAGTCACAGTATACGTTGTTGGTTTTGCTGAATGGTGTATGAAGATGAACTTGATCAGAATACAGACCAGAGTTATGCTATGGTTGAATGCTTCAACTGGTTCTAACACGAATTTTCTGTCATCAAAAATTAGGAATGACAACCTCAGTTTGTTGCTAAAATTGGTAAATTTTAGAAACTCGTTCATGCCACTGGAATGCATGCATGAGCTAGGACAATTAATCAGCGGGTGAAATATATAAGTTGAGTAATATACCACACCGACTTTTTTTGGGGCACATGTCCTAGATGAAAAGTGTTGAACGACATTGACAGCTACGATGGCAAAAATCAGTACCTTGCTTTAAGTAGCATTCCCACTTTTGTAACCCACTTTCCTGCTGAGTCAGGTAGTTCAAACCAGTTAATACTTGCTGATACCAGCAAGACAACGCTTGTTGGAAGAAGCAAAATGCTTGAACAATAAGTCAGATTTGCTGGTGCCTCCAAAAGGAATCGACATGAGTGTCATGTACTGCGTAGTTGATTCTAATGCATTGACGAGAAGTGGTTATAGGGACATGAATATTATTTTTGTCAAGTATCATTTACATCATTAACCTACGTCCACAACATAAGCAGTATGATTGGTGATTATGATAAATAATGGCGTGTTATTAAGACATACAACAGACTGTCCAGATACTCTGGAATATGACAACAATTTATGCAAAATTCAGATCACACATATACTTCTGAACATGGCGTAGAATTCAGATGGTTGTGATGCTTTTGAACACGAAAAAAATTGAGACTGAATACTTTTGAACATACTGTGAATTTACATAAAATTCATTCATATGCTTTTGAACATAAGCCAACTTATGAAAATTCGCATCATTTAAATAGTTTTGAACATGGAACAGAATTCATATCATTAAGATACTTTTGAGCACCACACAAAAAAGTGAGATCGTTTGGATGATTTTGAACACGATGCAAAGTTTAGGTTAGAAATTCTGATCTGTTCTGTTGCGTTCCGATCTGTACTGTTCCTAACTGTTTTTTTAATGCTCACTGTGGAGGATGTCAGAAAGTGGAGTGTCAGCTACTGGGGGCAGATTACAGGGGGTGCGAAATTCAGGTCATATGGATACTTTTGAACATAACACTAATTGTTCATAATTAAGGTCATTCAGATACTTTTGAACAAACGGTAATTTACACATGGTACGAAATTCATATTGTTCGGATGCTTTTTAACAGGGTAACCAACTTAACAGTTGTGTTAATGGAAGTTCAGTCCATTCCTTTGTAAATTGTCTTACTTTTGATAAAACTCACAATTCCCGGATTATTTATAAGGGAGTGCATGTGTAGGTAGTGAGCTGTAAGCACACTGGCGGGTGCAGATGTTACACAATGTGTGTCAGGTTTCTGTGAAGTCAGAGGTGTTAAGACTTGCTAAAGCTGCTGAATATGATGCAGACAATTCAGGTACCTTTGTAGATGAAGGACTACATAGCGATCAGCTGTTTCGTTTTAGACGAAATTCTGCACTGTTATTGGCTGTTTCATTTCAGGTAAAAATCCTGCACTATTATTGGCCATTTAATTTTAATGGTTGATAAATTTTTTAAAAAATTTTCCCACCATTGCCACCTTGCATTTCTTTAAAATTTTCCACCAGCATCTTACTGGATTTTTAAGTACTGTGATTGGCTGTTCCATTTTTTACAAATTACAGTTTTTTTAAAAAAAGTTCCAGCTAGCAGCATCTTGGATTTTTGAGTTTCCCACGAGAGGCATTTTGGATTTTGAAATTTTTCAGAACCATCAGTTTGATGGTGTCAAGCACTCAAGGCCATTGATGTCGTCTTTGCCTCCTGAATGTGAGCAACCTGCACTAGCACTTGCGCTTTTCAATGTCCTGTAAGTATAAAGTAGCCCAGAGTTCCTATAGATAACCTACTGTTACACTAGTTATTTGGAAATGAAAAGGCTTGCACAGAATAAAGTAGTGGGGGAGGTGCATAAAACCGGTATTCAAACTGAACACCACTGCAAGAACAAGAACAAATCAACAACAATATGTTAAAGGAAGAGGTCTTTTGGATTGCACTGTAGTGTGGACCTCTCAAATTTGGTTTGTAAATCGTCTCGCGATGAATTGGTGACATAGGACTTTTTCAATCGACATCTATTGGTGGTGTTGTGTACTATTTGACGATCCTTTTTTCTCAGTGTCTTCTTTTCCCAAAAGTAGTTTTGTGTGGGCACTACAGCTTTGTTTGGTTCAAATGGCTCTGAGCACTATGGGACTCAACTTCTGAGGTCATTAGTCCCCTAGAACTTAGAACTAGTTAAACCTAACTAACCTAAGGACATCACACACATCCATGCCCGAGGCAGGATTCGAACCTGCGACCGTAGCGGTCTCGCGGTTCCAGACTGCAGCGCCTAGAACCGCACGACAGATTCAAAATCTGTCAGATCTTTCGTTTGTTTACACGTGTAACATTATATATGTTTAAGTAGGGGATCAGTTGCCAGTTCTTCCACGCGAGTCTTTCTGAATTTCTTAACTTCGGGCTCTCTCTGTATACAACTCTATCGTCCATTAAGAGTCTCAGAGACCTATAACTGCACGTTTTTATACCAATCTGTGTACAGAAACAGTACTGTCGCACTTCCTTTAGGCACGCTGGACTCTATTGTGTATTATGACCAATAACAACAATGTGCCGTATTTGCTAGATAACAGTCACTCCAGTTGACATCTTTTCGGGTATTTCGCAAACATATATTAAACTTAAGGAAAGAAACACATCAGTGTGGATGCCGTCGAGGAAAACCTGGGTTTCATACTCGTACGATCGGTACTTATGGAATTCGTATTGATACTTACGAATCAGTTGTTCGGCCTTCAAATTCGATCGCAAACTACGAGGTTAAATTTTGTACAAGTAATCGTCTTCGCCTAGGTAGTGTGTCACTCTGTACATCTATCATTAAGTCCTACAGCCGAAGATTGTAACCACCTAAAGATTTTAGTCTTCACATTGTATGCTCAGTTTTTTTCCAAAAAATACAATTGCGCTATAAACCGTTATTACACAGTGTGTGTTTGAATGAAAACGGTCAGCACTTAACGCTAGTGTTTATGTTCGTGTTGTTAGGAAAGTACACTTTCCAAGCAAAACATGAAAATATTTTTAAAGTTTGATCACACTACATATCCTATTTAAAGACCATCATACTGACCTTGATAAACTACTTATACTGCAGAAGATGAAGTTCTTTAAATATTTGCATGCTGTGGGGCACCGACTGCTATCTGAACAAACGTCTCAGTACATCCATTCCTTTTCGCAACAATTACCCTTATAACTAACATCGTGTAGGACTTTATTTTGAAACTACCAAAGCGCTTTTCCCCGGTAGTGAATTTCCATGAAGTTCTGGTATACTGAAGGCGAAATTTTTTTTTCTTAATTATTGTAATTAGTCGTTGGCGGCTTTTCTACGAATAGATTCAGCACGGAATCGATACTAGTTAATCTTAAAGCTGTTCGGAGGGGTTCAGGCGTGTACTCGAAGAGCTCAGTGTAGAAAATCCGCTTTTCTTCGAGATACAGTGCATTATGAAGTTGATATGAAAAAAGGTCCAGTTCTATGTTGGTGCCATAATGTGGATTCATACTGTTGCCGAAAATGTCTTCTTATGCACATCGGATCACTATACCATCATTTAAACCTAATAGGCCTAATCCAACCCCGGGATAGCAGCTCCAGGTCGTCGCATGATTTCAGAATCATTATCAGCAGCATTTGACATCCATTTGCTGGTACAATGTTATCTGGATGTCTCAATAGAGGACAGCTAAGCGATCACAAATAATTGTTTGATACATTGACCTAGGTTCCGACATCTCTAAGGATGTCTTCATCAGAATGAAATTTTGAAAAACGTAAAATTACATTGAGAGAAGGTAGTGGTCAGTAGATATGCTCAGCAGATATTCATCAGACTCTTGAGTCTGATGTTGTTCCTAGGTAGGCATATGTGTCAAAGGGTGTAACGTGTTTAATTTTATTTTTGGACTTGAGCATTTTTAGAGGTGTCGAGAAGTAGGTCAGTGTACCAAACAGTTAATTGCAACCAGTTGGCTGTGTGATACCTATGCTGAAAGTTAACATACGGTTGCTGAGAACCAGCCACGTTTAAAACTATTATCTGGATGACCTAGAAGGTATCGATTAATTATACATAATATAATTAATAATGATGTTATTAATACAAATGTAGCGGAATCCTTATATGTAAAATCCATTTGCCACCTCTAGATTTCTCTATGCATTACAATTTCCAGCTACATACCTCCTCGTTACTAATGTACGTTTTCTAATGTCATCTATCCACTTCTATTAGATTTTTAGGTTGGTATTTTGTTCTTAATTCCAATCATCATTCTCATCAGCCATTTCTCACCAAGTTATGAGTGATTCCATGAAGTTTCCGAATGTCTGTGTCGCTTAGGTCTACCAGCCTAGCCTTAAGTCGTCTTCTGTTCCTTTCGAATCTGCTGTAGCGCATGGTGTGTACATCGCCCTTACGGCTGACCGTTTGGCCGATCTACTGCCACTTTAGTGAGGCTACCTGTTCCATATCAATGACATCATAGTTTTTCCTTATCGCTTGGAATCCAGTAATTAATTTCCTCGGTCCATCGACCGTCCATCAATTTCCTCATAATTTTGTCTTCCTGTCTCCCCTCGTAATTTCCATCACGTATTTCTCCACTGCTCGCTGGGGAAAGCCCGTGTTACACATGGTTTTTGCGTGTAATTTTCAACCCTCAGTGCAATAACTCAAAACTTGCAATACATTTTTATTGTTAACTTTCCTTTTGAGACACTCGGAAGCTGTATTGAAAACTCAGAATATTTTAACAAAAGAAGTCGAAAACATTTTACTTTTATACATATTTCTTTTACTGTCCATCCAATAGTTGTCTTCAGATACCTTCAGCACTAAACCCCTCAACTGTTTGCATGCCTTTTATTGTAAAATAGTACTATTGTCCTTCAGATGAGATGGTTATACACAGTTGCAGTTCTGTTATAAATAACTTTTCGACGTAGTTCCGAAGTTACTCTGTGACGCTCTTCCAGACGACTGAAGACGTACAAAGCCATCCGCAAAACGCACTTAATCGAAGTATATTTCATTAAGACGTTGTCTTCTTCTTTTTCCAAGTTTAATGGCTTGGAAACTTCCTGCAGGTCTGTTAAGAAAAATTCTAAAGATACATCACCTTCTTGCCTGATTCAGTCCTGAAATACCCACTATCTTGAAGGTGTTGTATGAGAGCATAAACTCTAACGTGTATATATTGCTTAATATGTTGACATAGTGTGGATCAGTGGCTGGTTTTTCAAGAGCTTTTACTACAAATATTACAAGTAACACTCTTTGATGGATTCTATAATTTTTTCACGACTTTCAAATGGTCCATTGTATTGTAACTATTTCTAAGACCAGGTGGTTTCTGTGCTTGATTAAAAATCTGTTGTTTTTCTGTGCTATTGTTGATGATTTTAGTGAAAATCTTGTAGATCACGGAGATTAGGAGACTGATAGGACTATATATTTTTTTTTTTTTTTTTGCTATTCCTCTCCTTGCCCCTGAAGTAGAAGTGTTATACTGAGTTTGCACTTTTGGGATCTCTTCTTATTCTGCAGACATTCTGTTAAACATGTTTCATAATAAACTGAGGACAATATTGCTCTTCATATATTTATATAAGTATCACAATAAAATTTAAATAGCCTCTTTTCACTCCATAAAACTGTTCAATTTCTTGCGAAATTCTATCATTTTGTGGATGACCACTGTATGCGTACCACAACGGAAGCCCCCAACGAGAAATGACTAGGACGCTTTAAGATGTATTCGCAGAGCACGCTTAAGGTTTCGACGGATTTTGCCAGTTAATTTATTAGACCTAACATGGGGTTGTTTGGTTTTACTGCTTCAGTGACGATTCCTTGTGACAATAACGTAACATGAATGATTACTCTATGCACGTTTTGACAAGAGAGGTGATTAGTGACCGGCCAGTGTGGCCGAGCGGTTCTAGGCGCTTCAGTCTGGAACCGCGCGATGACTACGGTCGCGGTTTCGAATCCTGCCTCGGGCATGGATGTGTGTGATGCCCTTAGGTTAGTTAGGCTTAAGTAGTTCTAAGTTCTAGGTGATTGATGACCTTAGATGTTAAGTCCTATAGTGCTCAGAGCCATTTGAACCATTTGAAGGTGATAAGCCGGCCGGGGTGGCCGAGCGGTTCTTGGCGCTACAGTCTGGAACTGCGCTACCGCTACGGTCGCAGGTTCGAATCCTGCCTCGGGCATGGATGTGTGTGATGTCCTTGGGTTAGTTAGGTTTACTTCTAAGTTCTAGGAGACTGATGACCACAGATGTTAAGTCCCATAGTACTCAGAGCCATTTGAACCATTTTTTGATAAAAGGCTCTGTAGTCTTACAAGCGCCACTGTACTGAATGCACTCTCCGTTTTGTGTAATGGTGAGAAATTTAGAAATGCGGCGATATGATTGTCTTTTCCAGTGCAGAACTTTTCGTTTTACTCGAGATGGCGGCACATAAGCTAAGCTGCAGAAACCACTTGTAAACCGGACTCGATTTTGTGCGAAAAGATGACAAAGATGTGTTGAAAATGAAATGTGTGGCGAGGGCCTCCCGTCGGGTAGACCTGATCGTCTGTTGCAAGTCTTTTGAGGTGACGCCACTTCGGCGACTTGCACGTCGATGAGGGTGAAATGATACGATGAAGATGGCGCGCTGTCCACTCAGCTACGGTGGCGGACAAAGATGTGTTTAAAGCATAGAACTGAAAGGTGTAGCGTATGTGTGTTTTCTCATCGAACGAGTAATCTATGTGATTGGGCAAGAGAATACAAAAAAATTGTTCAAATGGCTCTGAGCACTATGGGACTCAACTTCTGAGGTCATCAGTCCCCTAGAACTACGAACTACTTAGACCTAACTAACCTAGGGACATCACACACATCCATCCCCGAGGCAGGATTCGAACCTGCGCCCGCAGCGGTCTCGCGGTTCCAGACTGTAGCGCCTAGAACCGCTCGGCCACTCCGGCCGGCCAAGAGAATACAAAAACAAACTGAAATTCCGTAAGATAAAATAGAACGGTGCATATCTGTTCCTATCAGACTGACTACTACACAGCTTCCATACTCCGATGCTATCCCACTACTCCTGTCCATAATAATGCAACAGCAGGTACCCGAAAGGCTTGTTTGTTACGCAGCCTGTTTACGCTCGCTCACACTTGTTTCTTTTGATAGCTATATGCGAGCTGTAGGAGGTCGGCCTGTCGGTGCAGTAATTTCCGGTTTTCATTAAGCGCCGGATGAAAGCCGTGTCTTCAGAAGCTAGTATATGAACCTGCCACAGCCTCCAAACAGGTCCCCGTGTTAGCGCAACAGTGCCAGCTACGGGCAGCTGGAAAAATCGGGGAGAGCAGGTAAGAGCGACCACAAAAACACACGGCCGAGGGGACCGGCGAAACAACGGAGCGGCCGCGAGGGTTAAAAGCCCTGCGTATACAAACCCAGGGACCAGGGCAGTCCACCTGCGGTCGCGACCTCGCGTCTTCGTTCCCCTCCTACACATACGCGAGCAGGGCAAAATACTAGTTCTGTCGTTGCACCGTGTTAATTATTTCCTCACAAGAACACAAAAATTATGTACTGTACAGAAATTAGAACATATTGCGGTAACAATGTCAGAAGGGTTGTTATTCAAGATAGGCATAGAAACCAAGATATCTGGCATACTTAAGTATTTGTTAGCTTAGTACGAGGGTCATTCCGAAACTATTTCCTCCTATATTCTTTTTCGTTTGCTTTGAGGCTCGAGCCATATTATTTCGATGTAGTACTATTGTTGTGAGCAAGATGTATGAGGCAGGTGAATACCCTCAGACTTCAAGAAGACTGTAATAATTGCAATGCCAATGAAAGCAGGTGATGACAGGTTGACAGGTGTGAATATTACCGAACTATCAGTTAAATAAGTCATGGTTGCAAAATACTGACACGAGTTCTTTACAGACGAATGGAATAATGGCGGAAGCCGGCCTGGGGGAAGATCATTTTGGATTCGGAAGAAATGTAGGAACACGTGAGGCAATACTCACCCTACGACTTATCTTATAAGATAGGTTAAGGAAAGGCAAACCTACGTTTATAGCATTTATGGACTTAGAGAAAGCGGTAGAATACAGGGAGCGAAAGGCCATTTACAACTTGTACAGAAACAAGATGGCAGTTATAAAGAGTCAAGGGGCATGAAAGGGAAGCAGTGGTTGAGATCGGAATGAGACAGGGTTGTAGCCTATCGCCAACGTTATTTAATCTGTATATTGAACAAGCAGTAAAACAAACAAAAGATAATTTTGGATTGGGAAATAAAGTTCAAAATGGTTCAAATGGCTCTGAGCACTGTGGGACTTACTATCTGAGGTCATAAGTCCCCTAGAACTTATAACTAATTAAACCTAACTAACACAAGGACATCACAAACATCCATGCCCGAGGCAGGATTCGAACCTGCGACCATAGCGGTCGCGCTGTTCCAAACTGAAGCGCCTAGAACCGCTCGGCCACAACGGCCGGCCTAAAGTTCAGGGAGAAGAAATAAAAGCTTTGTGGTTCGCCTATGATGTAATTCCGCTAGAGACAGCAAAGGACTAGGAAGAGCAGTCGAACTGAATGGACAGTGTCTTGAAATGATGATGTAAGATGAACATCAACAACAGCAAAACAAGGGTAATGAAATATAATCAAATTAAATCAGGTGATGCTAAGGGTATTAGTTTAGCAAACGATACTGATGGTAGTAGATGAGTTTTGCTGTTTGGTATCAATGTAACTGATGATGGTCGAAATAGAGAGGATATAAAATTTAGACTGGCAATGGCAAGGGAAGCGTTTCTGAAGAAGAGAAATTTGTTTACATCAGATATAGATTTAAGTGACGGGAAGTCTTTTCTGAAAGTATTTGTATGAACTGTAGCCACGTATGGAAGGGAAACATGGACGATAAACAGTTTAGACAAGAAGAGAATAGAAACTTTTGAAATGTGATGCTACAGGAGAATGCTGAGGACGTACTAAACAGAATTGAATGGAAAGGAGTTTATGACACAAACTGATTAGAAGAAGGTTCGCTTGATAGGACACATTCTGAGACATCAGGGAATTACCAATTTAGTACTGGAGGGAAGTTTGGGTGTAAAAATTGTAGAGAAGGACTAAGAGATGAAATATGGTAAGCAGATTCAGAAAGATGTTCGTTGCATTAGTTACCCAGGGATGAAGAGGCTTGTACACGAGAGTGTAGCATGAAGAGCTGCATCAAACAAGTCTTCGGACTGCAGAACACACAACAGCAGCAGCAACAACAACTACAACAACAAAAACTAATTTTTGAATCTTCCGGGTAATGTCCTGTTGGTTTCATTGTTCTGCGACACACGGAGCAGCAGGGGAGCGATCTCGAATGGCGTCTGTCATCGACGTGCGTTTCTAATAAAGATGTGTCTTTGAATTCAGCATTCTTCTGTATTTATTTTCCTTAGTGTTTGTCCCGCGTAGTACGAGATCCGCGTTTGCAGGATTTGGAAAATAGTATTGTTATTATTTAACTTTCTGGCCGGATGATCTCCCTTACACCACAAACGTCAAACGTAATCAAATGGAGGCAAGTTTAGAGCGTCATGTGTTTAGTAATCGTGTAAGCTGTGTTCTCTGTGTAATCATTTTTTACCAGTTTGTGTATCATTTTCTCTGAGGCGGAATCTGGGTGCCACCGCAGCATTTGCCTAAACAAGCGTGAGAAACCGCCTAAAAACCTCACTCAGGATGGCCGGTGTTTCAGCCCATCGCCGTTAATCCGCCTGATGGATTCTATCCAGATGTAGATCACCTCCCTGCCTCGATAATTCGCGCGCTGCGCGTTACGCTGTACGAGCACGTGTGTCATTGAATTCAGCGTTACTGAACTAACAGCGTCAGTTGAATCTATTGATGCGTGCTATTAGTGTACGATGGCGACGGAGTGGGCGTGAGTTATGCGAGGATGTTGATGCTTCGTATCAGTAGTGGTGAAAAGGCGTACAATAAGCTACGCCCTGGTCGACTCTGCTCAGCTGCCATATCTCATAATGGGCAGCGTGAGGTCAACTCCTCTGTCATTATGACCAAGGAAATCTGTTCCCAGACAGTATGTTAAGAATCCCTGGTTATCGCAAAGTGTATGAAATGCGCTCGTGGATGCTTGCACGATACCGAATGAATCGTGGTATAGAAATTTGTCGAAACCTGCTAGACCAATTTGAGGCTGAAGATGACGATTTTCTGAGCACTATCTTCACGAGTGAACTAGGAGCTGTACGAACAATACGAGCCACAGTTCAAAAGACAGGCCGTGTAGTGCGTTATACGTTTTCTGCAGCGAAGAAGAAACCCAGGAAACAACCATCTGCATTCAGAGTGGTGTGTACAGTCCTCTGGGATACGCAGGATGTAGTTCTTATGAATGTCTTGGAACCTAAAGCAACTGTCAGTTCAGAACACTATAAGATTATTCCGCTAGGCTGAATGCCCGAATTTCCAGAGTCAGGCTAGAGAGGAAGACAAAATTTTGCTTCTAACACCATAACGCCTGGCTCCCACGACAGTTTTGCGGCTATGGAATTCATGCTAAATTTCGCTCGTCTGTCTTATCACGTCCGTCGCACAGTCGTGATTTAACATCTTCACACTTGTATCTCTTTGGGCCTATGGGGGATGGATCACGTGGCCAACATTTTGCAGACTCATGCTGTTGTCAAAGCTGTGAGACAGTAGCGAGCATCAGATCGTTCACGTTTTTACGAGCGCGGATTGCAGGCTCTAAGTCATTGTTGGCAAAACTGCACAATGGACGGCGGTGAGAATTTGGAAAATTGACAGTTGTAGCCGAAAGATTTCTCTGTTTAACTGCGTTATTGTGCACTCTGTATCTGTTGATATTTTCCATGAAAATAAATGAGAGGTATTAGTTTCGTAATGACCTTCGTACTATCCCAAGTTGACGTGTTCTTCTTTTCGTATCTTGCACAGTGTTGGAACGCGTACATGTCGTTTGCATTAATAGATTTGTCCCCCGTTAGCATTATGACATCGGCACGCCATCTCCGAAATGAGCACGCCCAGTAAATCAGTGAGTTGTTCAGTCAAACGTCAACTTGATAACTGCTTTTCCTTTTTGTTCTTGAATACAAGTTCACTGCTTTACCACCACATCGGTACCACGTCCTGCTCTTGTTCACGTTCGTTCATTGCATCCATAGAATAACAGATGTAAGGTCCAAAACATACAAGACTTCAAGTGTCATCTCCAGAAATTTTCCTGCAGCCAAAGAGTAACAGTAAATGCTCAGTCAGTTACTTGTTCCGTAGATGAAACTGGCTATAAACGTCATGATGTAGCACGTGTCGACAAATCAAACATAGAAAACTTGTACACAAGTAAATAAAAATTTAGAACGCTGGTCATTTACGGGTTTTTAAAATGACAAATTGTTACCTGCACTCAACAGTATCTTTACGGTAAGGAAGCAGTTGTTAAACAGAAACCTCTTTAATCTACGGTTGAAAACATCTGTTAGACATTTTATTTCTATGGGCAGATTGTCAAAAAGTTTTATGACTGCACATTTCATTTCATTCTGTGCCAAAGTTAGATTCATAGAAGGATAATGAATATCGTTCCTCCATTTAGTGTTGTACGTGTGAACATCTCTGTTACGCTCCAACTAAGATGCACTGTTGATAAAAAATGTCATAAGTTATTAAATGCATTTTGAGACTGGTTAATGGTGGCTCTGAGCACTATGGGACTCAACTGCTGCGGTCATCAGTCCCGTAGAACTTAGAACTACTTAAACCTAACTAACCTAAGGACATCACATACATCCATGCCCGAGGCAGGATTCGAACCTGCGACCGTAGCAGTCGCACGGTTCCGGACTGCGCGCCTAGAACCGCGAGACCACCGCGGCCGGCGACTAGTTAATAGTCCCATATGCTTAAATAACCGTTGTTTCTGTGGCAGGATGCTCTACATAACGCCACAGTGTTGCTCCAATCTAAGAGGGGAAACCTTGCGAACACTTGTTGTGGAACCCGTACTCTGCATTTTTTGCTGTTTAGTTATTTATCTGTTGTAATTACGTAGAAAGGGTTGATAAATCCGTTTAAAACTACAAAATAATTAAACGCTCTACGGGTCCAGTTGTTAATCCAGAGCACAATTTTGATTTGTGTCTGTTTCAGTTCGATATCTGTAAGCTGCACCACCAAGAAATTTAGTTTCGACGACTGTACATCTTTTTCTCCTTCACGATTGTCGCCGGTCTGCGGAACAGAGTATAGTATTTGTGCGTCCGCCAGGATGGAAAAAAATAGTGTTTGTCTTACCTAAACTCATCTTTGCGAAAGTTTGTCCACCACGGGATTCTTTTCAAACTAAAAATGCGGAAGATGACCAATGATACTAAATTGATTTACTATACTTTTCGGTACTAATTGTATGTTGAGACATCTACATAGCTGCTCTATTTCACACAATCATCGAAGTGTTGTAGGATGCCTATTATTTCACAGCGCTACGTTTGTTGTGACCGTTAATCTGCTGATCGACATCAGTAAACACAGAATTACGTAGGAAATTGAATTTAATTTCATTGTGTATCCTGTGGAATAGAAAGAAAGAAATAAAAATTTGGAGATTGCTGATACAACTGTAATTTTGTAAGGGACAGCAAAGGACTTGAAGACCAGTTCAACGGAATGGATTGTGTCGCGAGATGAGGTTACAAGATGAACACCAAGCTGAAACAATGGTAATGAAGTGTAGCCGAGTTAAAGATCCGACGCAGGGAGAATTCAGTTAGGAAATGAGGCACAAAAAGTAATAGATAAGTTATCCTATTTGGGCAGCAAAGTAACTGATGATGGCAGAAGTAAAGAGGTTGTGAAACGCAGACTCACAGCATTAATAGAAAGTTACTGAAAAAAAGAGTTTTTGTCAACATCGAATAAAAATTTTAGATCTACGAAGTCTTTTTTAAAAAGTATTTGTCTGGAGCGCAGCCTTATATGGAAGTGAAAAGTTGCGAAAAGCATTACACTATTAGGAAGATAGTTACAGAACAATTCAGAAGATTGCGTGGGTGGGTAGAGTAATTAATGAAGAGGTGCTTTATAGAAAATGGGAGAAATGAAAGGTATGATACAAACTGACTAAAAGGAAACTTAAGTGTACTGAACACATACTCAGGCATAAAGGAAATGTCAGTTTGGTAACGGAGGGAAGTGTGTTTTTTTTAGGGGGGGGGGGAGGAGTGAATTTATGGAGGGAGACCAAGGCTTGACCACAGTAGGAAGGTTCAATAGAATGGTCTGCAGCAGTCATGCAGAGTTGAAGGGTCTTGCACTGGATGGAATGGCGTGAACTGAATCAGTGGCACAACAAAGCCGACGTACAACATGTGAGTACTCAACGTTTACAGAATTAAAATCCCAATGATGACAATAAAACTTTGTCGACACTAGTTTGGTAAGAGAAATAAAGTATATTTTATCACAGCGCGCTGAGAAACATCATTATTTTTAAAATCACATATCATTAACGCTAAACGAAATGTGAAAATGTGATGCAGTAATTGTACGAAAGAGTAATTCCTCTTTAAAATTACTCTGCTGTAGACTGTGGTTGGCGGTGAAATAATACAATACAAAACAGTTGTGTCAGTCAGCCGGCCGAAGTGGCCGTGCGGTTAAAGGCGCTGCAGTCTGGAACCGCAAGACCGCTACGGTCGCAGGTTCGAATGCTGCCTCGGGCATGGATGTTTGTGATGTCCTTAGGTTAGTTAGGTTTAACTAGTTCTAAGTTCTGGGGGACTGGTGGCCTCGGCAGTTGAGTCCCATAGTGCTCAGAGCCATTTTTTTGTGTCAGTCACTAGGGTTTGTACTCATCTTGAATTTTATGAGCTAACATATAGGCATACAGGGCATCACAGTTACTGTTCTTTGGCATACAAGTCTCCCATAACAATTTTCAAAAATAATTAAGGGTACACTCGATCGGATACTGTCAGTCAAGCAGCACTGCAGGAACCTGTATAAGAAGCTTGACTCCAGACTAAATATATTCGACAATGTAGCCAGGAACGACTAAAGCAAATGCAGATACGCTGCAGTTTCACTTGTGTATTCAGGTGTTAAATATTATGCTCTGCGTGGGAAACAGTGCATTTACAAATAAGATAGATATACGTTTGAATGTAGCCATGAGGATTTTTACTCGTACTGTGAGACCTACATCTATTCACTAGTTGGCTGTTATATTCCAGCCGGCCGGGATGGCCGAGCGGTTCTAGGCGCTTCAATCTGGAACCGCGCGACTGCTACGGTCGCAGGTTCGAATCCTGCCTTGAGCATGGATGTGTTTGATGTCCTTCGGTTAGTTGGGTTTAAGTAGTTCTAAGTTCTAGGGGACTGATGACCTGAGAAGTTAAGTCCCATAGTGCTCAGAGCCATTTTGTTATATTCCAAACTGCTCCTCCAGATACACAAGAAAAGTTTCCAAGGTACAAAAGTCTTCGGAAGACATAGTCCTGTAAGAGCAGTTCTGATGAGCACTTTCAAGAATCTACCAGCTATACGCCTGAGATGATATAAGCCACCTTGGGTCGATCTTCTGACCAGTGGCGTTTCCAGTGTCACCGAGAAGCTGGATGGAACACCCGATCTGACTGAAGGCCCAGCGAAAAAGGTTGCAGGTTCTGACCTTCTCCGTCGCGAACAGTCAAGACTCAACCGCATCCACATGAGGCAAGGGAGCTTATGGTCACATCATGAGTTTATAGCGAAATTTCTGCGTGTGGCTCTGGTGCGGAGGAATAGGCCATAAGGCGTATCGTGCGTTTCGTTGTGGTCCCTAAGACTTGCTAGGGTTGCAATGTGGTTGTTCCTGAAGATACATTGTGCATGTGTGCGCGTTTCTGTATGTCACACGATGTCCTCTATGGCACAGAGCAGGGGTTCCCAACAAAATTTTCTCGAGGACCCCTCATCGAGCATGATTGGTACCTTGTCATATCACAGTACCAAGTACCTAAAAACAAGCCAAATTAAGAGTCTTTTTATACATTTTATATTTTTGATACTTAGAAAAACATTGACATATTCATTATAGAAAAAATATTGAGCTTCAAACTTTTTGAATTTAGCCATCATTGTTATGGTGAAATTTTTTATTTTTGCTGAAAATCTTTGTCTTAAAATCTGGGTGTTTAGTGAAAAAAAAAAAAAAGTGGTTCAAATGGCTCTGAGCACTATGGGACTTAACTTCTGAGGTCATCAGTCCCCTAGAACTTAGAACTACGTAAACCTAACCAACCTAAGGAGATCAAACACATCCATGCCCGAGGCAGGATTCGAACCTGCGACCGTAGCGGTCGCGCGGCTCCAGACTGAAGCGCCTAGAACCGCTCGGCCATTCCGGCGGGCAGTGTAACAAACTCCTTAAAAAAATAATGGCCGATTGTCGTCTCAAATGCGAGTTTCTGTGTAAAGTGACTGTTAGTTGTCAGCTGCAAAGAGGCAGCGCGCGCAGTCTATGGCATACAGCAGAACTATTTGCCTCTATCTAATTCTAGTTTTGCGCTAGTGTGGTAGTGTCAGTTGGCTCTAGGAAGACGCTAGACGCAGAAGATAGCGTTCGCTAAAGCTCTGCCCATACAGGGAGCGGCCAAAACAAAAAATCTGTTATTATTCAAAACATATTTAATATATTTTTTATTCTGATAGTATCTTGCGGACCCCTCTGGTATAGCTCACGGACCCCTGGGGGTCCACGGACCACCTGTTAGTATTATGACGATAAGATAGTAATAATAACAGCGAAAAAGTGTCTGACAGAAATAACTGTTATGTACTGTGCAATATAGTAAACGTTGCAGCTCTCCAAAAAGAAGTCCGACATGAACAAAACAACGTTGTGGATGATCCATAACATCACGGTTTGGGTGTTTCCGGAAGTAGTCTTTCTAGTTTTTGTAAATAATGCCCTCATTTCCTTCTCGTTGTAGATGGGGTACGAATAAAAGGGGCCCGAAAAACGCACCGCATCACGCTATGCGCTCGTTAAAGCGTTTTGGGTGATAAAACATAAGGGAATCGTAAACGGTGAGGAGGCGGAGATCTAGTGCGATGTTTAAGTGGCGAAATGTTGGTTTCTTTGAGCACCGAACGCCTAATCCGCGAACGGGCAGCTCCACTTACGTAATGAAGTGCGGAGATAAAAAAGAGTAAGAGCGGAGAGGCTACAAACGGGCTGTTCCCGGCGTGCATTGCGTGCTGCTCCGCGCTCCGGCCGGCGTGCTGCCCGCCGAGTGTTGGGGTCACGTGGCAGGGCGGCCCCTGCTGCAGCCGCGCTGGCTGTCACGGCTCGGGCCATCAAGGTCACCGCTACAGCTGCAGCCGCCGCTGCCGCCAGCCGCTAACTGTCGCCGCTCCACGCACGCTTCCAGGTCGCAAATGGCAACGCAGCCGTAGCCCTCTTGCTTCTACGACACTATCATTTCGCACTCGTCATTGTTATTTATGACACTATCATTTCGCACTCGTCATTGTTATTTATGTCGTCGTAGGAACGGTAGGAAAGATGTCATTTACTGCCAGCTGTAACCATCAGTATCGACACGAATAGTGACTGTAAGAACGCAGACTTTCTCTCATCCCCGCCCCTTCACCAACCCCATCCTCTTTTTGTTTATGACCAATGTCCTTTTGTGGTTGATCCAAAAACCTGCAGGGTCATTTTGCTAAACGGGGACAAACTGAGAGGAAAAGGAGTAAAAAAAGATCATATGAACATATGGCTGGAAATGCTTTCCAATGGAGATGCTCCTGAAGGTGGAGATAAAAAAATTTTCGGCAGTAAAGGTTTCAGAGAATGAAAACACGCACAGGAATTTTGTTTGTCTACTAGCTCCACGCTCAAGATGGTAGTGAGATGGAACACCATAATCGAGTAGTCAGATTGCCTTTCGTAACACAAAACGCACTTCTTCCAGCAGGGAAGTAGGGACATCCGCAGTAAGTGCAGATATGCCTCGCCTGTGAGGCGTTGTGGAAGGAACACTGGTCACCACTAATCCCCACCTACTACACATTGGAGGCTGCATCGGTGCTAATGTTTCGCTGCCACCGTACCAAGCGGATTCTCTGTAGACCACAGGTGTGTGCTGTGAAGGTTGACGATGCCCCCCACCCCCACACCGTCGTGGAGATAACTGCATCTTTGAATAAGGTGCATGACAGAAATCCCAGCCCCGTGGTGACCTGTGCGACAAACCAGCAATAACACCGTCGCTGTGGAGGCAAGCCGGTAAAGTAAGAAGGCCCACACGTGTTGTAAGTGATAGGAATAGTGGCATTTACCGTGGAGAATGTTCCACACAGTCGTTTGCAATACTCCATGCTGGCAGACCACCTGCCTGCTGCTCATACCCGGGTAGGTGTCAAATATGTTGTCTCCACCCTCTAGTAGGTATGCCTCCCATGGGACGCATTTGTGGCCGGCCGGTGTGGAAGTGCGGATCTACGCTCTACAGTCTGGAACTGCGCGACCGCTACGGTCGCAGGTTCGAATCCTGCCTCGGGCATGGATGTGTGTGATGTCCTCAGGTTAGTTAGGTTTAAGTAGCTCTAAGTTCTAGGGGACTGATGACCTCAGATGTTAAGTCCTATAGTGTTCAGAGCCATTTGAACCATTTGCACGCATTTGTGGCCATACGACCACATAACCTTTTCTTGCCCATTATCCACCTAGGGATCGCTCCTTGCAGTTTTTTCAAAATCAACCTATGTATTTAGTCCTTACTATTTATTTGATTTCCACAATCTCTGTCGAATGAACAAGTAGACGAACGCGGTTCTCTCTAGTGGTTGAGGAATTGGACTCCATTCAGAGTGGCTTGGATTCACCTCCAGAGTTAGGTTTTCCAAATTATCCCTCCGCTCGAGTTGTACGATGTTTACTGTGAATACACTTCAACCAATTTCCTTGCCTGTTCGTGTCCAACTGATCCGTTGTAAGTAATGACAGGACACTGACGTGATCTTACGAGTAAGGAACTACCTATGTTCAGGAAGAGTGTTAGCTTCCAATACAGAGATGACTGAACCGCAGAACACATAGTCTTCCATCCGCTTTATTTATCTCTTCCGTCACAATGCTCTCGACCTGTACATGTCAAGCTCAAATGTGATGTGTAAGCGCAAGTAATGATGTAGCGGACAGGATATCCATCCTACACTGTTATTACAGTGCAGAGTAGGGAAATGGACCGTGAAAAACGGGCGAGTGAGGAGTGGAACGTGAGCCGGTGAAAGTGGTAGTGTGACGACGTTATGTGTGTGAGAGCTCATACTTCTCAGTGTTCGCTGCCCACATCTTTGCTGATATACTTATTCAGTGGCAGATTATTTCTTAGAAGGAAATTATTTATTGGACAAAAGAAAAGTGTGAAATTAACGTACGATGTTTTCGCAGCACAAAGTCATCATGTGGGCTCCTTTTCAAGGGTTCAAATGGTTCAAATGGCTCTGAGCACTATGGGACTTAACATCTGAGGTCATCAGTCCCCTAGAACTTAGAACTACTTAAACCTAACTAACCTAAGGACATCACACACAGCCATGCCCGAGGCAGGATTCGAACCTGCGACCGTAGCGATCGGGCGGTTCCAGACTGAAGCGCCTATAACCGCTCGGCCACACCGGTCGGCCCTTTTCAAGGGCATAGGCCTTCATGTCTACCTCTTTTGTAACACCAGGAAGAATAGCAAATAATGAAGTTTTAATTATTGTGGGTATACAGTATAATAGGAAGGATACACGATTAAATTAGTGCCGGCCGGAGTGGCCGTGCGGTTCTAGGCGCTACAGTCTGGAACCGCGTGACCGCTACGGTCGCAGGTTCGAATCCTGCCTCGGGCATGGATGTGTGTGATGTCCTTAGGTTAGTTAGGTTTAAGTAGTTCTAAGTTCTAGGGGACTGATGACCACAGCAGTTAAGTCTCATAGTGCTCAGAGCCATTTGAACCATTTGATTAAATTAGTAAATTTGTAGGTGATTATGTGGTAAATAGGAAGCGAAATTTAATACATAGAACCGCTACTCTGGAAGCAACAATGGCTCTAGCCCAACTGGACATGGAGTCGAACTGAGACGAAGACGACTCCATGTCTAAATTACCGGTTATGTGAACCATAGGTGGTGGTACTTCCCAGCAGATTAAAACTATATGCTGGGCCGTGACTCGAACTTGGGACCTTTGCATTTCGCGGGCAAGGTACCGGCGGAAGTAAAGCTGCGAGGAGGAATTGCGAGTCGTGCTTGGTAGCTCAGTGGGTGCCAGCACGGTAGCTCAGCGTGTTCGGTCAGAGAGCCGGTTGGTCTCTGTAATAAAAAACTGTGTGGAAGGATCAACCAACGAACTTGAACGGATGTCTTGTGACGTCCGCAACGACCAAACACAACGATTAACAACGAAAAAAAAAGTGAGTAGAGCACTCTCCCGCGACGAGCAAAGGTCTCGAGTTCGAGTCTGGGCACGGCACCTAGTTTTAATCTGCCAGGAAGTTTCATATCAGCGCACACTCCGCTGCACAGCGAAAATTTTATCCTGGAGAAGTGATGATGTTGAGTACCCAGTGGCACCCCATATCATCACGACAGGTGTGGACCCATATGTCGATGACGAATGCAATCTGAATAAAGCTCGTACTCTTCGGAGCCTCCACACACGGATGCGTCCATCGTGATGCTGTACTCGGAACAGGGACACGTCTGAAAATATGACGTGATGGTCCCTGTGACCAGTGTTGTTGGCCGCGCCACTGTCGGCGCTCCGTACTCTTCTGCCACTTCTAGGGAAGCCGTATAATGGTCGGCCGTGATGCTTCAGATGTCGTCGCACAGTCATTGTGGGTACTTGGCTTGCTGCAAACAAGCCCTTTTCCTGACTTAAGGTAGGAGACGTGTCTGTACAATCCTGTACGTGCGAGCGAACAGTATGACTGCCCTCTCAGTCCCTAATAGACAATTGATATTATGTCTGACAAACTGCCTACTGGCTTCTGTCTCGGGTTCTCCGGCCGACGTTCATCTAATGATTTTTTTTCTGGCTGTAGAGAAGCACTATCACACGCGCTTGTTCCGAGAAGCTGTGGAAATACAAAAACACGCGAACAGTTTGAACAAGCAAGAGGAAAGCCTTAAGGCAAACGGATCCTGGCTTCCCGTACTGCAGCGAACTACCGTCGCAGGTAGCAAGAGGAGAACCGCACAGGAAATGACCGGGAGAAGCCCTCGGACGTTGGCGCGCCAGGTACATAAAGTCTGCGGCTGCGAGCTCGGCTCCAGTTCACCACCGGCAATGGAGGGTGAAGCTTTGACAACGCCAGCCACTCGTGGTGGCGAAACGTCAGAAAAATCATTAGATGAACGTCGGCCGAAGAACCCGAGACAGATCCCCCAGTAGGCAGTTTGTCAACAAGTGGCCACGAAAGCCTCAACAGTTTTGAAATTATGTCTGTTGGCTAACTTCAAAGTTTCGAGTAATTGCATAAATACTGCCTACTAATGAAGTCATTAGTAACATTCGTGATTCATTTACTTCTGTGGAGGCCGATTTTCAAGATTGTTTCCATGGTATCATCCAGAGATCACTGTGTCAGGCCAAAGTCGGCAAAGCGAATCGTTACCACAGACATCAGCGAGGGCTCACTGCCGTCTGCAGCAACCAAAGTGTGGCATTCCAGAAGACCGCGCCCCCTTCTCAGCATAGCAGCGAGCTCACGATTAGGTCAGTGTAGAGCCAAGCATGGAAGCAATCTACGCCAGTGCATGACCTCGTCTGAAGGCGTCGGCATCACAGCGTAGGACTAACGATTTTTTAATGTTTCGGATGAAGTTCTACTGTTGTAAATGTAGAACATTATACCTCAAGAGAGCAGTTTGTTACTTAAAACATCAAGTGATGCTTTCATAGTCAATGACAGTTGTAAATTATCCAGTACTCCTGTGACAAAGAACTGTGTCGAAGCTAAGACAATCTTTTAGTCATTCATATAATGAAGTGAACTATTATTTCCTATGTTCTAGTTTGATGATTGGTTCAAATGGCTCTGAGCACTATGAGACTTAACTGCTGTGGTCATCAGTCCCCTAGAACTTAGAACTACTTAAAAATAACTACCCTAAGAACATCACACACATCTATGCCCGAGGCAGGATTCGAACCTGCGACCGTAGCGGTCGCGCGGTTCCAGACTGTAGCGCCTAGAACCGCTCGGCCACTCCGGCCGGCCTAGTTTGATGAACCTTCTCACAGGGCAATCAAAGAATTCATAGTTATGGCCGAAAGGAAGTAGTTTCGTCTGGTCACAATACTTTCTCTGTAAACAGGTGGTGCAGTTTGACAAATAATAAGCTGACTGTGGCAGTTTTCTTATCACATCGTCTTACAGGGCCTCATGATCTAGACTTTATTGAAACCGAGGTAGCAGCATTACTGGAAGAGATTGCGTTGGCTACAAGGATAGGTGCACTTTCTTCCAGCGTGACAGTGCACCCTCACATTCTATTCGCCAGGTGATACAACGTCTAAACCTAACATTCCGTGGCCTATCGAGAATGTGATTTAGTGCCCTGCAATATTAATGCTCGTGTTGATCGGGATCCTTCGACTGTTACGTGAATCTGAAAGCGAGGACTTCAGGAAGACCATACTTAATGCCTCGCAGTATCACAACAGCCTCACTAATTGAGTGAGAGAGAGACGTAGTCTTGTGGAGTGTTTGACATTAGTTGTTACGGGCTGCAGCTAGACCTAACTAAACTAAGGACATCACACACATCCATGCCCGAGGCAGGATTCGAACATGCGACTATAGCGGTCGCGCGGTTACAGACTGAAGCGCCTAGAACCGCTCAGCCACTCCGGCCGGTCCGGGTTTGGTGTGGCACTGTGATCTCTGTTTGCTACCAGAGAAACGTTATTGGAAATCCGTCTCCACAGGGATAAATGTGTTTTTTTCGGACCACCGATGTGAGTTACGACTATGATTGATAGCGTCAGGAGTGGAAATGGCTTCATTAGTAAACAGTGTTTATATACGAATACTCGATGATTTGCAGTTAGCCAACGACAAAATTTCAGCCATCTACCTTCTACCTGCCTCTCGAAAGTGCTGAAGGTGAATCTGCAGTAAGTGATATGGCATTACGTTCGTAATGTCCGCCATATTGTTGTATCTAAAACAACAATTGGTGAAGAAAGTGTGCATGTGCTTGTTAGAGGACTACATTCTACCAGCTGAATAATGTCTTCTATATCATTCACATCCAGGTAATTTGATTGCTGGGCATTTCACGTTTCACGCAGTTCTGTGGAAATACCAGCAAACGCTCTTGAATTCGGCACTTGGTGCTTAGGAAATCATCTACCTTATTCTCTAGAGGAAGCAGCAGCGTTTCCGTTACAAAACCTGTACACAAATACCATATCGGTATAATCAGCATTTGTAAATACGTGCGGCGTGCTTAAACAATACATTAAAATTGGCCAAGAAATCACAAAAACGGTTGAAAATTTCAATGATATGAAGCCGAGCGCCACTTCAAAACTTTAGTTTCGCAACAAAAAGCGCCAATCGTTTGATAAATGCCCGGCAACTTGAGAACTAGCAAGCATAATTAAACACATATCTCTGTAAGTAGTGCCTGATTTCGGGCGGAACTGTTTTTCAGCGCCTCGCGGCATCAACGAACGTGACAATGTGTGACCATCGTGATGCGACGGCCAGAACCGGGGGCGAGGTGTTTGTGTGTGTGTGTTTCTCTGTCTGTGCACAGTATGCCCGAGGTAGGATGCGCTTCGTTCCCAAGTTGTGATCGGTACATATCGGTAACCTTCGTGTCGAGTCTCTTTTGCTTAGGACTGCCTGCAAAGTCAGCGATCTAGTAGCATGGCAACGTCTCGTGTTATGTGTGTCAACGATAAATAAATAACCTAACGAGTGTTTGAACGTGAGTCTGTATATTGTGCTTTCACGAAATGTTGTTTGTCCGTGTCGTAATTTATGCGCTTGCCGTTGATGAACTACGCGCACGGAGCTCGCATGGCTAAAAGTTGGCAGCCTTTCCAGCCTATACGTAAAAATCCTCTCCCTCGCGTCCCTTTTCTTCTTTCGTTGCCCCGCGCCCTTGTTACAACACATGTCGACGCTCAGCTTGTCTTATAGATTACCCATACAGTAGAGGGGAGCTGGAAGGGTGGGCGGGGGGGAGGGGGGGCTGTCTGTTTTTAACTACCGATGCGCAACTGAGAAGTGCCCTAAGTTTGTCCTGTATGTCTGTGTGTGCCAACAGAGCTCCCAAACGAAATGCCCGACATTTTTTTACAGCCGGGCTGACGATAGCACCTGTTGTTTACATTAAATCTTGTGGTTTTTATTGTTTCCACTATAAGAAATTAAGTTTTAAGAACCTAAATTTCAGAACAATATTTTGTAAAAAAGACTTATGATTGTAAGTTTTATCAAAAGTTTTAAAAAATCGAAACTTTTTATGGCTGCGGAGGGGGACGGTGGTGCAATTGAAGACGTGCTTTCCGGCACCTAAAATTTCGAAATTAAGCTCAACTGCAACCAATAACAACTGAACACAAGTTAAATGTAATGTTTTATTCGAATTAGTTCACACTATCTCCACCTAAAATATTTACTACTCCTCCTAAACACCCTGTTGTCACTAAAGTTGCGATGGCTAAGACAGGTATGAAAAACGCTGTTGGAAAGAAATCTTTTGATCGTTTACGCAATAACATAAAACGCCGAGAGGTATTTAAGCACTTTTTTAGATGAAAATTGAAACCATTTATTCTAGGCAACTCCTATTATTCTGTAGACTAATTCATAATTAAAAACTAACATTATACATAGCGTACGTGGCAAAAGTGTTACTACTTCTGTCTTGCGTTGCGAAAATAACTAGTTGCTAAGTTAACTATTTTGCACCAGTATTTATAAAGGATATTTGTCACAGATATTGCACTAGTGACTATTTTAGCCCTATCTCATGGGTCAAAGCATGGACGGCGACCTTTATTACGACTGTTTTACATGTATAATATTGCTGAAAATTGATCCGAATCTGCTGATAAACGTTTTCTTCCTAATCAGTGGAATAACGTGCCGCATTATTCAGCTCACAAGTCGTACATTATTAGGAGCTAGCGGATTCTAGCCACTGGCGCGCGTGAGACATCACATCATAGAGGACGCGAGGTTCAAATGGTTCAAATGGCTCTGAGCACTATGGGGC
Organism: Schistocerca piceifrons; assembly: GCF_021461385.2. NCBI lineage: Eukaryota > Metazoa > Arthropoda > Insecta > Orthoptera > Acrididae > Schistocerca > Schistocerca piceifrons. The sequence continues at coordinate 897,103,800 of NC_060139.1, forward strand.
TTAACTTCTGAGGTCATCAGTCGCCTAGAACTTAGAACTGCTTAAACCTAACTAGCCTAAGAACATCACACACATCCATGCCCGAGTCAGGATTAGAATCTGCGACCGTAGCGGTCGCGAGGTTCCAGACTGAAGCGCCTAGAACCGCTCGGCCACCCCGGCCGGCCAGGACGCGAGGATAACGACTTTTGGATATTAGCAAATTGTTATTAGACGACGGATCGTACAGTTCCTGCAATAATAATAAATTAAGTCTATTTATGTTGTTACTTTTTCATTTATTGTTGGGTTTATCTTGTCTTTACAACATCGTGACTCTCGTTTATCTAATTTAGCGTAGATATCTACTGCATGATGACTAAATTATGGCCACTTACTTAACACCGTGTATGACCTCCTTTCACCTACGCACTTGAGCGAACCAGCAAGACGGTGTTGTAATAACATGTAGGTGATTGCTTTGTGATATGAGCAGCCCGTATTTAATTATAAGCGTCCCTGGACCTCAGGTATTTTGCATTCCACTATTATTTATGCAACAAAAAATCTATATATATAAGCACGCGCCACTATATTATCTTACATATCTGAACAGAAAATGATCTGTAACGAAGCGGAAATTAAAAACCTTTCCAAGGGCAGTATAGGTTGGGTGCCACCTCATGCGTCTTGTAATCTCAGTGTTGAAATTTCTTTCCCCGGCAAGGTCATCCTGAAACCACCAGACCCAGTGCTGACAGTGGCCACTGAATGTGGGCAGGTGCCTCCAGACTGCAGCACTGACGGTCTTATAACTATGCTGCATCTGTTACTATAACAGGGGTGTGGGATACACTGACCGTTGCCTGCATCTGAATGGGTGGAGAAGGACAGACTAACAGAGCTTCTTGAAAAAAAAAAAAAAGTGTAAAGAGGACCGATAATCACTCAAGGAAAAAATCCATGTACTTACTGGCACCAGAATCACGTTTTTATGGTTAGAAAAGGTTACAGACGGGCTGCCTCGGATGGAGGCAGAACAGAACCAAAATTAATCAGTTTCCAGAAAAGTAAAATTAGTTTGTTCCAGCAAACAGGGTTTAACTTCCCGTCGACATCGAGTTCATGAGAATTTAGCAAACCATTAGGGTGTTAAAAACAATATTGATGAGCCCCTTGCGAATTAAGAAACTTTGGATAATACTGAAGAGAAATATATTCTGCGCCTATCTGAATTTCTCAGTTATGTTCATTATAAGTGGTTAAAGGCTAGCATCATTTTCATATTGAGTCAGTATGGGAAAAGGAGGACTTGCCACAAATGTGAAACTTGAACATAAAGCCAAAAATATTGAAACAAACATATGAATGAGTTGTTTAGCAGAAGACTTGTTTTATAGTTTTAACAATCCACAGATTGGCAATGAGAAACTTTCAGGTATTCATGAGAGATCTAGATTTACTGCTGAGCTGTCTGTTTATATTTCAATAAAGATTTCTTGAAACATTTTCACATAAATAATGAAATGGAAACATTATTTCGCTGTTGTAATCTTATATCAGCAGTGAAATTCACAACTGGCGTACAGCAAAATAGGAGGACCATGACTGATAAAAAGTTCATGGGCAATGTTCAAGCTGAAAAGTAGGTGTTTAGGACTCTATTAGTGCGCTGTTTGACCATGATGGGCAGTTGATGAAAATAAACACCATTATTCTTAATGATTCCACGTAAAACTGTTGCGAGGTGGAATGAGATGAGTAATATATATAAAAATGTTCTAATTTGATAGTTAAACATATTTAAATGTCTTGGAAAAGGGAAATTTATATAATTTCTAGTAGCATAGCTATAGTATTACTTGCATTCTACAAAGGTTAGTGAACTTTGTTAAGTAAAGTTAGTTATAAGCCCAGAAGTCCTCACAATATCCCCAGAATTGAAACCATACTGAGTACTGTGAAACAAGAGATATGACGACGTATCACTGACAAATGTGAGAAAAGGTAAATCTGCCATCAGCTTTATGGGTGATTAGAACACCAAACTGATTTTCTAGACATGGTCATATATTGTAGACGGTATGCACTGCCCTTCCTCCGATCTTTGAGCTTACGTACTCAGACTGTTACGTATTGATATACCTTTTCACGCAGACTCCGAAGCGCGATGCAGTTCGGCATGTTTCAGATTAACAGACGTTGCCAAATGTTATGCACAACTGACGCGGGGAGTTTCTCCAGACAGTTTAAAAAACGCCACTGTTAAACCTCTTTATGACAAAGATGACAGGAAAAATTTAAATAATTAGTGTATGATTTCCTTATTGACGTATTCTTCAGAGAAGTTCTTGAAGTTAATGTACACTCCTGGAAATGGAAAAAAGAACACATTGACACCGGTGTGTCAGACCCACCATACTTGCTCCGACACTGCGAGAGGGCTGTACAAGCAATGATCACACGCACGGCACAGCGGACACACCAGGAACCGCGGTGTTGGCCGTCGAATGGCGCTAGCTGCGCAGCATTTGTGCACCGCCGCCGTCAGTGTCAGCCAGTTTGCCGTGGCATACGGAGCTCCAGCGCAGTCTTTAACACTGGTAGCATGCCGCGACAGCGTGGACGTGAACCGTATGTGCAGTTGACGGACTTTGAGCGAGGGCGTATAGTGGGCATGCGGGAGGCCGGGTGGACGTACCGCCGAATTGCTCAACACGTGGGGCGTGAGGTCTCCACAGTACATCGATGTTGTCGCCAGTGGTCGGCGGAAGGTGCACGTGCCCGTCGACCTGGGCCCGGACCGCAGCGACGCACGGATGCACGCCAAGACCGTAGGATCCTACGCAGTGCCGTAGGGGAGCGCACCGCCACTTCCCAGCAAATTAGGGACACTGTTGCTCCTGGGGTATCGGCGAGGACCATTCGCAACCGTCTCCATGAAGCTGGGCTACGGTCCCGCACACCGTTAGGCCGTCTTCCGCTCACGCCCCAACATCGTGCAGCCCGCCTCCAGTGGTGTCGCGACAGGCGTGAATGGAGGGACGAATGGAGACGTGTCGTCTTCAGCGATGAGAGTCGCTTCTGCCTTGGTGCCAATGATGGTCGTATGCGTGTTTGGCGCTGTGCAGGTGAGCGCCACAATCAGGACTGCATACGACCGAGGCACACAGGGCCAACACCCGGCATCATGGTGTGGGGAGCGATCTCCTACACTGGCCGTACACCACTGGTGATCGTCGAGGGGACACTGAATAGTGCACGGTACATCCAAACCGTCATCGAACCCATCGTTCTACCATTCCTAGACCGGCAAGGGAACTTGCTGTTCCAACAGGACAATGCACGTCCGCATGTATCCCGTGCCACCCAACGTGCTCTAGAAGGTGTAAGTCAACTACCCTGGCCAGCAAGATCTCCGGATCTGTCCCCCATTGAGCATGTTTGGGACTTGATGAAGCGTCGTCTCACGCGGTCTGCACGTCCAGCACGAACGCTGGTCCAACTGAGGCGCCAGGTGGAAATGGCATGGCAAGCCGTTCCACAGGACTACATCCAGCATCTCTACGATCGTCTCCATGGGAGAATAGCAGCCTGCATTGCTGCGAAAGGTGGATATACAATGTACTAGTGCCGACATTGTGCATGCTCTGTTGCCTGTGTCTATGTGCCTGTGGTTCTGTCAGTGTGATCATGTGATGTATCTGACCCCAGGAATGTGTCAATAAAGTTTCCCCTTCCTGGGACAATGAATTCACGGTGTTCTTATTTCAATTTCCAGGAGTGTATTTTCTCCCACATAAGTAGAAAGAATTAATTTAGTACATGCCAATTGATTTTCAAGAAGAATTGCTCGACTGAAAATGCCATTTATTATGCTCTTGCCAAATATTACAAGCCTTAAACAACAGAATATCCCTAGTTGGTACATTTTGTGGTCTGTAATTATACCACTCCCCTCCACTCCACACCCGCTTCAATAGCTCAACGTGACTTGTTTACCCTCAGATCACGCAGTGCTTCGTTAAAATCTGACTGCATTATTGCATCGCTGTCCACAGCTCGTGGTCTCGCGGTCGCGTTCTCGCTTCCCGAGCACAGGGTCCCGGCTTCGATTCCCGGCCAGGTCAGGGATTTTCACCTGCCTCGAGATGACTGGGTGTTGTGTCGTCTTCGTCATCATCATTCATTCCCATTACGGTCAGAGGAAGGCAATGGCAAACCACATCCACTAGGACCTTGCCCAGTACGCCGGTGCGGGTCTCCCGCATCGTTCCCTTACGCTCTGTGAAGGAGTATGGGGCTTCATCATCATTGCATCGCTGATGACTTTCACGTCACTTGTTTTCATCATTATTGTGAGAGAATTAATCTTCACTTACTCCATAACCCAGCAGAAAACGAACAGCACGACATAAGCGTACATGGTTCACTATTTAAGGAATTATTTGAGCGCTTTTAATCAGTATCATATTCGCTAAATACTGCTATTCGTTTAATTTCAGTCACCACACTAGGAAGCAACACTGAAAGTAAGAGTTACACACGACGAAAAATCTATAGTTTCTACTATTTTACTTTGGAAAAAAAAAGAAGCAGTGCCTCGCGCAATATACATTTTTCTTCTCTCTCGTTCGCTAATTTTTTGAAACCAACGTCACGTAATCGCTGTAGCGTCTGTGGCTGAAATGAGTGACGTACGGGCTAACAGACAGGAAGTTACTCTCACCGGCTAATATTCTGTTGGTAGACCGTGAAGGCATTGGGTTTCTTCTCTTTTACAAGTGGTAGTCGCCTAATGGATAGTTTAATTGAAGAAACAGAGACAGTGGGGAAGTTACACGTCAATGGTAGTCAGTGAATGTGATCAACTTTGAATATATTTCAGAAAAATACACAAGTACGAGGTACTTTTGTCACAGTGTTTTATAGCGTGCGCTAGCAATTGTGATTGACTTGTTGTAGGACAAATAATGAAATATATACATCGACACCCAGTCAAAACTAAATGAGAATACGTCCTGTCTCTTGAGAGAGCGTGGAATATTTAATCGAGATGAATCAGGAAAATGAGAGATGCTAGCCACGAGTTCCGTAATACGAATACAGAGACAGTGGCCTAATGACAAAGCTTACGACGTTACGAATGGCGGAGTCGCGATTCCAAACGCATGCCCTGCGAACGACATGATTGCACGGTAGCAGCCAACGTAGCTGCTGCAGGCTTCGGAACACGAATCATGCTGACCAAACCGGACGGCCTGAACACATGGCTGCTCCCATTGTGATGAAAGGCAGTGCCTGTATATTAAAATGGTGGTAACTTCCGCACGCCTACTATCTGTGAGGTGAAGGCATCTAGCGAATCTGTGATTGGAATTACTAATTAAAATTTTTCTTGGTTCTCTTTATTTTCGATAGGGACTGGCCTGGGCAGTCGTTGTGGCCGTGCCACGTACGTTATATGCCTTCAAAAGTTCTCCTTGTTGCACCACTTTTAGACGTATGTTTTGATATTGGCCGTACACTGCAAGAACTTTTAAATAAATAGTTTGTACCCATGTGGCTAAATCTGCAGAAATACTGTGTGTCAGTAGTCGCACGACAATGGACACAGGTAGAGAAGCTTCCTAAAACTACGCATTGGATTAACATTGACCAAATGTTGTCTCCACGTCAGGGAACAGCAAGTACCAGCAGCGCCATGGGACACCACACAGCGCTCAACGGGTACTAAGAAACCAGACTGTTGGACACATGACATTGACCGAAAAGAGGTTGCGTCCAGGAACGAGTGCATCTTTGATCTATAGAACATAGCATTGGTTGATTAACTTTTTTCGCTCTGTCCTCGTATTTGGTGGTATTACTTTAAGCGACAGAATTTAGTGATTCCGTCGTGCATGAGGTAACTATCACCGTGCAGAAAACGTGTAAAATATTTCCTCCGTGGCTCGACATTACAAATGTCGGAAACAGTACAGAAAAAAAAAAAAAAGAAAATTTCGAGGTTCACCGATGACGTAACTCTGACGGAGGCAGGAAACAACTAGGAAGATAAACAAAACAGAATGGATTGTTTGAGAAGGTGGATATCAACAAAAATATATCAAGCGCAATGGAATGCAGTCAAATTAAATCAGATGATGCTGTCGGAATTAGAATTAGGAATTGAGACACTAAAAGTAGAGGATGAGTTTTGCTGTTTCGGCAGCAAAATACTGATGTTTGCTGAAGTCGACTGTATAAAACGCAGACTGACAATACTTGACAAGCATTTCTGAAACGGAAAGTTTTTTTAACATCGAATTTAAATTTAAGTTTTAATACGTTTGTTTTGAAGGTATTCTTATGGAAATGAAATGTGGGTAATAAATGTTCAAACAAGAAATGAATAGAAGGTTTTGAAATGTGATGCTACAAAATATAATGGTGAAAAGTAGGTGAGTATATCGGAATAGAAGCAACGAGAAATACATTTATGGTATAATTTGTCTAAAAGAAGGTTTTGGTTAATGGGAAATATCATGAGGCATTAGTGATGGGAAAAACCGACCGGTTAAAGCCGATACTAGTATTTAAGTTCGGAATATCTGGTATTTATAGTTATTTAGTCTTGGTTATAATTTTTTTTTAAAATTTTTACTAATAACCAAGTAGAAAGCCGGTATATCAGTTCTTCACAGAAGATGTGCTACAATTTTTAGATTTCAAATAAAACTTTTTTTTAGAAGTAATGTTTGTTTGTAGAATTTCCATTGCTTTGAAATGTTAAGCTACACTCCTGGAAATGGAAAAAAGAACACATTGACACCGGTGTGTCAGACCCACCATACTTGCTCCGGACACTGCGAGAGGGCTGTACAAGCAATGATCACACGCACGGCACAGCGGACACACCAGGAACCGCGGTGTTGGCCGTCGAATGGCGCTAGCTGCGCAGCATTTGTGCACCGCCGCCGTCAGTGTCAGCCAGTTTGCCGTGGCATACGGAGCTCCAGCGCAGTCTTTAACACTGGTAGCATGCCGCGACAGCGTGGACGTGAACCGTATGTGCAGTTGACGGACTTTGAGCGAGGGCGTATAGTGGGCATGCGGGAGGCCGGGTGGACGTACCGCCGAATTGCTCAACACGTGGGGCGTGAGGTCTCCACAGTACATCAATGTTGTCGCCAGTGGTCGGCGGAAGGTGCACGTGCCCGTCGACCTGGGACCGGACCGCAGCGACGCACGGATGCACGCCAAGACCGTAGGATCCTACGCAGTGCCGTGGGGGACCGCACCGCCACTTCCCAGCAAATTAGGGAACTGTTGCTCCTGGGGTATCGGCGAGGACCATTCGCAACCGTCTCCATGAAGCTGGGCTACGGTCCCGCACACCGTTAGGCCGTCTTCCGCTAACGCCCCAACATCGTGCTGCCCGCCTCCAGTGGTGTCGCGACAGGCGTGAATGGAGGGACGAATGGAGACGTGTCGTCTCCAGCGATGAGAGTCGCTTCTGCCTTGGTGCCAATGATGGTCGTATGCGTGTTTGGCGCTGTGCAGGTGAGCGCCACAATCAGGACTGCATACGACCGAGGCACACAGGGCCAACACCCGGCATCATGGTGTGGGGAGCGATCTCCTACACTGGCCGTACACCACTGGTGATCGTCGAGGGGACACTGAATAGTGCAAGGTACATCCAAACCGTCATCGAACCCATCGTTCTACCATTCCTAGACCGGCAAGGGAACTTGCTGTTCCAACAGGACAATGCACGTCCGCATGTATCCCGTGCCACCCAACGTGCTCTAGAAGGTGTAAGTCAACTACCCTGGCAAGCAAGATCTCCGGATCTGTCCCCCATTGAGCATGTTTGGGACTGGATGAAGCGTCGTATCACGCGGTCTGCACGTCCAGCACGAACGATGGTCCAACTGAGGCGCCAGGTGGAAATGGCATGGCAAGCCGTTCCACAGGACTACATCCAGCATCTCTACGATCGTCTCCATGGGAGAATAGCAGCCTGCATTGCAGCGAAAGGTGGATATACACTGTACTAGTGCCGACATTGTGCATGCTCTGTTGCCTGTGTCTATGTGCCTGTGGTTCTGTCAGTGTGATCATGTGATGTATCTGACCCCAGGAATGTGTCAATAAAGTTTCTCCTTCCTGGGACAATGAATTCACGGTGTTCTTATTTCGATTTCCAGGAGTGTATTACAGAAAATGGGAAAGAGAATCAGTGCTATCTGAATAACAACGACGACAGTTAGAAACGAGCAACAAGCAACAAGTACATGAATATGAAAAGTCTTATTGCCAGCAAAACTTTGCAACGTGACCCAAGAGGTTAATAACTATTTAGACGAAACTGATCAACGTTCACCTCTACTTGAAATGGTGGAGGTCAGGGTTACTGCATGCCTTCTTTAGTCATCACATTATGAAGAAGTAGCCAAGAGTGGTGTAGTGGAGCCCGAAAGTTTGTTTCCGACCGAAACAGAGCTTTTCTTTCAGCGTCCTGTACTTCCCAGAAACAGTGATCCTTTCGTTTTTTGGGAGAAGAGTAAAAGGCGTCTGCCAGGCTTGTTATTTGTAGTCTGAAGATATAATATCTGTGGTAGGAAGTTCTGTGGCCTAAGAAAGATTCGTATCATCTTTGAATGATATTGTCTCCCATGAAAGGAGTCAGCCTTCAGCTCAGCACACTATAGAACGAGTATTCATGAACAGAATGGACAATAGAAATTAACCAAACGATTAATTCAGAATTGAAATTTCAGCTATTGTCGTTTAATTGATCCTGGTAAATAGTATATTTTGCCTAATGTCTAAATTGTTCAGTTAAATTTTTTGAAAGAACGTTTTTAGTTTCGTTAGCAGTAAATCAGTTGTATTCAAATGCCCGTTAAAAAAGCAAATATACGTTGATGAGCCACAACATTATGACCACCTGCTAAGTAGCTTGTTTGTCCGTCTTTGGAACGAAATACATAATTGATTCTGCATATGAGGGATCCGAGAGTTTGTTGGTAGGTTTCTGGAGGTATGTGGCATTAGATTTCTGCGCATAGGTCATGTAATTCGTGTAAATAACGGGCCGCTGATTTGCGTACGCGGCGATGGCAATCGATAGCGACCCAGATGGGTTCCACAGGATTTACATCTGGTGAATCTGATCGCCGAGACATCAACCAGAGTGCACTGTAATGCTCCTCAAACCACTGTAGCTCAGTTCTGGATCCGAGACACGGACAATTATGCTGCTGAAAGACGACATACCCGTCAATGAAGACATCAAGCATGAGGGGATGCGGGTGGTTCTCAGCTGCAGCGTGTCTTGGATTACTACCACACGTCCCATGCAAGGGCAGGAGAATGTCTCCTGTGGCATAATACTGCTCCCACCAGCCTGCGTCCATGGCGCGTTGTACGTTTCGAGCCGCCGTTCACCTCGATGTAGGCGTTTGTACAGACGACCATCGACCTCGTGTAACAAAAATGTGACTCGCCCGTAGGGCCGACACGTTTCCATTGATTGACGGTCGAATCCCGATGTGGTTCCACGCCCACTGTAATCGTAATTGACGATGTCGTTGGGTGAACATGTGGACATGTAGGGTGGTCCACTGCGGAGCCTTAGTGTACGATGGACCGTGAGCTTCCAAACGCTTGTGAGTGCACCAGCATTGTGCTCTTACGGCAGATGTGCCACAGATCACCATCTATTCTACTTTACAGTGCAGACAAGCCTCCGAACCCCACATTCATGTACACTCATGCTCATAAATTAAGGCTAATTCTAATACATGGTGAAACAACGCTCTGGTGGGCGGTTTGCGGGTTTAAATCACCTCGGATTATGACCATGCGGTGCATTTGACCTGCGGTCGGCGCGCGGTGGCGCTGGCAGCAGTCCACATACGCAGAGGTGTGTTGATGCATGTCAGATTACGGTGCAGCGAGGAAGTGTGCAGACGTTTTCAGACGTGCTAATGGCGACTGTGTGTTGAAAATGGCTAACACATATTGATGACGTTATGAGGGGTAGAACACTAGGGCGAATGGAGGCTGGTCAGACACAGCAGGTCGTAGCACGGGCCCTCTGTGTGCCACAAAGTGTGATCCCAAGATTATGGCAACGATCCCAGCAGACAGGAAACGTGTCCAGGAGCTACAGTATGGGACGTCCACAGTGTACTACACCACAAGAAGACCGATATCTCACCATCTGTGCCCGCAGACGGCCATGGATTACTGCAGGTAGCCTTGCTCGGGACCTGACCGCAGTCACCGGAACAGTTGTCTCCAGACACATAGTCTACAGACGTCTGAACAGACATGGTTTATTCGCCCATAGACCTGCAAGGTGCATTCCACGGACCGCTAGTCACAGGAGAGCCCGTAAAGCCTGATGTCAAGAACACAGTACATGGTCATTGGAACAGTGGTCCCAGGTTATGTTCACGGACGAGTCCGGTATAGTCTCAACAGTGATTCTTGCCGGGTTTTCATCTGGCGTGAACCAGGAACCAGATACCAGCCCCTTAATGTCCTTGAAATTGACCGGTATGGAGGTCGTGGTTTGATGGTGTGGGGTGGGATTATGATTGGTGCACGTACACCCGTGCATGTCTTTGACAGAGGAACTGCAACAGGTCAGGCGTACCGGGACGTCATTTTGCACCAGTGTGTCCGCCTTTTCAGGGGTAGAGTGGATCCCACCTTCCTCCTAATGGATGATAACGCACGGCCCCACAGAGCTGCCATCGTGGAGGACTACATTGAAGCAGAAGATATCAGGCAAATGGAGTGGCCTGCCTGTTCTCCAGACCTAAACCCCATCGAGCACGTCTGGTATGCTCTCGGTCGACGCATTGCTGCACGTCTTCAAACCCCCACGACACTTCAGGAGCTCCGACAGGCACTGGTGCAGGAATGGGAGGCTGTACCCCAGCAGCTGCTCGACCACCTGATTCAGAGCATGCCAACCTGTTGTGCGGTCTGTGTACGTGTGCATGGTGATAATATCCCACATTGATGTCGGGGTACATATGCAGGAAACAATGGCGTGTTGTAGCACCTGTGTTTCTGGTCTTTTTCTCAACTTATCACCAATACCGTGGACTTACAGATTTGTGTCGTGTGTGTTCCCTAGGTGCCTCATCTATTAGCGTCAGTTTTGTGTAGTGCCACGTTGTGTGGCACCACATTCTGCTGTTATCCTTAATTTATGAGCATGAGTGTGGTTCCGACATAATGCACTCGCAACTACACAAAATACTGTTCTGGCCATGACTGGCATTTGCAACGTGTTAAGGACACTGTATAGGCGCGGTTCGTGGTCAAATACAACACCGCAACGTGCAGGATTCGTTAGCGTCTGTATTTATGTTCAAGCATGCATTTCTCGCGGTGTTTCATATTTTTGCCCAGCCATGGACATTCGTGGAAGTGAACACAGTATATGTGTACCTAGAGAGTAAGTTGTCTAGAAATAACCCGATGTCAAATCAATACGACAACTAAAACAAATCAAGAAAAAGAACAGTAAATAGAATCGTCGAATCGACGGAACAATTTACAGTTTCACGAAGCAATCTGAGATGTCATTAAAAAAAGATCTGATTACCGTGCAGTCATGCAAAGCAGTCACTGCGATTAATAAACCACCGAGATAATCTTGTCCTGATTATTTAGAGAATGTACGACATTGGTTAGTGACAACAGAGCCACGGCGCAACTTGGCAAATTCATATGGAAGGAACAATGGCACATCCGAAAACTGCATTAATCGTGAGAAACAATGAGTACAAAAAATTATCAAGGCCAGTTGGGGTTCGACAACGATGCCCTTGGGTTTGTAGTCTATGATTTTAGCATACAACCGTCAAGTCGCACTATTTTTACACCAGAAAATGCGAATTAGTATGACACGACGAGTATAGGCAATGTTCCTCTGGAACGTAATTACTGCGTGCCTGTCTTCTTCAGAGATCGTATCAAAAACACACCATACAACAGCTGTTGTACTGTTGATGGTATACTCGCGCACCTCTCTCACACTCAGCTGGAAGGTGAATGTGCAAAAAAAACATGATGTGTGGAGTACACATCCCTGACGGATGGAAGTTTCTCGCCTGTGGAACAAGTTCAAGGCCTGCAAACAGGCCTGCACGGCTGCAACGATGACGTTGGCAGCAGTGCTGTCGGCCACGTGGTGCTGCCCTTGATGCGAGGCCGAGTTGCCTCATCCGATCTCACGATCTGCTGGTCGACGGCGGGGAACAAACAAAGACGATTCGTCGGTACCAGTATGCAGCTTCCGTCGGGAAGGACTCGAACGAGCCTGAGATTATAATGACGACGAAGGTAATATCGTCGTTCAGAGAGGCATTGCGTAATTCCCGTACTGTGGCTGAGTAACCTTGGGCAGTCTCGCAATCCGTCGTTCACCTGCGGGAGGCACCTGAGGAAAACAAAGCTCGAACCTAGCATGCAGCAGACAGCTTCCGTAACTGAAGATACAGATTCCTTATCTGCCAACAATATTATTGACGTTTTGTTTATCAGCTTCCTTGTTGCCGTTAACACCCGTGTACCACGGAGAAAACTAAGGTGGGCGTTATATAGAAGCCACAGTTATGTGATACGTCATTTTCGTTGTTAGCGACTGGTAAAATGAGGGACAGTAGTTATTATTTCTTCAGTTCGAAGACTTGTTTGGAGCAGCTCTTTATGCTAATCTGTCTTCTGCCAATCTTTTCATATGTGCATAGCTACTGCACCCTACATCCATTTCAACTTGCTTATTGTAGTCAAGCTTTGACCTACCCCTACACTTCTCACCATTTACAAATTAAAGAGCCCTTGATGCCTCATAGAGATGGAGGTTACCGCTGAAATATCAGTTTTCGGTTATACCGATTATTTTCATATCCAGTTTATCCTGACTATTGAAACAGCTAAACATAGCCGGTTGCTGAAATAACCTATTTTCGGTTTTTTATTGCTATTATTTCCAGTAATAAACATAGACGTCTGCCACTACCCCTCGTCAATACATCAAGCTCAAAGAAATATGCCGGCCGATGTGGCCGTGCGGTTCTAGACGCTTCAGTCTGGAACCGCATGACCGCTACGGTCGCAGGTTCGAATCCTGCCTCGGGCACGGATGTGTGTGATGTCGTTAGGTTAGTTAGGTTTAAGTAGTTCTAAGTTCTAGGGGACTGATGACCACATGTGTTAAGTCCCATAGTGCTCAGAGCCATTTTGAACCAAAGAAACATAGAGTGATGAATAAGAATCTTCGGATTTAACAGTTTATAATTAACACTGAGTTTATTATATCGCTAGGCGATGACAACGCTTCCTGCGTCGATCTAAAGTCCAGTCACCGTACATGAACATACACTAATGAGCCAAAACGTTATAAACGCTGCCCATGGTGATGCTGAATGCCTCCTGGTGATGCTGCGGGCTCATTACGCAGTGAGGAAAGAATGTTAGCGGAAGAGAGACGCATGGGCAGTCATTGTAGCGAATATACGGGCCGCTAATGACGAAATCCATTGGTATAAGCGGTTTTGACTAAGAGCACATTGTTGTTGCGCTACGGCTGGAAACGAGAATCTCTGAAATGGCGACGCTGGTAGCCTGGTAACGTACTACTGTTGTGAGTACCTGTGGAAAGTGGTTGAAAGATGGTGAAATAGTGAGCAGGCCGTATGGTATTGGACAACTACATCTCATCACAAATCGTAGAGGTCGGAGGATACCCCGCTGTGTAATCCAGGATAGACAGCGATCTGTAGCATATGCGACTACAGAGTACAATGCTGCTGCAGGCACAAGTGTTTTGGAGCACATCGTTCAAAGGCCATTGTTGAACATGCACCTCCACATCACACGACCCTTACGTGTTCATGTGTTGACCCAACGACATCGTCAGTTATGATTGTAGTGGTCATAACAAAACTGAGTTTTCACCGTGCATCGATAGAAACATGTCGCTTGTCGAATAAATGGCATTTCTTATTACACCAGGTCGATGGTTCGGTCCTTACACGCCGTCATCCAGTCGAATGGCTGCATGAAACATGCACCGCGCCACAGATGAAGGCCGGTGAGGGCAGAATTATGCTACAGGGTACATTGAATTGGGCTTCCGTGGGATCCGTGGTGGTAATCGATCATGAGAGCAGTGAACTATGTGAAGATTATAGCGGAACACTTGCATCACATCATGCTTGAAGTCTTCCACTATGGTGATGTCATGTTCCAACAGGATAGCTGTCCGTGTTGACTCAAATTGATGTCTTGGACAGCAAATGGCATTGATCTGTACCAATTGAAACACACATCGGGCACCAGCTGCGTGCTCGTAAACCACTATCCAGTAATTTGTGGAAATTGCTTGGCCCTTGCGTAGACATCTGGTGCAACATACTACTTGGATCCTGTCAAGGACTTGTAGAGCCCATGCAAACAGAATCTCTGTTGTACTGTGCTTGAAAAGCGGAACGACACACTGTTAAACAGGTGGTCATATTGATACCTGGTGGTAGTCAAGGGAAGGCAGGATTCGGTTACGATTGTGAATGGGGCCGTAATCAGTTACTATTTGTTGCCTTTTACAATTACACACAATTTATTTTACACCATTAATTCCAGACTCAACAATAAATAAAAAATACCACACGTTATTAATGAAGCAATAAACAACAGTGTAAATAATAGTGTTTTCAATGAGTTACAATTTAGTAAATCACCATTAAATACAGATACAACAGATAATGTTTTAAAAGCAAGCCAGTGTGATCTGGGCAGAAGGCCTTACACGCCAGGAATGGCAATAAATTAAGAATTGTTTGAAACTCGCTGCAACTTACAAATTATAGGTATTGAAATATTAAAGGCAAGTCGCCACAAACACAGCAGACGGCATCAGACGCCAGGAATGGCAGTAAATAAGGTTTTAAGGCTTACTGCTTTAATACAAATACCACATTAGAACTTTAAGGCAAATGACCACACTCACGGCTGAAGGCCTTGCACGCCAGGAACGGCAATAATATAAAAAATTTTGAAACCTGCTGCAAAACAGCAAATACAATAGCAAAAGTTAATTAAAAAAACAAGTAACTGATCCAGAAAGTGCTCCAGGAATCGACCTCTGAGAAGGTCTGGCAACAAACACTTTCACGATCGATGATATAGGCAGCCAAGAGTTGCTTTCACTTCACAAGCTGGAAACTCAGACTAGTGGCAGTCTAACGAATGACTAATGATAATCTTGCTGAAGCTACCTGACGTCTGATAAACCAAATGCGACGATGGAACGATACGCCAAAGCCGGAACGGGCGGTCTGCACTACATCCCCTGAATACTGTGTTTAGAGCGTCCGGAACGAGAAACGAACCACTACCACCAAAGTAGAAGAATCAACCCTGCTCTTCGCCTCGGCGACACTGTGAGCAGCAACACGAACCCAAGTCACTGGAGAACCTCGAGATATCACAGTGGTGGAGGTTTCTCTACTGGGACTCAAATGTGCTCATCTTAAAGCTTGCTGGATCCGGTTTACGACGAGGTCGTGCACCCTCGTGACCACAGCCCTTCCATCCGGCAATCATGCGTGCCGCCAGTGGTCTCGGCGTGTTCACGCACTGCATGGACCTGGCTCCTCCTGAGTCCCCAACCGAACTAGTCCACTCACACGACCCGGAAAAACAACGACGTCGCCCCAAAGATAGGGCAGCAGTTACTACATATCGATAACAGCCGTTGCTGCCACTAGCGGACTGGCAGCGCTTGCGCAACCGAGTGGCGAAAGTCAGCACGAGAAGACAAACAGCCGCAACCATGCCAACTAAACGATACCTCCTGGTCTCCAACGTAGGGCGGAAACCTATAAACAGCATCAACCCGAGCCGGAGCACGGCTCACATATGTTTTGGATCATCGGTGTACACACTTTTTACATTATCAATCAAGTTAGCTAGTGCGCTTTTAAATTCCATTCGGTTTACGCCAAGAAAAACAGACTGATTCATACCACTCAATATTAACCATAAAAAGGAAATACTTAGCACCTATTCACACTAACGTTTCTGCATACAGACTATTGCTGGTTCATACGATGAATCCATCTTGAGACTGATTACTTGCACACCTTCCCTGCAGTCTCCAGAGCTCATCATACTACCTAGCTGACGGGGCGTCCCAGCACCACCTGTGTCTCTGGTCCAATGGTATACGGCCGTTTTCTCCATAACTGCCCCGTAACATATATAAAATCAGAATATAAACGACCAATTAGATCAAAATAATTAAACGACACCAAGAAATGTAATACATAACAGTGCTAGTGATTGTTGACTGTTGATTAACAAAGTTTACATTTTATTCGAATTTGTATTTTTTATAAAAGTATGAGAACGATAAAAGCAGATTGGGATAAGGTGACACTGCTCGGGTAAGCAGCAGAGTCATGTAGGCAAACAGAGGAACTACACTCGGAGCAGTTCTCAGAAGGACGTCCAAGAGGGACGCAGGTAAGTGCCATGCAGCCCACCGTACTATCTTTTGTAGTACCAATCTTGGCCACCGGACGCACTGCAGGCAACATAGACACAATCTCTTGTAGTGTAAGGCCTCCAGCAGCCCAGAGGTGGAAAGAGAACGTCCAGGAAGGCACTATCGTGCACAAAACGTATAAAACTGTGTTTCTTTGGATTGCACTGGTCACTGCAGATATCATCTAGGAAATGGAATGAGAAACAATATTTTGGGCCAGTTTGAAAACTTGAGACGCGACTGAAGAGAAGTCCCAGGACTGGCTAACGTAAATGAACTGGAGGTTAGAGAGAGAAGCTCTACTGTGCCGACGAGGACCACGACTCATTGGCCACAGAGGCAGATAAAAAGAGAATGAGATACTTTTTTCCACGCTAAATGGTAAGATGTGCATTACCGTTTAGCTGCCTGAAGAAAAACACAGGGAAGGGGACCAACAGTTCCTAAGGAATGTTTTTACAGGTCGGCACTCCGAATCCGTAGTAGAGCCAATCCAAACCAGTCTAAAGCGCAAAATGCAGAAATACGAGTTTTCGTTTTCGTAAGCATTCAGTACAAATTTACTTCGAGTCTTGATCGCTGAGAACCTTCATCGCTTGGCCTCTGGTAGCATCCACCATCAGACTTCATCCCAGAGCAGATGAGCTGAGGGACTTCGAAAGATTTCGAGCTGATAAGAACTTAGTTGTTAGTGGGTATCATTGGTGTGCTGCCGATGACTGATTTTGCAGCCGCTTTAGCCTCCACCTTCAGTCTGCCACGGTGAGATGGAGCCGCGACCGCGAGATGCGTAGGGATAATAAAGTCATATTTACAGAATTTCAGTAACTTCAAGCTTCACTTTGAAGACTTGAATTCACATTCAAACGACCAGTTTTCGCTCAACACCAGCCACAGATGCAACGCTTTCCCTTCTTTAGTACTATCTTTCTCTTATAGTAACATCAAGAATCACAGTGCAACTTCGCTACTGCGTTATTTCATTTACGCGATTATCAGAAACTCACCACAGACCCTTTTGTCACATGTGCTGAAGTTTTACTTAAATATTATCATACCTTGTCGCCAGCCCTGTGGCCGAGCGGTTCTAGGCGCTTCAGTCCGGAACTGCGCTGCTGCTACGGTCGCAGGTTCGAATCCCGCCTCGGGCATGGATGTGTGTGATGTCTTTAGGTTAGTTAGGTTTAAGTAGTTCTATTCTAAGTCTAGGGAACTGACGACCTCAGATGTTGACTCCCATAGTGCTTAGAGCCATACCTTGTCAAATGTTTACTAATCACTTTAACAGAATAAACTGAGTTAACTGTAATACTTGTTTCATTTACTAGTCACTGGACTCAAATTCATTATTTTGGAGAGAGTCTAATTAATTTATGTCAGAACGCAGGGCCAGTACATATCTCCACTTCAGAAGATGACCTGATCCCGCAACACCAGCAGCGAATGCTGGGGGTAAGACTCGATACGTGTACCCTTACAGACACCAGCCATGTCTTCTTCTCAGTTAAAAATATTCTCAACTGTCGACTTCTCAGTTATGTAACAGAGAATATTCCTCCTTCCTACACGTTCAGAAGCAGAATAGGAACTTGGAAGAACACCTTTTTCACGCAGTGTGCTGAAAACTTTTGTAAACACTCTACGATCAGGAATTCGACGTGTCAGAAAGCGCCGACTATATCCTTCTACAGCAGCATCACTACCATGGCAGAAACCATAAACATACGCCGTATTTGCATATTCTTCATTAGTGTATACGTATGGTATTTTAGCCAGCGCTTGTACAAACACAGTTAACCGACGCTTCCCTCTGCTACATTCTTAGTCCCTCGCACTGCCTCACTCACACCGCATCACGGACCAGCACGTTCAACAGGCTAATTTAATGATATAAAAACATGCCGAGCGGAGAGGCTGATAATAACGAGGTAGGCTGTACTAGAACAAAACGTCAAAGAGGACTGGTGAATAAGACATATACGTGCATACCACTAGCCCAAAAACGAATGTACATTAAATGTGTTCTGTCTCGGAAACCATTCGGAACATTGCATATGTTGAAACACGTATGTTGTGTGGCGGCGATGGCGAGGCATTGCAGAGTCTCCGACCAGAGAGCCATTTATCGTGGCTAGTCTGCGCTTGACCGCGCGAGAGTTGCGAGCGGTACTCTGTCAGTAGTCGTCGTGCAGTACAGTTGCGAGCAGTAGTCAGTGGGCAGTCTGTCAGTAGCAGTAGGGCAGAGCAGTATGTCGGTAGTTGTAGTCGAGTACAGTTGTGTGTGAGGAGTCGGCGGGCGTCGACATGGCACTCTGGTCAAGATTCAGGATGAGGTATAATATTTTTTAAATGCGCTCAGCTAATAATGTAAATTAACTGAAAAGAACTATTTAATTGAGCGAACGATTTCCTTCCATTTCCTTTAAAGAAAAGTTTCAGTTAAATTTCAAAAAAAAAAAAAAAAATTACTTGCAATGCATTTCCTCCAAGCCGTGGCCAACAATATGAGCAGAAATTTGACATGCAGTTTCAATGAGGTAAGAAATTAATTATGATTTTTTTGCACAGGACCAAAGACCGATATTTCGGTTTAATTGAGTTTACATTGTCACTGAAGTCTCATTAGCATTGAATTGTTTTTCATTATTTTCGTGACAGCTTACACTTCGAGTCAGATTGCGATTCTCATTTTTATTGTCATTAAATTTATTTGCTGGGAGCTTACGTTAGGTTGTATTCTTGTTAATGTTCAACTATTGTGTTTCAAAATTTCTCTGGGGAGCTCACACTTAGCTCAATGTCCATTAGCATTTAAAATAATATCATTTAAAATTTTCGGCTAGGAGGTTACACTTGGCGACACCCAGTCCAGGGTCGTATTTCGTTGAGAATCTTTTGAAAAACAGTCAGATATCTGCTCTTATTTGCTTAGATATAATTAGAATTTGGCGCAACGCTTTTACTAATCTTGTGACTTTCTTTCTACAGGTCAACGGCAATTCGTTGCTCTGTTGTATTTGTGTTTTGCCTTTGCATTGTGCTTATTTGTTTTGTGAATAATTGTGACTATTGCAAAAATGCCGCGAAAGACTGTGAATAGTGTATCGCGAGGTATTTTGAATGAAATTACCGACTTAGACAACGTGACCGATAGTAATTGTGACAATCCTGCGTTCACTGACAATCAGTGCGTTCCAACCATTAATAATGATGTAGACCTTAATGATGAACAAACGAACTCGATTGTGTCTTCTGTTGATTTGACGACAATTGATGACTCGGGGCGCACTATTGTAATGAGCGCTGCCCAGCTTAATACACCCGGTTTAGAAAATTCAAATAATGAACAGACAAATTTTTCTAATGAAAATGGACAATGTACTGAAAGTACGACGGATCCATTTAATTCCGAAATAGTGTCTGACAGTGTACATCCGACTGATAAAACTTTCTGTAAATTACAGAATGACCAAATGGTCACACAAAACGAGACAATTCTAGATCCACCATTAATTAGCACAGAGAATAGAAATGCTAATTTTGGCTCGGATCAAATTATGGCACTATTGCTGCAACGAGTTAACCAAATTATTGAAAAACAAGACAACCAGAGTGAAGATAACAAACAATTGAAAGAAAAACTTGACAATAATGACGAAAATCTCAAACAACTTAGTGAACAGGTCAGACAACAGAGTGTAGATAACAAACAAGATAACGAAAAACTCAAACAATACTTTAATGAAAAATTAGACGACAATTCCAGACAGTTAAATGAAAAATTAGACGACAATTCCAGACAGCTTAGTGAACAAATTAGAGCCGTTGCCGCGCAGTGCCATGACACTAAGGAACAGTTGCGCGTGGAAATTGAGGCTTGTTCAAAAAAAAGTAGCGAAGAAATTAGGTCTGTTGCTCAGGAATTAAGGGAAATGCAAACAGCCGCAACAGAAACACTTAGAGACGAAATTAACGGAGTCGCTAAACAATGCTCTGAAAAAGCTACGCCGGCCGAAGTGGCCGTGCGGTTAAAGGCGCTGCAGTCTGGAACCGCAAGACCGCTACGGTCGCAGGTTCGAATCCTGCCTCGGGCATGGATGTTTGTGATGTCCTTAGGTTAGTTAGGTTTAACTAGTTCTAAGTTCTAGGGGACTAATGACCTCAGCAGTTGAGTCCCATAGTGCTCAGAGCCATTTTTGAAAAAGCTACACAATTACGCGACGAGTTTAAAGCAATGACAGCAAAACTTTCGCGCACAATGGATGAAAAGATTGACGCGAAATTTGAACAGCAGAACACTCAAATTGACTAGCGATTTAATCACCATATACAAAACAGTGATACGCGTTTCCGTAAATTTATTCAGGATCAAAATAAAGTCAAACGTCAAGTCATGGAAACAATCACTGCACAGAGACAAGAAGACAAACGTAAAATGTTTGCGAAGGCAAAAACGTATGTAGACAACAATATTGCTACAGTGTCCGACGAAATTAATTCCATCAAACAGTCGAACACAGAATTACGTGACGAAATTTCTGACCTTAAATCGAAAACAGACACATACACAACCGATTATCAAACAGTGACCGACAGACTCGAACAATTAGAACTAACACAGGATTCAGATGTCGTCAAAACTGACGTTAAAAGACTGAATGAAACTACTCGTAAATTGCAAAAACAGATTAATGCCTCTGACACTAAAACCGATGAGCAGGTAAAAATACTGACTGAAAAATGTGATGAATTGGCCAGTCGTATTGACGTTATAGAAAGTAGTAATGACAATAAGTCAGACGATACTGCACCGGTTTCATTTAACCAAACACCTGAATTTCAAAATTTACAGCAGACAATTAATGAGATCGATTCGTCCAATAACACGTTGCGTAGAAAGTTATCGAGTTTACAACAAGAAGTAACAGAGATGAAAAGTATTTCAGTTAATAACACATCACAGCAGACGCCACTTTGCTAACATCTGTCAGACTCGCGCAACGCGTATAATTTGGGTAATCTACAGAGAGTACGGGACTTAGATTCCGAACAACCACAGTCCAATAGATTCTCTTACAATCCTGAACCTGTCCCATCACACAGAGACGATAATTTTGATTACAAACATTTTCTGTCAGTGAGAAAGTTTAAAGTGTTTAAAAACGACAGAACACAGATTCACCCACTGGATTGGATACAACAGTTTAGCTTTGCTTTTCCACCGACTTGGCCTGTTACGCATAAACTTGAATTTATTTGCAGCTTTTTGGAAGGCGAACCGGCAACTCGTATGAGACCGATCGCGAGACAGTGCTATTCGGTAGAAGAGTTTCAGAATGCTTTTCTATCAGCGTACTGGTCGAAGACGACACAGCGCGGAATTAAAGATCAACTAATTAGTTTGCCAAATTATGAGAACTCCAATTTTCCCAGTGTCACGCAATTTTTTGAGCATATGGTCCAACAAAACCAGTACCTAAGCGAACCGTACAGTGAATCCGCACTTATACAATTATGCATCTCTAAATTACCACGGTCATTAAGGGTGTCACTTCTAACGGGCCAGCAAAAAGAAAACATTTCGGCGTTCAGGGATCTGTTGCAGCTTTTAGAAGTGCAGCAATTTGATTATTCTTTTGTAAACAAAAACTTTTCGTATAATAACCAAGGTCAACAAACTTACAGTAATTATGATCAGGCACGTAATTTCAATAGGAAATGTAACAGACGCTTTAGGAACGACAACTACCAGAACTTAAATCACAGCCAAAATTCAGATTATCAATATCGTCAAAATTTTCAGCAGCAGGAAGCACATTTTGGTAACAATAGACGTTTTCCACCACAACAGCATGAAAGTCAGCCGGTTAGCATACCTAACCAACAATGTAGTGCACAAGGTCAACCTAACTTTAATGTTTCGCCGCGTGGACGTATAGTCCCTGGTCCAACAAATAGTAACGCACGGCAGCAAGGAAACAACTACGTACAAAGAAGACAGTATTTCAATTCCTATCGCAATGCACCGTATAGGAATGACTTTCACGACAGACGTAAGAACGATGAGCACAATTATCAGCGTACATCTAACAACAGTCGGTCATACCAACAGCAGAATTATCCGCAAGAACCTATTCTCATGAATGAACCCGACAGTAGGTATCATCCAGAGCGTAATACGTCTGGAAGAAGTAATAGAACTGTTCAAATAGTAGAAATGCCACAGCATCCTCCTGATAACAATAACACGTCAGATAGAATCTGACTAGATACTGTACAGGTCCCATCTTCCAGTAACACGAGCACTACTTTAGACACGCAGAATGTTGTTCACGAAAATGTAATTACTTTTGACGACATACGAGACACTCTTTCGCAGGAAAGACCTGTCGTTCAGAAAACCATTTCACATCCTGTTATCGAAATTAAAATTGGTTCATCGAAATTTTCAGCAGTAATTGACTCTGGTTCACCTATGTCAGTAATAAATGAAGAAACTTTTAACGAGTGTAACAAAGAGAATACCTATCCGACATTACCTTTAGGCAAAACAAAAGTGAAAGGAGCAGTATCGAGTGAAGGAGTAGACGTTAAATTACAGACACATTTATCATTTTGTATTGGAGGTCATACATTCCACTCAAATTTTTGGATTGTTCCTTTATTGACAACAGACGTTATTTTAGGTACGAATTTTCTGGTACAACACGACGCAGTCATTGATTTTCAGAATTCTTATTTCATGTTGAAGGATGAAAATATACAATTTGCTATAGAATTTCAGCACTCACTATCTGCGGAAGAGCAAACAATTAATCGCACAGAGGTCATTTCCGCAACACGTAACATTGACTGTAATCCCATATTGTTCACGGATACGTATGTACACAACTATAACACTCCAGACGAAGCTGACTACGACGTAATACAGATGATTTCTGATAAGGTTAAAGAGAGCAGTGCAAATACAGACGACGAACGCACGCAGTTACACAAAATTCTTTTACATCAAGCTCCAGTTTTCGACAACATTCCTGGTACTATGTCCGGTTTTATGTATGAATTTCAGGTGAAACAGCATGACACATTTAAAGCAAAGCATTATCCCATTCCATATATCCACAGAGAACAGGTTAAAAAAGGGTTGCAGGATATGCTCGATCAAGGAATTATAGAACCGGCAGTTAGTCCGTACATAAACTCGCTACATATTGTTAAGAAAAAAGATGGTTCACTTCGCCTCGTACTTGATTCACGTCACATTAATGACATTATTATTAATGAAACAGATCGACCACAGACTTTAGAGGAACTTTTACAGAAATTTCATGGTACTGCTATTTATTCCACATTAGATTTGAAATCGGGATTTTGGCAAATTCAGCTTCATCCGAACTGTAGAAAATATACAGCTTTTCTCTGTTTTGGCGACTGTTATCAATTTTGTAAATTACCGTTCGGCTTAACTATTTCTTCTGCAGCTTTTATTCGCGGTTTGAACACTATAGTTCCGACAGAACTTAAAGACAGAATTACGACGTACGTAGACGATATTCTTATCGCAGAAGCTAACTGGTCTGAACACAATCTGATTCTTGAACAACTGTTACAAACTTTTCGTGCACAAGGACTTAGAGTTAACCTCAGTAAATCGCACTTTGGCAAAACTTCTATAAAATTTCTTGGACACGTAATTTCAGCAGAAGGCATTGCGCCTGATCCGGAAAAACGTCAAGCTCTACGTGACATTACTATTCCTACGACAAAAAAGCAATTACGCAGTTTTTTGGGCTTAATTAACTTTTTTCGTAAATTTATTCATCACTCTGCTTTAGACACACCCAGATTATGCCAATTAACAGGTAAAAACAGTATTTGGTCTTGGGATAAGCAAGCACATTCTGAATTCATGAACCTGAAACATGCTTTGTTGAATGCACCACTTTTATCGCACCCAGATCTTACTAGAAATTTTTCCATTGCCACCGACAGTTCCAATACCGCTTTAGGCGTACACATTTTCCAGGAAATTGAAGAAGAAAGCTCAACAGTAATTAAAAACATCGCATTTGCAAGTCGCATTTTGTCACCTGCTGAACGAAATTACTCCGTTAGAGAATTGGAAACATTATGTGTTGTATGGGCTTTTACGAGATTTAGGCACTTTCTTTATGGCAGACATACCACCGTTTACACAGACCACAGAGCGATACAATTTTTACTTTCGGCTAAATTCACTCACGACAGATTAAGCAGATGGAAACTTTATTTACAGGAATTTAATTTTACAATAGTTCACATTCCCGGCACACAAAATGTTATAGCAGACGCACTATCGCGTTCTCTGAGCAACAATCAGCAAGACGTAGCAACCAACTTCTGCAAAGCAAATTTCAGTGTCATGTACATTCAACAAGTTGTATTTGAAAATTTTATTTCGTTGTCATTACAGGACATAGCACAAGAACAAAATAAAGACAACGTGTGGAGAGAAATTAAACACCTTTGGCAAGATAGGAATAATGTTACGATTAGAAACCATTACACTGTACGCAATGACATTCTGTTTCGCCGCTCTCATCCTGACAGCAACAATTGGTTATTATGCATTCCTGACGAACTGGTTAACAAATTAATCTGGCACACTCATTTAAGTTACGCACATTACGGAGCACGAAAATGTTTTCTTATACTGAGACAGAACTGTTATTTTACCAACATGGAGAAACGTATACGACGAGTTTTAGCGTCTTGTAAAATTTGCCAGAAAGCTAAGTCAGACACCACTTCACATATTCCTCCTTTATATCCCATTGTACCTGTTAAATTAAGACGCATGGCCGCAGTAGACATTTTTGGTCCTATTCCGAGAACTAACAGAGGTTTTTGCTACATATTTGTCGCTGCTGAGCTCACTTCAAAATTTGTTACCCTCACTCCGTTACGCAAAGCTACTGCTAAAACTGTTTCGAAAGCATTTGTAAAACATTTTCTATTTCATGTAGGGTATGTGATGAAAGTAATTTCTGACAATGGATCACAATTTCGTTCTGCTATATGGACACGCATGTTACGATCTAGAAACATTTCTCCGATTTATATATCCAAGTACCATGCTTCTTCGAACCCCTGTGAAAGATTAATGAAAGAAATTGGTAAGCTGTGCCGAATATACTGCCACAAAAGACATATTGATTGGGATACACACATACTCTCATTCCAAGATGTAATTAATTCCATTCCAAATGAATCCACTATGCTAACCCCGTCTGTTATACTGAAAAACGTTGAACCACCAAACAAAATTAAAGAATTAGTAAACTTCCCTAAATGTCGTCGCCTACGTCACCATGAAATAATTGACATTGCGCTGAACAACATCAAACGTGCCGCAGAGCGCCGAAGAAGACAACAAAAACAGGTTTGTAGACGCCGAGACTTTCACATTGGACAGAAAATATTAGTACGTACACACTATTTATCCAGCAGAATAAAAGGTAAGTGCAGTAAATTTGAACTTCTATACGCAGGACCATATCGGATTCGCAGCATTCCTCATCCCAATGAGGTACACGTCGAAACTTTGAGAACCAGAAAATCGAAAGGCAACCACCATTGGTCAAATATTAAACCGTTTATTGAATGAAACCACTTTATGATGTAACATGCTATGATGCCATTTACTAATTTTTTATGACCACTTATGCAATTATATTCACATGACTAATTACTGATGATTATCGTATTTTTTCTTGGCAAGTGCCCGGCAAGGTAAGGTTAGCAGGTCGCTTTTCTTGTCGTTACACATCAGACCGTGCACATTTTCCATTTTTTGTGTGTGTATGATTGTATTCCAGTTTTGTTTGTATGCACTGTGAAATAGTTAAGATATAACACACACCAGTTGACTTTGACGTTTTTGTTGCCCTATGACATCTCAAGATCGTGACTGTTTTACATTTTTCTTTTTGCTGCTGCATTGTATTATTCTGTGTACATTTTTGCATCTGAACACTGTCAATGTCTTTGACATATTACGTTTTCTGTCATGTTATGCTGTATGGTTAATTATGTCACCATAAACCAGTCATTATTTAGTGGGAATATGATTTAAATGCAAGACATTAATCTTTGTTCATCAATTTCAGAAAGAAATGATGCGTGTAAGAAATAAATTCAACAGAAATGGGAATTTCACCTACGGAATAAACGAAAGAAGATGCAATAACTTTATGAGGAAGAGTAAATGGATCAGGATTAACAAGCATTAACAAGAATATACTATACTCATCGTAGAATAGTAGTCTTAACTAATTTTTTCTTTCAGAATACAAGGTGATTGATGCAGGCTGTCAGACAGAACTACACATCTTAGTTTTAGTGATGAAATATGCTAGAGATAAGGAATAGTTGTGTAATGAGTAATGAAGTGATTTTTTGCAGATGATAATGAATGCTGATGAATAATGGTGAAGAATATGCTGCTATGAATAATGAAGTTTTTCTTTACAGGTGATGATGATAATGGAGTTTTTGATGATATGGATAATGAAGTTTTTTTCTTTGAAGATGAGGATAATGTTGAAGTTATATTTAGGCTATGTAGTTATTTAAGTATTTGTTGCAGTTCGTTTTGACAGCAAGTGTTATATTGCACAGTATAATGACTGAAAGTTTTGGAAAGGACAGCTATGGAACACATTTTTATGCACATTTCACTACGTGTTAATTCGAAGTTCACTACTTTTCAGCATAAAATGCATTTCTCTTTTCAGCTTAATAATCCATTTTTATATATTTTTTGCAGGAGAAATTATTTATGAGATTAATGTGCTATAAGCAGTTGTTCATTAAATCTATGAATGTGGTTACATATACTCTACTTGTTTCATAATCTTGCCACAGCTGACTCATGGCGAATGACGTTACACATTTTTCATTTATACCAATAACCCAGAAGCAAATTCTTCTCTCTTGTTTTCCCCTATAATTACCCTAAGCAATGCATTGCTAACAAAAAAAAATGTATTACCAGTCCCAAATAATGTTACTAGTTTAAGAGAATTCTGAATAATACTGATCAGCTCTGAATAGTATGTCACTTCAGTAATGACTTCTTAATGATACAAAAAAATATATATAAAATAATGCTTTGTAACGGGCAAATAACTGCCATTGTTTATTGTAATGAGACTACTTATAATGCCCATGATTATTAATGCTATGACTGTAATTAACTGATTTTTAATCATGACTTCTTAATGGTGTGTATCACCAGTTTCAAATAATGCTACTCATTTAAGAAAGTTCTGAATAATACTGAATGATGAACAATGTTTTATACTATTCAATACTTACTGGCCACTGAGTGCCAATAATTAATGTCACTAAATGAATTATGTTAATAATTATGCCATTAATTAGCTCCTGTTTTCAATTATGACTTTTCATGTTCTATAACTGGCCACTGAGTGCCAATAATTAATGTCACTAAATGAATTATGTTATTAATTATGCCATTAATTAGCTCCTGTTTTCAATTATGACTTTTCATGTTCTATAACTGGCCACTGAGTGCCAATAATTAATGTCACTAAATGAATTATGTTATTAATTATGCCAGTAATTAGCTCTTGTCTTCAATGTTGACTTTTCATGTTTTGGTAAATGGCCAATGAGTGCCAATAATTTGTATCACTCAATGTATTATGTTAATGCTAGGCCAATAATTGACTCTTTTTTTCAATGAAGACTTCTGATGAACATTATTCTGTCATACTAAATATGCTTTGTAACTGGCCAAGGACTGCCACTGTTTATTGTAATACGATTACCCATGATGCCAATAATTTAATTTTATGAACATTATTCTGTAATACTACATACTTGGTACAGAAATGTTCAATAACTGGGCTATGAATGGCGCAAACTACTACTGTAATTCTCAATGAAGCCTATTATGTGACTTAATGTCCTTCACCTTATGAGCTAACTACCCTGAATTACTGCAATGTCCATTTGTCCTGTCCATCCTCATGATCATGGAGCACTATATTTGGTTTTTGCACTAATTCTACGTTGATGTGCCTTGTAAGAGCGTGGTGTTGACACGACATGCTGTCCACCACCGTGAGTGATGAAGACGTTATTATGGTCCCACTGTTTGGTGTACCTAATGTACTGCCAAAATGAAAACATGGAACATTACTACGACAGTTCAGTGTCTTGGCTACGCTGATAAATTCTGATGGGAAAAGAACTTCAAATTGTGTCACTTGGTGTTGTACTTCTGTGGAAAGATATGGACTTTCAGAACAGCTGTGTGCAATCTAAAGGGCTACAACCATGATGCAATCCTTCCCTTTCCTATCCTAATAGTGAAAATCATTTTTTTTTGCTAACATCATTTATGTTCATGGGCTATACATTTTTTTTCGATTTGCTGAACTCCAATGCGAGTACACTTACGTCACTTGTCGACATGATTTTTTTTTTTGCCATTATGTTTATTTGTTGTGAAAATGCTAAAGACATTTTTTCGATTTGTTCTGAAGTACAGTATATGTGCACACTTGTCTTTTATATTGTATATACATTTTTATTTTGATGATATGTTCTGAACTACAGTGCATGTGCACTTATGTTATGCGTTAATATGTTTTCTACTGAACTTCAGTGCCTGTGCACTTTTCTCATTTTTCAATATGAATTGTACTCATTCTGTATGTTCAATACTTCAGTGCGTTTGCACTTATGCCATTTGTTACTCATTGTATATACATTTCGTCATTTGCTGATATGTTCTGAACTGCAGTGCATGTGCACTCATGTCACTTGTCAACATGATTTTCTGCCATTCTGTTTATTTATTCTGAAAATGCTACAGAATTTTTTCAGTGCGTGTCCACTTTGTTATCTGTCAAATAATTTGCATATACATTTTTCTGATCTGCGAATATGTTTTGTACTCATATCTTGTCTTTGTCTGAAATGTTTTGTACTCGGTGCATGTGCCCAACATTTAATTCATGTATCTAAATATTCTGTAAATTGTACAAGTTGATTAATTAAAGAAAAAATTTTGCCGCGCTTGGCAAGTCCAAATGACTCACCATCGCTGCCAAATTTTTGCCCCCCCCAGTGGAGGGTTATGAAACACGTATGTTGTGTGGCGGCGATGGCGAGGCATTGCAGAGTCTCTGACCAGAGAGCCATTTATCGTGGCTAGTCTGCGCTTGACCGCGCGAGAGTTGCGAGCGGTACTCTGTCAGTAGTCGTCGTGCAGTACAGTTTGCGAGCAGTAGTCAGTGGGCAGTCTGTCAGTAGCAGTAGGGCAGAGCAGTATGTCGGTAGTTGTAGTCGAGTACAGTTGTGTGTGAGGAGTCGGCGGGCGTCGACATGGCACTCTGGTCAAGATTCAGGATGAGGTATATTATTTTTTAAATGCGCTCAGCTAATAATGTAAATTAACTGTAACTAATTTGTGCAACAAGTGCCCCAATAATAATTTTGATTTCAAAGCAATATTTTTAACAAAAGAACTATTTAATTGAACGAACGATTTCCTTCCATTTCCTTTAAAGAAAAGTTTCAGTTAAATTAAAAAAAAAAAAATATTACTTGCAATGCATTTCCTCCAAGCCGTGGCCAACAATAAGAGCAGAAATTTGACATGCAGTTTCAATGAGGTAAGAAATTAATTATGATTTTTTTGCACAGGGCCAAAGACCGATATTTCGGTTTAATTGAGTTTACATTGTCACTGAAGTCTCATTAGCATTGAATTGTTTTTCATTATTTTCGTGACAGCTTACACTTCGAGTCAGATTGCGATTCTCATTTTTATTGTCATTAAATTTATTTGCTGGGAGCTTACGTTAGGCTGTATTCTTGTTAATATTCAACTATTGTGTTTCAAAATTTCTCTGGGGAGCTTACACTTAGCTCAATGTCCATTAGCATTTAAAATAATATCATTTAAAATTTTCGGCTGGGAGGTTACAATGTCCAGATGAAGTTTTGTGTTTCATCGTTCCTGTCATATCCCTGATTATTTGCCATTCCTCCTGGGGCAGCCTGTAAATTGTATAAAATCGCTGCGCCAAAAAATTGTAGCGAAATATGGTAAGACCTATAGAGGATCGACAGATGGTGCTGGGAATATCAGCAGATCCTCAAACAACTGTAGCGTACTGCTCATGTATGGGCGGAATTCCCCGTTTTGCATGATTACTTGATTGCTGACAAACCACTTAAAGCAGTCACGTCCGTTAAATATCTGACAGTAGACGAACGGAACGATTTATTGTGGAATGATCACATAAAAACGAGGAGCAGAAAAGACAGATGCCAGACGGAGAATCGTTAGAAGAACTCTTAGAAAAAGTAGTCCATCCACAAGGCAACTAACTGGCATACCAAAACATCGTACAACCAGTACTTGAGTACTAGTCTTAAGACTGAAATCCTTGCCAGGTAGGATGGATAGATGAAATAGAGAAGTTACAAAGAAGAACAGCGCTTTTCCGTACCGGTTCGTTTAGTAAGTGCGAAAGCGTCACGGAGAACTTTGCCCGCATCCAGTGGTAACTGTTACGAGAGAGGTGACGTGCATCACGGTGTGGTTTACTCTTCAAATTCCGAGAGCGTATGTTCCTAGAAGAGTCAGCCAGTATGTTGCTTCGTCATGCTTATATCTCGCAAAAAGTCCGTGAAGGTCAAAGTAGAGAGATTCTAACTCAGCGGGGGCTCACCAAGAATCCCAGTTCCCGTACGCTATTCGCGACTGAAACAGGAAAGGGCAGAGTCACACGGTGCACGAAGTACCCTCCGCCACTCACAGTAGGGTGGCTTGCGTAAATACCGATTTAAATGTAATTCGTGAAGTAGGTGTTAGATGTATTCGTATAATACCGCTTCTTGAGCAGCACATTTCGTCACAGTTTCGTTTAGTAAGAGCGCTAGCTCTGGAGAGAAATATTCACGAATGTTGTTCCACCGTTTGAGATCGTTATCAGTTCAGAAGGACGAAAGATGTAGAAGCTTTGTAGAGATGTGCTGCAAGGATTGTAACGTTTCAGCATAGACCGTGCGAGAGTATAACAGAGATGATGTAGGTGTTGCTGGCTTGATGCAGCTCTCCACGCTGAAATCCTTGCCAGGTAGTCCGCAGCTCGTGGTTGTGCGGTAGCGTTCTCGCTTCCCACGCCCGGGTTCGATTCCCGGCGGGGTCAGGGATTTTCTCTGCCTCATTATTCGGAGCTGAAGTACCCCCCCCCCTCCCAAGCAAACACACATACATACACAAAAATACGGTTCAAATGGCTCTGAGCACTATGGAACTTAACATCTGTGGTCATCAGTCCCCTAGAACTTAGAAATACTTAAACCTAACTAACCTAAGGCCATCACACACACCCATGCCCGAGGCAGGATTCGAACCTGCGACCGTAGCGGTCACGCGGTTCCAGACTGAAGCGCCTAGAACCGCACGGCCACACCGGCCGGCCATACATACACAGCTCCTTCCATTTTTACTCGATTCGATTCAGTACATTCTCCTTAGGTATTCGATCTACCCATCTAATCTTCAACATTATTATGTAGCACAACAGTTAAAATGCAACTGTTCTCTTCTTGCCCCAACTATATATCGTCCACTTTTAGCTTCCGTTCAGTGCTACTCTCCAGACAAATATCTTCAGAAAAGACGTACTAATACTTATATTACAACATTGATATTCAGGAAACTTAAATGAGAATCACTGAAATATTAGTGGCGTTTTTTATCGAAACTCTATTGGTTAAATTTTGAGGAATCGCGAGTCTAATGTAACTGAGATTAGGGGGCATACGGTGTTCGGCAGTCACTTTTATTTCGTATCCTCCTCCAACGGAATAGGAAGATAAAAAGGTAAAGTTCCGCTTTCTGGTCTTAGTCGGGGCTTTCGGCTCCGACCGACAGCCGTGTCGTCTTCTGCCAGTGGATGGAGTAGTACGCAGGCGGTATGTAAGTTGGGAAGGAAAACATAGGTGCAAAGAAGGTAGCTGCGAAGAAACCATGGGCAACAGAAGAAATACTTCAGTTGATTGATGAAAGGAGGAAGTACAAACATGTTCCGGGAAAATCAGGAATACAGAAATACAAGTCGCTGAGGAATGAAGTAAATAGGAAGTGCGGGGAAGCTAAGACGAAATGGCTGCAGGAAATAAGTGAAGACATCGAAAAAGATATGATTGTCGGAAGGACAGACTCAGCATACAGGAAAGTCAAAACAACCTTTAGTGACATTAAAAGCAACGGTGGTAACATTAAGAATGCAACGGGAATTCCACTGTTACATGCAGAGGAGAGAGCAGATAGGTGGAAAGAATACATTGAAAGCCTCTATGATGGTGAAGATTTGTCTCATGTGATAGAAGAAGAAACAGGAGTCGCTTTAGAAGAGATAGGGGATCCAGTATTAGAATCGGAATTTAAAAGAGCTTTGGAGGACTTACGGTCAAATAAGGCAGAAGGGATAGATAACATTCCATCAGAATTTCTAAAATCATTGGGGGAAGTGGCAACAAAACGACTATTCACGTTGGTGTGTAGAATATATGAGTCTGGCGATATACCATCTGACTTTCGGAAAAGCATCATCCACACAATTCCGAAGACGGCAAGAGCTGACAAGTGCGAGAATTATCGCACAATCAGCTTAACAGCTCATGCATCGAAGCTGCTTACAAGAATAATGTACAGAAGAATGAAAAAGAAATTTGAGAAAGCGCTAGGTGACGATCAGTTTGGCTTTAGGAAAAGTAAAGGGACGAGAGAGGCAATTCTGACGTTACAGCTAATAATGGAAGCAAGGCTAAAGAAAAATCAAGACACTTTCATAGGATTTGTCGACCTGGAAAAAGCGTTCGACAATATAAAATGGCGCAAGCTGTTCGAGATTCTGAAAAAAGTAGGGGTAAGCTATAGGGAGAGACGGGTCATATACAATATGTACAACAACCAAGAGGGAATAATAAGAGTGGACGATCAAGAACGAAGTGCTCGTATTAAGACAAGGCTGCAGCCTTTCGCCCCTACTCTTCAATCTGTACATCGAGGAAGCAATGATGGACATAAAAGAAAGGTTCAGGAGTGGAATTAAAATACAAGGTGAAAGGATATCAATGATACGATTCGCTGATGACATTGCTATCCTGAGTGAAAGTGAAGAAGAATTAAATGATCTGCTGAACGGAATGAACAGTCTAATGAGTACACAGTATGGTTTGAGAGTAAATCGGAGAAAGACGAAGGTAATGAGAAGTAGTAGAAATGAGAGCAGCGAGAAACTTAACATCAGGATTGATGGTCACGAAGTCAATGAAGTTAAGGAATTCTGCTACCTAGGCAGTAAAATAACCAATGACGGACGGAGCAAGGAGGACATCAAAAGCAGACTCGCTATGGCAAAAAAGGCATTTCTGGCCAAGAGAAGTCTACTAATATCAAATACCGGCCTTAATTTGAGGAAGAAATTTCTGAGGATGTACGTCTGGAGTACAGCATTGTATGGTAGTGAAACATGGACTGTGGGAAAACCGGAACAGAAGAGAATCGAAGCATTTGAGATGTGGTGCTATAGACGAATGTTGAAAATTAGGTGGACTGATAAGGTAGGGAATGAAGAAGTTCTACGCAGAATCGGAGAGGAAAGGAATATGTGGAAAACACTGATAAGGAGAAGGGACAGGATGATAGGAAATCTGCTAAGACATGAGGGAATGACTTCCATGGTACTAGAGGAAGCTGTAGAGGACAAAAACTGTAGAGGAAGACAGAGATTGGAATACGTCAAGCAAATAATTGAGGACGTAGATTGCAAGTGCTACTCTGAGATGAAGAGGTTAGCACAGGAAAGGAATTCGTGGCGGGCCGCATCAAACCAGTCAGTAGACCGATGACAAAAAAAAAAAAAAAAAAAATGTGGTCGACACTCCACTCTCTCGGTCGTTGGCATGTTTTTTGTGCTTGGAACCGTTACTAATCGATAAAGTAGCTCCCCGGTTGGTCTCATGAGGTTGAGTGCATCCCGTACCAATCCTGTCACCAAGTAAAAATTCTGGGATGACCCAGAATCGAAACCAGGTCAGTCGTGCAGACCACTTCCCTTTCTTTCTTTTTCCCTCGTTGTATCTACCTGTTTCTATGTCATAAAGCGTCAGCAGTTCGGTGTGGATACTGGATTACACCCGTCACAGATCATCGCTGAAAACTTCTCCCAGGTTCTTTACTACAGAAGGTGGACAGTTCCCTGAGCGAACACGCTGAGGTTCCGTGCCGCCGAACACATAACTACGCAGGCGGACAAATAGAAAGGAATGTGTGATATTTATGGGGAACACACTCAACCAAGCGCTGTACAGTTGTTTGCGCAGAGTGTACGTTGAGGTGATGTGGGCTTCAATGCTTTGCGTGACGTGGCACAGGAAAAACCGAGTTATGAGAGAGCTCATTGCAGCCGCTACATTTCGCCGTCTGGAAACGCGAGAAACATAATGACTTCACTTGACCAAAGGTTACGGCCACTAAGCAGCGGCAGTTTGCAGTGCGAGCGGCTTCCGTTTTCGCGGAGGGTGAGGGCCTGCCGCTGTATGCTTGCGGCCGGCTGGCTCACGCGCTGGATGACGCAGTCCGCGCACCTGGGCATGGCCGGCAGGGACTGGCTCGGCGCGGTGGCGTGACACGAACGGTGCGACAGTTGGCCGGAAGCGGGCGATGCCGCCGTATGTCGCCACTAGGGCGTCGACGGACAGCGTCTGTACCACAGTCTCGCTACTATGCTTTTCAAGCCGCAAATGGGTTCTGCTGAAGCTGTACGCAGGTGCACACTTCGTGCTAGCTCAAGCAGGTGTTACTGGCTCCAGTCTCACTCGCATAGAATGACTAGTGGCAGGCTGAACGACGCTGTAGACGCTATAAAACCACACCATTTCTTTCTAACGGTGAGTTACGCTGATAGGTACCCATATTGGGTAAAAAAAAAACGTCATCCCCACAGACATCATGCTGTTGTTGTTGTGGTCTTCAGTCCAAAGACTGGTTTGATGCAGCTCTCCATGCTACTTTATTCTGTGTAACCCTATTCATCTGTGAGTAACTACTGCAACCAACATCCTTCTGAATGTGCTTTTGTATTCATCTCTTGGTCTCCCTCTACGGTTTTTATCCCCCTCTTCCCTCCAGTACTAAATTGGTGTTCCCTTCGTGCCTCAGAATGTGTCCTACCTACCGATCCCTTCTGCTAGACATCTACATCAACGTGGATACTCTGCAAATCACATTCAAGTGCCTGGCAGAGGGTTCATCGAACCACCTTCACAATAAGTCTCTATTATTCCAATCTCGAATAGCGCGCGGAAAGAACGAGCACCTACATCTTTACGTATGAGCTCTGATTTCCCTTATTTCATCATGGTGATCGTTTTTCCCTGTGTAGGTAGGCGTCAACAAAATATTTTCACATTCAGAGGAGAAAGTTGGTGATTGGAATTTCGTGAGAAGATGGCTCCGCAACGAAAAACTCCTTTATTTCAGCGATGTCCATCCCAAATCCATTTCAGTGACACTCTCTCCATTATTTCGCGATGATACAAAACGTGTTGTCCTTCTTTGAACCTTTTAGGTGTCAGTCCTATATGATAAGGATCCCACACCGCACAGCAATATTCTACAAGAGGATGGACAAGCGTAGTGTAGGCAGTCTCCTTAGTAGGTCTGTTACATTTTCCACGTGTCCTACCTATAAAACGCAGTGTATGGTTAGTCTGTCCCACGACATTTTCTATGTGTTCGTTCCATTTTAAGTTGTTCGTAATTGTACTTCCTGAGTATTTAGTTGAATTTACGGCCTTTAGATTTGACTGATTTATCGTGTAACCGAAGTTTAACGGATTCCTAATAGCACTCTATTCAGCACCACCTAATTAGTTACATGATCTACTCATCTGCTCTTGAGCATTCTTCCGTAGCACCACATTTCCAATCTGCTTTTATATCCTCCCTACTTCGACCATCATCGGTTATTTTGATCCAGAATAGCATCTACTACTTTAAGTGTTTCGTTACCTAATCAAATTCCCTCAGCATATCATGCTACTACTATCTAAAACCGCGTATGAGCGTAAAAACGGCCTCAATTCGGTGAGGAAGAGATTCCACAAGTTTCTTCGTCTGTGCCGTATCCAGCTGATGCCAAGCATTCCTGTTTTGATTCCATAGAGCTAACAAACTGTGGAGCTGTTGACTGCTTTGTTTTATCCCACTCTGCGTATAGTTCCAAACTTGGTTAGTTTAAGAGCGGGTAATTTTGCGATGCAACTGAGCTGCGGAACAATAATCAAAAACAGACTAATCACCTTTGCAGATAAAAACCACCTAATACCTGATTGGCAGTCAGGTTTCAGAAAGAATAATGCCACCATAGACCCAATAGTGCAGCTATGCAGCGGCATCACAAGAGGCCTAAACCTCCTACGCCGCTGCTATATTTTTAGACATCGAAAGGGCGTTCGACAAACTGTGGCACAAAGGTCTATGTTACAAGATTCTAAAAATGGGTGTACCTGCGAAGATCACCACACTCTTGTCGAACATCGTCGAAAACCGCCCATCCAAGGTCGTCGTCAACGATGCGGAATCAGACCCTTTTATGCCAAAAGCGGGAGTCCCACAGGGAGCCATCATCTCTCCCCTGCTATACACATTATACACGGCAGACATCCCACTACCCAACAAGTGGAACGAGGGTCTGACGCTGTACTCTGACGACAGAGCGTACTGGTGCCATGCACCAACGACACAGGAAACCAATAGACAAACCCAAAACTACCTATCCCTACTAGAAAGCTGGCTCAGCCAGTGGAAGATCAAACCTAACGCTGCCAAGACACAACCTATTCTTTTTAAACACAAACGAGCTCCCACGCGCCAACAGA
Organism: Schistocerca piceifrons; assembly: GCF_021461385.2. NCBI lineage: Eukaryota > Metazoa > Arthropoda > Insecta > Orthoptera > Acrididae > Schistocerca > Schistocerca piceifrons. The sequence continues at coordinate 897,141,322 of NC_060139.1, forward strand.
ACCAAGAAGGCTGCAGATTACAACTATTGGGACAAACCATAAAGGTGAAAGACACGGCAAGGTATCTGGGTATTACCCTCAACAAACACATGTTATGGGAGGCACACGCAAGGGACATCACGACAAAAGCCAAAACAAGACTAAACTTACTCCGCCTACTCAGAGGCAGGACAAACGGAGCCAAAAGGGAAACAGTGATCTACGCGTACAAAGCTTTTGTTCGCCCCATACTGGAATACGCCGCTCCAGTTTGGATGGCGAACAAAACTATGGCACGGAGGATAATGGCAACAGAAAGAAAAATACTAAGGATAGCAGGCCAGATGAACCCCAGGACCCGAAATGAATTAGTATACAGAAACGTACACGTGCACCCCCTAAGGAGAAGATGGCTAGAATTAACGGCCAAAATCGCCACCAACAGATTACAGACTAGAACAGCCACAACAGACATTTTACTAAAAAAATTTCACAGCCCTGAGGTACCCAAAAGCAAAATACCCCTATCTGCTTATAGTAATCAAACCCAGCATAAAGGCAATAGATGCGAATTCAGCAACAAACTTTACCAACAATGACGTTCAAAAGGACATGATAAAACACCTTCAGAAGGACGAATCAGAAGAGAAAGACGACACTTAAAACAAGACGACCACACACTAACCAGACGACAATGAAGATAAAACAACTAAACACAAGAAACAGAAGATTCAATAGATCCTTGCTGAGGTTTTTGGGAGGTTTCTCTCAGCACTTGGGCAAATGCCAGGATCTTTTTACCCTCCCACGCGACAGAAAGCGATGATATACGAGATGAGGCTCAGAATAAGATTAGAAAACCCACACCCCCTTTCTTCAAATAAAAAGTGCCACCACAGTATACCTTAAGTTAATATAAGGCACCAAAGAGCAATAGGCTCTCCATGTGCCCCAAGGCACCAAAGAGCAGTAGGCTCTCCATGTGCCCACCTCGCCCCTTCAGGGTAAGGAATGAAAAATGAAAAAAAAGATAAGCTATCACTTCTGTGAAGTTAAAACAGAAGGTAAAGTACTGGTGAATGTAAAGCTGTGAGGGCGGCTTGTGAGCCGTGCTAGGATGGCTCAGTCAGTAGAACACTCGCCCACGAAAGGCAAGCACAGTAAGTTCAATTCTCGGTTTGGGACACGGTTCTCATCTGCTAGATTGTTTCAGAGTGTTGGAGTGGTCATCAGATCAGGACTGTAAAAATACACGCCTATGAACACGGCTTTGTCTTGTTCGAGGAATGTGACGTGTCATGTTATAACTTAACATTTTCTAGCAGCCCATGTGAGTTAGCCTTGTTCACTAATGTAGTCGCCTGAGCTACAGGAGGATGTTCGTCGGCCTGGAGCTGATAGGGAAGACCTTTCCTGATCGACCTAAATGGTGCTTGGAACCGACCAGGCTCATTTTAAGGGCGAGTAATTTTTCCGTGACGACAGGTATTTCCAACATCCGTTGCAGAAAAAGTTCTTAATGTTCTGCCAGGAGGCACCTTACAGCGCTGTAAGCACGAGCAGGAACTAACCAATGGAAATTCGTACATTTATGCTCCTGTTTCGGTTTGTATGCAAGGTCTGACTGTTAAATAAATTTCGTGAAGCCATCTGGAGCTCGCAAAAGTTAAAAGCTATCAGCTCTGTTGGTTTTTAATTTTAAATTTATTGGCTTTCTGGACGTGCCTATTCAGCTGTCTCAAGTGTGGAATGTCAATTATAACGATACGAACGTAAGGACAACACAAGAACGAGTCCCAGAGCGGATAAAATCTCCATCCCCGTCGGGATTCGAACCCTGGCCCTTTCGCTTAGCAGTCCGTCGAGCCAATCGCGCAGCTACCGAGGCGGATCGCTCATGGGGTTGAGATGACAAGTCGTGGGGTCTCTGGGATGGAGTTTGTGTTTTGAAATGGTTAGCATTTTAGACGTTCGTAGTTAGCGACCCTTCTTGATCAACGAGGTTACTTTTCCAGTACAGTAAGCATACTGAGCAGATCGGAGAATTAACTCATGTCCGCCAGCAAACGTTTTGTATTAAATCCGCGAAGCAATACATCGCACGATTTGTTTCACGCGTGGCACATTGCCAAGAGTGCGTAAATTCAAGTCACGGGAGGTAATGTGTTTTCGCACAACCCCACGAAAGGTTCAAATATGGACGAAACGAACGTTTCAACGTGTTCACAACAAACTGATCATCAATATATTATAATAGATCGCAACGCTTGAATGTTGAAATAAACATGTGTTTCCTGTAACCTGAATGAGTGAGCCATAATCATGGATCGAACAATACCCCCAAACATCACAGAAGTACCTGCGATCTGAATTACGTACTCTGCTGTTAAATACACTCCTGGAAATGGAAAAAAGAACACATTGACACCGGTGTGTCAGACCCACCATACTTGCTCCGGACACTGCGAGAGGGCTGTACAAGCAATGATCACACGCACGGCACAGCGGACACACCAGGAACCGCGGTGTTGGCCGTCGAATGGCGCTAGCTGCGCAGCATTTGTGCACCGCCGCCGTCAGTGTCAGCCAGTTTGCCGTGGCATACGAAGCTCCATCGCAGTCTTTAACACTGGTAGCATGCCGCGACAGCGTGGACGTGAACCGTATGTGCAGTTGACGGACTTTGAGCGAGGGCGTATAGTGGGCATGCGGGAGGCCGGGTGGATGTACCGCCGAATTGCTCAACACGTGGGGCCAGTGGTCGGCGGAAGGTGCACGTGCCCGTCGACCTGGGACCGGACCGCAGCGACGCACGGATGCACGCGAAGACCGTAGGATCCTACGCAGTGCCGTAGGGGACCGCACTGCCACTTCCCAGCAAATTAGGGACACTGTTGCTCCTGGGGTATCGGCGAGGACCATTCGCAACCGTCTCCATGAAGCTGGGCTACGGTCCCGCACACCGTTAGGCCGTCTTCCACTCACGCCCCAACATCGTGCAGCCCGCCTCCAGTGGTGTCGCGACAGGCGTGAATGGAGGGACGAATGGAGACGTGTCGTCTTCAGCGATGAGAGTCGCTTCTGCCTTGGTGCCAATGATGGTCGTATGCGTGTTTGGCGCCGTGCAGGTGAGCGCCACAATCAGGACTGCATACGACCGAGGCACACAGGGCCAACACCCGGCATCATGGTGTGGGGAGCGATCTCCTACACTGGCCGTACACCACTGGTGATCGTCGAGGGGACACTGAATAGTGCACGGTACATCCAAACTGTCATCGAACCCATCATTCTACCATTCCTAGACCGGCAAGGGAACTTGCTGTTCCAACAGGACAATGCACGTCCGCATGTATCCCTTGCCACCCAACGTGCTCTAGAAGGTGTAAGTCAACTACCCTGGCCAGCAAAATCTCCGGATCTGTCCCCCATTGAGCATGTTTGGGACTGGATGAAGCGTCGTCTCACGCGGTCTGCACGTCCAGCACGAACGCTGGTCCAACTGAGGCGCCAGGTGGAAATGGCATGGCAAGCCGTTCCACAAGACTACATCCAGCATCTCTATGATTGTCTCCATGGGAGAATAGCAGCCTGCATTGCTGCGAAAGGTGGATATACACTGTACTAGTGCCGACATTGTGCATGCTCTGTTGCCTGTGTCTATGTGCCTGTGGTTCTGTCAGTGTGATCATGTGATGTATCTGACCCCAGGAAGGTGTCAATAAAGTTTCCCCTTCCTGGGACAATGAATTCACGGTGTTCTTATCTCAATTTCCAGGAGTGTATATCATTGGGCCGTAGGTGCACTCGATGCCTTCCATCATTTGAAAACAGACAAAATAACACTCATCGGATGATACAACAAGCCACTCCACTCAGCTAAAGTCCGGTTTCTGAAGACATGTACCTTCATATCCATTGTGAGCAATGATCTTTGCGAGGTACTCGACTGCAGATATGCATTGCATACGATTCCCTTTGCAATGTTCTCTCGGAAACTGAGGTGGGATTTCATTCAGTGACAACAGTAATTCTCTTCAGGTTTGAAAACGATTGTCATTGACGAGGCGTAATACTCCTCTCTAGTCCCTGTCGGTAATAATGTTCTTACGACCACTGCTCTTACGCCGTCACATGGTTGCTAGTTGTATATCACTCCTTGTAGACGTATTGGACAATCCGAGTTGATACACCAACAAATCGAACAACTTCATATCGGTTTAGTCAAGGCTGCATTAAAACACGATAGCTTGTTCCTGCCTTTCTGTCACGTATCCACTCCTGCCTCGGGCAGAAGTCCCATAGTGCTCAGAGCCACTTTAATCATATTATTGCGCTGATTCCGCACAACTGACTGCATTTCAAAGCCATGACTTACGGCATTGGTGGAGGGTCACATGACCATCTGATACTAGTTCTATGCTTCTACAGCGTTCCCAAGTGTCCAGTGTGCTTTTTCAAGTACGGGACCAGTATCTTGTCCGATGAGCTTACCACACAAGTCGCCATTTACGGATACTCCCGCTCTAGGTGATGCCTCGCGACTTTATCTCGTTTAACTGTAAAATCTCTATTTTTTTGTCTCTGAAAGTGTGTAATTTCTCTCATAGTAGTGTGAGCGCCCTCCTAGACAGAGGCAAACTGCATTCTTCAAACATAATTTTAGGTTCCCAGGATGAGATTTTCTCTCTGCAGCGGAGTGTGAGCTGATATGAAACTTCCTGGCAGATTAAAACTGTGTGCCGGACCGAGAACTCGAACAGAAGCTATCCTGCGAACCTTGCAGAACTAGCACTTCTAAAAGAAAGGAGATTGCGTAGACATGGCTTAGCCATGCAGGAGAGCTTCTGTAAAGTTTGGAAGGTAGGAGACGAGGTACTGGCGGAAGTAAAGCTGTGAGAACGGGGCGTGAGTCGTGCTTGGGTAGCTCAGTTGGTAGAGCACTTGCCCACGAAAGGCAAAGGTCCCGAGTTCGAGTCTCGGTCCGGCACACAGTTTTAATCTCCTAGGAAGTTGCATAATTTTAGGTTGTTCGAGAACAAGGCGCAATTCCTACTGTTACGTTCAGAGCTCCTACGGGCACTGTTAATTTATGTGGTTCACTGTTTTGCTATTCTAGTAAACATAAAATAGGTTTATGGATACTGAGAATCTAGGTGGTTCCTGTCTTGACATACAAGCTTCCTCCTTATATACATAAAGGTCGCTTTTGCAGACGTCGTGAATCCACGTTATTCAAGTCTTAATAGCACAACTTCTTTATTGGTATGTTCAGAATTGACCTCTGCAGACATTGTGAAAATACGTATACGATTCTTATTCCTCATACACGGACGAATCACATTAATGCGACTACCACCTACGTTCAATTTCAACGACCAGTAGCCACCCACAGACGCCAGGTGACTGCACTTGCAGTGGAGGGTATATAAGGCGCATCGGGGGACGTGGAAAACAGTGCAGTCGCGTAATGCGGAAACTGGGCGCTTTAGCTGACGTCCAAAAAGGGCATGGTCATTGGCTTTCTGCGGAGATGTAAGCGGGTGATTAGAAGTGCAAGTGTTGAGCAACTGGCTGCCTAGATGGCTACCAACAGTGTTTCCTCAAAAATGGCCGTTCATCGATCATTGCTGTGTATGGTCCTCCGCAGCAGTGCCTGGTTCATGCACCCATGCTGATGGCAGTTCATCGGCGATGGAGGCTTGAATTTGCACACCTATATGGGAATAGGACGTCCAGGAGTGGTGACAGGTGGCCTTTTCAGATGACTGGCATTTTATGCTCCATCGGACATATGGCCCTCAACAATAGTTCGAAGGGTCCAGGCCGCAGGAGGAAGCAGTATGGTCTGGGAAATGTTTTCGTGGCATTCCCTGGATGATCTTGTCATTCTGGAAGGTACAGTGGATCAACGCAAGTGTGCATCTATCCACGGTGACCCTGTCCATTCCTACATGCAGTCTGTTTTTTCCTCGTCAGGTTGGCATCTACCAGCAGGTAAGTACAACTTGTCACAGAGCTCGTAGTGTACGTACGTGGTTCGAAGAGTACCAGGATGAGTTCATTGTACTCCCCTGGCCATCAAACTCCCAGGATCTTAACCCAGTCGAGAATCTGCGGGACCAGCTCGATAGGACTGTTCGCGTCATAGATCCTCAACAGTGAAACCTAACGTACGTGGCCACAGCTAAACTTCTTTCTAATAAACATCTATGAGTCAGGCTTCTAAACTAGACGTACAGAGCGCATTTCACAGAAGCCGTGATGACACTAGTGGCCACCTTTTGTCAACATTTACACCGTCATATACACATTACCAAGCGTTATAGAGAGTCTTCTAGGTTGTAAAATGCTCTGCATTTTTGTATTCGTTAATTTTTGCACCGACGTAAAAACAACAGAAGACATTCATAGCATAATTCTCTCTGAAATTTTGCATAGATGGTGAGACCGACAGTTACAGACACTGACATGAAACCGGCGAGGGACTAAGAGCGTAGGAAACAGGAAGTGAAGCTTTTGAATAATTGTTACCAGAAAGCGTAAAAAAATTAAGGGGCTATTAAAAAGTTACCATTTGAGGGTGTTGCTGCAGCGTACATGCAACGTAGCACGGCTCCGATGCGGGTATATAAGCACAGGCGTGCATGCAAGGGATTAGTGTGGCATTCGTGTCTTCCCGACGTGCGTGTGGTAAACGTGGCAACATGAACCATGGTGACGTTATTACCAAATGCGTCCAGACAGACCAGAGGGCTGTTATTCTTGTCTTTGTTGCCGAAGGACAAACAGCGTTAGACATCCATCGCAGAATGAAGAATGTGTATGGGGCAGTATGTCTGTCTAAAACCATCGTTGCCGAGTGGTGGGCCAAGAGGTACTGCTACTTCGTGATAACGCACGTCCCCAAGTCGCAAATATAATGCAGAAGTCACATCAATTTGAAGTGGGACACATTCGAGCATCCACTCTCTAGTCCTGGCGATTATCATGCCTTCGCTCTCTTAAAAAAGGGCTTGTAGGGTCGACGATCCCTGTCGAACGAGGATGCGCAGCGGGTAGTTACGAACTTCTGCACGAAGCAAGACACACTGTTTTACGAAACGGGTACGTCAACTCGGTGTCTCGGTGGATGTTTGCCTCAATGCCCACGACGATTTTGACTGATTGGCTAACGGATTCTGGACTGTACGGCCTTCGAAAGGAATCAGTTTCATCGTCTCTTATACTACAAGTAGACATATTAATGTCGAGGCGGTACTGACTACATCGGAAGTAATGGCTAATCTGTATCGTATGGCAGTATAATGTGGCGTCACTGGCAACTCGGCGGCCGAAATACCCCAGTTGCGAGCGTTCACATCAGTGCATACGATCATCTCATTGTACTTTTTCATCTTACTTACTATATAACTTCTTACACCTTTTCTGACCACCCTATGTAGTCACATCAGGGCAACGGCCTTGCCGCAATGGGTACACCGGTTCCCGTGAGATCACCGAAGTTAAGCGCTGTCGGGCGTGGCCGGCACTTGGATGGGTGACCATCCAGCCGCCATGCGCTGTTGCCATTTTTCGGGGTGCACTCAGCCTCGTGAGGAGCTACTCGTCCGAATAGTGGCGGCTCCGGTCAAAGAAAACCATCACACGCCCCTTCTCTCCGCATCCTCCACTAAGGATGGTCTCGATGGGCCACTTGTGGCCGGAAGACGGAGTGCTTTATATAGTCACATCAGCTCGAAAGAACAATACAGTCCAGCAAATATTGCTGCCAATTGCTAACAACCACAATGATAACTACGTGTTTTATAACTGAAGGGTGTACATAAAGTCTGGGAATACTTTCAATTATTTATTGCACAAGAACTAAACATTGTACAGATGTCATACATATTGAATTTTGAAGAGAAATTCTGAAAGCTCTTTTTACAAACATTCGATATGCGAACCATGAGTGACCCGGCAGACGTCAAGAAGGTACTCCATTTCTTTCCATACCCATCCCATTATGGCATCGTCGACAGTGGCAGTCGCTTCCCATATTCTCTCCCGGAGCACTGCTACATCACGCGGTTGACGCAGTATATACACCAGATCATTAATCACACGAAATGAGATCTGGTGATCGGGGAGGCCATTTCATGAAACAGCTGACACCTTCTGTAGCGCGGCCGATCCATCGATGCGGCAGCGCTCACTATCGGCAAATTACCAAACTTTGCTGTGGCGGATACATGAAAAAAAAAAACTTTCAGCGTTTCTCCTTAAAATTACATATGTATGTCATCTGTACAATGTTTGGTTCTTCTGTAATAAATAGTTGAAAGTGTGCCTGGACTTAATGTACACCCTGTATATACAAAGATTACAAAACTATTAGTCTTCAACATTAAAGCACAGCTCTTCAGCATAAAAAATACAAATAACAACAGCTACAGTTGGATATCAAGATCTTTTATGTATTTTATTACATGACTCGTCGCTGTGAGGAAATCTTCAAAACGATTCTTTGCACGCACTTGCGGGACATGTCAATACAACATGAGCAACTGTCTGTCGTTCCGCACCACAGTCACACGATGGTGATGAAGATTTTCCCCACTTGTAGAGAGAGTCTGCATATCGTACATGGCCCGTTCGGATGCGGTTCCAGATAGTCCAAATTGCCCGAGGCTGGTCGAATCCAGGAGGTTCCTTCTGGATGCAAGGCAGCTTCAGGCATTGTGGGGAACAGTTTTGTTGCCAGCAGAGTTTTCATTCATCGATAGGATTGTAATCAGTTTCCATGAGAGTCCTGGCTATGATCAGAGTGGGATGTCTTGGTCTGAGCCTTTTTCGCTCCGCAGGGAAGACTTCGTCCATTATTGGGAGGTCGGTGTTATTAGCAATCTTCTGGTATTCACGCAGTAGCGCGCTCTTCCGTCTGATATGAGGGGGTGGAATGTGGCTCAAGGTAAGTAACCAGTATGTGGGAGTAGATCGTATTGACCACCTAACGTTGCGCTTGGCTTCGTTAAGTTGTACGTCTACCTCTTCTACGAGAGGACTATTAAGCCAGACCGGCGCACATTGCTCTGCTATTGAGTATACCAAACCGAGTCCTGATACCTGGAGAGTATCTGCTGACAGTCCCCAACGAGAGCTGCAGAATTTATGGTCAATGTTGTTTCTGGTTCTGAACTTACCAGATGTTCGTGTCAGGTGCTCCTTAAAAGAAAGTGTCCTAATTAACGTGATCCCAAGGTATTTTGGGTGCGTATTATGATGAAGTTTGCCTCCTTCAAAATTATCATCGAGGGCTCTGTGTGCCAATATATTGGACAGATGAAAACATGGAACTTCAGTTTTATTTGAGTTTGGTTGTAACCTCCATTTGCGGAAATAGTGGCTTACGATACGTAGATCAGAAGTTAGGATCTCTTCAGTTCTTTCAAAAGTTTTGTGTTGGGTAGCTATTGCCCAGTCGTCTGCCTGGACTGTGTTGGAGCGATATCAGATTTATATGTATATCTTAAGTAAGAGAGGAGCAAGGACGGATCCCTGTGGGAAGCCATTATTTGATACCTTTGGGCAGCTAGTGTCTTTTTCTGTAGTTACAGTAAATTTACTTCCAGTTGATATGTTGTCAATTAGCTTTGTTGTCCGTTTCCATGAGACAAGTTGCAATAATTTATAAAGCAGTCCATGCCTCGAAACTGTGTCATGCTGCACTTAGGCCGACGAAAGCAACTGATGTTTTCTGCCTCATTTGGTATCTTGCATCAATAAATGTTGTTAAAGATAAGACTGGATCAGCGCAGCACAGTCATGGACGGAATACAACTTGCTCAGGAAGAAGATTCTGATAGATTACTGGACTAATCCGACTGTATAAAATTCTTTCAAGGAACTGATTAATAGTGCTCAGTAGTGCGACTGGGCGGCAGTTCTCAGGCTGGTCTGGTACCTTGCTGGGCTTGAGTATTGCTATGATTTTTGAATGGTTTATTTTTTGTGGGACTGAATGAGACATCATAATGTCAGAGAAGAAATCCGCCATCCAACTTTTAGCGTATTTGCCACTATGCAGAAGAAATTCTGGGTGGATTCCGTCACTTCTCGGTGCCTTTCCGGGTTTTAGGGCTTTAAGAGCAGCAGAAATTTCAGTTATAGAGAAAATTCTCGAGAAGTCAGATTGTTCATTCGCACCCATTTTCAGCAATGTAAGTTTGCGCTTGAAGTATCTTGTATGAGTTTTATCCCTTGATGCTCTTGATGTGGACAAGAGGTGTGATGCAATCCTATTAGCTGATATGAGTGTTGTCCCTTACTTTGACTTTGTTTCCATCCAACTTCCTTAGTAATGACCATGCTTTCCTACTTCATGTTTGAAAATTGAGTGACTCAAGTCTCTGTCCACCTAATTCGTCTGGCTGTACTGAGGTTATGGAGAAGGTTATCTGCTATTTCCGGGATCCGCTTTTTAGAAATTCATCATACTGTTTCTCAGTAGTTTCATTACAACCTGGAATATATTGCTTCCGGTAGCCCCTAGGGATTGCCTTCTTTGCTGCTCTTATCATAGCTCCAATAAGCCTCTCATAGATTTTTTGCTTCTGGGGGAATCCAACCAAGACGTTTGGCCAGATTTTTAGCAAATACATCCCACTTTGCTTTTCTGAAGTTGCATCTAGGTTGTGGACAGGGTGAAACGAGTGGGATATTTGTCCCAACTTCAGTTAAGATTGGACGGTGTTGGCTGTGTGGGAAGTCATGTAATACGAATCGCGAACTTTGGAATAGTAATTTATTTTCATTAGTTGTTACAAAGCATAAATCGGGGTTATACTCCTGCCTCCAAGCCGCTGATACAAACGTTCCTTTATCCTTTGCTTCAAACAACAAATATAAGCTATTGTTATCTCCCCAATTTACGATGTCTTCACCATTTCCATCTCTTTCCTTATACTTCCATCGAGTGTGATGGCTGTTAAAATCTCCGAGGTATATGGCGGGGAGTTGTGATACCGGGATGACCTGTGGAGGGCAAGAGATAGCTGGGGGTTTGAATACATTAATTACTGTTATTTCTCCTATTTTTATTGTAACTTCGTGGATGTCATTGAGATCAGATCTGTGGAACATTTTAAATATTAAGTTAGACAAATTGCTTTAGTGTACATTGAGATATAAAGGGCTGATTAATAAAGTTTTACAGGATTATAAAAAAGAAGGATTATAGCAGGAAACCTTACTTTAAAATGCGTTGACTGCCGATAAAGAACACACGCTTCATTAATTACAACACTCTGAAGAGGCTACGCTAGAGGTTGACTACCTGCCTCTTGATTACACAAGAGTGAGAGGGAGAGGATAGAGGGACGGAAAGAGAGAGGAGTGGGGGTATAAGGCAGGAAATGTATTACCGACTTCCGGCCGAAGCAGGTTTGTTCATTAGGACTGCAATGGTTGAGTCATTGCACTGCCCAAGCAGAGGGCTCCTGCTGTACCGATGGCATGTGATGGCGCCGGTTTCCGGTTCAGCGACCTTGAGTCCGTAGCTCAAGCTGCTGAAACTGTAACGTCGTGTCTGGTTACGTGAGACCTGCTCTTCCACAAAATTCTTCTGGATTGTAGATCGCGTTCTATTACGAAATGATTAACTAACTTTTCGGTCACTATTTCTAGTGGCCTTGATCAGGGTATGTAGTAGTACGTAGGGGTTACAACTTTAACACACTCTCATCACTCCTGCCCATATAATTCCTAGAGATAATGGAAGGAAGGCTAAGGTTTAACGTCCTGACGACATCGTGGTCATTAGAGACGGAGCACAAGCTCGGAATGGGGAAGGCAATCGGCTGCGCCCTTTCAAAGGAATCATCGCGGCATTTGCTTGCAGTGATTGAGTGAAATCAGGTAAAACCTGAATCAAGACGTCCGGACGCGGATTTGAACCTTAGTCCATACAGAGTGTATAATGAATTCTACTCTGTAAATGATGAAAGTCTATATGAATGCAGCTTGCCGTTAACTTGGTGTAATGTTTTGTCTGTACAGAAGTGTATCTGTCGCCTTGATCGCTCTTTCACCCTCACACATAAATTGGTACAATAAAGTCAGGGCTTCGTGTTTTCTTATTAGGCTGATCCGTGAAAAGACAGACAAACAATTATGCTAATGGAGGATTCTGAGTAATTTCTCGAATTTCATTCGCTCTCTCTCTCTGTCCTTTATCTGTGTACAGTTTAACTATATTATTTACGTGAGATCAGCCTAGTAGAATCTCTGGTGGAGCCCTTCGTCTTAATGTTCAGCGGCTGGCTTGCTGGAAAAGATCTTTACATTTGTTATTATTATTAAGCGCTGCATTCAGTTGGGAAAATCGATCGTTTGAACAATTCGTTCAGTTTACGACAGATCTAAAATTTCAGATGCGGACGAAGCCTTTTTGGACGATTTATAAAAACTCAGAGATTGCAGGCTCTCTTCGTCACAGCTGAAACTTCCCAATGAATTACAGGGCCCAGACAATCGTCAATGATTCAGACAGAGAACTCATTCGTCATTCACTCTAGAATAAAATGGTCGCAAACCTTATTTCTGAGGAAAATTGTATATTGAATCCATTTCCGTACATGTTACGTTTTGTGTGGGTTCCAAGTCTCATGCAATTTGCTTTTACAGGTTTTTTTTCTTCTTTCTCGTTACTTATCACGCTAGCGGCACAAACTTCCTAGCTCGCTTTAGCGCGAAGACGAGTAAATAAATCTCTTTTTGCAATCCGATAATCTTCCAACCGATACTTCCGAAGCTGTTCCTCTCTCTCTCTCTATAATAACCATGGAGCATACATTTCTGTACATCTGTTGTTCCAAAGAATAAACGTGCTAGAAAAATACCTTGGCGTCGACGAGCTGTCGGCGCATATATTACTAGAAAATCTGATCAGATACTTTTCAAACGTAAATACATGTGGATGATTTGGTTGACCATTATTAATTATTGCGTGGTAGAGGGTAATTTTCCGTGGGGAGATTACAAGTGCTTACCACTTTCTTAAGAGGAGTCTAAATAAAATTCCTCATAAGAGTGCAACGGATGGGCAAAATATTTTTATTGATAGTAATTTATCCTAAGATGGAAATTTATTGGTTCGCATAGGCGAGTGAGGAGGGAGCTGCTTTTGTGACGTGTTGCTGCTCCCGCGGTGCTGAGTTCACAGGACGGGCCACTGTGTCGTGTGCTTTCACGACGCGCTTTACGGGGCACTGTGCTTGACTGCAGGTTACTGCTTGCAGACAAGATGAAGCCTGTAGTCATTGGCCATTAACGTGGTCCATCTTGCTACCTGTATCATCACTGTAATAGATAATATGAAATAGGTTTAAGGAAAATAAGGTGGCTGTAGTAATCTACCGGATTATTTTTGCTTGTAATCATCGTAATACTTCTGTGTGGAAAGAAGAGTATGTTCCGTCTGTTGACTTTTCAGTTAATAGCTTTTGTGGAATACTCTATTTTGTTGTTTTCGTAAATGTGAGATACTGTCAAGATTAATGACATGAATGCAAAAGAAACATTTTTTTGTATGTCAGTGTGGCGAGTTTTCGTAATTGGTAATCTTTGACAATTAACAGATCACCCAGAACTTCAATAGTACAGAGTATTTTCCGTTTATTTTAAATGTAATAACATTTTGTGTTGAGTTTACAGTTCTGTGTAAAGTATACTGACGGTAACACTAAGCCACATCTAATTTATATCTGTGTAAATACTTCGACAGCCACCATAGCGTGCGTGGCGGAGCGTGTTCGCAACGTGATTGGGATGTGAATGGTGCCGGGACAATGACGGTAATTACGTAGCCGTAAACATATCTTTTCTCGTTCTTCAGGTCATCATACGCGATGAAATTTGAATTATTATCAGTTATCAGAGAAATTAGAATTATTATCAATCACGTTGAGATGCCTTACCGATCATTAATTAATAATGACGCGAGACAAAATATTAGTCACTTACCAGCACACACACGCTGTTACAGTATAATACTACCTTCGGCCTTGATAACAGCCTCAATTCGGTGAGGAAAACTACCAAATTTCGGGGACACATGAAACGCATTAGAAGTTGCGAATATGGACAGCCACCAGTCGTATAATGGAATGACGGTACTCGCACCCGGATTTCCCGCTTATCGTGAGCGGTCGCCGTACGATTAGGCTATCTGAGCACGCTTCATAGCCGCATCCAAACTTCCACGTGGCACCACGTCCGAAGGAATATTGCATGCCGGCCGATGTGGCCGAGCGGTTCTAGGCGCTTCAGTCTGGAACCGCGCTACCGCTACGGTCGCAGGTTCGAATCCAGCCTCGGGCATGGATATATGTGATGTCCTTAGGTTAGTTAGGTTAAAATGGTTCTAAGTGCTGGGGAACTGATGACCTCAGATGTTAAGTCCCATAGTACTCAGAGCCATTTTTTGAACATTGCATCGTACTTCTGAACAACGCAGTCACTGCAGTGTCGTAATACCGTAAATTTCGAAGATGTTGATTGCTTCATTTTACCCGCTGTTCTAAAAACTCCCAGTCATTTTCTGTTCTAAAAACTCCCAGTCATTTTCTATGAGATAACGATCGTTTGACGCAGCGGGATCGTCGCGGCGTGATAGAATGCCCGTGTGCTGGACTTCTCGTCAAACTAGTAACGAATGCGTGTAGCACTGTGAACACGCCTGTTATCATCCAAGAAGGAAGTGCCCACGGCATACTATCGAAGATGTACGAGAAATGGCAACAGGTGGAAATCGGGAATGTAGAAATAAACATCCTGGCTCATGTTCACGGAAACTTGAGTGATTGGGCCCCACTCATGGCAATAAAAACACCCATATAACATGACACAAGCACCTCTAGCCTTAACTGCACCTTAAGCGTATCGTGGGTTAAACTCCTCATTGAGCTTATGACGCATTCGACGCCTTGCATTTGAACAGAGGCAAAATCGTGTTTTGTCGGACGACACTAAACGACTCCAGTCAGCTGCTGTTCCAGTTCTGTGCAGTTCCAAATGTCCACTGCATGTAGTTCGCTAAGCAATATTCGCTCGGAAAACGGTTGAAATGGGCACGAATTCGTTATCAGCAGCAATTCCTGTTCGAAGTTGAAAACAGTTGGCATTGGCAAGGCGTGACACTCGTCTCCAGTCCATGTCGATTAGAATATTTCTAAAATTACAATACCTACGTCATCTTACCTGGTTGCCACTGTTACGCCATTCCTTGTCGACAGGTTGGACAGTCTCCGCTGACAACAAATCGGACAGCTTTATCCACAATGTTTTCGTGGGTACATCCAAACACTATAGCTCCTTTCGGCCATATTACCATGTCTCCACACTTATTGCGCTGCTTCCATACAATCGGCCGACACGGACACACCACTTCACTGCTATGACTTGCGTCAGCGGTAGAGGGCACATGAGCACAGCTCTCCAAAGCGATCAATATGCTCTTGTAAAGAAGAGAGTAATGTTTTGTGCAGTGAAATTAGTAACTGAATACAAATTTGATTAATACAGGGTGTAACAGGTATAAGCGCAGATATTTCTGTCCGTGTCTGAAGACGGTGTACTGAGCAACATTACATCAATATTAACGTCATTTGAAGACTATTGATGATAGGTATTATACTACTACGTTCTTGGTTGGATAGTACCTCCAAGATCAAGCCATTAATACTTTCTGAACGTGATTATTATTCTCAAGCCTTCGTCTCTCTCTACAATTTTAACCTCGTGCACTTCGTTCCATCATTTAGGGGGTGGACGCTTGGACGCAAAACGGTTAGTCTATACTGACTGCCGTTGTCCACTTAGTGATGCAGTTAAGACCCTAGTCTATACTGACTGCCGTTGTCCACTCAGTGATGCAGTTAAGACCGGTCTGGAAACTTAAGATAATAAATTATGTGGCGTGTTCGCGGGAAGACTTTTAAACCCAGAGAAAAACAACTTATGTACTAATATGTGTATGTATTAAGGAACCAAATATAAAAACATCTTCACTTACATTATTTACATAGTACATAATATGCACAAACAGTGTGTCCCAGAAAAAAATTACGAAATCCAGAAAAATTATAATATACGGGATAGGACTACGCATCTTCCAAAATGTTGTTTTGTGGCTTTCAGTCCGAAGTTTGGTGCAAGTTTCTTCAACAGTGTAACTGCTATAACCTGCACCTTCCTAAACTTGGCTGTTATTCTCAGGCCTTCGTCTTTCTCTACAATTTTAACCTCCTGCACTTTCTTCCATCACCAAATTTGACAATTTGGTGGTGTTCAGGGTGTGTCTTATCAACTTTCCCTTTCTTTATCCTAGTTGCACCATAAATTTCTTTTTTCCCTAGTTCACTTCAGTACCTCTTCGATAGTTATTCCAACTAGGCATTTAATCTTCAGCATTCTTCTCCAGTACGACATTCCAAAAGGTACCACTCTCTTCTTGTGTGAATTTTTCGTTGTCCACGTTCCACTTCCGTACAAGGCTACACTGTGTACAAATGCTGTAAAAATACTTGATTGCGCGTACATTTACATTTCGCTTTAGCAAATTTCTCTTTTTCAGAAACACTTTTCTTATTATTGTCACACTGCATTTTATATTCTCACTAATTCAGCAATCGTCAGTTTGCCCAAAGAGCAAAACTCGTCGATTGCTTTTAGTGCCTCACTTCCTAATCCAATCCTCTCAGCATCGCCTTATTTAATTTGACAACATTCCATAACTCTTGTGTTTCTTTTGTTGCTGTTCATCTAATAACGTCATTTCAAGTCATTATGTAGTCTGTTCAATTGATCTTCCAAGTTCTTTGCCGTCTCTCACAACGTCAACAATGTCATAAGCAAACTTCGAAGTTTTTATATCTTCTCCACGAATTAATTCCCTTTCCAAATTTCTGCATGGTTCTTTTACTGCTTGTTCGATGTACAGATTAAGTAACGCCAAAGAGAGGCTACAATCTTGTCTTACTCCCTTCTGAAATACTGCTCCCCTTTCATACCCATACCCGCAGGCTGATTTCTCTACGAATTTCTGATGACGTTTCGCTCTCTGTTTGTTACACTGCTATCTTCAGAATTTCAAAGATTGTATTCCAGCTAACACTGTCAAAAACTTTCTCCAAATCTACAAATCCTATACACTTAAGAATTGCGTTTCTTCAGTCTGTCTTCTGAGATTAGTCAGGGTCAATATTGTTTCGGGGGTTCCAAATTTCTCTGAAACTCAGTCATCTTTCCCAGGATCAGCTACTACCAGTTTTTTCGTTCTTCTTTAAATAACTGTGCTCAGTATTTTGTGACTATGTCTTACGAAATTCACATATGTCAGCGTCTGCCTTTTTTGGAGTAGGATTTATTACATTCTTCTTGAAGTTTAGGGCGTTTACCCCATTGTATGTACCGTATTGGGTTATTAGTCATGGCTGAGTCTCCCAAGAATCACAATAGTTTTGAGGGTATGTCGTCTACTCCAGGGACATTCAATCGACTTGGGTCTTTCACTGAACTGTCAGATTCTTCTCACAGTGTCCTATCTCCTATTTCATCTTCACCTACTTCATCTGCTCTTTCTATAATACTGTCTTAGAGCTGATTTATCTTTTGCGTTTTCTTGATATAGCAGCACATATAGCGACAAAGTATTTAACAGTATCCT
This sequence comes from Schistocerca piceifrons, assembly GCF_021461385.2. NCBI lineage: Eukaryota > Metazoa > Arthropoda > Insecta > Orthoptera > Acrididae > Schistocerca > Schistocerca piceifrons. Next base: position 897,159,008 of record NC_060139.1, read on the forward strand.
TCTGATGGTAAACAAATCAGAGTGTCATCTCAGACTGATTGGTTCTCGCGTTTGTGAGTCATGCTGACGGTAGGCAGAATGTATTAGGAATTTTCTTACTTACAGTGTTTCTTCGTGCAATACTCGAAATACTAAGCAAATAGTACTACTCTTTAATTCTCTTGGCTCGTAGTGGTCGCCATAACAGCGCGAATCTGTACTGATAGGTGACAGGTGAACCATTTCTCTATGTATTCCTTTTACATTTCAGTCTTCTCTTTTGTGCTTAGTACGGGATTGACATCTCTGAATATTCATACCACTGCTTCTCTTTTCTCCAAATGCCTCATTGTTTTCCTAAAGGCTCCATTTATCTTTCTCATAGTCATGGATGTTTCTACATCTGAACATTTCTCATCTAGCAATTTCTGCTTTGCCGTTTTACATTTTCTGACAGTCTCACTTCTTGCTCGGCCGTATTCAAATTTTCCTGCTTAATTTGTTGTATTTTTAAATTTAATGTCACTTGCTTTATACATAGATTTCTATTGAGGCTTATCTTTTTAGCTATTTGCTCCCCTACTGCCTTTACTATTTCATGTTTCAAAACTGCCCATTCGTCTACTACTGCATTTCTTTCAGTGTGTCAGTCAGACATTGCCTAATGCTCCCTCTGAAACTGTCATTAACCTGTGGTTCTTTCAATGTGTGTTGTTCGCATCGCTCTGTGCAAAATTAATTAAGGCAGCTTTCCCTTTCATTCCTCTCCAGCAGTCTATTTTCTCGCAAGTAGTAGGATAATGGGGATTCTGGTGCAGTTTAAATCTGCTCAAGATTGAGAACCCTCTCCTCACCCGTGCCCCCTTATCAATTGGTTACCCTCTCCCCCTCTGGGAACTCTTCAGATGGTGGGGGGGGGAGGATGTCCCTTCCCCCTCTGGGAAAACCCCACCGCTGTATCAGACTGCACGCTGGTCAGACATCCCCATAGGGTCCTACGCATGTGTGTGGTTAAATTCATCATATCCGATTCCAAGTCGCAGACAAAATTTATAAGATCGGTGGTCATTCAGTCGTAGGATTTTGTACCATTTTTGACGACTCCAAGGTGTCATTACACTTTACGGGACTCCCCACATAGGATCATATGTCCACAACAGAGTTGCTGTGGGTAATGCTAAGAGCTTTCTCTCACACAAACAGCACCTGCAGCAGAGAGAGAGAGAGAGTTAATACGTGTCCCAACTTGAGGAAACCAAACAGCTCATTTCCCCTGAAAACTGTTTTACTTCGTAAACAAAATTCCTGCTCAGAATACCATTCTGTAGAAGCATTTCTATTGGTCCCCATCAAATCAGTGGGAGTGCCAACGAAATCGACACATGCACCTTTAACACTATCCTCTCAAGAGTAACTGAACACCTATTAGTGGGTATTAATATGAGTTACAACATATACATTCTTAACTTAGAGGGTATTAATGAGTTACAACATATACATTGTTAACTTATGTCGTCGTGATTTTGAAATGTATATTTCTAAAGCTGTTGTTTTCAATGAATCATCAGCAACCTTCGGTGAAATCGAATTTTCCATTCACTGTTGTATAGTTATTCGCACAACTGTGTCACATACCCTAGAGATGCTTATATGTAAACGTAATTTGTCCTAAATATATAAATCATATTACCAAAGATCCACAGTTTTTTTTCTCCATTCTAGTTTTTTCTCTCCATTCTTCTGTATATTAATCTTGTCAGCAGTTTGGATGCGTGAGATTTTAACCTGACTGAGTGGGCGTCAGATCGCTCTGGTTTCCCTGATTCAGCGGTAGTTGTCGCACCTGTCTACCCTTGCTATATTTGGAATTGTGTGGTTGATATTTCCCTGAAAATCTGATGGTACACTGTTTTCCAATGTGTGCCCTATACGGTCTGTTTACTGTTGCTGAGTCGGGTATAGTGCCGCTTTGATCGTCACTACAGGGATAGTTTCTGTACATAGGTTCGCCTGTGTTGTCACACTTACCATACAGTTGATTTGAAAATTTGTGTCCCAAACTGGTCATCATCAAGAAATAATAAAAAAAAAGGTTCAAATAGCTCTGAGCACTATGCGACTTAACTTCTCAGGTCATCAGTCGCCTAGAACTTAGAACTAATTGAACCTAACTAACCTAAGGGCATCACACACATCCATGCCCGAGGCAGGATTCGAACCTGCGACCGTAGCGGTCGCCCGGTTCCAGACTGCAGCGCCTAGAACCGCACGGCCACTCCGGCCGGCAAGAAGTAAAAAGAGACGCTTGTTAATGCAACTTATGACGGAGCTACAATCATATCTTTTCATAATAAAACAAGTTGTGGACATATTTTTCACCTGCAGCGTGCGGAAAGTTAGTACTTAAATCTTTACTTAATATGGTACTGAATATTGTTCACAGATTTGATACTTACAGTAATACAGCCTTCCCCATTATGTAACAAATACTTTAGTTTACTCCCACTCTCGCAGTATCATGCATTCAGGTCACACGCAACATTCTATCACAAATTCGCATGTCGAGCTGGCCACGATGTTCTTGAAGAATATTAGTTAAATTCTATTCTAAAAGTTCACTGGGCTCCAAACATTTCTTGTATTTGATACCGTGATTTTCGTTGCTTTGTCTTTCAGACCTTCCTTTATGTTTTCATTCGCAGTTCTTATGTTACTAATTTTATGATGTTTCTCCACACTCGTCTCAGTAGGTTTTCTTACGGGTGATGAAGACCTTGCTGTCGTGCGCCCTCAAAACCATACCATCATTAGATCATCATTCAAAACAGGGCAATGCAATTCATTGTTTCTGTCTTACACTGACATGTCAAATTTTTCGATTAAAATTCAGTTTAAGCAATCTTTCTAGGTAATGAAAGTAAATTTCGTAGTTTGTGAACTTTTCCATCAATTGCTGTCATACTTATATGAAGATAATCTTCTAACCAGGTTTCCAGATAAGCTTGCAATGTTTTGTGAACTCGAGCGCACTTTCTACATTGCCACTTCAACTCGCAACAAAAGCCCAACGCCGTATGTGTGAACGTCGTAAAGGAGCAACAGAACTTGACCATAATAGATCGAACACCACATACGATTCGCACCAAGAGAGGGAACCCATGTGCTTTGACGAGTTTCATCCACCTTCCGAGAAGATCCGCTTACGCGAAACGCATGTCTTAAACAAATCCTCATTACGCACACAAACAAAGACGAACAGTAAAAGACATGGTGTGAGCGCTCTGTAACCTGGACAGTGTCCGTCATCTTCGCCACGTGAGTATAATTCCCCAACAAATCCTCAGTCTATCAATGACCACACCGAGCGAGGTGGCGCAGTGGCTAGCACACTGGACTCGCATTCGGGAGGACGACGGTTCAATCCCGCGTCCGACCATCCTAATTTAGGTTTTCCGTGATTTCCCTAAATCGCTCCAGGCAAATGCCGGGATGGTTCCTTTGAAAGGGCACGGCCGAGTTCCTTCCCCGTCCTTCCCTAATCCGAAGAGACCGATGACCTCGCTGTTTGGTCTCCTCCCCAAACAATCCAATCCAATCAATGGCCACATCTTTCTCCTCATAATGTGAGTTGTTGTTACTATTTCGAGTGGCTCATGGTCAGACGCAAACTTTTTACTTAATGTTTCTTCCAGAGCTTGCGTGTTGGGTGACTTAAGAGACCAACTGCTTTTCGTAGAGGTGACTGTGTAAATTTGTATGTAGTGTGTAATGTTGCGTTCCACCCAAATCCTGTCAATTAGCGCCCAGGGGTCCGTCAACGTTCCCATCCAAAGTCACCGCCATGTGTCTCATGTCCACGGGACACTGCAGAAAGGGTTGAAATTAAACCCAGACCATTAACACGATGTTTGCTGATCGGAAACTTTATGCCACCACCTCTCCTCCCATTGCGTATCGAGGACAGGGTAAACGTGAGTGAACGCCCTCAACTACCGGGTGGTTAGAATCACGGAGGTCCAGTTTGGGCTGTAATTATCGTACGGCTGCGAAATTTGGTAGATATGCTAATGCGCTAATGCGGAACCGATTTACGCTGAAAAACTTAAGTTCCAATACTGTGGCCACAAGGTGTATATCTGGCACTGTTCACTGATTACATGACGAGCTACAACGTGAGTGAACGGTGTGATTCTCGAGAAGAGAGACCGTGCGCTGTTCGTGAAACTGTTTTATGTGAACGGCAGCAATTACAATGTTGCACTGAGAGATTATCGCCGACAGAAAGGTCACAGCATAGGCCCGATGTCATTAAATGGTGTAAAGAAGATGATAATTAATCCGAAAGCAGGGGTGAGCTTGCCGTGGCACCTGGAAGAGGAAAGATTCATCTCCTGGTGAAAGTTACTTAAGAGGCTGCTGTTGCTTTAACTGACCATGTGGCATGTGCGCCGGGTAGTTGAGAATTATCCATCCCAAGATCAACAGTACGGAGAGTTTTGCTGTTTATTTTACACTGGTACCCGCGCAAGATCCAGACGGTGCAGCAACTGAAACCTCATGATCTGCATCAACGTTCTGAATTTGGTCTTTGGTTCCTGGCACGGACCGAAGTTGATGAGATATGACCGGGCAATATTCTGTGGAGTAAAGAGACACATTTTATGCTGCAGGGTGCAGTGACAACACAGAAATGACGAATTTGTGATACTGTTAAACCGCGTGTTGTCTATGAAGAGCCACTAGACTCGGTGTATGTGAGTGTGTTGATGAGATATGACCGGGCAATATTCTGTGGAGTAAAGAGACACATTTTATGCTGCAGGGTGCAGTGACAACACAGAAATGACGAATTTGTGATACTGTTAAACCGCGTGTTGTCTACGAAGAGCCACTAGACTTGGTGTATGTGAGTGTGTGGTCTGCATTCCCAAGGGTCTTTATTCTTTGTCCGTTCGTCTTTGGGAATGCACACAGAGGGCCTGTCATGTATACCGGTCACCGGCCGAAGTGGCCGAGCGGTTTTAGGCGCTACAGTCTGGAACCGCGCTACCGCTACGGTCGCAGGTTCGAATCCTGCCTCGGGCATGGATGTGTGTGATGTCCTTAGGTTAGTTAGGTTTAAGTAGTTCTAAGTTCTAGGGAACTGATAACCTGGCCGTGCGGTTCTGGCGCTGCAGTCTGGAACCGCGAGACCGCTACGGTCGCAGGTTCGAATCCTGCCTCGGGCATGGATGTGTGTGATGTCCTTAGGTTAGTTAGGTTTAAGTAGTTCTAAGTTCTAGGGGACTAATGACCTCAGAAGTTGAGTCCCATAGTGCTCAGAGCCATTTGAACCATTTGAACTGATAACCTCAGATGTTAAGTCCCATAGTGCTCAGAGCCATTTCAACCATTTTGTATACCGTGCCGTCTGTACGTTGTAGAGACCACTTTGAACAGTACGTGTTTCCTGCTACGGAAGAGCGCAAGTGTGTGGAAACCGCTGTTTTCAAGGAAGATGGGGCAGCACCTCATTTCGCTCTCCCTGTTTAAGATCTGCTTAATGCAAGCTTCCACGAACTAGTTATCTCCAGACGTTTCCAGATGTATGGCCTGCAAGATCATCGGATCTGAATGCATCACTTTTGGCTCATCTGAAGGCCAATATATGGGAACATATTGCTCAGATTCCACCGCGCCTTCTCCGAGCAACTGTTTATCACGTCGTTTTGCGGATGCAGCACCTCGTCAACATCTACGGTGTTCATATTGAACAATTCGTGTAAGCGGCGGTTAATCGTAAAATGAACATTATACCTGTCATACTTGTTAGACCTTTTCTCCCTACGGCCCGCTCCTAATCCATTGCATAAGGAAACATTTCCATGCATCTTTCTTCCATTCACAGCGCTATATTTTCAAAACGGTTCAAATGGCTCTGAGCACTATGGGACTTAACTTCTGAGGTCATCAGTCCCCCAGAACTTAGAACGACTTAAACCTAACTAATCTAAGGACATCACACACATCCATGCCGGAGGCAGGATTCGAACCTGCGACCGTAGCGGTCGCGCGATTCCAGACTGTAGCGCCTAGAACCGCTCGGGCACCCCGGCCGGCCCAGATTTTCACCTGGTGGCCGAAATGAGAGCTAATTTTGTTACAGTGTAAGTCGGTTCCGCATTAAGTCGTTAGAATGTCTATCAAGTTTCGCTGCCCTATGATAATTACAGCCCCCACTGAAACTCTGTGAGGAGCTGCACAAATAACAACCCAGTATACAGACAGGTCATAAGGTGAACAGAAACGATAAGAGTGAGTCAGATTTTAATACAGGATTTTAATTTAAAAGTATTTAGTCTCATACTTATTATAATATTTTAGCGTGGGCGCTAGTTATCACGCTGTTTAGTGTCCATACCACGAAACATTATCTCCATCATCATCCAGACCGCACATACACTTCCCTGCTGTATCTGAAGCACTTCAGGCTCATATAGATTTAACCTGCCCCGAAAGTCGATCTTTGCAAACTGTCAATTTCACTCAGATGTCATATTAATTTTAACAGAAGTTTGTTTCTATACATTTTAGCGCTAGATAGATAGTGAACTACCATTTAACAACGAATGATCATAACAAAACTGACTCTGCATGGCCAAGTGGACGAATGATCATAACAAAACCCTGCACGGCCAAGTGATGTGTGGGTTTCCTTACAGTGCGAAGGGAAATGTGTGCACCAAATCTGGGGCGGACTTCCTGCTGTAGCGCTAGATTGCCGCAGGCATAGATATGATAACGTCCTCTCACCAGAGATCACTTCTTAACAGGATGGACGCCGCTGTCTGGGCGGTGTAGAATCACAATGATACAGCAACAAATACGATAGTAAAGAGCCGCGGTTTGTCGGATTCGCTTCAAACGAAATTGTACAAAATAAATGGCAAGAGATCAGGGAGTGTCCTGGAGGATGAATTTTAAAGCCCAATCTGTATTATGAGAAATGAAGTTCCTGCCTGCTTAGGAAACGCCAGATATCTCGTTGTCAACAATAGCAGAACAAACTGATCTTCATTTTCTTCTGCTATTGTGGAGTCAGGAATTTCACTAATCATAGTATGGTGTCATGACAGTAAGCAGAAATGTTTGTTTTACACGTAGCAGCTTCCAGAATTGGCAAATGAGTTCTGGTAAGCTGACGAGTGAGCCTACATGTTTTTTGCTACTGTTGTCACACTGTGGACATAGTACGACGGTCGTTCAATAAGTAATGCCCCACATTTTTTTCAGGAGCCATTAATACACGTAGACAAACTTCAGTGTTGGTGCTTCACATTTATTGTTTGTTCTTTGCGCCGGTGAAGTTTCGAACCGTTCTGGCAGATGGCAGAGCCGTAGTACAGCGCAAAAATGGCGTCTACATACGACTCACGTTACAAGCAGCGTGCTGTTATTGATTTCTTGTGTGGAGAAAAATAAACCGTGGTGAACATGCATAAACGTTTGTGTGCAGTGTATGGCGATGCTGCAGTTGATTGGAGTACAGTTGGACAATGGGTAAAGAAAGTTACAGCCTCAGGAAATGCAGAAACAGAGTTCTATGGTCAGACACGCTCGGAACGTCCTGTCACGGCCACTGCTCCAGAAATGCTGAATCGTGCGGATGCCATTATTTGTGCCGACCGGCGCATCAAAACTCGACAATTGGCTCTACAGTTTTCAGTCAGCACTGGAAATGCGTCTTCAGTGATCAGTACTCTCGGATATTCAAAGAGGTGCTCACGATGGGTTCCACGAATGCTCACAATGGACTACAAGGTTGAAAGAAAAACTATTTCATCTGAATTGTTGGAGCGTTTTGAGACCGACAGAGAGGCCTTTCTGTCTCTATGAAGGTGCCAGTCGAGACTGTCAGTCAAGCAGTAAACCGTGGCTATGCCTACCGGACAAGAGCTTTTACCAGTAAGGAATACATGCACTTCCACAACGTTGGCGTACAGGCATAGAACGTGATGGAGACGACGTAAAAAAATAGGACATGGACAAGACGATGCATATTGTCACCAAATTCTGTCTCTTAACAATAAATATGTTCTGAGAAAAAAAAAGTGGGACATTGCTTATTGAACGACCCTCGTATTACATAAGTTTTTAATCAGTATTTTTTTTATTTCATTTGCAACGGTTGTTATCGCAGAGAAGTATATAGAAAAGAGCACATGTACTTGTAAATTACAGAGTTCACTTATTTAATTTGTTATTAGTTGTTGTTGTTTTGGTTTACGAATCTGTGTTACATTGAATGAGCCCCTGTTCCATTGAAATGTTTACTGTAAGTTTTTCAGACTTACATTTTTACAAGGCAAGCAACACAATTGTAATATATACGAGTCCCACACGGGTGAGCGCCGACACGTTCGTCACGAAGACAGAATTGTAACTGGCGCCTCCCGGGCATAAATATTGCGCAGTAATATTGTACTGTTCTTGGCCTCACAGTTTCGCGCAATATCTGGATGCAGTATTTTTGTGCAATAATTATTGGCCGCGTGAGGACCTTGTAGAGCTACACGTGAGAGTGTTCTACTCCCAGAGAGCTTTTGTATGTGTCGTGTGAACAGCGCCGAGAGTTAGCTCGCCTGTAGTATCGGAGAGTGGGACAAGTTCTCAGATATTCACAATTTGCGATTGTAGACATCTCGTGGATACGGTAACCTCCATCTCTCCAAAGCTGCTCGCCGTAGCTCTCAGGCGAGAGAAACTATACGGGCATTGTCAGGAGAGCTGATAGTTCTAGTAGAGTGCTGAGCGGCCATATTTGTACCGTATTTCACAGTACACTACTACATCTCGGTAACATGTTTTTCCGTACTCATGCACACGTTAAATAAAAGTAACCGCGAACCTGCGTGCTTTGAGCCACAATATGTGGGCATGGCATGTTTCTAACCACGAAATTGCCCATTTATTTCCTAAAGGAACAGCACAAGTACACTACTGGTCATCAAAATTGCTGCCGGCCGATGTGGCCGAGCGGTTCTAGGCGCTTCAGTCTGGAACCGCGCGACCGCTACGGTCGCAGGTTCGAATCCTGCCTCGGGCGTGGATGTGTGTGATGTCCTTAGGTTAATTAGGTTTAAGTAGTTCTAAGCTCTAGGGGACTGATGACCTCAGATGTTAAGTCCCATAACGCTCAGACTTAATTGAACCAGAGCCATTAAAATTGCTACACCACGAAGATGACGTGCTACAGACGCGAAATTTAACCGACAGGAAGAAGATGCTGTGATATGCAAATGATTAGCTTTTCAGAGCATCCTTACAAGGTTGGCGCCGGTGACGACACCTACAACGTGGTGACATGAGGAACGTTTCCAGCCGATTTCTCATACACAAACAGCAGTTGACCGGCGTTGCCTGGTGAAACGTTGTTGTGATGCCTCATGTAAGGAGGAGAAATGCGTACCATCACGTTTCCGACTTTGATGAAGATCGGATTGTAGCCTATCGCGATTGCGGTTTATCGTATCGCGACATTACTGCTCGCGTTGGTCGAGATCCAATGACTGTTAGCAGAATACGAATCGGTGGGTTCAGGAGGGTAATACGGAACGCCGTGCTGGATCCCAACGGCCTTGTATCACTAGCAGTCGAGATGACAGGCATCTTATCCGCATGGGTGTAACGGATCGTGCAGCCACGTCTCGACCCCTGAGTCAACAGATGGGGACGTTTGCAAGACAACAACCGTCTGCACGAACAGTTCGACGACGTTTGCAGCAGCACGGACTATCAGCTCGGAGACCATGGCTGCGGTTACCCTTGGCTCTGTATCACAGACAGGAGCGCCTGCGATGGTGTACTCAACGACGAATCTGGGTGCACGAATGGCAAAACGTCATTTTTGCTGATGAATCCAGGGTCTGTTTACAGCATCATGATGGTCGCATCCGAGTCTGGCGACATCGCGGTGAACGCACATTGAAAGCGTGTATTCTTCATCACCATACTGACGTATCACCCGGCGTGATGGTATGGGATGCCATTGGTTACACGTCTCGGTCATCTCTAGTACGCATTGACGGCACTTTGAACAGTGGACTTTACATTTCAGGTGTGTTACGACCCGTGGCTCTACCCTTCAGCCGGCCGGTGTGGCCGTGCGGTTCTAGGCGCTTCAGTCTGGAACCGCGTGACCGCTACGGTGGCAGGTTCGAATCCTGCCTCGGGCATGGATGTGTGTGATGTCCTTAGGTTAGTTAGGTTTAAGTAGTTCTAAGTTCTAGGGGACTGATGACCACAGTGCTCAGAGCCATTTCTACCCTTCATTCGATCCCTGCGAAACCCTACATTTCAGCAGGATAATGCGCGACCGCATGTTGCATGTCCTGTACGGGCCTTTCTGGATATAGAAAATGTTCGACTGCTGCCCTGGCCAGCACATTCTCCAGATCTCTCACCAACTGAAAACTTCTGGTCGATGGTGGCCGAGCAACTGGCTCGTCACAAAACGCCGGTTGATGAACTGTGGTATCGTGTTGAAGCTGCATGGGCAGCTGTACCTGTACACGCCATCCAAGCTCTGTTTGACTCATTGCCCAGGCGTATCAAGGCCGTTATTACGGCCAGAGGTGGTTGTTCTGGGTACTGATTTCTCAGGATCTATGCTCCCAAATTGCGTGAAAATGTAATCACATGTCTGTTCTAGTATAATATATTCGTCCGATGAATACCCGGTTATCATCTGCATTTCTTCTTGGTGTAGCCGTTTTAATGGCCATTAGTGTAGTTAACTTGTTTCGAAAGTTCTAGGCTTAAACAATTCTGCGCAGCAAATAACATTTCAAAACATCATAGACATAGTACATACAATTAAAAAATATAAAAATTGGGGCTGAAGAGATTCGATCCCGCGTTAATATGAAAGTATGAATGAAACCTTAACACACTACTGACTGCGCCACATCAACAGGCGCTGCAGTCTGGAACTGCAAGACCGCTACGGTCGCAGGTTCGAATCCTGCCTCGGGCATGGATGTTTGTGATGTCCTTATGTTAGTTAGGTTTAACTAGTTCTAAGTTCTAGGGGACTAATGACCTCAGCAGTTGCGTCCCATAGTGCTCAGAGCCATTTGAACCAACCACATCAAAAGGACAGCAAGCTGCTTTATAAACTTACACGGGAATTTTTAGGGCAATTAAGATGACTGTCGCGATAGATACATATCGTGAGTGTTGTCAGCGGTGTGTCGGAGAAAAAAGTAACGAAAAAAAATCTACCAGGAAGTGGAGTCAGGACGAAGCTGTGCTTCTAGTAAGTCTGTACGAGGAAAGGCCAGCGCTATGGAATGTTGTTAGTGGACGACAGGAACTGTCATGATAAGCACCGTTTTACTGGCTGAAATGGCTACGGTTTCTAACACCTTAACATAAGAAATTTACCAGAATATCCGTGATTCAAGGAATCGGGCAAAGTGGTCTTATAGCACGAGAAACAAGTACTTTAATTTTGAAAATAACTCGGAAAACTGTCATTTCACTGCAAGTAATAGAGCTGTATCTATAATTTTATATGACGTGGTATTAATTGATTGTATTGTTATATTGGATGTTGAAGAACAGACCTTCAGGAGTTCACGAGTGGTTCCTTTAACTCAGGACTAGTAAAAACGTTCAAACAAAATGTATGTCTGGAAATGCTTCATTTATCACATATCCGCTCTATTTGGCTTTTGAACGTCTACGGATGTGAAGCTGAAATTGATGTAACGTTATTTCGTCATAATAATTGTTACGATTATTTACCAAATGTTAAGCCGCGCGGGATTAGCCGAGCGGTCTCAGGCGCTGCAGTCATTGACTGTGCGGCTGGTCCCGGCGGAGGTTCGAGTCCTCTCTCGGGCATGGGTGTGTGTGTTTGTCCTTAGGATAATTTAGGTTAAGTAGTGTGTAAGCTTAGGGACTGAGGACCTTAGCAGTTAAGTCCCATAACATTTCACACACGCACCAAATGTTAAAGAGAAAAAACGGAGTTGATTCGAGATATATTAAGTGTGACAAGCAGTCTGTCTTTATCACAATGTATTTACACATAATAGTGTCTAGATTGGCAATTTTGGGTCCAATTATAATTAAAGAGTGTTTCATCCATCTCCGCCGTTCTCATTCTCTTAAAATTTCGATGTTGTTGTCGATTTTCCATCACAAGCTCTACAATGAGATTTTCACGTGCTCCAAAATCATCCCAACGCCTAGTCCGCTCTCTTATCCAACACGAACATGGTCGTTTACGTTTTTTATTTCTACTGAAAAAGCAGATGCAGCCCGACGCTCATCCCTCGCAACCTCTTCCATCACGCACATAACTACGATAGGAAAATCTCTCAGCTCTCACACACACATACTCTCACCCTTCTGTGTGTAAACGCTTCCGACATCTGCTCTCACAAGACTCTCAGACACTTACAGAAAGTACTCGCGAGGAACTATCAGTCATAACCAGTGCTTTTTTTCTAAAAAAAAGTTTGAGGGTACTCCAACATTGGATATAATGCAGCGAAAATTACTTATAACAGAAGCATGAGATACCACCAGTTTGCTTTTAGCCATGACGTCATCAAGATGTCAAACTACGAAAAAAAAAAAGTATCGGACTCTTCAGTTGACTTAGTTCAAATGAAGCAGGCGATACCGAGAAACACCCAAACATACAAGAGAATGTGGTATTGAATACTTTAGTTTACATCACCTCAAATGAAGCATGCGATTCCCATCAACCCCTGAACAGTAAAAGAAAATGGTGTCGTACAAGGAATGGTAGCGGGACCGTAGAGACATCTATCGGTAGCTCGGCGTTTGGGCGTACGCATATCCGCTTAGCACTACCATCGCCCACTATTAGCGGGCGAGGGCACTACATGTTTGTCGAACTGGCTGCCAGCGATTCAGTTGTCAAGAACGGTTGCCGCAGCTTCGAAATGCTTGAAACAGTCAATGACATAGCTTTTCCCACCAAAAACTGCACTGGTACCGTCCGTATTGCAATTACCAACACGAAAAAAATGAAATAAAAAATTTACGTCCGTGAAATAAATATTTAGCACTCTTCCAAGTCCTCAAGATAGTAAGTAAATTACTTTGTCGACGATAAAGTTTAGGGGTACGCATCCCCCAGCGTTCCCCCAGAATAACAGCACCGGTCATAACTATTAAAGAAAAATTCGCGCCTAGCGTGAACAGTTCTGGGAGTTAGACCTGAGAGTACCGAACTGTCTGAGGGCAAAAAACTCTCACGTGCTCGCCAGCCCTAACGCATTAATACTACTACCACTTGAGCATGAGTCATTGACCCGTAGGACAGGTTTCCGCCGAGCTGCTTACTACTCGGCGAGCAGTTAAACACAGCGAGGGGTGTGCTCCAGCGGGCGAGGGGACAATGTCCTCTCCCGGGTAATAACAGGTGCGCGGCGGGTTGCGTGCGCGCTGTTGGTCGCCCGCCTTCCGGCTGCGGGCGTTACTCTGCGCAGGCCTTCCTTCCGCCCGCCGATGCTGCGCTGACGTAACGCCCAACTGTGCACTGTGCCCGCGGGGCTAAGACGCGCGCCTGCCACGTCACTGGCGCACCTGTAGCGTCACGCCGCCTTGGCGCCCGCCCGCATGGAGGCGAAGCGACGTCGGACGAGGCGAAACCGACCCCCGACCCCCCCCCCCCCTTCCGCCTTCACAAACATAACGGAACTTTGGTGCCGGCCGCGGACGTTAAGTGTATTGACGTATACTATATTACACCCGGTCGTTAAGGCCGGTATTACACTGTCAAATTTCTTTGTCCAATATCTTTGTCCAATATTTTTGTCAAAGATATTTGATAGTGTAATAGGCACTATGTCAAATGTCGTCCAATATTTGATCAAATCTAGGGCCTCGCTGTATATTTGATCAAAGAAACCGCTTGTCTTCTGTTCACTGCAATGCGACATGTTACCACACGGAGCGCTAGTATCACTGCAGCGTTCTGTCGTCTGTAGTGTTTTTATAACCATTGCTGGTAAATATAATTGGTGTGTGCTGACAACTACAATATTAATAGAGATGTCTGAAGCTGATGAGGCGCTTTACAACGTGAGGCACCCTGAATACAAAAATAGATTAAGAAGATTGGAGACCTGACCTAACCTAACCTAACATAACCCTCTCCTGTAGCAAGGAATCGGAGTGTTATAGTGAGCCTGTCTTCTGAAGATGTAGCAGTTCTTAAGTGAATATTGTGCTTTGTGATATGAGGATACACTTCATTGAGCACATACAGAAATGTATGCTCATCCATTCTTAAGTAATTGATGTACGACTTGACGTCTTCCACTGTAAGCTCACGTAACAAGTTTTGTTGAATGCTTTTATCGTGTCGTCGTAAAATCTACGGCTTCACCCAGATTAGATTAGTTTTTCGTTTCTTAGATCCGTGCTGAGGAGATCCTCGTGGATGTGGAACATGTCGACTTTTTTTAAGCTGAAATAACAATACTAATAGTATGAATAAATACAATACATCATTTGTTTCTATTAAAAATTTCGCCAATGGAGTAGAAGGAGTTGGCCAGTAGTAAGTCTTTCAGGCTCCTTTTAAACTGATCTTTATTTCTAACTAAATTTTTTATGTTTCCTGGCAAATTATTGAAGATGAGTGTTCCTGAGTAGTGGACCCCTTTTTGAACTAAAGTAAGTGCTTTTAAGTCCTTGTGCAGATCATTTTTGTTCCTGGTATTGTATGTATGAACTGAGTTGTTTGTTGGAAAAAGAGATATATTATTTACGACAAATTTCATTAAGAAGTAAATAAACTGAGAGGCAGTAGTTAGTATACCCAGTTCTTTGAAGAGGTTTCTGCAGGAGGTCCGTGAATTTGCTCCACAAATAATACGTATTACACGCTTTTGGACCTTGAAAACTTTTGTTTGATTTCAAGATTTACCCCAAAATATTATCCCGTGTGACATTATGGAATGAAAGTATGCAAGCTTTTTCATTTTTATGTTGCGTATGTCTGCTAACACTCGAATTGCAAATACAGATTTGTTAAGGTCTTTCTGCAGTTCTGTGGTGTGCTCCTCCCAACTGAATTTATTATCAAGTTGTAAACCCAGGACTTTTAAGACTGTCAACCTCGTATGTATGGTACCATTTTTTCCCCCCACTTCTTTTCCGCATGTGCACACAACGCAATTGGAGTACGTAGAACTGCTGCGGTTAATAACAAGTTGTTGTCAGCCATCTTGAACTTTGACGAAAAATTTGATGACAGTATAATACCCCTTGTAGCGCTACGTCAAAGATCTTTGTCAAATATATTGGACGGAATATTGGATCACATCCTCGATCAAATCTTTGACAAAGAAATTTGATAGTGTAATACCGGCCTAAGCAAAGTGCAGTTACTCACAAAGGTGCAATGTGGGCTGTTATTATCATACCGCAGCGAATCGTGATAGATTTTCTAATGTGTCGATACGGAACCGATGTACACTGGAAACAAAAATTGCTCCAATTTTGACTACTACGTGCAAATCTGGTGCTGTGAATGCAAGAAAGACATATACGAGGGTGAGTCAAATGAAAACCTTAAATTCGTAATAACAAATCGAAATTTTGCGCCGTTATCCTGTAAGTTGGTAAGCGTGCTACAAACAGCGTGCAGAATGGCCTGTAGGTGGCAGCATAGTGCAGATGCACACATACCGTCGCAGTATCAGTATAAAGATGGCCGCCCCACTTGCGACACCAGGGAAGAATAGCGTTCTGTTATTTGGTTTTTGCGTAGTGTAGGTGTGAAACCTATTGAAATTCATCGACGAATGAAGGTTGAGTACAGCGATGCATGTTTGTCACAGCAGCAAGTCTACAAATGGAGTAGGAAGTTCGCAAATGGTGTGACTTAAGTGGAAATGCTCCTCGTCCAGGCCAGGCACAATGAGTTGTGACTCCACAGAACATTGCAGCAGTTGAAGCCATAGTGAAGGAAATCCGCCGAGTGACTCTGAATGACATTCCAGCACGTTTACAGATTAGCCATGGGTCAGCACACCACATTGTGCAAGATGTGCCCCAGTTTCACAAAGTGTCTGCAAGTTAGGTGCCACGGCAGCTGACTCCTGAAATGAGAGAACGACGTGTTGATGCTTGTGAAGAATTTCTTCGGCGCTTTGAACGAGAAGGTGATGGCTTCCTTGCAAGAATCGTTACTAGAGACGAAACCTGGGTTCACTTCCACCAACCGGAAACGAAGAGAGCAAGCAAGGAATGGCGC
The DNA here is from genome assembly GCF_021461385.2 of Schistocerca piceifrons. Taxonomy (NCBI): domain Eukaryota; kingdom Metazoa; phylum Arthropoda; class Insecta; order Orthoptera; family Acrididae; genus Schistocerca; species Schistocerca piceifrons. The sequence goes on from NC_060139.1 coordinate 897,175,272, forward strand.
CATTCCTCATCACCAAAACCAAAGAAGTTTCGAACAGAACCATCAGGGAAGGTTATGCACTCTTTTGGAACGAAAATGGCGTCATTTTGGAGCATTACATGCTCTAGGGACCACTGTCCCCAGTGCGTCATACACAGATCTCCTAAAAAAATTCATCTGCTGCCTGCAATCAAATCAAAGTGACGTGGATTACTGTCAACAGGTGTCCTTTTGCAACATGACAATGCAAGGCCCCACACTGCCCGTACAACAGTTGCAACAATCACAGACCTGCATTTTGAGTGTCTTCCTCATCCACCATACTCACCAGATCTTGCCCCAAGTGATTTCCATGTGTTTGGACCACTCAAAGACGTAATGGGAGGAAAGAAGTTCCGTTCTGATGAAGAGGTACGCCACGCAGTGCATGAGTGGTTGCGCAGACTACCAAAAGAATTTTTTTCTGAAGGAATTTATGCACTTTGTAAGCGCTGGAGGACTTGCATTGAGCGTGGGCAAGATTATTTTGAAAAGTGATACAACTTTGTACCACTTCTGCACAATAAATAATATATATTTTTTTTAATTTAAGGTTTACATTTGACTCACCCTCGTACAAATGTTTCCATATGTAATGGCTTAGGAATGAGACATGGGTAGAAAAAGGAATAATGCTGATTTTATTATTACTGCAGCTTACACACGATTTAACTGGATCCGTAAAACGATGTAATCAACAGTTGCTCTCAGCAGTTCCGGTGAAATCCAAGCAACGTGTTCCTGTATACTGGCCTTCAGATCAGTTAGAGACCGAACGTCTCCCTAGTAAATACGTTCTTTTAGATACCTCATAGCAAAAGGACATGGAGTCAGAGTAGGTGATCTTGCAGGCCATGCATCTGGAAATCCTCTGGACATAACACATTCGTGGAAGGTTGTGTTAAGCAGATCTTTCACTTGGCAACCGACATGAGGTGTTGCCCCATCTTGCATCAAAACAGTGGATTCCACACAGTTGCGCTCTTCCAAAGCAGAAATCACATGCTGACGGACCCCTGCGTCAGTAACCTCCCCATCATCCACGTAAAGCTTCTGGCGGTGTACATCCTTCATTGGGCCAAACAAGTGGATGTCGGAAGGTGCGAAATCCGGGCTGTAGGAAGAACAGTCCAGTGAAACTTCGTGAGCTCTTCTTGGGCGCGCAGACTTGTGTGAGGCCTTGCGTTGTCGTGGAGAAGAAGACGTAGTCCGTTTGAATTGTTTGATTTTGATCCATCGATCAACATGAATGAGAATGTGCGCACGTTCCAACACTGCAGGAGTGACAGCTGTGTGCAGCCGACCGACATGCCGGAGATAAGAGAGGTTTCCTCGTCCTTGTTGCAATGACGACAGAGGCCTCGCCCAGCGACTCACCGTGCTTTTGTTCACTGCCAGACCTTCTGCAAGCGTCTATGAATCGGTTTTCCACCAAAAGAAACTCAGTGAAACCCCTCTGCTTGGAACGCACCTCCTGTACAGGCGCCATTTTGAAGTCTTCGTATTGCGCCGCCACTTTATGGAACTACAGGGGCCGAAGCGGAAACATTTCACGATGCCCCACGATAAATCCCGTATTTTTTCAACCGAAGTTGGTCGAGAAAAAAAGAAGTGTTGCACTACTTATTGAACGCCCCCATAGAATACAATTACTGAAACAACTGATAGTATACGTGCTTCATTAACGTGATTTTCAGTGCCTTACTTCTTAACTGATCACCGGGAGCTGTGTATCGGTCTAATCGTAAGTCGTAACAGTTTTATTAAAACGTCGTAACTTGGAGGCACCCTATGCTGTTTCCTGTGTTGTCCGTTTTGTTTGAAGAGAGGAGTTTGTGGTGTTCTCAACGAGATAACCCCAGCTTGAGAAGCACGCGCACCACGTTTGTCTCTCTGGCCCAGGGAAATTCACCTAGCCCCAGCTGCCAGGGAAGATGGAGTCTAAGTTTTCAAATTTTCAGTGATGAAATATCCGGAAACGCTACATTCAGATTCAGAGAGATCCATTATGATCAGTTCCTGCCCCCCCCCCCCCCCTCCCAGTCCTTCCTAGCCTATCGTCCCTGTACACACCTCTAATAAGAGTGACGAAAACATTAAGTGACACGTGACAGCAGTGAGATACGAGGTTTTCTCGTTCTAGAAGCCAAAGGAGAAGGGTCCTTGAAGCGAGAAGAGTGCAGCCTATCATGCGTTTTTCTTACACGTGCTGCTGGCTGCCTGTCACAACTCGTGCTTGACCCTCAGCGTTCCTGGCACGGCCAGCAGGTTACCACTGTTTGGATCTGTTTCTGCCAAACATATGCATTCAAAATCGCTATTGTGTACTAAGGAGTGAAATCCCGTTCACCACTGGACTTTTTATTATGCTCCAACCTGCGCACGTCAGTGTTTTTTTCGGTCACATTTAGATGTTTATAGTACGTCTTCCTCGATTTTACCAGTTACATTCTACGACTACCTCTCTAGACGTAGAACGCAAGATTCATCTGCACCGACGCTTCTAGGAATGAAAACGGTTGTGGTTGGGCTTGCTGGAATAGCAGCTGTCATATTTGAATGAAATTCAGGCCACCTAAGTAACTAAAGATTATGACAGCTGAGCTATAGGCTATACAGCGAGCAATCCAATACGCCGAGAAGCTCGTGGACTGTAAGTTCGTTAATCCTTTTGACTGCAGATCATTTTAAAATATCTGCATAGCCGACGACGCCACCATCCAATAACATGTACTATTGCATATCTCTACTACAGATCTTACCTAGGAACCAAGAGGTTAAGATGTGCTGGGTAAAAGCACACTGTTGAATTTCCAATGATGAAATGTGGACAAGTTAGCTAATGCAGAGGGAAAGACGGCAAACGCGGAATTAACAACTACAGACGTTTTAAAGGTTACGAAATTGATAATCAGTGATAAGAGGAACACAGAATGACTAAGAGACCCTAAATGCGAAGGTAAGGATTATTCCAAAGTGAACCCGGTACTGATTACTAACTTCTGGCTCGAGAAAAGCCGATGCTCCAGAAGACTCAAGGACAGTATAAGACGTTTCGCTTTTAACCACGGCTGTTACTGGAAGCATGTACTTCGTACTGGTCTACTTGCATCTCCATTGTGCGACTGCGGTAAAGAAGAGGATGTCAACCACAGCTTTGTTGGCTCCTCGAACAGATATAACGTTACAAGTCACTTATTACAACGCCTGGCCGCCATCGGTTGCTGTTTGCCAATGTGTTTCACATGTTTGCTTACGGTTAGGCTTGAAAGACTTGAGAATATGTCACCTTGTATCATTAAATTTTGTCAAGACAGACAAACGGTGGTTGTATTGCAGTGACCACACTTACGGCAAACGTTGTTTTTCTCATTGTCATGGTCAGATGAAACTGCAGTATGTGTTTGGGTATATTCCCTATGCGATTAGTGCAAAGTATGCTTTTGATCCTGTTTCGGTTCTACTTCAGAATTGTTGCTGTAAAATATGGCAATACATTTGTTGTTATGTTCTCGGGTTCGTCATGATGAACAGAAGGCGTGCCTGCCATATGTGAAGATTGTTATTGCATAAGCTTAGGCTGGAGGTAGGTACTGGAAAAATGACTGGCACAGGCCGTAAAAATAAGGACGTAACATTGATTTCCTTGCCAGTCAACACTCTCCTGTTATGTGAAGTTCAGTGACTCTGGCTTTAATGGAACCAAATATATTATTCCTTGTACATTATGTTTTTTTTGGTGTATAATTTTTCGGCTACACATTTTGATGACCTACGTACTGGACATTGGCACAAAAGGGGTACATGTTAGTCAGAGTCACGGTGGCCTTCTGTTGTGGTTGAAAACGAAATGTTGAAAATGTAGTTCTAATCCTAACGTTCAAAACAACTGTGCCATTCTAGTGTAGTTGTACTTCATAAAATTTATATTCTAAAAACGAATGTGATCTGTGTTTCACTGAACATCTAGCAAGGCTCTGATTTTAATTTGAAGGCAAAATCATATAACAGTCACGCCTTATATTGATTCTCCTTAACATTTTCCGGAAGTGTTCTGGGATGTTATTTCGATTTTTAACGAGTTTTTTTTTATTGTGCTCTGCAATTTCGTTTTTACACTCAGTAATTTTGAACAATTATTATCAAAATAGACAAAATCTGGACAAACAATTACATATCCGAAATAAGGTTAAGTGCAGTGGCGTACAGGTGATGTCGTATCAGTATTTTGTTTTGGTACAAACGAAGACATCAGAAGATACAGTCGTTCATTATGACAAACTTTCGTGACTGTATTAATGATGTGTGATGATGAGATTACATGACAAGTGCTGCAAGTCTTCTCGACAGCTAATTCGTATATTCGTATATATTGCTTGCTGTGAACTTTATAATCACTCAAAAAGCATGGCAGCGGAGCAGCAAACGGCATCTTGCTAATGTCACATGTTATACCACGTGCATGTAAATGCAGCTGTTCCAAGATTTCTATACATACGTGCCCAAAACCAGTCACATCGTGAATTAGTAAAGTTTAAAAAAGAATGTTGGCGTTTGAATTCATTATCACGCATAAACATAAGACTCCAGAAAATAAAGAGACAGCAACTTACCGAGGCCTGTGGTTGCATACCTGCTGGGATGATCCTACTACCTCACTTACAGTAAAATTAGACACTGTGATAATTTGGCGGCAATGATGAATGGTGGTGTTATGAAACATGTCATTATTGTACTTCGAATTACAGGGTTCAGCTTGTAACAAAACAAAAAAAAGGTAATATCTTTATGGGGCTCAAACACTAATTTTAAACAGAGAGGCTGGCGAAACAGAAAAGGGGAAAGAAATTTTAGGTCCAAATTATACTGATGACGGAAAATAAAGACTAAAAGTAGGTAAGGAAATTGAAAAACATACCAAAATTTATTCGAATATGTAAAAACGCCGTCTAAAATTCTGTGGGGTTATTAAATGAATGGAACAAACCAGATTAACCAGACAGTTTGTCGAATTCTACGAAAGTCACATTAAGGCTAAAACTGAAGCAATAAATCGAATTGGAGCAATAAAAGAAGGCCTGAAGGGAGCTGATACACCAGATGAAAAAAAATGTAGGCAGATACTTCGCAAGTGGACTGTTGGCCTGGCCCAAAAACATAAGAAGACGGGAACAACGTTGTGTGACCACAGAAAAACTACCCATTCTGAGAGAATGAAAGTAATTTTGGAAAAAAAGCTAAAACACAACTTTCCTTTGTTGTTCATCGCGTAGTCCACTAGGGTTCAAATGGTTCAAATGGCTCTGAGCACTATGGGACTTAACATCTATGGTCATCAGTCCCCTAGAACTTAGAACTACTTAAACCTAACTAACCTAAGGACAGCACACAACACCCAGCCATCACGAGGCACAGAAAATCCCTGACCCCGCCGGGAATCGAACCCGGGAACCCGGGCGTGGGAAGCGAGAACGATACCGCACGGCCACGAGATGCGGGCAGTCCACTAGGGCCTAAGCATCGATAATTAATAATATCGTCGTGATATTATGACGTTACCCTTAGGCAAAATATAAGTCAGATTGTCGTGAATGAATCTAAAAAGGAAAAAAAAAGACTTCAGTTAATATCCTGATTGCATTTGTCACTGACGGGTTGCATCAATAGGGCAACGTCGTAAAAATTCAGCACTAGTTGTTCCGTTTAGCCCCCAACCTGCTGACAGAACAGTACAGGTGAAATACGTGTCACATTAGCATAGAAATTTGCGGTTCTTGTTTCACGCTTCACTTCGCAGTGACGTAGGCTTGCGTTGTTCGCGTTTCAAGGAAACACCGCCGGACAAAGCTGTTTGCTGTGTAATGCCTGAAAGCGCGAAAGAGAAAAACCTCGATACTCTAAACAGAAGTGTGTCGAATAACGGCATCGCATCAGCGCGACAAATGCCATTTGCCCATTCCCCGGTGATATGCGTGTTTAGTTCTTCAACAGAAAGCTTTTAACAGTTCATCCAAGTTCCACTATGGTCTGTCTCTGAGCAACAGTTTACAGTACAGAACGCTTATTACCATTCTTTTCCTAGATTCTCCGTATCCTTGAATAAAATTCATCTCTGTTCACCGCCCCACACTCGCTCCCCAAACTCTACTCCTGCGTTGTTCCTACCGCTGCACCGCCCTTTCTGCAGACTCGTATTCTGGATACACTCACATGCCATTGAGAGATACAGCGACACATCAGAAACATAACGAGGAGAAATACCGGAACTGGCGCCAGGCTTGTACCAAATTAAACAACACACTATCCATAAGCTCCTCAAAGAATAAAATGCTTTCCATCTCCGCGATGGAAAACACCGTCTTCCTAACTAGCCGCTCCAGGACAATAATCACCTTCAGCCTTATAACATGATTGACGCTAATCACTTTGCCATATAGGTATGGTAGAAATCAATGAAGCGAGAAAGAAATAAGACGAGTATTTTTGGTCAGATTAATATAGGGTAATATCAACAGCAGCAGAATATGGTATAACATGGGTGGTATTCTTCATGAATTTGAAAGTCGGGCAGAGTCTAAGTTGCTGTGAACAGTGCAGTGACAATGTTGTTCTGATCAGAATCGACAGCAGACGAAGACCGCTCACCCATTCTACAGACACCACATATCAGCCCATTAACTAAACTGACATCCTACAACTCGAAGCACCATTTTACTCCTCCACTTCCGACTTACCCTTTCCTGGTGCAGGTCCTACAATATAGTGCAGTGCAGTTACGTGATTCAACTAGCATCAACATTTTTAAATACAGTATACAATTTCTGACAGCTTCAACTATCTTTTTTAATATTTTAGGAAACATTTAAAATTTTTGAAACCAGCCTTATATATTATTGTAGGTACCCATCGGGGCGGAAGCGAACTGGTAACTATAAATAAAATTATAATAAAGAAACAAAATTTTAAGCAGAAGGTCTGCTACCATCTTGAAATCTGTCGTACATTTGTAAACTTGATTCCAACCCTCCAATGCAATTCTCATCCTTGAAATCCCTGCCCAGTTTCCCCCCTCTGTCACCACAGACCGTCTCTGTTTCATCTCCATGCTCTCAACATCCTTTTACAGAAAAAAATTTAAGCACGTCCTTTACGAGACCCTGAAAATATCCCCGAGGGTTACCTATCCTATCAATTGCAATCTATCATATCCACTCCAACTGAAGTAAACATATACCTTTCATCGACATCTTATCGCTTCCCTTTTTCTGTGCAACGTTAGGTTGTCGCAGCATTTCATTCTTGGTTCTTCCTTTTTTTCCAACCATTAATATCTCACGCTGACCAAAGAACTTCTCAAGATTTTACGCTGAGAAATTAATAGTTTATTGTTATATGCCTTTCTGGTATTGAGGATCAACTTCTATATAGCACAATTAGAACTAACGGGTGATCAAAAAGTCAGTATAAATTTGAAAACTTAATAAACCACGGAATAATGTAGATAGAGAGGTAAAGATTGACACACATGCTTGGAATGACATGGGGTTTAAGTAGAAAAAAAAAAACTAAGTTCACAAAATGTGCGACAGTTGGCGCTGGACAGTAAAACGTCAGTGACTGCGCATGACAATCGTGTATAAAAGGAGCTGTAATGAGAGAGAGAATCAAATGCGCCAGCAGTCGCAGCGTGTGGACGTTACGTGAAAAGGCACTTTTAGTGAAGCTGTATTATCGAAATGGGGAAAGTGCTAGTTCAGCGTTACGATCCTATCGCCATAGGAAGGGGATTCGAACGGGTAAAGGTCCGTTGACAAATGCAGCCGTGGCGAGAATGATTTCGAAGATCGAAGCCACGGGTTGTTTAGACGATAGACCCCGTAGTGGCCGACCGAGCACAAGGCGTAATGCTGCTGAGACAGTTCAGGAAGAAATGGAGACTGTAGCGGGTTCCTCTATGCACGGGGAAGTCAGCGCTCGTGCAGTCGCACGTCGCACCGGCATTCCATACACTACTGTTTGGTTGGCACTTAGGCGTACCCTCCGATGCTATCCGTACAAAATCCATCGGCATCATTAACTGTTACCTGGTGATTTAGTGAAGCGGGGGGCATTTGCGGTGTGGGCGTTTCAAAAGATGGCGGAAGATGACGATTGGTTGAGTAACGTGTTGTGGACCGACGAAGCTCATTTCACGCTCCGAGGGTCTGTCAACGCCCACAACTGCAGAATTTAGGCTACCGAAAATCCTAGAAGTCGTGGAAACTACATTGCACGACGAGAAAGTCACGGTATGGGTTGGATTTACCACATCTACCGTTATCGGGCCTTTTTTCTTCGAGGAAGTGCGTGATTCTGGTTTTGTAACTGCTGCCTTGACGGGTGAGAGATACGCCGATATGTTACAGAATCGCATCATCCCCAGTTTGGTTGATAAACACCTGCTGGAACGTACGATGTTTATGCAGGATGGCGCTCCAACCCATATTGCTAGACGCGTGAAATATCTCCTGTGCGCGTCGTTTGGTGATGATCGTGTGCTCAGCCGCCACTTTCGTCGTGCTTGGCCTGCCAGGTCCCCAGACCTCAGTCCGTGCGCTTATTGGCTTTGGGGTTACCTGAAGTCGCAAGTGTATCGTGATCGACCAACATCTCTAGGGATGCTGAAAGACAACATCCGACACCAATGCCTCACCATAACTCCGGACATGCTGTTCACAACATTATTCCTCGACTACAGCTATTGTTGAGGAATGATGGTGGACATATTGAGCATTTCCTGTAAAGAACCTTCATCTTTGCTTTGTCTTACTTTGTTATGCTAATTATTGCTATTCTGATCAGATGAAGCGCCATCTGTCGGACATTTTTTGAACTTTTGTATTTTTTTTTGTTCTAATAAAACCCCATGTCATTCCAAGCATGTGTGTCAATTTGTGCCTCTCTATCTACATTATTCCGTGATTTGTTCAGTTTTTAAATTTATACTGACTCTTTGATCACCCGGTATTATTGCCACATAGCCCTTGATTTGAATTTTGTGGAGGATCGTAAGTGAAGACACAATTGGTTTCATATTGAAGTAGCTCCTGGATCTATTGTTTTAAGATGTTGCTGTTACTGAATAATGTGATCTTCTCGGTTTTGAGATCAGTGGTTCAAACTTAGCGTCAGCCACGATAATGAATTTTATCTAAATATCACACTGAACGAAGTTCTTCGCTTAGAGGCGGATAAGAGCTAGTGTAAACAATTTAGGAAAATGCTAGTATTCGAATCTGCGTATTCTATTATAGATACTACTGCTCTATCATGCAGAGTGTTCTCAAAAGTGAAGGGGAAATGTCTCTCCTATAGTGGCGGAATCAGAGGAACGTAGCGTAACAATGGTGAAACATAAAACATGGCGGGTTTGGAGGACTGAACCGAGATAACACTTTTGTCAGGACAACTATTGTGCGCAGCAGCTGTGTACTGTTTCCAGAGAATCATTAAACACGTCAAAAGCAAAGAGTAGTATGAAAAATCATAGATTGTGTTTTTATTCGTTAGAAAAATTAGAATATTTCCCTTTTCACTTTCTGCATCATTTGTATTGTAGAAGGTTCCATAGGAGTAGGTGCTAAATGTAGGATTCTTTAATCTTTCTATGAAAGGATATTTTTGTGCTAACTTAGTTGAATAACATATGTAACATACGAAAAATTAGTTTTTCAACGTAAACAGAGTGCTGATACATACCAAGAGAACTAATCATTAGATACGTACCTCAACATGTGAAACGGCTGACTATTTGCCAGAACACTGCACGTTATAGCCAGTGTCCATTGTAAACGCGAGGAGAAGCAGTTCCACTCGGCCAAAGAACAGCTGTAAGCAAAAGGGGAAAATGTTTTCACTCTTGTCACTCACGGGTGGAACTGAACACCTCTTACAACACTGATGATGCTGTCACTCCTTCAGCACAACATCAAGGACAAGGTTCATAAGAATAGCCACATTATTTGTGACAAAAACTGGACAACATAGGAAACGACGGCAAGCAGCTTTTTCCGGAGAACGCCAAATAATACCGCTTGATAAATATACAAAATGTACAGCCTTTCTTTTTCGCTTAGGAGCTTTCGGCTACAAGGCCATTAGCGTCTGATCATTTAATGGTCAGAATAATACGAAGAAAAGAAGTAAACTAAACACATCTGATTCCATGAAGAAGACCGCAACCGGTAAATAAACTACATGAAAAGCAATGAAAACATTTTTAATGATATCCAAAAGGGAAGAAAGATGGGTAAGAAGACAAGGTCATTACGGACGGAACACGAATTCGGATTTGAATAGAAGACAAGAAAATCGACTTCGTCCTTTTTAAATGCGCTGTTCCAACATTTGCCTTGAGTGATTAACGGAAACCACGGAAAACCTATGTCTAGATGTCCGCGCCAAGATTTGAATAGCGGTCTTCCAGAATTTGAGTCCTGTGTCTTAAAGACTAAACCATCTCGCTCGGTAAATTACATCCAAAAAGAAAGTTTTGGGTGACTGAAACAACGTGTAGATCAGACTGTGAGTTTCTTCTCAGTATTCTATAAAAATGCTTGGTAGAAAAGGAAGACCTAACAGTCGCGTCAGACTGAGTGTTGTCACCTACAATATGAGGTATGCCCGTAGACAAATTGTGACCTTCCCTCTACATCTACATCTATACTCTGCAAACCACCTGAGGTGCATGACAGGGGGTACGTCCCATTGTACCAGTTATTTGGGTTTCTTCCTGTTGCATTCACATATGGAACGCGGGAAGAATAATTATTTGAACGCCTCTGTGCGTGGAGTAATTATTCTAATCTTATCCTCACGATCACGAGCGACACGTAGTGGTCTGTAGCATAGTCTAAGAGTAATCATTTAAAGAGCCCGCCCTGTTAGCCGTGCAGTCTAACGCACTGCTTTCCGAGCAGGAAGGCGTGCCCGTCCCCGGCACGAATCCGCCCGGCGGATTAGCGTCGAGGTCCGGTGGGCTGGCCAGCCTGTGGATGGTTTTTAAGGCGGTTTTACATCTGCCTCGGCGAATGCGAGCTAGCTCCCCTTATTCCGCCTCAGCTAAACTGAGGCTGCGGAAACACTTTCTGCACGTACGCGTACACCATAATTACTGTACCGCGCCAACATTTGGGTTACACTCGTCTGGTGTGAGACGTTCCCACTGGGGGCCGAAACGCACAATAACCGTGGGTTCAGTGTGGGGCGGCGGTGGGGTGAGTGGACTGCTGTGACTGGTTGTGGGGCTGTGAACCACTGAGGGCTACGGCGGGGACGAACCCTCTCCGTCATTTCTAGGTCCCCAGTTCCATATAATACAAAACAATAAAATTATTTAAAGCTGGTTGTTAATAGACTTACTCGGGATAGTTTACCTCTATCTTCAAGAGTCTTCCAGTTCAGTTCCTTCACTATGTATGTGACACTCTCCCACAGGATTAAACAAACCTGTGACCATTCGTGCTCCCCTTCTCTGTATACGTTCAGTATCCCCTGTTAGTCCTATCTGGTACGGGTCCCACACACTTGAGCAGTATTCTAGAACCGGTCGCATGATTGATTTGTAAGCTGTCTCCTTTGTAGACTGATTGCACGGCCCCACTATTCTCCCATAAACCAAAGTCTAGCACCTAATTTACCCACGACTGAACCTATGTAATCATTCCCTTTCATATCCCCACAAAGTGTTACATCCATGTATTTGAATGAGTTGACCGAATCCAAAAGTGACTCACTGATGTTATAGTCAAACGATACTACGTTTTTTCGTTCTGCGTAGTGCAAAATTATTCATTTCTGAACATTAGAGCAAGTTGCCAATCTCTGCACCACGTTGAAATATTATTAATATCTGAGACTGAAATTTTATGAAGCTTCTCTCAGATAAACTTCATTATACTCGTAGATAACTGCGTCATCTGCAGAAAGCCCCATTTTACTGTTAATATTGTCTGAAAGGTCATTAATACACAACATGAACAACAAGGGTCCCAAAACACTTTCCAGAGACACACCTGAAGTTATTTTTACATATGATGATGACTCTCCATCCAAGATAACAGCCGGCCGCGGTGGTCTAGCGGTTCTAGGCGCGCAGTCCGGAACCGCGCGGCCGCTACGGTCGCAGGTTCGAATCCTGCCTCGGGCGTGGATATGTGTGATGTCCTTAGGTTAGTTAGGTTTAAGTAGTTCTAAGTTCTAGGGGACTGATGACCACAGATGTTAAGTCCCGAGCCATTTGAACCATTTTTGAACCAAGATAACATGCTGAAGCTGGGAACACTGGCGCAAAATGTGACGTACAGGTAGTAGTGTGTGACTAGCACAGACCCGATGGGTCTTTGCAAAGGAAACAGAAACTAATCCGGAGGTGTGTTAGTTACACTAAGCACCGTGACTTGAGGGAGCTACACCACGATCGGGTAGCAAGTTCCACCAATCACAGCTTGTTTCCCTCACACGCAGTCACTATTCCTCCCACGGATACGTGATCCTGTGACTCAACAGCTAGGGAACCGGATGCGAGAAGACATTACAGTGTCGCTAAAGGGTTGTTAGGTAACTTTTTTTGGTACGGTTTCAAATTTGCAGTTTCATTGTCCCGAATTGCCACAAGCCTTGATACGCAGCGGTATGGCAGCTCGATGTTGGAGGTGAAAGAGGTTGCCCTAGATGGACTGTATTGTGAGGTTTTCCGCATTTGACATACTATGCACGGCTTGCAGTGCACTCAGGGAATCTGCAATGTGAGAAATTTCGAAGCTCATGCACACTTCATCTGTTCGGTGTACTCAAAACCGCATATATGTCTGCATCATAAATTGTGAACTTACTCTTTAAGTGGAGCTGAAATACAAACTTCCACATAGAGGCCAAAGTTGTAAATTGGTATACATTTGCGATGGGATACGGACCATTCTCTCTCTGATTGAAAATAGTTCTGTGCTTTCTGGAAGATCAGGTGGAAACTGATTTCAACCCTAGCTAGGTACTGGAATTAGGTCCACGCCACGTGTCATTAGGTCTTCTTTCACACAGATCGCAAATGACTTTTTTATTTGTGGGCGATTTCAAAATTTCGTATCATTGGACGAATTATCTGTCAGCTGACGTTGGATCAGTCAAAAAGCTAAACTCCCGACGCACCATGAGGAGATGCCACTGGGTGGATAATGATAACCCACAAGATGCGCTGGGTATAAGATTGTCCTGTAGACACTCTTCTTGATGAACACCTTCTAGAATCTAAGGACGTGTAGGTCTTACTGACAGATATAGACGGTATTCAGCCTTATACAAGCCGTATAAATCCGAAGCAGACGCTCTCTGTTTGATATACAGAGCATATTGATAAGGCACGTTATATTTAAGCCGCATATGTGTACTATATACTCACCTTGTAACCAAGACGCCCAGAAACCTCAACAATTCTTTGACGCTCAGGATGGCTTCACTCATAGGCAATGTTAAGTGGGCTAAATATAAACGGTGCATGTCCACGCATACCGCTTTTATCAGCCTAAATCATGAAGCCGGGAAAGCAGTTGGTTGCTGCAGTCTCTTTGTCGATGCAACTAACGTCTTGCTGTTGGAACTGAAGAAGGGGAAAAGGTATAGCCTAATCCTGCAAGAATAAGGAACAGCCAACTGGCTTTTTTATAATGACCTTTATGCTATTAACGACGATGGTTAGGACTTCTCCAAGGGGGGTACTGTACTCCTACTCAAGTCTGTCTGCCAGAACGGCTTTCAATCCATACGTAAAACTGCCTAGCGAGCGAGCAACAGCCTTATAAAGAACGATAGTAACCGCTAGAAACTCCACAGCTGCTTGGCAAAGCCGATGCGCCTTGCAAACGCGGTGCTGATCCCATTGCTACACGGCTCTGACTGATATGGCCGCTTCCGCTTTGCTACGCAGACTCCTAACCCGGCACACCCAGGGCCAACCGACCAGTTCTATACATCATCGGACGATTCGCCAATGCATGGACTCAGGTGTCGCGCGGCAGAATTGCCAAAAACTTCCACAGTGGTACCTTCGCTGGCTTCCAGGTGATGTTGCCATTTCAGCTGCATGTTCCGACTTCAGACTACTGTGCCAAGTGGCCACGGGAAGGCTCGGTGTGGCGCTGCCTCGGCCAAATCGCCGCTACACCCTTTCTCTGGAGAGACTAGACCGTTTGACCCGTGCTGTGTCGACTGACCGGGCGGGAGGGTAGACAAACGCACTGCGAAATTTCAATTTCACGTCCGAGCGAGGAGATGCAATGGTAATCACATTAGTATCGCGTTCTGGACTATGGCAGTTGAAATCGTCATTGTGTCCGAGCGGTTCTAGGCGCTTCAGTCTGGAGGCGCGCGACCGCTACGGTCGCAGGTTCGAATCCTGCCTCGGGCGTGGAAGTGTGTGATGTCCTTAGGTTAGTTAGGTTTAAGTTGTTCTAAGTTCTAGGGGACTGATGACCTCAGATGTTAAGTCCCATAGTGCTCAGCGCCATTTTTTGAAATCGTCATCTGGCCATCCAAATGGAAGTCTTCCGTCATTTCCTAATGTCGCGTAGTCCCGAAAAACTGTTTCGTTTGAAAAGGACAAGGCCGATTTTCGTACTCACCTTCCTCCCGATCCGAGCATGTGTTTTTTCTCTAATGAGCTCGTCGTCGACAGGACGAGCTTATGTATTCCAGTAAAATATAAATTTTAACTTACTCTGTCCTCTCGACAATATAGAAGTATACGGTCTAAGGCGCTGCAGCCATGGACTGTGCGGCTGGTCCCGGCGGAGGTTCGAGTCCTCCCTCGGGCATGGGTGTGTGTGTTTGTCCTTAGGATAATTTAGGTTAAGTAGTGTGTAAGCTTAGGGACTGATGACCTTAACAGTTAAGTCCCATAAGATTTCACGCGCATTTGAACACAGAAGTATAAACGATATACTTTAAGACTAGTGAGCTAATGTAAGAAAACTACCAACTAATGAATTATTCAATGAATGACATTTCTCTAAGTCAGTTACAGCACTCGTAGGAATGTCTGTCGCGCACTGTAGAGTCGAACACGACAGGTGACGATTCACAGATGGAGACACTGATTCACCTTACACATCTGCAACGGTGGTGGGTCAAAGGGGGGGGGGGGCAGACGGGGGAGGGATGTCTCGCCCTGGGCCTCTGATCTTGCAGGGACTGCAAATTTTTAGGGCCTCGATATCTGAAAGCCGAAATATGTTAAGTAAATAGGAGGCAGTAAGGGGTTAGAGGCCTCTTATGTGAATGTTGCTTGTGACATGGTACATGAACACGATAAAGTGCTAGTTTGGCCAAATAAATAGTCCTCGTTTTCTTGAAACGAACTAAAGAAACAGGACAGTTGACCAACTCGTGAGGGAAACCGTATTAATTCTTCTTCTGAAACAAATAAAGGATTGGCTTGCGCAGCTAGATACTGCAATGTTTTTTTCATGAGCTGCACAGGAAAGACGTAGGGGTGAATACTGAACTGATTTGTGGGTTCTCATTTTTAGAATGTTCAGAAAGTAATCTTCCACCATCCGCAGAACGAACCTTCTGCGGCCAACTATATAACAGGCATAATAATCACCGCCGTTCTGACCATAAACGGGCCAATTGGGTCCGACCGATCGCCGTGTCGTCCACCAGCCAGTGGCGTCTTGTGAAGGGGGTATGGAGGTGTGTGGGTCAGTACACCACACGCGCGGCCGCTGTTGGGTTAGCAGATCTGGTGCCGCTAACACTCGGTCAAGTACGAGTAGTTCCTCAGCTGGCAGCACGAGGCTGAGTGCACCCCGTTCCAGTCTTCCCATCAAGGAAAAATCACTGGCAGTACCGGGAATCGAACCCAGGTGCTCTGCATGGCAGCGAGCCAGCGAGGCGGATCATATAGCACGCATACCTACGTGATTATACCTTCCAGAAAGTCTTTCCGAGACTGAGTTGGCCTAAGATACCACCTGGAGAAATACTATCCTCAGACAGCTCTCCTTTCGCGTGTTTATACGTTTTCAAAAAATGTTCAAATGTGTGTGAAATTTTATGGAACTTAACTGCTAAGGTCATCAGTCCTTAAGTTTACACACTACTCAATCTAAATTATCTTAAGGACGAACACACACACCCATGCCCGAGAGAGGACTCGAACCTCCGCCGGAACCAGCCACACAGTCCATGACTGCAGCGCCTGAGACCGCGCGGCTAATCCCGCGCGGCTATACGTTTTCCTTGTAGAGTCTATCTTAGGTTCTATATCCGTTTAGAATGTGTTGTCTTGTCTGTTGTCTGTCTCGGATGAGTGCCGCTGGACCATAGGGTGGGAGGTGCAATTTAACTACAACAAAGCAAATTGGGAACTTTTAGCAAGGAAGTGCGACATTCCTGCCTTACCAGAAGGTGACGCACATCAAGACCTAGACGTAGACGAAAGAGCTGAGGAACTGGTGGGTGCAGTACATAGAGCGGTGAGGGCCGCTGTACCAACCAGGAGGAAGGCCGTGGCGGCCTCGCCGTCACCATGGTCGCCCGAATTAGAGGATTTACGTCAATCTGTCAGAAAGTTAACGAGAAACTACCAGCGCAGTGTCGTCTGGCTGGAAAGACAAAGATGGCAGTTGCGATACAGGGAGGCCAAGCAGAGATTCCAGAAGGAGTTACGCGAAGTGAGAATGCGTAGCTGGGAAAGCTACGTGCTGAACCAGTTGGTCTCAGATCCGTGGGGTCTCCCTTATAAATTAGTAAGGGAAAAAATCCGCTCTCCCCTGGAGTTATCAACAGTCAGGCGAGGGGATGGGATGACGGAGTCTTGGCAGGAAACTGCTGAGGTCCTTCTCCAATCCCTGCTGCCTGACGACAATGCGGATGGAGAAACTGAAATCCAGAAGCAACTGCGTGACGCATATCTAGTGGACTATAACAACAACACGGCAGTCTACCCATTCTCGGAAGAGGAGGTGGCTGCACAAATAAGATCCCTAAAAAGAGGGGAAGCTCCAGGACCAGACGGCATTGTGGCTGAGGTGGTGCAATTTCTGGCACCCCAGTTAGTCGCGCCGCTGACCCACCTATTCAACGAGTGTCTTAGACAAAGAAGGTTTCCCAAGAGGTGGAAAACCGCGAACGTGATAATAATTAAAAAAGGACCGGAGAAAGATCCAACCGAAGTTAAATTTGACAGGCCAATCTGCCTATTGGACCTATTCGGGAAGCTCCTGGAGAAACTGCTGGCTGACAGATTGACGGCTCACCGGGTACTGTGGGGGATGAGCAGCAGGCAGTTCGGCTTCAGGCCGGGGCGGTCGGCATCTGATGCCATCGCTCTGGCGGCTGAGGTCTGTGGCTCGACCCCGCATAAGTACGTCATCGGCATCATGGTGGATATCAGTGGCGCCTTTGACAACCTGTGGTGGCCTTCGCTCTTCTCCTGTTTACGGGAGAAAGAGTGTCCAGGGCCGCTTTATAGGTGTCTGAGGAGCTATTGTAAGGACAGGGAGGTTCGGCTATCATCCCCTAGCGGGAGAATTGGAAAAGTAATCACAAAGGGGTGTCCCCAAGGCTCTGTTCTGGGGCCCCTGTTCTGGGATATCCACATGGAACCATTACTAGACGAACTGCAACAAAGTGAGGAAGTGCTAGAGGTGATAGCCTACGCAGATGACCTCCTCCTGCTTGTCGGCGGTCGTAGCCGAGAGGACATCGAGCCAAAGATCGAAAGGGCCATTGAAAAACTGCACCAATGGTGCCTTAACACGAAGATGAAAATATCTCCTACTAAATCCACATATTTACTGCTAAAAGGTCAGCTTATCAGGAATCCCACTGTCAGAATCGATGGCTCACCAGTTCTTCGGCGACGAGAGGCGCGATACCTGGGAGTCATAATTGACGAGAGATGGAACTTTGGAAAACACATAGAAACCGTAACTCAGAGAGCCCTCCAGTTACTAAATAATCTCATTTCCATTGGACATAAACGATTTCATCTCTCCCCTCATCTCATCAAACTCTATCACAATAGCATCTTGACCTCAGTAGTGGGTTACGGCTCGGGAGTCTGGGCGCACAGGCTCACGCGGATCGTGCTCGCCATGATAGTGAGAAGAGTCCAAAGAAATATGATTCTAAGATCAGTAGGGGCCTACAGGACATCACCAGGGGGAGCTCTGTTAGTCATAATGGGGCTCTGCCCGTTAGATATCAAAATACGTGAACAAGCGGCATGGTATTGGGCTAAAAAATGGAATGGGGAAAAATAACAGATATCATGGGTGTGAGAGTAGAGGATAAGAGGGAAATAAGAAACAGAGGGAAGGAACTGTGTCAGAGGAATTGGGAGGAAGATGAAACGGGGAGAAGAACATTCCAGTTTTTACCTGATGTTAAAGAACGCGGGACCATGAAATAGTTTGAACCTACACGAGGACTCATCCACTTTCTCACTGGTCATGGACCCTATCCGACATACTTATGTCGGTTTGGGAAAAGGGCAACCCCCGAGTGTGACTGTGGCGCGGCGGAAGGAACTCCTGATCATGTGGTTTTCGAGTGCCCTCTCTTCAACGACGTGGTGACAACACTCAGAGACAGACTTCCAAACAACGAGACATACAATCTCCTAAGACAAGAAGACACTTTCCATACCCTGAATGCTCTGGCAGAAGAGGTATCGCGAAAAGTCTTAATAGAATACTTAAGGGATCAACAATAGACACCGAACTCTTTAACCAACCGATTAAGACCTTATCCCAATCCCATACCGCCTGTGCGTGGAATGGCCGACTTCCATCAGTTGGAAACCGCCACGTATGGGATTAGGGGGGTGGGATCAATCACACCGATCACGACAAGCACCAACTATGACGTAGGTTAAGCTAGTAGTAGTAGGACTTAGTTTAGAATACTAACATAGGAAACTGCAGTGATTACTAACCTTGGCCGGCCCAGTGCCAGGGGCATGCTCCCCGGGGTTAGCTCGAGGAGCCTGGCCACTCCAAGTAGGTTTGTATTTAGTGGCACACCTGTGACACTGCAGTTAGTAGTCATTTCTAGGTTAGAAGTAGGTAAAACTAAACTGCCCATTGTTGTTGTAGGAATGTAAGCTGCAAAAAACTTAGTCTTATGTAACAATTAATGGCCCACTAATCATGTTAGGAGGTGGGCCAAATATGTATAATTATTATTGTTATGTCAATAAAGAATAGTGGATTGTACATCATTATAGCTATTTTATTTTGCTGCCTTCTTTTAAAGTCATTTGCAGACAGAAGGAATATTGTGTTATCTACATAATCGACGCCTGTACCTTAGGATAAGTTTTTACTGTATTGTTATTCCCGATTTTGGAGACAAGATTGTTATAGCACTGTGGGGCGAATAATTGTTTATTTATTATTTTAGTTTTCTTGATGTGTCATTTGCTACCAAATAATTATTGCAATAGGCTGAGATCAAGAGTTTATATTCGTACGCGCTCTGATATTGAAAACTGTTGTCTTATAAAAGAAAAACAGATCAAAAGTCAGCCTAGGCAAACTTCTCTTCCGCCCTTATCCTGAGCTACAAGACAAACTTTCGCTCCCGAAGCAAGACAACTGTATCTAGAAAACAATAACATAATAAATTTATGTCTGCGTTAATCTTTGTCCATTAGAAGCTCTGCTGTGTAATTTCTTACTTATTGCTTCGTAAGCGTAAACTTCGGTGCCGCTGACACTCGAAAGCAGAAGTTCATCTGCTTTGCTCGCTTTTATTTCATTATAACCCATTTAGGACATCTCTGTGCAGTTCCTATTCCAGTAAATGACAGTCAGAACGACATGTGACGGAAATTCGTGAGCTTCCTTGAAGGCAATTGTTTAAATGACTCGGAGTGTCAAATTTGTGTTCATGTACATATTATCTCTCGTGAGATGGGTCGTTATTTATGTGGACTCTTTCTAATGAAAGTGAAGCAATCATGTAGTAAACACTAGGCAAAGAAACTGTTCACACGTGATAACAAATATACAAATATTGGATAGAAATTCTGTAAGTTTCATTTTTAATGAGCTATCCAACGAAGTGGAAAAAGTGACCAAAAAGCGTCAGATTTTGAAATTTAAGTATAAAATATTTTTGAGGTACAGGAGTCCCTCGACGTAGTTTCGAATTTAACTTTAATATGTTCCTTAGATTTTTTGTGTTCGTACATTTTAAATATGTTCTTCTCAGATTTTGGTTGTGGCTGATACACTGATTTCGAGTAGCTTTGACCCAGATGGTAGGTACCACAGAACAAGAGAAAAAATAAAATTGTAACTATCTTTACCAAGATTCACCTGTCTGATAATATAAATAAGTGATACCGATGCTTCCTCTACGGTGACGAGGACGGGAAAGTGAAAAGCAAAAAGAAAACCGCTAGCGCTTAACAAATGAGGATCTGCTATTCCTGTATACGTATTTTCTATCACCACTATGCTACAACATCTTCCAAAAGTGCTGTACTGTTAGCTGTTCTTAATGACGAAAATTAGAACAGATTATTTATGTGTCAGACACTGTTAAATTCTTCATTGCGTAACATCTTTCGTTGCCGCGACTAGAAATTCTCTGTGTCGTGCTTCTAACGAATTTGTTCCTGCTTGTGATTGAAAGCATCTGTACCAAGATACACCAGTTCCATCATTTCTCTGATAGCTAACTGAAAGCTAGTAATCGTCTTATGTTATTTTCGGTAACAGTGTCCATAACTCACTCTCATCAGACTGGGAAAAAGGAGGACCTTGGTGCGGGAAGAGCAGTAGTTTGAAGTGCCACAAGTTTCAAAAATACTCGTCGCCAGTGTCCGAGAGTCTCTAGCTTGAATGGCTTCCGCATTGCGTCTACACTACTTGACCTCATTGACACTTCGCTGCAGTTAGTTGTATCTTTCTATTCTGTACATATGTAGTTAGAACTTTAAAGCAGCCTCGTGACTAGTTACTATTTATCATTAATTCGTATAAAATGCAGAGTATACCTGAGGAGAATGAGTAGTAGATTAGCTATAACATTAAACTTTTAAGGAGCAGCGAACAGAGATACAAGACTAGCCATAACACTAAACCATTAAGGAATCAGCTGTCTGAACTAAGGCACACACACACTTATGCTGTTTTGGTCGTTGTCGTCAGTGAAGTGAAATGGAAAGAAGACAATAATTTCTGGTCACACGAGTATAGGGTAATATCAACAGCAGCAGAAAAAGGGATAACAGGAGTGGAATTCGTTATGAATAAGAAGGTAGGGCAGAGAGTGAGTTACTGTGAACAGTTCAGTGATAGTGCTGTTCTCATCAGAATCGACAGCAAACCAACACCGAGTACGATAGTTCAGGTATACATGCCGATATCGCAAGCAGAAGATGAGACAGAGAAAGTATATTGAGGGAGAAATTATACTGAGGATATGTAACGGGTAATACAGTAGGTAAATGGAGATGAAAATCTATTAGTCATGGGAGCCTGGCATGCCGTTGCGCCGGAAGCAGTAGAAGAAAAGGTTACAAGAGAATATGGGCTTCGGCCAAGGAATGAGACAGAAGAAAGACTAATTGAGTTCTATAATAAATTTCAGCTAGTAACAGCGAATACTCTGTACAAGAATCACAATAGGAGGAGGTATACTTGGAAAGCGCCGGGTGATACGGGAAGATTTCAGTTAGATTGAGAGACACCCACATGCCTTGCTCATACTGTGGCATCAAGCAGTCAGGCCTGCAAGATGAGTGGTCAGCCAAGCGAGTGGATTCATTCTTATTTATCGAGTAACATGAATTCTCGTACTCACAATTAAGTTACAAATTATCCTCCTATATGAATAATACGCAAAGGATCGTCTCAAAGATGATCATATATTCACATTCACTATCTGCGGTTGGCAGACGACCATACATTCATTCATTTCACAGATCTCACCAAACTGGATGTAGTGATTTATTTTGTGGGAGTGCACATGTGATCAATTAAATAAATAAATTGTCATTCTTTCCCACACTGGTATCCGGCTTCGCTGTATTAATTGAAATTGAGTTATTATTAGAAAAAATATGTTGTTCAGACAAGAATAATGAAGTATGTTGTACCTATTTTCAATGTCGGGCGGTACTGTACCCTTTCAGGATTACCTCATGGTCAGACAAAGTTTCCGAAATCAGATACTAGATTGTAAGGCATACTCAGGAGCAGATATAGACTCCTATCACAATATAGTAATGATGAAGAGCTCTCTGAAGTTTGAGAGACTAGTCAGGAAGAATCAGTGTGCAGAGAAGTGGGATACGGAGGTGCTAAGGAATGGAGAGAGGCTTGAAGTTCTCTGAGGCTGTACACAGTTCAGTAATGAATAGCTCAGTAGGCAATACAATTCAAGAGGAGTGGACATCTCTAAAAAGAACAGTCACAAAATTTAGAAAGAAACACATAGGTACGAGGCAAGTAACTGCTAAGATACCTCAAGTAACAGAAGAAGTACTTCAGTTGATCGACGAAAGAAGGAAGTGCAAAAATGTTCAGAGAAATTCAAGAATACAAAAGTACAAGTCACTTAGGAATAAAATAAATATGAAGTACAGGGAAGCCAAGGCCACGTAGCTGCATGAAAAATGTGGAGAAATCGGAAAACAAATGGTTGTCGAAAGAACTGTATGAGCTTACAGGAAAGACAAAACAACCTTCGGTGAAATGAAAAGCAGTGGTGGTAAAATAGAGCACATTGGAAATTCCACTGTTAAATGTCCAGGAGAGAGTGGATAGGTGGAAAGAATACACTGAAGGCCTCCGTGAGGGGGAGGCCTTGTCTGATGACGTGATAGAAAAAGAGGCAGCAGTCGACAGGGAACAGATAAGAGATCCAATATTAGAATCTGAATTCCAAATAGCTTTGGACGACTTAAAACCAAGCAAGGCAGAAGGATCAGATAAAATTTCATCTGAATTTCTAAAATCATTGGCGTAAGTGACAACAAAACGGCTACTCACGCTGGTGTGTAGAATGTATGAGACTGGAGATGTATCTCAGTCTTTCGGAAAAATATCAGTTCCGAAGATAGCAAGAGCCGACAAGTGCGAGAATTATCGCACAAACAGCTTAACAGCTCATGCATCCAAGTTGCTGACGAGAAAAGTATGCAGAAGAATGGAAAAGAAAATCGAGGCTGTGTCAGATGGAGATCAGTGTGGCTTTAGGAAGGGAAAAGACACCAGGGAGGCAGTTCTGACGTTGCGGTTGATAATGGAAGCAAGACTAAAGAAATGAAGACACGTTCATAGGATCTGCGACGTAGAGAAAGCGTTCGACAGTGTAAAATGGTGCACGATGTTCGAAATTCTGAGAAAAATAGAGGTGAGCTATAGGGAGAGCCGGGTAATACACAATATGTACAAGAACCAAGAGGGAGTAATAAGAGTGGAAATGCTCTGATTAAAGGGATGCAAGCCAAGGATGTAGTTTTCGCCCCTACTGTTCAATCTGTAGATCGAAGAAGCAATGATGGAAACAAAAGAAAGTTTCGGGAGTGGAATTAAAATCCAAGGTGAAACGATATGAGTGATACGATTTGCTGATGCATTGCTATCCTGAGTGAAAGTGAAGAAGAATTACAGGATCTGCTCAATGTAATGAACAATCTGATGAGTATAGAATATGGACTGAGAGTAAATCGAAGAAAGTAATGAGAAGTAGCAGAAATGAGAACAGGGAGAAACTTAACATCAGGATTGATGGTCACGAAGTAAATAAAGTTAAGGAATTCTGCTACCTAGGCAGTAAAATAACCAATGATGGACGGAGTAAGGAGAACATCAAAAGCAGATTAACAATGGCAAAAAGGGTATTCCTGGCCAATAAAAGTTTACTAGCATCAAACATAGACCTTAATTTGAGGAAGAAATTTCTGAGAATGTACGTCTGGAGTGCAGCATTGTATGGTAGTGAAATATTGTCTGTGGGAAAACCGGAACAGAAGAGTATCGAAGCATTTGAAATGTGGTGCTACAGAAGAACGTTGAAAATTGGGTGCAATGATAAATTAAGGAATGAGGACGTTCTCTGCAGAATTAGCGAGGAAAGGAATATATGGAAAATACTGGCAAGAAGAAAGGACAGGATGATAGGGCATGTGTTAAGACGTCAGGGAATAAGTTCCATGGTACTAGAGGGAGCTGGAGAGGGTAAACTGTAAAGGAAGACAGAGACTGGATCACATGCAAATAATTGAGTACGTTCCTTGCAGTTGCTACTCTGAGATGAAAAGGTTGGCACAGGAGAGCAATTCGAGATGGGCTGCATCAAACCAGTCAGAAGACTGATGTCTCAAGGCAAAAAACATGGCAATATTCCTGATACCTTCAGAACTACAAAGACTATACTGTAGTCAAATCTGTCATACGCTTTCACTAATTTTACAAGGGCTTTTAACGAAGATTTGCCTTTCAGCCTGTTTCCTAAGACAAGCCGAAGGGGCTATATAGCCTTGCGTGTTCCTTCATTTCTCTGGGAGCCGAACCCATCTTCCCTAATGTCGGTCTCTACCAGTTTTTTCAATCTTCTGTAAATAATTCGTTTTAGTGTCTTGCAACAACGACTTATTAAACTGATGGTTCAGCAATATTCAGAAGTGGCAGCACTTGCGTTCTTTACGAGGTGCATTCAAGTTATAAGGCCTCCGATTTTTTTTCTAATTAACTACTCACCCGAAATCGATGAAACTGGCGTTACTTCTCGACGTAATCGCCCTGCAGTCGTACACATTTTTCACAACGCTGACGCCATGATTCCATGGCAGCGGCGAAGGCTTCTTTAGGAGTCTGTTTTGACCACTGGAAAATCGCTGAGGCAATAGCAGCACGGCTGGTGAGTGTGCGGCCACGGAGAGTGTCTTTCATTGTTGGAAAAATCCAAAAGTCACTAGGAGCCAGGTCAGGTTAGTAGGGAGCATGAGGAATCACTTCAAAGTTGTTATCACGAAGAAACTGTTACGTAACGTTAGCTCGATGTGCGGGTGCGTTGTCTTGGTGAAACAGCACACGCGCAGCTCCTCCTGGACGTTTTTGTTGCAGTGCAGGAAGGAATTTGCTCTTCAAAACATTTTCGTAGGGTGCACATGTTACCGTAGTGCCCTTTGGAACGCAATCGGTAAGGATTACGCCCTCGCTGTCCCAGAACATGGACACCATCATTTTTTCAGCACTGGCGGTTACCCGAAATATTTTTGGTGGCGGTGAATCTGTGTGCTTCCATTGAGCTGACTGGCGCTTTGTTTCTGGATTGAAAAATGGTATCCACGCCTCATCCATTGTCACAACCGACGAAAAGAAAGTCCCATTCATGCTGTCGTTGCGCGTCAACATTGCTTGGCAACATGCCACACGGGCAGCCATGTGATCGTCTGTCAGCATTCGTGGCACCCACCTGGATGACACTTTTCGCATTTTAGGGTCGTCATGCAGGATTGTGTGCACAGAACCCACAGAAATGCCAACTCTGGAGGCGATCTGTTCAACAGGCATTCGGGATCCCCCATAACAATTCTCTCCACTTTCTCGATCATGTCGTCAGACCGGCTTGTGCGAGCCCGAGGTTGTTTCGGTTTGTTGTCACATGATGTTCTGCCTTCATTAAACTGTCGCACCCACGAACGCACTTTCGACACATCCATAACTCCATCACCACATGTCTCCTTCAACTGTCGATGAATTTCAATTGGTTTCACACCACGAAAATTCAGGAAACGAATGATTGCACGCTGTTCAAATAAGGAAAACGTCGCCATTTTAAGTATTTAAAACAGTTCTCATTCTCACCGCTGGCGGTAAAATTCCATCTGCAGTACGGTGCTGCCATCTCTGGGTAGTATTGACAATGAACGTGGCCTCATTTTAAAACAATGCGCAAGTATCTATCTCTTTCCAGTCTGGAGAAAAAAAAATGGAGGCCTTAGAACTTGAATGCACCTTGTACAATAAGAATTACTACCATCTTCTCGAAGTCTGGGGATATTTCGCTCGTCAGATACATCTTGGATACAAGGTGGAGTAGTTTTATGATAGCTGGGTGTCCCAAGGATTTCAATAATTCTATGGAAATGTCATGTCCATGGGAGTTGTTTCGACTTATGTCATACAGAGCTCTGTCAAATTCTTCTCGCAGTATCATATCTCCTATCTCACCTTCATTTACTTCCCCTTCTCTTTCTATAATATCGTCTTCATATTCGGTTCCATTATACGGACCCTGAACTCGTAACATTGATGCGAATGACTCTCTTTTCTCCAAATGTCTCTTTAGTTGTCCTGTTCGCTGCATGTATCTCGACGGTAGTCATTCATGCTTCTGTATCCCTGAATTTCTCGTTCAGCCATTACCACTTTGCCATTTTGCACTTTTTGTCAGGCTCATGTTTTAGTCTGTGTGTACCCGTTTGCGAGTTTTACTCGCTGAGTATTTGTAATTTTTCCTGTCGTCGGTTAAATTCAATATCTCGTGTGTTATCCAAGATTTTCTGCTGTGCCTTGTCTTTTTATCTATTTCATCCTGTGCTGGTTTCACTATTTCTTCTCTTAAAGCTACCCAATCATTTTCTGTTGTATTCCTTTGCCCTGGTTCGATCAATCGTTGCCTAACGCTCTCTTTGAAACTCTCAGCAGCCTCAATTTATCCACGTCCCATCTACTTAATTTCCTACCTGTCTGTAATTTGCCGGCCATAGTGGCCGAGCGGTTCTAGGCGCTTCAGTTTGGAACCGCGCGACCGCTACGCTCCCAGGTTCGAATCCTGCCTCGGGCATGGATGTGTGTGATGTCCGTAGGTTAGTTAGGTTTAAGTAATTCTAAGTTCTAGGCCACTAATGACCTCAGACGTTAAGTCCCATAGTGCTCAGAGCCATTTGAACCGTTCTGTCTGTAATTTATCCTGTACTGACATAACCAAAAGTCTTGCTTTTCTTGCTACCGGACTTCATTAATTGTGCCTATGCATCGAACGTCAACCTATCGATTTCCCTTTTTAAATTCTCTAACCTGCTTACTCGATTAAGGGATCCACGCTCCGACCTGCAGGACGCCCGTTTTGTTTATCCTTTGATAACATCCTCCTGAGCAGTCCCCCCTAGGAGATTAGAATGAGTGACAATTTAAACTTCGGTATATTTTACATAGGAGAATGGCATTTTCGTTAAGTCATATAGTAGAACAGCATATCCTCAGGAAATATATAGTCTTTTCCTAGCTTTCAGCCACTCACAGTACCAACGTAGCAAGGTCATGTTGGCTGACGTTACAAGGTCAGTCATGAAGATCGATGTCCATGTAACAACTGAAAAGGCTGTTTACGAACCATGCGCTAGCCTGGGCTCTTCACTTTCCTTCGATTGTTGTATGTACAGTGTGGCTATATATCTCTGTCGTTGAGGCATGCAAGCCATCTCTATCTGGGAAAGATTCTTAGTTCAGGGGGGAGCCCGTGGTGCATAAATAAATACCTCCGTAGTTTAGATCGGCTCAAAATTTATTTCACTGTCCATATTTTATTTCTGCATGTGCTCGAGGATTGCGGTATTCTACAGATCGGTGTTTCGTAAAATAATTTCTTGACAAGATGGTATTGACGCAGAGGCATTTCCAACTGGGATTGGTTCTCCAATCCCATCTGGGCTCACTGAAACACTGATGTTAACAAATGAGGAGGTTACTTCGTTTGAAGATCAGCAGAATCGGAAGAATACACGATTAAATTTATAGGTGATTTGGGGATACAAGTGTGCAAAATTTAGTACACAGTACCTTTAGCAGCGACAGTGGCTCACACACTGCTGGATACCCAGAAGAACTAAGCTTAGATGACAGATATGGGTACGTCATTCCATGCGGCTTCAGTTCTACGCCAGAGAACACTAATTATAGTAGCTAGCGAGTGGAGCGTGCCAGCCTTTCGGAAACCCATGACAATATGTTTTCAATGTGGAAGAGATCTTGAGAACATGCAGTCTTGCGTTATCTTGTTGAAAAACAACAGCACCGAAACTTCAAAGATAGGGTACAGCTAAAGACGTTAAAGCAGGTAATAGTGTTATGTACCCAGTGGCACCCCATACCTTCACTCCAGGTGCTAGGTTCATATGACGATGGTGAATGATGAATGCAATGTGGCAGAGTTCGTTCTCCACGGATCCACACAGGGATTTTGTCGTCGTGATGCTATACATAGAAACGGGATTCGTCCGAAAAGACGACGTGCCGCCACTCATGTGTACAGTGTTGTCGTTGGGCGCACCGTAGCGCATCTCTGCTGCCATCTCAAAGGAAGCGGTAACAATGACCACTTTGCTGGCAGTTCGTGGTACTCCAGATGTCTTCAGTGTATCCGTGTAGATACCGGTGCTGTCCATACAAGCCCGTTTTCTGACTCCAGGTATGAAAGTTGGCCTGTTTATTCATATCTTGAACCAGGCTGGCTTGCGCTGCATCCCTTCCTATCAGCAAGCGTCGTTCCCTACTTAGAACAAAGATCGCAAAAGCCTTTTGGTGTCAAATTATTTATCATTACATTCCGACTTCATAACGTTTCAGATAATTAGATGTGTAAAATAAGATTTTGCTATTCACCCTCCTTCTTCTCAAAATTTCCATTTTTTATTAATTCGAATCCAAATGGTAGGTCGAATTTTTGTAGCTTTTCTAGAATACTGAGGCAGGACTGTTCAATTTTTCTTAAGCGTCGTATGTTAATCATATTTCAACGTCACATACATGACTGTGATGTGCAGTCGAGTGCTGTGTTGATGTTTCTATCGATAATTATACAAGGGAAGAAGGGATGCAAAGCGGTGCTGGGGTGTAACCCACTCCTTTCAGTAGCACAAAGAGATCGCAAAGACTATATACAACAGTCAGAATAATGTCACGCGCTCTCATTCTACGAGAATCTTTCGAGATATTTGGAATTTGACACTGGAAATTAACGCACAGTTTGTTAATCAGGAACTAATGACCCACCTGCTACACAAGCAGCGCAAATAATGGTGTGAAAATTGTCACCCCAACGGTAATCGATCTGGAGTGCTTTACTCTTCTATGTTGTTGTTGTGGTCTTCAGTCCTGAGACTGGTTTGATGCAGCTCTCCATGCTACTCTATCCTGTGCAAGCTTCTTCATCTCCCAGTACTTACTGCAGCCTACATTCTTCTGAATCTGCTTAGTGTATTCATCTCTTCATCTCCCTCTACGATTTTTACCCTCCACGTTTCCCTCCAATGCTAAATTTGTGATCCCTTGATGCCTCAGAACATGCCCTACTAACCGGTCCCTTCTTCTTGTCAAGTTGTGCCACAAACTCCTCTTCTCCCCTATTCTATTCAATACCTCCTCATTAGTTACGTGATCTACCCATCTAATCTTCAGCATTCTTCTGTAGCACCACATTTCGAAAGCTATTCTCTTCTTGTCCAAACTATTTATCGTCCATTTTTCACTTCCATACATGGCTGCACTCCATACAAATACTTTCAGAAACGACTTCCTGACACTTAAATCTATACTCGATGTTAACAAATTCCGCTTCTTCAGAAACGCTTTCCTTGTCATTGCCAGTCTACATTTTATATCCTCTCTACTTCGACCATCATCAGTTATTTTGCTCCCCAAATAGCAAAACTCCTTTACTACTTTAAGTGTCTCATTTCCTAATCTAATTCCCTCAGCATCACCCTACTTAATTCGACTACATTTTATTATCCTCGTTTTGCTTTTGTTGATGTTCGTTTTATATCCTCCTTTCAAGACACTGTCTATTCCATTCAACCGCTCTTCCAAGTCCTATGCTGTTTCTGACAGAATTACAATGTCATCGGCGAACCTCAAAGTTTTCATTTCTTCTCCATGGATATTTAATACCTACTCCGAATTTTTCTTTTGTTTCCTTTACTACTTGCTCAATATACAGATGGAATAACATCGGGGAGAGGCTACAACCCGTCTCACTCCATTCCCCACCACTGCTTCCTATTCATGCCCCTCGACTCTTATAACTGCCACCTGGTTTCTGTACAAATTGTAAATAGCCTTTCGCTCCCTGTATTTTATCCCTGCCACCTTTAGAATTTGAAAGAGAGTATTCCAGTCAACATTGTCAAAAGCGTTCTCTAAGCCTACAAATGCTAGAAACGTAGGTTTGCCTTTCCTTAATCTTTCTTCTAAGATAAGTCGTAAACTCAGTATTGCCTCACGTGTTCCAACATTTCTATGGAATCCAAACTGATCTTCCCCGAGGTCGGCTTCTACCAGTTTTTCCATTCGTCTGCAAAGAATTCGTGTTAGTCTTTTGCAGCTGTACTCTTCTAATATTTATCAAATTAGCGTTTTCCGTAGATGGAGCTTGCAAGCTCCGCCTCTAATGGTTGAAATATGCCATCCCACTTTCAATAATTGCGACTATTCTCGTGGCTTATTTTCTTCCTGTTTGTCTTTCTTTACCTTCTCTATATAATGTGGTGTGTAGGTTTAAGGGGTAAACTGATAATTCTAAATTAAGTTTCAGACCTTTTCCTAACCCTAGATTACCAAATTGTCGTAAAATTTACGATTGCAGTTGGTATCAATTCGCGGTTCCCACCAATCTGGTATCGTCAGTACACAATGTAATACAGGACAGTTTGTACTAAATTCCAGGCATGTTCGATAGCGTTCATGTCTGGAGAACGTGCTGGCCACTCTAGTCGAGCGATGTCGTTATCCTGAAGGAAGTCATTCACAAGATGTGCACGATGGGGGCGCAATCTGTCGTCCATGAAGACGAATGCCTCGCCAATATGCTGCCGATATGGTTGCACTATCGGTCGGAGGATGGCATTCATGTAACGTAAAACCGTTACGGCGCCTTTCATGACCACTAGCGGCATACGTCGGCCCCACATAATGCCAGCCCAAAACAACAGGGAACCTTCACCTTGCTCCACTCGCTTGACAGTGTGTCTAAGGCGTTCAGCCTGACCGCGTTGCCTCCAAACACGTCTCCGAAGACTGTCTGGTTGAAGGCATATGCGACACTCATCTGTGAAGAGAATGAGATGCCCAATCCTGAGCGGTCCATTCGACATATTGTTGGGTCCATCTGTACCGCGCTGCATGGTGTCGTGGTTGCAAAGATGGACCTCGCCATGAACGTCGGGAGTGAAGTTGCGCATCATGCAGCCTATTGCGCACAGTTTGAGTCGTAACACGACGTCCTGTGACTGCACGAAAGCATTATTCAACATGGTGGCGTTGCTGTCGGGGTTCCTCCGGGCCATAATCCTTAGGTAGCAGTCATCCACTGCAGTGTAGCCCTTGGATGGCCTGATCGAGGCATGTCATCGACAGTTCCTGTCTCTCTGTATCTCCTCCATGTCCGAACAACGTATCCGTAGTCAACGTCTATCTTCAGGAGTTCTGGGAACCGGGGTGATGCAAACCTTTTTTTGATGTGTGTACATCTACAGCTCTGATCCGTTTGCCACATCATGAAGTATGATATCACAGTCGCTGTCTCATACCCCTCTCAGCACGATTGTTGACAAGCCACCGCGCCATCTCGAGTCTCTCTAATTTTAAATTCATGATCTTTTCGCGAATATATTTAGCAGAAAATAATATACTAGTTGATTCTTTTAGGAACGAACGCCCTCTGAATCGTGACAGTAAGTCAAACAGTGATGCGTTACGTCTGTCTTGTGACATCTTCCACTCGAGTTGAATTACATCTGCGTTGCGCTTTTGCTCTTAGTAAACGAACTTGCTTTCCTTTGGATCTTCTCATCTTCACCTGTCAATCCTATCTTGCAAGGGCCCCAGACTAACGAGCAAATCTCAAGCATCGATCGGATGAGTTGCCTCCTCCTTGTTTCGAATGCACTTTCTGAGGATTCTTTCAGTGAGTCTCACTCTGGCAACTGATTTACCTATTCTTCGTTTTATGCGGCCGTTCTATTTAAAATAGGTCCGTAACGAGTATATTTATGGATGTGAGTGCTATTATTTACTGTTCAGCAATTGTTAATCATAAAATAACGAGGATTTCCACCCATTTATGCGCAGTGCCTTACATTTGCTTCTTGTGGTGTCAACTGCCAATCCCTAGAACAAGAGTCAGAATTCGGCATCTATTTATTTATTTCATTAGTATTTTATAGAGTTTCGATTTGTCTAAATACAACAGCATCATCTGCGAACTGCCTCATGGAGCTTCCGACGATTTCTACTAGTTCATTCGTAAGAAAGTGTTGAAACACGTATGTAACGTAGCAGCGATGGCGAGGCATTGCAGAGTCTCTGACCAGAGAGCCATTTATCGTGGGTAGTCTGTGCTTGACCGCGCGAGTGTTGCGAGCAGTACAGTCTGTCAGTAGTAGTCGTGCAGTACAGTTGCGAGCAGTCTGTCAGTGGGCAGTCTGTGAGCAGTGCAGTATGTCGGTAGTAGCAGTCCAGTGCAGTTGTGTGTGAGGAGTCGGCGGGTGTCGACATGGCATTCTGGTCAAGATTTAGGACGAGGTATATTATTTTTTAAACAAGGTAATGAATCAGCAATGCTCAGCTAATAATGTAAATCAACTGTAACTAATTTGTGCAATAATCGCCCCAATAATAATTTTGATTTCAAAGCAATTTTTTTTATAAAAAACCATTTTATTGAACCAACGAGTTCCTTCCATTTCCCTTAAAGAAAAGTTTCAGTTAAATTAAAAAAAAAATATTATTTGCAATGCATTTCCTCCAAGCCGTGGCCAACAATAAGAGCAGAAATTTGACATGCAGTTATACTGAGGTAAGAAATTAATTCTGATTTTTTTGCACAGGGCCAAAGACCGATATTTCGGTTTAATTGAGTTTACATTGTCACTGAAGTCTCATTAGCATTGAATTTTTTTCATTATTTTCGTGACAGCTTACATCTTGAGTCAGATTGCGATTTTTCATATTTCATTGTCTTTGTTAGTAGATTTCATTGGGGAGGTTACGCTAGGCTCCCATTCATTTACTATTTCTGTCATTTAAAAATTATCCGGAAAGGTTACACTTGGGGACACCCAGTTCAGGATCGTATTTCGTTGAGAATCTTTTGAAAAACAGTCAGATTCTGCTC
The DNA here is from genome assembly GCF_021461385.2 of Schistocerca piceifrons. Taxonomy (NCBI): domain Eukaryota; kingdom Metazoa; phylum Arthropoda; class Insecta; order Orthoptera; family Acrididae; genus Schistocerca; species Schistocerca piceifrons. Next base: position 897,208,467 of record NC_060139.1, read on the forward strand.
TTATTTGCTTAAGTATAATTAGGATTTGGCGCTACGCTTTTACTAATTTTGTGACTTTGTTTCCACAGATCAACGGCAATTCGTTTGCTCTGTTGTATTAGTGATTGTTGCTTTTTGCATTTGTGCTTATTTGTTTTGTGAATAATTCTGACTATTGTAAAAATGCCGCGAAAAACTGTGAATAGTGTATCGCGAGGTATTATGAACGAAACTACCGACTTAAATAATGTACCCGATAGTAATTGTGACACGCAGTGTAATGATGACAATCCTGCGTTCACTAACAATCAGTGCATTCCAATCACTAATGATGACTTTTATCTTAATGATGAACAAGCCAACTCAATTGTCTCCTCTGTGAATTTGACGACAATTGATGACGCGGAGCGCTCTATTGTAATGAGCGCTGCCCAGCTTAACGCACCCGGTTCGGAAAATTCAAGTGATGTGCAGACAAATTTTTCTAATGAAAGTGATCAGGATACTCAAAGTAGGACGGATCTATTTAATTCCGAAACAATGACTGATAGTGTACATTTGACTGGCAAACCTTTTTGTAAAATGCAGAATGACCAAATGGTCGCACAAAACGTGACAATTGCACATATACCACCACACAGTACTGAGAATGCAACAGCTACTTTTGGGTGGGATCAAGTTATGGCATTTTTACGACAAATGCCTGAAAAACAGGATAACGATTCCAAACAACAGAATGAAAAACAAGACAGACTTAGTGAACAGAACAAACAACAACTTAATGAAATTAATAAAAAACTAGACAATAATGATGAAAATTTCAAACAACTTAGTGAACAGAACAAACACCTAAATGAAAAATTAGACAACAATTCCAGACAGCTTAGTGAACAAATTAGAGACGTTGCCGCGCAATGTCATGACACTAAGGAACAGTTACGCGAAGAAATTGAGGCTTGTTCAAAGAAAAATAGCGAAGAAATTAGGTCTGTTGCTCAGGAATTAAGGGAAATGCAAACAGCTGCAACAGAAACACTTAGAGCGGAAATTAGTACGGTCGCTAAACAATGCTCTGAAAAGGCTACACAATTACGCGACGAGTTTAAAGCAATGACAGCAGAACTTTCGCGCACAATGGATGAAAAGATAGACGCGAAATTCGAACAACAGAACACTCAGATTGACGAACGCTTTAATCTCCACATACAAAACAGTGATACGCGTTTCCGCAAATTTATTGAGGATCAAAATAAAGTAAAACGTCAAGTAATGGAAACAATCACTGCTCAGAGACAGGAAGACAAACGTAAAATGTTTGCGAAGGCAAAAACGTATGTAGACAATAATATTGCCACAGTGTCCGACGAAATTAATACCATTAAACAGTCGAACACAGAATTACGTGACGAAATTTCGGATCTTAAATCGAAAACAGACACATACACAACCGATTTTCAAACAGTGACTGACAGACTCGAACAATTAGAACTAACACAGGATTCCGATGTCGTCAAAGCTGACGTTAAAAAACTGAGCGAAACTACACGTAAGTTGCAAAAACAGATTAATGCGTCCGACTCTAAAACCGATGATCAGGCAAAAATACTGACTGAAAAATATGATGAATTAGCCAGTCGTATTGATGCTATTGAAAGTAATAATGATAGTAAATCAGACGATACTGCACCCATTTCATTTATCCAAACACCTGAATTTCAAAATTTACAGCAGACAATTAATGAGATCGATTCGCCTAATAACACGTTGCGTAGAAAATTGTCAAGTTTACAACAAGAAGTAACAGAGATGAAAAACATTTCAGTTAATAACATACCACAACAGACGCCACTTTATGAACATTTGTCAGACTCACGCAGCGCGTGTAATTTGGGTAATCTACAGAGAGTACGGGACTTAGATTCCGAACAACCACAGTTCAATAGATTCTCTTACAATCCTGAACCTGTTCCATCACACAGAGACGATAATTTCGATTACAAACATTTTCTGTCGATAAGAAAATTTAAAGTGTTTAAGAATGACAGAACACAGATTCACCCACTGGATTGGATTCAACAATTTAGCTTTGCTCTTCCACCGACTTGGCCCGTAACGCACAAACTGAATTTATTTGCAGCTTTTTGGAAGGCGAACCGGCAACTCGTATGAGGCCAATCGCGAGACAATGTTATTCAGTAGAGGAATATCAGAATGCTTTTCTATCAGCGTACTGGTCGAAGACGACACAGCGCGGAATTAAAGATCAGTTAATTAGCTTACCAAATTATGAGAACTCCAATTTTCCCAGTGTGACGCAATTTTTTGAGCATATGGTCCAACAAAACCAGTACTTAAGTGAACCGTACAGTGAATCGGCACTTATTCAATTATGCATCTCTAAATTACCACGGTCATTAAGAGTGTCACTTCTAATGGGCCAGCAAAAAGAAAACATTTCAGCATTCAGAGATCTTTTACAGCTTTTAGAAGTGCAGCAATCTGATTATTCTTTTGTAAACAAAAACTTTTCGTATAATAACCAAGGTCAACAAACTTACAGTAATTATGATCAGGGACGTAATTTCAATAGGAAAAGTAACAGACGCTTTAGGAACGACAACTACCAGAACTTAAATCACAGACAAAATTCTAATTATCAATATCGTCAAAATTTTCAGCAACAGGAACCACATTTTAGCAACAACAAAGGTTTTTCACAACAACAACATCAAAACTGGCCGGTTAGCATACCTAACCAACAATTTAATGCACAAGGTCAACCAGGCTTTAATGTTCCGCCGCGTGCACGTATAGTCCCAGATCCAACAAATAGTAACGCACGGCAGCAAGGAAACAACTACGTACAGAGAAGACAGTATTTCAATTCCTATCGCAATGCACCGTATAGGAATGACTTTCACGACAGACGTAAAAACGATGAGCACAATTATCAGCGTACATCTAACAACAGTCGGTCATACCAACAGCAGAATTATCCGCAAGAACCTATTCTCATGAATGAACCCGACAGTAGGTATCATCCAGAGCGTAATACGTCTGGAAGAAGTAATAGAACTGTTCAAATAGTAGAAATGCCACAGCATCCTCCTGATAACAATAACACGTCAGATAGAATCTGACTAGATACTGTACAGGTCGCATCTTCCAGTAATACGAGCACTACTTTAGACACGCAGAATGTTGTTCACGAAAATGTAATTACTTTTGACGACATACGAGACACTCTTTTACAGGAAAGACCTGTTGTTCAGAAACCCATTTCACATCCTGTTATCGAAATTAAAATTGGTTCATCGAAATTCTCAGCAGTAATTGATTCCGGCTCACCTATGTCAGTTATAAATGAGGAAACTTTTAACGAGTGTAACAAAGAGAATACCTATCCCACATTACCATTAGGCAAAACGAAAGTGAAAGGAGCAGTATCGAGTAAAGGAGTAGACGTTAAATTACAGACGCATCTATCATTCTGTATTGGAGGTCATACTTTCCACTCTAATTTTTGGATTGTTCCTTTATTGACAACAGACGTAATTTTAGGTACTAATTTTCTCGTACAACACGATGCAGTGGTTGATTTTCAGAATTCTTATTTAATGTTAAAGGATGAAAATGTACAACTTGCTTTAGAATTTCAGCACTCTTTATCTGCGGAAGAGCAAACAATTAACCGCACCGAGGTCATTTCCGTGTCACGTAACATAGACTGTAATCCCACATTGTTCACGGATACGTATGTACACAACTATAACACTCCAGACGAAGCTGACTACGACGTAATACAGATGATTTCTGATAAGGTTAAAGAGAGCAGTGCAACTACAGACGACGAACGCACGCAGTTACACAAAATTCTTTTACAGCAAGCTCCAGTTTTTGACAACATTCCTGGTACTATGTCCGGTTTTATGTATGAATTGCAAGTGAAACAGCACGACACATTTAAAGCAAAGCATTATCCCATTCCATATATTCACAGAGAACAAGTTAAAAAAGAATTGCAGGATATGCTTGACCAAGGAATTATTGAACCGGCAGTTAGTCCGTACATAAACCCGCTACATATTGTTAAGAAAAAAGATGGCTCACTTCGCCTTGTACTTGATTCACGTCATATTAATGACATTATTATTAATGAAACAGATCGACCACAGACACTAGAGGAACTTCTACAGAAATTTCACGGTATTGCTATTTATTCTACACTAGATTTGAAATCGGGATTTTGGCAAATTCAACTTCATCCGAATTGCAGAAAATACACAGCATTTCTTTGTTTTGGCGACTGTTATCAATTTTGTAAATTACCGTTCGGCTTAACTATTTATTCTGCAGCTTTTATTCGCGGTTTGAACACTATACTTCCGACAGAACTTAAGGACAGAATTACGACGTACGTAGACGACATTCTTATCGCAGAAGCTAACTGGTCTGAACACAATCTGATTCTTGAACAACTGTTACAAACTTTCCATGCACAAGGACTTACAGTTAACCTTAGTAAATCGCACTTTGGCAAAACTTCGATAAAATTTCTTGGACACGTAATTTCAGTAGAAGGCATTGCACCTGATCCGGAAAAAACTCAAGCTCTACGTGACATTACTGTTCCTACGACGAAGAAACAACTACGCAGTTTTTTGGGCTTAATTAACTTTTTATCGTGGGTAGTCTGTGCTTGACCGCGCGAGTGTTGCGAGCAGTACAGTCTGTCAGTAGTAGTCGTGCAGTACAGTTGCGAGCAGTCTGTCAGTGGGCAGTCTGTGAGCAGTGCAGTACGTCGGTAGTAGCAGCCCAGTGCAGTTGTGTGTGAGGAGTCGGCGGGCGTCGACATGGCATTCTGGTCAAGATTCAGGACGAGGTATATTATTTTTTAAACAAGGTAATGAATCAGCAATGCTCAGCTAATAATGTAAATCAACTGTAACTAATTTGTGCAATAATCGCCCCAATAATAATTTTGATTTCAAAGCAATTTTTTTTATAAAAAACCATTTTATTGAACCAACGATTTCCTTCCATTTCCCTTAAAGAAAAGTTTCAGTTTAATTTAAAAAAAAATATTATTTGCAATGCATTTCCTCCAAGCTGTGGCCAACAATAAGAGCAGAAATTTGACATGCAGTTATACTGAGGTAAGAAATTAATTCTGATTTTTTTGCACAGGGCCAAAGACCGATATTTCGGTTTAATTGAGTTTACATTGTCACTGAAGTCTCATTAGCATTGAATTGTCTTTCATTATTTCGTGACAGCTTACATCTTGAGTCAGATTGCGATTTTTCATATTTCATTGTCTTTGTTAGTAGATTTCATTGGGGAGGTTACGCTAGGCTCCCATTCATTTACTATTTCTGTCATTTAAAAATTCTCCGGAAAGGTTAGTGTTCATACAAATTCTACAACTGATTTTTAAAAAAATGCATGTAACTATAATCCATATTACTAACCTAAGTGGTGTATAGTGTGTAATAAAAAAAACTGTGTGAATTTCTAAGGGACCAAACTGCTGAGGTCATCGGTCCCTAATCTTACACACTACGTAAACTGACTTATGCTAAGAACAACACATACACCCATGCCCGAGGGAGGACTCGAACCTTCAGCAGGAGGGGCCACGCAGTCCGTAACATGACGCCTCAAACTGCGCGGTCACTCCGTGCTGCGTATAGTGCGTAAAGATGAATATACTAATGAGCCAAAAACATTATGGTCACCTACTTAATATAATTTTCGTCCGTCACTGATTCTGGGTATCAGGGATCCGACAGTTTGTTGCTAGGTTCGTCGAGGTATCTGGCATTACATATCTACACAAAGGTCGTGTAGTTCGCGTAGATAACGGGCCGCTAATTTGCGTATGCGGCGATGGCGCCCGATAGGTAGCCAGAGGGGTTCCATAGGATTTGCATCAGGCGAATTTGGCCGCCGAGACATCAACGTGAGTTCGCTATGATGATCCTCAAACCACTGTGGCTCGGTTCGGGTCCGTGACACGATCAATTATATTGCTGAAAGATGACATCGCCGTCGGGGAAGACGTCAAGCATGAAGGAATGCAGGAGGTTCGCTGCTGTCAGCGTGTCTTTGATTACTACCCCAAGTCCCATGCAAACGCAGGAGAAGGTATCCCATAGCATAATACTGCTCCCACCAGCCTGCGTTGCGTACGTTGCCGCTGCGCGTTTCGAGCCGCCGTTCGCCTCAATGACGGCGTTTGTGGAGACGACCAGCGACCCAGTGTAGCAAAAATGTGATCCACCCGAAATGCCGACACGCTTCCATTGTTCGACGGTCGAATCCCGACTGTCCCGTGCCCACTACAATCGTAACTGTGAGTTGGGTCAGCATTTGAACGCGTAAGGGTCGTCTGTTGCGGAGATCCATGATCAACAATGTATGATGAACGGCGTGCTCCGAAACACTTCCGCTTGCGTCAGAATTGTGCTCTTTCGGCAGAGATGCCACAGAGCACCATGTGTCGTACTTTACAGAGCAGACAAGCCTCCGAATCCCACATTCTGTGGAGAGTCGTGGACGTCCAATCATTTAGCGCATAGTGGTAGTTTCACTATCCTTCTACCTCTTTCTGTAGCTGCTCACGACAGTAGCACGTGAACATTCGACCAGCTTCTCCGTTTTCTTGATACTCGTTCACAGGCTCTGCGTAATAATAATCTGCACTTTGTCAAAGTCGCTTATCTGAACGGATTTCCCAATTGTTAGTGCGTCACGTGCCCGTAACCCCACCAGGTGGCTTCCAACGTCGCGGTGGGCAGTGGTCATAATGTTTTGACTCATCAGTATATATATTGGACAGGTGCATAAGTTCGTAGCGTTTTTTCATGAGTTTAGCAGACATAACAGATCCACATATCAGAGACTTCAGTCGTCAATAATATATTCTCCTTCACTATTTATAACAGTCTGCTAACGTTGGGGTAACTTTTCGATTCCACGACAGTAGAATTCACGTAGTTTCAGGGCGAAGAACTCGTCGAGCCATGTTTGGAGCGCAGTTCCTTGAGGTTTTTCGACAGAGATCGGGAAGGGGGAAACTCTGAGCGTGCACGATTAGATGAATAAGGTGGGTGAGGAGTGACTTGGTTCAAATGACTCTGAGCACTATGGGACTTAATTGCTGTGGTCATCAGTCCCCTAGAACTTAGAACTACTTAAACCTAACTAACCTAAGGACATCACACAAATCCATACCCAAAGCAGGATTCGAATCTGCGACCGTAGCGGTCACGCGGTTCCAGACTGTAGCGCCTAGAACCGCACGGCCACTCCGGCCGGCTAGGAGTGACTTCCCAGTAAAACTCCTGTACAGTGTTTTTTGTCGGCCTAGCAGAATGCTGGCGTGTGTCATCGTGTAGTAGCATCACTTTGTAACGCCGGAAATGCATAGCCTCCTATTTCCATCTATTGTACCATAAAGTTTTTCTTTATTTTGTTACCTGAAGATATGACATTTCTGTGTCTTTATATATTGTAATTGTTTTGCTATTTTTGTATATATATGCATTTATGTCGATGTATAATTGGTTTGTTTTGTAAATACACTCCTGGAAATGGAAAAAAGAACACATTGACACCGGTGTGTCAGACCCACCATACTTGCTCCGGACACTGCGAGAGGGCTGTACAAGCAATGATCACACGCACGGCACAGCGGACACACCAGGAACCGCGGTGTTGGCCGTCGAATGGCGCTAGCTGCGCAGCATTTGTGCACCGCCGCCGTCAGTGTCAGCCAGTTTGCCGTGGCATACGGAGCTCCATCGCAGTCTTTAACACTGGTAGCATGCCGCGACAGCGTGGACGTGAACCGTATGTGCAGTTGACGGACTTTGAGCGAGGGAGTATAGTGGGCATGCGGGAGGCCGGGTGGACGTACCGCCGAATTGCTCAACACGTGGGGCGTGAGGTCTCCACAGTACATCGATGTTGTCGCCAGTGGTCGGCGGAAGGTGCACGTGCCTGTCGGCCTGGGACCGGACCGCAGCGACGCACGGATGCACGCCAAGACCGTAGGATCCTACGCAGTGCCGTAGGGGACCGCACCGCCACTTCCCAGCAAATTAGGGACACTGTTGCTCCTGGGGTATCGGCGAGGACCATTCGCAACCGTCTCCATGAAGCTGGGCTACGGTCCCGCACACCGTTAGGCCGTCTTCCGCTCACGCCCCAACATCGTGCAGCCCGCCTCCAGTGGTGTCGCGACAGGCGTGAATGGAGGGACGAATGGAGACGTGTCGTCTTCAGCGATGAGAGTCGCTTCTGCCTTGGTGCCAATGATGGTCGTATGCGTGTTTGGCGCCGTGCAGGTGAGCGCCACAATCAGGACTGCATACGACTGAGGCACACAGGGCCTACACCCGGCATCATGGTGTGGGGAGCGATCTCCTACACTGGCCGTACACCACTGGTGATCGTCGAGGGGACACTGAATAGTGCACGGTACATCCAAACCGTCATCGAACCCATCGTTCTACCATTCCTAGACCGGCAAGGGAACTTGCTGTTCCAACAGGACAATGCACGTCCGCATGTATCCCGTGCCACCCAACGTGCTCTAGAAGGTGTAAGTCAACTACCCTGGCCAGCAAGATCTCCGGATCTGTCCCCCATTGAGCACGTTTGGGACTGGATGAAGCGTCGTCTCACGCGGTCTGCACGTCCAGCACGAACGCTGGTCCAACTGAGGCGCCAGGTGGAAATGGCATGGCAAGCCGTTCCACAGGACTACATCCAGCATCTCTACGATCGTCTCCATGGGAGAATAGCAGCCTGCATTGCTGCGAAAGGTGGATATACACTGTACTAGTGCCAACATTGTGCATGCTCTGTTGCCTGTGTCTATGTGCCTGTGGTTCTGTCAGTGTGATCATGTGATGTATCTGACCCCAGGAATGTGTCAATAAAGTTTCCCCTTCCTGGGACAATGAATTCACGGTGTTCTTATTTCAATTTCCAGGAGTGTATTATTTGTATTTTTACGCTGGGTCTTGCCTAGGGAAAACTATGCTATCGAACGATTACATCGATAGGTTGTGTGGAGAACCAAAGTGTTTAGGATCTTTGGTAGTGGGAACTCTGGCGGTGGAGCAGGTGTGTTGTGTGACGCTCCCGCGAGTTGCCGCGCTTTTGGGGTTTGGCAGCATGTAATTGCGCTCGACTTGCTATGATAGTTTCTGACACGGTGTCGCGGAGGGGAAGCATTAGCTGGTGCACATCAGGAGCCCGTTTCGCCTGGTGACCGTGTCGAGAAGGAGGCGCGCCAACACCCAGCTTCTGCAACAGCGACGGCCGACAATGAGTGACTGTCGCCACCTCCTCGATCGACGACTTCAAACCTTCAATCAACCAACAAGGAAGACTGAAAGCTCGTAAAGTTTTAGAACTGTATGGCAGACCTCAGCTTTTCAGACTGTTCCATTTGCCTCACAAAATTACAGCAACTTCGTATGAACCTTAGTTGCTCATTGTCCCAATTGCATTGCCATGCAGGGTCCCTTCCTTTTCCGGAATGAACCTGAGTGTCGTTGAAATTCAAATGCTAGCATTAAAGTAATATCATTCCATTTCACTGCTTTAATTTCAAAGTTCAGTTAAGATATTCATAGCTGGCTACAATATTTAGATTACACATGCACAAATTACGAGTGCGAGTTTTGTTACCATATTTTAGCTTACCTGTGACTGCAGCTCAGCTTTGTACTTACTAAATTTTACTATTGTTAATTGTTCAGAATCATTTAATTCAAGTTCAAAGTCAAATATCTTCTTTCTAAATTGCGTAGATTCAAGTAGCTTTTGAAATGATTGTTGAAGCAGCCCAAGACTAACCTTATTTTACTGAATTTCGTAGTGCTTCAGAAACAAAGCTCGCTATTAATTTCAGTCACTAAATTTACTTTCAGTTTTCCGGTTTTATTAATTCTTTTGCTAAATTAAGTCAGAGTGTAGCGAAAGTTATTACTTCTGACAAACATTCAGTTTTCACACAACACGTGTCAACCTTCTGTTGCCACGCTTTTAGTGCTAATTATATGTGCAATAACCTTTCTTTTTCAGCTATTATAGTAGTTGTCCATATGACTGGCGACCGTAATTTCCCCAAAATCTCAAGTATCTAATTAACGCCAGTCAATTGTTTACGTAACGACCGCGCATTTACTTTCTTTATTAACTTTACCCCTTTTCAAAATTAATTTCCACCAGTTTCATTTGCATTTTTCCTTTCATTTAGATGTAACCTTTCCTCCCTCTTTACCGACAGGTTAACTTCGGTGACGATTGCTTTTCTCAAATTTCCATTAGGTACACGCGGTTTAATTTTTCACTGTCATTGAGGTCGATAAGTGAGGGGGAGGTTACAACTTCACGCAGCCTTCCTGGTCGTTGTTGTTGGATTGCGTCTGCAAGACGTTTCAGTTGCTGATAATAAATGTGACCAATGATGATTGCAACTCGGGGAAGCAATTCGTAGTATACCACAACGTCGGTGTTTCAGCAGAGGCGTAACATTATCTTTTGTGGATGCGCTCAGGTCTTTGTACGGAGAGTTGCTGCTTTGTTTGAACTCAGTCATTCATTTCTTTTCCTTACGTTAGCATAAAGACACCATTTCTCGTCACCAGTAACGATACAGGACAAAAATGGTCGGTGTTGTTCACGAGCCAATTAATGACGAGTAAGCAGAGATGCACATACGCCATCCGCCGATTTCTGTGAATTTGGTATAGAGCGTGCGGTACCCATACGCCTGATATTTTAACCTCCCGAATTGCATTCAAATATCGCACGACGGTGGAATGTTCACAGTTCATCACATTTTCCAGTTCTCAAATATACAAACATGGATCACGGTGGATTAATACGTTTAAAAGAACTTCGTTCAATCCCGAAGGTCTTCCTGGACGTGGATAGACACTAATGTCAAAAACATCCTAGGTTAAAACGGGAAAACTATTTCCTTGCCGTACTCTGTCCAGTGGCAATATGCACATGGACGGCGGAATCCTCCACTTCGGTCACCTTTCTATTGAACTCAAACAGAAGAATACGTCGGAAACTTGTGATTTCTCCGCTAGGCACTCCATTTTCTAGCGTCCTCTGCTCCATTTAGTATCTCCAAACGACAAAATGACAGTATGTAAAGTCAGACAGCAACAGTGAACTACAAAAAAAAGACAATCGATAAATAAACCCATAGCAACCGGAATACCAACATGAAAAAAAACCACGCTATGAGCTAATGTACCAGCCTAATACGAGACAAGACCGTCTCCTCTCCAAGACATAGCAGCGTCACTGCGCGCTGGGACCACGCTGCGATCGACGACTGCCAACAGTGCAAACACTCTGGAGTGTTTAAACACTCGCGTTCTACGCTTCTTGGTTGTTGGAACTGTGTGTTATTGTTTCCTTATCGTGTTGGCTCTGGACAAACAAACAAAACCGCCGCGGAAGACTTCTCTAACTCCGAGTGCCATTGAGCTAACCCATTTGAGGTCTTCTTATCTGGAGGCCGAAGCAGCTAGTTCAATAACACTGACTGACACTGGGATTACGTTTATCGCACACAATAAAGCCTTTTAGAACAATGTGCGATTACCGAAAGGAGACTGAATGAGGAGGGGAGGCGGGAGTTGCTACTGCGTCACTGTCGAGATTGAAACAGAGAAGCGTACAACATCATTTCCACTCACAGATCATAGACAGCAATACTTCTTGCAGCTTAATAAACATTATTCCTAAGGGAAATTACAGTAGATATCGGGCATGTTGATAACAACTTCCAGTGGAGAAAAATCTTTGATAATCGCAAATTTCAACTGCATCTATATCTACATCATACTCCACAGGGTGCCTAATGGTACGCGGTGGAGGGTTCTTTTTGTACCACTAACTTGAGCCCTCCAACTCTCTTCTGCTCGCGAATAGCGCATGGGAAGAAAGGTTGTCGCTAAGCCTCTGTATTCGCTCTAATTTCTCGAAATGTTGTCCGACTCTTCCCGGAAAGTGCTCTTTCGAAATTTCAGCACTAAATCTCTGTGTGATGCACAAAGCCTCTCTTATAACGTTTGCCAATGGAGTTTCGTTGAGTATCTCCGTAACGCTCTCGCGCCGGCAAAACGATCGCGTGACGGAACGCGCCGATGTCGTTGGCTCTTTGTCTCTCCTATGAGGCCGGCCGCTGTGGCCGAGCGGTTCTAGGCTCTTCAGTCCGGAACCACGCTGCTGCTACGATCGCAGGTTCGAATCCTGCCTCGGGCATGAATGTTTGTGATGACCTTAGGTTAGTTAGGTTCAAGTAGTTCTAAGTCTGGGGGACTGATGACTTCAGATGTTAAGTCCCATAGTGCTTAAAGCCATTTGAACCATCTTCTATCAGTCCTCCTTGGTAGAGATCCTAGACAGATAAACAACACTCAAGAATCGGTGGAACAAAGCGCCTTATAAGCCACTTCTTTCGTGGATAAGTTACATTTCCTTAAGATTCTTCCTATGAATCTGAGTCTGGCATCTGCTTTTCCCACTGTTTGTTTTATGTGTTCATTCTACTTAAGGTCGCTCTAGATATTTAGTCCTTGATATTTTACTATAGATACTGTTTCCAGCGGTTTGTCATCATAGTGTAGCTGTACAGTAGTGGATTGCTTTCCTATGTATGCGCAATATGTGACATTTATTTACGTTCATCACCATTCATCAATTCTCGAGAGGTCATTCTGCAAATCGTTACTATTTTCTGGTATTGCTACTTTGTTATAGACAACCGCATCATCTGCGAACAGCATTAAAGAGCATCCGACGCTTTCTACTATGTCATTTATATATATTGTAAACAGCAATGGTCTTATCATATTTTCTTGGGGTACTCCGCTATTTCCTTTACACCTGTCGATTTTTTTCCGTTAAGAGCGACGTGTTGAGTTCTATCTGCAAAGAAGTCTTGAATCCAGTCGCAAATCTGCCCCAATAAGCTCCTACTTTTTTCACTAAATGACAGTCCGGGACGGTGTCAAATGCCTTCCTGAACTCAAGGAACACAGTATCAACCTGAGCTCCGTTGTCTACAACGGTGTGGATCTCAAGGGGGAACAGAGTAAGCTGAGTTTCGCAGAACCTCTGTTTGCGGAATCCATATTGATTTTTATAGAGGAGATTTTAATTCCTCAAAATCTTCGTGATTCTTGAGCACAAAACAGTTCCATAATTCTGCAACAGACTGACGTCAACGATATAGGTCTATAATTGTGTGCATCTGTCTTAGGGCCGCTCTTTTAAAAACGGGAATGATCTGCACTTCCTTCCAGTCGCTACGTATCCTTCGTTGCTCAAGTAATCTGTTATAAATTGCTGCTAGAAGGGAAGCAAGTTCTTTCGCGTAATCTTTGCAGAACCTTATAGTTATCTCATCTGGTCCCACGCCTTTCCACTGCTAAGCGATTGTAGCTGTTTTCCTGTTCCGCGATCGGTTATTTCAATAGCTTCCATTTCGACGTTCGTACGACGATTGAAAGGAGGAACCGTGTTACGATCTTCGGCGGTGAAACAATTTAGGAAGACTGAATTCAGTATTTCGACCTTCTCTCCGTTGGCTTCCGTTTCGGTGCCAATATGGTGACTGAGTGAATGAATAGATGATTTTGACACACTTACTGATTTTACATACGGCCAAAACCTCTTGGATACTCAGATCGATTAACAAAGTTTTACTTCCAAAGTCATTAAACGCTTCTCTCATTGATCTCCTTGCGCTTATATTCGCCTCTTTCAGGTTTTGTTTGTCACTTAGGGTTTTACTTCTCGTGAGTCTAGGATGTCGTTGTCTTTGTTTACTTAGCACTCTTCTAACACGACTATTAAACAATGGTGGATCGTTCCCCATCCCTTTAGGCCTTACTCGGAATGAAAATTTTTTCCATTTTTTCTCCACATTTTCGTCCTCATCACCGAAAATTTGATGCCGACTGCACAGTACTCTGAAACTAGTATGTTGTCACTCTTGCTAAGCCAAAATATCTCTCTATCTTTCTTAACTTTCTCTTTAAGACCGATTGTCATAGATCCTGTCGCAGCCTTATGGTCACTGAAACCTTCCTCTAAGTTAACTTATTCGATGAGTTCAGGTCTGTATGTTGCTAAAAAGTCTAAGACGTTTCCCTTACGAGTTGGTCCTCTAACTATTCGCTCAAAGTAATTCTCGGACAAGACAGCCAGAAAGAGGTCATAGGAATCCTTGCTTCTGTCGACAATTTTGATAGCATGTCGGTACCAGTTAATGCTTGCTAAGTTGAAATCACCCCTATTACAACGGCATGATTAGGAAAATTATTAAAGATTCTGCAGGTTCTGTCTGAAGCGCCTTATCACTGGAGCTCCTAAACCGGGCAGTTTATAAAAGCATCCGATTACCATTTTTGACCGATCTTTGACATCTAACTTCACCCGATTAATTCACAATCGAAATCCGTGATAACATTGCTAGATTTTATCGAATTCTTTACTGCAATTAACACGTCGCCGCCATTGGCGACTAACCTATCATTATGATAAATATTCCAATCTGAAGTTAGGTTTTCGTTTTCCTTAACGTCCGGCTTCAACCAACTTTCTTGCCCTAATGCTATCTGTGCGTTATAACCTTCAGTGATGGGTACGAATTCTTGGACCTTTCCTTGGATTCTCCTACAGTTTATTAAAATCATATTAACCTTTTCTATCTCTGATCAGCGACGACGAACATTCTCTGAAGACAATGTGGCTAATTTATCAGGCAGATGGTCTTTGATCCCAATGAAGGGTTTCTCTAACTTAAAAAAGCCCCTTGTGGATGCCACAAGTACTCCGCTACTCAAGTAGCCGCTTCCTGCGCGTAGTGTACACATGACAGGTTAAGGGGTACCCTACAATTCTGCACCCGATAGCGGAGGTCGAGAAATTCGCATCCGATACCATCGTAGAGTCGTCTGAGCCTCTGGGTTAGACTGAAACGTCCCCACATCCACCACTGCTGGCGGCTCACCTCCAACTGCGCAACGCTACGCGCTGTTATCAGCCAACTGCCCAACGCTACAATGGCGAGTATTACAACAATGCCAACCAGCCACAGACTGCACACAGCACAGCCAGTGATTTTCATACAGAGCGCTACGTGGCGGCAGCGTTATCAATATAAGAACCTAAACAGCCTACTTACATAGCCCCCATGCTCCCCACAAAAAATTTTACAAATTGTTTTGGGCAGTGGCCAATAATGATTTGATAAAATTTTTCATAATTACAATAACAAAGATATCAAATGCACACACTTATTGATACAATGTTGGTCAAAAGCTAAAATTTTCTCACAGTCCCATAAAGACAGTCCTGATCATTCATCACATTAAAATTACAGTGTTTTCTTTTTTTTTTTTTTTTTTCAAAGTCTGAGCAGTAAAAGAGAATGCACACGGAAGTAGTGGATTTCCATGCAATCTTGAAGAAGTAGTGTTGTCCTTCCAACGGAAAGACAGTGCTGACTCTTGACATGCAGAAACGTAATGGGCCACAACAGAGCAAACCCACAGCAGAGTCAGTCGAAGTTTTGAAGAATATTGGTAGGTAGGTCATCACAGAGTAGACCCACTGTAGTCCTTGTAGACACGGCCAGCAGCCATCTGCTGCGACTGTGCAGGTGCACGATCACCATCGAAGGGTCTTGCGGAGAATATAGCAAGTCCATGAACCACCATTTGTGCACTCACAATTTTTTTTTTTTTGAAACGTCCTTAGAACCAGCAATGCTGTTAACCAGTCCCTTGCTGAACTATTAACACATGTGCAAACGCTATCAGTCCCTACTTCTCACATATTGTCCATATACTATGACCAACAGAAATGTGTGCAGTGAAATGTAACTTACAAGTTACTTAATTTGATGAACTGGTGTCAATTACAATTTTATAACATGAGAATTCAATGACAAAAGTACAAAATACATCATTAAAGAACATAACAATACAGATGACTTTTGTAGTAATAGAGGCTTTACAAAAGAATAGAAATAACATATACATAAGTGTTTCAGTAATTATGACATAAGTACATACATAAAAGATCAGAATAACATTTGAAACATCAACTTCACACATGAGCAACAAAACAGAATAAATAATGTCTAAACATCTTTACAAAGTAAATAACATAGTATTAGAAAAATTCTACAACATAACTCTCATCAGATAAACACATAAAGCCAGGAAGAACACAAATACCCAAGGGTACACAAACACATGAAACGTCCCCACATCCACCACTGCTGGCCGCTCACCCCCAACTGCGCAACGCTACGCGCTGTTAACAGCCAACCGCCCAACGCTACAATGGCGAGTATTACAACAATGCCAACCAGCCACAGACTGCACACAGCACAGCCAGTGATTTTCATACAGAGCGCTACGTGGCGGCGGCGTTACCAATATAAGAACCTAAACAGCCTACTTACAAGACCTCCCACTCTGCTCCAAACCAGAGGACCGCGACCAACCCTGTATTCGATGCTACAAATAGACAGTTTAGCCTGCATCGTGCTTGTAATGGTAGTTTACTTCACCAAATCAGCCATCCACAGAAAGGAGCTGTGGATGCCCTCAGACACCAAGCGGCAGGCGTCATTCTTGCCAACATGTGCCACTATATGGAGCCGGTTGCACCCAGTACGCTTGCCAGCCACCTGCAGGGACTCCTCCACATCACGGACGAGACCTCCCGGCAAAGGTGCCGAATGCGTACTGGCATTCTTTTCCACCTTGCCTGCTATTTCCCTGAGGGACTCCATCACCAGCCTAATATTGGAGCTACCAACGACAATCATACGCACCCTCATCGGTTATCCGGAATGGGCGGGAAAATCGGCCGCTGGCCCAACAGGAGAGGCATCCCGTGCTGGCTCAGAGTTATCATCACCACTGTGTAGCACCTCGTACTTGTTGCTAAGGCGTAGGGAGCCAGCCGTGCGACCTGCTCCCTCTTTCGCCTTCCGCCCAGTGACGCGCAAACCCACCACTGACTGCCACCCGCTCGGGGGAGCCGCGCGGTTTGAGACGCCATATCACGGACTGCGCGGCCCCTCCCGCCGGAGGTTCGAGTCCTCCCTCGGACAAGGGGTGTGTATTGTTCTTAGCATAAGTTAGTTTAAGTAGTGTGTAAGTGTAGGGACCGATGACCTCGGCAGTTTGGTCCCTTAGGAATTCATTTGAACATTTTTTGACTGCCACCCATTCTCGAGAGAAGACGGACCGGTAAAATGTTGCTTACCAGAAGATGCAAAGAGACACGGGTCACCAAGGGATTCCAACGGCATCAAGAGTGTCAGAATATCTGATAACCGCCGCCCCATTGTCACCGCAGCTTTGAGCATTAGCCAGAAGCATGTCGATGGTAGCCAACGCACCTTCCAGCTGTTTACTGGACAGCAGCCAATTTTCCTTGTGTCAACTCACAACAAAGACAGTCCCTAGCCGTATTGTAGTATGTCAAAAATAGATATAAATTCTCAATTGGCGCTACTGAGTTTGGAATGTACACAAAACATAACGAGGAGAATAAAGAAACACTAAAATCTGCTCTGCAGATTTCCCACTACACCCTGAGACGACAAGATCTTAGACAGAAATAAACTTCTCTACTGTAGTGGATGTATCTACAGTCACCTGTTACCAGAAACTCTGCTTACCCAAAAGCTCCTGCTCTAGATAAGTGCCGGCCGGAGTGGCCGAGCGGTTCTAGGCGCTACAATCTGGAAACGCGCGATCGCTACGGTCGCGGGTTCGAATACTGCCTCGGGGCTTAGATGTGTGTGATATCCTTAGGTTAGTTAGGTTTAAGTAATTCTTAGTTCTAGGGGACTGATGACCTCAGACGTTAAGTCCCATAGTGCTCAGAGCCATTTGAACCTAGATAAGTATGCAAACAAGAATGCACTGTTGCAAACTATACGGTGTATACCAGCACGAGATTTAAACTCAGTGGCGTGACATGGAGCTTCTGCCGGCGGGAAAATTACACTAAGAAGCCGGCTTACACAAAGATATGAACCAAGATTTATGCAAAAAAAAAGTAATTTGTTAGCCGTTAGTCAACACAGTAAAATACACAGGTATAGTTTACTTTTTTACAGAAGCACGTGAAAAAAGACAGAAATTAAGCTGAATTACTGTGTATCAGACAACTACTGCTGCTACCGCTGCTGGCGCGTCCGCTCGGCTCGGCGTCTGCGGGTACACCAGAGGTAGATGGCGACGAACCTCACATTGTGCACCAACTCATTCCTCCAGTGTCTTATGGGTTTAACATCATGAGGATTGTTATTGAGTTGATAGATGAAGTGGGACAAATTCTTAGCATTTGGAACTTAACGGAAAGGAACTAACGGCAAGTTAAACTCCTGGGTAGATCCATGATATTATAGGTTGTATCGACTGTCAGATGTTCATCGAAGCAGACGCCTAAGAATGTCCAGGCCCATTGTCTTTGGTATTACGGCAGATATTGACAGTTTCATTTATTCAGTATTTAGCTGAAGTCAGCCCAGACGAATACTGCTCTTTAAGTCTTTTTGGCGACGTCCTGTTTTAATCGAAAACGTTGGTTTACTTCCCGTTACAAATAAAATGTATTTTAAAGTGGAATTATTCTTGATCCTATAGAGCGGTACCATGATCAATACTGGAGACTATGTAGTAGACGGTTGAAGCGAAAGCAAGATAACTCATGACGGATGAAAAGCAAGGAGAGTACAAGATTCAGACCCACACTGACAAAGGGAGCCTGCCAGGCTAAAATAGGTGTACCAGTTTCAAACATACGACTTAATTTGAGGAAGAAACTAATGGAAATTCATGTCTGAAACACAGCATTATATGTAAGTCATTCACGAACTTCGGGAAAACAGGGAAAAAATCGAAGCATTTGATTTTTGGTGTCACGGAAGAATATTGAAAATATAGTACGAGAGGCGTTTGAAAGGGCCGTGCAAAAATAAAAACTACTGATGTGTTTGGGGGTAAACCTTTCTTATTTTTCAACACAGTCTCCTTTTAGACTTATACACTTCGTCCAATGCTGTTCTAATTTGTTGATCCCTTCCGACTAATAGTAATTGTCCAAGTCTGCAAAATAGCTATTAGTTGCTGCAATCACCTCCTCGTTTGAATAAAATCTTTGTCCCGTGAACCATTTCTTCAAATTGGGGAACAAATAGTAGTCCGAGGGAGCCAAGTCTGGAGAATAGGGGGGATGTGATACGAGTTGGAATCCTATTTCCATTAATTTTGCGACCACAACTGCTTAGGTGTGTGCTGGTGCATTGTCGTGATGGAGAAGGACTTTTTTGCGGTCCAATCGCCGGCGTTTTTCTTGCAACTCTGTTTTCAAATGATCCAATAACGATGAATAATATGCACCTGTAATAGTTTTACCATTTTCCAGGTAGTCGATGAGGATTATCCCTTACAAATCCCAAAAGACAGTCACCATAACCTTTCCGGCCGAAGGAATGGTTCAAATGGTTCAAATGGCTCTTAGCACTATGGGACTTAACTTCTAAGGTCTTCAGTCCCCTAGAACTTAGAACTACTTAAACCTAACTAACCTAAGGACATCACACACACCCATGCCCGAGGCAGGATTCGAACCTGCGACCGTAGCGGTCGGGCGGTTCCAGACTGTAGCGCCTAGAACCGCTCGGCCACCCCGGCCTGCCGAAGGAATGGTCTTCGCCTTTTTTTGGTGCAGATTTCCCTTGGTAACCCACTGTTTATATTGTCCTTTGGTCTCAGGAGTATAGTAATGTAAACATGTTTCATCCACAGTGACGAAACGATGCTTAAAGCCCTGCGGATTCTTCCTGAACAGCTGCAAACCATCCTTGCAACACTTCACACGATTCCGTTTTTGGTCAATCGTGAGCAACTGCGGAACCTATCTTGCCGATAGCTTTCTCATGTCCAAATGTTTACGCAAAATATTATGTACCGTTCATTCGAGATGCCCACAGCACTGGCAATCTCACGCACCCTAACTCTTCTGTCATCCATCACCATATCAAGGATTTTAACAATGATTTCTGGAGTCGAAACCTCCACAGGGCGTCCACAACGTTCAGCATAACTTGTGTCTTTATGACCACTACGAAAATTTTGTAACCACTTATAAACTGTTCTAATCGAAGGTCCAGAGTCACCGTAACGTTTATCAAGCTTCTCTTTATTCTCCTGAGACGCTTTGCCTTTCATAAAGTAATGTTTAATTACCACACGAAATTATTTTTCATCCATTTTTTGACAATCACTCAACTTTCTTGATTCACACGAATGCCAAACACAAAGAAATAGACCAATATGGCTGAAAATTGGTGTGCGTTCTTTCCAAAGATGCTACTAACTAAACATGACCTCGATACGCGCCGGTGGTGCCATCTCTCGGACTTTGCACGGACTTTTCAAACGCCTCCCGTATACTGATCATACGACCCGCCTCTGTAGCCGGGGTCGCTAACGCGCGCATGTGTGGTGACGCTCAACTCGATAGTGGAAAATTTTCACTGCCAGTATTTGGCAAGCAAGGGGAGGAGAAGTTCCTGATCATCAGCCTCTGAGGCAATATGATGGACTACATTCCAAACCTCTCCGCAGTGTCTCAGCAAGTGAGGGCGTTACACTGTTAATGGCAGTCCATTCGCCTGATTTGGACTTGGAAGCTTGCGCCCCCTTGATGCTACTCTAGGGGAGTAGACTATGTACCAGCACCGGGCTTCACCCTCTCCCCTCCTTTCATCCACAAAACAGACCCAGCACTATACTGTAGACGCACCTAGCACAGATATGCACACGACACACGTACATAGTTAACACTTCTAAATAGTTCGGAGGTAGGCAATGGAAAATCACTCCACTAGGACCTTGCCTAGAACGGCGATGAAGGATTCCTAAATCTGCTCCCCTAGATCATTCTCTGAGCATAGGAATTAGTATTCCTGTACTTGAATTGATAAGACACGAAATAGGCGATCCTCCGCAGAATCATCGAGGAAAGGAATATATGGTAGATACTGACTACTAGATGAAAGGGAGGACGATAAGACATTTGTTATTAAGACATCAGAGATTAATCCTTTTTGTTCCACTTATTGTCTTTCGGAATGTGCCGATATAGCCAACTTATCACGGGAAATGTTATACTAGAGTTTCTTTTTGACAATTCGGAGTATACATTAGTTTAATTCGTAATCTGACACGGAGTTACATAGGCTTAAAAAAGGACAGATTCCGACATTAACAAATTTTCACATGCGTTGTATACTGAAGCGAGTAAACAAGACGAAAATTTGACACAGGATGCACAGAGGTAGTATATTATAAAAATCCTACTGGTAATACAGTAAGAGCTGATACACCCGCGTTGGTACACGTTTGGGATATTCCCACCTTAATCCATATCAATGACTATGTGTCTTAAGAAACAATAAAATATTCTTTTGGATGTCCAGCAACAATTGTTCCAGAGGCTGCGGATACGGAATTGAATATTTGTGCAGGTCTGTAATGGCCATCTACACAGGACATGGAACAGTATAGCCATACATATGGATACACAAGTATTCGGGTACACACAGAGAATAACTTCCACGGCTGAAGCCAGAGATCGACACAGGAGATGAAGTCGCGGTGTGCCGTATGAAACTGTTTAGAAAATTGATGAGCGTAAATATTGTGAAGTCTATAAAGCTCTCTTTATTAGGAAAAGATTTAGGAATAATTCTTCAGTCTTCTCTGGTTTTGGCGTATTTGCTTATTTTTCTGTCCTTTTTATTCGTTTTGAGTCATTTACATTTTCAGAATTTTAAATACAACCTTCTCATGATAGGAATGTCCTGTTCCAAGAACTGACCTCGCTCATGAGCAAGATAAAAATGTCAGAAATAATCTTCTTCTTACAGTGATCGAAGTGTTTAGTGTAATGCAATAAAACACTAATATTTGTAACGGAAGTTCTGTTTTTATTATACAGCGTTTTTCGCTTAGTATCTTAAGATATCTTGAGTAATGTGAACAGATGGCGAAGTGCACAGTTACACGTGTAGAGTCATGTCAGTGACAAATTACTAGGTCAGACAAGAACACGCGTTTTGAAAGTAGAGGAAAGGTGCCTATTATGCGATAGTTCCCTAATATGAGACACCCCAACTGTGCTCATGTTAGGGGTTGCACTCTAGTGGAGAGCTTCTGAAACACGTCTATTGCGTGCAGACGACGACACAGCGAATAGGATGCCATAGTTGAGCAGGACACGGTAAGTAGAGGTTGATACAAAATTTCTTGTATTTGGAGTTTTTGCGACATCGGTGTTAAGACAATATTTCAGCTTAAAGGTGAGTGGATATTACTGCACTCTTTTACTGTTGTTATTTGCGACGGTATTACATATAATTATTGACAATTAGGTTCATTTTCCAATGAAAGTTGTTAGCAAGTACGTGACTCTTTGTGTAAGATGGCGGAATTCCTAATATGCGATAGTAAGGGGATCCAAATAAGCGACTGTATCGCATATTACGATACCTATTGCACATTGGGAGAACTCGTTCTCTCACGATTTGTTATGTGTAATTTACGCAATACTGTCATGGGATAACAATATTTTATCATTTCTTGTAGTAAAATTTTGGCAACTGCGTTTATTTTAATTCGATTAAATTATCATAAACAGGGATTACTTTGACTAGTCTTATGATCAGAAATTGGAATGTTTTCTGGAACTTTCTTTCTTTTGTTCAGAAGTTGATCAATATTACTCCAAATTCAAAGTACTCCGTTAACAGTACTTACAAAAAATAATCTAAAAAATAAAATAATAGAAGTTGAAGTCCTTTAAGAAGTATGTCTTATTAGTATATTTATTCTTTGAAGATGACATTGGCACCTTAAAGGAACACGTGGGATAAAGACGCCATGGTTCGTGCCATTACATGTGTGAGAAATGGCGAGATGGGGTACTTAAAAGCCTCAAAAGTTTTTGCTGTACCAAAACGTAGTTTGGAAAGGTATGTGAAGGATAAAACTCGTACACCCGAAAAGCTGGTTGGTGTTAATCTTGGCAGAAGACCTGAACTTGTGAAATACCGCCTTGCATTGGAAGAGCAATTTTATGCTCTTAAATGTAAGGACATACGAAGCATGGCCTTCCAGTTAGCTGTCAGGAATGGGCTAAAGAATCCCTTCAGTTTAGAAAAGGCTTCAGCAGGAAAGAAATGGCTCCAAGCTTTCCTTAAGAGACATCCCATTTTATCAGTGAGAACTCCTCGGGGTCTTGCAGCAGCAAGAGTGAAACGTTTCACTCCAGAAAATGTGGGGAGATTTTTTGATATTTACGAATCTGTGCTATTTAAATTCAACCATAACCCGCATCGAGTCTTCAATGTTGACGAAACTAGGGTGACGTCTGTGCAGCACAGACACAGCAAAGTTATTGCTATGAAAGGGAAGAGACAAGTTGCTGCCTCGACTGCAGCAGAAAGGGAAATCTCATCACAGTTGTAACGTGTATGAACGTAGCTGGCACTTATGTTCCACCACTAATCGTCTTCCCAAGGAATAATATAAAGTAGGAATTGATGGACGGTGCACCTCCAGGATCAATATCAGCTTGTCATCCAAGTGGGTGCATACAAACTCACATTTTTACTCAGTGGCTTGATCATTTTGTGAGTCATGTAAAGCTATCTTCAAATGACCCCGTCATTTTGATTCTTGATGGGCATTATTTCCACACAAAGAATCTCAATGTGTTAGATAAAGCACGTGAAAACAATGTTCATATTGTATGTTTGCCACCTCACTCAACGAATAAAATGCAGCCACGTGACGTCGGATTTATGGGGCCTTTGAAAACCTACTATGCCCAAGAGATAGAAACTTGGCTGGCAAGTAACCCAGGTCGTGTTATCACCCCATTATTAATAGCCAGGTTATTTGGGGCAGCTTACAACCGAGCAGCAACAATGGAAGCATCTGTGAATGCCTTCAGAAAAACAGGTCTTATCCCATGCAACAGAACCATCTTTAGGGAACATGAATTTTCAATTCATCGCCATGCTGACGCTCTTCAAGAAAGAGATGCCAAAAACGAAAATGAAACTACTGACGGTGATGGTCATGCTGTCAGCCCGGCAGACATCAGACCTCTCCCTCACATCGCAAAACCACCTGGAGATAGTCAAATAGGTCAAACATTGCGTTCGTGCTCTGCTGCGTTACTAACTTCAACTCCTTATGTGAAGCAATTGCAAGAATCTAAACAGAAGAAATCAGAGGCTGAAGCTAAGAAAGCAGCCAGAATGTTATTTATGGAGAAGAGTGGAAAATCTTCAAATCGGAGACCTAAAGCAGAAGAATCGTCTAGTGACTCGGCATCCGATGTCCATCTTGATGACAGTGGGGATTCAGACAGCAGTGATGACGATGACGCAGTGTGCCTGTTCTGTACTGGGCGCTTTTCTGAAGGCAGACACGGGGAGAAATGGGCACAGTGCACGAAATGTTATCGCTGGGCTCATGAATATTGCGGTGTCACAGAAGACAATTTTGTTTGCCCCGGATGTCGTAAATATAAACCTAAGCAGTGTGAAATGAGTGAAGGATAACAGAAATGAATGAACATGTAAAAATTGTATATTCATATGTCATTATTCTGTAATAAAATAATTAAAGCAAAATATTATTACTGTCTCATATTAGGAAACCTTGATCTCATTTCTACGAAATGCCTTGTTTGTGAAGATTCAATAACTACCCTGAAAGATTGTTTATTATTGAAAATACGATAATTGTATGATAAAATTAAATAATGCAAGATATTATTACCATCATAAAAAATTGTAACATCCCACCCATCACTTATCTGGTTTTGGCGTGTGTTCACCCCAGCTAATTGACTAACAGATCAACAGAGATTGCAAAACTGCTGCAATATCGGATAACGCAAAGAAAGTAATAAGGCCCTTTGACTCCTGATTGAAATGCAGTGGCAGTGTTGACATTAATTGATTCAGAATTGATCACTTTTAATTAAAAAGGAGTGCATATTGATGTTATATTCAGCTATTGAACACCAGATGCAAATGTTGAACATAAAATTAATTAAGAAAGTGTCTTGGGATTTCAACTTCAATCATCACATTACATGACTCCCTTATCAGGCAGTGGTAATAAATTGCGTTTATGTGGAGTAAAGCACGATAAATCAAAATTAATTCCTATCGACTGACCCAGGCGTAATGCAAAGTGCGAGAAGAATTCCCGAATACATGGCCCATGAAACCCTTGTGGAAACTTTGCCGACATGATCCAATAAATTAATCAGTGGTCTAATTCAAGCCGAAACGAGTGCAATATCACCGAATTCAGCATGGCGGGGCGTCGTCGTTGTGAGGACGTCGGCCGGCCTCGTGGTGCTGCAAGGCTGCGCTCGTCTATTCACTCCTAGCTATCTTGCTCGGTACATAGCTGAACCAAAACTTTCTCTCTCCAAGCTCAATCGTTCCATTTGCTAAGTCCTAAACTGTAGAGATGCTCACTCTTTCTCAGGCAAGCTGAGTAAAGAACGCCACGTCCGCACTCTAGGCAAGTTGGGAACGGAAGATCCCTATAAAGACTTCTCCCAGTCCGCTCTTCACCTCAGTTTCCCCTCCAGCAAAATCACTTACGCCAATTGCAGCGCACGTCGCATTAATTATGCGTCGCTTCCCAGCGCCAACCAGTGCCTGCTCTGGGAAGTGAACAAATTCCCACAAAATTTCCCTTCCTCTGAACTTCTGCTATTTAGCTCCTCCCAGGCCACCCATCAAGGTTATAATCTGCACAAAACACCAATTTTTCCAGAATTCTGACTCCCAGGAGAGTACTTCAAATTCCTCAGTCCTACGTTCCCATCAGAGGCCAGCGTATTTCATTCTGTCGCTCTTCACCTGATTTACTTCAGACTCTGCGGACCGCGAATTCAGCGTGAAGTTGCTATAGTCACGAACACACATATTTTGGCCTCTGTTGATCGCTCCACCGTAGCTTTGCGTGGCTTTCTCGCATGTTTCACTGAAAACGGGACGACGGATATTTATCAACAGGCGTACAAGTTCTCTGCCTGCTTCCTGGTACACCAGCATGGGGTCAACCACCCACTCACTGTCACTCATCTTAAGGCAGCTGGAGGCCGCACCCCGTTACCGCTTTCTCAGAGCTTGAGCCGCCCTAAGCTGCCTATTGTTGCTTCCCTTCGCCGCTCCCCAGCCGGCTACGGTCAGCTATAAATACTTCCCTGGGATAAACTAGCCTCCAGTAAATCGACGCGTTTCCACAAAGTTTTAATGTCGTGTGAATTACTTTAAAACCATCACCTGACATTAATTATTCCAATGCGTCCATACTATACCCTCTACAAGATGCATTGTGCTTTGTCAGTCATTTTTGTTCAGCCCTACTGTTCACTCAACGTGAGTTAGGTGATCATTAATGACTTCATGTAAGGGGCATAGTTCTTGCCAATTTACAAAATACGATTGCACTTACTTTTAGTTCTCTCAAATGGGTTTACAAAAGCGTGTCTCATATTAGGCACCTTTCCTCTAAGGTGTTTTCGCGTTGGTACAAACACAAGTCCCTAAACTCTTGACGTCAGTAGTATGCACTGCCTTTCTCACCGTGCGTCAACTCCGTCATCGAGCTATAGTGCGTGTCGAGAGACAGAACACCCTTCAATTTGGCGGCACGGCGCCATAACGAGTTGCACGACAACTCCCGCGAGATAGCCGCAGTTTAGCGCTCGGCTACCGAGGGCAGAGTAACGCAATTGGCGTGCGTGGCTCGACGCCATCACGCGGTCGGGTGGACGCCAGCGCAGACATCGTTCGCAGCAGACTTGCGGTCTTTACTGAGCGGCCTTAACTGCCGCGCTCGTGTGTTGCGTGTCGCACGAACAACCGCGTCTCCGCGCATCGAATTAAATATTCCGGACGTGCGTGCACGCACTGCGGAAGGGAAGAGCCACGCTTGATACAGAGATGTACGACCAAGATTACTGGAAGACCGGTAATTTTACGCCGCTAAGCGGCAGCGAAAAAATGCAAAGGGAAATTGGAACGTATCTGTCTTTGAAGAAACGATTTCCTACGTTTTTAGCGCCACCCTTTTTGCTGTGCAGCAGTCAATTTTTTCCACTAGTCGTCTCTGTATTTATCTTTCCAGAGCAAATTTCGGGAATTATCACACAATCAGATGCGTGCATCTCTGACACTACCAAGTAATTTGTGTAATGCGTCTGCTGGTTACGCGCGCTTCTCCAACCGCTTTTACCAGTAGTGCTCCATCGCTGAGTAAAGTGCTTACAATTTAGTTAACACTTCATAATACGGGTACCGCGACAGGCTTTTGAATGTAAGTCCGTTTTATTACCTACACTATGTATTCAAAAGTATCCGTGCACCCCCAAAAACATACGCTTTTCATATTAGGTGCACTGTGCTGCCACCTACTGCCAGGAACTCCATACCAGCGACCTCAGTAGTCATTAGACATCGTGAGAGAGCAGAATGGGGCGCTCCACTGAACTCATTTCGAACGTGATCAGGTGATTGGGTGTCACTTGTGTCATACGTTTGTAGGCGAGATTTCCACACTCCCAAACATCCCTAGGTCCATTGTTACCGATGTGATAGTGAAATGGATATGCGAAGGGACCCGTACAGAACAAAAGCGTACAGGCCGACCTCATCTGTTGACTGACAGAGCCATTGTGTAATAGGCAGACATCTATCCAGATCATCACACAGGAATTCCAAACTGCATCAAGATCCACTGCAAGTACTATGACAGTTAGGCACGAGGTGAGAAAACTTGGATTTCATGGTCGAGCGGTAGTCCGAGTGGCCGAGCGGTTCTAGGCGCTTCAGTCCGGAACCGCGCTGCTGATACGGTCGCAGGTTCGAATCCTGCCTCGGGCATGGGTGTATGTGATGTCCTTAGGTTAGTTAGGTTTAAGTAGTTCCAAGTCTAGGGGACTGATGGCCTCAGATGTTAAGTCCCATAGTGCTTAGAGCCATTTGACCCATGGTCGAGCGGCTGCTCATAAGCCACACATCACGCCGCTAATGGCCAAACGACTCCTCGCTTGGTGTAAGAAACGTAAAGATTGGACCATTGAACAGTGGAAAAACGTTGTGTGGAGTGACGAATCACGGTTCAAAATGCGGCGATCCGATGGCAGGGTGTGGGTATGGCGAATGCCCGGTGAACGTCATCTGCCAGCGTGTGTAGTGCCAACAATAAAATTCAGAGGCGGTTGTGTTATGGTGTGGTCGTGTTTTTCATGGAGGGGGCTTGCACCCCTTATTGTTGTGCATGGCACTATCACAGCACAGGCCTACATTGATGTTTTAAGCACCTTCTTGCTTCCCACTGTTGAAGAGCAATTCGGGGATGGCGGTTGCATCTTTCAACACGATCGAGCACCTGTCCATAATGCACGGCCTGTAGTGGGGTGCCAGCCGGAGTGGCCGAGCGGTTCTAGGAGCTACACTCTGGAACCGCGCGACCGCTACGGTCGCAGGTTCGAATCCTGCCTCGGGCATGGATGTGTGTGATGTCCTTAGGTTAGTGAGGTTTAAGTAGTTCTAAGTTCTAGGGGACTGATGACCTCACAAGTTAAGTCCCATAGTGCTCCGAGCCATTTTTTGTAGCGGGGTGGTTACACGTCAATAACATCCGTGTTGTGGACTGGCCTGCACAGAGTTCTGAACTGAATCCTATAAAATACCTCTGGGATGTTTTGGAACGCCGACTTCGTGCCAGGCCTCACCGACCGACATCGATACCTCTCCTCAGTGCAGCACTCCGTGAAGAATGGGCTGCCATTCCCCAAGAAACCTTCCAAAATCCGACTGAACGTATGCCTGCTAGAGTGAAAGCTGTTATCAAGGCTAAGGGTGGGCCAACACCACACTGAATTTCAGCTTTACCAATGGAGGGCACCATGAACTTGTAAGTCATTTTCAGCCAGGTGTCCGGATAGTTTTGATCACATAGTGTATATTATTATCTAGAGCTGTCGATGATGTCGTTGGCTGATGGAGACAATCGATGATTCAAGTGTTGGACATTTGCGGACACTAGGAGCACTGGTTAACTGTAAGAGGTGGCATTAGGAAGACAGTGTAGGCTGCCAATTGGTTAGCTGCATCGTCCCCGTTTCCGACTGTAAACTGTCGCAGAATCGACAAGTCCGATATACTGACGCTGTACGACGGATGTAAATATTGTGCAGAGAGAGACATTTATTAGTACACTAAAGCGGGCGCCTGATTCTTCCACGGATTTCTTCTCCCCTTGTTATTTTTTAGAGTTCAAACTTTGCGCTTATCCTGCCGCTTTTTATGGCACTATTGATGTTAATCTGAACTGTCTTCTCGTTTTGCTCTTTTATACAGTGTAGTGCATCCCGGAGGGAACTTTACCAGTATTATTGATTTTTCTGTCCTATCCTAATCGAGCGCAAATCTTGTTTGTCTTCTTCTTTTGATCCCTACACTACATAAACTCTCTGATCAACGCTGATAACCCCGCCGTTGAGTGCTCTTGAGCTCCTCCTGTCTGACCAAAAGTATCCAGACATCGCTGTGTGATGCGGAATTGAGGTCTAGAAGTTACGAGATGGAGACTCGCCAATATAAAAGGAGGCAGAGGGTAGTGTGTACTCCCGTGTTGTCAGTAGAGAAGCAGAAACAGCAAATGGGTCGGTCAGAAGAGTCCAGTGACTTCGAATATGGGCTATTCATTGGATGGCACCTGAGTAAGCGCTCAGAATCATTCGTTAGTTGCAAAGAGCTGCCAGCAGTCCGGCTAGCACAGTTATTTGACTAAATCTCTCGCCTACATCGCTCCACGCAAATGCCGGGACGCCTTTGGAAAAGGCACAGCGGATTTCCTTCCCCATTCTTTCGTAATCCAAGCTTGCGCTTCAAAAAAATGGTTCAAATGGCTCTGAGCACCATGGGACTTAACATCTGAGCTCATCAGTCCCTTAGAACTTAGAACTACTTAAACCTAACTAACCTAAGGACATCCCACACATCCATGCCCGAGGCAGCATTCGAACCTGCGACCGTAGCGGTCGCGCGGTTCTAGACTGAAGCCCCTAGAACCGCTCGGCCACAGCGGCCGACACTTGCGCTTTGCCTCTAATGTTCGCGCTGTCGACGAGATGTTAAATTCTAACCTTCCTTCTGCTGCCCAAAGCCAAAAACAAACAAATAAATGACCTTTTCCATTCCTCCCATGTGTACAAACACTGGAGTAAATACGCTGAATTTATGTGTCGGAAAGTATACGCCTCGCATCCTATCTTACAACACTACAGAAAACATTTATCGGAAACTATGATAAGATAAACCGACTAGTTTCTAGTTTGATCCAACTTCGACTGCTGCGACTTTCTGCTTCAAGGTACAAAAAGCTACATTTGCTGACACTCTGACGTTACCATAACTTCCTTTGTGAGAAATGTAACCAATACAGTCCCGTACTTCTATCCACCGAATGATACACGGAGATAGATTGGGATATTACGTCCCATAGACGTCGAAGTTATTACAGACGGAGAACACGCTCGGAATGTTTCTAGGATTGGGAAGGATATTGACCGTGCTCTTCCGGAGGAACCATCCTGGCATTTGCCTGGCGCGATTTAGCGAACTCACGTAAGACCTAAATCTCTATGGCCGGATGCCGAGTTGAACTGTCCTCCTTCCGAATGCGAGTTCAGTGTGTTAGCCACTGCGCCACTTCCCACCGTTCCCTTGGTTTCAGTAACCCTCAAGTGACGGTTCATCATTTCCCACACTATGTGCGCCAAGTCCATCTGTGCTGCAAAGAGTGAATACCAGAATAATCACCCACTTAATGTAGGAGAAGTTACACATTTCACTAGTTTAAAAAATAAAGCTCTTCTCACTAAATCTATTGATATCAAAATATGCAATCTCACTATTGTTACCGATGTCTTAAACACGGTTTTACCTTTTGTCTTATCTCTCTTTTTATCGCTGTTTGTGTGTTGTGGCGTACCATTTTATCACTCACGTCCACAAGCCAAACAGTTGTTTAATTGACACTACAAACGCAGTACATACATTTTCATACTTTACAGCAACAGCTAGAAAAAAAGTTTTGTACTGACCACGTGACTTTTTTCATTTGAATTCTCTTTCTCAATACTCTGTTAACTATAGGAAATCGCTATGCACAGCCGCCAATAAGATGCAGTTAAAGATAAGGCTGTATTCTCAGTGCATTCAGTAGAGTAGGCTGTTTCCTGTGGCGAACGGAGTACACTGTTTAGTCTGTCAGTATGCCTCGAGGGGTCGTTCTATGCTTAGATCACGTGCCTTCACAGGTAGAAGGGTTGTTAACATAAGTCACCCACCATATTGAAGGACATCACAGCGATGTTATTGGAAGAGTCTACTACTCTCGTGAGACGATTTCAAGATCTGCCTCGTAGTGGTATCTGATAACCATTACCTGCAAATTATGTTGCATAGTTATTACAAGAAGAATGTAACATAACTGTGCACTTCTCTTTGGAAGCAATTGGA
Organism: Schistocerca piceifrons; assembly: GCF_021461385.2. Classification (NCBI taxonomy): domain Eukaryota; kingdom Metazoa; phylum Arthropoda; class Insecta; order Orthoptera; family Acrididae; genus Schistocerca; species Schistocerca piceifrons. The sequence continues at coordinate 897,240,163 of NC_060139.1, forward strand.
AGTACTGTGTCGTTCCAGACACAATCCAACCATCCCCACAGGATCAATTTAGCTTCTAGGTTCGTAACGAGCAATGTTATTAATTCCCAGAACCGCGGTGTGCGAGTGGGCAAGGGCACACCTGGAATGCAACGTGAATCACTGGAGTCAGGTTCCCGTCACTGGCACATTATGATCGTAGAAGAGTGCGCAGGAGGCCTGGTACCAAGTGCACCTCTCATGCATAAAGTCCCACGAATTCGGCAGGAAGGTGGGTGAGCCCTATTTTGGGCCAATATCACGTATGGATGTTGGGCGCTTCTCATTGCCATTGAGGATGATTTGGTGTCTAAACAGTATCGGTACAGGCTGTTCCGATTTATTGTCCGGCCCCACAGTCAACATTTCTGTGCTGGATTCTTCTTCCAAGACGATAATGCACGAGCACACAGAGTGCACCTCATAAACACCTTCCATCAGAGGGACAGAGATCATAGGGGTGGAACGGCCCGCGATATTTGCTGACATGACCCCCACTGAACACGTTTGAGGCAAGCTGAAAACTGCATTGCGTCACTGCAGAAAATCTGCTCACATGATGAGTAGTCTCAGGTTGACTGTCTTCGAAGAGTGGTTCGTGTGTGAGAAATATATGGCGTGCGGCGACACGGTATTGAATGTTATACAGCAACATATTTTGATTTCGTATCTGTGAATCTTCTAAAAGACAGCTTCTATTTCCGTTACTATTTTGTTTCCATTTCACAGCAAAGTTATTTTCTAAATTTTCATTAGGCTTATTCTGCCATTTCCCGATCTCCTCGAATCGAAGCTCAAAGCAAGTGTTGCAAAATGTTTTAGTATTTTACATGTTTCTCATTATTCCACGTCATAGTTGGCAACTCACAGATATTCAGAGCAGGATGCGTTCACCACTTGGTCTAATTTTTTGCGACATACGTAGTTGTCCACAGGAGTTCCGGTGTTCTCTAATCGAGATTTCACAGTTTTAAGGCTATGTACTTTATTAATTATAACTGTAAGGTTTCCTTCTGTACAGACAACAATTTGAAGAAAAAACTTCTGCATACAGTGGAAAGATACTGGTGATTGCTTTTCCAATTCCGTCATCTATAAATTGCACTTGCTATTACATTGGCCAAACAAGCAGAGCTGTAAAGACAAGATGTAAAGAGCACCTGTAAGGAAAGAAAGGTGTGAATATATACAATTCTATGTTGGCCGAACACTTACTGACTGCTAACTATACACTGAAAAATTCGGTAAACCCAGTTACTTTACACAGAGAAGTCAAAGGGCGCAAGTTGAATCTTCGGGACGAACTACAACTGGAGCACAGAGACGGACATTTACAGAACGACCAGCTGGATCTTGCTTACAGACAATTTTTTGAAGGCTTCAAACCTGTACTGTGCATAAAATCTTCATACGGTTGCTGGTAGCCTTTGCGAGTTGCTAATTCCTCAGAATTCTAATATACATTATTTGTGCATACGTGTTCGTTTTCCCGTTTTATATGTTGTGAAGGTATTGCTTTTACCCACTATCGTTACAGTATATTTTTTGCAATGCGATGGCTCATGTACTGATCTCTTTTAATTTGACGTACTTTGATCGCAGTCCGTTCACGCATAAACTTTGTTGTTGTTCGTGCAATAATGTACTCTTGTAAGGATTACAAGGTAACTTAGCATATTTTACTTTACAGTAGCGTCCTTTAACATTATTTATTTCTCACTCTTGTGTTTCTATGTTCGGTGGCAACCTCAGTGTGTTCCCACTGGCCGTTTATGCCGCAAGCGTACTTCGATCTCTGCGCATGCGCGACCTGCCTCGTTTTCCTGCTGTTGTGAGTCTGCGTTTCCTGTCAGTCGGCGTGCAGCTCATGACTTGTCATTTTATTTGACTTGTTTTATTTCTGAGCTTTAACTATTCTTAGTTGACTAGCCTTGATAGTAGGGTCCAGCATATTTAATAATGTATACAATGATAGGCGTTGACAGCATATTTTCATTGAACAAATATCAGATCGATTCATTATTTGGTGTTTTTCCAGTGTGTCCTAGTTTTATTTTTTGGTTACGTTTCATATATATGTGATATTCCCATCCCTGTGTGTCTCTTTACAAAGTGCAATATTGGAGATACATATTTCCTCGTTTGTACTTATTGCTGTTAAATTGTCTTCAGGTTACATGTATGTCTGAAGAATACGAGTTTAGATCCGTCGAAACTATGGTAGACATACAATAAGACCACTTTTGTTGCAACTGGTTGGCTGCTTTCGATTCATTTACTACTTTATTATTGTTTGAATTCACGTGCAGTAAGATTTTGATACTGAGATTTGAGTGTTTCAAAACCGATCATGTGAATAAATAAATAACAATGGCTGTGAAAGAATTTAGTCAATGTATTCATTTTTGTTTTTTAGTTTTTCTTCCTCGGTAAAAGTTGGTGTGTTCAAATGGTTCAAATGGCTCTGAGCACTATGGGACTTAACATCTGAGGTCATCAGTCCCCTAGAACTTAGAACTACTTAAACCTAACTAACCTAAGGACATCAGACACATCCATGCCCGAGGCAGGATTCGAACCTGCGACCGTAGCGGTTGCGCGGTTCCAGACTGAAGCGTCTAGAACCGCTCGGTCACACCGGCCGGCAGTTGGTGTGTTACAGTTATCGTAATATGAGTAGTTGTATACTCTTCTATGTTGTCTGGTTTGCTGTAATAGAGGATCCGATGTGTGCCATCTCGCCAGGGTAAACAGAAATATGTATAAATAATCACATGAAATAATAAAGGGAGAAACTGTAAATGCAGGTACATACTCGCCCTCTTCAATGTAGAACTGTTGCAGTTCGAGAGTTGCAGGAAGTAGTGAAAGCAGGTGAAAGCAGATTGCAAGCGCATTGCGATCGATTGCATCACACAGCCCTGATGCTTACGGCTCCTAGACGTGGTGCAAAGTAGCTAGTTTTATTGTTGTTGTTGCTACTGGTTTACAGTTCGTGCACCACAAGGAGTCCGCCAGACCCCCGTAAACTTCTGGTGGGCTAGTCATACCGTTAGCCGGGCGCAGTGCCTTTTCCGTGCGTCACCCTCGGTCTGACCATATAAAGCAGCTAACACGCCGGTCACGACCACAGCCACTTGAAAGGCCTTGAACGAGTTTGTGGTTCTTCGGAAAAACAGCACCACACCAACCTCACTTCTCGACTTGGTAGGTAACAACACACGTATAATGATTCGAACAAAGAACGCGTACTAGAAGACGTGTTTGCTTTTGTTGGACACCAGCTAAAGTATGTCTGCGAGATTAAGGAATGATAACAGCATATACTATATGACAGAGAAATCAAGGAAGTATTAGTCCTGGAGATTATCGGTAATTTACCTGCGTGAATGAACTCCTTAGGTACAAGTAACTGCATGATACAGTAAATTTTGAGGCGCGACGTTTGTCAGCACTGAGAAACTAGTTTTTACACTCCACCAGTTGATTAGAAGAAATGATAAACAATTTTCATCGTAAGGCATATATTTCGTACATAGCGTACAATGAAATTACCGGTGCGAAAATTACAGAGTGATCTAATTCTGGAAATTTTGAATGGAATTCACGAAAAATTTTTGGACACATTTGGGGAATTGTAACGCAATATTTGTTACGGCTCTGACAGTGACCAGCAATAGATACTTCTATGTTTTTTAAAAAAAAGAAAAAATGGCCCGGATGCTCTTCCGTATGCGATTAGGTAAGCAGTTGTGAAATTTTCGTTTTCTTTCGTAAACGTCTCTACTAAAGGAAGAAAAGATAAAATGGGTGCTAAAATCTACTGTTCGACGTTTACACTCTTGAAGTGCGGTATTGACATATTATTTCCAAAGAAATACATCCTTTGCGAAAAGCTAGCCTAGCAACATGCTAATTTTTACGTAACGAAAGTCTTTCGTGTGTGAACTTTGGCAGTTTGTCTAAATCACTTGAGGATCAGTGACAAATCAGTTCTGCCACATCACTAGTGAACTGTATTTGACATTTCTCGGTCGCGGGAAGATTTATTGGCCTACTGACAGAAGCTCTCACTTCGGGCGCCAAGCTCAGAGATGCACGAGGGGCAGGCATGTGAATGACTTCTACACAGCGCGTGTCACAATTAGTAGCGAAAACTGACACGTATGAAACTGCACGAGTGAAAATAGGGAGGGAGAGCGCCAGGTGATGAGTCGCTTGTGTGGAAAAACGTGCTCAAACCGACCCTGCCAGTTGTGGCTCTGCTGTATTATGTGATAATCTTTTTCGATGATCTGTGATTCTGATCACTAAGGAGTGGTGTTCCTCTGCTGTTCCCGTTAGCCACCGATGTCTTGTTAAGGTAGTGTACCCAGCCACGGATAGTTGTCGTGACTCAATTTGTCGCTTTTCCACAGAGTTGAAATTCAGACAAATACAGTAGAACACCATCTGCGTTGGAAACACGCGGACTAACTTCATTCAGCATGCCTTTATAACATTCCTCTAAGATTACGTACGCTATAGAAATGTTTGGACCCTTTGGTTTCCATTGACAAAAATAAATAAGCCTGGCCCGTACTTCAGAGGAGAATGGTGGTGTTACATCGGAAAGAATCCAAGCTGCTGATAGAATTCATCAACAACAAAAAATGAGAGTAATTTTTCAATTTTCAATGGAGGATAAGCCACAGTGCATTACCCCGAATTAATTCCATTGACCAATTTATAGATAGCCACATAAAAAGTAGGACTGTTGTTGCTGCAGTTTTAGTCATTAGTCCAAAGACTGGTTTGTTGCTGCTGCCAGCTCTAGACTATCTTGTGCAGTCGTAACCATTCACAAAGAAGGAAGGAAGGAAGGAAGACTACAGTTTAACATCCCGTAGACAGCGAGATCATTAGAGACTGAGCACAAGCTCGGGATACAAAAGAAAGGGGAAGGAAATATGCTATGCACTTTTCAAAGGAACCATCCCCGTATATAGTTGTGGCTATTTAGGAATATCACGGAAAACCTAAATTAGGATGGTTGGACGGGGATCTGAACCGTCGTCCTCGCGAATGTGAGCAATTCAGAGGCGTACTGCTACGTTTGTTACTGGCAGACTAGATCAAGACCGGAGTATTAGGGAAACTCAAATGGAAATACATGAACGACGGTCGTTTCGCGAAACACTAATGAAAAAGATTAGAGAAAGGGCATTTACGACTGAGTGCAGAAGGATTCTACTGCCACTAACGTACATCTCTCTTAAGAACTGCAAAGACACGAAAAGATAAATTAGGGTTCGCACGGAGACATATGGAAAGTAATTTTTCCCTTGCTCCACTTGCGAGCGGAACAGGAAAGGGTATGACTAGGCAGTGGTACAAGGTATCCACTGCCATGCAACGTATGGTGGCTTGCGCAGTATGTATGTTGGTGTAGATGTAGATATCTCTGCGTAACTACCGCAACCTACATCCTTTTAAGCTTATTTACTGTAGTCAAGCCTTAATCTTAGTCTCCCGCTACAGTTTTTATCCCCCACATTTCCCTCCGTTACCAAACTGCCTGTTCTTTATTGCCGCATGGTGTGCTGTTAACGGATACTTTCTTTTAGTTGTGCCATAGATTTCAAATGGTTCAAATGGCTCTGAGCACTATGCGACTTAACTTCTGAGGTCATCAGTCGCCTAGAACTTAGAACTAATTAAGCCTAACTAACCTAAGGACATCACACACATCCATGCCCGAGGCAGGCTTCGAACCTGCGTCCGTAGCAGTCGCTCGGCTCCAGACTGCAGCGCCTAGAACCGCACGGCCACTCCGGCCGGCCCATAGATTTCTTTTCTAACCAATTCGATTCGGTATCCTCTCATCAGTTCTGCGATCTTCCAGTCAGATCTTCAGCATTCTTCTGGAACACCACATTTTAAAAGCTTCTGTTCTCTTTTTGTCACAACTGCTTATCTTCCACGATTCTCTTTCGTACAGAGATCAAAGATCTTCAGAAAAGACATCGTCACACTAAATTTATATTCAGTGTAACAAACTTATCTTGTTCAGAAGTGCTTTACTCGCCATTGCCTGTCTGCGTCAGGGGCTATAATGCTAAAATTCATAAGAAGTTCTTAATTACTGAGAGCTCTGTCATCAGAAAATAAGAATGATTACTTTTGTTCCTCAGTATTTTGAGATCTATTTCAGCGAATACATAAAGTGCCAACAGTTTAGTTCGAATGCCGAAGTTGCGACCAATTTTCGTAGGTTTTCGGCCATATGTAGGTGAAATACTAGGTTAATAGCCGGTCTCTCTGATCAAATTCTAGTGGTAGATGGTTCTAACACAACTATGATTCGAATCGGCACTTCCTTCTCTCTCTTAGGATGACAAGTGTGAAACTTTAATATGGTTGACTACGAAGAGTGCTTCTGAACTATGGTACTCCGTTATTGTTGTTGTGGATAAGGAGAAAATAAAAGGACGAGAGAGGGTAACAGCACATGGCACTATTCTTCAGAACAGCACCAAGGGGGTCGCTGGGCTTAACGTAACGTTCTGACTAACCATCTTTGGTTATAGCTCGCCTTGCCCCCTCCCCAATTGCTCCAGAGCTGTTTAGGATTTAATTCAGAATATGACCACACACACTGAGGTAACGAAAGTCGTGGGATAGCGATATGTACATATGCAGATGGCGTTAGTATAAAAGGACAGTGCATTGGCGGAGTTGTCGGTCGTAATCGGACGATTCATATGAAAAGGTTTCCGACGTGATTATGGCCGTACGACGGGAATTAACAGACTTTGAATGCGGAATGGTAATTGGAGCTATACGCATGGGCCATTCCATTTCGGAAACAGGTAATTCGGTATTTTGAGATACACAGTGCCAAGAGTGTGCCGAGAATACCACATTTCGGGCGTTACATCTCGCCACTGACTGCTTCCACTTAACGACCGAGAGCAGCGGCGTTTGCATAGAGCTGTCAGTGCTAACAGACGACCATCACTGAGTGAAACAACCGCAGAAATGAATGTGGGACGTACGGCGAATGTATCCGTTTTCACAGTGTGGCGAAATTTGGCGTTGGTGGGCTATGGCAGCAGACGACCGACGCGAGTGCCTTTGCTAATAGCACGACATCGCCTGCAGCGCCTCTCCTGGGGTCGTGATGATGTCAGTTGGATCCTAGACGACTGGAAAACCGTGTCCTTGTCAGATGAGTCCCGATTTCAGTTGACGGTAGGGTTCTAAGCTGCGGACCTCAGTTGTTAACAATGCACAGTGCAAGCCGGTGGTGGCTCCATAAGGGTGTGGGCTGTGTTTGCATGGAATGGATTGGGAGCTTGGAGAGTATTTGCATCCATTCATGGATGTTTGCACCGAAATAACGATGGAATTTTTATGGACGACAATGCACCATATCACAGGGCCGCAATTGTTCGCAGTTGGTTTGAAGAATATACTGGACAATTCGAGCGAGTGATTTCGCGACCCAGATCGCACAAAATTAATCCCATCGAACTTTTATGGGACATAATCCAGAAGTCCGTCCGTACATAAAATCATGCACCTGCAACACTTTCGCAGTTATAGACGGCTGTAGAGGCAGCGTGATCAATATTTCTGCAGGGGACTTCCAACCATTTGTTGAGTCCATGCCGATTTGCTGCACTACCCCGGGCAAAATGAGGTCCGACATGATATTAGGTGTCCCATGATTTTTGTCACCTGAGTGTAGACTAGTGACTACGGACACCGCGCCTAAAGCTGCTGTGCGTCTTTCTCGTCAAATACTAACCCAAAAGGTTTCTGACACCGCCAGTATTCGAACTGGCTACAGTCGTGTCGGAAGCCGTCGTCCTGCAGTACAGCAGCGAGTCAGTTACTGAGGAGAACATGTTTTACTTTGCAAAAAAAATTCCTTCTCTGTCGCAGCTAAGTGCTTCAGTTAATTTTACGAATACTGCACTACAAGACATAAAGGCGAGAGAGGAACTCTGCAGTTTCGCCTTTTCGGAAATGCGCGGGGAAGTTCAGTATGAATATACCTTCGCGGTAGCTTTCGTAAATGACGGAAATCTTGCACGTAAATAACCTCTAGTGCTGCGTCACTACTGTGAGCGGAGTAGGTCGGGATACCCAGAACGTCGTGCCAATCCTACCCGAGAGATAAGGCTACCTGACGCTGCAGATGCTGGCCCGAGCAGCGAGAGGTCATCGCTCGGAGAAGCTGTTGACGCAAGGCCGACCGCCCCTGGCAGGAACGTTGGCGGATGCAGTTCAGTCGGTCGCGCATTCCTCTGCCTACCTCACCGCGTCTGTTCAGTTAGCAGAAATTCAGCAGCGCGTGCAATACTAAGGATTTCAGATTCTCATGGCGCAGATTTCCTTATTACCAACGTCAATCTACAAGAACATAACGTTTGTTTCCTCAGACATTTTTATTCAAGACAATGAGAGAAAAAACTTATTTTACATCGTATTTTGGTATTTCAGTGGTCTTAATGGTTCCTTGCCTTTATAGAGTTACTTCCTTGTCCGTCAGTCTGTCATCTACATGTCCAAAAGTTAAGACCTCTTATTCTCAGGAACGGGTAGAGGTATCGAGTCACAAATTTTAAGCTCCTATGTCAATGCAAACAGAAGATACGGCATTTTTTAATACTCGCAAACTCGCTCATCAAAGCCTATAGGGTACCTCCCGTTGACCTAGAAACAAGAAGCAACGTTTCGCAGTACAAGTAAAGGAAAAAAACGCGGATATTGATAATTTGTAATTATATCACATACAAAAATACTTTTTGCCATTATGTTTGTTTGTCTGCCCGTTTGTTAAGACTCCTCTTTCTCAGGAACGGGTAGAGGTTTGAAGTCAAATATTGTTTACGGTCCCTTGGCGGTGTAAATTATTTAAGCTTGTAAGCCAGTACAGTCTAAAGATACGGCCATATATATCACATAATCTGATACAAACTTACTCATTAAAATGTGTAGATGATCTGACCTAGTGGTCAAGCGGTAAAATGCGTACCGGGAAACTGAGTGGACGCGGAATCGAGTCGCGACTGGACCACGCATCTCTCAGTTTTCGTTTAAACCTAGCCTTCACCGCTCAAAGATGTGCAAGAGCCGCCAGAAACAACACTTGGTTCAGATTCTAAGTTAAGCCGTGGGTACCCTTTCCCCTCTTAGATAAATGGGATACGTTAGGGTCACGCAAATTGCCTAAGAAGCGTCCAATAGATTAATTTGTACCAGGCCACTGAGCCACACACAGTTATTATTACTGTCTATCTACATGTAATTAAGTTTGTAGGGAACCCTCAGAGCGCGAGTGCTGCTCGCAGCTGTCCGAATTCTTCTACGTAGTCACCGTTCAAATTTAAACATTTGTCGTGGAGCTTCGCGAGCTTTCCTATGCCTTCTGCAGTTGCTTCGGATTTGTTGAACCTGTGACTGACTTACTCTTTATCATTCCCATAGCGATTTCCACCCAAAAATCCTTCAGTTTGAAAAAAAGATGGTAAGTATTCGAAACAAAAGTCCGGCTATGAGGTAGAATTTCAAAAAATTCCCACCTAAACTGCCGAAACAAAACCTTCGTCGACGCAGAAGATTGCGGATGGGTGTTACTACGAAGAAGCACAATGATACTGGAGAACAATCCACGGCATTTCTTTTGAACGACATGGCGCAGACGGCAAAGGGTCAGACTGTAGGATTTTGCATTTGAGGTTTCCCTCCTAGGCATAAAGTCGATGAGGTAGGACGCCCGTTCCATACCAAAACATGGTGGTCATTATAACGTTTTGATGCTCAGAATTTGTTTGGCTACGTTCAGTTTTGCTAATGATCGTCAATGATGCCTTTCACTGACTGGCTCTTTGTTTTTGGAATTTTAGCGAAACCCAAGTCTCGTTACTGGTAAAAATGTGGTTCAAAAAGTCCTCGTCATTCGGGTGAGAAAAGTCAGTGCATGTCCCATTCGTTGTTGTTTGTGTTCATCCGTCGAAAGTCGAGGAACACATTGGCACACACTTTTCTACTTCCCAAAACTCCACCAACAATTTAATGAATATCTGATCGTGAAACCACAGGAAAACGCAAGCTCAGTCCACCAATAGTGAAACATCTAGCCTAGCCTCGTGAAGTTTGCCTCAACTGTTGGTATGAGTTTGCTAGCCACCACTGAAAGTCGGCTCGATCGTTCTTCACCATGAATATTCGTTAATTCGCCAGTAAACTTAATACACCACTCGGAACTAAACTTTCATTCATTACATTTCTACAAACTCCTGTTATCGTTTTTAAAAAAAAAATTCAATTAGGCGTACATTTTTGACATTGCACTTGACGGAATCGAAAATTTTGCCACTAATTTTAAGACCTCTCAAGTAAACAGTAAAGGACCATTCCTGGTCGCTGGTAGCCTCATACTGTGGCCTACGATTAGGAAGGCCTATGATACAACGGCGGTGGAGGGGGGGGGGGGGGGAGGCACAATGCATAGCTTGCCAGGTCAAGACGTTCCTTATTTTTAGAACGACTCTTGTACAAAGGGCGTTCAAAAGGTTTTGCACAGTCGTCTCTAATTTTTTTATTTTTTGCAGGAGCAGAATGAAATTTTTTGTGAACATACGTGGAGCATTTAGCTATACATTGAGCCCATTCACTGTAGCCTCCATCAGCTGTGACGCATCTGACCCATCGTTCTTTCCATGACGTAACTGCACTTTGGTAAAATTGTGGGGATTGACTTTTACACCGTCGCTTGACACAAGAAATAAGGTCTTTCTCACTATCAAATGTTTTAACGCGCATGTGAGCCTTCAGACGACCAAAGAGGTAAAAATCAGACGGAGACGAGTCCGGACTGTAGGGAGGATGAGGAACAATTTTCCAACCCATTTTCCTGATTTTTCTCCTGCGTCATAAGGGCTGTATGGTGTTTGGCATTACCATGGTGTAGTCTGATGAGTGATGCCGAAGCTGTGGACTATGGGTCTTGATGGCACGTCGCAGCTTGTCCAGTGACAAACAGTAACGGTCCCGGTTAATTGTGGAGCCAGGTTCCAAAAAGTCAATGAAAATGACACCACACTGATACCAGAAGAAGGAGACCATCACCTTTCGGTCTGCTGTTGGTGAAAGTGTTGGTTTCTTCTTCCGAGTGCAAACCGGATGACGCCACTCCATGGACTGGATTTTGCTCTCAGGTTCAAACAACCACAACCATGTTTCATCCTGGGTAATGACGCCGTCAAAACACTCTTTCCGCTCTTCAGTAAAGATCTTCACGAGACCCACGCACACATTCTTCCTCATCGTTTTCACTTCTCTTGTCAATAATCTAGGTACCCAAGGTGCACAGATTTTTCTGTACCCTAGTGATACCACACTATTCAGTGACAAACGAGTCATTTCAGCAAGCTGTCGTGCCGTCACACATCTGTCATTTTGGATGATTTGATCAATGGTCTCCTTATTCACGTCACTCACTGCCATCGATGGTCTACCGCATCATGGATTGTCCAGTAAAGAGAAATCTTTAAACCTCTGCAACCACCGCTGGATACTGCTGCGATCCGCTGCGTCCTCCCCATAAGCAGGGAGCAACTTCCTGTGAATCGATGTGGCAGAGTCATCGCCGGTCTTGAAGAGGAAAACTATCACCGACCGTTGTCACAGCGTGACATCAACTTCACGTTCCATTATGGCTCACCTGTAAGTAAAAGAAAATACATTTATGCACCAACTTATAGCTAAATGTTCCAAGTATGTTCACAAAAAATTTGATTCTCCTCATGTAAAAAGTTAAAAAATTAGAGACGACTGTGCAAAACTTTTTAACGCCCTTTGTGATTACGTGTCTCCCCAACTGTCACTTAAAGTGACCGATTCAGCTGAGCGCATATACTCTTCTTATGACCTCCACACTCGTATTCTGGCTTCCCATGACACTCCATGTGGTACCCACGTGATCCAGGCGATGCGTAACGGTATCGTGTGTGCTACGTAACGTAATTACACTTTGGACGGTAAAGGAGGCGTCTTATCGGCGGGCCTCTTACATTTCTGTTCTTCTGAAGCAGTTTAGATTAGTGGTGGTCAGTCTCACCCCTAGATCACTGATAGCAGTCTTGCGAACATGCGAATCCACTCAGAAATGCTCTCCTGCCCCGCCCACTGTGTCGTACTTGGCAACAGAGCTTTCCAGGCCCGACCTGCCCTCAACGATTCCATCAGACCCGCATTTATCAACGACTTTCCAAACGCCTCAGATGTTGTCTTGCTCCTCTAGCACTCCTGGAAGACGCGATATTGAGTCGTAGGGTTTAGTTAGTCATGAAGTTTCAACTAGTGACCTCTCCATTGCGGGGTGAAAGATCCACTCTTGGAGGAAGCAGGATGGCTAGGGTTTTAACGTACATCTATGACGTCATTAGAGAGGGAACATAAGCTCGGATCGGAGCACGACGGTGAAGGTCAACCGTGTCTCTTCAAAATAATTCATCCCAGCATTTGCCGTAATGATTCAGAGAAACTATGGAAAACCCAGATGTGGATCGCTGGGCGAGAATTTGAGCCCCTCTCCTGAATGTGTGACTAATGTTTCATTCAGGAAACCTCTTAACATGTTCCTTGTAATGTCCTCGGAATACCGTAAAAATAAAGGCTCCTACTGACAGGTGAAAAGTATAACAGTTAGTCACATCAATCAAACATTTTAGTTCCCATGAAATCGATTTGGTACCAGCGAAAAATACAGCACATCTAGGGCGAAACACAATCAGTCCCTCCATTGACTTCTTTCAGAGCAACCACCCACGAAAAGAAACTTGGAACTGCTATTTAAAACTAAATCTACCAATTGAAATATAATTCTGCTGTTCTCCATGGATCTAAACGTTTGTACCCAGAAAGTGAAAAACTACCGAAACTGAAGACCACGACCGCACGTCTCGCAGAACCTGCATGGTTCTTCGCGAGGTTCTACGACAGACCTACCAAATTCGACAGTTTAGTAGCGCAATTCTCAAAAAGTGTTCAACTTTTCGACATTTCATCTAATCAGCGATGCATTTTCAGATTGTTTACCTTTTGCCCGAAGCACAGACAGTTCTGTTGTTTTTCTTGTACATCTTCATCTACATGATTACTCTGCAGCTTACAATTAAGTGCCTGGCAGAGGGTTCATCGAACCACCTTCAAGCTATTTCTCTACAGTTCCACTCCAAAAGCGCGCGGAAAAAACGAACACTTAAATCTTTTCCGTGCGAGCTGTGACTTCTCTTATTTTATTATGATGAGCATTTCTCCCTATGTAGGTGGGCGCCAATAAAATATTTTCGCTCTCGGAGGAGAAAACTGGTGATTGAAATTTCATGAGAAGGTCTTGCTGCAACGAAAAACTCCTTTGTTTTAATGATAGCACCCCCAATTAGAGTATCATATCCGTGGCTCTTTGATCGCAATTTGCTCGATAATACGAAACAAACTGCCCTTCTTTGAACTTTTGCGACGTCGTCCGTCAGTCCTATCTTATGCAGGTCCCACACCACGCAGCAATACTCAGTAGAACAGACAAGCGTGGTGTAGGCAGTCGCTGTAGTAGACATGTTCTGCCAATAAATAGTAGCCTTTGGTTCGCTTTCCCCACAACATTATCTATGTAATCGATCCAGAATATTGGTAATTGTAATCTCTAAGTATTTGGTTGAATTTACAGCAGTTAGATCTGTGTGATTTATCATGTTACCGAATTTTAGCGAGTTCCTTTTGTTCCTCATAGGGATTACTTCATACTTTTCACTATTTAGAGACAACTGCCACTTTTCGCACTGTACAGACATCTTGTCTGAATCATTTTGCCATTGGTTTTGATCATCTCATAATCTAATAGCATAATCTGCAAACTGTCTTAAGAGGGCTGCTCAGATTGTCTCCTCATCTCCTATATTGTTTGTGTCTCATCTTCACTAATATATTTTACTACCTGATGCACAGAAACACATTTCACTGTTCTAAATTTGTAGATAAATGAGATCTCTAACACAATCTTCACTCCCGCCCCCTCAAAAAAAAATAAAAAAAAACTCTGGAAAAGGGTTGTTGTGTGAGAATTCTAAAACTTCGCCGAGCGCCAGGCTGCTATCGAATTAGCGAAAATCCAGCTATTACGTAAGCCATAGGCGCACGAGAGTTGACTCCGAAAGATGGTACTTCAAAATATCTTGTCGACTGGTGAGTATCCATCGGAAACACGCAGCGATCTCAGTATCTGTAAATCATGTCTGCGTTGTGGGGATATTTCACTCCATAATGTATGTAAACTGACTCCCCGAACTGAATTCTGGGTCGAATATTTACCCATAGATATCCCATCTCTGTGGTTTCAGAAACAATATGTTACAGATCTACTTGGTTCTTAGCCAGTCAGGTGCTCTCAGGGCACACAACTGTCTGTCACTTCTCCACTTTGTCAGCGCTCTCATCGCTGCTACTGGTTTCTGTTCTGTACACTACAGAATGGTGTGGCAACCGTCATCGTAGGAAAGCTGTTCAGGAGCAGAAATGATTAGTGAACAAGTTAACGCAGGGAAAAGATGATTTACTTAAGTTAAAAACTGAAGAGCCAAAGAAACTGGTAACAGCTGCCTAATATCATGTAGGACCCCAGCGAGTACTTAGAAGTGCCGCAACACGACGTGGCGTGGACACAACTAATGTCTGAAATAGTGCTGGTGGGAATTGACACCATGAATCCTGCTGGACTGTCCATAAATCCGTAAAGAGGACGAGGGGGGTGGATATCTCTTCCGAACAGCACGTTGCAAGGCATCCCAGATATGCTCAATAATGTTCATGGCTGGGGAGTTTGGTGACCAGCGGAAGTTTTAAACTCAGAAGAGTGTTCCTGTAGCAATTCTGGACGTGTGTGGTGTCGCAGTGTCCCGCTGGAATTGCCCAAGTCCGTCGGAATGCACAATGGACATGAATGGATGCAGGTGATCAGACAGGATGCTTACGTACGTGTCACCTGTCAGAGCGGTATCTAGACATGTCAGGGGTCCCATATCACTCCAACTGCACACGCCACATACCATCACAGAGCGTCCACCAGCTTGAATAGTCCCCTCCTGACATGCAGGTCCGATCTGCAGCCTCTTATTCAGGCGGTTCTTTGACCGTGTAAGCTGCGGATTTCTTGACTTGGCGCCATCGGGTGGTGGGTTTCAGGGTTCCGCTTAATGGGTCAGGAGTCCACTACACACAGGAGGCGGCTACACGGGTAGCGGGGGCCGTGTGGAAGGGACTGGGCGGTTTTTTCGGTTAGAGGTATAAGTTAATAGCAGATCGTACATGCTCTCATAAGTGGAAAACGTAATGCCGAGGTTATTTCCAAATGCGTTGACGACCCAATTGACTACTAATCACAGAACGAATTGTAATAACAGGTTACTCTGCTCACTGCAGTTTGCAAATGAAATGTTGTTTTGGTCATCAGTCCAAAGACAGTTTTAATGTACCTCTCCGCGCTAGTCTATTCCGTCTAAGCCTGTCCAGTTCTTCATAATCACTGAAAACTACATCCATTTGAATCTACTTACTATATTCAAACCTTCAATTGACCCTAGAATTTTTATTCCCCCACCCCCAACCCCTACCCTACACATGCACTTTCCTCCATTACCAGCTCGACGATTCCCTGATGCATCAGGATGTTTTGTATCAATCGACCATTCCATTTAGTCATGTTGTGCCATATGGTACTGAATTCAGAAGCTCTTCATTTGCTATCCGATATCCTCTTCTAATATTCAGCATTCATCTGTAACATCACATTTCATCTGTTTCTATTCTAATATTAAATTTCTCTTTTTCAGAAAAGCTCTTCTTGCTATTACCTGTCTGCATTTTATATTCTCTCTAGGGCGATCATCAAATAGAATATACAACAAAAATACAGTGTGCTGTGTCCTTTAGACCAAAATGACTAGTTTTTGGGCAGAATTATACTATAACTTTGCCATACTTATCCTGTGCACTGCACGTATCACCCTCAAGAAACTGGAACGCAAAAATTAATGTGCATTGCTAGTACCGCTTTCCTTTCGATTGCTTTACTACTTACGATGACTAATCAAAGTGTAATAAGTGGAACATATTTCCGTAATGGCTGTCTTTCGTGAAGCAAAGCTTTTGAATTGTGTCTTCAAAGCTCATTAAACACCCCTGTCATTTGTTAAAATAGAAATTAAAAATACGTTTTATCTTTAGCAGACTTCGTGGTATGGTACTGGATATTCAGGTTTCCATAGTTTTTTTCAACAATTATGCACGGTTTATCGTTGCTGGCAAGTGATTAGCAGTGAAAAAACACAGTATTCTGTGTAGCCACACTCCTATTCGATCAGCTAAGCGTTTCTGTAGTCTTGTCATTATTTTCTGGTAGATCATTTTCTTTTACATTTCAAATTCATTTTCCACGTGGAGTTGCAGAATGTTTTCAGCAGTAAGCGATATGATAAAAAGATGTGACGAGAAACATAATACTCGCTGTATGCTGTTTCAAAATGGCTCTGAGCACTATGGGACTCAACATCTGTGGTCATCAGTCCCCTAGAACTTAGAACTACTTAAACCTGACTAACCTAAGGACATCACATACATCCATGCCCGAGGCAGGATTCGAACCTGCGACCGTAGCAGTCTCGCGGTTCCGGACTGAGCGCCTAGAACCGCTAGACCACCGCGGCCGGCTCGCTGTATGCTGTGACAAGTTATCACGTATACCAATGACTTCACACTAAGTACAGTTGTACAGAACGTCGAAACGCATAGTAGGTGGAATAAATGTCTAAGTGATCCAAAACGTAATTTATTTTGGAAGGACTCAGTTAAGTTCGCAGTTAAGAGATTGTTACACTGATTCTGAGCTGGATGAAGAGCTGTTATTCAAGGCATGTGCAAAACTTAAACGAAGTTCCATTTTCTGCTGTAAGCGACAACAATAAATACGAAATGCAGAGCTTTGTAAGTTATGTGCTTTTTTGCTTTTCTTTTCCTTCATTCTTTTTCTTTTTTAAAAAAAAAAAAGTTTTTAACTGACGTATCACGCAGTAACAGCATCAGAAAATTTATTTTGGTACTACGATACTTTTAAGGATGAAAAACCTGTAAAATCTCATGATACTGTTCTAGACCCTGACACTTAATTCGATAATTACTGGAAAAAGTGTTTTCACACTGTAGTTGCACGAAGAGTCCCAGCAGAAGTACACTTGTTTAGTCTGAGACGCATCGGAGTGAGCTTGCGTACATTTACTACTCCGTGAGGTCCACCTGCTCTTTGTCTTTTGTAAGAACGAGTCTCCCTTTTCTCAGTCGCCGCTTTGACTCAGATGCGATGTTTGTCAACAGTGTGTCTGCGTATAGGCTGTGGCTGTATGATTCACAATCTAACTGTGCGCACGTGAACGGTACTTGCGCACACAGTGTTGTGGTTATCTTCCACTGGTTCATATCTGTCCGTGAAGATGCCCCACTTCTAAGGAAGTAAATAAGCACTTTTCGTTCACTTGCTGTGTAATTTCTTTAACTCTTGTCACCTGTTTCCAGACGTGTACGTTTTCCATTTTTTTTTAAGACAGTGACCGGCTTTACCGTTACCGTTGGACCCAGGGTCACAAATTGCAACTTACTAAAGTATAAAAACAATGATCAACGAAGTGTATAATTTGTTTCTTTTATACCAGTCTCTGATCACCAAAAATATTACTTCAAACTGTCAATTTCGGCCAGTGGTTACTATCTTCCGGTTTGTTTGTAACACATCCATTGTCTTCATTATAAAAGAGTGTGTTCTAAACAGATAATCTTAGGACAAATTTTTTTCAGTGAATGGAATAAAAGAAAAATGGCTCTGAGCACTATGCGACTTAACTTCTGAGGTCATCAGTCCCCTAGAACTTAGAACTACTTAAACCTAACTAACCTAAGGACATCACACACATCCATGCCCAAGGCAAGATTCGAACCTGCGACCGTAGCGGTCGCTCGGTTCCAGACTGTAGCGCCTAGAACCGCACGGCCACTCCGGCCGGCTGGGATAAAAGAAGCGAAGTCTGGAATCAATGTATTTCAGTGTTATGACATGTCCACAGACCTGTCGGCACACATCGGCAGTGCCGTTGTTTAATGTTTTCCGACCCCCCTCCCCTCCCCCTCCCCCTCCCACACACACACACACACACACACACACACACACACACAAATAAACAGTATAGAATACCATTGTCCGAGTCTGTACACTACCGTAATGAAAGTCGATCTATCTAATTCGTAATAAATAAAATTTGTGTTTTCAGTATTTCAGTTTCTCTCAATTTGTACAATCATTTGTTTGTTGTTCCCGATGAATCTAATTTGCTAATTTGCATTTTCATCCAGGGGTAATTTTTGTAAGCTTTCTTTTGCTTTAAGTTCGGCTGTGAATAATATGAGCCGCTACAGTCAGTATTACAAAAACAGTTGTGGGCTTTGTGCCACAATCAAGTATTTCTCAAGGAACGCCAACAGTTAGTTTGCGGGAAATTCTTTAAAATCTACTGACCACCATTGAGAGTTAATAAGCATTGATCAACAGAATGATTCAGTTTATTTCGGATAACGGGTATATTTGCAACGTGCATATATACAATGGAAAGTTTAGATTAACGCTATTCTCACGACGTATTTAATTTTTCTTCTTAGGGTCTTTTGCTTCTTTTTGTTTCCTTATATGGACTTCGCATTGACTCTAGGTATTAAATTTGCTGAGTTTCTTTGTTAGATAATTGATTCTTCCCTCGTAGAAATACTGTTCTTTTCAGACGCTCAACTGTCATACAGCACCTATAGTTCACTTGAGAGTCTTGCCTTTTAGGCATTAGTCAAGCAATATGTAATGACGCTGACCTAGGCCCAGCAGCTGTTTCCAGCATCTCGCGAAATAATGTACATTGTGGACACCCTTAAAGACGTCCTTCGTTGACCATTGGTACTCTGATATCTTAAGCACGAACATCACTGGCTTTGATGCAGGTGCTAAGTCACAATGGTTCTGTTGGAATGATAAGACATCGGCAGACTGCCCGTTTGTTAGTTGACTCTATAAACTGACGCGATAACGAGTGCGGTCCACAATTGGCAGCCTCTTATCTTTGCCCCGTGGCGGCGGTTTTAGCACTTCTTTGCTCGTTGTGTCGCGCCTAAATCGTGACGCATGCACAACAACTAACCAACGAACCTCACCGACACTCGTTTAGTTACAGAAGCTCAGTCTTAAGGAATGTGCAATTTGATGTGAGAATATCTCCCACAGACTCATGAAACGGTAGTTTCTGAGAGAAGTTGTGTTATTAAACAAGTGGGAACGTTGCGTAAAATTCGAGGTAACGCTACCTCTAGCAGTATTGAATAAACACTGTAAATTTATCAAGACTGCTATCTTGTCCACAGCAGAATTCCTTCACAGTTGTTCCTATTGAGAACACACATCACAAGGATCCGAAATGGCTAAGCGAGCTTGTAAATGACGGAAATGCTGCTTATTTCAGTCATTTCCGCTTCCATTTGGGGAAGTCTGTCTTTCCGTAATTATTATCTATGTGGAGAATTTTTCCCTTTTTGTCTTCTTTATTTAAGTTCCTGTGGTTTGCCGCTACCTGTGGACTAACGAATCTTGTCGGATTTGTTTTTTTTAATTCTTACTAATTTTTTAATTCTTTTAATTGGCAGGAACGCAAATAATATAAGACATTAAAATTTGATATCTAGTTTCGATTGTTCATCCACCGTCCTCGGACCACTCATGGTAAAATATTATACCAGCGTATAGAATACGGATGGACCGCATTGTACGTATAACTTGGTACGTGTTCATATAAGAGACATCTTCAATTATTTGCTAGCTATACCAACGCTGGAATTGTACACAATGTCATAATATTTTGCCATTAGTGATTTGAAGAGCCAGCCGGTGTGACCGTGCGGTTCTAGGCGCTTCAGTCTGGAACCGCGTGACGGCTACGGTCGCAGGTTCGAATCCTGCCTCGGGCATGGATGTGTGTGATGTCCTTAGGTTAGTTAGGTTTAAATAGTTCTAAGTTCTAGGGCACTGATGACCACAGATGTTAAGTTCCATAGTGCTCAGAGCCGTTTGAACCATTTTTTTGATTTGAAGATGGCTGTATGAACGACCGCAACTAGTTACCAAATTTTTGATGTTTAAATTGTTTGCGACCTAGACAGTTAAAAAACTTGTAAATTTTTCTTAAACTTTTGAAAATATATAAGATCACTTTTCTCTTTTCCTGAATGCCAGGTGTTATTAGGAATTGTTCTGGTCAACAGGTACTGACAGTCTGTTAGTGTGCGGCTTTCTGTGGCTGGCGTCTTCTCTGCAGACCCCGGTCCGGCAGGAAGCGCTTCCACGTGGGAAAGACTTCAGGTATGCAACGTTGAAAGTATGCTGTGATAAACATGGCTTGTAAGTTTCTGCAGTTTTTTGTATCTTATGAGCCTCATAGTTGTCTTGCCACTTTACTCTCCGAAAATTAGCTGAGAAATTTGGAAACTGATATACTGTATGTAAAAATATAAATAGTTCAGTAGAATGGTCTTCGAACTACGGTGCTTCCTCATGCATCCTCCGACGATCGAGGAATCATGAAACAATTTAAAAATAACAAAGCATCAGTAGAAGACAATATAGTTGTTGAATTAAGGAAACTGTACGTCTAAAGACAATATTATTCTGTGTCTAACAGAAATCACTAATGAAACTGGGACAACAAACAGCTTACCATCAGACTGGCCATCCGCCTTAATACATCGACTAGATAAAAAAGAAAGAAAACAGATCCGAACAGTTACAGAAGACTCTTCCTCTTGCCTGTGACGTATAAGATCTTGTCCATCGCATTTTTGAAGAGAGCTCAAGGAATACTCGACCCACAACTAGGATAAACTAATGAACATTACATAGGAATTCGGACTCGGTAGTAAAACAACAGATAATAATTAAAGGAACTTAAAGAAACACAAAACCGAAAGAAACATTTATGGCGTAATTGTCAGACTCTTTTTAATTAAAGTCAGGTATAAGACAAGGACTTGGTTTGTCGCCTCTACATTTCAACTGCGCATTAGAGAAGGTAGTAAGAGAATGGAGGAAATCCGTCAATACAAAAGGTGTTAGTTTAGGAAGAAATCCGAAAAAATCGCCATAGATCATCTAGCTTTTGCAGACGACGTGGCGTTAGTTATTGACCCACTGGACGGTACCTAAAAAAATATCGCAGCAATAGAGAAATAAGCAGACAAAGAAGGACTAAAAATATCATTTGAAGAAAAAAAACATACTCATAACAAATATCAGTTATGCCCTCCCCCAAAAAATCCTGTCATTTGTAATAACACACTATCTAATGGTTCAAATGGCTCTGAGCACTACGGGACTCAACATCTATGGTCATCAGTGCCCTAGAACTTAGAACTACTTAAACCTAACTAACCTAAGGACATCACACAACATCCAGTCATCACGAGGCAGAGAAAATCAGAATGCTTCCACTGGGACCATTTTCCAGGTAGTCGATGAGGATCATCCCTTACAAATCCCAAAAGACAGTCACCATAACCTTTCCGGCCGAAGGAATGGTTCAAATGGTTCAAATGGCTCTGAGCACTACGGGACTCAACATCTATGGTCATCAGCCCCCTAGAACTTAGAACTACTTAAACCTAACTAACCTAAGGACATCACACAACACCCAGT
This sequence comes from Schistocerca piceifrons, assembly GCF_021461385.2. Lineage (NCBI taxonomy): Eukaryota > Metazoa > Arthropoda > Insecta > Orthoptera > Acrididae > Schistocerca > Schistocerca piceifrons. The sequence continues at coordinate 897,261,998 of NC_060139.1, forward strand.
CATCACGAGGCAGACAAACACACTATCTAAAATAAACTTTTTAAATACGTAGGCGAACGTGTAACGAGCAACACAAAAGAAAGGATACCAACAGAAAATACTGTACATAGAATGGAAAATACATTCCATTTGACAAAAAACGTATATAACAAAAACATTTTGTCCTCGAACACGAAGCTAAGATACTATCAGACAGTGGTAAAGCTTGAAACACTGCCATGCGGGAGAAACACATAAACTAACAAGATTTGGGGCCCTGAAAAACTGGAAAAATTTGAAAGTAGAATTCTAAGGAAAATACTGGGACCTAAAAGTAATAGTAAAGCTGAATATAAATTAAGATTAAACAGAGAACTCTATTAGAAAATGGAACAGCTAACTGATGCAGTGACGAAAAGAAGATGAGCGCATACATGGAACAGGTAATAACAAACTGCCAATCAGATCTTAAACTTACTAAACAGGTACAAATCCAAACCAACATTGTTTCAATGAAATTGGCTAAGATATCAAATCCACTGGGATTAGAATGGACATAATACTTTGCAGAGAAGCTACACAAAAGATAGCTTTTCAGGAAACAAAGAGGTCTGCAAATGGAAGGAAGTGGACCCAGGAAAAAAGGGGAACGATGCTCTCGAAAGATGAATTAAGTCTGGAAGCAAAACAAAAGTTGATTTCATGTGACCTCCAAAAGGGTAATTCGAGCAAATAAATGGTCTTCGGGGGGGGAGGGGCAGATAACGTCCATAATGACCCCCCTTCACCCCTAGATTCCGTGCCTGCTGCTTGGTAAAGTGGTATCGCAAGACACTAGTATCATTGGCTATCTACGAATCTACATACACTACTGACCATTAAAATTGCTACACCAAGAAGAAATGCAGATGATAAACGGGTATTAATTGGACAAATATATTATACTAGAACTGACGTGTAATTACATTTTCACGCAATTTGGGTGCATAGATCCTCAGAAATCAGTACCCAGAACAACCACCTCTGGCCGTAATAACGGCCTTGATACGCCTGGGCATAGAGTCAAACAGAGCTTGGATTGCGTGTACAGGTACAGCTGCCCATGCAGCTTCAACAAGTTCACCAAGAGTAGTGACTGGCGTATTGTGACGAGCCAGTTGCTCGGCCACCATTGACCAGACTTTTTCAATTGGTGAGAGATCTGAAGAATATGCTGGCCAGGGCAGCAGTCGAACATTTTCTGTATCCAGAAAGGCCCGTACAGCACCTACAATATGCAGTCGTGCACAATCCTACTGAAATGTAGGGTTTTGCAGGGATCGAATGAAGGGTAGAGCCACGGGTCGTAACACATCTGAAATGTAACGTCCACTGTTCAAAGTGCCGTCAATGCGAACAAGAGGTGACAGAAACGTGTAACCAATGGCACCCCATACCATCACGCCGGGTGATACGCCAGTATGGCGATGACGAATACACGCTTCCAGTGTGCGTCCACCGCGATGTCGCCAAACACGGATGCTACCATCATGATGCAGTAAACAGAACCTGGATTCATCCAAAAGAAGGACGTTTTGCCATTCGTGCACCCAGGTTCGTCGTTGAGTACACCATCGCAGGCGCTCCTGGCTGTGATGCAGCGTCAAGGGTAACCACAGCCATGGTCTCCGAGGTGATAGTCCATGCTGCTGCAAACGTCGTCGAACTGTTTATGCAGATGGTTGTTGTCTTGCGAACGTCCCCATCTGTTGACTCAGGGATCGAGACGTGGCTGCACGATCCGTTACAGCCATGCGGATAAGACGCCTGTCATCTCGACTGCTAGTGATACGAGGCCGTTGGGATCCACCACGGCGTTCCGTATGACCCTCCTGAACCCATCGATTCCATATTCTGCAAACAGTCATTGGATCTCGACCAACGCGAGCAGCAATGTCACGATACGATAAACCGCAATCGCGATAGGCTACAATCCGACCTTTATCAAAGTCGGAAACGTGATGGTACGCGTTTCTCTTCCTCACACGAGGCATCACGACAGCGTTTCACCAGGCAACGCCGGTCAACTACTGTTTGTGTATGAGAAATCGTTTGGAAACTTTCCTCATGACAGCACGTTGTAGGTGTCGCCACCGGCGCCAACCTTGTGTGAATGCTCTGAAAAGCTAATCAGTTGTATATCACAGCATATTCTTCCTGTCGGTTAAATTTCGCGTCTGTAGCACGTCATCTTCGAGATGTAGCAATTTTAATGGCCAGTGGTGTATTTCATCGAATACACTTGGATATGATTGCTTCCCCAGATACATTTGGTGTTGGAAAGTGTATTCTGAAATATATGTAGGTTGCATAAATAATCGATATCAATAAAGTACACCCTGAGGAAGTCTGTATTATTTCACATAATAAAAAATTTTGCTTACATTGATTTATACTTGATGTACCGTAGGGAGTTCAGAACGTTATTAGCACTTGAAGTCCCAGGCTAAGATCACTGTGACAAGATTGGCTCATTGTCACAAGAGAGTATGTTGCGGGTGCCCCGCAGCCACAGTTCCGCTACGGTACGTGCAACAAGTACATCACAGTGGGTGATTGAAATGGCGCGGCAACTGGAAACGTACTCCAATGTTGAAGAAGGCGTGCGGGTACGATTATTGTGGGCGAAACATTTAAATTCCACACATTTACCGTGAACTTCTGGCGGTATAGGGACCAAATGAAATATCATGTCGAGCTGTTGTGAAACGGTGTAAAAATTTTGACCAAGGCCGCACGGACGTGGGAGACGCTGATCAAGAAGCCAAGATCTTGCACCATGCTGTTTCTATCTTTTCGGTAAGCTGAAATAATTTCTGAGGGGATAGAGATTTTCCAACCACGAGGACGTTCACACAGCGGTTATGGAGTGGCACTGTGACCAAAGTATGGCTCTCTTTTTTCGACGAACTGAATGACGGCAAACTGAATAACTGGTTGAATGCTTCGACTGTTGTTTACAGAGACTTGATGGCTATGCTGAAAAATTACTGTCATGTATATGTTGTGTAAAATTGAGGTATAGTTCATCATTCATTAAAAGCCACTTGGCCTACCATAGTAATTTATAACTACCTTTTCAAGTCCTGTCTATGTACTGGGTGGATGTAATTAAACAGCAGCTACTCAAAGAGGTCCAGTGTGGGCTGTAGGTACCGCATGGCACAGAATCTTGGAAGATATCCAATTCGTTATGTGATGCCGATTTACGCTGGAAAAGATTAATTCCGATTTTGGCCATCAGGTGCAAAGGTCGCACTGTCAATGCAAGAGAGGCGTACAGAAGTGTTTCCATATGTAATGGACCAGGAACTAAATGCGGGCAGGAAAGGTCAAACAAGTGAGAAAGGCATAATGTTGTTTTTATTACTAACCGCCACTTACACATTTAGTTGCACCGGAGAAGCTGTACAGCGCCAGATTTGCACCTGCTGGCCAAAATTGGAACTAATTTTTTTCCAGCGCAAATCGGTTCCATATTGACGTATTCGCTGTCATACGATTATTACAACCCACAATCGACCTCCGTCAGTAGATGCACTTCAGTTATAACCACCTGTTATATTTAAAGTAGCCCACAGTGCGGAACAGGTAAGAAAGACCTTCCAGAAGTTAAGGAACGCCATATAATCTCAGTAACCACTATCTAAGGCAATGGTAACTACACTACTGGCCATTAAAATTGCTACACCACAAAGATGACGTGCTACAGATGCGAAATTTAACCGGCAGGTAGAAGATGCTGTGACATGCAAATTATTAGCTTTTCAGAGCATTCACACAAGGTTGGCGCCGGTGGCGACACCTACAATGTGCTGACATAAGGAAAGTTTCCAACCGATTTCTCATACACAAACAGTAGTTGACCGGCGTTGCCTGGTGAAACGTTGTTGTGATGCCTCGTGTAACGAGAAAAAATGCGTACCATCACGTTTCCGATTTTGATAAAGGTCGGATTGTAGCCTATCGCGATTGCGGTTTATCGTATCGCGACATTGCTGCTAGCGTTGGTCGAGATCCAGTGACTGTTAGCAGAATATGGAATCGGTAGGTTCAGGAGAGTAATACGGAACGCCGTGCTGGATCCCAACGGCCTCGTATCACTAGCAGTCGAGATGACAGGCATCTTATCCGCATGGCTGTAACGAATCGTGCAGCCACGTCTCGATCCCTGAGTCAACAGATGGGGACGTTTGCAAGACAACAACCATCTGCACAAGCAATTCGACGACGTTTGCAGTAGCATGGACTATATCACCTCGGAGATCATGACTGCGTTTACCGTTGACGCTGCATCACAGACAGGAGCGCCTGCGATGGTGTACTCAACGACGAACCTGGGTGCACGAATGGCAAAACGTCATTATTTCGGATGAATCCAGGATCTGTTTACAGCATCATGATGGCCGTATCCGTGTTTGGCTACATCGCGGTGAACGCACATTGGAAGCGTGTATTCGTCATCGCCATACTGGCGTATCACCCGGCGTGATGGTATGGGGTACCATTGGTTACACGTCTCGGTCACCTCTTGTTCGCATTGACGGCACTTTGAACAGTGGACGTTACATTTCAGATGTGTTACGACCCGTGGCTCTACCCTTCATTCGATCCCTGCAAAACCCTACATTTCAGCAGGATAATGCACGACCGCATGTTGCAGGTCCTGTACGGGCCTTTCTGGATACAGCAAATGTTCGACTGCTGCCCTGGCCAGCACATTCTCCAGATCTCTCACCAATTGAAAACGTCTGGTCAATGGTGGCCGAGCAACTTGCTCGTCACAACAGGCTAGTCATTACTCTTGATGAACTGTGGTATCGTGTTGAAGCTGCATGGGCAGCTGTACCTGTACACGGCATCGAAGCTCTGTTTGACTCAATGCCCAGGCGTATCAAGGCCGTTATTACGGCCAGACGTGGTTGTTCTGGGTACTGATTTCTGAGGATCTATGCACCCAAATTGCGTGAAAATGTAATCACATGTCAGTTCTAGTATAATATATTTGTCCAATGAATACCCGTTTATCATCTGTGTTTCTTCTTGGTGTAACAATTTTAATGGCCAGTAGTGTAAATCTCCACCTCGTTCCGTCTTTTAGATAGGAAGTAGACAAGAGCATGCAATTGCCTGCACGACCGCGTCACTTAAAGGACTGTGGTGCTCTAAACGTCCGACTCAATTTTTTTTTTTTTCTGCCGCTCAGAAGGTAAACATAGTGTTGCTTCCGAAGATGAGTCATGTGTTTGAACCGCTTATGTCTCACAGCTGGAAATTGGGCCACCTGCATAGGTTGTTGTGGTTATCGCAGTGGCGCGAAAGTAAAGCTATGAGTGTACGCGCTTGGGAAAAAGCGCCCGCATTTTGTGCAACCGGGAGCGCGCTCGGCGGACACAAAGGCAAGGTGGCGGCGACGTGCCACAGCGGTGAGACGCGGCCCACGTGTCGCTGCCGCCGCCGACGCGGGAGGTCGCTCCCGATCGGTCCTCGCCGCCGCGGGTCGCCCCCATCCACGGAGGCTCGCCGACACGTCACGCCGCGTGCGTCATCGCGGAGAAAGCGCCGCCGGTTTCCTGGAAGGAAGCTCCCTTCGCGTGCTGGCGCTTGCCAGCGCCGAAACCACAAGGCGGCTGCCGGGGAACAACACGTAAGGGGGCGGCGTAGAATTCAACTCGCGACATTCCAAACACTATGACTGCGGCAAGAATTCTGCACAATTAAACAGTTGCAGTCACGCACGTCAGAAACGTCAAGACGCGGGTTCCCAGGTAGATGCTGTGTTTCTTGACTTCCGCAAGGCGTTCGATACAGTTCCCCACAGTCGTTTAATGAACAAAGTAAGAGCATATGGACTATCAGACCAATTGTGTGATGGGACTGAATAGTTCCTAGATAACACAACGCAGCATGTCATTCTCAATGGAGAGAAGTCTTCTGAAGTAAGAGTGATTTCAGGTGTGCCGCAGGGGAGTGTCGTAGGACCGTTGCTATTCATAATATTCATAAATGACTTCGTGGATAACATCGGAAGTTCACTAAGGCTTTTTGCGGATGATGCTGTAGTATATCGACAGGTCTTAACATTGGAAAATTGTACTGAAATGCAGGAGGATCTGCAACGAACTGACGCATGGTGCAGGGAATGGCAGTTGATGTCAATGTAGACAAGTGTAATGTGCTGCGAATGCATAGAAAGAAAGATCCCTTATCATTTAGCTACAATATAGCAGGTCAGCAACTGGAAGCAGTTAATTCCATAAATTATCTGGGAGTAGGCATTAGGAATGATTTAAAATGGAATGATCATATAAAGTTGATCGTCGGTAAAGCAGATGCCAGACTGAGATTCATTGGAAGAATCCTAAGGAAATGCAATCCGAAAACAAAGGAAGTAGGTTACAGAACACTTGTTCGCCCACTGCTTGAATACTGATCACCAGTGTGTGATCCGTACCAGATAGGGTTGCTAGAAGAGATAGAGAAGATGCAATGGAGAGCAGCGCCCTTCGTTGCTGGATCATTTAGTAATCGCGAAAGCCTTACGGAGATGATAGATAATCTCCAGTGCAAGACTCTGCAGGAGAGACGCTCAGTAGCTCGGTACGGGCTTTTGTTGAAGTTTCGAGAACATACCTTCACCGAGAAGTCAAGCAGTATATTGCTCCCTCCTACGTATATCTCGCGAAGAGACCATGAGGATAAAATCAGAGAGATTAGAGCCCACACAGATGCATACCGACAATCTTTCTTTCCGCGAACAATACGAGACTGGAATAGAAGGGAGAACCGATAGAGGTGCTCAAGGTACCCTCCACCACACACCGTCAGGTGGCTTGCGGAGTGTGGATGTAGATGTAGATGAAGACATTGTTATTGCGAGTAACATATGACAAGAAAGAGAATGACGATGCATGGATACTAACAAGGTTAATGACATGGGCCTGCGGGCATTAGCTGGGATAAATACCGGGGAAAACAACGCCCAAAGGCCAATGCTTTGAATACGTGAAGTTATGGGGTGGGGGGGGGGGGGTGGGGGTACAGGCAGGCACCGTTTCTCTAACAAAAGCCTTTCTTTTACCTTTAGAATTGTACAACTTTACTAACTTGATTTTAAAACGGTAAGTGAACATTCGTTATCATGAACAACAAGATCCTCAGTATAAGTTGTTAATGACAGTTCCTGAAGTATTATTTCAACAGATCTAAGAACAGCTCTAAGAATCAATTTACAACGCTTAAAACACAAAATCCCTTTTTAAGCAATGGAAAAAATACAAATTGCGTAATGCAAGGTTAAATAAAAGATTCTAACGCCACATGGCAAAACCAAAATTTTCGTAGATATCACCTGTGATCTCCAAAGGCAATAAAATATTGATCACAAAATTACTATCAATGTACGCTCAGACCCCGTAGCCTCTACGATGCGCACCGTATCACAAAATATTTCCTTCCTTTTAAGCACTTTACACCATAAACCTCCCTACAAGTGATGCATACTACCAACCGAATTATGACAAATAATTAAGCATAGATGTTTTAATTAACCAGGTACGTAATGATTTCCTTTCAAAACAAATAAAGGAACACACAAATCAACTCTTAATCTAAGTTATTACATCCGTTAAAAAATGCAATACAAATCTTTTGGTTTCGTGGTGGTCATGCGCTGTTGTGCACCGTGCACTCCTTCAGGGTCGCATGCGGCACGGGAAAGATTTTCTGCGATGTACAAAACGTTAACGGGGCGCAATCAACTTACACAAATTCCATACTGGGATTATACGTCGATATGGATGCGGCTCGCAAATCTTAAAACGGGCGAGGGAGTAGATGCGATACTACTGGACACTTCTACTATACCGCACCGCAGCAAACAGTAGTACCGTGTGGTAGAAAAAAGACAAATCAACAACTGTTGCAAGGCAACCTCAGCAAGGCAGTAAGATAATATTTGGGACTTTAAACTCTTGGGAGGGCCACACCAAACCACAGAATGACGTCACAAAGTAAATTATGAAAATACTATCGGCGATTTCGCCACTACAAGTAGAACCTTAAAATACCGTAAGAAGTGAACTACAATTAACACGATTCATAAGCGTCCGACTGAAAAGCGTCCATCTTTCCCTTGCCACAAACACTTAACAGTACCTCCAGAGTTCACTCGTGGACACTATCGGAGGATAGTCAATTACTCATTATAACTGTGCTGCGCGGTGTGGGATCCTTACCAGGTGGGATTGACGGAGGACATCGAAAGGGTGCAAAAAAGGGCAGCTCGTTTTGTATTATCACGTAGTAGGGGAGAGAGTGTGGCAGATATGATACGCGAATTGGGATGGAAGTCATTACGGCAAAGACGTTTTTCCTCGCGGCGAGATCTATTTACGAAATTTCAGTCACCAACTTTCTCTTCCGAATGCAAAAATATTTTGTTGAGCCCAACCTACATAGGTAGGAATGATCATCAAAATAAAATAAGAGAAATCAGAGCTCGAACAGAAAGGTTTAGGTGTTCGTTTTTCCCGCGCGCTGTTCGGGAATGGAATGGTAGAGAGATAGTATGATTGTGGTTCGACGAACCCTCTGCCAAGCACTTAAATGTGAATTGCAGAGTAGTCATGTAGATGTAGATGTAGATAACAGATAAATACTTGTTTTGCAAATCAAACTGCCTTTTCCTGTTGCTAGTTACTTTATTTATCCTATACGCGTTTCGCCTTCTCTTGTTTTAAGGCATGATCAGTGGGATCTATAACGATACAGTTTTGTTAGTTACAGATTACCAAACAGTTCACTTCACGATTTTTTGTAAAAATGTAATTACTTAAGATTTGCTGATCTGCGTTTCCTGACATCTGGTCTGGAGGTCGCACTATCACTTTTATCACTGTTCTATATTCACATCTTTGTGTTTTCGCCATCCGCACACTGCTCATCATGTTTTTCACTCTTTTTTGTGGTGGAGTATCGTTCTTCTGTCACTCGATACAACTATTTCGTCGTACACTTCTTTTCACAGCGTAAATATTGCGACTCCATTACGTGTTTCATTGTCTTTGGTATGTTTACCTATGTGTTGCCAACCTAACGAAGTATATGTTCGTTACTAACTTCTGTTTATGATGTTTATACCCCGTGTGTATGCCTATGAGTGAGAGAGAGAGAGGGGAGGGTCAGAGCCGATTTTTTTTTTTTTTTTGGGGGGGGGGGGGGGGGTTGGCGGTTGTACTAGCTGTTAGCGAGTGGCTGAAAACTTTGCAGCTGTTTTCACTCTTTGTTTCAATATTCTGGGGAGGGGTCATGGATGAGTGAGTGTAAAGATGTTGGGTTCTATTATTATTACATTGAACAGTATTATTATATTTATCCCTTTTGCGAACATTATTCTATTAATTTATCTATTAGTGTAAATAATGAATTGCTTGGCATGTGTACTTGGTCATTCAACAGGATTTTCCCCTCTGCTTTGGTTTTATGTATGTGGTAATTTTCTTGCGCGGTCAGAAGGTGCTTTTTATTGTTGATTCTAATTATTCTCATGTTATCTTCTCTAGTGGTTGGTTTGTGGTCATTTTCTCTTAGGTGTTCTACAAATGTGGAGTGGTTTGTCCCATATTTCCATGCTCTCATGTGTTCCTTGTATCTGACATTAAATGTTCTCCCTGTTTGCCCTACGTATGTGCCTTCACAATTGTTACACTGTTTGATAATCTGTAACTAACATAACTGTATCATTATAGACCCCACTGATTATGCCTTAGAACAGGAGAAGGCGAAACGCGTGTGGGATAAATAAAATAACTTTCACCAGGAAAACGCAGTTTGATTTGTAAAACAAGTATTTATATGCTTGTTGCTGAGGATGGCCACACAAACAAACTTGTAGATAACAGAGTTTAACACGTTGGGGCCGACTTAGATTTCTTAATAAGACAAGCAATGATTCGGTTCTTCAGTTGGTTTCACTTTCGATCCAAAACAGTTATTTACTTTAAAGCAATCAAATAGATGACAATGCCGATATAAATGCTCTCCTCCCAAGCAGCGCTCTAACTGGAGACTGCTGTACCGAAGCAAAGCTTACACCACTCAAGTCTGATATCAACGCCACCAACGAGAACCTTTTTAGAATTCTTATGTTGACCTCATACACCAAACTTGCCGTAACTCTTCGTCGCAATCCTCGGGCAGAACCAAGAAATCACTTTTGAGCTCCTGAATGACCAGACGGTGATCGCCATCGGGACAACACTGGCCCTCCACCCTAGGCCGTCCCCAACTGACTGCTTCAGCAAGGACCACCGACCAAGCGGTTTTGCCCTCCGACACCGACGTCGCTTCTCACGGACAGACCTCAGCTCACTCCCCCAGCAAGCCCCTTTCGTCCGCCTCGCCAAAGATATGCGACAACCAGAGACTCCAATCCGATTTCGACCTTGACATCGCGGCGAGTCCTAAGAGAAAAAAAAATTAAGTAGCGAGCCGTACCGGCCCAGTTACTTAACTAACCCTTAACACTCTAACGATCAGATACATGTTACATTACCCTCTTTTGGTAAATCAATTATAAAAGGTTAAGTAATAATAAAACATTTTCCAACTCATGGTAGGGACGGTACAGCAACCAGTAATACACGATAGAGAATCAAACAATCTTGGTTGCATGGTTGTTAATTTACCAATGACGCGCTTCGCCAGATTAGGCATCTACAGATTGGATAATGTTATATTGCCTTAAGCACATGGGATACCGGACATACAGAACGTTCCAGCAAATAGTTGTCCTTGTCAACTATCCGGAAATATTGTGATGTGTGCTTGCTAAGGCATGCAATGTAGTCCAATGAATGCCAAACAGCATCAGGCCTACATAGATTAGTCACCATGCAGACATGTCGGAGGTGTAGTTGCTCATATCTGGGCTAAACCCACAGCGCTGGTCACGGTAACGCACTGAAGCTTGTGACAAGTGTCCAAGCGTTGGGAGACTTGGCGCACGCCTCAGGTCTCCAAAGCCGGGTGTCTAGCGTATTTCGTGGGAATGTGACACGTCTTTGCGAGACTGGCAATTAGAACAGACGAGGATAGATACAGGGAACACAACCAACGTACGCGACTGAAATAACTAAGTAAATCAATGGTCTCTGAGTGCTACCTTGAATATAATCATGAAATGAAATAGGATGTGATCAGCATCATGGTGCTGCAAATGCCACGTTTGAGTGACAGCTTAGTTAAAGATTATCGAAAAAAAACCAAGTAAACACAAACAGAGGTAGGACAAGTCTAGGGATACGGCAATCAGTTTATTAAGATCATATCCATCAGTGTTGGGAAATGATGGGAGAATGTGCGTTGCATGGATTATCCGTCCGGGCTCTGAAAAGCAAAAGAGCATCGACGGACGTAGTAGGCGTCGGGAGTTGAACTAAGCTATAAAAACGTCGGCGCGACATGAACAATAGTTCATTTTCGTTGGAGTCCACGAAGCAAGTACACATAACAGGACAACTCTCAGGAACTGAAGAAAATGACTGGATCGCTCGTCGAAATACTATGGATAAAAAGGAGGCAACAGTCGCCTGTAGACCCAGAAGCAAATCATTAATCTCGTCGTCGACGGGCCGTTAAACCCCAAGCTTCATTCCTTCCCACTCGGCGAGTAGCATTTATTAAGTTATGGCTATCAGAGGAGGTTATGAGTAGATCAGACACTGTAACTTATGAGTGACACAGTTTACCATTAGGTACAGAAGATATTCAGTAACAAATATACACTGAAGCGCCACAGAAACTGGTACAGGCATGCGTATTCAAATACAGAGATTTGTAAACATGCAGAATACGGCGCTGCGGTCGGCAACGCCTATATAAGATAACAAGTGTCTGACGCAGTTGTTAGCTGGGTTGCTGCTATTACAGTGGCAGGTTATGAAGATTTGAGTGAGTTTGAATGTGGTGTTATAGTCGACGCACGAGTGATGAAGACTGCATCTGTAAGGTAGCGGTGAAGTGGGATTTTCCCGTACGACCACTTCACGAGTGCACCGTGAATATTAGGAATACGATAAAACATCAAACCTCCGACATCGCTGAGGCAGGAAAAAGATCCTGCAAGAACGGTACCAACGACGACTGAAGAGAATCGTTCAACGTGACAGAAGTGCAACCCTTCCATAAACTGCTGCAGACTTCAGTGCTGGGCCGTCAACATGTGTCAGCGTGTGAACCATTCAACGAAACTTCATCGATACGGGCTTTCGGAGCCGAAGGCTCACTCGTGTACCTTTGATGATTGCACGACACAAAGCTTTACGCCTGCCCTGGGCCGATCAACACTGACATTGGACAGTAGATGACTGGAAACGTGTTGCCTGGTCGGATGAGTCTCGTTTCAAAATGTATCGAGTGGATGGACGTGTACGAGTATGGAGACAACTTCATGAATCCTGTCCATGAAATGGACGGACTGTTCAATCTGGTGGAGGCTCTATAATGGTGTGGGGCGTGTGCAGTTAGAGGGATATGGGACCGCTGATACGTCTAGATACGACTCTGACAGGTGACACGTACGTAAGCATCCTGTCTGATCACCTGCATCCATTCATGTGCACTGTGCATCCTGACGGACTTGGGCAGTTCCAGCAGGACAATGCGACATCCCACACGTCCAGAACTGCTACAGAGTAGCTCCAGGAGCACTATTCTGAGTTTAAGCACTTCCGCTGGCCACCCGACTCCCCAGACATGAACATTATTGACCATATCTGGGATGCCATGCAACGTGCTGTTCAGAAGAGATCTCCACCCTCTCGTACTCCAGCGCTGCAGGATTCATGGTGTCAGTTTCCACCAGCACTACTTCAGACGTTAGTCGAGTCCATGCCATGTCGTGTTGCGGCACTTCTTCGTCCTGGCGGGGGCCCGTACACGATATTAGGCAGGTACATCTACATCTACATACATATCCGCAATCCATGCGTGGCGGAGGGTACCTCGTACCACAACTATCATCTTCTCTCCCTGTTCCACTCCCAAACAGAACGAGGGAAAAATGACTGCCTATATGCCTCTGTACGAGCCCTAATCTCTCTTATCTTATCTTTGTGGTCTTTCCGCGAAATGTAAGTTGGCGGCAGTAAAATGGTACTGCAGTCAGCCTCAAATGCTGGTTCTCTAAATTTCCTCAGTAGCGATAGAACGCCTCCTTTCCTCTAGAGACTCGCACCCGAGTTCCTGAAGCATTTCCGTAACACTCGCGTGGTGATCAAAGCTACCAGTAACAAATGTAGCAGCCCGCCTCTGAATTGCTTATATGTTCTCCCTCAATCCGACCTGATAGGGATCCCAAACGCTCGAGCAGTACTCAAGAATAGGTCGTATTAGTGTTTTATAAGCGGTCTCCTTTACAGATGAACCACATCTTCCCAAAATTCTACCAATGAACGGAAGACGACTATCCGCCTTCTCCACAACTGCCATTACATGCTTGTCCCACTTCATATAGCTCTGCAATGTTACGCCCAAATATTTAATCGACGTGACTGTGTCAAGCGCTATACCACTAATGGAGTATTCAAACATTACAGGATTCTTTTTTCTATTCATCTACATTAATTTACATTTATCTATATTTAGAGTTAGCTGCCATTCTTTACACCAATCACAAATCCTGTCCAAGTCATCTTGTATCCTCCTACAGTCACTCAACGACGACACCTTCCCATACACGACAGCATCATCAGCAAACAGCCGCACATTGCTATCCACCCTATCCAAAAGATCATTTATGTAGATAGAAAACAACAGTGGACCTACCACACTTCCCTGGGGCACTCCAGATGATACCCCCACCTTCGATGAACACTCACCATCGAGGACAACGTACTGGGTTCTATTACTTAAGTAGTCCCCGAGACACTCATATACTTGGGAACCAATCCCATATGCTCGTACCTTTGTTAAGAGTATGCAGTGGGGCACAGAGTCAAACGCTTTCCGGAAGTCAAGGAATATGGCATCCGTCTGATACCCTTCATCCATGGTTCGCAAGATATCATGTGAAAAAAGGGCGAGTTGCGTTTCGCAGGAGCGATGCTTTCTAAAGCCGTGCTGATGCATGAACAGCAACTTCTCTGTCTCAAGGAAATTCATTATATTCGAACTGAGAATATGTTCGAGAATCCTGCAACAAACCGATGTTAAGGATATTGGTGTGTAATTTTGAGGATCCATCCTTCTGCCCTTCTTATATACAGGCGTCACGTGCGCTTTTTTCCAGTCGCTCTGGACTTTACGTTGGGCAAAAGAGTCGCGATAAATGCAAGCTAAGTAAGGAGCGAATATAGTAGAGTACTCTCTGTAAAAACCGAATTGGAATCCCATCAGGACCTGGCGATTTACCAGTTTCTTTCGCTCTTCAGTGTAGTTGCTTTGTTACTGATTAGTTTGCTGTTTACGTGAACTGCTTAATGAGATAAGTGTATCACCCGTAAGGGGAGGACGAAACGAAATGAAACTCTAAATGTATACGATATTATTTCAATGATTAAAATAGCTAGCGAAACTTACAAAGAAATGTGAGTCCAATTATCAGTATGACGATGCGAGTCATGTGGCCTGAATGCACGCACTGATTCTGTTGGGAGAGGCGTCATAAAGTCATTGTATCATCTCGTGAATCGAGCTGGCCCTCAACTGTTGTATGTGGTTCTTGCTGTCCTGGATACTGGCATTGGGACGCATTTGACGGTCGCGCTGTTCCCACACGTGTTCTACCGGGGACCGATATTGGGTTCTTGCTGGCCGGGAAGTATCTCAGCTTCACGAAGACTGTTCATACAGACATATGTCATGTGTGGACGAGCAATGTTCAGTTGAAAAATGGTTGATGATGGTGTCACATGAGAGGTAACATATGCGGACACAGGATGCCCGTGGCATACTATTGTCCCGCCAGAGTTTCCTGAATCGCTAGTAACTGTGACCTGAAGTCATAAGCAGTGGCTCCCCGTACATTCCACCTTTCTGGTAGTCAGAAAGTTGACAGGAACCAAACGAGAAGTATGCTTGCCCTCACGTTCCCGTGTAACCAACATTGAGCCACTGTCACAACAGGACGCCCCACAAGTCTGGATTTTGCACGATTCGACCAGCTGGACAAATGAGAACTTACAATGAGGCCGATTTCAAACACAGTCAGATGCTGATAACGCTGTCTCACACAAGTACAGGCATCTCCATGTCCTTCGCAGTGATCTCTCAACATCTGGCGCTGTTCACTCTCTTTATATACTCTAGCAGGCCTGGTAACAACATTAAACACGAACAACACTGATGCACCCTGGTGATACTTCTTCCCCTCACAGAGAATTGCAGCGCGGATGGTGCATACGTGTACGAGGTTCCATTGACATCCTATTACGTCATCTGGATGCTTCACGTCTTCTGTCAGGCACTGTACATAGAGGTACTATTTTTACTAGCTGCCCTGAATGTTGCTATTCAAACGTGTGAGTAAATTAATACTGTGTTTTTGGGTCAAAAGGTTGAAAAAAAAAAAGAGAAGGAAGATTGGGTTGAGACCGTCGACGTTCATGTCACTAGATACGGAGTACATAACCGGATACAGAGAACAAGGAAAGAAAGACTATCTCAGGTTATGCTTTAGGCGATTTATGGAAACGACGGAGATCCTCAACCTGTTTGGATGGACGGGTATTTGAACAGCCGTTCCTGTGAATGTGAATCCAGTGTCACAACTGTTGTGCTATTTCTCTCGGTTTGCACTGTTGAAGAGTTACGGATACAGGTATATGTAGAAAGACAAACAGAAATATGAGCCCAGGAAATTTGAAATTGTATAATGAACTCATGACTCTTGTCTTTAAGTCTATTTTTCTACCCACTTTGATTCAGTTCTTTCCTTTAGTATTCCGATGTACCCATTTAATCTTCAATAATTTCGTATAGCACCATATTTCTAAAGACTATAATCCTTTCTTGTCTAAGCTAGTTATCGTCCAAGTTTCACAGTTGTACAAGGCTACAGTCCAGCAAGTACCTACAGAAAAGACATCCTAATATTTAAATTTATATTCGATGTTGGCATATTTGTCTTTTCTCTCCCCAATAATTAGAGCGTAACTAACTGATGTATTTAATAGAAGTCCCCTTTAAAGTCGTGATTACGCTCAGATTTACGTACTTTTTTTCGGCGTTGATTTATGGACACGGATTGAGAACGTGACAAAACGTGTGTGGCGTGCGTGACACAGAGTTAACACAGAGGAACCTGCGCCAAACACACACTGGAGAGTGCGTCAGATGGTATCGGCCAGAGACACACACACATGCGAGCTTAATTGCGCGCCACTCTTGATGTCACCGGCCACACGCGTGTCGGCCATTAAAAGGTTGATTGTTTTCCGTGCCACCGAGTGCCGCCCTCTTGTGTGGCGGTGCGTGCGACCACTCTGGTGTGAAAGCGCTAATGTGTCAGCCTGCGTGGCGCTCAGTCACGTCCCGGTGTCGCCCGGTGTGGGGAAGCGCCGCTGCCGTACGTACCGGCAGGAAACGAGACTTTGCCGTTCGATGCCGCTGCAGTCTCTGCTGTGATTCGTGCTCCCTGCTGTTGTAGAATCGGTAGTGCTACAATACCAGCTAACTTAGATGCCGCCTGGGAAGTGCGACGAATGTGGCAGCATCATAATGTGATGGAGTAGAGAGTAGGTCATGAACACATGATGTAAGTTTTAGGTAAGGTATTAATAATGATAGAGGTCATAAATTATTGTTGTTGTTGTTGTGGTCTTCAGTCCTGAGACTGGTTTGATGCAGCTCTCCATGCTACCCTATCCTGGTGGTGGTGGTTAATGTTTAACGTCCCGTCGACAACGAGGTCATTAGAGACAGAGCGCAAGCTCGGGTTAGGGAAGGATTGGGAAGGAAAGCGGCCGTGCCCTTTCAAAGGAACCATCCCGGCACTTGCCTGAAACGATTTAGGGAAATCACGGAAAACCTAAATCAGGATGGCTGGAGAAGGGATTGAACCGTCGTCCTCCCGAATGCGACTCCAGTGTGCTAACCACTGCGCTACCCTATCCTGTGCAAGTTTCTTCATCTCCCAGTACTTACTGCAACCCACATCCTTCTGAATCTGCTTAGTGTATTCATCTCTTGGTCTCCCTCTACGGTTTTTACCCTCCGCGCTGCCCTCAAATGCTAAATTTGTGATCCCTTGATGCCTCTGAACATGTCCTACTAACCGGTCCCTTCTTATTGTCAAGTTGTGCCACATACTCCTCTTCTCCCCAATTCTATTCAATACTTCATCATTGGTTATGTGATCTACCCAACTAATCTTCAGCATTCTTCTGTAGCACCACATTTCGAAAGCTTCTACTCTCTTCTTGTCCAAACTATTTATAATCCATGTTTCACTTCCATACATGCCTGCACTCCATACAAATACACTCCTGGAAATTGAAATAAGAACACCGTGAATTCATTGTCCCAGGAAGGGGAAACTTTATTGACACATTCCTGGGGTCAGATACATCACATGATCACACTGACAGAACCACAGGCACATAGACACAGGCAACAGAGCATGCACAACGTCGACACTAGTACAGTGTATATCCACCTTTCGCAGCAATGCAGGCTGCTATTCTCCCATGGAGACGATCGTAGAGATGCTGGATGTAGTCCTGTGGAACGGCTTGCCATGCCATTTCCACCTGGCGCCTCAGTTGGACCAGCGTTCGTGCAGGACGTGCAGACCGCGTGAGACGACGCTTCATCCAGTCCCAAACATGCTCAATGGGGGACAGATCCGGAGATCTTGCTGGCCAGGGTAGTTGACTTACACCTTCTAGAGCACGTTGGGTGGCACGGGATACATGCGGACGTGCATTGTCCTGTTGGAACAGCAAGTTCCCTTGCCGGTCTAGGAATGGTAGAACGATGGGTTCGATGACGGTTTGGATGTACCGTGCACTATTCAGTGTCCCCTCGACGATCACCAGTGGTGTACGGCCAGTGTAGGAGATCGCTCCCCACACCATGATGCCGGGTGTTGGCCCTGTGTGCCTCGGTCGTATGCAGTCCTGATTGTGGCGCTCACCTGCACGGCGCCAAACACGCATACGACCATCATTGGCACCAAGGCAGAAGCGACTCTCATCGCTGAAGACGACACGTCTCCATTCGTCCCTCCATTCACGCCTGTCGCGACACCACTGGAGGCGGGCTGCACGATGTTGGGGCGTGAGCGGAAGACGGCCTAACGGTGTGCGGGACCGTAGCCCAGCTTCATGGAGACGGTTGCGAATGGTCCTCGCCGATACCCCAGGAGCAACAGTGTCCCTAATTTGCTGGGAAGTGGCGGTGCGGTCCCCTACGGCACTGCATAGGATCCTACGGTCTTGACGTGCATCCGTGCGTCGCTGCGTTCCGGTCCCAGGTCGACGGGCACGTGCACCTTCCGCCGACCACTGGCGACAACATCGATGTACTGTGAAGACCTCACGCCCCACGTGTTGAGCAATTCGGCGGTACGTCCACCCGGCCTCCCGCATGCCCACTATACGCCCCCGCGCTCAAAGTCCGTAAACTGCACATACGGTTCACGTCCACGCTGTCGCGGCATGCTACCAGTGTTAAAGACTGCGATGGAGCTCCGTATGCCACGGCAAACTGGCTGACACTAACGTCGGCGGTGCACAAATGCTGCGCAGCTAGCGCCATTCGACGGCCAACACCGCGGTTCCTGGTGTGTCCGCTGTGCCGTGCGTGTGATCATTGCTTGTACAGCCCTCTCGCAGTGTCCGGAGCAAGTATGGTGGATCTGACACACCGGTGTCAATGTGTTCTTTTTTCCATTTCCAGGAGTGTACTTTCAGAAACGACTTCCTGACACATAAATCTATACTCGATGTTAACAAATTTCTCTTCCTCCGAAACGCTTTCCTTGCCATTGGCAGTATACATTTTATATCTTCTCTACTTCGACCATCATCAGTTATTTTGCTCCCCAAATAGCAAAACTCCTTTACTACTTTAAGTGTCTCATTTCCTAATCTAATTCCCTCAGCATCAGCCGACTTAATACGACTACATTCGATTATCCTCGTTTTGCTTTTGTTGGTGTTCATCTTATATCTTCCTTTCAAGACACTGTCCATTCCGTTCAGCTGCTCTTCCAAGTCCTTTGCTGTCTCTTATAGAATTACAATGTCATCGGCAAACCTCAAAGTGTTTGTTTCTTCTCCATGGATTTTAGTACCTACTCCGAATATTTTTTTTGTTTCTTTCACTGCTTGCTCAATATACAGATTGAATAACATCGGGGAGAGGCTACAACCCTTTCTCACTCCCTTCCCAACCACTGCTTCCCTTTCATGCCCCTCGACTCTTGTAACTGCCATCTGGTTTCTGTACAAATTGTAAATAGCCTTTCGCTCCCTGTATTTTACCCCTGCCACTTTCAGAATTTGAAAGAGATTATTCCAGTCAACATTGTCAAAAGCTTTCTCCAAGTCTACAAATGCTAGAAACGTAGGTTTGCCTTTTCTTAATCTAGCTTCCAAAATAAGTCGTAGTGTCACTATTGCCTCACGTGTTCCCATATTTCTAGGGAATCCAAACTGATCTCCCCCAAGGTCGGCTTCTACCAGTTTTTCCATTCGTCTGTAAAGAATTCGCGTTAGTATTTTGCAGCTGTGACTTATTAAACTGATAGTTCGGTAATTTTCACATCTGTCAACGCCTGCTTTCTTTGTGATTGGAATTATTATATTCTTCTTGAAGTCTGAGGGTATTTCGCCTGTCTCATACATTTTGCTCACCAGATGGTAGAGTTTTGTCAGGACTGGCTCTCCCAAGGCCATCAGTAGTTCTAATGGAATGTTGTCTACTCCCGGGGCCTTGTTTCGGCTCAGGCCTTTCAGTGCTCTGTCAAACTCTTCACGCAGTATCATATCTCCCATTTCATCTTCATCTACATCCTATTCCATTTCCGTAATATTGTCCTCAAGTACATCGCCCTTGTATAGACCCTCTATATACTCCTTCCACCTTTCTGCTTTCCCTTCTTTGCTTAGAACTGGGTTTCCATCTGAGCTCTTGATATACATACAGTTGGTTCTCTTTTCTCCAAAGGTCTCTTTAATTTTCCTGTAGGCGGTATCTATCTTATCCCTAGTGAGATAAGCCTCTACAGCCTTACATTTGTCCTCTAGCCATGCCTGCTTAGCCATTTTGCACTTCCTGTTGATCTCATTTTTGAGACGTTTGTATTCCTTTTTGCCTGCTTCATTTACTGGATTTTTATATTTCCTCCTTTCGTCAATTAAATTCAATATTTCTTCTGCCACCCAAAGATTTCTATTAGCCCTCGTCTTTTTACCCACTTGATCCTCTGCTGCCTTCACTACTTCATCCCTCAAAGCTATCCATTCTTCTTCTACTGTATTTCTTTCCCCCATTCTTGTCAATTGTTCCCTTATGCTCTCCCTGAAACTCTGTACAACCTCTGGTTTAGTCAGTTTATCCAGGTCCCATCTTCTTAAATTCCCACCTTTTTGCAGTTTCTTCAGTTTTAATCTACAGTTCATAACCAATAGATTGTGGTCAGAGTCCACATCTGCCCCTGGAAATGTCTTACAATTTAAAACCTGGTTCCTAAATCTCTGTCTTACCATTATATAATCTATCTGATACCTTCTAGTATCTCCAGGATTCTTCCATGTATACAACCTTCTTTCATGATTCTTGAACCAAGTGTTAGCTATGATTAAGTTATGCTCTGTGCAAAATTCTACCAGACGGCTCCCTCTTTCGTTTCTTAAACCCAATCCATATTCACCTACTATGTTTCCTTCTCTCCCTTTTCCTACTCTCGAATTCCAGTCACCCATGACTATTCAATTTTCGTCTCCCTTCACTACCTGAATAATTTCTTTTATCTCATCATACATTTCTTAAATTTCTTCATCATCTGCAGAGCCAGTTGGCATATAAACGTGTACTACTGTAGTAGGCGTGGGCTTTATGTCTTTCTTGGCCACAATAATGCGTTCACTATGCTGTTTGTAGTAGCTTACCCGTACTCCTATTTTTTTATTCATTATTAAACCTACTCCTGCATTACCCCTATTTGATTTTGTGTTTATAACCCTGTATTCACCTGACCAAAAGTCTTGTTCCTCCTGCCACCGAACTTCACTAATTCCCACTATATCTAACTTTAACCTATCCATTTCCATTTTTAAATTTTCTAATCTATCTGCCCGGTTAAGGGATCTGACATTCCACGCTCCGATCCGTAGAACGCCAGTTTTCTTTCTCCTGATGACGACGTCCTCTTGAGTAGTCCCCGCCCGGAGATCCGAATGGGGGACTATTTTACCTCCGGAATATTTTACCCAAGAGGACGCCATCATCATTTAATCATACAGTAAAGCTGCATGCCCTCGGGAAAAATTACGGCCGTAGCTTCCCCTTGCTTTCAGCCGTTCGCAGTACCAGCACAGCAAGGCTGTTTTAGTTAATGTTTCAAGGCCAGGTCAGTCAATCATCCAGACTGTTGCCCCTGCAACTACTGAAAAGGCTGCTGCCCCTCTTCAGGAATCACACGTTTGTCTGGCCTCTCAACAGATACCCCTCCGTTGTGGTTGCACCTACGGTACGGCCATCTGTATCGCTGAGGCACGCAAGCCTCCCCACCAACGGCAAGGTCCATGGTTCATGGGGAAGGGATGTACAGTAGACTTTTGACGATTCGAAGTTCAAGGGACCTAACCAAAAGTGCGAGTAAATCAGTGTAGGATTTAACGCGCGTTTGAAGGATTCGGGTCGAATCAGAAAAAAGTATAAGTAACTATAAGTTAAGCGTATGTTAAAAATAGTACTGTAGTTTCAATGACATGCGTATTTCTTTACAAGGAAAAGCAAAAAGTAAAAATTATAGTTGAACATGAAGTTTATGTTTTGACAGTTTCATATTTTTTATTTATTTTAAAATTTTAGACGTGATGCTTACACTAATTTCTGCGAGTGCGTAAAAAAAACATCAATTTCTTTATTTTTCCATGCTGAACGAACCGTGCTCTCATTTTCCCCATAAATCTTCTGAGGAATCAAATTACGTCTTTTTTGAAAGAGGAGAAACCTTCAATGCCCAGACTAACAGCGAACGACTTACTGTTTTTTATGTTTATAAACTCCGTCAGGTATGCTTTATTCTTTGCATAGATTGAAACATTTCAGTAAGAGAACTTCAAAGGATGATGGAGACGGATAAACGTATCAATTTGAGGTAAAAGTCTCTGGTTCGGAAACGAACGACTCGAAAGTTACAGGGGAAAATCATTCGGCTACTTCTGACAGTGGAATACATGCACCGGTACTGTTGTTGCTAAGATGCAGGATATACAACTTTTGGAGTTGGAAACATGGTCGACAACAAGAAAAAATGTCGAGTAGACATGGACTCTGAAATGCATACTTGAGGAGCTATGAGCATTTGTTCATTTTCGCTACTGTGAAACACAGCTCCTCTATTGGTACATGTGCTCATATCTCTTAAGGTAAGCATTTGGAGCCTATTTTTACTAGACTTTTTTTGTCCATACTACCTTCTTCAAAAGTTGTTTACCCTACAATGTTGGCAGCAAAGATACCAGTGCATGTACTCGTGTCCCTCTGTCAGAGGTATCAGAACCGTTTTCGCTTATAACATTCGACTCTTTCGTTGCCGATATAGGTACCCTTACCTCAAATTGATACGTTTATTCTTCTCCATCGTCCTTGAAAGTTTGTAACATCATCGAATCACCCTGGATATACATACATCTATCGGCGCCGCCGCCTATAACTTTGACGCTCTTTAGCGTCATTGGATGACGTTTCCGGACATGGGCTTCTGTTCAGCATATTACGTACTCACTCCCCTCTGCTTGTCCTACAAGTCTGTAATAGGAATTTCCGAACACCCTGTGTGTCTTAAAAGTGTTGTCTCATGAGTGAGACTAAATTTCTGAAAGCAAAATTATTTAGGATTTACAATACCTGTACAGACAACAAGCCTACACCGAGCATAAATAAGACTTAAATACAAGCAGATAAAGAAGTTTTCTAACGAAAATTGTTTCAACAGTGAAAACCACAAATCTAATAAAAGAGATAAATAGTTTGGACTGATATTTGGCACTTATAAAGAAAACAGACCACGAAGCTTAAAGTGACAAATTGAAAAGGTGCTATGAACTACGAATGTTTTTATGTACATTGCCTGACAAAAAAATGAATCACCCAGCAGGAGAGGAGGAAACGAAAAAAAAACTTTACGGATTGAGAAGGTATGTGATGTTGCTACAGTGATTACAGAATCGAGTCAACTGACAAGTAATTTAACAGTACGAGTCCACTACTCACTGTGATGTTGCACCCACTGTGGCTTGGGAGCATCCTCTGATTCGGTTGGTAAGAGGATCGTAAAACCGTTGTACCCTATCCTGAGGCAAGCTGGCCCACAAATGTTGCAACTGGTCGACTGGGACTGGGATGGAATTGACGTCCGAGCTGGTCCCATACAGGTTTTATTGGGGACAGATTTGGGGATCTTGCAGGCCGCACGAGTACCTCAACATCAGGCAGAAAGTTGACAGATACACGAGCCATGCGTGGACGAATATTGTCCTCTTGACTGATGACATCATGTGTTTGTCCCACGAGAGGTAACAGATTAGGAGGCAGGATGTCCATGACGAACCGTTTCGCCGTCAGAGTTCCATCAATCACTACCAACCGCAACCATAAATCATATCCGATGTTTCGTCACACCGCGACAGCGCTTTAGCTCTCCAAAACACTGGAAGAATGAGCCATCTCCCCAGGCTGTCGCGTCGCCATATTCGCCGATTAAGGTTGAACAACAGACTCCTTTCATCAGGAGTTCATACTTCCTGGTCACGGCACCAATCCAAATATAACCGTTTGTGTTGTTGTAACAACGGGAGGCTACGTATGAGACTATAATTCACTAACAAGTTTGTTTGCGTGGTCATTCCCTAGTTCGGCTGCTACTAGTCTCCGAGCAATGGAATGGGATGACACAGAATGTTTCAGGGAGTCTATTACTTGTTGTCGGATGGCAAGCGCAGATGTTAAGGATTAGGAGGTGCTTGGTGCTCAGTATGACGATCCGCCATGGTAGTGGTCAGTCGTGGTCGACCGGAACCTCGACAACAAGTGTGGATGTTCTCATCTTCTCATGCAGTCCAACATCGGGCCACTGTCACACTGACTGTCCCACAGATCTGGATATTGCAGGATTCGACTAGCCGGCCAAATGGAGACCGCTACGAGGCCGCTTTCAAACCATGTCCGTTGCTAATAAAGCTGTCTCAGATGAGTACGTGTCATCTCCGTGCCCTTCACAGTAGTCACTCAACATCTGAACTATTCACGCACCTTATGCAGGGTGTAACAAAAACGTACAGCACAAATTGTAAGACACATTCCTTACACGTAGACGAAGAATTATGTTACGTGAACGTGGGTCTGTAAACGCTTTGTTTCCATGTTACAACTCATTTTCTCTAACTGACTGATCATGGGAAATAGACAAGAACAGAACGTTAGACTCCTGGCGAGTATGCAACTCTCGGTGACGCCTGTTTAGGTGGTACATGTTTTGTTTTACACGTCCCTGTTACCATGCAACGTACGTCATTGCTTCTTTACACGTAACATGAACTGTTCCAGCCGTCAGTATGACCGTTGCAAGCACACGGATTACTGCGTAGAATTACAGACTTGGCTCGTGTCATGACAGTGTACACAAATGCAGAGATGGTGAATGTCCATCTGACGTATGGATTAGGTGACAGCAATGGCGCTGGTGCTCCACGTTTGTACCGGGAGAGATTTTCAGGACGAAGGTGCCCCAACAGGAAAACGTTTGAAGCCACTGATCGCTGTCTTAGGGAACATGAGGCACTTAAGCCGTATACTCGCGACCAGAGGAGGTCTAGAAGGACGAGGACACCGTAATGGGAGGCAGAAGTTCTTCATGCAGTTGACGACGTCCCTAGTGTCAGTACAAGACATGACAACACCGATTGTTGACCACATGGTGGATTGATGCAAGTGTCAGTGCCTACGGAGAGCATATTGAACATCTGTGAGAAAGAGGTGCTTGTGTTATGTTGGTGCGCCGGCCGCGGTGGTCTAGCGGTTCTAGGCGCTCAGTCCGGAACCGCGCGACTGCCACGGTCGCAGGTTCGAATCCTGCCTCGGGCATGGATGTGTGTGATGTCCTTAGGTTAGTTAGGTTTAAGTAGTTCTAAGTTCTAGGGGACTGATGACCACGATGTTAAGTCCCATAGTGCTCAGAGCCTTTTTTTGTTATGCTGGTGCGTTCTGCTCTTCTGTGTTTCCCATGAGTTGGAGGAAATGAGTTGTAACATGGAAACTAAGTGTTTACGGACACATGTTCATATAACATAATTTCTTGGTCTATGTGTGAGGAACATGTCCTGCAGTTTGTGCGGTACATTTTTGTTACACCACGTATACCCTACCAGGCCTGGTAACAACACTAAACACGAGCAGCACTGATGCACTCTGGTGGCCGCTATACCTGTCAAAGAGAATAGTAACTCTTAATTATTTACGTACCCGCCGTTGGTGCATATGTGTGCGAACTCACATTGACATTCGACTTTGTCTTCTGGGTGCTTCACTTTGTCACGCATTGTGTATGTTTTCTGTAGCAAATAAATGTCGATGGTCTGAAACATTTCCTATTCTACATCTATCTCTACAGCTGGATCTACGTCTATGTACGTGTTCCGCAAGCCACCATACGGTGCATGGCGGAGGATACTTCGTTCCATTGCGTCATTCTCTTTCCCGTTCCACGCGCATATGCAGCGAGGGCACAGCGACTATCTGTACGTTTCTGTACAAAACCAGATCTCTCTTACTTTGTCTTTCCGGACTTTGTGAGGGATGTCTGTCGGTGGCAATGGTATCGTTCCACAGCCTGTCGCAAATGTCGGACCAGTAAGCACTCACAAAAGTCTTACGTAAAAAGATTGTCGCCTTTTCTCCAGGGGTTCCCAACTGTTTTCAAGGAGCACTCCCGTACTACTCGCGTATTGAACAAATCTACTGATAACAAACCAAGCATCACGCCTCCGAATTGTTTCAGTGTCTTCCTTTAATCCAATCTGGTGCCTTCTCCATTTCAAGTTGCTTTGCAAATTTATGCATTATAATTAATAATAGTTTATCTGATCATTACAGGATCTGTATTAACTTACATTTTGTCACATTTGGAGCGCGTTGCCATCCATCACACCGATCAGAAATTCTACCCACATCAAGCTGTATCCTCCTACACTCAGCGATTATAGTTCCCCGTACGCTGCGACGTCGTCAGTAAACAGTCGCAGATTGTTGCTCACCCTGTACATGAGTGGGATCCTATCACACTTCTCTGGGGACACAGCTGGCGACACCCTTCCCTCTAACGGACACTCGCCGTTCCCTAAAATCCGGAAACGGTGAACCGTCTAAAAACTGAGGATATATGAATGGCCGCGTAATCTACGGAACATTTCTGTTTTACTTAGTTATGCTCCTGTGTGTTACGTACAAATAAACAGTATTTACAGTAAAACTGAAACTGCCAGTGTTTCATTCAGGTTTTATTCGAAAATTATTGATTTTCATCGTGAAACAGAGGGATGTTGTAGAAAAATAAAAAAAAAAAAACAATACAGATTTATCACAAAGCGCTAGAACACGCAGTTTCGTCAACAAAAAGGAAAAATAAAAATGAAAACCCCTCAATACAAAAATATATCATACAGCGCTTCAACACTTCTTCGAACTTATATAAAGCATGTCTCTTTTATTCATAAACAACCTTCGCATTTATCAGTAATAACAGGCAACCATTGCCTTCGATCATGATGAAGAACGTTCTACTGAGTACAAAATAACACCAATAATTATAAATACTTTTTATGTTTGTGCATGTGAAATGTACTTGCATCAGAAGTAATGGATTTGGTTACATAAAAGCGCAGACCTTAAGCGATCGACCAGTTTTTATTGATTATAAACTTGCTGTAAGGATATAAAATATACAGTGGACTAACAGTGAATGATGTGAGGGTCCAGCTATGTGCAAAGCAAACAAACAAAAAACAACGAGAAATCGTCGACTCCCAATTTATCTCTTACACATTCATTTATGTTTGTTTCCCTACCAATGCTACCAGCACTGACGGTAATCCTACCATTTACTACGTCATTTATGTAGTGTACCAAATCTACGGAACCATAGTTTTGTTAGAACGTCTGCACAGTATCCTATTCCCATCCAATAATTTTTTTTTTCACAATCGCTGAACTGCCTTTCTTGTTGACTACCGTCTGTCGCTACACCTTTGTGCATACAGTTCAATTGTTCGCTTCCCGTTCATTTTTCATTCTCCGTAAATATGAAGCCCAACTAGTCTCTCTTGGCTTGTTATTTTTAAAACTAGCCAGGATTCGACATTCATTAGGGACGCGGACAGAATGTAGACGACATCACATTTCCTCTGCGCCCCTTTAATACTGGTAACTCGGCCGTGTAACACTGTTTCCTGAATGAGATTTTCACTCTGCAGCGGAGTCTGCGCTGATATGAAACTTCCCGGCAGATTAAAACTGTGTGCCGGACCGAGACTCGAAGTCGGGACCTTTGCCTTTCGCGGGCAAGTACTCTACCATCTGAGCTACCCATGCACGACTCACGCCCCGTTCTCTAAGCTCTACTTCCACCAGTACCTCGTCTCATACCTTCTAAACTTTACAGAAGCTCTCCTGCGAACCTTGCAGGACTAGCACTCTGGTCTTTATGAGGGATGTCTGTCGGTGGCAATGGTATCGTTCCACAACCTAGCAGGACTAGCACTCCTGAAAGAATGGAGAGCTTCTGTAAAGTCTGGAAGGTAGGAGACGAGGTACTGGCATAAGTAAAGCTGTGAGGACGGGGCGTGAATCGTGCTTGGGTAGCTCAGATGGTAGAGCACTTGCCCGCGAAAGGCACTCTGCTTCCTCCTCATCCGACGTGACTTGTGAAGTGATTTGGCTATGAAATCACGAACTTCCGCATAACACAGCTGCCGGTGTCATTCTCAAAACAGACAAATTCTAAATTCTAAATCGGATTTTGGAGACTGAAAAGCCGTTGACCTGGTCCCAAGAAGACTGCGGAACGACAGCAGAAATTTCCGTAGTTCAATTTAAAACAAACCAAAACTGATATCGACATCTCTGTAAATAACATATCTATGAAAGGAGACAATAAGTCCTTTGGTGAGGACTGTCTCACAGTTCATTTGGATGAAAACAGAATTACTACATTTGAGTTAAACAATTTAGCTGATTGACTTTTAGTTATTTACTTATTTATTTATTTTTAAAGAAAAAAGAAGGATAGTGCATCATAAGTTCACGTCCACATCTTAGGTACCAAACTGTACATCAGACATCTCTCACAATACAATGAGTTTTGGCAACGACTTGTTGACAAAAATGACCGCTTGTTGACAAGCGAATCTCAGTACAGGTACATCCTGCAGGAAACTCAATCGCCACGAGAAGTCGATTGACACAAGAGTCCCTCGTATGAAAGGGAGTTTACATAGCAAACGCAAAGCTTCCGGTCGTTTGTTGTAGAACTGCACAATGTTGACTTCTGTTAATACCTGCGTATGTGGTTCCCAGCACTTAAAGAGCGTCTTCCCCTTTCGCCCCTTCTTCGTGTGCCCAGCATCCAGCATCCACAACCGGGAAAAACAAGTTTGCAGGTTGCGCTGACCGCGTGAGTCATCAGTTGGTGTTCCACGGAAGCGGGAACGCTTATGTCACGCACGACCGAGCAGCTGAAGATCGACTTAAGATACCCCCACCACGGTGCTACTTTTTTCGTAGGCTGGTGCATAGACACGACGGTAGCAACTGTCCATGCATCAAAACTGGCTGAACGCATGCAGCGGACCTCCATCCGATTCAGTGCTCACTAGCTGTCTCAGTGTCACTATAATGGAAGGATTTAGTATTACGCTTAAAGCCTAATAATGTCTGTGTCTAGGTACGATACAGTTATGCATAACGCTGTTTTTATCGAGAATAAAATAGGCAATAATGCTTTGTTACCTGGATATCAACTATTCAAATTTAAGTTTGAGCTACTAATTTCATGTTTTGAAATGAAACTTTTCTGTAATTATTTCTGAAACTGAATAACGCACAATGAAACTTCGTAACGATTTGATGTTTAACGGCATTTTATTGTGGTTATCATGTGAATTGTTGTACAAAAGAATGTTCAGATTATAAAACTTACAGAGCAATACCCGTCAGGTATTAGGCTATTTTGGGAATTGTCCTGTAGTTGTACAAATGGTAACATTTCGCAGACAACTGACTCAACACAACAAGTAACGAAATTCGTTGTCACCTCACCCGTTTCAATGTCAGAGATTTTACTTTTAAAAAATCTTCTCCAGTTTATTAGACATCAAATTAATTAATTTTTGGTCTATTGAGTTACCCGTTCTCAATATGTCATGAAGATAAATTTCTGAAATGGATTTATACTATAATTATAGTACATATACCGGGTGATCAAAAAGTCAGTATAAATTTGAATACTTAATAAACCACGGAATAATGAAGACAGAGAGGTAAAAGTTGACACACATGCTTGGAATGACATGGGGCTTTATTAGAACACACACACACACACACACACACACACACACACACACACACACACACAAACAAGAGACGCGTGAAAGATCTCTTGCGCGCGTCGTTTGGTGATGATTGTGTGCTCAGCCGCCACTTTCGTCATGCTTGGCCTCCCAGGTCCCCAGACCTCAGTCCGTGCGATTATTGGCTTTGGGGTTACCTGAAGTCGCAAGTGTATCGTGATCGACAGACATCTCTAGGGATTCTGAAAGACAACATCCGACGCCAATGCCTCACCATAACTCCGGACATGCTTTACAGTGCTATTCACAACATTATTCCTCGGCTACAGCCATTGTTGAGGAATGATGGTGGACATATTGAGCATTTCCTGTAAAGAACATCATCTTTGCTTTGTCTTACTTTGCTATGCTAATTATTGCTATTCAGAGCAATGAAGCGCCATCTGTCGGACTTTTTTTAACTTTTGTAATTTTTTTTGTTCTAATAAAACCCCATGTCATTCCATGCATTTGTGTCAATTTGTACCTCTCTATCTACATTATTTCGTGATTTATTCAGTTTTTCAAATTTATACTGACTTTTTGATCACCCGGTAGATACAGAAACAGTTGCCAGCAAGAGTATTGTGAAATTTGGAATCTTCTCCACTGAAAAAGAAAAGAACGTAATTAGCCAGTCCTTCACCACATTACGTGATTATCTAGGTAAGACCACTATTGTATCTTAACTCACAACAAAAACAAATATAAACTTTTACACATAAAATGCAGGAAGACCCGTTAGTTTTCGATTACGAGATAGACGATAAAAGCTGGAAGTAATCACAACGAAAACGACCTAAGAATACCCGCCCGGTGCAGTTTAATGTGAAAACGACCACCATAACCTAGCTGTAGAAAAACTGGTGACAGATTCAGGTTCACAAGAAGAGCCTCATGAAATATAACTCTTCTGCGGTACGTATGAGGAACAACGCACTCCGTCAGTTTCATTTAATACTCGTGACAGCATTACCGACATGAGAAGATGACTGTCCAACATCTAGAGGCAGTGACTACAACAGTGATGTTGTGTATAGAAGACACGAGTTACGGGAGAATATTGGTTTGTTACCAGGAATAAGAGAGGAGAGAGCCTAACTGAGTTCTCCAATAAATTTCAGCTAGCAATAGGGAATAAAAATTTTAAAAATCACTAGAGAAGAAAGTCATCTGGAAAACACCCGCAGACATTGGAAGATTTCAGGTGGATTACAAGATGGACTAACAACAATTCTGAAATCAAATATTTGAATGTAAGGCGTACACAGGATTCGATGTAGACCCGATCCAAACTTAGTGCCGATGACGAGCAGACAGAAGTTTAAGGAAATCGCCCGGAAGAGCCAATGTGGAAAGAAGTGGGATACTGAGGTACTGACGAATGATGAGCTGCGTTTGAAGTTCTCTAAGGAAGTAAATACTGCGGTAATGGATATCACAGTAGACAGCTATTGAGAAACTAAACTAAACTCCTCGGGAACAGGCCATGAAGGCCCAAGAGTGCCGACCGGCCGCTGTGTCATCCTCAGACCATAGGCGTCACTGGATGCGGTATGTGGTCAGCACACAGCTGTCCCGACCGTATGTGAGCTTCCGAAACCGGAGCCGCTACTTCTCAATCAAGTAGCTCCTCAGTTTTCCTCACAAGGGCTGAGTGCACCCTGCTTGCCAACAGCGCCCGGCAGACCGGATGGTCACCCATCCAAGTGCTAGCCAAGCCCGACAGCGCTTAACTTCGGTTATCTGACGGTAACCGGTGTTACCACTGCGATAGGGACGTTGGCAACTATTTAGAAGCCAATCATAATTAATATAACATATCTACAATTTCGACAAGCTGCAGACAGCCATAACTACTGAGAAGGCAACTGCGAAGGTACCTTGGCTAACAAAAGGGATGCTTCATTTGATCGGCGACAGCAGGAAGTACAAAACTGTTCAGGCAAAGACAGAAATACAGTACACATTACTTAGGAAAGAAATAAATAGGAAGTGGAAGGAACGCAAAATGATGTCGCGGGAAAAATGCGAAGAAACTGAAAAAGAAATGGTTATTGGCAGGAATGATTCAGCAAAAAAGGCAAAATAGATTTCGGAGAAATGAAAAGCGAGGTAGATTGCAATGCGAATTCCACTGTCAAACAAAGAGGAGACTGTGAATATGTGTGAAAGTACACTGAAGACCTCTACGATGGGGAGGTCTTAACTGATGACGTGATAGAAGAAGAAATGGGAGTTGATATGAAAGACATAGGGGATCTAGTATTAGAGTCAGAGTTTACCAGTCTTTAGAAGAGTTGCTACTAAATATTGTGGAAGGGATAGATAACACCCTATCGGAATTTTTTTAAATCATCGGAGGAAGTGGCAATTTGCTATGTAGAATGTATGAGACTGTGTCATCTCGGGCGCTACTCACGTGGAACCGTTGATATCGTGCGTGGTATTGAGTATGCCGCCCTGAACCATTTGCTTCCAGATTCGAATAACAGTCATCGATCATTTTGATTATTGTTATTAGAGAGAGCAATTCGAGCAAATCAGAGGTAAACATTTTTCTTTCAAATAATCATACATTTGTGTTATTCAAAGGTGGTACAAGATGACAAACACAACTAGTTTATAGCTAACGACTGCTGCCAATATGAGCAGCAGTATTGCCGAACTATGAACAGCAGGCCTAACAGGCCACTATTCTGCCACGGCCGAATTCCGACACGTGCTGATAAAGTTTTCTCCTCCGTACTCAAAGCATAACGCAACCTTCTCACAAAAAGCAGACAGTCTGAATTCGAAACCGGCTGCGTAATCTTTCTTTATGTAGATTCCTCTAATTTTACCTACTTTTCACATTTACTCTGACATGCTGATTATCTGCATATCCAAGAAAACTTCGTGTTAATGTAATGTTTGTTGCGAGCGTCTATATGGTACTGCAGTTTTAATAGCCAGCAGTATATACCCGTGCCAAATTTGTAAAATGCAGTTGTTAGATTAACTCATTAGTGCGACAAGAAAGTATCGAAATGAGCTCTCATTTCTATGATTCTCGTTGGTACGTGTTCTTTTACTTTATGTTTTTGATTTTTTTTCGTAGATACAATGTAAGTAGGTAATATACATTTTCAGAACAGGCAGTAAATCACACTCACGGAAGCTGTTTGTAAGACGATGACGGAGCACTCACTGGTTCCGAAAAGCATTCGATGTAAATAAAATTACTTTCTAACTGAAGGCCGTTTACGTTTTGAACATTTTTTGAGGCCAAGCATACACGCTGGAGAAATAAGAAAACCAATAGCGAAGGGTTTCGACAGAGCAATGGCGCAGTGAAAAATGCTACCAGAATGGATGAGGAAGATTAATGGAACTGCCGATACAGGGATCATTTTGACGTTAATGTACGCCCTTTACCATGATATATGGAGGTTAGTTTCTGCTCTCCCATTGAAATTAATGATGCATGAAAAAGTATCAGTCATTTAACCATCCTTATATTAATTGACTATCATATTCTTGGTATATAGTAATGAAGACATTTAACCATCTTCGGATATGCTCTGAAATTAATGTCCGTTATTTTATACAATTTCATTATTAATGCTCATATCACAAAGCAGTTGTGCCGGTATGCTTTTTTCTGATGTTTCATTCGAACAGTATTTTCCCGCTTTTCTCTGCTTCCTTACTAGCACGAACACCTTCGATGTTAGGTTTTCTTTCGTGTGGATTTATTGGCTGGGGTCTCCGAAAGGTTGTTAAGTCGCATCGATGGAGAAGTTTTCCTCCTCCGCGCACAATGGCTCCCCCTTCGGAGCGTACAAGTATTTTTGTAGCTGTATATGTTTAGCGTAACGTGGTAAGTGCCTGTGAATGTAGTGTCGTATTTGTGTTAAAGATGAGAGAGAAAACTGGTAGTGAGTCCCTGATGCTGGTACGAACTTACATCTCTCAAATGGCACTAAGCGTTCACCAACCTTACATTTACGCCTGTGTTCCACGAACAATCTTACTGCATGTGGTAGAGAGTGCTCGTGTAGCACTGTCATTTTCTCTGCATAAACTTCAATTTTTCTTGTTTTACCATCGTGGTCATTTCTTGAAGTATATTTGGGTGGAAGTAATATGTTGCTTTAATCTTCATGAAAAGAACGCGTACAGATGTTTTCTCTGTAAGCCTTTCTGTGGTACGCAACAACTCTCTTACAGCGTTTCCCATTGGAGTTGGACGAACTTCTTCGTAACGCTCTAGCCTTTACTAGACAAAACCTTTACCAAACATACTGCTCTTTTTTGGATTATATCTCCGTCTCCGACGCTTCTTTCTGTCTATTCTACTTGCCGACGACAAAGACTAACGAGAAATGCTTGGAAACCGGAAAGGACAATTATAAGCTACCACTCTAGGATTCTTTCAGTGAACTTCAACCTGTCATGTTTTTCTTTCCCAACTTGGTTGATGAGGTCGTTTCACTTTAAATCGCACCAGGTAATTTACTATAGTCTGAAAACCTTGTAGTTGCACAGTAAACAGTCTTTTTACGTATTTATGCGCAGTACGCAATATTTGTTTATGTTGACAGTCAACTACAGTCAACTACACCAAACGTCGGCACTATTGGTCTTTCCGAATGTTGCTACAGTGTTCTGGATTTGTTTTTCCCTTCATGTAACAATATCATCACGAAATGACTCATAGAGGTCCTGATTTTTCTCTTCAAGGCATTTGTAACGGATCATGGGAACGCTAACGGTCTCATAGCAATCTCATGGGGCTCGAAACCGCTCTTTGATACTTTTCTCCGTTAAGGACGGTGTACTGAGTTCAGTCTACTGTGACGTGTTGCTTCGATATTCCTTAAGCTCGTATTTGATTACCTAAACGACAGAACCAAACCCTTTCGAATGTCTTCCGGAAGTCAAGGTGTGGGGCGTCAACTTAGGCGCGCCGCTGTCTACGACGTTCTGGATAACAATAAACAGTATCGCAAGCCCCCTCTCTCCGTGAGACACTTAGCAGATTTATCGTATTTAATCAATGGCACAGTCATACAGATGGTGATCAGGAGCTGTACGCTTTCTTCTCCTGACTGTGCACTGGTGGTACGAAAGGGCTTTCATTGACATGGGCGCTGCTAGTGTTTAGCAAATAAAATTTTAATGTGGCATAACGTGTACGTATTTAACGAACACTGTTGTATGCTTCGCGGTATATTTGTAGCCTCTGCCTCAGTTCATTTGTGGCTGTAGGTAATGTGAAGTATCTATTCAATTCCCGACTGGGACAACAGTATCAGCTGCAGCTTAGCCACGCAGGTTTTTTTTTTTCGTAGTGTCTCTGAGACACATGAACTGTTTTAGCTCATCATTTACCCAAGGTGCGGGATTGCTTCTCACTTTTTTGCCTTTTAGGGAAGCGTATTTGTCACATAGTTGAAAAGTTGTTAGAAAATCTGTATGTCCGGAAAAACAATGGAAGTCTCTCCGAAACCATTTCTTGAGCCTCATTTGCAGGATTAGCCAAGAAGTATATGATATCTAGGTTCCCCCAAGTAAGCGGACCAAACAAAAAAATTCCGTTAACACCACCGCTAGCATCCATAATGTCCTGAAATGTGTGAATTGCTAAGGGACCAAACAGCTGAGGTTATCGGTCCCTAGACTTACACACTACTTAAACTAACTTATGCTAAGAACAACACTCACACCCATGCCCGAGGGAGGGGCCGCGCAATCCGTGACATAGCGCCTTAAACCGCATGCCCACTCCGCGCGGCATAATGTCCTCAATGCGCCAGGGAAAGGATTCCACACATTTTTCAGGCATGCTGTATGCAGCTGAAAACACTCATTGCTGATTAGATCTTGTGGGGCTTGTCATGACTATCAAATTTTATTAATGCAAGAAGTGGCATGATTGCGAGGAAAGGAGAGAGTCTTTATTAAAAGTAATATTTAAGACAGCACACGGTCGAGGGAGCAAAACTGAGTTTCCAATAAGAATCCCATTGTCGTTAAAGTATCTGTGTATTTTCAGAACGCACTGCAAGCAGACACTCGTGTCTGACGATGAGAGATAGAACTCCGGAACTAGGGGTTGTTGGAAATGACTTGCATATAGAGTGGTAGGGTGCACCCATTAATTTGCAAAGATGTATAATGCCATTGGTAAACTGTTCTTAAATTGAACTCGTAAGTGTTTTCACTCTTATTCAAAGGTCTGTATGCCGAAGCTGCCGAACAACCGCTGTCATATCGCCGTGGCTTTCTCATCGGTAGATGCGCATGTCGTTTGTCTGTCACGCCTGGTCACCCATCCTACGCCTATGACTTCTTTGATCGCCAGTATGGGGAGCGTCCCTCTTCGCTGTTACCTCCTGGAGTTCGCTTTCGGCTCTTGCTCCGGCAGGTTAATTTCGCCTGCCACTTTCCCGACGGGTGTAAGCCCTTCACCACCTTGGCTTCGTGCGGCGG
Source organism: Schistocerca piceifrons (assembly GCF_021461385.2). Classification (NCBI taxonomy): domain Eukaryota; kingdom Metazoa; phylum Arthropoda; class Insecta; order Orthoptera; family Acrididae; genus Schistocerca; species Schistocerca piceifrons. The sequence goes on from NC_060139.1 coordinate 897,298,327, forward strand.
CCCGTGTTCACCTTGGCCTTCATTCGCTTCTTTAAGGCACTACTTCAGCCTCGCTCTATCGCCTAAGTTTCACGACCATCGCACAGAACTTCGGGATAGCACCATTGTATAGACTGATGACTCTCGGTCTGACCGTGGTGTCGGGTGTGCCTTCGTCATTGGCACCGACGATTTTCGGTATCGGCTTCCGGAACACTGATCAGTATTTACAGCAGAACTCTTCGCCCTGTATCAGATCACACGACGGCGACGCAGGTTTTTCAATTGCGTCATTTGCTCTGACGCTCTCAGTGCCCTTTAGATTCTCACTATGCTGTACACCGTCCATCTCTCAGTGCAACGGGTTAAAGAAAGCTGTCACTTGCTCACTCATGATGGAGCCACTGTGATGTGTATGTGGGTTCCTCTTCACGTCGGTCTGACAGGAAACGAGACCGCTGTAACTGCTGCTAAAGCCGTCGGCACACGGACCGTGAATCCGAACGTTGAGCGTTGAGGGTGCCGAGTTTCTGACGTCATAGCGTGGAATAGCAGAGCAATATCTGGCATGTCAGATATTCTGAGCGTGCGTTTGAGTGTTGGCCAATGAGATGGCACAACGCCACCTACGTCACAAGCACGCCGTCTCCCTTCGGTACAGAGTTGTGAGGCGCCATATTGGCATTTATTTCAAGCCTGTATGTACATATGCCGCTTCTAAGCACCAGCAAATTGAGAATCACTGGAAAACCCGTTGTTAACTCTGTGATTCGTTCCAATAAAATAATGAGAAACATCATATTCGTGGCAGAAGAACTATTGTAACTTGCGTATTATGAGAGTAGACTATTTGAAGGCAGCGACACACTGAGGATCCACCGAAAACGCTTTGTTCTTGGAACAGTTTGTTATAATTAAATTTCAATTAGTAACATATCTATAAATAAGGTTTTCAGCAACAGGTAATATAAATGATTAGATGCCCGGGGCGTGATGTTGGTTTAGCGTAATGAGCAGCGTGACTGTCCTCATTAGAATTAATTGGTGGGGCGGGGGGGGGGGGGGGGGGTGGTTCGCAACTTGACATTTCCTATTTTTTTCTCAACATTCGCATTTTTATTAGGTTCTGATACTTTATTATTAGTTTAATATCAGTATATACTATAATATTTGATGTTATGTAAATATAAGTCCTAGCCAGCACGGTAGCTCAGCGTGTTCGGTCAGAGGGTAATGTGCCCTCTGTAACAAAAAAACTGAGTCAACAGATCAACAACGAACTTAACTGGATGTCTTACGACGTCCGCCCCGAGCAGATGCAACGAACTAAAGCGAACAAAATTAAAAAAAAAAAATGTCTGACTGTCCTCATTAGAATTAATTGGGGGGGGGGGGGTGGTTCGCAACTTGACATTTCCTCTTTTTTTTTTTTTTTTTTTAAAGTTCCGTTTCAGCTGCGCTCGCGAGTGGCCGCTGTTAACTGTTGCGCTGCACTTCAGTGTTTACATCGCTGTACTTCGCCGAGTGCCGTCCGTCCGTTAATATCAGTGTTCGTTCCTGTTCCTTGTGATCTGATCGCTCTTTCTGGTCTTGCTGCTGCTACGTGGAATTTCGGTTGTTTAACCGAAATTGTTTCGCTGAATTAACCATGGCTACAAACCTCAGGAAGAATACTCTGGTATTTGCGTTTGACAAGGAATCCCGTCCTGTTCAGCCGACATCCCTGGAAATAGATGACTGGATTACACAGGTAATTGGTCTCAATTCTGAAACCGTTCATACCTGAAAACTGGATCAGGAAAAATACTGTGTTTTTGTCAAGTTAATCAGTGCTTCGACTGTTGATAAAGTGTTACGAAAGTGGGGCTATGAAGTAGATTTTGTGCATAGAAATGGTTATAAAAGTAAGGTTTCCATCTATAGAGCGGACATTCATTACAAAACCGTTCGTGTCTTGAATCTTCCCATTGAAATTGAAAATGATAAGATTAAGGAAGCTCTTTCAAACTACGGAGATGTTAAATCAATTGCAAATGAAAGATGGTCGCCTCGCTTTAAACTGCAGTGTTTTAACGGGGCCCGCAGTGTAGAAATGGACGTTAAGACGAATATTCCGTCCCACATAACTGTTTGTGGGTATAAGGCACAAATTGTTTATGCAGGTCAGGAAGCTACATGTCATATATGTAACGAAACCGGCCACTTCAGACAGGAATGTCCGCGGCGAACTGTTGTTCTTAAAAGTAATTTGATACAGCGTCAGAAGCTTACCTTAAATGATCTGTTACCAAAGAATAGCCCGGAACAACTGGTTGTTAACGCAGCAGGCGAAGCTGGTGTCTCCCCTCACGATAAGTCAATTTCCCCCGTTAACAACAAAAGGAAACCCTGTTGCCACTACTCGTGAAACTGAAATGCAACCGAAAAAACGACCTCTGGAGATAACTGATAGTTGTTCAGAGGACGAGCTGTCTTGTCCCACTCCCTCACTTCGCAAGCAAAAACAGTGCGATGAGGAGGCAGAGGAACTTGAAGGCAAAGTGCGAATGGAAACTAATGAACAGAAAGATAATACACATACGGTACCAGAAAATGAAGGGTGTGTAAACAGCATTAATTGGCAAGAAACAACAGGTGCAGTAGCCGATTGCAAAGATCAGAATCTATCTGATAATAAACAAATTCAGGGAGAGGTTGCAAAACTGCAGTCTCCATTTGTTTCCCTCGATCAGAAAGTGAGTGAAATTAATAAAGAACGAGGAAGTGGTGGCCAAACTGAAATCACGGTCAACACCTCAGGGCAGGCGCCGGCAACCGAAATTGCGAAAGCGTCTGCTGCTGCTCCAGATAAGCTGCGAAGTAAAATACCAACGCAACCAAATGAGAATGTAGCTCGTAACCAAGGGAAGGGAAAATCCGGTAGGGGCGACCCAAGCCCAAAGAATGTTCAGTCCGAAACGGTCGTACACGAATCACTGGAGGAAAAATCAGAAAGTTTACAAGGAAATCATTCTGCTTGCGTTACAAGGGAAAACATCAGAAGCAGAAAAAAACGGGACAGTAACTAATAAACAGATGGAAGTGTTATTCCATGTTCAGCCTTCCGAGAAAACTGTTACAGCTTAGCTGAACCCTGAACCAAAGGAAACTAAATTAGTTCATCAAAACAACTACATAGTGAAAACACAATGACGCAATCTTATTCTGTCACCACTATAAACATAAATAAAATCACGACCAGTTTGAAATTATCGGCCCTTAAGGAATTTTTGTACGAATCTGCGACTGATATTGCCCTATTACAAGAAGTTCTAGTTTCGGAGTTGGTAATTCTCGGCTTTGTCAGTTACATAAATGTGTCTCCCGAAACAAGTGCTGGAACAGCTATTTTGGTGAGGGAAGGGATTACAGTAAGCGAGGTGGAACGACTGGAATCCGGAAGGGGAATAGGACTAAATATCTATGATGTGACTATCATCAACTTGTAAGCCCCTTCAGGAAGTTCTCATCGAGCTGACAGGGCACGTTTCTTCAAAGATGACCCGATATACTTGTTAAGGAAATAGCCAAGACAGTTATTACTAGGAAGTGATTTTAATTGTGTTTTAAATCGAAAAGATCAGTTACCTAATTGTAATTTCTCAAGTGAACTAAAACTACTAGTTACTGGTTTAGAATTAAAAGATATATGGGAAATCAAATACCCCTCCACTGTTGAGTTCACTTATGTCACGGCAACATCACGTAGCAGGATTGATAGACTCTATATTTCTAAAAATCTTGAAACTTCCGTGACAAAAGTAGAAACCATTCCTACGTACATTTCAGATCATTCATGTGTTTTAGCTTGCATAAATCTAAAAAGACAGCCGGTTCACCGATTCAAGAATCGGTGGAATTTGAACACTTCCTTGTTAGTAAATCATGATTTAGAAGATCTGATTAAAGAAACGTGGGCAATATGCCTGCGAGCCCGCAGTAGATATGCCACTGCTATTGCCTGGTGGGTTAAAATGGCAAAGCCAAAGTTGAAGAAAGTTCTTATTCAATACAGTGCCCAGAGCGCAAGGGAAATGAAATGCACTATAGAGTATTACTATTCCGTTTTGAGAGATCTATATGATCAAGTCTCAGCAGGTTCCTCACTTCGGATAGCAGACATCAAAAAAGTCAAAGCCAAGTTACTTAATATCAAGAGAAGTCAAATGGAAGGGTTGAAAATAAAATCGAAGGCAAATTCGGTGTCAGAAGATGAAAGTACTTCCCTATATCATTTAGTGAAGCATACGAAAAACGGGAGAAGGACTTTTATTGATGAAATTCGAACAAAACACGGTACGGCTCTCAGAACCCAGCAGGATATCATGGACGAGATTTATCGCTACTATTGCGAGCTATATTCTGTACAGCAAAGTAATGATGCTTCCTTGGAAGAATTCCTTGACATCCTAGCCCCACAGCTGACAGAAGATGACAACGAAAATTTTCTCGAGGTTGTCAGTGAAGAAGACGTGTATGAGACTCTGTGCGCCTCACCACCAAAAAAATCCCCAGGACCGGATGGTCTGCCAGCAGAGTTTTACATCCGTTACTGGCCAATAGTAGCTGCGAAAATCACGGACATTGTAAATGAGGTTATTCAGGGTAAAATGATTCCGGCTGAGTTAAGGAGAGTAAAATTGTTCTGGTGCCAAAAAATAATGGAAAAAAAGATTTAAATAATTTTCGTCCAATTTCACTGCTGAATTCTGATTATAAATTAATAGCTAGAATAATAAACAAGAGAATTTCATGCCTTACAGATAAAATTATTAGTCAACATCAGAACTGTGCGCAAGGCAGAACCATTTTTCAAAATCTAGCGGAATTCAGGGATATCATTGCTATAACTTCGGTAACGAACATAAAGTGTGCTTTATTGTTTTTAGATTTTTATAAAGCGTTCGATGTAGTAAATTATGAATATCTTCTACAGACATTGAAGAAAATAGGTTTCAACGATAGGGTCATACAGTTGATTAAGAACATAGCAACTGGAATAAATGCTAAAATAGCGGTGAATTGTCAACAATCCAGGCCGATGCAAATACAACGAGGTGTTCCTCAAGGAAGTCCTCTGTCCATGTCGCTCTTCGCCATTTCGCTGGAACCTTTCCTCCGACATGTCCATGCTAGATTAAAAGGCTTAACATTATCAGGAAATAAAACCGTTATAAGAGCCTATGCTGACGATATAGGGGTCATTATAAGGAACAATGATGAGGTAACCACGCTAGCAACAGTGATTGATTCGTACTGTAGAGCATCTGGAGCCAATGCAAACGAAAGAAAAAGTAAGATGTTAAATCTCAGAGGTTTTGATAATATAAACGTCGAGTGGGCAAAATTAGTCCGACAACATAAAACACTTGGGATCACCCTGACAGCATGCCCTATGAAAATGACGGCTTTAAATTGGAAAGTTGCAGCAGATAAAGTGCAAGGAGCCATTGTAGAGAATTTAACTCGATATATGAACCAAGTTCAAAGAACACAGTATATCAACTCATGCATCCTTGCTAAGGCTTATTATACTGCCCAGCTGTTTCCAATGCCGAGAATGATAGCGAGGAGAATAATGTCTAAAATCACCAACTTTTTGTGGAGAGGTGAAGTGTTCAGAGTACCTGCTAAAGTAGCCACTTTAGATCCTAAAAATGGTGGACTAGGATTAACTGATATAACGGATAAAGCCTCTGCTCTTTTTATCAACAGCCAAGTTAATTTAATAAGAGACTCGCGAGAAAGCATAACCAGCCAACTTTTCGAGATCATTAAACTTCCAAGCCTGCTTCCCCCGATTGACGTGCAGAATATCAACAGTCGCTTACAGCACGTGAGGATTTTCTATGTTGAGTTTAGTTATGTCAGTGTCGAACTCAGGCAGTCCCGGCACTTAACATCGAGAGCCATAATGCGGGAACGAAAGAAAAGCGAAGGAAGGAACAAAATAGAACGACAATTTCCAAACATTGAGTGGACTGAGATTTGGAAAAACATTAGTTCTAATGTGCTCACGTCTAATATAAAAACGTCATGGTACAAGACAGTTAACAACATAGTTTGCACCAATGAAAGACTGCATGCAATCGGACTCTGAAACAAATTTATGTCAACAATGCCATCTAGTTGACACAGTAATTCATAGATATACTTGCAGTGGTCACATGAATAGTTGGAAGTGGATCCGGGAGCAAATAGCTCTGATTACAAGAACATCCCCTGGGTATATATCGCTGTCATTGATACACAGGCCTGAAGCACGCTGTATCCCAGAAGCAAAAAATTACGCTGTGTACTGGTTGCTGGGAAATTTTATTAACTACGTCCTTAACAAATTAGGATCCGATAGCATCATAGAGTTCAAGGTATACATGCTGTGTGAGTTCCACAAAATTAGAAGCTATTCGAATCACAAGAAAAAGTTCGGTAATATGTTAAAAATTGTATTTGAAAGAATGGGCATTGGTTAATATAAAAAAGAAGGCTGTGTTGACAATGATGTATTGTAGTTACCTTAAGGATACTATTTACGATTTTACAGTATATTTATGACGTGTGCTTTTTCTACTTCAGAGAGTAGTGTTTGAAATTTATAAGCTAATGTACAGAACTTATGTGACATTGAGATTGTGTGTCTAATAGTGTCAAAACACAAAACATTGAAGGTGCATTATTGGCTTATACTAGAAATTTGGAAATAGTTTTTATATAAATGTCCTTATCGATTGGTTAAAACCATGAGATTCTATCTGATAAATGTAATATTCAATGGCTGGCACATTGCCCTGTTCATTTTTGCACTGTGATGTGTAAGTCAGTTTCGCAGTGAAAGTCTGATTATATAGATCAGATCACTTCAGATACTTAAGATTCAATTAATCTCCAGAAAGTGTAGCTGGAAGGCTAGTCAACTTTATTATATATCTCCTTTCCGCCATTCTCAAGTATTTCAGAAATTGCCTAATATGATTATTAAATTGTTTTATATTTAAAATTATCCCACGAACTTGCTGATATCCATCATAAAGAAATTATGCTTCTGTAAAGATTGCAGCTCATGTAATTCAAAGTGCAGATTTTACTTCTTCAGGTTGAAGTTTGAATGCCTTCAAAAAAAATTTTTTCTTGATGTTTAACGTAATTCTTTCTGGTAATTTAGTCAGTAACACAATGTTCTGTTGTCTTTCCTTAACGTCAGCGTAATTGAAATGATCAAACCGTTTTGTTTAAATAACTTCATGTATGTATAACTTAGTATGTATTTGGAATGTGTAACATTGTTTTTTTAATAAATGTTTTTATGAAAAAAAAGCGTGTTCGGTCAGAGGGTAATGTGCCCTCTGTAATAAAAAAACTGAGTCAACAGATCAACAACGAACTTAACAGGATGTCTTACGACGTCCGCCCCGAGCAGATGCAACGAACTAAAGCGAACAAAATTAAAAAAAAAAAAAGTTGCGTGACTGTCCTCATTAGAATTAATTGGCGGGGCGGGGGTGGGGGGGGGGGGCGGTTCGCAACTTGACATTTCCTATTTTTTTCTCAACATTCGCGTTTTTATTAGGTTCTGATATTTTATTATTAGTTTAATATCAGTATATACTATAATATTTGATGTTATGTAAATATAAGTTCACCTTTTTTGAGGGGTGACTTTGTTCGATTGGCTTAATCTACAGGACAGCTTGAGCTACTTGTATAAAGATATTTTGCTCCTTTTTCTTTTACGCTTCGCAATTCACATGTTGCAAAGATTCTGCTACTGGGTAAGAACAGTGATCAAGTAAGACTGACATTGGGGCTTTACTAAAATGTGGGAATGATGAAATAATATTTATCTTATGCGCAGAAGTATTCAAAATTTGTAAGGCACTATTTGTAATGGAACTTTTATAAACCTGTGTTCTTATTTATTGGACATGGTACTTTCCTTTTCGTGGACGATGGAGGGAATGTGCGTTTTAATACAGCTAACGTGGGAATTTGACGCGCGCCCGTTGAGTAAACTGTGTGATTTACGAACTAGAAACATCCCTCAACTGTCGCTGGAGTACGTTGTGATCGCGCATAAAACGTTGGGGCTCACGTACCGTTCGCACAAGTCGCATCGTTCCTGAGCGTTCAGCAGCACGTTGAACTTGGCACGCTCAACGTTAACGTTCGACAGCACGGTCCGTGTGCCGACAGCTTAAGGCTGCAGTTCTCCTACCTCGGCCCGCTTGTTCTTCCATTCCCTTCGATGATCTCTGTGTTGCCGTCTGTCAGCAGGTGGTGTCACTTTGGCATCACCACTGGCCCTCCCTTCATGGGAACAAGCTCTCAGGAATTAAGTCTCTCCCATCAGCTTGCACGACCTCCTCTCGTCCCTCGCGCCGCGAGATCATTTTAGCTACGTTTGGTATTGGACACTGTCTTTTTAGCCATCGCCATTTGTTAAGTGGTGCTCTCCCATCACTGTGTTCTTATGTGTTATTATTGCCCACAATCTCTGACGGTTCGTCATTTCCTGGCGGAATGCCCCTTTTTTAACCACTGACGTTCTCATTTGTGTTTGCCATCTGAGTTATCGGTCGTTTTAGCGAACGGCGTGCGAGCTGTCGACCGCGTTTTACCTTTTATCCGTCGTAGAAATATGGCGAAGAGCATTTAATTTTTAGTTCAGGACCTACGGTTTTCTGTGGCGTATTTTATGGACGTTTCTCTAAGTCCCTGTTTTCAGATGTCTTCGCTTCTGTCGATTGGGCTTAACGTGTCGTTGTTTCTAACTCCTTTTCTTCTTCCTCTTCTTCTTAGTGTTCTACGGTTCTGTCATGGGCGCGTATGACCCTAGTTGTTTTCGCGCCCTAAAACAAAACAATACAAACAAACACTTTCTTCAAAGCTAACAAATTTGCCTCTCTACTCCAAAATCGCCTGTGTTAAGCATCCTAGATGACTTTCTCCCACTCACTCTGTTAAAGGTAACTTAGTGGACGTCAACCCACATTGTCGCCAACGTGCTGATTGCGCCACATAGGCCGTACCTTCGTCCGAAGCTGGCGATAGGACCTGTGCCGCGACGCAAGAGGCTACCATATTGCCGGGATGTTGGTTAACACTTTTGATCCGTCCAGTCGAAATACGACAGCTTGCCGTAGAGTTCATCGAACCGGGAACTTACGTGTGCAATACTGTTTACAAGGTTGTCATCTTGGAAGAAGGGGATGTCCATAGCATACTCATTTTTGAACATGTAAAAGGAACAGCAACACTTTGTCGCCGAGAAGGTTCAAATAAAGATCCTGGTTCATGTTCACGACAATCTTAATGAGTGGTCTCGAATAATGGTACAAAACTTACTCTCAACAGATACACCTCCAGCCAGAAATACACCCTCCTTACACTGAGGGTTAAATGTCTCACTGGACCGTCGGTGCACTCGACGCCTTACGTCATTTGAAAGAAGGAAAGTCGCGAGCGTGGCGCCGCACTACAAACCTCTAGAAGCTGCTGTACTATTTCTGGATTGTTTGATAAATTGAAGACGTGCAGATTCATGTGGCAGTGTGGTGCGAGGTACTCCATTGTGTGCCATTCCCTTTGCAACGTTCGCTCGGGAACTAGCTCATATGGAACTGTCGTCGCTGATACGTGCATTGACAATGTGTGACGCTCTTCTCCAGTCCCTGTGAGTTAGGAGCTTTCTACGACCACTGTTCTTAAGCTGAGTTACATGACTGCCAGTGGTGGACCATTCCTTGAAGACATAATGGCTAGACCGAGCTGATACACCAACAAATCGGGCAGCTACATTCACGGTGTGGTCACAGGTACGCCCAAACACGATAGCTCCTTTCACGTCTCTAAGTCGACGCACATTAACGCGCTAACTCTATGCAACAGACTGACACGCCTTGAACTTCCGTGACTTCCGTAACCGGCTGAGGATCACTGGTACCAGTTGGACACTGTCTCCAGCGCTCGAAAGCTACCATTTTGCTCATTGAAAGGGGCACTAACATTTTGTCCGGCGTGATTACCAATCCTATAGCTAACGTTTTGTAATACTGGGTGGATATGATCAAAGTGCACCTTCTCAGAGAGGTCCAGTGTGGGCTGTAATTTTAGTATTGCAGCGAAACTTGGTAAATATTGTAATCCCTTAATGCGGAACCGATTTACACCGAAAAAAAATTAGTTCATGTTTTGGACACCAGGTGCAAATCAGGCGCTGGGCAGAATCCAGTCGATATCTCTGATGGACATATTGAAAAAACTGTGTAAACGGAGGTTAATAATAACATCAACATTATGCTTCTCACTTATTTGACCTTTTCTGCCCACGTCCCGTCCTATTTCATCACATATGGAAACATTTCTATACGTCTTTCTCCCGTTCACAACGCCAGATTCGCACATGGTAGCCAAAACTGGATCTAAATATTTCCAGCCTAAATCGGTTTCGTATTAACGCATTAGAATATCTATTAAGTTGCGTTGCCATACGGTAACTACAACCCACACTGGACCTCTGTGTGAGTACCTGTAATTTAACGGTAACCATCCGGTATTTATTTACAAGAATCACACTTCAAAATGAAACTTATTTCACTGACACAGTCAGCTATCGGCACAACGTGGAAACCATACCAGAGGTAAGCCAAATTAAAAAAAAAACGTAAATTTCTTACAGCACACAACTGCAATATTTTCTGCCTCTGTGGACACCATTAATTAAATTCAAATTTACCATAAAATTCCGATAGTTACACGAGAACTAGGAAACTTGAAACAAATCTATGTCGAAACAGAAATTAGGGAAACAGAGAACTCAGTACCCTTACCAGTCATATTTTAGCATAACTTATGCCTAGTACGTACTATCTAAGTCTGTCGTCATGTAAGTAAGGAACTTACTTCCCTCTCTTCTGTGGCTGCTCAGCAGCTTCAAGAATCCGTCAGTCCCCTTGAAATATTTGAACGCATGTTTCTCTTACATTGTGTAACAATACAGCGAATTTCAACTGTTATTTGGAAATTAGCTGGGAGTCACTACGCTCTTGAACTGTTCCATAAAATGGGTGTGCATTAACGTAGTATACAGCGTGGTCCATTGATAGTGATCGGGCCAAATATCCCACGAAATAAGCGTCAAACGAAAAAACTACAAAGAACGAAACTTGTCTGGCTTGAAGGGGGAAACCAGGTGGCGCTATGGTTGGCCCGCTAGATGGTGCTGCCATAGGCCAAACGGATATCAACTGCGTTGTTTTAAATACGAACCCCCATTTTCATTACATATTCGTGTAGTACGTAAAGAAATATGAATGTTTTAGTCCGACCACTTTTTTCGCTTCGTGATTGATGGCGCTATATTAGTCGCAAACGTTTAAGTACGTGGTATCACGTAACATTCCGCCAGTGCGGACGGTATTTGCTTCGTCATACATTACCCGTGTTAAAATGAACCGTTTAGCAATTGCGGAAAAGGTCGATATCGTGTTGATGTAAGGCTATTGTGATCAAAATGCCCAACGGGCGTGTGCTATGTATGTTGCTCGGCATCCTGGACGACATCATCCAAATGTCCGGATTTGACTAAATCATCCAATTTTTCTGAAATTGTAATCATTTCTTTGTCTGCAGATGTACATCATATCTATCAATTTCCATCCCATTCGGTAATTACTTCATGGTGCGTGGTTTTTTGTCTTAGAGAGTTTCATGCGACGTACTGCTCCGCGAATTTAATTGGAAAATTTGTTGACGTACTCGGATTAATTCTTTGCGCTGCTGCTCATGTAAAATCAGTCTAAAAAGGATCACCAGCCTCGCTTTAACCTGTGAGACAATGTTAAATTTCTCACTAGTCCGAAGTCAATAATTAAAACAGCTGTACTTCGTACCTTGGTACACAGGGCCCACGTTATCTCAGACCCTGAAAGTTTGGCAGCTGAGCTATCAAATCTCGAAGTCACCTTTCGTCAGAATGGTTATTGTGAGAGGCAGATCAAACGTGCGTTGCGCTATCAGCCTTCTGTGCAACGGGTGAGTGACGATAGCAACGAATTGGCACCTAAGTCTACGGCCTTTTTGCCTTTAACGCAGGAAGCATTTCTAACAGGGTTGGCCGTATTTTGCGGAAATATGATGTGAAATGTGTTTTTCGACCACCTTCTAAGATTAAGGCCCTGTTTGCGTCCGTAAAAGATGATCTTGGTTTGCGTAAGGCTGGTGTCTATCGTATCCCTTGCAGTTGTGGCGTGTCATATATTGGTGAGACAATCAGGACTGTGAAAGACCGGTGTATTGAACATAAGCGTCACACACGCTTACAACAGCCGAGCAAATCTGCTATTGCAGAACATTGCCTTGACACCAGTCATCCTATGGAATACAACAGCACGGAGATTCTGGCTTGCACGTCCAGCTATTGGGATAGTGTCATTAAGGGAGCTGTTGAAATCAAACTATCAAGCAACCTTATAAACAGAGATGGTGGATTTTGTCTAAATTCTGCTTGGAATCCGGCTCTGTCTCTCATAAAAAAACAGAGGAACAGAATTAAGGCTACTTCACCTGTTGATTAATAGTCACTATCGATATTTCTGATGTTGGTTATCTTTGGTTGTGTGTTGACTTTGCGGTTACCTGTTCTGTGTATGGTATCTTCCTTGTTTCTCCTCTGTGAACCGATGTATTAAATTCTCTTGCACATTGCTCCCTCCTTGCAGTTGTGCCTTGAGAATGGCAGGGTGTGCTCCTGCCGAAATATCGGCGGTGGTCGACGACGTCGCCCGGCAGCAAACCCGTAAATTATTTGAACATTCAATTCGTCGGGAAAAGTTAAGGTCTCAAAACAACTGTAGTTATCCAAATACTTTCGGTGAGTTCCTGAGATCCGATCATTGGACTGGACGTACGCGGCTAACAGTTCATACACTGCCTACAGCTGTCTCCTAGCAACTTCCGCCGACAATCTGTAAGACAACAAACGGGAATATGGGGAAAGGGTAACGCAAAAATGCGACACTCAAATTTCCATAGAAACGAATATAATGTACTGGTTGCTGTGAAACCCTCGCCTAGTTCCATCTCGGTCACTAAACGTCACCATCTATCTAGCTACTTGTCTCCACAAACTAATCATGGGTTTCTGCCTGTTGAGCAGTGGCACACTCTCTAAACGTACCACACGCCTACAAAACCAAAATGACTCAACCCGAAATCAACAATTTTACACAGGAATGCACTTTCCAATTTTCTAAAGTTTCTGTGTTGCAATAAGTAATTCGGTTGGCTACGGAACATTGCCTCCTTCCAAATTTTCAAATACCCTATGAAAACGCCGCATCAGTCATAGGGGGCACACGCGTTCTTCGAATCCACAAAAACTGTGCCCAGTGAAATTTGCGCTCAACCTGAAATCTGTGAAATCTGCGCCCAATACATGCTGCCTTTGTGCGCCCGGGCCGTCGTAAATACCCTGAACTACCGACACCCCAGACACCGTCGTAGAGTCGACATCGTGCGACTTGTGTATTTCTGTCTCAATAGTTCCGATATGGTAGTTTCAACTACCATTCGCGGTAAGCCATGTTACTACTATGAAGATTATTTTTACAAGTGAAGAGAACGAAAGAAAACAGGACTTTGATGTGGCGCTGTTCAAGAGAAACCAAACCACTGCCGAGGAATGCTTAAAACCAAAGATTCGACGGTGCTTTCTTTCACGAGAACATCATAGATGAACGTCGGTTGGAAGTACGGAAGACTTTGAACAAGGGGAAGGGAAGGGGACGTCAGAGGAGCTGGGATGCCTGCATAGTTGAAAATATGATTTTCTCACTGAAATGCCTGAGCAGCCAGCAACAAAGAGAACTTTATACCACCAGCGGGCTAAATCGCAGGAGAATGAGAGAAATCCGCAGACACAGAGAGGAAACCGATCTCAAAGCAGAGTTACTAGCAATGAATGATGGCAGCAGTTTTCTGTTAAGCAAGGAGAATTAGGAGAAATAATAATAGTTTTTAGCGGAAGAGCAGGTAGAGAGGCTGTAAGAAGTAACCATGATTTTTTTTATGGATAATACGTTTAAGTGCTGTAGAAAATAGTTTTCGCAGTATACACCATTCACGCCGACTTTAGGAGTACAAATGAGACAAACATCTATCCAACTGACTTTGCATTATTCCCAAACAAAAAAAAAAAAAAAGAAAAATACATAAAAATACATCCGAATTTTCCGAAACCTGCAAACGTGACGATAGATTTCGAATCAGCAGCGATTTCTACAATGAAGTTGTAATGCATGCAGCCAAAGTACATGGGTATTATTTCCACATGAAAAAGTGTCTCTGGAGAAAAGTGCAAGATCTAGGACTTGCTCATGGATACAAAGAAAATGAAGAAGTGAAAAAACAAACTCGCATGTGTGCTGCGCCGGCGTTTCTACGACCTGCAAATATACAGCATGTATACTTGTATGTGATGGCTGGCTCGAGATACATTCACAGGCTCCGAATACCCCAGAATTTCTGAGTTTTTTGATTACTCCGTAGATAGGCGGTTGGAAAATGAAGGAAACCCTATCAGCCTTTGAAGTTGCTACATACAGCGCCATCGAACGACCAAGGTTGTAGAGGGCTGACACTACAGTATTAATAAAGTGCTTGCTAAACCAAATCCTAAATTCAGTGACTTAATTCGGTGTATGAAAAGAGAAGTAGAAAATTCAGTGTGCGATTTAATGAGGGCAGAGCTGAGTATGGAAGGTAAACGGAAGAAAACAGTCCAACTCAAACGGGACGAAAGGTTGGAGAAGTAGCAAAAAAAGACGAAGAGGAGGGTGAGATTAGAGCTTACTTGACAGCTATTTCCTACCTACAAAAGTTTGACTAAATTTATCAGAAGATTGTACAAAATGTAAATAGCAACTTATAAACAAAAAACCTTAAAAAAAGATCTATTGGTAATGCTTATAAGCTGATTTTAAAGATGCCTAAATGACAATAATTTAGTTTTGCCATTTAGCCAGTCCAAAGCCTGGATAAAGTGTGATGGAAATCTAATTAGTTTTAGAAACCTAGGCTCAATTCCATGGATGACCATGTTGAATTTGGCTCCTGTGGTTTCTCAGATCATTACAGCCAAATCTCTAACGATAATAACAGTCGACGCGACGTAAAACAACAAACGCAAAATTTATTTTTGCTAGGCTTTGTGACGATAAATGAAGATATGCTATGTTAAAATTAAACATATCAGTGGAAAGTAAACTTTGTTTCTGTGAGTGAACTTGCCATTCACTTCATAAAACTTGTAAGACACGTACACATACTTTAATGACGTAAAGGTGAGGCTGATGAGCTATTTAAATGTTGTTGAATGTCCTGGCGATATTGTCTGTGATGGATTTTGAACTTGCACAGGACTGTACAAAGAATTCCATACTTGGTTACATCCACCTTCACTATTTTATTGTGGTTAGGATTGACGTCTACTCAGTGGCTAGTTAGGTAATTTGGTTCGCGGTACATGTTTTAAAGTGTCACCCCCCTCCCCAATTGCCAACCTTACAAAAGCATAAAATACGAAGTCTCTGACTAACACGAAGCTTAGAATTTCTTCCTTCTTTTTCGGCTGCAAATTTTGAAATTGCCTCATCAATATCTTTAGCTAGCCCATTTTTATTGACCGACTACTACATTAAACAGTCGTGCTTGACTCATAGTGGACCTAAGATAATTCTTAATGAATCTGACTTTCGTAAAAAAGAGTCTCTTACATAACGCTATCGAAACATAGAAAGTTAAGATAAATCTTAGCACCAAAATAAAGTTGGAAACTGTTTTGGAAAAAAAATCTGCTTAGCCGTGTAAATTGTGCGAGGAATCTCATGATAATTATCAATTTCGTATAGTAGTAGGAAGTTTTAATCAAATGACTAGGATCTGAAACAGCATCTGATATTCGTTCCATGGTTTTGCAACGCTTATCGACTTCTTGCAGAAAGCTATCGGTGTACTCTTAACATTGACCTTGTGAGTTGCAGGGTTCTGTATAGTATGATTTGAAAAAATGCTGGCTCGGAGACCTCTAGGTAGCGCTTCAGTACGGAACCGCGCTGCTACTACGGCCGCAGGTTCGAATCCTGCCTCGGGCATGGATGTGTGTGATGTCCTTAGGTTAGTTAGGTTTAAGTAGTTCTAAGTCTATGGGACTGATGACCTCAGATGTTGAGTCCCGTAGTGCTTAGAGCCATCTTAACCATCTAGGTGGCGTCCCTCAGCTCTTCTACCTGCCGGACAAGGGAATTAGTGGATTCTTCCTCGAACATTTCTGAGTTCAAATTTCACTAGACGCAAATTTCAGTGGGCGCAGTTTTCAGTGCATCGCCTTCTTCACGTAAAGAGGGCTGCAGGCCGACCTGACGGTTTCCTGAACCTCCAAAACGCTCTACGAAATTATTTGACTTTTAGATCTTGCCGCCAATCACAATCACGGGCTGAAAGTAGGCATCTCCATTGACTGTTTTTTGCTCCCGCATATAGCGCTTCTGGAAGGTGATACTTCGTGCCTGGATTTTCAGTAGTTTCTTAGCGATGGGTGTTGCAAACATCGTCTGTCGTCGGCTACGCCCATCAACAATTTAGGAGGTTTAGCGAAACACTGGTCCATCATCTTTAGATCGAAAAAAAACTCCGTTCACAGAAACTAGACCTGGCGACAACAACTGGTAATGCAGGCATGGCCAGGTAATGACATGTTACAGTTTAAGTGAACAGTTTCTGTTGTTGCTTTTTACAGTACACGTTTGTGGGGATCCACACTTCTATTAACTGTAAAATGCTGCTTACTTGTCCATGGGTTCTACTGCCAGGCCTCTTCGCTATGCATTTGTAGCAACCATAAAATATAGGAGAGACAGAAATTCCACAACAGCTCTGGCACGACATACAGCTGTATCATGCTACTGGCGATACTTATCTGATTATAATTATTACTGATTTTAATTCTTTCCTCTAGTTTTGGATCGTACGGTAAAAAAATTCTTAAGAACTTCTTTCTGACACGTGAAGATAAGAAACTAAATCACGAAGCAGTCATCAAAGAAGTACGAGTGTCACACAGGACCCGACAAAATCGTCCTTTCAGCAAACCGATGTGATGCTTCTTTTCATCTAGAGTAATCTTATTTCAGTTGTAGATGCATATTCCTCACCTTTCTTTAGTGGTTAAATGGAAAGCTTATTCTTTTGTTTCAGACTCTTACTTGAGGCTATATGTGTTCAAGATCCTTACTTGACACGGATAATTTCATTAGCGTCGAAGCTACAAAACCGCAATAAACATCGCATATGGCCTTAAGACTGTAAGGACAGCTGGTGACAATTGAAGGTAAATATCAGACTTCATTTCTCATACTGCTTATATTAGTTTACATTCTCGTACTGAGTAATGTGTACTGTTACTTTCCTGTCAGTCAGAAAGTCGAAGCCTTACGTTCGCAGGCAATCGGGACCGACGGAAGGAACAGAGAATATCTAAAGACGAGCAATTAATCTCATCACGCGTTCGTTTCGTAAACAGGAAAGTGTTGCGGGGTTGCACAGCCGACACCAAAGACGACCTCTACATGAGAGGTGTTGTGCATCACGTGTATTTTGCTGTGCTTTGAAGAGTCTACCGAGATACTGCTACCTCTTTCTTACGTATATCTTGTGTAAAGGTAAACTTAGAGAGCTTCTACGTCTTTTAGAGGCTTACCAACATTCTTCTCGCTCACCAATCGGAACTGGAGCAGAAAAGCGAGGTAGCGATAACAGTGCACAAAGTACACTTAGCCACGCCCCGTAAGGGGCTCGTGGAATGCAGATGCACAACTGATCCGAAACAGCCATTGCAGATGTGTCAAGGGTTCCAGAGAGCGGTGTGACATTCGCTTGTCTTACGTCATAGACTATCATGGTGGCTTGCGTCATAGAGGGAAAATTACAGCTGGGTGTGGGGCACCTGGAACTGTTCATGCTCTTAGACGACTTGAGCAGCAACGTTTTGTAGGAATGCTAATCTCATGGCGTACACTTGGAGGAAGGAAACTTCTGGAGGAGGGCAGCCTGTCGTTCACTGTAACCGAATTCACCCATTTCGCTATATTAAATAAATTGCCTTGCACCCAGAATTTGTTGCCATTGCTGTTGTGGTCTTCAGTCCAGAGATTGGTTTGATGCAGCTCTCCATGCTACTCTATCCTGAGCGAGGTTCTTCATCTCCCAGTACCTACTGCAACCTACATTCTTCTGAATCTGATTAGTGTACTCCTCTCTCGGTCTCCCTCTACCATTTTTACCCTCCACGCTGCCCTCCAATACTAAATTGGTCATCCCTTGATGCCTCAGAATATGTCCTACCAAGCGATCCCTTCTTCTGGTCAAGTTGTGCCACAGATTTCTCGTCTCCCCAATTCTATTCAGTACCTCCTCATTAGTTACGTGATCTACCCATCTAATCTTCCGCATTCTTCTGTAGCACCACATTTCGAAAGCTTCTATTCTCTTCTTGTCTAAACTATTTATCGTCCATTTTTCACTTCCATACATGGCTACACTCCATACAAATACTTTCAGAAAAGACTTCCTGGCACTTAAATCTATATTCGATGTTAACAAATTTCTCTTCGTCAGAAACGCTTTCCTTGCCACCAGTCTACATTTTATATCCTCTCTAATTCGACCATCATCAGTTATTTTCCTCCTCAAATAGGAAAACTCATTTACTACTTTAAGCGTCTCGTTTCCTAATCTAATTCCCGCAGCATCACCCGATTTAATTCTACTACATTCCATTATTCTCGTTTTCCATAACGGTGTGTATTTTATGGGCGTACTTAACTCGTTAAAATATCACAGCAATGGAATGGTTTACTGTAATAAATATGTAGTCGTGATGTGCGACACTTATACTACTGCACGCCAGAAATATACAGGTTGTCTGTAATTAAAGTTCCAGTTTCAAAACGCTGTAGAAAGAGAACCACCGCTCAGAATAACGTCAAATACGAACAGTATATTATTGACGCAAGGCGAAAGGCCATGGAAAAAACAAAACAAAAATTTGACCAATAGATTGAACTGTAAACGTCAGAATTTGCACTCCAGCAGACTCGCAGCACGCATCTGTTCCTTAGTTTGCGTCCGAGACGACCAACACGACTATGTCCATTAAGGATTGTTCGCTACTGGTAAAGCTCTTTTACGGGAACTGTGTCCTTGCGCCAATAGCCCTGCAGAAGTTCCGGACACTCAAGGGCATGAAAAAAGATATTGTTCCGATGTCTGCTAAATGTCTGAAGAGAACGATTACAAAATTCGAAAAGACAGCTTTGTTTGAAGCGCAATGTGGCAGAGGGAGGAAAGCAGTTGACCCGATGTCTGTTGAAGATGTGCGTACAGCATTGCACGAGGGATCGAGCGGTGGTGTGCAAACATCCAGTACACGGGGAACTGCCCGAATATGCCGCGCGGGATTAGCCGAGCGGTCGCCGGCACGGTAGCTCAGCGTGTTCGGTCAGAGAGCCGGCTGGACTCTGTTTACGTTAAGTAGTGTCTAAGCTTAGGGACTGATGACCTTAGCAGTTAAGTCCCATAAGATTTCACACGCATCTGAACATTTTTTTTTTAATTGCCCGAATATTGCGCTTGCATGCGTGCACGGTGCATAAAATCCTACGAAACATTTTGCACTGCTATCCATACAAAATTAATCATGTACACGAGTTGCTTCCTGCTGTCCTGCCAGCAAGACAAACGTTCGCTCTGGAATTTCTTGTCGTCATGGAAATGGACAATCAAAGGCCATGGAACATTGTGTGGACAGATGAAGCCCATTTCTAAGGGCATATCAATGCGCAGAAGTGCAGAAAATTTGCACGGACGGCAACCGGTACCATTTCATTCTGCAGAGGTGACTTTGTGGAGCGGGTTGACGGTATCGTTTATTGTACGGCCGTATTTTTTTGAAGAGATGAGTCCTGCGGTTCCTGTTAATCTACCGCCCCTGCTAAACAATATGAGAGTCTTTTGCGCACCAACGTCGTTCCAATTCATCAGCAACGTAAATATGTGGATAGGATTATTTTTATGAAAGATGGCGCTCCTCCGCAGGTTGCACAGCCATTGAAGCAGTTGCTGCAGAGGCACTCTGAAAATGGTAGATTTATCATCCATCATTTACCTACTGCCTCGCCGTCCAGATATCCTGATCTTAATCCGTGTGACTTCTGGCTGCGGGGTTATGTGGAAGATGCTATGTTCAAACGTAGCTGAACTGAAGGCAAATGTCACATAATGCGTTCGTAACGAGACCCCGGAAACACTCAGATCTGTTGTGGATCCTTGTTCTCGATTTCAGCCTGTGGCAGGAAACGTTGGATAGCTTACTGAACATGTCTTGCGCCAGTCTTGTGTCAGTTAAAAACCCGTATCTTTGTTGCTTTTCATGCGGATTTTGACATCAATGCAATTAAAAAGTGATGTAATTGTTGCTTTTTGTGCGGTTTTTTGTCTCAGGTCAATTAAAAACTGGTTTTTCGTATCCGATCTGGTACGAACTTGCTCTGGGGGATGGGTTTACTTAACTAACAGTGCCACAACTGTAAATTGCCGAACTTGTGCAGTCGTGCACATTGAACAGTACGGATGGTGTATTGTGCAACTGAAACCATAGGCGCCGTATTACGATTCATCTGTCATTTCCATCCGTCTCCATTTACGTTGAAACGTTTACAGCGCCAGCCAGCTTGGTAAAATATTCGTTAAATTTTATTCGATCCATGACGTTCCCCTTACCGCTAATAATACCCTGTTCAAATTTGACGTCATTCTGAGCAATGGTTCTCTTCCTACAGCGTTCTGAAACTGGCATGGCACTTCAATGATGGACACCCTGTAATTTCTTCTGGTCAAGCCTACTGGATACCGATGGTAGAGTTTCATGTTCGATTCTCAGTGACCCTGTTGCGAATCTCTTTCTGGGGATGGATGGGTTGAAATCGGTACACTAGGCTTCCTGACTGCAATTCTGAGAAGTAAATTTGGTATTGCAGTTCATGTTTAATTAATTAGCTGCATACCTTTCATATGTTTACTCTCTAGTATAAAAACTTTATGGCTCTGTAAATGTTATGTTTTACTTTTTATTTGACAACAGCTTTATTTTTGTATGGTTTAATCTGACCCCAAAAGAAAATGTTAATTGAAATAATATGTGACATGCAGTATCTGTTCTTGAGCATTGTACATCACGGTATGTTAAAGAATATCTTGATCTGTCTTCTGTGCTTGGAATTATTGTTTTTGAAGCATGCCAGTAATGTGCTCTGTTTTGCTTGCTTCATGGCGGCGAACCATGGTTGAGTGCGTCGCTCTTTTCATGGTGGCGTTACTGTAAATAAGCGTTGCAGTAATTTTTGTGGGAAGATAATTAAATTAGAGAAGGAATCCACAATTAGTCATTTTTGAGCTGTAACTTGTTATTGTTCACTTTGCTTCTCGGCCCCAACTGTAAAGTTACGAAACTATACCGATTGTACAATCTTAACGAATCAAGTTGGACACTTTGTCGAACACTGAAATTACTTATATACTTGTTTCATTATTTTATTTGAAATACTCATATATTTCGCACATCCTTTACATCCTATCCGAAACGTTCATTTTATAAGATCTTCGCACGCATTCCCGTGACATCCATATCCAACTCTATCTTCTCACTGCTATCGTCCGAGTCACAGCGATGTAGATTCCCATTAGCCGTGTGCCTCTACCTGCGTTCCACACTGAAATCACGTGAACAGCAACAGAAATTGCATAATACTGTACTGAACAATTTCTTTTCTTTAGGGTGCCTTTATAACCGAATAGCTACATCATAGCGGCACTCAGTTCACAAGCAAAAGACAAATATTCATTTACATATAAAGGATAAATCTATGCATAAATAAAAGTGACATCTGAGCTATCCGAAATGATCACCCTCCAGTCGTCGCCAGATTTTGGCCGGCACAGAAACGATACGTAGTAACATACGAAATGGAATGAGCACGTCATAAGACGAATGCTTGGTAAATTTTGGAAAAGTGTAGCTCATTTATGAAGGAGACGATGTGTAGAGCACTAAAGTGCGTTTAAAATTAGGTGCAGCTTTTGACAGTTCAGCTCGGATCGAGTGGAGGGAAGCGTAGTTGCCAAAGTGAGCTGGGCGCGTCAGCAGCTGACGGCGTGAACGACAAGCCGCACAAGTTGACCAAACTGTGATCTTTCTTAAACGACTGTAAAGAAACTATCAGCTAAAAAATCTGATTCTCGTACATCTTGTTGGTTAATTCGCCAGCTTCATGGCGAACTGCGTATCATTTCGTTAACGCTCATAGTTATTGTGATATTTCGATATTGGCAGGCCGGAGTGGCCGAGCGGTTCTAGGCGCTACAGTCTGGAACCGCGCGACTGCTACGGTCGCAGGTTCGAATCCTGCTTCGGGCATGGATGTGTGTGATGTCGTTAGGTTAGTTAGGTTTAAGTAGTTCTAAGTTCTAGGGGACTGATGACCACAGCAGTGAAGTCACATAGTGCTCAGAGCCCTTTTTTTATTTCGATATTACTGCAAGAAATTCTTAAAGTTTGCAGTGAAAAATAAGGATCGCTATAAATTTGTGTTTCGTGTGTGTTAGGTCATATGTTGCCTCATAGAGAATGTAGAAACATACTGAATTATTGAAACTTCCTGGCAGATTAAAACTGTGTGCCCGACCGAGACTCGAACTCGGGACCTTTGCCTTTCGCGGGCAAGTGCTCTACCAACTGAGCTACCGAAGCACAACTCACGCCCGGTACTCACAGCTTTACTTCTGCCAGTACCTCGTCTCCTACCTTCCAAACTTTACAGAAGAGAGCTCTCTTCTGTAAAGTTTGGAAGGTAGGAGACGAGGTACTGGCAGAAGTAAAGCTGTGAGTACCGGGCGTGAGTCGTGCTTCGGTAGCTCAGTTGGTAGAGCACTTGCCCGCGAAAGGCAAAGGTCCCGAGTTCGAGTCTCGGTCGGGCACACAGTTTTAATCTGTCAGGAAGTTTCATATCAGCGCACACTCCGCTGCAGAGTGAAAATCTCATTCTGGAAACATCCCCCAGGCTGTGGCTAAGCCATGTCTCCGCAATATCCTTTCTTTCAGGAGTGCTAGTTCTGCAAGGTTCGCAGGAGAGCTTCTGTAAAGTTTGGAAGGTAGGAGACGAGGTACTGGCAGAAGGTAAGCTGTGAGTACCGGGCGTGAGTCGTGCTTCGGTAGCTCAGTTCGTAGAGCACTTGCCCGCGAAAGGCAAAGGTCCCGAGTTCGAGTCTCGGTCGGGCACACAGTTTTAATCTGCCAGGAAGTTTCATATCAGCGCACACTCCGCTGCAGAGTGAAAATCTCATTCTGGATACTGAATTATTATTTAACCTTGAAGGGATCTGTCTGCAGTCTCGAGAAAATGGAATGTGTGTAAACTACTCCGACATGAAAGCAGGCGCCAGCGGAAAAGCCAGAAAGAAATAGTTATGAATTCCACTTATCGAATAAACCGTTCGAGGTACCGAAACAAGATTTTGGCAAATGATGACACACAAAGAGCAGAGTATTTTGCCATATGATTAAAATGCGAAACTTTCATCTCGGGCGCGTTAATCAAGGCTACTACAGATTTTTTCAGTGAAATGAGAACTGCTATGGGTTTTGTGACAACGAAAATGAAGTTAGGCGTTTATTTTATTCTGACAATGGGCTGTTTCATAAACTACTGACCTGATGTGCCCACAGTTACTAGTTTAATAACGCAATATTACATGATTCTGTCGCAATTTCAACTGTGTTAGAATGTTAGTGAGATGTTTATTTGTAAACTAATCTCTGTTTTGAGAAAATAAGCAGATTTTAACATGGCAACAAGAGAAGTTACGTATTACTCAAAACTCGACAAACGCCTTCGTGAAAGCATCTCTCCTCAACTCTCTGACAACTCGAGACGTGCCCTGCGGTACAACGTTTCAAATGGCCTCTTTTTTCAACATTTTAGCCTCACTGAGCATATTCTCAGCCGGATTTAAATTAGCGTGATACGGAGGAAGCCTGATTAAGATATGTCCTTTAGCGTCAGCCAGTTTGTCGACCAGGTACCGTGGGGTTTTTGGCTTGTACAGCACTTACGCCTTATACATGCAACGTTCAGCGTTATCCAGTGGAACAATTTGTACCCAGTGCGAAATATCTGCTTTGATCCACTGGATTATTGTACCTTTATCCATCACAACAGTGAGGTATGGCGCAGTGTTCATTATTATTGTCGAATTCGAAGGAATATTTTGCAGCAGAACATTATTTTCAAAGCCATTGAATCTGTTCCTGAACGTCCACTTTCATTGTGAATCTTGTGTTTTCAGACATGGTACAACACAAAACACTTAAAATTACCAAATAAGCAGCAACCAGTCGCAAAATCATGTTTTCTTTATTTACTTTTGCAAATCGATTTCAAGTGATAAACACCCATCATCGGTGCTACAAACACAAGAATAAAAATAAAAATAATTAATAATAGTGACCAAATGAATAAATTTACATAAAGCAGTCATGGGTGACTGGAATTCGTCAGTAGGAAAAGGGAGAGAAGGAAACATAGTAGGTGAATATGGATTGGGGGGAAGAAATGAAAGAGGAAGCCGCCTTGTAGAATTTTGCACAGAGCATAACTTAATCATAGCTAACACTTGGTTCAAGAATCATAAAAGAAGGTTGTATACCTGGAAGAATCCTGGAGATACTAGTAGGTATCAGATAGATTATATAATGGTAAGACAGAGATTTAGGAACCAGGTTTTAAATTGTAAGACATTTCCAGGGGCAGATCTGGATTCTGACCACAATCTATTGGTTATGACCTGTAGATTAAAACTGAAGAAACTGCAAAAAGGTGGGAATCTAAGGAGATGGGACCTGGATAAACTGAAAGAACCAGAGGTTGTAGAGAGTTTCAGGGAGAGCATAAGGGAACAATTGACAGGAATGGGGGAAAGAAATACAGTAGGAGAAGAATGGGTAGCTCTGAGAGATGAAGTAGTGAAGGCAGCAGACGATCAAGTAGGTAAAAAGGCGAGGGCTAATAGAAATCCTTGGGTAACAGACAAAATATTGAATTTAACTGATGAAAGGAGAAAATATAAAAATGCAGTAAATGAAGCAGGCAAAAAGGAATACAAACGTCTCAAAAATGAGATCGACAGGAAGTGCAAAATGGCTAAGCAAGGATGGCTAGAGGACAAATGTAAGGATGTAGAGGCTTGTCTCACTAGGGGTAAGATAGATACTGCCTACAGGAAAATTAAAGAGACCTTTGGAGAAAAGAGAACCACTTGTATGAATATCAAGAGCTCAGATGGCAACCCAGTTCTAAGCAAAGAAGGGAAGGCAGAAAGGTGGAAGGAGTATATAGGGGGTTTATACAAGGGCGATGTACTTGAGGACAATATTATGAGATGAAGACGAAATGGGAGATAAGATACTGCGTGAAGAGTTTGACAGAGCACTGAAAGACCTGAGTCGAAACAAGGCCCCGGGAGTAGACAACATTCCATTAGAACTACTGACGGCGTTGGGAGAGCCAGTCATGACAAAACTCTACCATCTGGTGAGCAAGATGTATGAGACAGGTGAAATACCCTCAGACTTCAAGAAGAATATAATAATTCCAATCCCAAAGAAAGCAGGTGTTTACAGATGTGAAAATTACCGAACTATCAGTTTAATAAGTCACAGCTGCAAAATACTAACGCGATTTCTTTACAGACGAATGGAAAAACTGGTAGAAATGGACCTCGGGGAAGATCAGTTTGGATTCCGTTGAAATGTTGGAACACGTGAGGCAATACTAACCTTACGACTTATCTTAGAAGAGAGATTAAGAAAAGGCAAACCTACGTTTCTAGCATTTGTAGACTTAGAGAAAGCTTTTGACAATGTTAACTGGAATACTCTCTTTCAAATTCTGAAGGTGGCAGGTATAAAATACAGGGAGCGAAATTCTATTTACAATTTGTACAGAAATCAGATGGCAGTTATAAGAGTCGAGGGGCATGAAAGGGAAGCAAAGGTTGGGAAAGGAGTGAGACAGGGTTGTAGCCTCTCCCCGATGTTATTCAATCTGTATATTGAGCAAGCAGTAAAGGAAACAAAAGAAAAATTCGGAGTAGGTATTAAAATTCATGGAGAAGAAGTAAAAACTTTGAGGTTCGCCGATGACATTGTAATTCTGTCAGAGACAGGAAAGGACTTGGAACAGCAGTTGAACGGAATGGACAGTGTCTTGAAAGGAGGATATAAGATGAACATCAATAAAAGCAAAACGAGGATAATGGAATGTAGTCAAATTAAATCGGGTGATGCTGAGGGAATTAGATTAGGAAATGAGACACTTAAAGTAGTAAAGGAGTTTTGCTATTTAGGGAGTAAAATAACTGATGATGGTCGAAGTAGAGAGGATATAAAATGTAGACTGGCAATGGCAAGGAAATCGTTTCTGAAGAAGAGAAATTTGTTAACATCGATTATAGACTTAAGTGTCAGGAAGTCGTTTCTGAAAGTATTTGTGTGGAGTGTAGCCATGTATGGAAGTGAAACATGGACGATAACTAGTTTGGACAAGAAGAGAATAGAAGCTTTCGAAATGTGGTGCTACAGAAGAATGCTGAAGATAAAGGGTAGGGCACGTAACTAATGAGGAGGTATTGAATAGGATTGGGGAGAAGAGAAGTTTGTGGCACAGTTTGACTAGAAGAAGGGATCGGTTGGTAGGACATGTTTTGAGGCATCAAGAGCTCACAAATTTAGCATTGGAGGGCAGCATGGAGGGTAAAAATCGTAGAGGGAGACCAAGAGATGAATACACTAAGCAGATTCAGAAGGATGTAGGTTGCAGTAGGTACTGGGAGATGAAGAAGCTTGCACAGGATAGAGTAGCATGGAGAGCTGCATCAAACCAGTCTCAGGACTGAAGACCACAACAACAACAAAGCAACGTAAAACCAATTCAATGTATATAGACGCATTAAATAATTTAAAATGCACATACAAATTTACCTTTCAACGAATATGTGCCCTGAGTAGTAACACTGTCTTAAGCAGAGGTCAAACATAAAGTGATACATCGAGAATTGACTATGACAACGAGAAAGGTAAATTTGTATGTGCATTTTGAATGGTTTAATGCGTCTATATACATTTAATTGGTTTTACGTTGCTTTATGTACATTTATTCATTTGGTCACTGTTATTAATTATTTTTATTTTTATTCTTGTATTTGTAGCACCGATGATGGCTGTTAATCAGTTGAAATCTATTTGCAAAAGTAAATAAATAAAACATGATTTTGCGACTGGTTGCTGCTTATTTGGTTATTTTATGGTTTACGGTCGCTGCACAAGTTGGAAACCACATGGAGCCCACCATTCACAAAACTCTTATTCACAATATCTGATGACGGCAGAACACTTCAGCACCAGAAAATACCACGAACCAACGAGAAATTACGAATGTAGATGCATCTATTGCGCGACACCACGTGGTAATGCCCGCCATTGGTGCCAGCGTCACGACCCCCCCCCCCCCTCCCCTCCCGCTGAGTCATAGTCAAAAGTCCTAACTAATTTAAAATGCGCTATAGTGCAATACATTCTTGATTACCGCTACAGTGTTTGGGAGAAATGGAAGCAGTTTAGTGGCGTGCTGGTAGATATTTGTTACCTGCAGGTTCGATCAGCACGCAAGTATTACGGAAATGTTTCGTGAACTCAAATGGGAATCCCCGGAGGGAAGCCAATGCTCTCTTCGCGAGGCGCTTTTGCGGAAATTTAGAGAACCGGCATTTGAGGCCGACTGCAGATCGATTGTACTTCCGCCAACGTACATTTCGCGTAAGGACCACGAAGATAAGATGCTATAAATTAGGGGCCTTACGGAGGCCTTTAGACGGTAGTTTTTCCCTCGCTCTATTTGCGAGTGGAGCAGGAAAGGAAATGACTAGTAGTGTTATGTGGTACCCTCCGCCATGCGCCGTACGGCGGCTTGCGGAGTATGTGTGTAGATGTTGATGTAAATAACATAAAGTCCTCTATTGTGAGACTTTGCACCAATATCCTGGGCTACATACCAAACCCTCCTAAGCAGTAATTGAGGGATTTAGTTCATATACTGTCGAATTCCTTACCTAGCATACTACGTGCTTGCGCTGAACAGAGCCCCAAATTGTCCATGAAAAGACAGCTCTGTCAAACTCAAAGGTTGGTTGGAAAAACATAGTGCTTTATTAGGTATGGGCTTATCGGAGGTAATACGCCGTTGCCTTCCTATGATTTTTGAACTGACTGACCCAGCTAATTATGGTGTGATCTATAGTTTAATGTGGACTCCATACCATGGTTATAACTGACAAGTAAAAATCCTACAGCTGACCGGGAATCGAACATCAAGCATTTGCATCTGTAGTCAGACAATGACCCACTGAACAAACGAGCTTGTGCTGTTTACGAATTTTGAGAAGGCTTAAGTCGGCATTTTAGCTGTATACGCCGGCCGACTACTTTTGCTGGGATAGTGAATAGCTCTATCCGTAGCGATTTCAAATAAAAAAAAAAAATGGTTCAAATGGTTCTGAGCACTATGGGACTCAACATCTGAGGTCATCAGTCCTCTAGACTTAGAACTACTTAAACCTAAGGACATCACACACATCCATGCCCGAGGCAGAATTCGAACCTCCGACCGTAGCAGCAGCGCGGTTCCGGACTGGAGCGCCTAGAACCGCTCGGCTACCGCGGCCGGCCCAGCGATTTCAGAGCATTTTATTAGGAGTGTCTCGTTGTCCATATGCACCAAGGAAGAAACGAGGGATTAGCTTTTCGTGCTCCGAAGGGATGAAAGCTGTGGAGATTACGCTCGGAATCCTGTATTGTAATAGGTGTCTTAGTGAACGAAAAAATTACAAGTGTATGAACCGCTTTAAAAGTGGAAAGTATACGTCTGCGATGATGAGCTTTCGAGCTGGCCATCCACGTATAGAGCGAACGGAGAAGAGGCAGGTTCCTTACTTCAAAACAAGAAAAAGATGTTTGGTGAACAAGGGCTCTAAAGAGCATACCTTAAGAGATATGACCATTGTTCACCTTCGATACTAGAAATACATCTCTTCTAGTGCAAGATCTTTGCTTTTCGTATGGTGTCAAAAATGTATGTTTGAGAGCTGTAAGCACTTGTTCAGTAGAAGAGATGTGTTTCACACTAGCAGAGATGAACAAGTGCTTATAGCTCTTCAAGTATGCTTTTAGACCTCATGTTCAATAGACATTTTATTCTTGTTTTGGTCAATATTTTCTCTCCCCCCCCCCCACCCAACCCCCCACCAAAAAAAAAAAAAAAAAAAAAATGGGTAGCAAATACCTTGCAGCAGAAGAGATCTGATTCATTTTAGAGCCCATGTGTACTAGACATTCCTTACTTATTCCTGTATAAGGAACTAGACCCTATATATAGCTCATCATGTCTTTTATGCTACGCCCATTGTCGACGGAAAACGTCAGTTTGTTTCCCGTGGCAAACAAATTTACGATCATATTGCTTTTTGAAGTGATATTTTACACGTCCATTGGTTAGAAGAGTCCTAATTAGTCTAGTGCGATATTTGTTTTATCGACACATACTAAATCGGATAGTAAAAAACGAAGAATAATCAGTACTCAGCTGTGACTGAGCAGCGCTGATGCATAACTGTGGCCGTTAGCGCAGGCCAGGGCGGTACTGTAACTGCTGTAGTATAGCTTATTCTTCATGTTTTACTGGCACTGTTAATATACGTCGATAAAACAGATATTGAACTACACTCTGTGGACTGCGCTATCAAATGGCCACATAGGTTCCCGCTTTAAAAATCATTTTCTTTGTAACGGGAAACAAATCGACGCTTTCTGTTGATGACCTAATGACCGCTATTTGTTTGGGTTGACCCCAGCAATACATTGCAAAAACGAACGGACATTGGAAGCGTGTATTCGTCATCGCCATACTGGCGTATCACCCGGCGTGATGGTATGGGGTGCCATTTGTTACACGTGTCGGTCACCTCTTGTTCGCATTGACGGCACTTTGAACAGTGGACGTTACATTTCAGATATGTTACGACCCGTGGCTCTACCCTTCATTCGATCCCTGCGAAACCCTACATTTCAGCAGGATAATGCACGACCGCATGTTGCAGGTCCTGTACGGGCCTTTCTGGATACGGAAAATGTTGGACTGCTGCCCTGGCCAGCACATTCTCCAGATCTCTCACCAATTGAAAACGTCTGGTCAATGGTGGCCGAGCAACTGGTTCGTCACAATACACCAGTCACTACTCTTGATGAACTATGGTATCGTGTTGAAGCTGCATGGGCAGCTGTACCTGTAAACGCAATCCAAGCTCTGTTTGTCTCAATGCCCAGGCGTATCAAGGCCGTTATTACGGCCGGAGGTGGGTGTTCTGGCTACTGATTTCTCAGGATCTGTGCACCCAAATTGCGTGAAAATGTGATCACATGTCAGTTCTAGTATAATATATTTGTCCAATGAATACCCGTATATCATCTGCAGTTCTTCTTGGTGTAGCAATTTTGATGGCCAGTAGTGTACGTGGTTTTGTATTTAAAAGCGGGACAAAGTGTACCCCGGTACAGGACGGGGTCGGCAGTCCAACGAAATCTTAGCGCCCCACCAGCTGACAGGACTGGCAGTCAAAATTTTAATAACAGGAATTTTACTTCTATTTAATTGCATTATGAAATAATGAGACACGACCATAAATGTTTACCAAATACTTTGAATGTTGTTTTTCTTCTACTCACTGCGTTGTATTACAACAGCCTTAATTTAATTGGATAGTCCTTGCTACAAACATGTACCGTATATGGCGGTGACATTCTGTTTAATGCACGCTGAATTCACCAACGTCAGTTAAAATTAAGAACGTTTTAAAATGAAACATCCTGGCAGATTAAAACTGTGTGCTGGACCGAGACTCGAAGTCGGGACCTTTGCCTTTCGCGGACAAGTGCTGTACCAGCTGACCTACCCAAGCACGATTCACGCCCCGTCCTCACAGTTTTACATCTGCCAGTACCTCGTCTCCCACCTTCCAAACTTTACAGAAGCTCTCCTGCGAACCTTGCAGAACTAGCACTCCTGAAAGAAAGGATATTGCGGAGACATGGCTTAGCCACAGCCTGGGAGATGTTTCCAGAATGAGATTTTCACTCTGCAGCGGGGTGTGCGCTGATATGAAACTTCCTGGCAGATTAAAACTGTGTACTGGACCGAGATTCGAACTCGGGACCTTTTGCCTTTCGCGGGCAAGTGCTCTACCAACTGGCAGAAGTACAACTGTGAGGACGGGGCGTGAGTCGTGCTTGGGTAGCTCAGTTGATGCCGACACGGTAGCTCAGTGTGTTCGGTGAGACGGTTTACCTACCCTAAGTAATAAAAAAAACTGAGTGACCGGATCAATAAAGAACCTGAACGAGTGTCATCGGACGTCCGCCACGAACAAATTCAACGAACAATATAGAACAAAATGAGATTAAAAAAAAAAGTCTGTAGAGCACTTGCCCGCGAAAGGCAAAGGTCTCGAGTTCGAGTCTCGGTACAGCACACAGTTTTAATCTGCCAGGAAGTTTTATATCAGCACACACTCCGCTGCAGAGTGAAAATCTCATTCTAGGGACGTCTTAAAATGTTACTGTCTCTCTAAGCACTGTTATCTGTAACCGAGCGGAAAACTACAGTCCTAATGAGGCTGTTAATGGTAGTTGACGTTTTTGCAGTCGTCTGTTCTTTGCTAGATGCATATTGTTATTGCGGCTCGCGGACCGCAGTTTGACAACCGCTGCTTTAGGGCTTCCCTGATTTGCAGAGACGTTGTACCTCACCGCTGCAACGAGTTTCCGCCACTAGCGCTGCTGCGACGCGCCGGCACTTCCGCAGCTGTGGGAGCAACCTAATACCACGAATAAAACAGGTGCGCTGCAACGCCGTGCCGCGTCAGCGCAGGTGGCGAGGGCTTTTTGTGCCGGGCTGCGGCGGGCGCGCAGGTGGATGGACGGATGCTGCAAAAACAGGTGGGCGCTGCGCCGTGCCGTATTGTGCCGGGGACCACCACAATGGCCGGCCGGGGGTTGCCCCAAATGTCGGCTGAAAATTTAACACCGCCTCGTTACCACCCCCCGGGCGCAGGCGCAACAAAAAGGGAAAAAGGGAGAATCGCCCGCGGCCGTCTGGGCCTGTAATCTGCGAGGGTGGGGGCAGGCGTGGGGGTGGTGGGTGCGTAACGGCGAGGGGTACGGGGCCGCGCTGTTTGTGGCTGAGTGCGCATCACTGGCCGGGCCGTAACTTATGTAAACAAGGTTCGCAACAAAGGAAATAATCGTCAGCACGTCTGCGGGGGACAAAACCCACAGGGGTAATGCGACAGCCACTTGCCTCCAAACGTAATACTGTAGCGGCCGAGGGTTGCAGCTGCGGCCCCGGTTCAATAATTCAGGATTCCAGTTAAAATTAAAGATTCCCATCCCTCTTATGCATTACATTTTATTGGGTTTTTATCTACAGCAGGGGTTCCCGACTAAATTTTCTCGACGACCCCCTCATCGAGCATGATTGGTACCTTGTCATATCACAGTATCAAGTACCTAAAAAAACTAAATTAAGAGTCTTTTTATACGTTTTCTATTTTTGTTACTTAGAAAAAAAAATTGACATATTCATTATTGAAAAAATTTTGAGCTTAAAACTTTTTCAATTTAGCCATCATTGCTATTGTTAAATTTTTGATTATTGCTCAAAATCTTTGTCTTCAAATCTGGGGGTTTAGTATAACAAACCCCTTAAAAAAATAAAAATTTAGTATTAACTGAAAATGACAGGAAAAAATTAAAACTGAGTGTATTGGTCTTTTAAGTGTACTACACTTGAGATTGGATTGAGTAGACATTCATTCGAAAGGCTTTCATAGCAAATTACACATTGAGGTTTAGGCTGTTGCTCAGGTCCAGTGAACGTAAAACCGATTTGCAGGTAATCAGAGTTATATTTTCTAGTGTCAGTTGCGTCTAGGAAGACTCCAGACCAGAAGTTAGCGTTCGCTAAAGTTCTGCTCATGCAGGAAGCGGCCAAAACAAAAAATCTGATATCATACGAAATATATTTCTACATCTACATGATTACTCTGCAGTTCACATTTAAGTGCTTGGCAGAGGGTTCATCGAACCACAATCATACTATCTCTCTACCATTCCACTCCCGAACAGCGCGCGGGAAAAACGAACATCTAAACCTTTCTGTTCGAGCTCTGATTTCTCTTATTTTATTTTGATGATCATTCCTACCTATGTAGGTTGGGCTCAACAAAATATTTTCGCATTCGGAAGAGAAAGTTGGTGACTGAAATTTCGTAAATAGATCACGCCGCGACAAAAAACCTCTTTGCTTTAATGACTTCCATCCCAACTCGCGTATAATATCTGCCACACTCTCTCCCCTATTACGCGATAATACAAAACGAACTGCCTTTTTTGCACCCTTTCGATGTCCTCCGTCAATCCCACCTGGTAAGGATTCCACACCGCGCAGCAATATTCTAACAGAGGACGAACGAGTGTAGTGTAAGCTGTCTCTATAGTGGACTTGTTGCATCTTCTAAGTGTCCTGCCAATGAAACGCAACCTTTGGCTCGCCTTCCCCACAATATTATCTATGTGGTCTTTTAGCCTAATAGCATCTTGCG
Source organism: Schistocerca piceifrons (assembly GCF_021461385.2). Classification (NCBI taxonomy): domain Eukaryota; kingdom Metazoa; phylum Arthropoda; class Insecta; order Orthoptera; family Acrididae; genus Schistocerca; species Schistocerca piceifrons. The sequence goes on from NC_060139.1 coordinate 897,332,218, forward strand.
AACCCCTCTGGCATAGCTCGCGGACTCCTAGTGGTCCGCGGACCACGTGTTGGGAACCACTCATCTACGGTATACGGTGGAAGCACATCGCACACTTGTCCGATTTTTCACTGTTGTTACATTTGTTTCCAGCAAATTATATGGGAAGCATATTTTATGAATTGCTACCTTCGTATAGGACATCGATGTAACATTAATAGTACATTTACTCGCACGAAAAACTATAACTAATCCAAACATACAAAACAGCACTCTCTTTTCCATTCTTACAATCCACCTGCGAAAAATAGCCAGGTACTTTACATTTACCTGAACATTAATTTTTAACTCTAGATTGTTTTGGAGTGTGGTGAGGCCTATTTTCTGGGTATGCAATGGGGTAATTTTCCCTCTACAGAAAGACTGATTTATTTCATTGTGTATAAGTAAATTTTATTATTTTTGATTCATCTCAGTGATATTTTTACTTACGTACGTTTTTGCTAAATCAGTGTTTGTTTGGCACACAGAGCACAAGAATAAAAACACCACGTTCACTTAACACTTTGACATTCAGGTCTATACGTCCCAAAGATTCTTAAACGCCAAGATAGAACTTACTTCCATTGCCAAGATAATACATTCACAAGATACAGACGACACCTCTTGCCAGTGTAGGCCGAGGGGAGTGATACGATAAAACAGGAATAACAAAATTTTAAGTGGGCAACGCGGAATCTCTTAGGAGATTGTACGATTAATTCTTGTATGGCTAGTGTAAAGTGGGGTGCCAAATTATTATACTCACTGAATGGACACCGCGATTTTATTACGCAACTTTATTGTGCCATTTTTTATGAACTTAAATTTTATGCATCACTAATATTACATTTCTGTGAATGCACTAAAGTATTTTCAAGAAAAAAATTATTTAAACCACAAAATTTTATTCAAAATTACGAAGATGAACAATGTGTTCAGCAGATGGTGTGTCCTCCTTTAGCAGCGATCAGATATATAATTATCCTGGGCACACTCATAATGCATTTCTTCGATATATTCTCCAATTCAGGTGTCTGATGCCACGCTCTGGTAAGTTTTACCAGCTGTCTGATCTTGTCTGTCGGTGTACATCCCTTTGTAATTTCCTTCTTCAGTCCATGGCAGTCATTTTCAGTCGGGTTCATGTCTGGGGAGTTCCCTGCACAGTCCAAAACATGAATTCCAGTTTCGTTTAAATATTGAAAACTAAACGTCGCCTGAACAGGTCATGAAGGTCCAACGGTACCGACCGGCCGCCATGTCATCTGCAGCCCGTAGGCGTCACTGGATGCATGTATGGAGGGGCATGTGGTCAGCACACCGCTCTTCCGGCCGTATGTCAGATTACGAGACCGGAGCCGCTTCTTCTCAATCAAGTAGCTCCTCAGTTTGCGTTACAAGGGCTGAGTGCACCCCGCTTGCCACCAAGTGTTGGCCATTCCGACAGCGCTTAACTTCGGTGATCTGACGGGAACCAGTGTTATCTCTGCGGCAAGGCCGTTGGCTCTAGTCACAGATTTTGCTTGTGACACGATGCAAAATCGTGCATAAAGATGTAATTTCTGTCGGGAAACTATTCCTTTACCTAGGGAAGAACTCGAGAAGTCGAGTTTCCAGCACTGATCTGTATCGATCTTGACGCATCGTCCCTTTCACAATATAAATGCGTCCATTTCCTGTGCTACTTATTACGGAATAAACCATTGCTGATAGAAGATCCTTGACTTGTTAAACTATCCGATCTTTGTGGTATTACCATAAAAAACAAGTAAGATGATGCTATAATTTATTTACCTTATTCTAGTCATCCATCGTCTAGTTCTTGTACATTTTGGCCTATTCTAGCACCCCCGCATGAGGCTCACCACTCCTTAGTGAGTACGTGCTCTACCCTGGGCCCCAGCCTTTGCAGTACTCCTTCTCTTTCTCTGCTGCAAACCTACACTTCGACTATTCCTTACCTCTTCCAACTTTCTGTCGGATGGTCCTTATGGTGCAAACCCTGCCTGGACTAGGTTGACGAACTTGGTCCTGATTTCTAATTTCACTCCCGGCGCTATTTTCACCATCCATTAACGATTATATGACCCCATTATTGGTTTTGACCTGCCATAGTTTCCATGTTTTACAGAAGTACGTGTCATGCACGGAAGGTTGCCCACTGTGGTGTATGCTCCGCCTCTGTTCCCTTCCACCCCGGCCACTTTCCTTCCTGTTGTCACAGTACACCCAAAACCCAGCACGGTACTCATCCCATTGGGGTTGTTAAGTACCTGCATGATTGTAGCTCCCTGATCACGCCTGCGCTGCCCGCTCCCCATGTATCCCATGGAATATGTGCCCGTCATAACTGGGGCGCGAGACTCCCGGCAACGGATTACTGGCCAAGTAGCCGTTGCTGTGCCTGGGTGGCGTCCATGGGGAGAGCCTCCTTTCAGAGAAGGTGGCACCATGGCGGATAGTTCGCACATGAAGCGAGTTAAATTTTGTCGTGCTGATAGTCACACAGCTCCAGCAGTCTCTTCGAATGGAAAGGTGCTGTACGATGCAATGAAGTACGATCTCAACCCATTCCCTTCCCTGGCCAAACCATGGGAGAAACACAGGACTAGATGACAAGGAGCAAAATCCCTCCCCATACCTGGTCTGTACCAGGATTGACAGGGACACCTTTTTGGCCACAAAGCCTTTATTTGTTGTGGAGCAAATGGAACACAAATTTGGGGATGCTGCAACCATCTCTAAGATGAAGACTGTTTCCCACCTGATCTCTCCTGGAAAAAGTATAAGCGTCTTAATCCCATACAAATGAAACTTAAGCTACAGCTTCAAAGTCGTCGGCTTCTCTGTCGATGGTGCCTTCCTCTGTTGCGTCTCTTACAGTGGGTCCCCAAAGCTCCCAGGCGGTCGAGGGTCCTTCTGTGGTGATTCCACTACCTCCACTTCAGGAGCACTGCCCCCCAGCTGCTGGTGACGCTGGTCCCCAAGCCCCAGCTGGAGGCGCCACATCTTCCTCTAGCTTTTCTGCCTAGGAAGAGGTCCCTCAGGACTGTTCCTTCCACAGTTCCTTCTGGTCCATAGCCAGATGGCAGCCAATAGCTGAAGGAACCATGGACTACTAGCCATTGGACTTATCGTTCTTCCTCTGTTTCTGAAACTACATCACTGACACCTTCCCAGACCACATGTTCTAAGGAGAAGAAGGACAGGAGGAACGAAAAGAAGTCCTCTAAGACGAAGGAAACTTCAATAGCCACCATGCCACCAGACTCTGCATGTACTCCTTCTGCTCCCAAGTTGGAGATAGCAGTGGCCCCCGATATACCGGCTCTCCCCAGGCAATGTGCCACAGAACCTATGTCAGTCGATCCCCTGACATCTCAACTGAAGGCAGGACATGACCCTGGGTCATGCATTCTGTACAGCCATCCAGGAAATGTGCATTCCAGCAAATCGAACCCCTGTCCTTTGTAGCTACTGAGGTATTTTAAGAATCATACCGACTATGAGTAGGTATCGGATGGAGTTTGTATTATCTGCTGGGCTCTGTATACTGTGATGTAGTGTCTCTTGGTACACCTTGGGGGGAGGGGGGGGGCTGTGGCTGTTATGGTAAGGGCACACCAGGATTTTATCATATGCGATGTTTATCTCCCTCCCGATGATGTCACGCCCAGGATGTTCTGTCTGTGTTACTCTCTCAGCTCTCCTCCCCCCCCCCCCCCCACTCCCCACTCTCTCCCCACCTTTCCTAGTCTTGGGCGACTTCAATGCCCACAACCCTTTCTGTTGTGGTACACTGACCACTGGGCGTGGTGAAGACAGCTCGATCTTTGCCTTTTGAACTCAGTGTGGCACACGGAATTATTTGGTCTTCTCCCATCTATCCACTGGAGGGTTCACGATGACCTGTGTGGTAGTAACCACTTCCCGATCTTCCTCAGCGTTGCTGCCCTGGGCGTCCGCCTAAATGGGTTCTCCATAATGCTGGCTGGGATGAGTCCGCCTCTGCTGTCGTCCTTAGCTCCCCATCGCAAGGCAGTATCAATGTGGCTGTTCAGAATACAGCGGCAGCACAAACATTCGCGTCTTAAGAAGTTTACATAATAAGTTATTAACATCTGCTATATCAAAGGCATAGTGTGGAAGTACCAATCTTTAACACGGTGTATAGTATACAGTTAATATCTAAAAAAAAACCGAGATATTTTTGTAAAAAATGTGATGAATGTAATGTGGTAACGACACGGATACCTTACCTGTATGTAAGTGCTATAATACTTTCCAACTCATGTCGCTCAGCATCGTCCAGTAGTTTCAGTTGTTTTTTTATTTAAACAGTGATCTCCAACATTGAGTACTGAAACATGTAATCGACCATGAACCACCTGAAGATAGGGACAAGGACGAAACCCGTCGTTCGTTAAGTAAAATGATCTTCTGTTGTGAGTGACAGCTGGTATTTTATAAAACTTATGAAGGAACAGTCACGGAGCTCATCTGCATCCATTATGGCTAAAACTCACTTATTTTCTGAGTATTTCGGTATAAGGGCCCCACGATCTCCAGTGGTTCGTTAAAGAGTAATTCTATTTCGTTTTATTTCTTGCCCTTCTTTATCTTTCTACCTGTATTGCACTGATAATATCTGTATAGCAGTGCGCTACGTGCCTTGTTGGAGAACAAACTTGTTCTATTCACACACGGCATTTGCTGTCGAGAATAGAAATTCCCACTTTCCTATTTGACCTCAAACTTTCATTGAGTACTGGTCACTTCTTTCTCGTATCTCTTTTCCCGCAATGTTAGCTGTTCGTTAACAGTGATACACAGCGGTGCGGATAGATTTACTCACGAAGAGGTGCAAGGTTGCAAATGGGAAAGTTGCGCAATGTGCTTGCCCACGCTGCGGGAATATCTAAGCATAGCGTCGTTGTGCCGCTTTTCCAATGCATTCCGTGTGTCCATACACGAGTTGCCAACTCCACACCAGTAAACCTATCCACACTGTTGTATATCAATGTTTACGTACAACTAACGCTGCAGAAAACACACCCGAGACAGAGCAGGAAAGTACTGAATGGGATCAGGTTGTTTCGAAACAAGACACATCTCATACCGTCTGTTTTTCACTGTTCAGCAGATATTAGCAGTGCAATACACATACAAATAAATGGGTATAAGAAATCAACTGTTCTGTAACGAACCGTGGGAGATCACTTATCCCTTATACCAAAATAGTCAGAAAATATCCATGAACAACTCCGAAATTTTTTCACTGGAGCTTGGGTTCGCACTATACTGGGTTATACATAAGTACCTCTGTGGCGTCAGAAGACAACAGCGCGAAAACTACAAGATATGCAGAAAACTGACGTATAGCAGTAGGAGAGCATCACTCCAAGTTTAGAATGCTATACACGCCGTGGTGTAGTTACAGAGCACTCCACTAGGGGCAGCACTTGGTGTATAATGGAGCTATGAGTGTGTTTTGTGTCCTTGAATTCGCTAAATGTGAGTCAGTTGTGTTGATTCAGCCGACGATTTCGTACCAAATAACAGGCAAAAGCTTCAACAGACAAAACAATCCACGAGTGGCACAACACATTCCGTGAGGTGCTTATGTAGTGCGAAGAAAACGACTGGCCGAGACCACAGAGGATAAATATCTATAGAGCGAGCATTCGAATGCGCAGAGCGAGAATTCTGTCGGTAACAGGTCCTGCAGCACAGATCACGTGTTTTTGGGACGGTGCATTTTAGCGTGTACAGCGCTTAGCGTATTTGGAGTATTATTACTTCTATGCTACAGATAGAACACCTTCACAAGTTCCGTGAGTCTTGGAATACGTGTTTTGCAGACATCGTAATAATTTGATACAATGCACTGAACTTCGCTTAAAGATATGAAGCGAAATGGTATTGTGCATTTTCGCCGCAGTATCTTGGACCCCCACTTCATTTACGATTTTTCGAATAATGGGGTAAGAAGAAACGGATAACAATATTTTTTAACGTTTTCGATTTTATTTTATTGTCAATTCTCTATTCTAATTAATTACGTTATACACTGGAGAGCCAAAGAAACTGGTACACCTGCCTAATATCATGTAGGGCAGAAGTGCGGCAACACGATGTGGCATGGACTCGACTAATGTCTGAAGTAGTACTGGAGGGAACTGACACCATAAATCCTGCAGGGCTGTCCATAAATCCGTAAGAGAAGGAGGGGGCGGAGATCTCATCTGAACAGCACGTTGCAAGGCGTCCCATATATGCTCATTAATGTTCATGTCTGGGGAGTTTAGTGGCCAGCGGAAGTATTCACAAGAGTGTTCTTGGAGCCACTCTGTAGCAATTCTGGACGTGTGGGGTATCGCATTGTCCTGCTGGAATTGCCCAAGTCTGTCGGAGTGCGCAATGGACATGAATGGATGCAGGTGATCAGACAGGATGCTTACATACGTATTACCTGTCATGGTCATATGTAGATGTATCAGCGGTCCCATATCACTGCAACTGCATACTACCCACATCATTACAGGGCCTCCATCAGCTTGAACAGTCTCCTGCTGACATGCTGGCTCCATGGTTTCATGAGATTGTCTCCATTCCTGTAGACGTCCATCCGCTCCATATAATTTGAAACGGAATTCGTCCGACCAGGCAACATGCTTCGTCATCAAGAGTCCAATGTGAGTGTTGATGGGGCAAGGTGGGGTGTAAAGCTTTGTGTCGCGCAGGGTACACGAATGGGGCTTCGGCTCTGAAAGCCCATATCGATGATGTTTCATTGAATGGTTCACTCGCTGACACTTGTTGATGGTCCAGCATTGACATCTGCAGCAGTTTGCGAAAGGGTTGCACTTCTGTCACGTCGATCGATTCTCTTCAGTCATCGCTGGTCCCGTTCTTGCAGGATGTTTTTCCGGCCGCAGCCTGATATTCACTGTACACTCGTGAAATGGTCATGCAGAAAAATCACCACTTCATCTCTACCTCGTAGATGCTGTGTCCCGTCGCTCGTGCGCCGACTATAACACCACGTTCAAACTCATTTAAATCCTGATAATCTGCCATTGTAGCAGCAGTAACCGATTTAACAGCTGCGCCAGACACTTTTCGTCTCATATAGGCGTTTCCAACCACAGTGCCGTATTCTGCTTGTTTAGGTATCTCTGTATTTGAAAACGCATGCCCATACCAGTTTCTTTGGCGCTTCCGTGTAATAAAACTGTAGACGGCGTTGAAGTGTCACAAGAAAACGACGCTTTTGGAACTACGAAATTGTTACAGTAAAAATGGTAAGCGGCTTGCACCATCTGCTTACCCATTATTATTTTCAATTTTTCTTTATTTATCCTTCTGCTTTTTACAGGCAAGTAAAATGTCTACAACATTTTTTCGCCATCTCAGCAGAAAGGTAAACCATACACTACGCAGAAAAAAATAAAGCATACCAGATCAGTGCTCGAATTCTGGAGTAACAAAATAAGTGACAGCAAACAATAATTATTTTTTAGGTATTCCATTGCACTGAATCATATTGTCCAATGTGTTCTAATGACTTACATTACAGTGACACTGAATAGGAACCTACCTTATGCAGAAATTCTTGGATACACACAAGGGTTTGAAAAGTTGCGTAAATTGAGGAAGTTAATCAGACTGTTATCTATAAATTTTATCTGCATATGAACATAACACAAGTGTGTATACACTGAGTGGCAGTTTACTCAAACACAGTTGCACATGTATCTAGCGCTTGTCGCGTAAATACATGGCCATAAAATCGCTGAAATTATCTCTACAGTACCATGTCTCGATATCTTTCAACCTATAAAGTGCTTCATCTCAATATGACATTTACAATTATTCATTTCTTGTACACATATATGAAAAGTAACAGGTTCTCCTTTCACATACTTCTGTTGAGATCGGTAGAAACGACAAAACTGCACCGTAACTGTTACTAAAACTCATAGCCGGCCGGAGTGGCCGTGCGGTTCTAGGCGCTACAGTTTGGAGCCGAGCGACCGCTACTGTCGCAGGTTCGAATCCTGCCTCGGGCATGGATGTGTGTGATGTCCTTAGGTTAGTTAGGTTTAATTAGTTCTAAGTTCTAGGCGACTGATAACGCAGAAGTTAAGTCGCATAGTGCTCAGAGCCATCTGAACCATTTTTTAGAACTAAAACTCAAACGTGCACAAACATATGTAAAAGAAGGTGAATAGTGTAATATTCAAGTTGCGCTATTACTGCAAACTGTACACAAGCAGCTTCCTCCCAGAGTCACGTGACTGGCTCCGCTTTATGTTGAGAAGATGCTCACTCCATAGATAGGTATACCCTATAGCTGGAACCGTCTGCAGAGAAGTTGGAGCAGCGAGAAATTTTCGTCAGTAGTCGACACCTGCGAGCAGACAACTGCTGATACCGCAGTCAACTGCACATTCCTCTTGGCATTTGCAATATACTTACAGATTATATCAACTTTTAGAAACACTTCGACCTGTAAATTGGCCGTTTTTCACCATCGGCCTATTTTTTTTCGAAGGGTATTAATTTTAGGAATTTTGACATTACAGTTTTCCCCCTTTTTGAAACAATTCAAAATACAACTCAGTTTTGGAAAGGAAGCAAGATTCTGGTAAGCGTCCCTTCGAGGTCATGAGATCAGCAGCGCGATCTCAAATTGGGGACCGCTGTGAGATGGTGTAGTGGCAAGAGATTGGAGCCTTTAATGCCACTGACACAAATTTTTTCTTTTCCTTGTCTCTCAGTTTATTATACAATTTACTTTGAAAGATGTCAGTATATGCGCCAGTGTGTTAGCAGAGTAAAAACTAGTGCAAACTGTTACTGGCGTCTGAAACTGTTTCAGTTTTTGTATTGTCTGTGTAAAATTGTAAATTTATTTATTTATTATTTTTCTGTGACACATTTTCAATCGTTTTATTAAATATTTAAATTTTATCCAAATAGTGGAATGTACTGGGTGGTTTTAATTAAAGTGCACCTACTCACGGCGGTGCAGAGCGAACTGTATCATATGGCAGCAAAACTCGGTAGATACGCTAACGCGTTAATGCGGAACCGATTTACACTGGAAGAAAATAGTTCCTCTTTTGACCACCAGTTTGCAAATCTGCCGCTGTAAAGCATCTCGTAGGCGACTCTGGTATTTATATTGAGCAAACTGTGTTATCTGGTGATTAACAATATACAATGAGCATTATGCCTTTCTCATGTATTTGACCTTTCCTGGCCCTAATCCATTACACAAGGCAACATTTCTATACGTCTTTCTTGCATTCACAACGCACGATTTGCACCTGGTGGCCAAAATTGGAACTAATTTTTTTCCACCGTAAATCGGTTCTGTATTAATGCATTAGAATGTCTGTCAAATTCTACTGCCACACTGTGTTCGCAGCTCACATTTGACCTCTGTGAGTAGGTGCTATTTAGTTTTAACGACCTGGTATAATCCGAAAGATAATAATTATCTGTAAACTGATGAAAGAGAGCTGCCCTATGCGGAATAAATACATTATTTGTTGTTGAGAAGGGAGACGAATGGTCAGCAAATGGCGAGCAGTTTCTCGAACGGCAGTGTGTGCAATGCACTATCGGACTTAACACCTGAGGTCATCAGTCCCCTAGACTTAGAACTGCTTAAACCTAACTAACCTAAGGTCATCACAAACATCCATGCACGAGGCAGGATCCGAACCTGCGACAGTAGCAGCAGCGCGGTTCCGGACTGAGGCGCCTAGAACCGCTCGGCCACAGCGGCCGGCAAGCCGTTTAATACCATGAACTATTAGCCACAAAATTACACTGGAAGAACCGCAAGAGGTAGAGAGGAAAATACCAGTGTACCACTAAAATTACTGTGCGTACTTCGACGGCGCATACGTCAAGCAACGGAATTAAATGTCACAAACTCTGTAAATTGTAGCTGTCGATATTCCTTAAACAGTTTTAATTTTTTAATTAATAGTTGTGAGTGAATTCATGGCTTTAGTGACTGTTTTACCCATCATGATAAAGTTCTTATGCGTGGTGAAATACTAGCTGACTGAAAAAATTAACTGTAGCACAGATATGAAACAATAACTTTGAATAGTGTAATTTGAATTCATTAATGAGATTTGGTACTAAAATTCCTTTTAAAGGGCCATGTTTTCGCTTGATTAATTGGTCTGGCAGCATAGTGTGCACTGAAGAGTCACAGTCATTTCTCAGCATTGTAGTAGCTAACCAGTACTGTCGATAGTACTTTGTTTTAGAAGTTTACTTTATACTTTTTTGTTTTCTTAGTAATAACGTAAGGTTTGTGTGTGTGTGTGTGTGTGTGTGTGTGTGTTTGTGTTTGTGTGTGTGTGTGTGTTTGTGTGTGTGTGTGTTTGTGTGTGTGTGTGTGTGTGTGTGTGTGTGTGTGTGTGTTTGTGTGTGTGTGTGTGTTTGTGTGTGTGTGTGTGTGTTTGTGTGTGTGTGTGAATACTTTACTGTGGCTATATTAATTTCTTTATTACATCAGTGCATCCTATGCAATGCTGGTGGTTTACCAAAGCCTCGTTAGTCTTGGTTAAGTTATACGAGTACCCTGAATAACATCATAGACACGAAGCCCATGCCTACAACAGTAGTACAAGTTTATATGCCGACTAGCTGTGCAGATGATGAAGAAATTGATGAAATGTATGATGAGATAAAAGAAATTACTCAGGTAGTGACGGGGGAGACGAAAATTTAATAGTCACGAGTGACTGGATTTCAACAGTAGGAAAAGAAGAGAAGGAAACGTAGTAGAAGAATATGGATTAGGGCTAAGAAATGAAAGAGGAAGCCGCATGGTAGAATTTTGCACAGAGCATAACTTAATCATAGCTAACACTTGGTTCAAGAATCATGAAAGAAGGTTGTACAGCCGGCCGCGGTGGCCGTGCGGTTCTAGGCGCTGCAGTCCGGAACCGCGGGACTGCTACGGTCGCAGGTTCGAATCCTGCCTCTGGCATGGATGTGTGTGATTTCCTTAGGTTAGTTAGGTTTAAGTAGTTTTAAGTTCTAGGGGACTGATGACCTAAGATGTTAAGTTCCATAGTGCTCAGAGGCATCTGACCCATTTGAACCACGGTTGTACACATGGAAGAACCCTGGAGATACTAGAAGGTTTCAGATAGATTATATAATGGTAAGACAGAGATTTAGGAACCAGGTTTTAAATGGTAAGACATTTCCAGGGGCAGATGTGGACTCTGACCACAATCTATTGGTTATGAACTTTAGATTAAAACTGAAGAAACTGCAAAGAGTAGGAATTTAAGGAGATGGGACCTGGATAAACTGAAAGAACCAGAGGTTGTACAGAGTTTCAGGGAGAGCATAAGGGAACAATTGACAGGAATGGGGGAAAGAAATACAGTAAAAGAAGAATGGGTAGCTGTGAGGGCTGAGATAGTGAAGGCAGCAGAGGATCAAGTAGGTAAAAAGACGAGGGCTAGTAGAAATCCTTTGGTAACAGAAGAGATACTGAATTTAATTGATGAAAGGAGAAAATACAAAAATTCAGTAAATGAAGCAGGCAAAAAGGAATACAAACGTCTCAAAAATGAGATCGACAGGAAGTGCAAAAAGGCTAAGCAGGGATGGCTAGACGACAAATGTAAGGATGTAGAGGCTTATCTCACGAGGGGTAAGATAGATACTGCCTACAGGAAAATTAAAGAGACCTTTGGAGAAAAGAAAAGCACGTGTATGAATATCAAGAGCTCAGATGGAAACCCAGTTCTAAGCAAAGAAGGGAAAGCAGAAAGGTTGAAGGAGTATATAGAGGGTCTATAGAGGCGCGATGTTCTTGAGGATAATATTTTGGAAATGGAAGAGGATGTAGATGAAGATGAAATGGGAGATGTGATACTGCGTGAAGAGTTCGACAGAGCACTGAAAGACTTGAGTCGAAACAAGGCCCCGGGAGTAGACAACATTCCATTAGAACTACTGACAGCTTTGGGAGAGCCAGTCCTGACAAAACCCTACCATCTGGTGAGCAAGATGTATGAGACAGGCGAAATACCCTCAGACTTCAAGAAGAATATAATAATTCCAAGTCCGCAGCTCGTGGTCGTGCGGTAGCGTTCTCGCTTCCCGCGCCCGGGTTCCCGGGTTCGATTCCCGGCGGGGTCAGGGATTTTCTCTGCCTCGTGATGACTGGGTGTTGTGTGATGTCCTTAGGTTAATTAGGTTTAAGTAGTCCCACAGTGCTCAGAGCCATTTGAACCAATAATTCCAATCCCAAAGAAAGCAGGTGTTGACAGATGTGAAAATTACCGAACTATCAGTCTAATAAGTCACAGCTGCATAATACTAACGCGAATTCTTTACAGACGAATGGAAAAACTGGTAGAAGCCGACCCCGGCGAAGATCAGTTTGGATTTCGTAGAAATGTTGGAACACGCGAGGCAATACTGACCCTACGACTTATCTTCGAAGAAAGATTAAGGAAAGGCAAACGTACGTGTCTAGCATTTGTAGACTTAGAGAAAGCTTTTGACATTGTTGACTGGAATACTCTCTTTCAAATTCTGAAGGTGGCAGAGGTAAAATACAGGGAGCGAAAGGCTATTTACAATTTGTACAGAAAGCAGATGGCAGTTATAAGAGTCGAGGGACATGAAAGGGAAGCAGTGGTTGGGAAGGGAGTGAGACAGGGTTGTAGCATGTCCCCGATGCTATTCAATCTGTATATTGAGCAAGCACTGAAGGAAACAAAAGAAAAGTTCGGAGTAGGCATTAAAATCCATGGAGAAGAAATAAAAATTTGAGGTTTGCCGATGACATTGTAATTCTGTCAGAGACAGCAAAGGACTTGGAAGAGCAGTTGAACGGAGTGGACAGTGTCTTGAAAGGAGGATATAAGATGAACATCAACAAAAGCAAAACGAGGATAATGGAATGCAGTCAAACTATGTCGGGTGATGCTGAGGGAATTAGATTAGGAAATGAGACACTTAAAGTAGTAAAGGAGTTTTGCTATTTGTGGAGCAAAATAACTGATGATGGTCGAAGTAGAGAGGATATAAAATGTAGACTGGTAATGACAAGGAAAGCGTTTCTGAAGAAGAGAAATTTGTTAACATCGAGTATAGATTTAAGTGTCAGGAAGTCGTTTCTGAAAGTATTTGTATGGAAGTGAAACGTGGACGATAAATAGTTTAGACAAGAAGAGAATAGAAGCTTTCGAAATGTGGTGCTACAGAAGAATGTTAAAGATTAGATAGATAGATCACATAACTAATGGGGAAGTACTGAATAGAATTATGGAGAAGAGGAGTTTGTGGCACAACTTGACTAGAAGAAGGGATCGGTTGGTAGAACATGTCCTGAGGCATCAAGGGATCACCAATTTAGTACTGGAGGGCAGCGTGGAGGGTAAAAATCGTAGAGGGAGACCAAGAAATTAATACACTAAGCAGATTCAGAAGGATGTAGGTTGCAGTGGGTACTGGGAGATGAAGAAGCTTGCACAGGATAGAGTAGCATGGAGAGCTGCATCAAACCAGTCTCTGGACTGAAGACCACAACAACAACAAACATTGAATTACATCAAAAAAAGTTTTGCACTACCTCGGTTCCGACAGTTCCGGAAGCAGTACAGAAAATTGGAATAGAGATCAATATAAACATCATATCCGTCCTTTTTATTGCTCATGAAAACCACATAATTGCGTGTTGTACCACCATAGAGCGAGATCTTCATAGATGGTGGTCCAGATTGTTGAACACACCGGTACCCCTAATACCCAGTAGCACGTCCTCTTGCAGTGATGCATGCCTGTATTAGTTGTGGCATACTATCCACAAGTTCATCACGGCAGTGTTGGTCCAGATTGTCCCACTTCTCAACTGCGATTCGGCGTAGATCCCTCAGAGTGGTTGGTGGGTCACGTAGTCCATAACCAGCCTTTTTCAATATATCTCAGGCATGTTAGATTGGGTTCATGTCTGGAGAACAAAATGGCCCCTCTGCTCGAGCGATGTCGTTATCCTGAAGGAAGTCATTCACAAGATGTGCGGGAGCGCGAGTTGACGTCCATGAAGACGAATGCCTCGCCAATATGCTGCCGATATGGTTGCACTATCGGTCGGAGGATGACATTCACGTATCGTACAGCCGTTACGGCGGTTTCCACCAGCGGCGTACGTCGGCCCCACATAATGCCATCCCAAAACAGCTGGGAACCTCCACCGTGCTGCACGCGCTAGACAGTGTGTCTAGGCGTTCAGCCTGACCGGGTTGCCTCCAAACACGTCTCCGACGATTGTCTAGTTGAAGGCATATGCGACACTCATCTATGAAGAGAACGTCATGCCAGTCCTGAGCGGTCCATTCGGCATGTTGTTGGGCCCATCTGTACCCCGCTGCATGGTGTTGTGGTTGCAAAGATGGACCTTGCCATGGACGTCGGGAGTGAAGTTGCGCATCATGGAGCCTATTGGCACAGTTTGAGTCGTAACACGACGTCCTGTGGCTGCACGAAAAGTATTATTCAACATGGTGGTGTTGCTGTCAGGGTTCCTCCGAGCCATAATCCGTAGGTAGCGGTCATCCACTGCATTAGTAGCCCTTGAGCGGCCTGAGCAGGGCATGTAATCGACACTTCTTGTCTCTCTGTATCTCCTCCATGTCCGAACAACGTATCCGTAGTCAACGTCTATCTTCAGGAGTTCTGGGAACCGGGGTGATGCAAAACTTTTTTTGATGTGAGTATTTCAGTTCATAAACACAAACGTGGAGGCACGTTACTCATACTACGCGTGCTTTAAATTTTTTTGTTGCGTATTGGGTGTCCGCTTAACCTGAGGTCAATATTTCTTACTAGGAAAAGCGTTTACATAGTAAAACCCGACGACTGTGCTAAACTCGCAGCCGAGAGTATCACAGTTCAAATACCACTCTGCCGTAAGAGAGATGAGGAAACGACGGAAAAGCCAAAATCTGGACCGCCGGGCGTCCCAAATGCGAGTTCATCGTCTTAAATCACTGGGCGATGTGTCCTGGGAACTCCGTAGGACGCTGGGATCCGTTCTTAGACGTCCGCCTGGTTGATATGTATGTATTCCAGATGCGGGGCAGACGCGTAGACATGCTGTGCACGCACCGTGCGTATCGTCACCTCATGTTCTTGCGAAATGAGACTCGGGTGCGTCGCGCATGCCTCTGCTCGCTGGGTCATTCGTCGTGTCTCGGCGAGTCCCAAGCACTGGCCGCCGTCGTAAACATTTTAGACGTCCTGTCACCCGTCGTGTTCCTCTCAGAATTGGGCAATGGCTCTGCTGTTTTGTGCGGACACTGGCGCCGCTCTACGTCTGACGAAACGTGCTGTCTGAGGCGCGTTAAATGTAGCGCAACCGTCTTTCTTGTTGTTGTTGTGGTCTTCAGTCCTGAGACTGGTTTGATGCAGCTCTCCATGCTACTCTATCCTGTGCAAGCTTCTTCATCTCCCAGTACCTACTGCAACCTACATCCTTCTGAATCTGCTTAGTGTACTGATCTCTTGGTCTCCCTCTACGGTTTTTACCCTCCACGCTGCCCCCAATGCTAAATTTGTGATCCCTCGATGCCTCAAAACTTGTCCTACCAACCGATCCCTTCTTCTAGTCAAGTTGTGCCACAAACTTCTCTTCTCCCCAATCCTGTTCAATACCTCCTCATTAGTTACGTGATCTACCCACCTTATCTTCAGCATTCTTCTGTAGCACCACATTTCGAAAGCTTCTATTCTTTTCTTGTCCAAACTGGTTATCGTCCATGTTTCACTTCCATACATGGCTACACTCCATACAAATACTTTCAGAAACGACTTCCTGACACTTAAATCTATACTCGATGTTAACAAATTTCTCTTCTTCAGAAACGATTTCCTTGCCATTGCCAGTCTACATTTTATATCCTCTCTACTTCGACCATCATCAGTTATTTTACTCCCTAAATAGCAAAACTCCTTTACTACTTTAAGTGTCTCATTTCCTAATCTAATCCCCTCAGCATCATCCAATTTAATTTGACTACATTCCATTATCCTAGTTTTGCTTTTGTTGATGTTCATCTTATATCCTCCTTTCTTATTGTTCTCAAAAAGAATGGAGTTTAACGTGACGTCGACGAAGAAGTCATTAGAGCACTAGCACAGAAAGAGTGAACATGAGAAACACTGTTTAGCGTACTCAAAAGTACCGTCTCGACATTCTCCTGAAGACATTTGGAAAAGCCGTGGCCGGCCTGGGTGGCTGAGTGGTTCTAGGCGCTACAGTCTGGAACCGCGCTGCTGCTACGGTCGCAGGTTCGAATCCTGCCACGGGCATGGATGTGTGTGATGTCCTTAGGTTAGTTAGGTTTAAGTAGTTCTAAGTTCTAGAGGACTGATGACCTCAGAAGTTGAGTCCCATAGTGCTCAGAGTCATTTTGAAAAGCCGTGAAATCCTAATCTAGCAACCCAGAGAGAACATTTTAATGTATTCGTTCTGATTACAAATCCAGTCTGTTACCTAGATGGCAGTTATAAGAGTCGAGGGACATGAAAGACAAGCAGTGGTTGGGAAGGGAGTGAGACGGGGTTGTAGCCTCTCCCCGATGCTATTCAATCTGTATATTGAGCAAGCAGTAAAGGAAACAAAAGAAAAATTCGGAGTAGGTATTAAAATCCATGGAGAAGAAATCAAAACTTTGAGGTTTGCCGATGACATTGTAATTCTGTCAGAGACAGCTAAGGACGTGGAAGAGCAGTTGAACGGAATGGACAGTGTCTTGAAAGGAGGGTGTAAGATGAACATCAACAATACCAAAACAAGGATAATGGAATGTAGTCGAATTAAGTCGGGTGATGCTGAGGGAATTAGATTAGGAAATGAGACACTTAAAGTAGTAAAGGAGTTTTCCTATTTGGGGAGCAAAATAACTGATGATGGTCGAAGTAGAGAGGATATGAAATGTAGACTGGCAATGGCAAGGAAAGCATTTCTGAAGAAGAGAAATTTGTTAACATCGGGTATTGATTTAAGAGTCAGGAAGTCGTTTCTGAAAGTATTTGTATGGAGTGTAGCCATGTATGGAAGTGAAACGTGGACGATAAATAGTTTGGACAAGAAGAGAATATAAGCTTTCGAAATGTGGTGCTACAGAAGAAAGCTGAAGATTAGATGGGTAGATCACATAACTAATGAGGAGGTACTAAACAGAATTGGGGAGAAGAGGAGTTTGTGGCACAACTTGACTAGCAGAAGGGATCGGTTGGTAGGACATGTTCTGAGGCATCAAGGGATCACCAATTTAGTACTGGAGGGCAGCGTTGAGGGTAAAAATCGTAGAGGGAGACCAAGAGATGAGTACACTAAGCAGATTCAGAAGGATGTAGGCTGCAGTAGCATGGAGAGCTGCATCAAACCAGTCTCAGGACTGAAGACCACAAAAACAACAACAACAACAACCTAGTGAACTACTTTGTATTATCCAATGTAATGGCAGAGTTTGCGTTTTGACTTTCCTGCTTGAAAGTACATTTTCATCACGACTTTCATGCACTCTTGGTGCTGTGTTTTTTTTTTTTTTTTTTTTTTTTTTTTTTTTTTTTTTTTTTTTTTTTTTTGCGGACATTTAACAAACGAAACAGAAACGTTTTATCAAGCATCTTTCAAAGATAGCAACATTGTAATTGGCAGAAGTAAAGCTGTGAGTACCGGGCGTGAGTCGTGCTTCGGTAGCTGAGTTGGTAAGCATGCCGCCGGCAGTGCTGCGAGGCGGTCACGCGCCAGAGCGCTGCGGGCGAGGCGCGCACGGTGTGTTTGTGTTTACTTCGGCCGCTGTAAGTGCCGTTTTCCTTCTAGACCACCATGGCGCACAACTATCGGAAGAAGACATTACGTTTCAACTTTTGTTCCGACTTCGCCCGACCCAAGGCCCTGGAGGTAGAACGGTTTATACGCGATGAAGTTAAAATACCACCAACGGATCTAATTGGTATCCACTTGTCCATAGTTAGCAGTACCGTCTACGTCAAAATGATCAACGATGCGGCGTGCGACAAGGTGCTTCAAGAGGCAAAACGTGGACTGCGCTTCTGTCATTCCGACGGCAACGTCGGACCCGTTACCGTCGATCACGCAGGTCTCGGCACACGGACGATAAGGATCTTCGAACTGCCGTTCGAACTACCTGCAGACGTCGTCATCGAGGCGCTCCGTCCCTATGGCAACGTTCTGGAACATGTTGCCGAACGATGGGTCCAATTTCAGACCTATCCAGTTTTAAACGGTGTTAGACAGGTCCGCATCGAGTTGCAGAAACACGTGCCTTCCTATCTACGTATCGGAGGCTGCCGTGCCATTATAATGTACGACGGCCAACCTCGGACCTGTTTCGGTTGCGGGAAAGAAGGTCACCTACGGTCTGAATGCATTCAACGACGTGTCGCGCAGCTCCCGTTGTCGGAAGCGTCCGTCACACCCACGATGACCGCCCTACCGGTCACTTACGCAGCGGCTCTTGCCACGTCTACAGTTTCGTCCAGTCCGTCGCCCGGTCCTTCCGATCGGCACGTCCCACCGTCCCAGTCACCAACGGACGGTACAGACGTCCCACCTGACAACCTTGCCGCCGAACAGGCTCCCGCACCGGACGCTGAGGAGACCAGTACATCTTCACAACACCTGTTTGACAATTTCATTGTACCCACCGACGCCTTCGAACCAGGTCGACGCTCCTCCTTGCCGTCGTCCGACACTGAGGAACACGTGCGCAAACAACGCTCGCCACGTAGGCGCAAACGCCGTCGCCGTTCACCCACGGGCTCTCAGAGCGTTGCCACCCGCGACGACGAAGACGACACCCAAGCAGCCGACATTTCCACGCAGAGGTCGGCGGACAACTTTCACGATGAACAAGACGTTTCGCAGGACGGGACCACTATGGAGGTCGCCACGCACAATGTAACAATCGGTGCGCCGGTTGAGACGCCTGTCTCCCCGCCGACAACTCCAGATCTCTCTCACCACGACGCAATTCCCATGGACATTGGACAGACCCACGGCACAGGAGCATGGGCCGACGACATTGAGGAAGGTACGCCCCCTCCTCCGGATGAGTTACCTCCGCCGGACGAGGCTACCTGTTAACATCAAAAGCGAGGCATTGCAGCTGATGGGACGGGACTTCCTGTCGGTGCCCTCCTCTTACTTCCCTTGCTGATGGTAGATGCGCGTCCACCACCACAGAAACAAACATACCGGTTTGCCACACTGAACATCAACATGATCGGCACTGCACCCAAGCTGCAACTCCTATGTGACATGCTTCGGGCCTCTGACGTCGACGTCGCCCTTCTTCAGGAAGTACGCGTTGCCACACTACCACCAGTCTACGGCTACGACTCATACACGTCCACATGTGATCAATCAGGGCGTGGAGTGGCTTTCTTCATACGCGAAGGAATCCCACTCACCGACACGACAATCCTTCCCTGTGGAAGAGGCATGGCTGTTACCATCTTCGACACGCGCGTCATCAATATCTACGCTCCGTCTGGCTCCACGAACCGTCGGCAGCGGTCCACTTTCTTCGGACATGACGTGGCGCCCCTGTTTTCTGGACGCTATGATCGCCTTGTCATGGGAGGCGATTTCAACTGTGTCCTCCATCCGCAGGACCAAGTACCTGGTTATTCGCCATGCCCGGCGTTGCTCACCTTAACCGAAGATTTTCATCTAGTGGACGTTTGGGAGAAAATTCATGGCAATACCCCCGGTTTTACCCATTATACAGAACATTCTGCGAGCAGACTGGACCGGTTTTATGTCTCTGCTCACCTCGGCAATGAAGTCGCCCAAGCTGAACGATGGCCCCTTGCATTTTCGGACCATTGCGCCGTCATTTGCTCCCTGGCTCTGCCACCTCAGTCAGTGTGGCGCAGCAGAGGTTACTGGAAGCTTAATACCTCCCTCCTTAATGATCCACACTGCCGACAATGTATTGCCACTACATGGGCGTCTTGCGAAAGACGCCTTCCGCAGTACACATCCACGTTCCATTGGTGGCTCAAATGTGCCAAACCTGCGATCAGAAAGGCCTTCATACAATGTGGCAAGGAAGCAGCAGCATGGCATCGAGACACCACAAATTTTCACTACGCCGTCCTCCGTGAGCTCGATGCGCTCCCTCCATCACCTGACACCCACAGGGAACGACAACGTACTAAAGCTCGTCTCCTCTCTCTTCAACGTGCACGACTGCATGGTGTCGTGGTGCGTTCCCGACGACAAGACCTCCTCCACAATCCATGCCGCATCCGACCATAGCCGTCGACGTCGGCTTTTCGTCCCCAACATCACGACCTCCGATGGTGTTCACCACACAACACAGGCGGCGGTCGTGTCCGCCTTTGCTGAACATTATCGCCAATTTTATGATGATGAACCGATGACGACGCCCATTCCTGATGATCTCCGTCCTTCCCCTGATCGGACTCTCACCGTAGCGGAGTCAACGTCCATGATGTCTGCAATCACCGCAGAAGA
The DNA here is from genome assembly GCF_021461385.2 of Schistocerca piceifrons. Lineage (NCBI taxonomy): Eukaryota > Metazoa > Arthropoda > Insecta > Orthoptera > Acrididae > Schistocerca > Schistocerca piceifrons. The sequence goes on from NC_060139.1 coordinate 897,352,814, forward strand.
GGTGGTAGATGCGATCAACAAAGGGGCCAAGAACAAATCACCCGGACCAGATGGTCTCCCAGTGGAATTTTACCGGGCGTTCACCACGTTAATGCTTCCTCGCTGGACGGAAATGATTCAGGAACTCTTTACTCCGTCCTTCCCAATTCCATCTGAATTCGTCACTGGCATTCTTCTACCTGTGCCTAAACCGAAGGTAGGGTCTCATGTCTCTGCATATCGCCCCCTTACACTACTGAATGCAGACTATAAAATCTATGCACGCCTCTTAGCAGCGCGCATACGCTCCGTCTTACCTACGGTCCTTTCACCTGAGCAAACTGCACGTGGTTGTGGGGCCACCTTACAAACAGCCCTAGGAGAATGCCGTGACCTCATTGCACTGGCGTCGGTTTGTCGCCTTCGTGCACCACTGGTATCCGTCGATTTCACGAGTGCCTTTGATCGCGTTCGACACCCATTCCCTTTGCTTTTTGTCGATGCCATTCGCCGGTTACTCCTTCCCGCGGTCTCGATGGTACAAGTCAATGGCAGGCTTGTAGGACCGATTCCTATACGCCGCTCTGTGCGTCAAGGATGCCCTATGTCTACTTTACTATATGCCATTGCACTTGAGCCCCTCATCACTGGACTTACCTCTAGACTGCAGGGCCTCACTTTGCGTGACCACACCTTTCACTGTAGGGCTTATGCGGACGATCTCCTCTTTCTCACCTGCTCCTCCACGGAACTCAATGACGCCATCCAATGGATCCACCAGTATGGACGTCTTTCTGGTAGCATTCTTAATGTCAGTAAATCGACTATGATGCACATTGGGCGCGGCCTCCCGGCTATGGTGCCGACCCCACTCCCAGTTAGTGCCACCCTTCGTTACTTGGGTATCGAATTTACGAGCTCCACACACCGCACAGTGGCCCTGGCTTACCGGCGGCTTTTGCAGTCGATTCGGCACCATGTTCGCGGTCAAGTGCACCGTAACTTAAACCAACTCCAACGTGTGTCCTATGTCAACATCTATGTCGCCCCTAAACTGGTACACGTCGCCCAGATCCTCCCAATGCCGTTACTCCTTGGCCGCCGCATCCAATCAGCCTTTGGATATTTCGTGTCAGCAGGGGCACTTTTCAAAGTCCGCTACAACACTCTAACACTGCCTCCTGCAAAAGGTGGACTCGTCAACGTGCGGGCACGCTCTTCTGCACTCTTTGTCCACACTCTGTTGCGGCACTGGCAGGGGCCGGTCCCGTCCTTAACACGCAGTCTCTTAGATATCCTCCGACCAGCTTCTCTCGATCCACCGATCAATGTGGCACCTATTTCTCCATTATTGTACTACGTCGCGAATTGTTTCATAGAACTCAGCTACGTTCGGGCCGATCTTCCAGTCACCCGTCCTCCCCGTACAAAAGATTATTATCGTTTGTTTATGCTGTCCAACCCTTGCGACCCCAAGGTGCTACAGCATCCTGACATTCACTGGCGCACAGTTTGGGGGTGTGTGCATGCACCCTTTTTACCGTCGTCTGTGTCTGCACTCTGGTATGTTTTAGTCTATGGAAAATTCCCGACTAATAGTCGACTTTATCGCATAGGACTGGCCACCTCCCCACTCTGCCCTGACTGTCAGCTCGAAGACACCGACGAGCACCGTCTTACGTGCCCCCTGAAACAAAACGTATGGCTCCTCATCCAACGAATCGTGGGCTTTTACCTCCGTGCCCCGCCAACGACGGTAACCCCGGATTTCCTGTTGTTGCCCCAGACATTTCACTACCCTCTTGCTAAGCACCATACCCTAATCTGGTTTCGAGGACAGGCTTTAGAATATCTCTTTCGGAGTGGTCCGCATACAGTCCTTGACTTCTGGTACAAAGTTGTGACCGCGCATATCACCCTCACCCGAAAACCATCTTACCGACAAACTTTTGCCGGTTATCTCCGCAGCGTCTTCCTTGACCCCCCTCAAAGTTGGGGTGTACCATGCCTACCTGTCACATGATGCAACACCCTTATCCACGTTCTCATGCATCGACCAAAAACAAACACAAATTTGTTTGTTCAATACAAATTTTTAAACAAAAACAAAAACAAAACAAAAAAAGGAAAACAGGATATGTTCTAATTTGTTGTATTTCATGTTATTCTAATAATTTGTTTACCTAACACTCATTTGTATATGTTTAACTGGTACCTTGAAAAAAAAAAAAAAAAAAGTTGGTAGAGCACTTGCCCGCGAAAGGCAAAGGTCCCGAGTTCGAGTCTCGGTCGGGCACACAGTTTTAATCTGCCAGGAAGTTTCATATCAGCGCACACTCCGCTGCAGAGTGAAAATCTCATTCTGGAAACATTGTAATTGTTTCGCGGCGAAAAGGGGATACAACAACGGAGGAAAGAAAGGGGAAGAGGTTCTCAGATATAAGCGAGGCTTTCTTTTAACCTGCTTGAGAGCAAATGCAAAAATTATCATTATCATCACCGCAGCCAGTTCACCCCCCCTTGGGTAACAGGTGCTTCTCTCTCTTTGCACAACCGTGTTTCTCTCACATTACTCAAACGCCAACAAGTTATACTATATCCTACCATACAGCTAATAGCCATTCTTTCGCACATTGCTCATCTAAATGGGAAACATCCCACTCACAATTTACCTCGATTTCTGACGATCTTGAATACTATTGCCCCAAACATAACTCCAAGTTTTGCACTACATCTTTACTTAAGTACCAGGTGGTTATAATTAAACGCCCTATTGAACACGTTATAACACGGAAACTATTTTCTTAATTTTTAACATATTTATGCAGCGACAGAAACTGATATTGTTGTTATAAGAACATACAGCCTACAGTTGCAGGTTAACTTTATCGTTTACCTAGTCACACGACAAGGACCATACGACGGGCTTAAAGTAAATTTGCTATAGCTTGTTTAATAGAAGTGACAAAAACCTTATGGTTATGCATCAGGTTTGATAAAGTTGACTTAGGACATGGCTTGTTTTAGGCAAACATTTAAATAATACTATATGTTCTGAAGAAGACGTTATTACTAACGTTGAAACCTAGGTAAACGATTAAGTTAACCTGCAACTGTAGGCTGTATATTGTTATAAAAACGGAAACTATTTACCGTACGAATACCAAACTTAATAGCATTAATGTCAAGAGTACACGGTGCGCGATTTCCATACGTCACAGCACCGCCGTCCAGTTACAACTATGGCTACCAGGTGCCGTGATCAGTCATCGCAATTCATAGTCTCACACATCTGACAAGTCGCAGTGCACTTGTTCACGTGTCAATATGAGCTTGGACAAAAGGAGCACAGCATTATTGGTGAAGCTTTATTATCAAAACAACAGTAATGCTGCACCTGCACTTCGAGAATATCGCCGATTGAAAGGATTACGGTTGGGTCCTCTTTCCGCGCCTGCTGTGCGGAGTATGATGAAGTAGTTCAAATCAACTGGAGAACTGGGCGTCGCTTCGGGAAGATGCCTCGACTGGTGGTTGACGAAATCGCTGTTGGGATGGCAAAGAGACGCACTGAACTCAACAATTTTTATGCAATATGGTCCCCACCGCACACCGCTCGTGAAGTTCACCTGCTTCTCCGAAAGACATATGGAAACGATCGAATTATCAGGCGATCGTTTCCAAACGCTTGGCCGGCACAATCACATTATCTCACTACCTGTGATTTCTGGTTGTGGGCTACCTGGAGGACTGGGTTTACCAGGGGAACATTAGACATGTGCTGATCAGCATATCAGGAGATGTAGCCAGCATACCTACGGACATGCTTCGTTCTGCTGTGCAGAACACAAAGACTCTTTAGGACATTGATGGGTACTATACAGAGTCTCTTTTGTACCAGTAGCGGTTGTTGTTGTTGTGGTCTTCAGTTCTGAGACTGGTTTGATGCAGCTCTTCATGCTACTCTATCGTGTGCAAACTTCTTCACCTCCCAGTACCTACTGCAACCTACATCCTACTGAATCTGCTTAGTGTATTCAACTTTTGGTCTCCCTCTACGATTTTTACCCTCCACGCTGCCCCCCAATACTAAATTGGTGATCCCTTGATGCCTCAGAACATGTCCTACCAACCGATCCCTTCTTCTAGTCAAGTTGTGCCACAAACTCCTCTTCTCCCCAATTCTGTTTAGTACCTCCTCATTAGTTATGTGATCTACCCATCTAATCTTCAGCATTCTTCTGTAGCACCACATTTCGAAAGCTTATATTCTCTTCTTGTCCAAACTAGTTATCGTCCATGTTTCACTTCCATACATGGCTACACTCCATACAACTACTTTCAGAAACGACTTCCTGACACTTAAATCTATACTCGATGTTAACAAATTTCTCTTCTTCAGAAACGCTTTCTTTGCCATTGCCAGTCTACATTTTATATCCTCTCTACTTCGACCATCATCAGTTATTTTGCTCCCCAAATAGGAAAACTCCTTTACTACTTTAAGTGTCTCATTTCCTAATCTAATTCCCTCAGCATCACCCGACTTAATTCGACTACATTCCATTATCCTCGTTTTGCTTTTGTTGACGTTCATCTTATATCCTCCTTTCAAGACACTGTCCATTCCGTTCAGCTGCTCTTCCAAGTCCTTTGCTGTCTCTTATAGAATTACAATGTCATTGGCGAACCTCAAAGTTTTTGTTTCTTCTCCATGGATTTTAGTACCTACTCCGAATTTTTTGTTTGTTTCCTTCACTGCTTGCTCAATATACAGATTGAATAACATCGGGGAGAGGCTACAACCCTGTCTCACTCCCTTCCCAACCACTGCTTCCCTTTCATGCCCCTCGACTCTTATAACTGCCATCTGGTTTCTGTACAAATTGTAAATCGCCTTTCGCTCCCTGTATTTTACCCCTGCCACTTTCAGAATTTGAAAGAGATTATTTCAGTCAACATTGTTAAAAGCTTTCTCCAAGTCTACAAATGCTAGAAACGTAGGTTTGCCTTTTCTTAATCTAGCTTCCAAAATAAGTCGTAGTGTCACTATTGCCTCGCGTGTTCCAGTATTTCTACGAAATCCAAACTAATCTTCCACGATGTCGGCTTCTTCCACTTTTTCCATTCGTCTGTACAGAAATCGTTTTTTGCAGCCGTGACTTATTAAACTGATAGTTCGGTAATTTTCACATCTGTCAACACCTGCTTTCTTTGGGATTGGAATTATTATATTCTTCTTGAAGTCTGATGGTGTTTCGACTGTCGCATACAGCTTGCTCACTAGATGGCAGAGTTTTGACAGGACTGGATCTCCCAAGGCTGCCAGTAGTTCTAATGGAATGTTGTCTACTCCCGGGGCCTTGTTTCGACTTACGTCTTTCCCAGTAACGGTAATGGTATGTAATGGTATGATGTACCGTAGCAGCACATTAAAAGTTTTTCAGTTGAATTGATTCTCCATTATTTCTCTTCCCCATATCCATAACATACATGCTACCAAGTTTGGTCCTCGTATGGTATTTACTTTCCGTGTTATAGCGTATTAAATAGGGAAAGTTTAATTATAACCAACCGCTATTAGTTAAGCACTATTTAAGCATTTTCCAATCGATGTCTGGGGACACTCAAACTTCTGCCCATCCTCTGTCTTTGACACAGTCCCAGTTTGTTGGTCTCTGCATTAGTTATTTTGAATTTTTTATTTTATTTTAAGAATGCATTGGTCTTTGTTGCTTATCGCTCGTTGCAAAAATACACACAGCACACAGCTGGAAAATTATTTTGAACGCCGCATTGCTTTACCAGGTATGGACCTCCCGGACCTTTCAACTGACTTGGGGGTGTCGGAGGCAGCTTCGACCGCGCCCGGTGGGCCGCGCGCCGCTCGGGGCTACGCGAGTGACGGCAGATTTCAACTTCCGGCAAGCGCGCCTCCAGGAGAGCACGATATTCCATCTCTCGGTGTGTCAGATGGGGAGCCCATGCATACACCAAACCAGAGGATGCTAAATTCACTTGACCTCATTGCCTGCGACTCTGATTGGCTGGTGCGTCTTTTTAAGTAGCAGCATTCAGAGCTTGATTCTACAGGCTCATATGAACCTTAGTACTGACAAGGGAACCTCCCCATCTCACCCCCCCCCCCCCCCCCTCAGATTTAGTTATAAGTTGGCACTGTGAATAGGCCTTGAAAAACTGAACACAGATCAATCGAGAAAACAGGAAGAAGTTGTGTGGAACTATGAAAAAATAAGCAAAATATACAAACTGAGTAGTCCATGCGCAAGATAGGCAACATCAAGGATAAAATGAGCTCCAGAGAGCTGTGGTCACGTGGTCAACGTGAGCAGCTGCGGAACGAGAGGGCCTTGGTTCAAGTCTTCCCTCGAGTGAAAATTTAACTTTCTTTATTTTCGCAAAGTTATGATCTGTCCGTTCGTTCATTGACGTCTCTGTTCACTGTAGTAAGTTTAGTGTCTGTGTTTTCCGACCGCACCGCAACACCGTGCGATTAGTAGACGAAAGGACGTGCCTCTCCAATGGGAACCGAAAACATTTGATCCCAAGGCCATAGGTCAACCGATTCCTACACAGGAAAACACCTCTGATATATTCTATACGACATTGGTGACGGCATGTGCGTCACATGACAGGAATATGTTGTCGACTCACCTAACTTGTACACTTGGCGAATGGGTAAAACAATCCTTCTGCCTTGCCCGATTTAGGTTTTCTTGTGGATGTGATAATCACTCCCAAAAAAGTGATGAAAACGTAAGAGTTTGTCACATATACTGCAGCAGATGAATGCAACAGTTTCACAGTCGCACAGTTTTCTCTGTGCTCTGTCAAAACATATGTTCTTAACGTTTTCAAATTTTTCCGTGTGTAGGCCGTCAAAACCTGCATATGTCCATCGGACGGACGGACAGACGGACGGACGGATAATTGTCTGAACATAAAAAATTAAACTTTTCACTCGAGGGACAACTTGAACCAAGGACCTCTCGTTCCGCAGCTCTTCACGCTAACCACGGGACCACGGCGCTCCTGAGATCACGTTATCTTTGATGTTGTCTATATTGCACATGGACTGCACAGTTTGAATATTTTGCTTATTTTTTCCATAGTTCCACACAACTTCTTCCTGTTTTCTCGATTGATCTGTGTTCAGTTTCTCAAGGCCTATCCACTGTGCCAACTTATAACTAAATCTGAGGGGGGTGCGATGGGGAGGTTCCCTTGTGAGGACTGTAGTGAGATCGCTGTACCCCGACGCTGCTAAGTATTTCGATCTGCGTCTTATCAGAATGTACCAGCGTCCAAGATTTTGTTGCTATCGAGAACATTGCTCCCCTTCTACAACGAAAAAAATGCAACACCAAAAGATAATTAACGTTGAGTAATGAAATTTCGGGAATTCGTTTGTCTAGGTAACATATTTAAGTGATTAACATTATAAGATCACAGTTTAACGTAAGCATCAGGTAAGCCGTTGCAAATGTGAAATGTTAATAAATTAACAACCGGTGTAGCTGTCTGAATGATGAATGCAATCATGCAAACGCGTGTGCATTGTGTTGCACAGAAACAGGATGTCAGTTTGTGGGACGGAGTTCCATGCCTGTTGCACTCACCCGGTCCATACAGGGACAGTCAATGCTGTTTGTGGATGGCGCTGGAGCTGTCGTTCCACGATGTCCCATCTGTGCTCGGTTGGAGACAGATCTCGTGATCGAGCAGGTTAAGCCAAGATGTCGACACTCTGCATAGCGTGTTGGGTTGCAACAGCGGTATGTGGGCGAGTGTTATCCTGTCGGAAAACACCCCAGGAATGTTGCTCGTGAATGGCAGCAGAACAGGGCGAATCAGCAGATTGATCACAACTCCAGGTGTAGGTCCAGTGTGTCTAGCACGCAGACAGGTTGGTTGCAAGTCTTCAGCTGGCCTCGTTGTAACTAACAGACGGCGGTGGTTTGGGATCGGTTAAATGCACGTCACAGGTCGTCTGGTTCGGAGCAGATGCAGTACAGCGCGCCAGAGCTGTACGCCGAACACGATGGTCTTGGCTCTCGAGAGTGCCACGTGGCCATCCAGAGCCCTGATTGCTTGCGATCGTATATTCTCGCAACCAATGGTGCCAGCAGTCATGTACAGTGTCTACATTCCTGCCAAGTCTTTCTGCAGTACCGCAGAAGGAACATTTAGCTTCTCGTAGCCCTATTACATGACCTCGTTCAATCTCAGTGAGGTTTAGATAATGGCGTATTTTTCGCCTGAAAGGTGTTCTTAACTCACAACTCTTCACAATCAATCTCAAAGGTAACCAACTCTGACGACGGTTTCAGATTAGATTAAATTAGATAAGATTAATTATTCGTTCTATAGACCCAGTAAAGAGAGGATCCTCCTGGGTGTGGAACATGTCAGATGAACACATTATATAAATGTAATTAGAAAAACTTGAGTTTCATTAATTTTAATGATCCTCAGTCAATAAACAATAAAATTATGTACATTAATTAAAATTAAACTTCTAATATTTACAGGATTAATACTCACAGCGTATTATTAAAGCAAACCTATTTTGCATCCTCATAGTGGCGCTATCTGCGCTACTCTCAAGCGACTGAAGCGAAATTTGAAGTGATATCATCTTTCAGGTGCAGAAACACGCCTACCAACTTTCCTGCCCGAGTGGCCGAGCGGTTCTAGGCGCTACAGTCTGGAACCGCGTGACCGCTACGGTCGCAGGTTCGAATCCTGCCTCGGGCAAGGATGTGTGTGATGTCCTTAGGTTAGTTAGGTTTAAGTAGTTCTAAGTTCTAGGGGAATGATGACCTCAGAAGTTAAGTCCCATAGTGCTCAGAGTCATTTGAACCATTTTTTGAAGCAACTTTCCTTTACGTCGCACAACTCCTTCTTGGCGTTGCGATTTTTTTTTCCGTCAGTGTATATAACAGGGCACCACAGACGAAACTACCGCACTTCCAAGTTATGCCTATCTCAATTATTAAGTGTACATATTGCAGGTAAACATATTAATGTGTAATCTTTTTTTCGATGTCTGATTGCATTTACCAGCCAATTCAGCTACCGATACGTGAGGCTTAACCATCAAACTGTTTGCCAGGAGTGCAAACGTCAATTCTGAGTGGCATTTTTATTTTAATCCAAAATACGACGTGAAAGAGGCCAAAAATGACAAGGTAATCCGAGGGTCGAACCTCGAACCAATGGTTTTGTAATGAAACACTTACCAGCTCAGTTCATATCAATAATTGTTCAAAATGATGCTAGAGAATCTTATTACTGACAGTTGCTACTTTTATTCTGACAAGGTGTACTGCCTTATCTAGGAAGAAGCTGTTTTCTAAATAGAAGTAATCCACATGTAAGCAGCAAATTTGTCGCATATTTGCCTCTCATTGAAGCTGACTTAGCTTTATTCATTATGACTCAAAAATTTTGCAGCATTCGCACATGTTATTTAACACGAGCAGTGGCTCTGCGTAGCTTCTGACAAAAACGTAATGTCATCTGAACATCAGAGGACCGATTTTCTGTCTTTGGTGTTGATACTTTATTTTTCAGTCTAACATCCAAATACATTCTCTAAAAATACAGTAACCATCTTAGAATTCAAAAGCCCTTCTTTTACCTCCATCAGTTTTAAATCTATTATTCCCAGCGTCAGATGGTCTTGACTTAATGCACCTAAAAACTCAGAAATGCTTCATTCTGTGAAAAATTTCGTGTAATTGATGAAAGCAGCGAGTAAACCCATACTGTATTTGTTTATCTTTGGATTCATGGACGGTGTAAAGGCGAACAACGGTAGTAATTTTTCAAGTACTTTAAAGTGTTTCTTTTGGTGAATGTAATATGAGAGCGAGCCATGAAAAAACTATTCCACCTGCTGTGCAATATGTATTAGACTGGTGAAATACCCTCAGACTTCTCGAAGAATGTAATAAACCCAATTGCAAAGTAACCACGTGCTGACAGGTGAGAATATTGCCGAACTGTCACTTCAATATGTCATGGTTGCAAAATATTAACACCACTTATTTGCAGAAGAACGGAAAAACTGGTAGAAGCCAACCCCAGGGAAGATCACTTTTGATTCCAGAGAAATGTTGGAAAACGCGAAGCAATGCTGACCCTACGACTTATCTTACAAGATAAGGCATGGAAAGGCAAAACTACGTTTATAACTTTTGTTGATTTGGAGAAAGCTTTTGACGGTTTCGATTGGAATAAACTCTTTGAAATTCTGAAGGTAGAAGGGGTAAAATACAAGGAACAAAAGTTTGGATACAGATAGTAAGAAAGCAGATGACAATTATAAGAATCGAGCGGCATGAAAGAGATGCAGTGATTAATAAGTAAGTGAGACAGGGTTATAGCCTACCCCTGATGTTATTCAATCTGTACATTGAGAATGCAGTTAAGGAAACCAAAGAAAAAATCTGGAGAAGGAATTTAAGTTCAGGGAGAAGAAATAAAAACTTTGCGGTGTACCGATGACAGTTTAATTGTGTCAGAGACGGCAAACGACTTGGAAGAGCTGTTGAACTGAATAGACAGTGTCTTGACATGAGGATATAAGATGAACATCAACAAAAGTAAAACAAGGGTAATGGGATATAATCGAATTAAATCGGTCAATCCTAACGAATGAGGTTAGGAAATGAGACACTGAAAGTAGTAGAAGAGTTCTGTTATTTGGGCACTAAAATAACTGGTGATAGTCGAAGTAGAGAGGATATAAAACGTAGAATGGCAATGGAAAAAAGCGTTTCTGAAGAAGAGAAATCTGTTGACATCAAATATAGATTTAGGTGTTGAAACTCTTTTTCTGAAGGTATTTGTGTAGCCATCTATGGAATTGAGACTTGGACGATAAGCAGTTTAGGCAAAAAGAGAATAAAAGCTATTCAAACGTGGTGCTACAGAAGAATGCTGGTGATCGAACAGATAGATCATGTGGTCAAGGAGGAGGTGCTGAATAGAATTGGGCATACAAATTTGTGGCATGACTGTAGCGGGAGACCAAGAGATGAATACGCTAGGCAGGTTCAAAATGATGTGGGTTACAGTAGATATTCGGAGATGAAGAGGCTTGCACAGGATATGGTAGCGTTAGGTGTTGCATCAGGCCAGTCTTCGGACTGAAGACCACATGAAAAACAATAATGGCATGTAAAGTAAGTTACTATTTTAGTGTTCTCCTAGACTTTCGCAACTGATCTGATTACACCTTGGTGACGTTGATTAATAACAATACGAGTGTTTTGCGTACCTTACCTTTCAAGTACAGCTAAACATAATACGAGAAAATGAAAATAGAAAAACATAAACTGAGTATAAATTATTGTCAAGATTTCTTCCATGGAACAGGATGTACCGTCTGCAATGCAAACTCCCAGCTTCGAAAAGGTATACGCCACAAAGATAGCTAAAAGCCTGTTAACTGTGCTGCCTTTGGGCTGTAGTCGTAAAGTTAAGTAATTATTTTAAAGTTAAGTAATTATTTTTTGTTTATTTGGAGATTCATGTCTGCATTCCTAATATTAGTCGACGACAATATTATTGCACCCGGAATGAGGGCTCTTCGGTCGGGGAATGAGGGCTCTTCGGTCGGCTTACCATGAGCTTTTATAGTGATATTCTACATCTACATCTACATGACTACTCTGCAATTCACATTTAAGTGCTTGGCAGAGGGTTCATCGAACCACAATCATACTATCTCTCTACCATTCCACTCCCGAACAGCGCGCGGGAAAAACGAACATCTAAACCTTTCTGTTCAATCTCTGATTTCTCTTATTTTATTTTGATGATCATTCCTACCTATGTAGGCTGGGCTCAACAAAATATTTTCGCATTCGGAAGAGAAAGTTGGTGACTGAAATTTCGTAAATAGATCTCGCCGCGACGAAAAACGTCTTTGCTTTAATGACTTCCATCCCAACTCGCGTATCGTATCTGCCACACTCTCTCCCCTATTACGTGATAATACAAAACGAGCTGCCCTTTTTTGCACCCTTTGGATGTCCTCCGTCAATCCCACCTGGTAAGGATCCTACACCGCGCAGCAATATTCTAACAGAGGACGAACGAGTGTAATATAAGCTGTCTCTTTAGTGGGCTTGTTGCATCTTCTAAGTGTCCTGCCAATGAAACGCAACCTTTGGCTCGTCTTCCCCACGATATTATCTATGTGGTCTTTCCAACTGAAATTGTTCGTAATTTTAACACCCAGGTACTTAGTTGAATTGACAGTCTTGAGAATTGTACTATTTATCGAGTAATCGAATTCCAACGGATTTCTTTTGGAACTCATGTGGATGACCTCACATTTTTCGGTATTTAGCGTCAACTGCCACCTGCCGCACCATACAGCAATCTTTTCTGAATCGCTTTGCAACTGATACTGGTCTTCGGATGACCTTACTAGACGGTAAATTACAGCATCATCTGCGAACAACCTAAGAGAACAGCTCAGATTGTCACTAAGGTCATTTATATAGATCAGTAACAGCAGAGGTCCCAGGACGATTCCCTGGGGAACACCTGATATCACTTCACTTTTACTCGATGATTTGCCGTCTATTACTACGAACTGCGACCTTCCTGACAGGAAATCACGAATCCAGTCGCACAACTGAGACGATACCCCATAGGCCCGCAGCTTTATTAGAAGTCGCTTGTGAGGAACGGTGTCAAAAGCTTTCCGGAAATCTAGAAATACGGAATCCACGAGGACACGCTGGATCACATGATAGAATATGCATAACCGTCTTGAAATCATTCACAATGAGAAACGTTTCCCTCAGTCTCCACTGTCCGCAGCTCGTGGTCTAGTGGTTAGCGTTGCTGCCTCTGGACCACGGGGTCCTGGGTTCGATTCCCAGGCGGGTTGGGGATTTTCTCTGTCCTGGGACTGGATGTTTGTGTCGTCCTAATCATGTCCATTATAACTATCCGGGCTGTTATGCCGTGGTCGGTTGATGAATTCTGTGTCGATTCCCAACGTTTCGTCTCCGACTGCGGGAGACATCTTCAAGGGGTCCGTAGCTCAATGGAAGGTCCAACACACCCACTGGCTCGCTACTGAGCTACGGACCCCTTGAAGATGTCTCCCGCAGTCGGAGACGAAAAGTTGGGAATCGACACAGACTTCATCAACCGACCACGGCATAACAGCCCGGATAGTTATAATGGACATGATATTTCCGGCCGTGAAAGTCTACATTTTAGTGTCCTAATCATTTCATCATCATCATCATCGTCATTCGTGACAGGGGCAAGATTGGACTATGTAAAAATTGGATTGTGTAAAAATTGGGACTTTGTATGGACACTGTTGACCCTGCAGTTCAGCGATCCATAAACCAATCATCATCATCATCATCATCAGTCTCCACTATCCTTGCTTACCCTAATGTCACCTCGTTGTTCCGATAACGGTCACGGGGGCCAAGTGCAATAATATCGTGGTAGGGTAGTGCACATTGAAACTGACGCGGCTCAGTACCGTAGAACGCCTCTAGAGGGTTCAAAACAGAATGGCGCAGACACTTGCCAAAGTGGAATTCGTACTTTTATTTAATCAACCAGCATCTCATTTTGCCTTACGAGACCGGCTGGAACCCGTCCCAGGTCTTTCCATCTGAAAAATTTTCTGTACAGTCATCGGAAATCGAACCTGGGACCTACACGCCAGTAATAAACGTCAGTAAGTACTAGAGAATGGACACAGGCGATGTTTAACGATAGTCGAATGGTAATGACCGATTAAAAGTGACAGTACATTTCAGCGAATAGGTTAGTATCTCCGGTTACGATATTTGTAACTGGCAAGTTTGGGTGCCTGAAAACTCACGTACGGTAGTTGAGACAAATTTGGGGCTGTTTGTTTACAAACTTATCCTACAGAAAAGCTGCAGTAACCATCGTGCGAAATGGGATACCCATCATTTGCTCACTACACTACAACGTACGGAGTTATCTTTTAATATGAAAAAGCTCTAGCCGTGTTGTTCCATACTACTTAATTTAACATTAGCTGAAGGATGAGAACATGACGATGGTCACTTTTGATGTGCGTATTGATCCACACGAATCGTACTACTTTATGCTTATGTGTGTCACTAATGGTCGGATGGATGCGGGGGTAGGGGGGGGGGGGGTCTACAGTGTAAAATAACGAATGTAACGAGTCGACGCGAAACAATTCAACCCTGTGATTGTTTCCACCCTCATAATCATCAAGCAAGACTATACGTCCGTAACCTAGGAAAAAGGACGCTGACTTCCTATTTGACGGTAAAATGCTTATGATTTTGAATGAATCCCAGGGAAAACTCTATAGTCATACTTTGCTACTGTTTGCCGAGGATTTCTTCGGTATATCAGAATCTGTTTGTAGTACCGTGAGTGGTCGGAATGAGTTATGGACGAGTGATTTTCTATCGTTATGCTAAATCCCTTCAGTTCTGATAGGCGTCATTTTATCTAAAGTACTACTCATTAGTTATTTTACTTTCGCCAGAGGTGTAAATGCGGGAATGTGGTTTGCATTTAGATGCATTACACATGGGATTGGTGACCGCACCAGGCACGTCGTACATGCGTTCTTCTCAAGCTACGAGAGGATGTTTCATGTTCGGTAGCTCTCTCGTTAACATTGCACCTTCAGTAACTAATTCACAATGCAGTGTCAATCAGTGATTCTTGTCACAGTGCACTTATTAATTCACGCTACGCAACCATTCAATCATTGCCTCATTCACTTAGATTACGCTATCACTTATTTATTCATACTGCGCCATCACTGATTCATTCAGACGTCGCGTTGTGACAAAGCCTGTAGTACTGCGCAGTAATCTGAAAACGGAAGAAAGGGATGATTCGCATAATAGGGCCCACAGATGTTTCATAAATACGTTTTTCTGTTCACCGCTATAGAATATGAAAGAATAATGGAAAGCAGACGATTGAAATATAAAGGATGGTCATAAACAGTTTGAAAAGCATGCAAGGGTGTTACAGCGGAGATCGAGCTAAGAAATAATTGTTGATAAAAACAAATCGATACGTTGCGCCGTTTCATTTACTTAGCATTGAAGTTAGCCTATTAGGTCGTTGCGCACGCAAATTCAAGCAGACATTCGGAATGTCGCGACACTAACCCATTTTTATTCAGTACTTGTTGTGCTCATGTCTTTCTCTAATTTCTCTCAGGTGGAAATACTACCAATATGTCCGTGTTCAGACTCCAAAATTACTGCAGTCTCCTGTCTACAGCCTATAATTATATCGTATAGAAATTACGCGCCGGCCGCTGTGGCCGAGTGGTTATAGGCGCTTCAGTCTGCAACCGCGCGACCGCTACGGTCGCAGGTTCGAATCGTGCCTCGGGCATGGATGTGTGTGATGTCCTTAGGTTAGTTAGGTTTAAGTACCTCTAAATTTAGGGGACCGATGGCCTCAGATGTTAAGTCCCATAGTCCTCAGAGACATTTAGAAATTACACTCTCCTGTACAAGCTTCTTGTACTGGGGGTACCGCTGTCACACTTCCGTTTGCTCAGATCCTGCCGAAGTGGCCCTACTTTCCACATTCGAGCCGACGGTTTCGAATCCACAGCAAGACGAATGCGGGCGGGAGTGCCGCAGGGCTTCGTTCTCTGTCCTCTGCTGTACATTCTATATACATCTGAATGCCGAAAACTCCCAGAGTAGAGCTCGCGCCCTACGCAGACAACACAGCGCTCTTTGCGCGCAGTTTCAGGGTGCACATAATGAGGCGTCGTCTGCAAGAAGCATGCGACAGTCTTGGATCTAGGGCGAACAAATGGCAACTCAAGAAGAATGCGGTTAAAAGCCAAGCCCTGGTCATCACCAGGAAAAAGCTTCCTGCACATTTAATACCGCTTCGTAACATACCGTGCCCCATCCCATGGTCACGAACCGGGAAATACCTCGGCGTGACGCTGGACCGGCACACGACACGTTGTCCAGCCAGTATGGATTAACACTATATCTCGCACTTATTAGGCCCGTTATGGAGTACACTTCTGTGGCATGGGTAAATGCTGCCAACATCAACATTGAAAAACTACAGGAAGTGCGGAAAAGAGCTTTAGTCCTTTCTCCGCACCTACCCAGACGCTTTCCCACTAGGCAGCTTCACGAGCAAGCTGGATTTCCAATTTTGAAGGACCGCATCAAACACACCGCCCGCCAATTCTATGAAGAGGCACAACGGTGTGAAAAACCATTAATAGCCAGCCTGGACAACTAGAGACATTGCGTGGATAAAGCGAGCATTAAGTGAAAGAGATTAGTAAAACAAGAATGACACCCTGAGCAGACACACGAAAAGAGACGAATTAAAAACCCAAACGAATAGAGCAGTCACGTAGGCAAGTGCCAGAACTACAAAAGAAACGAGATCAAGAGATCTCGTAAAGTCAAGTGAGTGAGTACACCCCATGGCCAAAACTCATGGGAAGGCATTAGATGTGATGTTCAATCGTAGGCTGCTCAAGCCTTTGCGGTTCATTTGTCTTTGAAGAATGTTGGATCGCCGCTTCTGCGCGATGACGTGACGTCCCTTCCTGGAACCCTTGTGGCCGATTAGTAAGCGCGAGAGCGTTGCAGAGATGGTTATCAAACTGTAAGAGAAACGTTGTTCATCAGGAAGAGGATTACTTTTAAAATTCCGAGAGCGAACACTGCAAGGCGAAGCAGGTAACATATCATTTCCTTTTTAATATGAAATATAAAATTGTAAACACCTTCAGCTGTCTATCTTTAAATACAATTTATTTATGCGACCCGTTTCGGCGTTTCACTACGCCATCTGCGGGCACCTGTGTAAAGACAACAACAATTCACGAAAAATTGCTGCACCCATATCATGTACAGCGCTTTCAGGCCCTAAGGCCACAGGATCATCATCGCAGACGGCGGTTCTGTCAATGGCTGTTGCACGAGTGTGCCGCAGATCCACTGTTCACATCCAAGATTTTATTTACTGAAAAGGCGGGATTCACAAGAGATGATGTGCGAATTCCCGGTAACAGCATGTATGGGCAGATGTAAATCCTCAAGCAATTCAGGAAGGAGGGCATCAACACCGATTTTGAATCAACTTATGGACAGGTTTATTTGGCGATAGATTAATAGAACCACACGTGCTGCTGCAAAGGTTAACTGTGACGCAATATCTGGACTTCTTCTTTAATGCTTTGTCTACCTTTCTGGAGACCGTACCATTGCAGCAACGATCACAAATGTGGTTCAAGTATGATGGCGCACCAGCACACTTTCGTAACATTTTGCATGAGCATCTGACATTTCAGGACTGCTGGATTGGTCGGGAGTCCCCTCACCTCGGCCGACAAGTTCTTCAGATCTCAATCCCCTAGACTTTTGGTAATGGGGACACCTGAAGGAGTTAGTCTACGCCACTCCAGTCAACGATGTGCTGACGTTACAGAGTTGCGTCTTCAGTGCGTGCTAGCAGGTACAACAACGACCGGATGTACTTCAAAGATTGCGTCATTCCTGTCGCCGTAAGGCAGAAGGGCGCATTGTCGTGAATGGACGCGACATTGAACACTTTCTGTAAACACGTTTCTCGCAGAAAATATGCATTTCCTGACCCATGTTTATTGGACTTATTTCAGAAAGTATGCGTATCCAAACCCGTGTTTAATGAACTTACTCTTCTTGTTTCGATGAGTACTACTACCTCTGAAAGTATTCGACAAAAAAATGGTTCAAATGGCTCTGAGCACTATGGGACTCGATATCTTAGGTCATAAGTCCCCTAGAACTTAGAACTACTTAAACCTAACTAAACTAAGGACATCACACACACCCATGCCCGAGGCAGGATTCGAACCTGCGACCGTAACAGTCCCGCGGTTCCGGACTGCAGTGCCAGAACCGCTAGACCACCGCGGCCGGCAAGTATTCGACACTTTTTCTTTTAACACCCTGTATGTATGTTGTCATATAATGGTAAAATGTAATTCCATTTATCGGAGGTCAGCCCCTCGTTAACTACCTATGGGCATCATGTACCATGTACTACTGAAAACTGATCAAAAGAAGAATTTAATGTTACGTCAGTCTTGTTGTAGTCTTTACACAGGGGACTAAAGATGCCGTAGTGAAACGCCGAAACTGGTGGCATTAATAAATTACATTAAAAATATAGAAGGCCGAATGTGTTTTTAATTTTATATTTTTTATCGAACAGTCAAAGTCCCTCAACCATCTTGTACAAAGACGGACTTACAGAGACTTCTTAATATGAGTCCATCTCATGAAATGACCGCGATCGGAAAATCCGATACACAGGAGCTGATACAAAAAATTCCCGACAGTCGTTCGTCATTTGCAAACGGAACGAGGAAGGGGAAAGTGACAGTAGTACGAGAGATGTCAGTTGTCCTCTACCTCACACCGCAAGGTGGCTTCCAGAATGTAGATGTAGATGATACACCTGTACCTTGCGACGTACAACATCTACATCTGGATCTAGAAGACTACTCTGCCATTCACTAAGTGGCTAGCAGAGGGTTCTTCGAACCACCTTCTAACAGCGTGTGGGAAAGAGGAACATTTATATCTTCCAATACGAGCTGTGGTTTCTCTTATTTTATTACGATTATCATTTCTCTCGGAGTAGGTTGGCGACAATAAAGTATTTTGCATTCAGAGGAGAAAGCTGGTGATTGAAATTTCGTGAAAAAGTCTCGTCGCAACTTTGCCTTTGTTTCAATGATTAACACCTCAGCTCGCTTATCACATCCGTGACTCTTTCTCCCCTATTCAACAATAATACGAAACGAGCTGCCCTTCTTTGAACTTTTTAGATGTTTTCCGTCAGTTCCGACTGGTAAGGATCCCATATCTCGCAGCAGTACTCTAGCAGAGGACGGACAAGCGCAGTGTAGGCATTCTCTTTAGTAGACTTTTGCGTCTTCTAAGAGTTCTGCCAATAAAAAACAGTCGTCTGCTTGTCTTTCCCATAACGTTATCTCTGTGATTGTTCCAATTTAAGTTCATTTTAACTGTAACCTCTAGGTATTTTAGCCGTCTTGACAGCCTTTAGATTTGTGCGTTTCACCGTGTAACCGAAATTTAACGAATTTCTTTTAGTATTCATGTAATAACGTCACACTTTTCCTTGTTGAGACACAACTGTCACCTTTCACACCATACATAATCGTATCTAAATTATTTATCAGTTGGTTTTGATATTCTGATGACTTTACTGATGGTAAATGACAGAATCATCTGCAAACAATCCAAGAGGGTTGCTCAGATTGTCTCCTAAATCGTTTATATAAATTAGGAACAGCAGATGGACTATAACACTTCCTCGGGGAACGCCAGATGTCAATTCTTTGGCAACTATACGCTTACGACCGTTTTTGCTAAACCAGTTACCGAGAAGGTAGTGCTTGTTGTATGGCTGCTCACCTATGATGGTTGTTGCCGGTAGTGACGATGATTATGATCAGAATTATGTTCGACAGTGAGTTGGTGAACGGTGTGCTCCATACTCTGTAGGCTGCTACAATCAGAGTTAGCTAACTATGACCCTCAGCCGCGAGTTATAATGACAGTTCACCCTGCTGATGGTGGTTGGCCAGAGTCTAGATACTCTTTACAGGGCTGCAGCTGAACCCACCTCTGTGGCCGAGCTGTTCTAGGCGCTTCAGTCCCGAACCGTGCTGCTGCTACTGCAGGTTCGAATCCTGCCTCGGGCATGGATGTGTGTGATCTCCTTAGGTTAAGTTAGGTGTAAGTAGTTCTAAGTCTAGGGGACTGATGACCTCAGATGTTAAGTCTCATAGTGCTTAGAGCCATTTGAACCATTTGGCTGCAGCTGAAAAACATAATACATGCAGTACTTCACAGACTGATTGCCCCTTGTACCCATCCTTGACGATTTAGTCGCTACCTTGTGAGGTGAGAATTCATTCATTCCAAATGGCTCTGAGCACTATGGGACTTAACTTCTGAGGTCGTCAGTCCCCCAGAACTTAGAACTTCTTAAACCTAACTAACCTAAGGACATCACACACATCCATGCCCGAGGCAGGATTCGCACCTGCGACCGTAGCGGCCGGCCCCGATATTGTGCATGAATGTCATGGAGAGAGCCAATAAATTTCCGTGGATCACGTCACATGTGGAAACGAGGACCGAAACTCAGCCGATTCGTGAAAATGTTACGACTGTTACTAACATGATCTTAAATCTGTGCCAAAGAACAAAACCAATATCGTCTTAAACAGCAAAACACAATCCGTGTTTAAGTCCAGAAAATCAAGGTAACTGTCGTATTCTGCTGACAGCGTAACATAGGCTTAGTGTCAAGGTGAATTACCGACCTAGCCACTGGACTGAGTATTACTTTCCTGTAGTTTACCAACGACCAATGGCGTGTGATATGTTTCTCGGTCACTTCTAAGTTCTGCGATCGCCGCATACGGAACTACCTGCTACGCAGATAGTATTACTGCCACTGTCTGAGTTGGTTTCCCTATCACTGGAGTGGTGGGATATTGCACTGCACCTCATTGTACAGGACGTTTCAAAAAGATTCATCCGACTTTATGTTAATTAATAATGTTATGATTCTATATTAATTAATAGTTTTGTTCAGGCATGGGTACACAACCTCGACAAATTTACGAAAGATAACATTTGCCATTATGGATTCTACGATTTTCAATTTACGATAATTATGGAAGCATAAGAAATAAATAAAAATCTGTGTCGCGGACGGGATTCGAACCCGGGTGTTTTTGCTTATTAGACAGAAATGCTAACCATTACACTGCCGCAGCAGTATGGTCACCATTGCTCCACAAACGTAAGCAAGAATACTCGGGTTCGAGTCCCGACCGCGACACAGATTTTAATTCATTTCTTCTGCTTCCATTGTTATCGTAGATACAGATAAGACTTAAATGTCTCGGGGAAAATTTAATTATAAGATCGATAATTTTCCATTTATTTGCTGTTGGACAGCTTAGACTTTATAGTCGTCATCAAGAAACATTCAGATATGTATGTCTGCATTCTTTTGTGGCCATTGTGACTTGAGTTAAAATCTTCTGGGTTTTAAGGCCGTGTCATATTTCCTCTAAAATAATCGACGTTTCGACCCCTCTGCTGGGATCTTCTTCAGGATCTAGAGCATTCTTCTACCAATAGTGGACACCGGAAGATCCTGAAGAAAATCCCAGCAGAGGGGTCGAAACGTCGATTATTTTAGAGGGAATATGACACAGCCTAACAACGCAGAAGATTTTTACTTCAGTAACATTCAGATAACCTCTGTGCAACTTGTATGCCACATCTGTTGTGACATGTTGCGTAGAGGTCATATGAATATTGCTTGATAACGAGTACAAGGTCAAGATTGGCCTGTAATAGTATCACGTGACAGTACCACCCCACAGAATTTGAAGCAAAGGAACTGCGAGTTTTCGTCTGACGCCGACAGCGGTCCCCTGGGTACTGGCGGACCCAGTGGCGTGCGCCTGCTGAGCCACGCCTCCAGCGGCTCTGGACTGCGTGCGCCCTCTGCCGCCGGCGACAGCCACGTCCCTCTCGCATTTGGAGCCTCATCACTAAGACACCATCATTCGTGCTTAGTACAGCAAGCCTAATTCCGGTTGCTATTTTATGAGCTGGAGAGTAATTCTTGCTGCATTACTTGTAATGAGTCTTCGAACATTTGGAGAAATACAAGTCAAGTAAATCTTACGTTTGTTGTGTTAGCTTGTTCGCTAATCATTTTTGCTCCTGTCCAGCTTTCCTCCTACAGCAGTTGCTGCACCACTCTGTAGCCCATCTTTCCTTACTGTTATGTTCTAAGCTGTACACGACAAACCGAACATTGTATAGCCCATCATGAACAATGTGTTGTTTTAGAAAAATATATTAATTAAGATAGAAAGTTGAGGTCGATTTTAACTTAAACTGTAAGTAGGCTGTTTAGGTTTTTATGTTGGTGACACCACGCAGCGCTCTGTATGAAAATCACTGTGCTGTGTGCAGTCTGTGTCTGGATGGCATTCTTGGAATATTCGCTTTTGTAGTGTTGGGCAGTTGGTTGTGAACAGCGCGTAGCGTTATGCAGTTGGAGGTGAGCCACCAGCAGTGGTGGATGTAGGGAGAGAAATGGCGGTGTTTTGGGAACGGACGATCTGGACTTGTGTCCGTCAGATAAAGGAAATTTGTAAGACTGGGTGTCATGAACTGATATATATGTTTGAACATTATCAAGGTAAATACGTTGTTTGTTCTCTATCAAAATCTTTCATTTGCTAACTATGTCAATCAGTAGTTAGTGCCTTCAGTAGTTAGAATCTTTTATTTAGTTGGCAGTATTGTTGCTCGTTGTATTGCAGTAGTTCGAGTAACGAAGATTTTTGCGAGGTAAGTTATTCATGAAAGGTAAAGGTTATTGTTAGCCAGGCCATTCTTTTGTAGGGATTATTGAAAGTCAGATTGCGTTGCGCTAAGAAAAAAAAATATTGTGATGATCAGAATAAGTAAAGAGAGAAATGTCTGAATACGTTCAGTTTTGCTCAGCTGTTTGAAAATCAAATAGCGTAAGAAGTTTATCAGCACAGTCATTTATAATTTTTCTAAGGGGACGTTTCAAAAGATCCAAATTGAAAATTTATCTTGGCGCCAGTTTTAAGCTGCCAGTTCGTGTTGTCTGTATGGGTCTTTGGTGCACCTTGCTCGGTCGGTCGCTCGCTCTTTCATTACCTAGAGTGCTTTGACTAGAGATGGCAGCAACACAGCATGAAGAGGCATTTTGATTTCTCCGTTTAACAGGTGCAATTCAGTTACAACGGTCCAATGTTATTTTCGCCGTGAGATCGGCTCTGCACCTCCTGCAGGTCAAAGCATTCTACGAACGCAGTAGCAGTTTCATTAGACTGGTTATTTATGTGAGGGGAAATTCACAGGTTGCCCCTGTGTGCTCATCGAAGACGTAGAGCGCATTCAGCAGTGTTACGCACATAGTCAACATAGGTCTGCCCGTCGAGAAGACAAAAGAGTTGATGTGGCTGTCTGGCGCTGTTTACGGCGACGTCTATGTTTCAAACCACACAGGATGCGATTGCTCCAAGCCCTTCATTGTGCTGATAAACAACATTCAGTACAATTTTGAGAATTCATTTTGAGCGTGGAAATGGATGATGACAATTTTATTTCACGTTTAGTGCTCAGTTATGAGACTAGGTTCCACTGAAGTGTAAAAGTAAGGCGCCGAAACGAAAGAATTAAATATGAGCAAACAACAGCCACATATCAGAGCGCCAACGAGACTCTCCAGAGCTTCACAGTTTGGCCCCGTTTCCCGAGAAAGGATTCAGGGCCCGTGTTTATTTGTGCAAAAGCCTCATGGAACTTCCGATGTTGTCTACTACGTCATTTATATACACTTGTGTCCAAAATTAAAACAACGAGCCGCTATTTCCCCGTCCTGTGTCTAATTCACGATATATTCATACAACAGACATCCCTACATCATATCCTGCACGGAAGATGGGATTTCGGTAAACGAAAAACCACGCCAACGACGGCTGAAGAGCACCTATCAAACAGAGTAGTGTTTGCCGGGTAGTCCCACATCCACAGTCGCTGTGTACACTGTCACAGATCGTGCAGTACAGCACAGAGAAGACGCCTCCCAGGCTCTCTGCCCTGCTCTTCGGGATACAGTTGCGGTCTCTATAAACTGTCGCCACATCCGAGAAACGACAGAACGATTCACATTAAGCCATCAAGCCACATGAGTTTGCGACTTTTCTCTTTCCTCTCTTCCTGTGCCTTCTAGTATTACAGGTGATTCAAAAATATTTCTGTTTGCTGATGACACCAGCTTGGTAGTGAAGGATCTTGTGTGTAATATTGAAACAGTATCAAATAATGCAGCTCATGAAATAAGTTCGTGGCTTGTGGAAAATAATTTGATGCTAAATCACAGTAAGACTCAGTTTTTACAGTTTCTAACTCACAATTCAACAAGAACCGATATTTTGATCAGACAGAATGGGCATATTATAAGCGGGACGGAACAGTTCAAGTTCCTAGGCGTTCGGATAGATAGTAAGCTGCTGTGGAAAGCCCATGTTCAGGATCTTGTTCAGAAACTAAATGCTTCTTTATTTACCATTAGAACAGTATCTGAAATAAATGACAGTTCAATACGAAAAGTAGTCTATTTCGCATATTTTCATACGCTTATGTCGTATGGTATTATTTTTTGGGGTAATTCTTCTTATTCAAAAAGGGTATTTTTGGCTCAAAAACGGGCTGTTCGAGCTATATGTGGTGTATGTTCGAGAACCTCTTGTCGACCCCTATTCAATAGTTTGGGAATTCAGACATTGCCCTCACAGTATATATTTTCTTTAATGTCGTTTGTTGTCAGCAATATTAGCTTATTCCCAAGAGTTAGCAGCTTTCACTCAGTTAATACTAGGCAGAAATCAAATCTGCATGTGGAATTCACTTCCTTGTCTCTTGTGCAGAAAGGAGTGCAGTATTCTGCTGCATCCATTTTCAAGTCCACTTTCAAGTCTAAACTGAAGAGTTTCCTCACGGCTCACTCCTATTCTGTCGAGGAGCTCCTGGAAGAGCTGAAAAATTAAGCAAATTCCAGTGTTACATTGTTGATTTTCTTTATTTAAACTTACAACTTGTCGCCTGAATATGTTTCTTATATTTTATTTTATCTGTTTCTACTATCGTGTTATAATTTCATGTATTGACTCGTTCCATGACTATGGAGACTTCTCCTTAATTTGGTCCCACGGAACAATAAATAAATAAATAAAAATAAAAAGAGAAGGCTTCGACAGAGTAGCCTTTATTGTCGGGGACCTGCTGTAGGTGTACCTCTGACGCGTCTACACAGAAGAGAACGTCTGGAGTGGAGTCGTCAACATGCAACCTGGACAGTGGAACAGTGGGCCAATATTCTTTCACAGAGGAGCCCCAATTTGGTCTGGAGAGTGATTCTCGAAGGATTCGCATCTGAAAACGATTTCGAAACCCGAACATTGGGGAAAGAGACCAATATCAAGGAGGATCGCTAATGGTGTGGGCAGGCATTTGCTGGCCACTCAAACATTTCATCATGAAATTGAACGGGTGAATCGGAAAGTTTTAACTGCTGTCAGACATCGTGACGAGGCCTTGGGACTCCATGTACGGTTGTTGCGAGTTGCTGTGTGCCCAGACTTCGTATTGATGGACGATAGTGGTTGGGCTTCGTATTGATGGACGATAGTGCTCGATCTCATAGAGAAGCTCTCTCAATTTTAATCCAACAGATCATGTCTGGGATGCGCTAGGGAGACGGGTTGCATCACGTCAACATCCACCAACCACTCTCCAAGACTTGCGAGCAGCTCCGCAGGAAGAATGGACGCCGGCCGCTGTGGGGGAGCGGTTCTAGGCGCTTCAGTTCGGAACCGCGCTCCTGCTACGGTCACAGGATCGAATCCTGCCTCTGGCATGGATGTGTGTGATGTCCTTAGGTTAGTTAGGTTTAAGTAGTCCCATAGTGCTTAGAGCCATTTGAACCATTTTTTTAAAGAATGGACACTAATGCCTCAACATGACATTGATGATGTTGTTAACAGCATGCTTCGTCGTTGTCTGGTCTGTATTGCTGCCAGAGGTGGTCACACCCGATAGTGAGCGCATTAACTAGTTGTCGCAATGTGTGTGCAGATCTGTTAAGTTAGAAAAAAACGAAGAACATTTGCGGCTACTGTTATGTATGTTGCAATTGTTCACATTCTGTGTTCTTTACGTTGTTTCTACTTTGCTATCACCTGTTTATACTGTTTTGTGGCAAAATAAACGCAACCTTGCAAAATTTCCGTTTGTTGCTTTAATTTTGGACACCAGCGTATATTATGAAAAGTAATTGACTATTATACTCGCTTGAGGTACACCCGAAGTTACTTTTATGTTTGAAGTCTTCTGTCTGCGTTTGCTGAAATCCTTCAGTCCAGTTACGCCGTTGGTCTGATATTTCGTACGCTCGAATTTTGTTCAATGTGCGGCAGTGCGAAGCAGTAGCTAATACCTTGCGCAAGTCAGGGATCACGGAATCTACTTAGCACCGCTATCTAACGCCTTCTGGGTCTCGTGTACGAACTTTTTTTTAAAGTAGCAGCTAATGTTACGTTGTTTCTAGGATGCAGGATTTACTAAACCACTGTAGAAAGAGAGACCTCATCATTTTTTTCGGACTGTAAGGCTAGCTGCTGAGGAGGAAGAAAAAGAAAAAAAATAGCATAAATACTCCAAAACTGAAAGTGAATAATGGGTCGCCCTAGACAGGAATTACAAACTAATGCAGTGGAAAATAAGAAACATAGGAAGCACAATTCTTAACCGACAAATATTACTTCTGTCCTCCAGTCTAGCAGTAAGTATCTCATCGACATCAAGTTCACACTAAACAGGGAAAAAACCTTCCTCTGCTTAACATTCCTTGAAGCTTATTCGACGTTGTCGTAGGTGAGACGGTAACTGCACCGACGCCTGACTCCTTCGAGCGTTGGCAGGCAAACAGCTTCGCCACTTGAGTCAGCAGCACAGTTTTTGCTACGGCAGTTTTCCGGGAATGGTAGGCAACGGCGTCTGACTTTTCTCGTGGCGCAGGGACGTCACAGGCTGGCTGATGTCAGAGGGCAGTGACGCAGTAGATGGTCACCTGGCGCCTGGCACAGCCAATGACGCACAAGCGGTGCCTGTAATCACCTAGCCGCCCAACGCATCAATTTCTGCGGCCACCACTGTTTCATTCTCATCGCAGTTAAGTCGTCTGCTAAATTTGAACTACGTCCTCGTTGTCTTGTGCTAGTAAAATATGCAGCTGCAAATTAATAGCATGTCGTTGTTGTAGCATGTTGTTTTTATGGTCTTTAGTCCGAAGTTCGGTTTGATGCAACTCTCCATGCTGCTCTGTCCTGTGCAAGCCTCTTCATCTTCGTCCTTCTGAATCCGCTTACTGTATTCATCTCTTGGTCTCCTCTACGATTTTTATCCCTCACCCATGCTACCCTCCAATACTAAAGCTGGTGATCACTTGATGTCTCACCGAGCGAGGTGGATCAGTGGTTAGCACACTGGACTCCCATTCTGGAGGACGGCGGTTCAGTCTCGCGTACGGGCATCCTGATTTAGGTTTTTCGTGATTTCCCTAAATCGCTGCAGACAAATGCCGGGACAGTTCCTTTGAAAGGGCACGGCCGACTTGCTTCCCTCATCCGATGAGATCGATGACTTCGCTGTTTGGTTTCCTCCCCCAAACAACCCAACCCCAACCCCCTTGATGTCTCAGCGTTTGTTTTATCAACTGATCCCTTCTTCTAGTCAGATTGCGCTACAAATTCCTTTTCCTCCCAATTTTATCCAGTACCTCCTCCTTGGTTACATGATCTACTCGTCTAATTTGCAGCATTCTTCTGTAGTACCACATTTCAAAAACTTCTATTCTCTTCTTATCTAAACTGTTTATAGTCCATGTTTCACTTCCATAGATTGCTATAATCCACATAAATACTTTTAGAAAGGACTTCCTAACACTTAAATCTATATTCGATGATAACAGATTTATCTTCTTCAGAAATGCTTTTCTTGCCAATGCCAGTCGATATTTTGTATCCTCTTTACTTCGGCCGTCATCAGTTAATTTAATGCCCAAACAATAAAACTCATCTACTGCTTTAAGTGTCTCGTTTCCTAATCTAATTACCTCAGTATCAACTGAGAATTTGAGTACATTCTATTATCTTTGTTTTGCTTTTGGTGATATTCATCTTATACCCTTCTTTTAAGGCACAGTCCATTCCGTTCAGCTGCTCTTCCAAGTCCTTTGCTGTCTCTGACAGAATTACAATGTCATTGGCAGACCTCAAAGCCTTTTTTCCTTCTCTCTGAGCTTTAATTCCTTCTTCAAATTTTTCTTTGGTTTCCTTTGCTGATTGCTCAATGTACAGATTGAATAACACTCCCTTCTCTGCCATGCCCGTCGATTCTTGTACATTCATCTGGTTTCTGTATAAGTTGTAAATAGCCTTTTGCTTCCAGTATTTTACCCCTGATACTTTCAGAATTTGAAAGAAAGTGCTCTAGTCAATATTGTCAAAAGCTTTGTATAAGTCTACAAATGCTATAAACTTAGTTTTGCCTTTCCTTAACCTATGTCCTAAGACAGTTCGTAGGGTCAGCATTACTTCGCATGCTCCTACATTTCTCCGGAACCTAAACTGATCTACCCCAATGTTAGCTTCTACCACTTCTTCCATTCTTCCATAAAGAATTCGTCTTAAAGTTTTAGAACCAAGACTTATCAAACTGCTAGTTTGACAATATCAGCACCTCCTTTCTTTGCGATTGGAGTTATCACATTCTTCTTGCAGTCTGTCGGTAATTCGTCTATCTCATACACCTTTCACACCAGACGGAAGAGTTGTGTCATGCCGGGCTCCCCCAAGTGTATCGGCAGTTCTGACGGAATGTCATCCCGGGGCCTAGCCACTAGTAGCGTGTCTACGGCAATGTCCAGCTCTGGAAAAAAGCCATAATTTCATTTTCACAAGAAATTAAATACTGCTTCCTACTGAAATACCGCGGACTATCCCTTGACCGAACAACAACGTGGAAATGCCATCTGCTACACGTAAGAGAAAGTTCACGGAAGACTGAAGCTACAAACTGACCGTAGATACCAGCTGCATTGCTCCGAAATCCCACACAGATACAGAGCTACCGTTCAACCAATCTTTTCATGTGCAAATGTCGCCATGATTCTCGGTTTCTTCTAACTATATCATCCCTTCCAAATGTTTAATCCCTTCCAAATGTTTAATCATCATCCACTTAACTTTACCTAAGACATTCACTTCCTTATCCTGCACAATTCCTTTACTAGCTCATCAGATACCCCGTCTCCTCCATTAGGGGGGGGGGGGGGGCGGCAATTTTGCGAGATGCATATGCATAGCGTGTGTGTACGGGTTCCCCCTTCCCCCTATTTTATTATTAGGAAACTTACTCGTCCATAAAATACAAGAACAGTGCAGTGTACAAAGTATCATGCCCCAGTTGTACTGCCTACTATGTAGGGAAAACAGGCAGAAACTTCAAAACCCGTTTTCACGAAAATGTAAATGCTTTCAATTTGAAAAATCAGTCATTGCACAACATATGTTGGAAACAAAACATGTCATCAAGAGTCTAGAAAACAATTTCGTAGTATTACATAAAGAAGCCAAAGGTAAGACACTAAATCTGTTATAACAACTGGAGATATACCTCCACAAAATCAAAAAACCAGAATCGATGTTAAATGAACAAACAGATTTCGCAAGCCATAGCTATTTCAGTAATTTTAAAGATCTGACCTAAGTTATTTCCTGTATATGTCAATCGTTTCCTGCATTTGTCAATTGTTTAATAATTATATCTTTAGCACTATGAAAAATTCATGTTTCACCACACAATGTACAAAAACATCTGTGAAGTGTTTACAAACATGTGTTTGCGAATGTGCCTCTTGAATGCAGTTATATGCTTGAAAACGATGGAGGAAAAAACTTATGCTGTTACTAAACCGTTAAAAACGCTTTTCTTGGATTATTTGGTAAGTTTACACTATTCATCTTTTCCACTATTTCGCACATATTTTCCGCGTCTGACTTACGAAATTCGTAACCTAACATCAGACCTTTTCGTGACAGGAATATGGCTTTCATCTCATTCAAGAGAACAAATAACCCATGTATTAAGACGATTTACACCTGAACATGGACCCACAGGGTCTGAAATTCATCGTGTACTGAATAAAACACGAAAAATTGTGACTGAAGGCGTTTTTTAATTCGCACCTCGAGTGTATAGAGTACAGTCACGTTTGAAGCTGCAAAATATGGATAAAATTAAAATGACACTTTTATTCAAAGACAATAATTAGTACTGAAGTCAATGGAAAATTATGATTGTGCCGCGGACATTAAAAAAGGTGGAACATGGTTCTTGAAAGGTTATGTGATCACCACAGATGGTAATGGATGCTCTGCAGCATGCTCCCACAGGGTGGATAAAGTATTATTGTGGAAGGACGTTCCATTCCTCCACCAGTACAGCTGACAACTGTTACATCGTCGTTGTAGCATGTGGGCATGCTGCCCAACATATCCCACACTCGCTCGATGCGATTTAATTTGGGTGAATGGCAATCCAGTCCATTTGCCAAATATCGTCTCATTCCAAACGCTTCCTCTCTTGTGCTGTTTGGTGCAATTACATTTTGTCATCCATAAAAATGAAGTCAGGGCTATGAAAAGACATAAATAGCAAATGAATACAGTGTCACAATAACAGTGATCAGTGAGTGTACCGTGTTCAAAGATTTGGTGGTTGGTACATCAGTACAACATTACACCTCCCACACCATAACACCTTGACCATCAAATTGATCATCTTCCACAATGTTTCTGGAGCACAACATGTTCCAACTTCTCGCCACTTGAGGATACATACAGAGACACTACTCAGACTGAATCTACGCTCATCTGATAAGAGCCCACAACCTCACACCTCACTGGTCCAATCCCTGCGTTCTTCACACCATCGCAAATAGTGCTGCTCATGTGTGGATGGCAACAAAACACATGTAAAGGTCACAGGGCAAAGAGACCAGCCAGATGAAGTCATCATTCCACTGTGGAGTGTGAGGTTCCCTGTCTTGCAGTCCTGTTAAATCTGGTTGCAATTACAGCCACTGTATGACGAGCATCAGTATTTGCCTGTTGCACAATGTAGCGGTCATTTGCTGCCCTAACTGCCCATAGTTGACCACCTGTTGCTCAGAATGCACCACATGCTTTTGGAACAATGCAATACCAAACTTCTGGGCTATACACGTCACATTATATCCTGATAATTCTTCTTCGTGTTATGTCATCCAGATGTTGTCTCCGTGCTATCTTGTAATGAAGAACATCGTCGCAATAACTGCTCGCTGATTGACAACTGTCTTCTGTTCCTTCAACTGCCTGTTGTGAAGCGAGCCTGATCTGGCTCTATAGTTAGGCTGACCTCACGCCATGTGACGTCTAGCTGTCTGTACATGACTGGAAGGCCTCTGGCAAAACTTTCATTCATTTCCACCAAGTTATTAAATGTTATGTTGCTTTATGTATCTTGTCATTTAAGTATTACTGAGAAGTGTATTGTGCTTCCACAACACTACATACAGTACTTCCAGTAGATTTGTGATAAGATCCTCCTAGTTGCATTTATTAAAAGTCTTTTAGATCCGATTATTAACACCATCATAGCAGTAACACAAGCACTGATAGTTATATGACTATGTCTGTACCTAAGGGATAATCAGAAATTATGCTGCAGAGAAAAGGTGTTATTCATATCACTTCTTACTTTAGCCAATGTATAGAATTATGTTCAGAACTTTCAGATTCCTAGCTGTGGCGATTTTCAGTCTGTGACATACATGGTGAGACCATGTCAGCGCTATGTCCACATTTGTCGAGCCACTTGCTTGACTGCTATTTTCAGAAATCGTGCTGAACAAGTGTTCTATTCCTTTTCGAGAAAATAAGTACACTATCTGCAGCATGCTGGAAAGTCCAGACCTCAAAGACAGCTGCCTGCATATGTTTGTTTCTGCAAATGGTCTCCCTTTAATCGCGTCAGTCAGTGAGATGTTTCTTGATAATAGCCTTTTTTCAGAATTATTTACCTCCATTCTGATGTTCACACACCTTTACACAACATGGTTTCTCAAACAGTACATCGCCAGTTTTCTAGCGATACCTATTTTAAGTTCACTGTGCGTTTCTGTTACTCTTTCGTATGGGAGCTGAATCACTCTGTTATTATCCTAGCCCCATGTCTCCGAATTCGAGGTCTGTTGTCATGCCTTCTTGGATAAGGGCTCCAGAATTAGTGGCGCTTGAGCCTTGATTGGATTTCTTGTACAGAGGCATTGAATTTTTCCAGGACACCCGCATTCACCTTCCCAAGAGTTCCAAACACTGCAATAGTACTCCAGAAGTGGTGGAACTAGCGTCATGTATGCAATTTCCTCTACAGATATATTCCATTTTCCCGCAATGTTTCCTTTCGCCTCCACTAATACTGATTTTATATGATCATACCATTTAACTGTATTACTCCTAAATGTTTCTATGAACTTTACTGATAATCTTAAATTAAATACTGTTAGGCTCATTCTCTATGCTACAACCCTTATAATACATTTAAAGTGAGTATCTTTCATTACATCCAAAGAAAATTTTGTCCTTGGTTTTTCACAGTTCGTTACAATTGTACAATAGTTAACGTCACCAACAAACTTATAATCCTGCTGACCCTATCTGCTAAATCATTTCTATGTATTGAGATGTGTGACATTCATTATCTAGTGTAATGCACTGTGTTCTGCTGGTTAATTATTTCTCAGCTAAAGATTTCAGATGTTTGGAATAGGATAATGTGATAGTTTTAGAATGTCTGAAACTCATTCTGTACGCTTCAGACAAAAGAACAATAGCATTTGGGTGTTTCAGACCACCCCATGACAATTTTTCATTTTCATGTAATGTATATTCAAACAAGATTCCATTCTGCTGATGCGTATGACAAATTCTCTCACCTCTATAATGGTAGCATATGACAGTAACAGGAACAGGCTTAGAACTCAGATACAATATGGCTACTGACAAATTTCAATGATACCATTGTTACCTATAGGAGGGCTCAGTGTTAGTTAAAGAGTGTCATAGCTGTATACAAAAAACGTTTTAATTGGGGTGCAGTTAGTTGAGTTAAGCTAAAAAGAAGTCTAATGTATCTGGTGATCTTATAGGGATATATATGTCCACATATATGGCGATGTGCTCTGGTGCATACACGTAGCTACAGGCTGCTGTGTCGACATTAACCCCCACACTCAGATGACAGGCAACTCTATGTTTGGTTCTGTGGCCACTGACTCATTTGTGTGGGTGGCTTGCCCAGTGGTGCGTCTTACAGGGAGGCACACTGTGATCTGCTGCTGTTGGTGAGCATCAGTGTGGTAGAGTTCACAACAGCACCACAAAATTTGAGATTGCATCGAAAACCTTTTAGAGATTGACATTTGGGTTCTGAACTTCACATACTATAAACATAAAAAATACAAGAATGAGATTTCCATACAGCCTGTACTTGTATCTCTAGGTCAGCCACCTTGGATTCTGATGTTACAGGGCTGGGAAAGCTCCATGTAATCTGCCAACCATGTAGACTGTCCAAGTCTACCATCTTGGATTGTTATCTTGGATTCTGCGCTATACAGGGAGGTCCATTGATAGTGACCGCGCCAATTTTTTGAATTTCCCAAAAGAACAATTGTACATTTTGGATTTTTGAATTTCCCACCATCTTAGGACAAGTGGATTACTCCCACTGTGACGTCAGATTGGTGTGGGAAACTCTGTAACACAGTTGGGGTATTCTGAATTTCCTGTATTTTTAGGGTATTTTGATTTTCCTGGTTTTTTTTAATTTCCCACCATTTTATACTTGGGGCAATTTACCTATGAAATCAGATAGTTGGCAGGAAAAATGTGGCAATATTGTTTGACGAAGTCTTTTAATATGTCATTGGAAATTTGGCAACGGTGTAGTGTGCTCGTATCTGCGGGTCAGCCACCTTGTTTCTGATGTCTTAGGGCTACGTTCACATCTCCAGATAAGCCATCTTACATTCTGATGTCATATGACTGTGCTCATATCTCTAGGTCACCCGTAATGGATAGCTGTTGTAGACTGTGATGTGATAGGTCCTAGGAAAACCCACTAGGACAACAATGCAGGGTGTGATCGTGTCTCTAGGCCCGCTATCTTGGATTTTCCACCAATAGGACCACTGCCCATCTTGGATTTTTTAATTTTCCATCAGTTTCTTTTTTTAGTTTCCCTCCATTTTATATGTAGGCCAACAAGGGTGAGGGAGGGGAAATCTGGCAACAGTGATATCGTCATAAATCTGAAAACACTGCAGCCTGTGCTCAGATGTACACAGCTATAATACCATTATTGCTTCCTAAAAACTCTTGTCTTTGTTTAATAATTGCTTTTCTTCTTTTACTTTCTTCATGCAAATAGAAACTTCTACTTCTTGTCTGAGTACAATCGTTAATCAACAGCTCCTTCAGTCTATGTCCATGTAATCTTTTTCTAAGACCCTGAGCTTGTTGGTAAATTTGAACTGGTATACTTCCCTATTGTTAAATAAATTCCCATAATCTGCACATCTGATTTCCTGCCTGATGAATTTGTTATTTTCTACATTTTTGTCTATTTTTAATATGAATTTTAGTAGCGTGTGATCACTTGAAATTCTAAATTTCAGGTCCTTTATAATTTACATCTTGTTTGAAGAAACACATTCAGTTCATTTTTTACTTCATTTTGGTCTTTGAAAGTCCTTTTTCAGTACATGTGTACTTTTCTAAGAATAAACGTATTGTTCCTTTTGGTGAATGCTAATTATTTATGACCTCTGTCGTTATTAATACCTTACCTAAAAATTCCCACTGAAATTTTTCTCCTACTTTTGCAGTTCAAAATCCCCCGCCCCACACACACAGACCCGGCTGTTCTCTGTAGTCCAACATGGAGACCGGAGAGAGCACTCTCAAGTGGACGAGAAAAGCTTACGGGAGGTGTGAGGGACTTCTGAGAAATGTTATTTGGGGCGTTCAATAGTATAGGCTGTAGATAACCTCTCTAGAAAGCGCACCAGGGAATACCACCGACTGGAAGTTTATAGTGTGGGTGTTGGCCCACCCGCCGAAAGAGTAGAACGTTTTTTTCTTTTTGTTTTCCCACAGTGGCGAAATTGCGTCCGTGGGAAAAGCACGCTTTGCCATTGGTAGATGGCTTGTGACATTAGTTTTGAGTTCAATTTCTTGGACAGAGAAGGGCAGTAAAGAAGTTGATTGAGACAGTGCTTTTTATGGAGCTGATGGAGGGAGGATGAAAGAAATTACAAAATTACGCCATTGGCCAATGTGGACCGCAAATATGGTGACTGGCAAAGAAATTGCAGGTGTTCTCAAAACTGTCTCGCTTGCTTTTGAGAGGAGATTCAGTTTTTGTTTTTTGGAGTTCAGACTTCGAGACTAGGAGACTGACAGATTCAGAGGAGTCATGACTGGATGTTGGAGATGGAGAGCCCCTCGAGTAATGTCACAGTGGTTTGATGCCAGCCGTCGAAGCGTATGATATGATTACATTGCAGCACTAACATAATAGGGACGGATAGGCACGATGACTTGTCAGTTTGTATGGAAGTGGTGATCTTTGTAATGGTCACTCTGCCATGCTTGAATATTTATCTTCATTCGCTCAAACCTGGCAATATCTTCATACCTACCATACGACTTTGTGATTCAATAACCATGATAGTAATCGTCATAACCAAATCGCCATCCCTGTCCATCTCTGAATCTTGGCAACAACTATTTACAGACATTAATGCAACGATCCATGTACTAACTGAACTGAAATTGTTACTAATTAATGTTCAGTCCTAGCAAGGTATAACATGTCGTTTGTGAAATAAATTCTGAATCTGTTGTTCTCTGTGACTTTGCTTTCATAGCCAGTGAATTCCATGACCACAGATAGGAGTAATAGGGAGTTCATGAGACCTACTCAGGATACAGTGCCTAGGGCCCCCTATATTAGATCGCGTTTTTTGTTGAATTCATTTCCGTAACTTGATTTAATCAGTATTGACTTCTGAGGTGTGACCCGTTGCCATAACTATACCGGTCAGATCAGTTGACAGGCCTGGAAAGGGTGGGTGTCTCGCAGTTGTTGAAGGGTAGCTGAATGGTGGTCATTATGTGGCAAGAATGATATACCATCTTGTCATACCCTTCAGGACCAGAGAACCAAATGGCACATTTCAAGATGATAATGTAAGACATCACTGCAGTTCCCACCACAAACGCCTTGGGGTATATACGGATCCTTGACTGACTTGCCCATTTCCCTGATTTTTCAGCTGTACAGGGTATCTCGAACCTTTTGGGACAAACGGAAACAGGTAACAGTGGATCCACAATCGATTATGTTGAAACAGGGAACCAGTCGTCGGAGATGCATATTTATTGTTT
Organism: Schistocerca piceifrons; assembly: GCF_021461385.2. Classification (NCBI taxonomy): domain Eukaryota; kingdom Metazoa; phylum Arthropoda; class Insecta; order Orthoptera; family Acrididae; genus Schistocerca; species Schistocerca piceifrons. Next base: position 897,389,088 of record NC_060139.1, read on the forward strand.
TATGGACATACACAGCGTATACTGCATAACAACAATCAGCTTATGGTAATTGTCCAAAGCGAGGACTGCCAGTCTCAATGCACGTATTGCACCAGCACATGCAGTTCTGCTGCACTCTCACAAAAATCCCGGATGTTTATTGGACACTGGAATAGGAAGCGGGTTATAAACAATGTACAGCCCTGCCTCCCCGTTTGTCTGGTCCACGCTACCTGGCGTTCCTGCCACAGTTCTTAGAGATTGTACCCTTTGTTGTCCGTTTAAAGATGTGGTTTTTACACGACGGTGCACCAGCCTACTTCGATGTTAATGTCCACGAGCACTCGAACAATACATATCCCCATCGTTGTATTGGAATGGAATATCCTTCACATGGCCAGCGCGATCGTCGGATCTCACACTCATGTACTTTTTCCTCTGGGGTTTCGTGAATACCTCGTTGTATGAAACCTCCGTAGTAAAGGATAAAGACCTGTTTGCCAGAGTCCAAACTGCCTATCTCCTGGTACAGGAGACACCAGGGACCTTTGAGAGAGTGTGGCAGAACTTTATGTTCCGTTGCCATGCATGCATTGAGACTGGAGGTCGTCACTTCCAACAGTGTCCGCAGCTCGTGGTCTAGTGGTTAGCGTTGCTACCTTTGGATCACGGGGTCCCGGGTTCGATTCCCGGCCGGGTTGGGGATTTTCTCTGTCCGACGACTGGGTGTTTGTGTTGTCCTCATCATTTAATCATCATCCTCAGTATTCGTGCCAGTGGATAGATTGGACTGTCAAAAAATTGGGACTTTGTATGGGCATTGATGACCGCGAAGTTGAGCGTCCCACAAATGAAACATCATCGTTATAACTTTGAACAGTTAATGTGAACTACATTGTTGTTACTGGTGTACACAGCATATGTCCATTATTTAATAAATATTTATTTCCGAACATTGGTGTCCCATCTCAGTGTAATGGCATGTGGACCCATTCTATCACCTGTTTCAGTTTGACGCAAAAGGTTTGTAGCAATTTTCGTGAACTGACCTAGCAAGCATTTCAGACAAGGCAACAGATACCTGGGGGGTTGCATTCGGAGGATGTTTACTTCCAGCAAACAAGACTGTGTTCGTGCTGAGAGGGTCAATCTCATACTGTGGTTGAAGATAGACGTCCTTTCCGAATCAAGTGGTAGTTTAGTGACGTAATACACATTAAGTGATGAACGTTTCCACAAACTTTGATAAATATCGGACTCATTTCTGTCAGTGTAGCTGACAACGGACGAGCAGGTGGTACACTGAATAGTGAAGAAGGCCATGGAAGTTCTTAGTGGTTGTATACCTCTTACGACAAAATCTCCGCTGCTGACACCCTAGCCACCAGATACAAACAAAAGTGGATATGGGAGCTGGAAAAAGAGGAGAGGGATAGTCGAGCAGTGAGAGCAAACAACCACCAATCTGGTCAGATGTGAGCTAACTCATTCGAAAACTTCTCATCTGCTTTATCTTCGCTAGTGAAACTACTAAACTTTTCTGCTGAACCATGTTCTACAGTTCTGTAGTTGAACGTGGTAGTACACAACATACTATTTTGAGATAGGGAACACGGGGGGTTGAAGGGTGGACTAATCACAAATGGCATGATCACTTAAACGTGATGTACTGTTAATATCGCTGTTGTGCTAGGTTTTCCAAAGATCTGTGCGCGTCATCCTGCTGCTTCCAAATTTCATCGATCAGTTAGTGTGGTAACATTGCTATAAACCTATGAGACGGTACTATCGCTCAGCAAATTCCTCCTCGAAGAAATATGGAACTACTAAGCCTTATTTGGAAGCTATACCACACTACAGCCGATTGACGTGGTTTAACGGCGGACCAATACCGATTATCCTGCTTATCAACACATCCAGACAGATGAAAATTACTGTGGGAGATGCCCTGTCATTTACACAATAATTTCCTGCAAACATATCTTTTCGTACAAATAAATAATTCTTCTTACGCTTCGAACACAAATGCATTCTACATCAAGATACCTTACTGCAGAAAGCCCTTACGGATGACCTTAGAGCGTTAATGTTCACGTTCTCGGCGTGCTGGTTTCATTTTCAAACCAGACGATGTTCTATGAAAGTTAATCACTCACATTCGTATTATTACTAGGCGCAGACACATTTCACTTTAAATAAACGCTGAGCAGTGACAACGGAATCTTTTTTTTTTAATAGACTTAAGTTGCAAAATCACGTTGCACACTCGATTAACTAATGATGTCTATTGAAATGGTTGCTGCTGTGCAACGATAGTCTCAGCTTTTAGTTTTGGCAACGTACTGATGGATACAAAACAGTCATTCGCACGTTCCGTGTACTACTAGCGACCGAAACGTTTTTTCATCAACAGAAAAACGTGCAACATAATAAACCCTGTACTGACATTTCAATACAGCAGCTCGTTTAGTTTTAATAATAGTAAATATACAGTGATTCCGCATGGCGACTGAGGTACGCCGCAGCAAACTCGATGCAAAGCTGCATTGATACAAACCGGCTTAGGATTTGCATAGCTGGTAACCCCCTTTGTACTCGATGCAGCGCGTAACAAATTGGCTTAGGATTACAGACTGCGAGGGCACCACGTGCGGCGTCTACGGTTCTCCGAAGCGTTTTGGCAATGATCTGCCACGAGGGTACACTCCAGTTTGTAATCCAGAGCAAATGGGAGGATACAGTGATTGTCCGTCCTCTTGAAAAAAAAGGTTGCAAATTAACAATTTTTGATTTCTTAGAGCTAATTGTTGAGTTTTTTTGGATAAATTACTTTATCGAAAACTACTTCGTCCAGATCGAAACTTACTGCTGTTGTATGTGTAGGGAGACAGATTAATGACTGATGCTTTTTTACACATCTCAGAGAGGAAAGAAGAAGACTGAAGATATATGATTAACACCTCATTGACGTCCAAGTCATTAGGGACGTATAATTAGCTCACAAGATTCACATTTGACCTTGTCATACGCAGTAAAAATGAGGAAGAATTACAGGACCCCTTGAATATCTAATGAGCTCAGAATACGGAATTAGAAAAACCAAAGAAAGATGAAAGTAATCAGGAGTAGTAAAAATGACAATAGCGACAGGCTTAACATCAAAATTGGGGGCGATGTAGCAGACACGATGAAGGAACTCTGCTGCAGTATAACGTATTTTTGTGAACATGGTAAGTGAATGCTGTTATTGATTCAGCCCAAAAATCCACCCTATGAGAAAAGTGTTTCCCTGCTACAGTTCGAATCCTGCCTCGGGCATGGATGTGTGTGATGTCCTTAGGTTAGTTAGGTTTAAGTAGTTCTAAGTTCTAGGGGACTGATGACCTCTGAAGTTAAGTCCCGTAGTGCTCAGAGCCATTTGAACCATTTTGCTACAGTTCCTTAAAGGCAGTCGGTTGCATGCTTGCTAATTATACACTTATTTGATAAGGAAGCACTATCACAGAAATGTGGCAACACAGTAAGATACAACATGTAACATCCATTAAGAGTATGTTAAAAATGGTACTTACGTTTTGTGCAGTTTGATGCATGACACTGATATCCTAAACCCAATACAACGAAATCTTAACAATTTTGCTGCCTCTAGCAGTCTACAGTATAGTCACTATGACTGAATGTACACCGCTCTCTCTCCCCCCACCCCCTTGCGACTGATGACCTCAGAAATTAAGTCGCATAGTGCTCAGAGCCAGCCGCCCCCCCCCCCCTACCAACAATAAAAAAAAAAAAACCGGCGCAGTACGAAGGAATTATCCGAACGGGACGGAAATCGGAAGGTGTGAAGGTGTGACGTACATGTACATACAAACTAACGATTACAATTTCAAAAAAAATTGATGATTTATTCACGAGAAAGAGCTTCACAGGTGGCTCTTATGCAAGCAGTTATTCGGTTTGGCATTCATTGATAGATGTTGGATGTCCTCCTGAGGTATATCGTGCATTCTGTCCATCTGGCTCGTTGGATCCTCAGAATCCGGAGCTGGTTGGAGGGCCCTGCCATAGTGGTCCTAACGTTCTAAATAGGAGAGTGAACTGGCGATCTTGCTGGCCAAGATAGGGTTTGGTAAGAACGAAGACAAGCAGCAGAATCTCTAGAAGAGTGCGGGCGGGCTTTATCTTCCTGAAAAGTAATCTCAGGATGGCTTGCAAGAAGGGCAACAAAACGGGGTGTAGAGTATCACCGACGTACCGCTCTGCAGTAAGGGTGCCACGGAAGACAACCAAAGGGGTCCTGCTATGAAATGCAATGGCACCCCAGACCATCACTCCCGGTTGTCGGGCTGTACGGCGGGCTACAGCCAGGTTGGTATCCCACTGCTGTCTGGGGCGTCTCCAGACCCATCTTCGCTAACATCGTAGCTCAGTTCTAGGCGGGTTACAACACGAAGGCAGTTCCATTCCAGTAAAAGAGATTCCAGGCCAAATGTGCCCGACACCACAGCAAACGGTCTTGCTGTTGTACAAAGGTCAATGGTGGTTGGCGTAAGTGGCGCTGTAAGCTCAGTGTCCGTCCTAGGAGGCACCTATTAATGGTCCTTGTGGTCACTGAAGCGCCAGTTGCATGCCGAATCGATGATAATAATAACTATGGGACTAGTGGCATCTCTCCTATTTGGATATCTAGCGATTTGCCTATTACTCCAACTGGCGTCCTACCTCAAATGCTGACATTTGCGTCAGACTTCCACTTCTGCTGTGTTGAAAATGTTTTGCCCCTTGTTCTGAATCTATAACACTGAGGATGATTCGGTCGCCTCAGGACGGTGCTTCAGGACCTGTATCGCTCTCAGTCTGTATAGGAAAAGTTCGTACTTACTATATTGTCTTACCTGCTCTTTACAGAGAGATATTTTCATTTCCGATAGAACAGATGTTTTAAACATCGCTGCTGCACGGCTGCCCGTTACCCACCATACCCCGTTGTTGGTGCCGTTGATGATTTTTCTGTTACCAGTTTGCCTATTGTGCTGCATATCTCATCAATTAACTGTTAGTAACGAAAGGAAATTGTTCAAAATATTTCCGTCGGCGACATACGGTTTCTCAGAATAAATAATAGGCCAAGTTGAGTTGCATACAAATCTCTATTCTTATTGGCAACTTTCTTAATTAAATATTTCAGTTTAGAAGTTGCAAAATTTTGTCCTGTAACGTTTCTCGACTGTGCATTCAAACTGTCGCTCATTATGAATTGATTCACTACTTCCATTTAACGGTGTTTCCCTTGAACCGGTGGGTTTCTGGTGCCAGGCAATATAGATTGTTACTTCCATCTTTGATCGTTGTCCCTGTGCCTTGTTCTCTTTGCGTCTTTGACGTAGTCTATTTATGGTGACGTGTGTGCGCGTCCATCACATGTTCGTCAAATTGACGTTTTGCCTTAAGCTTGCATAAAGTCTAGAATCTTCCGGACGTTGAGTGTAGTAGAATGCTAAGTGTAAACAGAACAATTAACAGCACCCTTCAGGTCAGATACATCGAATTAATTTTACCTTTTCAGTAAGTGTAAAACTGAGCGAGAAAGGCGATAGCCGACATTGTCAGGTCAGATATATCAAATTAATTTTACCTTTTCAGTAAGTGTAAAACTGAGCGAGAAAGGCGATAGCTGACATTGTAAACATTTGGTTATCAGTTTCGTCTATTATTTTGGTTGTTGTTACCGGCACGTAAAGGGGCCGTTGTCACAAGTATGACGGTTAATATTGTAAATACTAATTGTGGATAGAGCCTTGATATGCAAATGTTGTTAATTGATTATTACTGCTGATGAATTCATGTGTATATGTAATCAACAGAGAAGTGTTGCAACTACAAACTGGTTGTGTTACTGGTACACAACGTTAGAGTGTGCAATCGCCACACCATTTCTATTTCACTTTTCCTCGTAAAAGATTACTTTTCCTCAGCAAATTGGTTACGATAAACAACTCGACTGAAATATTTTTGCCAAGTCTTTTGTCTCTGGGAACGATAATCAGCTTTTGTCTAATGATGACACTGAAACCCTATAAAGCGGTTAACGAGATAAATAAACTATTATATCAGAAACATTGCATTTTCGTTAGTAATTTTGAAATCCTCAAAAAGTTGTATTGATACAATGCAGTTTGTTACGGCGTATAGTCAAGCGCCAGCACGCCAGTCGGGAACGATAGAGCAGAGAGGGCTGTGAGACGACGTCAGCCAACTGCACGCTGACCGACACTACTCCAGGACGACAACGCTACAGCAGTGGCTCCTATGCGAAGAGGACAGAAGCGCCGCTCCCGACAGGTCGCGGTCCAGTTCTACAGCAGCTTCACGACTTGCAACTTGGATAGAAGTGTCAACTCTAATCAGTTGCTTGAACTTCTATGTAACGCGGACTTGGGAATTGTTATACCGAAGAGATTCCTTATTTCGTATGTCCCCCGTTGCTTGCGACACATCTGTGTAACACAAGTTAAGTATTGTAATCTTTTCATTTTGTAATAAAACTCATTAATACGATTTGTTTGAATGTTGTCTAACGACCCGATAAAGCAGATTTCCTAGACATCCCATATTTGTCGAATAGGCTGGATTTAACACAATTTCGTAAGCATAAGCTAGTTTCATCTACTATTTTACACTCAAATTATACTTCTTATTGACCTTCAACCCAAGGCGTCTTTTTTTGTAAAGCGAGGCGTTGCATGGGCTCATCAGAAACCACGAAAATAAACGGCATCCCACTAGAGTTAGAATATACGTTTTATTTGTTATTTTATAGCTTTTAGTTAGGTAATAATACCGTAATGAAATAAAAAGAGATTATTCAAGATTCATTATTTATTTATACTATTGAAACTTAAAGAGAAACATGTTTTACATAGAAACCCATGTCCGGAAACGCTTCGTTTCCGTGTCACCAAGGGAAACAAGATGTACAGATTTCACTCATATTTACTGTGATATTACAACCGTTGTTCGATATGACGACCACCAAATTCGGTACATACAGTGTATTGCGCAGTAAGTTCGCATAAACGCTGATCAACAAGCGTGGTGTGCGGTTAATCGATTCTGTTGCAGCCATGATGCGTGCAACCAGACCTTTTCAAACTGGACGGAATTCTCGTAAGCAAAACTCTCGTGGCGGGCCCACAAGAGAAAGTCCAAAGGGGTTAAATCTGGGGATCCTGGTGGCCAAGCATACGGTCCACCTCGACCGATCCACCTACCCCGTAGAATGCGTTCAGATGTTTTCGGACGCGAACTGCAGAGTACATCGCAGCGCCATCATGCTAGAACCACAATTCATGCCGAACGCCCAATGGCACATCTTCCAAAAACTCCGCTAGCTCTTGTTGCAGGAATATCAAGTACCTGGCACCCGGTAAGTGGGGAGGAAGGATGTACTTGCCCAGACATTCATGCCGGAGGTGTGCTGAAATCTTCGTGTATACGTGGCTTTGGGATTTTCGTGATCCCAAATGTGGCTATTTCGAGCATTCAAAATATCTTCTCTGTTGAAATGCGCTTCGTCGATGAGTAAAATTAGGCTTGGAAACTGAGGAAAATCCATATAACGGCCTACGAACCAAGTACAGAAACTGACACGTGGCACAAAATCGGCCAGGAGTATGGCGTGCTTCTTCTGAGGCTAATGTGGGTAGAGTTGCCGCTCATGCACAACACGCCAGACAGACGAATGGCACACATTTATGTCAAGTGCAATGGCTCGTGTACTCATCTATGAATTCTCTCCAACTTGATGAAGCCCTTCCTCTTCCTATACGATAGTACGCCGCCTTCTTGGAGCACCACAGTTCGCTCTATCGCTTGTGAATTTCCAACTTTTCCGCAACCATTGTCCTTCTCTGGAAAATATGGGGTGAAATGGAATCACACAATTTGGACAGTACTCGTGGTAGAGACGTTGAGCTTCTCTTCCATTACGTCGAGCTTCACCGTAACTTAACAATATATCGGTGTACTCTGCGGACATGTACTCAGGCATTGTGTTACTCCAGTACTAATCACCATAACGTCAACTGTCGCATCAGCAGGAAGCATGAAAACAAAGCAGATGGAAATAGAGGACGTCGCGGGATTGTACTATTCGTGAATGTGGCCAGCCTACTTTGACAGGCGAACTTCATAAGAAACTCCTGTCGCGCGATTGAGTAGCTCTTGTTCACCATCTAACATGGAAACGAGCTGTTTCGGGGCATGGGTTCCAATGTAAAACTTGATCTACATGTCCCCTCTAAAACCTCTAAAAGTATGTAACATGAATTGTGACACACCCTGTATAAAAACTTAAAATTTCTGTAAGTTTCATCTGGATACTGTTACCTATTACGCCATCGTGCTGCGTTGTTGAAAGAAGTGTTACTATTTACTTCTTCTTTGGGCAGCAAAACAGCGAAGTGTTTGCATGCTGGTATCCAAAAAGCGTCGAACATTCTTGCATGCCTTTTTGCTTCAGATAATTCGGAATTTCTGGTTGATTTTTTCGAACTGTCAATTTTTGTTCTCTGAGTAGTATTCCCGGCAAGGGAACCCTTGTGAAGCAGTTATCCGCGGTATCATTTCGTCAAGTGCCTGATGATGGAGCAGTTAGCCGGTTGACAAGAGAATTGGTCGAAGTGCCTTGATAAAAAGGTCCTTCGGCCTGTTTACCAACATAAATCCCTAATTTTCTAGTGTAAAATGTAATAGCATCTACTAAAGAAAACAGATTTTCATATTTTTCTGGTTTGCTGGTCATGTATTGACGAAATCAGTACGAAACTCTGAAATACTCTAGCATCTGATGTAAAGTGACATACGGTCTCTGTACTGTCTTTCGCAGTCGTTGACAAACGCTGCACATAACCACCTGATCGGCGCCAACTTGTCTATTAGATTTCGCTCTCCACGAGTTTGAACATCATCTAATCTAAATGCTCTAAGTAAAAATTGGAATCGCTGTTTGGACATGGTAGCACGACAGAAATAAAGCCCAATTCCATCAATAATCCAAACGTCATCAGTCGAAAGATGTGGCGATTTATGTAGCACTATTTTCACGTAACGCCAAACAAAGCTTCCAGTTCATCCAAATTTTTAAGCTAGAAGACTAGTTCTCCTTCGTAATTCCTCCACATCGATGTTATTTTTGTATTTGTGCAGTCCACTATGTGCTGCAACATTTCTTACTCATACGCAGTAACCAAGATTGTAAAGGGTTTGTAACGTCACGTGCTGCACCTTGTGGACCTGGTTGTCCTGTGGCTGTATTATGCAGTCGTTTTCCAACAGCCTGTGGGTAGGGAGTTTTTTTCATTTATAAATAACTTTACGAGTATCGTTGCTTTGCCTTTTTTGACAGTATAAAGATTATCAACGATAAATTTGATGATGACCCGTCATTTTCCTCACTATTTGATTATTCTGATGTTTCAAGCTGTTCCTGAGGATTACTATCTTCGCAGTCTTACACTGACTCTGTGTCATGCTCGCTAACTTCTTCCGGAAAATCCACGTACTCTTCTCCATCCTCATCGTAACCAACAACATCACCATTTTCCTCTTCCAACCATTTCACAATTTATTGACATTGTGTTTCGCCCATATTTATATTATTAGAACTGATCTTAACCAAGAAGAAATAGTATTATAAACAATAAAAAGTACCAGTAAAAGTTCACCAATGCCAGTCACCTTGAACGGTCCCTCAGACCCTCAGGCAAAAACACACGTCTGTATCTAAAGGCACACGCGCGCGGACTGAGTGTTGTCGGTGCGAGCATAAAGTATAATCCTTTTTAGGAAGCTAACAAAATTAATAGATCAGTGGGAACCTTCTAAAAGTATATAATTTGCATTTTTGTAAAAGCTGAACTTTTAAGGACTCCGTGCGACGGGGCAAGGGTTAATGACAAACCTTCTGTACCAACAACGAATCTGAAACAGAAAATTTCTGGCTTAACTGGTGTTACCTAAATAAGAAACGTTTTTTAAGTAAAGGAACGACTTTTCGTAACTTACTTCAACATCATACGTGATTAATGTAGTCGTCGAGTTTGCTGTAAGTAAGTGAAAGGAAATTCTTTCGTGATTTCGAGAGTAAAGCCAGCTTTCGCGAAAACTGCTTACTCAGCAATACAGTAAATTGTTATAAACTGTCTTTTAGAATTTATAGATGCTTGTATAGTAACTGCTTGCTAAGAAACCTGGGAAACCATGGGAGTCTTCGAGTGGTGAATTATTCAGTTCTTTGTTTCGGCGATTCTGAGACTAAAAGAATTATAAACAACGTAAGAAAAGGCTGGAGGATTGTGAATAAATTACGGCAGAAAGACGGTTAGCAGCAAGACGAAACACAGCAAAGTCCCTGTGGAAATCATCAGGTGCAGTTCAGAGAAATGAAAAATTCAAGAACGGAGCGGTGAAGAGGCCATCCTTCTCCAGTGTAAATAGAAAGAGGCAGAGAACACGGCTGGAGCGTTGCGAGACGTATTTTTCCCGGTGTTTTGCTGCCTCTGGACGTCACGTGACCATGAGACGTAGTAATAGCCTCAAAAAACGGCCCGTTTCGTGTGTCAAGTGTAGCGATACATCTTCTACCAATAACACACCAAAGTATCAAAGCAGAAGAAGAAAATCATTAGACGTGGGAATGGTCTCAGAAAACTAAATTATCTTAATGGGGTTGACTTTATAGTGAACGATTTCCAAAGAAATACCTCTACTGAAAGTAATGTCTGTGTTGGCACACAAATAGACAGAAACAGTACGTTACCACAATTTTCATCATGGCAGTTTCGGAGTTTTACGCCATGGGATATAACACCAGAATGAAGCAAACAAGAAGTATGCATTGTCCAATGTGTCATGGTCACTCGGGCTTATTATGTGATGTCCTTACACCTAAATTTAAACTTCATAAGCGATACTAGGTCTACTGTCCTGTCCTCTCACAGAGAGAATACATAACACAGGATTCTTCGAGCACCATCTCTCTCATTTTATCTAATAGGATAACGAAAGAACGACGCCGCTGTTCTTCCAACATCTTCGAAGTAAGTTCCCTGAACATCTCTCTTGCACTTTCTCCAAGAAGAAGGCCAAGTGTAGAAACTCACCTACACTTAATACAACTAATTTCTAACATTGTTAAATCAGTTCATCAAAGGCAGGCCTATGAAACTCTCCCCACAACTAAATGAGAACATCTATGGCTGACTGCAGGGACTTCTTATTAGAAGTGAAACGATGGTATATTTCATGCTGGGTGCACCAAACTAGTGAAAACTGATCTATGAATGGCTAGCTTACTAAAGCTGATGTTTTGAAGACTCGGAGACACATTTATCAGCGATTGATGATACAGTATTGCTGGTGCATGACTTTATGCATACATCTAGGGTCCATTTCTATAGTGTACATCAGCGTTTCGTAATATTTTCGGTAAGTGGAATCCTTTTTCATGTCCACCTGTATCGTAGAAGCAGTGGTTTGTATCTGTAGTGTAGTTTCAATGAAACATTATGTAAAGAGTTTATTTGCAACAAAAATGATAATGTTATATAGACAATGACTTTCGGTCGGGAAGGGAGTCATAAAGCCGTTGTATCGAAAGAAAGATTCAGGAGTGGAATTAAAATTCAAGGTATGTCAATGATGCAATTCGCTGATGACAGTGCTATCCTGAGTGAAAATGAACAAGAATTAGATGATCTTCTGAATGGAATGAATAGTCTAATGAGCACAGAATGTGGACTGGTAGTTAATCGAAGAAAAACGAAAGTAATGAGAAGTAGCAGACATGAGAACAGTGAGAAATTGAACATAAAAACTGATGGTCACGAAGTTAGTTAGGTTTAAGTAGTTCTAAGCTCTAGGGGACTGATGACTTCAGATGTTAAGTCCCATAGTGCTCACAGCCATTTGAACCGTTTTTTGGTCAGTCAAGATCTGACGCATTCTCATTCCTTACGTGTTCTACCAACCTTTGTAACGACTATAAACACGAAGAACACTAGTGCACTCTCCCGGCCCTTCTGTCATGGAGTCTGCGGCTCGTGGTTTCAGTGCTAGCGTTGCTGCCTCTGGATAATGGCGTCCCGGGCCGGATTGGGGATTTTTTCTGTCCGGGGACTGAGTGTTTGTGTTGACCCCATCATTTCATCATCATCATTCACGACAGTGGCTAGATTGGATTGCGAAAAAAAAATTGGAGTGCCTAAAAATTGGGACTTTGTATGGACGCTGATAACCGCGCAGTTGAGCGGCCCACAAACCAATCATCATCATCATCATCATCATCATCTTTCACCTAGAACTGCAACTCTAATCATTTACGTGTTATCATTTACGAATTGACAGCGTTCATCCGACCATGTTGTCTTCTGGAAACCACAGGTTTTTTCTTTATCTCAGGTAGTGTATATACAGGATGAATCACGTAAAACATACACCGCAAATATTGCGGAAATGGAAAGTATTATTGACGTGCGGTTTTCACAGAATAAATCGGTAGTCAGGGACTCGTTTTGCTAGCCAATAAACAGATTGTAACAATACTTAGAAAGCATATACTTTTTAAGTACATTTTTGTGCAAACATAAACATTTTTGAATGGAAAGATGCCTATTGACATTAGCAGACTAAAAGGAGCGTAAATTATGTGCAGGATTTTAGTGCGAGTCGCCTACGAGATATCGTATTTTGAAAGGTTCCCACACCGACACTTGTGCAATATTTGTAGTATCACACGCTAAAGAACAGCACAAGTGCCTATAACTAGTTTTTGTATTCTAACCAGTTGCGAGACAAATGACCATTACAGGTTGTGTTCAAAATGACCACCGGCAGTGAAAATACACGCTTCCAGTTTCGTATGTAACGACTGCTGCACACGTGCTAGCATTTCAGGGGAGATGTGTGAGTGGGCTGCAGAAATACGAGGTGCATTCAAGTGCTAAGGCCTCCGATTTTTTTTCTCCGGACTGGAAAGAGATAGAAACATCCGCATTGTTTTAAAATGAGGCCGCGTTCATTGTCAATATGTCCCAGAGATGGCAGCACCGTACGGCAGATGGAATTTTACCGCCAGCGCCGCGTTCGTGGGTGCGACAGTTTAATGAAGGCAGAACATCATGTGACAACAAACCGAAACAACCTCGGGCTCGCACAAGCCAGTCTGACGACATGATCGAGAAAGTGGAGAGAATTGTTTTGGGGGATCGCCGAATGACTGTTGAACAGATCGCCTCCAGAGTTGGCATTTCTGTGGGTTCTGTGCACACAATCCTGCATGACAACCTGAAAATGCGAAAAGTGTCATCCAGGTGGGTGCCACGAATGCTGACGGACGACCACACGGCTGCCCGTGTGGCATGTTGCCAAGCAATGTTGACGCACAACGACAGCATGAATGGGACTTCCTTTTCGTCGGTTGTGACAATGGATGAGACGTGGATGCCATTTTTCAATCCAGAGACAAAGCGCCAGTCAGCTCAATGGAAGCACACAGATTCACCGTCACCAAAAAAACTGCGGGTAACCGTCAGTGCTGAAAAAATGATGGTGTCCACATTCTGGGACAGCGAGGGCGTAATCCTTACCCATTGCGTTCCAAAGGGCACTACGGTAACAGGTGCATCCTACGAAAATGTTTTGAAGAACAAATTCCTTCCTGCACTGCAAGAAAAACGTCCGGGAAGGGCTGCGCGTGTGCTGTTTCACCAAGACAACGTACCCGCACATCGAGCTAACGTTACGCAACAGTTTCTTCGTGATAACAACTTTGAAGTGATTCCTCATGCTCCCTACTCACCTGACCAGGCTTCTAGTGACTTTTAGCTTTTTCCAACAATGAAAGACACTCTCCGTGGCCGCACATTCACCAACCGTGCTGCTATTGCCTCAGCGATTTTCCAGTGGTCAAAACAGACTCCTAAAGAAGCCTTCGCCGCTGCCATGGAATCATGGCGTCAGCGTTGTGAAAAATGTGTACGTCTGCAGGGCGATTACGTCGAGAAGTAACGCCAGTTTCATCGATTTCGGGTGAGTAGTTAATTAGAAAAAAAATCGGAGGCCTTAGAACTTGAATGCACCTCATACGTATTGATATGTCATCGAGTGCGGTTGGTATGTCCTTGTACACAGCGTCTTTCAGCTTTGTTTCCAACGATCTGTAAACAATTCGTGGAGACATGCTGTAGTACTTGGTGCAATAGGGGCTGGACAGCCGTCACGCTGGTACCACAGGTTCGTTCTAGCCTGCAGAGGAACGTCGTCTAGCATCCGTGGATGATGGTCTGTTAGGAGGCTGCGATACTTGTGCCCATCCAGTTTTCCGTCTATGGAACACGGGCCGATGAGCTGTTGATTCACTATCCCCTCCACTCGTATACACTCCAGGGACGCTGACGTTCCACCTGACGAAGACAACGCGTATTGTCAGCAGACCATTAGTGCTTGTTTAGGCGGTTTACCTGTCTATGATTGGTAAATGTGGCTTCGTATACTGTCCTACTGCCCCACCGAGCGAGGTGGCGCAGTGGTTACCACGCTGGACTCGCATTAGGAAGGACCACTGTTCAATCCCGTGTCCGGCCATCCTGATTTAGGTGTTCCGTGATTTCCCTAAATCGCTTAAGGCAAATACTGGGATGGTTGCTTTGAAAGGGCACGGCCGACTTCTTCCCCATCCTCCCTGAATCCGATGAGACCGATGACCTCGCTCTTTGGCCTCTTCCACCAAAATCACATGTACAGAAGTTAACACGATTTTCATAATCGTTTCCGTGCAGCTCTCGATGGAGACAGATGTGTTGGGGATGGAACCTATGTCGATGCAGAATGCTTGCACGACTCATCGCAGTCCGCAGCTCGTGGTCGTGCGGTAGCGTTCTCGCTTCCCACGCCCGGGTTCCCGGGTTCGATTCACGGCGGGGCCAGGGATTTTCTCTGCCTCGTGATCACTGGGTGTTGTGTGATGTCCTTAGGTTAGTTAGGTTTAAGTAGTTCTAAGTTCTAGGGGACTGATGACCATAGATGTTAAGTCCCATAGTGCTCAGAGCAATTTGAACCATTTTTGACTCATCCCACTTCCTCCTGCGATCGCGTGGGACGTGCGGATCCACCTGCAGCAGCAGCAAGAACATTAATTTCCCTCTCTTCTGTCGTCACTTGTTTCCTTCTCCTACGTTGTCTAGGTGTTCCGCTACCACTTTCACGCTACTGATTCAAGAGGTTGATAAATAACTGCCGAGATGGCTGACGTCTATTGGGATATCGCATGCACCGTGAAAGAACGAACAGTATTCTTCCAACACTCTCAGTATGCCGTGAGCATGTCGGCATTTTCTACACTGGTAAATCCCATCGTCCACTCACGACCTGCTCTCCGACTGTCACACACTAATTGACTAGCAAGTCGCAGTGCACTCAAGGCACACTCAAGCGCACTGTAAGAAAACTTGTCAACATTGTACGTGGCAAGTAAGCAGCTTGAATTGCACAAACAAGTATCATGTGTGAACGTTTCAAAATACAATATCTGTTAAACGAGTCGCACTAGTATCCGGTAAAAAACTCACTGACATTCTAATTTACCTTACTTTTAGTTTATTAATACCAATAGGCATTGTCCTATTTAAAAAGTGTATGTTTCCACAAAAATACATCTTCTAAGTTTTATTAAGTCTGTTTATTGGCGGCCGGCCGAAGTGGCCGTGCGGTTAAAGGCGCTGCAGTCTGGAACCGCAAGACCGCTACGGTCGCAGGTTCGAATCCTGCCTCGGGCATGGATGTTTGTGATGTCCTTAGGTTAGTTAGGTTTAACTAGTTCTAAGTTCTAGGGGACTAATGACTCAGCAGTTGAGTCCCATAGTGCTCAGAGCCATTTTTTTTTTTTGTTTATTGGCTAACGATATGAGAACCTGACAACCAATCCATTCTGTGAAAACCGTACATATATAGCACTTTCCATTTCCGCAATATTTGCGGTGCAAGTTTTGGGTGATTCACCCTATATAAAAATGCGTGAGAGAATTCGCCATTTTATTTTTAATTTGGAGAGGCGTAAATTTTGGTTGGTTCTTTGGTTGTTATCTTGAATGTTACGAGAAAAGCAAGTAAATTTCGCCGAACCGTTGAGTGACCTTTACTTGACCCAAGGGATCCTTGGACCAGAGTTTAAAAAATGCTGCTGTATAGCAATAACATATTTCTTTGGTTCGTTCGCACATTATGCTGTGAAAGCTATGAAACGAGGTGAGAAAGAGTATAAGGTGTTACTTGACGTTTCATCCCTGATTATGCGCCAATGCCTAACAACACACAGAGTGGTCAGACACAATCTTAAAAGTGTGTAATGGTGTTGAAGGATAGGCTGTGCTGGGAAATAATTATTAACAAAAAATTCGATACGTTACTCCATTACCGTGTTAATTAACATTGTAAAGCTTGCCAATGAGACCGTTGCCCCTGCCGGTGTGGCCGAGCGGTTCTAGGCGCTTCAGTCTGGAACTGCGCGACCGCTACGGTCGCAGGTTCGAATCCTGTCTCGGGCAGGTGTCAGTCATGGACAATCTTAACTGATAAGGGTCAAAATGGTTTAAGCCACAACATTACATTTGTCATTGCTTAAATAATGTGTAAAGCATGTCATGAATATCACTATAGGGCACAAGACTGTTAGAAGCAAACGTACTAATAAGTGTACACAGAGCAGTACTGAAGAGAAGTCTTATTTACATACAACCTATCGATTTTCAGGTTCACGACCAACATCTTGTTACACCTATATATAACACAAAGAGTTTGAGGTTCATGACCAACAACATATTGTACGTAACAAATCAATTTAATATTTTCATCACTTTTCCGAGAGGAAGTAGCAGTTCAGTAAGATAGAAACATGTAAAAACTTAAGGGCTTGAGGTAGCTGGTGGGGTATTTTAGATATTGGTTGTGTTTTCATGTGTTATAGTACGTCCTGCGGTTTTAAAATTAATTTTTAGTGAATTAAGTGTATTTCATTGTTTTTTGTTATTTTCTGCTGCGTTTCCTTATTCTTCGATTATGAGAGTTTTTGTTATTGTTGGACTGGCGGAAATTGTTTTTGGAATTGGGGGTATCGTATAAATAATGAAATACTCGCCACCAACAGAACGCCAAGCATCCCGCTACGGCACCAAGAGATGGGCATATGAGATGGATTGGCGACGAAGTTCAGTTGTGGAAAGCATCTTCGTTTTACTGGTGCTGCCGGAAAACTACAGTGTGTGGATTGCCTTTGCGCCTTAGAACGGAATACTCATACAGCGTGTCACGCTTGTATCAAGCTGTATGAACCGTGAACACGGAACGTGAGAGCGAAAGGACGACACGGACTCGCAGGTTTATTTTGATTTAAGTGAATTTCACTGAGCTGGTAAAATATCTGAACTAACAGAGCATAGAAGAAACAGTTTTGAACATGGCTGTCTATCAGCAAACGTATATATAAGTCTCAATGGAGAATAACACAGCTAAGCAGTTTCAAATATTTGTTTAATACATTTACCTACGTTTCACAACTCTAAGGATGTCTTCATCGGAATGAAAACCGATTGGTTGCGTTATTTCTCCGTTGAGACTAGAATGAAGTTACCCGCTATAATTCAAAACCTATCTATATAATTTCAAGAACAGTTTTGAACGAAGAAATTAGAAAAAGCCAGAAGACCTTTATACACAGCTCCCACGGATTCGTTACAGCTTCCAAAGAGGCTTATAAGGAGCCATTCCGACCATTCTTCATGAAGACACCTTCTTATTTATTGTAAACAGTTGCGTAAGATATGTGCAGTATTTGGTTGTTTTATCGTATCAGTCCTTCCTCTGCTCACCTAAGTTGGCTGCGACAGGAGAGCTGGCATAATTTTCAGGCGCTCTGTCTACCTCTTCATCTGGTCAGGCATTGGTATCTTTAGTGCCTCCCTTCACATACGACATATTGTCATAACTCCAAAACTGCAGTACCAGATCGGATACGTCCAGCATATTGGCTGAACCTTTGAACAACGTTAAATCTTTCTCAGTCTCCGTTTCCATTTCAGCCATACGACTCTGTAACAAAATGCCCTGTAACATGCGACTTGTCCAAAGTTACTCAGCATTCAGCGGGAGGTTAAAGCATTATTTTTTATCATCGGCGTAATTTCACTGTCTATAGTTTTCCTTTGCTCTTTCTATTTCTGTTTGCTTCTTTTCGTCTAATCTGCTAACATTTCTCGCTCTTGCACTCGCCAGTGAACTTCTTCTCCATATTGATTCCTTCTGTACTGTTGTTATACGTTTATGTTAGGTCTGACTACTCACATTCGATAAGAATTTAAGAATGAGACGAGGAAATTGCTTAATGTTAATAAGACTGAAAAATCTTAAATTTCACATATTCGTTACTACACATAGTGCCACTGTTATTTGTAATAATAATATTATTATTGTTATTAATTTAGTATACCTTGCCCATGTACATTATCTACAAGTCATCGCCTAGGCTATCGTATTGTTCATGATAATATATTTTTTTACATGATTACTGAGCGAAGTCACAAGTAGGTAAAACTACGAGAAGAGCAATTCATGTCTTCGATCAGCTATCGCAATTTAATAATTCCGTAGTTTCCCAAAATGGCTTCAGGCAAACGTCAAGAAGCTTTCTTGCAACTGATCGCCGATACTTCCTTGTCCAAGTGATGTAGTGTGTTATCTCTAATGACGTCGATATGGATGATACGTTAAGTTCTATCCTTTCTTCCTTGTTATAAGACCAAAGTAAACTTGATCCAGGTGCGAGTTGTATCACAGAACTCTGTTACATGAGGAAAACTATGCGTAAACATAATGAAGGCTAAGGAACGAACCTCATGCCAATACATCTCCGCCCATGACAATAACATCAGTCTGGAAGCAATGGAGGCGGCTATCTTGCAGCAATATTTGTCATCTGCGGCGTGAATCCGCACACAATCAAAATAATTTGTGCGATTCTGCTGCGCATACATGAAACATTACGGTTAAGGTAATAGACAGCTGCTAACGACTTGAATGATTGGATATTGTTAAAAGGCACATTAGTTTTTGCCTTTAGGCTTTGATTATACGAAGACTTCTTTCACAAACTGTTTTTTCCAGGTTATGCTTTTCAAACTGTTGTGATTGTTGCGGCACAGACTCTAAAATTGCCATTTAGGATTATAAATGAACTGGTCAGTTTCGAGATGCGTCATGCCACATGAACTAAATTTTGGAGGTGACCCAAAAATTTGCTATAGCCGAGAGAATTTATGATTCTCCGTAGAGCCTAAGAACCCTGTAATATATAAAAACTCTGTAATAAGATTCCACGTAGGGGCGGTGGTGGTCGTGGGATGGGGAGAGGGGGTGGGGGTGGGGGGGAGGCGCTCCCTTTCAGAAGCCTATACGTATTATAACTGTTAAGTGTAAACATCTGTAAATTATTCAAAATTATGATTTTACGTATCTAAAATTAAACTGTTGCGAAAGCCAAGTCTATGGACAGTGCAATGTTTTTGGAAACAGCATGTAAATGAAACGTGACGAAGCAACTACACCGTGATTTCACAAGCAAAAACGCAGCGGGGAAGTAAGAAAAACAACATTATCCGTAAAATACTGATGAACGATAGTTCACGGGTATTTTATAGGTAACGACATTTTACTCATTTCCCCTCACAGATTCGCTTTAGCTCCCCACGGGTACCCATTTTCATCGCGTTCACATACAATAAAGTTCTATCAGTAATAAGTTAAAGCCCTAATTAAGACACTGTGCTTCGCAATAAACATTACAAATCAATAAAATACGCTATTATTAAGACAATTAATTTTCGTCACTGATTTTTATTGCTATGAAAACAGATCTTGATTTGTTGTTCTTCTTCTTCTTTCTACTAATTCCTTACTTTTAAAGAAAAGGCAACTGAATGGATCAGTTACTCTCACATCGCCAAAATAGTTAAATCTAGGGAATCGTTCTGTTCATTCATGGAAATTGTGAGAAGAGATTAAAATTTTTTTGGTTGGTTGGTTGGTTGGTGTCAGTGCTTTCTGTTCTTTGAAAGACTGTAAATATATTAACTGAATTGTTCTTTGAAAGTCTCTGAATATATTAACTGAATTGTCATTCTCACCGGTACGCATTTTCGTTCTCGAAATGTCTTTCAAAAAACGCCACTTCTCAGTAAAGTTTCTGAGCATTTCGTGACTCTTTTATTCAGCTACACAACGCCATTCTCTTGGATTCTGTTATCCTTTTTGGCTGATTGCTCGTTATAGCTTGAGTACGCTCAGATGTCAAGAGTGCTGTAGAATCGATCTAGAGCCCTCGATCTGTTTTCTGCTGCTGGTTTCAGTTTTTTGAATGCACGAGACACACTGTATCTCCTGACAATCTAAGATTCGGATTTTAAATTATACGCTATTTTCCTTTGTTCTTCCGATTATATCTTTCCGCGACGTTTGAACTGAGACACTTATTTCTTGTACCTTCACAAAAACTTTACTTTTATATTCCATTGAAAGTAAATTTTTTCTTCATGAAAGTCATCTCTTCCCTTTACCCACTGTGAAGGGTTTAGAAACAATGTCACCCATAATTTTATAGCATCGGTATCTGAGACAGTGACAGTCATTTTAGAACCTTGTTACCAAAATTAAGGTATGCATGAATGAAGCTTCTGTACTGGCTCAATTTCTCGAATTTTCTCCTCGTGATTAATACGCGAGATGTACGTGGGGGGGGGGGGGGGGGGGGGGGGCGAGGTAATATGTATCCGACTTCTGCTGAAAAGTGCTGTCCCGAAATTTCAATAGTAAATCTCTCCGTGATGCACAACGCCTCTATTGTAACGTCTGCCAGTGGAGTTTGTTTATCATCTCCGCAACGCTCTCTCGCAAGCTAAACGCCCCATGACGAAAAACGCCGCTCTTCTTTGGATTTTATCTATCTCGTCTATCAGTCCTACCTGATAGGGATCCCAGATAGATAAACAATACTCAAGAATCGGGCGAACAAGCGCCTTATAAACCACTTATTTCGTGGATGAGTTACATTTTCTTAAAATTCTTCCGATGAATCTGAATTTGGTGTCTATTTTTCCAACTGTCTGTTTTATGTGGTCATTACCCTTAAGATCGCTCTGGATAGTTACCCTTAGATATTTTAGGGCAGACGCCGTCTCCAGCTATTTGTCATCAATAGTGTAGCTGTACGGTAGTGGGTTTCTAATGTGTGTTAACGGAAGATCGAAATTATTCTGCATCAATAACGCATGAACTCATAGGTGTGTACACTCTCACATACCGTACTGCAGATAAGAAGCTCATGATAAAGTCTAGCATTGTCGTGGATACGTAGTACATTACACGAAATTTCGGGCCTGGCAGTCTAGTGGTATCGTACGCATCTGGAAAATGAGAGATCACAGGATCGAATACCGGTCGGACCAAGGTATAGTTCATTCTGCCTTTAACCTTGCATTCACCACTCAGTGATGATAAAGATCGCTAGGATCGACACGTGTTTCGGATACCACGTTAATCTGTAGGTCTCCTTGTACCAGACAGTTGAGCTGTACGCAGTGGTGGCACATAGGAAAATAAAGTAAACGTAGTCGAATTAAATGAGAGTATGAGACACTAAAAGCAGTCGATGAATACAGTTATTTGACTAACAAAATAACTGACAATGGCAGGAGTAAAGATGATGTAAAATTATACTGGTAATATCAAGAAAGCAGTTTTGAAATAGATGTTAGCACCGAAAATAAATTCAAATCTTAAGGAGTCTTTTTTTAAAGTATTTGGAATGTACCTTGTTCGGAAATGAAGTATAATGGTAAATAGAAGACAATAGAAGCTTTTGAAATGTGGTGTACAGGAGAAGGCTTAAGATTTGATTGGTATATGAGCAGGTACTGAACCGAATTCGGGAAGAAAGAAATTTATGGTACAATTTGACTAAATAAAGGCATCGGTTGATAATACGTATCTTGAAGCATCAAGGAAACGTCAGTTTGCAAATGGAGGGAAGTCTGGCGCGGTTATGAATTATAGAGGGAGACCAAGGTTCGACTGTAATAAGATGGTACAAATAATACGTTCCCGTAGTTACCGAGAGCCGAAGTTACTTTCACAGGATAGGCTAGCGTGTGGAGTTGCATGAAACCATTCGTCAGACAGAAGACCACAGCAACAGCAAAATGGTAGTATTAATACGAAATTTCATGGAAGGTCTTAGAAAGTGCAATGAATTCAAATCTGCTAATCAATATCAACGGCAGAAGAGGACTATAATTTTTTTTCGGCGTCTGTCATGTATTATATGCTTACAGACGTAAAATATAAAAATATAATAAAATATTGTTTTAGAATAATTTCATATAATGTATATAGAAACAATAATCATTTGTCTATAAGTTCCTCTGTCAGTATCAGGGACTCCAGGGTTTGAAGGAGTGTTGCAGACAAGAAGCCAGAGTCTTTACACAGACCTTTTACACTAGGCTAACGAGTGCATGTAGGAATGAAGCGTTATTAAATTTTATTCTTATTACCATTTCATCACAAAAAGTTAAAAAAGCAAAGTGAAATTTCTTAACAAGAAACGTCTTTATTGTTTCAAACACTGATTTTAATTACAAAATTTTGACACATTATTTTTAAAAAGAAATGTAGTTTGACTTGCAATATCTTCTGTTCCGCTATATATAAGTGACACATTTTTTCCCTTATAACGCGTTAAATTACTTTGAATAGTATGCCAATAAAAGTTTTTGAATATTATGCCAATAAAAGTACAGTTTAAATAGTCAAGGCATCAATTTATACTAAATTTAATGTGTAAAACATGTTCTTCCAAACGAATTCAGTGTTTATTGGTTCTATCTATTAGTATTCATGAAATTTGATTTCAAATTTTAAAATTACCCTCATGAACATTTTGACATGGGGACAAAGCATTTCTTTTTCCCGTGCATAATATGCAATTGTAGAAAACACTCAGTTTCTCGTCTTGCGCATGGCCTAAAATGTATTTACATTTATAGATGTCCATCTTATTGCCTGGACTACGGACTTCAGCTGATGATATATATGAGAAAAAACAGCACCACAGATGTATCTCGAGAATATCTTTATTCTATCACACCACTAGTTTCGGCAGCACGTTACCGCTATCATCAGGCCCACCCTATCCTCAAGCCCACCACTGCCAAAAGAGTATTTGATTCCCTTGGCACATTTCCTGTGAGATCCTGGTGGGCTAGCTTTCATCAGGAGTCTATACACGACAGCGTCGTCTCCACTGGAGAGTATAGACTCCTGACGAAAGAAAGCCCACGCGTACTAGTAACAAAGATCCCACAGCAAATGCGCCAAGGAAACCAAATACTCTTTTGGCAGTGGTGGGGCCTGAGGATGGCGGTAATGTGCCGCCGAAACTAGTCGTGATTAGATAAAGACGTTCTCAACATACAAGGTGGCGGTACTTTTTCTCATATACATTTACATTTAATTTTGTCATCTACACCCCCCCCCCTTTTTTTTTGGAATTACAATGCTGATTTTTTAAGTTACGAATAGTTTGGGGACTCCTCCGACGGTTTCGGATCGACATAAATTGTAGACAAAAAATCTCAAGTAGTCATCAGACTATGTTTACTTAACTTTACTGAATGGTACTTAGTCTATGTTTAGACACGGGACTTGCAGCTGTACATAAACGGAGATAGAAGAATATCGGATTAGGGGGTGTGTGGAGACGACATTCTTGTGGAGTGTTCTATACCGTAGTCTACACATTCTGATTGTTTTAAATTTGACGTTTTCGTCAGAGTTTTTAGACTATCAAATTAACGTCGGTGGCACACTATTTTTCAAAAGGAATTAGTAAAATTAAACATAAATTATATTAAGAGAACCCACAGATGAGACATTCTGAGTATGCGTATACGAATGAGACTCGTGTATTTTATTTATTTATTTAATCTGATCTGATTACGGCCATCCGGACGTCGCTTACATCGGATCAGGTTTCCGCACATGCAATGCCTTTTTTAAATGATACTTTCCTATAAAATAACTAATTTAATAAGACAAATGGAATTAAAATGATTTCAGCGTCGGAAGTGGCAGCGTGAGTAAATAATACTGACTATGGGCTAGTAAAGTTAGTAGCTGCAGTACTGCAGTTTCTGTTACTAATAGTGATAATAACAGTTGTATTAATAATAATAATAATAATAATAATAATAATAATAATAATAATGGCAATAATAACAATAATGATAGTGGAATATATAAAAGGAATTTATAGGTGTACAAGATAGATGTTTTCTGATATAGTGAGTTCTGGGGAAAGGAAATTTAAGGTGACTGCACTAGCTTAGAATACTGTAAAATGAGGATGATCTGGTTCGAAAGGAGGATGAACAAGAGTAACAAGTACATACAGCAGATATGTCAGTAGCTGTCTTCCGGACCTGGAGATTTTATTCAGTTGTGTAGTATAACGCGGGAGCTTATTCCAGAGTCGGATTCCTGCTGCTGAGAAGGACTTTGAGAAAGTGGCTGAACGATGAAGTGGGAAGAAAGGATTTTGCTCTAATGGGAACGGATGTTTCTCCCATGTCGTTCAGACAAGAGCCTTGACCTGTAACTGACGACGTACCGAACTTGTCGCACTACTGCTGAGGTGTGGTCTCCGAGACCGCTCATTGTAGGCGTCGTACAAGCATTTTGTGTGTATAGCTACTTCAAACAAATGCATAACAACTGAAAGGAATATTAATTTATTTATGAAACATATGTTTTATAAACTTGTCTTGTAGTGTTCGATAAAATGTATTACCAACATGAGCTGAGTAGAAATTACACAATATGAATAAAATAAACAATAAAATTGGTTTATACTACAAATCACTCTTTGAAACAATAAATTAAAAGATATTCTGAGCATTCTGAGTGATGTAACATATAAATTAGATATTTGGATCATACAATAAAAAAACTGCAATAGCCCAAAATCAGCCGCAGTTTAAGCATTGAAATGTTGTACATTGCAGACAAATAGGCTTTTCACACGTGTTACAGGTATAAGCCGTTTTTCTCTTCAGTTGTTTTGTGCAGGCGTAAAATGTTTGTCTGTTTTTGCCTCCTTCTTCGAGGGCGGGTGCTAGTTCTTCAGGTGTGTCGAGTCCAAGAACTCGGGTTATTGTCGTTCTGGGTTCCCGTCGTAACCTGTTATTTACATCGCGGTGTAAGTTTAAGTACATGCTAACATTTTCAGAAAAGCTCCTCTCTGATGGCTTGGTAAATTGAATGTTGTACAGCACATATGCATTTACCCCACTCAAATCTAAATTCTACAGAGAATTGTCGTCGGCTATCGTCCTGTCCTTCGGCTTGGCGAGTAAATGGCGTATTTCTTGTCTAGCTCATCTACACCCCCCCCCCCTTTTTCGTGGAATTATAATGGGCAATAATTTCAGGCTTCTTTGCGTGCATATCTGTTTCATCAGAATCGTGCTCTGATGAAAGCAGCGCCCCAGATTTATTAGGTAAGTAGGGACATAACATCTTTGTAAGCGTGAAACCAAATAACGATCATGCGTCAGGGTTTTTGTTCGTAAGAAATTCCGCAGGTAGCTCTTTTTTATGTTTTTTCACGATTCAGACACACGTAAGCACCTTTTTTTATCGTATAATCGGCTAACTCAATTCTATGTAAACCAATTGTCAGCAGTAACATTGCGATAAGTGCCGTAAATTGGTTTACATAAACGGACAACAGATTGAGTTGGTATCAAAAATTTCTTTTCTTCAGAAGATAAATTTTGGCCATCGGAACCTTTTCCACAATAAACGTACTCGTTGTAGAAGTAATTAGTTTCACTGTCGCACATACTCATAATTTTGATGACGTATTTGGCTGGTTTTTCTGGCGTCTGGAGAATAAAATAAGAACGGCAGCGGAAAGGCACCAACGATTCATCTGCAATAACACTTTCTCCAATACTGTACACCACAAACTTATCACTCGCAATCTTTCAGTCCTGCCTGCTGCATTGTCGAACCGCAAGGAAATCTATTTTTGCTCATAATGTAACGGAAAATTTCACAGCCAGAACTGTCTGTTGCGAAAATGTAGTCAACATTTTCATGATCTGATTTGAACATCGTCGAATAGAACAATATACCAAAAAAACCTGTCGTTCTGTTGAAGCTAATTCAGTGAGTTCAGGCCGATTTTAATTTGAGAATATATTTCTGTAGGCAACTAGTATTTTATTCGTCCATTTCAAAATTTCACCCATAATTTCTTTATCCATTAGCTGACACCAAATAAAAAGAGGTTCATGCTTTTCGTTTTTGGGCAACTTTGAAGAGGATAATGTTATGTAAATATTACCCGAAAGAGTTCTAACCGCTGTGTTCATTGCAGTTTTCAACCACTTGTGTTCTTGCCTTAAAAGCTCTTTCGGGTTCTTTGTGCAGGATCCAGGTCTACCTCTTCATCAGATGATGAAACTTCTGGAACTTCCATTTCTGAATGACTGTGGTAATGAATTTCTTCGATTTCAGAGTTTTTTGGTGTCTTCTGCACATACTAAAGTCTGAGTCGTCTTTTTCGTCCAATCAGCGCTACACTGCCGCTTCAAAATTTTAGTCAGTAACACGAACCTGTTTCTTTGACGGTATATGTTGCTGAACGACCTTTGTTAACCTTTTAGTACCAGACGGTCCTGCTACCTACATTTTTTTCCTGTACGATAACCTCCTTTGTAGTAATTCTGAGGTACTGTCTGAGAGACTGTAGTCAGTATTTAATTAGTTCTAACTCGCCTGTCTAACGGAAGAAATGGCTCTGAGCACTATGCGTCTTAACTTCTGAGGTCATCAGCCCCTAGAATTTAGAACTAATTAAACCTAACTACCCTAAGGACATCACACACATCCATGCCCGAGGCAGGATTCGAACCTGCGACCGAGCGGTCGCGCGGTTCCAGAGTGTAGCGCCTAGAACCGCTCGGCCACCCTGGCCGGCACAAATTGACACACATGCTAGGAGTGACATGGGGTTTTATTGATGATGATGATGATGATGATGATGATGATGAGGTCCCATACTCCGAGGAGCGTAGGGGACGATGTGGGAGACATGCACCGCCGTACTAGGCAAGGTCCAAGCGGAGGTGGTTTGCCATTGCCTTCCTCCGACCGTAATGGGGATGAATGATGACGACGAAGACGATACAACAACTCCCAGTCATCTCGAGGCAGAGAAAATCCTCGACCCCACCGGGAATCGAACCCGGGACCCAGTGCGCGGGAAGCGAGAACGCTACCGCAAGACCACGAGCTGCGGACGGGGTTTTATTAGAACCAAAAAAATACAAACGTTCAAAAAATGTCCGACAGATGGCGCTTCATCTGATCAGAATAGCAATAATTAGCATAACAAAGTAAGACAAAGCAAAGATGATGTTCTTTACAGGAAATGCTCAATATGTCCACCATCATTCCTCAACAATAGCTGTAGTCGAGGAATAATGTTGTGAACAGCACTGTAAAGCATGTCCAGAGTTATGGTGAAGCATTGGCGTCGGATATTGTCTTTCAGCATCCCTAGAGATGTCGGTCGATCACGATACACTTGCGACTTCAGGTAACCCTAAAGCCAATAATCGCACGGACTGAGGTCTGGGGACCTGGGAGGCAAAGCATGACGAAAGTGGCGGCTGAGCACACGATCATCACCAAACGACGCGCGCCAAGAAATCTTTCAAGCCTCTAGCAATACTTGATTCTTTTTTTTTTTTTTTTTTGTTCTAATAAAACCCCATGTCATTCCAAGCATGTGTGTCAGTTTTTACCTCTCTATCTACATTATTCCGTGATTTATTAAGTTCTCAAATTTATACTGACTTTTTGATCACCCGGTACTGTAATGATGGAACATGCGCGCAGTCTCACAGACCGCACGTCAGCAGTTTAAGGTTAAGGTCCAGGCGAGACGTCAGGGAGAGTGTTCGTTGAGAGGACAGAGGGTATGGAAATCTCTGCGCTTGTCTGCAGGTCCTCATTAGACATAATCCACATCTAGTGGACATTTGCAGATATAGTTGTGGCGAATTGTTCTCACGATGTCACATGGTGTGGAAATTTCGCCTACTTGGGCTGGTGCTGACATCCCGTCGACATCAGGCTCATTAGAGACAGAGCATAATCCTGCATTGGGTATGGATAGGGAAGGAAATAGGACATATTTTGTTCAAAGAACCATGCACTTATTTGCCTTAAGCAATAATGCGAAAGGACGGGAAACCAGAATTTCAATGGCCAAATACAGATTTGAATTCTGGTTCTCCGGAACGTGAGGCGGGTTCTGAAGCACAAGGCAACCTCCCTCGACCCAAGGAAAAATATTACTTATTACTTGGTATGTTATTTGACAAAACGAGACCCGACCCCAGTATTACAGCTACCACTTAACAATCACTGGAGTAGACGTAAGGAAAATATAGCCAAGAGCGAAGAAACCGTAAAATTATTGGTACTATGGTGCACTACAAAAGGGAGTAGATCGCTCAAGAAACACACCTTTGAGGCCCTCAGACTCAGATTTATGGTCTTGGAACAGTCTGGAATCGATGACCAACACGAAACAGGACGATCATTATTGTCAACAGTAATTAAGGTTTCTTGTCGCTGGGTACTGGTAATAACTAATGTGCACTGAATCAACAGCAAGAATTAATATTTGTTTAGTGTGAAGTTGCTGAAATAATTAGTAGCGGTGATTGGTAATAGTGATAGTTATAGTAATAATATAAGCAGTAGTGAAAAACATATAGTGTCGGATTAGAATAAAGTGTAAAACGATGAAATAATCTGGCTGGATGTGGCATGTGCCGGAACAAACGCTCATAGTTTCGATACTGCGACAGAATCGAATTTGTTCGGAGATATTGGGACGGTTAATATTATGCGTCCTTGGTACCACCCAAAATAAGAAAAAAATTAAAGATAGGTCACTGAACGCATAACTTCAGATCGTAACAATCCCTCTTAGTGAAGTGGAAACCAAGCTGCGAATAACTCAGAGAATAAAAAAAGAAGATTTGTATACTTGGTACTCAAAACGCACTCATTTATAACGCGAGACAATACAAACAATAAATGGAAGCAGACTTCTTACCACATAGATATTGCATACTGAAAATATAGAAACATTACAATTCCGTGTTGGGAGGTACGCTGACAACGTGTTCTCCGCGGGTAAATGAATGACGCAACTATCGATTCCTTACTGCAATCAGTTTCGTTGAGGAAAAACTCTGGTCCATTTGATACCGGTACTGTACATGAGCTTTCTTAAATTACTAACCAGGAGAGTTAGGCGTTATACATTAATGTCGAACGCAGAACATTACTTAGGAAAACGAAACCGAAATAGTACAAAATCACTATGTCAAGACCTGTCGAGCGATGAACAAGTGAGTACTACACACAGGGAAATACAGTTTCGAAAAATTTCTGTAGCCTACTGTTCAGAAAGATATTAGCGCAACAAGTACCAACTACGGCGGTCAGTTGCTACCTGGAGCAATTGCAACAGGTGCAACTGCGGGCGGGAGCGTCACGCTTCGGAAGTACATTGAGTCGCGTGTTCTTTACCATAGTTACACGAGAGCGATAAAACGTGGCGAGTAGCTAGCGCAGCACATATGCTACATATAGACTGGTATTTAGCCGTCAGCCGCTGTCTTTGAAAAGATGACAACAAAAAACGTAGTCATGATAGCTGATACTACGTCCAATTCAGAAGATACGATCTTCAACGCTTTGCCGAATTGCTGAAATCCGAGATCAAAAGAAAAGAAACAAACTCGGTAGCTACAGAATTAATGGTAAAATATCTACTTGTTAGGATGGTTACAATGAATTATTTCAGCAATTGAAACTGAATTCTGTTCATGTACCGTAATGAGCAGTGTAATTGGGCATTGTTTCTCGTATGTTGCACTGTAACTAATGGCTTGGATAATGATCGCAAATTATTGTCGCTATTTGTGAGAGTAAAGTACGTACGTAGTGTTACAGAATGCTGTGAACAGATCCAGGGTCATTACTAGCTAGTATAAACACTGTCAGCGGAAATTAATTCTGTATTATCCAAGCACCAGTTTTTACTAACGCAGTGTTAACAATCTCGGGGCTCATAAAAGCAGAATAAATTAGGTGTGGTCACTGATTAAGGAACATAGTGTTTTGTGCTGGAGCAAAGGCCAGAGAAGCAAACGGGCAACAAAAACAAAAGTAGGAAAAAAAACCACGCTCAGTTCAGCTGACTGTCACACATCTCTGAAGAGGCGATATGAATATCTTAAGCGCAGCAAGAACAACAGCATCAGCAGTGAGTAGAGAGAGAGAGAGAGAGAGAGAGAGAGAGAGAGAGAGAGATGAAGGAGAAGAAAAAAAAGCGTGCAGGCAGAAAAAAAGGGTACCTTTACATCCCAAGCGGTAGCGGTCGTACTGGCACTAGGGACAGACAGACCCTCTTCCGAAAAAGACGACGACGACAGCAGCTGGCGCTACCGCAGGCGGCACGCGAAGAGACGGAACGAGAAGGCAGAACGCAGTGGCGGAGAAAGAAGTGGAAGACGCAGCAGCTAGCAGCGCGAGTCCCGTGCGCCGTTAATAACCCGGCTGTCCGTGGCCTCGGCAGCGCGTGCACGGTAGCGCGGCGGCCGCGAGCAGACGGAACCAAAACAAAGCGCAGCGACGCCGGGCGAGGCGAAGCGTCTCTGGCAGGAAGCGCACCGCGTGGCTACGGCGACGGCGACGGCGACGCCTGCGGCGTGGCTGCAGCCGGCCACCCCTCGCGGCGGCGCTCGGCGTCTCTCCCTCCCCCTCCCCTCCCCACGTCTCTCCCGCTCTCCCCCTCGCCGCTCTCCCGCGATTCTATCCGCGGCGTGCGCTGCTCTTCTCCCCCCGCCCTTCCCCTCCCCACCCCCTCCAACACACCGTCAGTCCCGTGGGACTCGTGGCGATGGGGGTGCAGTGCTCGGCTGCGCGCGGGGTTGACGTCACGCCGGCGGCACTACACAACAAAGGGAGCGCGCGCAGCCAATGGCGGCCCTGCGGCGCTGTTACCACCCGCTGCCCGCGGCGTGACGTGTGCGCGCAGGCTGGCCAGGGCGCCGCGCTGCCGCCCGCTTCTGCGTGTACTGTACGCACCCCGTAATGACAAAGCCGTCGCACAATGCCCGCCCGCCGAGGTCCCGTCCCGCCACTGCAGTCGAGTGGCGTCGCCGCTAATGGGGCCCGCCGATTTGGTTAGCCCGGGGGCGGCGCCGCTTAAGTGCCCCGTTGGGCGTTAAATTCCCGGCCTGTTGCCGCTGACGTCTAGGGTCTTACCTACATAGTGCAAATGTTAATTTACTGCCCCGGGTGGCGGACGTAATGCGCGGAAACATCCCGCGGTGTCAGCCGCAAAGCACTGTACTCTCCCCACATACTGCGCACGATGGGGCGTGTCAATAATACAACAATCCACAGGTCAGCCTGACCTTTGCTTACAGCTTGTAGCCTATGTTTGGGGTCGACAAAAACAACAGTCTGAGTCCCCGTTCAGTATACACAGCGTGTCCCAGTTCCGTTAGCACAGCTTCTGTGAAATTCCAAACTGCAGTGCTACCTCGTGGCGAGTTGACAGTTACGGTCCTTGACGTTCCAGAAAGAGCTTTTTAGATAGTCAAAGCTGCAGCAGACATCCTCGCCGCGAGTAAGTGTCTGACCTGTCAGAGAATGGCAGTGGAGGAGTGAGGCAGCATCATATTTGAATTCTCCAGTGTTCGTGGCCGAGCCGGCCAGTGTGACCGAGCGGTTCTAGGCGCTTCAGTCTGGAATCGCTACGGTCGCAGGTTCGAATCCTGCCTCGGGCATGGATGTGTGTGATGTCCTTAGATTAGTTAGGTTTAAGTAGTTCTAAGTTCTAGGGGACTGATGACCTTAAAAGATAAGTCCCATAGTGCTCAGAGCCTTTTTTTTTTGTTCGTGGGCGAAAATTTGTCCTATTCTGCCCAAATACCGAGAGGCGAGTTCCTGGTTTTCCTTGTTGCTCCTCCGTGACGACACTCCAGCCTACAAAGCGAAGATTATCCACGAGATTTTGGCCAGTCAGTGGAACACATTCCTGGATCACCCACCATTTTCGCCGGATTTGGCCCCAGAACTTCTGGTTGTTCCCCAAATTGAAGTTGGCAACGAAGGAACACCGACATGACGCAGTTAAGGGCATCCAAGAAAATTATACTGCAGTACTAAATGCAACTCCAAGAATGGACTACAGCGACTGTTTCAGAACAAATTTAATAAGACTTCAGCTGTGCCTTGATTCAGGTAAAGACTATTTTCAATAAATAGAGTGATTCTTTGAACATAATCGATGAATTTTATTATTCATAGCCACAGTCCTAAAGGAAATGGGGCACACTGTGTAGCACAAGTGCTTCACAAATCCAATTTCTATATTTCGTAAACAATGTGTGTTGAATTTGACGAAAGCAGTGAGTTCCACAGCTCTGGTCCTGAAGTTAAGTTGTTCCTTCAGGTTTTTGTAATTATGTACAGTGCGAATACTGGTTAGCCGGCCGGAGTGGTCGAGCGGTTCTAGGCGCTTCAGTCTGGAACCGGGCGACCGCTACGGTCGCAGGTTCGAATCCTGCCTCGGGCATGGATGTGTGTGCTGTCCTTAGGTTAGTTAGGGTTAAGTAGTTCTAAGTTCTAGGGGACTGATGACCTCAGAAGTTAAGTCCCATAGTGCTCAGAGTCATTTGAATATTGGTTACATTTAATGAATATTCTGTCGGTTCTTGGAGGAACATAGAAATATTAATAACTTTAATACAAAGTATTACTGTGTAACATTAAAACTTTGTATTCAAGTTATTATTACGAATATTGTTTTTTTTATTTTTTTTTATTTTTAAATTTCATTCATGATGATGATCGTCGTGTCATCCAGAAGACAGTGGTGTCATGTAGACGTCGTATACAGGGGCCAGTTGAGGGGGAGTCAGGACACCGAACTCCCTGCCGTCGTCGCGTTGGCAGACCTGGTGCTGCAACTCATTCAAGTAAGTTCTCAGTTGGCATCACGAGGCTGAGTGCACAATTGTTCCAGTCGTCCCACCAAGGAAAAAGCTGTAGAATATAGGGGGGAAATTAGTATTTAACAGCAAATAAGAGACGTGCAAAACATAAAGTACTATTTTTATTCACACAAAACCAGGAAAGGGCATTCGCCTGGAGTTTTAGCACCAGGTAAAATGTGTGTTGGCAGGAAGGATAGCGTGGTAAACTGACATTGTCCCCATTATTTATACTAACTCAATAAAAAACAAATGGGTCAAACAGATAACATATTACAGTACATTTTCGATAGGGAATGGCAATCATGGTTTTAAGTACCGACCTGCTTATATGATTTTAACACAGTAATGTTCTGCAGACGAAAAAGTTTCTTGTATTTAGGATATACTAGACTATACGCTTTGGCGTGTGGATTTTCTATGATCACAAAATGCCCAATGTATATGTCATAAATTTTTTTCTAAGTTCTGCAGCAATCTGGCATGACTTCTCTTACGTTTTCTTCAACACTTGATGCCCCACTCTTAATTGAATTTTTCCATTATGGGTCTTTATTCTGATGTCCTGATGTTGACCTGGTTTTTATATTCTTTGTCTATCGTTTTCCTTTCTTCGTTTGACATGGGAGTGCACGGAGGAATTCAGTCAGTTCTGAAATCAGGTTCCTTGTGTACTTGTTGAAAATGATTTAAAAAGGCGAGAAACTAGTGCAGGTATGTTGTGAACTATTCGTTATCTCCCAAAACTGTGTGCGTGTTCGATGCAAGTGGCATTCTTTTGTAACCAGCAATTTTCTCATAGCTGTGCAGTTTCTTTCGGATAATTTTGTCATAGGTTGGTATCCTAAGGATCTCAAAATTTCTGAGACAGTTTCATCTACTCCAGTGGACTTGTTTCGACTAACGTCTTTCAGAGCTCTGTCAAATACTTCTCGCAGTCTGATGTCCCGTATCCCATGTTCATCTGCTTCCTCTTCTCTTTCTCTAATATTACACTCCTGGAAATTGAAATAAGAACACCGTGAATTCATTGTCCCAGGAAGGGGAAACTTTATTGACACATTCCTGGCGTCAGATACATCACATGATCACACTGACAGAACCACAGGCACATAGACACAGGCAACAGAGCATGCACAATGTCGGCACTAGTACAGTGTATATCCACCTTTCGCAGCAATGCAGGCTGTTATTCTCCCATGGAGACGATCGTAGAGATGCTGGATGTAGTCCTGTGGAACGGCTTGCCATGCCATTTCCACCTGGCACCTCAGTTGGACCAGCGTTCGTGCTGGACGTGCAGACCGCGTGAGACGACGCTTCATCCAGTCCCAAACATGCTCAATGGGGGACAGATCCGGAGATCTTGCTGGCCAGGGTAGTTGACTTACACCTTCTAGAGCACGTTGGGTGGCACGGGATACATGCGGACGTGCATTGTCCTGTTGGAACAGCAAGTTCCCTTGCCGGTCTAGGAATGGTAGAACGATGGGTTCGATGACGGTTTGGATGCACCGTGCACTATTCGGTGTCCCCTCGACGATCACCAGTGGTGTACGGCCAGTGTAGGAGATCGCTCCCCACACCATGATGCCGGGTGTTGGCCCTGTGTGCCTCGGTCGTATGCAGTCCTGATTGTGGCGCTCACCTGCACGGCGCCAAACACGCATACGACCATCATTGGCACCAAGGCAGAAGCGACTCTCATCGCTGAAGACGACACGTCTCCATTCGTCCCTCCATTCACGCCTGTCGCGACACCACTGGAGGCGGGCTGCACGATGTTGGGGCGTGAGCGGAAGACGGCCTAACGGTGTGCGGGACCGTAGCCCAGCTTCATGGAGACGGTTGCGAATGGTCCTCGCCGATACCCCAGGAGCAACAGTGTCCCTAATTTACTGGGAAGTGGCGGTGCGGTCCCCTACGGCACTGCGTAGGATCCTACGGTCTTGGCGTGCATCCGTGCGTCGCTGCGGTCCGGTCCCAGGTCGACGGGCACGTGCACCTTCCGCCGACCACTGGCGACAACATCGATGTACTGTGGAGACCTCACGCCCCACGTGTTGAGCAATTCGGCGGTACGTCCACCCGGCCTCCCGCATGCCCACTATACGCCCTCGCTCAAAGTCCGTCAACTGCACATACGGTTCACGTCCACGCTGTCGCGGCATGCTACCAGTGTTAAAGACTACGATGGAGCTCCGTATGCCACGGCAAACTGGCTGACACTGACGGCAGCGGTGCACAAATGCTGCGCAGCTAGCGCCATTCGACGGCCAACACCGCGGTTCCTGGTGTGTCCGCTGTGCCGTGCGTGTGATCATTGCTTGTACAGCCCTCTCGCAGTGTCCGGAGTAAGTATGGTGGGTCTGACACACCGGTGTCAATGTGTTCTTTTTTCCATTTCCAGGGGTGTATATTAGAGATAATTTCCCTTAGACAGCCATTCTGTACGATCCTTCAGCCTTTAGCTTTCCCTAGCATACCTTTGGTTAGTACTGCTTCTCTTTTCTCCAAAGCTCTCTTTAATTTTACTGTAGTTATCATCTGTCATTCCCTCTAGCATGCTTACAGCTGTACCTCTTCCCCAACTGTCCCTGGAGCAACTACGTGAAGTGGGGTCCCTTATCCCTCCTATCAATATCCAAAACCACTCTCAACTCAATAAAACATCGCTCAAACACCATCTCTCACATGCCCCCACCCTCCCCCCGTACGTTTCACCATTCACCAGCTGCCCTCCTCCAGCTTGAGTAAAAGAGAAAGTAAGCTTAAAAAATGAACCTATCTTATTTTAAACACTTCGGTGGAGGAAATTTAATCTTAACGATTTTATCCTGATCAGTCCATACAGGAAACAACAGTTCTTTGTTACGTTGCAAACTTTAAAAACATTGCCCCACCACGAAAAGTATAACGTTTCTCATTGGATAGACAGAATTTTTGTAGGCGGAGCTTAAGGTTAACATTGAGACCCTGATTGGTCAGATGAAAACACAGCCTGATAGTTTTTTTTTTTTAAAACAACTTCGATAAATTGTAGTAAGGAGAAGTGAGGAGAGAGTTGCTTCCGAGACGGCGAGCTGTATGGAGCTGCGCCGGTCGCCGCCCCCTGACGAACACCGACAAGGTAATGAACGCACGCGATGCCGCATTTTTGAGCGCATAAGGCTTCACTCAGAACTGCAGAAGTCTTCATCAATACTAGTGTCGATCGTCAATTGAAGCTCATGGTATTCACATTTGCTACGTAAGTTAAAATCTGAAACGCGATGATTTTTCTGTTATATAATTATTGAGAAGCCACATCAGCCACTGTAATTTACGACAAGTTAGATAAGTAATTAAAGATAATTGAGGGTCACTGTAGACCATTTTGATAGTTTTCTCTTTTGTGAAACTTAATTTAAGCCTAGATTATAGATGTGATATGGCATAGGTCATCCTTCGATCCATTGTAGAACTTGGAAACCCACTCAGGGAATATTCGTTCACATTTTTGTTGAACGCAGTTGGTTTTTATCATCCTGTATTAAAACATTTCCTTTTATCAATAGTGCAATTTATAAACAATGTTTTGTGAGTAGAATAAAATTTTGGTAAACTTAACTGCTTTTTCGACGTTATTTTACCAGCTAACTAAAAATAGGAAAGCATTGAACCCCTTCCACTAAATTTAGTTAGTATTAAGATTCTTTTATAGGTAGTGCAGTGGAGCTGACGCTGAAATCATTAAGTATTTGGTTATATCATCGCTAGTCTCACTGAACTCTTCTGAACTCTACATGTCATGTGTGGTCTGGCGTCTCCTTACCAGCAACAGGTCCCAGGTTCAAACTAGTCAATTCCCTAAAAAACATGCTCAGAGCGTCGTTGCGCGTAAGTGGTAGGGAGACACGACATAGAACAATAGACACCACGCAGAATGTTAGAGTATGTAAGACTGAATATCCATTTAAATTTAAACTTCTAGTGAGATATATTTTTTTAGTCATCCTAATTATTCTCTTACTGAATTAATTATATAATGCAGGTTTTCAAAGTCCGTTTTTTCCCCGTTAGGACAGGGCCCACCTTATGGTTCTGTTGCCTAAGATTTCGCTTTCTGACTTTTGAGACATAATCAGGGACTATAAAGACTCAGATAGCAGTTTCAAACTTGAAAAAGCCCAGCGAGCCGAACTGTTTGTGGGTATCGGTGCAATGGTAGGGTCCTGCCGTAATCAGACAGCCGTTTAAGGCCACATAGTCGTGCCGACACGTTTTACGGAAGATTTGGTGCTGTTTGCTTTATGTAGAACGAAGGACTAAAAGTTGTAATTCTACTTCTTTTCTGTTAAAGTTGTTTCTGTGCTTATGAAGGACTGAAAGTAGACAAGTTGTGGTGCTTACTGATATATAAATCAAAGAATGCCAAGCATTTCTCACTGCATGCTCCGTAACACACTTAAATAGACTCGGCTAGCGTTAACAGTTTGGACTGCTACCTGAATCTTTATAGCCTCTGATGATGTCTCGAGCATTAGAGGGCGAAACGTTAGGTGCAGTAAGATATCATGGACCACGGTATTATGCCCATTAAGTTAAGATTACTTAAATAAGTGTTTCCTCGTTCTTACACTGAAGAGCCAAAAAAACTGTTACATCCGGCTAATATCGTGTGGCGTCCCCAGAAGCACGCAGAAGTGCCGCAACACGACATGGCATGGACTCGACTAACGTCTGAAGTAGTGCTGGAGGAAATTGACACCATGAATCCTACAGGGCTGTCCATAAATCCGTAAGAGTCCGAGGGGGTGGAGATCTCTTCTGAACAGCACGTTGCAAGCCGTTCCGAACATGCTCAATACTGTTTATATCTGGGGAGTCTGGTGGAGAGCGGAAGTGTTTAAACTCAGAAGAGTGTTCCTGGAGCCCCTCTGTAGCAATCCTGTACATGGGGGGCCGCATTGACCTGCAGGAATTGCCGAGATCCGTCGGAATGCACAGTGGACATGAATGGATGCAGGTGATTAGACGTGACTCGTATCTAGATGTATCAGGGGTGCCATATCACTCCAACTGCACACGCCGAACACCATTACAGAGCTCCACCAGCTTGAATAGTCCCCTGGTGACATGCAGGGTCCGTGAATTCATGAGGTTGTCTCCATACCCCTACACGTCCATTCTCTCGATACAATTTGAAACGAGACTCGTCTGACCAGACAGCATGTTTCCATTCATCAACAGTCCAATATCGGTGTTGACGGGCCCAAGCGAGGCATAAAGCTTTGTGTCATGCAGTCATCAAGGGTACACGAGTGGGCGCACGGCTCCGAAAGCCCATATCGATGATGTTTCTTTGAATGGTTCGAACGTTGACACTTGTTAATGCCCCAGGATTGAAATCTGCAGCAATTTGCTGAAGGGTTTCACTTCTGTCACATAGAGCGATACTCTTCAGTCGTCATTGGCCTTACAGAATCTTTTCCCGGCCGCAGAGATGTCGTAGATTTGATTTTTTGCCGGATTCCTGATATTTACTGTATGCTCGTGAAATGGTCGTACGGAAAAATCACCACTTCATCGCTAACTCGGAGATGCTGTGTCCCGTCGCTCGTGCGCCGAATATAACACAACGCTCAAACTCACTTAAATCTTGATAAGGTGCCATTGTAGCAGCAGTAAGGCGCTTCAGTATAAATGGGCAAATTGGTCACAGAGAGTGGCTCTCCGACGCCCGACTCGTCAGTCGGCAGGACTGAGCAGGACCAGCCATACCTCTGAGGATGTCCAACGTAGTATTGGACGAAACGTTAGGAATAGAAGAATTCCATGGACCACGGCCATATAACCCGGAAGAATTATTAACAACAGTACCATCCGTCGTGAAAGCCTTCATTGTATGTTCCTGTTCCATTTACAGATGGGTGCAGAGTGTAAAGAATTACTAGTCTACAGGAGCGTTAAGTACATTGGTGAAGAGCATTCGTGGTTTCTACGTGAAAGAAGGGTCTTGGAAGTTCCGAAGTATGTTGTTTGAGAAATATACGGCGTTTTACCTCGAGTTCTATCTGTTAAGGTTTTCAGTATTTCCGTTACATACCCTTACTAGTCAGACAAGGCTGAGACCATTCGCACCTCACTTCTGTTGATAATACTGCCAAACGGAATAGCCGTGCCTGATGCGTTGAAGGACGTAAGTATGTTTTTAGGAGTATTGTTATCTTTAAAGAAGTACAATCGGTTGTTGCAACAGCGGTAGTTTTTGTTAGATACACCAGGACGGCGGTACATGCGTCAGGATAACTCGATATCAGCTCTGCGAAGTCTCGTACAGCAGACAATATTTTACGTTTGTTACCAGCATTAGCTGTACGAGAAACTGAAGAGAAATGTCGTTGAAAGACTTAAGTGCTTAATTTTTTATGATCTTCGTCACAGGCGGTAGGTGTAACAAAAAAAAAAAAAGGTTGAGTTGCTAAGTGTGTGTTTGTAACATACGTCACTCCTTAAGCTAGATATTTAGATGTGAATAAATGTTATCAGTCATTCGATAAAAGTGTCGGTGTATGTCTAGCTACGGGCTCTGTCGGTTTCTGTTTCTTGCAAAGCTGGTCGAGGTGCTTCTATGCTGCTTTGTTAGGCAGCTTACATTTGATGGCCCATCTTTCAAAGATTCTGAAAGTTTTGTCAAGCAATTTATCGTGAGATTGCGTGCTGCCATCTATATCTGAGCGCAACCGAGCGATATGTCGCAGTGGTGAAACACTGCACTCGCATTCGGGAGGATGGAGATTCAGATCGCTGTCCGTCCACGCAGACTGAGGTTATCCGTGAATTTGTCCCCCCCCCCTCCCCCCTACCCCAAACAAATAGAGAAAAATCCCA
The DNA here is from genome assembly GCF_021461385.2 of Schistocerca piceifrons. Lineage (NCBI taxonomy): Eukaryota > Metazoa > Arthropoda > Insecta > Orthoptera > Acrididae > Schistocerca > Schistocerca piceifrons. The sequence continues at coordinate 897,429,197 of NC_060139.1, forward strand.
GCATGGTTCGTTGGAAAAGTATACGGTCGATTGCCTTATTAAACCCTCCCTCACATGAGTTTGCATTCTGTCTTTAGATGACAGCTCCGTTCCTAAGAAATCATATGCAGATGCAGTGTCTCCAAGGTCAGACTGCAAGACCTTAGGTGCTGTATCACGTCTTTCTAGTGCGTTATATTGAATTTGGAAACGGTAAGATTACCTTTTAAAGATCTATTGCTACACGTCACTGTGCGACTGATCCCGGCGGAGGTTCGAGTCCTCCTTCGGGCATGGGTGTGTGTGTTTGTCCTTACGATAATTTAGGTTAAGTATTGTGTAACCTTAGAGACTGATGACCTTAGCAGTTAAGTCCCATAAGATTTCACACACATTTGAACTTTTTTTTTTTTTTTTTTCTACACGTCGTTCGTTACATTACGTACTCTTGCGAATTATGTATGGTTTATCTGCTACACCAACGTTTTGGTTGTAGAGTCTGTAGCCTAACCTTGGACGTACAAACAGAACAAGTTTTTCCAATCGTACCACCGTAGCATGATGCAACAGAAAAGCAATCAAAAAGTTGTAAATACAGTGCTGTTTCTTGATTAGCCTCTAAGCCTCTACAGCGCTCACAGGACTAAATCTGAATTATGACTTTTTTCTTTCTTTCCAAACTATTGTATATTGACGCCACTCTTGACGGATGTTCCGTCGTACCCTTGGTCGAAACACTTCGTCACATCTGTATATTCAGTTAACTGATGTTTGCTTCCAATACAGGTGGAGCCTCGATCGGGTAAAGGAGATAAATGATTTACTTGTTGAAACCTTCCCGTCTCCTCTATACCTCTTGTGTTATTGATAACCTTCCCTTTTACAACAAACTATGTAACCTTTTCTTAGGATTTATATTTCTTGCTTAATAATAACAAAAGAAATCTTCCCTTTGAAATTTATTCTCTTTCTCTATCTTCGCATACAAATTTAATTGCTGCTTATTAAAAGTGATTTTCTGTTTATTTCGACGAAACATAGAATGTGTCGTCGTCGTGGCCCTCAGTCGTTATCTGCAATAACCCAAAACTGTTCCCTTACCTTTTTTACTGTTACTGGATCGCCATCTGACTGCTACATCGAACTGCGACATGAATATACTTACTCTGTTTTGCTATACTCTATTAGCTGCTGGTGGGCTTTCATAATAAGTGGCTGTATTTATTACCAAAGCTGACGTTATTCTTTAATAGCAAAGCTGACGTTATTCTTTAATTAATTTGACTGAAGTTACGTAATTCATAGTTAAACTTTTTCTTGAGACCAATAAAATTTTGCGAAGTTTTACGTTGATGGTTCTTGGGATGGATTATAATTAGAAATGCAATATTGCTGGCAAAAGTTAATTATATTCTGGATGAAATGATTTTACAAACGTTCAAATGAGACTTACTTTTTACAATAATCTTACAACTAGCAATGCGCAAACATACCTTCAGTAGTCTTGAGTTTCTCAAAAAATTAATTCAATAATATTAGTTCCTCTTATTATAATAGTTAGCTGATGTCTCTGTACATCCGTTTATAATCTCTTGTAAATCATAGCTAGTGGCTGGCAGGCACACCGCTCCTCTCAACCACTCGCTTCAGACCTGCTACCGATTCGCTTCACTTCTGGCTTACTACTGACTCCTACGAACGCTAAAGTGCGGTCTCTCCTGCCAACAATGCTTTCTGGTGCAGACAATCCCTGCTACCATTACAAAATGTATCAATGCGCGGTCTTTCCCGCGCTTTTCTTAAAATGTATTCATACGCAGTCTCTCCCGCCCTTTTTAAAATTATATCAGTTTGCGGTCTCTCTTGTCAACAATACTTTGGTGCAGACATTCCTTGCTACCACAATTATTTCCAACATGACAAATATTAATTATTCCTACTTAATCCTATTAATAAAATATCAACATCTTTCATAAATTGTGATTTGACAGTAAACGATAGAAATATACACGTCTTACATTGTCTTTACATCAGAATGATTTCCGAAACAGTATTTCATTATTTTAACATAGAAAAAGACTTCTCTTGACTGTTTTTACCAATTTTTCCACTTTTCCTTCGTGTGTTAACTTTTCCTCATTTTTCCTAATATTTTTTCTTTGTGTGGGCATTTATACTCGTGGTCATTGCCTAATTACTTCAAAGCTATAAGCTGGATAGTTTCATTAATTGAGCGTCATTTTCCACATACTCTCTCGGAGGAAATAATACATCGCGACGTGACGCAGTTGTCAACAATACAAGGGCCTCTTCAGCGAACCAGGCTGTTGCTGAGCAGCAGCTTCAGACGAGATCATTCACAGGCAACCTGAGTATGTCCGTCGCCAGTCAGCAAGAAGCTACTAAACGCGTGAAATGTAAAAAGAACACGGAGCAACGATGCCAGAGCATTCGAAAGGTAAGTCATCAGCCAATATCTCAGTTCCTCCAATCCGTGGCACTCACAACTACAGGCGTCGAACTGATTTTACCTCATGTGAACGTATGATATCCATTTCCAAAAGCATGTATATTTAAAGAATATGGAGCTTTTCAACGACGCAGTTACATCCAGGGAAATTTGGTTTTGTAAACCAATCATTGAGACTGTTAAATCATGTTTGTCGGAGGCAGTCTGTGTTAGAGAAGACAGTCATCGTTCGACAAGTCGAGTGTGTCATCATGATTTCTTGAAACATACGTCTTTCATGCTCTTCTTTTTGTCGTCTGTCTGCTGTCTAGTTTGCTGCGGCTCGCCACGTATACTTCTCCTGTACCAACCTCTTCATCTCAGAGTAGCACTTCCAACCTAAGTACTCAGTTGTTTGCTGAATGTATTCCAATCTCTCGTTTTCTCTACGGTTTTTACCCTCTACAGTTCCCCATAGTACCATGAAAGTTATTCTGTGATGTCTCAACACATGTCCTACCATTCTATGTCTTCTTCTTGTCAGTGTTTCCCATATATTCCTTTTCTCGCCGATTCTGCGTAGAACCTCCTCATTCCTTAAGTTATTATTCCACCTAATTTTCAACATTGTTCTGTTAGACCACATGTCAAACGCTTCGATTCTTCTACAGTCCATGTTTCACTGCTATAGAATATTGAGCTCAAAACGTACATTCTCAGAAATTTCTTCGTAAAATTGAGGTCTATGTTTGATGCTAGTAGACGTCTCTTGGCCGGGAACGCCGTTTTTGCCAGTGCTGTCTGCCTTTTATGTCCTCCTTGCTCTCTCCGTCATGGTTTATTTCGCTGCGTAGGTAACAGAATTCGACACTTATTGAGTTTAGGGGGACACCCATGAAATCTTTGATTTGTGGTTTGGCAGGAACCAAAGAGGACAGCTTAAATTGCTGCGACTGAAACAAGCAACAAAAAGATTCATATTCTTTCTTCTCACAAATATTTGGCTGTTCATTTCCGAATATGTAGAGATTTCCAAGTACGTGGTTAGGCACGATCCTAAGAGGACAGACTGAATTGCTGCGAGTGAAACGAGTGGCATTAACACTCATATGTTGTTTTACTGTTTCAAAACTGATGAAAAATATGTCAGATTCGTGATCAGCATAGTCAAATTGACGATAATTGGTAAAAAATCAAAGATTTCATGGGTGTCCCCCTAAACTCGATAAGTGCCCAGAGTTCCTTAATTTATTTCGCGATAACCAATCATGATGTTAAATTTCTCGCTGTTCTCATTTCTGCTGCTTCTCATTACTTTCGCCTTTTTTCGATTTACTCTCAATCCATACTCTGTACTCAGTAGAATGTTCATTCCATTCTGAAAATCCTGTAATTATTCTCCATATCATAAGAAATGATAAATTTTAACGATTATAGATGACTTTCAGTCATTGAGCTGTTTTTGTCGCAAAACTAATTTGCCTTTTAAAGCATAGTTGTCTTATTAACGGAAGTCGTTGTTTTTGCTTTAATATAATCAAACAAGTCCGCCTCCGTAGCTGGGTGGTCAGCGGGTCTGACTGCCACACGGGGTACAGGTTTCGATTCCCGGTACTACTAGACCTAGTGAGGCCAACTGAAGAGGTACTCGGCCAGTTACTTGCCGTTCCAAGGCTAAGACAGTCAAAACGATAGGGAGATCGATGTGCTAACCACGTGCCCCTGCATGCTGCGTCCAAGGACGCCATTGGCAGAGGATGACACGGCGGTCGGTCGGAACTAGTTGGACCGTCCACAGTAAGAATGCAGCAGTTTAATTTTAATTTAAAATGTTGAGCCAGCTTTTGTCTTTGAGTCAGTGCAATTCATAACCTCAGTCCTAGCACTATGGGCGCACGTTTTCTTGATTTCTAGTCTTCCTAATGCTGAATTGGTAGAACTCAGTGGAACTCGAGTCTCGAGTGTGTTGATTCTTCTTGCTGCCAACTTTCACACTCTAATGATTGTGCGCTCATTAGTCATCGATGTTTAATGTAGTTCTGCATTTCAGTGATAAGTGATTTGTAGCACTAAATATCATTTGTATATGACCTCTTAAAAGGCATTGTGTACATCCTGATCTGGTACAACAAGCATTAATCGTTCACTCTAACGTAAAGAAGACTTTCGGATCTACAGCTGACGGGAGTAGCTAATTCGATAGACGTCGAAAGACAGTGTATAACTTCGGACTCGTATTCACTTGTTCCTGTACGCCCAGCTAAATTAAACCGTTTCAAATGCAATTACGTTTAACATTTCCGTGATGTTTAAATCAGCTTTTTACGCCTGCTTCCATTCTAGAGAACAGACACACACTGAACACAGTGTCGTCTGTTGGCTAAAGCTGACTAAATGATTCACATTTCTTTACGCTAGAATGATTTCCGAAAACAACAGTGACTATTTTAATACAAGGAAAGACTCCTGTTGACTGAATCGTATGATGGATTCGAGATTTCTTTTTCCAGCCGCTATTTCCCCCCAACCTGAAGAGCTCTGGACAATGCCGCTGTTTTCTCAGCATAGTTACGGCCCATTTCTGCAGCCTCGCGATTCTCGTTTAGCCATTCCTGCTTTGTGAGACTGCACCTCTAGTCAATCTCATTTTCTACAAATTTTTATTCCCTATGTCCTGCTGCAGCTTCTGTAGTTGTACATTTTCTCCTTTCGTCAGTGAAATTCAGTATCCCGTGCGTTACTCAAGGATTTCTACAAGACCTTGTCTCTTTGCCTATTTGAATACCTGCCGCCTTCACTGTTTCATCTCCCAACGCTATCCATGTATAAATATTGTGCAAATAATGATAAATTTTTGAAGTGTCTTTTTCTTTAATCGTGTACTTAAGAATCTGAGGAATGTGTGTGCTCACCTTTGAGCACACGTGAGAGTTTAAAATTTAATCTTGTGTAATAAGCTGTTTTCGATTTCCATCATGTATTGGAAGGTAGCTCATAAGAACGGCTTACTATCAAATGCATAGAAACTGAAATCGCAATTCATGTTCTTAATGTTGCTGCTGACTTCGTTAAATTAAACCAAATAAACTAAACGTCGTCCGAACAAGCCTCGAAAGGCCCAACGGTGCCGACCGACCGCCGTGTCATCCTCAGCGAAGGCGTCACTGGATGCGGACATGGAGGGGCATGTCGTCATCACACCGCTCTCACAGTCGTTAGATTTCGTGACCAGGACGCTACTTCTCAATCAATTAGCTCCTCATATGAAACTTCCTGGCAGATTAAAACTGCGTGCCGGACCGAGACTCGGGACCTTCGCCTTTCGCGGGCAAGTGCTCTACCAACTGAGCTACCCAAGCACGACTCACGCCCCGTCCTCACAGCTTTACTTCTGCCAGTACCTCGTCTCCTACCTTACAAACTTTACAGAAGCTCATATCAGAAGCTCATATCAGCGCACACTACGCTGCAGAGTGAAAATCGCATTCTGGAAACATCCCCCAGGCTGTGGCTAAGCCATGTCTCCGCAATATCCTTTCTTTCAGGAGTGCTAGTTCTGCAAGGTTCGCAGGAGAGCTTCTGTAAAGTTTGGAAGGTAGGAGACGAGGTACTGGCAGAAGTAAAGCTGTGAGGACGGGGCGTGAGTCGTGCTTGGGTAGCTCAGTCGGTAGAGCACTTGCCCGCGAAAGGCAAAGGTCCCGAGTTCGAGTCTCGGTCCGGCACACAGTTTTAATCTGCCACGAAGTTTCATATCAGCGAACACTCCGCTGCAGAGTGAAAAATCTCATTCTGGAAACATCCCCCAGGCTGTGGCTAAGCCATGTCTCCGCAATATCCTTTCTTTCAGGAGTGGTAGTTCTGCAAGGTTCGCAGGAGAGCTTCTGTAAAGTTTGGAAGGTAGGAGACGAGGTACTGGCAGAAGTAAAGCTGTGAGGACGGGGCGTGAGTCGTGCTTGGGTAGCTCAGTCGGTAGAGCACTTGCCCGCGAAAGGCAAAGGTCCCGAGTTCGAGTCTCGGTCCAGCACACAGTTTTAATCTGCCACGAAGTTTCATATCAGCGCACACTCCGCTGCAGAGTGAAAATCTCATTCTGGAATTAGCTCCTCAATTGGCGTCACAAGTGCTGAGTGCACCCTGGCTGCCAACAGCGCTTGGCATACCTGAATGGTCAACCATCCAGCTGTTAGCCCAATCCTACAGTGCTTAACTTCGGTGGTCTGACGGGAACCGGTGTTACCACTGCGTCAAGGACGTTAAATTAAACCAAATAGTAAGGTGAAACCAGCCATCTGCCGAGTGATAATACTGTACGTTCTAATACATTCTCCCGAGACGTGGAGTCTGTAGGGAAGCTATGTCAAAAATTTGTTCAGCTTCAACGTGGATTGGCAAATCACGTGCCACACACAGAAATTCTGCAGGTATATAACATGCATAGCAAGGAGTCTTTACTAATGAAAGGCCAGTTGGGAAGGTCCGCAGCTCGTGGTCGTGCGGTAGCGTTCTCGCTTTCCCCGCCCGGGCTCCCGGGTTCGATTCCCGGCGGGGTCAGAAATTTTCTCTGCCTCGTGATGACTGGGTGTTGTGTGCTGTCCTTAGGTTAGTTAGGTTTAAGTAGTTCTAAGTTCTAGGGGACTGATGACCATAGATGTTAAGTCCCATAGTGCTCAGAGCCATTTGACCCCCATTTGACCCAGTTGGGAGGCTATTGACAACTGGTGCGGATTAGGTGCATAAAGCTGTATTTTATTCGGAACTGAGGAGTGGAAAGCGTGAGACTGGAGGTAAATGTTTAGGCCATATCAGAGCGATATCTGGCATCTACCTTCACAGTTCACACGGGCATGCCAGGCCATGGAGAGTGACAGAACGTGTTAAAACATTTGAAAAGACGTTAGTAGAAGTTCGTAGCGACAAATACTAAACTGCAGGAACACCTCCGTGTTGAGCATACATCTAGTGCACGACAGCAAACATTTCTGCCTCGCCTGCAACTGTGTCTTCAAGACTACGTATCTTCTCAGTTAATATTCGGACGCCTTAAAGAAGGTGAGCTGCAGCACCTCCGACTGCAGCTACGTCAGGAAACAATGAATGCCATGGAAAAGTAAAAATAAAACATTCAGAATGAATCTAGTGCTGTCAGACACCTTGTACGTCAGGTAAAGACACCATCCGTTGAAGCAGCACCTTAACCCAAACTAACGAGCAATGGAATTACCTGATCTTCACCGACTCAACTGTCACACTACTTCCTATCAAAAGACAAAGGGTAAAGTATGATGTTATGCAGAATTTCGATGATTGCTGGCAAAGTTATTGTTTTGTTGAGACACAACAGGTTTCGCGGCGTAAAGCCGCATCATCAGGTGCAACTTATATGCTAAAGAGAACTTACTGTGTCTCAACATTGTGGATTTTAAAATTAATGAAGATAATGTGTAAAATATACTCACAATGTTAAATGTAATTTTTAGTGTCCTCTCAGTATAAAATATTTTGTCTTCTTTTAGGTGCAGGCAAATTTTAAAACATGGGTCTCTAACTACTTGATCCACCCACCAGCAGTTCTAACGAAATTATTGGATCACGTCTTTGTCGCCTTCCGTTGGCCAGTGTAATGCAGATAATATTCCTTTTCAAAATTCATGTTAGGGACTGAAAGTCGATTAAGTCATGCTCAAACATGTTATCCATCCAAATAAAGAAGATTTCATGTGCGATATGGACCTAATGGGCTTTCAGTCCCTAACATAAAAATTTACAACAAAACGCGTATTCCTGGATGACAATGTCAACAAACTTGATATAGAGTATTCACAGAATAATATATGTTGACCAGGAACGATGGGTGTACACACATGAGTTTTCAACATCATGAGTGTATTTTAGATGTTACCTTTATTAATTTTAATACTCCACAAAGTTGAGACATTATATATTACTCTTCACAGTGCGGTTTGGACCTGATGATGCAACTTCAAGCCTTGAAACCGGTTGTGTATCAGTAAAAAAAAACTGTCAGCAAAATTCTTCTTAACGTTATGGCCTTAAACAGCTGCGGATGCCCAGAACGTAAAATACTTTGTGAATAGGTAAAGAGTACAGTTCAGGCTGTTCTCTTCCGTATGGTGGCGGTAAATGGTGTGTTGTGTTGTACATGCTTATACAGGTCGAACTCGAACTCCACAGCTTTTCAGGATATTTGGTCTTTCTGCGTCTTTACAGAGCAATAACGTAAATGTGGTTTATTCGTTTTGTTACCCCAGTTTGATTCTATGAAAATAACTTCATAATAGTGAAAAAGCCTGTGTGTAATATGCAATCTCCAAAACGTGCAGCACAAACAGATGAAAGCCATTGTGATGTGGTTTTTGTCGCTGTGGGGCAGCTCAGCATAGCGACTCTGTGCCATTGCATTAATTAATCTCGTGCAGGCGTGCGTATTAGTCAACTCTTCATCAGCAGACTTATCCATAATGCTGTACACTACTGTCAGTGAAATACTGAGAAAAAAAATCGCGAGACATAACCGAGCAGTACTGAATGCAAGCTTCAGGGTGAAGAGTAAAGTGGACATTCCTGTTGTCAATAACGGACACAATCAGTGAATAGAACACGTTTGTTTTCAAACAAGACACATGGTTCACACCGTCGACATTTGTACTGTTGTGACTTATTTTCATTGCAGTACGGGCACAAAGATGAATGGGGGCAAGAAATCTTACGACATCCAATTCCTCTGCGAAAAGTCACGTCAGATACGTAGATACTCAGAAAATAGCCCTGAACAAAATCGTAAATTTTTTTGTTAGAGCTCTGGTTAATCCCGCATCCTGTGAAAAGTGGACGTACAGGTAGGGGCGAAATGGTGCGTGTTGGTTTCGCAATCTATGGAAACGAGTGGACCGGAACTCTGTGTAGACACAGGCAACGCCCACCGCCACCTTTACCTCTGCGCCCGATCCAAGAACGACGTAATATCGGTAAAAAAACTAGGAAAAACACAGAGCTCTCAAGCCGGAAAGCGAAAGCGCGTTTAAAAGAAAGTCAATTGTAGTAGTTAAACTCTATGGACGTAACAGTTACCCGCTACAACAGTCCATGCTCCCACCATTGCATCACACAATCTAGATCAGTGGTTTCCAACCTGGGGCTAATTACCCCTGAGGGGTAAAATGAAATCTGCTAACGGGTAAAAACAAAATAATTGGATTGTTTACGGTTACGGAACTAAATTATTTTTTTCAAGATCGTTATTATTATCACTATTTCGTAAGACTGCGATACTGATTACTAAGTTACCAGTCCTCATCTCCCTTTTCAAACACGAACATCAACCCGTGATACGGTTGAGGTTAAAGCTTATGAAACGAATATATGAACATTTTCTACTCACGTAGTACACTTTTTGCATAGGAACTTTTTACTTTGTGCCATGCATCTGTGACAGTAAAATTGAGATGTATACATCACGTACGCGTTAATATCTCATCAAAATGCCTTCTCTGAGTTGTAGGTAGTTCCCGCAATGGACCACAAATTGTTTCATTATTCATTTGCAACAGATAATCGTCTAATTGACGGCACGACAAAACAGTAACTACGTAATGGCTACTAAATTGCTGCAGGGCTTTCAATCTGCCATTATTATTAGGAGTAGTTGGTTCAAATGGCTCTGAGCACTATGGGACTTAACATCTATGGTCATCAGTCCCCTAGAACTTAGGACTACTTAAACCTAAGGACAGCACACAACACCCAGCCATCACGAGGCAGAGAAAATCCCTGACCCCGCCGGGAATCGAACCCGGGAACCCGGGCGTGGGAAGCGAGAACGCTACCGCACGACCACGAGATGCGGGCTAGGAGTAGTTGGCAGACATAAATCTTTGGCAGCCTAAGATGTTCCATTTTCTACCAGTTCAGAAGCAAGGAGTTCAGCAGTGAAGTAATTTACAAAGCGTAAGTGTACTGCACGCATTTTAATTTGGCTACTTTCAAATGGGGTTGTACGGTGTGCGTGGAGCAAGAATCGCTAGGGAGAGGAGTGGTACAGCGAAGGGGCATTTTGTGACAAAAGTCTATCCTCAACGTGGATAATTAGCTTTCTTCTCTGAAGAGGAGGTAAAGGGAGCACCCGCGGTGCACTACTAAGTGTTTCATCACTCTACAACAAAAGGCTGTTAGAAATAAGCAGAATCATTAGTTCATGATATAGTAAAACAATCTTTTATCATTATGAAAGTAAGTGTTGAGACGGAATTTGTTGTAATTCTAAAATTTCGTTAGGCCCTGATGTTGATGACGTTAGTGGTAGGGGGTACTAGGTAAATCTGCTTGGACTCAGGGGTAATGGCGTCAGAAAGATTAGGAAACATTGGTCCAGATCGTGTAAAATGTAATATTTCACTGTAGCCAACGGTATTTTCAGCGAACAATCTGAGAGTGTTGCTGACCCTATCAGAACATCTTTTGCGTTGGAACTTCAGAGTGCAAGTTATACATATCGCCGCAGTCTAAGACCATTGCACATTGTCAAAGGAGAGTACATTTTTTCCGCATTTCCTGGAGACAAAATTCCTCTGGAGTATGGATAAGCGGGCGCATCGTAGAGTGTGCGACAGGAACGGCGTGGCAACTGCAAACGTACCGTATACCAGAGTCGAAGTCCGCGGGACAGTTCGATTCTCGTGCGCACAGACTCACCGTGATATTCTGGCGGTATGTGGGCCAAATGCAATGTCGCATCGAGCAGTAGCGATATGGTGCCAGCAGTTAGACTAAGGCCGCACAGACGTGGGTGGTGCTGATCGAGAAGTCCATGCGAAGTTGCAACACGCGAATTCCATCTTTTCGGCGAGCTGATGGGAAAAAGATTTTCCGTCCATGAGGACGTTCACCCAGCGGTTGTCAGATAGCTCCGTGACCAAGGAGCGGCTTTCTATCGTCGAGGAACTGAACGATTGATGGAGGGTTCCGACCGTTGTTTACATAGACTTGGTGACTATGCTGGAAATTAGTTCAAGTATCAGTATCACACTGGAGTGTAGTATAAGATTCATTAAAAGTTTCTTTTCCTGCCGTGTTGAAGTGTAACTTACTTTTGATCTCCCCTCGTATACAGGGTGGTCCACTGATCGTGACCGGGCCAAATATCTCACAAAATAAGCGTCAAACGAAAAAACTACAAAAGAACGAAACTTGCCTAGATTGAAGGGGGAAACCAGATGGCGCTACGGTTGGCCCGCTAGATGGTGCTGCCATAGGTCAAACGGATATCAACTGCGTACTTTTAAATAGGAACCCCCATTTTTTATTACATATTCGTGTAGTACGTAAAGAAATATGAATGTTTTAGTTCGACTACATTTTTCGCTTTGTGATGGATGGCGCTGTAATAGTCACAAACATATGGCACACAATTTTAGACGAACAGTTAGTAACAGGTAGGTTTTTTAAATTAAAATACAGAACGTAGGAACGTTTGAACATTTTTTTCGCTTGTTCCAATGTGATACATATACCTTTCTGAACTTATCATTTCTGAGAACGCATGCTGTTATAGCGTGATTACCTGTAAATACCACATTAATGCAATAAATGCTCAAAACGATGTCCGTCAACCTCAATGCATTTGGCAATACGTGTAACGACATTCCTCTCAACAGCGAGTAGTTCGCCTTCCGTAATGTTCGCACAAGCATTGACAATGCGCTGACGCATGTTGTCAGGCATTTTCGGTGGATCACGATGGCAAATATCCTTCAACTTTCCCCACAGAAAGAAATCCGGGGACGTCAGAACCGGTGAACGTGCGGGCCAAGGTGTGGTGCTTCGACGACCAATCCACCTGTCATGAAACATGCTATTCAATACCGCTTCAACCGCATGCGAGCTATGTGCCGGACATCCATCATGTTGGAAGTACATCGCCATTCTGTCATGAAGTGAAACATATTGTAGTAACACCGGTAGCACATTACGTAGGAAATCAGCATACAAGCACACATTGCAGCATTTAGATTGCCATCGATAAAATGGGGGCCAATTATCCTTCCTCCCATAATGCCGCACCATACATTAACCCGCCAGTGTCGCTGATGTTCTACTTGTCGCAGCCATCGTGGATTTTCCGTTGCCCAATATGCATATTATGCCGGTTTACGTTACCGCTGTTGTTGTATGACGCTTCGTCGCTAGGTAGAACTCGTGCAAAAAAATCTGTCATCGTCCCGTAATTTCTCTTGTGCCCAGTGGCAGAGCTGTACACGACGTTCAAAGTCGTCGCCATGCAATTCCTTGTGCATAGAAACATGGTACGGGTGCAATCGATGTTAATGTAGCATTCTCAACACCGAAGTTTTTGAGATTCCCGATTCTCGCGCAATTTGTGTGCTACTGATGTGCGGATTAACCGCGACAGCAGCTAAAACACCTACTTGGACATCATCATTTGTTGCAGGCCGTGGTTGACGTTTCACACGTCGCTGAACACTTCCTGTTTCCTTAAATAAAGTAACTATTCGGCGAACGGTCCGGACATTTGGATGATGTCGTCCAGGATACCGAGCTGTGTACATCGCACACGCCCGTTGGGCATTTTGATCACAATAGCCATACATCAACACGATATAGACTTTTTCCGCAATTGGTAAACGCTCCATTTTAACACGGGTAATGTATCACGAAGCAAATACCGTCCACACTGGCGGAATGTTACGTGATACCACGTACTAATACGTTTGCGACTATTACAGCGCCATCTATCACATAGCGAAAAAAGTGGTCCAACCAAAACATTCATATTTCTTTATGTACCACATGAATATGTAATAAAAATGGGTTCCTATTTTAAAAAAGCAGTTGATATCCGTTTGACCTATGACAGCGCCATCTAGCGGGCCAACCATAGCGGAATTTCGTTCTTTGTAGTTTTTTCGTTTGATGCTTATTTCGTGAGATATTTGGCCCAGTCACTGTCAATGGACCACCCTGTATATGTCGAAAACACTAGTGGTCCTCTCTCGCTTCCTTGGGCCACACCCGATGTTACCTTTCTGTTGAACATTCACTGTGCATTACAGCGTACTGTGTTGTGTTCGGCAAACATTTTCCGTGTCACTCACATATCTGTGTAGATGCTCCCTGCGATCGTATTTCGAATAACAGTCGACAGTGTCATTCGCCCCTGGTAAATTAGTAAGATAGATTCGAACTAGTTACACATTCAGAAGCAAAATTTTTATCTCGAACAAAGTTTTTGTGATTTATTTATTCCTGTTACCTATTTTGCACATTAGTTCAGCCACATTACACATACAATTTCCATGTCTTTTCGTTGAATTGTAAAAGCTACTGTAAGCTTTCTGCAGTTTATAAGTTTCTGTGATAGTCTATGCCAGTGTCACACAAAAATTCACATAAACGTTTCCCTCTTCAAGAGTCGTCTGTTTCGTCCGCTCACAAATTAGCCGCAGCTACGAAACCCGACGTTTCTCAACAGGTTCTTCACTGGCAATGAGCCAGCGGAATTTCAAGCGGGAATCGGGCAACAGCTTGTGAAGAATGCCACTAGGCGGCGTCGGGGACCGTGGTATTGAGTTTCAATACTTTTCGCGCGCTAAGTAAAAAAAAAAAAATTAAAAAAATTGTTAGAGAAGGTAAACCAGGTTTAAATAAAATAAATTACTGCAGCACGAAATTATGCTCCATCCTAATTAGCTCTACGTAGTGTCACGCGACAGTGCAAGAAATATCGCAAACAAGTCAATCGATATTCAGCCATAAAATTGTTTACCCTGTAATTTTTGGTCAGTGTATGTAGTATCGTACTCCAGTGTGGAACGAAGTCTGAATCTGCTTACATAATTGTAGAGACCATTTTAGCATCTGACAAGGAGCGTGATAACAAGAGAAGAAGGTGTTTGGCTCTGAGGTAATAAAACTTTCAGTCTCAGATGACACTATTTAGCTATGCTGATTGAAGCAAGCACTTGTATCTCTAAAAGATGGACTGAACCAGAAGTCTTCAGGCTGCGATTCCAGGATCTAAATTACAAAATTTTTCCCGCGCTCTTGAATCTCTGGTAAAACAGATATGCAGTGGGATTTGCTACGCTATGTTTGTCTGGAGCTGATACTAAAGCGTAAGAGCAAACAGCTCAGAAGTAGTTAAAGCGCTCCCGGTTATTATCGTGGATCAAGGAAGCATGATATGCAATAGCGTTCGTACAACACCACGTTCGGTGTCACCCATCATATAAAAAGGGAATCCCTGTGCCTAATATTGAAAATAATGTGCATTATGTTGAAAATAGAAAATGAAAATCTTGCGATCATATACAAACAGCTTCATTCTGCCGTTTTACTTGACATGTGGTGTGAGTATAATGAAATGCCAAAACACGAATGTTGCAAGGAAGAGCTGTGAAGTTCTGCAGAACAATGTAACTCTCCACACAGCCTACATGAAAAAATAATATGCGAGGGCTATCCACAAAGTACATTACGTTTTGGAATTAAAAATAAATAAAGTATTGGAATTTTTTTTAATTATATACAGATGAAAACCACACTTAAATACTACTTTTCTACATAGTTGCCATTTAAATTAAGGCACTTATCGTAGCGATGGACGAGCTTGGAAATTCCTTCGTCGTAAAATTCGGCCGCCTGCGCCTTCAACCACGTGGTTACCTCTTTTGGGACAGAAAAGGTGTAATTTTAGTGGATTTCCTGGAAATAGGCACTACAATAAACTCTCAAAGGTATTTCAAAACTCTGCACAACCTCAGAAGAGCAATACAGAACAAGCGCAGGGGAAAGTTGGGCTCAAAGATCTTGCTGATTGACGACAACGCCCGGGCCCACACGACAAATGCCACTCGTGAAGTTCTCAAATCTTTCAAGTGGGAGTTGTTCCCTCATCCGCCGTACAGTCCCGACCTGGCACCGAGCGACTTCCACTTATTCCCAGCAATGAAGAAGTGGTTGGCTATGCAGCGTTTTGATGACGACGCACAGTTGCAAGAAGAGGTAACCACGTGATTGAAGGCGCAGGCGGCCGAATTTTACGACGAAGGAATTTCCAAGTTCGTCCATCGCTACGATAAGTGCCTTAATTTAAATGGCAACTATGTAGAAAAGTAGTATTTAAGTGTGGCTTTCATCTGTATATATATATATATATATATATATATAAAAATTTCCAATACTTTATTTATTTTTAATTCCAAATCGTAATGTACTTTGTGGACAGCCCTCGTATTTTTAAACCTTGTAAGGGAAATGAGATAAAAGACTTTGGTTTTGTTGCAGGTGAATAGAATATGGTGCTGCAACGTAACATGAAAATAATGTTAGTATTTCACAACCGATAAACGTTGCCTTTGTGACAAATATAGGAGCTTGAATCATTGTGCTAATTAATCACAGGCCCACGTCCATAATTAAAAACAAAATCAATCACTTTACCAAATTGCAAACGATTAAGATAGAGGGCAGCATAGATATAAGAAGAAAGAAGGTGAGAAAACTGATCTTTCACATTCGCAAACTCTTTTTTTCCATGTGCAGTGGAAAATGAAATAGAATATGGTAAAGAGCTGATGTTGTTATAGTTTAACTGTGGCGTTGTTGTTGCTGCCTTGAGTCCGAAGACTGATCTGACGTGGCCCTCCGCGTTAGTTTATCTTGCGAAAGGCTCTTCATCTCTCAATAACTACTGCAAGCTACACCCTTTTGAACCTGCTCACTGTATTCACGCGTAGGTCTCCAGCTACTGTTTCCACTCCCTCCTCCCAAACTACCCTGCATTACCAAACTGACTATTAGTTGATGTCTCAGGATGTGTCCTGTCACACTAACTAATCAAAAGCACCTATTGTACATCTCATTGCTTTTTCACATTGTTCCGGCCATAAATTAATGACGTCAAGATTTTCTCTGTAAGCACACCATTGAATGACCACCTTCAATTGCCATAAACGCTAAGCAAATACCGCAATGCTTAGTAAAGCGATGTTATTCTCTATAAGGTTCAGATATGAAGGTGTGGGTGTGGAAGTACTCGCGTTCTAAAATATAGGGTGTCACAACCGGAAATAACGTCAGATATTCTACCAAACCTTGATGCTACTACGCTGAAATATACGCTTAACGTTAAGTTCTCAGAGACATCTTTAGCGTTCAGAACTCCAGTCATGTTCTGCAGTGGACCACGCAAACGTTTTGCACCTTTTAATCTATCACCCTTAAAATGCAAGTTTGGTATTTCTCGTTCTCGAAATAGAATTTTCAGGTGTGTGCTGCACATCTTGATTTGAGGACGAAAATTGTTTCCTCGGCGCCTATGTATAATACCCGTGTCGTATGTGCCAGAAGTCTCTTACTAGGTTATAGACGTATATTTAAAACTATAAGTGCATAGAAAATTACTCCAATAAACATTGCAGATGAAGAATGCTTCCACTATAGTCAATGCACATTTCTCGAAGACAGGATAGAAAGTATGACTAGTACGGAAACATATAGATAGCGTATTTTCCCTCGCTCCATTTGCTAGTTGAGGAGGAAAGGGAAAGAATAGCGGTAAATATTACCGTAAAATACGAGACAATACACATTGACAGTGCTGTACGTGACTGAGTACTGTAAAACAAAGACGTCTAGATTTTTTCTGGGAGATCATCTATCCACCCATTGTTATAACTTTTATTAATTTTTTCTCCAAATACACCGACGTTCTCATTCAGAGATATATGTAAATACGAGATTTTAAATATATGTAACAAGTAGCACAATGCGATATTTTAACAAAATACACCGATAACATACACTAAAACAGGTAACACAGCACGACAATTTACTTAAACGTTAAACCATTTAATGCAGACAGACACTCGCTGGCTGCTAGATTATTTATATAACAGTACGACACTTATGTATAATATATGCATAATCTAAGGTGACATTCGTCTACACAAAGCTGCTATAATAGTTAGATTCTTCTCGGAAAAGTATTAAGTTGATATCATCGTGCACTGACGTGTATACAGCAGGTTATCTACCTGTTCAAAATAGTATTCTGAACCTAAATGCTTGGATGTGGAAAGGTGGCATTTCGTTAATAGTAATCAGTAAGGCAACATCACATCCTGATGTACCGGTGCGACACGTCGAGGCTCGACGTCGTAATGAATAGAACAGCAGCATAGGCCTGAAGCAGGCAGAGAAACAAGGCGTCCAGTGTCACTCACAGGTAGGAAGAAGCATCGAGAGAATTTCAAGTTCAGCTTAGTAGTAGATACACTGCCGTTTGTAAGGCACGATGTATACAGATGCACGCATCCATCTGTAAAATATGTTTATACTTCGCCCTCGTGGTCTATAGTTTTCTCGATGAGTATGGAGGTGACAGTCCTTTGACACCCATATACAAAAATATTTTGATGTATAACTGTTCTTTGCATTCTCAGATTTACTATCATGGAGACAATGATTTTCACTAGAGTTTTCCGTAGTCGTAACATTGCTTTTATCATAAAAAAGTCTTTTCTGTGGTTTAGTATGTTTTTTAATATATAATTTAAAGAACCATACCAGTTTGCAAGTAGTGTTATCAGTTACAGACAGGCAACACACAAAACTGTAGCATATTATACACAGTGTTTTGCAGGGCGGCACCACTCCACTTCCCTTTGTACGGATCTTGGGTGACTCCACCCATGTAAGTTCTACAGACACTTTTAGAAGCTTAAAAATATTGACTTTAAAGGTCTATAGCGCTTGCAAATGAGATGCACATATCGAACAAATCGAAGTTTCATCCTAAACAAGTGCTGATCACCTGAAAGTTTTATTCAGTAGTGTCAATGTGCAAGCTGCGAGTGTGTTAATAAGTAATGCAGTCAAATTAGATGTTTAAATATTTAACTTGAAACTCCATTGTGCTTTCAGAGTGTGATGAGTAATACAACAAATGATAAATAATTTTACTGCCTCTGGAGAATTCACATCTCTCACTGTCACCATCTTCGGCCGTCTTTCGTGTATAAATAATCCATGTTGTTCTGCGGTTTAAATGACATATCGTAAAAAAAAAACAAAAAAAAACCACCTTATTCCTGCCTGTGTGTGTGGAGGGAGGGGGGGGGGGGCGCTTTCATTACTTTCATTAGATGTTGCTACAAGAATTACAGGGTTTAGTGAACCATAGTTCCGAATACAGCACAGCAGCAGTTTGTTTTTAATACTTGCCATCGATTGTATTTTTGGAGGTAGCGGGATGGGAGAGGGTTTTAAATTTTTTACGCTAATCGCTAATGCGATTGGACTATTCCTGCAATCTTGTTTTTTCATTGGTTGTTTCATTTTTAATATGGCCTTTGTGTGGATGTGTTAAGGTGGGGAGAAAGGGCGGAGAGGGGAGGGAGAGGAGGGGGAAGAGTAGCGGGAGTGGGAAGGGCCGGGAATTATGAGGGGAGGGGGCGGAGCCGTGGCTTGGTGACGTCATATGTACAAGGTCATTGACCCTGCCCCTGAATGTAGGCAACCTCACTGAAAAGGCCAAACTATGCGGGATAGTAGTTATCTATACTATTTTCCTGCATTCATTGATCGCTGTCCCTGTACGCAAATAGTATAAACTGTTAGCGAAGTCTGCTGTCGAGTATATGATTATAAATCCAGGCAGAATACATCTCATTGTTTAACTATAGTCCGTTTCATCAGTGACGAATACACTGCCCACCTTCCTCAGTCACCTAATTAATTGCGTCCCTCTTAAGTAGAAAGAAATTTGATTGCCGTAATGTATTTTCCTATTTTTCTTATAAATTAACGAAGTAGTTTTAAAATGTCACTATTGTGTAGATAGTGGTTATTAAAACTACTCCTTGTATCCGCAGCGAAGGTATACTCTTTTATGTATTACTGCTATGAATATCTATGTCTACTTGTGTAATCACTGATTATTTGTCATTAGTTACATGGAGCCTTTGGATTGCCCTTTATGTTTCATGTAGCACATACTTCAAAAGTATTTGTATGTAAAAACTAGCGGTAGTAGAAGAAGTTTCCTCATAATTATGTTGATCTTTCGGAAACCAGCCATTACAAACCAATTCCACCTGGTGTGCGAGATACTTCACACAGATGAAATACTCTCACTAAGGTGAATGTTATGCTTCCAGCTCCACACAACGCAAGCGCTGACGAACCATCAGTATACTAAGTGGTGCTTGAAAATATTGACACAAATTGTTTACTGATAAATGGGAAAACTTGTAGAAGCCAAAATCGAGGAAGATCAATTCTGGCTGTGGAGAAAGGTGGGACGACAGTCTCAAGAATGGCAAATCCATGTTTGCAGCATTTGCAGATTTGGAAGAAACTTTCGATGAAGTTGACTGGAACACATTATTTGAAATTCTGATTGTAGCAGGTATGAAACACAGGGAACCAAAGGTTATTTCAATTCAACAACTTGTACAGAAAGCAGGCAGCAGTCGTAGGCGTCGAAGGACACGAGATGGAAGCAGTTGTTGGAAAGGAGTGAGACAGGGTTGAGCCGGCAGCTGTGACCGAGCGGTTCTAGGTGCTTCAATCCGGAACCCCGCTGCTGCTACGGTCGCAGGTTCAAATCCTGCCTCGGGCATGGATGTGTGTGATGTCCTTAGGTTAGTTAGGTGTAAGTAGTTCTAAGTCTAGGGGACTGATGACCTCAGATGTTAATTCCCATAGTGCTTAGAGCCATTTTTAGACAGGCTTGTAGCGCACCCCCGATGTTGTTCAGTCTGTAAATTGAGCAGTCGATGAAGGAAACGAAGCAGTAATTTGGAAAGAATTAAAATTCAGGGAAAAGGAATAAGTACTATAAGGTTTGCTGATGATTCTGGATTTCTGTCAGAGACTTCAACGAACTAGGAAGATCAGTTAAACGGAATTGATATTGTTTTGAAAAGAGGTTATAAGAAGAATACCAACAAACATAAAACAAGAGTGATGAAATGTAGTCGAATAAACGTAGGCGATCCTGAGGGAATTAAACGAGGATATGAGGCTGTAAAGGTAATTGATGTGCAGTAAAATACAGGGCGTCCGGGCTAGAGATACACGCTAACAAATGTTTGTAACGAAAGAACTTGAGATTTTATGTTGTTGGCTTAATATGCAATCGATAGAGACACTTTCCGAGATGTGATCCTGACCAATTCATGAACAGCGCTGAGTCGTATGGCACAGGCTCGTGCAGCAGTCAGACGTACTCCTGACAGTCAACACGTGGACGCTACGGCGAAAGGTGCCGTGTGTGCTATGGTTAGGAGAGTTAAAGCCTGTAACACGTGTTCAGTGAGTGTAAGAAGAGGGTGTAATGTGGATCCTCCCACATGTAAATCCAGTGGGACATAACTCTTTGAGAAACGGGAAGTTTGATTTTAAATGCCGGAAAACGTCCTAAAACGCCTGTAAATGAAGAGAACGCGGGACGCATGCGGTACGCATTCGCCGGAAGCCCACGTTAATCCATTAGACAAGCCGTTCGATGGTGCACAAACATTTCCGGTTGCGTGTTTACAAACTCCCAACTCTTTTAACACATTAAGCCGTAGGGTCACCGCAGTCGACGTTATTTTGCTGTTGAAATGTGTCACGTAGACGAAAACAACGACCACCTCGATGCAGCGCTGTTCACATTGAATCTACCTTTTACGTTTGTGGCAGAGTTGGCCGACATAACCGTCGAATATGGGGAAGTGAGACTACAACAGAAGTGACTGAATACGAAAGGGACACACCAAAAGTTGGTATCTGGTTGGAATTACATAAACGTGGTGCGATTGGCCCTTTTGTTTTTTATGGAGTCGGCACACCTATCACGACATTCTGGCGAACTTTGCAGCTCCACGGATGCCTCCCTACGTCATCTTTCAACAGGATGCTGCCCCATCCCACTGCCATGGAGATGTTACCACATTTCTGCGTGAGACGTTTCCTGAGCGTTGGATCGGAAAAGCGTGGGGGTGGGGGTGGGGGGGGATGGGGGTGGTGGTAGCATGCCTGGCCCCCTTAATCTCCCGATCTGACTAGGCTGGTTTTCAGTACATGGAGGTTGATCAAAGACATTGCTTACAGAGCAAAAGGTTCGAGATCTGGTAGATTTGAAACAACGGATCTACGCCGCAGTATAGGCCAGAATAACACCTATCATGCTTACGAACATGTGGCGAGAAGTGGAGTACCGTTTCGTTATCTGTCGAGCTACAAATGGTTGAGCCCCTGTGTACAATGTTGGACAAAAAGTTACATATGTTAATACGTACTGAAACATCAACAAATGTTTTTGTAAACCTCTACCCCGTATACCCTTATAACTGACGAATCTGAAGTATAACAGATATGAAATTCAGACTGGCAATAGCAAGAAAAGAGTTTCCGAAAAATATAATCTTTTCAACATCGAATATACATTAAAGTTTTAGGAAGTATTTTCTAAAGATATTTGCATGGAATGTAATCTTATACGGAAGTAAAATGTGGATAAACAGTTGTGACAAGAGGATAATGTAAGCTTGTTTTGTTACAGAAGAATACTGAAGCACAGATGAGTAGTATGTAAAACGAATGGGTAATACTGAATCGATTTGGCGAGAAAAGGTATTTATGGCACAACTTGTTTAAGGCGATCGATTGGTAGGTCACACCCTGAGATATCAATCAACCCTCAGTATGACAGTGGAGGGAAGCGCGAGGAGTAAATATTACTGAGGGCAGGGTTGAGAAAAAGCTGGGTATTTAGAAGAAAAAAAAAAAAACAATTCACTGGTTAAAATTGTGTTTTTATAGGTATTATTGTTTCTTTGCGACTCTTTGTATAGATGGTTAAATGGTTGAATTTGAATTCCTTTGAATAATTTATTCAAAATGCTCACCCATTCTTAAAACTACTTTACTGGTGCCTCATTTATTGCCTTGTTAGAACTGCATCTGTTGAGAGAATCTTCTCCACCTTCCGGCTTCTTTGGTCAAGTTTAAGTAATAATTTAGTAGAGAAAAGACATGAGAAATTATTGACGATCTAATTTTTGCATTTAAATTAAGTTGTACTGAACAGTCATTACCATTCAACGTAACAGTTCTTAAGTGTAAATATTAATTAACTGTGTTTCTTATGTTGCAATAAAAGTGAAAACACGATGTTAATCAAATAAATTCGAGTGACAGTAAATATTTGCCTTCAATGCTGTTTTTAATTTGTATAAGGCTAACGGTGTAACAGTGTGACTGTTAATAAATTTCCGTAATTAAATATGGTTGGGTTTTATGGTTAATTTGGCAGGTGTATTTAATTTTTTTAAACACAAGTGTTTTATTCCGTCGGGTTAAATTACAACTTTCTGGTTGAGAGAGATGGGGTTGCTGTAGTTACTAGAGATGAACAGGCTTGTACAGGACAGATTGACGTGGAGAGAGCTGCATCGAAGTAGTCTGCCAACTGAAGAACACACCAACTGCACAGTTTATTTGAAGTGGATCTCTACTGTATTCTTGAAGGAAACATGCTTAAAGAGGAAATCAGAATTGCCAAACTTTAAAGTTGGTATCATGTTTTACTATAGAAAGCTCATCGTTATGACAAAAAGAAGGAACAAGGAAGAATATATGACATGGGTGATATCTTTTCCCTTCTTTATTGGCATGTAAAAGTGATTATACTGATCAGCTAGAACACTACGACCATCTACCTAATAGCGGGTGTATCCACCTTTTACACGGATAACAGCGGCGACGCGTTCGTGGCATGGAAGCAATGAAGCCTTGGTAGGTCGATGGAGGCAGCTGAACCACTTCTGCACACACAAGTAACCTAATACACGTAAATTCAGGGGAGGGGGCGATGGGCTCTGACGCGACGTTCAATCACATCCCAGTCGTGTTCGACTGAGTTCATCAACTGGAACTCGCCACTGTGTTCCTCGAACCACTATCACACTCCTGGCCTTGTGACATGGCGCGTTATCTTGTTGAAAAATACCACTGCCGTCAGGAAACATGATCGTCATGAAGGGGTGTACGTGGTCTGCAGCCAGTGCACGATACTCCTTTGCACGAGCTCTACTGCAGCCACGGATGCCCACGTGAATGTTCTCCAGAGCATAACGGAGCCGCCGCCGGCTTGTCTCCGTCCCGCAGTACAGGTGTCAAGAAGCTGTTCCCCTGGAAGACGACGGATTCGCGAACCCCCACGGCGAATGATGAAGAAGGTATCGGGTTTGATCAGATCAAGCAACGCTATGCCACTGCGCCAAGGTCCAGTGCCGATGGTCACGTGCCCACTTCAGTCGCAGTTGCCGATGTCGTCGTGTTAACACTGGGACATGCATGGGTCGTCGGCCGCGGAGGCCCATTGCTGGGAGAGTTCGGTGCGCTGTGTGTTCAGACACAACTTGTACCCTGCCCAGCATTAAAGTCTGACGTTAGTTCCGCCACAGTTCACCACCTGTTCTGTTTTACCAGTCTGCCCAGCCTACGACGTCCGACATCTGTAATGAGGGTTGGCCGCCCAGCCGGCCGCGGTGGTCAAGTGGTTCTAGGCGCGCAGTCCGGAACCGCGGGACTGCTACGGTCGCAGGTTCGAATCCTGCCTCGGGCATGGATGTGTGTGATGTCCTTAGGTTAGTTAGGTTTAAGTAGTTCTAAGTTCTAGGGGACTGATGACCACAGAAGTTAAGTCCCATAGAGCTCAGAGCCATTTGAACCGTTTTTGTTGGCCGCCCAGCACAACGGAGTCTGGACGCGTTTTCACCCTGGTTTCGCCAAGTGTTGAAGACATTCACCACAGCACTCCTGGTACACCCGGCAAGTCGTGCAATTTCCGTAACGCACGTGCCAAGCCTCTGGGCCATCACAATCCGCCCTCGGTCAAACTCAGATAGATCGCGCGTCTTCCCCATTCTACACACGGACAGCACGCTCGCTGATACTACATGCACCGTGCGTGTGTCTGACAAGCAGTCATTCCTCGCCAGATGACGCTGCTATTGCCTCGTCGGGTTAATATTGATAGTAGCTAGGTGGATAATGTTCCGGCTGATCAGTGTACTTATATTCATAGAATATACGATTACGCTCGGGGCAAAGAGTTAAATGCACATTGGCGTGGAATATTTAATACCTGTAATAGTAGTATAAAATGTCAACGTTTCACACTGTTGCTGCCATACAGTAATCTTGTGATTGCAGTGTGATCGATCGTTTCGGCTAGAGTTTAACGCCATTAAACTAAAACTACAAATGGTTTCTCTGTCTCTCTTCCTGTTATGCTCTAACGGTTTTTTATATATATTGACGGAAAAATGCAACACCAAGAGGTAATTAATGTAGGGAAATGAAATTTCGGGAACACATTCATCTAGGTATCATATTTAAGGGATTAACGTTGCAAGATCACAGGTTAATAAGCGCGAGATAAGCCATTGAAAACGTGAAAATGTGGTACGTTAATAACCGGCGAAACCGCTAAAATGTTGAATACAAGCATGCAAACGTGCACGCATTGTATTATACAGGTGCCGGATGTCACTTCGTGAGATGGGGTTCCTTGCCTGATTCACTTAGTCGGTCAATATAGGGACGGTTAAAGCTGGAGAATGACGCTGGAGTTGTCCTCGAATGATGTCCCATATGTACTCCATTGGAGGCAGATATGGTGATCGAACAGGCCAAAGCAACATTTCGACACTCTGTAGAGCATGGTGGGTTAGAGCAGCGGTAAGTGGGCAAGCGTTATCCTGTTGGAAAACACCTTCTGGAATGCTGTTCATGAATGGCAGCACTACAGGTAGAATCGCCAGACTGACGTACAGATTTGCAGTCAAGGTGTGTGGGACAACCACGATAGTTCTCCTGCTGTCATACGAAATCGCAGAATGGTTCAAATGGCTCTGAGCACTATGGGACTTAACTTCTGAGGGCATCAGTCCCCTAGAACTTAGCACCACTTAAACCTAACTAACCTAAGGACATCACACACATTCATGCCCGAGGCAGGATTGGAACTTGTGACCGTAGCGGTCGCGCGGTTCCACACTGTAGCGCCTAGAACCGCTCGGCTACGCCGGCCGCCCTACGCAATCGCAGCCTAGACGATAACATCAGAAGTAGATCCAGTGTGTCTAGCACTCAAACAGGTTGGGTTGCAGGCCCCAAACTGGCTTCCTTCTACCGATCACAGGGCCATCAATATCACCGAGGCATAACCAGCTTTCATACAGGAACTACACCTCCTCCCTGCCCTCCAGTGAGCTCTCGCTTGGCACCACTGAAGTCGCAAATAGCGATGGGTTGGGGTCAGTGTAATGCACGCTCCAGAGCGTCTGGCTCGGAGCTGTCCTTGAAGTCTCCGATTTGTAGCAGTTCGCTGTGTCAGTCTGGTGTCAAAAGCTGCTCAAATTGCTGCTGCAGATGCATAGGATGCTCTAGAGCCATACGCGGAACACGATGGTCTTTCCTCTCGGTAGTGTCACGTGGTCGTCCGGAGCCCTGTCTTCTTGCGACTGCACAGTGTCGCGACCACCGCTGCCAGCAATCCAAGATTCTCTGCAGTATCGAAAGAGGAATATCCATCTTCTCGTAGCCCTTCATGCGACTTCGTTCAACCTCAGTGAGGTGTTGATAATGGCGTCTTCGTCGTCTTAAAGGTACCCTTGCTTAATATGAACTTACCAAGTCCAATCAGAAAGGTAACTAGAGCTCGCAACCGTTACATCGTGTATATAAAGCAAACCTGATTTGCATCTTCATAGTGGCTCTACTAGCACTAGTTTTATGCGACTTGAGTGATATTTGAATAGACATCATATTTCAGGTGTAGGAACACGCCTACCAATTTTCGTTTATGTTACACAACTCCATCTTGGTGTTAAGATTTTTTTCCGTCAGTGTGTATATTTTTGGAGCGATCGAGAGAGAGGTGGTTCCTGAGCGATACGATAGTCTGAAATGAGTGTGGTTTATTGTTGAAAAATTTGATTTTTTACTATCGTATCGACGAAATTATGTAAAGTTACGATAACCGCCATAGAAATCAATATTTTTTCTTCACTGATACACTGCCAATACTGTGAAGTGTAAAGAAAGACGTGCGGTCTATTATAGGCCTACAGACAAACTGGCAGTCTCGCTCTGCTTTGACGGATCAGGCAACGGAGCATGCTGTCAACTATCAAGATCATTTAGCGCTCTTCAGAGAGTAATTCTCGACTACACAGCCCGCCAAAATCGAAGTACAGATTGGTCCAAATATGAAATTTTCTCGTACTTCGCCGAAATTAACGAGCATGAGAGCAATATTCAATGAAGTTGAAAGTAAAGCTTTACTCAACTTTCTCACTAAAATCCTAAGAAGTATTGCCCCTAGGCGAACTAAGGTGATCGAAACGATCTATTCGGATGCTAACTGACCACAGAGGCACCGAAACGAAAGATGACAGAGAGACGGCCTAGATGCTGAATTCAGTCTTCTGAAATTGTTTCATTGAGGAAGATCGTTGCGGTTTCTCCTTTCAATCATCTCACGAACGCCGAAGTGACAGTTAATGAAATAACCGGAAGCGGAACAGAAAATTAACTAAAACGACTGAACAGCGTAAAGGCAACGGTACTCGGTGAGATAACTGTGAGCTTCTACAGCTTATACTGAAAGAACTTCCTCCTTTTCTAACAGGTCAGTGGAACACTGAAATACATCTAGTGATTGACAAAAAGGGTCATTTCCGTTTCCAAGAAGGTCCGTTGGACAAATGCATATGATTACATTCCTATGCTGCATTTTTTAATATTACGGATTAAGTTTATGCCCACATTATGACGTTTATAGAGAACGCAAATTTCCTGTATAAAAGTCGTTTTAATTTTGCGAAATTGAGCTTGCTCTGTATGTCCACGGGACCCAGAACGCCATAGACAAAAGCACCTAGTTTGAAACGCGTTCTTTGACTTTCGTTTTCGGTACATTTCCGCATTGTAGTTTGTTGAACAAAATACTAGCTTACGCGTATCCGACCAGTCTTTTAATTATATTCGGTAGTTTGTTGCGGACAGAACTCAAAATGTCGTCCTTACTGGTACAAATAGAAAAAAATAAAGGTAATGTCGAAATTATCCAAAGTAAATGTCAGAGGGCAGTTGCTGTTTAGCAGTAATGATCTAATGAGTAAAGTCCGAAGTTTCGCGAGGCTATTCGCAGAAGATGCTGCTTTGTGTAAGGGAGCTGCAACGCCAGAATACTGTGGCGAAATGTAGGAAGAGCTGCAGAGGTTCGACGATTGGGGAAAATGGCTGCCTCTTGACTCTGAATGTAAATAAACGAAAATATTGAACCTAAATAGAGGAAGAGATCTACTAGAAACAGTGACAACTGTAAAATACCTTGGAGAAAGCATCCGGTACGGCCTAAAATGAAATTACACTACTGGCCATTAAAATTGCTACATAACGAAGATGACGCGCTACAGACGCGAAATTTAACCGACAGGAAGAAGATGCTCTGATATCCAAATGATTAGCTTTTCAGAGCATTCACACAAGGTTAGCGCCGGTGGTGACACCTACAACGTGCTGACATGAGGAAAGTTTCTAACCGATTTCTCATACACAAACAGCAGTTGACCGGCGTTGCCTGGAGAAAGGTTGTTGTGATGCCTCGTGTAAGGAGGAGAAACGCGTACCATCACGTTTCCGACTTTGATAAAGATCGGATTGTAGCCTATCGCGATTGCGGTTATCGTATCGCGACATTGCTGCTCGCTTTGGTCGAGATTCAATGACTGTTAGCAGAATATGGAATCGGTGGGTTCAGGAGGGTAATACGGAACGCCGTGCTGGATCCCGGTGTCCTCGTATCACTAGCAGTCGAGATGACAGGCATCTTATCTGCATGGTGTAACGGATCGTGCAGCCACGTCTCGATCCCTGAGTCAACAGATGGGGACGTTTGCAAGAAAACACCATCTGCACGAACAGTTCGACGACGCTTGCAGCAGCATGGACTATCAGCTCGGAGACCATGGCTGCGGTTACAATTGATGCTGCATCACAGACAGGAGCGCCGGCGATGGTGTACTCAACGACGAACCTGGGTGCACAAATGGCAAAACTGTCATTTTTTCGGATGAATCAAGGTTCTGTTTACAGCATCATGATGGTCGTATCCGTGTTTGGAGACATCACGGTGAACGCAAAGTGGAAGCGTGTATTCGTCATCGCCATACTGGCGTATCACTCGGTGTGATGGTATGGGTTGCCATTGCTTACACGTCTCGATCACCTCTTGTTCGCATTGACGGCACTTTGAACAGTGGACGTTACATTTCAGATGTGTTACGACCCGTGGCTCGACCCTTCATTCGATTCCTGCGAAACCCTACACTTCAGCAGGATAATGCACGACCGCATTTGCAGGTCCTGTACGGGCCTTTCTGGATACAGAAAATGTTCGACTGCTGCCCTGGCCAGCACATTCTCCAGATCTCTCTCCAATTGAAAACGTCTGGTCAATGGTGGCCGAGCAACTGGCTCGTCACAATACGCCAGTCAGTACTCTTGATGAACTGTGGTATCGTGTTGAAGCTGCATGGGCAGCTGTACCTGTACAAGCCATCCAAGCTCTGTTTGACTCAATGCCCAGGCGTATGAAGGCCGTTATTACGGCCAGAGGTGGTTGTTTTGGGTACTGATTTCTCAAGATCTATGCACCCAAATTGCGTGAAAATGTAATCACATGTCAGTTGTAGTATAATATATTTGTCCAATGAATACACGTTTATCATCTGCATTTCTTCTTGGTGTAGCAATTTTAATGTCCAGTATTGTAGTAGAAGACGCTTGGATGAGATTTCTTTGGAGAACCTTAAGGAAATTCACTGCCTGACCTAAGAAGTGAAGCACCCAAAATATGGTAGTTCGTTTCTTCTCTCCCTTCTAGGTGCTTTATTTGTTTATTTTTTGTCAGGAGTAAATTTGATCTTCGCTGTCATCTGCTCCTCGGACTACTAGCTCCGCCATCTGCCTTTACCTACGAAATAAGGCAAGAATTCTTCGTCAAATAGCAGCTGTCTCTTCAAATTACGAGCGGGTGTGCCATGGCCAACTACATGCTGTCTTACCTCCTACCACAGCTATCATTTTAGTTAACGCGCACAGGGTGGCGTCCTTGCGTCTTTGGTGATGGACAGGATTTTTATTACATATATGTATTTGACTAGCACCATTAGCCATGTTGTCTTGAAATCTGTGCCCGGTACGTCCTGATGGCTGCTATTCCACTGCTGCTGCGGTGTAACTCAAGAGTAATATCTGTAAGGATGTTGCGCACAAGCTGGAAATGTGCATGGAATGCTTTTGAACACTGGATCACTTCGCAACCTGTACACAGTGACAGGGAAATGCTTTCATTCGAAATATCAGCCAGTGGTTCCTCTGTAGAAACGGTGGCATGCAGCTGCATAACGCTACAGAAAAATAAATATTAGAAACCAAATTATTTTTCTGAGTGAACAGTTAATTAAGCAAAACTTCAGGCAAATTTGACTTTTTTCTTCACCGTAATGAGTGGTTCCCGACTTTCAAAAACTGGAGTGGTAGTAAGTTCGTGGTATAATCACGATTTGAAGTGGCATATGAACTTAAAATTAGCCTACGAGGTTCTTTACTCAAGAGTCGTTTGTGTCATGACGACAGCGCATAGGCCCAAAATTTATGCTGGCTGTTTAACGTCAATTTGCCTTATTTCTGAAGTTAAAATATCCGGCTGAAAGGATTGGGATCTTCTAAGGGTGACATCTCATTGGATGGAAAGTGAAGAACATGCGCAGTTGGTAGAAAAACATAAGAAAAATAAAAGGATTTATTGACTTATTTGAAGACTGAGAAAATATTTGATTGCAAGAGAAGTTAACCACTAAGCATTGCTGTGTTGCAAGAATTGCCTAATAACCAACAATGTGCAAAACGGTATGAGAATTTTCTACACTTCGGGACTTCAAATACATCTTGCAGGAAGAAGTAGGGTTAAAGAGCTGCTTCTGATAATTAAATATAAATGAAAGGTATTTATATATGGGTCAGCTACTTGTCATTCAAATACGTGTTCCAGTAGTTCATCTTCAGGAGGAAAACGACGACAGTTAAGTTATTTTTGTGGTTGTTGAAGAGCGCAAACCACTTTTTAACAGCAGGAAGCCAAGATATGTAGAAGTTATGTCAAATGTATAAATAATATGCAGAATGCTCAACTGTTTGCAAAACTTCGCAATACACTCTTTCACATCTTTCGAAGAACAAATTTTCGTTATTTTTCACCCGAAGAAGACGACAACCACTGAATCGCGAAGTGGCATCACAAAGAACTGACACATAAATCTGTTTCGCTTAGTGCCTTGGGTCGGGATCATAGTCATCTTTTTAAAAGCCATCATTGTTCCGTTGTTAGCCGGCAGGTGTGGCCGAGCGGTTCTAGGCGCTTCAGTCTGGAACCGTGCGACCGCTACGTTCGCAGGTTCGAATCGTGCCTCGGGCATGGATGTGTGTGATGTCCTTAGGTTAGTTAGGTTTAAGTAGTTCTAAGTTCTAGGGGACTGGAGACCTCAGATGTTAAGTCCCATAGTGCTCAGAGCCATTTGAACCATTTTGTTCCGTTGTTACACAGTACTTATTTAAAGTCCGCGATTAGAATTTCGGTCTTGAACCATTTTAAAGTTTAACTCTGCGACTCACGAAATTTTCGTAGTTTTCCACTTGAAAAGGACCAAAGAATCGTGGTCTTGATAAATAGATAAATTTAGCTGTCGAAAGGGACTACGATCTATTTTAGGAAAGGTTTAATTTATATTTATACATAGGTATTGTCAGAAAGCTGGACTTCATGTGAATGAAGAAAAGACAGAATATCTAGTCATAAGTAAAAAACTCCAAAAGAATATACCACTGACCGTAAATGGTCTCACTTTCAAGGCAGTTGACCACTTCAAGTACTTAGGGAGTCTTTTTAGCAGAGACAATAGAGCAGAAATAGAAATAGACGCCCGTCTAGCAGCAGCTAATAGAACTTTTTACAGCTGTATCAAAATTTTAAGGATGAGATCACTGAGTACTGAATTCAAAATCCGTTTTTATCAGTCAACTATTGTACCAGTAGCATTATATGGATGTGAAGCTATTACATTCAGGAAAAAAGATGAAGAAAAACTGTTGATATTTGAAAGAAAAATACTAAGAAAAATATTTGGACCAATCTTCGATGAAAATGTCATGGAGTGGAGGATAAGGAAAAATGAAGAACTACGGGAGCTGTACAAACATAGTACCATTGTGGAAATGTTAAAGAAGAGAAGACTGAACTGGGCTGGTCATGTAGCAAGGATGCCGGAGAACAGACTACCCAAAATAGCATCCACTAAGAAATTAGACGGAAAGAGAAGAAGAGGAAAACCTCGAATTAGGTGGATGGAGAATATCCGGGAAGATGCAGCTAGGATGGGCATCAACTCTGATTGGACAACAATTTCCCTGGATAGAAATAATTGGAAGAGGCTCGTAGAGCAGGTGTATGGTCGATAAGGCCTTAGCCACGTGTAAAGTAAAGTAAAAGTATAGTCAGAATAAACGCACAACATGGAATAGTATTCATTTTCGTTGCAGATAAATTGTTCCCTCAAGTGTTATGACATTTCTGTTCCAAATGCGACGTTCCATTACAACAAATTATCATTAGAACAAACGTATCCATCAAATTAAATCCATTCCTTATGAAAACTGGAGTTATGTCTTTTGCTTTATTAGATTCAAACTTCGCTCCACTTGCAGTTACTGAGCGCGAGCGACAAACACGGAAAGGGTAAATCTGCCAAAGAAAAGCTGACAGGCTGCGTCCAGTGCGAACAGGTAGCGACAAGCGCGGGCGGTCGAAGAAAGGCGTGCTGGTGTCTCTGCAGGCTCAGCGGGGGAGGGGAAGAGGGACGGATTAGTTCTTGAGTCTGACAGGACAGACTGGCTCATCTGTTGTTTGTAACACAGGGAAACCTCCGTAAAAGCACAGCTTCCCTAAGTGCTCAACAGACCCAGCACTTCTGTAGCCTGCTGTCTTTTCCAGATAATTTTCTAGTATGAGGATACTATGCCGATAACTCAAAGGCAAATTATTTTATCTTGTGTTAAACATTCAAGGATAAAATACTGAATATAAGGCAAGGCTGGTTGCAACAGACTCTGATGAGCCAAAACTTCATGACCACCGCCACTCATCAGCCGAAACTCAACGACTGCCACCCGTCGCGAGATTCAGTGGCGTCTGGTGGCATTGACGCACGTGATACATCAAGGGAAGTACTGGGTGGTTATAATTAAAGTGCAGCTACTCACAGAGATCCAGCGTCGACTGTAATTACAGTACGGCAGCGAAACTTGGTAAAGATGCTAATGCGTTAATGTGGAACTGATTACCATTGGAAAAAATTAGTTCCACTTTTCGCTACCAGGTGCAAATGTGGCGCTGTACGCTGTATGACAGCATGATACCCACACTGTCATTGACAAGTTTTGACGTGAGTGAACAGTATGGCAACAGAGAAGAGAGGCCGTGTATTGTTAGTGAAACTGTTTTATGTAAACGGCAGTAATTACAGTGCTGACTGAAAGGTCTTGGGCGAAGTCCGATGTCATAATTTTTTTAAAGAAGATGACAATGAAATTAGAAAAACATGGGTGCGCCTTGTGTGGCAACTGGAAGAGGAAGGCGTACCATTCTGGTGGAAGTTAGGGACGAGGTTGCTGTTACTGGAACGAACTTTGTAGCAACTTGGGGTTGAAGCTCTTTTCTTCCGTGTTTGCTTTAACAATACATATATTTTGTTTTTTAACCCAAACATGTTTCACTGCAGTTGCAGCACCTTTCGTGGGCTTTTATTATCCATATTTTTACCACATGGTGTGGTTTTTCTGATGTGTTGTGTTTCCACGGTGACCATGCAACGTTATTCTTCGAAACACAGTGCATTTACCAGGAAAAGATGATGCCATGCGAGGCGAACAGTAATACATTCTCGCATTTCTCCCCGCTGGTTTGGCGTTTCTTCAGATTACTTACTTCTTCTGCGGCACCCTTGTACCGTTTCCACGAGGAGAATATGTTTCGTTTTCCCTATAGTAAAGTACTTTTGACAGGATAAAATTCTTCACGAATCTGTTTCTGTAGAAAAATAAAGACAGTTGAAGACTGTAGGTGAGGAACGCTGAAAGTGTCAAAATTGGATATGTTGTTCTTTTTTCCTGTAAGCCGCCGAATGTGCCGCGTGTAATAACTTGAGATA
Organism: Schistocerca piceifrons; assembly: GCF_021461385.2. NCBI lineage: Eukaryota > Metazoa > Arthropoda > Insecta > Orthoptera > Acrididae > Schistocerca > Schistocerca piceifrons. The sequence goes on from NC_060139.1 coordinate 897,462,992, forward strand.
GATTCGAAGCCTTCTTCTACTTCAAAATAACTCCACTGTATTTAGCAGTGCGTAAGCTCCATTGTTCGTGGCATGCGGAACGTTGAATGTGCCGAGTGTGTCTGACGGCTTTGGTAAATATGTTATAACCAGTTGGTGGAAAAGAAATGGAAGATTAGAAACAAATAGAACAACATTGAACTAATACTATTTTGTCTAAAACTGACATAGTGAGACCGTGGCTGTGTACAGTTAATGTAGATTAACTCTTACAAAGAAGAAGACAACAACCAGCTACTATTAATACTGCTATTTATTTAAGTAAATAGCGCCGTAACCGGTTTCGAACTGGCAAGTTCATCATCAGACGGCTGTTCACATGATTTGCAAGATACGCTTTACATAATCGTCAGTTTTCGATTTTTTATTCTTCCACTGTGGGAAATATTCTTGCTGTGTTGGTGCCCTACGGTAGAGAACAGTGTTAGAAGCGACCAGTGTGAACATAACTAACCTCCAAACGAAGATATACAGAGTAAACAAATATGTGAGGTTAAGTGGTTATGCAACTTCGCAACAAAATCGCGCGGAATTTTCGACGTAAGTACCAATCATCTCGGAATGGAAAAAATGTCCTGTATGATTTTCAAGAGAATATTGTGCCATTCTTCCTACAAAACAGTGGCAAGTTCAGGCAGCGATGATGAAGGTGAATAGCGATCACCCATCCCTCTCTCCAAGCCACGAAGGCTCAATAATATTGAGATCTGGTGACTGTTGTGACCAGGGGAGATGTGACTGTTCGTCCTCGTGCTCACAAAACCAGTCCTGCGCTATGCGAGCTGTGGGAACGGGGGCCCTGTCGTTTTGAAATACGCGTCACCATTGGGCAACACACATTGTACCAAGGGACGAAACTATTCCGCCAAAATTGTCACATAATCCCTGACAGTAAAGCGACCTTGCAAAGTAATCTTGGGGACCGAGAAATATCACGATATGGCTGCCTAGATCATTTCACTCTTGGGACGTACGAGGGTCGTTCAGTAAGTAATGCCTCACTTTTTTTTCTAAAAACATATTAATTGTTACGTGTCAGAATTTGGTGACACTATACATTAATATGTCTTGTCCATATCCTGTTTTTCTACGTAGTCTCCATCACGTTCTAAGGCCGTACGCCAGCGTTGTGGAAGAGCATGTATTCCCTTCTGGTAAAAGCTCTTGTTCTGTAGGCGTAACCATGTTTTCTCAATCATCGCAGACGCATTTCCAATACTGACCGACAACTGTAGAGCCAATTGTCGAGTTGTGAAGCGCCGGTCGGCACGAATAATAGCATTTGCAGGATTCAGCATTTCTGGAGCAGTGGCTGTGACAGGACGTTCCAAGCGTGGCTGATCATGGAGCTCTGTCTCTGCATTTGCTGAGGCTGTAACTTTCTTTACCCAACTCCTATCAACTGCAGCTTCGCCATGCAGTGCACACAAACGTTTATGGATGTTCACCACGGTCTCTTTTTCTGCATACAAGGATTCAATAACACCACGCTGCTTGTAACGTGAGTCGTATGTTTGCCCTGACGTCATTTTCGTGGGTCCAACATCTCTGGGCTAAAGTCACGTGAATGCTGGCAAAACATGGTAGTTTCGTGTTGCGATTATGGCTGTACTCAGCGCTTTGTCGGGGGAAATGGCATTACATTTCACGTGTAAGTGTGTCTATGATAGTGCAGATGCGTTTATTTAAATCTGCTGAAGTGACTTTTATATGTTTTTTACACTTGAAATAGAGTGTCACGTAAATTAAAGTGTTGAAAGTGATGCCTGTAAAGTCAGACTCATATTACATTTTGGAAAATATCTGTGATAATTCGGTTACAGAAGTAAGTATAACTGTTTCTCGTTCCTACTCATAGGTTCCCTAAGGATGAAAACCGAAGGCAGCTTTGGATACCGGCCCTGAAACGGAAAATCTTTAAGCCATCAGCACATACGCGCCTTTTTGTATGTACAAGTGTGATTATAATAAGGTAAAAGCACCTATAGTCGACACATGAAGAGAATTTACTTGTACCTTCTATTACTATTAAATAAATGTAGGCTCCAAAATTATTTTCTGAAACTTCAGTCTCACCTTTCATCTAAAATATCATTTTTTTTTTTAAACTGATAGTTTGAAGTTTTATAAAAATGGTAGGAACTGAACCTTTGAAGGGCACCTAAAATTGATACTCTAAAATGGACCTACTCCTAAAGTCGACAATTTTGGCACCCATAGTTGACATAATTCCCACGTCCCATTTTCTTTTATAAGTGGCTAGAGCTCAAAACGCGCCGAATCCAATATTTAAAGTTTTCAGACGAGCCCATTCTTACTGTTTAAAAGAATTTTAACGACATTTTACTTTAATTGATAGTTTATAGTAATTTCTTCCCGCTGCCCACCGGAGGGGCGTTCGATGTATTTGTTAGATTTTATAATGGTATTGTGAACAAATCCAGGTCAAATGTAGTTATGACATAATTTTTCGCAAATAAAAAAGTACTTTTTGTTGGAAGCGTTTGGCAGCCAATTGAGAAATGAGGATAAAATACGATACAAACATAGGACGGCAGACCGCTGATTTGAAATCCCGCCACGTTTTGCCAACAGTCACGTGGTTTATTTTGGAGCCACACCAGCCCTATAGCTTCTGCACAGCAAGGCCAGTCTACTAGTGTCTATGGTCGAAGATCGTATGTAGACGCCATTTTGACGCTGTGCTACGGCTCTACCATCTGCCGCAATGCTTCGAAACTTCACCGGCGCACAGAACAAACATCAAATGTGAAGCACTAACAAGAAAGTTGGTTTATTTGTGTTTATGGCTTTTTAAAAAAAGTGGGCCATTACTTATTGAACGACCCTCGTACATTCGACCAAAAATTTGAAACAGAGTGAAAAAAGACTCCATCTGACCTAATGGCTTTCTTCTGCTGCTCCGTAGTCCAGGTTTTATGACTTCGGCTCCACGTTTTCCTGTTAGCGACATCTGCGCCACTGATGAGTGGGTTCTGAATCCTAGCTCAAGAGCCAAAACTAACGTTTCAGGTGACACCCTGGGCCGCATAAATCGATCTCCTTATTAACTGGTAAAGTATATTAATTTTTTACTTCGTGCTCCCAACTGACTATCTGTATCAAAGTCGCGAAAAGTTAGCACCGGTCTACAAGTACTGATCGTCGAAGGTCTGCACCGTTCTGAACATTCATCTCGATTGGTAAAATCTTCTCGTTAGTCACCCGAGAAGATTTGATCGTTAGAATACTCCGAGAAGGCCTGTAATCACTCTTCCTTGTTTCTGGTTGCTGTCAGCCTTTGCCATCTCAAAATTGTGACACAATAATCGCCTCACTGAGTGCTGTGTTTTCTGCGTGAGCGGGTGACTGATTAAGGACAGTAATCGTAATAATATCTAAATGCGTTATGCAAGATGAGACATGATGACAAATGTTTCGTAAATGTTTTGAACGCCATTTTTCTTCTACTCATTGCATTGTGTTACAATAGCCTTCATTTAATTTCATATTCATTGGGACAAATATGTACTTCATTTTAAGACGATCATCTTTATAATACGTATTCACGAATACAGGTTATTTTCACGTCAAAACTTATAACATAGTAGCTGATCGGTACAAGCCGCCCATGCCCGTGAGTTGTCTACACTATAAGACAATAGAACATCCCCTCCACTCACATCCTTTCAGAAGGCTTTCGACACCGTTCCTCACAAGCGTCTTCTAACCAAACTGTCTGCCTGTGGAATATCGCCTCAGTTGTGCGACTGGATTCGTGATTTTAACGACACAGGAGACAATCTGGGTAGCCCTCTTAGATTATTTGTAGATGATGCTGTCATTTACCGTCTTGTAAAGTCATTAGATAACCAATGACTTGCAAAATGATTTAGATAAGATATCTGTGTGGTGCGAAAAGTGGCAATTGACCCTGAATAGAGAAATGTGTAAAGTTATTCACGTGAGTACTAAAAGAAATCCGCCAAATTTCGATTACGCGATAAGTCACACAAATCTGAAGGCTGTAAATTCAACTAAATACTTAGGCATTACAGATAATCTAAGTTGGAACGATCACATAGGTAACGTTGTGGGTCGAGAAAACCAAAGACTGCGATTCATTGGCAGAACACTTAGAAGGTGCAACAGACCTACTAAAGACACTGCTCGCACTACACTTGTCCGCCCTACTTTGGAGTACTGCTGTGCGGTGTGGGATGCGCATTAGGTGGGACTTACGGATGATATTGAAAAAGTTCAAAGAAGGGCAGATCTTTTTGTACTATCGTGAAATAGGGGAGATAGTGCCACAGACATGATACATGAATTGGAGTGCCAATCATTAAAATAAAGGCGTTTTTCGTTACGACGGGATATTTTCATGAAATTTCAGTCACCAGTTCTCTCCTCCGATTGCGAGAATGTTCTGTTGGCACCGACCTACATAGGGAGAAATGATTACCACGATAAAATAAGAGAAATCAGGTCTCGCACAGAAAAATTTTGAGTGCCTGTTTCTCCCGCGCGCCTTTCGAGAGTGGAACGGTACACAGACAGCTTGAACGTGGTTCATTGAACCCTCTGCCAGGCATTTAAATGTGAAAAGCAGAGTAATCACATAGTTGTAGATGTAGACGTAGATCCTCTAACCCCGCAGTGTCTATTTACCCCTGTTGTCCTTGTGGTAAGCAGCCAATTTTACTTAGATCACAGGCGAATTCATCAACGTTAATTAATACTAAACATATCTTAAAACATTACCGTCTCTGTAGTTTCCTTTTTGTTACTGAGCAGGAAAACTTCGCTATTGAGAACCTCTTACTGTTATCTGACGTATCTGAATTTGGCCGTTCGTTGCTAGATCCACATTTTATGTGTACAGGGTGTTTCAGAAGAGATGGCCAATAATTTACACATGGAAAGTACAGGACAAAAGTAGCTAAAAAGCTCCAATAAACGTGGGTACGCGAATCAACAGTTGCCTAGATACAACTCATTTGCGTTTCATCAGTGACTAGGGACACATGGCGTCTCTAAACGTTAAAGCCGGTGTTCGAAATGTTGTCAAAATGTTCAAATGTGTGTGAAATCTTATGGGACTTAACTTCTAAGGTCATCAGTCCCTAGGCTTACACACTACTTGACCTAAATTATCCTAAGGACAAACACACACACACCCATGCCCGAGGGAGGACTCGAATCTCCGCCGGGACGGGCCGCACAGTCCATGACTGCAGCGCCCAAGACTGCTCGGCTAATCCCGCGCGGCGAAATGTTGTCCATGCGTCTGAATGCAACACTGAACTCTTCCCTGAAATCCTCTGCGACAGTGCTGGGAAATTCTGTAAATACTGGAAGGCTGCTTCAGTTTGCAAGCTAATTCCTCAAGAGAGTTGACCTCGGGGGTGGGAATTTTGCATTGTTGAGGGCTTGCATTCGTTGGAGATGGTATGGATAGAGTATTTGCCGATGTAAAATCTGCCATACACTGCTATGACTCAGGATACGCTTTTTGGTAGCAATCCTCCTTGTTGAAGGACTCGGAGCCGGCCGATGTGGCCGAGCGGTTCCAGGCGCTTCAGTCTGGAACTGCCCTGCTGCTATGGTCGCAGGTTCGAATCCTGCCTTGGGCATGGATGTGTGTGATGTCCTTAGGTTAGTCAGGTTTAAGTAGCTGTAAGTCTAGGGGACTGATGACCTCAGATGTTAAGTCCCATAGTGCTTAGAGCCATTTGAACCATTTGAAGGACTCGGACGTTCGCGGAGAATGCGTAACACCCTTTCATCAACATTACGTGTTGTGGATCTGGGTCGACCTTCACGTATATGGTGTGCGAAATTCCCGGTTTCTCTACGGCGCTGATGTAACCGGCTAAACGAACGCTTGTCGGGCTGCCTGCGGAGAGGAAAAAGCTTCTTTATACAATCGTGCAGCCTCAAGGGCTCTGCCATTCGCTTTTCCATACATGAAGTGCATGTCAGCGTACTCTTCATTGGTGTAACCTCTGTACAGCTACAGCTACAGCGCACGGAGGGAGAAGGGGAAGTAAACGCATGATTAAACAGATAGTCGATCCCAAACGTTGAGGTAACAACGTAAATACCACGGTATGGTTACGAGCTGGTTCCAACTCGAATTAATGTGATACCTCGGCAATGTTTGGTTTGCGGACCCATGTTTATTGGAGCTTTTTTACTGTCTCTACGATATCGAAGATCCACCTTAGACATTGTTGACTTCGGAAAACAGAATTATTATATAGTCTTATATATGTTTCTTGTACCAACAAACATCCCACATTCAATGTCGGTAACTCGCGACATGCTGTCATGTTCACTACCTACATGCCAGTAACTGACTACTGACCTATCGTGTCTATGATGCATTTAGCGGCAACATTCGGGCGCCATAAACCGTTCATCTTTTGTGTTTAAAACTGAAACTCCATGAACCTTTACACTGTTCAAGAGAGTTAATTTGGAGACTGGTACATACAAGTCCTCAGGCAACAGATTAACTGGACAACGCAGCGTAAGAACCACATAATAGTTTATGAAAGTTGTTACACATCTTCACTTGCGTCACTGGCTGCTTTAGTCTGTGACAGACAGTATACTTACGAATCTCTGAGAACATTTCTCTTGGAGAACAGCGGTTTCTTATTACTTTAAAATGAACATAAGCAGTCTGGACCGCAAGAAACTTTTGTTGTGTAAGATGTATTTTATATACACTCCTGGAAATTGAAATAAGAACACCGTGAATTCATTGTCCCAGGAAGGGGAAACTTTATTGACACATTCCTGGGGTCAGATACATCACATGATCACACTGACAGAACCACAGGCACATAGACACAGGCAACAGAGCATGCACAATGTTGGCACTAGTACAGTGTATATCCACCTTTCGCAGCAATGCAGGCTGCTATTCTCCCATGGAGACGATCGTAGAGATGCTGGATGTAGTCCTGTGGAACGGCTTGTCATGCCATTTCCACCTGGCGCCTCAGTTGGACCAGCGTTCGTGCTGGACGTGCAGACCGCGTGAGACGATGCTTCATCCAGTCCCAAACATGCTCAATGGGGGACAGATCCGGAGATCTTGCTGGCCAGGGTAGTTGACTTACACCTTCTAGAGCACGTTGGGTGGCACGGGATACATGCGGACGTGCATTGTCCTGTTGGAACAGCAAGTTCCCTTGCCGGTCTAGGAATGGTAGAACGATGGGTTCGATGACGGTTTGGATGTACCGTGCACTATTCAGTGTCCCCTCGACGATCACCAGTGGTGTACGGCCAGTGTAGGAGATCGCTCCCCACACCATGATGCCGGGTGTTGGCCCTGTGTGCCTCGGTCGTATGCAGTCCTGATTGTGGCGCTCACCTGCACGGCGCCAAACACGCATACGACCATCATTGGCACCAAGGCAGAAGCGACTCTCATCGCTGAAGACGACACGTCTCCATTCGTCCCTCCATTCACGCCTGTCGCGACACCACTAGAGGCGGGCTGCACGATGTTGGGGCGTGAGCGGAAGACGGCCTAACGGTGTGCGGGACCGTAGCCCAGCTTCATGGAGACGGTTGCGAATGGTCCTCGCCGATACCCCAGTTGCAACAGTGTCCCTAATTTGCTGGGAAGTGGCGGTGCGGTCCCCTACGGCACTGCGTAGGATCCTACGGTCTTGGCGTGCATCGGTGCGTCGCTTCGGTCCGGTCCCAGGTCGACGGGCACGTGCACCTTCCGCCGACCACTGGCGACAACATCGATGTACTGTGGAGACCTCACGCCCCACGTGTTGAGCAATTCGGCGGTACGTCCACCTGGCCTCCCGCATGCCCACTATACGCCCTCGCTCAAAGTCCGTCAACTGCACATACGGTTCACGTCCACGCTGTCGCGGCATGCTACCAGTGTTAAAGACTGCGATGGAGCTCCGTATGCCACGGCAGACTGGCTGACACTGACGGCGGCGGTGCACAAATGCTGCGCAGCTAGCGCCATTCGACGGCCAACACCGCGGTTCCTGGTGTGTCCGCTGTGCCGTGCGTGTGATCATTGCTTGTACAGCCCTCTCGCAGTGTCCGGAGCAAGTATGGTGGGTCTGACACACCGGTGTCAATGTGTTCTTTTTTCCATTTCCAGGAGTGTATTAGTACATCCCTTTAATTTCATTATACCTTCATATTTCAGTATGAGGGTTGAAGATGGTGTAAAACAGAACGAAACCGTTAACCTCAAAAGTATATATATATACTTCATGTATGTTTCTTGCGGTCGAGACTGTTTATGTTCATTTTAGACAGTATACTGTACGCTGTGATAAACAGTAAGGTTGAAGAGATACAGCCGCGTTTAGTTCTTGTAAAATGTTCTGCATGTATGGTATTCCAGCTAAGATGTTTTTCTCTGTAACTTAAACATTAATAAGGGAAATAAATATTTATTTAGACAAGTTCTTGCAAATAACGTTACTCGTTATGCAGAGTTTTAGTTATTTTCCAGAGAGTCACAGCAAATAGTTTTTAAAGGGAACATTTTTTTTGTAGAGTTTTAGTTATTTTCCATAGTCACATCAAAGAGTTTTTAAAGGGAACATATTTTTTTCTATCACGTAGCTGATGTATTTATTTTGAATGTCTAAAAATCAGTTTCAATAAACTTTCTATCAATTTTAATTACGAAAGTAGAAAAGTGCAAAATTTTACTGATAGATGCGACATGTACATAACTGGCTGCCTTCAGCTACGTGTTCTGGTGGCGAAATATTCATTTAATTGAGGTGTTCGACTGCGTGTTCATCCTACAGAATCCGCAACTCAGAATGCCTTCTAAACAATCTGGAAGACCTGTGGACGAGACGTCAATAAATTCAGAAGACTTTAAAGAGTAGTCGCTCCGTGACACCAGCAGCTTTACATCTCGTCTATAGGTCGTTTAAAAGACACTCTGAATTGTGCAGCCGTTCGAACACCTCACTTGAATGAACATTCCAACACCAGAAAATCCATCTCACGACAGCCAGTTTTGTACAACATATTGCATTCATCTGCGAAACTTCGAACGTTCTAATTGTGTAATTAAAATTAATAGAGATTTTTTATATTGATTTGTACACAGTTGGAATAAACATATCAGTTATATGACAGGAGAAAATTTCGTTCTGTTTAAAATATTGTAATTCCTTGTTGGAACTCTCTTGAAAATAACTAAATAAATTATGTTCAAAACTGCACATAAGAAGAAATGTTTCCTAGTTTACCTATCTAAATAAATATCGTTTTCACTTACTATTTTGTAAGTTCTAGAGAGGAACAAACACCTCACTTGTAACAAATGGTTCAAATGGCTCTGAGCACTATGGGACTTAACTTCTGAGGTCATCAGTCCCCTAGAACTTAGAACTACTTAAACCTAACTAACCTAAGGACATCACACACATCCATGCCCGAGGCAGGATTCGAACCTGCGACCGTAGCGGTCACGCGGTTCCAGACTGAAGCGCCTAGAACCGCACGGCCACACCGGCCGGCTCGCCTGTAACATCCTGTATATAATGTAGTACATTATTTTCAGAACTAAAGTTCCAAACTAATTGAACATGGATAGCGGAGCGATTAATCTTCCCTCTGTTAACGTTTTTCGATTCGGATCCCTACCTGGCGTGTTTTTGCACGCTTACGACTTCCGCTACGCTCTGACCTTTGTTTCTGACTAGCGGTTCACTTCACGAACGCTGCCGCCACCGTCCACAGGAACCACCCATTTGTTGGTTGGTTGGCTGATTTGGGGGAGGGGGCCAAACAGAGAGGTCATCGGTCCCATCGGGTAAGGAAAGCAGGGGGAAGGAAATCGGCCGCGACCTGTCAAAGGAGCCTTCGCAGCATTTGCCTGAAGCGACTTAGGGAAATCACGGGAAACCTACATCGTAACGGCCGAATGCGAGTTCAGTGCTCGCACGGTCACCCGTTTTTTCCACAGGTCTTTTAAGTCACTACCAGGGGGAGTGATCATAAACTGTGTTCTACCTACGCCGAGTAGGATAGGAAACATCTATTCGAATGTCTACATATTCTGCACACGTTCATTTGATTTTCATCACAGTTTCTTCAGTTCCAATCTGTTTCCTGATCTTTTTGTTCCTTTTCCCATTTCTGCTCGTAATTTTAGACACTCATCTATCAATTGTTCGGTAAGGATTTCTCAATTTTGAAATGGTTGCCTTAAGTGAAAACCAGTAATATGCACTGACAATAAACTTTTCTTTTTAGTCACGTAAGAAATTTATTTCCGGGATACCCCATGCGGTTTAGCAACTACGTTATTTACCAAAATAATATTTCTCTCTGCGGTGGAGTGTGCGCTAATTTGGAACTTCCTGACAGATTAAAACTGTGTGCTTGACTGGGACTCGAACTTCGGGACATGTGCCTTTCGCGAGCGTGTTTTCTACCAGCTGAGCTATCCAAGAACGACTCACGATCCCTCCTCATAGTTTTACATTCTCCAGTACCTCATCTCCTGCTTTCCGAAGGTCCCAGGTTCGGGTCTCAGTGCGGGACACAGTTTTAATCTGCTAGGAAGTTTGAATCAGTGCACACTCAGCAACATAGTGAAATTTCATTCTGATAAAAACCCTGTAAGTCAGTGCTCGTCAAACGATTTTGTTCAAAATGCAAAATTGGACAGCATCTTGGGTCGCATTTGTAATGATCTTATTATTAATTGGTAACTATATAAAACGGCATGTTTTGAGCTCCCAACAGATGAGCTATAGGAAGTGCTTGACAATATGGCTGTCGGCCTCCAAGTATTGACCTTTAAATGTCGGCAGCGTTCGGAACACTTCCTATCGACTGTTCTCTGTTTCATATTGCTGCCACCCTTGACTACCCAAAGTTATTTCACTGTGACTGCCTGATTAAGTGTTGTTGAGTTGTTTGTGTGCGCGGATGGTTAGTAACAGTAACTGCACCCATATTTAAACATCTTATTCAATATGAGATACGATCACAAATATTTACCCATTGTGTTGTATTACAACAGCCTTAATTTAATTTCATATTCCTTGCGAAAAGCACGTATCGCATTTTAAGATGATTGTCTCTATAATCCATATACACGAATCCATGTTACTTCCATGTCAAAACTTATACCATAGCAGCTGATCGGTACAAGTAGCACATGGCCATGAATTGTGCGAACTGGAAGACAAACGATAAAACATTCCCCCTCTCACATCCTCTGACTTTGCAGTGGCCACGCTACTACTCTTCGTACCCTTGTGGTAAGTGGTACACTTTGCTTAGATCACGTCCGAATTCAGAAACGTTAATTAAAATTAGTTACTTCTTATTATTGTCTCTGTATTTTTGTTATTGAACAAGAAAACTACGCTTTTACGAATCTCTTAACGTTAGTTGGCGTTTTTTAATTCCGTTGTTATTTGCTAGACGCTTATTATTGTAAAAGGAACATCTGAAAAGTGCAGTGAATGAGCTCGGAAAATACGGGAAACGAGAGTTAGAAACAAAACACCGTTACTAGCCTTCAAAGTAATCACCATTAGCTGGAACACACTCCTGACATTGGTTGTAAAGCTGTTCTAAACTTTCGGCAAACGCTTCTTGTGGGATCTCTCGAAGCACCGTAGTCACGCGTTGTTAAGTATCCGCAACGTCGCGTGCTCAACTTCCTCCCTCAACGCAAGGTGACTGTTCTTTAACACCCTCTTTGGCGGCGGCAGACTTCTTTTTGTTTCCCCGCCTTATGTTTGCTCTGGAAAGGCTTACACCACTCGGACGTTGCGCGTGACCACGGTACTTCGAACAATTGATCAAGAAGCGTTTGCTGATATCTTCCAACATTTTTGTAACCGATGTCTGAAGTGTGTTGTAGCTAATGATGACCACTTTGAAGGTCAAAAAACGTATTTCGTTTGTAATTCTTGTTTCCTCTATTTCTTGCAAAATGCGGCTGAAAACGACGGGCCGAAAGAATAATTGATCGGGGCCCGCGCGCGACTGCGGGCCGCAGTTTGACGACCACTGCTCTGAATTGTGGCTAAGATACGCAGAACTTCTGAGATGTTTGGAAGGCAGGAGGTGAGATACTGGTAGAAGTAAAGCTGTGAGGACGGATTGTGAATCATACTTGAATACCTATATACGATGGTTTGCAATGTCACGAGATAACTTTCCAGTAAACGGCTTCCTATAATCTACTAGTTCCTATAGGCATTCTCCGAAATACTGTACCCCAACCTTTTTCTCTATTATTTCCACACGAACTTCGTGTCGTCAGAGGAGAAAGAAGATAAAACGCGACGAAAGGAGAGTATGGAAAAGAATTTACTCTATGGCCCTTGTTGTTGTTTGATATATATCAGATTGGTTTAATAACTGCCTCTTATGTTTGTTTTATACTTTTCTTTCTCTATCCTGAAGGCTAAGGCGGCAGTCCGATGTCCGACCGATAACAGTCTAGCTTAAAATTCATTTCTCTTTCTTGTTGACTGAGTTTACTAGTGGTGATATCATAGTTGAATTTTCGGAAAGCCCTTTCGGCTATAGTGCCAGAATTTTCGCAACCGTTGTACACGTCATGTAGATGATTCTTGCCATAGGAAACTTAATAGCGACGCAGATTGGAATATACTTACTTCCTCAAGCTGAAATAGATTAGTTCAGCTGCTACGCCACTAATGTAAGCGCTAGAATCTCTAGATGTGAATTGTGCGTCGGGAACCATATCTAGGTAAGAGTAACTACTTAATGGTTAACTGGTTGTCGTATGTTGGAGCCATCTCACTGTGAGAATCACAGTTAAAAGTAAGTGTGTAGTCTTCCTCGACTAGAGAACATCAAACTATTGTGAGCGTAGAGACACGTCATGTTGTAAAAACGAAGTTTCGGCCAGGCTCGTAGTGCCCTTGTTGTGTCTCTACTAATGAAGAAACTGGTTCCTCCATTAGTAGATCCGGGACAAGGTCACAGCAAACGTGGCCGAAATGTCCGTTGTTCCGTTTACTGGCGGGGCTCCGCAACCAGAAAACTTTATGTTGACGCTTAAACAGGCATAGCAGTGAGTACCCCCCCCCCCCCCCCATAAAAAAAACAAATTGTTTGATTTCCACGGAACTAGTGTATTAACTCCCCTTTAACAAACATAGTCAAGTCTGTTCGCCGGCCGCGAGGCCGAGCGGTTCTAGGCGCTTTAGTCCGGAACTGCGCAGCTGCAACGGTCGCAGGTTCGAATCCTGCCTCGGGCATGGATGTGTGTGGTGTCCTTAGGTCAGTTAGGTTTAATTAGTTCTAAGTCTAGGGGACTGATAACCTCAGATGTTAAGTCCCATAGTGCTTAGAGCCAAGTCTGTTCCTTTCAACACAAGTAAATCACTTTGCTGCTAGCCTTCCTAGTTAACACAGGACTGCCGCAGAAATATAAAACATGGACTAAATCGGAAGAATCGCCTTGGAAGACCTCAGTAGAAACCTGTCGGCGAAATTCAGAGAACTAGTACTGTGGGAGGACCGTCCGACATTGCTGAAATTACATCGTGTATCGTGTAGGAATAAGATGACCGGCATCACATAGTCACCAGTCTAGAGCACTCCCTGAAGAATGGTTATTGGTGAGCTTCTCAGCCAGTAAGCGCTGTGTTTACAGACTGGCTGGCAGAGTAACCGGTTTTCCATGGTATGTGTTCATTCTTCTGCTAGTTACATTCCTCTTCTTTGCAATGTCTCGCTTAAATCTTTTAAAATCGTATTAAAAGTAAGGGTACCATAGGAAACTTTCTGATGCTGAGGCGGGACCAGAATCACTATCATGAGTACTGTGTGAGCACTGGACAATAAATAGATACATAGAAACAAAAAAGTCATCTCTACGCTCCTTGATCCTTAGTGAAAATTTAGCTATCTGTTAAACTGATTGTGAAGGAAGAGGTGTAACGAATGCGTTTTGCAAACACGTGACGCTAGTTCCAAAGAAAAAAGAACGCCAATAAAACAGAAAACTTTCGCACCATTTGCGTGGTATCCTATAAAGAATTGTCAATATTCAAGAAGTTGACAGGAACGATCACTGCAAGGAAAAAAGTCTAGTATCAAGGGCTCTAAATGCCTACCTTAAAGGCTATGGGCAGTTGTTCAGCAGAAGAGATACGTTTCACAGTAGCAAAGATGAAGGAGTGCTCATAGCTCTTAAGATATGCACTTCAAAGCCCATGTTTACTGCATGTTTCTTTTTTGTTTTGGTCCATATTACCACATCTCAAAATATGGAAAGTACAGGGCTTGCAGTAGAAGAGATTTGTGGCACAGTATCGAATATGAATAACTGCCTACAGCGCTTAAAGTTCGCATTTTAGAGCTCATGTTTACTAGACGTTTTTTGTTCGAATGGCCGTTTCCGTCGTATTCCTGAATATTGACCACTGCTCCTGAGAAACCCTATATAATGTGAAAACACTCGGTAACTGAAATCTGGTTCAAATAATTTACTTGTACCAAAGCCCGTTCCCTGCTTGCAATTTCGTCCTTCTCAGGGCGGAAAACACCTGTTCTACAGAAGATCTTGTTGGCTATATGGTACATTTATCATTAGTTGTGCAAAAATTTCCAGAAGAGTTGTATCATCAAAGGAATAAAGTGCAATAAGTTCGTTTTTAGTAGAAATTTAATATTTACCAGAATTCCCAAAACAGGGAGAGAAAATATTGCTCTGTGCACTTCATGCTTGTCAAGATCTAAGAGAGATGTCACCTAAAAATATTTCCTCTCGTTGTACAAGTTTGTGGTCAAATATTTCACTATGAAATAGTTTTTCTTTAAAGTACAGGTATATGTTCATTTACTTACTTAATTTTTTCACAATTTTTCTCAAACTGATCAAGTGAAAGCACGTTGTTTCCTGGTTTTAAATACTTCTCTCTTTGTTTCTAGAACATACTGTGCAAAGAAATGAGATAGTTTAAGGATTTGAAACTTGTTTATCGTTTGTGTACTCTTGTAAGTTCTATCAGTCGCACGAAGACTTACACAATTCAACACAGCCTGTAGCTTTAATAATATCCTCAATTCGGCGAGGAAGAGATCCCACACATTTTTTTTCAGCTATCCCATAACCAGTTGAACCCATTCACTAATACACTCCTGGAAATGGAAAAAAGAACACATTGACACCGGTGTGTCAGACCCACCATACTTGCTCCGGACACTGCGAGAGGGCTGTACAAGCAATGATCACACGCACGGCACAGCGGACACACCAGGAACCGCGGTGTTGGCCGTCGAATGGCGCTAGCTGCGCAGCATTTGTGCACCGCCGCCGTCAGTGTCAGCCAGTTTGCCGTGGCATACGGAGCTCCATCGCAGTCTTTAACACTGGTAGCATGCCGCGACAGCGTGGACGTGAACCGTATGTGCAGTTGACGGACTTTGAGGGAGGGCGTATAGTGGGCATGCGGGAGGCCGGGTGGACGTACCGCCGAATTGCTCAACACGTGGGGCGTGAGGTCTCCACAGTACATCGATGTTGTCGCCAGTGGTCGGCGGAAGGTGCACGTGCCCGTCGACCTGGGACCGGACCGCAGCGACGCACGGATGCACGCCAAGACCGTAGGATCCTACGCAGTGCCGTAGGGGACCGCACCGCCACTTCCCAGCAAATTAGGGACACTGTTGCTCCTGGGGTATCGGCGAGGACCATTCGCAACCGTCTCCATGAAGCTGGGCTACAGTCCCGCACACCGTTAGGCCGTCTTCCGCTCACGCCCCAACATCGTGCAGCCCGCCTCCAGTGGTGTCGCGACAGGCGTGAATGGAGGGACGAATGGAGACGTGTCGTCTTCAGCGATGAGAGTCGCTTCTGCCTTGGTGCCAATGATGGTCGTATGCGTGTTTGGCGCCGTGCAGGTGAGCGCCACAATCAGGACTGCATACGACCGAGGCACACAGGGCCAACACCCGGCATCATGGTGTGGGGAGCGATCTCCTACACTGGCCGTACACCACTGGTGAGCGTCGAGGGGACACTGAATAGTGCACGGTACATCCAAACCGTCATCGAACCCATCGTTCTACCATTCCTAGACCGGCAAGGGAACTTGCTGTTCCAACAGGACAATGCACGTCCGCATGTATCCCGTGCCACCCAACGTGCTCTAGAAGGTGTAAGTCAACTACCCTGGCCAGCAAGATCTCCGGATCTGTCCCCCATTGAGCATGTTTGGGACTGGATGAAGCGTCGTCTCACGCGGTCTGCACGTCCAGCACGAACGCTGCTCCAACTGAGGCGCCAGGTGGAAATGGCATGGCAAGCCGTTCCACAGGACTACATCCAGCATCTCTACGATCGTGTCCATGGGAGAATAGCAGCCTGCATTGCTGCGAAAGGTGGATATACACTGTACTAGTGCCGACATTGTGCATGCTCTGTTGCCTGTGTCTATGTGCTTGTGGTTCTGTCAGTGTGATCATGTGATGTATCTGACCCCAGGAATGTGTCAATAAAGTTTCCCCTTCCTGGGACAATGAATTCACGGTGTTCTCATTTCAATTTCCAGGAGTGTAGTTAGATCCTGCAGAGCTATAATATTGCAGGGATGCTGAATGCTACATCTCACTTTTTCCAAATACTCCCAGGTATTTTCTGGGCTAGTCAAGATACAATACGGTGCCAAACCAGGAATACGGATCTTCTCATAATGGAGATGTAGCAGCAGCTTGGTCACCGGGTATGTTGAAATCAACATCCTGGTGCATGTTCACAGTAACGTGAATGAGTGGGCTCATTCCGGGCGGGAAAAACACTCCCAAAACATCGCAGAACCACCTCCAGTCAGAACTACACACTATGGGTATGCGCTTCATTGGGCCATCGGTGCATTCATCGTCTTGCACCATTCGAGAAGGGGCAAAATAGCGACTCGTCGGACTACATTGCATGCTTCCAATCACTTGCTGCTCAGGTGGTTTGTTCCTTGTCCCAGGTGTCCCGCTCTGAGCAATTGACTTCGAGAAATCCACGACTCCAAATGTCAAGTACTTCGAGTTTCTTTTGCTATGTTCGTTCGGAAACGACTTGAGATCGTTCTGCATTCACTGAAAGTAGAAATCCCTGATGGGCCTGAACGGAATGTCATTGACCAGGCCTGACATGCGTCTCTGATCCCTCTTGGTTAGTTTCTTCTCATGACCACTGTTCTGTTCCGTTTTATGGATGTGAGTGGTACACCATACCTTATAGACAAGTTCGACAGTCCGCGTAGATAACCCATCAAATTGGGTAATTCGTGTGGTTACAGGCACGTCCAAACACGATAGCTCTTTTTCTGCCATTATGTCACGTCGACCCATCGGACTGCGCTGATTCCATAGAACCGGCTGACGCAAACTCATCACTTCACTGCCATGTCTTGCTTCATCGGTTCAGGATTACATGACCACCTGGTACCAAGTCTACACCATCTACAGCATCCAAAATGACCTAGACTGAGTTGACAAAGATCATGGGAAGTGACATGCATATATAGAGATGGTTGTAATATCGCGTACACAAGGTATAAAATGGCAGAGGAGTGGCGGAGCTGTCATTTGTACGAGGCGTGTTTTTTAAGTAAGTACTGTTTCGAAATTTAAAAAAAGACGTGCTAAGATATCTCAATACTTTTATTTTTACATCGAAGCCTCTACCTTAATCTACTTTTCTACATAATTTCCGTCAATATTGAGGCATGTCATAACGTTGTACCAGTTTTTGAATACCCTCTTCATAGAAGTCTGCCACCAGACTTGTTAACCACTGCATCACCACTGTTTTGACTTCGTCATCGTCTTGAAGACGCTGACTGCCGAGGTGTTTCTTCAAGTGTAGGAACAGATGGTAGTCACTGGGCACGAGATTGGGGCTGTACGGAGGATGATCTAGAGTTTCCCATCGAAAAGATGTGATGAGATCTTTGGTCTGATTAGCCACATGTGTACGGGCATTGTTTTGCAGCAAAACGATGCCCTTGTCAACTTGCCACGTCTTTTGTCCTGCATTGAACGGCGCAGATTGTGCAATGTCTTACAGTAAGCTGCTGCATTGATTGTCTCATTATGAGGCAGAAATTCCACAAGCAATAATCCTTTTCTGTCCCAGAAAACTATGCACATGATTTTCTGGGCAGAAATTGTTTGCTTAAACTTCACTTTTCTGAGTGAATCGGAATTCCGCCATTCCATGGACTGTTGCTTTGATTCTGGTGTGACGTAGGCCACCCATGTTTCATCACCCGTAACAATTTGGCTTAAGAAGTCATCACCGTCGTTGTGGTACTGCTCAACGAAAGTCAATGCACTGTATAAACGTTTGGTTTTGTACAAATCCGTGAATATTTTCGGTACCCAATGTGCACACAATTTTCGGTAATTTAAGTGCTCGGTAACTAAGCCATACAAAACACTACGAGAATCATTAGGAAAGTCATCCCGCAAGGAGGAAATGGTAAAGCGTCTTTTTTCTCTCACGTTATTGTCCACTTCCTGCATCAAACTTTCGCTAACGACTGAAGGACGCCCACTCCATTGTTCATCATGCACATTTGTGCGGCCATCTTTAAATGCTCTCACCCACTTTCCTACTATTCCATCGCTCATAATGTTTTCTCCGCAAACTGCACAGATCTCACGATGAATGTCGATCGCTTTTAGGCCTTTAGCACTAAGAAATCTTATAACAGCCCGTACTTCACAGTCGGCGGGACTCACGATTATCGAAGGCATTTTAAACACTCAGTACACAACGTAATCAAGGGAGAATCAGACTGTAATGGCGTCAATGCGTAGACAACAGATGTAGGTACCCAGTGCATATGCGCAGAACGCCGACCGCAGCGCTGCGGCCACTGTGTGGCAAAACGGTACTTACTTAGAAAACACGCCTCGTGCTAAGGCAGTTCATGTGCAAAGCTGTCCAACGTGATTATGGCCGCACGACGGGAAGTAACAGATATTGAACGTGGAATGGTAGTTGCAGCTACATCCATGGGACATTCCATTTCGGAAATCGTTAGGGAATTCAGTATTCCGAGATCCACAGTGTTAAGAGTGTGACAAAAATACCAAATTTCAGGCATACATCTCAACATGGACAATGCAGTGGCCGACGGCCTTCACTTAACTCCCGAGAGCAGCGACACGTGCGTAGATTTGTTAGTGCTAACAGACAAGAAACCAACGCGCGACGTTTGACGAACAGTACGGCAAAATTTGGCGTTAGTGGGCTATGGCAGCAGACGACCAAAGCGAGTGCCTTTGCTAACAGCACGGCACATCAGTGCCTACAGCGCCTCTCCTGGGCCCGTAACCACATCGGTTGGACCCTAGACGATTGGAAAACTGTGGTCTGGTCACATGAGTCCCTGTTTCAGTTGGGAAGAGCCGATGGTAGGGTTCGAGTGTGGTGCAGACACCACGAAACAATGGTCCCAAGTTGTCAACAAAGCACTGTGCATGCTGATGGTGGCTCCATAATGGTGTGGTTATTGTTTATATGGAATGGAAGTGGTCGTGTTCAGCAACTCGGAGACCATTTGCAGCCATTCACGGACTTCATGTTACCAAACAATGATGGAGTCTTTATGGATGACAATGTGCCAAGTTACCGGACCCCAAATGTTCGCGATTACTATGAAGAACGTTATGGGCAATTTGAGCGAATGATTTGGCCACCGAGATCGTTCGAATGAATCTCATCGAACACGTATGGGAATTGGACATAATCGAGAGGGCAGTCCGCGCACAAAATTTGCGCCGGTGACACTGTCGCTATTATTGGACGGCTACCGAGACAGCATGACTTGGTATTTCCACATGAGACTTCCAACAACTTCTGAGTCCAAGCCACGTCGAGCTGTTTTATCCCGGCGCCATGTGAAGGCCAAATCTACACTTAGCGAAAAGTGGAAAGTAACAGTGATAAGTATTTGCTTTGAAAATACATCTCTTCTTCTTTCTGAATTTTGGAAAACCTATAACCGCGTAACATTTGTCAGGTCGGCACTTCATAGTCTATTTAGTTTCTCCGATTGCAACATTTTTAAATCAATATTTTCATCATTTTTAAATCTCTGTCTAGTCGTGTGACTAGGGCCTCCCGTCGGGTAGACCGCTCGCCTGGTGCAAGTCTTTCGATTTGACGCCACTTCGGCGACTTGAGCGTCGATGGGGTTGGAATGATGATGATTAGGACAACACCCCGTCCCTGAGTGGAGAAAATCTCCGACCCAACCGGGATTCGAACCCGGGCCCTTAGGACTAACATTATGTCGCGCTGGCCACTGAGCTGCCGGGGGCGGACATCATTTTTAAATAGTTAAAATAAACTCTCCTTTAACAGTGATGAATTAGTTATCTTCTGTCGTTATTTATTACAAAGAACTTCCATAATTTTCAAATAACGATGAACTTTTATTACATGAGTGAGTGCAGGTATGTGGTTTGAGCCATGACTGGGGTACTACTCAGCTAAAAACTTTACATGAGACGTATGTCATATTATAAAATGTAAAATTTCACGACCGAAAATGTCACAATTAACAATATAACCCAGGCTGTTATACCGTGGTCGCACGGATTTCACATTAAAACCCGACTTTCGACCCCATCTACGGAGGATGTTCTCAGGGGCGACCATAGTTTCTTTGTGTCCGGTACACACCCTGGCTCACTTCTGACTGCAGCAAGATTCCATTTAAGCGTGCTCCCGCGCAGTGCGAGTGCAATTGGCCGTTATCGATTGCAGTCGTTCTCTGTCACTATGAACCCAGTAGACTGGTACACATCTTCTTCATCTCCAGGATCCTTTCACGCCCTCCTCCTTCCTATTGAAATTCCTGGGGTATTTAACAATCTATATGTCTTCTCTGTATAGCCTTTCATGTGATCCACTCGTGGCTGTCAGTACTAGGCTTATCGAAATAAATGTGGTGGTCTCCTGGTTGCAAAATATGTTCCACACATTATATTTCATACTTTTGTTTTCGTTGTTGTTTTTCATGACCACTGAATAGAGTACTCTGAAATCCTCCGTGGCACTCAAATTGCAAATTTGTGATAAGTTCCTATGGGACCAAACTGCTGAGGTCATTGATCCCTAGGCTTACACACTACTTACGGGGAGTTAGAACGAAAAATTTTTTTTCACATTTTCGAATTTTTATCTCATTATAAAATTTGCTCACATGGGAAGTATTTTATCTTATTTTTTTTTTTAAATATAATCTACACCAGTTGAAAATATTAAAATTTTTACATGCATTATTTCTAAATATGATCTACACCAGTTGAAAATATTAAAATTTTTACATGCATTATTTCAACATCTAATAAAATCGGTAATTTTTTTATACAGAATGCTGTGGATTGCTGTGTTTTAAAGGCGATGTCCAGAAGGGGAAGGGCACCAGGTTGAGGAAGTTGAAACAAAGTTTGAGAGACAAGAAACTTTCTGATGGTAAAACCATAAGAGGATGGCTGACAGACAAAATGATTGATGAACTACAGCAGTATTATGGGATGGCCATCATAAATAATACTGAGGATTTGTTGAATATGAAGCAGGCAGTATGGGCTACCTTCTTCCACAGACTGTCAACTGATGAAAAACCAGTACACCACCTTTGCCCTCCTGGACCTGATTCATGGTGCAATTATCGCAATGGCCAGTACTCAAACAGTTCATACAGCCATAAACATCCCAGCAGCAGTCATGGATATCATAAAACCTGGCAAATCCTGAATTACTGAAGAAGTGTCTGCTTGGT
The DNA here is from genome assembly GCF_021461385.2 of Schistocerca piceifrons. Classification (NCBI taxonomy): domain Eukaryota; kingdom Metazoa; phylum Arthropoda; class Insecta; order Orthoptera; family Acrididae; genus Schistocerca; species Schistocerca piceifrons. The sequence goes on from NC_060139.1 coordinate 897,484,852, forward strand.
CAGATTCAAAATCCCAATGAGTTTCAATAATCTTATATGGACTCACTTCAAAAAATGTATTTGTTGGAATGAAGACACTAAAGTGCTAGGTCAGTGATGCTGTTATTGCTTTTAATGATGGAAACATTGGTAGGGTGAAAGTGCTACAGCATATGGGAATTAATCCTAGAGCAAACCGCATCAGAGAACTTGAACGGATGGACAAGGTTGGCACTGATAAAGCAGAGTATGCAGCACAGTTGGCCACTAAGGAGTCCAGAAAGAAGAAAAGAAGAAAAACTTGGAAAAAGATTGAGAGAATGATATACAGTATGGTGCAGGGTGCTTCTGAGTGACTAAAAGTAAAAAATTAAGCATATATTACGTGATTTACAGTCTTTTGAAACTTTAGAAGCCATCCTGAAAACTTACATTTTGTGTTGCATTTTTCCCTAAATCTCAGAAACCACTCCGAATAGAATATTCAAATTTCCAGGGAGTAATAACATACATATCCTGAGTCTACTGAACCAAAAGAAGAACATAATGTTATGTATAATTGAAAGTATTTAGGATAATGTACAAAAAAGGACACAAAATTTTAACCCTGTTATTAAAAAATTGTGTGTCCGAAAGCTGTGGCTAAAACGCAATTACTGTAGTTCAGTAGACTCAGAACGTACAATTTAATGTCCTGTAAAAGTTTCAAGTCAATGGCTACTGTGGTTCCTGAAATACAGGGAAGCCAAGTAACTAAATTTAACATTGACGGGATAGGGCGTTCCAACTCCCCATAATCTAACTTAAACTAACTTACGCTAAGGACATCACACACACACACACACACACACACACACACATGCCCGGGAGAGGACTCGAACCTTCGACGGCGGGAGTCGTGGCATGGTGCCCCAGACCACGCGGCTACCCTACGCGACTCCCGTGGCACTCCGTACGGCGTTGATTGTTCCATGCAGCACCTGCTGTGACATAGGGATGTTTCCTGTCGGAACTCCATCCGGCGCATGCCACTTGGGGAGTACATCAAACAAATAATGAAAATACGTAGCAAATGTTTGAACTTATATGTCATCTACCTGTAAATATTATATTTCTGGACTACTATGATCCGATTTATTATTATCATTATAACAAAACTAATGTATGCACGCTTGCTCACTTACAGACGACGAGGGCACAGAAAAACTTCGGATCTCTAATGTTTATGAGAAAATGTCTGAATATAATTCACCCTAATTCTGTACCTTCAAAATTATTATTAGTATTATTATTATCTTTATGTTTAATCTTTTACAACAGGGACTAATTTTTGAGTGTGGCCAAGACTACTTCCTTAGCAGCTATTATTATTATTATTATTATTATTACCATAATTGTAGTTGTTATGTAAGGTGGCAACGGCCTTGCACCTTGCATGAGTCCATTTAATGTGACACTTTAGGTTTTGTTGTAGTAATACTCTAAATTACGGCGATTTTGTAATTATAATATTTTGCGGAAAGGCAGTGTTCGAGACAGAGCTCGGTTACGTCCCCGTTAGCCGCCGAAGGCCACACCCTGACGGTATGAATGGTGAACTGGGGGATTTCTGTAATCCGTTTAGAGAGGCCACAGCGGCCGCCAAACTGAAGTGATATCAGGTGTTCCCCAGGGAAGTGTCCTAGGACCTCTGCTGTTCCTGATCTATGTAAATGACCTGGGTGACAATCTGAGCAGTTCTCTTAGGTTGTTCGCAGATGATGCTGTAATTTACCGTCTAGTAAGGTCATCCGCAGACCAGTATCAGTTGCAAAGCGATTTAGAAAAGATTGCTGTATGGTGTGCAGGTGGCAGTTGACGCTAAATAACGAAAAGTGTGAGGTGATCCACATGAGTTCCAAACGAAATCCGTTGGAATTCGATTATTCGATAAATAGTACAATTATCAAGGCTGTCAATTCAACTAAGTACCTGGGTGTTAAAATTACGAACAACTTCAGTTGGAAAGACCACATAGATAATATTGTGGGGAACGCGAGCCAAAGGTTGCGTTTCATTGGCAGGACACTTAGAAGATGCAACAAGTCCACTAAAGAGACAGCTTACACTACACTCGTTCGTCCTCTATTAGAATATTGCTGCGCGGTGTGGGATCCTTACCAGGTGGGACTGACGGAGAACATCGAAAGGGTGCAAAAAAGGGCAGCTCGTTTTGTATTATCACGTAATAGGGGAGAGAGTGTGGCAGATATGATACGCGAGTTGGGATGGAAGTCATTAAAGCAAAGACGTTTTTCGTCGCGGCGAGATCTATTTACGAAATTTCAGTCACCAACTTTCTCATCCGAATGCGAAAATATTTTGTTGAGCCCAGCCTACATAGGTAGGAATGATCATCAAAATAAAATAAGAGAAATCAGAGCTCGAACAGAAAGGTTTAGATGTTCGTTTTTCCCGCGCGCTGTTCGGGAGTGGAATGGTAGAGAGATAGTATGATTGTGGTTCGATGAACCCTCTGCCAAGCACTTAAATGTGAATTGCAGAGTAGTCATGTAGATGTAGATGTAGAAGCTCTGAGCGACGCGCGGCTGCAGGTGTTCAAGTGTTTACCAAAACAAATCAGTGGATAGCTTGACGGGCTTTCCTGTGCGTTCTCTCACCTATGTCCCGCCGGCAAGGGCGGAGTTTACTTGTGAAAATAGAGTTCTATTCCCAGGTCGTACATTGGTCGGCACTGGCAAACTGGGTATTTTGAGAGCTTCTAGTGATGTGATTCACTCGGTAAAAACAAAGGTGAAGAGCGATCTTGCTGGACTCTCGGTAGAGGTCTTCCGTTCTGGGCTCTCGTACTGAGAGGACGTTAGCCAAGTCGCCTCCCCTCTTGTTCTTTCGTTCTGCGAGGACCTTAGCCGTGCCAGGTCATTGCTGACGGAAACATTGTCGCAATTAGAGAACTCTATGGACAGCAGTCTGGTGTTCGAATACTGTAGGATTGTACTTTCCGAGACGCCACACGCCGATCGCACGGCCGCGCCGCCGCCGTCAGAGACCGCCGCTACAACAGGAATATTACGGTGAGATCGCTCCCACTTCGGCCTGTTTTAGGAGTAACGTTAAATAGTTGGATCAATTGCAATTCCTGTTTCCACAGAGGTTTCACAGTACTTTGGAGTGTAGTGGTTCTTCGTATATATGTTATAAGAGATCGCGTTTTGGACCGATTTTAACACAGTTACTGCCAATGCCAGTTAGGAGGATAATTTGTAAATTGTTCATTGTGTATTATTCAGCATTGATCTGAAGGTTATAATAAAATTATTGTGATTCAGTAGAGCCTTTACTTTCAGTAGTTGATCCTGAATTCACCCTTTTGCTTTATTTCATTTTTGTGTATGTGTTTGATGTCATGGAACACCCTAAGTGCCCGTGATCGTTCATGTTTGGAAGTAAAAATAGGTGTGATTTATCGTCAACATTACCACCGCAGATTAATTAGAGGTGACATGGCCACTTTTAAATCTAGCGTTATCCATTTTTGCGTACAGTTCCACTCCCAATTTCTCTGTAAGTTGTTTGTCAGGGGCGAACACACGCAAAAATCGGACAAGCAACGGGTCGGGTGTTACAGTTATTATTGTTGTTATGTACAGTTCCTGCGCTGTGTACGTTGAACATGTGGTTAGCTCTAGCACAGAGCCTGAAGGCCCAATCTTGCAAGCCGGCCGTGGTGGCCAAGCGGTTAAAGGCGCTGCAGTCTGGAACCGCGCGACCGCTACGGTCGCAGGTTCAAATCCTGCCTCAGGCATGGATGTGTGTGATGTCCTTAGGTTAGTTAAGTTTAAGTAGTTCTAAGTTCTAGGGGACTGATGACCTTAGAAGTTGAGTCCCATAGTGCTCAGAGCCATTTGAACCATTTGAGTCAATCTTGCAAAGTGGAACAAATGAATAAATACATTAACGGCGTATAGACAGAGATGTCGAATTAATCCGACAAGCAGATAAGCACTCTGTTCACAAGGTGTTTATGAGGTGGTAGGAGGTTTATTCTTAACGAGTTGAGAACGCCCTTTGGGAAGAGCGCGCAGCAGATGCTGCAGCAGTCCCGCCCACTCACACCCTTCTTCCGCCTCCGGCTCATGTTAAGGGCGCCGCCTGCCCTTTCGCCAGCGGTGACGGGGCACGAATGTTCGCCCTGCCGTGTAGAAACTCATTCGCCACCGACAGAAGCGCTACGCTCCGACGTGGTTCCCTCGCAGAAATCAATTGTCTGGCGCCCGACTCCTCCCATACCACGGATCGCTGGCAAATTGATCACTGCAGCCAGGGGGAGCGTATACAGACCTGCTGTCGGATTCATTTAGCCAGCGCAGGATTCACACTCTGGTGGACGTGGGTCTGCCCGCGCAAGGGGTACGCCTCATTGCCTCTGAATTACGCGGACGCTTTTATTTTTTAGTGGCGTGGTGCAGTGTGTGTAACATTCGGGAAACGTTAAGCATCAGATAAGGACTTGGGGTGGGGATGATACACGCTTGATAAGCTCTTCCTATGTGATTTAGCGTAGAGATATTCGACAGCGTGAATTTGTACTGATGGGAACTATAATTATAGGCAATTTATGTGCCACTCTGTCGTTGTGCAATAAAATACACTCAGTCGTAAAAGTATTCGGACAGTGGGAAGTTTCACAATGAGTACTCGAGAAACACTGACTATGGAACCCAAACATATTTATTAGCAATATACACTCCTGGAAATGGAAAAAAGGACACATTGACACCGGTGTGTCAGACCCACCATACTTGCTCCGGACACTGCGAGAGGGCTGTACAAGCAATGATCACACGCACGGCACAGCGGACACACCAGGAACCGCGGTGTTGGCCGTCGAATGGCGCTAGCTGCGCAGCATTTGTGCACCGCTGCCGTCAGTGTCAGCCAGTTTGCCGTGGCATACGGAGCTCCATCGTAGTCTTTAACACTGGTAGCATGCCGCGACAGCGTGGACGTGAACCGTATGTGCAGTTGACGGACTTTGAGGGAGGGCGTATAGTGGGCATGCGGGAGGCCGGGTGGACGTACCGCCGAATTGCTCAACACGTGGGGCGTGAGGTCTCCACAGTACATCGATGTTGTCGCCAGTGGTCGGCGGAAGGTGCACGTGCCCGTCGACCTGGGACCGGACCGCAGCGACGCACGGATGCACGCCAAGACCGTAGGATCCTACGCAGTGCCGTAGGGGACCGCACCGCCACTTCCCAGCAAATTAGGGACACTGTTGCTCCTGGGGTATCGGCGAGGACCATTCGCAACCGTCTCCATGAAGCTGGGCTACGGTCCCGCACACCGTTAGGCCGTCTTCCGCTCACGCCCCAACATCGTGCAGCCCGCCTCCAGTGGTGTCGCGACAGGCGTGAATGGAGGGACGAATGGAGACGTGTCGTCTTCAGCGATGAGAGTCGCTTCTGCCTTGGTGCCAATGATGGTCGTATGCGTGTTTGGCGCCGTGCAGGTGAGCACCACAATCAGGACTGCATACAACCGAGGCACACAGGGCCAACACCCGGCATCATGGTGTGGGGAGCGATCTCCTACACTGGCCGTACACCACTGGTGATCGTCGAGGGGACACTGAATAGTGCACGGTACATCCAAACCGTCATCGAACCCATCGTTCTACCATTCCTAGACCGGCAAGGGAACTTGCTGTTCCAACAGGACAATGCACGTCCGCATGTATCCCGTGCCACCCAACGTGCTCTAGAAGGTGTAAGTCAACTACCCTGGCCAGCAAGATCTCCGGATCTGTCCCCCATTGAGCATGTTTGGGACTGGATGAAGCGTCGTCTCACGCGGTCTGCACGTCCAGCACGAACGCTGCTCCAACTGAGGCGCCAGGTGGAAATGGCATGGCAAGCCGTTCCACAGGACTACATCCAGCATCTCTACGATCGTCTCCATGGGAGAATAGCAGTCTGCATTGCTGCGAAAGGTGGATATACACTGTACTAGTGCCGACATTGTGCATGCTCTGTTGCCTGTGTCTATGTGCCTGTGGTTCTGTCAGTGTGATCATGTGATGTATCTGACCCCAGGAATGTGTCAATAAAGTTTCCCCTTCCTGGGACAATGAATTCACGGTGTTCTTATTTCAATTTCCAGGAGTGTATATGCGTAACAACATTAATTACAAAAGAATTAGTGTATTATTTCGTTTCCAAAACATAAATAACAGAAAAATTAACAACAAAAATGAAACATCCTGCACACCCTGCTGCTGCAAAAGTATTCGTACACTGCCCAATAAATGTTCATAAGTTGTACGACGAAAATGTCAATACCTTGTGGGTCCACCTTTCATTTTCAATACCTCCTCCAATCTTCTAGGCATACGTTCCACGAGTTTTTTCGTGAATTCTGGGCCTATATTTGCCCATTCTTGGCGCAGTTTCTCTTTCAAGGTCTCCTTCGTGTTGATGTTGTCCGCGCGGAGGGTCCGTTTCAATGTATCCCACTAATGTTCGACTGGGTTAAGGTCTGGTGATTGGGGAGGGGGATGCAATACTTTCGGGTAATTGAAGAGCAACCACATTTGTACAATATGCGCGGTGTGCTTGGGATTATTATCCTGATAAAAATGAAAGTTGTTCGCAATACCTAGATGTCGTGCACTCTGCTTCAAATGTCCTCGCAGTATATTCAAATACGCTTCCTTGTTCATCGTATCATCAATGAACACTAAATCACCCACACCATTGCCAGACATGCATCCCCACATCATGATGCTCCCACCTCCAAACTTTACTGTTGGTTTGAGGTTCCTGGGATTCAGTTCTTCATTGATCTTTCGCCACACGTTTGCCTTTCCGTCGCTTTGCCATAATGTAAATTTACATTCGTCGCAAAATATCACCCGATTCCACCAAGCCTGATCGTATTCGGCGTATTCCCTCGCAAACTGCATACGTTTCTTCTGGTTCACTGCATTTATGAATGGCTTTCGCCGTGCCACTCGACCATGGTACTGCGATCGTCGTAGTACTCTCCGCACGGTTTCGGGATGAACTTTTATACCAAGGTCTCCCTCCACCTCACTTGCAATTCGTGTGGCAGACATTTTCGGATTCTGTTGTACCTTTCGCACAATCACACGTTCATCTCTCTGTGAAAATTTCCGTGGCCGTCCTGTGCTGCAACGGAATTCCAATGGGTCTTCTTTCTCGAACCGTTTAATAATGTCGCGAACTGTACTTTTCTTCGTGTTCATTATTGCGGCAATTTCCCTGCAGGTTTTCCCCTTCGCGTGATGGTAACCGACAAGTTGCCTTTGCTCGAACGTAGAACACTTCCCTCTGCGTCACATCGTCGACCTGCACAGGTTTACTAATCATCGCTATCGTCTCACGGAAATGTCGGACAAACTGCATCGCTTCACCCTCTGTGCGTCTCGGAATGAACTATTCTCTCACGTTGTCCGCCTTTGTCCGAATACTTTTGTTGCGCCTTCCCATGCCGTTTTCAGGAAATATTACGTAACAGACACATGTCCAACAACGATTCTTCGTATTTGACGCGTGTTTCACGTTGCGACATCGTACCCAGAGTCCCATATACAGTACAAAGTGCAATTTCTGTATTTGTTCATGCGGCAAACTGTAAAATTATGCGCCTTTACGTGCTGTCCGAATACTTTTGCGACTGAGTGTACCTGGAGTGAGATATACAGGCTGTCCCACCTAACTCCGTCATCTCATTTGTGTCTGCAACGAACAAAGTGTGAAAAATCCAATTGGCTAGGGGTGCTCCTACGTCAGGGGGCTCACAGAAAGAGCACAAATACACAATTCATAAATGTAACATCACTTTCAGTACAAATTAAGGTTTTTTAAAATGGCATACGTAATTTTTTTTGTACTTAAAAATGTTGAGGTACAATTAGTGCAAGCAGACTTGTTTTTACTCTCCTAAACCTCACACATTCTAGAATATTACACTTTAAAGGGTGGCATGGTGCCACAGTTTCTGCCGTAATGCGCAGCGCAACGGTTTACTTCAGTGGGCTTCAGCACACTGTAGGCAACACTCATTACGGCATTACAGCATTACGACAGAGACCGTAGCACCGTTTCCATTATTTAAAGTCCAAGTATTCAAGAACAGGTAAGGTTTAGAGCAGTGAAAAGAAGTCTGTCATAATTGATTGTACCTCTTGTTTTCGTTTCGGCAGAAAGAAACACATATGTGCCATTTAAAGATTCGAGCGTGTTTTTTAGGGAAGTACCGTTTTGAAATTAAAAAATTTCATGCTAAGATATCTCAATAATTTTATTTTTACATGAAAGCCTGTACCTTAATCTATTTTTCTACATAATTTCCGTCAATATTGAGGCACTTGTCATAACATTGTACCAATTTTTGAATACCCTCCTCATAGAAGTCTGCCGCCTGACTTGTTAACCACTGCATCACCACTGTTTTGACTTCATCATCGTCTTGAAGACGCTGACCGCCCAGGTGTTTCTTCAAGTGCAGGAACGGATGGTAGTCACTGGGCGCAAGATCGGGGCTGTACGAAGGATGATCTAGAGTGTCCAATCGAAAATATGTGATTAGATCTTTGGTCTGATTCGCCACATGCGGACGGGCATTGTCTTGCAGCAAAACGATGTCCTTACTCGACTTCTATGAACTGTTGCTTTGATTCTGGTGTGACGTAGGCCACCCATGTTTCATGGCCCGTAACAATTTGGCTTATGAAATCATCACCGTCGTTGAGGTACCGCTCAAAGAAAGTCAATGCACTGTCTAAACGTTTGGTGTTGTGCACATCCGTCAACATTTTCGGTACCCAACGTGCGCACAGTTTTCGGTAATTCAAGTGATCGGTCAGAATGCCATACAAAACACTACGAGAAACATAAGGAAAGTCATCCCGCAAGGAGGAAATCGTAAAGCGTCTGTTTTTTCTCACCTCATTGTCCACTTCCTGCACCAAACTTTCATTAACGACCGAAGGACGCCCATTCCGTTGTTCATCATGCACATTTGTGCGGCCATCTTTAAATGCTCTCACCCACTTTCTTACCATTCCATCACTCATAATGTTTTCTCCGTAAACTGCACAGGTCTCACGGTGAATATCGATCGCTTTTAGGCCTTTAGCACTTAGAAATCTTAATACAGCCCGCACTTCACAATTAGCGGGACTCACGATTATCGGAGGCATCTTAAACACTCAGTACAGAACGTAAACAAGGAAGAATCAGACTGTAATGGCGTCAGTGGTTAGATTAAAGTACAGGCTTTCATGTAAAAATAAAAATATTGAGATATCGTAGCACGTCTTTTTTTAATTCCAAAACGGCACTTTCTTAAAAAACACGCCTCGTTTTTAACTTTGTGTTGAAAGCGATGTATGTTTACTTGTAGGGATTGGGTATTCCTGCCCTCTGTGTGAGCGCCTGACATAGGTGCATCCCGGGTGAAGCGAAACAAGCACTGTAATGTTTGTGAGACACAGAGGTGAGTGATTGTGCCGGGACTCACCCCAGTTCACTGCTATAATCCGTTCATCATAAGAATAAACCTGATGTAAATATTGCACTATGTATTCTTCCGCGTTTGCTGGAACCTCATTGGATTTCCGTTTAACGTGGGACAACAGCCAAGATGTCTCGAGTACTGCCAAGTACGATAATAAGGATACATTTTGTGCTGTGCGTTACGCGCACATCGACTTAGCGATAATACGGGACAACAACTTTACCGGCGCATTTACCATAGACAACACTGGCCGGTCACTTGGTACAGCTAGGTTGCAGTGACGTGGCCAGCTGTAGTTCACACGTAAAAAGAGACGAGCAGAGGAGCAATAGAGCTTCGCATATCATTTAATTTTTAAGCAGAATGAAATAATAAACTGCAAATCTCCCACAATACTTTCCATAGACGACTAGACTAAAACTGCGATCATTTTAGCTAACGTACAATTGTAATTAAAAACAAGAATGATGAAAATTCGTGACTTAACCACAGATAATTTCTCTGCATTAGCTGTGTGTAACGTAAGAGATTATTGAAGGATTTCACCGTATACTTAAATGTTGGAGCCACTGAAAAATATATTACTTGGTAAGTCGTCTGGTAATCTCTTAGATCCTTCCTTATCCGAATCCGAGAAATACATTTCAATTCTGGAAGTGTCACCTGCTACGTTGTTAATGAGCTTATTAACAACAGAATCCACGAAGTCAACCAGGCGCAGCATTTTCTCCTCTTATATGACGAGCCGTTCTATATCCCGCCATCGTTCGGCAGGGAGGTGTGAAAAAGCTGCGTGCGTTAGTTCCAGTACGTAAGGCAGCTTAACAGCCTTGTCACTTCTCGGGCCAAATCGCGCAGTTTGGCTCCAGATCAGTTCTGCTGGGTTCATATTGTAATGGTACAGTAGCAAACGTAAAAATGCAGCATTTGGTATGATGTGCCCGATGCTGTGAAAATGATTGTTTTTCGTATTCCTGCGATACTTATCTACCTCTGTGGCATAAAACGATGGACATAGTTCAAATATAGAGAATTTGGTTTTTCATTTTTTCCTTAAAATATTAAATTGTTGTGATTTCTTAATTTAAACAACTTTTATGAATAGTCTTTCATAAAACATCTATAATTAAGAATTTGTACTTTGTACTTGAAATGGAAACAGGAATTTCGCGTCCAATATGTAATTAGAAACAAGGAGACGTGCATTATTCATAGAAAATGATGATGAGTTTTATAAATACGAGATGTAGGTATTTCAAACTGATCGAAAAAAAATAGTAGGGAGTTTTGAACCAACTCCCGAATAAGTGCATGATGTTCGGGGGTGCTTTACACTATCATTTACGCTACACATTTAACCTAGATTTGTGTATTAACTGCAGTATATACACTCTGATATAACTTCAAAGCCGATTATCTCTGTAAATTTATGACAAACATGAAGAACAGCCTATTTCTCGGCACTTTTTAACCGTGTTCCACGTGCGTGTTTCACAACGGAACAGAAAGCAGCCTCAGCCATTTTCATTCTGCGCATTAACAGCGCGACAATCAGAGTACAACGCTGCAGAGGCTGTGATTGAACACGATTTTTTAGATAGAAACTACGTAGCTAAAGCGTGATTAAGAAAAACGTTGATGGTTTTTAATACATTTGAATATGTTAAAGTTTCATTTAACGTAACATAGTAATAATATATCTAATACATAAGTAGGACCTACTTCCAAGAGCGCAACAACACCAGTGTACGTATGCTTCAGATTCTGACCAACCATCGCGTTTGTGTTTGTTTACATCGGGTTTATTCTTATGATTAACGGATTATAGAAGCTCTACGTCAACTTAACGCGTCTGCGCGTAGCGCACAAATATTGCACCATAAATAAGTATAAAATTAAAAGTCACAATTTTATATTCAAACTTTGTCAACATGTACTTCAATGTAATAATGTTTAAATGTCAAGTCTTAAAGTAATTAAATCAATAGTTTTCAATAAAATACAGTTATAAAAAAATAACTGGCGCTAAATAATAAAGCTAGAAAGTCAGAATTTGGTCAGAATGTGCCTATGGAGGTCATAAATAAATGGTGTGAGTTTCAAAATAATAGAATAAATACAGTCAGAATCCACTTTTTTAAGAAAAATTGAAGGCACTAAATATTAGACTATAAATGTAAAAATTTCCATGATGCTTCAGGTCAACCTCGAAATAATAACTAAGAGGCCACGTTAAGCTACCTCTTATAGTTTACGAGTAATTTAATAAAACAAAATTTTTAAATAAAATATACCCATTTGTAGTAGATTAAGTACCTGTAATTTTAATGATAGAAAATTTTGGCCGCAGCATATGATAAACCCTACTAAAAAATAGAGCTGTAACAAATTTTAGAATCGTAGTATTAATAATAACCAATACGAGGTCTAATAAAGTTATAGTTCAGAAGTAACGATCTACCATTAGTTCCACTATAAAAATTGTAGAAAGCAAACTTTTTATTCAAGTGAGCTGAAACTTCTGCTGTGATTTCAAACAACTTACCAGAATGCATGTAAAATTAAGAAGATTCCAAATTAATTCATAACTTTGTTATTAAAGATTATGTTTCCCAGAAAGCGATCGATCAGAGGCTGCTGCCGTGTGCGTAAGGCAGATGACAAGCAGATGTTCCCTTGGCTGTCAGCTGCGGCACATATATAAATACAGCCCGAGAGGAAGGAGGAAGGTTAACTTCGCACGGAGCCCCTGTATGATCCGCGTCTGTTAAACGTCGGATTGCGCTCTGCCTCGGATGACGTCGGAGACGGACTGTGACAAATCGCGTATTTTCTGTTATAACTGATAACGAACTCTCGAGGACTGTACACCGTCCTAGATCGCTTAGATTTCGCTAAAGTAACTGTTAGTGTTCCGTCCGTGATAGTTACAAATCCGCGTGGCAAGTGATGACTTGTTTCCATTTCTGTGGCGAGCATTTATTTCAAACATTTATTTGAGTGTTAGTAGTCAGGGCGAAAAACAATTTGGTGCGAACGTACTGTAGAAGTCGCCTCTGAATTGCTAGTTGTGCTGTTTACAATAGAGAGATTTACTGTCAATTGAATGTAGTGACTTTCGAAGTGTTGTGCATGAGATACTTTACTCAATATATGAATGAAGTAAAACTTCATATCATCATTTATAATCATAGTCCTGATCCCGCTAAGAAACATTTCTTTCAGTGGGCTGGACCAGAATGTGGCCGTGCAGACTGCAAACTATGTCAGTATGTTCTCCATCACTTTCTGGCTGACCGCAAAAACAGCTGCCAGGCTCGCGTGAGAAAGACGGTGAACTACAAACTGTAACTGACTACATAAAGCCACAACATAACAACAACCATCATATTTTACCCGCCGCCACACACGGGCCAATTTTATTTTTCACATTTTGTTTCATATGAGGTGGTAAAGTTAGGTGGGACACCCTGTATATCCTAATAATGTCGAATAATGACTCAGTATAGTCATAATTTAGTTTACATTCTACATTTACATCTTCACCAACACCCATACTCTGCAACCCACTGTGAAGTGCTTGGGAGAGGATATGCCATCGTAACAGCTATTACCGTCCTCACGCAATCCGGTCACTTACGAAGCGTCGGAAGATTGACTGCTTAAAGAAATTAGACTTTGGGAGCAATAAGAGCATAAGAATGGACAAGGACATTACAGGAATTGACCGGACAATGCAACAAAACGTTGAGAGGGATAGGAATGATTGTGGGTTAGTTCAAAAATGTTCAAATGTGTGTGAAATCTTATGGGACTTAACTGTTAAGGTCATCAGTCCCTAAGCTTACACACTACGTAACCTAAATTATCCTAAGGACAAACACACACACCCATGTCCGAGGGAGGACTCGAACGTCCGCCGGGACCAGTCGCACAGTCCATGACTGCAGCGCCTCAGATCGCTCTGCTAATCCCGCGCAGCTGTGGGTTAGTATTTATCATTTTAAGACATTACTGAAAAGTATCTTTCTGGTTGTCAGCTAACCATCAAAAAATTTTTTTAGTCGTCCTTACGTGTTATACGTCCATAAGATTTTCAGGCTTCTTTTCCTTTCCAATAAACTTAATCACTCGGTCAAAGAGCACAATTTTTCTAAAATTTTGAACATCTAGATACAGCCTTGGATCTTGGGTCCAAATATTGGCGGTCTGTGAGATTTAATGTATTCCATTGCAGTATTGTTCTGACATAAGGTAAATAATTCCTCAAGGCTAATTATCAGGATTGTGTGACAGCTGTTAGGAAATTAGAAGAATGACACTCGTAACCTGTTAGCAGTAAAAACAAATATAAGATCGAACACAGTACTTGATAACTGGTAAATTATATTCGACTCACTGTTCGCTCTGTAGAACAATTGCGAATACATCATCGAGGCTCTACACCTACATGTACATGCCTTCTGTAAACCACATTTTAAGGTTATGCAACTTGCCAAGAAAACTAAAATACGTAATAATATATATTTACAAAATACCTGGTAAGCTAACGTTCACGCGAATGATCCTAAGTGAGATGGTCTTCATGTACATAGAAGGAAAAATAATAAATTCTATACATACAATAATTAAAACGCTTACCAAATACACGTAAACATTTTCTCACCAAAGTGTATCAGATAATTCGTAGGCAAATGTCTCCATAACGAAAGCAATTTCAGGACATCGCTGGCAGGCGAAATACGGGTCACCAGTTCAAATCCGATTATCAACAAATATTTGTTATTTAATATTTATCTTTTCTGGAAGGTTTTCTGAATGTATTATGTTTGTACTGTTTATGTATTTTGGAGTATTTGATGTTTGTATAAATAGCAACACGCTCCGACCAGGAGTTCTGTTTCTGTTTCGGCTGTACGTTGGTGTTCGTAATAAATGGGCTTTCAGTGCTAAGGATTGCACTTCGTTGACGACCCTAATTCAACTTTCGTATTTGGACTTGAGTCCGATTACAACATGACATTAACTGCTTCTGCTAAGGCTTCTTTGCCGCGCGGGATTAGCCGAGCGGTCTCAGGCGCTGCAGTCATGGACTGTGCGGCTGTCCCGGCGGAGGTTCGAGTCCTCCATTGGGCATGGGTGTGTTTGTTTGTCCTTAGGATAATTTAGATTAAGTAGTGTGTAAGCTTAGGGACTGATGACCTTAGCAGTTAAGTCCCATAAGATTTCACACATTTTTTAGGGCTTCTTTTAATCTATACTTTATTAATAACTAAAAATTTTGCGTCGCTTGCTACTGAAAATACCTGTTCCTAGGTGATGGACATCTTTCTGCAAATAACAACTAACATACTCTACCTTGCGTCTATCTTCAGTTGGAAAAGAAACGTAAAAAACAAAATAATTAGCTCCATAACAAGACCCAGGGATTAGCGTAATTCCTACCGTTCACTGCTTCATACACTGAAGAACCAAGAAACTAAGACACCTACCTAATATCGTGTACGGCCCCCGTGAGCACGCAGTAGTGCGCAGCACGACGTGGCGTGCACTCGACCAATGTCTGAAGTACTGCTGGAGGGAATTAACGCCATGAATCTTGCAGGACTGTCCATAAATTAGTAAGAGTACGAGTGGGTGGAGATCTCTTCTGAACAGCACATTGCAAGGCATCCCAGATATGCTCGGAAATGGCCATGTATGGGAGTTTCGTGGTCAGGGAAATGTCTTAACTCAGAACTCTTGGAGCCTCTCTGTAACAATTCTGGATGTGTGGGGTGTCGCATTGTCCTGCTGGAATTGCCCAAGTCCATCGGAATGCACAATGGACATGAACGGATGCAGGTGGTCAGACAGGATGCTTAGGTACAGAGTCGTATCTAGACGTATCAGAGGTCCCATATCACTCTAGCTGCACATGCCCTACACCCTCACAGAGCCTCCTCGAGTTTGAACAGCCCCCTGCTAATGTGCAGGGTCCATGGATTCGTGAGGTTGTCTCCATACCCGTACACGTCCATTCGCTCGATACAATTTGAAGCGAAACTTCACCGACCAGGCAACGTGTTTCCAGTCATCAATAGTCCAATGTCGCTGTTGAGGGCCCAGACGAGGCGTAAAGCTTTTTGTGGTGCAGTCATCAAGGGTACAAGAGTGGGCCTTCTGCTCCGAAAGCCTATATCGATGATGTTTCATTGAATGGTTCGGACGCTGACACTTTTTGATGGCCGAGCACTGAAATCTGCAGCAATTTGCAGAAGGGTTGAACTTATGTCACGTTGAACGATTCTTTTCAGTCGTCGTTAGTCGCATCTTTGCAGGATCTTTTTTCGGCCGCGGCGATGGCGGAGATTTCATGTTTCACGGGATTTTTGATATTCACGTTACACTCGTGAAATGGTAGTACGGAAAAATCCCCACTTCATCGCTACCTCGGAGATCCTGTGTCCCATCGCTCGGGCGCCGACTGTAACACCACGTTCAAACCCACTTAAATCTTGGTAAACTGCCACTGTAGCAGCAGTAACCGATCTAACAGCTGCGCCAGACACTTGTTGTCTTATGTAGGCGTTGGCGACCGCAGCGCCGCATTCTGTCTGTTTGCATATCTCTGTATCTGAATACGTATGTCTATACCGGTTTCTTTGGAGCCTCAGTGTACTACGGCTAAGCAGTCATTGTATAGCAGTATCTGCAATTTTATGGGTAGCACACAGCCCGTCCATATAGTAGGACATATTTCGAAACAGAAATTTCTTCCTCCCTTGGAAACGACACATCAGTTGTCTGATGCCTCATTCCAGTCTTAAGCAGTGTTTGTGACCCAGCTGACTGGCAAGGGGGCTCACAAATTGTTCAACTGTTGAAATGGGCTCGTATTCAAGTTTAATAGAGAGTGAGACACAAGATTCAGTTCGTGTTACAACAGTATTGTGCGCACAGCCAACAGCGAACAGTATGGTGAGAAAAGAAAGAAAGAAGTCGAATTTACCATCTGAAGACGGGTTAAGATTGACACCCCATCAACAATTCAAGTATACAGGCTAACGTCACAAGCGAAAGATGAAGAGGCGGAGAGAATACATGAGAGCACTGAACAAGTAACTCTTAGTTTATAAATATTTTGGAACGAGTAGCTAACAAACGAATTTTAAGGGTATTAAATCTATGGGCCGGGAGGCGTAGAGCCAGACTACGGAAAGATATCGCCCACAAAATCCTAAAGACAGGAAGGCAAATAATTGCGTTAACTACCGTACATTTAACTTAAAAGCTCGTACATCCAATTTCCGACAGAAATAACGAGCAGAAAAAAAACCCTAAGGAGCTGTTCGGCTTTCGATAACATACAATGGCGTAAAATGTTCGAAACTCTCAGAAAAATTTAGATAAGCTGTAGGGAATGAAGGGCAAAATACACGACGTGCAGAAACTGAAAAGGAGCAATAAGAATGGAACGTCAAGAGAATCGGACTGAAAAGGGCGCACTGTTAACCTCTTCATCTAAGAAGCGATGAAGGAAATGAAATGAAGGTTCAGGAAAGAGATTACAATTGATTATGAAATGTTAGCAATTTTAAGATTCACTGATGAATAGTCTACTAAGCCCAGAATATGGAACGACATTAAACCAATAATGAGCAGGGGAAATGACATTGGCAATAAGGTTAACACCAAAACTGATTACCAGGAAATAGACAAAAGGATTTCACGGTAGCATTTTCAACCTGCATGATCAGTTATTTGCTGTATGTATTGGAACTCCTCCTACAGTTTTTACCTTTTACAGCTCCCTCTAGTACCATGGAGGTTATTCCCTGATGTCTTAACAAGTGTCCTGTCGTCCTGTCCCTGCCTCTTCAGTTTTTTACGTGTATTCCTTTACTCACCGATTCTGCGGAGAACATTCTCATTTCTTAGCTTATTAGTCCGCCTAATTTTGAACGTTCTCCTGTAGCACGCTTGTCAAATGATTCGTCCTCTTCTGTTTGAAACATAGGCCTTAATTCAAGGAAGATGTGAGAAACCAGTAAAGGAGAGAATGGAAGCGTTTGAGACGAGGTGCTATAGACGGATATTGAAAACTAAATGAGCTGACAAAAAATGAGGTCCTCCGTAGGATAGGTATGGAAAGGAATACGTAGAAAGGATACATTTCCTGATACTAGAGGGTGTGTGTGTGTTTGTGTGAAATCTTATGGGACTTAACTGCTAAGGTCATCAGTCCCTAAGCTTACACACTACTTAATCTAAATTATCCCAAGGACAAACACACACACCCATGCCCGAGGGAGGACTCGAACCTCCGCCGGGACCAGCCACACAGTCCATGACTGCAGCGCCTGAGACCGCTCGGCTAATCCCGCGCGGCTACTGGAGGGAGTCCTAGAGGGTATAAACTGTAGGGCAAAACAGAGATTGGAATGTGCCACTTAAGTAGCTGGCGATGTTGAGTGTAAGTCTACTCTGAGATGAAAAGGTTTTCTTAGAAAAGATAACACCATTAAGTTCCGGAGCAGGAACATTTTACGAGCAATAAAACAAGGTTCATGATGCTTCTACACGACTTAAATTCGAAAGAAACACCACACGGGTTCCCTAGCATTTATTGCCAAGCCGGTCGTTGTTGCCGAGCGGTTCTAGGCGCTTCAGTCCGGAACCGCGCGACTGCTACGGTCGCAGGTTCGAATCCTGCCTCGGGCATGGATGTATGAGATGTCCTTAGGTTAGTTAGGTTTAAGTAGTTCTAAGTTCTAGGGGACTTATGACCTCAGATGTTAAGTCCCTTAGTGCTCAGAGCCATGTAAATTTATTGCCAGACGTAAATGTTATCCCCCGTTTCATAATGATATCAACCCAGTAATACTAGCAGAACATACAGTGAAAATGAAATGTCTTGTGGCTAGGGCTTCCCGTCGGTTAGACCCGTCGCCTGGTGTAACTCTTTATAGTTGACCCCACTTCGGCGACTTGCGCGTCGTTGTGGATGAGATGATGAAGACAACACAACACCCGGTCCCTACGCGGAGAAAATCTGCGACCCCGCCGGGACTCGAACTCAGGTCGCTTTGCTGGTATTCCGTCGCGCTAACCACTCAGCTAACGAGGCAGACAGAACACACATTGATCAGTCAGAACACTACGACCGCCGACCTAGTACCGATAAATGCTCCAAGCGATAGCAGCGTCACCAGGCGAGGAATGATTGCTCGTCAGACACACGCGCTTTGCATGTGGTATCACCGAGCGTGCCGTCCGTGTATAGAATGGGGAAGGGGGCGATCTGTCTGAGTTTGAATGAGGGTAGATTGTGATGGCCCGGAAAGTGCACGACTTTCGGAAACTACACGACTTGTTAGATGTTCGAGTAGTAATGTGGTGAGTGTCTGCAACACTTTACGAAACGAGGGTGAAACCACGTCCGGAGTGGTGTTGTTGGGCGGCTACCCCTCATTGTAGATGTCGGACGCGTATGGTGCGCAGACTGGCAAAACAAGACAATCTGCGAACTGTCGAGGTACTAAAATCAGACTTTAACGCTGGGCAGAGTACAACTGTGTCTGAACACGCAGTGCACCGAATACTCCCAGCAATGAGTATCCGCGGGCGATGACCCATGTATGTGTCAATGTTAACACAACGACATCGGCACTGCACGTTGGCGCAGTGGCAAAGCGTTGCATGGTCTGATGAATCCCGATCCCATCTTCATGATGCTGATGGAAGGGCACGAATCCGTCGTCTTCCAGGGGAGCAGCTCTTTGACACATGTACTGCAGGACAGAGAGAACTTGGAGCGGCTCCATTCTGCTCTGGGCAACATTCACGTGGGCGTCCATGGGTCCAGTGGAGTTCGTTCAGGGCACCATGACGGGACTTAGGTGACTTGCCTGTGAAGATGTAATGCCAACTCCCTCCAGCCACCTACCATGGCCCGAGTGCTTCTATGCCTCGATGCGTCGCCTCTGTTATCCGTGACAGAGCTGAGCATACCGGCTATTAGGTAGGTGGTCATAACGTTCTGGCTGATCAGTGTATATGGCTCCAAAAAGAGCGCAGCTCAGCGTTGTTCAGACACTGATTTTAGTATGAATCTTCTATGTACTCCCAGCCAGTAGTTCTGTATCCACACACGTTTATACCACAATTTTCTTACAGAGGGCCCCCTGCACTCTTATTTGAAAATTCTCACTTAATGCCAATAATAGCATTACTAAAATCTGAAGCCAACAATACATTACTAAAATCCAAAATTACAATCTAATTCATTCATTAACAAATTTAAAAGCACAGTAGTAGAGGACATAAGGATCATCAAAATACAAAAGGAACATGAGAAGTGGCGATGCACAAAGTGACTTGCCCCCTATCATATTTATATTTTACTCTGAGTAATTCGATTTGGGGAAGTATGGCCGAATATTTTCATTACAAGGCTAGTAATAAGAACTCAGAAGATATAATATTTTCCTCTCTAATTGCATGTGGCGAAAAGTTGCTATTGCTTCACACGCGGACTTCCCACACAGCGTCTCTCATCACCCAGGTGGTCCGGTGACAGGCGGTTTCTGCTGATCTTGAAAGGGTTACGCCGACGGGTGTGAGGCAGTCGAGTGGATGCTTTCCAGACACCGACATTGTCATAAGAGCGGGGGCGACACGCCCACAAGGGCCTGAAGGAGCGGCTGGGGCTAGAGACTCCGTTAATTCGCAGAAACTTAGTGAAAACACTTTCTGACGGACTTCCAGTGAGGCATGGGAATGACTTGTGTTCCCAGGCAGTCTTGGCGGGCAAATTCCCGCGTTTTCTGCAAAATCATAACTGTTATTGGCTTGCTCAGGGGATAGCTCCCTGACGTAGCAAAATCGGCGCAGAATTTGGCGCCAAGTATCTCCTTTAGTGGAATAGTAGTGCTTCAGCAATAGAGTGGAATTTTCCGCCGGTTTTCGAGTTGCTGATTGGCCCGTTTTAACCACGGCCACTGTCGTGGGGGTGGGAATGTTCTGTGCTCGGCTTGTACGGGTGCTCTTGAGAGGGTCGGCGCTCGCCTTTCGGTCGTAGTAGGTTACAAGGCTGAGCTCTCGCTGCTCTTGACAGCCTGCCTTCCGTTGGCTGTCTAATATACTTTCATTTAATTGTAACTGTTTGACGAAGTTGCTGAAGTTTCGACTTCAACATAACTTTCCGAGTACAGTTGGCAATTGAGCGACCTGCACACAAGCGGCCTATGTTGTCCGTCTTGAGCAGTTTTGGCTAAAGTTTACTGTATCGGAGTTACTGTGTGACTTTGCTTGTTAAAATCTATCACTGTACCGTCAGTGATTGTGTAGCGAGCCTTCTTCGTCTCCCTCAGAGGCGCATTTGTGTTCCTAGGAAGTCTTTAGTCTGGAACAACCAGACCAGGATAATTTGTTTCGGGCTATACTCGCGACATTATCATCACCACGACGGGACGTCGAAGCAACCAGCGATCGCCTCCAGTATGCCAGATCGTATCCTTGCAGTTAAGAAGACAGCTTGGTAATGTATGTCCGCAACACTGGCAGATCAGGGAATTTAGCTATGTGACAATCAGAGCTCAGCAGAGCGCGACTGTTCCCGTCTTTTCTAATGTGGTTCTGTCTTGGGTGTTCATTGCCTGAGTTCTCATTACTGTGGCAGCAAGTAATGTTGGGTTGGCTGGTTGTTTCTCTTAAGATTTGAGTTGCAAGGAATTGGCTCCACATACCAGTTGGTCATAAATGTCACAATCTTGTTTATGGACAACTTCACCTTCACAGCATTTATTTGAGTATCTGATTTGACGTATTGTAAATGTTTCATGTGTTTTGTTTATTATTTTGAGTTTAGTCATAATAAATCAAATTGTTATTTTGTACAGAACTTTCATTCTATTGATCGATAGAGCAACCCTTTCATTTCTCACTACGTTAATGAAACTTATTTATCAAATTAATTTCTATCAAATTAAATTATTGCAGGTGCCAAACTCTTTTCTACTCCACTTGCAGGGTCGATTACAGTCAGTTCGCGTTTCTTCTTAATCCATGTGCAATAGCAAAAGTTGGGGTTAGAAAAGGGGGGCGGGGCTTAGAGCATCATTTCCATATGAAGATTATAGAAGAATTTAGTGTTAAATGCACTGCTAGCCCCGCACCTCGCAAACATTTACGTAACTTTCTGACTTCGGCGAAATGACTTATGCAGCTGCATCGTCTGTACACCAACAAGGTGCATTTGCACTCATCTAACCGCTGATACTTGTTCGGGTCTTTCTGTATACTGTCCACACAGATTACAGGTAGTTACTATATCTAAGGCTCATCTGAAACAGAGATAACATACGATACAGCCCCTGCTGTCCAGCAAGATACAGAAGAATCCACGAGAGGTCCGATGACATGCTTAGCACTCCACAGTTACGTGAAAATGATTTGATACCAAAATTGCACTTCAACCCAGTCCCCACATCACCGTACAGTGAACTGTATACTCACACCACAGCTACGCACTAACCCGATAGCCAAATAATCACCAATAACGTCTATTCCGCTATATGAGTTCTATACTGCTTAGAGGGCCACAAGGCGAAGACAACTATGCCGCCTTAGCGTTTGCGGCAAAGCAGAATAACAGCAGGCAATGAATGAGGTCAGTTCAGAGCAGCAAATTCCCTTCCATACGGAATTACTCAGAAGGTCCATCACATAACAGTCTCTTGACTCGACCCATCTGTTCTACAGAACAGGAAGCTTCTGCCATCCACCACGTTCCACGGAAACAACCATGTCCACACTCTACGGGCCTCATTCCTCTCTGAAGGCAGAGACTTACAGTTTCCAGAGACGTAATCACAGCAATCGCTGCAAGTTTCAGCGTCATTCGCACAACACTGACAGCGGCATCCCCACTTGTCGCGCACACGTTCTATTACGTACTGCCCCATACACAGCCCGCACTTGCTTGTTGTTGCTCTGAGGTCTCCCAGGAAAGGACAGTCCTCACTGAAACCGCCGTCCTCCCAGCGATGCACACCGAGCGAGGTGGCGCAGTGGTTAGAACACTGGACTCGCATTCGGGAGGACGACGGTTCAATCCCGCGTCCGGCCATCGTGATTTAGGTTTTCCTTGATTTCCCTAAATCGCTTCAGGCAAATGCCGCGATGGTTTCTTTGAAATGGCACGGCCGACTTCCTTCCCCATTCTTCCCTACTCCGATGAGAGCGATGAACTCGCAGTTTGATCTCCTCCCCTCCTGGCGATGTACGACAAACAGCCCATCGACTTCCACAAAACTATTGATAGGCAAAGACGCGCCAACGGGCACACCTGTGCCAACAGACACTCGGTACTGTTTGAAAATGATGAACATAGAAATACAGCACAGCAGCAAACCATCTAAAGAAAGAAAAGCCGTGCAGAGTGCAATGCGAGAATGTGCAGCTGTGTTAGGCACATTATACTTTTCTGAATGACGGCGTTCTGCTCTTTCAAAGCGGCAATACATAGTTATACAATAAAACTATCGTGAGGAGATAGTGGAAGATATTACACTGATTGAATTTACTAAATGATTAAAAAGAGACAAGCGCTCAAAAACTATATTGTGAAATTCTAATACCTAAACAATTTCAACCCTCTTTAAAAAATCACTTCTTGTTAAAAAAAAATCACACTGCCATGAAATTAGACTCTGAAACGGAAGAGGAGTGGTAAATTTACAGCTTCTGAGTGCAAACATGCGAGCAGATACTTCTGCTTGACCTCGCCTCGACAATCGAACTAAACCGACCCAATAAAGAAAAATTCTAAGACTTTGCCTTTTATAAACATATAAAAACTTATGTGCAAGCAAGCAACACAGTGACAACATTACGTATCTCCACACCTCTCAAATCAATGTTTAGAAAATCATAGCTCCAAAATTCAACATTTACCGCTTTTTCATCTCATTTCCAGTGTTCTGCTAACTGTTTCGGTAGCGTTACCAAGACCCAAGTGTCTCATCCACTTTGTTCTGAATGCCACTGGAAACGACAATGCTGCTGACAAGCGAAGATCACTTTGCTTGTACTCAGAACTTCTGTGGCGTAACGTATCAACTATTGGCGACTTCCGTTTGAAAAATTGCGAATAGAAATAGAGCTCATATCACCTTCATTTAACACCACAAATAAGCTAGAAACTTTGCAGTGTTTAAAACAAAATATTTTTTTGTATTGTACCCGACTAAGAGGTAAGCCTGACGTCAGAGGGAAAGGGTGAGGTCCAAACATATCTCACCAAATCTCACCAGAAGGGGAGGGGGCGAGTGGGGAAACAGACTTTAAAAAAAGCTCTCACGTAATTAATTGACGTCCTCTAGGTAAGTATATGGATTTGGAAACCTATGCTGTTAGTACGAGCTGGAATTAATGCTATTTACAGTAAAAATATTGGTATATCTTACATGTTGCATGTATCTGTAATCTGTTGGGATAGGAAATGATAAAATTTCAGGTCGCGTTTTGCATGATGACTTACTGAAGTGCTGAGGGCGTGTCGATACGGCCGACACTACGCAGAAAACCAGTTTTCCTCTAAGGTTGAGAAAGGCTTAGCGTTTCTGCGTCCGGTGACTCACTGGTTCATCAGTGCACCCTGTAATACGCACGTGCCTCGCCAAGACATCACAGATCCGTAACTCCGCAGTGCTTGGTGAAAGTTCTGCGCATTTCGTGACTGACACAGCACGCGCTGCCGAATGGGGGTTCCCCAAGCTCAGATCCGACAACACGACCGTAGTGGTGCTTTAGCACTCCCAAGACACGTAGGGAAGCCTCCTTGTATTCACAGGATATCCTTACAGTTTATATAGTTTATTAACGGTTGAAATACATTCCGATTAAATGCAATAAAATTAACGCTGAAACATTAAAATAGCCACAACGTATCCATAGATATTAACGATAAAAGAACGAGTCATACGGTACTATGGGGTAGGATAGCCCTAGGGACAGAAACTGCCGCCTCACTCCGAAAGATCCCTTTCTTCGCAAGCAGTGTAGCCTAACGTTCTCTGTAGCGCGGAAGAGGAGAGACGCGTCTACCCTTCACAACCTCGATCTGTTGCAATTAGGGCCGCCACCGGCACGCTTTGGATGACTATTCACTGATGATAGAATTTAGACACATCAGTAATTCTATGTAAAGTCACCATTGTAAGATGAACTTTGCACGTAATTACGAGGGATATTTGGAAAGAAATGTCCGATCGATCGCAAATTGTAAACCACAGCGAAGATCAAAAATGTTTTATTTGCAACAGCTTGCTACAACTTCCAGCTCCTTCTCTACGTAGTCGCCGACCCGACTTAGTCATTTGTCGTGGATTCCAGTACTCTCGTCTTGGAAGACATCCACCTGTGCTTCCCGGCACTTCTCTAGGCTGGTCTGCAGTTCGTCTCTGTGTCAAAATGTTGTCTTCATACCCTGCGGTTCATGTGAGTGGAGATGAACATGAGAGGGAGCCAAGTCTGGGCTGTTTGGGGCTGATCAAGTACTTCACATCGCAGATCCTGCAGTCGCTTTCTCAATGCCCCTGCAGCGTGCGGCCGAGAATTGCCATGAAGGAGGATATGCATGACAGGTATGTTATGTGGGGTTGCTGGAATCGGGCGAACCCTCTCAGTGGGCACCCATACTTGGCAGGAGACACTATTATTCTGTATGAAGATTGTATCTGTTCTTTCGGACATTCTGTGCTGAATGCACACGCATTGCCCGAACTCTTACGGGACTCGGTAAGAATGTCTTCCGCGAGTAATGAGTGTAATGGGCAGGGGCACTACGAATGTAGGGTGTGGACATTAAGTTGGGAATATGGGTCTCACGGGGAGCGTGCAAGGGATGAATCCCTGCAGTCGCACCATCCTCTGTGCCCTCAGTGACTCAGATGGATGGAGCGTCTGCCATGTAAGCAGGAGTCCCGATCGGGGCGCACATTTTCAACTGTCCCCATTGATGTATATCAACGCCTGTCGACAGCTTAGGGTCTTGATTTAATTATCACTTCACTATTATTCCAGGCATATTTAAGAGCTCACTGTGCGCTCAAAACTGAAAACAGCGACGTGACGCAATCGACAGGCACTCTAGACACACTGTCCAACAAATCTGTCCAAAGCTTCATTAGATTATCACTGCCGTTTCCATTTCATGAACTATCGAACCGTTACTTTCAGGATGGCCTCATATTAATGCTTCACGAACATCCCGATTCCCGCATAATATCTGTAAGTATGAAAAGACTAAAAACTATTGATTCCACGTACCTATATGGATAGCACAATATAAAGAAATTCTCTTCAACTGCACTGAAGCTCCAAAGAAACCGGTATAGGCATGCGTATTCAAGTACAGAGGTATGTACACAGGTTGAATACGGCGCTTCGGTCGGCAGTGCCTATATAAGACAACAAGTGTCTGGCGCAGTTGTTGGATCGGTTACTGCTGCTACAGTGGCAGGTTATCAAGATTTAAGTGAGTTTGAACGTGGTGTTACAGTCGGCGCACGAGCGATGGGACATAGGATCTCCGAGGTAGCGCTGAAGTGGGGGTTTTCCCGTACGGCCATTTCACGAGCGTACCTTGAATATCAGGAATCCGGTAAAACATCAAATATCCGACATCGCTGCGGCCGCAAGAAGATCCTCTAAGAACGGGACCAACGACGACTGAAGAGAATCGTTCAACGTGACGGAAGAGCAGCCCTTCCGCAAATTGCTGCAGATTTCAATGCTGGGCCATCAACAAGTGTCAGCTTGCGAACCATTCAACGAAACGTCATCGATATGGGCTTTCGGAGACGAAGGCCCACTCGTGTACCCTGCGCAACACAAAGCATTACGCCCCGCCTGTGCCCGTTGTAATAAATCATCCTCCTCTAACATTACGTTTTTTTTATAGAGATAACTGATACCATGTATAATCTCGAATCTTAAAATTATCTCAGCTGTTTCATTAAAAGAATTCATATGATTTAGTATACAATGTATTATATTTCAAGCTAAAATGTATAAAAAAGAAATTAATGTGTTACAATCAATATGTTCTAACAGTTAAAATGACTCTTTTTTTCTAAAAATAATTGAAATTACAAAATTTGTGGCGTTCTTAAAATACATATTATTAATTGCGCCATCAAACGCTAATTACTAAATTTATTTCTAGATTTATTTATGTAATACTGTTATATCCTAGCGATGATTGTTCTGTTGTCAAGAAAATATGTAACTCTTTTGCTTTGCAAAATCTTTGGAAATTGTGAGTACTGCGGAATGTAAGGAGTGGTGGGTATGCCTGTGATGGAAGTACACGTTTTTCTAAACTTGGCAACAACAGTGTAATTTTTTGGTGTGATACAAGTGAATATTGTAAAGTCGGTGTGATTTAGAAGAAGAGGATAAAAATAAAAGATATTTATAGCAACAGGCAAATCTTCAACAGTTATTTTGTCATCACGAACCTAAGAAATCGAAATTTTCATCTGCAAGAAAGTACCCCTAGACAAGAGTTTGAGCCATCTACAGAACACCGAGATAATCAAGATAAGTAAAGAGTTCTTCTTTTGTAATCTTACTCCTCTCTCAATTTTCAAAAATTTGTGCAAAGGCTCTGAGCACTATGGGGCTTAACTTCTGAGGTCATCAGTCCCCTAGAACTTAGAACTACTTAAACCTAACTAACCTAAGGACATCACACACATTCATGCCCGAGACAAGATTCGAACCTGCGACCGTAGCGGTCGCACGTTTCCAGACTTTGTGCAAAGAATGAGAACTTTAATGGTGATGCGTGGGAGGGTAAGATTACACCGTCAACACTTGACATTGGACTGTTGATGACTGGAAACATAGTGGCTGATCGGACGAGTCTCGTTTCAAACTGTTTGGAGCGAATGGACGTGTACACGTGTGGAGGCAACCGCATCAATCCATGGATCCTGCATGTCAGCAGGGGACTGTTTAAGCTGGTGAACGCACTGTAATCGTGTGGGGCGTGTTTAGTTGAAGTGATACGGGATCCCTGATATGTCTAGATGCGACTCTGACAGGTGACACGTACGTAAGCATCCTGTCTGATCACCTGCATCCATTCATGTACATTGTACATTCCGACGGACTTGGGAAATTCCAGCAGGACAATGTGACACCCCACACGTTCAGAATTGCTACAGAGTGGCTCCAGGAACACTCATCTGAGTTTAAACACTTCCATAGCCACCAAACTCCCAGACATGAACATTGAGTATATCTGGGATGCTTTGTAATGTGCTGTTCAGAAGAGATCTCCAACCCCTCTTACTCCTACGGATTTATGGACAGCCCTGCACGATTCATGGTGTCAGTTCCCACCAGCACTACTTCAGACTTTAGTCGAATCAGTGCCACGCACTTCTGCTTTCGCGCGGGACCCTACACGATATTAGGCCGGTGTACCAGTTTCTTGGCTCTTCTCATAGCCAGATTGCAATTATCTGATCACTAATCATGCATCAAACGTCTAGGGGTGATAGATCACGTCACTGGGACAACTGTTGTCTGCGACAAAATTTTCGCTGGCGCTTACCGGTCGGCTTCGCTAGTGGTCCTTTTGTATTGTTTATGGCGCTGTGACTCGGCAGGGCGTAGGCACTCCGTGGCGTTCATATGTCGTGTGTCGTGCCTATCATCCAGTCATCTGCTCCATATGAGAGGGGGTAGGCCCAGCAACATTACAGTTCCTGTTTCGCTTGTAAAATATATTTCTCGCCTTAAAGACACTCATTCTTAAGGTTTCGTTGTTGAAAATCACTCTAGCAGTTTATTGAGGTAAGTAATTTGCAGCGCATCTGGTTAGCAGACCGTGCTAGTTCGGTGCAAGCACGTAGTCCTAGGGCCGGCAAATACTAAAGGGTTCTAAAACCACTGGGAAGTATCAGCGAACATTTTGTCTCTAACAAAAGTAATTCCCCGTAACGTCATCTATCACCAATAGTCTTATGATGCAAAGAATTTGAAACACTTTGTACACAGAGTGTCTCATTTATCATTTTCACGGTTTTTTATCCAGAAGCAAACTAGAAAAAATGTCAAACACAAATATTTTACCAACCAGGAGGACAGTAACCAGTTTAATCCCCTTTATTGTAACACTGTTCATCATAAAGATATGAGCAGCGGTACCTCCTTTTCAAACAGCACCTCTTTTGTTTTTGTTCTGTGATCCACGTCATCTCCTCAAGACCTGTTCAAAACCGTATCATAGTGCACCATTAACGTAAATATGACGTCATTAAAAACGTAACACGAAAGTGCCTTTGACACTCCTGTAGCAGCACACAGTGCGGGTAACCATGGTACTCTAACTTGTCCACTTACCGGAGTTTACAGTAAAAGAAAACTGCAGCACTAGGAAAATGTACGATAGTGAATAAGTCAACCGTCTTCAGTTGAAGGTTTGCACGAGCAGAATGTACACCAATGAAGAGGAGTTAAAATGCTACATAGCACTCAAAAGTACTACGGTACTGTACTAAATGAACCAGTATTGTAAATAAGAAATCATTATTGTAATTTCTGTTCTGTTAACCTACATTCTGCATATATGACTAGCAATTTTACTTTCCCTTCGTTGGTGTACATTGCATTCACACAGACGTGCGACAGAAGACGGTGCATTGAATTACCGGAATGCATTTTTCTAGTGCTACTGTCAACTCCATTCAGTAGATACGGTACCGCGATTATCTGAACCACCTGCTACTACTACATAATCAAAATCAATGTCGTGTTATTGTTTTACGAAACACAGCAAGCAGCCACGGAGCTCAGCAGCCAATGAAGTGGATGATTTTCTTTTATGTTTTTAATAGCATCATGTTTACGTGAACGTTACACTGTGATACTTTTTGAACAGTTCTCGAGGAGAGGATGTACGTGCTATTTAAAAAGAATTACTACTGTTAATATGGTCTTAATGAACAAATGTACAAGAGGAGAAATCATGTCCATTTGTTCACACTAAGCCGGCCGGCATGGCAGAGCGGTTCTAGGCACTACAGTCTGGAACCTTGCGACCGCTACGGTCGCAGGTTCGAATCCTGCTTGGGACATTGATGTGTGTGATGTCCTTAGGTTAAAATGGCTCTGAGCACTATGGGACTTAACATCTGTGGTCATCAGTCCCCTAGAACTTAGAACTACTTAAACCTAACTAACCTAAGTACATCACACACATCCATGCCCGAGGCAGGATTCGAACCTGCGACCGTAGCGGGTCCTTAGGTTAGTAAGGTTTAAGTAGTTCTACGTTCTAGGGGACTGATGACCTCATAAGTTAAGTCCCATAGTGCTCAGTGCTATTTGAACCATTATTTTTGTTCACACTAAAATAAAATGCAACGAAATTGTGTGATGATGTAGGCTTGCGAGGCCTCGATGTGCAGTACAGTTGCGTTAATTGGCCGCCCACTATAGCGTAGAACGAGTGTTATGCTTAATGTGCAACTGACTAGTGCAAATAGCTGATGATGAAAACCAAATACTGACAGCCCACTTCTCTTCAACAGCGTTATAGAGGGTACAAGAACTGAAGTATCCATGCCACAGATAAGGGACACCAACATTTTCTTGTGCTCTCGCTCCTGAAATCATAGAGATTCGTAGCTGAACCGTTATAATGAAGGATACTGGCCTCTGCAATCTACACTCCTGGAAATGGAAAAAAGAACACATTGACACCGGTGTGTCAGACCCACCATACTTGCTCCGGACACTGCGAGAGGGCTGTACAAGCAATGATCACACGCACGGCACAGCGGACACACCAGGAACCGCGGTGTTGGCCGTCGAATGGCGCTAGCTGCGCAGCATTTGTGCACCGCCGCCGTCAGTGTCAGCCAGTTTGCCGTGGCATACGGAGCTCCATCGCAGTCTTTAACACTGGTAGCATGCCGCGACAGCGTGGACGTGAACCGTATGTGCAGTTGACGGACTTTGAGCGAGGGCGTATAGTGTGCATGCGGGAGGCCGGGTGGACGTACCGCCGAATTGCTCAACACGTGGGGCGTGAGGTCTCCACAGTACATCGATGTTGTCGCCAGTGGTCGGCGGAAGGTGCACGTGCCCGTCGACCTGGGACCGGACCGCAGCGACGCACGGATGCACGCCAAGACCGTAGGATCCTACGCAGTGCCGTAGGGGACCGCACCGCCACTTCCCAGCAAATTAGGGACACTGTTGCTCCTGGGGTATCGGCGAGGACCATTCGCAACCGTCTCCATGAAGCTGGGCTACGGTCCCGCACACCGTTAGGCCGTCTTCCGCTCACGCCCCAACATCGTGCAGCCCGCCTCCAGTGGTGTCGCGACAGGCGTGAATGGAGGGACGAATGGAGACGTGTCGTCTTCAGCGATGAGAGTCGCTTCTGCCTTGGTGCCAATGATGGTCGTATGCGTGTTTGGCGCCGTGCAGGTGAGCGCCACAATCAGGACTGCATACGACCGAGGCACACAGGGCCAACACCCGGCATCATGGTGTGGGGAGCGATCTCCTACACTGGCCGTACACCACTGGTGATCGTCGAGGGGACACTGAATAGTGCACGGTACATCCAAACCGTCATCGAACCCATCGTTCTACCATTCCTAGACCGGCAAGGGAACTTGCTGTTCCAACAGGACAATGCACGTCCGCATGTATCCCGTGCCACCCAACGTGCTCTAGAAGGTGTAAGCCAACTACCCTGGCCAGCAAGATCTCCGGATCTGTCCCCCATTGAGCATGTTTGGGACTGGATGAAGCGTCGTCTCACGCGGTCTGCACGTCCAGCACGAACGCTGCTCCAACTGGGTGCCAGGTGAAATGGCATGGCAAGCCGTTCCACAGGACTACATCCAGCACCTCTACGATCGTCTCCATGGGAGAATAGCAGCCTGCATTGCTGCGAAAGGTGGATATACACTGTACTAGTGCCGACATTGTGCATGCTCTGTTGCCTGTGTCTATGTGCCTGTGGTTCTGTCAGTGTGATCATGTGATGTATCTGACCCCAGGAATGTGTCAATAAAGTTTCCCCTTCCTGGGACAATGAATTCACGGTGTTCTTATTTCAATTTCCAGGAGTGTATGTTCCCCTTGCTAGTGAAATGCCATTTCTAGATATTCTTAATTTCTGGCATTTAACGGGTAACCACCGGACTTAAGCGTCTTGCATTATTTTTGTTGTGACTAAAGGCTGCAAAATGCTTTTTTTCTCCTTTTCGGTCCTCTTTTTTCGGTTTCTCCATAGTAAATTATTCGCTTCCATACAATCCTGTAGAAATTTCTTCTTCAAATTAAAGCCAGTATTTGAGAATAGTAGACTTCTTTCGGCTAGAAATGCCCGCTTTGCTTGTACTAGTCGGCATCTTATGTCCTACTTGCTTCGTTCGTCAAAGTTATTTTGCTTAGAAGGTAGCACTTCCCGTACTTTGTTTATCTCATGTCACCTACTCCTTGGTACTTCCGTTTTTCTATAGTTTACTTCTAATCTATGATGTGTACCCATTAGCCTGTTTATTCCACTCAACATGCCTTCCAATTTTTCCTCACCTTCCGTGAGGATGCTATTCTCATCAGCGATTCTTATGACTGATGCACTGTCACTCAATTTTAATTCGACTCTTCAACTTTTATTTTATTTCCGTCATTGCTATTTCGATGTACAGATTCAACAGTAGGGATGAAAAACTGCATCCCTGTCTAACATCCTTTTTATTCCCGACCACTTCGATCTTGATCCTTCATTGTTATTGACCATTCTTAGTTCTTATACATACTGTGCATCCCTGATGCTTGCACCTAATTATCTGACAATTTCGAACGTCTTACACCATTTTAGTCAGTCGAACGCTTTTTCCAGTTCGAAAATTCCTATGGACGTATCTTAGGATTTCTCTTAAGTCTTGCTCGCATTATAAAGCACAACATCAGAACTGCGTCTCTAGTGGCATTATCTTTCCTAGCGGTAAACTGACCAACAAATAAGTCATCGTGAATTTTCTTTTCTACGTTTATATATTATTCTTGTGAGAAATTTGGATGCACGAGGGCATAAGCTGGTTGTGCGACAGTTCGTGATTGTGTAGTTGATATTTCTGTACAACAACTTGAACAGTAATTTGATAGCCACTTTCCCCGATGATTTAAGCAGTTCGGAGAGAATTTTATCTATGCCTACTGCCTTTTTTTAAACTAAAGTATTCCAAACCTTTTTCAACTCTGTCGCTTAATATTGGATCCTCTGGGTCCTCCTTATCCACTTCTAGTTCTTCTTCTATCGCTCCAATTGTTCCCCCCTCCTCAATTACTCTTTCCACTCATCCGTTGTCTCCTCCAAGTTTAAGAGTGGGTTCTTCTTTCACTCTTAACATTGAAACCTTTTCTATTAATTTCAAGGAATGTTGTTTCGACTTTTATATATGCTGAGTAAATTCTTCCGAAGACCTTTTCTTTTTCGACTTATTTGCGTTTTTCCTGCAATCATTTTGTCTTGACTTCCTTGCATTTCCTATTTATTTCATTCCTAAGTGAAATTATATTGCTGTATTTCTGTCATCTGATGAATGTTTTTGTACTTTCTTCCTTCGTCTGTCAATTGAAGTATTTCTTCCTTGATCCAAGGTTCCTTCCCAGTAATATTCCTTGTAAATATATTTGTCTATCCATCTGCTATGATTGCTCGGTTCAGTGATGTCCATTCTTCTTCAACTGAACTGCCTATTGTGTAATTGACTATCGCATTATCTACAGCCTTAGATAACTTGAAACGCACCTTATCGTTCCTCAGTACATGAGTATCCAACTTCTTTCTTCCCTGATCCTTCTGGACGATTTCCTTTAAAGTTCAGTGTACTCCTTGTCATTACTGTATTGTGGTGTGAGTATATATCTGCCCCCGGATATGCCTTTCACTTCAATAACTGCTTTCGGAATCTCTGTCTGACCATAATGTAATCCACCTGGAATATTCCCATGTCTACACGCTTTATCCAAGTACATCTCCTCCTCTTGTGATGTTTGGACAGTGTATTCGCTAATGCTAGCTGAAACTGATTGCAGAACTCTAGCAGTCTGTCTGCCCCCTCATTCCTGCTACCGGGTCCATATGCTCCCGTAACACTGTCTTCAGTTTCTTTTTCTAATACAGCATTCCATTCGCCTATAATCATTAGATTTTCATCTCCTTTACTTATTGTACTACACACAGTTATCGAACAATGAATGAACTACTACCGCGTTAATCTAAAACACTGTTCATTTCATTTCATTTACATTTCTTATAATATTATTGCACATCAATAGCGTTGAAACACATAAAACATTTCGTGGGCTCCACGCGGGGTAGCCACGCGGTCTCAGGCGCACTGTCACGGTCCGTGCGGCTCCCCACGTCGGAGGTTCGAGTCCTCCCTCGGTCATGGGTGTGTGTGTTGTCCATAGCGTAAGTTAGTTTAAGTTAGATCAAGTAGGGCGTAGGCTTAGGGACCGATGACCTCAGCAGTTTGGCCCCATAAGACCTTACTACAAATTTTCCAAATTTCGTGGGCGACAGACTTCTTAAGTTAAATTGTTTCTCTGCACTCTTAAAAGTTGTCCCATTCATGTATGAGGAAATTGACATTTGTTCTTTGACTATGAAGACACACTCTTTGCCATCGCGGGATCAGAAGTGTGTTGTAAAGGAACATCTGTGCTCTCGTTTGTGGCTGCGGGGCTCCTTCCTTCACACTGTAAGTAGGCTGTTTAGGTTCTTATGTTGGTAACGCCACGTAGCGCTTTATATGAAAATCACTGACTGTGCTGTGTGAAGGCTGTGGTTGGTTTGCATTGCTGGAGTATATGCTATTGTAGTGTTGGGCAGTTGGCTGTTAACAGCGCGTAGCGTTGCGCAGTTGGAGGTGAGCCGCCAGCAGTGGTGGATATGGGGACAGAGATGGCGGAGTTTTGAGAGCCGATGATCTGGACGTGTGTCCATCAGAGAGAGTAAATTTGTACTGGATATCATGAACTGATATATATATATTACGAATTTTGAACACTATTAGGGTAAATACATTGTTTGTTCTTTATCAAAATCTTTCATTTGCTAACTATGCCTATCAGTAGTTAGTGCCTTCAGTAGTTTGAATTTTTTATTTAGCTGGAAGTAGTGGCGCTCGCTGTATTGCAGTAGTTCGAGTAACGAAGATTTTTGTGAGGTAAGTGATTTGTGAAAGGTATAGGTTATTGTCAGTCAGGGCCATTCTTTTGTAGGGATTATTAAAAGTCAGATTGCGTTGCGCTAAAAATATTGTGTGACAGAATAAGTAAAGAGAGTAATGTATGAGTACGTTCAGTTTTGCTCAGCTGTTTGAAAATTAAATAATGTACGAGGTTTATCAGCACAGTAATTCATTAATTTTTCTAAGGGGACGTTTCAACACCCCTGCCACCAACACATCAGGAAGACCGACTTAGCAGCAGAAAGTGGAAATGGTTCAGTTTCTGTCAAGTCTGAACTCCTTTAACCCATGAATATAACGAGAAGCTGTGAATCACGCCATTAGATACACAATAAAAATTCCACTGACACCTATGAGAATACAAGACAAAGTATGATAGATGTGACAGAAGAAATTTATTGTCACTGGTTAGTAGCATCAGTACACAAGAGTGATAAGAACTTCAGAACTAGTGAGAATTCAGTAGTGTATGTAGCCCTCACTTCTTGTCATCCACAGTTTATAGACATCATAATTTGAAATCAAATTCCCTGAGAATTCTCCTCGTAGTTTGGATGTGAGTCGAGACAGTATCAACTATGATTGGTAGAGGTTCATGGACGCACATTGCTGACCAATCCTATCCCAGCTTCTTTCGATGGATGACGTGACAGGCCAACGTTACTTCCAGGGCAGCAGTAGTACTCTCGGTTCTTCAGAGAAGGACTGTACGTTCCCCACCTTATATAGCCGTCTACTGTCCTGTTGAAATATGATCCGAGGAATCACTGAAGGAGGGGCAGTTCGCCTTGCTTTAAAGCAGGCTCGCCCAAACTGTGCCCCTGGGGCGCTAGCGCCCGTGCTCGCCCGAGACCAGCCTCCGGGGCGAATCGTATGTTGTTGCTGTGGCCGAGCCGTGTCGCTTAGCTGACCGCGCGGTCCGCCCGCCGCGCCTCGCCATGCCGCTGTACGCGCTCTTCGTACGGAAGACAGACCGCCGCGCCAGCAGCGGCCGAAAGCTCTGATACGACACTAAGCCGTTAGTCAACGGACGTAAGGCTACAGTGGATCGAGGTGGATGGTTAACAGCAGCAGACAAAAAAAGAAAAAAAAGGAGCGGCGCATCCGCACTATTTAAACCAGAGTGGGAAATCACACTTCTGGCCATTAAAATTGCTACACCGCGAAGATGACGTGCTACAGACACGAAATTTAACCGACAGGAAGAAGATGCTGTGATATGCAAATGATTAGCTTTTCACAGCATTCACAAAAGATTGGCGCCGGTGGCGACACCTACAACGTGCTGACATCAGGAAAGTTTCCAAGCGATTTCTCATACACAAACAGCAGTTGACCGGCGTTGCCTGGTCAAACGTCGTTGTGATGCCTCGTGTAAGGAGGAGAAATGCGTACCATCACATTACCGACTTTGATAAAGGACGGATTCTAGCCTATCGAATCTTGTCCGCATGACTGTAACAGATCGTGCAGTCATGTCTCAATCCCTGAGTCAACAGATGGGAACGTTTCCAAGACAACAACCATCTGCACGAACGGTTCGAGGTCGTTTGCAGCAGCATGGACTATCAGCTCGGAGACCATGGCTGCGGTTACCCTTGACGCTGCATCACAGACAGGAGCGCCTGCGATGGTGTACTCAACGACGAACCTGGGTGCACGAATGGCAAAAAGTCATTTTTTCGGATGAATCCAGGTCCTGTTTACAGCGTCAAGATGGTCGCATCCGTGTTTGGCGACATCGCTGTGAACGCACATTGGAAGCGTGTATTCATCATCGCCATACTGGCGTATCACCCGGCGTGATGGTATGGGGTGCCATTGGTTACACGTCTCGGTCACCTCTTGTTCGCATTGACGGCTCTTTGAACAGTGGACGTTACATTTCAGATGTGTTACGACCCGTGGCTCTACCCTTCATTGATCCCTGCAAAACCCTACATTTCAGCAGGATAATGCACGACCGCGTGTTGCAGGTCCTGTACGGGCCTTTCTGGATACAGAAAATGTTCGACTGCTGCCCTGGCCAGCACATTCTCCAGATGTCTCACCAATAGAAAACGTCTGGTCAATGTTGGCCGAGCAACTGGCTCGTCACAATAAGCCAGTCACTACTCTTGATGAACTGTGGTATCGTGTTGAAGCTGCATGGGCAGCTGTAGCTGTACACGCCATCCAAGCTCTGTTTGACTCAATGCCCAGGCGTATGAAGGCCGTTATTACGGCTAGAGGTGGTTGTTCTGGGTACTGATTTCTCAGGATCTTTGCACCCAAATTGCGTGAAAATGTAATCACATGTCAGTTCTAGCAAAATATATTTGTCCAATGAATACCCGTTTATCATCTGAATTTCTTCTTGGTGTAGCAATTTTAATGGCCAGTTGTGTAATTTCTTCTGCACTGCTGTCGAAAATCATGCCAAATGTTTAGTATGTCATCGGAACGTCATGTTTTTAAAAAAGTACTCGATTGAACGGTACTTTGATATCTGTCACAAAGATCAGTTCGAAAATTTGTCGCAAGAGGAACGTCTGTCAAAGCTTGAAGACCTGGAAGAAAATTTGAAGTAGCAATACAGTGAAATAAGTGTTTCCTGTCGTATGACTTTTTATTATTCGTAAAGATGATAAATAAAACTATACTTGATAATCTGATATGTCACTTAGCAATGTGCCACTTGTCGAATATCAGATTCTCAGCAACAAGGAACATTTCTTTTCGGTTAATTTTTATGTTTGGGTTGCTTTAAATCGCGTCGCACAGACATAAGAAAAAATTTCAGGTGCATTATTTTTTGCCACTTTCTGAAAAGCCGTCACAAAGACTCTCTCGGACAGTAAAAGTGTCATTAAGAGTCATTCCTTGTTTTTGTGTATTTGTGTTTCGATGGATAGGAAAACATATGCTGTAATTTGATCTGTGTTTTCAGTTAATTAAAACGCAAATACTCCAACAGGTAAAAATTTATTTAGCGGCCACATTTCGCTGTCCTTACTAGCGTCCATGACCGCTTTACAGAGGAACTGGTGGGGGGGGGGGGGGGAACGCACCTAAAACCAATCTTTTTTTTTTAGTTTCTTATTTGGGTTTCAGTGAATGAAACAATTAATTGTTAAAATGATAAAAGTGTTTTAAAAATAGGATTGTACAAAAGTAACTGTAAGGCTTTTTCCTGTGGTAGGAGCAGGAACCAGATGGGAAACGTTTGCGCGAAAGTTACAAATGAGAACTGCGAAAGCAGGGAAACCCTTTGGGGCTGGGAATCTCATCAAGGATTGCCTGGTCGACTCGGCGGCTTGTATTTGTCCAGGAGACCTTACAGAAAATTTTTAAAAAATAGCTCTTTCGCCTTAGATTGTTGCTCGCCGAGTCAAACATATGGCCTCAGATACGGAGCAGCAACTAAAGGAGAGAGCGGCAAACTTCGTTTTATTTTCTGTAGGTCCTGACGAGTCTATTCCACTCCTATAAAATCGACTAAGAAAAGGTAGACGCTATTGATGCGTTTATCACAGAAATACAAACAGAACTTAAAGCTAAGAAAGTATCTCTGACCCTCTTATCAGCCTTCCGAAATAAACTAATAGGCAATGCAGTGACACAAGCTAGGCTAGAAGCACAAATTCAGCCCCTAGAAAGGGAAAATGCAAGACTAAGACAACAGGTAGAGATATAAATAATCGAAACAGCTGGACACAATCTAGAAGCAACTGACTCCCTCATACACGCCAGATTGGAGGGGTAGATTGATATTCTCAAAGACGAGAGTAACAAACTGTTCGTTCAAGCTGAGGAATTCAGGCTCGACATCTTCACTCTTAAAAGAGAAAATGAGGAACTGAAAAAAGAGCTAGAAAAGGCAAAAACATCACAGCCCGTACCAACACTACCAACGTTACCATCCTTTGCCACTATAGTCAAATCAGAACCAAACACAAAAAGGAAACACTAAAAATAGAACAAGCCAAGGCAAAACAAGGGACAACGCTGTTTATCACCCCCAACAGGAAACAAGGATCCAAAAATAGTGCGACAAACCCTCACACAGAAGCTTGACCCCAAAAAAGATAAAATCAAAATCCAGGCTGTCAAAACCACCGCAACAGCAGTCATAGTCGAAACTGCAACGCAGGACGATTGCAAAAAGTTGCTCGAGTCTGCCAAGAACATTAACACAATTAGGTGTGAGCCGCCAAGAAGGAGAAGACCGCTGGTGGCTATTCATCTCGTACCTGACACGATCAGCGACGAGGAATTCCTTGAAAGCCTGTACGAATTAAATCTTAGTGAAGTAATTGAGAATGAAGATTTCATGCAGGAGACTAAGATCAAATTCCGTTCAGGACCAAAAAGTGGGGTTACAACCACCACGTAATAGAGGTCACGCAGAAATTACATAAAATTCTGACAAAACGGGACAGAATCTATATAAATTTTCAGTCTTTAACTGTGAAAACTTTGCACAGGTTCCAACCTGTTACAAGTGCTGTGACCTTGGACACACCACAAAGCAGTGCAAAGACACAGAGATCACGTGTGCCAACTGTCGGGGGAAGGGGTGCAGGGCACAGAAACAAGACATCAGTATCCCTTGCAAAATCCCAGCTAAACAGTGTGCCAAACTGAAAGGTGGTGAGTGCCAGATCCTCAAATTCCTCCAAGATCGACTGCTACAAAGCCTCGACTATGGAGAGTGAGAGTAGTCCGACACTGCCCCAAAATACGAAGCACAAAACAAAGCATAAGTCACATTCGACTATAAGTCGAAATTATCAGAGAGCAGTAAATTGGCGCAGGTAAATGGGACTGCTCCCCAATGACTTCACCTTCACAGATGACATTCCATCTCTCCAAAGAGTGCAGGCACTGCAAGATAGGTACATAAACACTACAAACTTCATAGATGACATGGCATTTAATGGTGCCATAGACTATGATGTAGCCAAACAGCTCAAAAAACAGCTGTACTAGTGGGTAAATTACCAGCAGGCATTCCAGGCACGAATTGATGAGCTGGAATTTGAAGTGTTACATAAGGCATACAATAACACGCATAAAGAAAATAATCACACA
The DNA here is from genome assembly GCF_021461385.2 of Schistocerca piceifrons. Lineage (NCBI taxonomy): Eukaryota > Metazoa > Arthropoda > Insecta > Orthoptera > Acrididae > Schistocerca > Schistocerca piceifrons. The sequence continues at coordinate 897,524,733 of NC_060139.1, forward strand.
CAAACAACATTAAACTCAGAGCAGTTTGACTTCATGAACACACACACGAAAAATCAAAAACAGATGATACACAGACAACGTACCCATAACATGACTCAAAAAACACACACATGAAAGACCAAACAGCAGACATCATCACACATAAGATGTAAGACACTAAAAGATGTTTAGGCCACACCAAACTTCGTGTCGGGAGGAATAATTAACCCAGCAGCCCCTGCACAACACAACACAACAATAAAACACAAACAGCCACAACAGTAGACCAGAAGCAGCGAAGCTAAAGGGTAGGGAGTAATACTTCTCGATGCAAAACTGCTAACAGAAGACTGCGATAATGATGATGAGAGTGTAGTTGTTAATATAAGTAAAAACAAAAGTGAGGAGAGTGTAGTTGATAGTGTAAACAAAAAGAACAGTGTTAGTGAAAAGGGAAAGGCTGCGGTTAGCGGATCAACACAACCTCAAAAGACTCAACAAGACGCCACACCACCCTTCGAGCAAAATGCGATGGATTCATCCCATATACAGAAAAAGAAAAGAGGGGAAAAGTCATTCAGAAACAATGGCATGCTGATTACAACAATGTAGAATTAAATTTAAGGCTAAGTAGGTTAGAGCATAAAGATATATTAGTTACAGCCCAGAGACTAATCAAACAATCAGACAGAATGACACTAAAAGACAGAAAACATCCCTACAGATCCTGCTAAATTAGAGAAATTAGTAATACTTGCGTGTTGGGTTGTTTGAGGGAGGAGACCAGACAGCGAGGTAATCGGTCTCATCGGATTAGGGAATTACGGGGAAGGAAGTGCCCTTTCAAAGGAACCATCCCGGCATTTGCCTGGAGCGATTTAGGGAAATCACGGAAAACGTAAATAAGGATGGCCGGACGCGGGATTGAACCGTCGTCCTCCCGAACGCGAGTCCATTGTGCTAGCCACTGCACCACCTCGCTCGGTAGTTGCGTGTAGCCGGAGGGCGGAAACGTACAACAAACACCAGATCTATAAGGACCAGGTGAGGACACACGGCAGAACAGGCTTTGACTACTCGCAGACTGGAGGTAAATTTTACGTACACGTGAAACACCCATAAACATATTACAGCTAAATGCAAATAGAAGCACTCTTCTAAGTGCGGAACTGCTGCTGGTTGCACTGTACTTGCAGGCAGAAATTCTCTACCTGCAGGAACCATACGCAGAGATGCTGTCGCAATATCTGACAGTCAGAATTACAAGGCTGCCTTAGTGTTTCTTAACACTAAACACTATAAAGATCCACAGCTGTGCAATAGTCACCTGGCCACCGCAGAAATAACTAAGGGTAGAGATACAAGGTTGGTCGCGTCACTGTACGCAAAATATAGCGATAACATAGAAACATATCTAGAAATGATAAAAAGACATGTCACAGTACTCTAGACATAAGAACCATATGTGCAGACATTAACGCCAAATCCACACTATGTTACTCTGACATAACAGACAACAGGGCCGGATAGTCAATGACGCCATACAGGAGACACAACTACATATAATAAGTGAAGATGGACTTACACCCATCTACAGAGGAGCAGACGGATCCAGTAGCAAAATTGACATTACTCTAATGAACGACAGAGCACCAGGACGGTTAAAAAGATGGACCATACACGACTCTCTGACCACGAATGACCACAACGTAATTGAAATTAAACTCAGAACAAACAACAATCACACTATACACAACACAACACATTTCAATTTTAAAAGGGCAAACTGGAACAGACTATAACACATTGTACAAGACGAAAAAATACGGAACATACAGGGAAGCGTGGATTATAGGGAACATAAATTAACACAAATACGAGGATCACTCCAAAGGAAATGCACACTATTTCTTTTAAAATCCATCTTTTATTCTACATGTTTGAAAGTTTTGCAGGCTGTAGATACATCCTTTAGGAACAATATTTTCATTTCTCCACATAATTTCCATCCCTCTCAACTGCCTTACGCCATCTTGGAACCAGCGCCTGTATACCCGCACGGTAAAATTCTGGGCCAACCTGTTGGAGTCACTGTTTGGCAGCGTGCACAAGGGAGTCATCATCTTCAAACCTTGTTCCACGAATAGAGTCTTTCAGTTTCCCAAAGAGATGATAGTCACATGGAGCCAGGTCAGGACTGTAAGTGTTCTCCATCCGAGTTTTGTGATCGCTTCCATGGTTTTTTGATTGACATGTGGCCGTGCATTGTCGTGCAACAGCAAAAAATCCTGCTTTTGCCGATGTGGTCGAACTCGACTCAGTCGAGTTTGAAGTTTCTTCAGTGTCGTCACATATGCATAAGAATTTATGGTGGTTCCACTTGGCATGATGTCCACAAGCAAGAGTCCTTCGGAATCGAAAAACGCCGTAGCCATAACTTTTCCAGCAGAAGGTGTGGTTTTGAATTTTTTTTCTTGGGTGAATTTGTATGATGCCACTCCATTGATTGCCTCTTCGTCTCTGGTGAAAAATGATAGAGCCATGTTTCATCACCTGTCACAATTCTTCCAAGAAATTCATCTCCACCATTCTTGTATTGTTCCAAAAGTTCGCTGCATGCCGTTTTTCTTGTTTCTTTGTGAGCCACTGTCAACATCCTGGGAACCCACCTGGCACAAACCTTTTTTAACGCCAACACTTTCAGTATTCTGCAAACACTTCCTTCCCCTATCCCAACGTAGCGTGACAATTCGTTCACTGTGATGCGCCTATCAGCAGTCACCAATTCGTTAACTCTCTGCACATTATCTGGAGTGTGTGCAGTACGAGGCCCACCACTGCGAGGACAATCCTCAATATTGCCGCGCTCGCTTTCATCACGTAACCTGCTTGCCCACCGACTAACTGTACTGCGATCGACAGCAGCATCTCCATACACCTTTTTCAACCTCTTGTGGATGTTTCCCACTGTCTCGTTTTCACAGCACAGGAATTCTACGACAGCACGTTGCTTCTGACGAACGTCAAGTGTAGCAGCTACCTCGAAGACATGCTGTGACGGCGCCACTCACGGGTACAGGTTGAACGAAGTTTGAAAACAAGCGGGAAGGATGTATCTACGCACTGTAAAACTTTCACACATGCAGAATGAAAACTGTATTTTTACAAAAATAGTGTGCATTTCTTTTGGAGTGACACTCGTAATAAAAAAAAAAGCACGAGAAACAGCCATACCTAAGATCACAAACAGCAAACAACGGCAAACACCATGGTCAGACGAACTAACCAGACTTAAACACGGCATGACAAGAAAATGAAAACTTTATCAGAGGACTTGGATACAAAGAGATAAACTAAGAACACTGGCTGCATATAGGGAAGCCGAAGACCTTTTCAAAAAGCCCGTGTTACAAACCACAAAACAACACTGGGAAAGCTATGTGGCCACACACATCTGGGGGGACAGTACAAGATACTGACAGACAAAATCAAGACACCATTGGTACTATGCACGCTACGGCAGGATGACGGTGCGATGACAATGCAGTGGAGAAACACAGCGCAACATCTGCTGAACAGACTCCTCCCGGAAGATGTCATCGCCACAGACACACAGGAAAAGACTGCACTAAGGAACGAATTACATGAGCCGTACAGCAAATGGTTCAAATGGCTCTGAGCACTATGGGACTTAACTGCTGAGGTTATCAGTCCCCTAGAACTTAGAACTACTTAAACCTAACTAACCTAAGGACATCACACACATCCATGCGCGAGGCAGGATTCGAACCTGCGACCGAAGCGGTCGCGCGGTTCCAGACTGTAACGCCTAGAACCGCTCGGCCACTCTGGCCGGCTGAGCCGTACAGCACAAATACTGTTACCTGTCCCTTTGCGCACGAGGAAGCTGCGGTAGCGATAAGAGAGTTAGAAAACAAGAAAGCACCATGACTGGACAGGACCCATACAGGGGTGCTTATGAGGATAGCACCACGAATCACCCCATACTTAATTACTAAATGATGCCTTACGGCTAGGCCGAATACCGACATTATGGAAAACCTCAAATGCAGTTCATACGAAAGTCAGCAGACAGAGATCCTTCAGATCCAAATTCATATACACTCCTGGAAATTGAAATAAGAACACTGTGAATTCATTGTCCCAGGAAGGGGAAACTTTATTGACACATTCCTGGGGTCAGATACATCACATGATCACACTGACAGAACCACAGGCACATAGACACAGGCAACAGAGCATGCACAATGTCGGCACTAGTACAGTGTATATCCACCTTTCGCAGCAATGCAGGCTGCTATTCTCCCATGGAGACGATCGTAGAGATGCTGGATGTAGTCCTGTGGAACGGCTTGCCATGCCATTTCCACCTGGCGCCTCAGTTGGACCAGCGTTCGTGCTGGACGTGCAGACCGCGTGAGACGACGCTTCATCCAGTCCCAAACATGCTCAATGGGGGACAGATCCGGAGATCTTGCTGGCCAGGGTAGTTGACTTACACCTTCTAGAGCACGTTGGGTGGCACGGGATACATGCGGACGTGCATTGTCCTGTTGGAACAGCAAGTTCCCTTGCCGGTCTAGGAATGGTAGAACGATGGGTTCGATGACGGTTTGGATGTACCGTGCACTATTCAGTGTCCCCTCGACGATCACCAGTGGTGTACGGCCAGTGTAGGAGATCGCTCCTCACACCATGATGGCGGGTGTTGGCCCTGTGTGCCTCGGTCGTATGCAATCCTGATTGTGGCGCTCACCTGCACGGCGCCAAACACGCATACGACCATCATTGGCACCAAGGCAGAAGCGACTCTCATCGCTGAAGACGACACGTCTCCATTCGTCCCTCCATTCACGCCTGTCGCGACGCCACTGGAGGCGGGCTGCACGATGTTGGGGCGTGAGCGGAAGACGGCCTAACGGTGTGCGGGACCGTAGCCCAGCTTCATGGAGACGGTTGCGAATGGTCCTCGCCGATACCCCAGGAGCAACAGTGTCCCTAATTGGCTGGGAAGTGGCGGTGCGGTCCCCTACGGCACTGCGTAGGATCCTACGGTCTTGGCGTGCATCCGTGCGTCGCTGCGGTCCGGTCCCAGGTCGACGGGCACGTGCACCTTCCGCCGACCACTGGCGACAACATCGATGTACTGTGGAGACCTCACGCCCCACGTGTTGAGCAATTCGGCGGTACGTCCACCCGGCCTCCCGCATGCCCACTATACGCCCTCGCTCAAAGTCCGTCAACTGCACATACGGTTCACGTCCACGCTGTCGCGGCATGCTACCAGTGTTAAAGACTGCGATGGAGCTCCGTATGCCACGGCAAACTGGCTGACACTGACGGCGGCGGTGCACAAATGCTGCGCAGCTAGCGCCATTCGAGGGCCAACACCGCGGTTCCTGGTGTGTCCGCTGTGCCGTGCGTGTGATCATTGCTTGTACAGCCCTCTCGCAGTGTCCGGAGCAAGTATGGTGGGTCTGACACACCGGTGTCAATGTGTTCTTTTTTCCATTTCCAAGAGTGTAGACCCATACGTCTAATAAACACCATGCCAAAAATCCCATAGAGACTACTGTGTGGCCATGTGGCCGCTTGCCGACCCACAGAGCCCTACATGGACTCAGCCCACACCAATTTGGATTCAGAATAGGCGCAATTAACAGAGCTCTCGAAATTACACAAAATACAGACAACACATACTCCCTGGCAATTATGATTGACATCGCAGTGGCATTTGACAACCTGTGGTAGCCAGCACTGTTCCTGAGGTTACGCCAGATCGAAGTACTCGCATCCCTATACAGTAGTCTACTAGACTATTGCAGAGAAAGAATAGTGGAATGGCGTGCGGGCAACCGGAAGGTAATGAGGAAAATTACCAAATGTTGTCCCCAGGGTTCGATCTGTGCGCCCATCTTCTGGGACATAACTATTGAACTCCTCCTGCAACTGCTGGATGGGGACGAAAGGACAGATGGAGTTGTCGCATATGCAAATGACCTAGTTGTGGTCATTACAGCAAATACAAGAGCCCAGCTAGAGGAGAAGGTGAGTGGTATACTGCAAACAATAACACAGTGGTGCCACACAAACAAGCTCAAGGTAGCGGGTAGCAACGCAACATACACACTTGTGAAAGGCCACCTAAGACGTAACCCATCAGTAAATATCGGGGACAGCAACATAAAAAGAACTAAAGTAACCTGCTACTTGGGCGTACACATAGATGAAAAACTGAACTTCCATGAACACATTAGAAAAAATACTACACAAACTGGCAAGGATAAATTCAGGACAATACAGGCTCCCTCTTTCAGTCTCACGAACCTACCACCGCGCACTCTTCGAATCAGTACTAAGCTTTGCTGTCTGTACATGCGCACACAGGCTCAACCTCGTCACAAACAGAATGGCGGTTAGGCGAGGACAGAGTAGAGTCCTATTACGACTATCTGGAGCTTTTGGCACGACATCGGTCGAAGCACTGTGTGCTGGCCTCGGAATCTTCCCGACAGATTTTACAATCCGGTATCGGGCTGCTCTGTACTGGTTAAAGATGGTCGAACACGACTCAGTCGAGCTTGAAGTTTCTTCAGTGTCGTCACATATGCATCAGAATTTGTGGTGGTTCCACTTGGCATGATGTCCACAAGCAAGAGTCCTTCGGAATCGAAAAACACCGTAGCCATAACTTTTCCAGCAGAAGGTGTGGTTTTGAATTTTTTTTCTTGGGTGAATTTGCATGATGCCACTCCATTGATTGCCTCTTTGTCTCTGGTGAAAAATGATGGAGCCATGTTTCAGATGGTTCAAATGGCTCTGAGCACTATGGGACTTAACTTCTGAGTCTCCTAGAACTTAGAACTACTTAAACCTAAGGACATCACACACATCCATGCCCGAGGTAGAATTCGAACCTGCGACCGTAGCGGTCGCGCGGTTCCAGAGTGTAGCGCCTAGAACAGCTCAGCCACCCCGGCCTGCATAGAACACAATTATGAATATACAAAACACACTACTAAAAATTTTCAAAATATGTTTTACTGGCAGTCAATAAAATTACAGGCTTACTTACACTAGTTTACTCGATAAAATAAAAAAAAAATTCCTGGCAGTTAAATATTTTGGCGAATTTTCACCTCTTAGCATAATATGACCTACATAGAAGTTTGAATGTTAATTAACTGCCTATTCGTCACCATTGTCCGCGTTCAAATTTATACACCCAAAAAATAACGTGTTTCCTGTGGCACATTCGTCGTGAGCCCACCGATGACATCTAAGGCACTGGACTCATTCCTGATTTCTTTTTAATTGGTTTGTTCATTTCAAGCGGTAAATTCGAAGCGAGTTTTCATCTTATACGTCAGACTGCTGCACGTTATATGAGAAAGTAAGAAGACTGGATGGGACATTCGTTGAGACGGGAGTGTTTGCTGGTAGGCGCTTTGGGTGGATTAGTTTGAGGGAGAAGGTTGAGAGGGTGGAGGAGATACAAAATGACAGTCGACATAAAGGGAACAGCAAATTACGCGCACATGAACAGGATGGCAGAAGGCAGGAGAGCATGGACAGATACCATGTGGAAACCCGCTTTTGCACAGAACACTAATGATGACATCAGAAATAGGCCTGTCGGCATTTTTTCCTTGTTCTTGCTTTTAGCAATTTCTTGCCCTTCTCAGTCCTTTCTTTCATAGAATAAATTGTTTCTGCTCGAGGTTCATTTAGTTTCAAGTAGCTATTTTAGAAATTTCTACCTTTTATTCTCCTGTGCCTTCATTTTTAAGGTTCTGTGCCTGAATCGTTAAAAACGGAAATCTAGGTTCATTTTGTAACCCGTCTGTCTGTGTCTTCTTGTCTGTTTGTCTGACTGTTAAAAACCCTATTTTTGTTCTCAGGAATGAGTAGACGTATCAGGTTCAAACGGCTCTGAGCACTGTGGGACTTAACATCTGTGGTCATCAGTCCCCTAGAACTTAGAACTACTTAAACCTAGCTAACCTAAGGACATCACACACATCCATACCCGAGGCAGAATTCGAACCTGCGACCGTAGCGGTCACGCGGTTCCAGACTGTAGCGCCTAGAACCGCTCGGTCACACCGGCCGGCTGACATATCAGGTTGACTTTGTCACTTGCTACGATCTACAGTTACTTGGAGGTGTACAAAATTGACGCTTCTAAGCCTATGCAGACGAAAGATATGGCCATTTATGTAGCGTATTTTGATATTTGCAAACTCGCTGATCAAAGCCTATAGGGTATTTCCCGTTGACCTATAATCATGAAATTTGGTTAGAACAAAGACTTCACAGTATTAGTAAAGGGAAAAATCCTAAACTGTTTATTTGTAATTATATCACATGGAAAAAATATTTCTTTTTCCGTTTTTTGTTATCCGACTTCAAACTTAAGATGTAAACGTTCTCGAAACTCTTGGAATCTCTGGGAACGATGTCTTGCAAGTATCTATGTCAATAACAGGCAAAAATCATAGAGATCCTCGATTTCGGGAATGGATGAACCGTCTATATACATAATTCCAGACAGATCTCTCCATTGCATATGCCATCCACCATTTCTCTGACCGTACATTAAAATAATTATATGACAAGACTTCACTTACTGGGATTTTTAGTGACCTGTCTAAGGCATTTGACTATACAATACATAACAATCTTTTGGAGAAATTTGTAGTCTATGGCTTTTGAATGAGCTGCAATGAGAGACTGGTCGTATTTTGCGGAAATATGGTGTGAAATGTGTTTCCCAATCTCCATCTAGGATTAGGGTCCTTTTAGGTGCCGTGAAGGGTGATCTTGGTTTGCGTAAGACTGGTGCCTACCGTTTTCCTTGCAGTTGTGGCATGTCGTATATTGGTCAAGAGTATCAGGGCCGTGGAGGGCTGGTGTACTGAGCATAATCGTCACACACGCTTACAATAGCCGAGCAAATCGGCTATTGCAAAACATTATTTTAGCGTATGTCATCCTATGGAATATGACAACGCGGAGACTCTGGAATGCACTTCCAGCTGTTGGGAGGGAGTGACTGGGTCGGTAACAGAGCTTCCGCATTCGGGTAGGCCAAAATTTCTTCCTAAAGAACAGGATTTTAATGTTGTCCCTCTATGTTTCGTGCCATTACCGACTAAATCTCAAAGAAAGCGTCCAAGGAGTATGGAACAGCAACAAATAACCTATGAAAGATTCCGAAAAAGCTAGAATTGAGAGCATATAGCCCTAGTTTACTTCATGGTATAAATGAAGATGATTCTGATGGGCTTATGGCATTCTTCGAGTTATACACAATCTGAATAGAAGCGAGCCCGTTTTGTAAAAGTATTCTTTGGAGTGACGAAGCGATTCTTAAGGTGAATGGCAGAGTGAACAGAAACAACTGTGTCTACTGAGGTTCTATGAATCCCCATGTGGCGATGGAGAAAGACCTGAACTCTCCTAGCGTGATCAGGGATTTTCAGCGGTGGGCTAAGTGACCTTATTTTTTCAATGTTACTTTTAGTTCCGAAAATTACCTATGCATGCTTCAAGAAATGTTCTTAGAACTGGAAAATAGTCCGTTTTTTAAAGTTTACAGCCTATTAAGGAAAAACTGACACGGAAAGGAGATGGAGCACCCCTGCGTTATCGGGTTCTTGTGAGAGACTTTCTAAATGAAAACAATGGTGAATGAATTGTCAGATGGGGTACCACTGAATGGCCTCCATGATCCCCGCGTATAACACCCCGTGGATTTTTCAGTCTGGGGTATACTAAAGATGAGATTTATTTCGTAAAGATTCTTGATGTTGAGCACTTCAAGGAATGAATCCAATTAGAATTTGAAAACTAGAATCCAGAAAGATTTGCGACAAAATTTGTAAATTACTGTTGAACAGATGCGATATTTGCTTAGAACAGCATGGTAACCATTATGAGCAGCTTTTGCATCTTCATAGAACCGCACATGTATTTCTGCGTTAATAATAAAACTGAATTTTCATTTTTTGTTATTAGGACACCAAAAGTATTTTTGGTAACTGACATGTGGCCTGCCCTATATGTTGTGAAGATGCAGTTCAAATGCTTAACTTCTAGAACACACACTTACTGGATCCCTGAGAGTAAACACAACGTTTTATACTTAGTGCTCGCTCTTGTGCAGTGATCACTTTCTAAGTGAGGAGTCAACCCAGAAGATTATTCTGTGAGACATTATTCAGTCGAAATATGCATGAGTTAGGCGGTGGTTCGTTTGCTTCCAAGATAACAGTAATACAAGGAGTAAAAGCAGATGAACTACATCTGTTGAGCTTCTTAGTGATATGCTTCTTCAAGTTCAAGTTGGCATCGGTATGTACTCTCAAACTGAGACCGTGCTTCATCTCTAGCGACCTCGTCGTCGATTATCTAGTACAGTCTTTCCTTGTCAAATGACCTCTAAGCCTACGCTGAAAAGACATTAAACGCTAGCCTTCATTCCTTCCGTTAATTCTACGCAACTTTAGGCACTGAAACTTTTGTTATAGTACCTTTATAATTTAATTTTTTATTTTCAAATACTCCTCTCCTTTTAAACAGAAGAGCCACTGCCCCACCACACTCCTTGTAGCAGCGAAATGAAAATTCATGATATTGTTCTAAATTCGCATATGGTTTCAGGAAACACGTGAAGCTTCCTGAGAAATAACAATTGTGTTCAAGACTGAGTTATCCTCAGGCCTGAATAGCTCAGGTGATCAGAGAATCGGCCACAAAAAGCAAGGTTCCGGGTTCAGACCCCAGTCTGGTTCACAGTTTTAAACTGTCAGAAAGTTTCATAACAGCACACATTCCGCTGCAGAATGAAAGACTAATTCTGGAAATCTCATCTGTTCTCGCTTACAACTCAATGCGTATGGTCCACGCATTCAAACTGTAGTATGTATATCATGTTAGTCAAATATATGACATTAATACGAGGCTTACTTTTCACTGTAAAAAACTAAAATAAAACGCATGAGAACGTTGGCAAACTGTTGCAAGTAATGTGAGTGTTAGAGCAAACAGATTCTCAGTTTAACCGTTTTATTAGAAAGATCACCAGAATAGCTGCGTATAATAATTAATTTTTATTAACTGCAGACTGTTTCGGCATTAATCACCATTGTCAAGTATTTGCGAATGCAATTTTGGTGAGATCATGTGTAAATGTGAATGTCATTTATACTTGTATTAATGTGACTATGTTGTACTGACATCTAGAAGTATCTGATGTCCATATTACATCGTTAATGAAGTTTCTTACAACTGTCAATGTTTTGATTAGATGGTAAATGACGTAAACGTATTGAAAATATTACATTAATAATGGTTTGACAGCAGTTTGCTGTTCTATTTTTACGACGATGTGTATTTACAAAGATTAAGCAGATATACAACGATATTATTTTATTAGCTAAATTTTATCGTGATTATCTGTGGTTCTTGCGTATATTATTTCCGATTTATCCTTTTTCGCGTTCTAAAAGTTCAATAAAGTATTTGAGGTAGTATTTGTGTGTAAATTCTGTTTACTAGTTTAATACTTATTGTCGGTATTTTCTCGCGCGTATATAGATTTTCAAAACTTCAGAAATGTACATTGCAAATCATTTTGGTATTCTGTGCAGGATTTCGAGTGTATTTAGGTGTGTATCAACAGTGTTGTTTCGATTTAAAATGTAGAAAGAAGCTCGACTGATTACTCCCGCTGTTTCTCATGTGTTCTGTAAATCTGACGTTAAAATTTATTCATGTTTAGCCATTGCAAAAGTTATTACAGGAGCTACATGTGGTTTTATGGATGCCTGGGTTATATTCTGATGTTCAAGTGGTGGTGGAACGTAATTTTACTGAAAGGTTGTTATTGGTTCGAAAGGCTAGCTGAATATTTGTTGCTTTAAAAGGTGCTTAATTTTGTTGGAGATTCTACCAAATTAGACTGTTGGTACATATCTTACTTATTGTTTAGGTAATGTTTCCCGACCTAGGCGTATCTCGTTATGTTTTGGTGCTTTACATTTGTAGTATACTTTTTTAATTATGTTGGAGTCGAAATCATTGGTACAGGCTATATAACGAAGTGTGTTAAGTTCTTGTCGAATTTCTGGTTTTTCTTACGGTAGGTTATTTAATCCATTAATCATTGAATGGAAAAATGTTTGCTTATGCGACATTGGATGGCAGAAATTAGCGTTGTCGGAAGTGGTATTCTTTCTATAGATATCAAATGTGATTATTATTTTTACCAGTTGTGAGATCTAGTTAATGGAATTATCTTTCTTCATTTCCGTAGTGAAATTGATTTTAGTGGATATTTTGGAATCTGCGCCATCTGCCGACATGTAGGTTATCATCTACATACCTAAAACAGTATACAATTTCATTAAGAGTAGGCCAATGCGATATAAAGAAAATACTTTCCTAATCCTGCACAGAATACCAAAGGTCTTGAAATGAACATTCTTGAATAACTGGATTTTATATACACACAAGAAAATATCCACACCAAATATTAAACGAACATACAGAATTTAGACACAAACATTACCTTAAATACTTTATTGAAATTTTAGGACATGAAAGAGGATAAATCGGAAATAACATATGCAACAAGCAAAGATAATCGTGACAAAGTTTAGGTAGCAAAACAATATCACTGCTCATCTGTATAATTTTTGTGAACACGTAACATCGTAAGAGTAGAACTGTCAAACTGCTATCAAACCACAATTAACGTATTATTTACAATATTTTCACGTCATTTACCATTTAATCAGCTGTAAGACAGTTAACTAACGACGTAATATGGATGTCACATAATTCTAGACATGAGAACAATAAAGTCCCTTTATTATAAATGACATTCACATTTATATACGGTCTTACCAAAATTGTATTCGCAGTTACCTGACAATGGCGATAAATATCGAAACAGTCTGTCGCTAACGAAGGTTAATTATTACAAGAAGTTGTTCTGGAACATCTTTCAAATAACCATGTCATTATCTGACGTGTACTATGCTGCTGGCCCTAAAGAAGAAAAATTAACGTTTTTAATTAAGTTACCCTGACGTATAATCCCCCCCCCCCATGAACCATGGACCTTGCCGTTGGTGGGGAGGCTTGCGTGCCTCAGCGATACAGATAGCCGTACCGTAGGTGCAACCACAACGGAGGGGTATCTGTTGAGAGGCCAGACAAACGTGTGGTTCCTGAAGAGGGGCAGCAGCCTTTTCAGTAGTTGCAAGGGCAACAGTCTGGATGATTGACTGATCTGGCCTTGTAACAATAACCAAAACGGCCTTGCTGTGCTGGTACTGCGAACGGCTGAAAGCAAGGGGAAACTACAGCCGTAATTTTTCCCGAGGGCATGCAGCTTTACTGTATGATTACATGATGATGGCGTCCTCTTGGGTAAAATATTCCGGAGGTAAAATAGTCCCCCATTCGGATCTCCGGGCGGGGACTACTCAAGAGGATGTCGTTATCAGGAGAAAGAAAACTGGCGTTCTACGGATCGGAGCGTGGAATGTCAGATCCCTTAATCGGGCAGGTAGGTTAGAAAATTTAAAAAGGGAAATGGATAGGTTGAAGTTAGATATAGTGGGAATTAGTGAAGTTCGGTGGCAGGAGGAACAAGACTTCTGGTCAGGTGACTACAGGGTTATAAACACAAAATCAAATAGGGGGAATGCAGGAGTAGGTTTAATAATGAATAGGAAAATAGGAATGCGGGTAAGCTACTACAAACAGCATAGTGAACGCATTATTGTGGCCAAGATAGATACGAAGCCCACAGCTACTACAGTAGTACAAGTTTATATGCCAACTAGCTCTGCAGATGACGAAGAAATTGAAGAAATGTATGATGAAATAAAAGAAATTATTCAGATTGTGAAGGGAGACGAAAATTTAATAGTCATGGGTGACTGGAATTCGAGTGTAGGAAAAGGGAGAGAAGGAAACATAGTAGGTGAATATGGATTGGGGGACAGAAATGAAAGAGGAAGCCGCCTTGTAGAATTTTGCACAGAGCACAACATAATCATAACTAACACTTGGTTTAAGAATCATGAAAGAAGGTTGTATACGTGGAAGAACCCTGGAGATACTAAAAGGTATCAGATAGATTATATAATGGTAAGACAGAGATTTAGGAACCAGGTTTTAAATTGTAAGACATTTCCAGGGGCAGATGTGGACTCTGACCACAATCTATTGGTTATGACCTGTAGATTAAAACTGAAGAAACTGCAAAAAGATGGGAATTTAAGGAGATGGGACCTGGATAAACTGAAAGAACCAGAGGTTGTACAGAGATTCAGGGAGAGCATAAGGGAGCAATTGACAGGAATGGGGGAAATAAATACAGTAGAAGAAGAATGGGTAGCTTTGAGGGATGAAGTAGTGAAGGCAGCAGAGGATCAAGTAGGTAAAAAGACGAGGGCTAGTAGAAATCCTTGGGTAACAGAAGAAATATTGAATTTAATTGATGTAAGGAGAAAATATAAAAATGCAGTAAGTGAAACAGGCAAAAAGGAATACAAACGTCTCAAAAATGAGATCGACAGGAAGTGCAAAATGGCTAAGCAGGGATGGCTAGAGGACAAATGTAAGGATGTAGAGGCCTATCTCACTAGGGGTAAGATAGATACCGCCTACAGGAAAATTAAAGAGACCTTTGGAGATAAGAGAACGACTGGTATGAATATCAAGAGTTCAGATGGAAACCCGGTTCTAAGCAAAGAAGGGAAAGCAGAAAGGTGGAAGGAGTATATAGAGGGTCTATACAAGGGCGATGTACTTGAGGACAATATTATGGAAATGGAAGAGGATGTAGATGAAGATGAAATGGGAGATACGATACTGCGTGAAGAGTTTGACAGAGCACTGAAAGACCTGAGTCGAAACAAGGCCCCCGGAGTAGATAATATTCCATTGGAACTACTGACGGCCGTGGGAGAGCCAGTCCTGACAAAACTCTACCATCTGGTGAGCAAGATGTATGAAACAGGCGAAATACCCTCAGACTTCAAGAAGAATATAATAATTCCAATCCCAAAGAAAGCAGGTGTTGACAGATGTGAAAATTACCGAACTATCAGCTTAATAAGTCACAGCTGCAAAATACTAACACGAATTCTTTACAGACGAATGGAAAAACTAGTAGAAGCCAACCTCGGGGAAGATCAGTTTGGATTCCGTAGAAACACTGGAACACGTGAGGCTATACTGACCTTACGACTTATCTTAGAAGAAAGATTAAGGAAAGGCAAACCTACGTTTCTAGCATTTGTAGACTTAGAGAAAGCTTTTGACAATGTTGACTGGAATACTCTCTTTCAAATTCTGAAGGTGGCAGGGGTAAAATACAGGGAGCGAAAGGCTATTTACAATTTGTACAGAAACCAGATGGCAGTTATAAGAGTCGAGGGACATGAAAGGGAAGCAGTGGTTGGGAAGGGAGTAAGACAGGGTTGTAGCCTCTCCCCGATGTTGTTCAATCTGTATATTGAGCAAGCAGTAAAGGAAACAAAAGAAAAATTCGGGGTAGGTATTAAAATTCATGGAGAAGAAATAAAAACTTTGAGGTTCGCCGATGACATTGTAATTCTGTCAGAGACAGCAAAGGACTTGGAAGAGCAGTTGAATGGAATGGACAGTGTCTTGAAAGGAGGATATAAGATGAACATCAAGAAAAGCAAAACAAGGATAATGGAATGTAGTCTAATTAAGTCGGGTGATGCTGAGGGAATTAGATTAGGAAATGAGGCACTTAAAGTAGTAAAGGAGTTTTGCTATTTGGGGAGCAAAATAACTGATGATGGTCGAAGTAGAGAGGATATAAAATGTAGGCTGGCAATGGCAAGGAAAGCGTTTCTGAAGAAGAGAAATTTGTTAAAATCCAGTATTGATTTAAGTGTCAGGAAGTCATTTCTGAAAGTATTCGTATGGAGTGTAGCCATGTATGGAAGTGAAACATGGACGATAAATAGTTTGGACAAGAAGAGAATAGAAGCTTTCGAAATGTGGTGCTACAGAAGAATGCTGAAGATTAGATGGGTAGATCACATAACTAATGAGGAAGTATTGAATAGGATTGGGGAGAAGAGAAGTTTGTGGCACAACTTGACCAGAAGAAGGGATCGGTTGGTAGGACATGTTCTGAGGCATCAAGGGATCACCAATTTAGTATTGGAGGGCAGCGTGGAGGGTAAAAATCGTAGAGGGAGACCAAGAGATGAATACACTAAGCAGATTCAGAAGGATGTAGGTTGCAGTAGGTACTGGGAGATGAAAAAGCTTGCACAGGATAGAGTGGCATGGAGAGCTGCATCAAACCAGTCTCAGGACTGAAGACCACAACAACAACAACAACGACGTATAATCTTTATAAACCTGCATGTGGCAATGGCTTGCTGCAAACATTTTGATGCCAGAGCGCGTGAATTAGCCTGGAGAAATTTTCAAGAACTCTTAAATTGCATGGTTTGTCGTAATCGGAGAAAATTTTTCATCCTCCTGCGATTCTATTGCGCAACATGCAGTGGAGAGGACGCCCGTTCTTATCCACCAGCTGAGATTACTACAGCTGTGTACAGCCACGGATGAGTACTCTCCACAGTGCCCTCTAACCTACCAGTATCTCTCAAGGCCACAACTGCGTAGCGTGTATTATGTATTCTTGTATTCGAGCGATGATGAACTCTGTGTCGTGCCTAGGCACACAGTGTTATCACGAAGACGAGAAAGTTCTTTAAGAAGTGTCACATATCGAAGGAGTACAGAAAGACATAAAGGAACCACTTCAATTGAAGTAACACTGCACTGTGATGGGCGCAAATATTGCCAGAACAAATTGCCTAAGGGAGAACTGTTAAGTGGAACGGGCTGACCTACGTACTAAAGAAAACGGCACAAGGATACCCATCTCTGTAGCCGACCTCGTGGAATCCGTTTGACAATCTAAGACGGGTCGTAGTAGAAGTAGTAGATTTCTTTTACAAGGGTATTGGACATGTCATTGTATAATATTTATGAAATAATTTTTGCTGCTTCGGTCATTTTTTACGTATATTTGTTAGCACGAAGCGTTTCGGAAGCATGCGGCCATCGTCTGATGCATTACAGCAACACGTACAGCTCATTAATGTGCAGTATGATGAGGAGTGTGGGTACAGAAATTTAGATATGTACAGGGAGATACATTTATTTTAGTGGGCAGCTGAAGTGAGTTGTACTTTTAAACCATTTTATTAATGTGTTGACTTTTATTTTTTCTGGAAATTCATTTGTCTGTCACACAGAGCACAGCAATAAGCACGATATTGTCACTTCACATTCAGTTGTTTACGTCATTCCAGAGACTCTTACCCGCTACGATAATACAAACAATTAAAATTCAGTCTTTCCTTGTATAAGCAAATTTACGTCGGGTACATATTCACGAGTATGATTATTTGTTATTTCTAGGTCACACAGTAACATTCACACATTTTTTTTTAAAAAAAGCTAGTCAACTCCCTATATTAACAAAACAAGCATTCCACACTGGAAAAGTTTTTGAAGAAATTTGCATTATTACTATCTAGCTTATGATTTAACAACTTGTTACCATGCACTGCGTCATGCCTGAAAATTTTTGATTCTTCATGCTAGTCCATTTGCTGTGCCTTTTCCATTTTATTTAATATTGGAAGATATCTGCAGTACCCTGGATAGGCGTTTAGGTGTTCGTTGTACATTTTTTTGGAAACCTCTCGCGAGCTGTCCTGCACAGAAGGTTTTGCGTGTATTACACACTTTTGTAAGTACCTGATTTTGTTTGTTTATCTGTCTGTGTGTTCTTTGAAAGCAATGTTGGTGTTGTGGGTATAGTATGAAAATATTTGCCATTGTGTAGGAGAGTTTGTTTATGAACGGCATGCAAGCAGTGCGTCTATTTTTCATTTTCTGCCTGGCAAGTGGTTTGTTATTGTTTTTGTTTCTTTTCTGTAAGAGGCTGTCGGTAAGGGTGTCATCATAGCCATTTGCTTCAGCTGTTTGTTTGATCGTGCTGTTCATCAATCTTCGCATATTTGTCCATGGTATATTGTTGGCTCTGTTAACTAGTGCTCTATATGCAGCACGTTTGTGTGTCGTGGTGGGGCAAGATGAGCTGTGTATGGTTGCACCAGCTGTTGTTATTCCCTGTGTAATTCGAAGGCGTATAAATTGTTTTCTTTACTCATCTTCAAGCCTAGGAAATCACTGTGTAACATTTTAAGAACAAAATCATTATTCATATAAATGGTGTCCATAATAAAAATTCCAGTTTGAAAACGCTGTAGAAAGAGAATCACTGCTCAGAATGACGTCAAATTTAAACAGCATGTTATTGAAGCAGAAGGAAACGCCAAGGTACAAAGGGTGCGCAAAAAGTTTTGCAAAGTCGTCTCTGATTTTTTTTATTTTTTGCAGGAGAAGAGTTAAATTTTTTGTGAACATACTTGGAACATTTAGCTATACATTGCGCTTACTCAATGTAGCTTCCATCAGCTGTGACGTATCTGGCTCAACGTTCTTTCCATGATGTAAATGCACTTTGGTAAAATTCTGGAGATTGACTTTTACACCATCGCTTGACACACGAAAAAAGGTCTTTTTCACTATCAAACGTTTTACCGTGCAGGTGGGCCTTCAGACGACCAAAGAGGTAAAAATCAGACGAAGCCAAGTCCGGACTGTAGGGAGGATGAGGAACAATTTTACAACCCATTTTCCTGATTTTCTCCTGCGTCATAAGGGCTATATGAGGTTTGGCATTGTCATGGTGTAGTCTGATGAGCTGACCCTGAAGCTGTGGTCTGTGGGTCTTGATGGCACGTCGCAGCTTGTCTAATGACAAATAGGAACGGTTCCGGTTAATTGTGGAGCCAGGTTCCAAAAGGTCAATGAAAATGACACCACACTGATACCAGAAGAAGGATGCCATCACCTTTCGGCTGTTGGTGAAAGTGTTGGTTTCTTCTTCCGAGTGCAAACCGGATGACGCCACTCCATGGACTGGATTTTGCTCTCAGGTTCGAACAAACACAACCATGTTTCATCCTGGGTAATGACGCCGTCAAAACACTGTTTCCACCGACCGTTGTCGCAACCTGACATCTACTTGATGGTCCATTATGGCTCACCTGTAAATAAAAGAAAAAAAAAACTTTTGTACACCAACTTACAGCTAAATATTCCAAGTATGTTTACCAAAAGTTTCATTCTCCTCCTGCAAAAAATAAAAAAAAGTTGGGACCATTGTGCAAAACGTTTTGAACGCCCTTCGTTAAAAAAAAAAAAAAGTAACGAAAATTTTAGCAATAGATATCAGCTATAAATGACAAACGAATCACTATACGACGGCTGCGGTTTGAGTTATACGTTACATCATCTGTGCTGCTCATTAAGCATGATGCACAAGTTCGGAAGTCAACAGTTGTGGCACTGCTCGAAGGTAAGCCCATCCACGACAGCAAGGTCGTACCACATCAGATGGGGAAAAAAATGAAACCCCCGCTATCAGGCCCTGAAAACCAAGTGATTGTCGACTGGCGGCCGTGTCATCTTCAGCTATTCACAACCGGACGCGATATGGAGCGGCATGGGGTCAGGACACGGCACTCACGGCCGTTTTCGATGTTTCGACCTACCGCTTAACCAGGTATTTCCGCAGTTGGCCTCACGAGCCTAAGAGCAGCCCGGTCCAGTCCTCCCACCATGGAAAAACCCTTGGCAGTACCGGGAATCGAAACCGGGTTTGCCAGATGAAGGTCTCTCGCACTGACCTCTTGGCTACGGAGGCTGAGATTTCTCTGTGGGAAAAATCCGTTTTTAATTGCCCTGAGGCCAAAAACCGCATAAAAAGCAAAATGACATCGGTTTTTAACTGTCCTGCACCAAAAACTGCATAAAAAGCAAAATGTCATCGGTTTCTAACTGTTGTGGGACCGTCGCCAAGACATGTTCAATATGCTGTCCACTGTGTCTGCCACAAGTTGAAATCGAGTAACAGCATGTTCTGCAACAGATTGGAGGGTCTCGGAGGTCACATACACAAAGTATTACGCAATGCGTGCCTTCATTTCAGCTACGTTCGTAATTGGACACAACATCTTTCAGACAACCCCACAGCCAGGAGCCATTGCAGAGGGGGGTCGAGATTTGGTTTGCAAAAATGCAGTGCGCGGGGAATTGCCTGAACGATGGATATAACTGCGCGCACCGTGTATAAGATCCCACGAAATAGCCTGTATTGCTGTCCACACAAAACCACCCACGCTCAAGAGCTGCTCCTTGCTGACCGGCCAGCAAGACAAACGTTCGCTCTGGAATTTCATGCTCGCATGGAAGTGGACAATGAATGTCATGGAAAATTCTGTGGACAGACGAAACCCGTTTCCATCTCCAGGGACATGTCAATACGTATTATAGCAGAATATTCCAACGGATTGAGATCAGGTGATCTGGACGGCCAGGGTGTAGGGAAATGGCGGCAGATAATTCTAGCATTTCCGAAATGCCTCTTTAGCAACCGCTAAACTGGTGGTGCAATGTGTGGAGGAGCGCCATCTTTCATAAAATTGATGCTACCCGAACATCCATGCTGTTGAGGGGTTTGTATGACATTGGTGCGCAAAAGAGTATCACAGCATTTACCGGTGACAGTAGAGGTAACAGCTCTGGCAGGAACTATTCAAAAAAATTGTTCAAATGGCTCTGAGCACTATGGGACTTAAAATCTATGGTCGTCAGTCCCCTAGAACTTAGAACTACTTAAACCTAACTAACCTAAGGACATCACACAACACCCAATCATCAGGAACTATTTCCTTGAAAAACTACAGTCCTACGATATACGATGCCGTCAACCCGTACCACACAGTCACCTTTGCAGAATGATGTGGTGCCGATTGGTGTGCTTAGGTGTTTTCCGTTGCCCATATTCTGCTGTAATACGTATTGACATGCCGTTGGAGATGGAACTGTGCTTCGTCTGTCCACAGAATTTTCCATGACATTCATTGTCCACTTCCATGCGAGCAAGAAATTCCAGAGCGAACGTTAGTCTTGCTGGTAGGTCAGGAAGAAGCAACTCCTGAACGTGGGTGGTTTTGTATGGACAGCAATACAGGCTATTTCGTGGGATCTTAAACACGGTGCCCGCAGGAATGTCCATCGTTCAGGTGCATACCAAATCTCGACTCCTCCTGCAGTGCTGGGGCTACAACATCGACAGACGTCGGATCGACTACTACCATCCTGTGCAACATTGCACTTAAAAAGAAACTGTCTTTTAGAATTTTGTAATGATTTTCTCCTGATCCTTAGCAGACGTCGGACAAATGGCTAGTTTCATACCCTTGAGTGTCCGGAACTTCTGCAGGGCTACAGCTAACGTAATAGAACTTTACCACCAGCGCGATCTTTCACTGAGACATTTGCGTTGCGCGTCTCGGACGTTAGCTAAGGAACATCCGTGTGCCGAGCGTCCGTTGGTGTGGATATCCTGACGCTTAAAGCGCCATCTATTGGTCAAATTTTCATTAAATGTTTTTTGTGCCATGACGTTTCCCCCTGAGTCAATAATATGCTGTTCAAATTTGACGTCATTAAGAGCAGTACTTCTCTTCCTACAGCGTTTTGAAACTCGAACTTTAATTACGGACACCACATACAGAGCTACTTATTTACTTTCATGTTTTAGACTGTAGCCTTATATTAGAAATCAACCCGCCATTTGCCTGAAGGAATTTAGTGAAAGCATGGAAAAATCTAACGTAAGTCAGGATGGTCGGATGGGCATTAGAACCTCCATCGTCCCGAATACAAGACGGGCTTGTTAAGCAATTTTTTCGGTTTAATCCCTTCTGTACAATACTGTTTATTTAATACATCTTTGCGAAGAATTTATTTCGTAATTTAAAAAGCCATTGTTACAATCTTCATTCATTTATCGACACCAGTTACTGTTCACGTTATACACCCAATGTCAGCTTACATCAAAACCATGAAGATGATTTTTAGCTACCGCTTTGTGTACAGAAACTACCCATTTTCTTCCTTTAAAAATTGAGCCAGCGAGTATTTAACATGCAAGGAGAAAAAAGACGGTGACGCAAAGTTTTCGAACGCTTTACTTCGCAACAATATTCTGGGCTCCATTCCAAATTTCTCCACAGACTCGTGGAGAAGGGCTCGTGGCCCTGGCGGTGATGGTCCCCCTGTCGGAGAGGGGTCGTTAAGCTCAACGACCCCCTTGGTGCTAAGCGATAGGAGCAGGCTGTGTTGGTGTGCCGGGTTCCTGCGTCTCCCTCCTTTCTCAGTGTCAACAGTATAAGCACGAAGCACGACACTATACATACAAACGAATAGCAGCCAAGGACACTATAAATTTACACGTATCACACATCGGAAACGCAGGCGCCTGAATAATACGTAGTCCAAGGACTTGCAACAGCCAATGAAACGCACGAGAAGTAAGGTATTATCGGACAAGGTGCACTATGGTCCTGGATAAAACTGCACCACGGTCGAGTTTCTGGACAACATCGGAAGGTGCATGAAGCTCTTCATGGGCGATGCTGTTGTATACCCACAAATTTCAACGCTAGAAAAATTTTAACGACATTCAGGGAGATCTGCGAAGGACTGACGCTTGTTGCAGTGATAAGCAATTGACTCTCAACGTAAACAAATGTAGTGTATTGCATAAAAAGTGATGAATACTCATTATTATGTGATTACATGGTTGTCGAGCAAGGGCCTGGAATCATAAGCATCCATGAAGTATCTTGGTGTGTGCTTTCGGAGCGATTTCAAGTAGAGCGACAACATAAAACTAATTTGAGATAAGACAGATGCCACACTGACGCTCCACGGAAGATCCTCAAGAACTGTAGTCTAGCCACGGATAAAATAGCTTGCAAAACGCTCGGTCGACCGATACTTGAATATTGCTCATCATCCTGGGACACATAGCAGGAAGGACTAATAAAGGAAGCAGAGAAGATTCAACGAAGAGTAGCGCTTTTCGTCCCAGGTTCGTTTAGTAAGCGCAAAAGTTCATCGAATTCCAGTGATAGAAGTTACAAGAGAGGCGTTGTGCATTAAGGCGTAGTTGACTATCGGAATTCCGAAGGCGTACGTTCCTTGAAGATTCTACAAATATATTGCTTCCTCCTACGTCTGTCTCGTGAAAAGACCATTAATGTAGAATTAAAGATACGAGGTCATACAGCGGCTTACAAACATCCGTTCTTTTTTCTCTTTTTTCTTTCGGGTCATGCCCATTCAAGACATCTCAACAGCTATGTCAGTTATGACAATACGAATGTGAGGTCAACCCAACGCCCAATCCCGAGCGGAGAAAATCTCCTAGCCGGCAGGGAATCGAACTGTGCCCCTTCGCGTAGCAATTCGCTGCACTGAAAGCGGAGGTACCGAGACGGACTGAAGCAAAACAAGCGCTGTATCGTGTTTGAGATACGGAGGCGAGAGACTGTGCCGGGACTTACCCACTTCACCGCTAGTAACGCCACGTCACCTTAACGCGTCTGCGCGTAGCGCACAAGTATTACACCACAATTAAGTATAAAATTAAAAGTCAAAGTTTACGGTTAAATTTATTGTAATAACGTTTCAGATATCAAGTCTTTATCTACCTAAACTTGATAGTTTCCGTAAAAATGCCGTTTTAAGAAAAAAAGTTAGTGGTGCTAAATAATAAGTCTAGAAAGCCAGAATATGGCCAGAAGGTGCCTATGGAGCTCTTGAATAAGTGGTGCAAATTTCAAAGCTAAAGAACGAAAATTACGACCGGAATACACGTTTTTAGAAAAAATGGAAGGCTCTAAAACTGGAGTTAGAAACGTAAAAATTTGTTTTATGCTTCAGTTCACCCTAAAAATAATAACTAAGAGACCACGTTAAGCTACCTCTCATAGTTTTTGAGTAATTTAATGAAAACCAGATTTGTAGCTAAAATTTACCGAATGGTTCAATTGGCTCTGAGCACTATGGGACTTTACGTCTGAGGTCATCAGTCGCCGAGAACTTAGAACTACTTAAACCTAACTAACCTAAGGACATCATACACAGCCATGCCCGAGGCAGGATTCGAACCTGCGACCGTAGCGGTCGCGCGGTTCCAGACTGAAGCGAAAATATACCGAATTGTAGTAGATTAAGTACCTGTAATTTTAATAGCACAGAATTTTGATTTCAGCACGTGATAAAAGCTACTAAACCATAGAGCTGTACCAAATTTTAGAGTTGTAGTATTAATAACAGCTAATACAACTTCAGTAGAGGTATGGTTCAGAGGTATCGATCTACCGTTAGTTACACTATAAAAATTCTAGAAGGCAAAGTTTTTATTCAGGCGAGCTGAAACTTTTTCTGTGCTTTCAAACAACTTACGTAAATACACGTAAAAATCAGGAACATTCTGAAATAATTCATAACTATGTTATTAAAGATTATGTGTCTGAGAAAGCGGTCGTTCTGAGGCTGCTGCCATATGTTAAGGCAGTACACAACAGCGTCATCTATGTAACTACAGCCCGAGAGGTAGGAGGAAGATCCGCCTGGAGGGTGACCAAAAACTTCCTGCAACAACGCCAGCGAGTGCCGCCGCTCCAGGTCGGCGGTGACGTCATCACCGAGCCCGACGCCAAAGCCGGCGTGTTAGCCGACGCATTCGCCGCCAATTTCACGCCGGTGGAGGACGTCATGGACGAAGAACACGTCCGTTTGGTAGAACAGCGCCTTCCTGTGTACCTGGCGGACAGGGACGTGGGCGACGTCATCGCGGAAGTGACGGAGGATGAGGTCGCGCAGCAACTCGCTCGCCAGCAGACGAGGAAGGCAGGAAGGTGCGACAACATCAGCAGCGAGCTGCTGAAGATGCTGCCGCCGAGCGCCATGCAGCAACTTACGAAGATCTTCAGCTCCGTGCTCGGGACTTGCAGCTTCCCATCTGCGTGGAAACATGCGGAAGTTGTAACTGTCCCCAAGGCCGGAAAAGACCTGCGTCTGCCGCAAAACCACAGGCCCATCAGCCTATTGCCTGCAGTTTCGAAGGCCTTCGAGAGGCTGTATGTCAGGAGGCTGTGGTGACACGTCGGGGAGGAAGGCCTGCTCCCTGACGAACAGTTCGGCTTCAGGAGGGGCTACTCCACGCAGCAGCAACTGCTTCGACTGGTAGAGCAGGCGATGGAGGCGCTGGAGCGTCGCGAGTATCTTGGGGCGGTACTCCTGGACGTTTCCAGAGCCTTCGACAGCGTATGGCACGACGGCCTTGTGTATAAACTAATTACACAAGGGCTACCGGTGTCGCACGCCCGCCTGCTCAAATCCTACCTGACTGGGCGCACCTTCCACGTGCGCGCCGACGACGGGACGTCGACAGCACGCCCCTTATAGCTGGAGCCATCGGCCCCTTGCTCTCACTGTACACCGCGGACGCTCCAGGGAGGCAGGGCGTTCACGTCGCGCTCTACGCGGACGATACGGCGCTCTACGGCAGAAGCATCAACGCCAGGCTGATGCGTCACCGCCTGCAATCGGCTTGCGACGTCCTCGGGGCTTGGGCCACCAAATGGCGGCTCAAGTTCAACGCAGCCAAAAGTCAGGCGATGATCTTGACCAGAAAGAAGATTCCTGCCGACCTCCAGCCACTCAGCATCATGGGAGGCCCCATCCCATGGTCGAACACCGGACGCTACCTAGGCGTCATCCTGACGTGGAAGGCGCACATCAGGGAAGTAAGGGGTAAAGCGCTTGGCAGATTGCGCTTGTTGTACCCCTTACTCAACCCAGCGACGACCCTGCCCCCACACTGTGGCATAACTCTGTACCTGACACTCATCAGGCCAGTGTTAGAGTGCGCTGCTGAGGTGTGGGGCAACGCTGTCGACTCGTCCATCGCCAAGCTGCAGACGGTCCAGAACAAGGCGCTTAGGTTAGCGCTTAATCTGCCACGAGACTTCAGCACCGGAGAACTCCAGAGAGTAGCAGGAGTGCCGCTGCTCAATCACCGATTCCGGCAGGCGGCGCATCGTTTTTACGCGGCCGCCCGGATATCGGTGAACGACTTTATACGCAACTTGGGAAACCAATTGCACTGGCGCCCGACCACAAGGTGGCCAGACCTGTTGCTGGAGTGAAGGCACACCGCAACACGAGCCAGATGCAGTAAAAAGAAGAAACGCAACCGTGAGGAAGATTCCAACGAGAGGACTACTACAAACTCACCCAGGCAGAAGTAGGAAATGTACCGGAGTACGACGCTCCGTGCATTTGCGTAGCGTAGGAGGAAGATTCACTTCGCCACTGTAAGATCCACGTCTGTTAAACGTCGGATCGTGCTCAACCTCGGACATCAGATACGGACTGTGACTAATCGCGTATTTGCGGTAATAACGGATACTGAACTCGGGAGGACTGTACACCGTCCTGCATCGCTTAGATTCCGCTAAAGTAACTGTTAGTGTGCCGTCCGTGATCATTACAAATGCGCGTGGCAAGTGGTGAATATTATTTCCACTTTTTAGCGAGCATTTATTTCGAACATTTATTTGAGTACTATTAGCCAGGGCGAAAGACAATTTGGTAGGAACGTACCTTAGAGGTCACCTCTGAACTGTTAGTTGTGCTACTTATTATAGAAAGATTTCCAGTCAATTAAACATAGTGAATGTCGAAATGTTGTGCTTGTATGAACTAGAAGTTTATACTTTCATTTAAAATCATAGTCCTGATCCCACTAAGTACAAGGAGAAGAGAAACATTTCTTTCAGTGGGCTGTACCAGAATGTGACCATGCAGGCTGGAAACTAAGGGCAGTATGTTTTCCTTTGCTTTCTGGCTGACCACGAAGTTAGTTGCCAGGCTCGCGTGAGAAAGACGGCGAACAAAAATAAACATCCAAGCAATCGTCTTATCAAACCAGCCGCCCCAAAGGACGAACAGCCGTTGTTCCTGGTCGCCATTTGCGATTAGCACAGGAAAGAGGCAAGTGATACTTGTACACGAAGTACCCTTAGCCATCGACTGTAATGTGGCTGTTTGGATTCACTTCTAGAATAACCTTCCTTAATAGGAACAACGACCGTGGACACATCGCACATTCGACGCCGTTTCAGAACGAAAATTTTTATAAGTACACATAGTCGGGGTACTTACTTTCGTGTGTACCATTTTGATATCGATGTTAGAGGAAAAAAAAATTATTCATTCCATAAATGGAAGGTTGATGTATGTATCGCATTGAGTTAATATACTACAGCACTGCATTAAGTTGATAGAGTTTGACATAACAATAGAAAATCACATTCAGACGAACCTCATTATTAATCATGCTTAAATTAAGACTAATTACCGCAATAGTAAAACAAATTGGGTAGCAAGAAAAGTGAATCATGCGGAAGACATGGATGGATGTCGAAGTAACTTCGCACACGTGAGGCCTACACACCTTTGCCACAATGGTGGATCGCAGTACTGTTCACCAAGCAGATCATAAACCCTTCACAAGTGTGACTGCCATCTGAGAACAAGTAATGGACTGTCTGAGACATTCTGTGTCGTTCAAACGATTCAAATGGCTCTGAGCACTATGAGACTTAACATCTGAGGTCATCAGTCCCCTAGAACTTAGAACTACTTAAACCTAAATAACCTAAGGACATCACACACATCCATGCCCGAGGCAGGATTCGAACCTGCGACCGTAGCAGCAGCGCGGTTCCAGACTGAATTCTGTGTCGTCCCACAACAATGATCGGAGATTGAAAGCAGTCAGACTAGGGAATCACCGTCCCAAGTGTAAGCTGCCGTTACCATCTCATCACAGATGTCTGCATTTCGAGTGGTGTTGTGACCGGGAATCATGAACTCATGATGAATGACGTTGCACAGTATTCAGTGATGAATAGCGCTTCCTCGCTACCCCGGGTGACCACCGTCGACGGGCGCGGCGACCTGCGGAGACGATGTAATGGACCAAAAATTAACTGTATGGCACCATGCGAATAGCCGTCATACCACCTGAGGCATAGATAAACCTCAATAAACATTTTTTTTGTAAATACAGTGATGGTTTGAGTGATAACATTGTTATTTTACGTGTATAGTTTCGATGTACCATGTAAATTTTCGTAATCATGTTGTAGATAAAGACGAGGATGAGAGAAGCTGCTATAGTGCAAATACTGATGGGGAGAAGACAAGCTGGCATTCCTTGGCTATTAAATGTCACCTGCACCAGAGAAGTTGGTCACAATGATACGAGCCGACAGCCTAAACTACGAGGGTTGACTGAAAAGTAATGCCGCCACCTTCGTAACTCTTCAACAGTTGGCAGCATTGGTACGCGGCAGGTACTGGCTTGTTCCGTAGCCGCTTCTCTACAGCTCCAGTTGGCGGTTGTGTTGTTACAGTGTAAAGTATGGAACCCTGCGCAGACTGTAGGTCAATGCGATTTAAGCAACGTGCAGTCATTGAATTCTTGACTGTAGAAGGTGTCACCCCAAAGGAGATTCATCAGAGAATGAAAGCATTTTATGGTGATTGTGTTGATGTGAGTACTGTGAGTCGTTGGGCGAGTAAGTTTAAAGATGTTGAGGTGGGAACATCTGACCTGAAAGACAAACAAAGAGTTGTACGTTCTGTGACAGCAACCACCGAGTTTCACAAACAAAATGTTGACAGGTTGATTCAGGACGATCGACGTATCACTCGGAGAGAAACTGCAACCACAATCGGAATTTCTCAAGAACGTGTGGGTCACATTATTGCTTTGCTTGGCTATCAGAAGATCTGTGCACGATTGGTGCCCCCGATGCTGACTCCTGAAATGAAAGTGCACAGACTTGAAATTTTCCAGGAACTCCTCTCGCGTTGCGAGAACGAAAGTGACGACTTTCTCCAGTGACAGGAGACGAAAAGTGGGTACACCATTACGACCCGACAGGAAGAAGATGCTGTGGTATGCAAATGATTAGCTTTTCAGAGCATTCGCACATGCTTGGCGCCGGTGGCGACACCTAGAACGTGCTGACATGACGAAAGTTTCCAACCGATTTCTCATACACAAACAGCAGTTGACCGGCGTTACCTCGTGTAAGGAGGAGAAATGCGTACCATTACGTTTCCGACTTTGATAAAGGTCGGATTCTAGCCTATCGCGATTGCTGTTTATCGTATCGCGACATTGCTACTCGCGTTGGTCGAGATACAATGACTGTTAGCAGAATACGGAATCGGTGGGATCAGGACGGTAATACGGAACGCCGTGCTGGATCCCAACGGCCTCGTATCACTAGCAGTCGAGATGACAGGCATCTTATCCGCATGGCTGTAACGGATCGTGCAGCCACGTCTCGATCCCTGAGTCAACAGATGTGAACGTTTGCAAGACAACAACCATCTGCACGAACAGCTCGACGACGTTTGCAGCAGCGTGGACTATCGGCTCGGGCACCATGGCTGCGGTTACCTTTGACGCTGCATCACAGACAGGAGCGCCTGCGATGGTGTACTCAACGACGAACCTGGGTGCACGAATGGCAAAACGTCATTTTTTCGGATGAATCCAGGTTCTGTTTACAGCATCATGATGGTCGCATCCATGTTTGGCGACACCGCGGTGAACGCACATTGGAAGCGTATATTCGTCATCGCCATACTGGCGTATCACCCGGCGTGATGTTATGGGGTGCCATTGGTTACGCGTCTCGGTCACCTCTTGTTCGCACTGACGGCACTTTGAACAGTGGACGTTACATTTCAGATTTACGACCCGTGGCTCTACCCTTCATTCGATCCCTGCGAAACTCTACATTTCAGCAGGATAATGCACGACCGCATGTTGCAGGTCCTGTACGAGCGTTTCTGGAAACAGAAAATGTTCGACTGCTGCCCTGGCCAGCACATTTCCAGATCTCTCACCAATTGAAAACGCCTGGTCAATGGTGGCCGAGCAACTGGCTCGTCACAATACGCCAGTCACTACTCTTGATGAACTGTCGTATCGTGTTGAAGGTGCATGGGCAACTGTACCTGTACACGCCATCCAAGCTCTGTTTGACTCGATGCCCAGGCGTATCGAGGCCGTTATTAAGGCCAGAGGTGGTTGTTCTGGGTACTGATTTCTCAGGATCTAGGCACCCCAATTGCGTGAAAATGTAACGACATGTCAGTTCTAGTATGATATATTTGTCCAATGAATACCCGTTTATCATCTGCATTTCTTCTTGGTGTAGCAATTTTAATGGCCAGTAGCGTATCAAAACGAAAGTGTATCATAACTGTATCAGTATAGATCACACAGATGATGCCTTAAAGTGAAAAAAGACGGAACGCATATGAGAAAATAAATTACAGCGTAGCAAGAGAAGCCGGTTTTTTTATTTACAAAGAAATAGCCGTTAAGATACTTTATGAGCAATACTAACGTCTCGCCGGATTAATTCAATGCAATAATATGTTCCAAACCAGACGTAAACAAAATTTTTTATTCCTGATAGTCTACGTCCAAGCACCATTTTGACAGGAAAGTTATTTAAATGAATCTGAGAGGTGTTTCTTTAAGAGATAACGCGTCGTCCCCGACATTTATACAAGTTTCAGAGGACAGTGCATCGAAAATGATTGGAACTGATCACTAGCAACCGTAGGCTATCTCTTTGAACTGATCATCGGTGTCGCGAATCTTATGACTTGCAACCGTAGGTTACTTTATGTTTTATAGGTGAGATGACCTCCTTGGACTGATCATGGGTGTTATAAACCTCATAACCGTCAGTGATAATGTTTTGCTGCAGTGTAAATGTTAGTTCTCTCAAGTATACGGAATTAAACCGAAAGTAATTCGGCAGTGATGCTATGACTACCATTTCCCTGTTCGTGTCTGTGTACAGCACTAAATTCTACTCTGCCAGACCTTTCCATTGTAAGATATTGTGTCCTGAAATGGTTTCAGACTGCTGACATAATCTTTCGATTTCTGCGCTGCAGACCTCTGGTGCGAGCTAGCAAAACAGATTAGTACTCGCGTGTGTGCCAGAAGACACGCACGAGTGCTTTTATTGCGTCCTCTGACCCGCCAGTATCTCCACAAAGGTCAGGAGGCCTCTTCGTAGTTTTCAGACTTGCAAATCACTTCGCTTTTCTACTTATGGAAGCCACCCGGCTGCAGATGATAGTGTTATCTGAAGCTACACATACAAATAGAGAAAAAGTGCAAAGAGTGAAATCAAAAGGCGTACACAAATAATGTATTTTTGCTTAGAGAGAGTGATAAGCACATATTCTACACAGCGAAAAATTTCTCTTGTCGTCAGTTTATTCAAATATGGCATTGTCTCATATAGAAGCGGTGGGTTTCCCTGTTGGTGTTATTTATTTTCAGTTTTTGAACTTTTAAACTTAGTTGCCATCTCTCTCACAAGAAGGCGTTCAACGTCTCTATCTGTTGGGTTGGTGCATACGTTCGTAGCGTTTTTGCACAAGTTTAATAAACACAACAGATACACATAACAGAGACTTTAGTAATCAATAACTTATCCTCCTTCACTATTTGCAACAGTCTGACAGCGCTGGGGTGACTTTTCGATACCACGACTGAAGAAATCACGTTATTTTGAGGCGAAGAACTCATGGAGCCTTTTTCGGAGCACATTTTTATCCGGAAAGGAAGTTCCTTGAAAGTTGTTCGAAAGAGAGCGGAAAAGGTGAAAATCTGAGGGCACCAGATCAGGAGAACAGCGATCGTGTGAGACCCAACTCGCTTTATTTGTTCATGAGACCCAGAAAATATTAGATACAGGCTCCCAGGTAGATGCCATTTTCCTTGACTTCTGGAAGGCGTTCGATACAGTTCCGCACTGTCGCCTGATAAACAAAGTAAGAGCCTACGGAATATCAGACCAGCTGTGTGGCTGGATTGAAGAGTTTTTAGCAAACAGAACACAGCATGTTGTTCTCAATGGAGAGACGTCTACAGACGTTAAAGTAACCTCTGGCGTGCCACAGTGGAGTGTTATGGGACCATTGCTTTTCACAATATATATAAATGACCTAGTAGATAGTGTCCGAAGTTCCATGCGGCTTTTCGAGGATGATGCTGTAGTATACAGAGAAGTTGCAGCATTAGAGAATTGCAGCGAAATGCAGGAAGATCTGCAGCGGATAGGCACTTGGTGCAGGGAGTGGCAACTCACCCCTAACATAGACAAATGCAATGTATTGCGAATACATAGAAAGAAGGATCCTTTATTGTATGATTATATGATAGCAGAACAAATATTGGTTGCAGTTATTTGTGTAAAATATCTGGGAGTATGCGTACGGAACGATTTGAAGTGGAGTGATCATAGGCCGGCCGGCTTGGCCGAGCGGTTGTAGGCACTACAGTCTGGAACCGCGTGACCGCTGCGGTCGCAGGTTCGAATCCTGCCTCGGCCATGGATATATGTGATGTCCGTAGGTTAGTTAGGTTTAAGTAGTTCTAAGTTCTAAGGGACTGATGGCCTCAGAAGTTAAGTCCCATAGTGCTCAGAGCCATTTGAACCATTTGAACCAATGATCATATAAAATTAATTGTTGGTAAGGCGGGTGCCGAGTTGAGATTCATTGGGAGAGTCCTTAGAAAATGTAGTCCGTCAACAAAGGAGGTGGCTTACAAAACACTCGTTCGACCTATACTTGAGTATTGCTCATCAGTGTGGGATCCGTACCAGGTCGGATCGACGGAGGAGATAGAGAAGATCCAAAGAAGAGCGGCGCGTTTCGTCTCAGGATTGTTTGGTAAGCGTGATAGCGTTACGGAGATGTTTAGCAAACTCAAGTGGCAGACTCTGCAAGAGAGGCGTTCTGCATCGCGGTGTAGCTTGCTGTCCAGGTTTCGCGATGGTGCGTTTCAGGATGATGTATCGAATATATTGCTTCCCCCTTCTTATACCTCCCGAGGAGATCACGAATGTAGAGAGATTCGAGCGCGCACGGAGGCTTTCCGGCAGTCGTTCTTCCCGCGAACTATAGGCGACTGGAACAGGAAATGGAAGTAATAACAGTGGCTCGTAAAGTGCCCTCCACCACACACCGTTGGGTGCCTTGCGGAGTATAAATGGAGATGTAGATGTAGAACCCAACTCCTGCACAGTACTTTTTGTCAGTCTAGCAGAATGTAGGCGGGCGTCATCGTGGAGTAGCATTACTCCACGCCGTCTTTTTGGTCGTTGTAACCGGTGTAGATGATACCTCCTATGAAATAAAGTGCAGACTAATTGCAGCCAATAAAGTTTATTTCGCGATACCACAGCTTCTATATTCAAGGCTCCTGACTAGAACCACAAAACTGACCATCTATATAACACTGATCATACCAGTGCTTGCATACGCCTCTGAAACACAGGCTCTGCAAGCAAAGGATGCCGAATCACTGGATGCATTCTAGAGCAGTATACTCAGGACACTCATCGGCCCAACTTGCGAAAGGGAAAGGTGAAGGAGGAGATACAACCATGAGTTGTACGCCATCTACAAAGATCAGTTTGTCATGTAGGCGGGCTGGACACATGGCACGTATGAATGATACAGAAATACCAAAAACGATTTTGCGAGGAAAGCCAGGCGGCCAGAGAGGAGTGGTCTACCCGAAACGAGATGGCAGGGAGGAGTCATAGAAGACCTTCGGAAGACGGCCTACAGGAATGGAAAATACTAACAAGGGACAGGGATAAATCGAAGGAGGCCAGGACTTATCATGAGTTGTAAAGCCGAAGAAGAAGTAGCATAAGGACATTATATACCGTCACAAGTAACGATACAGGACAGGAACTGTCTGTGGCTCTCCCGAGCCAGTTGATGACAAGCAAGAAGAGTGCACATATGGCAACTCGCTGATTTTTGTGATTCCGGCTTAGGGCGTTCTGTCCTGCTACATCTGATTTTTTAACTTTTTCCATTGCATGCACGAGGGTGAGTCAAATGAAAACCTTAAATACTTGTTTAAATAATATTTATTATGCATAAGTGGTACAAAGCTGTATCACTTTTCAACATAATCTCCCCCAAGTTCAATGCAAGTCCTCCAGGGCTTACAAAGTCCATAAATTCCTTTAGAAAAAAATTCTTTTTGTAGTCCGCGCAACCACTCATGCACCGCGTGGCGTACCTCTTCATCAGAACGGAACTTCTTTCCTCCCATTGTGTCTTTGAGTGGTCCAAACAAATGGAAATCACTTGGGGCAAAGTCTGGTAAGTATGGTGGATGAGGAAGACACTCAATATGCTGCTGTGTGATTGTTACAACTGTTGTACGGGCAGTGTGGGGCCTTGCATTGTCATGTTGCAAAAGGACACCTGCTGACAGCAATCCACGTCGTTTTGATTTGATTGCAGGCCACAGATGATTTTTTAGGAGATCTGTGTATGATGCACTGGTGACAGTGGTACCTCTAGGCATGTAATGCTCCAAAATGACGCCTTTTTCGTCCCAAAAGAGAGTCAGCATAACCTTCCCTGCTGATGGTTCTGTTCTAAACTTGTTTGGTTTTTGTGTTGAGGAATGGCGCCATTCCTTGCTCACTCTCTTCGTTTCCGGTTGGTGGAAGAGCAGCCAGGTTTCGTCCCCAATAACGATTCTTGCAAGGAAGCCATCGCCTTCTCGTTCAAAGCGCCGAAGAAGTTCTTCACAAGCATCAACACGTAGTTCTCTCATTTCAGGAGTCAGCTGCCGTGGCACCCATCTTACAGACACTTTGTGAAACTGGAGCACATAATGCACAATGTGGTGTGCTGACCCATGGCTAATCTGTAAACATGCTGCAAAGTCAGTCAGTGTCACTCGGCGCTTTTCCTTCTCTATGGCTTCCACTGCTGCAACGTTCTATGGAGTCACAACTGGTAACTCAAACCGAACGGCAATATCGAATCTCGCTAAAGCCTCTGTCCTGGGATCACCTCAGAACTGGACCAAGTACTTATGACAGCCACATATTCATAGTGGCAGCACTTGAAATATTGATGTGCAAACATTTAAAGAAATCTTCGAACGTTTGTTTTACGTCTGTTGCTAGTTACCGTGCCATCTGCCATACTCACTGATGAAATATGCTACCCAGTATTGGTTTCACTTTCGTCTCTTCGTGCACTGTATAATTTTTAATAGTTTCACTTGCCAAATTTTCACTGCACCTTCTCATGGCCTCTCGGAGACATTCCCAGATTGATCAGTTTAATTCATCATATTGTATATGAACTTATTTCGCATTTGCAAATATCGAAAACCGTCACCTGCGCAGTGGAATGATGACAGTCATAATCTGTATCGGATTGGGACTCGAACACACGTTCCCCGCTTTTCGCAAGCGGTCGTCTTACCACTATCCGAGCATGACTCACGGCCAGACCCAAACCCCCCTACGTCGTCAACCATGTGTCGACAACCTAAACTCGTATAATCATTATATACAGGGTGAGTCACCTAACGTTACCGCTGGATATATTTCGTAAACCACATCAAATACTGACGAACCGATTACACAGACCGAACGTGAGTAGAGGGGCTAGTGCAATTGTTTAATACAAACCATACAAAAATGCACGGAAGTATGTTTTTTAACACAAACCTACGTTTTTTTAAATGGAACCACGTTAGTTTCGTTAGCACATCTGAACATATAAACAAATACGTAATCAGTGCCGTTTGTTACATTGTAAAATGTTAATTACATCCGGAGATATTGTAACCTAAAGTTGACGCTTGAAACCTCCGACGTTCAGTTGCGTGTTGTAACAAACACGGGCCACGGTCGGCGAGCAGCATCTGCAGGAACATGTTTACGATGACGACCGTGTTTACGAGTGTGGCTGTAGTGCACTGTTGTGGTTTGGTCTAGCTGTCGCAGTGTCCGCATGTAGCGCTTGTTGCTATTGTTATTCTGCATTCATCTCCGCATGCAGACCAACTGTAGTACACCGTGTTACCAGATGTCTGTGATAGTGTAGTGTTGTAGGAACTGTGACCACGGTGTATTCGAACTCTGAAAAGGCGGAGATGATACTCATCTATGGCGAGTGTCGACGAAATGCAGCTGAAGCCTGCAGGGTGTATGCAGAACGGTACCCGGACAGAGAGCATCCAACGTGCCGCAGATTGCAAAACATCTACCGCCAACTGTATGCAACAGGTATGGTCGTAGCACGCAAACGGGTCCATAACAGGCCCGTCACAGGAGAAGCGGGTGCAGTTGGTGTGTTAGCTGCTGTTGCCATGAACCCACACATGAGTACACGGGACATTCCGAGAGCCGGTGGACTGAGTCAAAGTAGTGTCATGCGCATACTGCATCGTCACCGCTTTCACCCGTTTCATGTGTCGCTACATCAGCAATTACATGGTGATGACTTTAATCATCGAGTGCAATTCTGTCAGTGGGCATTAACAGAGAATACGTTGCAGTTGTACTTGTTTACCGATGAAGCGGGTTTCTAACCACGGGGCAGTGAATCTACGGAACATGCATTACTGGTCAGTGGACAATCCTCGCTGACTCAGACAGGTAGAGCGACAGCGACCGTGGACTGTAAATGTATGGTGCGGAATCATTGGCGACCACCTCATTGGTCCTCACTTCATTGCAGGGGCCCAAACAGCTGCAACATACATCGCGTTTCTACAGAATGATCTGCCAACGTTGCTCGAAAATTTCCCACTGGAAACGCGTCGACGTATGTGGTATCAGCATGATGGTGCACCTGCACATTCCGCAATTAACACTAGGCTGACCCTTGACAGGATGTTCGACGGGCGTTTCATAGGACGTGGATGACGCATAAATTGGCCAGTCCGTTCTCCTGATCTTACACTTCTGGACTTCTTTCTGTGGGGTACGTTAAAGGAGAATGTGTACCGTGATGTGCCTACAACCCCAGAGGATATGAAACAACGTATTGTGGCAGCCTGCGGCGACATTACGGCAGATGTACTGCGGCGTGTACGACATTCATTACGCCAGAGATTGCAATTGTGTGCAGCAAATGATGACCACCACATTGGACATCTATTGGCCTGACATGTCGGGACACACTCTATTCCGCTCCGTAATTGAAAACGGAAACCACGTGTGTACGTGTATCTCACCCCTCATGGTAATGTACATGTGCGTCAGTGAAAAAGACCAATAAAAAGGTGTTAGCATGTGGACGTAATGTGCTGTTCCAGTATCTTCTGTACCGAAGGTCCATCTCCGTTCCCTTTGGATCCCTACGTAATTCGGTGCTCTCCGATACACACGATCGAACAGCGGAGGAGTGGTACTTAGGCGTCAACTTTAGGTTACAATATCTCCGGATGTAATTAACATTTTACTATACAACAAACGGCACTGATTACGTATTTGTTTATATGTTCAGATGTGCTAACAAAACGAACGGGGTTCCATTTAAAAAAACGTAGGTTTGTCTTAAAAAACATACTTCCGTGCATTTTTGTATGGTTTGTATTAACCAATTACACTAGCCCCTCTCCTCACGTTCGGTCTGTGGAATCGATTCGTCAGTATTTGATGTGGTTTACGAAATATATCCGGCGGTAATGTTAGGTGACTCACCCTGTATATTCCCTTACGGGGGAGACATTTTAATAGAAAGTCGCTTGCCCTGTCTCGGCGGATAAATGCGGTATTACAGTGCCTGCGTTGTTCAGAAATGGGATGCGAAGTTCCTTCAGGCATGCCGTTTGCGAATATGAACAACCATCAGCTGTGTAATGGAATGACGCGAATGAAAATTTGTGCCGAATCTTCGTTAAGTAACCACCATTTCCGTACGTATCCGTGAAGTCTTCATTGTCCAAGCTGCTGAAATTGTGGTTCAGATTAATCTAGTGTACCTTCATATTACGAAATAACTTAGTACAATGAACATATTCATGCCTTTAAGTAAGTTTTTCCAAAAGTTGTCTGTAGACTCGAAGAACGCGTGACATAGAGACTCGAGTCAGACGTAAAATGTATGTATGGAATATTGCGTCGTTGTTATGGACGAGTTGTAATGGAATGCAAGAGCACGCGTTATCCCGGAGACCTGAGTGCCTCATGTGAGTGCTACCTGTCTGCTTGCGTGAGGGTGACGCAAGATCACAGCACAGATAGCAGCGCAGCCGGAACTGAGCACTAAGGCCACCTCACGCAGGAAAAGTGGGAACCGTAAAGGAAGTGGCGGAGACAATGACGCACAGAAGTTTATGTTAAGGCTTTCTCACGTCACAGTTCTATATCTACAGACGCTGTCTGTTTTTTAAGTTCATCTTGCGTCAATATGCAAGTTTGAAACCACCAAGGGATATTTGGTGTATACTACTTCCCTTAATCCCTTAATAACGAGACTGTGTCCTTTGAAGCAGACTGACACGAATTTATGTATCTTTGGGACAAAAACGGATAGTTTAGAAAGGGGAGACTGCTGCTATGTTTGTAAATGGTGAAGAAATCTGAAATAAGTAATGTAATATTACAACAATGGCACCTGCAATAAAGATTTTCGTCTAAGGTGGGAACAGTGTTTGAGGTGTTATCGATATCCAAGAGAGACTAAAATTCAGTTATTTTCTGTCGATAAATATACTGGTTCAAAAATGTTCAAATGTATGTGGAATCTTATGGGACTTAACTGCTAAGGTCATCAGTCCCTAAGCTTACACACTACTTAACCTACATTAGCCTAACGACAAACACACACACCCATGCCCGAGGGAGAACTCGAACCTCCGCCGGGACCAGCCGCACAGTCCATGACTGCAGCGC
Organism: Schistocerca piceifrons; assembly: GCF_021461385.2. Taxonomy (NCBI): domain Eukaryota; kingdom Metazoa; phylum Arthropoda; class Insecta; order Orthoptera; family Acrididae; genus Schistocerca; species Schistocerca piceifrons. Next base: position 897,563,600 of record NC_060139.1, read on the forward strand.
CCCAGACCGCTCGGCTAATCCCGCGCGGCCAAAGAGACTGGTGTTGGATCCCTTCGTTTCTATCTGTATAGGATTTGTGAAGGTTAAATATACAACAAAATTATATTCCTCTTTGTGTAGTATCACATACCGGAACATTGTTTCAGAATCTTAACGGTTCACGGAATAAAAGGGTTGCAAATTTTAGGCAGTTCACATTGATATCGGAAATTATCAGGATCAGCGAAATGACTTGGAAGGATAGGCCCCTTTAACTAAAATCATTTATACTTGAACAACAACAACATTTATTTTTGTATATTTTCTTTGATAACAGGTCCCCTTTGAAAAAAACAGGTAGAAAAATTGAAGTTAATTTGCCGCCATGGTCGTTCAAAATAGCGAGTAAAGCGGTCGTTTAATTACAATAATAACCTCAAACAATTCAAGAAATACGACCTTAACAATATTGGCCTTTTTAAAATTTTTAAATTAAAGAATTTTAAATAAACCAACTAATTAAAATAATTAGAACAGTTTTAGATAAATGACTTCAAGCAAATTTAAGTTCAAGACATTAGGCGGTCGGCCTAAGGATAAATACACTACTGGCCATTAAAATTGCTACACCAAGAAGAAATGCAGATGAAAAACGGGTATTCATTGGACAAATATATTATACTACAACTGACATGTGATTACATTTTCACGCAATTTTGGTGCATAGATCTTGAGAAATCAGTACCCAAAACAACCACCTCTGGCCGTAATAACGGCCCTGATACGCCTGGGCATTGAGTCAAACAGAGCTTGGATGGCGTCTACAGGTACAGCTGCCCATGCACCTTCAACACGATACCACATTTCATCAAGAGTAGTGACTGGCGTATTGTGACGAGCCAGTCGCTCGGCCACCATTGACCAGACGTTTTCAATTGGTGAGAGATCTGGAGAATGTGCTTGCCAAGGCAGCAGTCGAACATTTTCTGTATCCAGAAAGGCCCGTACAGGACCTGCAACATGCGGTCGTGCATTATCCTGCTGAAATGTAGGGTTTCGCAGGGATCGAATGAAGGGTAGAGCTACGGGTCGTAACACATCTGAAATGTAACGTCCACTGTTCAAAGTGCCGTCAGTGCGAACAAGAGGTGACAGAGACGTGTAACCAATGGCACCCCACACCGTCGCGCCGGGTGATACGCCAGTATGGCGATGACGAATACACGCTTCCAATGTGTGTGCACCGCGGTGACGCCGAACACGGATGTGACCATCATGATGCTGTAGACAGAACATGGATTCATCCGAAAAAATGACGTTTTGCCATTCGTGCACCCAGGTTCGTCGTTGAGTAAACATCTCAGGCGCTCCTGTCTGTGATGCTGCTTCAAGGGTAATCGCAGCCATGGTCTCCGAGCTGATAGTTCATGCTGCTGCAAACGTCGTCGAATTGTTCGTGCAGATAGTTGTTGTCTTGCAAACGTCCCCATCTGTTGACTCAGAGATTGAGACGTGGCTGCACGATCGGTTACAGCCATGCGGATAAGATGCCTGTCACCTCGACTGCTAGTGATTCGAGGCCGTTGGGATCCAGCATGGCGTTCCGTATTACCCTCTTGAATGCACCGCTTCCATATTCTGCTAACAGTCATTGTATCTCGACCAACGCGAGTAGCAATGTCGCGATACGATAAACCGTTATAGCGATAAGCTAAAATCAGACCTTTATCAAAGTAGGAAACGTGATATTACGCATTTCTCCTCCTTACCCGAAGCATCACAACAACGTTTCACCAGGCAACGCCGGTAAACTGCTGTTTGTGTATGAGAAATCGGTTGGAAACTTTCCTCATGTCAGCACATTATATGTGTCGCCTCCGGCGCCAACCTTCGGTGAATGCTCTGAAAAGCTGATCATTTGCATACCACAGCATCTTCTTCCAGTCGGTTAAATTTCGCGTCTGTAGCACGTCATCTTCGTGGTGTAGCAATTTTAATAGCCAGTAGTGTTTTAACGAAGGTAACGTAGGCGTAACTCAAAGGCATAACCCAAAGGTTAACACAAAAGAATACACAATGATCCTAGAACAGGAATGTAATATGTATTAAACATTAAAGAGAAAATTTCCTGTGCAAAGGCAGTTAATCAAAGGCCTCTTGGCCAACAGCAAAATTTCGTTTACAGTGCAAGTCAGATAACGGAATATACTCAACTTGAGCACCGACAGCCAGGACGCGCGACTGCAAACAAATAGCAAGCAGCGCTAGGAAATGGTCGAGAGCCCTGCACACGGCCGCAAGTAATCCAGGCCCACGCGGCGAGAAGCCGCCGACACACGGATCACTCTGCCAGCAGCTTAGTAGGTACTGTTAACAAACAAGAAAGATAAGTTTCTGGCTGGATTATACTACAAGCAAAGCTATGGTTTAGCCATGATTGCACCTATAGAGCGTTTCCAATAAGCTGATACGCCTTAGGAAATAAGCTTCTCTAACAGACAACTGGAGAAGGATTGCTGTAATTTCTACCAGGAAGAAATGTAATGAACAACTCGCTAGGGTCTTACCATTAGCCGCAGCTGACAACATGCTTAAAAAAGCTCGTTAATAGTAATACCAGTGAGTCCACCTGATTCTAAAACGTCTTGAAAACAAAAATTAAAACTCAGAACAACCGGATCTCTTGCACAAGAATTTTAAAACAAACAATTTTTTAAGAAAAAAGACTAAACAAAAGACGTAGGTCACTAATACATCTAAGTGTGACAACTGGACACATTACATAACCGTAACAACATCAACCATGGCAAATTTTTTGAGACAGAACGCTGACCAGCAGATAAAGACAAGATTCTTTAAAATCACACAGCAGGCAGGGCAGTACACTATTCACAAAATCAAAGAGCCAAGTAACAAGGCTTACATAACGATTCAATGAAACATAAACACGAACATCTGTTCAAACTAATTGCGCACAAAGTAAACGAACCAGACAGCCGACCTTTGTGACAGAGTGGTTCTAGGCGCTTGAGTCCGAACCGCGCTGCTGCTACGGTCGCAGGTTCGAATCCTGCCTCGCGCATGGACGTGTGTGATGTCCTTAGGTTAGTTACGTTTAAGTACTTCTAAGTCTAGGGTACTGATGACCTCAGATGTAAAATCCCATATTGCTCAGAGCCATTTGAACCATATTTTGGGCCGGCCGAAGTGGCCGTGCGGTTAAAGGCGCTGCAGTCTGGAACCGCGAGACCGCTACGGTCGCAGGTTCGAATCCTGCCTCGGGCATGGATGTTTGTGATGTCCTTAGGTTAGTTAGGTTTAACTAGTTCTAAGTTCTAGGGGACTAATGACCTCAGCAGTTGAGTCCCATAGTGCTCAGAGCCATTTGAACCATATTTTGCGAGCCAGACCTTGCCTTCTGCCAAGTCATGGCGATGAAGAGTGAACGACCGGAAAAGTTGTCGTGCCGATCCACAGCCCGCGTGCGTCACTCCAAGCACTGTTGTTGCCCAACAGCTCCATGCTGTGCGAGAACTCCCGTCGACTGCCTGCGCCGCGCTTTTCCTAGCTCACTACCCCTACACGCGATTCTAGCGGCCGCTTTTGAAGACTGCTGCCGTTGCCGCACGCCGGGCTGCTGCGCTCTAGTGGAAACCGGCCTTCAGCGTGGCGGCGATAACCGCTCAAGGGAGTAATCCGCACCCCCGGGTGAGACGCCAGCTAGAAGTTATCGACAATGAAATCAACCGCCACGGCTCACACACTGTACATATCCGAGTACACTGAAGCGTCAAACAAACTGGTATAGGCATGCGTATTCAAATACAGAGATATGTAAACAGGAAGAATATGGCGCTGCGGTTGGCCACGCCTATGTAAGACAACAATTGTCTTGCGCAGTTGTTAGGTCGGTTACTGCTGCTACAATGACAGGTTATGAAGAGTTAAGTGAGTTTGAACATCGTGTTGTAGTCGGCGCACTAGCGATGGGACACAGCATCTCCGAGGTAGCGATGAAGTATGGATTTTCCCGTACGACCATTTCACGAGTGTACCGTGAATATCAGGAATCCGGTAAAACTTTAAATCTTCGACATCGCTGCGGCCGGAAAAAGATCCTGCAGGAAGGGGACCAACGACGACTGAAGAGAATCGTTCACCATGACAGAAGCGCAACCCTTCCGCAGATTGCTGCAGATTTCAGTGCTGGGCCATCAAGTGTCAGCATGCGAAACATTCAACGAAACATCATCGATATGGGCTTTTGGACCAGTAGGCGCACACGTCTACACTTGATATCTGCACGACACAAAGCTTTACGCCTCGCGTGGGATCGTCAACACCGACACTGGACTGTTGATGACTGGGAACGTGTTGCGTGGTAGGACGAGTCTCGTTTCAAATTCTATCGACCGGATGGAAGTGCACGGGTATGAAGACAACCTCATGAATCAATGGACCCTGCATATCAGCAGTGGACTGTTCAAGCTGGTGGTGGCGCTGTAACGGTGTGGGGCGTGTACAGTTGGAGTGATATGGTACCTATAATACGTCTAGATATAACTCTGATAGGTGACACGTACGTAAGCATCCTGTCTGATCACCTGCATCCATTCATGTCCATGGTGCATTGCGATGGACTTGGGCAATTCCAGCACAATAATGCGACACCCCGCACGTCCAGAATAGCTACAGAGTGGCCCCAGGAACACTCTTCTAAGTTTAACCTCCGCTGTCCAGCAGACTTCTCAGACATGAACAGTATTGAGCATATCTGGGCTGCCTTGCGACGTGCTGTTCAGAAAAAATCTCCACCCTTCTCCTACTCTTACGGATTTATGGACAGCCTCTTAAGATCCATGGTGACAATTCCCTCCAGCACTACTTCATTAGTCGAGTCCATGCCAAGTCGTGTTGCGGCGCTTCTGCGTGCTCGCGGAAGCCCTTGACGATATTAGGCAGGTGTACCAGTTTCTTTGGCCCTTCAGTGTATAGCTGAAATATAGATGATATAAAATGCAGACTGGCAATGGCAAGGAAATCTTTTAAGAAAAAGAGAAATAATGTTAACATTAAACATAAATTTAAGTGCAATTATAAGCATAAAAATCAGCCTCCAAATCCTAAACACTGTAGACAAGAGAATAAAGATGGAGCTTCTGTAACAGAGATTTCACACACTCGACCATAAAGTATCCCACTCTATCTAAACCAATAAACTGACAGAATAATCTATAATTCCTGATACCTCACCACATTCAGTGGTTACTTGTTTCGTTCTTTCTGTCTTACACAACTACACTGCAACCCCCAAAAATCTACAAGCAATTTTTAAAAGTGTGTGTCAACTGATGGTAAGTCACTAGGCGACTTAAAACTGGTTATGGTATAATAAAAACTGAACTGTGACAAAAGGCGACTGCTTGTAGTAATTTCTGAAAACTTTCATAAATTGAAGTGTTACGAATTTTTTTGTTTCCTCATTTAAATGGAACTACATATTTTTTCCTACGGCAGTGGAAACTACCCTTTGTTGCTTATTTCAGTGCAGTTACATACACCAGACAGTGATCTTCTTTATTTATGTAACTGCAGATTTCAATATAAGCATATTAAATTGAGCCTGCATAGGACCCTCATTTAAGTAACGGTATAACTTCCTCGTCTGTCGTTTATTTGTAATAGTAGCTTTAATCGTGTTAATTGTGATTAAGCAAATATCTGTGGTTAATTATGCCTCCTTGCACGCTGTAAAAGTAGATGCCTGGGTCACGTACCGAGCGAGGTAACGCGATGGTTAACACAATGAACTCGCATTCGGGAGGACGTCTGTTCAAACCCGCGTTCGCCCATCCTGATTTATGTTTCCGTGGTTTCCCTAAATCGCTTCAGGCAAACGCCGGGATGGTTCCTTTGAAAGGGCACGGATCCTTCCTTAATCCGATGGGATCGATGACCTCGCTGTTGGGCCCCTCCCCCAAATCAGTCAACGAACCAAGCAGGGTCACGTACTGGACAGGAAAGCTATTAGACAGTTTCCCAGTTTAGAAACACCTGACATCGTGGAGGAGTTAATACTAGCATTTAGCGATAATGGCGAGCCCCGGTTTTTACACTGTCTGTCGGGAAATTTAGGATACAGTCGCGAATCTGTTTAGATACGCCACAGAAAGGACTACCAGCTATAGTTTGACCTTCGAGACAGGGTTAATACTAGTCTCCCTAGCAGTGCTACTTACTTGAGCTCTGTTGCTGAAAGCACTCCGAAAACTTATTAGTTTACCGCTCACTGGGAATAGATGCATGCATTTCTGTTTGTGTTCAGCAGTCAGACCCGTATTGGTCAGTCCCACAAGTGTAAACATCTTAGTTTTCACAGAGCGAACACAGTTCGTTGCCATTTCAATCAACCACATGCAAGTCTGTTAGTTTGACCGGCCCTTCTTCACGTAGCTGTTAGGTCTGCATTATAACACAGGATAGCTGCTTTTATTTATTTAAAAAATCAATATATTGTTACAATTGTTACACTTTTGGAGGATGTTTTGATCATTATCAGACGTTTTTATTCGATGCATAAGAAAAGAAAAGTTACTGAAAATGGAGTCCGTGGACTAGGGGAAAGTGGGTCAGCTGATGCCCCCTGATGCTGTGACGCACACCACGCTAATAGCGTACAACACGACCACTAGGCTTTAAAATGGCCTCAGTTCAACATGAAAGAATCACTTCCGTGCTGATCCGTCTTTACACTCGACGCCATTCATCGTTTGAAAAAGAGGCAAATTGCGACTCGTCTGACCGTGCGTCGGGTCACTTACTACCTTGTTACTATGTTGTTTGGCCCACTGAAGATGCGCACCTTTATGCATTGTGAGCAATGTATTTTTGCGACGAACAAATATCTATTGCATGCAGTTCCCTTTGAAATAGTTGCTGCAGATATGAACTAATTATCAGCAGCAATTTCCGTCTCGCTGGAAACCGACTGTCGTAGAGAACAAGAGAGGCCTTATGACATTTCCCTGGGGCCTGGGGCACTCCTGAGTATAGTTAGTTGGCTGGTTGGTTTGGAGAGAAAGGGACCAAACCACAGCGTCATCAGTCCCTGCTGACGATAGCATTATCTCTGATGAAGAGTTGCTGTCCAGGACAAGGTAGTGCGTACTATTACTTAAAAGTCTTCGAGTCACTCACATATCGCAGAAGCTATTCCGTACGCTCAGACTTTCGTTAATAGCCTGCAGTGTGGCACAATATGAAAAGGTTTAAGAAAATCTAGGAATACTGAAACCTGCCTATTGCCCTTCATTCTTGGTTTTCAGGATATCGCGCGAGAAAAGAGCAAGCTGAATTACGGACGTGCGAAGCTTTCTAAACCAGAGCAGATTTGTTGACTGAAGCATTCCTGTGTCAAGGAGTTTTATTATATTAGAGCGTAGACTATGCACAAGTGAGAAGTGGTCATGTATGAACATGTCCTTCTTTTCTTGTGAGCATTTAATTCTCTGCTCCAAAGAGCAGAACGGGCTGTTTGAAATCTAGGCCACTGAAAAGTAGCGGTTCTTTTCAGCCAAATCTCCCACCAGGCTGCGAGTGGTTAGAGGGAGTTCCAGTTGGGACTCTTTGGGAGGGAACTTCCAGTTCTGGCATTCGTCTGATAGCCAAGGGACACCTCCCAAAACCCTTCGTCGGAACGAGAGAATTGGAAGTACGAGTATTTTATTTATTTCTGGGAAAATGTTGGTCGTTTTTCCAGACAAAAATTAAAATTTAGTGGTTATTTTTGTTGAGTGGTGTGTGTGTGTGTGTGTGTGTGTGTGTGTGTGTGTGTGTGTGTGTGTGTATGTCATGGATGGGTAGCTGCAAACGCTATAACTTCTATCTAGCATTGTGTCACATCACCAAGTCGGCACATTACCGCACTGACACCATAAAACTGAGTAGAACATACACTCCACTTCACTGTCTGCTGTGAGACATGTCAGCGGTGGAGGGTCACATGACGGCTTGTACAACAGCATCTACATACCTAATCCGATATCCACCGTATGGTACGTGGCGTAGGGTACCCTGTACCACTAGGAGTTATTTTCTTTCCTGTTCCTTCGTAAATAGCGCAAGGGAAAAATGACTGTCTATGTGTCTCCGTATGAGACCTAATTTCTCGTATTTTATCTTCGCGATCGTTTCGCGAAATGTATGTTGGTGGCAGCAGAATCGTTCTGCAGTCAGCTTCAAATACCTGTTCTCTAAGTTTTCTGAATAGTATTCCTCGAAAACGTCGTTACCTTTCCTCCAGGGATTCCCATTTTAGTTACCTATGCACCTCCGTAACACTTGCGCGTTCTTCGAACCTACGGGTAACAAATCTAGCAGCCCGCCTTTGAATTGCTTTGATGTCTTCTTTCAGTCCGACGTGGTGCGGATCCGAAACACTCGAGTAGTACTCAAGAATAGGTCGCACTAGCGTCCTATATATGCGGTTCCCCTTTACAAATGAACCACACTTTCTAAAGTTCTTCCAATAACCCGTCCCGTAATCGACCATTCGCCTTCCCTACCACAGTCCTCAAAGACTCATTCCACCTCATATCGCTTTGCAACTTTACGCCCAGATTTTAAACGACGAGACTGTGTCAAGCAGGATACTAGTAATACTGTAGCCGAACATTACGGGTTTATTTTTCCTACTCATCCGCATTCACTTACATTTTCTACTTGTAGAGCAAGCTGCCATTCGCCACACCAACAAGAAATTTTGTCCAAGTCGTCTTGTATCATCCTACAATCACCCATCTTCGACACCTTCCTGTACATCACAGCATCATCATCGAACAACCGCAGATCGCTGCTCACCCTATCTGTCAGAGCAGGTACATTTAGGTGTGTACACACATCAAAAAAAGTTTTGCATCACCTCGGTTCCGAGAGTTCCGGAACCTGTACAGAAAATTGGAAAAGAGATCAACATAAACATCACTTCCGCTCTTTTTAATGCTCATTAAAACCACACATTGCATGTTGTACCAACATACAGCGAGACCTTCAGAGGTGGTGGTCCAGATTGCTGTACACACCGGTACCTCTAATACCCAGTACCACGTCCTCTTGCATGCCTGTATTCGTCGTGGTACACTATCCACAAGTTCATCAAGGCACTCTTGGCCCAGATTGTCCCACTCCGCACCGGCGATACGGCGTAGATCCCTCAGACTGGTTGGTGGGTCAGTCTATCCCAGGCATGTTTGACCTATCATGTCTGGAGAACATGCTGGCCACTCTAGTCGAGCGATGTCGTTATCATGAAGGAAGTCATTCACAAGATGTGCACGATGGGGGCGCCAGCTGTCGTCCATGAAGACGAGTGCCTCGCCAGTATGTTGCCGATATGGTTGCTCTAACGGTCGGAGGGTGGCATTGACGTAAGGTACAGCCGTTATGGCGCCTTCCATGACCAACAGCAGCGTACGTCGGCCGCACGTAATGTCACCCCAAAACAGCAGGGAACCTCCACCTTGCTGCACTCGCTGGACAGTGCGTCTAAGGCGTTCATCCTGATCGGGCTGCCTCCAAACACGCCTCCGAAGATTGTCTGGTTGAAGGCATATGCCACACTCATCTGTGAAGAGACTGTGATGCCAATCCTGAGCGATCCATTCGGCATGTTGTGGGCCTATCTGTACTGCGCTGCATAGCGTCGTAATTGTAAAGATGGACCGCCGGCCGTGGTGGCCGTGCGGTTCTAGGCGCTGCAGTCTGGAACCGAGCGACCGCTACAGTCGCAGGTTCGAATCCTGCCTCGGGCATGGATGTGTGTGATGTCCTTAGGTTAGTTAGGTTTAAGTAGTTCTAAGTTCTAGGGGACTGATGACCTCAGATGTTAAGTCCCATAGTGCTCGGAGCCATTTGAACCATTTTTGTAAAGATGGACCACTCCATGGACGTCGGGAGTGAAGTCGCGCATCAAGCAACCTATTGAACAAAGTTTGAGTCGTAACACGGCGTCCTGTGGCTGCACGAAAAGCATTATTCAACATGGTAGCGTTGCTGTCAGAGTTCCTCCGAGCCATTATCCGTACTTAGCGGTCATCCACCGCAGTAGTAGCCCTTTGGCGGCCTGAGCGAGGCACGTCATCGACAGTTCCTGTCTCTCTGTATCTCCTCCATTTCCGAACAACATCGCTTTGTCTCACTGCGAGACACCTGGACACTTCCCTTGTTGAGAGCCCTTCCTGGCACAAAGTAAGCAACTGGACGCGATCGAACCGCGGTATTGACCGTCTAGGCGTGGCTGAACTACAGTCAACACGAGATGTGTACCTCCTTCCTGGTGGAATGACTGGAACTGACCGGCTGTCGGACCCCCTCCGTTTAATAGGCGCTGCTCACGAATGGTTGCTTATATCTTTGGGCGGGTTTGGCTCAAATGGCTCTGAGCACTATGCGACTTAACTTCTGAGGTGATCAGTCGCCTAGAACTTAGAACTAATTAAACCTAACTAACCTAAGGACATCACACACATCCATGCCCGAGGCAGGATTCGAACCTGCGACCGGAGCGGTCGCTCGGGTCCAGACTGTAGCGCCTAGAACCGCACGGCCACTCCGGCCGGCTTTGGGCGGGTTTGGTGACATCTCTGAACAGTCAAAGGGACTGTGTCTGTGATACAATATCCACAGTCAACGTCTATCTTCAGGAGTTCTGGGAACCGGGGTGATACCAAATTTTATGATGTGTGTAGAAAATAATAGCGGTTCTATCACACTTGCCTGGGGCACTCCCGACGATAGCCTTGTCTCTGATTAATACTCGCAGTCGAGGACAACATACTAGGTCCTTTTAGTGGTACCAATTCTATACTGCCTGAGCACCTAAGCCATCGATGTGCCGTTTCACTGGCGTGACTAATATGTTCTCTTAAGAGCTTATGTACTGAGCAGCTTTCAGAATCCTGGATAATCCCAGCTTACGGGAGTCTATCATTCAGTAACGGTTGCTGACAGTGGAGATAAGCAGGCTAGAAGCATCTTCCTCCTGTTGCGTCCTGTCACAAGGAACTGAGTACGAACTTTGTTTGGCTCGCAGGTGACTGTGTGAGAAATTGCCCCAAGAATAAAAAAGAATAAAATAACTTATCAGGTGAGAGACTACTTCGAAAAGGCCTTCCCGTAAGGCTTGGGAAACTCAGGTTTTAGCTTTTAAACGGCAGCGAAGGTACGCCTTTGCATATAATTCGCGAATTCTTTCGGTAACCTCCAGACGCCGTTTAATTAACTGCGTTTCTGCGAGGCTGTCGCAGCACTCTATTACGGACGCGCCGCCGATGCCGAGCACCGGGCAGTAAATGAGGTGCTTGCGCTTTTTTCCTATTAAGGGCTGCGGTGGTAGACCGTTCGACACGTCTGGTGGGTACGTCTGGCGGCTGTCGTTACTGCGTCGCCGTAATGGCCGCACGGTTTATGCCTGCTTAGCTCGGCTCGCCGGTATTTATAAACGGGGTGAGCGACCCCGGGGCGCCGGCAGGGGGCGGGCTGGGGTGCAGAGGCGCGCCTGCCGCGGACAAAGGAAGCGCGCCGCGGCAGCTGCGCGTTGTGAGCACTCGCACTGATTAGGACGGCGGCTCACTTGCGGCTACCTGTAACCCTGTCCCAACTATGACCTACGTGGAAAATTGTCGCTCTTCTCACGGCATTTCTCAGCGATCTCAAGATTTATAAAGTCTTCCCGTTAGGGAATTTGCTTTCACCTCCTCAGTCCATATGTAGCATATACTCTACTTCCAACTTTCATTTCTTTCTAGCTCAGTGTTTTAAACCTAGCAACAGCAGTATACAGAGAAGTTGCAGCATTAGAAAATTGCAGCGAAATGCAGGAAGATCTGCAGCGGATAGGCACTTGGTGCAGGGAGTGGCAACTGACCCTTAACACAGACAAACGTAATGTATTGCGAATACATAGAAAGAAGGATCCTTTATTGTATGATTATATGATAGCAGCACAAACACTGGTAGTAGTTACCTCTGTAAAATATCTGGGAGTATGCGTACGGAACGATTTGAAGTGGAATGATCATATAAAATTAATTGTTGGTAAGGCGGGTGCCAGATTGAGATTCATTGGGAGAGTCCTTAGAAAATGTAGTCCATCAACAAAGGAGGTGGCTTACAAAACACTCGGTCGACCTGTATTTGAGTATTGCTCATCAGTGTGGGATCCGTACCAGGTCGGGTTGACGGAGGAGATAGAGAGTATCCAAAGAAGTGCGGCGCGTTTCGTCACAGGGTTATTTGGTAAGCGTGATGGCGTTACGGAGATGTTTAGCAAACTCAAGTGGCAGACCCTTCAAGAGAGGCGCTCTGCATCGCGGTGTAGCTTGCTGTCCAGGTTCCGAGAGGGTGCGTTTCTGGATGAGGTATGGAATATATTTCTTCCCCCTACTTATGCCTCCCGAGGAGATCACGAATGTAAAGTTAGAGAGATTCGAGCGCGCACGGAGACTTTCCGGCAGTCGTTGTTCCCGCAAACCATACGCGACTGGAATAAGAAAGGGGGGTAATGACAGTGGCACGTAAAGTGCTCTCCGCCAACACCGTTGGGTGGCTTGCGGAGTATAAATGTAGATGTAGATGTAGCAACGTGTTTTGAATAACGTATGCTACTGACGGAGGGTTGCAGGCTTCTTTATGCCCTCCGCAAAACAATTTAAGAAAAATACAAATTTCTCTAATTGTTTATCCCTTTTATTAAGAGAACCATTCTTGAAGATTTACTTAAATGTAAGTAGGGTCCAGAATTTCGCGGTTTTAGCAATACTAACATATTTTCAATAATATTAGTTTGGTGTATAAGTCCACTGCGTTCTTGTTCTACATGTTGGGATTCCGGTCGCTATAGGTGTATTTATCTATTGTCATTTTTTATTTGTAGTTCACTCTTGTTATTAGAAGTTACATATTGTCACTTTGTCATTTCGAGATACAGAGTGGAGCTGTGGACGCCAGCCAACGGAGAGCTAGTCGGAGCAATCGGAACTTCTGCGACACATTGTTCAGTGTGAGTCCAACAGAGGGGCGAGAGCAGCGGAGGCAGGCAGAAACACCTGCGCCGTATGTGGAGTATGGCACTGGACAGAGCATGGCAAAAAAAAAAAAAAAAAAACGGTTTCCTCATTTTAAGGAGGATCGTTTTGACATTAGTGATTATCCACCTTCAGGGAGATGGTTCAAATGGCTCTGAGCACTTTGCGACTTAACGTCTGAGGTCATCAGTCGCCTAGAACTTAGAACTAATTAAACCTAACTAACCTAAGGACATCACACACATCCATGCCCGAGGCAGGATTCGAACCTGTGGCCGTAGCAGTCGCTCGGCTCCAGACTGTAGCGCCTAGAACCGCATGACCACTCCGGCTGGCTTTCAGGGAGACCTTCGGAGTTTGATGGAAATCGTGTAAACACCTTAATCCACAATGACCCACGTCAGTGGACTCGAGAACTGGCAGATGTGATGAACTGTGATTATTCCACCATCGTGCACTGGAGAAGGGTCAAAAATCAGGTATATGGGTGCGAGGTGCCAGGGTGGAGAAGAGTTTGTACCTCTTTAACTCAGACGAATTTTGCATGCGAACGAGACATGCACTCGACCCCCTTCTTATCTACCAGCTAATTAATTATGCGCACAACGGTAACGAAAGGAAATGATGGTGGACCCTGCTAGTTGGTAATATAAGGAGTGAACACTCACAATAATTTAATACAAACCGTAATCTACTCAAAAAAAAGAGAACTTTATCATAACAAACAACAGGAAATGGGATTCTGCCTATATCTACGAAATGATATGCGGATTAAATATTACAGAGAGATTTATTATATATCAGAACATAAGTGCACATGATTGTCGACAGCCGGTCGAAGTGGCCAAGAGGTTCTAGGCGCTACAGTCTGGAACCGCGCGACCGTTACGGTCGCAGGTTCGAATCCTGATTCGGGCATGGATGTGTGTGATGTCCTTAGGTTAGTTAGGTTTAAGTGGTTCTAAGTTCTAGGGGACTTATTACCTCAGAAGTTAAGTCCCATAGTGCTCAGAGGCATATGAACCATTTGATTGTCGACACACACAGTAGGTTAAAGGATAGGGTATACTGAAATATAATGAGAATAAGAGTTGGCTCGAGAACAAGGGGCTCTCTGTGATGCAATAAATTGACGATAATGACTGGAGGTCCTAATTAATCAAATATTAATCTCCCGACTATATAGCAGTATCGCAATTAGTAGTGAGAGCTGAAATGGGATCACATGGAGAAACAAGCAATGTTGACTTGTAGCACAGCGAGCACGCGTGCTGCTGAGGGATTCAGTATAAAATTGATAAGGTCCTACAATGCCGGCGCCGCAAAATACTGTACCAGTACTGAAATCTGCAGCTCGTCGTTGGTAGGCAGCGCGCTGATGATGTAAGCGCCGACTTCTGCCGTGCAGCAACTCTGAGTCAACCCCTGGCCGCGAAGGCTGTCCGAGAATTCTAAGTTCTTCCAAAAACGAGCGACCAAGTCGCAAGACCGTCCGACTCCGAGGAAGATCAGATCCCAGATCCCCTGCCCGCGCAACGCAACAGCGAAGCCAACATTGCTCTACTCCCCACTCTCCTCTAAAAACTACGAATCAGTATTCAGTTCTGATTCCAAAATTCCCCCACACTGTCTCAGAACATCATTCGCGCCAATAGTTACTGTTCCCTCCAATTTCGAAAAGGGCTTTATGACGTCAACTAGCCTCAGTTTAAGTTGACCAATCATACCTCTGCTATTCAGCTGAGGGCAATGAACTTGCCATTTGATCGGCTATGGAAACAACCTGCCTAGACCACCGGCCATCGGGCGCCAGACAGTCGCACCCAGCAGGGCACAGTCCACAAGTATTCTCAGAATTAAGAGGACAAGGCAGTCAGTCGTTGCCAGGAATCTTCGTTCCGGACGCACCGGAACGGTAAAGACATAAACTCAGACGTCTCGCAGGTCGTTTCGCCCTGCATACAATAGGCGAAACTCGACGGACGTCAGTCGTTCCGTCAGACGCTTAAGCCTGTTGTACGAACCCCACAGAATTCAGGGAAGTGCAGCCCCCAACCGGAAATGCAGTGTGCCGCGTCCTCCGATGCTCGCCTCGCACAGGCCACCCAGAGAAGTAGAACAACATGTTTAGGAATCAAGTGAAAAGTATTTTTTGAGCTCTCAGTACAAATACTCTCATTACAATAACCTTATTCGGTCTGTTACTACCGTACAATGACATAGAACATTAATAAAAATGATGAAAATGAGAAGAGACCTGCAAAAGGGTGCATGGAACCTCTCATGGGCACCGCATGCTCTAAGCCAAAATCACAAAAATAAATGGATGGGCCATATGTGCATCTCTGTCTGCTCGTCATCAGTTGGCTCATCAACATCACCGACCAGTTACCATCTTGTATCGTTACTGGTGACGAGAAATGGTGTCTTTATGCTAACATAAGGAAAACAAAGCAATGGTGGAGATCAAATAAAGCAGCAACTCTCCGTACAAAGATCTGCACGCATCCACGATAGATAATGTTATGCTTCTGGTGGAACAGCGACGGTGTGGTGTACTGCGATTTGCTTCCCCGAGGTGTAACCATCATTGCTGACATTTATTGCCAGCAACTGAGACCTCATGCAGACGCAACCCAAGACAACGACCAGGAAGGCTGCGTGAAGTGATGCTATTCCCCGATAAAGCCCGCACGCATTCTGCTAGACTATCAAAAAACACTCTAGAGGAGTTGGATTGGCAAATCATTTGGCACCCACTTTATTCACCTGATCTTACGTTCTGAGATTTTCACCTTAACCGCTCTCTATGGAACAACCTTCAAGCAACTTCGTTTCCACATGAAAATGCGCTCCGATCATGGCTCGACGAGTTCTTCGTCCCAAAGCCTGGTAGTTTCTGCAGTCGCGGAGTGGAGAAGTTACACCAGCGGTGGAAGACTTTTGTAAGTAGTGAAAGAGAATATACTGCTGATGATGAAAGTTTCCGTTACGTATATCTGCTGTGTTTATTAAAATTATGGATAAACGTTATGAACTTACGCACCGACCAAATATATCTAATCAGTTTATTAGAATAAGCTGAGGCAGAGAGCCACAACAAGAATTCAATTTTTCCAGTACATCAACAATCGAAAATGCGAATTCCAAAACCCAACATTTTTAATTACAAACAAGAACGGTAATTTGATGAATGACAGTGAAAGAATTGTAGAAGGATGGAGAGAATACTTCCCAGAACTCTTGAATCGCTCAGAGCCAGATGGGCTGATATCTGCAGACACCACAGACGAAAGGAAAGATGAAGAAGGATGGAAAGTGACTGAAGAATGTGTGAAGACAACAATAAAGAGACTCAGAAACAACAGGTCCTAGGGGAGAACAGAATAACAGGAGAATTAATCAAAGCGGGAGGTGAGAGCTTGTACTTGGAGACATATAAACTGATACGGTTGATACAGAAGAATGAGACATCGCGAAAGGAATGGAGACTGGTCATAATATGCCCGATCTATAAGAAGGGAAGCAAAATGCGATGTGGTAACTACAGAGGCATCAGCTTGCTGAATATGACCTACAAGATGCTGTATATCATTATCCTCAGAATATTACAACCATTCATAGAGAATAACATACTGGAATACCAAGCTGGCTTCCAACCAAACCGATCGACAGTAGATCACATTTTCACCCTTAGACAACTGTCTGAAAACCACTGGGAATATGATGAAGATGTCTGTAGTCTGTTCGTCGATTTTCGACTTGCGTACGACAGCATCCACAGAAATGGCCTATACAATGCACTGGGTGACTTTAGAGTCACTTAGAAGTTAGCAGGAATGGTGCAAACTTGTATGGACAGGTCAAGGGCAGTAGTGGGTTTCCGAGGGATCACATCAGAAACATTCGAGATCGAGAAAGATCTCGAACAAGAAGACGCTCTCTCATATGTTCTGTACGACGTCATCTTATAGAAATTAATAAGGACATGTAGGCAACAGAAACGGGCTGAGTACAGATGGATGGTATTTCCAATTGTCTCGGATATGCAAATGACATTGTGCTTCTAAGTGAATCAAACCACGAGTTGAAAGAAACGTAGCAGAAAATGGGCAACTACGCACAGAAGGTTGGGCAAAAGGTGAATCAAGACAAAATGGAATTCATGCAATTAGGGAGAAGACAAGAGCAGTAAAAATTTCTTGAGATAGATGTCACGAGGTTCAAGAGAAAATAACTTTATCTTGGAACCCTTCCATTTGGTCCGTGTTTGCATATAAAAACAACAATATCAGAAATTGAGTCCGCCTTGATGCAAAACACCTTGTTATTTGTTTACTTATTTATTTTCCCAAACTAGTTTCGGCGACAAATATCACCATCATCATTTGGTTTTTTTTTAAATTTAAAACATGCAGAAAATAGCGTAGTTATACAAACACAGTAACACATTATTACATTTTTACTGTTCGTTTTATGAAATATAGTTTTCTATGTGTACACTACCTTATTTATTGTATGTTACGGCATCATTTAAGAATTATTCTCGCTGTTTGCGGCATATTTTCTGTGCTTTTCTCTGTTGCCGTTTTTCCCGGCGTACATCATGTCATCTGTAACTGTGTGAGCGGCTGTTAGTAAACAAATACTAAATGGTGAACTTAGTATGTCAGAAACACACACTTGGGGTTGCGGTAGTGTTGTGGAATCCAGTTTTGGTGTGTACTGGGCTGTTAATTAGATATTCGTGTACTCACGTTCGTTGGACGGCATGTGGCTGATTCTGTATACAGAAAAACAAAACTTTCGCACTTTGTTTATGATCAAGAACATTACGCCATCTTGCTGTTCGCGTGTGAAGCGAGAGGTGTATCGCATGTTGCAAGAAGGCTATGAAAACTGTAGCGGGAATTACGACGATTTCTGTTCCTTATTTATGTCTCTGTGTGTGATGGGGAAGTGGTTCTTTTGCATGTGTATGCTTTCTGTTCTGTGTCCTTGGTCAGTTCTCTCGGAGCGGTAAACAGTGTGTTGTTGCAAAATGTTGTGTTTTCATTTATTACATTTTTCCCTTCCACTATAGCCTTTTGTATGTGGTAATTTTCTTCTATTGTTAGTTATCGGTGTAGATTGTTGCTGTTTTGTAGAAGGTGTAGATCGTTCTCGATATTTGTGGGGTTATGGTTTTTGTTCATTAGGCGTTCTTTATGTACTGGGCCTGACAGGAGTTGCATGTTAGTTAATTTTCAGCGTTCTGTACTGCTTACAGTAGAGGAACATTCGGAGATGATGATTGTTGTTATCATTATGACAATACACCCTGCCATAAAGCAGCGTCTGTGAGACAATGGTTTCAGGGTAATAAAATTCCTGAAATACACTGGCCTGCCATGAGTCCCAACAGTACTTCACCCCAATCGGACAATGAAAAAGTCCCCATGGCGTTTTATCAAACAGTTTAATAAATGAAAACGGAAAAGTACAGCCTGCAGGTTTGCTAGATACGAAAATATTCAAGAGTGGACGTATCAACGCTTTATCGATATTCGTGAACTGAAACAGTAGTTTCTTTATGGATGTTGAGAGAGTGGGTCTTACAAGGTGACAAGAAATTAAGTTGACGCATTACGTGCGATTTGTAGCGATACAGGACATTGCACACGTCTTGCCAGGCATAAACGTTACTTTGTACGAAAAGTAAAAAATGCATTTCCACACACATTATACTTTCATTTTTTGTGTGTGACACACTGTGCCATAATTAAATTAAAATGATTTCAACGCAAAATATATATATATTGTTGTTGTTGTTAATTTCATTGTGCGAACTTGGTGATACATTATTAGATATAAATAAACACTTAGCCATATTTACTGCAACTGCTAATGAAACAAATGGCAAATATGTCTGTTTTTCCATACAAGCATTTATTTGCTTAAGTAAATATAATTCTTCGTTACACAATATTCTCCAACCAGTAAACCCCACCCCCATGTTCTTTAAAGAATCGAAGTCCGTTGTATTAAATGTCTTATATCCCGGATTATGTGTCATACAATAATATAATTTTGCAGGTGCATTCAACGGTATACGAATATGTCGATACCGTCAGCAAAATGTGTTACGAACAGAGTTAGTAGTAAAGAAATAATGAATTAAAACTCCATGCCTGAAACTGCAATTTTACTATATGAACGGCGAAAAATCTACCAAGCGTTAAACTTTCTTCTTTTCGTCATTTTGTGTGTGCGGTGGGGGTGGGGGGGGGGGTTAGTGTTAGCGAAAAGACATTTACAGTTTCTGAAGTGTAATATTTGACTTAGTGTTATACCTTTAACCTAGAATTATAGCACTAAATGAGTAGATTATGACGCATTTGAAATTTTTAAATTGGGTCAGTGACTGAATTACTGAAAATCAAATTTTTGTTGCGCTGTAAGCCGTTAGACGGGCTACCTGCAACTGGAACCATGCCCCCGGGTTAACCGGTTAGTAATTTAGATTATCAGGTTAAGTTTGGTCTCTTCCCTACGTTACAATTGTGTTACTGCCTTTTTATTCACCTTCATCGTAACGGTAACATTGGTTAATTTAATCACTGTAACAATTCACTGCTATTCCTGAATGTAATCGTATTCAAAAGCACCGTATAGCTACATCAGTTCGTTATTTGTTAACACTTGGACACATTTCAGGGCAATGCATTATCAACTGTGAGACGTGAAACTGTGAAGAATTAACAGCGTTTACATATGTAAGTCATAACGTAAGTAGTCCCTTCCTTTTAACTGTATTGTACTCAATAAACAGAAAATCTGACATGTACTTCACATAGTACGTATGTACAGTATGCCATAGAAACATAAACAAAAATCAGATGAAGTCACATTGCTCAGTACGAAATCTTGAACTTATGTACGCCCTTAAATGGGCTGCAAATAGTCTGGGTTTTCAGTGTAAGACAGCCAAGACGACTCATCACGCCTAAATACTGTTAATGGGTGCATACGAAAAAATATCCGGGGTTTAATACAAAAAATACTGGTGCAGATTTATGATATTTGTGAGGATTATGAGGTGCAATAAGCCCGTATTTGTTGGCTACAAGGCTTGGTGCTCAGAAAATGTTTAAGTCATTGTTTGCTTTACGTCTGTGTGTATACTCGGGTACGATGCATTCGCAACTAATCGAAACGGCATCACTTTCCTTGGATTCCACGTGAACTGGTGCCGTGCAATGTCATAAACCGTTGGTTAGAAACGATTGAGTCGAAATTTATATGCGTTTATGCTTCGTCTAGCTGACAGTAATGAAAATCCAAGTAGATACCTTTTTGCAATAATTTTATTTATCTGCATATTCACAAAATTAGTTCAAAGTGACGTCGTCGACCAGGAGCGTATAAACTTCGTGGCTCCCTTGTCTATACTGTTTGGTTCTACCTCAGAATAAACGTTTACATCGTAGAGAAAGTAAGAGAACGGAACAGGGCGACCGTAGCGTGCCAATACTGCGAACGTTGGATTATTTTTAGGGTTCCGTGCCACAAACTGTAAAAACGGAACCCTTTGTTGTCCGTCTGTCTGCCCGTCCGTTTGTGTGACTATTAAAAACCCTTTTCCTCAGAAACGGTAGAGTTGTTGATGTTGTTGTGGTCTTCAGTCCCGAGACTGGTTTGATGAAGCTCTCCATGCTACTCTATCCTGTGCAAGCTGCTTCATCTCCCAGTACGTACTGGAGCCTACATCCTCCTGAATCTGCTTGGTGTATTCATCTCTTGGACTCCGTGTAACCTCCCCACAAAATTTAAAAGAAAATGAAAAAGACAATACTTAATAGAAATGGGAGCCGAACGTAACCTCCCTAGCAATTAAATTTAATGACAATAAATGTGAGAATCGCAATCTGACTCAAGTATAAGTTTTTCATAAAAAAATTAAAGTCCATTCAGTGACAAGAAAATTCAATTAAACCGAAATATCGGTCTTTGGCCCTGTGCAAAACAATCAGAATTAAAGTCTTACCTCAGAATAAATGGATGTCACATTTCTGCTCTTGTTGTTGCGCACCGCTTGGAGGAACTGCATTGCAAATAATAATATTCTCTTTTTTTGTGATTTTAGTGAAATTTTTCTTCAAAAGAAGTGGAATGAAATGGGAAGTGCAACGAAATCTTTAGTTCAATAAAAAATCAAATTTTTGAAAAAAATGCTTTTGAAATCAAAATTATTATTGGGGCATTTGTTGGAAATTAATTACAATAAACAAATTTTTACATTATCTAATGATTATACTAATTAACAGTATACCTCATTCAGTAGCTTGACCAGTGTTGTCGCCAGACCACATCACGCAATCCCACTGGACTGCTACCACTGACCGACCGCTCTGCATGACGACTACTAGCGTACTGCACGCGACGACTACTGACAGAGTACTGCCCTCAACTAGACAGAGCTACAGACTCGCAACGACTACTGACAGACTCGCAACGACCGACTGACTGACAGAGAACCGCTCGCAACACTCGCGCGGTCAAGCGCAAACTCTCTGGTCACAGATGCTACAATGCCTCGCCATCGCTGCTATGTTACATACGTGTTTCATAACCCTCCACTGGGGGGGCAAAAATTTGGCAGCGATGGTGAGTCATTTGGACTTGCCAAGCGCGGCAAAATTTTTCTTTAATTAACAAAATCCTACAACTTACAGAATATTTAAATGTTGTGCACATGCACTAAGTACAAAATATATCAGACAAAGACAAAATGTGAGTACAAAACATAGTAACAAATCAGAAAAATGTATATACAAATTATTTGACAGATAACAAAGTGCACAGGCACTGAAAAAATTCTTTAGCATATTCAGAACAAATAAACAGACTGGCAAAAAATATTATGTTGACAAGTGACATGAGTGCACATGCACTGCAGTTGAGAACATATCAGTAATTGATGAAATGTATGTACAATTAGTAACAAATGGCATAAGTGCATTCGCATTAAAGTATTGAATATACAGAATAGTAGAAAACATATTGAAAAATGAGATAAGTGTACAGGCACTGAAGTTCAGTAGAAAACATATTAACACCTAACAGAAGTGCACATGCACTGTAGTTCAGAACATATCATAAAAATAAAAATGTATATACAATATAAAAGACAAGAGTGTACATACGTATACTGTATACTGTACTTCAGAACAAATCGAAAAATGTCTTTAGCATTTTCGCAATAAATAAACATAATGACAAAAAATCATGTCCAAAGTGCACACGCACTGGAGAAATGTCTTTAGCATTTTCACAACAAATAAACATAATGGCAAAAAAATCATGTCGACCAGTGCCATAAGTGTACTCGCACTGGAATTCAACAAATCGAAAAATGTATAACCTATGAACATAAATGATGTTACCAAAAAAAATTTTTTTTTTTCTTTATGTGACAAGAATAAGGATAGGAAAGGGAAGGATTGCATCATGGTTGTAGCACTTTAGATTGCACACAGCTGCTCTGAAAGTCCATATCTTTCCACAGAAGTGCAACACCAAGTGACACAACTTGAAGTTCTTGTCCCATCAGAATTTATCAGCGTACCCAAGACACTGAATTGTCGTAGTAATATTCCATGTTTTCATTTTGGCAGTACATTAGGTACACCAAACAGTGCGACCATAATAACGTCTTCATCGCTCACGGTGGTGGACAGCATGTCGTGTCAACACCACGCTCTTACAAGGCGCACCAACGTAGAATTAGTGCAAAACCAAATATAGTGCTCCATGATCACTAGGATAAACAGGACAAATGGACATTGCAATAATTCAGGGTAGTCAGCTTATGAGGTGAAGGACATCAAGTCACATAATATTGACAATTAGAGACTTAATTAGTTTGTGGCATTCATAGCCCAGTTATTGAACATTTCTGTACCAAGTATGTAGTATTACAGAAAAATGTTCATTAATTGTTTTACATGGAATCAGTAGCCTTCTTTACCTGGTTACAAATAATCGCATTCTTTTCAGTTACAGAGTGTAATTAAGAATCATTAACCTTCTCCTAATTACAGTTAATTAATCATTTGTCGTTAATTAATCATTTGTCTAATTACAGTTAATTAATCATTTGTCGTTAATTAATCATTTGTCTAATTACAGTTAATTAATCATTTGTCGTTAATTAATCATTTGTCATTCCAATAGTAAGAATTATTAGTCTTCTCCTAATTACAGTTAATTAATCATTTGTCATTCTAATAGTATTAATTATTAGCCTTTTCCTAATTACAAAGCATTATTAAACAGTCACATTCATTTCCAATTACAAAGTATGAACATTGAAAACAAGAGCTAATTAATGGCATAATTAATAACAATTCATCGAGTGACATTAATTATTGGCACTCAGTGGCCAGCAAGTATTGAATAGAATAAAACATAGTTCATCATTCAGTATTATTCAGATCATTACGAAGTCATTATTAAAAACAGTTAATTACAGTCATAGCATTAATAATCACAGGCATTATAAGTAGTCTCATTACAATAAACAGTGTTTCTCCTTCAGTAGTATTCAGATCATTACAAAGTCATTATTAAAATCAGTTAATTAGTCATAGCATTAGTAATCATAGGCATTATAAGTAGTCTCATTACAATAAACAGTGGCAGTTATTAACTAGTGACAAAGCATTATTTTAAATATATACTTTTTTTTTGTCTCATTAAGAAGTCATTACTCAAGTGACATACTATTCAGAGCTAATCAGTATTATTCAGAATTTTCTCAAACTGGTATCACTACTTGGGACTGGTAATACATTTATTTTTGTTAGCAATGCATTGCGTTGGGATCGTTAATTAATTGCTGAGGCATAACACTATTTGTTTTTGACCTATTGCTGCAAATGAGGATAGGTAACGTCATTCGTCATGAGTCAGCTGTAGCAAGATTATGTAACAAGGCAGTATATGTGATCACATTTATAAATGATAAACACAAATGGGTAAAAAATAAAATGCAAGTACTAGAACAGGTATAATAACTAACAGGTTTAGTAAGTATAATGAAAAACTTCTCCTGAAAAAAATATACAAAATGGATTATTGACCTGAAAGAAGAAACGCACACTATGCTGAAAAGTAGTGAACTTCGAATTAACAGGTAGTGAAATGTGTATAAAAATGTGTTCCATAGCTGTCCTTTCCAAAACTTTCCGTCATCCTACTATGCAATATAATACTTGCTGTCAAAACAAACTGCAACAAATACTTAAATAACTACGTAGCATAAATACATAACTTCAACATTATCCTCATCTGTAAAGAAAAAAAACTTCATTATCCATATCATCATAACTTCATTATTATCATCACCTGTAAAGAAAAACTTCATTATTCATAACAGCATATTCTTCATAATTATTCATCAGCATTCATTATCATCTGTAAAAAAAAAATCACTTCATTACTCATTACATAACTATTCCTTATCTCTAGCATATTTCATCACTAAAACTAAGATGTGTAGTTCAGTCTGACAGCCTGCATCAATTACCTTATATTCTGAAAGAAAAAATTAGTTAAGACTGCTATTCTATGATGAGTATAGTATATTCTTGTTAATGCTTGTTAATCCTGATCCATTTACTCTTCCTCATAAAGTCATTGCATCTCCTTTCGTTTATTCCGTAGGTGAAATTCCCATTTCTGTTGAATTTATTTCTTACATGCATCATTTCTTTCTGAAATTCATGAACAAAGATTAATGTCCTGCATTTAAATCATATACCCACTAAATAATGACTAGTTTATGGTAACATACTTAAGCATACAGCATATCATGACAGAAAACGTAATATGTCAAAGAAATTGACAGTGTTCAAAGCTAAAAATGTACAGAGAATATCACAATGCAGCAGCAAAAAATGTAAAACAGTCACGATGTTGAGATGTCACAAGGCAAAAAAAATGTCAAAGTCAACTGGTGTGTGTTATATCTTAGCTATTTCACAATGCATACAAACAAAACATGTAAACAATCGTACATAAAAAGACAAAAATGTGACGATCGTTGTGTTCAGCTTGTATGTAGTGTAATTAATCAAGGCGAGAATTAAAGACTTTAATAAAAAAAATGTAATGAAATTAACATGTCATTAGCTTACATTGCATAATTAGTCATAAAATACGTAAGTGTGTCTGAAAAAATATGCACGGTCTGATGTGTAACGACAAGAAAAGCGACCTGCTAACCTTACCTTGTCGGGCACTTGCCAAAAAAAAAAATACGATAATCATCAGTAATTAGTCAGGTGAAATAATTGCGTTAGTAAATGGCATCATAGTGTGTTGAATCATACAGTGGTTTCACTCAATAAACGGTTTAATGTTTGAGATATGGTGATTGCCTTTCGATTTTCTAGTTCTCAAAGTTTCGACATGTACAACATTGGGGTGAGGAATGCTGCGAATCCGATATGGACCTGCGTATAGAAGTTCAAATTTACTGCACTTACCTTTTAATTTGCTGGATAAATAGTGTGTACGTACTAGTATCTTCTGTCCAACGTGAAAGTCACGGCGTGTACAAACCTGTTTTTGCTGTCTTCTCCGGCGCTCTGCGGCACGTTTGATGTTGTTCAGCGCAATGTCAATTATTTCGTGGTGTCGTAATCGACGAGATGTAGGAAATGTTATTAATTCTTTAATTTTGTTAGGTGGTTCAGCATTTTTCAGTATAACAGACGGAGATAGCATAGTGGATTCATTTGGAATGGAATTAATTACATCTTGGAATGAGAATATGTGTGTGTCCCAATCAATATGTCTTTTGTGGCAGTATATTCGGCACAGTTTACCAATTTCTTTCATTAATCGTTCACAGGGGTTCGAAGAAGCGTGGTACTTGGATATATAGATCGGAGAAATGTTTCTGGCTCGTAACATGCGTGTCCATACGCTACTACGAAATTGAGATCCATTGTCAGAAATTACTTTCATTACATGCCCTACATGAGATAGAAAATGTTTTACAAATGCTTTCGAAACAGTTTTAGCAGTAGCTTTGCGTAACGGAGTGAAAGTAACAAATTTTGAAGTGAGCTCAACAGCGACAAAGATGTAGCAAAAACCTCTGTTAGTTCTCGGAATCGGACCAAAAATATCTACTGCGGCCATATGTCTTAATTTAACAGGTATAATGGGATATAATGGAGGAATATGTGAAGTGGTGTCTGATTTAGCTTTCTGGCAAATTTTACAAGACGCTAAAACTCGTCGTATACGTTTCTCCATGTTGGTAAAATAACAGTTCTGTCTCAGTATAAGAAAACATTTTCGTGCTCCGTAATGTGCGTAGCTTAAATGAGTGTACCAAATTAATTTGTTAACCAGTTCGTCAGGTATGCATAATAACCAATTGTTGCTGTCAGGATGAGAGCGGCGAAACAGAATGTCATTGCGCAAAGTGTAGTGGTTCCTAATCGTAACATTATTCTTATCTTCCCAAAGGTGTTTAATTTCTTTCCACACATTGTCTTTATTTTGCTCTTGTGCTATGTCCTGTAATGACGATGAAATAAAGTTTTCAAATGCAACTTGCTGAATGTACATGACACTGAAATTTGTTTTGCAGAAGTTGGTTGCTACGTCTTGCTGATTGTTGCCGAGAGAACGCGATAGTGCGTCTGCTATAACATTTTGCGTACCCGGAATGTGAACTATTGTAAAATTAAATTCCTGTAAATATAGTTTCCATCTGCTTAATCTGTCGTGAGTAAATTTAGCTGAAAGCAAAAATTGTATAGCTCTATGGTCTGTGTAAACGGTGGTATGTCTGCCATAAAGAAAGTGCCGAAATCTCGTAAAAGCCCATACAACACATAATGTTTCCAGTTCTGTAACGGAATAATTTCGTTCAGCGGGTGACAAAATGCGACTTGCAAATGCAATGTTTTTTATTACTGTAGAACCATCTTCTTCAATTTCCTGGAAAATATGTACGCCTAAAGCGGTGTTGGAACTGTCGGTAGCAATGGAAAAATTTCTGGTAAGATCTGGGTGCGATAAAAGTGGAGCATTCAACAGAGCATTTTTCAGGTTCATGAATTCAGAATGTGCTTGCTTATCCCAAGACCAAATACTGTTTTTACCTGTTAATTGACATAATCTGGGTGTGTCTAAAGCAGAATGATGAATAAATTTACGAAAAAAATTAATTAAGCCCAAAAAACTGCGTAATTGCTTCTTTGTCGTCGGAACAGTAATGTCACGTAGAGCTTGAAGTTTTTCTGGATCAGGTGCAATGCCTTCTGCTGAAATCACGTGTCCAAGAAATTTTATGGAAGTTTTGCCAAAATGCGATTTACTGAGGTTAACTGTAAGTCCTTGTGCATGAAAAGTTTGTAACAGTTGTTCAAGAATCAGATTGTGTTCAGACCAGTTAGCTTCTGCGATAAGAATATCGTCTACATACGTCGTAATTCTGTCTTTAAGTTCTGTCGGAAGTATTGTGTTCAAACCGCGAATAAAAGCTGCAGAAGAAATAGTTAAGCCGAACGGTAATTTGCAAAATTGATAACAGTCGCCGAAACAGAGAAAAGCTGTATATTTTCTGCAATTTGGATGAAGTTGAATTTGCCAAAATCCCGATTTCAAATCTAGTGTAGAATAAATAGCTGTACCGTGAAATTTCTGTAGAAGTTCCTCTAATGTCTGTGGTCGATCTGTTTCATTAATAATAATGTCATTAATGTGACGTGAATCAAGTACAAGGCGAAGTGAGCCATCTTTTTTCTTAACAATATGTAGCGGGTTTATGTATGGACTAACTGCCGGTTCTATAATTCCTTGGTCAAGCATATCCTGCAATTCCTTTTTAACCTGTTCTCTGTGAATATATGGGATGGGATAATGCTTTGCTTTAAATGTGTCGTGCGGTTTGACTTGAAATTCATACATAAATCCGGACATAGTACCAGGAATGTTGTCGAAAACTGGAGCTTGCTGTAAAAGAATTTTGTGTAACTGCGTTCGTTCGTCGTCTGTAATTGCACTGCTCTCTTTAACTTTAACGGAAATCATTTGTATTACGTCGTAGTCAGCTTCGTCTGGAGTATTATAGTTGTGTACGTACGTATCCGTGAACAATGTGGGATTACAGTCTATGTTACGTGTTGCGGAAATGACCTCTGTGCGGTTAATTGTTTGTTCTTCCGCAGATAAAGAGTGCTGAAATTCTAAAGCCAATTGTACATTTTCATCCTTTAACATTAAATAAGAATTCTGAAAGTCGATAACTGCGTCGTGTTGTACCAGAAAATTCGTGCCTAAAATAATGTCTGTTGTCAATAAAGGAACAATCCAAAAATTAGAATGGAAAGTATGACCTCCAATACAAAATGATAAATGCGTCTGTAATTTAACGTCTACACCTTTACTCGATACTGCTCCTTTTACTTTTGTCTTGCCTAAAGGTAATGTCGGATAAGTATTCTCTTTGTTGCACTCATTAAAAGTCTCCTCATTTATTACTGATATAGGTGATCCGGAATCAATTACTGCTAAAAATTTCGAAGAACCAATTTTAATTTCGATAACAGGATGTGAAATGGTTTTCTGAATAACTGGTCTTTCCTGTAAAAGAGTGTCTCTGATGTCGTCAAAAGTAATTACATTTTCGTGAACAACATTTTGCGTGTCTAAGGTAGTGCTTGTATTATTGGAAGATGCGTCCTGTACATTATCTAGTCAGATTCTATCTGACGTGTTATTATTATTAGGCGGATTCTGTGGCATTTCGACTATTTGAACTGTCCTATTACTTCTTCCAGACATGTTACGCTCTGGATGGTACCTACTGTCGGGTTCATTCATGAGAATATGTTCTTGCGTATGATTTTGCTGTTGGTGAGACCGACTGTTATTATATGTACGCTGGTAATTGTGCTCATCGTTTTTACGTCTGTCGTAATAGTCATTCCTATACGGTGTATTGCGATGGGAATTGAAATACTGTCTTCTTTGTACATAGTTGTTTCTCTGCTCCCGTGCGTTACTATTTGTTGGACCAGGGACTATACGTCCACGCGGCGAAACATTAAAGCCTGGTTGACCTTGTGTATTCCATTGTTGGTTAGGTATGCTAACCGGTTGACTTTCATGCTGTTGTGGTGGAAAACGTCTATTGTTACCAAAATGTGCTTCCTGTTGCTGAAAATTTTGACGATATTGATAATCTGAATTTTGTCTGTGATTTAGGTTCTGGTAGTTGTCGTTCCTAACGCGTCTGTTACTTTTCCTATTGAAATTACGTGTCTGATCATAACTGCTGTACTTTTGTTGACCTTGGTTATTATAAGAAAAGTTTTTGTTTACAAAAGAATAATCAGATTGCTGTACTTCCAAGAGCTGTAAAAGATCTCTGAACGCTGAAATATTTTCTTTTTGCTGACCTGTTAGAAGTGACACTCGTAATGACCGTGGTAATTTGGAAATGCATAATTGTATAAGTGCGGATTCACTGTACGGCTCACTCAGGTATTGGTTTTGTTGTACCATGTGCTCAAAAAATTGCGTCACACTCGGAAAATTTGAGTTCTCGTAATTTGGCAAACTAATCAACTGATCTTTAATTCCGCGCTGTGTCGTCTTCGACCAGTACGCTGACAGAAAAGCATTCTGAAATTCCTCTACCGAGTAACACTGTCTCGCGATCGGTCTCATACGAGTTGCCGGTTCGCCTTCCAAAAAGCTGCAAATAAATTCAAGTTTGTGTGTTACAGGCCAAGTCGGTGGAAGAGCAAAGCTAAATTGTTGAATCCAATCCAATGGGTGAATCTGCGTTCTATCGTTTTTGAAAACCTTAAACTTTCTCACTGACAGAAAATGTTTGTAGTCGAAATTATCATCTCTGTGTGATAGAACAGGTTCAGGATCGTAAGAGAATCTATTGAACTGTGGTTGATCGGAATCTAAGTCCCGTACTCTCTGTAGATTACCCAAATTATACGCACTGCGTGAGTCTGACTCATGTTCAAAAAGTGGCGTCTGTTGTGGCATGTTATTAACTGAAATGTTTTTCATCTCTGTTACTTCTTGTTGTAAATTTGATAACTTCCTACGTAACGTGTTGTTAGATGAATCGATCTCATTAATTGTCTGCTGTAAATTTTGAAATTCAGGTGTTTGGATAAATGAAACCGGTGCAGTATCGTCTGATTTATTGTCATTAGTATTTTCGATAACATCAATACGACTGGCCAATTCATCACATTTTTCAGTCAGTATTTTAACCTGATCATCGGTTTTAGAATCAGACGCATTAATCTGTTTTTGCAACTTGCGCGTAGTTTCGCTCAGTTTTTTAACATCAGCTTTGATAACATCACAATCCTGTGTTAGATCTAATTGTTCGAATCTATCTGTCACTGTTTGAATATTTACTGTGTGTGTATCTGTTTTTGATTTAAGGTCAGAAATTTCATCCCGTAATTCCGCGTTCAATTGTTCTATGGTATTAATTTTGTCGGACACTGTAGTAATATTATTGTCTACATACGTCTTCGCTTTCGCGAATATTTTACGTTTGTCCTCTTGTCTTTGTGCAGTGATTGTTTCCATGACTTGTCGTTTTACTTTGTTTTGATCCTGAATAAATCTGCGGAAACGCGTATCACTGTTCTGTACGTGCTGATTAAAGCGCTCGTTAATCTGAGTGTTCTGCTGTTCGAATTTCGCGTCTATCTTTGCGTCCATAGTGCGCGAAAGTTCTACCGTCATTGCTTTAAACTCGTCCCGTAATTGTGTAGCCTTTTCAGAGCATTGTTTAGCGACAGTACTAATTTCCACTCTAAGTGTTTCTGTTGCGGCTGTTTGCATTTCTTTTAATTCTTGCGCAACATACTTAATTTCTTCGCTATTTTTTTGTGAACAAGCTTCAATTTCCACGCGCAACTGTTCCTTAGTGTCGTGGCACTGTGCGGCAACGGCTCTAATTTGTTCACCAAGCTGTCTGGAATTGTCGTCTAATTTTTCATTTAAGTATTGTTTGAGTTTTTCGTTATTATTGTCTAGTTTTTCATTTAAGTGTTTGTTATCTTCCCTAAGTTGTCTAAAATCTTCACTTTGTTGTTTGACCTGTTCACTAAGTTGTTTGAGATTTTCGTTCTGTTGTTTGGAATTGTTATCTAGTTGTTTGATATCTGCACTAAGTTGTTGTTTAAGATCCTTACTACTGTTGTCCATTTTCTCACTTTGCTGTTGTAGCAAACTTCTCATAATTCGTACCAAGTCAAAACTAGCGTTTATATTCTCTGTGCTGTTTAGTTGTGGATCTGGAATTTTCTCGTTTTGCGTGACCATTTGGTCATTCTGAGATTTAGAAAAAGGTTTGTCAGTCGGATGTACACTGTCAGACATTATTTCGGAATTAAATGGATCCGTCGTACTTTCAGTATGCTGTTCATTTTCATTAGACAAATTTGTCTGTACGTTATCTGAATTTTCCAAATCGGGTGTGTTAAGCTCGGCAGCGCTCATTACAATAGAGCGTTCTGCGTCATCAATTGTCGTCCAATTAACAGCCGAGACAATTGAGTTCGTTTGTTCATTATCAGGGTAAAAGTCATCACTAGTGGTTGGAATGCACTGATTGTTAGTGAACGCAGGATTGTCATCATTACACTGCGTGTCACATGTCCTATCGGTAAAGTTGTTTGAGTCGGTAATTTCATTCATAATACCTCGCGATACACTATTCACAGTCTTTTGCGGCATTTTTACAATAGTCAAAATTTTTCACAAAACAAATAAACACAATGCAAAAGCAACACACAAATACAACAAAGCAACAAATTGCCGTTGACCTGTAGAAGGAAAGTCACAAGATTAGTAAAAGCGTTGCGCCAAATCCTAATTATATCTAAGCAAATAAGATCAGATATCTGACTGTTTTTCAAAAGATTCTCAACGAAATACGATCCTGGACTGGGTGTCGCCAAGTGTAACCTCCCCACAAAATTTAAAAGAAAATGAAAAAGACAATACTTAATAGAAATGGGAGCCGAACGTAACCTCCCTAGCAATTAAATTTAATGACAATAAAAGTGAGAATCGCAATCTGACTCAAGTATAAGTTTTTCATAAAAAAATTAAAGTCCATTCAGTGACAAGAAAATTCAATTAAACCGAAATATCGGTCTTTGGCCCTGTGCAAAACAATCAGAATTAAAGTCTTACCTCAGAATAAATGGATGTCACATTTCTGCTCTTGTTGTTGCGCACCGCTTGGAGGAACTGCATTGCAAATAATAATATTCTCTTTTTTTGTGATTTTAGTGAAATTTTTCTTCAAAAGAAGTGGAATGAAATGGGAAGTGCAACGAAATCTTTAGTTCAATAAAAAATCAAATTTTTGAAAAAAATGCTTTTGAAATCAAAATTATTATTGGGGCATTTGTTGGAAATTAATTACAATAAACAAATTTTTACATTATCTAATGATTATACTAATTAACAGTATACCTCATTCAGTAGCTTGACCAGTGTTGTCGCCAGACCACATCACGCAATCCCACTGGACTGCTACCACTGACCGACCGCTCTGCATGACGACTACTAGCGTACTGCACGCGACGACTACTGACAGAGTACTGCCCTCAACTAGACAGAGCTACAGACTCGCAACGACTACTGACAGACTCGCAACGACCGACTGACTGACAGAGAACCGCTCGCAACACTCGCGCGGTCAAGCGCAAACTCTCTGGTCACAGATGCTACAATGCCTCGCCATCGCTGCTATGTTACATACGTGTTTCATCCGTCTATGATTTTTACCCTCCACGCTGCCCTCCAATACTAAAATGGGGTGATCCCTTGATGCCTCAGAACATGTCCTACCAACTGATCCCTTCTTCTACTCAAGTTGTGCCACAAACTCCTCTCCTTCCTAATTCTATACAATACCTCCTCATTAGTTATGTGATCTACCCATTAATCTTCAGCATTTTTCTGTAGCACCACATTTCGAAAGCTTCTATTCTTTTCTTGTCCAAACTACTTATCGACCATGTTTCACTTCCACACTCCATACAAATACTTTCAGAAATGTCTTCCTGACACTTAAATCCATACTCGATGTTAACAAATTTCTCTTCTTCAGAAACGCTTTCCTTACCATTGCCAGTATACATTTTATATCCTCTCTACTTCGACGATCATCAGATATTTTGCTCCCCAAATAGCAAAACTCCTTTACTACTTTAAGTGTCTCATTTCCTAATCTAATTCCCTCAGCTTCACCCGAGTTAACTCGACTACATTCTATTATACTCGTTTTGCTATTGTTGATGTTCATCTTATATCCTCCTTTCGAGACACTGTCCATTCCGTTCAACTGCTCTTCCAAGTCCTTTGCTCTCTCTGACAGAATTACAATGTCATCGTCGAACCTTAAAATGGTTCAAATGGCTGTGAGCACTATGGGACTTAACTTTTGACGTCATCAGTCCCCTAGAACTTAGAACTACTTAAACCTAGCTAACGTAAGGGCATCACACACATCTATGCTCGGGG
Organism: Schistocerca piceifrons; assembly: GCF_021461385.2. NCBI lineage: Eukaryota > Metazoa > Arthropoda > Insecta > Orthoptera > Acrididae > Schistocerca > Schistocerca piceifrons. Next base: position 897,597,250 of record NC_060139.1, read on the forward strand.
CAGGATTCGAACCTGCGAGCGTAGCGGTCGCGTGGTTCGAGACTATAGCACCTAGAACCGCTATGCCACTCTGGTTGGCCGAACCTTAAAGTTTTAATTTCTTCTCCATGGATTTTAATACCTACTCCGAATTTTTCTTTTGTTTCCTTTACTGCTTGCTCAATATACAGATTGAATAACATCGGGGAGAGGCTACAACCATGTCTCACTCCCTTCCCAACCACTCCTTCCCTTTCATGTTCCTCGACTCTTATAACTGCCATCTGATTTCTGTACAAATTGTAAATAGCCTTTCGCTCCCTGTAGTTCGCTAATTTTCACCTGCTTTCTTTGGTATTGGAATTATTATATTCTTCTTGAAGTCTGACTGTATTTCGCCTGTGTCATACGTTTTGCTCACCAGATGGTAGAGTTTTGTCAGGACTGGCTCTCCCAAGGCTGTCAGTAGTTCTAATGGAATGTTGCCCACTCCCGGGGCCTTGTTTCGAATTAGGTCTTTCAGTGCTCTGTCAAGCTCTTCATGCAGTATCCTGTCTCCCATGTCATCTTCATCTACATCCTCTTCCATTTCCATAATATTGCCCTCAAGTACATCGCCCTTGTATAGACCCTCTATATATTCCTTCCACCTTTCTGCTTTCCCTTCTTTGCTTAGAACTGGGTTTCCATCTGCGTTCAAATTTACGTCACACATTAAAGTCTATAGTAGAGTGCTAAGCTTCTAAGTCACTTCAATCAAAAGATACGGTCATTTGTTACATATTTTGATACTCGAAAACTCACTCCTCAAGACTTATAGGGTGCATCCCGTTGACCTAGAATGATGAAATTTGGCAAGGAGCAAGGTTTCACACCACAAGTAAATGAAAAAAGTCCGAAAAATGTCAGTATGTAATTATCACACGAAGAAACATTTTTTTGTCATTTTTTACCCCTTTGTCTGTCTGTCCGTCTTTTAAACCCTTTTTCTGGACCAGTTTGGCGTATCAAGTCCAGATTTTGTGTCACATACTAACATTTATCGTCCGTTGGCGGTATAGAAAAATTTAAGCTTGCAAGTCAATACAGTCAAAAGATTCTATCATTTATGTCACATATATACTCGAAAACCCACTCATCAAGACCTATAGGGTACTTCACGTTGACCTAGAATCATAAAATTCGGCAATAACCATGGTTTCACAGGACAAGTAAAGTACAAAACCTGAAATTTTATTAAACTGCCCGGCGCTGTTGGCAAGCGGGGTGCACTCAGCCCTTGTGAGGCAACTGAGGAGCTACTTGATTGAGAAGTAGCGGCTCCGGTCTCGTAAACTGACATACAGCCGGGAGAGTGGTGTTCCGACTACATATCCCTCCATATCCGCATACGGTAACGCCTGTCGGCTGAAGATGACACGGCGGCCGGACGGTACCGTTGGGCCTCCATGGCGTGTTCGGGTGCAGTTTAGTTTTTTTAGTAATTGCATCACTTAAGAAATATATTTTGCTATTTGAATAAACATTCTACTCTTTGTCGGTGAAAAGCATAATAAAGCTTTTTTATCTGCATGCAGCATAAAATGTAAGTTGTAGACATGTTTTAGTAAGTAAATAAAAATGTTTTATTAAACCTTCTTTCTCAACATATAGGCCTATAAAGTGCCCTGCTCGCTTCTCTTTGTATGTCCAGGCTAGTCTGAGAAACCACTGCTGAGATTTTGATACGGTCTTGGAATTACCGGAAACAATATCTTGCTAGTATCGATATCGATAACAGGCAAAAATGGTTGAGCTTTTTGATTCCCAGAGTGGCCAGGACGGATGAGTTCTTCCATCCCTGGACTCGAGATTCTCTTTCCCTTGCTTCGTTAAAAGGTGATAGTTTTGCATCGTGACACCAACTACCGTCGTAGCGAAAGGAATCGTTACATCAAATAGTTTGTACGGATGTTGGTGCAGTGGCGTTCGCTGTGTTATTCAGTGGTTTCGTATTTAACTAATTTGTAAATGAAAATGATAATCTTATTTTATTACAGTGAGTAATTACTAAATGATTTATCTCCCGGCTAAAGATTTGGTCAAGTCGCTAAAGAACTCCAAGTTAACGTTGTGTTAAAGTGTTGTCTGTAAGTTGTGTAAGTGTCATTAAATCACAGTTCATACAACAGATTCTATACAACTATTGATTATGATGGAAACAGTTATCTTCAGCAAAATGATCATTAAAACCACCGAATATCAGCCGCGCACAACACTAACGTATGTTACCTGAAACAATATTCTTCGCAACTCGTGTGTAATTAATTTCGGCTCCATACATCAGCTAGAAAAGTTTGTTATAAGGATCGTGCTATGAGCACTGTTTTTAAAGAACCAATCTGATTCGAATTATTTTCATTACAATGAGTTCGGGACCACCGGTGCACATTTATTTTTACACATTTGTATTACGTTCGGCATTTATGTCTGCAGAGTTGCGTAATTTGAATTTGCCGCTGAGGTAATTGTTAAGATGGCGGCAGACAATTGATAGAGACTTTCTATAGTTAGAGCAAATAGGATAAGTACACTCCTGGAAATTGAAATAAGAACACCGTGAATTCATTGTCCCAGGAAGGGGAAACTTTATTGACACATTCCTGGGGTCAGATACATCACATGATCACACTGACAGAACCACAGGCACATAGACACAGGCAACAGAGCATGCACAATGTCGGCACTAGTACAGTGTATATCCACCTTTCGCAGCAATGCAGGCTGCTATTCTCCCATGGAGACGATCGTAGAGATGCTGGATGTAGTCCTGTGGAACGGCTTGCCATGCCATTTCCACCTGGCGCCTCAGTTGGACCAGAGTTCGTGCTGGACGTGCAGACTGCGTGAGACGACGCTTCATCCAGTCCCAAACATGCTCAATGGGGGACAGATCCGGAGATCTTGCTGGCCAGGGTAGTTGACTTACACCTTCTAGAGCACGTTGGGTGGCACGGGATACATGCGGACGTGCATTGTCCTGTTGGAACAGCAAGTTCCCTTGCCGGTCTAGGAATGGTAGAACGATGGGTTCGATGGCGGTTTGAATGTACCGTGCACTATTCAGTGTCCCCTCGACGATCACCAGTGGTGTACGGCCAGTGTAGGAGATCGCTCCCCACACCATGATGCCGGGTGTTGGCCCAGTGTGCCTCGGTCGTATGCAGTCCTGATTGTGGCGCTCCCTGCACGGCACCAAACACGCATACGACCATCATTGGCACCAAGGCAGAAGCGACTCTCATCGCTGAAGACGACACGTCTCCATTCGTCCCTCCATTCACGCCTGTCGCGACACCACTGGAGGCGGGCTGCACCATGTTGGGGCGTGAGCAGAAGACGGCCTAACGGTGTGCGGGACCGTAGCCCAGCTTCATGGAGACGGTTGCGAATGGTCTTCGCCGATACCCCAGGAGCAACAGTGTCCCTAATTTGATGGGAAGTGGCGGTGCGGTCCCCTACGGCACTGCGTAGGATCCTACGGTCTTGGCGTGCATCTGTGCGTCGCTGCGGTCCGGTCCCAGGTCGACGGGCACGTGCACCTTCCGCCGACCACTGGCGACAACATCGATGTACTGTGGAGACCTCACGCCCCACGTGTTGAGCAATTCGGCGGTACGTCCACCCGGCCTCCCGCATGCCCACTATACGCCCTCGCTCAAAGTCCGTCAACTGCACATACGGTTCACGTCCACGCTGTCGCGGCATGCTACCAGTGTTAAAGACTGCGATGGAGCTCCGTATGCCACGGCAAACTGGCTGACACTGACGGCGGCGGTGCACAAATGCTGCGCAGCTAGCGCCATTCGACGGCCAACACCACGGTTCCTGGTGTGTCCGCTGTGCCGTGCGTGTGATCATTGCTTGTACAGCCCTCTCGCAGTGTCCGGAGCAAGTATGGTGGGTCTGACACACCGGTGTCAATGTGTTCTTTTTTCCATTTCCAGGAGTGTATTTTAATGCTTATTAAACTTTACTTTCGTACTGTGCACTATTTAGACTTCATGAAGCAAACACTTGATTTTTTTTTTCTAAGGAAAACGCGATACAAATCGCTATCATCAATGGCTGCGCTCCTTGCAGCGGAAAGAAATAATTAACACAGATAATGCTTACTGAGAGAGGAATTAAAGTTACAAATAATTATTCACTCATATTTATAGTAATATTGAACTCTATTCTCAAGTAATAATTAACAAATAACTGCAATTTCTTAACAGACCTCAGTTTGATATGCGTCCGCGCACCTACAAAAGCCAAGCAACAAAAGGTAAAAACAAAGGAAGACAAACGTAGATCATAAAAGGAATTTACAATTATCATTATCTTTGTATAATACATATCGATATGTCCAATTACATCATAAAATATTATATAAATAATTAATATTTATCATCTTTTCTCTGTTTTTTCATATGTCGGATAGACAACGTTTATAACTTTTAGAGGCATAATTTCCTCTCGTCGCACTGTAGCTAAAATTTATCTCGTGGATGTTACAGTGCACGGATAAGACTCAATTCAACGGTAGTTGTCGTCACGATGCATAACTATCATCTTCTAACGAAGCAAGAGAGATGACAAAAGCACCGAAAAATGTGGGAATCTGAATTTTTATGCAAGTTTGAAACTCGTACAGGTGACCACTTACTTGTGAACTGCAGCTCCATCCTTTTTTTTTAGCATTATTGCAAAATCTTTCGCATGTGTTGGTTTACGAATTTTGCAGGCATCTCATTGCAGTCGAGCGAGAAGCGTCAAAGCAGGTCTCTAATTGCGGGCGAACAACGTAGTCCGAAGAAACGTTGGCATTTAAATTCTAGTTCTGAGCAAATGGAGACAGTTACGTTAGTACTGGTTCCGCATTTCAGTAGCTGCAACAACTCAGATAATCGCTGATGTCGGCATTACCGTAAGTGAAGCACTCAGATTTTATTAAAATATGTCTGAGGCAGATAATATCAAAAAATACGATTAATGTAGTTTAAAAAACAAAACATACGACCTGTCACAGACCCTACCTGGTAAAACCTCTCGTACATTAGACTCTCGTTAACCTGGCCATTCCTTGCACATATAGGCCCCGGATTAGCGAAAGTGCCCGATTTTTATTAAAAAACAACGTTAACTTCATTTTCAAAGATAACTTAGACCTTGAGTGTGTATGTACACAATACAATCATTCTTTATAAAACATGGTGCCAAATTTTTAGTTGTCACAATGATGATACATGACGGTTGTCTCGTTTATCACACAGTGGCTTTACAAACACTACATAGGTACTGCGTGTTTCTGATTGTTGCATAGTGTACTCCGGGAAGATGCCGGCAGCTTCAGCAATAGTAGTGTGAGATATCTTCATCTTCTCTCCTCCTATGCCTCTTCTTAATCACTTTCATCATAACTTTCTTGTACGCTCTCGATTAGCTCTTCGTCTGTTAAAGTTTGGTCATAAGTAGTTGCTCGTCCAACAATATACTGCACAGCGACAGATTTCTGCGATGGCCTCAGTTCAACTTATCACAAATTTCGAGTTTCTGCTTGAGGTCTAGCATAACGTGTTTCCTTTAAGAAGCCGTGATAGTGAACCGTAAAGAAAGCCACAATTTCAAACATGTATAGCATAGTTTAACATTATAACTAACTAACAACATAATTGCACTCAAGAATTTCTTATTGTATACGTCATTTCTGGTTGAGCGACTAGTGACTGGACGTGGGCCAGAATACTGAGAGACTGGGCTGCCGGGGGTCGGGTAAGCGAGAGTTTCATGTATTCGGTTGTAGAGGAGATAATAGCGTAATGTGTTCTTTAATCGGGTACTGGTACTACATCAAAAGCTTTTAAAATAACAGCGATAAATCTGCGATGTAATTACAGCGATCTGGAACGTAAGTCGCAAGTATTACCAGGTCTTTCATGTATTTTTAATCTTACATTATTCAACATATCAGAAACTCATAGCAGAATGAAAGTTCCTCCTATCATAGCATAAAAAAAGGCGAGTATGTCCGAATCAGAGTTACGTATATCAAAGAGGGTAACTAGATTTTCAACTTATCGGGCAGCTTCAAAGACATTTAGATCGAAACATCTTGACGTATTCACGATTTTTGCTTCTTAGTATCAGTAGCGTTGTCACGTAATACAATGCGTAATATAATCAGGTAAAGTAACATGGTACATGATATCATATCGTGTAACATGACACACGCCATTACGTCATATAGCATGGTATTTGTCAGATCGTGCAGTAGGGCACAACGTGTCATCAAAGTTTACGACGCACGCATCCCCATTCTGGGATACTTCCTAATACAGATGTACCCCCTCTCGGGGGGTACAAGCTCATCAATTTGTATCTATTTGTTATTACACTTCTCAACATATGAGGTGTGATCAAAAAGTAAAGGAAAATTTTCTTTTTCTTAAAGAATGTTTATTTATTCATCAGCATCATTTGCCCGCATCAAAGTAATCTCCCTCAGATATAAACGTTTGTACCAGCGTCTTTTTTCCAATCTTGTAAGCGCTTCTGGAACTCTCTTTTCGTTGTGGTGTTCAGCTTCTTCAGCGATTGTGTTTTTATCTCATCAGTGGTGGCAAAACAACGTCCTTTCACGGATCTATTCAGCTTCGGGAATAGAAAGAAGTGGCAGGGGGCATGTCCGACGTGTACGGTGGCTGTAGATCTGTGTTTTAGCGTGCCCCCAGGAACAAATCTACCCCCAGACATTTTATTCCCCCAGTAATACTTTTTTTTCCCTCAGAAAGTCTCGAACAGGCATTAAGGACTGAGATGAAGCATTATCGTTATGCAATTTCGCGAGTGGTTTCGCTACAATTGTGGTCGTTTTCTTCGGATTGCCTCACAGAAATGGCGCATAAAATCCAGGTAGTCTTACCATAAGGTAGGAGCCCATGGTGCACTATCCCACTGTAATCGAAGAAAAGAGTGAGAAGAATGTGCCGAACATTTTTTCGGTCTTGGCTCTTCAGACAGTTTCCATTGGGACGATTGGGCATTGGTTTCGACGTCATACCAGTGTAGTCATGCTTCGTCACCTGTTATAACCTTCTTTAGAACTGGATCGCTGTCGACTTCATTCAGCAGTTCTGACCGATGTTACCTCCACATTGTTTTTGAAACAGATTTTGCTGTTACACGTTTCATGTCCAAAAAATCCGAAAAAATTGCTTGACATGAACCAAGTAATGTGCTGATATCATCAGCAACCTTTCTAATTATGTTTATATGATTTTACAGAACAACCACCTTTGGCCGTAATAACGGCCTTCATACGCCTGGGCAATGAGTCAAACAGAGCTTGAATGGCGTGCACAGGTACAGCTGCCCATGCAGCTTCAACACGATACCACAGTTCATCAAGAGTAGTGACTGGCGTATTGTGGCGAGCCAGTTGCTCGGCCACCATTCACCAGACGTTTTCAGTTGGTGAGAGATCTGGAGAATGTGCTGGACAGGGCAGCAGTCGAACATTTTCTGTTTCCAGAAAGGGCCGTACAGGACCTGCAACATGCAGTCGCGCATTATCCTGCTGAAATGTAGGATTTAGCAGGGATTGAATGAAGGGTAGAGCCACGGGTTGTAACACATCTGAAATGTAACGTCCACTGTTCAAAGTACCGTCAATGCGAACAAGAGGTGACCGAGACGTGTAACCAATGGCACCCCATACCATCACGGCGGGTGATACGCCAGTATGGCGATGACGAATACACGCTTCCAATGTGCGTTCACCGCGATGTCGCCAAACACTGGTTCGACCATCATGATGCTGTAAACAGAACCCGGATTCATCCGACAAAATGACGTTTTACAAATCGTGCACCCAAGTTCGTCGATGAGTACACCAACGCACGCGCTCCTCTCTGTGATGCAGCGTCAAGGGTAACCGCAGCCACGGTCTCCGAGCGGATAGTCCATGCTGCTGAAAAGTCGTCGAACTGTTCGTGCAGATGGTTGTTGTCTTGCAAACGTTCCCATCTGTTGACTCAGGGATCGAGACGTGACTGCACGATCCGTTACAGCCATGCGGATAAGATGCCTGTCATCTCGACTGCTAGTGATACGAGGCCGTTGGGATCCAGCACGGCGTTCCGTATCATCCTCCTGAACCCACCGCTTCCATATTCTGCTAACAGTCATTGGATCTCGACCAACGCAAACAGCAATGTCGCGATACGATAAACTGCAATCGCGATTGGCTACATTCCGACCTTTATCAAAGACGGAACGTGATGGTACGCATTTCTCCTCCTTACACGAGGCATCACAACAACGTTTCACCATGCAACGCCGAACAACTGCTGTTTGTGTATGAGAAATCGGTTGGAAACGTTCCTCATGTCAGCACGTTGTAGGTGTCGCCACCGGCGCCAACCTTGTGTGAATGCTCTGAAAAGCTAATCATTTGCATATCACAGCATCTTCTTCCTGTCGGTTAAATTTCGCGTCTGTAGCAAGTCATCTTCGTGGTGTAGAAATTTTAATGGCCAGTAGTGTATCATACTGTACAACGCTGGGCATAATTCTGGTTTGGTGAATGCATTGTTTTGGATGTCCATAGAGTTTTCAGTGATGTTTAAGGTTTCAACAAAGGATCGGTAATTAACAGTAATAACCAGTTCTTCTTAATTATGTCCACATACGGTGCTTAAAATGCCACACTTGTCTGCGAAACACAGTTTCATGGGCAAAGGTGTGACTTTTTGCGCTTAAAACCCGAACGATGAAAGATTTTTGCAAACGTTTCTTATGATTACCGTATGAATATATTGTCTATTATCATCTGTATCACTTAAACCGTCTCAGCATGTGCGATTCGCGTAAAACCAAATTTTACGTGCAACTTTAGAACGCTATATCGTGGCAACGGATAAGGCTTTCACAAAACAACAGGAAGCCCATTAATTGCATGTATTTGTCTACCTTCTTACAAAATTTGCAGCTGTTCGCACAAATATGAAAAAAAAGTGTCCCGCGTTAAAATTTTTTAAAAAATCGTGTTTTTTGCATGTAAATTCCGAATGAAGGTAGATTTTTGAAACCGAATTTTTAATTTTATCGTAAGAATGTATTTTCTGTTTATGTGATTCACTTTAAACAGTTTCCGTGCACTGAATCTGGATAAGAACGAATTTTACGTGATACGATTAGCTCGACTTTAAATTCTAGTCTCTGGACACTGGGTAAGAATTATTGGAAAAAAAATTAGTTTTTACTTTATTCGATTATCTACCTTCGTGCAGAGTATGAACTGATTCGTACAAGTTTAAAGTGTACAAACGGTGCCCTTCAAAAACCTCCCAAAAAAACGTGTTTTTTGCACTTAAAATCGTAAAGAAGGAAGATCTTTTTCAAACAGTAAAATATTATTTTAGATCAAGGTGCAATACACCGGTGGAACAAATTTGAACCATCAGCCCGCTCCAGTCCGAAGTGTTTTAAGGGTGACTATTTCTGCATTTAAAATTCGAACGAGGGTGGTTGTTTTGACACGTATACTGCTAACGGTGCAAACACAAATGGTGTCATTAGCTGAACATTAATTTCAGCCTAAGATGTTCGAATGGCAATACGAATGGCAGCTGGTCCTACCTAAAACATAAACTTTTCACCGCATTTTCCCAGCTTAAATAGGAATCAAGCACGAAGATCTCCCCCCCCCCCCCCTCCCCCTCAAACCGGCGAATCTGCGCGCAGTCTTTTCATATATACTTGTTATTACAGTGCTTCCGCGCTGTAAAGGCGGGTCCACACTGAGCGCGCCGCGCCGCGCCGTGCTGCGCCGCGCTGCTGCAGCCCACGCACAGCCCGGTTCCCACTAGGGCCGCGCGTCAGTGGCGTGGTTGCCATGGAAACGGCGTCAGCGGCAAGGCGCGGCGGGCTCTGCGTCGCGGTTTGCCCATGTCGAACCGCCTCCGCTGCCGCGTGCCGCGCTCCAGGTGCGCGCCACCAATCACAGAACGCGCTGAGCGTGACGTCAGGTACGGCACCCCGGGCCACACGAACTTCCGCCGAAGCGCTGGCGCGGACGCGGCGGCAGCTATGAAATACTTATCATCCGATTCCAAGGAAGCTATTCGGTAGAAAAATTTGATTCTTGGGCGTGTTACAGCCTGATATCTTCTCTCGATAAAGGACCGAATTTCTTTTCGTTATTCGTCGTGGTTACTTGCTGTATCGCATTTACGTAAACCTTTACACGAAATTTGAATGAGTGTGCAGAGGTAAAAACGCATTGCGTGGACTTTGCGTACAGTTCATTTTAGGTAATACATTATTGCGTATGAAATTTAGTCAACATATCGAAATTGTTTTTAAAGCTGAGAGCAGAACTCGAAACGCGTTTTTTTGCAAACGATAACTTGTAAAAAGTCATGTATTTCGTCGCATGATAAATATCCAAAATCTGTTTATCTACCAAGATATGAAAGTAACCACAGTTTTTTCAGAGGGATAGATGAATTTTTTTAAACGGCACTTAATAGAATGTGGAATGAGAAGTTAAACCGAAAATAATTTGCTGGTATGTCATAAGATGTAATTTGCTAAGTATCTACAGCTATTGATTATTTCCTTTGGTAAGTAACAAACGTTTTTTTTCTTTATCCAGTGTACTCTATTGGTTCAAGATGCTTTTCGCCTTTTTCTTTAAGGCATCTTCGGTGGAATCTAAAATGATTCAGTTTTGTTTTGATATGTGATACATGAAGATTATAAAACTGTCCACATCTTTTTTTACAGTGAATCGAGTTTTTGGCGGACATCTGCGTTTCCCCTCACCTGGTCACATGCTGGAGGTTGAACTGAAACATATATTATGGAACGTAAGCACATTTTCGTGCCGGCCGGAGTGGCCGTGCGGTTCTAGGCGCTACAATCTGGAACCGAGCTACCGCTATGGTCGCAGGTTCGAATCCTGCCTCGGGCATGGATGTGTGTGATGTCCTTAGGTTTAATTAGTTCGAAGTTCTAGGCGACTGATGACCTCAGAAGTTAAGTTGCATAGTGCTCAGAGCCATTTGAACCACATTTTCGTGTTCGCTCTTTTTTCTTCTGTCAATAGCTGTAGACATTTTACCGAAAACACTGATTTGAAGTCGTAACTACAGTGTGTTCACCTCTATGTCCCTTCCTGTTTGGTTTGTTTATGTACATGTTGCCAACCTAAAGAATTATATGCTGAAAACTAATGTTTGTTTATTTCTGTTCTCCTTATATCTGTATGTGTGTGTGGCTAGCCAGTGATAGTTATAGAAAGTTGAAAGTGAATGCAGTAGTTGTCAGACAGTGGTTGAAAGATTTGGTGTTCAGCTAATTTCAGTTTTGGTTTAAATGTTTTGTGGAGGAGTGCATGGAAGAGTAAATTCACTGCTTACATTAATAGATGAAATAGTAGAATAGCATTTCAACAGATGATTATTATCAGAATACTATCACCCAACCCCTGTGTCCTCATTCTTTGACGCCTCATAATATGTCCTGTCAACTTACCCCTCTTGTAGTCAAAGTTGTGCCATAATTTCCTCTTCCTCCTCTATTTAATTCCGTTCCTCTTCTTTAGTTACACGATCCTCATATCTAATCTTCAGCATTCTTATTGATCACTACGTTTTGATAGCGCCCATTGTCTTCTTCACAGAACTGTTCATCACCCACGTTTCACTTACACACAAGGCTGCACTCCACACAAATATTGCACTCCACACAAATACCTTTGTAAAACCGTACCCAATCATTAGAATTTATATTTGACGTGAACAAATTTTCTCTTTCATAACGGTTTTCTTGCTATTGATAGTCTTCGTTTTATATCCTCTCTACTTCTACCTTCTCAATTACTGCTTCCCTTTCAAGTCATTGAAGCCTTAGAAATGCAGTTCGGTTTCTGTACAAGTTGTAATAATCATGTGGCCCTGTATTTTATCGATGACATCTCCAGAGTTTCAAAGAATGTTTTAATTAAGATTGTAAAAATCTTTCTCTAAACATGCAAATGCTATAAACACAGTTTCGCAGTTCTTCAGTGTGTCTACTTAGCTAAGTGGTAGGATCAGTATTGCCTTGCGTGTTCAGACATCTCACAGGAATCTGACATTGTGCTTATGTTGGTTTGTACAACCCCTCCCCCTCTCCTCTCTACATATTTCTTCCACTTTCTAGCCTTCTCTCATATGCTTAGTTCTGGCTTTGCCAAATGAGTTCTTGACAGTTGCTTCTCCTTTGAGCTAAGTTTTCTTTGTTCTTTCTCATTTTCATTCCCCTAAATTTCCAAGAGCAAAATCGCATTGCAATTTTGGACTTTCTGTTAACATCATGTTTAGACATTTCTATTTCCGATGGCCTACTTTATTTGCTACATTTTTATGTTTTTCCCTCGTGTCAAATTTAATATATCACATTTTATCTAACGATTTCTACTGTACCTTCTTCCCGTTCACATACTCTGCTGCATTCACCACTTCTTTTCTCAAAGATATCCATTCGTATTCTAGCGGATTCCTTCCTCTGTTTCTGTCAGTCGTTGCATTACGGTAACTTTAAGCTTATCGAAAAACTGTGGGTCTTGACTTATTCAAGTTCCATTTCCCTAATTTGCTACCGTTTACTGTCTCTTTAGTTGTAAACCGCAGCTCGTAACCAATAAATTATTGTAGGTTTGCGTCTGCACCAGGAAATGTCTTATAATTTAAAATCTGGTTTCGAAAACTTTGTTCCAAAAATATATTATTCTTTCATGATTCTTAAGCAAGGTGCTGGCGATGATTACATTATGCTCTGTGCGAAATTCTATCAGGTGGCTTCCACTTTCATCCCTTCCCCCAAGCCTTTGTGTTCTTACCGTTTTCCTGTACATGCTACCGTATCATATTTTAAATTTTTGTCTCGCTTAACCATCTGAATAATCTCTTTTGCCGCACATTGTTTCAATGTGTTAGGAGATAGTGAACAATCATGAACGGTAGTCATGAAATCTGTTTATGGTGAAATGAGAAAACATGAATAATGAAATATGTGAAAGAGTACATTGTACAGAAAATGAAAAATTGGTATGTCTTCAACCAACTTAGTCTTTCCTTCATGTAGGTGTAAAATATAGTTAATCAAACGCACCGGGCGTTTCAGTGGGTCCCGCCCCGTACCTCAGTGGCTGTCCGTCATTGGCTACCGCTAGCGTCTGCCGCTTCCAGATGGGAACGCCAATTCCGCGAGCCGCCGCGTCAAAGCGGAAAACGCTTGCCGCTGCCGCACGCCGCGCTGCCGCGCTCTAGTGGGAACCGGGAGGAGTGCGCCGTCCGCGCCCCGCCACGCCGCTCCGAGGCGCGCACTGTGTTCCAGTCGGAGGGCGCGCAAGGTCTGAAGATGGAGCGAGCCGAAGCCCAGTCTAGACTGAGCGCGCGCAAACGCGCCACTTCCTTTGATGTACCGACAACAGCCGGAAAACTGCGCGGCAAGGCACGACGCGGCGCAGCGCGGTTCGCCGTCCACACTGAGCGCGCAGAGCCGCGCACAGCCGTTTTGCGCAGCGCGGCGCAGCACGGCGCGCTCAGTGTGGACCCGTCTTAATGATTACTTTTCTTTCACGAAATGTGCTGTCTCTATCCTTCAATTACCAGCACGACATTCCCTTCTCACCAGTTATTCGCTCTCACATCTTAGTTCAATAACAAAAGTAGTTCGCGCGCAATACAGCGACTGCAAAAAAATGTGTAAAGCTCTACTGCTGACACCGATAGGAGCGCCGAACCGGAGAGTGTGCGAACTTGGTGAAAGACCGACAACCTGTGGAAAGTCAGCGAGCATCTGCACATGTGAACGGAACGCGACTCGCTGCTATTCGCTCGCGCTCACCTGCCGTTTACACTCGAGAAAATGCTGTTTCGGTGGTGCTCATATACTTGTGTGCGCTCCGGTGTTAACCATCGACTCGAGTATCTATTGTCCACCTGATGTTTCTTACATGGGTAGTCGATCTGATTCAACCTGGCAGCCTGACTACAGTTTCCATTTACTCGTCATTTCACAATTTCAAAGATCGGTACGTTATATCACTAGGGGTGGTCGAATATACAATTATTCTCGGAGAAACAGATGCAGTCTTCGGAACCTTTACATCAGGATTTACGATGTGAGTGTACACATCACAGCATTTGCAGTGAATTACACTGAGAAGCGCCAAAGAAACTGGTATAGGCATGCGTTTTCAAATACAGATATACGCTCGTATGTAAACAGGCAGAATACGGCGCTGCGGTCGGCAACGCGTATAGAAGACAACAAATGTCTGGCGCAGTTGTTAGACGGTTACTACTGTTACAATGGCAGGTTATCAAGATTTAATTGAGCTTGAATGAGGTGTTACAGCTGGCGCACGGGCGATGGGACACAGCATCTCCGAGGTAGCGATGAAGCGGGGATTTTCCCGTACGACCATTTCACGAGTTTACCGTGAATATCAGGGATTCGGTAAAATATCACATTTCCGACATCGCAGTGGCCGGAAAAAGATCATGCAAGAAGGGGACCAACGACGACTGAAGAGAATCGTTCAGCGTGACGGAAGTGCATCCCTTCCGCAAATTGCTGCAGATTTCAATACTGGGCCATCAACAAGTGTCAGCGTGCTAACCATTCAGCCAAACGCTGGACCTGTCAGCACCAAACTTTGACTGTTGATGACTGGAAGCAAGTTTCCTGGTCAGACGAATATCGTTTCAAATTGTATCGAGCGAATAGAAGTGTAACAGTATGGAGACAATCTCACGAATGTAGGTCCCTGCATGTCAGCAGAGGACCGTTCAATCTGGTGGAGGCTCTGTAATGGCGTGGGACGTGTGCAGTTGGAGGGATATGGGACCCCTGATACGTCTAGATACGACTGTTGACAGGTCACACGTACGTAACCATCCTGTCTGCCGGTCGCTGTGACCGAGCGGTTCTAAGTGCTTCAGTCTGGAACCGCGCGACCGCTACGGTCGCAGCTTCGAATCCTGCCTCGGACGTGCATGTGTGTGATGTCCTTCGGTTAGTTAGGTTTAAGTAGGTCTACGTCTAGGGGACTGATGACCCCAGATGTTAAGTCCCATACTGCTCAGAGCCATTTGAACCATTTGAACCATCCTGTCTGATCACCTGCATCCATTCATGCCCATTATGCATTCCGACGGACTTGAGCAGTTCCAGCTGGGCAATTCCAGCTACAGAGTGGCTCCAGGAACACTCTTCTGAGTTTAAACACATCCGCTGACCATCAAACTCCCCAGATGTGAACATTATTCAGCATATCTGCGATGCTTGCAACGTACTGTTCAGAAGAGATCTCCACCCCCTCGTACTCTTACAGATTTATGGACAGCCCAGCACTACTTCAGACATTAGTCGAGCCCAAGACCACGTCGTGTTGTGGCACTTCCGCGTGCTCGCTGGTCCCTACACAATGTTAGGCAGATGTACCAGTTTCTTTAGCTCTTCATTGTAGATGAGTCTCCTGATGCCAAAATTCATGATGTATCCTTGCATCCTGATCGGGTGTGCCAACCTTACAATATTCGGTAAAACTATATAGGGTAATTTTTATAATTGGGGGCAAACTACGGTAAACGATCCTTTAATAGATAAGAAAAAAGGTTATATTGAAATATTACTTCAATTACGTTTCAAGGGAAGTACACTCACTTGAAAGTGGAGACATAAGATCTTGATGATGAGCCGGGTATCGGCACCAGAAAGCGGTGCACCAGCAGGGCTAAGGCGAACGACCGTGTGGATCTTTCTCTACAATTGCCATTATGCGTATTCCTCACAACGTGTGCTGGCCTTATTACCTATCGTCTTGCCTCCGTAGTACCAGTTTTGTTGCTGGTTCATTGGAGAAACCATCACAGAGCTGTGATTTCTGTTATTCAGCCTATTCACAGATGAGGCTACCTTTACGAGGGGCAGTATCTTTAGCTTTCGCAACCCCCACCTGTGAGTTACAGAAAATCACCATGGTAAAGTGTCAGTGAACGGTCAGCACCGGCTCAGCCTCAGTGTACGGCCAGTGATTATTGGCGACATCTCGTGCGACCAGTCATTCTTCCAAAACTTCACCTGCTGGAAGACTTGTATTTAGTGGTGGAAAGGGTAATTAGCGTGCTATATGATAAAGCTACAGCTCCCTGCCCTTTTGCGTGTAGGACTAAAACACTATTAGTGACAGAACTTTCCTACTTGAGTGTTCAAAAATGGTTCAAATGTCTCTAAGCGCTATGTGACTAAACATCTGAGGTCATCAGTCCCCTAGAACTTAGAACTACTTAAACCTAACTAACCCAAGGACATCACACACATCCATGCCCGAGGCAGGACTAGAACCTGCGACCGTAGCAGCAGCGTGGTTCCGGACTGAAGCGCCTAGAACCGCTCGGCCACTCCGGCCGGCACTTGTGTGTTATCATGTACGCTTTTTGTCACTGAAACCTACACTACCAAAGATATTTTATCTCTACCTTCCATTGTGTACACCTCCCTTGGAACGCATTTCCGTTCATACACTCAAGCGCCAAGCAAACTGCTATTGGCATGCGTATTCAAATACAGAGATATGTAATCAGGCATAATACGGCGCTGCTGTCGGTACCGCCTATATAAGACAAGATATGTCTGGCGCAGTTGTTAGACCGGTTACTGCTCCTTCAATGGCAGGTTATCAAGATTTTAATGAGTTTGAACGTGGTACTGTAGTCGGCGCACGAGCCATGGGACACAGCATCTCCGAGGTAGCGATGAAGTGGGGATTTTCCCGTACGACAATTTCGCCTGTGCACCGTGAACATCAGGAATCCGGTAAGACATCAGATTTCCGACATCGCTGCGCCCGGAAAAAAATCCTGCAAGAACGGGACCAACGACGACTGAAAATCGTTCAACGTCACAGAAGTGCAACCCTTTCGCAAATTGTTGCAGATTTCAATGCTGGGCCATGAACAAGTGTTGGCGTGCGAACTATTGAACGAAACATCATCAATGGGGGCTTTCGGAGAGGAAGGCCTACTCGTGTACCCTTGATGACTGCACGACACATAGCTTTACGCCTCGTCTGGGCCCGTGAACACCGACGCTGGACTGTTGACGACTGGTAACATGTTACCTAGTCGGAAGAGTCTCGTTTCAAATTGTATCGAGCGGATGGACTTACACAAGTATGGAGGTAAGCCCATGAATCCATGGACCCTGGATGCCAGCAGGAGTCTGTCCAACCTGGAGGATTCTCTGTTTTGTGTGGGGCATGTGCAGTTGGAGTGATATTGGACTCGTGATGCGTCTGGATACAGCTTTGACAGGTGAGGCGTACATCTGATAACCTGCATGCGTTCATGTACATTGAGTATTCCGACTTTGGCAATTCCAGCAGGACAATGCGAGACCCCACACGTCCAGAATTGCTACAGAGTGGCTCCAGGAACACTCTTCTGATTTTAAACATTTCCGCTGGCTACCAAACTCCCCAGACATGAACATTATTGAGCATATCTGGGAGGCCTTGCAACGTGTTATTCAGAAGAGATCTCAATACCCACGTACTCTCACCGTTTTAGTGGCAGCCCTGCGGTATTCATGGTGTCAATTCTCTCCAGCACTACTTCAAACGTTAGTCGAGCCCATGCCACGTCGTGTTGCGGTGCTTCTGCGTGCTTGTGAGGGCAATACACGATATTAGACAGGTGTACCAGTTTCTTTGGCTCTTCAGTGTATGTGCGTATGAGTTCTTTTGGTCCTTACCTTGTCAGGGATCGAATCCTGCAATTAATTCCCATTTAGCATAATCACCCTGTATACAGGGTTTTTCAAGAAGGCACAGTCAAACTTTCAGGAAACATTCCTCACACAGAAAGAAAGAAAATATGTTATGTGGGCATGCGTCCGGGAACGCTTACTTTCCATGTTAGAGCTCATTTTATTACTTCTCTTCAAATAACATTAATCATGGAATGGAAACACACAGCAACAGAACGTACCAGCGTGAATTCAAACACTTCTTTACAGGAAATGTTCAAAATGTCCTCCGTTAGCGAGGATACATGCATCCACTCTCCGTCGCATGGAATCCCTGATGCGCTGATGCAGCCCTGGATAATGGCATATTGTATCACAGCCGTCCACGATACGAGCACGAAGAGTCTCTACATTTGGTACCGGGGTTGCGTAGACAAGAGCTTTCAAACGCCCCCATAAATGAAAGTCAAGAGGGTTGAGGTCAGGAGAGCGTGGAGGCCATGGAATTGGTCCACCTCTACCAATCCATCGGTCACCGAATCTGTTGTTGAGAAGCGTACGAACACTTCGACTGAAATGTGCAGGAGCTCCATCGTGCATGAACCACATGTTGTGTCGTACTTGTAAAGGCACAAGTTCTAGCAGCACAGGTAGAGTATCCCGTATGAAATCATGATAACGTGCTCCATTGAGCGTAGGTGGAAGAACATGGGGCCCAATCAAGACATCACCAACAATGCCTGCCCAAACGTTGACAGAAAATCTGTTTTGATGACGTGATTGCACAATTGCAGGCGGATTCTCGTCAGGGCACACATGTTGATTGTGAAAATTTACAATTTGATCACGTTGGATCCGTAAAGAGAACATTTGCACTGAAATGAGGATTGACACATTGTTGGATGAACCATTCGCAGAAGTGTACCCGTGGAGGCCAATCAGCTGCCGATAGTGCCTGTACATGGTACGGAAACAACTGGTTCTCCCGTAGCACTCTCCATACAGTGATGCGGTCAACGTTACCTTGTACAGCAGCAACTCCTCTCCTCTGACGCTGACATTAGAGTTATCCTCAACTGCACGAAGAATTGCCTCGTCCATTGAAGGTGTCTTCGTCGTTCTAGGTCTTCCCCAGTCGTGAGTCATAGGCTGGAATGTTCCGTGCTCCCTAAGACGCCGATCAATTGCTTCGAGCGTCGTCCTGTCGGGACACCTTCGTTCTGTAAATCTGTCTCGATACAAACGTACCGCGCCACGGCTATTGCCCCGTGCTAATCCGTACATCAAATGGGCATCTGCCAACTCCGCATTTGTAAACATTGCACTCACTGCAAAACCACGTTCGTGATGAACACTAACCTGTTGATGCTACGTACTGATGTGCTTGATGCCAGTACTGTAGAGCAATGAGTCGCATGTCAACACAAGCACCGAAGTCAACATTACCTTCCATCAATTGGGCCAACTGGCGGTGAGTCGAGGAAGTACAGTACATACTGACGATACTAAAATGAGCTCTAACATGGACATTAAGCGTTTCCGGACACATGTCCACATAACATCTTTTCTTTATTTGTGTGTAAGGAATGTTTCCTGAAAGTTTGGCCGTACCTTTTTGTAACACCTGTATACAGGGTGGTCAGAAACAGTCTGAGAAAGCTGTAATCGTGTTGCAGAGTCGGTTGTATTCAGAAAAAATTCGATACGTTGCGCCGTTTCCGAATTAATTAGCATTGAAGTTAGCGAATAAGGCCGTTGTGCTAGCAAATTCAAGCGGCCCGCGAGATGCAATTAGTGTCTGTTGTTCTCCTAGCGTAGACGACAGCGCACGAGACTGCTCAGCCTTTAGCTTCTGCTCGATCCTTACTACCGTCCCATGTCCAGTGTTTTGTAACGTTCTTTTGTTTGGTTTTAGCAAACCAAGCGAAGAACGCGTTTGGGGACGCCGTCTCTAGCGGCCGCTTGAATCTGCGCGTGCAACGGCCTGATTGGCTATATGCAGTACTAATTAATTTGGAAACGGCGCAACGCATCGAATTTTTTTGTGAACAATTATGTCTCAGCACAACCAGCCCTGCATCACCATTACAAGCTATTCAGAATGTTTCTGACCAGTCTGTATAACAAGTCAATTTATTACTTACTACAAATTACGATTCGTAAATTCTCGTATTCCATTGACTTTTATTCCACAGAACTTGGTGACTTTCGAGTCATTCGTTAGCAGAGCAGATATTCTTGTTTGAAACTGATACGTTGCCCTTCTGCAGGTCCCTGAAGGTCTTTAAGTTCATCACAGCAACGTCCTGTATAGAGAGCTGCATTAACCACGTTCGGCTGTAATGATTTTGAACCAGAAAATGAGCACAGTTCCAACAACCTCTCATAATTACGTCAATTATAAATAAGCTATGTATATTAATAATTAAAACATAGTCAACTGGAGCGACTTTTTATACCAGATTTTCTAGTTTCACAAATATGGCAATAATCGTAAACAAAATATAAAGAAAAGATGAAACACAAACGAATTATCAATTCCGGTAGGAAATACGCCTCATCTGTGAGGCAAAATAATACGCCTACTATGTGAAAACAAGGGCATCTATAAATAAGGACATTTCTGCACAACAGGAACACGGACTAGATCGTTTTACCGATCAATTTCCTGTTTCGTATCTAAGGTCGCTAACTTCCTGTTTTGCACCACACGAAATGACAAGCAGCCGTAGAACATGTGACTTGGAGATGTCACGTGATTGCTACTGGCTGTGCCTCCCCCTCCCTCTCTTCCCCCGACCACTCTCTTTCCACATCTTCATCGTCACTCACTCTTCGCTCTTGGTGTGGTTGTAGTCTTACGAGGGAACAACCGTACGTCTTCTACAGAGGTCGGCAGTTGGGAAATATGTCCAACTCATTGTGTAATTCAGTGAAGCTGTGCTACAGACGCATTACTGATCGTGTGCTTGATTAGACTATTTACAGAATTTTGACTGTTCACAGATTGTAAATGCCGGTAATCATTTGGATTTTCAATATACACAGTTAACTTTATACGTACATCGGAGGACGACAGATTACGTAGCGGGCCTTAAAACCTCATTTAGGGCAAACGTGCGAATTGTTCCAATAGTCCAGTCAAAGGACTGACATTCTGGAGTTGCGAGACGTGAATCCACACACAAATATTAAGATTTAGGTTTTTCACCTTTTTCCCCAAATCACTTCGGGAATTCCAAAAGAAGAGTTGTGGACTGCCACATTTCTCCATTATTCAAAAGACAAATGCAGAAAAATATTCACCGCATTACGTACACATCACTCGTGTAAATATTGGAAGCATTAAAGAGCACCAACAAATCGTCATATCAAACATTATCACGACGGTTCAATCCCGCGTCCAGCCATCCTGATTTAGGTTTTCCGTGAGTTCCCTAAATCGTTCCTGGCAAGTGCCGGGATGCTTCCTTTGAAAGGGCACGGCCGACTTCCTTTCCCGTCCTTCCTTAATCCGATGAGACCGATGACCTCGCTGTCTGGTCTCCTCCCCCAAACAACCCAACCCAACCCAAACATTATCACCCTACAGGTGAATCAGTGTCAACAGTAATGGACTGGTCTTTCCTTATGAAATAGAACGATGCTAAAATGCGAAACTTCTATGCAGCTTTTGGTTAGAGTACGCGCGATGCACATGACAGAAGAATTTACTTATCTCGTACTGCAGCTGTCATTTGTAAGCAAATGTGAAGCCGCAACTGAAACATCACGACTACGCGAGGACGTGTGGTAGCGAAGATATAACCAAGAGGGTTTGCCACAGCATCGTCTATCTAAACTTCGATTTGTCATGGAATTCATAACCAAGAGAAGTGGGTTGACTAGTGAAATACTGGAGGAGCGGGTTTCACGTTTCCCACAGTCAGTTCTGGTTTAGATTTTCGGAGCTTTCCTACGATCACTTTCGTCGATTAATGGAATGATCCAACTAAAAGTTCCTCTCTTGTCCTTATCCACATGGAGTAAAGCATTGTCAAAAGAAACCTGAACGGCGGGAGTTGAACACTAGCATTCCAGCGTACTCGTTTGTAACCCAGACAGTAGACTGAATCGACGGAATAAGTAATCTGTAACTGTTACCAGCTGCATTTAGGAATTTTCCTTTCTCTTGTTGTACCGGCATTCAATTTGCCTGTAATAGCTCTGGAAAGATATTTTACGTGAAATTTGCGTAAAGCTGTATTATCACATGTGAGTGGATTTTAATGAAATAAGTGTCTGCCTGTAGGCTATATGTTAAAAATGTGTAAATAAACAAAAAGATAAAAGAAATTCAAAAGGACACACTTCTTTCGAATTACTGTCACAGTTTATGTTGATTTGCTACTTTTGGTCGAGTGCAAGCAGTTGCTTCAATTCTGTCGAAAGGAATTGTTGTAGTTCCCTAGTTAACCTTTCTGATACCAAGGTTATTTTACATCCTCTGCTTATCAGGAGGGGGAATGTAACCACCCCGGATCAACATTGTAAAAGTTTATTTTATTACAGGTCACGCACTTGTAAAATAATTCAGAATGTCAACTATTAATGTAAACTGATGGTTTATTAAGGATCTGAAGCATTTATTGGTGGTTTATTGTCCAAACATACGGAATTTAGGATTGTAGGTGTATAGTCACTTTGTTGACAGAACAGAAAATCAAAATTTTAAATAACAAACAAATTTAGTCTTTTTAGATGGCTTCTCCCAACACTGAGCTCATGTTTCCACAATTGTGTCTCTTCTATGGTTTGGCACATGGGTTTTTTGTATTTCATCCACACGAATCTAGTTTTCCTGTCTTCTTTTCTCCGTCTCAATGCACGTCCTTTTCATTTCGGTAATTTTGAAGTCTCTTCTTTTGATATCTTCAATAATGTCTTCTGTACTTCAGTTCCAACAGCCTGAATGGCTCTTACAAATTCTGTATGTAGTTAGTTGGCTTTCTTGGTCGTTCTTCCACATGCAGTTTCACTAAGTTTATAAAAAGTTACTGAAGGAAATGATTTCTTCTTCCTGTGGAATTTTTCTGGCTGTCTGCATATCTTTGTGACCGCAGAATATATGCATTGGAAGCTGCGATGTCCACCATTTCCATGAATATTCGGTACGGCCAACACTTGTACGTAAACTACTGTATTATCCTGCCATCGTATCTCAAAAACTCAAATGGCTCTGAGCACTATGGGACTTAACATCTGAGGTCATCAGTCCCCTAGAACTTAGAAGTACTTAAACCTAACTAACCTAAGGACATCACACACATCCATACCCGAGGCAGGATTCGAACCTGCGACCGTAGCGGTCGCGCGGTTCCAGACTGAAGCGCCTAGAACCGCTCAGCCACACCGGCCGGCGCCATCGTATCTACTTCCCTTTAGTTTCATTGTAGTGAGAAATTACGGTAGGTTTCTTGTTTTCTTTTTCTTCTGCAACAGAGTCATCATGGAGCTGGATCGGAAACGGAATAACACACTTTTTTTTTCTTTGGAAGATATGAGACAATGCTCACGTTTTTGTGAATGCAAATAATGAAGATTTTTCCTGCTGTCTTGCGTTAGGCAAAAACTCCTGTGATATTCCTATTTTGTTTACTCTGTAAGTTCCATCTAATGTTAAGCTGTAATCCAACAATTTTTCATTTAGCTGTATGCAAGTATAAAAGTTATCTGTAGCCATTCCCCACCCAGACGGTAAATTTGGTCCAACCATTGATTTATTTCTCTGTAGTGGCCTATCATGCCTGTATATGTATTTGTATATTACATAAATATCCATTTTTAACATCTGCACGTACCCATATTTTTATTCCGCAATTTCCTGGTTTCAGTGTCATATAGACTCGAAATGGGCAGTTGCCACGAGAAGTTGCCAGACTTGATTACGGTTGTAATTCTTTATGCATGCGTACAAAAATACGTCAGAAACCTCTGTTTGCTATTTCCTGAAGCTTGTCATTTCTATCTGCAATTGTGAGGTTACGAGTTTTTATGACATTAAACCGCAAAACAGTTGGTAATTGTTGAAAACAGGTACGTGGCATAACAGTCGTATAAAATGGATTTCAAAATGCTGGTTGGCTAGTCGATAACACGGAAATACTAATGCGAATTACATGAGGGTTTTCTGCAGATAGAAGTATCAAAATAAATGACAAAAACTCCTGATGTTTCGTGTTGTGTCTTCTTTAGGTTGTTCTGGGCGTGATTCTTACTTCTGATCTTTTTAATTAGTATGCCCACATATAATACGAAGCATGTTTACAATTGAAACTATTCTTTTACTCCCATCTATAAGATCAGGCTTTCGTCGAAGAATATTTTGAAGTGGCCTTATTCGTTGACAGAAGACTGTAGAATGCCAAGCTAGACCATTTTTAGATTTGAACATACCTGAAAAAGTTGTATCTTCTTCCTTTGTGTCATCTTCTGATAAATTTTCTGTCCCTGTTGGTTGTGTCATTTGATGCATTTCACTCTTTTCGTTGACATCATAAATTTCTTCAATAACTTCAACAGTATCATTTCATCTTCATCACACCACAAACTGTACATATGAAGATTTTCGTCACGCAGATTATCTTGATTAAGAATGAAATGAGTTCGCCGGGGCATCCGGGAAAGTTCGGCCGTCGAGTGCGAGTCTTATTTCAGTCGACGCCACATTGGGCGACTTTCATCCCAGTGACGAGAATAAAATGATCATGAGGTCAAACAATACCCAGTCCACGAGCGGAGAAACTCTCCAACCCGGCCGGGAATCGAACCCGGGCCAGCTTACATGACAGGCAAGCACGTTACCACCAAACTAAGCAGGCAGACGGAATTAAGAATATTTGTAGGCCTTTCAAACTCCTGCACAACCTCGTCTATATTCAGACTCAGAAGTACAAGATAAGAATCGCAACGAATAAAAATAACAACAAAGACAAGTTATAAATAAATATTGCTGTCATTGTTTTCCTTTCCCAACAACGAAAATCGAAGTACAGTTTCACAACAATATTAATGGCAGAGTAACTGTTATTACTTCTGTATGGAATAACGGGACTATAAATGTAATTCTATTAGCTTCGGCCGGCCGGAGTGGCCTAGCAGTTCTGGGCGTTACAGTCTGGAACCGCAGGTTCGAATCCTGCCTCGGGCATGGATGTGTGTGATGTCCTTAGGTTAGTTAGGTTTAAGTAGTTCTACGTTCTAGGGGACTGATGACAGCTGTTAAGTACCATGGTGCTAAGAGCCATTTGAACTATTTTTTATTAGCTACGGATTTCATAATAAACACTACCAAGGGGGTTAATAAAGTGATGGTAAATAATTGGAAAATGGAATACGTATTTTGGGATACATTAAATGATTAACGTTAATGTATATACACACATGAAAAAAAGGTTTCCATCACCTCGGTCCCGAGAGTTCCGGAACCTGTACAGAAAATTGGAGTGGAGGTCAACATAAACATCATTTCCGCCCTTTTTATTGCTCATGAAAACGACACATTGCATGTTGTACCATCATACAGTGAGATCTTCAGAGCTGGTGGTCCAGACTGCTGTACACACCGGTACCTCTAACACCCAGTAGCACGTTCTCTTGCATTGATGCATGCCTGTATTCGTCGTGGCATACTATCCACAAGTTCATTAAGGCACTGTTGGTTCAGATTGTCCCACTCCTCAACGGAGATACGGCGTAGATCCCTCAAAATGGTTGGTGGGTCACACCGTCCATAAACAGTCCTTTTCAGTCTACCCCAGGCATGTTCGATAGGGATCATGCTTGGAGAACATGCTGGCCACTCTAGTCGAGCGATGTCGTTATCCTGAAGGAAGTCATTCACAAGGTGTGCACGATGGGGGCGCGAATTGTCGTCCATGAAGACGAATGCCTCGCCAATATGCTGCCGATATGGTTGCACTATCGGTCGGAGGATGGCATTCACGTATCGTACAGCCGTGACGGCGCCTTCCATGACCACCAGCGACGTGCGTCGGCCCCACATAATGCCACCCCAAAACAGCAGCGAACCTCCACCTTGCTGCACTCGCTGGACTGTGTGTCTAAGGCGTTCAGCCTGGCCGGGTTGCCTCCAAACACGTCTCTGACGATTGTGTGGTTGAAGGCACTCATTGGTGAAGAGAACGTGATGCCAGTCCTGAGCGGTTCGCCGCATGGTGTCGTGGTTGAAAAGATGGACCTCGCCATGGAGGTCGGGAGTGAATCTGGGCATCATGCAGCCTACTGCACACAGTTTGAGTCGTAACACGACATCCTGTGGCTGCACGAAAAGCATTATTCAACATAATCCATAATCCGTAGGTAGCGGTCACCCACTGCAGTAGTAGCCCTTGGGCGGCCTGAACGAGGCATGTCATCGACAGTTCCTGTCTCACTGTATCTCCTCCATGTCCGAGCAACATCGCCATGGTTCACTTCAAGACGCTTATGTACTTCCCTTGTTTAGAGCCCTTCCTGGCACACAGTGACAATACGGGCGCTATCGAACTGCGGTATTGATCGCCTAGGCATGGCTGAACCATAGACAACACAAGCCATGTACCTCCTTCCTGGCGGAATGACTGGAACTGATCGGCTGTCGGACCCCTCCGTCTAATAGGCGCTGCTCACACATGGTTGGTTACATCTTTGTGTGCGTTTAGTGACATCTATGAACAGTCAAAGGGACTGTGTCTGTGATACAGTATCCACGTTCAACGTCTATCTTCAGGGGTCCTAGGAACTGGGGTGATGCAAAACTTTTTTTGATGTGTGCGTAATCAACACATATATAGACTTTCAAATTGAAAGCACGAATGAAAGTATAAATGTACCCGAAAAATCTTATCTGGGATAATTCCATTATACCGTTGGTGGCAGAAGTGTTAAGTAAATGCTTGGACTTTTTGCACCGGTTGACACTAAGTTTCTACAAAGTTTGACACCCGATGTATTAAACTAAAGAATACAAAAACATTAACAAAGATCTATATTATCCGCAGTACATTTTTGAAATCGTTTATCCAGCTGAAACAATGGGAGATTAAAACTCTGTGTTATACCGAAATTCGAAACCGGAGACTTGGCTTTCGGGGAGAGTTTCTGGCGGAATAGAATCTTCATACACTCACTGTCAGCTCTTCTTTTGACTTACAGGTGTCTGCACAAAAACAGCGTAGGAGTTCTGCGTCGTTCTTGATGTATCTGTGGTAACAGCGGAGGTGTAACTGTGAGGGCGGGTCGTGGTGCGTGCTTGGATAACTCAGGCACTGAGAGAATTGCTGCTGAAGGGAAGGATCTGGGTTCTTTTTCCGGTCAGGCAAGCAGACTGTTGATGCACGTGTGGTAGCTCAGTGTACATAATTTCATACCTTGTGTTGTGGATTGGCAAGACAGCCAACCCACTATGAGAGGAAGCCGAAAGGCACGCGTTTTAACTCACGCAGGCTGGCGTGAGGTCTGGAACAGGTTAAGGAAATGAGGCTAACAAAAAACGTACGTAGCTGCTGGAATACTTAACTTTAATCCATAATTGGTGAACATCGCTCTTGACAGTACATGTTTTACAGCATCAATAGTAACTGGTAATGGCGCCTTGCTAGGTCGTAGCAAATGACGTAGCTGAAGGCTATGCTAACTATCGTCTCGGCAAATGAGAGCGTATTTTGTCAGTGAACCATCGCTAGCAAAGTCGGCTGTACAACTGGGGCGAGTGCTAGGAAGTCTCTCTAGACCTGCCGTGTGGCGGCGCTCGGTCTGCAGTCACTGATAGTGGCGACACGCGGATCCGACGTATACTATCGGACCGCGGCCGATTTAAAGGCTACCACCTAGCAAGTGTGGTGTCTGGCGGTGACACGACACCTTGTATTCCCCAACACATTTACAAACGTTAATAATATACGAGGGTTGCCCAGAAAGTAATGCAACGCATTTTTTTTTCTCATCCGAAAAGAAAGTTACGAATGCGAAATGTTACGTACGTATAATTATTTGAACTCTCCTGAGCGAGCGCGTCAAAGTTGCCGTCATTTTCGACAGATAGCGTAGCT
Source organism: Schistocerca piceifrons (assembly GCF_021461385.2). NCBI lineage: Eukaryota > Metazoa > Arthropoda > Insecta > Orthoptera > Acrididae > Schistocerca > Schistocerca piceifrons. The sequence continues at coordinate 897,625,146 of NC_060139.1, forward strand.
GCAGGACAGTCTCAAAATGGCGTCTGTAGATGATGTACGTTACAAGCAACGTGCCATCGTTGATTTCTCACTGCAGAGAGAGAAACTGTGGGGAATATTACCAAACGCTTGTGCAAAGTCTATGGAGCATCTGCTGCCTACATAAGTACAGTAAGTCGCTGGACACGAAGGGTGAGGTCATCAGAAGGCGGTTCGGCGGAGCTCCACAATTTGCTGCGGTCGGGGAGACCATCCACGGCTCACCTAGCCTCCTCGGACTTCCACCTTTTTGGGCCATTAAAGGATGCCATTCGTGGAAGACGATGAGGAGGTGATTCATTATGTGAAGCACTGGCTCCGCCACCAGGGCAAGGATTTGTACCGACAGGACATACACGCCCTTGTTCCGCTCTGGAGGATGGCCATAAAATGGGATGGAGATTGCGTGGAAAAATCGGGTGTGTAGATAAAACATCATTCTTCCGTGTGTGTGATTCTCATTATATTCAATAAAGAAGTGTTGAAGAAAAAAATGCTGTGGATTACTTTCTGTTCAATCCTCTTATGTTGTTAGCTACCTGGTACTGTATACGTGCATAATCAGAGTTGCGCTGTACCAAAACTACTGTTATTAGTTTTGATAGAGTACATGAATGATGTAGGATTAGCGCTAATAATGGCAGAATTGGTAGGAAAGAGAGAAACTGGGAGCCGAGGACTTCTCCTTGTTTTTTGTTTGCCTGTTTTTCACGTAATTAGAACCTGCACTCCGTTTGGTGTTAGTCTGTTGCGTGTTTTATATCGTTACAAATTACAAACTGTTTTTTATATGAAAGAAAAATTAGTTGACCACGTAACCATTATGTACCTAAAGCAGTTACTTTTGATGCAAGTACGGCTTAAGGGTAGAAACATAAAAAATGTATATAATTGTTGTTGTTATTTTGTACTCAATAGAATATTCATCATGATCAGAGGCAAGAGCTTCCTGTTATTATTGATAGGTACGACAATTGTTTAGCAGTAACAGAAATATGTTTCATGTAAGCTCCACGAAGTATTAGTGCGACGGCTGATACGTTTTTGTTTTTCGTTTTTCTTTAAGTTGACCTTTTTTGATGAAATTGCTTTTTCTAGCGCTACATGATAAATCAGCATTGTTTTCTTTATTTTTACTGCACTGTTCCCGTGTTTCACGTTACAAATCATCAATTATGGTATAATAATTGAATTAAACACTGACAGTTTCAATTTTTCTATAAATACCTTTTATTTTTAAGTAACAGACCAGAAGATAGCTTCTTAGAACAAAAATGTCCGGTAGGTTGGGCAGCGCTTTATACGTTCTAATTCAGTTTCTAGACGGTTCACCGCTTACAGTTTCTAGGAGAAGCTAGAAAGATACTGATCGCATACTCAAACAAAGCGATCGAAATGAAGTAACGACCGACAGTTATGCAACGCACCTAAAGTACATGTTACGCGATTACGATCGTAAGAGACCAAAGCTACTACGAAAACTACCGTAGTCTATGCTTGCTTACGATAGTCTGCAGTGGCCTACGGTAGTTTAAAACTCTATGTCTAGTGTTTACTATCCTTTCTGCAACTGCAGCGTAACGAGCAGTGTACATACTGCTAAATGGCCACGATGATGAAACCAGAGAATGTACAGTGTTGTCGTTATACGCACCACTGTTGGTATGCCTGTCTCTGCTGCCACGTCAGAGGAAGCCACAACAATGCTGACAGTCCGTAGTGTTCCAGACGTCGTCGGATTATCCACATACAGAATTGTCTTGCTTCAAACAATCCTGTTTTCTGGCTCAACGTACGTGAAGTGTCTACAAGATCCTGCGTGGTCGAGAGAAAAATATTTCTGTCCTTCTTGGTGGTAATACTCGGAGGCGTAGAAAGTCATGGGATAGCTCCTGGTATCGTGTCGGACCTCCTTTTGCACGGTATAGCGCAGCTACTCGAGGTGGGAGCAAGTCGTTGGATGTTTCCTGCAGAAATGCTGAGCTGTGCTGCCTCTACAGCCGTCCGTAATTGCGAAAGTGTTGCCGGTGCCGGATTATGTGCACGAACTGACCTAGTAAGTCCCATAAATGTTCGATGGGATTCATGTCGGGCGATCTGGGTGGCGAAACCATTCGCTCGAACTGTACAGCATTCTCTTCAAACCAATCCAGGACAACTGTGGCCGGTTTGCTCGGCTACCCCCGTCGGAGGTTCGAGTCCTCCCTCAGGCATGGGTGTGTGTGTGTGTGTGTGTGTGTGTGTGTGTGTGTGTGTGTGTGTTGTCCTTAGCCTAAGTTAGTTCAAGTTAGATTAAGTAGTGTGTAAGCCTAGAGACCGATGACCGTACCAGTTTGGTCGCTTAGGGACTTACGATAAATTTACAATTTTTACAACAGAGGCCCGGTACATGACGCATTGTCATCGATGAACATTTCATCGTTGAATGGCGGCAATTGGTCTCCAAGCAGCCGAACATAAACTTTTCCAGTCAAAGAGCGGTTCAGTTGGACCAGAGGACCCAGTCAATTCCATGGAAACACAGCCTACACCATTATGGAACCACCACCAGCTTCCACATTGCCTTGTTGACAACTTGAGTCCATGGCTTCGTGGTGTCTGCGTCACACTCGAACGCCGCCATCAGCTGTTACCAACAGAAATCGGGACTCATCTGACCAGGCCACGGTCTTCTAGTCGTCCAGGGTCCAACCGATATGGTCACGAGGCCAGGGGAGGCACTGCAGGTGGCGTCGCGCTGTTAGCAAAGGCGCTCGCGTCGATCTTCTGATGCTATAGCCGATTAACGCCAAATTTCGCCGCACTGTCCTAACGGATACGTTCGTCGTACGCCCTACATTGATTTCTACGGCTGTTCAGTCAGCGTTGCTTGTCTGTTAGCACTGGGAACACTACGCAAACACCTCTGCTCTCGGTCGTTAAGTAAAGGCTTTCGGCTAATGCTTTATTTGTGGTGAGAAGTAATACCTAACTGTTGACGCTGTGGATCTCGGAATATTGAATTCCCTAACCTCTTTGCTAAATGGAATGTCCCATGCGTCTAGTTCCAACTACCATTCCGGGTTCAAAGTACACTACTGGCCATTAAAATTGCTACACCACGAAGATGACGTGCTACAGACGCGAAATTTAACCGACAGGAAGAAGATGCTGTGATATGCAAACGCTTAGCTTTTCAGAGCACCTGCACGAACAGTTTGACGACGTGCTGACATGAGGAAAGTTTCCAACCGATTTCTCATACACAAATAGCAGTTGACCGGCGTTGCCTGGTGAAACGTTGTTGTGATGCCTCGTGTAAGGAGGAGAAATGCGTACCATCACGTTTCCGACTTTGATAAAGGTCGGATTGCAGCCTATCGCGATTGCGGTTTATCGTATCGCGACATTGCTCCTCGCGTTGGTCGAGATCCAATGACTGTTAGCAGAATATGGAACGGGGGCTCCAGGAAGGTAATACGGAACGCCGTGCTGGATCCCAACGGTCTCGTATCACTAGCAGTCGAGATGACAAGCGTCTTATCCGCATGACTGTAATATCTCGAGCAGCCATGTCTCGATCCCTGAGTCAACAGATGGGGACGTTTGCAAGACAACAACCATCTGCACGAACAGTTCGACGACGTTTGTAGCAGTATGGACTATCAGCTCGGAGACCATGGCTGCGGTTACCCTTGACGCTGCACCTGGGATGGCGTACTCAACGACGAACCTGGGTGCACGAATGACAAAACGTCAGTTTTTCGGATGAATCCAGGTTCTGTTTACAGCTTCATGATGGTTGGAACCGTGTTTGGCGACATCGCGGTAAACGCACATTGGAAGCGTGTATTCGTCATCGCCATACTGGCGTATCACCCCTGCGTGATGGTATAGGGTGCCATTGGTTACACGTCTCGGTCACCTCTTGTTCGGATTGACGGCACTTCGGACAGTGGACATTACATTTCAGATGTGTTACGACCCGTGGCTCTACCCTTCATTCGATCCCTGCGAAACCTTGGGTACTGATTTCCCGTTATCTATGCACCCAAATTGCGTGAAAATGTACTCACATGTCAGTTCTAGTATAATAGATCTGTCCAATGAATACCCGTTCATCATCTGCATTTCTTTTTGGTGTAGCAATTTTAATGGCCAGTAGTGTATGTTAATTCCCGTTGTGCGACCGTAATGACGGCGCAAACTTTTTCACATGAGCACAAATGATAGCTCCGCCAATGCACTGCCCTTTTATACGTTGCGTACACGACACTACCGCCACCTGTATATGAACATGTCACTATCCCATGATTTTTGTCACCTCGGTTGTAAGTAAAACCCTTCTTAACCCCTCTTTATTCGGGTAGCCATCTTTGAACGCATGAAAAACAGGTGACTTTCGTGATTTCTTTCAAGTCAGTTAAAATGTTATGCTGAATATGATGATACGGTCTTATTTCTTACACTTTTGTCTTTAAGATATCGTTTTTGTGTCCACATCAGTCGCTCCTTGCAAATTCTGCACCAGGCGAAAGACCGCTTGCAAGCGGAACATTGCTCTTCGGTGGGAATTCCAGAAGCTTTCCTATTGTATCTGTAACAAAATAATCTTATGTAAGTCATTTTCGATATATATCCTAGGGTAAATAAAAAATACTAAGTTCTAACAAAATATGACATGTTGGAACAACTATCATTTTCGTCGCCCAATAAATCGAGATAAAAGGGTGCACAAAAAAATAAATTTTTGAAGCTGTCGCACAACGGCTATGTACGGTGACAGAGAATTCAATTTAGAAGGCCGGCATCAAATTCTGATGAAAATCGTATGTGCCTTTCTCAAATTATGTTTCCCGCGAATTTGAAAAAACGTTTCTGGAGAAACACGTTTAAAGATTTTGGTTAATTTTTTTTTTTTTTTTTTGGAGTTAAGTTAATCATTCCTGTAGCCAGAGATCCCTGGACTATACAGCAACCCTTCCAGATCCAAAAGGAGTTCTTCCTCCATATTCCCCGTGACCATGTTGATCCTGCGGGCCTCTTTGCCGACTTGTATCATCCGCTGCTCTGCACGCTCGATACACATTTCGTCCGCTTTTGTGCAGAAGTTGTAACAGGCTGTTCAGATCTCAAATTCGTGCATGTTCATAGTTTTCAAAATTCCTGCTAGGCCATCGTTGAATTTACATGTCGCTGTGAATGGTTTTCGGAAACATTTTTTCTACAAATTACCTTGTAACTCGATAACTGAGTTTCTGGCGAAATTGGGAGGAATACTACATTCAGTACACATATCAGAGAACTTTTTAAGGCAAAAAGATTCGATTTTTTCAAATTTTCAAAGAGGTCAGCACGATTAACAGCGATGGGACCCTGACCAAAGCTAGGAGCAATATTGCGGAAAGAAATCTGAAATCCAGTTAGGGCACGATTTTGTTGCTGTCGCATTCCGGCACGTGCTGGTAGACTTTTATCCTTTTTGCACAATCAAAAATGCTTCAAATGGCTCTGAGCACTACGGGACTTAACTTCTGAGGTCATCAGTCCCCTAGGACTTAGAACTACTTAAACCTAACTAACCTAAGGACATCACAAACATCCATGCCGGAGGCAGGATTCGAACCTGCGACAGTAGCAGTCGCTCGGTTCCAGACTGTAGTGCCTAGAACCGCTCGGCCACCCCGGCCGGCTTTGCACAATCCCTCACACTATCTACTCACCAGTAAAGAACATTTGAACGCGATTTCTGAATGCGAAACCCGCTGTGTAATTTTACCTATATAGAGAATGTTGATGCTGTTACTAGTTACTCTTTATGTATTTTTCGCGGTTGTGTTAACATGCCGTTAGTTTGGATATTCAAGCATTTGGTACTCCTGACGCCAATTAGACGATCGTTGCAGTAATGGCTAGCAGCTAATGTGGGTAGTACAGTGTTGTCTGACCCTTCTTGGAATGTATGCTGTCGCGATTTTAACAAAAAACCTCTCCGTGATGGATAACGATTCTGCTGTACCATCTGTCACTGGAGTTTTTTGAGCATCTCTCTGTTGCTGTCACGCTTACAGAACTGGTCCATCAGCACACACACCACTCTTCATTTCAACTTCCTTACCTCCTCTGGCAATGGCGTGAGGGTCGCAGGCTAATGAGCAATATTAAAGAGTCGATCGAACGTGTTTTTCGTGTATGAATTACATTTCGTTACTGATCTTTCAATTAATAGCCTGTTTTTCCTACAACTAATTTTAAGTGCTCGTTCGGCTTTACGTCGCTCTGAATGGACACTCGTAGATAGTTTGCAGTTGTTACTGTCTCCAGTGATTTATTGTGAATGGCGTAATCGAGTAGTATTTAGTCTTTCCACCCAAAAAATGGTTCAAATGGCTCTAAGCACTATGGTACTTAACATCTGAGGTTATCAGTCCCCTAGACTTGGAACTATTAAACCTAACTAACCTAAGGACATCATACACGTCCATGCCCGAGGCAGGATTCGAACCTGCGACCGTAGCAGCAGCGCGGTTCCGGGCAGAAGCGCCTAGAAACGCTCGGCCACAACGGCCGCCTTTCCACCCATTTTTCCAGAATACGTTACACTGCGAAATACTTACACGAATTCTTTACAGACGACTGGAAAAGCTGGTAGAAGCCGACCTCGGGGAAGATCAATTTGGATTCCGTAGAAATGTTGGAACACGTGAGGCAATGTGACCCTACGATTTACCTTATAAAATAGATTAAGGAAAGGCAAACCTACGTTTCTAGCATTTGTAGACTTAGAGAAAGCTTTTGACAATATTGACTGGAATACTCTCTTTCAAATTCTAAAGGAGGCATGGGTAAAATACAGGGAACGGAGGCTATTTACAATTTGTGCAGAAACCAGAAGGCAGTTATAAGAGTCGAGAGGCATGAAAGGGAAGCAGTGGTTGGGAAGGGAGTGAGACAGGGTTGTAGCCTATTTTTTCGTTCCTGGGTGGTAAAGCCCGTAACAGTGTTCCTTAACAGTACTGCTAGTGCTGTCACGGGAAAAGCCAAGTGTATCACTACCCGTTCTTACTAAATTAGCAAAATTCCGATAATGTTACTCCTGTGAAAGGAATTAGATTTGACCGGACTGTGTACTAATAGCTAAGGCGTCGGACAAATTTTCGTTTCCCTGATGATATCTATCGAAAAAAGTAATCGCAGAACAAACGGGAATAGAACCAAGATCTATTAGTAATAAAATAAAGTGCAAATATGTGAAAAGAGACGGTCGCTAGCCAAACTATGCACAGTTGCACAAAGTACTAGTACTGTTCATAAAGGAAGTTAACTGTTTATTTTACTAATACTTATGTAGTATATGTGCGTTTAGAACACGAGACCGTAGTACACTTTAGCAAGCAGTATACCAGTGGTTTTTCATGAATAACATAGAAGGAGTATTAAAACCTTTTGGCAGCAACCGGGTCTCAATAACACTTAGTACCTGTATATTAAAGCAGAAAGCTAATGATCATTACAGATAAATGTTTATTAATGTTGAAGCACTACTAATTTGGACATGAGCATCTTTTACCAGTTTTATTTATTGAGAAGTACAGTCACTGAAATGTCATTCAAAACTTTGTTATTTGTACTGATTATTGTTTGTTTGTCAGGGAGCGTTTACTTCTGTATGCTAAATAGAGCACACATAAGACGTGTGGTCCCTGAATCTGTAGTAGTTTGAATATTGGTAGCCAGTTACTTACTACGGTACAAAAATGTTTACTTTGCCTGCCTTGCATATGGGGGATACTGTCCTACGTTTTAGGGACACAGTGCGGTTTCTGGGCCTAATTTTTGACTCCAGGTTGTCATGGCTGCCACACCTACGTGACTTGAAAGCCAGAACGCTGAAGGCACTGAACATCCTCAAGTGCGTCAGCCACAGGTCTTGGGGCGCGGACAGGGCGCGTCTCCTACAGTTTTATGGAGCTTTTGTGCGTTCACGGCTGGACTATGGGTGCACAGTATATGGGTCAGCGAGGCCATCTTATTTGCGGATCCTTGACGCTGTTCACCATGCTGGGATCCGACTGGCCACGGGTGCTTATCGGACCCGTCCCGTACCCAGCCTCTGTGCTGAGTCTGGCGAACCGCCACTAACCATCCGGCGGCAGCTCCTGCTGGTGCGCCAGGCTTGTAAGTTTCTTGCAGCTCCCAGATCGCCTGCTCGCCATCTTGTTGCCCATCCACCTCTGGACCGCCTTTTTTCCCGCCGTCCCGGGCTACGTTGCCGTTTGGGATCCGTGTGCAACGTGTACTAGAGTCCCTCGGTGTGGAGTCTGTACAACCCCACATCCAAGGTTTTAACCGCCTGACACCCTGGTTACTGAAGAAGACCGGAGTGATTTTAGATTTATTGCAGTACAAGAGAGATTGCACTCCTGCCACCGTTTTTAATGCAGCATTTTCTGCCATTTCATCTGAGCACCACGACTATGTAGCTGTTTTTACGGATTGGTCGAAACAAGGGGATTCTGTTGGTTGCTCAGTTGTTTTTCCATATCGTGTCCTCAAGGTCCGACTGCCTCAGACTTTTACTGTCTTTGATGCAGAATTGTTTGCGATCTTGCGGTCGCTGGAGCACATGAGACATTCTTCCTCTCCTAAATTTCTTGTCTGTTCCGATTCACTCAGTGCCCTTCACTCATTGCAACGTTTGTATGCGGCAGACAAAATTGTCCAGACCATCCAGGATGCCCTCCTCCGACTACAGCGACTGGGGAAAGTTGTAGCTTTCTGCTGGGTTCCGGGGCATGTTGGCATTGCTGGGAATGAAAGGGCAGATCTCGCAGCCAAGGAGGCGTGTCTCGCCCCACAAGTATCTCAGTGTGCTATCCCCTTGCACGCACTCACCTCGCTGTTGAGCTCACGGGTCGGTGGGAGGATGAGTGGCTGGAAGTGACTGACAATAAGCTCCGTATAGTCAAGCCCACAACGCGTATGTGGTGTACTTCCTTTCAGCCCCATCGACGGGACGAGGTTCTCCTCACTCGGCTTCGAATAGGCCACAGCCCTATGACGCATGGCTTCCTTCTCCGGCGAGAGGACCCTCCAATGTGTGGTGCTTGCGGCGTCCAGGTCACTGTGCGCCACGTTTTATTGGATTGCGTTTTATTTTCTGACCAGCGGGTCGCGGCTGACTTGCCAGCGGACCTGCCATCTCTTTTAGGCAACACTCGGACGAATGTGGCTAAAGTTTTAAAGTTCTGTGCCCTGTCAAATGTTTTTACAAAGATTTTAGGGAGAGGATTTTAATTTGCTCACTGTGTGACAAGCTCGCCCATATTTTATGTAAGTGGCCAGCCAATAACAATTTCCTGTGACATTCTTGTTGCTATGTTTCCCCTTTCCTTAGGTTTTACTTTCTTAGGTAGCATTTTCCTTCTTTTCCTGCTTTGTTTGAGTGTGTGCTTTAGTTTTCTTAGGTCTGTCCACATTCGTTCCTTTTAATGTGTGTCAGGGCGCTGATGACCTTGATGTTGAGCGCCCATAACCCCCAACACACCACCACCACCACCACCACCAAACCAAAGCCGCACTGCTTTCTTATGTTATTTTTATATATAACTGCAAAACTGGCTCAACAACTGGCGTGGGGACCCATAAAATATTCTGTAAACTGACTCAGATCAAAAATGTACATTTTAATTAATATATTGAGAAATAGTATGAGAAACACCTATCAACTATGTACACATTAAAATATAAAAACTATTGCAATGCTTCACAGTAATTATTCCTAATGCTATCACTTCAATTTTACGAACCAGTAACTATTTCGAATAATTCCAGTTTTATGCTGATAATTTAAAAGCTGTACTCACATTCCAATAACATTCACATTTAAGCAAAACATGTGAGATCTTTCCCTTACAATTCACTTCGGTGGAACTTTGAACTATCTTTTTATGAAAACTACGTGGAGTATTTCAGAAACAGGTCTCACTGAATAATTTATGGAGCTTACTAATCCGCAAAGCTTATTACATGTAGCGAAAGAAAACAATTACTTTTCAGTTCAATGAAATAGGATACTCGGTCATATCTTAGCACTTGGGATAGGACCCCGTCTAGGTAAATGATTAAAGAAAAAAACACTCTTACTCAACGCAAAGTCTACAGAACACAATCTTATTATTGGTTAATGAAACACGTAAGGTGTTGAACTGCGCTGCTGCTACGGTCGCAGGTTCGAATCCTGCCTCGGGCGTGGACGTGTATGATGTCCTTAGGTTAGTTAGGTTTAATAGTTCTAAGCCTAGGGGACTGATGACCTCAGATGTTAAGTACCATAGTGCTTAGAGCCATTTGAACCATTTTGCCTCATGCCGCTCACTAGATGTGAACAATTTTGCATGTGTGCTAGCGACCAACTGACTCTAGCCATAGAGAAACCTTGCAGTTCAACCGCCAAATCCACCTTTTCTGTTCGCGACGTGCGGGTTTCTTGAAGACGAGCTCCCCTCCAGGTTTTACAAGATTACAAATGTAAGTACCCTATGCATGAAACAGTATCACACATTACTTTTCAAATTATTTCTGTAGGTTAATTACGATTATATAAATGGACGTAAATAATGAATGAAACATTTACACAGGTGTTACATCAAAGATGACGGTTAAACATAAGCCAACGAAGTTGTTATATACGTAGAAGTAATATCGATGTTGGTGTTACAAGTCTAGTGGAGACCTTTTTAAATTATTTTTAATTTATTTTTGTCGTGTTGTAGCGCTACGAGCTGACTTACAAAAGGGCCTTAGTTACAGTGTAATGTATCAAGAGGTGGGACACTGCAGAAATGAACTGTAGGTGATGAGCTAATAAGGGAGCTGGTGCTATGAAACCCAATACATAACTAACTGCTAATACTCAGGTAACCCCCCACCCAACGCAATATTTTCCAGGATACGTATCTTTCGTTTTGATCTGTTTCAGGATATCCTGTATTACAAAGCGTATCGCGCTAGCTTACAACATAGGGAAAGTATGCAAGAACTGTTTCGAAACCGCGTGCCTACTTAACGGCCTACATGAAAGTGCTTTATAGGCATTGTGTATAGTACTCTAGGAATATGGACATTCACCTTCTATACCTCACGAACACAACATATTAAAACAGTGAAACCATTAGAACACAGAACACAAAATTCTCAGACAGATGACATCCACATCCTTACATTCTGCCTCAGGATGATTCGTCATATGGTACAGAAAGTGCATCTGACTAAAGAAAATATTAGCTGCTAAATTTATGATAGGCGAGCGGATCTACCAGATGAGCAAGGAGATAGAGAGAAATAGGCGAGGAGTACAAAATGCTGAAATCCAGCCTCTGGGAGTATTGTGTGATAACTTAAATGTTATAACAAGTTTCATCTGCTCTGCTGCCGTTCAGTCTATATGGGACCTTCACGAGGACTCTTCAGCAAATTCAGAGCTATTACTTGTGACCCAGAGCCACTACCATTGACACGGTATATAGCTGTAGCTACTGCAGTCGTAATTTTAAGCCTTTATTTGTTAAAGTGAACTTTCCCTCTGGTTGATTCGTCGGAATCTATGACCATGAAACTAGGCAGTGCGTGAATCTATACTTGTATACTGATAATTAGTTCCTAGATTTACAGTTATCAAACAGCTTATAAGAACACCACTGGGCTTGGTGGATCACTCGTTGCAAGAGATAGTCTTGATAGACACGTGCTATCGAAGTTCATATGCTTAAAGATCCACTTCCAATTGACGCAGACTAGTTTTATTGGTTTCCTGTTAAACACAGAGCTTGTTAACCGGTTTTTCCTCAGCCTTAAAATGCACAGTGTCTTTCTGACAAGGGAACCTCCCCATCGCACCCCCCTCAGATTTAGTTATAAGTTGGCACAGTGAATATGCCTTGATAAACTGAACACAGATCAATTGAGAAAACAGGAAGAAGTTGTGTGGAACTGTGAAAAAATAAGCAAAATATACAAACTGAGTAGTCCACGGGACGGATAGGCAACATCATGGAGACAGTGAGCTCCTGAGCGTCTTGGTCCCGTGGTAGCGTGAGCCGCTGCTGAACGAGAAGTCCTTGGTTCAAAGCTTCCCCCGAGAGAAAATTTTATTTTTGCGTAGTTATTATCTGTCCGTTCGTTCATTGACGTCTTTGTTCACTGTAATAAGTTTAGTGTCTGTGTTTTGCGACCGCATCGCAAAACTGTGCGATTAGTAGACGAAAGGACGTGCCTCTCCAATTGGAACCGAAAACATTTGATGGCAAGGTCATAGGTCAACCGATTCCTCCACAGGAAAACACATCTGATATATTCTATACGACACTGGTGACGGCATGTGCGTCACATGACAGGAATATGTTGTCGACCCACCTAACTTGTACACTTGGCGAAGGTGTAAAAAGACTCTTCTACCTTGCCCGATTTAGGTTTTCTTGTGGATGTGATAATCACTCCCAAAAAAGTGATGAAAACATAAGAGTTTGTCACATAAACTGAAAATAAAAAATTAAACTTTTCATTTGATGGAAGAGTTGAACCAAGGACCTTTCATTCCACAGCTGCTCACGTTATCACGAGACCACGGCGCTCCTGCCGTCGGAGTGTCCTTGACGTCGCTTATCTTCCCATGAACTACTCAGTTTGTATATTTTGCTTATTTTTTCACAGTTCCACACAACTTCTTCCTGTTTTCTCAACTGATCTGTTTTCAGTTTTTCAAGGCCTATCCACTGTGCCAACTTATAACTAAATCTGAGGGGGGTGCGATGGGGAGGTTCCCTTGTGAGCGTATATGTAGGAGTAGATGTAGATGTGCCTCTTAAACGCATCTGTACGATAACGAAAATTATCCCGAGTAATGTGCATTGTTTTGTATTGTTATTACTTTTTTTCGTGTCTTAGTTATCCGAGAATCGAACGCCGACCGTGACCGGCTGCAGCTTCGCCTGCTACAATAATGAGTTTTTCTACAGTGTCCGTTGATGGTAGGAAACACTGTCTGAATAAGACACTCATGTTCAGAAAAAACAGATCACCTTGAACGACTAGAGGCATGACGTTTATATTCACAGGACATGTACGAGGTGCATTCAAGTTCTAAGGCCTCCGATTTTTTTTCTAATTGACTACTCACCCGAAATCGATGAAACTGGCGTCACTTCTCGACGTAATCGCCATGCAGATGTACACATTTTTCACAACGCTGACGCCATGATTCCATGGCAGCGGCGAAGGCTTCTTTATGAGTCTGTTTTGACCACTGGAAAATTGCTGAGGCAATAGCAGCACGGCTGGTGAATGTGCGGCCATGGAGAGTGTCTTTCATTGTTGGAAAAAGCCAAAAGTCACTAGGAGCCAGGTCAGGTGAGTAGGGAGCATGAGGAATCACTTCAAAGTTGTTATCACGAAGAAACTACTGCGTAACATTAGCTCGAAGTGCGGGTGCGTTGTCTCGGTGAAACAGCACACGCGCAGTCCTTCCCGGACGTTTTTGTTGCAGTGCAGGAAGGAATTTGTTCTTCAAAACATTTTCGTAGGCTGCACCTGTTACCGTAGTGCCCTTTGGAACGCAATGGGTAAGGATTACGCCCTCGCTGCCCCAGAACATAGACACCATTTTTTCAGCACTGGCGGTTACCCGAAATTTTTTTGGTGGCGGTGAATCTGTGAGCTTCCATTGAGCTGACTGGCGCTTTGTTTCTGGATTGAAAAATGGCATCCACGTCTCATCCATTGTCACAACCAACGAAAAGAAAGTCCCATTCATGCTGTCGTTGCGCGTCAACATTGCTCGGCAACATGCACACGGGCAGCCATGTGGTCGTCCGTCAGCATTTGTGGCACCCACCTGGATGACACTTTTCGCATTTTCAGGTCGTCATGCAGGATTGTGTGCACAGAACCCACAGAAATGCCAATTCTGGAGGCGATCTGTTCAACAGTCATTCGGCGATCCCCCAAAACAATTCTCTCCACTTTCTCGATCATGTCGTCAGACCGGATTGTGCGAGCCCGAGGTTGTTTCGGTTTGTTGTCACACGATGTTCTGCCTCCATTAAACTGTCGCACCCACGAACGCACTTTCGACACATCCATAACTCCGTCACCACATGTCTCCTTCAACTGTCGATGAGTTTCAATTGGTTTCACACCACACAAATTCAGAAAACGAATGATTGCATGCTGTTCAAGTAAGGAAAACGTTGCCATTTTAAGTGTTTAAAACAGTTCTCATTCTCGCCACTGGCGGTAAAATTCCATCTGCCGTACGGTGCTGCCATCTCTGGGACGTATTGACAATGAACGCGGCCTCATTTTAAAACGATGCGCATGTTTCTATCTCTTTCCAGTCCGGAGAAAAAAAATCGGAGGCCTTAGAACTTGAATGCACCTCGTACATTAATATGTTCTGCAGAAATGATTAGCATTTGAAACACGGCGCGCGGGTTCGGTGTCAACATTGATATCGCCGTGCAACACCAAATACCGGTAAAAATGTGCCTGCGGCTCTCGTCGTCGCTATAAACCGAAGGTAACGGATCAGAGTGACTTGAGTAGACGTGCACGATGCATCACAGGCGTTATCGCGAATCGTTCCCTCAAATAAGTGTGTTTGAAAGAGGCTGCATTACTGGCGTGAGAGAGTGTGATGTATGCATTCGGGACATTGGTGCTCGAGCGGGACGAAGTGTTTCGGCAGTGCATCAGGTGTGTGCAGAATGGTTCATGGAAGGCCATAGAACACGACGGGATAGGTCATATCGCACCACGCAGACCACCTCCCGAGGAGATCGACACCTCATCCAAATTGTATTGTGGGACAGACCTGCGTCCCCCTCCGCATTGTAACAGTGCAACACATCGTACACTATCAGGAATGACAGTCCGTCGCCGCTTACTACGGTATGGGTTACGTGTGCGTTGTCCACTTCTCCGTCTACCTTTCACGAACGTGCAGAAACGTGCTAGACGCAGAGTGTATAGAACGACACCACTAGGTACAGGAATGGTATCAAATAGTGTTTTCATACGAATCAAGATTCTGTTTGTTTGAAAATGGTGGCCGCATTTTGGTTCGCTGCAGACAGGAGCAGTGGCATCACGATAACTGCATTCGCACAAGACGTACAGCACCAACTGAAGACCTTATGGGGTAGGGTGCTATTGGGTACAACCACGAATCACAGATGATGCGTGTTCAGGGCACTGTGACTAGTGTGACCTAGGTGAATGACATCCTGCTGTAACCTCCCCCTCACTTATCGACCTTAATGACAGTGAAAAATGAAACCGCGTGTACCTAATGGGAATTTTGGAAAAGCAATCGTCACCGAAGTTAACCTGTCGGTAAAGAGGGACGAAAGGGTTACATCTAAATGAAAGGAAAAATGCAAGTGAAACTGGTGGAAATTAATTTTGAAATAGGGATAAAGTTAATAAAGAAAGTAAATGTGCGGCCGTTACGTTAACAATCAACTAGCGGTAATTAGATATTTGAGATTTGGGGGAAATTACAGTCGCCAGTCCTATGGACAATTACTATAATAACTGAAAAAGAAAGGTTATTACATGTATAATTAGCACTAGAAGCGTGGCAACTGAAGGTTGACACGTGTAGTGTGAAAACTGAAAGTTTGTCAGAAGTAATAAATTTCGCTACACTTAATTTAGCAAAAGAATTAATGAAACCGGAAAATCGAAAGTTAATTTAGTGACTGAAGTTAATAGTGAGCTTTCTTTCTGAAGCACATCGAAATACAGTTAGTCTTGGATTACCTCAACAATCATTTCTAAAGCTACTTGAATCTACGCAATTTAGAAAGAAGAGATTTAACTTTGAACTTGAATTAAACGATTCTGAACAATTAACAATAGTAAAATTTAGTACGTACCAAGCTGAGCTGCAGTCACAGGTAAGCTAAAATACGGTAACAAAATTCGCACTCTTAATTTGTGCTTGTGTAATCTAACTATTGTAGCCAGCTATGAATACTTAAATTGAACTTTGAAATTAAAGCAGTGAAATGGAATTATGCTGGCGTTTGAATTTCAACGACACTCGGGTTCATTTCGGAAAAGGAAGGGACCCTGCTTGGCAATGCAATTGGGACAATGAGCAACCAAGGTTCATGCTAAGTTGCTGTAATTTTGCGAGGCAAATGGAACAATTTGAAAAGCTGAGGTCTGCCATACAGTTCTGAAACTTTACGTGCTTTTAGTCTTCCTTGTTGGTTGATTGAAGGTTTGAAGCCGTCGATCGAGGAGGTGGCGACAGTCACTCATTGTCGGCCGTCGCTGTTGCAGAAGCTGGATGTTGGCGCGCCTTCTTCTCGACACGGTCACCAGGCGAAACGGGCTCTTGATGTGCGCCAGCTAATGCTTCCCGTCCGCGACACCATGTCAGAAACTATCATCGCGAGTCGAGCGCAATTACATGCTGCCAAACCCCGAAAGCGCGGCAACTCGCGGGAGCGTCACACAACACACCTGCTCCACTCGCTACTCCAGCCAGACTCCCGCTTGCTCTGCCCGCGCTCCACGCGGCAGAGTTAACACTACCAAAGATCCTACACACTTTGATTCTTCACACGACCCATCGATGTAATCGTTCGATAGCAGTTTTCCCTACGCAAGACCCAGCGTAAAAATACAAATAATATTTACGAAACAAACCAATTATACGTCGACATAAGTGCATAAA
The DNA here is from genome assembly GCF_021461385.2 of Schistocerca piceifrons. Lineage (NCBI taxonomy): Eukaryota > Metazoa > Arthropoda > Insecta > Orthoptera > Acrididae > Schistocerca > Schistocerca piceifrons. Next base: position 897,641,887 of record NC_060139.1, read on the forward strand.
TATATATATACAAACAGTAGAACAATTACAATATATAAAGAGACAGAAATATCATATATTCAGGTAGCAAAAATAAGGAAAACAAATTATAGTACAATAGATGGAAATAGGAGGATATGCATTTCCGGCGTTACACTGCGACTAGTAGTGATACTCTTTCTTCACAACATCCCAGACGCCATTTTTCAGCGAGACAATGGACGACCATATTCTGCTGCACGGACACGTGCCTTCTTGGTATCACAAGATGTCAGCCTTTTGCCCTGGCTCGCCAGATTACCAGACTTGTCGCCAATCGAAAATGTGTGGGGTATGGTGAAACGACGGATGCAGTGCTGTGACCCAGTGCCAACCACCACAAATCAACTTTGGAGCCAGGCGATTGCAGCTTGGATGGTTATATCACAGGAAGCCATTCGCGTCTTATACGCGTCGATGCCATCACGCTTGGATCATGTTATCAGGGCCCATGCTGAACCAAGGTGACTGAAACGCTAATCATTTCTGAAGAACATACTAATGTATGCGTCCCGAGAATATGAAAGTCCTATCTCTAGTCATTCTATTTTTTTGCGAACATGAGTATAGTTTGCTTGTATATACCTTTATCGTTATTATAAAAATGCAGCAAATGAAGCAGGCGCCGGCCGATGTGGCCGTGCGGTTAAAGGCGCTTCAGTCTGGAACTGCGTGACCGCTACGGTCGCAGGTTCGAATCCTGCTTCGGGCATGGATGTGTGTGATGTCCTTAGGTTAGTTAGGTTTAAGTAGTTCTAAGTTCTAGGGGACTGATGACCACAGCAGTTAAGTCCCATAGTGCTCAGAGCCATTTGAACCATTTGAAGCAGGCGAAAGGAAATGCAGCCGTTTAAAACGAACAAATTAACATTAAGTGCAGAACTGCTGAGCAGAAACGGCTAGAGCACAATTGCAAGGCTCTAGAATCGTGCTTAACTAGGGGAAAGATAGATTCTGCTTACAGGAAAATTGCAGAGACATTTGGAGAAAAGTACTCTATGAATACTGAGGGCTCGGATGGCAAGACAGTGCTAAGGAACGAAGGGAAAGCTGAAAGCTGGAAGAAGCATATAGAGGATTTGTGTAAGGCTAACGAACTTGAGGAGACTATTATAGGAAGAGAACGAGACAGAGCTGACGAGGAGAAGGGAGGTAAGATTCTGCTAGTAGAAATTTGCAGAGCACTGAAAGACCTGAGTGAAAACAAGGCCTCTAGAGCAGACGACATTTCCTCAGAATAATTATTGATAACCTTAGGAGAATGTGCCATGACAAAACTGTTCCACTTAATGTGCAGGATATATAAGACAAGCGACATACCCTCAGACTTTAAGAAGGGCGTAAAAATTCCAATTCCAAGGGAAGAGTGCGATAAACGGTATAAATACCACCGGGCCATACTTTCAAAATCCTAACAGGAATTATTTGCTGAAGAATGGAAAAACTGTTAGAAGCCGGGAAAATAAGTTTGGGTTCTGGAAAAATGTTGGAACACGCGAAGAAATACTGACCTTACGACTTATCTTCAGTTGAAGAAAGACATACCTACGTTTATAGCATTTGCAGTTTTAGAGAAAACTTTTAACAATGTAGACTGGACTACATTCTCTCAAATTTTGAAGTTCACAGGCATAAAACACAGAGGCAAAAGGTAATTTACAACTTCTGCAGAAACCAGACTGCAGTTATAAGAATTGAAGGACATGAAAGGGAAGCCGTAGTTGAGAAGGGAGTAAGAAAATTTTGGAGTAGGAATGAAAGCTCAGGGAGAAGAAACAAAGTGTTTGATGTTTATCGACGATATTGTCACTCTGTCAGACACCCCACAAAGGCCTTGAAAGAAGAGTTGAGCGGAGTAGACAGTGTCTTAAAATAAGAATATACGCTGAATATCAAGTATAATGAGGGTAATGAAATGTAGTCGAATTGAATCAGGCAATGACGAGGGAACTAGACTGAAAAATGAGGCACTAAAAGTATTAGATGAGTTCTGCTATTTGGGCACCAAAATAAAGGATGACATCCTAGTGGAGGGGATATATATTGCAAACTGGCTGTAATAAAGAACACATTTCTGAAAAACAGAAATTTGTTAACTTTTAACTTAAATTTAAGTGTCAAGAAGTCTTTACTGAAGGTGTCTATCTGGAGCGTAGCCTGTTTAGAATGAAATGTGGACGATAAGCAGTTCAGATAAGAAGAGAGTAGAAGCTTCTGAAATGCGGTGCTATGCAAGAATGCTGAAGATTAGGTGGGTAGATCGCATAATTAATGAGGAGGTACCAAATCTAATATGGGAGAAAAAAATTTATGACCCAGTTTGAAAGAAAGGATCGGTTGAAGAGACACGATCTGAGGCGTCAAGGAACTATCAGTATGGTATCTGAGGGAAGTTTGGGGATGTGAGGGGTTAAACTTGAAGAAGGAGACCCCATACAGCAAGCAGGTTCAAATCGATGTAGGTTGCAGTCGTTATTCAGAGATGAAGAGGCTTTCTCAATATAGACTAGTGTGGATATCAGCTACGAAATACTCTCCAGTCTGAAGACCAGACCAACAATAAATAATAAACATTAATATTTAGTGTTCGATGTGCATAAGCCGTGAGGGAAGAGGTCCTTCTCAAATTACAGGTATCGCTCTTTCAGACAATTTAGAGTGCGAGTCTCACAAGAGCTGTTGGGAAAGACTACTGGCCATTAAAATTGCTACACCACGAAGATGACGTGCTACAAACGCGAGATTTAACCGACAGGAAGAAGATGCTGTGATATGCAAATGATTAGCTTTTCAGAGCGTTCACACAAGGTTGCCGCCGGTGGCGACACCTACAACGTGCTGACATGAGGAAAGTTTCCAAGCGATTGCTCATACGCAAACAGCAGTGGACCGCAGTTGCATGGTGAAACGTTGTTGTGATGCCTCGTGTAAGGAGGAGAAATGCGTACCATCACGTTTCCCACTTTCATAAAGGTCGGATTGTAGCCTATCGCGATGGCGGTTTATCATATCGCGACATTGCTGCTTGCGTTGGTCAAGATCCGATGACCGTTAGCAGAATATGGAATCCATGAGTTCAGGAAAGTAATATGGAACGCCGTGCTGGATCCCAACGGCCTCGTATCACTAGCAGTCGAGATGACAGACATGTTGTGCGCATGGCTGTAACGGATCGTGCAGCCCCGTCTCGATCCCTGAGTCAACAGATGGGGACGTTTGCAAGACAACAACCATCTCAACCAACAGTTCGGCGACGTTTGCAGCAGCATGGACTATCAGCTCGGAGACCATGGCTGCGGTTACCCTTGACGCTGCATCACAGACAGGAGCGCCTGCGATGGTGTACTCAACGACGAATCTGGGTGCACGAATGGCAGAACGTCATTTTTTTCGAATGAATCCAGGTTCTGTGTACTGCATCATGATGGTCGCATCCGTGTTTGGCGACATCGCGGTGAACGCACATTGAAAGCGTGTATTCGTCATCGCCATACTGGCGTATCACCCGGCGTGATGGTATGGGGTGCCATTTGTTACACGTGTCGGTCACCTCTTGTTCTCATTGACGGCACTTCGAACAGTGGACGTTACATTTCAGATGTGTTACGACCCGTGGCTCTACCCTTCATTCGATCCCTGCGGAGCCCTACATTTCAGCAGGGTAATGCACGACCGCATGTTGCAGGTCCTGTACGGGCCTTTCTGGATACAGAAAATGTTCGACTGCTGCCCTGGCCAGCACATTCTCCAAATCTCTCACCAACTGAAAACGTCTGGTCAATGGTGGCCGAGCAACTGACTTGTAACAATACGCCAGTCACTACTCTTGATGAACTGTGGTATCGTGTTGACGCTTCATGGGCAGCTGTACCTTTCAAATGGCTCTGAGCACTACGTGACTTAACTTCTGAGGTCATCAGTCTCCTCGAACATAGAACTACTTAAACCTAACTACCCTAAGGACATCACACACATCCATGCCGAGGCAGGATTCGAACCTGCGACCGTATCGGTAGTGCGGTTACAGACTGTAGCGCCTAGAACCGCTCGGCCAATCCGGCCGGCGCAGCTGTACCTGTACACGCTAACGAAGCTCTGTTTGACTCAGTGCCAAAGTGTATCAAGGCCGTTATTACGGCCAGAGGTGATTGTTCTGGGTACTGATTTCTCAGGATCTATGCACCCAAATTGCGTGAAAATGTAATCACATGTCGGTTCTAGTATAATATATTTGTCCAATAAATACCCGTTAATCAACTGCATTTCTTCTTGGTGTAGCAATTTTAATGGCCAGTAGTGTACATTACTGTGGAAAACTTTTGCGTTAATTTACTGTAGTTAGTACTGTGTTCGATCTTGAGGATAATATTAGTTCCTGCCGCTTAAACCTTCGTCACAGTTCCATGGCTATATGCTGTTTTTACTTATGTTTTATACTATGATATGCTTCCTGCTGTGTAAACAGGGTACGCAGCTGGTGGCGTCTATTCGTGGCTCTCAGGGGGGAGACGGACATAGGGTTCCGCCTGCTGTTTGCTTCCGGCACATGACAAGTAATGAGCTGCAGCCGGTCTTCAATGTCCCAGGGAAACCCTGACACTCGGTTCAACAAGAGGCGGCGCCTACATACACAAAGCAGAAGGGTATTAAACAGCCGCCGAGTCCCCAGTACTATCCGTGATCTAACCCCGCATACGTTATTCTGCTACAGATTGACCTGTGCTGGTTCCTGTCCGACCTGCTTCTTCCTTTTACCTTTTTTTGAATAGTTTCGAATGTCTGATTTTTTTCCCAGTTATCCTCTCAACCATGTGACAGTTATCTTCCCTTATTCTGTGTAAGTTTTCCTCGGATTTCTAAAACAGCATTTCAGTGCTTGTCTTCTCGTAGCTTTTGTCTCTAATAATCACTTCCTCTCCATACTTGCTGTGACGTCCGTTGGCATAAGTTATTTCACATACAAAGGGAATTACGTATATGTATTTTATATATTTTTATTTTTAATTTATCAGCATGATTCTTTCTCTCAGGGATATTGTCTTCTCTTATCACTTTTACTTACGTGCATAGGTAAATATGAAACGGGTTCTTGAAGGCCCTCAGTTATTCATGTACCAACTTTAGATTTTGAACGTTATGACTAAAATATAGTTGTCGTTAATTGAATTGAATGTAATTTTGTTAATTTCTATTTACTGATTGCAAAGCAACGCTTGAGAGAATTTCGATTGTTGCCGTGGAGCGGCCAAGATAAAACTTACTGAACTCATGGAATCTGTATAGTTTAAAAACATGAACTTTAACGTAAATTAATTATCTGTTGCAATTTTAAAAGGTTCGTACAACGAAATCTCTCGCATTTACATTTACTGTTAACACTTTGAAAAATAAATTAATAGTTCGGCGCGTAATGGCGGCCCAGCGGCTACACAGGAAGATGAGCTTCTCGCAGCGCAGATTACTGAAAAAATGCTTATTAAAAATAGTTAGCCACTGCGAGTATTTGAGGTGACAACTATTACAAAGAAATTCATTTTGTAATAATAATAACAAGTTTATTTAAGCAGAAATACGAATAACTTACATAAAATATGTGTAGCCGCTCAATGGCTGTCTTCCGTATAGCGAAACAAAACAGTGTGTGTCTCATAAAATGCGTCCTTCCTCCTCGGCCGTACAATCGCGTCTCTTTCGATCCGTTTTTATTTTCGTAGACATTAAATAAAGATGCTACCGCTGAATATCAGTTGTTTCAAGAACATTAACTATTTCTTTTACACTAATTATTTTCATAAAATACGTAAACTACGATTTACAACCGCTAAAAATGTCAATATTTATGTGACGTACCGTCACATTGCTTTTGTACGTACCCAGTGAAAATATGCTTTGTTCCAGACAAAATATTTTGCTTATATTTTTCTGATAGTATTACGTACGTAATTTTGAAACTTCCCCTTTGTATGTAAAAAATGACAGTGCTGGAAAAACTCTTACTTTATTTGGTTTATGCACTCGCTGTGTAGGCGTTCCGGTGTAAAACGCGTGCCGTTACCTGGATCATTTTCTGATTAACCAGGAAAGATAATTGTTTCATTCCTTTTGATTACAAATTTCAGGGGGTTTATTTAATGATAATTAGACTACACCTGCATGCGTACCGATCAGCATGAGTTATTACCTTTGGAAGAGTCGTTCTGTGGTGTTGTAAACTCACAAGGAGTCGAATAGCAGGTTGAATTCATCGTGTTTTGAGTCTGCAAGTGTAGCAGGCAGCATGCACTCATTACTGCCGAACTCCAGTCCGCCCACACGAACCTCGTTTCATTACACACACGAAGACCATAACATTACATAGTAATCAATCGTCAGTGGAGAGCTTAGGCGGTAATGCAGCTTCGTCCTGCAGGAGATAGTCTCCTGCGACAATGACGGGTTATTATATAGACAACACAGGGGCTGATGATGCTGTCACTGGAGCTGGGAAGACAGCACGCTGCTTAGTTAGCAGCTCATTGTGTCCGCGACGAGGTGGGCTCCGGGTGGCGCGGCGCGCACGCAGCTCGTAACTGCGTTTGTGTACAGTGTCCCGCCTGCACTCTCGCCTGTAATGAGTTGTATAATCCGCCGCCAGCGGAGCGTTTGGCGAAGATGACAGCACAAAGAAGACTCAGAGAACGATGAGGCCTGCCTAAAGGGCTGTGAATATCGTTTTTAACAAGTTAAGCACGTAGTTAGGGACACTAGATAGCTTCACTCCTTCACGTCTCGTTAGGGAAGAGTTCTTCGTGGGACACCGTTCGTGAAGATTGTCTCATTAGCTGTTCCATATCCGCTTGCTTTTTACTGGCTCGGCAAAACGCTAGCGCAAGAGAGCCGCCCGACCTTACAGTCCGTCAATTGTGCAGTCCAGAGGAAGGAAGACAACTGAAAGTAGACTAGTGTTTGATGTACCTTAACAAGAGGATCTAGAGGTCGATTACTAGCTCAGCGCCGCGCGGTCTAGGGCGCCTTGCTACGATTCGCGCGGCTTCCACCGTCGGAGGTTCGAGTCCTCCATCGTGCGTGGGTATGTGTGTTGTCCTTAGTTTAAGTTAGATTAAGTAGTGTGTAAGCCTTGGGACCGATGGCCTCAGCAGTTTGGTCCCATAGGAACCACCACCACTAGGTCATACGATAAAGAATGGCTGAGGAAACTGGACAGTTCAAGGAATCATCTCAGGACGAGCCTTATGGGTTAAGGGCAACCACACAAAATCTACAACAGAGTCAGACGAAAAAAAAGAAGAAGAAGCTGAGTTCTGAAATACATATTGACTTGAAACGGAACAAACAGAAAAAGCAGTCTCATCTATGGTAGGCAGCGCAGTTTCTGAAGAAATATATTATATGGATGCAGGCAAAACAGAGAGGATAAAGAAGATGAGGTCAGCCTTCTGCATGGCGAGAGACATATATAATTAAAAAGAATATATCCACAGAGGCAAAGATACGCCACTGCAAGGCAACGGTGAGGAATGCAGTATTATATGTTGCTGAGACAATGACACTAGGGAGAAATGGGGCAGAACAACTAGAGAAAGAAGAGAGAAAAATAGTGAGAAAAATATTAGGTCCCAAAAGAGGTGGAGAGAGGTGGATGCGAAGACCTAGTGAAGAATTGTACCGGAACATGAGAACAATATCCGGGGAAATCAGACTCAAAAGGGCAAGGTTTGCTGGACATGTAGTTAGGATGAGTATGGACAGAATGACGAAGAGAGTGTGGGGAACAACAGGGAGGACAAGGGGAAAGACAGGAACCAAGTGGGTTATTGACTGGACTGGTTGGAATTGGGGATCAAGGTCGAAGGAAAGGAAAATTGGAGGGACAAATATACACCGACCAATATGCCGGAGATCAATGACAGGAAAAGATTAGAGGGTCACCAGTGGAGCCGACAGGAGAAACGGAAACTGAAGATCTCGGAAGAAGAGCGGGAGAGAAGAAGAGAAAGAATGAAGAGGTTCTGGGAGAAGAAGAGGAAAATGCAGTCCACGAAGGGGCTACCCGTGGTCCTATAGAGGCCTTAACGCAAGAAGAAGAAGAAGAAGTAGAAGATGCAGGCAAATAAGTGAATTCCTTGCTGAGAGAATAATGGAAAACTGTAGATGGAGTACTTCAACAACGATTGGCATTAAAAAAAAATTATAGAATGTTTGCTACGTTCACGATTGGAGTTGCAACTTCTTATCAAAAGAAAACATAATATCCACGTAAGAAGCAGTGATCATTTTATACAGTGACATTGATCAGCCAGAGCATAAAGACCACCTACCTAATAGCCGCAATGTTCACCTTTGGCACTGATAACAACGGCGACGCATCGTGACATGGAAGCAATGAGGCCTTAGTAGGTAGCTGGAAGGAGTTGTCACCACGTCTGCAGGCTAGTTAACTAATCCCCGTAAATTGCTGGAAGTGGGGCGATGAGCTCTGACTCCACGTTCAATCAGATTCCAGAAGTCTTCGATCGTGTTCAGATCTGGCTAGCAGGGGGCTAGCACATCAAGTGAAACTCGCCACTGTGTTCCTCGAACCACTCCATCGCACCCCTGGCCTCGTGAGACGTCGCATCACCTTGTTTGAAAAGGACACTGAAGACGGGAAACATGCTCGTCATGAAGGGATGTTTATGGTCTGCAGCCGTAGTACGATAGCCCCTGGCCGTCAAGGTGCCTTGAACGAGCTCAACTGGACCCATGGATGTCCACGTGAACGTTTCCCAGTGCATAATGGAGCCGCCGCCATCTTGTCTCCGCCCTGCAGTGCTGGTGTCAAGGAGCTGTTCTCCTGGAAGAGAAAGGATTCGCGCTCTCGTATCGGCATGATGAGGAAGGTATCGGGATTCATCAGGCTGTGCAACACTCTGCCACTGCACAAACGTCCAGTGTCGAAGGTCACGTGCTGATTTCAGTCGTAGTTGCCGATGTCGTGGTGTTAACATTGGTACATGCATGGGTAGCCGGCTGAGAAAGCCCATCGTTAGGGGTATTTGGTGCACCATAGGTTCACACGCACTTGTACTCTGCCCAAAGTTAAAGTCTGATGTCAGTTCCGTCACAGTTCGCCCACGACGTCTGGATGTGGTTCTCTCTTGGTTTCACCACGTCTTGAAGACATTCACCACAACACTTCTCGAACACCTGACAAGTCATGCAGTTTCCAAAATGCTCGTGCCGAGCCTCCAGGCCATCAAAATCTGCCCTCGGTCAAACTCAGATAGATCCCGCGCCTTCCCCATTCTACACACGGATAGTACGCTCACTGATACTACATGCATCGTGCGTGTGTCTGACTAGCAGTCATTTCTCGCCAGGTGACGCTGATATCGCCTTGACGGGTTTGTATCGATAGTAGGTCGGTGGTCATGATGTTCTGGACGATCTGTGTATATGTCCAGTGTCTGTTAAGTCGGACATGTCCGAAAGAACAGTCACCAGTGATCGACATTTTATATTCATAACTAAACGGAAACATGTATGACTTAGCTGCTACGGGCGTTGAAATAGTTCAACAGCTAAACTAAACTCCGTTCGAACAGGCCTCGAGACCCCCAATGATACTGACTAACCGCTGAGTCGTCCTCAGCCTGTTGGCGTCACTAGATGCGGTTATGGAGGGGGTATGTGATCAGTACACCGTTCCCCCGGCCATTGTAAGTTTTCGTGGCCAAAGACGCTACTTCTCAGTCAACTAGTTCCTCAGTTTTCTCACAAGGGCTGGGTGCACCCCACTTGCCCACAGTGCTCGGTAGACAGGACGGCCACCCATCCGACTAATAGCCAAGCCCAACAGCGCTTAACTTCGGTGATCTGACGGGAACCGATGTAACCACTGCGACAAGGTCATTGGCATAGTTCAACAACTACACCTGAAAATTTGTGACTAGTCTGGGACTCGAACTCGGACGTGTTTGAAAGAACAGACACCACACATATCATATAATTGTATAGATAAGCCTCGACAGGCAATACGACAATTTGAATGCAGCTGCACACCATTATTCGTTCCGTTGGAGAATACAGTGAGGCTACGAGCAGTACTTGCAAATTTGATTCGGACAGGAAGTGTGTCTTGATGGTGTCGGTGGTCACAAATTTTGAGGTGCAGCTGCTGAATTATTTCAGCCCTCATAGCACGTAAGTCACACAAATTTCCCTATAATGCTTATTATGGTTCGTTTATTAAATAGTTGAATCTAGGTCGCTAAGACTTTTGTGTTTTGTTTTCTAGCTGTAACACATGACCGCTGGTTAGTTGGGCATCATGAGATCCGTCCAAATGGAAAAAAAAAAAATTACTGTCAGAACATGAGATAAAAATAAAATACAAACAGTGGGAACACAGAATAATAATGGTTCATAACATACCATCAGGACGCAGAACATAGTATGATGGAATGTGTTCAGCCACAGTACTGTACTTAAGTTACGGTCAAAAGTTAAGATTGTACACATAACAAAAAAAGTTTAACATCACCACGATTCCGAAAGTTCCGGACCCAGCATAGAAAATCATAATCATTTCCACCGTTTTTATTGTTCATGAAAACCACACATTGCATGTTTTCCCATGATACAGTGAGACCTTCAGAGATGGTGGTCCAGATTGCTGTACACACCGGTGCCTCTAATACCCAGTACCATGTCCTCTTCCATTGATGCATGCCTGTATTCGTCGTGGCATACTATCCACAAGTTCATAAAGGCACTGTTGGCCCAGATTGTCCCACTCTTCAGCGACGATTCGGCGTAGATCCCTCAGAGTGGTTGGTGGAGCATGTCGTCCATAAATAGCCCTTTTCAGTCTATCCCAGGCAAGTTCGATAGGGTTCATGTCTGGAGAACATGTTGGCCACTCTAATCAGGCGATGTCGTTATCCTGAAGCAAGTCATTCACAAGATGTGCACGATGGGGGCGCGAAATGTCGTCCATGAAGACGAATGCCTCGCCAGTATGCTGCTGACACGGTTGCACTATCGGTAGGAGGATGGCATCACGTATCGTACAGGCGTGACGGCGCCTTCCATGACCACCAGTGGCATACATCGGCCCCACATAATGCCACCCCAAAATAGCAGGGAACCTCCACCTTGCTGCACTCGCTGGACAGTGTGTCTAAGGCGTTCAGCCTGACCCGGTTGCCTCCAAAAACCTCTCAGACGATTGTCTGGTTGAAGGCATATGCGACACTCATCGGTGAAGAGAACGTGATGCCAATCCTGAGCGGTCCATTCGGAATGTTGTTGGTCCCATCTGTACAGCGCTGCATGGTGTCGAGGTTGCAAAGATGGATCTCGCCACGGACGTCGGGAGTGAAGTTGCGCATCGTGCAGCCTATTGCACACAGTTTGAGTCGTAACTCACCGTCCTGTGGTTGCATTATTCAACATGATGGCGTTGCTATTAGGGCTCCTCCGAGCCATAATCCGTAGGTAGCGGTCATTCACTGCAGTAGAAGCCCTTGGGCAGCCTGAGCGAGGCATGTCATCGACAGTTTCTGTCTCTCTGTATCTCCTCCAACATCGTTTGGGTTCACTCCGAGACGCCTGGCCACTTCCCTTGTTGACAGCCCTTCCTGGCACAAAGTAACAATGCGAACGCGACCGAACCGCGGTATTGACCGTGAGCACGGTTGAGCTACAGACAACACGAGCCATGTACCTCCTTCCTGGTGGAATGACTGGAAATGATGGGCTGTCGAACCTCCTCCGTCTAATAGGCGGTGCTCATGCATGGTTGTTTACGTCCTTGGGCGGGTTTAGTGACATCTCTGAACACTCAAATGGACTGTGTCTGTGATATAATATCCACAGTCAACGTCTATCTTCAGGAGTTCCGGGAACCGGGGTGGTGCAAAACTTTTTTTGATGTGTGTTTTTAACCCCCTCCCATGTATTAAAGTGCGTCTCCCAGAGCAAATAGGCTGTACCGTGGAGTTACCGTATGTTATGTTTAAAATTATTCAGTTAGATGGACCTGTGACGTGGTAACAACATCCTCAGATTTATAATGGTCCTACTGTCACACTCTCCATCTACGCCAATATTTACGTACATACATCGCCAGCCACCAAACGGTGCATTCCAGTGGGTAACTTACACCACAGCTAGTCAGCTTCTTTCCTGTATCACTCACAAATAGAGCCTCCTTACGAACCTGGGTTTCTCTACTCTTGTCTTCGCAGTCGTTACGCGAGATGTATGTTGTTTGCTGTAGTGTCATTCTACAGTGAGTCGCAAATGCCGGTATTCTAAAGGTTCGTCTATATTGATTCGAAAGAACGTAGTCTTCCCTCCTGGTAATTCCATTTGAGTTGATGGAATATTCGCATAAAAATCAGGTCCTGATCGAGTCTACCGATAAAATATCTAGCAGCGCGCCTCTGAATTGCTTCGGCATTTTCCTTTAATCCGCTCTGATGGGAATCCCAAGTACTCGGTCTAACACACTCCAAAATCAGTCGATGATTATAGCAAAAGAAAATTATTTTATGTGGCAGTAGTGTGTATTTTATCAATGGAAAAATCGCCTTTGAAGAGTAAAAAAACATTTCTAACTTCTGTCATCTGTAACAGAGCCAGTGTCGCACAATTCTAGTTCAGTCCGTGCAGTCCTAGTTGACACACGGAGCGATGGCTCATCAATGCGTCAAAAAAGGGAAGTACCATCAGCCAACGAGCCGAATGTCAGCTTGGAGTGCGCAAATAATAACTGTAAGGTCACGGGTTCCGATCTAATTTTTTTTACTTTTGTTTAATATGTACAGGGAGCTTCTTGATAACGTATGCGAACCCCCAAAGGGAAGTAGGTAAGGGTGAGACGGGTAATTATATATACACTGATGCGCCAAAGAAACTGGTATAGGCGTGAGTATTCAAATACAGAGATACGTAATAAGGCAGAATACGGCGCTGCGGTCGGCAACACCTATATAAGACTAAGACAACAAGTGTCTGGTGTAGCTGTTAGATTGGTTACCGCTGCTACAATGGCCGGTTATCAAGATGTAAGTGAGTTTGAACGTGGTGTTATAGTCAGCGCACGAACGATGGGACATACCATCTGAGAGGTAGCGATGAAGTGGGGATTTTCCCGTACGACCATCTCACGAGTGTACCGTGAATATCAGGAATCCGGTAAAACATCAAATCTCCGACATCGCTGCGGCCGGAAAAAAGATCCTGCAAGAAGGGCAAAGACTGAAGAGAATCGTACAACGTGGAAGAAGTGCAACCCTTCCGCAAATTGCAGCAGATTTCAGTGCTAGGCCATCAATAAGTGTCAGCGTGCGAACCATTTAACGAAACATCATCGACATGGGCTTTCGGAGCCGAAGGCCCAGTCGTGTACCCTTGATGACTGTACGACACAAAACTTTACGGCTCGCCGCGGCCCGTCAACACCGACATTGGACTGTTGATGACTGGGAACATGTTGCCTGGTCGGACGAGTCTCGTTTCAAATTGTATCGAGAGGATGGACGTGTACGGGTATGGAGACAACCTCATGAATACATGGACTCTGCATGTCAGGAGTGGACTGTTCAAGTTGGTGGAGAGTCTTTAATGATGTGGGGCGTGTGCAGTTAAATCACATGGGACCTGTGATTCGTCTAGACACGACTCTGACAGGTGACACGTACGTAAGCACCCTGTTTGATCACCTGCATCCATTCATGTCCATTGTGCATTTCGACAGATTTGGGCAATTCCAGCAGGACAATGCAACACCCCACATGTCCATAATTGTTACAGAGTGGTTCCAGCAACACTCTTCTGAGTTTTAACAATTCCGCTGGACACCAAACTTCCCAGACATAAACAATATTGAACATATCTGGAAAGCTGTTTGGAAGAGATGTCTACCCCCTCGTACTCTTACGGATTTATGGACAGCCGTGCAGGATTCGTGGTGTCAACTCACAGCAGCACTTCAGACATTAGTCGACTCTATGCCACGTCGTGTTGCGGCACTTTTGCGTGCTCGCGGGGCCCTGTACGATGTTAGGCAGCTGTACCAGTTTCTTTGGCTCTTCACTGTACATATATAGGACACATGGGGCTGCAAATGTTGGGAAATATCCAAAAAGAGGATGACAAATATTGAACATGTGATGTTCACTCGCAGTTGATGTACCTCGCCACAGGTGCAGCAGTCGAGCTTGTCTTTCTTATCCTTGCCGTTAGCGGGCAGAGCTACGCGTCGCTCTGCTACACTAATCTGTTTTAGTTTTTTACGTTATCCGATGTGATACGATAGTGCCTCCAAATAACAACGAAGGAGGAATCATTTCATACATTTGATCTTGTCTGATAATTAACCTTGATTTCAGAACACAGCTTGTCTGATTACCCACTTTTTCCTTCACTATTTCCTTAACGTTCAGCGTCCCTGTTTCACTCATTCGACGTTCCACAGTAGTAAACGAAACACGTCGTGGGAAATGTTCTACGAAACTGCGCCTTGCTGCAAGTGCATTGGAATCAACAGCATCATAACGTAGTTGGATGTCTGCAAGCTCTTTAAATGTACACCGGTTGACAGTACTGTTCTATTACCACTACCGCGAGTACTACCGTATCACACCGGATAACGCAGGAACGGAAACGGAGGCCGACCGCTGCACGTGCGGCCAGGTGCGTCATCTGGTGACGTCACATGTCCAACATTTGTCATCCACTTGTGGGCTGTTTACCGACATTTACGGTCCCTTGTGTATTATATTAAATTATTTGTCTCAGCGTTACCTACGTCCCTTCTGGGGTTTTAAAATTACATAAGAATCACGCTATATATATATTATAAAATGGAGAATTATATAACAAATATTAAATGATAATTTGTTGTAAAAAGAACTATTTTTAATTGCTTTTAATTACTGATTGTTGAAAATATATTAAAATTTATAAAGACCTGCGAAATGCCTTGTTGTTGTGGCTGTGGTCTTCAGTCTGAAGACTTGTATGGTGCAGCTCTCCATGCTACACTATGCTGTGCAAGTCTCTTTATCTCTGAATAACTACTGCAACATACATCTTTCTCAATCTACTTACTGTATTCATCTCTTGGGCTCCCTCTACAATTTTTACCCCTTACACTTCCCTCCAGTACTACACTGGTGATCCCTTGATGCCTCAGAATGTGTCCTCTCAACCTATCCTTTCTTCTAGTCAGGTTGTGCCACAGATTTCATTTTTCCCCTGCTCTATACAGTACCTGCTCATTAATTACGTAATCTACCCAACTAATCTTCAGCATTCTTCTGTAGCATCACATTTCAAAAGCCTCTATTCTCTTCTTGTCTACACTGTTTATCGTCTACGTTTCACTTCCATATATGGCTACAAGCCATAAAAATACTTTCGGATAAGACGTCCTCACACTTAAATCTGTATTCGATGTTAGCAAATTTCTCTTCTTTAGTAACGCTTTTCTTGCTATTGCCAAACTACATTTTCATCGTATTTACTTCGACCATCATTAGTTATTTTGCTACCCAAACAGCAAAACTCATCTACTACTTTAAGTATCTACTACTTTAAGTATTCCCTCAGCATCACCTGATTTAAATCGACTACATTCCATTATCTTTGTTTTGCTTTTGTTGATGTTCGTCTTATATTCTTCTTTCAAGACACTATCCATTCCCTACAAATGTTCTTCCAAGTCCTTTTCTGTCGCTGACAGAATTACAATGTCATCGGCAAACCTCAAGGTTTTTATTTCTTCTCCCTGAGCTTTAATTCCTAGTCCAAATTTGTCCCAGGTTTCCTTTGCTGCTTGCTCGATGTACAGATTGAATAACGTAGGCGTAGGTTGCAACCCTGTCTCACTCCCTTCTCAATCAGCTTAGCTTCCATGCCCCTCGAATGAATAAACAAAGATTAACAACCACAGTTTTTTTAGCAATTTTAAAAGTTTTTCTTTCCAAAAGAAACAAATATTTAACAGTGCAACCATTCCTTAACAAACAGTTACATCTGATAGTTATGCAAGTAACTGCTTTACAAACAGCATTTATATACAACTAATGATGTAACACCGTTGTATCTTCTTTGAAATAACGACACCTGTGTTTGTGTAGAAAGGTAGTTTTATATTTTGATATTCTTTGACTGGTTGGAATTGTGTTTACGTGCGTGCTGTAGGACGATTAGTGTATATCTGTACATAAATGTGACTAGTCATACTGTACTCCAAAACCATGTGACCACTACTGGAAACAGTAAATAGTGTTTCGATGTCCGAGTTTTGTAAAATCTTGTGTTCACAAGATTCCACTTTGTAATTATACTTACGTTTCCTTAGCAAGACAAGTGTTAACCTGAATTTGAAAAGAATGTAGACTGATCAAGCACCTGAAGATGTTCCCCCAGAGCTGAAAATGCATCGTTCATTTAAACAAAAATCACGATTTGTGACTGAAGGCATTTGTTTCTTATTTTACGAAAATGATACGATCACGGAGGAAACACTGTCAGCAATGTATCAAATTAAATTACAACTGTACTATACTAAGCAGCGATTTCAAATCTTCTTTACCTTTAAAGGCGAATTTTTACTTTTGAGAATTTCGTCGTATTACTGAAGGAAATTGATACCTAGGCGGTGACTTTCAAATACTATAAGTATAAAGAAGGTCGAACAAGGTAGAGCACCCTGTAATGTCCTTTTGTTACAGTGGCTTTCACGCCGAACGTCCGCGATTATTTCTAGGATGTATTCCACATCTACCGTTGTAAGCCCTCTATGACTGACTCTGGTACCACAGAAGTTATTTGGTTCAAATGGCTCTGAGCACTATGGGACTAAACTTCTGAGGTCATCAGTCCCCTAGAACTTAGAACTACTTAAACCTAACTAACCTAAGGACATCACACACATCCATGCCCGAGGCAGGACTCAAACCTGCGACCGTAGCGGTCGCGCGGTTCCAGACTGTAGCGCCTAGAACCGCTCGGCCACAGCGGCCGGCACAGAAGTTACTCCCTGATGTATTACCACATATCTTGTAATCACTTCCCTTCTACTTGTCAATGTTTATCACGTATTCCTTTTTTGTGCAGCGCCTCCTCATTCCTTACCTTATCAGTTCACCTAATTTCCAGCATCTTTATTTGTCACTGCTCCTCAGACGCTTTTAATCTCTCTATTTCGGTTTTCCCGCAGTCCATAATTCTGTGCCATAGAATTCTGTGCTCCGACATTCATTTTTCAGATTTTTTGCAGTTAAATTAAGGTCAGTGTTTCACACTACTATACTTCTTTTAGTGAGGAATACCCTGTGCTGTGCTAGACTGCTTCTTATCTACTCCCTGCTTCTTCTGTCAGGTATTATTTTTCTTCCAAAGTAGCAGAATTCCTTCACTTCCTCAATTTTAATGTTACATATCATTTCTTCTACTCCTCATTCTTTCTTTGTCTCAAACTCTGCAGCTTCGTTACGATACACTGAGGCGACAAAGAAACTTATAGGCATGTGTATTCAAATACAGAGGTATGTAAACAAGCAGAATGCGGCACTGCAGTCGGAAACGCCTGTATAAGATAAGTGTCTGTCGCAGTTGTAAGATCGGTTACCACTGCTAGCTAGATCACTGGTTACACATCGGGCGTTTTGAATTTGTATGCCAATAGGTGACTGTCTCGTAGCTATTCATTATCTTCAGTCTCATAATCCATCAATCCTATTAGCGCTCTGCCCCACTCCCCTCCTCCATTCACACCATCCAAGTTTCACTGAAACATACGAACTAATAGCCAGTAGGTGGCACACTTTCAATGTTCAAACACAGCGTTCAGCAGCTAATCACCGCTCTGAGAAGTTGTTTACCGATGCAAAAAATAACATTGCTGTGGACAGTAACTTGCGCTGATGCCTTAATTTCTGGATGTGGCTACCTGTCGTCCGTACTTGAGCATAGGCTATTCACGTTTACCGAGAAAAGCCCTGCTGGTCGGTGCTGGCCGCTTTGACGTCGTTGGGCGGATATGACAGCAGTCAGTAACCGGAACGTCGAAAATCTGGAGCATCGTATTACACAGGGTGTTCGAGGAGGAATTGTCACTATTTATGGGTACGACAGGAACGATCATTCTAAACAAAATAGTCTAGCAAACATCGGTTCTAAATTGCACACTTTAAGAGCTATGAGCAGTTGTTCATCTTCGCTGCTGTGAAACACATCCCTCCTCCTGAACGAGTGCGCAAAGCTGTCAAGATATTCATTTAAAATCCATTTTCACTAGTGATTTTTTCTTGTTTTGGTCCGTATTATATCTTCCAAAAATATGGAAGGCAAAGAGCTTGTAATAGAAGATATTTTATTCACAATATCGAAGATGAGGAAGTGCTCATAGCGCTTAAAGTATGCATTTAAGATCCCATGTTTACTAGAGTTGTTTGCTTCGAATGATCGTTCATGTCATATCCCCTGAATAATGAACATTCATCCTGGGACACCCTGTACACAGGGCGTCTTGCGTAGTGTGGCTACCACCAATGTTTCATGATCAACGGTTCACGTTACAATATGCAGAGAAGTGCATTATACTTTTGTGTTGATAATTTTTGTAACTTATTTAAAATGGAAGCACCTTTTTAACGGGAGTTTTTTCTTTTTTAATAATTGTTAGCTGGAATCAATTTTCTGTCTGCAGCGGTATGTGTACTATTTTGATGCTTTCTGGTAGACTGAAAAAGTGTACCTAACCGGGAGTCGAACTTCGCCGTTTGCCTTTCGCGCGCAATGCTTTTACCGTGTGTATTACTTTTGCACAACTCACGACCCAGCCTCACACATTCACTTCCACCAGTTTCTCTGTTCTGGGTTTCGCGGATGGGTCGTGACTCATGTCGGGATACCTGATACAGTAATTGCATTTCCCCCAAAAGGCATGGTTCCACGCTCGAATCCCGGGTCCGGCACGCATTTTTAATCTGTAAGAAAGTTTCAAGTAGTCAACTAGTTCAGCAATGAAACCACCAATGAGATACCCTTCCAGCAACCAGCATGACACTACTACTGAAGTATGCCGTCAGTCGCAGAAGGCAACTGAATCACAGTACTCTTGCCCCTGCTCCTTCCCCCTCGCCCTCGCCAAACAGTTGCATCATGCGCGGTTTCCAGGAGTTTGTGACAACTGAAATTTGTGCGTTGGTCGATGTGGTTTTACACCTCACCTGCCCATCGCTTTCACTAACAAATCGCACTCAAAATAATGTACATTGCAGGTGGAGAGGGGAAGAAAGTAAAGGAAAGGAAATGGATCACTGGTGTCAGCTGGATCGGGGCGTGACACGGAATCAGCGGCGACAAGGGAAAATGCATACTTGACCGAGATTCGAACCCGGGATCTCCTGCTTACTAGGCAGTGCAGTAACCACAGCGCCATCCAGGACACTGCATTATCGCAACTGCGCGGACTATCTCTGCACGCTTCATGGCCGATCCACACTCCCATCGAGCGCCACCTACCCGTAGTCCCTGTCCATTTTCTCCATGTTCACTCTGAGACTGGCGCAGGAGGTCGGAAGTATGTGTGCGTCCACGCAGAAGAAGGTGGATCCATGCCCAGCTACGCCAATTAAATTATATCAATGCGTGGTGTCTGTTCTTTCGCACATGTCCGAATGAAGATGATGCAATGCCGTATGGCATTGGAAGCATCTGAATCGATCCTACTAGTAAGTGTGAATTAAGTAGTCGCCTTGAATATGGTTAAATCGAAGTTAATCAGGGGTTCTTAGATGCAGTACCACAATCATCACAGTGGGAAGAATCAAAATTTGACTCCATAAGTGAACTATATTTTCAGTTTCAGATTTGCAAGGAAAACTAAAAGGAATGTTATGCCCACAAATATGGAGGAAAGAGAGTTCAAGATCAAGAACAAATGGTCCTTATCGAGCTCACAAGTTATGAGGCATCGGTTAGAATAAAAGTTACAAAGTTTGCAAACAATGAAGCCCCCATAAGGTTGAGACGAGCGAGAGAGAGAGAGAGAGATGCCAGCAACGCGCAGCACCAGTGGACCGTGACGGCGCATTACAGTGGTGGATAGTAAATAAAGGCTCACTGTAATTTGTGGGAAAAAAACATGTTTACTTCCGTATTTGGTATTGCAAGCATTATGCCCGTACAATTTATGTTGTTGTTGTTGTGGTTTTCAGTCCTGAGACTGGTTTGATGCAGCTCTCCATGCTACTCTATCCTGTGCAAGCTTTTTCATCTCCCAGTACCTACTGCAACCTACATCCTTCTGAATCTGCTTAGTGTATTCATCTCTTGGTCTCCCTCTACGATTTTTACCCTCCACGCTACCCTCCAATACTAAATTTGTGATCCCTTGATGCCTCAGAACATGTCCTACCAACCGATCCCTTCTTCTGGTCAAATTGTGCCACAAACTTCTCTTCTGCCCAATCCTATTCAATACTTCCTCATTAGTTATGTGATCTACCCATCTAATCTTCAGCATTCTTCTGTAGCACCACATTTCGAAAGCTTCTATTCTCTTCTTGTCCAAACTATTTATCGTCCATGTTTCACTTCCATACATGGCTACACTCCATACAAATACTTTCAGAAATGACTTCCTGACACTTAAATCTATACTCGATGTTAACAAATTTCTCTTCTTCAGAAACGCTTTCCTTGCCATTGCCAGTCTACATTTTATATCCTCTCTACTTCGACCATCATCAGTTATTTTGCTCCCCAAATAGCAAAACTCCTTTACTACTTTAAGTGTCTCATTTCCTAATCTAATTCCCTCAGCATCACCCGACTTAATTAGACTACATTCCATTATCCTTGTTTTGCTTTTGTTGATGTTCATCTTATATCCTCCTTTCAAGACACTGTCCATTCTATTCAACTGCTCTTCCAAGTCCTTTGCTGTCTCTGACAGAATTACAGTGTCATCGGCGAACCTCAAAGTTTTTATTTCTTCTCCATGAATTTTAATACCTACTCCGAATTTTTCTTTTGTTTCCTTTACTGCTTGCTCAATATACAGATTGAAAACATCGGGGAGAGGCTACAACCCTGTCTTACTCCCTTCCCAACCACTGCTTCTCTTTCATGTCCCTCGACTCTTATAACTGCCATCTGGTTTCTGTACAAATTGTAAATAGCCATTCGCTCCCTGTATTTTACCCCTGCCACCTTCAGAATTTGAAAGAGAGTATTCCAGTCAACATTGTCAAAAGCTTTCTCCAAGTCTACAAATGCTAGAAACGTAGGTTTGCCTTTCCTTAATCTTTCTTCTAAGATAAGTCGTAAGGTCAGTACTGCCTCACGTGTTCCAGTGTTTCTACGGAATCCAAACTGATCTTCCCCGAGGTTGGCTTCTACTAGTTTTTCCATTCGTCTGTAAAGAATTCGTGTTAGTATTTTGCAGCTGTGACTTATTAAACTGATACTTCGGTAATTTTCACATCTGTCAACACCTGCATTCTTTGGGATTTTGAATCATTATATTCTTCTTGAAGTCTGAGGGTATTTCGCCTGTTACATACATCTTGCTCACCAGATGGTAGAGTTTTGTCAGGACTGGCTCTCCCAAGGCCGTCAGTAGTTCCAATGGAATGTTGTCTACTCCGGGGGCCTTGTTTCGACTCAGGTCTTTCAGTGCTCTGTCAAACTCTTCACGCAGTATCATATCTCCCATTTCATCTTCATCTACATCCTCTTCCATTTCCATAATATTGTCCTCAAGTACATCGCCCTTGTATAGACCCTCTATATACTCCTTCCACCTTTCTGCTTTCCCTTCTTAGCTTAGAACTGGGTTTCCATCTGAGCTCTTGATATCCGTACAAGTCGTTCTCTTATCTCCAAAGGTCTCTTTAATTTTCCTGTAGGCAGTATCTATCTTACCCCTAGTGAGATAGGCCTCTACATCCTTACATTTGTCCTCTAGCCATCCCTGCTTAGCCATTTTGCACTTCCTGTCGATCTCATTTTTGAGACGTTTGTATTCCTTTTTGCCTGCTTCATTTACTGCATTTTTATATTTTCTCCTTTCATCAATTAAATTCAATGCTTCTTCTGTTATCCAAGGATTTCTACTAGCCCTCGTCTTTTTACCTACTTGATCCTCTGCTGCCTTCACTACTTCATCCCTCAAAGCTACCCATTCTTCTTCTACTGTATTTATTTCCCCCATTCCTGTCAATTGCTCCCTTATGCTCTCCCTGAATCTCTCTACAACCTCTGGTTCTTTTAGTTTATCCAGGTCCCATCTCCTTAAATTCCCACCTTTTTGCAGTTTCTTCAGTTTTAATCTACAGGTCATAACCAACAGATTGTGGTCAGAGTCCACATCTGCCCCTGGAAATGTCTTACAATTTAAAACCTGGTTCCTAAATCTCTGTCTTACCATTATATAATCTATCTGATACCTTTTAGTATCTCCAGGGTTCTTCCATGTATACAACCTTCTTTCATGATTCTTAAACCAAGTGTTAGCTATGATTATGTTGTGCTCTGTGCAAAATTCTACCAGGCGGCTTCCTCTTTCATTTCTTAGCCCGAATCCATATTCACCTACTATGTTTCCTTCTCTCCCTTTTCCTACACTCGAATTCCAGTCACCCATGACTATTAAATTTTCGTCTCCCTTCACAATCTGAATAATTTCTTTTATTTCGTCATACATTTCTTCAATTTCTTTGTCATCTGCAGAGCTAGTTTGTATATAAACTTGTACTACTGTAGTAGGTGTGGGCTTCGTATCTATCTTGGCCACAACAATGTGTTCACTATGCTGTTTGTAGTAGCTTACCCGCATTCCTATTTTCCTATTCATTATTAAACCTACTCCTGCATTACCCCTATTTGATTTTGTGTTTATAACTCTGTAGTCACCTGACCAGAAGTCTTGTTCCTCCTGCCACCAAACTTCACTAATTCCCACTATATCTAACTTCAACCTATCCATTTCCCTTTTTAAATTTTCTACCCTACCTGCCCGATTAAGGGATCTGACATTCCACGCTCCGATCCGTAGAACGCCAGTTTTCTTTCTCCTGATAACGACATCCTCTTGAGTAGTCCCCGCCCGGAGATCCGAATGGGGGACTATTTTACCTCCGGAATATTTTACCCAAGAGGACGCCATCTTCATTTAACCAAACAGTACAGCTGCATGCCCTCGGGAAAAATTACGGCTGTAGTTTCCCCTTGCTTTCAGCCGTTCGCAGTACCAGCACAGCAAGGCCGTTATATGTAATCAAAAGAAAATACATTTTCATCTCACCGTTAGAATTAGGCCCAGTACTTAAAAACTGTAAAAAGGCGGTCTTTCGAATAGGAAGGGGCGGAAGTTGGTGTGCAGGCAGGTCCGATAGATGACGCGCTCAGTGGTGAATGTCAGCAGTTCGCTGTAGTTACAGTCTGGACGTGTGTCTACTAACGTCGTACGGCAGCTGTTTCGATAACGTCTCGTCGAAAGCCTGTATAGGGTGAAGAGCATGCAAGTAGTAAGGCCTGCAAAGAAATGGGTCTGTCTGATTGCAAGATTTCTAAGAAATTAAGGTGTTCCAGTTGTGTTGCCGGCCGCTGCGGCTGTATGGAACTGGGGACCTAGAAACAACGGAGAGGCTTCGTCCCCGCCGTAGCCCTCAGTGGTTCACAACCCCACAACAGGCTGCAGCAGTCCACTCCCCCCACCGCCGCCCCACACCGAACCATGGTTACTGTGCGGTTCAGCCCCCCAGTGGATCCCCCCGGGAACGTCTCACACCAGACAAGTGTAACCCCAATGTTTTCATGGTAGAGTAACTATGGTGTACGTAGCCGGCCGCTGTGGAAGAGCAGTTCTAGGCGCTTCCGTCCGGAACCACGCGGCTGCTACGGTCGCAGGTTCGAATCCTGCCTCGGGCATGGATGTGCGTGATGTCTTTAGGTTAGTTAGGTTTACGTAGTTCTAAGTCTATGGGACTGGTGACCTCAGAAGTGAAGTCCCATAGTGCTCAGAGCCATTTAAACCAAGAACTGTTAAGTAAACAGCCGCTTATCTTTCACAAATTCAAAAGCGCCAATGTTAAGTCCCATAGTGCTTAGAGCCATTTGAACCATTTTGAACCAGTTGTGTTATTGATAGTTTTGTCAGATTACGTGCACAGTACGGCAAAAATGACAAATATAGCCGGAAACGAGAATTGTCAGCATCGGATACGCGTTTGATTCTGCGTAAAGCAAAAGTCAGTGGTCTGCGTTCTCTCAAATCGTGGCTGATTTTCAGTTGTCAGTCACTTCAAGAAGCGTTAGTTAAATTCTGGCTCAAGGCGCGAAACTGGCATTAAAAAAAAGCCTCATAAACCACCTTTAAACAATGTAGGCCCAATGGAAGTTTGCGGAATGGACCGTAGAATGGAATAAAGTAATTTTTAGTGATGGGAAGAAGTTTAATTTGGATCGGCCACATTGTTTTCGATGTTACTGGCATGATCTCGGTACAGACGTTCGGATGAATTGAAACTTTGACAGTGGCAGCGTTATGATCTTGGCAACATTTTGTGCTAAAGGTACATCTAATGTACCATGGCTGCAGCCCATAACGAAGTCCGATGATTGTATAGAAATGCTGGAAACTGAAATGGTTCGTATAGATGAAGAATTTGACGATGATAATTTACTATTCCAACACGATAGCGCTGGGATTCACAAGTCTGCTAAGACAAAGTCGTGGTTTCAAGGTAAAAGAAATTCACTTCTGAACGGGCCTTCAGGAAGTACGGATTTCAATCCTTTGGAAAATCTACGCGGGATCTTAGCACGACCTATTTATCGCAAAGGACGACAGTTTGGGACTGAGGCCGAGCTGAAAACTGCAATTGGAATGGAGTTTACCTTAGTCTCGGTAGAAGAGATCACTGCTCATATACAATCAATGTGTAAGAGGATTTTCATAGTTATTAAGAACGATGGAGGTTCGACTGAATTCTAGGTCATAGTTGTGATCTACTGAGTGTATACGTTCGGTTACTCTGACAACAATTCCTAAGTGTCTTTGTATCAATTTCCGCCCTTAAGACTGTCTTGTTTCTTTAAAGGGGGGTAGGACGTCAAACGGACAGACTTGGAGCAGGAGAGGCACCACAGAACACTTTAATTTGCACTGTCTACACTTTTACAAAAAAATTCATAAAACTTTGTCAGCATGACCAGGAAGGATTCAGAATTCACACTCATAGCAGTGGAAGTTCGAAAACATAACGAAATAATTTATTTTACATGTGAAATTTCATCATTTTTTTCACTTACTAATGGGAGTATTTGTTGCTATAGGTACACTTTTCTTCACAGGTAAGAGCGTTTCTTCAATGAATTGTGCACAGCATACAAACCATACTTAAAGGTGTATGAAGCTCTAGAATTTTCGAAATCTATTAAAAACTGTGGTAAAAATTGAGGTAATTAACTATAAAATTTGTGTCTTTCCTAAACATGAAGTTTAAAATATAACAGTTCATTCGTTTTTTCATAACTTAAATAAATTCTAAAGATTCATACACCTGTGAGTATGGTATGTATGATGTGCAAAATTTATCGAAGAATCTCACTAACTTATGAAGAAAAGTGTACCTATAGCAACAAATGCAGCCATTAGTAAGTGAAAAAATTATGGAATTTCACACGTAAAAAAAACTTATTCTGTTATGTTTTCGAACTTCCACTGCAATGACTGTGAATCCTGAATCCTTCCTGGTGATGCTGACAAAGTTTTATGAATTTATTTGTAAAAGTATAGGCATTGGAAATTAAAATGTCATGTGATGCCTACCCTGCTCCAAGTCGACCTGTTTGACGTCCTACCCACCGTAAGTATATTAAGTACCAACGCCAATGTTAAAATGTTTTCATTTTGCTTTGTTGTAAACTGTATGGGAAAAATGCGTGCATTACCTAATACGTAAATAAACATGCTTTTTTACGAATAAACACGTGCCTTTGTACTATTTTCCACCATTGTACCTAGTTTGTGGGCCGTGGATCTCGCCTTGTTGCGCCGACACTGGCTGGCGGGTGTCCTCAAGATAGTCTGTGATGGAACCGGATGCTACGTGTCGCCCGTCCCAGAACACGAACTAGATAGAGCTGATTGACCGTGCTGAGTCCTGTTTAACATTTCTCAGCCAGCAAGGAAACAGCAGACTGGCAGGGGAGGCACTATTTTCCACTGCCACACTAAACGGCAGTTCCTGCAGAAAGCTGTTTCTTTCCAGTGAGTACTGAAGAAACTCTCCAAATCTGTTAGGCTTCCATTACCTTTTTGATCCTAACAGCCAACTACATCTCAGGAATGTTGCCCTACGCTGCTGGCGTTCTTCAAACTAAGGAGCTTCTCTGCCGGCCACCACCAGCTTGGTGAACACCAATAATTGTACTTTGAAAGCCGTTGCCATAAAATTAAGCTGGTCTAAAATTACTCCTCTGAGGGGAGTCACGTTGAAGAATTTCCTTCCTTCTCTCGCCTTGGGAACACAAAGAAAATCAGGAGGCACGATTTTCACTTATTTTAATTTATGTCTTAATTCGCTAATAAAATATATGTAGCGTCGCAATATGATGACATTTTTGCCGAGCCCAAAATACTTTACATAGTTTTTTTTCTTTCACATTGATTGACTTTGCCAAATCGCAACCAAACTCTCACATACCAACCTCATCTGGATCCTGTCTGAAGTTGGAGGAAACAGCCTGAAAATGGTAACGATAAAATAAATTCAAACTTTCTGGCAGATTAAAACTGTGTGCCGGACCGAGAATCGAATTCGGGACCTTTTGCCTTTCGCGGACAAGTGCTCTACCAACTGAGCTACCCAATCACGACTCATGCCCCCTCCTCACAGCTTTACTCCTGCCAGTACCTCGTCTCCTACCTTCCAAACTTCACAGAAGCTCTCCTGCGAACCTTGCAGAACTTCTGTGAAGTTTGGAAGGTAGGAGACGAGGTACTGGCAGGAGTACAGCTGTGAGGAGGGCGCGTGCGTCGTGCTTGGGTAGCTCAGATGGTAGAGCACTTGCCCGCGAAAGGCAAAGGTCCCGAGTTCGAGTCTTCGTCCGGCACACAGGTTTAATCTGCCAGGAAGTTTCATATCAGCGCACACTCCGCTGCAGAGTGAAAATCTCATTCTGGATAAAATAAATTATCATAAAAAATGACTCGTCCCAACTTTTCCAACCCTTCGACTTACATTAAAAGTAATTCCTACTGGGCGGTTATAATTAGTGAAGCTACTCAAAGAGGCCCAGTGTGGGCTGTAATTATCGTATGGCAGCGAAACTTGGTCAATGCGGAAGCGCTTTACGCTGGAAAAAAAAAATTAATTATAATTTTTGGCCACCAGGACCAAATCTGGCGCTGTGAATTCAAGAAAGACGTACCGAAATGTTACCATTGTAATGGAT
Source organism: Schistocerca piceifrons (assembly GCF_021461385.2). Taxonomy (NCBI): domain Eukaryota; kingdom Metazoa; phylum Arthropoda; class Insecta; order Orthoptera; family Acrididae; genus Schistocerca; species Schistocerca piceifrons. Next base: position 897,669,373 of record NC_060139.1, read on the forward strand.
TATGATCGAGACCTGGACAGAAAAAGTCAAAGAAGTGAGAAAGCCATAATGTTGATTTTATTACTGACAGCCGCTTACAAAATTTGTTCAGTATGAACAATGGACACGTCGACGAGATACTGCATCTGTAAAACGACTTGATTAACAGTTGCTCGCAGCACTTCCTGTGGCATTTGAGCAACGTGTTCCTGTACACTGGACTTCAGATCAGGGAGAGATCTAACGTGTCCCAGTAAATATTTTCTTTTATGTACCCGCCAGAGCCAAAAGTCACTTGGATCTCGCAGGCCGCCGCGCGGGATTAGCCGAGCGGTTAGGGGCGCTGCAGTCATGGACTGTGCGGCTGATCCCGGCGGAGGTTCGATTCCTCCCTCGGGCATGGGTGTGTGTGTTTGTCCTTAGGATAATTTAGATTAAGTGGTGTGTAAGCTTAGGGACTGATGGCCTTAGCAGTTAAGTCCCATAAGATTCCACACACATTTGAACATTTTTCTCGCAGGCCATGCATCTGAAAAACCTCTGGCGATAACACTTTCGTGGAAAGTGGAAGATCTTTCACTGGCCGAGCGACATGAGGGGTTGCTCCATTTTGCACAAAAGCAAAGCTTATCACACAGTTCCTAAGCAGGAATCACATACTGTACGAGAAGGTCTCGATAACTCGCAGGCGCCACGATACACCTGACAGGCGCTCTAGGTGCAAAGAAGAACGGACCGAGAAAAAAGATGCTTGTGAATCCAGACCACACAGTCACATACGGCAAGTGCAATGGCTAATCTTGCACAACACGTGGCTTAACGATACTCTATATTCTGTTCACTGCAACCTTTTGTAAAATTGGTCTCGTAACTCAACAGAATATTGCCCGGCCACATGTCATCACCTTCGATCCGTTTCAGAAACCGAAGAGCAAATTCAGAACGTTCCTGCTGATCATGAGGTTTCAGTTGCTGCAGCCTCTCGATCTTGTACGGGTACCAGTATGAAATAGACCGCAAGAGTTTCCGTATTGTTGACCATAGGATGGACAATTGTCGCAACTCTGCATGAGCACTAGCACTACCCGGGACACACGCTAACCGGCCAGTTACAGCAAAAGCAACCTCGTCAATAACCTCCATCGGGATAATATGCGTTCCTCCTTGTAATGGTAGTTGAATTACGAAACCATTACGGCACCTCACCTCAACCTCTCGATACCAGCAATATTCTACTGTGTTTCTGTAAAATAGTTAACATGTTTCTGTGACAACATTCAGATTTGATTTCATTAATGTAGAGGTACTTTGATACATCGATATGTTTATATTGCAATGATATTATTCTTAAGTGTATTCTTACTTTTGTCACTATGATCTTTGACGTACTAGTAACTCTGATTTATGGGCGCGTAAGCGGTTATTGGAGAGTCAAGTCTTGGTCGTCATGTTGAAAAGACGCAAATTGTAGTCAGTTTATGAAATGTGAACTTTAACTGTGAGGAAGATATTTTCAAGTATGTTTTATATTGTTAAGTGATAGTGCAACAAAAGTAATAAAAAAGAAGTGTAACTTAAATTCGGAGTGCTGATTATTTTTTTACATCACCATTGTGCTAACTTGCAAAAGTTTAATCTTCAAGAATGGTTTGTGAAGCGCATCTATAAAACTTTTGAATATCGCAGAATAACACCTAGGCCTCTTTGCATCCGAGCTTGGAATCATCACTACCTAGATTTTCGACGATTGAGCCATGAGTTCACAATGAGACCAGCGTGGGAAACACGAAAAGATGAGTGCCTAGTTTATCCATTATTTCAAGAAATGACTTTATTAACTGTGCTCTAATGACACCTGCAACATAATATAACTTAATTGTTGCCTGAAAATGCAATATTTAGCAGCGTGAGCAACACTACAATCATAATTAATTTGTTGTGGTAGGGTTGTTAGATCCTCCAGGTATTACACCAAGCTTACCCGTATTTTCGTATTTCATTATCATCGTGTTTAAAGCATTTAATGATATCGGACCTCTCGTCAGATCTTTCGATCGGTGACATTCTCTCAATGCAGCACTGTATGTAATTGCTACCTTTCGCATAAAACATACTCACTAACAGCGCGCGGTCTCTCTTTTCGATAGCGATACTGTTCACTCAAGTTTGGCTTGTGGATGTCATACAGTCGTACAAACAGTGTACAGCGCCAGATTTACAACTGGTGGTCACAGCTGTAACTAATTAGCATGAATCGGTTCCGCATTAAGGCATTAGCATAACCACCAATTTTCGCTGCCATACGATAATTACAGCCCTCAGTGGGCCTCCGTGAGTACCTACACTTAGTTATAAGCACCAGGTAGTTATACCAGTCACAGACAACAACGCGCTGTTAAACATTCATAGACAGGAAAATTCTTAGCTTGCCTGTTTACTACCTGCAAAAAGTCGCTTGCCCCAGCAAGAGCCGGACGCTCTGCACAAGCGTCTTTCGGCAGATGTATCACTCCGTGCAAGTGTTCCAACGCCGTTTCCACTACTCAAAGAAATTCCTCGACGAATCCGACGACGTCCTGAAAGACACAATGCCTATCCGCAGTAGTAACCCACTCCAACAGAACGGTGCTCTCTGGTTTAAGTGGCCAATCATAACAGTTGGAAGCCTCCGTCCTCTCAGGCACTTGCCAGGCAGTCTGATAATACACTACTGGCCATTAAAATTGCTACACCAAGAAGAAATGAAGATGATAAACGGGTATTCATTGGACAAATATATTATACTAGAACTGACATGTGATTACATTTTCACGCAATTTGGGTGCATAGATCCTGAAAAATCAGCACTCAGAACAACCACCTCTGGCCGTAATAACGGCCTTGATACGCCTGGGCATTGAGTCAAACAGAGCTTGGATGGCGTGTACAGGTACAGCTGCCCATGCAGCTTCAACACGATACCACAATTCATCAAGAGTTGTGGTTGGCGTATTGTGATGAGCCAGTTGCTCGGCCACCAGACGTTTTCAATTGGTGAGAGATCGGGAGAACGTGCTGGACAGAGCAGCAGTCGAACGTTTTCTGTATACAGAAAGGCCCGTACAGGACCTGCAACATGTGGTCGTGCAATTACCTGCTGAAATGTAGGGTTTCGCAGGGATCGAATGAAGGGTAGAGCCACGGGTCGTAACACATCTGAAATGTAACGTCCACTGTTCAAAGTGCCGTCAATGGGAACAAGAGGTGACCGAGACGTGTAACCAATGGCACCCCATACCATCACGCCGGGTGATACGCCAGTATGGCGATGACGAATACACGCTTCCAATGTGCGTTCACCGCGATGTCGCCAAACACGGGTACGACCATCATGATGCTGTAAACAGAACCTGGATTCATACGAAAAATGATGTTTTGCCATTCGTTCACCCAGGTTCGTCGTTGAGTACACCATCGCAGGCGCTCCTGCCTCTGATGCGGCGTCAAGGTTAACCGCAGCCATGGTCTCCGAGCTGATAGTCCATGCTGCTGCAGACGTCGTCGAACTGTTCGTACAGATGGTTGTTGTCTTGCAAACGTCACCATCTGTTGACTCAGGGATCCAGACGCGGTTGCACGATCTGCTATAACCATGCGGATAAGATGCGTGTCATGTCGACTGCTAGTGGTACGAGGCCGTTGGGATCCAGCACGGCGTTCCGTATTACCCTCCTGAACTCACCGATTCCATATTCTGCTAACAGTGATTCGGATCTCGACCAACGTGAGCAGCAATGTCGCGATACGATAAACCGCAATCGATATAAGCTACAATCCGACCTTTATCAAAGTCGGAAAGTGATGGTATGCATTTCTCCTCCTTACACTTGGCATCACAACAAAGTTTCACCAGGCAACGTCGGTCAACTGCTGTTTGTGTATAAGAAATCGGTTGGGAACGTTCCTCATGTCAGCATGTTGTAGGTGTCGCCACCGGCGCCAACCTTGTGTGAATGCTCTAATCATTTGCATATCACAGCATTTTCTTTCTGTCGGTTAAATTTCGCGTCTGTAGCACGTCATCTTCGTGGTGTAGCAATTTTAATGGACAGTATTGTAGATAGTACGGTGCTGTGACATCTGTCTACGTAATACGTACAATACTGGTACGACTGTCATATCTCTAAACAATTCTGTATTGTCCTCTGCCAAGTGGGACTACTGTTGACAGGGAAGAATGAAAAGCTATAGGTATTCACGTGTATGATGGACCGCTCGTTACGGCTGTTGAGGAGGCCCGAGTAGCAGGATTGCAGCGGTCGTGGGAGCGGGCCGGGCTGGCTGCAACAGGAAGAAAGAGGCGGCTGTCAGTGCGTGACATGTGACAGGCAGACGCCGGCAGCCACTCGGCCGGTGGGGGCGGAAGACGCGAGTCAGCGGGGGGCGTGGGGGCGGCTTTCAGAGCGCCGGGCGCCGGACATGCGCCCTAAACAATCTCCAGGCCGCTTTGTTACGCCCACAAAGCGCGCGTCGCTGCTCGACGCACTCGCCGTTCCCCGCCAGTAAAGCGAGCCGGCCCCGAGTCCAGTTATGTTTCTGTCCCATTTTTATTACCAGTCGTCCCATTGTCGTTTGGCAGAGATACCCAGCGCATGCTTTTATTAATAACACAAGTGGACGGCCTCAAAATCTTTCTCAGTGGGATGTTTACCTCACTTCGATAGGACACTCGAGTGCTGAACGATCCCTCGTATTGTCAGTCGTAGCGGCCTCCGGTGTATAGTTACTCCATACATCACGAGACGTTTTATCCAAGTCCGTAGACAAAGACTCAGAAGAAGGAGAAATATTTCGTAGCGTGAAATATGCGAGATACCTCAACATCGGGTCATAGAAATCTCTAAGCATCGTTAAGGACGGATCTTTTTGAAACTCCTCACTCCAAAAGGAAGAGTGCGGAGCCTCTAGACGTTTACAAATTTGTGACTTATTTGCATGTATTAGAGCATCAACCCTCGCAATACCAGGGGTGATACTTTGTGGCCACCTTTTTAAAATATTGTAATCTAGTTTAGTACTTTATATTTTAAAGTTTTGAAAAAGGTGTTGTTTTTAATGATTTCTTACATCAGATTCCGTAGCTGTTTTAAATTTTTCAGTGAAACTTAATTCGGAAATTTAATTCTTAGCAGTGAATGTGACTTTTGCAACAAATGTATTTCCAGCCTCAGGATTCTTTTGAACATCTATATAACTTTAAAAAGTATATTGTGAAAGAAAATCAACGAAATTTATATATATTTTTTTAAATATTTTTTGATAGTCTTGAGGTATCCCTTCACTCAGTGCAGACATAACGGAAAATGCGTTGAAGTTGCAAAGATTATGGTACAAGATATTTTCAGGTTATGTGCCCTACGTATAAAGCAGTACCTATTTAAAAAAAATATTTTATTAATAAAAGTTAAACACAGTTAACGTTTTTTTAGGTTTTTCTCGTGGTGGGCACAAAGTACCCGCCCTCCCTTCCTCGCCTTGGTGTCACGCGTTATGGAAAATGCGTTGGTGTTGCTGGAGTTCATCGGAAGATGCATTGTTTCTAACAGGAAGTGCCATAAACTGTTTTTCAGCGTCTATATGAGTAAATGACTTATCTTTTGGGATTGACTATTAAAACAACTGAAAATAATGTTTTTCTTGTGTTTATTAACACTAGACGTGAGAGCCGCGTGGAGACCAAAGTGAGTGGTGAAAACTGCGAGATTCATTCAAACCGAAGTCGAAGCTTTGAGGAGGTACTTGGTCGGCGACTAGAGGGACTCCCGCGAAATCTGCAAACTAATGGACGTCACTATATTTTAAGTACGCTGTGCAAACCGTGTATGCATCGTTTCTTGGCCTTATTATTCGTATGCTGGTATGTACGTTATGTGCAATTATCTAAGTGTTCTGTCCATTCAACAAGAAGAATGACCGAATAAAAATTTATCACTTTACTACCATGTAAAAGAAAAACTAACAACTGCCACTGATTCACATGAAAACAAGCCATCTATGAACTAAATGAAAAGCCTTTTTTTTTCTTTTTTTTCCACTACGTGGTTCCGAGCGAAAGCTATCGCCATGGTGTCCGTGATTCACTTGGGACATTTCATCATGAATTGATGATGCAGTCACACCTACATATTGTGAGAATCTGCTACGATGATGGCACATGATAAAGTTCCTCGAAATCGTTCGATTTCCATAGCACAATAAAGTATGAAAACCTTAAAATAAACTTCGGTGTGCAATGAAAACCATATTAGACGAAATTCGCCACGGGTCACCAGTGCAACAGATTCTCATACTATGCGTCCCCAAGTCATGACTGAATTAAGTGTCGTGTGACATTATTGGCTGGGACAACCCACGGGGGGTTGGGGGCTCAGCCGTTTAGAGAGAAGAATGTTTCTCCTCTGCGTACACTTGCCCCTTCCCTTGCGGATATGTGCACGTTATACCGTATGTGTATTTGTGAAGTGTAGGTGAGTGTAATGGGTGTGCTTATAGTGTTGCGTACCAAAGAGGCCGCCAAGCCTAACGTCTCAATCTGACGGACAGGACACGTTCAGTAACGACACCCCACACTTCATGAGACACTGCGGATATGTTTGGAATATTATCCACGACACCGGCGCAAAGACTGGTGATCCAAAAATTAATGCCACCATCTGTCCTCTCCTTGCCGGCTAAATATTCGTCCAGCCCCAAATTCGAACTCACTTCATTGTCGAGCGCCGCTGCGAGGGTGCGTTAGCGATCTCATCTGTGGAGGTACGTGCTAGTTCAAAATGAAAAACCTCGAGTCCATCTTGGAAATCCTGATGATGGAGCTTTCGCTCCGAAACACGTATTGGGAATGTAAAACCTAAAGATTATACTCACTGATTCTTAAGATAACTTTTCGCAGTCGCAGTTTTACGAGGAATAAAGGACGTATTCCGGTTTTTGCAACTGTAATAAAAATCTTATTTGGAGCACACGCATTTAGTATTATTTAAAGCATCTTAAGCAGTCGCTATAAGAATTGTGGTTTTGCTTAAAAATCTGTTTAACGAAATCATTAACGGTTCTCCTGTTTTAAATTACTTATATTACTCACGGCTTTTTCGCCTAGGTTATTTCCTTGCTTGCTTCCATACACAATCGTTCGATTTTTAACACTGCGCTGCACTGACGAACAAAACAATATTTTCTTGTTTGAATTTCATTTTTTTTCTTTTTTTTTTTTTGTACCAAGTGAGCAACATAAAACCGAACCCATTATGGGACAGCTAGCCGACGCTATTTGAGACTCTCAAACAACTAGCATGTTGCTGCTGTCGTTCATCAGATAAGTTAAGTGTCAATGCAGTAATGAGAGTGTAATTTACGGTGCTTGTGTAAAATACCTTGTTCAGTCCAGGAGATAATAGCTATAGTTGAAGGCTGAACCGTGAATTTACTTTCAAATCTTTTTCTTAAGAATTTACTTTATTTACTAGCAATTCATCAAGAACATTAACACATTTAATCACACTATGTGAGCGTGGAAGTAGTTGCCAGTGGATAACTGATGAAAGCAAATCAAATTTCTTTCAACAAATGGAAATTTTATTCCTAAAAATCCTTTTTTTAGAAACAGATTTAAAATTATAATCAGAAAGTACCCTCTAAATATCAAGTTACAATTTATTCAGAGGCAGAAGGAACAGCAACCTCTGAAAGACTTCACTGGTGCAAATCTGCAACACACCAGTTACTTTAAACTAAAAATTTTAACAACTCACACAAGCACATAAACTATGCACCCCGTCGGAGGGATGGAAATGGTACAAAACACTAATACTCATGCAGTGGAAGGGTGGCAACTCTATATACTCAAATAACCATTTAAATAAAAACCCATGAAATGCAGTCTTACATAAAATATACAAGGTTAGCCAAACATGCTCTACATTACTCATATACCGCCTCTCAAAGATGATAGGAATGATAAAAACATATTTCAGGAATCCGGCTGTTACACTTCAAGCAATAAATTCGTTAACACCGAATCCGACAAACATGACAGAGGCAGCAATTAACGTATGGCAGATTGACAGGGAGATTACTGAACAACCCGAACCGCAGGTTGCTCTAACCCGCCCCCTACTCCACAAGGGAAAAACGGAACACCCAATTCATGTATAACCACCTTCCCGCGGGTGGGCAAACGGAGAAGAATGGTGGGACGATCCCAAAACAAGAGGCTGGTGACCTCACCAAGAAAACAAGTAAATGAAACAACTTCTCTCCACTCACTTAAGTTCTAATAAACTGCGATTTCTGGCGAAGACCTGGCGCAGCACCCCCAACGCTCTCCCGAACCGTCCGCTGCCAGCCGCTTCAACGGATGCAGGAAGGCGCGCCGATCTCCCGTCTCGCGGCGTCGCAACTCGCACCGGCCACACAGATGTCGTGGGTTGACTCTTGTTGCTCTCGTGTCGGCCGCGAAGCCACTATCTCACGCTATACGGCGCTGCCCACTGGACTCAAGTGGCGACCTCACATGCGCCGACGCTCAAGGCGGACAAGTCATCTTGTGTCTCTGTGCGCGACCGACCAACCGATCGAACCAACCACCAATGACCGTTGCTCGAGCAGCTCGAGCAGACTGGCTGCCTAACACGCAGGCTCAGATGAAGGAACTCAGCCCCGAACGGGCGACCACTAGCTGAGTTCTGTTACTGGTGGAGCGCCAAGACTCTCATTTTGCCAGCTTTAAAGTTTGATCCAAACGACAGACATACTAGCACTCCGAACCACAGACAGACAGTAACTGCCACACAAATGCGAACGAGAGACAGACCAGCAACTGGTGACGAGTGACTGACCCAGATTCACTCCCACTGACCATCTGCCCCTGGCGACCTCATAGCGCCCCTTAAATGCACGTGAACAGGCAACCTTTCCCCTTTTCCACCAGAGGGAGACACCAAAGCTGCGACTGCTACAGCGGCGCCACCGGCAGAAACGTTGGGCGACTGCTTCACACAACGCGCTGCGGCGCGCTCTTCAAAACAGCAATTTTTTCCACGGCTCAAGGGCTACACTGATAAACCAAAACATTAGACCACTGCAAGCCTCCCCCCCCGCCCCCCCCCCCCCCCCCTACTCCGAAACGTTGGACGCCGGCTGGTGGTGTTGCGGGTACGTGACGCTGTAACAGAAGTATGTAAGCGGAGCAGACACGGGCGGGGGATCACCCTATCGGTCTACAAATGGGGAAATCCAATGGGATAAGCGACTTTGACTAAGGGCAGATTATTATAACACACAGCCTGTGAACGAGTATCTCGAAAACGGCGAGGCTGGTCGAATGTTCACATGCTACTGTCAAGAGCATCTACAGAAAGAGGTAGAAGCACAGTGAAACTACAACTAGCCGCTAAATGGTAGGACGTCTACGACTCTTCACAGAACGTGGGGTTCGAAGGGTTGTCTTTTCTCTAAAGCAGGTGATCTGTGGCATCTCTGCCGAAAGAGCGCAATGCTGGTGCCTCGCACAAATGTTTCGGAGCACACTGTTCATCGTACATTGTTGAACATGGAGCTCCGCAGCAGATCATTCCTACGTGTTCAGATATTGGCCCAATGACATCGTCAGTTACGATTGCAGTGGGCACGGGACCATCGGGATTCAACCGTCGATCAATGGAAACGTGCCGGCTTTTCGGGTGCGTCACAGTTTTGCTACATTAGGTCGCTTGTCCACGAACGCCGTCATCGAGGTGAAGGGCGGCTCGAAACTTGCAGCGCGACGCGGACGCAAGCTGGTGGGAGCAACATTATGCTATGGAAGACGCTCTTTTGCGCTTGAATGGGACGTATGGTAGCAATAGAAGACACGCTGACAGCTGCGAACTACCTGCATACTTTCATGCTTGATGTCTTCCCCGACGGCGATGTCATCTTTCAGCAGTATACTTGTCATTATCTCGGAGCCAGAACGTGCTACAGTGGTTTGAGGAGCATTATAGTGAACTCATGTTGATGTTTGAGCGACCAAATTCGACAGCTGTAAATCCTATGTAACCCATGTGGGTCTCTATCGGGCGTCATCACCGCGTACGCAAATCAGTGGCCCGTTATTTACGCAAATTAGGAAATGAGACGCTTAAAGTAGTAAATGAGTTTTGCTATTTGGGGAGCAAAATAACTCATGATGGTCGAAGCAGAGAGGATATATAATGTAGACTGGCAATGGCAAGGAAAGCGTTTCTGAAGAAGAGAAATTTGTTAACATCGAGTATAGATTTAAGTGTCAGGAAGTCTTTTCTGAAAGTATTTGTATGGAGTGTAGCCATGTATGGAACTGAAACGTGGACGATAATTAGTTTAGACAAGAACAGAATAGAAGCTATCGAAATGTGGTGCTACAGAAGAATGCTGAAGATTAGATGGGTAGATCACATAACTAAAGAGAAGGTATTGAATAGAATTGGGGAGAAGAGAAATTTGTGGCACAACTTGACTAGAAGAAGGGATCGGTTGGTAGGACATATTCTGAGGCATCAAAGGATCACCAATTTAGTATTGGAGGGCAGCACGGAGGGTAAAAATCGTAGGGGGAGACCAAGAGATGAATACACTAAACAGATTAGGAAGGATGTAGGTTGCAGCAGATACTGGGAGATGAAGAAGCTTGCGCAGAATAGAGTAGCGTGGAGAGCTGCATCAAACCAGTCTCTGGACTGAAGACCACAACAACAACAACTTGACACGGAGACATCTAATGCCAGATACCTCAACAAACCTAGCAACAGACTGCCGGATCTCTGATACGCCGAATCAGTGATGTATTTCGTTCAAATGAGGACAAACAAGCTATTAAGCAGGTGGTCATAATGTTTTGCCTTAACATTGTGTATTCGTTGTCAAGCGTTTTAAGAAATACGTTAAATATTGGTATAGTAATTTCGGAACTTCAGAATCCCAACGAAGTGTAGCGTAAACGATTTAGTTAAAAATGGCGGACAACAGGTCAGGTTTCAAAAGCAAAACTAAATATGTAACCTTCCGTTAGGACTCCACAGACCATTGCCCCTACTGAAAAGACAGTTACTGCTAGTACAAAAAAATCAGAATGCAAGTTATCGCAACAACTCGGTGTTAAATCCACATCTTGTCCTCAAATTTTTCATGAACTAAAATTCATACCGCGTTGCAACGGTACAACAACTGGAGACAGACAGACCGAAACGAACTGATTATTCCAACTACTTTCTCGAAAATATTACTGGTGGATAGATAAGACCCATGTTATATTTCATGTCAGCCGTGACAGGACTACAATTACCTGGCCATGTTAATTCATAGAGCACTAGGTAGGCCTGTTGGGTGGAGAGGAATCCTCACGATATATTCGACCATCCACCTCGTTTTGAAAAAATTGGAGTTTGATGAACCGTTTCCGATAATCGTGTAGTGGAAAAATATTTTTTGACTGGACTGTCAGTGCACAAGTTTACCTCGCAATGTTCAAAGAATTATATGCGCAATTTGCTCATAATCTAAAGGAAAACAGCTTCCTCCAAGAGGACTGAACCATGGGTCACACACCAGGCGTGTCACCGAATCTCATTTACGTAGAGGACAGTGGCCTCCACATTACCCAGGGGAAGGGAGAGAGCTTATGGATCTAATTCTCGAGTACTGATGAACTGAAAGTGAATATCTAACGAGTAATCAACGTCACTAACAACAACGTTTTGCGTCAAACCTCTCTAAACATGTTCAGTCGAGCGCAAAAGTCTATCGAGGCCCGGGGCGGTCTTTTTGAACATTTTTTTTTGTAACAATAATGTTAATAAATACAAGATATAAATTACGCAGCATTAATAAAATTTCATTTCAAAATAATCTACCGGTTCTGCAGCGGACGTTATGGGTAGTTTTTATTTTTGTGGCTGTGGTGGCGCCTGCTAGTCTATGATTGTGTGTGTCTGTGTCTCTGGCTCGTGTGTGTGTGTGTGTGTCTACACTTCTTCTTCTTCTGTAGTGTGTGATATACGTGGCGCGCGTATAAAAGAACATAAGGAAATAACCCCTAGTAAAAAATAGTAATTTTAAATATGATAACTGTTTATAATCTCGTTAAACCGATTTGTAAACGAAATCACAATTGTTGTAGTGACTGTTGTACGACGGTCACTCCAAAAGAAATGCACACTATTTTTTAAAAAATTCGTCTTTTATTCTACATGTTTGAAAGTTTTACAGTGTGTAGATACATCCTTTACGAACAATATTTTCATTTTTCCACATGATTTCCATCCATCTCAACTGCCTTACGCCATCTTGGAACCAGCGCCTGTACATCCGCACAGTAAAATTCTGGACCAACCTGTTGGAGCCCACTGTTTGCAGCGTGCACAAGGGAATCATCATCTTCAAACCTTGTTCCACGAAGAGAGTCCTTCAGTTTCCATCCCTCTCAACTGCGTTACGCCATCTTGGAACCAGCGCCTGTACATCCACACAGTAAAATTCTTGACCAACCTGTTGGAGCCACTGTTTGGCAGTGTGCACAAGGGAGTCATCATCTTCGAACCTTGTTCCACGAATAGTCTCTCAGTTTCCCAAAGAGATGATAGACACATGGAGCCAGGTCAGGACAGTAAGGCGGGTGTTTCAGTGTTGTCCATCCGAGTTTTGTGACGCTTCCATGGTTTTTTTTGACTGACATGCGGCCGTGCATTGTCGTGCAACAGCAAAACATTCTGCTTTTGCCGATGTGGTCGAACATGACTCAGTTGAGCTTGAAGTTTCTTCAGTGTCGTCACATATGCATCAGAATTTATGGTGGTTCCACTTGGCATGATGTCCACAAGCAAGAGTCCTTTGGAATCGAAAAACACCGTAGCCATAACTTTTCCAGCAGAAGGTGTGGTTTTGATTTTTTTTTCTTGGGTGAATGTGCATGATGCCACTCCATTGATTGCCTCTTCGTCTCTGGTGAAAAATGCTGGAGCCATGTTTCATCACCTGTCACAATTCTTCCAAGAAATTCATCTCCACCATTCTCGTACTGTTCCAAAAGTTCGCTGCATACCGTTTCTCTTGTTTCTTTGTGAGCCACTGTTAACATCCTGGGAACCCACCTGCACAAACCTTTTTTAACGCGAACACTTTCAGTATTCTGCATACACTTCCTTCCCCTATCCCAACGCATCGAGACAGTTCGTTCACTGTGATGCGTCTGTCAGCAGTCACCAATTCGTTAAATCTCTGCACATTGTCTGGAGTGGGTGCAGTACGAGGCCTGCCACTGCGAGGACAATCCTCACTTTTGCCGTGCCCGCCTTCATCACGTAACCCGCTTGCCCACCGACTAACTGTACTGCGATCGACAGCAGCATCTCCATACACCTTTTTCAACCTCTGTCTCGTTTTCACAGCACAGGAATTCTATGACAGCACGTTGCTTCTGACGAACGTCAAGTGTAGCAGCCATATTGAAGACATTCTGTGACGGCGCCACTCACGGGAACAGGTTGAACTAAGTTTGAAAACAGGCGGGAAGAATGTATCTATACACTGTAAAACTTTCACACATGCAGAATGAAAACTGTATTTTTACAAAATAGAGCGCATTTCTTTTGGAGTGAGCCTCGAAGGTGTTTTAAATAAAGTGAAACGCGTCTGGTGCAGATAAGACAAAATAACTCCAATATTGCTTGTCATGAGATTTTATGTTTCAGAATTCTTCGTTGTGGTGATAGCAGAAATGTGAGACCAGTGTCTATTAGTCCTGCAACAAAAAATGTTGTCTAAAGTTATGTGGGACAGACAAAATTAAAAGAACGTCACTAAATGCGAAGCTAAATCGTAGCGATTACATTTTGGAGAACCCCGTTCTCGAGTCCACATTATGCAATTGGAAAATAAATTATATTAACTAAGGTAGAGTGCTAGAGTAAGAGGAAGCGCAACTAGCGGAAAGAAACCTGCGTCAGTATATGACATTATACGCTGCGTAACAAAATTAAAGGATCACTTTTTCGAAACCCCCCTGCTATATCCCATTCCGACGCTTAAGTTCGAAATTTGGCTCAAAGGTGACTACAGCCTTCCTCTATAAAGGTGCCAGAGAGTGACACCCTGTGACGTCAACCTAGGGCTCGGGCACGATTCAGACAGCAAGGCGTTGAGATCTGTGAGAAAAAGGCCACAGCTCGGATGTTAATGTGAGCTGTAAGGTGGATTAATGATGCCACATTGACACCACATTTCACCATAATGTTTCTAGACACCACCATGAACGTGTTAAACGAAGAGGCCATCGCATCCCCTCTTACCCTCATTCCACTTCTCCTTAAATCAGCGGTTTTCTTATGGGTGGCCGAGCAAAACGTTTCAGACACACCGTCAACCAGAATCGACACTAAAAAGCCTCAGGCAGTCGTATAAAAGCGTCAGTGAAACAGTCCTCTTCCCTGGGGCACTGATTACCACACATTTCACTGTTGAAAACGACAGTTACCAGTGCAATGAGTAACTGAAAGATGTTGTTGGCAACCTTTCACACTCCTGACACCCTCGGACGTTTCAAGTCTTCAAAAATGTTCAAATATGTGTGAAATCTTATGGGACGTACATGCTAAGGTCATCAGTCCCTAAGCTTACACACTACTTAACCTAAATTATCCTAAGGACAAACACACACACCCATGCCCTAGGGAGGACTCGAACCTCAGCCGGGACCAGCCACACAGTCCATGACTGCCGCGCCCTAGACCGCTCAGCTAATCCCGCGCGGCTTCAAGTCTTCATTAAGGGCATTGTGTGACTGCATCCCCACTGAACACGACCTCAGTTTCTGTTCTCGTGTACAGACTGGAATCACTAGGGACCGTTCAAAAACCAGTCGACGACATCTGAACTTGATCCGAAGCTGCAAAGGGTACTTAAGATTTTTCAACCTTCTTGTTTCCCGTCCTCCTGTTGCGTGGTCACACAGGAATGCAACATTAACATTTACCTGAATAAAACGGCGGAAGGTTGCTCTAGCCCTCCCAGTTCTTCAACACTTTCGTTGCCACCCATACAGCTCTGTTGAGAACGTCAGAAATGTAACTTTAGTAATTTTGATGCCGTGTCAGCTGGTAGATGCTGTAGCGCCTGAGGACTAGACACATTGCATTTATTTCTAACGTGCTCGACAGAGGTGCGACGGGTGGCGCTGAGGGTGTTGGCGACGAATATACAGGGTGTTACAAAAAGGTACGGCCAAACTTTCAGGGAACATTCTTCACACACAAAGAAAGAAAATATGTTATGTGGACACGTGTCCCGGAACGCTTACTTTCCACGTTAGAGCTCATTTTACCACTTCCCTTCAAATCACATTAATCATGGAATGGAAACACACAGCAACAGAACGTACCAGCGTGACTTCAAACACTTTGTTACAGGAAATGTTCAAAATGTCCTCCGTTAGCGAGGATACATGCATCCACCCAACGTCGCATGGAATCCCCGATGCGCTGATGCAGCCCTGGAGAATGGCGTATTGTATCACAGCCGTCCACAATACGAGCACGAAGAGTCTCTACATTTGGTACCGGGGTTGCGTAGACAAGAGCTTTCAAATGCCCCCATAAATGAAAGTCAAGAGGATTGAGATCAGGAGAACGTGGAGGCCATGGAATTGGTCCGCCTCTACCAATCCATCGGTCACCGAATCTGTTGTTGAGAAGCGTACGAACACTTCGACTGAAATGTGCAGGAGCTCCATCGTGCATGAACCACATGTTGTGTCGTACTTGTAAAGGCACATGTTCTAGCAGCACAGGTAGGGTATCCCGTATGAAATCATGATAACGTGATCCATTGAGCGTAGGTGGACGAAACTAAAATGAGCTCTAACATTGAAATTAAGCGTTTCCGGACACATGTCCACATAACATCTTTTCTTTATTTGTGTGTGAGGAATGTTTCCTGAAAGTCTGGCCGTACCTTTTTGTAACACCCTATATATATATATATATATATATATATATATATATATATATATATATATATATATATATATATATAGAGAGAGAGAGAGAGAGAGAGAGAGACTCTTTGCCGTTTTATTTACACACATGTTAATATTGCTCTCGCGCATGATCACGCCACAGGGGGATGGAAAACAAGAGGACTGAAAAAGCATAAGCACCTTTTGCTGCTTCGGATGACGTTCAAATTCCTTTGAGAACGAGGCGTGTTTTTTAAGTAAGTACCGTTTTGAAATTAAAGAAAGACGTGCTACGATATCTCAATAATTTTATTTTTACATGAAAGCCTGCACCTTAATCTACGCACTGACGCCATTAGTCTGATTCTTCCTTGTTTACGTTCTGTACTGAGTGTTTAAGATGCCTCCGATAATCGTGAGTCCCGCCGACTGTGAAGTACGGGCTGTTATAAGATTTCTTAGTGCTAAAGGCCTAAAAGCGATCGATATTCATCGTGAGATTTGTGCAGTTTACGGAGAAAACATTATGAGTGATGGAATGGTAAGAAAGTGGGTGAGAGCATTTAAAGATAGCCGCACCCAATGTGCATGATGAACAGCGGAGTGGGCGTCCTTCGGTCGTTAATGAAAGTCTGGCGCAGGAAGTGGACAACAAGGTGAGACAAAACAGAAGCTTTTCGATTTCCTCCTTGCGGGATGACTTTCCTAATGTTTCTCGTAGTGTTTTGTATGGCATTGTGACCGAGCACTTGAATTACCGAAAGTTGTGCGCACGTTGGGTACCGAAAATGTTGACGGATGTGCACAAAACCAAACGTTTAGACAGTGCATTGACTTTCCTTGAGCGGCACCACAACGACGGTGATGAGATCTTAAGCCAAATTATTACGGGCGATGAAACATGGGTGGCCTACGTCACACCAGAATCAAAGCAACAGTTCATGGAAGTTGTGTAAGGACATCGTTTTGCTGCAAGACAATGCCCGTCCGCATGTGGCGAATCAGACCAAAGATCTCATCACATCTTTTCGATGGGAATCTCTAGATCATCCTCCGTACAGCCCCGATCTTGCGACCAGTGACTAGCATCTGTCCCTGTACTTGAAGAAACACCTGGGCGGTCAGCGTCTTCAAGACGATGCCGAAGTCAAAACAGTAGTGATGCAGTGGTTAACATAACAAGTCAGGCGGCAGACTTCTGTGAGGAGGGTATTCAAAAACTAATACAAAGTTATGACAAGTGCCTCAATATTAACAGAAATTATGTAGAAAAGTAGATTAAGGTACAGGCTTTCATGTAAAAATAAAATTATTGAGATATCTTAGCATGTGTTTTTTTTAATTTCAAAACGTTGCTTACTTAAAAATCACGCCTCGTAGTTTTGAACGGCCCCTAGTAATTCCAAACTGTACACGAGAGCAAAAATTGGTCGTGCTGCACTCCAAAGGGGGGGGGGGGGGTGATCATGTTCAATGGGGATGCAGCCCTACGATATCCTTAGAGAAGGGGTGAAACGTCCGAGGGTGTCAGCAGTGACAAAGGTTGTCAAGAACGCCTCTTTGCTGCTCATCGCACTCCGAATGTTTTCGACCACGAAATGTGTGGAAAGGGGGCGTTTTCACTGACGCCTTTCGTGCCACTCCCTGATACCTCTTCATGTCGATTCCGAGCGGCAGTGTGTCTGAAATGGTTTCCTCGGATACCCATAAGAAAACCGCGTGATTTCAGCCCTGGGTGTCGCCGTTCCGACCTCCATTGCAGAGGTATCAAAAGAAGTGGTGAAATATGGGTTAGAGGGCCTCTCCTGACCTTCTCATCGTGTGCCACGTCCACAGTGGCGTTGGACAGAAATGTGGTGGTATTTGCTGGCAATGTGAGACCAGTAACCCACATTACAACACGAACTACTGAGCTGTGGCCTTTTTCAGCATATGTCGTCACCTTGCTGTTTAAAACGCCGCCGAACCCTCTTTTGCGCTGTTACTGGGGAACGCTGTAGGCTCCTATGAGCCAAATTTCAAACTTTTGGGTCGGAATGAGACACAACAACGTGGTTTAGAAAAAGTGATCCTTTAGTTTTGTAGCGCAGTGTATATGAGCCCTCTTGCCTGAAAACTGATTAACGAGAATATTGGGCAAGAGTAATCGTATAGCAAACATCGAAATGAAGCGATCGAACAGGTGATGTCTGTGTCACCCCTATCACAGAAATTACTGCAGGCTTAGAAATGCGGCGGCAGAAAAGAAACTGATTAGTGATGTGACAAATTTTCTTTTTATTTGCTTTAAACATGTGAATCAAGGGATTTGTAAGAATTTCCAACGGTGGTGTGTCTACGGCATTGCCTTCCGTAGCTATCAGGTCGTTGAAAAAACCTGCCAATCTTGAAATTTCTGTTCAAACAGTATCTCTCCTTTCGTACTGCAATACTAAATATCACCAAAATTTATTTATCCATAGTTATTCTGACATTTCCAGAGAGCTGTGCTGAATGCAGAGCAAAGAGAGGCAACTCCACCTCACACTTCAGAGTACCCGTGGATTAGGACGCACCTTGCAGAGTTTAGACGTTCCAGCGTAAGAAATGCTTCATGTTGAGTGTCTAAAAACGAAAGACTGACGTTCACATTTGGCGAATTATTTGTTGGTTGCTCACATCAGGAACAGCATTTTTTCTTTCGAAGGTTCTTGATGTCTGGCGGTTCAGAGATAAAATAAAAGTGTATGATTACATTAGATGACTTGTGAGAGGGCAGGAATTGCCAGGATGTTTTCACTAACATCACGAAGTCAGAGCTGCAATGACTACATCTCTTGCCTTCCAGGATGTATAGGGAAGTTGTCTTCGGTGACTGTGAGCCTGACAAAGAAAGATACACAATGCCATTAGAACCGTTCAGTAAGACCGATACGACTGGAAAGCAACGAATGGACTGCGCCCGGATACTGAAGCGGAACAGGCATTTCGACATTCGCAGGCTTTGCGGCCCATTCTCGCAATGAGGTAACAGTTACCTACTCAAGTAGGACATATGGAAATTCTTGAATGGCTACAGAAACTCGTGTCTGTTGTGTTAATCAGCCGTGTGGATACCAATATGAAATATTACAGGAACCAGCAAATACGATGAAACTTGGCTGCAGCAGTCTCTCTCTCTCTCTATCTCTCTATCTCTCTCTCTTTCTCATTCTCTCTGTCTTTCTCTCTCTCTCACGCACGCACCACTTACGCTCAACAGGGTGCCCAAGGAAGAATGACCATGATACGACGATCATCTGAAGCAAGAAAATTTAGTGAACATGGGCTCTAAAATGTATACCTTAAGAGCACCGACCATTTCATTTCTGATGTTGTGAAACAAACCTAGTGCAAGCTCTTTGCTTTCCATATTTTGAGAAGTGGCAGTATGGATCAACACAAAAAAAAAAAAAATCAATACAATTCTTCTGGGTTTGAGGCTGCATTGTCAACTATAAAATTCCGACGTTTCGGCGACTATTGCAGGACGCCTTCCTCAGGGTGTACTGCTAACTGTTGAATGAGCTTTTTTTTATTTATTGTAAATTCATTCCCCTGATCCACACAGGCAGCGGAGGGCTGGCAGCGGCACAGTCCACTGCTCTTCAGCCGAACGGCTTTCTTTATAAATACAGAAGGTGAACTCTTACATAAAATGGGGACATAAAAAACACTGTAAATGGAGACGATGGGAGTTAAAATACACACTAATACAGAGAGATGCACTGGGAGATAGTTAAAAAGTCGACATAAAGCTAAAAAGCACACAGCTGGCAATGTGTAGCGCTTTTACAAAACACTGGAGGCAAAAACAAGTTAAAAGTCTGCCACAGTATAAAAGCACATGAACAATCATGGACTGTATACAGGATGAGCACACAATTAGAACCACGTCACTTGATGACACTGTATAATGGCACTGAACACAACACTAACACAGCACACTTGATAATGAATAAAAACCTGGGAGAATCTGCTGGGGGGGGGGGGGGGAGGGGGCACAAGAGAGAAAGGAAAGGAGGTGAGAAGGAGTGGAGAGAATGGGGTGAGATGGGGGATGCGCCGAAGGAGAGCTGGGGAGGGAAGGGACGGGAGAGGAAAATAGCCAAGGAGGGTGTGCAGGGACTCAGGGGGAAGGAGGGAAATCCACTCTGGGAGAAGAGGGGAGAGGAAACAGAGGGGGCTGGGGAGAGGGGGGACAAGGCCAGGCTATAGTTGGTAGGCAGGGTAGATGTCATGGCAAAGTTCAAAATCTGGTAGGTGGAGGTGCTGGAAATTGCCATGATGAAGGAGAGAGTGGGTGTGGAGGTGGAGAGAGGGAAGGATACAGAGATAGAGATGTGGCAACAGGTGGGGATGGAGAGCAAGGAGGAAACCAGGGGGTGGGGGGGGGGGGCTGATCAAGCCTGTGGACAGAGAAAACGATGTAGAGATGTTGGAGAAAAAGGAGGAGGTGGGGGAAGGGGATGAGGTCATAGAGGAGTCATGTGGGGGAAGGAAGGTCAATACAGAAGGCAAGGTGGAACACATGGCATTCGAGGATTTGGTGGGCCTTATAAAAAAGGCGGGAGGGGAGGGAGGGCGGAGATCCAGGCAATTCTGGCATAAGAGAGGATAGGGCAGATGAGGAATTTGTAGGTGTGGAGGATGGTGGAAAGGATGCAATGCCCATGTCTGGCCAGACAGGAGTTTCTGGAGACAGAGGTGGGAATGGGCTTTCTGCTGGATGGTCAGGACATGAGTGGTCCAGGTGAGGTGACGGTCATGGGAGAGGCCAAGTATCTCAGGGTGAGGGTGAGCTGGATGGGACAACCATAAATGGTGATGTAGAAATCATGGAGACAGAAGGAGCAGGTGATGTGGCCTATGATGATTGCCTGGGTTTTGAATGGGTTGATACGAAGGAACCACTGGTTACACCAAGTGGTGAACCAGTCAAGGTGGGTTTGGAGGGTGCGCTGTGAATGTTGAAGGGTAGGATAGAGAGCCAGGAAGGCGGTGTCATCAGCCTATTGGAGGAGGTGGACATGGGAGGTGGCTTGGGCATATAGGCAGTGTACAGGTGATAGAGGAAGGGGGAGAGGACGGAGCCCTGGGGGACGCCTGCCAGCAGGGGCATAAACGAGATGGAAGTTGGTGTCATGGAGGGGGACAGGAAGCACAGTGTGAGAGGAAGGAAGCGACCAAGCAGACAAAATTTATAGGCAGGGTGTAGGATTGGAGTTTAAATAGGAGACTCGGACACCATATGCTGTTGTAGGCCTTTTTGGAGATCAAAGGAAACAAAAATGGCGGAGTGACAGGAGTTACATTGGAGGCAAAGAAGTTGGATGAGGTTAAGGAGTTCGTCTTAGGTGGAGACCAGTAACCCACATTACAACACGAACTACTGAGCTGTGAGGAGTGTCAGAAGTCACACTGGGTAAGGGGGAGGAGGTGGCCTTCAGTGAGGCAGCAATGGATATGATGGGAGAGGATGGGTTTGAAAACCTTACCAAAGACAGAGGTGAGGCAGAGGGGATGATAGGAAGAGGTGATGGAAGGGGGTTTGTTGGGTTTGAGGAATAAGAGGATGTAGCAAGTTCTCCACAGGTTGGGGTAGAAGTTGGTAGAGAGGATGACGTTGTATAGATTGGCAAGGACAGTCAGGAAGGAGAAGGGGCATTCTATGAGGTGGTAGTAGGTGACTCAGTCGTGACCAGGGGCCAATTTGCACTCTGACCAGAGGATAAGTGCAAGGTCTTGCAATCAAGCTTACTGTCCGTGACTGTCGCATCAATCCCTCGTCCACCTGAACAATTTCATCTGTACACCCCCCATGCTGAAGACATCACCCAGTTCCTCACCATAGTCCTCCAAAACGTTCACCCTTTCCAATGCCCCAACACCCTCCTACAGATCTCCCTCGCCGTCTGCTCCAACTTTCAACTCAGCACCTTCGCCACTTACTCTCACAACCAAGTCCACTTCACCTTCACCCACCTCAACACCCTATTTTAAGTCTCTTTCCTCCCCTATCTTCCCATCATGGCGTGGCACAAGTGTCGCATCCTATTCCAGAACATCCACTCCTTACACCCTCTCCCACCAACTTGCTCCTGAACAAAACATTTCTGCAGCCCTACCACACTATCTGCACCTCTCCCTATATCCTCCACCACACTGATACTCCTGGTCCTTGAGTGCAGGGTAGAGTCGCCATTGGCCACCTTAAGCACATCCCCATCCAGCCACAAACCCTCCTCAATGCCCCCACAGAACACCTTATCCTCAGTGTCTTCTTTCACTCTATCACCATCACCTGCACCACCATCTATGTCCACTACACTTCTCCTCTTCCCTAAGGCTTCATTTCCCACATTGACCATACCTTCTCCACCTATGTGATTGCTGCCGACATTAACACCCATAGCTGCTCCCCTACCACTGTTTGACAGTGGCATCAGTTCCTGCTCACAGTCCAAGGTGACCTTGTTCCTCTTCTCCAGCACACCCAGCCCAAAAACACCACCACCCCCGACGTCATTGCCTCCATGAACCTCCTTGAGTGTATCGCTGTCAACATCCTTGACCTCACAGGTAGCGACCACCACCCCATCCTTCTCACCATAATGTCTACTCACCATCTGCCTCTGGCTCCTCATCCGGCACCCCCTCCCAAAGTAGTCCATGGCTACTGCTATGCCAGCTTGGATTCCTACCAGGAATCCATCGCCACCCAGGTCGAAAACCACCCTCTTACCTATCGCCATCCTGATGACATCGTCCACACCTCGTTCTTTCTTCAGAAGTCCATTACTGACACTGTGGAGGCCTGTATTCCAACTAAAACAATCCACCTCCACCGTCCCACTCTCCCTCTGTGGGCAGTCCTCCTCTGTGAATCCAACCACCTCTGTTGCTCCTTCCTGCATACTCGTGACAGGGGTGCACTCCAACACCACCAGCAATACAGTGACATGTATGGAACCTTACCCCAGCAAAGAAACGCTGGGACTGGCGCCAGACCTGTACACAACTCAACGCCACCCTCCCTGTCAACTCCTCCAAGTACTCGTCAGCCTTCCATCACCTTACTGGTTCCCATTCTGCTCCCCAGAACCCCCATCTCCATAATGGCTGCCCCCTTCCTAACAACCTCAGTAAGGCCAACCACTTCGCTTCCCACCATTCAGAGGTCTTCTCCATCCCTGATGATTCCCACTTTGATTATTCTCTTTTCCTCAACATCATGGAGTGTGCTGATACCGCGGGGGTGGCGGGAGGGGGTTTAGCTTTACACTTGTGGGAGTAGGTGGAGTGGGGGCCATTGCAGGTGTTACAGGGAGGAGAGGTGGTGGGGTTGGGGCAGTTTTGAGAGAGAGGGAGGCCTTGCAATGGGGACAGGTTGGGGGGGTGGCTTTGCAGTTGGGAGTCAGGTGATCATTGTACATGAGGTAGCGCTGCCAGCAGTAGGATTGGGCGGTGGTGGAAAGTCAGGGCACCCTGGGTAAGGAAGTGGTCGATGATGGTGGCAGACTCCAAAAGGACCTGCATGGGACTGGAGGGATTGTGGATATGGCAGGCAGAGCGGATTTCCAGGTCTGGGTACGAGTTCAGTTCTGCCAACACCTGATCCTCCATGATCACTGGTCTAAGCTTGGTGTTCACGGTGGTGTAGGTGAGGGGGGAGGGGACAGGGAGGCTGGGGCTGAAGAGGAGAGGAAGACGAGAAGAAGGGTGTCAGAGTTGCTTGGGGGGCCAAACATGATGCATGGGAGTTTACGGAAGAGGTCTGTATGAGAAGAGGGGGAGGGGGCTTGATGAGGATGGAGTCCCTGTAGGGAATAAGTTGGGAGATGGGTGTACCAGGTAGATAATTACGTATCTCCATGGTGAGGGTACAGGGCATCAAGGAACTTGGGGTCTGGGGTTGACAGGACAAGGGTGTGGAGGGTGGGGGCTGGGGAATGGGTGTCAGGTGGAGGGGTGGAGTCCATGGAGATGATGGTGCGAGGGGGGTGTAGGCAGTGACTTTTTGTGGGAAGTGGTGGGAACAGAGTCGGCAATGACGCACTTCTGGGGTTTATTGGAGAGTGTAGGCTAGGAGGAGGGAGAGGGACGGGGAGGAGAGGGAGAGGGCGGGCAGCTGATCCTGTAGGTGCAGTAGAAGTGTTGGGAGATGCAGCTGGTTCAGTGGTGGCGATGACGTGATGTGGGTGGGGGATGCAGATGTTGAAGTGGGGTGGGGGAGGGGGAGAGAGGAAGCCGGCCACCTGAGGGATGGCAGCAGAGGCGGCAGCGGAGGCACACATGAGGGCAGGGGCAGGAGAGGGAGCAGTTGCGGGTGTGGAGGCTGGGGGAAGGGTGTAGATGTGGGGCTAAACGGCAGGGGAGGAAATGTTGGAATGGGTGAGTGGGGGGAGGGGAGGCGAGGTATAAGGAGGGAGACCAGGGGCGGCACTCCAGGAACTGACAGTGAAAGTGGGGGAGGGGGAGATGTAGACGACAGTTGAGGTGGGAAGGCTCATGGCGGGTGGGCAGGCGGGCGGACAGGCGGGTGGGCAGGCTCAGGTTTCCGAGTACATGCTTCGGTAAGCATGATTTGCCAAGAAATTATAACCATTCACATGGCATTTAGCAACGTTAAAAAATCTCTTTTTTATGATTTTCAGACTAAAAATGTGACTGTGGCATATGCGTCTTTGCACGTTGATGATGATGCTTCGAAATTTTAGGCTTTGAAAGTTTTAATGGTAGATATCACCCTGTGGAATGCACTCATTCTCTTGAAGAATAATAGTAAAAATCAAAGCAAAAATTGAAATATTAGAATTCATGTTTTTCATTTTCAAATACTGTTGATTATATAAGATTTGTGATGATAAGGTCTGTTTTTAATAGGATTTCAAATAGTTATTTTATTTGTAAATAAGTAGATTTTATTCTGTGCTGCCACAAAAAATATTGATGCCATTGATGTGACAAATTTTCACAGCAACAAAAGAAAAATGAATATAAGATTCGATTTGAAGATGGAGAGCGAAAATTCGAAATGTGCTCTTAGCTACTCCCCTACCAATTGGCTTGGTATAACGCTACACTCACAAACTGAGGAAGTAGCATAAAAACTTTGAGTGTCGTTTTCTCGGAAACTATTGCGTGTTGGCACCTACGACATAATAGGTGTTCCTTCATTTTAATCCTTCTGTTACCAAACGAAGTTTCGACTGTGGGCAGAGTGACCTATGGCGGCTTCCCCTTGTTAACCATGCTTTCCGAAAAAAAATGCAGGGTTCTAGTTGGGTGCCGTATGGAGACTGGAAGCGTTACAAGTTTTCAGGTCAGATATTTTGGAAATTTGTGGTAGGGTTCTATGGTACCAAACTGCTGAGGTCATCAGTCCCTAGGCTTACACACACTAATTAATGTAACTTAAAGTAACTTACGCTAAGGACAAAACACACACACACACCCATGCCCGAGGGAGGACTCGAACCTTCGCGGGGGGGGGGGGGGGAGCCGCACGATCCGTGACAAGACAAGACGCCCCAGATCGCGCGGCTACCCCGCGTGGCTCTGGGTCAGCAATACGAATTTGGAAGGTAATCATACCACTACAGAGATTACGATGTTAAAGAACTGAAACCTTGTCTTTTCTCACCGCATGGATCAAGTTGAGACTGGTGAGCCTTATCTAAAGCACGTCGTTAGTACCAAGGCAAAGGAAAATGATCCTGTTCCATCTACAAATTTTTCGAACAACGGCATATTTGTGTCACATAGAGATCACAAGCTCCATCATACCGTGACTACGATGACGATACCATCGGATGGCAAACACTCCCTCTGCAACCTCGAGTTACTAAAGTAAGATTCTAAAACGACTCGAAGAGATCTTCAGTGACATGTATATGACGTTCGTCATCTGTTTAGGGGCGATTTCAAACCAAGAATACATATGGAAGAGATAATTTACGTTTGAACTCTAAATGTTTGCTTTGTTTCATCAACGTCGTTTCATCTAAATTTTTTTCCTTACTAAGGTTCAAAATTTTCAGATTATTCCACGGTGATGTAAAGAGTGAGGTGTCTCGTCTCCATGCGTATTTTGCCCAATTTATGTATTCCTCAACATTTTACTTAAGCAAGAGCTGACGAGTTGTTTCGGGAGCATTATTAAGCCTTTATAACAGGATCGAAGATGAAATGAAATTAGCATTGTCCACTGAGTGTCACATTCGGCGACATGTACTGTAATGGTTTACACAGGAGTTTGTTTAAATATTAAACTTCAGTAATACTTTCTTTGCTGTCTGTCTTAAGTCGTCTGAAAACAGAAGAGCTCATTCATCACCTGCTTTTATTGACAAAGCATCACCAGTAGTTACACTGTAATCGTTCCGAATTTACGATACTTTGCGTCCCTTCGATTTTATGGAATGAATGACAGTTTTGCTTAAGAGTGACATATTCGAGACATTACAGTTGACACTTTTTGTTCCTTGTTTCATATTCCCAACTGCTTCTCCTTTCATGTTATCAGAAACTGGAATCGAACTTACAGTGCATCATTTACCCGTTTAATTGTCTTTGCGTCTTTTCCTCGAGTCCTGTTTTTCGATCATTGCAATAGATTTTCTTTTATGGTTCGTTTTCTAATTTAAAACTGTTTGTTATTCGCAGCTTATGAAACTTCATTGTGGATGTTCGCGTTTCGTAATCAGTGTTACTTGTCTTTTAATTTATTTTATTATGTTTGAGGGGTGATGCCAATGAATAGTTTCAAACGAGAAAATGTTTTAGGATATATAATATTAAAATTAATGTTATTGACTCATGATTTTAATAAAATCTGATGATGCATGAAAATCGAATCACTTCTGATGAATGTGTTTTTCAGTTTGCAGTTTGCTGAAAAACAAAAGGAACTACAACAGCTACTGAGGAGGAGAGCCGCCCAAATAATTTCCATGGTCTATATTTATGATATTCGAGGTGCAATCGGTTCATCCGGATATTATTCGTATCTACGCTTCAAAGCCAAATCATAACTACAGAAACGCGAGTAAGACACATTGGCTTATATTTTACATAGTTCAGCTCCCAGTCAAAATGGTGGCAGCTCGTGCTGCCGCGCCTTCGGAGCATGAACTTCTTCACTGTTAGGCAGCCCCAGAAACACAGCGGCTGAGCAAATGTATTCTAACTGTTGCTAGCCTAATAGAAAAAAGACAACATTGTAGAATATGTTGGCAACTACGTTGGCCGTCGATTTACTTTCTGGAGCGGTTCATAATCGTTCTGGTAAATTTACTTGATGTTTTCTTGTCTTTTGGATTAAATATTCTCAATTACCCTCACTTAAGGCGTGACATAGAGCTCAAAAACTTTTATTTTTGAGCCCAAGAAGCTGATATCAACAGAAACTGCAGCTTATTTCACCATTTATGTAGCGAATTCTCCATCTTAGCCGTCAGTGGGGCAAGAATGAAGCGATGTCTCCTAGAGTTGTATCCTAGCTTCGCCGTAAAGTTTGTGCGCATTGCGGGGAAGACTGTGTAAGTTTACGGTTCTGATCTTGTTGGAGACAATGTTTTTACTTCTTCTGTGAAAGAGACAGTAATAGGTAGATTAACAATCAGTAAAGAAAACTTAAGACAACTTCCCCCCATAATTTTTGTTGCTATCTTGTTTCTGTACCCTATAGATCTAAGGGCGAAAAACTTTCAGAACTTCACACTTCTTAATGCCTGATTTTTCTTCTTCTCTCAGTTCTGTTGAATTATTCGTGGCGCTGAATGATTTGTTAACTGGATTTCGGTATGTAGTCCTATCTACCTCTGTTGCTACAGTTCCATACTTTCGTGGTAGTCCTTTATGTAACACTACTTCACTATCGCTGTGGACTGAACGTAGTCACATATAGTTTTGAAGCCGAAAGTGATTATTATCCTCCTAATCCGTGAAAATTTGGATTACTTTCTTCTATTAAAGAACCCCTTTTTTGTAACATTAGGATGATAAGCTTTACTTCATTTGTATTAGTACCGAGCATGCTATATACCGTTTTTTCATTAGTTTATTTAACACAAAGATAAACATAATTGATAAATTAATGACCATCGATATAGTCTCTCACATTACCTAAAACAGCCTGATAATGCCCGGATAATTTTCGACTCCACGCCTGCAGACTGTGTGTAAGTAGCCCTTCATCCCCCTGCAAGCTATGTTGCGTAACAGACAGCAAAATTGTGCAGTGGAGCATAACGGTAAGGGGAGAGAGTCTCGCGAATTTGTCACGGATTGTACATTGCCGATGAAGTTGTAGTTCTGTTAGAGACGGCAAAGTACCTGAAAGGCAGTTGATCGATTGTATAACGTCTTGAAAAAGTGATTTTAAGATTAACATTAGCAAAACTGAAACAAGGATAACGGAAAGTAGTCGAATTAAGTCAGGTGAAGCTGATGGAATTAATTGAGGAACTGAGGCACTAAAAGTATCGCTGTATGGGCAGCAAAGTAACTGATGATGACCGACCTAGAGAGGACACGACATGCGGATTGTCAGTAGGAAAGAATGTATGTATGAAAAAGAGAAATTTGTTACAATGTCCTACCTGAAGGCATCTGTATGGATCTGGAAGCTTTCTATGTCTTTTTAACGAAGCTGAGTACATACTGGTGTGACTTCAGAGAAAATTCCCTGAAAATATTCCCACTTTTATACAAAACATTGACCCATGAAAGAAAAGAGACGGTAATTGACTGCTATTTCATTGATAAGTTCAGAACTAGGAATGACTTTCACAGCATAAAAGTGATTCAAATGGCACTGAGCACTATGAGACTTAACATCTGAGGTCATCAGTCCCCTAGAACTTAGAAGTACTTAAACCTAATTAACCTAAGGACATCACACACATCCATGCCCGAGGCAAGATTCGAACCTACGACCGTAGCGGTCGCGCGGTTCCAGACTGAAGCGCCTAGAACCGCTGGGCCACACCGGCCGGCACTTTCATAGCGCAATGAGTAATTTAAGGCGAACTTGAACGTGTGTTCCATTGATTGCAAGATTGCAATCAACGAACTCCAATCTCCTGATGCTATCTGCAAGTATATTTGTACCCCTTCTTTTAGAGACACTTTGACCTAACACCTGTTCACAATGAACTTGAAGCACATACTCACACCAGATGTACTTATGATCAGTAGGAATTCTCGAAACACTCAGCAACACAAATCTACCTCATACATGCTGTAAAATGGATGCAAAGAATGTGTAAATAGTTCTGGTGACGACAGATTGTCTGAAGAACGATTACGCTGAAGGCAGAACGTGTCTA
Source organism: Schistocerca piceifrons (assembly GCF_021461385.2). NCBI lineage: Eukaryota > Metazoa > Arthropoda > Insecta > Orthoptera > Acrididae > Schistocerca > Schistocerca piceifrons. The sequence goes on from NC_060139.1 coordinate 897,698,710, forward strand.
GTGGATTGTGCTCGCATCAACTAATTTAAGTAAGGATAAATGAGCACAAAAAACATGTTAGTTGTTAGAAATCACTGTCTGATCGAAATACCTGAAGACAAATTTAAAGTAACTTCCGATTATTATTCGATAAAGAAGTGAGAAATTGCCGTAGCAAAGTTACATTTGTCCTCTAACAGAACACATGGATAATTATTTAACCAAGCACTTCGGTAGTACAGAAAGGAACCCATAAAATCTTAACTTCACAATAAATTAGTGGGATAGCAACTTGTGCCATGGGCTACAGTCACAGAAGAATAAATGGAATGCCATTTTGTTCCTTGGAACAAGGCCTCTCGCTTTGAACAACAGACTGCCCCTTCTTTACAACAAAGGTATGTCCATAAAGTTGAACAACCAGAGAAAATTCTGGTCGTACGTAAAATCGTAAAGTGGATCGAAAGCTACAATCCAGTCACTCATTGACCAGTCCGGTGCGGTAATAGAAGACGGCAAAAGGAAAACTGAAGATATGAATTTCACGTGTGAGAAATCAATCTCGCAGGAGGAGCGTGCAAACATTCCGTCGTTTGACCGTCGCACAGACTCCCGTGTTGAGGACATAGTAGTAGGAATCCCTGGCATAGAGAAGCACCTGAAAGAGTTTACAAGATATATACACCAGATCCAGATGGAATCCCTATTCGTAGAGTAGCTACGCTAAGGCAATGGCCCCTTACTTAGCTTGCGTTTCCAGTCCCAAGCAACTGGAGAAAAGAACATGTGACTCTTGTATATAAGAAAGTGAAAGAACGGCCTCTCAAAATTACAGACCAGTATCCATAACATCGGACTGCTGCAGAATTCTTGAACATATTCTCAGTTCCTATATCATAAACTTCCTTGAGACGGTAAAGTTTCTGTCCACAAATCAGCACCGATTCAGAAAATAGCGCTCGTGCGAAACTTAGCTTGCCCTTTTCTCACATAATATCACTTTGGATGAAAGCAACGGGCAGATTCCATACTTCCAGATTTCCGGAAAGCATTTGACACGTTGCCTGGCTGCAGGCTGTTAATAAAGGTAACGAATGTTCCCAGATATGTCACTGGCTCGAAGATTTCTTAAGTAACAGAACCCTGTACGTTGTTCTCGACAGCGAGTGTCCATCAGAGAGAGGGATATAGTCTGGAGTGCTCCAGGGAAGTGTGATAGGACCGGTTTGACGAATAGGACTGACAGCAATCTGCGGCTGATTGCTGATGATGCTGTGGTGTACGGGAAGATGAAGACGTTGAGTGACTGTAGGAGGACGCAAGATGACGTAGACAAAATTTATGGATGATGGGATGAGTGACAGCTTCGTCTAAGTGTAGTAAAGTTTAAGTTAATGCAGATAGAAAAAACGATCCGGTAGTGTTCGAATACTGCTTTCGTAGTGTGCTGCTCGACACAGTCACATCGATTAAATATCTAGGCCCACCGTTGCAAAGTAATATGAAATGGAACCATCACCTAGGTACAGTCGTAGTGAAGGCGAATGGTAGATTTTGCTTTACTGGGAGAATTTCATGAAAGTGTGGCTCACCTGTGAAGGAAGCCGCGTACAGCGCACTAGTGCGATCCATTCTTCAGTACAGCTCGAGTGTTTATGACCCCACCAAGCCGGATTAAAGGAAGAGTCGAAGAAGTTCAGAGGCACACTGCTGGATTTGTTACCGGTAGGTTCGGTCAACACGAGAGTATTACGAATATGCTTCGTGAACTCAAATGGGAATTCCTGGTAGGAAGACGACATTATTTTCCGGGAACATTAGTCAGAAAATTTATAGTACCGAAATTTCAAACTGACTGCAGAACGATTCTGCTGTTGCACAACGTATATTTCGCGAAAGGGCCACGAAGATAAAAGAAATTAGGGCTTTTACGGAGGCATATAGAAGATGGTCCTTTTGCCCTCGCTCTATATGTAAGTGGGAAAAGAAAGGAAATGAATAGTATTGGTACATGGTACCCTCCGCCTTGCACCATTTTTTGGCTAGTGAAGTATACAGGATGAATCACCTAAGACTTGCAGTGCAAATATTTCGGAAGTGGAAAGCGCTATTGATGTGCGGTTTTGAAAATGGTTCAAGTGGCTCTGAGCACTATGGGACTTAACTTCTGAGGTCTTCAGTCCCCTGGAACTTAGAACTACTTAAACCTAACTAACATAAGGACATCACACACACCCATGCCCGAGGCAGGAGTCGAACCTGCGACCGTAGCGGTCGCACGAATCCAGACTGTAGCGCCTAGAACCGCTCGGCCCCACCGGCCGGCTGTGCGGTTTTCGCAGAATGAATTGGTACTCAAGGACTCTTATTGTTAGCCAATAAACAGATTGTAATAATACTACGAAAGTGTATTTTTGTGCAAACATACACTTTTTACACGGAAAAATGACTACTGACAGTAAAAATCTAAAAAGAGTTTAAATTAGAATGCCAATGGTGTTTGTTTTACAACTCTAGTTCGATTCGTTTACAAGGTACGGTATTTTGGAAAGTTCCTGCACCGACACTTGTGCAATACCTGTGACAGCACATACTAAAGAAGAACACAAGTGCATACTCTAATGTGGTACGGAACGAGAGCTGCACACGTGCTAGCATTTCAGCAGAGATGTCCGAATAGGCTGCAATAACATGCCATTGCATACCATTGGATGTAGTTGGTATGTTCTTGTAGACAGCGTCTCTAAGGTTGCCCCACACTGGCCAAGGTACAGGTCGCTTGCTTTCAATCCAATTCGTAAAGACTTGCTGTAGTACGTAGTGCAATATGGGCTCAACAACTATCATATTGGTACCACAGGTTCCCCCTTGTTTGCAGAGGAACGTCTTCTAGCGTCTTTGGAAGATGTTCTGGTAAGAGGCTGCGATAGTTATGCGCGTTCTGTGTTCCGTCTATGAAACACGGGCCTATGAGCTGATAGTTCACTATTCGAAACTACACGTTTACGCTCCATTTACGATGGACCTGACGAAGCCAATGGAGATTGTCGGTAAGTTAATACTGCATGTTTCGGCGTTTTACCTGGCCACGATCGGTAAATGTGGCTTCATCTGTAAACAAGATACATGATGGCGAAGAGTTCTCGGGCTTCCAGCCGGGTGGCGGTATCTTCAAACTGCCACGTTTCGACGAGTGTCATACTCATCATCTTCTGGCGAAGTGCCGAGACTTTTATTTATTTTAAAAGAGGTGGAGCCCCTCCACGCCCACACCGGCATGATGGCCAACACAAAAGGTCTACTGCCATCTCTGCATAAGGGTTAGTATTCACTAAAGTGAGGTGTCGCAGGATGTGGGTACTGCGATGTCTGCGTACGTCTGGTTAGGATTAACCATTAATACGCGCTCATCTGGAGATAGATTGGTCGAAATCTGACGAAGAGTAGCGGTTTGAAGGGCAGAGGAAAAAAAGTGCCAAAGCAAGAGCCAAGGGAAAAAAACCTCTGCGAAAGTTAGGTCGGGCGGCAAGAGCAGTAGCGGTTGTCTTGCTGCCTGCGATAGGTTGTGTAAGGATAGGCTTTGTTAGTAGTGGGTATCATGCATGTCGATACCTTGACGTTGTGCGTTTTGTGCTGCACGGCGGCTGGCGCTGGGTGCTGGTACAGAGTCCTCGTTCAGCGTCCTGCAACCTGCAACAGTTAGGTTTGTTATCGGTCTTGTGTCCGATAGGTCATATACCGGAGGCACAGTGTGAGGGAGTGTTGGCAGATTGTTCGTGCGTCTGTGGGCGAGCTCGTCGGTGTCCCTGCTGTGGCCTGTTGGTTGGCTCTAATAGCAGCTGGTAGTTGCCAGTCAGTGTTGCTGATATGCAGGGGCTTACCGGCGTTTGTCGCTGTTTGCGTATGTTAGTTTACCATAGGTGGTTATGCCCTAGCTAGCAGTGTCTTTGGCCGCTTGTGTTTCCACCTGTGGTTGTGATGTGCCGAGACTTTGTTGATGCCGGTCCCCTTATACCTGCGGTGTGTCCCCCACCACCTGGCTGCGGGAGGCTGGGTCCAGAAGAGCCGGCGGGCGGGATGGAGGGGGAAGCGGGTGCGCCGTTCGTGTCTCCGTCAGATCATTCTGATCGCGTCTCGTGAGCTGGACGGTTCTTGTTGCGTTCCTGACGTATTGCGGCTAATGCTGGATTCCAGGCCGCGCTCAGGTGATAGCCTTCGTCCCTGTTCACAAGATTCTCGTGGACCCGTATTTCTATTGATTCTTTAATGACGCTATCCCAATAGCTCCCGGCTCGGCACAGCACCCTGGTGTTTTCGAAATCAAAGGTGTGGTTTTCTTTGATGCTATGTTCAGCTATAGCAGATTTCTCTATCTGCCCAAGTCGAACATGCCTGATGTGTTCCTCGCACCTTTTAGAGATGCAGCGCTGCGTTTGACCAATGTACTGCACACCACATTCGCAGGCAATGTTGTATATACCAGGTGTGTTTAGTTTGAGTGGGTCTTTAGCTGAGCCCAGCAGCTCTTTCGTCTTCGGAGGTGGTCGGAAGACGGTATTTATGTTTGATTTTATTAATAGCCTCCCGATTTTGGCTGATGTGGGCCCCAAATATGGAAGAAAGGCGAGTCTCTTGTTAACTTCCTCTTCCTCTTCCCGAAATTTGTCAGCCTGTCTCCTCTTGAAGGCCCTGCCAATCTGTGTTTCACTGTACCCGTTTTTCCGAAATACCTCTCTTAGATGGTGTAATTCGTCTGAGAGGCTTTCTTTGTCACAAATGACGTGCGCCCTATGTACCAAGGTGGTCAGTACTGACTGGCGTTGCGCCGGATGGTGGCAGCTGGTTGCATGGAGGTACAGGTCTGTGTGCGTCTTTTTTCTATATACTGAATGGCCCAGCGTGCCATCCGCTTTCTTCCTGATCAGTATGTCCAGGAATGGAATACAGCCATTCTCTTCTACTTCCATCGTGAAGGTGATATTCTCATGTATGCCGTTTAGGTGGTCCATAAACTCCTCCAGTGCCTGCCTGCTATGCTGCCTCTGGACCCAGCCTCCCGCGGCCAGGTGGTGGGGGCCACACCGCAGGTATAAAGGAACCGGCATCCGCAAAGTCTCGGCACTTCGCCAGAAGATGATGAGTATGTCACTCGTCGAAACGTCGCAGTTTGAAGACATCGCCACCCGGCTGGAAGCCCGAGAACTCTTCGCCAGGTGTATACGCCGGGAAAGCATACATTCACATAAAGATACATGATATCTCTGGAGATCCTGTCTTAATGTCTACGTACAGAATTTAACACGGTACTCATAATCGTTTCCATGTGCAGCTCTTGATGGAGAGAGACGTGGTAGGGTTGGAGCCTATGTCGATGGAGAATGCGTAGGACTGTCTGACTCAGTCCACTTCCTCGTGCAATTGCGCGGGAGCTAACGTGCGGACCAGCTGCTACAGCAGTAAGAACATTAATTTCCTCCTCTTCTGCTGTCATTCGTTTCCTTCTGTTACTCTGTTTAGGTGCTACGGTACCACTTTCATGTAACTTGTTGAAGAGGTTGATAAATAATTGCCGAGATGGCAAGAACGAACTGCATTCTTCCTAAACTCTCCATACACCATGAGCATGTCGGCTTTTCCTGCACTGATAAATCCCATCGTTCACTCACGACCTACTGGTACTGTCCCACACTAAATGGCTAGCCAGTCACAATGCTCAAGAAACACACACGCACACTATGAGCAAACATAACAACATCGTACTAAGCAACTATACAGGTTGAGTGGCACAAACGAGTGTCGATGAGGCAAGTTCTCAGAATACGACATCTCGTAAACTACTCGAACTAGAATCCTTCAACAAACCCCACTGACATTCTGATGTATTCTGCTTTTTAGCTTGTTAATATCAATAGACACTGTTCCATTTAAAAAAAAAAAGTATGTTTACACAAAACTACACTTTCTAAGTATTATTATAATCTTTTTATTTGCTAACAATACAAGCCCTTGATTACCAATCCGTTCCGTGAAAAGCACACATCAGTAGCGCTTTCCATGTCCGCAATATTTACGCTGCAAGTTTTGGGTGTTTCACCCTTTATATGTAGACGCAAATGTAGAAATACTACGCGCATGCAAGCTACTATCTCGTTGCAAATACTTGTAGACTGCAACATACAAAATGTCCATAGGAATGAAATATCAGACAAAGTTTGTGCAGGCAGCGTCCTCGTAGAGAATGTAGCCCCAACACTCCCGGAAACATAAGCGTACTTGCGTTTGGCCGCCAACTCGAGTACATTGCTCAAACTCTGCAGCATTGACTCTGGCCGGATTGGCCAGCTAATTACTCGTCCGTATCATAGCCTAGGTAGATGTATATGCACCGTGCAGCCAAACACTTTGGCATTCGTATTAGATGAAATAAACGCCTAATGTGTCTTTGTGGCTCACCAGCGACTAATATCTCTCGGAATGATAAATGACTTGAAAGATGTTTTCTAAAGAATAGCTTTCAGAGCGTTGCCTTATACATAAGTGAGACATGGATAATAAGAAATGCAGATAAGACTAGAATAAAAGCTTTTGACATGTGGCGGTAAAGAAAAATGTTGAAAATTAAATGGGTCGTTCGAATAACTAGTGAGTAGGTACGAAATCTGTGGTATCGTACGAAGATCACTGTGGCACACCACAGTCATCAACGCTCATCGAAACCAAAGACATTAGCGATGTCTCGCTGCAATACACAATGACGAATGGGAGTGGATAAAGAAGACAAGCCCTTGACCCTCTCTCTCTCTCTCTCTCTCTCTCCCTCTCTCCTTCACACAGAGGCCAAAATAAAGCTGAGCAGAAAAGCGCTCCATCTAGTTTATGACAGATGAAGCAGTCGACATCGTCGAGTAGGACTAAGTCCCGGATGGAAATGTGTTGTAAATGTTGAAAATTGTACTTGAAGAGAAGTGTTTGTTAATTAGTGCATAAAGTGACCCTCAAGTCAATAACAGCTGTAAAACATCAAGCACTCCTGTGACAAACGATTGTATCAAGTTAAGTAAGTCTTTTTATTATCCAATAACGAAGAGAACTAATATTTCATCAGTAGTAGTTCCAACGGGCCGTCTCCTAGGGAAATCAAACAACCCATAGTTATGGCTCGGCGAGCGTAGTTTCGTCTGGTCATAACAGAAACAAACTGGCAGAAAAGAAATGTTTTGGCACAACTCAACTAAAAAAGGGATCAGTTGTTTTAGGTCACATCCTGAAACATCAAGGAATCGTCAGTGTGACAATGGAAGGAGGTTTGGTGGATAAAAATTGTGGAGGGAGACAAAGGCTTGAATGCAGTAAGCAGTTTAGAATTGATTAAGGCTGCAGTAGCTATGCAGAGATGAAGGGGTTTGTGCAGGATAAAATAGTGTGAAGAGCTACATCAAACCAATCTCTGACTGAAGACCACAACAGCAAGAACCTCATACATCCATGGAAACTAATGCAGTTTATTACTGTCAACGAATTCCAACAAAGCGTACCACTTTCATCAAATGCTACTCGCAGGCCACTAAAAACTCCAGGATGTGATATGAGGCGTTTAACTATGAATCACGAGCGCTCTTACTAAACTGCATCACCCATGAGAAACTGGAGAAACTGATCGAAATTCCGCATCCGCGAACGGGAACACATTTGAAACTTTATAAATAATTCAAAAGCTAAGATCGCTTGAACATTGTTTACTAGATGACCGGCTTCAACACACTAAAGGTGCCATCATCGGATCTGAATGCAGCTTAACATGCATAAATCATTTGGATATAACAACACATGAGGCAGGCCAGCTGATATAAAATAATTGTCTCAGAAATAAAAATTAAAAAACAACTGCTTTCATGGTCATCCTATTCCATCAGATATATAAAACCGAAGTCACAAGATAAAACTATTTGACACATGACCGCAGCTCGACTAACAACGGTCGGTCATCTACTAAACAGTGTTTAAGCGATCTCAGCTTTTGAATTATTTATACAACAGAGTGATCGCCCAACAACACACTATGTGTTCACTGCAAGACTTGAAACTTTCCCTGTTGCAAGTCTAAGTTCGTTAATCACCGTGGATCACTGTTATGGTATAAGAAACCAGCAGCATTATTAAACAATCACACCACTCCTGAGGGCAAAACACCTGCCTCCCTCTTCAGCATGGAGCACTACCTGCCGACTCCTCAATTTTGCGGCCTCCAAGCCACTCCCGAGCATTTCAGCATAAACCACTCCATTACGCACAGACTGGAATAGGCAGTTGCATCACTGACTTAGGGCAACAGTATCTGAATTGGTCAGTTCATTCTCCAGTCTTTTATTTTTTAATAATAAAATTGACTTTCGGCGTATGCCCATACAGCCATCTCAACACTGGAAGACACAGCAGTGTATTTTCGACAATTTACAACATTCATTACGGCCAAGCCAGACCATAGTACGAAATGACATGGTCCTAGACTTGTCAGGTGACGCCATGCAGACGACTTTCGTGTCAGTTATGACGGTGCTAATAAGGATACCACAACATCCAGTCACCGAACGGAAAAATCTCTGACCTGACAGGAAATCGAACCCAGACCCCTTCAGTTAGTAACTGTCGTGTTGAAACCGCCGCTACCAACACGGTCTATGCACGAGCCTGCTGACACACCAACCTAAAATGATAAATGGCGCAACGGTAGTGTCAAACTCCTCTCTAAGGGCGCTAGTGGCTGTTTCGGCTGAAAACCATACGCCACGTGCTGGAGTCCGAGACATATCGTGCGACCGGAGTCTATATCCCTGGTATTGGGTCTCACACAGCACCGGACATATCACCTGGGTCGTACTTGAAACATTCTTTACTTTTCAAACGGACCTCTTGTTTTCGCACCTGATTCTTCTACTGAGAAGAAAAGAAATGAATTTGTAATGAGTCTTTTAGCTTCCTTGTACACGGGAACTGAGAAATCTATGTCCACACCTATACTCTGCAAGCCGCTGTGAGGTGCATAGTAGCGAGTGCTTTTCATTGTGGCGATTATCAAGATTTATTCTTGGTCCATTCGTATACCATATACAAACTGGGAAGAAAGATTGTTTAAGTGACTCTGTGCCTACTTTAACTAGCTTAATCTGTTTTCGTGCTTCATATGGGTCCGATACCTAGAGAGTTGTGGTAATTTCCAGGATTCCTCACTTAAATCTGGTCTGTAAACAGGCTTTCAAGGAAAAGTTGGCATCTATATTCAAGCGTCTGCCAGTTCAGTGATGCTAACGGTGAGACAGACCTGTGACCATTCCTGCTGCCCTTCTCTGTATAAGTTTAATAACCCCTGCCAGTCCAATCTCGCAGCAGTCCCACACACTAGAGCAATATTCTACTATGGGTCGCCCGACTGTTTTGTTTGTAATCGCCTTCGTAGGCTGATCGAATTTCCCTAGTATTCTACCGATGAATAGAAATTGGTCACCTGATTTACCTGCGACTGAGCCTATGTGATCGTTCCATTCCGTATCATACAAATTTTTACATCCAGGTGTTTATGTGGGTTGAATGATTCGTTGACTCACTGATGCTGTAATCATAGGATACTACTTTTGTTGTGTTTTGTGAAATACATAATTTCATATTTCTGAGCATTAAAATAAGTTGCCATATTTTGTACCGCTTGGAAATCTTATCAAGATTTGACTGATATTCGTGCAGATTTATATCGCACAATAGTTCAGTATAAATAATTGCATCACCTGCGAAGGGTCTGAAGTTACTATTAAATTTGTCCAATGTCATTACGTACAAGATGACCCAACAAACTTCCTTGGGCACAGCCGAAGTCACTTCTACGTCAGTGAATGACTGTCCACCCAAGACATCATGCTGCGTCTTCCGTACCAAGGACGCGGTGTCACCTAAAACCAGCAGGTGGTTTTCTCAACGCGAGAGGTCCTCAAGTGACATAAGCTGAGCAGTGTAGAAGTGTAGAGTCAAAATCAATGTGAGATTCAGCAGGCTTCAGATCAGCGCTTTGTCCTTGTTAATTTTCAGCAATGAAACTGCTTTGCAGCTCCAGAAGGTCTGATTGCAAAAGAACTAGCGAAGCGTCGCGAGTGAATGTTTTCCGCACTATCTATATCGGAATTCCCCCGGCTGTATGCCTCTACGCCTGCATGTCGCTGCTTGCACACAGCAGGCTTAGAAATCTGTGCAACCATCCCAAATGAAATGAATGATTCACAGCCTCTTACTTCGCGTCTGCCATTCAGTAGAGGCTATTGTAAAGTTCAAAAACGCGAAGTTTCAGATCGCTTGGTCTAATGGTTGACCACAATTTTCACTTTTACGAACTTTTTAGAGAGGTCCAGTTTAATAATTATACTTGTTAAACTCCAATCTAAAAACAAATATAGCTGCCGTTTGTGTTTTAAAAGTTTTTGAAGTTTTCTATGATTAATAGTGTTTTTGTGATATAAAAGTTGTCAGTAAGTGCCAGAAATATTTAAAATACTGCGAAGACGCTACATTAAAACGTAGAGAAAGTCATTTAACTCTGTTTTGTCCATTTTGAGCCTGGCAACATAAAATCTGCATGCGGAAAGAATGTATTGTGGTTTTTCTAGAGCACCAGTGGGGTAATAAGATTAGTTTTATAATCTTTAGATATGCAGTTTTCTAGCTAGAGAGGCGCAATTTCTGCAGGTTATTTTTGGTATTGACAGAATGTGATGTGAGCTCTTTTTTCATTCGATGTGTCACACTTCCTATTTGTACATTGGACACACTTCGAACAATAGTCTCCAAGAGTTGATATGTTACGCCACAGAAGTTCTGAGTGCATACACTGTGATCTTTGGTTGCCAGCAGTTCTGTCGATGCCAGTGAGTCGGGTGTTAGTTACACTACTGAGCGGCCTGGAAATAGCTTGCACAGCACAGAGATAAAGACTCAGAGGATGTTGAATTTTGGAAATATGCTCTGATAAAGATTAATGTGAGAAGTATGAAGATTTTCAGATAATACTGTTGCTGTACTGAGTGCTTGCGCGTAATTTATTATGTGTTTGAAGAACGGAACGTTTTAGTGGAATTTTTCTTTATTTTTTTTCACTATTCAGACGTGATGAAACAAATTATCAGTTCACATAACTTGCACTCGGAAATTTACCACTCCATCATTTCAGAAACTTATCTCACGCAGTGTAATACACTGTTTTAGAATGCTAGTCTCAAATGGCTCTGAGCACTACGGGTCTTAACTTCTGAGGTCATCAGTCTCCTAGAACTAAGAACTACTTAAACGTAACTAAGCTAAGGACATCACACACATGCATGCCCGGGGCGGGATTCGAGCCTGCGACCGTGGCGGTCGCGCGGTTCCAGACTGTAGCGCCTAGAACCGTGCTGCCACCCGGGACAGGATTGTAGCCTGCGACCGTGGCGGTCGCGCGGTTCCAGACTGTAGCGCCTAGAACCATTCTGCCACCCGGGCCGGCAATGCTAATCTCATTCAGTCATTTAGTATATCGAATTTCTTCCATCACCTGTCTCTGAGATTCGAGCCTGCGACCGTGGCGGTCGCGCGGTTCCAGACTGTAGCGCCTAGAACCGTGCTGCCACCCGGGCCGGCGATGCTAGTCTCATTCAGTCATTTAGTATATCGAATTTCTTCCATCACCTGTCTCTGAGGTTCTCCTATAACTAAGAACTACTTAAGCCTAACTAAGCTAAGGACATCACACGCATGCATGCCCGGGGCGGGATTCGAGCCTGCGACCGTGGCGGTCGCGCGGTTCCAGACTGTAGCGCCTAGAGCCGTGCTGCCACCCGGGGCAGGATTCGGGCCTGCGACCGTGGCGGTCGCGCGGTTCCAAACTGTAGCGCCTAGAGCCGTGCTGCCACCCGGGCCGGCAATGCTAGTCTCATTCAGTCATTTAGTATATCGAATTTCTTCCATCACCTGTCTCTGGATTGCACTTTGCGGAACACAGAGCTTTTATGCTGGTGCGCTATGTTTGTACTTTCATCGCTTTAGAACAGCAGCGAGTTTCCGTTGTCACATGTAAGGTATGAAAATTTGTTTGGCTCATTTTACAGTGAGGACAATAAGGTCATTCATAATTATGGACTGCATTTGAAAATCTTTACCAGGCTACATTTACGTAAAATTCAGTTCGGATTACATTTTGTGTAAGAAAAACTTATTCTTACTGTGCTGGGTTACATTTGCATGTGCATTGCTTAATGATTGGAATTTTATTTAGTAAGTTTTCTTACTTAAAATCACAAGGAATTTTTACAGAAACACTTTGGTTATTTAGTCTTTCGAAATTAGTTTTGTAATTTTATGTAGGATATTTATTCTGTTAGCTTTGTGTGTTGGAATTGCATGTCACATGCTATGACGTTACACTATGCAGCACTGATTCACTGCACTGCACAACACAGAATTCCACAGCATCATTTCTTTAATTTGCTGTTTCGATTTTGTAACTAATTTGGTTGAAGTTAATGACAACAGTTATACAGTTTCAGATAGTTTGGCGACTCATTTTGTCAGATAATGTTTCCATAAGTACGCCACTTGCATTGTTCAGGATGACAACACAGAGACACACGAAGTTAAAGACAGGAAGAAGAGTTACGATGTTCGCTCGGAAAGTGATAATCTAATGAGGAAATATTATTTACATTAGCAGATTACGTTCCTATATGTGAGTTACCGACGCTCTAGCTAGTTGGCTAGTTGTATGTCGAGTGCAAACGGGTTATATTTTAAATTGCGGGGCTCAGTAGCCTTCTGATTTCCAGGGGCTGTAACGCTTCCGAACACTGGAGCCCAGTCAGTAGTTTTGTGAGGCCTGGAAGAGGAATGTGTTTAACTCGACCACTCGCCTCGGTGGGAGTTGCGTTAGCGTGCGACTTGCAACGTTTTCTGCGACGTCTGTGTATGGTTTCTTTTACACCGCAACTGATTCTGAAACGGTACTGGGACTTTTCAAGCGATGCATGCATACAACTTTTGACAAGCGCCCGACTTCATGTTAAGAACTTAAATTTTTTTGTGCATTTTATGATCACCTCTAAGGACATAAATAAGGTTCCGTCTCTATAGTGTCCGCGAGAATCCGCGAGGTAACTGCAACTACACTCCTGGAAATTGAAATAAGATCACCGTGAATTCATTGTCCCAGGAAGGGGAAACTTTATTGACACATTCCTGGGGTCAGATACATCACATGATCACACTGACAGAACCACAGGCACATAGACACAGGCAACAGAGCATGCACAATGTCGGCACTAGTACAGTGTATATCCACCTTTCGCAGCAATGCAGGCTGCTATTCTCCCATGGAGACGATCGTAGAGATGCTGGATGTAGTCCTGTGGAACGGCTTGCCATGCCATTTCCACCTGGCGCCTCAGTTGGACCAGCGTTCGTGCTGGACGTGCAGACCGCGTGAGACGACGCTTCATCCAGTCCCAAACATGCTCAATGGGGGACAGATCCGCAGATCTTGCTGGCCAGGGTAGTTGACTTACACCTTCTAGAGCACGTTGGGTGGCACGGGATACATGCGGACGTGCATTGTCCTGTTGGAACAGCAAGTTCCCTTGCCGGTCTAGGAATGGTAGAACGATGGGTTCGATGACGGTTTGGATGTACCGTGCACTATTCAGTGTCCCCTCGACGATCACCAGTGGTGTACGGCCAGTGTAGGAGATCGCTCCCCACACCATGATGCCGGGTGTTGGCCCTGTGTGCCTCGGTCGTATGCAGTCCTGATTGTGGCGCTCACCTGCACGGCGCCAAACACGCATACGACCATCATTGGCACCAAGGCAGAAGCGACTCTCATCGCTGAAGACGACACGTCTCCATTCGTCCCTCCATTCACGCCTGTCGCGACACCACTGGAGGCGGGCTGCACGATGTTGGGGCGTGAGCGGAAGACGGCCTAACGGTGTGCGGGACCGTAGCCCAGCTTCATGGAGACGGTTGCGAATGGTCCTCGCCGATACCCCAGGAGCAACAGTGTCCCTAATTTGCTGGGAAGTGGCGGTGCGGTCCCCTACGGCACTGCGTAGGATCCTACGGTCTTGGCGTGCATCCGTGCGTCGCTGCGGTCCGGTCCCAGGTCGACGGGCACGTGCACCTTCCGCCGACCACTGGCGACAACATCGATGTACTGTGGAGACCTCACGCCCCACGTGTTGAGCAATTCGGCGGTACGTCCACCCGGCCTCCCGCATGCCCACTATACGCCCTCGCTCAAAGTCCGTCAACTGCACATACGGTTCACGTCCACGCTGTCGCGGCATGCTACCAGTGTTAAAGACTGCGATGGAGCTCCGTATGCCACGGCAAACTGGCTGACACTGACGGCGGCGGTGCACAAATGCTGCGCAGCTAGCGCCATTCGACGGCCAACACCGCGGTTCCTGGTGTGTCTGCTGTGCCGTGCGTGTGATCATTGCTTGTACAGCCCTCTCGCAGTCTCCGGAGCAAGTATGGTGGGTCTGACACACCGGTGTCAATGTGTTCTTTTTTCCATTTCGAGGAGTGTATTTTATGATCGAATTAGTCTATGTTCGATGATTATTTTCCATACACGTTTTCACTTTTAAGGCGATCAAAGTACCTTATCTACGTAAGTCTCAAATTTTTTCTACTGTTACCATGAATTCTTCTCCTGCGAAAGGTAGGAACACATGAGACAGTACAGGCCTCACAACTTACCTGAGAAGATAAACTGAAGAAAGGTCAACCTACGTTTATAGCATTTGTAGATTTACAGAAAGCTTTCGACAAAGCCGACTGCAATAAATTATTTGAAATTCTGAAGGCAGCGCGAGCGATATATTGTTTACAACTAGCGCAGCAGCCAGGCTGCAGTTACAAGAATCGAGGGACATGGAAGGGCAGCAGCAGTTGACACAGGTATGAGGCAGGGTTGTAGCTTGTACCCGTAGTTATTCAGTACATACAAGTAAAGGAAGCAAAGAAGGAAGTTGGAATTACATAACTTTTTGCATAAAACTTTTTCAGGTGAGTTTTATTCACCACCTGGCACGATAGGTGCTGTCGGGAATGGAGTATTCATTGAAAGAATGTGCGAACTCACCACCCAAATCTACCGCGCTGCTTCCCTACCGGGAAGGCGTGCCGGTCCCCGACGGATTAGTGTCGAGGTCCGGTGTGCCGGCCACCCTTTGGATGGTTTTTAAGGTGGTTTTCTATCTGCCTCCGCGAATGCGGGCTGGTTCCCCTTGTTCCGCCTCAGTTACACTATGTCGCAAACACTGTCTCCAATTACGCGTACACCATAATTACTCTACCACGCAAACAACTGGTGTTACACTCGCCTGGTATAAGACGTTCCCGCGGGCGGGTGTCCACTGGGGGCCGAACCGCAAAATAACCCTCGGTGGGACGGCGGTGGGGTGGGTGGACTGCTGTGGCCTGTTATGGGGTTGTGAACCACTGAGGGCTACGGCGGGACGAAGCCTCTCCGTCATTTCTAGGTCCCCAGTTTAAATACACAATATACACCACCCAAAGACATCATTCCTGCATCTCCGCAAGATTTCACGAAGGGCGTGTAGACATGCAAAGAACATTTATCAGGGAGAAAAATAAAAATTTTAAGGCTGGCAGATGGTATTAAACAGTTGTCTAAATAAATACTGATCCATAAATACTTTATAACATCAATATATTGGTTTATTTCCAATGTAATGCTAGAGGCAACAGTCCATTTTTCTGCAGTGAGGGGGCAGCATGTGGGGTCTGTCACCGACAAACATTACAATGCTTGTGTTTTGTGCCATTATGAGAACCGTGTTGCTTCAGGATTGTTCGGACAACAATAACGTACGACAAGAGTCTCAGTACAGTCGCTCTAATGGAGCAGTGAATGAGACAGGTGTAAGCCGCAGTGAATGTCGCTGTGGGTCAAAATAATGTCTCTATACTCTGGAATAAGTTTCTAGCTAGATGATCAGTTGAGGATTTCATAGAAGCGGCTGTGGAAAAAAAAACAGCAAGTGTTCAGGACCGATATCTGCGTGTAAGAGCAAGCAGAATCTCTCAGCACAATGCTAGACGCCTACGTTGGCGGTTCCAGACACCTACAGGAGTGCAGGTGTCAACACAAACAATATGAAACAGTTTCCACGAGCAGGGATTAGGTGCCATAGGACTTCTCACGACTCCTCCTCTAAATCGGATTCGGACAGGGATTCGTGTCACATAGGCGGGAAACCACTCCTTGCGCACTAGTCAGCAGTGGGACACAACGAACTTTTCTGATGAGACCCGTATCATTCTCTACACTGAAAATACTGATCTTCGTGTGCGGAGGCAAGAGGGAGAACCTTTACACCCTAAATGTGACCGCCACCCTTGTCGAGGCGATTCAATCATGTTTTGGGGTGGAATCACGTATGGCCGCAGGACTCCTCTTTTGTCAATACATGGGAGGATGACTGATGTGAAGTATCGGGACGACATCCTTGCGTGCACTGAGGCTCCATTTGGTGAACATATTGGAGAGGGGTTCACGCTGATGGACACTAATGGATGCCCTCATCGTCACAATCTTGTGAACACCTTCCTGGTGGAGCATATGATCAGTCGGATGGAATGGCCTCCATGTTCTCCAGATCTCTGCTGCACTGAGAATGCACTGCCAATGTTAAAACAATCAGTTTGGAATTGCCCTGTCACTCCAGAGACTTCAGAGGGCATCACAGAGGCAGTTGTGGAGGAATGGAACAGTATCTCACAGGCTTATTTGGGCAGTTTGGTAAGGAGTACGACTAACAGTCTTTAGATGCGTCGCCAATTATGAGGAGGCCCAACTGGTTCATAAATAATGTGTTATGCAGGATGCCAGTGAGGAGAAATTGCAGTGTTTGCAATGGAATCTTCTTAATGTTTTGTTTTTGTTTGTGTTTATTAAATGGAAGTGCATTTATCATCTTTGTTTTTGATTTCTTGTGACTGTACCTGACAGAAAAAATCAGTTTTGTTTCCTATTTATGTCCAGTATTGGCAATAAAGCATAATACAACATTTATTTTGACACCTGGAGGATCAGTTGAATGGAAAGGACAGTATCTAGATATGGTTATGAGATGAACACCAACAAAAGGAAAAGAAAAGTAACTGAATACAGTCGAATTAAATCAGGCGATGCTAAGGAAATGGGATTAAGAAATGAGACACCAAAGGCTGCAGGTAAGTTTTGCTACTTGGGCAGCAAAACAACCAACGGTAGCCAAGTAGAGAGAATGTAAAATGCTGACAAACAATGGTAAGAACATCATTTATGGAAAAGAGAAATTTATGGAGATAAAATTTAAATTTTAGTTCAAGAAGTTTTTTCTGAATGTATTCGCCTTGAATGTAGCCTTGTACGCAAGCCGAACCTTGGCGATAATCAGTACAGACAGGAGGAGAATATAAGTGTTTGAAATGTGTTGCTACAGAAGAATGTTGAAGATTATGTAGGTAAATGGGATAACAGGTGAAGAGGTAATGATCAAAACTGAGGGAAAAAGAAGTTTCTGCCACAACTTGACTAAAAAATCGGGGAGTTTGATGGGACACATCCTGAGGAATCGTCAGTTTGGTGATGGAGTGGAATGTGCACAGTTAAATTTGTAGATGGAGACCGAGACCAGCCTTTCATTTTTGATTCATCGGTCTTATGACTGGTTTTACACACAGGCAGCCTCCTCATTCCCTATCAGTCCACCTAATTTTCCACATTCTTCTGTAGCACCACATCTCAGATGCTTAGATTCTCTTTTTTCCGAGATTCCCACAGTCGATGATTCCCTGCCATATGGTGTTGTCGTCCAAAAGTAAATTTCCTCCTCAAATTAAGGGCGATATTTGATACTAGTAGCCTTATTTTGGACAGGAATGCCCTAATTGTCCGTGCTAGTGTACTTCTTATGTCCTTCTTGTTCGTCCGTCATACTTCCAGTGTAGCAGATTTCCATCACTTCACCTGCTTCGTGATCAGCAGTTTTCGTGTTAGGTTTATCGCCAGTCTCACTTCTGCTACTTCTCATTACTTATGTGACTGCAGTAAGTAGGTACAAACAGATGTCAGCTACGGTAATTATGCAGAGATTTAGAGGCTTGCGCAGGTTAGAACAATGTGGAGAGCTGCGTGTAAATTCATACTGATAATTTCAGACCAGCTGCGTGGAAAATTATTTTTCACAGCAAACTAAGGAGTGAACACGGATGGTACGTAGCAGAAGTTTATCAATTCGACAATATTATCCAAGTTAGCAGCTATTCCTACTGTTGAGTGGAAAGCTTTACATAGTGGTAGTTATTCCCTGATATCTTAACACGTATTCTGTCACCTCATCGCTTCTTCTTTCAGTGTTTTCCATACGTTCGTTTCTTTCCAGATTCTGTTGGAAACCTAATCATTCCCTGTCTTATCAGTTCACCTAATTTTCAACATCCTTCTTTAGCGCCACATCTCAGACGCTCAGATTCTTGTCCTCCAAAAGTAAATTCTCAGAAATTTCCTCCTGTTTGATACTAGTAGCCTTATCTTGGCCAGGAATGCTCTCTTTGGCCGTGATAGTCTACTTTTTATGTCCTCCTTGCCACGACCTGGGCCTAGCAGATACAGATTAGATTAACAGACTTCGTCAGCACACCCACTAATCACCCATATGGGATTCTGTATAGCAATCAGGATCGTGGTTGTTACGTATGCTCTCTGATCGAGCTCGGATGGGCTGTAGTTTGTGAGCCTGAGACTCGTTGTGCAACAACAGCTCATACTTGTGAAACGCTCTCTGCTTCTCCGGGAACGGAAGCCTTAGTAGCAGCGCCAAGAACTACTGTGTTTGCTCTATTCCTTTACAGAACAATGGACCTCAAACAATAGCACTGCATATTGACAGGCACTAGTTACTGTCGGCCGAGCAAAGGGAATGGTACGAAATAAGCACTCTAACGGTGTTTTGACAATCGGATCCATATTGAAAGAATATGTCGTTATTTTTTCATGGAACAGGTGAGTTAAGACCAAGACATTATGGACAGCCAACACCGGCCAGACAGGGTGCTACCCTCTACGTAATATTAGGTTGGGTATCCGTCAATTTCGTATAGTGCGTTGGTCACTAGTTCCACGAAACCAATCACAGGGAAAAACTGAAACTGAAACCATTTAGAGTTCTTCACAGGTTATTAGCGGTTTTCTCGCCTTAACGCCGCCCAGAGTAAGAGACTAGTTCATATTATGGCCTGAAGCCTCCTTTAGTTTGAAAGGTGATAGTTTATGTGTTGGCGAAGTCAGTGAATGTGATACCGTGGCAAGAAGGTAAGCTACAATCATCGATCTTACAGTTCGTTATGCAGAAGACAATAAGTGGCCACAGAGTTAAGTACGTGTGCCGCTTTTTAAATTTCTAAACAATGAAAAAATAAAGTGCTATAGTACAACACGTTCTGTTTCTCCTCCCTTAAAATTTATACTCTTTTGTATGTGTTCGGACCAATTCTGGAAATATTTTCCCCACTCTGATGTTTATATTTAAAAAACAAGGTGCTGGGAGCATTAGAGGGTTTTTGTGACGATGAAAAATCATGTCCACACATTTGTTTGATATAAGGAAACAAAGAGACACTAGAAGACAAATCAGGTGAAAATAGGTCATGAGAAATTAAATCGATGTTTTGCCCCCAGATAGTGAATTGTTTGACTTGTGTGACAGCTGGCTTTGTCATGATGAAGAATGATGTGGTGTTTCCGATTGTTATTTTTCTGATTTCGTTGACGATTAAGAGGAATTCTTCTTTTTTCTGGCTTTATCCCATATCTTAAGTGATTGGCGAGTTTATCTGAATCTGGCAATGGTTGTCGTGGACGGTCGCCAGATGCCCTTCTTGGCGCCACCCCCGCCTACTTTGTGTATCTATCTTATTACGTGGAAGAGTGTTAGAACGAATCCTGTAAGGGACGTGGGTGCCACCCCAGCATTCACGTAGCTGTATGTGCGAAGCCGCCTAAAAACTACGTCCAGGCTGGACGGGCACACCGTCTCTCATCATTAACATCCCGTGCGTATCGGATCGGGGACCGGTGCTGCTCCCCCGATCCAAGAAGATGCTTTGTAACGCACGCGGTTATTGGGGGGGGGGGGGAGGACTAGTTACAATTAAATTGTTATATACCATTCACCGAGCGAGGTGGCGCAGTGGTTAGCACACTGGACTCGCATTCGGGAGGACGACGGTTCAATCCCGCGTCCGGCCATCCTGATTTAGGTTTTCCGTGATTTCCCTAAATCACTCCAGGCAAATGCCGGGATGGTTCCTTTGAAAGGGCACGGCCGACTTCCTTGCCAATCCTTCCCTAATCCGATGAGACCGATGACCTCGCAGTTTGGTCTCTTCCCCAACCAACCAACCAACCTATACCACTCAGCATGAACTATTGTCCGACCTACTAAAAGTATGTCGTGTACAGAGTATCCAAAGAAACCAGCGGTAATTAGGTGGGAAGTGCTTCAACAACGACTTTTAGTACAGTCTTTGAATATCTAAACAATTGATAACTGCTTACTTCCTGTCTCCTATGAATATATCCAAGTTTCATCTGTTATTGCGATGTTGCGTAACGATGTAGCATTTCTTCAGTCGAATTTTTTCATCATTCCTTCACCACTCGTCAAGAGCTAGATCTTGTGCCTTCTCATAGCTAAATATTCGTAAAAAGTAGAATACACCGTTGTCTTCGATATGCCTAAAGATGCCTCTGTGTCACGATAAGTCACAGGCTGCGAACAGCGTCGATGTTTTTTTGGGACAATAACCGATTCTTAGTCAACCTCCACTGACGGCAGCATGACATGCGCTTAATTCTACAAACCTATTGCAAACAGTCTTTTCTGAAAGTGATTTATTTCTTAACACTTTACAGAGCGGTTGTGCATAGCTGTTGATTAGGCTTTTACGAAAAGAGACACAAATTGTGAAAGCAAAAAATTCACGTGAGTTTTCCACTTTTGCACACTTATGCTTTAAACGCATTTTGCAGAGTACGCAGTCTTTGTTTGTGTGGTACGCTGCGCTGATTACTTTGCTCACTTCTGTGGTTACTACGGCTGTTGTTTTAAATATTCAGTCCGTTTCGTCTCTTATGTCGTCAGGATCTGACACAATAATCGTTTCCACTCACTATTACAAATAGCACAGTTCGTGCACTGCGCTGTGACAGTACTCACAACCAGCTGCTGACACACCGCCTTGCGTTCCCATCAGACTCCCGCCACCTTTCTTCCGCTGCAAAGGGAAGTAGTGGCACTGCCTCTGCCCCATACTCCTATCGTCGACTCCACAGCCAAGATCGCTCGTGCGGTGACAGTAGACCAGAAGGTCTCAGTTTCACATTGTGAACGTCGAAGAAATTGTCATCGTTGGAGTGCGACAAGGAAAGGAGAGGTGTCCGATCTTTCTTTCTTTCTTTCTCGGCCTTTGGCCCGCTCCAACGCGGGGTCGGCTTTGTTATGACTGATTTGGTAGTGGTAATTGCCGGGGGTGGCCGGATGCCCTTCCTGCCGCCACCCCGAACCCCCCGGGACAGAAGTAGTGTACCCCAGCTTTCTGCATCTACTGTAAGTCATGAAACAGTGCGATCATTTTCAAATGCCTGTGAGTCGTGTATCTGAGGCGTAACTTGGGGACCAGCCCAGTATTCACCTAGTGGGATAAGGAAAACCGCCTAAAAACCACATCCAGGCTGGCCGGCATACCGGCTCTCGCCGTTAATCCGCCGGGCGGATTCGATCCGGGGCTGGCGCGCCTACCCGAGTCCAGGAAGCAGTGCATTAGCCCTCTCGGCTACCCTGGCGGGTAAGAGATGTCCGACCTATGCTCGCTTAAACTTTTTAAGCTAAAACCTAAATGCTGCCACAGTGGCTGAAGTAGAGGGAGAATAGGTCGATAGGACTCAACAGTCATACAGAAAAACTAAAAAAAAAATTGCATTCTTGCAGTCGCACTTCAAATTTCTGTAACGAGAGCGGAGCAGTGAGCAGCTAGGCAAGGCTACGATAGGCGCCGACAAAGCGTATGCCGTAACAGTGCAACGACACTTCAGAACGAAGTTCAACGAGAAGCACAGCTTAAAGCTTCGGGAAATCAACGAATCGACCTGTAGTGAGTGAAGAAACGGTTGAGCAGGTGCGGGCGAGTTTCACACGTAACTCACAAAAGTCGACAAACAGACCAAGCAGAGAGCTGTACATACCACAACCGACCATTTGGAAGCTCTTAAGGGGACCACACTGTGGTTCAGGTCGAAAAAAATCGATTTTCGGTTTTCATCATATTTCGATAGATTAAGGTTTTAAGTACTCTGAAAACGATTTTGCTGAAATTTTTTTTTCAAGCGTTTAAAGAGCATTTTCCTACCACTTATGTTTATGTGCCACGTCCACTTTTCTGTCACCCACTTTCCTGCATGTATTTTAGATCTTTATATCCCTTACATTGCACGTTAGGGATTTTTTTTACTCCTGAGTGTGTTGGCTATCCTTGGAACGCCACGGTCGGTATTCTTTTGTTTCTGTTGTTTGTAAACAACACGCTTTCAAACACGCGGCTAGGTTTGTCCAAGTGTGATTTCGAGTAGTTATTATACTTTTGCAGTGCTTGTTTGCGTGTGTTTTGTTGTGTTTATTGAAGATGACGAAACGTAAAGGAATTTTCAAGAAACGACATTTTAGAGGAAACAAGTTTAGAAAGCTGTCTGTACAAGAGGTTATGTCACCTGGCAACGATGTTTATAATTGTAATTCTTCAACAAGTGCATCATCAAAGAAGCTCTCACCGTTTCAAGAGAGTTACAACGAATTTACTGTAAGTGGCAAGGGATGCAGTAACATTATTATAAATTTGAGAATATTATCAGATGTAATTTCTAGATTTTTACAATGTAGACAGTGTGGTGAGTCACAGAGTGTGAAAATTTGTGAGAGTGCCAGTGAGAGAAAAGACCTAGCAATTGCTTTGGATTTAATTTGCACTAAATGCTCAGCTGTGATTTCATTTATGAGTTCTTCAAAACCAGATGCAAGTGGCCCTTCTTAAATAAATACTACATTAGTTTATGCCTTATGATCCATTGGGAAGGGCATGGTGGTAGGGAGAACATTTTGTTCAGTGATGAACTTACATCAACCACCAAATAAATTTGAAAAACTGACTGCAATATTAGAGAAAGCTGTATGTGAGGTCAGTGAGGAAAGCATGAAACTGGCTGCCAGGGAAGCAGCGGAAGAAAATGATGGATGTTCGGATATTGCAGTTGTACTTGATGGAAGTTGGCAGGAAAGAGGACATACTTCTCTGAATGCCACGAGTGTAGACACTGGTAATGTGTTAGATGTGGAGATAATGTCTAAATACTGCAAATGCTGTAAAGTCAATGAACATAAAGAATACAACTGTGTGGCTAATTTTAGAGGAACAAGTCGTGGTATGGAAGTTCATGGAGTACGACAAATATTTCATCGCTCTGTAGAAACAAGAGGCTTACAGTACACCAAATATTTGGGCGATGGTGACAGTAAGGCATACAACAATGTGGTGAACTCTAAGCCATATGGAGGTACCATATTAGCAAAATAGAATGTGTAGGCCATGTTCAAAAACGTTTGGGAACAAGGCTGAGAAAACTAACTGTTGATATGAGAGGAAAAAAATTAGAAAGTGGAAAATTGTTGACCGAACGGGATAGGTTAACTAAAACTGAAATAGAACATTTGCGGGTATACTACGGGCAGGCAATTAGAAGAAATGAAGAAAACCTGGTGGCAATGAAGAGAGATGTTTGGGCTATACTCTTCCATAAGTCCCCACTGATAATAAGCCATGTCATGGATTGCGTCCATCAGGAGAAAATTCGAGCTACAAATCCAATAGGGCTCAGGCAACTGCAGAATCTTATTCTCACCAGCTTTCTCTTCCTGCTGCTGTTATTACAGCAATTAAACCTATTTTCAGAGACTTGGCTCATCCTGATCTTCTAAGGAAATGTCTGCATGGGCAGACACAGAACCCAAATGAATGTTTCAACAGCATAATTTGGAACCGCCTTCCTAAAACTGTATTTCTAGGCATACGCGCAATGAAACTAGGAGTTCATGATGCTGTTATTACATTCAATTGTGGTAATATTGGAAAGTGCTGGGTACTGAAAAAGCTGGGAAGTAATCCTGGTGAAAATATGATCACAGGGCTGCAACATTGCAATAAAATGAGGATAACCGATGCAGACAGGTCTGCATCTAATATGGCCAAGAAAGCAAGACAAATATCCAGGAAGGTGAAAAAGAAGCTGGAAGACCTGCTAGAGGCCAAAGAAGGGCCATAATATGCAGCAGTACAGTTTTAATTAACTGTAAGTAACAAATTTCAAAAGTTCTTTCTTTAATGTAAATTTCCCGCAAACTAAAATTTTCAATACATATGCCCCATTATATCAGAAACTATCATAGATAAATGAATGAAATTTTCAGAGAGTCTACATAACATGAAAAAGCACCTCTGGTACTACATTCATTAACATTCGCCCATTACGAAGTTCACAAAAAAATATTTTCTGCAGAAAAAACTTAATATTTTTTGTTAATAAATTTAAAAAAGTATTTCTTAAAAGCTATGAAATGGATAAAGTAAATTTTAGTACAGTTGGCTCTATTAGCATCATGTAACATACAGTAAAAATATTAAGGTCCTGCATCAAATAGTTTTTCAGAGATGGGTCAAATACTTGCCTAAATTAACATGGGTTAGAAAGGCAGGGTGTGGTCCCCTTAAGGAATCAACTGAAACTGAAGCTTTACCGCTTGCAGCCGCTGCAAGCCCTAATTCCCGATGACAAAGTCACACGCTTTGAATTTTTGCCACGGTTGCAACATCTTTAGTTGGGAAGCAATTTTTTTTTTGGATGACACAGTCAACAGACACAATCTGCTAATCTGGGGACCAAAGTATCCCGACGCAACAGTGCAGCACATTCGAGATTCATCAAAAGTTAATCTATTGCGTGCAGTTTCACGGTTTGAAGTTTGAACCCCTATTTTCGGCGTAAAGTTCGTTACACAGCATGTGTGCCTGGACATGCTGGAAAACTGGCTCATGCCTCAGCTGGAGACCGGCACTGTGGGCTTCATCTACCACCAGGATGGTATTCCACCCCACTTCCATCACAATGTCCGTGAATTCTTAAACAGAAAATTGAGAAACCGATAGATCGGTCGTGGTGGAGTTGAAGATCAGCAATTCATGTAATGGCCACCACGTCCTCCCGACCTAACACCATGCGATTGTTTTGTGTGGTGTTACGTGAAAATTCAGTGTTTACGCCACCTCTACGTGCAAACCTACCAGAACTGCGAGCTCGCATAAGTAATGCTTTTGAGCATTTTGATGGAGACATACTGGGCAGAATGTGGGAAGAACTTGATTATCAACTTTATATCTGCAGAATCCCTAGGTGGCACATATGGCGAAATTGTAATATGAAAAAAATAGCTTTTTTATTTCTCTTTGTGTGCAAAGCCCTATGAAAATATGTAAAAATAATATAGCTACATAAAATCGGTGAAATCGCTAACCTTGTATGTTCACTCTCATCCACAATTTGCAGTAGAGGTCGAATATAACACCGTAAGCGGATACTGCTCAGGGATAGCCTCAGTGATGTGACGATTAAGGCAGGCAGAACTGCAAGTTGATGGAAGCCGAAGCGAATATCCCCGTTCCTAGTGACCCCTACGCCACTCAGAGCGTCTGTCACAGAATTCAGACATTCGACCGGTAACTACGTATCATCTGCTCGCCAGGAGAAATTGCAGCAGCCGGTAGGCATGTCAGCAGGCGATGAGGCTGTAGCCTGAGCTGCCAACGTTTGCCCTTTTAAGGCCGATTCCCACTACAGTGCGGCACGCGGCGACGCCAGCGACAAGCGTTTTCTGCGGTGACGCGGCGGCTCGTGGAATTGGCATTCCTTTCGGGAAGCAGCAGACACTAGCGTTAGCCAAAGACGGCCACTGAGGTATGAGGCGGGACCTACTGAAACCCCCGATGCATTTGATTAACTATACCGTGAACCTTCATGAAAGAAAGAAGAAGTTAGGTAAAGACTACCAATTTTTTATGTTCTTTACGATGTACTATTTCACATATTTCATTATTAATTATTTCTTATTTCACGATAAACAGTTTCTATTATTACTGTCCATAGCTGTTTCCTATCTCATTTAGAAAACCGGTCGCCCTAGAACAGAAACTTATTGTTGCTTTCATAACAGATTTTTATTGCAAATTGCAGTATCTAAACGCAAGTTACTATAATGATAGTACATTACGGGTTATGTGGTAGTCATTTATTTATAACTGACAAAGTCTGACAGTTAATCCTCAGTATTTGCTTTGTTAAGATCATGCATTTTAACCACTCTGTGTGGGTGTTAGTTACTGAAACATCCAATGAAGTTGTGTACGAAACTCAGCTCTACCTATAAACTGCCATTAAAGTCTTCATTACCAAGTTAGACATAACGCTAACACCCACACCACAGTGATACAAGTTTACATTTCAACCTACACCACAGATGATGAACAGACTGAGACAATGTACGCTAAAGAGATTATTCAAATACGAGTAGTTCAGCGAGACAAAAATTTAAAATACGATGAGCGACTGAAATTCCGTAGCAGGTAGAGGAAGAGAAAATCGTAGGAAAGCATAGACTTGGGGGAATGGATGAAATGGGAAGCCAACTGAAAGAATTTTGCACAGAGCGTAATTTATACTTACCCAACACTTTGCTTAAGAATCATGAAAGAAGGACACAAATTTGGAATTGAGTTTTCGAAACCAAATTTTAAATTGTAAGACCCGCTGCAGAAGCAGAACGACGACAGTTTATTGGTTATGAACTTCAGTTCACAACTAAAGAGATAGTAAATGGTAGCAAATTATGGAGATAGTACCTGAATAAGTTAAGACCCAGAGTTTTTCGATAATCTTAAAGGAATAATTAGGCAACCACCAGCGGGAAGCAGAGGATGGAATTCACTATAATTGGAATGGATATCTTCGCAAGAAGTACTGAAGGCAGCAGAGGATGTAAATGTAAAACAGGTACAATAGAAATTCTTGGATAAAACCCGATATATTGAATTTAATTGACAACAAGGAAATACAAAAATGCACCAAATAAAGTAGGCCATACGTAATAGAGATCTCTAAAAAATGACACTGACAGAGTCCAGAATCGCAACTACTATTTTGAACTTGGAAAACATATACACCGAAACTAAATAAGTAAAACAGGAAAGAAAACTTTGCTCAAAAGAGAAGCAACTTTCAAGGGCCCATTTGGCAAGCCAGAACTAAGCAAAGAAGAGAAGGCTAGAAGGTGGAAGGAATACGTGGAGAGGAGAAGGGCTATTGAAACTAATATGAGATTCCTGTGAAATGTCTGAACACGCAAGGCAATACTGATCCTACCATTTAACTTAGCAGACAGACTGAAGAAGGACAAATCTGTGTTTATAGCATTTGTTTAATCTATTTAGAAAAAAGGTTTTGATAATCTTAACTGAAAGACACTCTTTGAACCTCTGAAGGTATCAGGGATAAAACACAGGGCCATAAGATTATCAACAACTTATGCAGAAACCGAACTGCAGTTTTATGGCATCAATGGCTTGAAAGGGAAGCAGTAATTGAGAAGGCAGAAGTAGAGAGGATATAAAGTGCAGATTGCCAATAGCAAGAAAAGCGTTTCTGAAAAGGAAATTTATTGACATCGAATGTAAATTTAAATGGTTGAGTACTGTTTTGTAGAGGTGTTTCTGTGGAGTGTAGCCTTATATGTAAGTGAAACTTGGATGTTGTAATGTTCTATCAAGAAGACAATGGAAGCTTTCAAAATGTGGTGCTAAAGAAGAATGCTGAAGATCAGATTGTAGATCGTGTAACTAAAGAAGAGGTACTGAATTAAACTGAGGAGGAAGTAGAAATTGTGGCACAACTTGTCTAAAAGAGGGGATTAGTTGACACGACATATTCTGAGACATCAAGGAATCGTTTGTTTGGTAATGGAGGCTAAACTGTAGAGGGTAAGCACATTCGAATGGACGTAGGATGCAGTAGTACGTAGAAATGAAGAGGCCCACACACGGTAGACCACTGTCGAGCACTGTATCAACAAAGTTTTCAGGCTGAGGAAAAAAAAAGTGAGACGAATTGTGTTTCTTGTTAATGAAACCTAGTAGCAAACAACATTACCCTTGATTAGGTGGGTCAGGTGCATGTCTATAGCCAGAATATTTGTTTACTATAGACTGTAGCACATATCACTTGTGATGTGTTTGCGTAAGCAGCTCTATTACTACAAACAGCCTTATGTTACAACTTGAATGCAGTTTTCTTAAGACGACTGTCAGCAAATGATAAAGTTCAATAACTGTTTTGGCCACTTTGCGATTTGTGACATTTTCCATAAGACATATATTCCTTTATAATCCAACAACCGGTAACTGCTTACGTATTATCTATGAGTTTAGAACGCACTGGCAGTTCTCAAACTGTGTAGAAGTCATCTGTGGAAAAAGTATCGTAATGCAGTTCTGTATAAGCTGTCACGAATTTTTTGTGCAGTGGAGTGTGACCTTTCTCAGGGGTAATGAAGGCTGCACTACTGTCGTATGAAACTATTTTTAATTACCGTTTGTGTCGGAAAAGTAGGTTAATCAAAAAATAAATACGGTATACTGACAAGCAAATATCGAATCGACAACTGGATCATAACACTTAAAGTGGTAACTGTGAAATCAGTTATTATGACTGATCCTTCATAACTACTTGCAAGTCTGGGATCAGTGAGACTTTATGATATTGAAGATGTTGCATAGAATATTATACTTTATATTTTATGCCATGATGTTTGATACAAAGATTCGATCAGGGATGTAAAATCTTTCGGTAAAAGAAATCGACTTACCAGAGGCTATATATCTTGATCTGGTGTTATTACATGTAATTATAAAGTATTTCAAACACTGAAAATAAACAAAATGTCTTAATGAACTCGAAATAATTAATAAGATGTTTGCTTATATGGCTATCACCAGTAGCAAGCACAGAAATATTCGTTTCGTTAGTAACAAACGTCTTTTTCTTGCTTGATGCATTTTATTTGTACCAGACACGTTTCACCTTTTAATTTAAGGCATTTCCAGTAGAATATTTGCGATAAAACAGGTCAAGTCTTATTTTTCATGCAAATAAGTAATTACTTACGGTTAATCGAGCTTTTGGCTGGCATCTACGTTTCCTCCAATCTGGTCGTAGGCTGTATGTCGTACTATAACTTCACTCACGAGACATAAGCGCATTTTCACGTCACAAACTTTTTTTTGTTCACAATTTTCATGTTCCTTGCGCTAATTGGTGTGGAGCACTATTACTCTTCTGTCACTAGCTGCGGATATTTTACCAAAACTGATTCAAAGCCGTAACTACTGTGTGTTCAATTTATGTCACTACTTATTTGGTTTGTTTATGTATATATTGCCAGGTTAACGAAGTATGTGCTAAAACCAAAATTTGTTCATTTATGTTCTCTTTACATCTGTGTGTGCCTGTGTGTGTCTGTCTGTGTGTGTGTGTGTGTGTGTGTGTAGTTACTCAGGGAGAGTTGTAGAAAGTTTAATGTGAATTTTGTAGAGTAGAGAGTGGCTGAAAGGTTTCGTCTTCAGCTGATTCGAGTTTCGGTTTAAATGTTTAGTGGAGAGGTTCATGTAAAAGTGAGGACAAAGGGATTGGGTGCTAATATTCTGTTAATAATGATCTGTTGAAGTGTTATTCTATTATTTTATGTATTAATGTAAGCAGTGAGTTCACTTTTACATGAATCCCTCGACAAAAAAGTTGAAACCAAAACTCAAATCAGCTGAACACCAAAACTTTGAAACACCCTCTGACAGCTATTGCATCCACATTCAACTTTCTGTAAATCCCACTGACAGCCATACACACATACAGACATAAGGAGAACAGAAATGAACAGATGTTAATTTTCAGCATATAATTCGTTAGGTTGGTAACATACATAAAGAAAACAAAGTAGGAAGAGACATAAAGTGAACACATTGTACTTACGACTTTAAATCACAGTTTTCGGTAAAATATACACGGATGGTGACACAAGAATAATAGTGCTCCACGCCAAGTAGCGCGAAGGACATGAAAATCATGAAGAAAAAGATGTTCACAAGTCATAATATATATAGCAGTTAATGGCATCCATTCTTACAAATGTACTGTTTCTGATGGACACACGTCCAGATCATCCGCTCTCAAAACTCCGCTATTTCTCTCCCCACATCCACCACTGCTGGCAGCTTACCTCCAACTGCGCAACGCTACGCGCTGTTAACAGCCAACTGCCCAACACTACAATAGCAGTATTGCAACAATGCCACCCAGCCACAGACTGCACACAGCACAACCAGTGATTTTCATACAGAGCGCTACGTGGCGTTACCAATATAAAATCCTAAACAGCCTACTTACATAGCCCCCATGCTCCCCACAAAAAATTTTACAAATTGTTTTGGGCAGTTGCCAATACCAATTTGAAAATTTTTTCATAATTACAATAACAAAGATATCAAATTGTTGTGTTTTTTGTTTTTTCAAAGTATGAGCAGTAAAAGAAAATGCACACGGAAGTAGTGGATTTCCATGCAGTCTTGAACAAGTAGTGTTGTCCTTCCAACGGAAAGACAGTGCTGACTCTTGACATCCAGACAGGTAATGGGCCACAACAGAGCAAACCCAAAGCAGAGTCAGTCGAAGTTTTGAAGAATATTGGTAGGTAGGTCATCACAGAGCAGACCCACTGTAGTCCTGGTAGAGAGTATGGTATTGGTGGGCCACCAGAGGTGCAGACCCACTGCAGTCCTTGTAGAAATTATGGTATTCGTGGTCCATCAAAGATGCAGACCCACTGCAGTCCTCGTAGAGACGGCCAGCAGCCATCTACTGCGACTGTGCAGGTGCACAATCACCATCGAAGAGTCTTGTGGACAATATAGCAAGTCCATAAACCACCACTTGTGTACTCACAAAGTTTTTGGAATTATCCTTAGAAGTCTTGCAGACAATATAGCAAGTCCATAAACCACCACTTGAGCACTCACAGACTTTTTGGTGTGTCCTTAGAACCAGTAATGCTGTTAACCAGTACCTTGCTGAATTATCAACACACGTGTGAGCACTAACAGTCCTCTTTTTTTTCACATATTGTGCATATACTATGACCAACAGAAATCTGTGAAGTGAAATGAATGCTTACAAGTTACTTAATTTGATAAACTGGTGTCAATTACAATTTTATAACATGAGAATACAATTACAAAGGTAATAAATACATCATTAAAGAACATAACAATACAGATAACATTTGTAGTAGTACAGGCTTTACAAAAGAATAGAAATAAACATGTACATCAGTGTTACAGAAATTATGACAGAAATAAATAAAATAATGAGAACAGATTCAAAACATTAATTTCACACATGAGCATTAAAACAAAACAGAATAAATGATGTCTAAACATCTTTACAAAGTAAATAACATAGTATTAGAAAAATTCTACAACATAACTCTCATCAGATAAACACATAAAGACAGGAAGAATACAAATACACAAGGGTACACAAACAAATAGCAGAACAACACTAAAGGAAACAACAAGGTTCGTTTTCAGTGTAACATTTGGTACTGGAGTCCAACCCAAAACTTCATTCCATAGATCTTTCCTCTAATTCCAACATTTGTTTCCACCAAAAAAATCCTATCCAAGCATGCTTTCTGTATTTATATGTTCACATATTTCTTACCTCATTATTTATTTTCCATTATCTTACCCCATCATTTATTTCCAAGAAAATCCTACCTAAACCTGTTGTCCCTAAACCCTACTTTTTTGGTCATATCCTCTTTCAAAATCCTTTTTTGGCCAAACCATTTTCTTATAGCTTCTCAATGCATTACTTCCAATTCATCACAACTCGTTCTCTTCTATAGCCTACTCCCTCTTAAGCTAACTTAAATCTACTGAGCTCAGATATATATACTAAGGGACGAGACAATGCAGCAACACACAACAAATTAACACAAAGAGAAATGAGAAAAAAATGAAAATTGGCAAAGCAAGCAGCAGTATATCTAAATTAGCTAAGCAATTGCAATATTACAACTAACATAAGGCAATGTGCAACAAACAAGAAAAATAAATCCGTAGTAAAACTGGCTTAACAGAGTAATACAAAATCAAATTCAGTAACACTATGCCTGGCAAGCAGCACCAGCAAATGCTATAACTTATACCTAAACATGACAAAGCTCAAGCAGAAAAAATATTACAGTAAAAATCGGAAATGTCTAATAACTATGTCAGATCTTAAGACTAGAGTGATGCATCACCTTAACTTACACTACTAAAAAGTTACCAGTCATTGACAAAAATTATGGTGCAACTCCTGTGAGGGGAAATGTCTTTTTGTGCTCCCTCGTTTTTTTTAAGTACATCATAAAGTTATTATTTACTGGGTCTCTAGGCAGAAAATATCTATATTAGTACATCTATAAAATTTTATTTTAACCAATGCTGCAGTGCAACTAGAAACTAGATATTACACAAAATGAGCAAATAAATACATAAGGCAAGGTGTGAAACGTCATTCACTAGGCAAATGGCGTCTCCAAAGGCAGTAAAAAATCTCTCAACTAGAAAGACAATAGATATAAAATGTTTCCCATCATTTCATTAGGCGTTTTAGTAAATATCATAAATTAAGAGCTCCACAGTGTAATCATATGTTTTCAAGTTTGAGCGTGTCGTAATTGCAATGCTTTCTACAAAGAAATGTCACTAGCGAGGATAATGGCCTCTTTTTTTTTCTCCACCTAATGGCTTTCTTTTTTCAGGCGGCTGGCACAGCTGGCCACTCACAATGCATTATTTCAAGGTCACTTGGCTTTCTTACCGAAATATTTACGACAGCAGTTTGCACTACACTGACAGTCTCATATAAAAAATTTCACAGGTCGAGAATTTGCGTTACAAATGTGTAGAAACAAAATCCTATAAACACAACAGTGTCCAAAACATTTTCGGTGGCATTGTGATACATTCACACATGTAAACGCATTTCATAATTCTTAAAGTATGATTCTTGGTTTCCAATATCCTTTTCCACAAATCAGAGTCCCTAACCACTACTCATTATCCATATACATATAAACACATAATCACATTCCTAATATATGGTAGCATCATCTTATTGTTCATAAACATACCTCAACAGCATAATACACATCGTCATCCTAATAATAACATCATAACAGATCAATCACATCTCAAAATCGTCGCAGCTTCTTTCAATAATTTCAAGACCTTCAATAAAGTCATCTACCTCAAACATACTTCAAAAATCATGCTCCCTTACCAAATACGACACTCAAACCTCTCATAGTATCACAATGGTTCCGAAAAAGTATGAACAGTTCACACAGTGCAGATAAGATACAATTTCATAAGTGTGAAGTTATCTAACTGTGTAATTGCGTAAACATGTGTCACTGACGTAGTAAAAAGAATGTTTGTTTCTCTGTCAAATAATCAGATAGCTGTGTAATTCTGTGTTAGAGAAATATGGTTCCGAAGTGTGAAATTGTATAAGCAAATACCATTTTAGCTAAGGCTCCTTGTAAGCGTGTACCCCCCTGAGGATTAATGTAATTATACCCTCAGGTGTTACAGATTGTAGCAATGGAATGAAATGTATCACAGAAAACATTTGTATCTTTGTAATTCAAAAATCTTTAAAAACAAATGTTTTAAGTAAAAAATTAATCACTCAAATATGTGTACTACAGTGCTAAACTGTGCGTCTTGTTGTAAGATAATCTCTGTCAGTACTTAATGGTAAAAATGTGCTAAGTGGAGTAATTATCATCGTCCGTAAGCAAAGTTCTGTAGAAGTCTATGTATTTACCTTGTAATAAGCAAAAGTGAAATGCTATACGTATAGATATCGTAGTTATTACGTACAGTACTGTGATCAAGAAAGTACTATACTGTAATGTATTGTTGTGCTACGAAAAAGGCTGTCTCATTGTAGCTATACCACAAAAGTTACTACTAAAACATATTTTACTTTCCAGAAGAATTCAGAAAAACTGTGCAGATATAAAACAGATACACCGCAAAAGCAACAATGTAAATTGTGTCACATATTAGTAGCGTGATATAATCGTGTAGCTGTCAAAGAAACAAATTACTAAGTCATCTTTAATCTCACAGAATGTACTTCAAATCCAGAATGTATTTTCAAGTAAACCAAAATGTTGCATTAAAATCTCATTAGCAGTACCTGTATATGTTCTAAGTTGTAAGCCTTATAGTCGTTACGTAATTGTGCAACTAACAAGCAAGAATGTACACACACAATAACACTGTGTCGTCTGTTCACTATAACAATACATTCGTAATTACTGTCTAAATATGTTCCCTAGGTTCTAGACTGGATAGATAATTTTAAAACATAGTTGCATGTTAATCGTTTCTAAGTGTGACAAAGTGTACTAGTAACGTGACGTGAAAAATTTTTATATCAAGGACTAAGTTAAAAAGCAGATTATCTCTCAATAAACGGTTTTACATGTGAAATGTGGTGCAATCCTTTACTCTTCCTACTATGCAGAGCTCCAGCTTCAACGGAATTATCATGTGGTATATGGTACATCAGTAAAGAATGCTCAAATTTTTCTCAAGTTTAACGTCTATGTTATTTTTCTCCGAGCCAGCCGGTGCATGTGGCTGCCTGCGGTGCAAGTCATTGTCTGCGATCTCTTTGTTGGCGTGCGTCGTTATTGGGATTAGGAGACCTAACTTCTACAAATTCACCTTGCTGCGAGGGCCCAGCCCTGTTTGAATCCCACCAGTTCTGATGAAATTCAGGTCTGTCATTATGATTATATCGTCTGTCGTCATTTCGGTAGTTCCTGTAGTTTCTTTCTTGTCAGTTAAGTGGTGGAGGATTTCTCCCTGAATTACGATTGCACGGTGGACCGTTGCATCTGAAGTTATTCTGTCTCCCATGATAATAATAGTTCTGGTTGCCATATTGTCTGTTTCTATGATTGTCTCTGTCATATTCATTACTACTGAAATGCGATCTTTCTCTGTAACTATTACTCAGCCAGTGGTTGTCATACGGGTGGTGTCTGTTTTGGTCACGATTTACGTTGTAAGAATAGCCTTGTCGTGTCCAGTTATTATTTATTTCCTCGCGGAATTGTGACGGATGTGACCTGTAATTGCTGTGTTCCTGTTTTTGCGTCCCGCGATTGTCAGTGTCGATTTCCAATTCTAGTAAGAGTCCCTGAAAAGCTTCAATGTCGTCTTTGCAATGTCCTGCCAAAATAATATGTCGTAAATGTTCAGGCAATTTGATTAAGCAAATGCGGATGAGTTCTGAAGGTCTGTATGGGT
Source organism: Schistocerca piceifrons (assembly GCF_021461385.2). NCBI lineage: Eukaryota > Metazoa > Arthropoda > Insecta > Orthoptera > Acrididae > Schistocerca > Schistocerca piceifrons. The sequence goes on from NC_060139.1 coordinate 897,734,350, forward strand.
TTGAAAGATACTGATTCTTGTGCAACATGTCTTCAAAATATTTCACAAGACTGGAAAATTCAGATTGTTCTAAATGTTTCATCATTATGATGCTATGTTTTACTCGGTCTTGTGTAGCTTGAGACCAATATGCTGAGAGGAAGGCATGATAAAATTTTCCTTCACTGTAACAATTGTGAATGACCGATCGCATTCTTACACCTGGTTCATTCCCTAAGTAGCTACACATATTCTAATCTGTGCTCCAATGACCAGTTGGGAGGAAAACAATGAGAGAATTGATGAAACCATGCTTGTGGATGAATGTCGTTGCCAGAATTCTTAAATGTTTTGAATTTATGTGTAGTAATGAACAGCTTATAGTCAAAATCATCGTGTCGGCGAGTCGCATATCGGTCATTGTTGCTTCGCTTCGGCGGTTCCATCTCAAAATTCAATGCGCCTTGCCAATTTCTTTCATCATTTCCGAAATGCCCAGTGTCATTATTTTGTGGCTGTTCCGTATTTCTATGTCCCTCTTCCCGTATTGGAGTGCGAGTGTCCTCTGAAATATGTAATTCTTGTATTACTTGTGCCAACTGATCTTGTACTTCCCGGATTTCTCTTTTGCGCTATGTATTTATTTGATTTTGATTTTGTTTGAATTTTCTAATTTGTTCATACTCTTCTGCGTCAGTGAAGGCTACAGGTCTTGTGTCATTCAGACCATCATCTACCTTTGGAGATAAGTTAGTGAACTGATCCGAAAGTTCGGCTACTTTCTCCGATAATGAACTTATTTCCTCAGTGTGTTTTTCTGAACCAAGTTTCAGAGTGTCCATTTGTGTTGAAATCGTATCTACTGTGTCCTTCAAGTTTTCCTGAGTTTTTAGAAGTTGCGTAACCGAATCGGTAGATGCAACAGAGTCAATTTTAGCTTGCAAGGTGTCGTGATTTTCACGAACAATAGTTTGCAGTTCCTTTATGGCTGTTTCGTGACTGTGTAATGCAGTTTCAGGACGCGAAAGAATAGGTTGAAAATGCTCACAAATTTGAGTTTTTACGTCATTACTGACTTTTTGACATTTCGATTCGATTTTAAGTAACTCAGCAGGTAAATCTTCACGTGTTTGTTCAAGCTTGGTGTCAAACTTTTGAAGAATTTGTGCCATTGTGCCTAACTTTTGAAGATTTTGTCCCATTTGTTTCTGATTTTGTTCAAGTGTTGTGTCTAACTTTTGTAGCCTTTGTCCCATTTGTCGCATTGACTGTAATACCAATGCAGTGGCGTCTGAAACATGTCCCTCAGTGCTATTCGGCAGGGCATTTGAACCGGCAATATTCGCATTTTGAAAAGCAGAAAATGTGTCTTGACTTATTTGAGAAAACGGTGAGGACGCAAAACCTGAATCTACAGTATTTGCAAGATTGTGTCCGGTCAATTCAGAATCCTGAGGCGAGCTGTTGCCGACCGATCGATCGATAATGCTTCCCTGTTCACTAACTGTTTCACTGTCTACACCATTATTTGCAGCCCACTCCATTTCACGACGAATAACGATAAGAAATTCACTTCTTTATCGAGCGAAGATATTAGGCTGTCAGATGCAGAAGAGCCAAAGTTTTTCACCAAATGGTTTCCTTGAAACCGGGTGCAAAGTATTTCATTGTTGCCGCAGCGCCCGCACCTGCACTTCGGCGGAAGTTCATATAGCCGGGGGTTCTTTACCCAACCTCACGCTCACTGCGTTCTGTGATTGGTGGCGCAGATCTGCAGTGCAGCACACGGCAGAGGTCACGGCTCGACATGGGCAAACCGCGACGCTGAGCCTGCTATGCCGCGTCGCTGATGGCATTTCCATGGCAACCAAGGCTCTGCCATGCAGTTTTGCCGCACGGCAGCCCTAGTGGGAACAGGCCTTAACTCACCGACAGCGATATGGCTGATGTTTGCGTTGGGGTGGGTTGGGTTGTTTGGGGGAAGAGATCAAACAGCGTGGTCATCGTTCTCATTGGATTAGGGAATGACGGGGAAGGAGGTCGCCCATGTCTTTTGAAAGGAACCATCCTGGCATTTGCCTGGAGCAATTTACGGAAATCACAGGAAACCTAAATCAGGATGGCCGGACGCGGGATTGAACCACCGTCCTCCTGAATGCGAGTCCAGTGTGCCAACCACTGCACCACCATGGTCGGTGGCTGATGTTAGCCTCTAGGCCTTCGCTTCTCTTGGTGTACACACGCACGGGGCAGTTTCCACTTTGCGTATTCATCTCTTCTATGACAGTGAACATCTCATGGCACAACCACAATAGGTCTGGATTTGTAGTCATTTTATCAAACCACACCTCACTCTCATACTAGTGAACTCAAACTATAACAGCGACTTTGTCTAAAGCCCAATCCGCAAGTATGCTTTTCTTGAATGCACAAAACGCTCTATGTAGCATTGTTTCAGATACCATGTCAGAAACGCATTTGATATTCGATAGGAGTCTCGAACATTCCAGGACTCTGCTGCCTCACATTTATAAGTAGATCACTGTGTCAACGGCAGCAGTCAGTACTGTTAGTATTGAAGACGACTGTGGAAACAGCTCTCGACTGTTGAGAATTTTATTCGAAACGACGAGGCTTGAACCTTATTCGAGCGGAATATAATTGCATCTTACGTAATGGGAGACCCTTAGGGCGAGGCACAACTACCAAATGAACCCTGGCAGGAAATTTTCTTGCTTCCACTACAGTGATACTTCTTTTTCCCAAGTGTGAGTCATGCCATTAGTGCTTTTTATAATTATACGTGACTGTGGTAATTGTATTTGGTGTTTCTACATTTTTCTCCGGCTGCTGTAATTCTATAAACGACGTTTGTAGCAACTTCGTTATGTAAATGAGTGAAAATTTCACCATCAAATGCGAGAATCTCACGAATGCCCAATGAAATAGCATTGCATATAGGCACTGCATACACAAATGAAAAGAAATGTTCGTGTCGCATTGGTGGCTGGGAGCCCCTGTTCAGGGAAGTTCGGCCACTAGGTTGCACGTCTCATACTGAAGCGCCAAAGAAATTATTATAGGTATGTTTATTCAAATAAAGAGATATGTAAACAGACAGAATACGGCACTGCAGTCATCAACACCTACATAAGACAACAAGTGTCCAGCGCAGTTGTTAGATCGGTTTCTGCTGCTACAATGGCAGCTTATCAAGATTTAAGTGAGTTTGAACACGGTGCTATAGTTGGCGCATGAGCGATGGGACATAGCACTTCCGAGGTAGCAATGCAGTGCTGATTTTCCCGTACGACCATTTCATAAGTGTACCATGAATATGAGGAATTCGGCAAAACATTAAAACTCCGACATCACTGCGGTTGGAAAGAGATTCTGCCGGAACACGACCAACGATGACTGAAGAGAATTGTTCAACGTGATAGAAGTGCAACCTTTCTGTGAATTGCTGGAGATTTCAGTGTTGGGCCATCAACAAGTGTCAGAATGCCAACTATTCAATGAAACATCATCGATATGGGCTTTCAGAGCCAAAGGCCCACTCATATACCCTTGATGACTGCATGACACCAAGCTTTCTTTACACCTTGTGTGGGCCCGTCAACACCGACATTAGACTGTTGATGACTGGAAACTTGTTGCCTGGTCGGACGAGTCCCAATTCCAATTGTATCTAGTGGATGGATGTGTATGGGTATGGAGATAATCTCATGAATCCATGGACCCTACATGTCAGCACGGGACTGTTAAAGCTGGTGGAGGCTCTGTAGTGGTGTACGGCGTGTGGAGTTGGAGTGATATGGGACCCCTGATACATCTAGATACAACTCCGACAGGCGACACATATGTAAGCATCCTTCCTGATCACCAGCATCCATTCATGTCCATTGTGCATTCCTACAGACTTGGGCAATTCCAGCAGGACAGTGCAACACCCCACACGTCCAGAATTGCTGAAGAATAGTTGCAGCAACACTCTTCTGAATTTAAACACTTCCGGTGGTCACCGATCTTCTCAGGCCTGAACATTACTGAGCATATCTGGGATGCCTTGCAACGTGCTGTTCAGAAGATCCATCCCCTCGTACTCTTACGGATTTATGGACAGCGCTGTAGGATTGGTGTCAGTTCCCTCGAGCACTACTTCAGAGAATAGTCGAGCGCATGCCACGCCTTGTTGCAGCACTTCTGCGTGCTCGCAAGGGCCCTACATGATGTTAGGCATATGTGGTAGTTTCTTTGGCGCTTCAGTGTATGTCAGGTGACGCAATAGTTCGGAACTTGCGCGTCAGTGATGATGAGATGATGAAGAGGACAACACAAGACACAGAAAATCTCCAACACGGCCAGGAATCAAACCCCGACCCGCTACACTGTAGGCAGGCACGTTACCACTTTTTATCTCTGTAAGGTGTCAGGCAAATGCAACACCTTCCATGAAAACCCTGACATGACAAGCAAATCCAGCAGTATGTCACATAGCTCTGAATAAATCGTGAGATTAAATTAACCAAATTAATATGATTAACGAGTGAGCAAATGGAATATCACAGACTAACACAAGAATGCCTAAATGCATGTCATACCTTCCCACCATGAAACAGATGCAGTTCCGAGGGGAGAAACGAGAACAGAAGCCGAGAGCAGAACCGTGTTAAGCTAGAAGGTCCTACGATAAGGGATGGACACCCACGTCGCCAGCCAACCGCTAGGACCACTACCCAGCCGATGTTAAAAGATAGAGCCCTCCAGAAGAACAGTATAGATCTTACGATAACACTAAAAGGGCCACACCAGTTGCAAGTTTTAGCGTAAGACTTTTTCGCGTCTCTCTTACGTTGCAAACGTTAAAAACATTGCCCCACCACGAAAAGTATAACGTTTCTCATTGGATAGACAGAATTTTTGTAGGTCGAGCTTAAGGTTAACTTTGAGACCCTGATTGGTCACATGAAAACACAGCCAGATAGTTTTTTTTTAAACCAACTTTGGTAAATTGTAGTAAGGAGAAGTTAGGAGGGAGTTGCTTCTGAGACGGCGAGCTGTATGAGGCTGCGCCGCCTGCTGCCCCCTGATGCTGCCTAACAAACGACAAGGTAATGAACGCACGCGATGCCGCATAACAGCACATAAAGCTTCGCTCAGAACTGCAGAAGTCTCATCTGTTACACCCCCTTTTTACGTAATACTAGTGTCGATCACCAATTAAATCTCATGGTGTTCACATTTGCTACTTGAAGCAAAAATCTGAAACGGGATGATTTTTCTGTTATATAATTATTGAGAAGCCACATCAGCCACTGTAATTTACGACAAGTTAGATAAGTAATTAAAGATAATTGAGGGTCACTGTAGACCATTTTGATAGTTTTCTCTTTTGTGAAACTTAATTTAAACCTAGATTATAGATTTGATATGGCATAGGTCATCCTTCGATCCATTGTAGAACTTGGAAACCCATTCAGGGAATATTCGTTCACATTTTTGTTGAACGCCGTTGGTTTTTATCATCCTGTATTAAAACATTTCCTTTTATCAATAGTGCAATTTATAAACAACATTTTGTGAGTAGAATAAAATTTCCATTGGTAAACTTAACTGCTTTCTCGACGTTATTTTACCAGCTAACTAAAAATAGGAAAGCCTTGAACCCCTTCCACTAAATTTAGTTAGTATTAAGATTCTTTTACAGGGAGTGCAATGGAGCTGACGCTGAAATCATTAAGTATTTGGTTATATCATCGCTAGTCTCACTGAACTCTTCTGAACTCTACATGTCATGTGCGGTCTAGCGTGTCCTTACCAGCAACAGGTCCCAGGTTCAAACTAGTCAATTCCCTATAAAACACGCTCAGAGCGTCATTGCGCGAAAGTGGTAGGGAGACACAACTTAGAACAAACAGACACCATGCAGAATGTTAGAGAATGACGACCCTGCCAGGATGGTAAAATACCATGATTGAAGTTCGACCACATGCCCAACTAGGTCAGAAAAGTATCCTGTTAAAAAATTTCGAAATAAATTTTTTTTGAAAAACATAAATAGTTGAAAACAGTAGCTGCAGCGATAGATAGTAAGAAAGTATTCAATATTAAGTGAGACATTCTAGCAGAGACAATAGCGTAACTAAGTTATGAATTTTAATATTGTTAGAATTAAGTTTCCTCTCCAATGCAAGCTGACAGGTGGCGGATACATCGTTGACAAGTTGGTTCTGACCCAACAAGTAAGTGAATGGATTGTCAGTCTTGGGTATAATAAGTGTCAAGTCGTGTGAACAAAAAAGTTTATGAAACGCGTGAGATCGTATGAGCGCATGTTGACTCGAAGTAGGGCGCCTGACTTGCTTTTAAAACAGAAAATAAGGGATTCGGAAAGATTAGCAATGGCAGATCGAGACCTTGACCGAATTGAGGTAGAGACCCAGGGTGAAGATGGACAGAGAATAGAGGACAGTACAACAGACGATGCAGTATCGCGAGAAATAGGACAGATAACGCACTATTACGAGGATAATGTACGTCAAGGCATAGAAAACGTAAGGCAGCATACGACAGAGGAGCAGGAAAGTAGAGAGACAGTCGATGAGGATCCTAACTTGCGTCTTGAATACGTAGAACCCATGGTACAAGTAATCAGAGCTCTCTCACCACAGAGTACAAGGAATGCGAGCAGAAACGTGTCACTGCACGGTTCAATGCAATCGGTTGCGAGCCAGCACTTGGCCGAAAACACAGAGCGTAGGACGTCGGAAGAAAACGCAATAGGACCCACCAATCTGGCAGAATTATTACAACAAATTACGGAAACCATGACAAGGCAAAATCAAGAAATAGCGAACCAAATTTAAATTCAGAATGCAGAAACCACGAGACAAATGCGTGAGATTAAAGAACAAAACAAAAAAATTCAGTTACACCTAAGTTATATTGAAGACGAGGCAAAAGAATCTCGAGAAGTGATAGGAAACTTAGTAACAGGTCACAATCACTTGAGAACAGACATTGACAAGGTACAAGCGGACATACAAACATTGCGTAATGACACTCAAAACGAGATCAAAACATTACGTTACAACACCCAGGGAGAAGGCAAGAAACTAGAGAAACAGATAAACGTAATTACTAGACAACCAGCAGGAACAGCGCGTGAAATTGTTGAAAACAGTGTGTTACACAAACGTATCACAAAAGCAGCGCTGAAAAGATATGATAATCGCATAGTCACAATAGAAGCGCAAACGAAGCAACAATTTCAGAAATTGTGAACAGACTTGTTGCAAACTATTGAAGAGCGTAGTGAACAGGATCGAACAAGCACTGAGTCTGCAACCACACTCGTATCTGTAACAGCACCGGAAAAACAAGCAATTAACGAAGATATTACGCATTTGCGATTCCAATCACAGGCGGAAAGTAACATACGTGAAATCAGACAGCCTGCACAGCAACAAACACGTTTCGAAATTCTTGATGATCAAACGGCACTACAAACACATGCAGAACCACAAATGTATGTTTCAAGACAGTCTGGATCGTGCAATGAAGCGGCAAGGTTAGCCAGACAAGATACCGAACCAATACGTGGCAATGGAAAGCCAGGTCGCGAAGAGTTCAGTGCAATGCATTCAGCTACACGTTCACAACCGATGGAAGAAAATTATTGCGTACCATTCCAACGATACTACGCAAGGGTAGGCGAAAGTTACAGTGGACAATATCCAATGGATCTACCACAACCGGAAAGAACGACGGGAGAAATGATCAGAAACAAAAGTGGCGAAGAATCGCGAATTTCATAGGGAACTATGACGAAGAAGGACAACGATCATTTCCTCACAGTCAGAAAATTTCAACACTTTCGAGAAGGAAAGTCATTACATCCACGAACTTTTATTGATCAATTCCGAGTAGGATTACCGGAACACTGGACGCTAGCACACAAATTAGACTTTATATGTGCACACATGTCATGAACAGTCGCAGAAACCATGCAGAATGTTGCAGCGACATGCCGATCGTACGAAGATTTCAGAGAAAAGTTTCTCTCACGATATTGGTCCAGCAAAGCACGGAACAGAGTGAAGTACGAATTATTACAGAACCCATATTTTGAAAATTCAGGAGAGAAGAGTCCCGTGAAATTTTTCGAAGTAATGGAAAAGAAAAATCAATGCTTAGATGTACCATACAGTGACGGAGATTATGCGCGATGAAGTTACCATTGAAATACCAGCAATCATTAGTAGGTCGCGGAGGCAATGACGTCGAAGCATTTAGAGGAATTCTAAGGGAACTAGAGTTTATATTTTCGGAAGATGACGCAAGAAAAAGACGAAGCGCACGTGAAAACGAAAGCAAAAGGCAGTGGAACCCACAAGAACAGTGGGAAGAAACAATAATTACGAACCACGTGATAACTTCGCACCAAGAAACGACAACATATTTCAACAAACAAACGGTTATGGATTTAGAAGAGAATATGGCAATAACTGTAATTCACCCAGGAACGGCAACAACTATTACAGAGGGAATAACGACAACCGGAACGGGTATTGGAGCGCCAATAGACCGACAAATTATCAACAAAGAAACCAATATCAACAAGCGGAGCAAGAAAAGAGAAAACAGATAGAAGAAGTGGAGGTAAGACCACCAAACCCCGATAAACGTTCGAATTGACAGCTAAGCGCCCATGCCAAAGAGAATGACACACCGACCCAGGACAATTGCACCACCTTGAACAGAGAAGTAAATACCTTATCACGAGAAGAGAAGAAGGAAGAAACAAAACCGCAGGGACCAGATGAAAACGAAGACAGGAAAGTAACAATATCGTGTTGGGATGAAATTAATTGGGAGAATACTGACGAGGAAGATGAATTACCAGAGACATGCACAACGAATGTAGGAGGAAAGGACGAAGTAATGAGTATTGCAGAGCTATTTGAGATGGAAACCAGGGAAAGCGAATTCAATGAGGATAATGCGCAGTCGACAGAAGTTGAAAATAAGTTACTAGTGGGCACACAACCCAACGTATATAATGAAGGAAGTTATGAAGCGATAATTAGAGCATTTAAATGCGATTATGTGGAAGTAGCGACGAAGAAGGAGAAGATAGACGAAGGTGAGGAAAAAGTAGAGGATGTTGAAGAAAGCGTAAATGAAGGAAGAAATAGAGAAGAGGAAATAAAAGAGAGAGAAGTAGCAGTCGAAGCTTATCCTACAGAAAGTTCGAATTCACAAGGGAAATTCCTGAAAAGACTCATGTATGATTCAGTGGAGAATTCGTTGATGCAAGAAGAAGAAGAAGAAGAGGAACAGAACCAACCCTTTCAAATTCAACCAATTGTGAAGGCCATGGTAAAGCATATCTCAGTCAATATTGTAATTGATAGCGGAAGTGAACTGACCGCGATCTCAGAAAATTTATTCTTGCAGTGTAATGCCAATGAGGAATTGCCAGTTCTGAAAACACGTAAGATTAAAGTATGAGGTTCTATTAGAAACAATGCTGCGGAAGTTAGGAGACAAACAAGGTTAACTCTTTCATGCCAAGGTCAAAAGATCGAAGCCAACTTCGTGATTATACCTAAACTAAATGTAGATTTGATTATAGGTGCAGATTTTTTAAATGAGAGACGCTGCGATAACAGATATGGAGAAAGGTAGCGTAACATTCGGGAATGTCACACTTCTCTTTGAGCAAAAGCTAAAATTAGAAGAAATGCCAGTTATAAACAAACAATTAGGAATGATGCAAGATAAAGAGGATGAAGAATTAGAATGGTATGCACAAAATGGGGAATCGCCTCAACTCATGTTAGAAGTCCATAAAGAAATCGACAAAAATTGCAAGAAGTTCAAGGTATTTTGGAACACAGTAAAAGAGAATTAGAGGGTATTTTACGAGATAAAGCAGAGATATTTTTACCTAAGACTGGCAGTATTAAACACTTTCAGTACAAGTTTGAAGTAAAACAGCACAAACCATTTAGAGTGCCACCCTATACAATCCCATTAAGCTACAGGAGTAAAGTATTCCAGGAGATATCTAAAATGTTAGATGGCGATATTATTGAACCAGCTACCTCCACATATAACAGCCCGCTCCATATTGTACAAAAACGAGATGGGAGCATCACGTTAGTGCTTGATTCCAGACAGATCAACACAATCATAATCACTGAGACAGATCGCACAGAAAAATTAGAGGAACTGATACAAAACTCCCACTGTGCTAAGATATTTTCATCAATTGATTTACAGAGTAGTTTCTGGCAAATGGAATTGGCCCCAGAATGTAGAAAATTTACAGCATTTATCGTATTCGGTAGATGTTACCAATTTAAACGATTGCCATTTGGTTTAAACATATCATCAGCAGCGTTTATTAGGGGATTTAATACTATACTCAGTCCTGAAATTTTACAAAAAATTACTTGTTATGTTGATGATGTGATTATAGCAGAACCCTCTTGGGAACATCACAACGACACATTAAATCAGTTTTCACAGATCATGAAAGAGCATGGGGTCACAGTAAATATAACAAAATCCAAATTTGGAAGGCGAGAGGTCAAATTTCTAGGACACATAATTGCAGAGAAAGGGGTAATGCCCGACCCAGAAAAACTAACGGCAATCAAAGAATTCTGTACTCCATATAATAAGAAAACTCTCAGAGGATCTCTAGGTCTCACCGGATTCTATAAAAAATTTATTTGGATCGACTCTCTCGCAACACCACGCCTGTGTGCATTGACTGGAAAAAACACGCCATGGGTATGGGATCAACAAGCCAATGAAGAATTTTTAAAAGTGAAAAACGCACTAACAACAGCACCGATTTTAACACATCCTGATCTAACACAAAATTTTTGTATGGGCACTGATAGCGCGAAAACAGGTTTAGGAGTTGTTTTATTCCAAGAATACGAACCGGCAGGGCTAAGATCTTATAGAACAATTGCATTTGTCAGTCGTGTACTCACGAAAAGCGAGAAAAACTATTCAGTCACGGAGCTGGAAGCATTGGCCATTGTATGGGGCTTCCAACATTTTCGATACTTCCTGTTCGGAAGAAAAGCAAAAGTATACACTGACCACAAAGCATTAGAATTTCTGTTATCCGCCAAACTAACTCATGGGAGGTTAGCCAGATGGATGTTAATACTACTAGAATTTGACCTCACTATTACACACATACCAGGACCAGCGAATGTATTAGCAGATGCTTTATCACGATGTCCACAGGCTGCATCCAATAACATAGGTTTGGAAGCAGCAGAAGACCTGTTTACAATGTACTATATGAAACAAGTACCTTTCGAAAACTACATTACGACAGCATTGAAAAACATAGGCAAAGAACAGGACAAGGATCCCGAAACACTAGGAATCAAACACAAGTGGAGAAGTAAGGATTTTCCAGACATTTGACAGCACTATCTCGTAAAAAAAAAAGTTTTAATTTTTAGACGAAATGTTGCAACGAATGAATGGTTAATTTATATCCCAGATGAACTAATTAATAAGTACATATGGTATACACATTTAAGTAATGGCCACTTTGGACCAAGGAATGCTTTTTAAAAATAAAACAAACAAGCCATTTTCCTAATATAGAAAGACGAATTAGAACAGTATTAGTCAAATGCAAAAAATGTATGAGGGCTAAACACGTTACTTTCCAAACCTAACCACCTATGTTTCCAATAATCCCTAAAAAATTAAAACAAATAGCTGCAACAAATTTGATGGTGCCCCTTCCACGCACAAAAATGGATATATTTTCACATTTGTCGTTTTGGAACTTACTTCTAAATATGTTACCTTGACACCATTAAAACGGGCAACAGGTCTTACTATAAGTAAAGCATTTAGACAAGATTTTCTCAGACAAGTAGGTCGAGTGGAACGAATAATTTCGGATAATGGCCCACAATACAAATCAGTGCAATGGCAGAACACGTTAAAACAACACAAAATAAAACCCATCTACATATCTAAGTACAAACTTAGCGTAAATCTAGCAGAACGATCTATGAAGGACATAGGCACTTTATGCCGATTATATGCAGGCAAAAGACACAACACTTGGGATATATACCTCAAAGATTTTCAAGAAGTAATAAGTGAAATGCCATGTAGCACTACACTACTACCTCCAGTTACTGTACTTAAAAATGTTGAACCCCCAAACATAACCAGAGAAAATGATAGATTTCCTATTGTACCATGTAGACAGCACAAACAAGTCATAGCAACAGCACTCTCCAACATCAGAAAGGCAGCCATTAAAAGAAAAGAAAGAGGAAATAGAACAGCAATTAAAAGAACATTCTCAGTAGGCCAGAAAGTATTTGTAAAAACACACCATCTCTCCAGCAAACAGAAACACAAAATACATAAGTTTTACGCTGCATTCAAAGGACCTGTCATAATTAGCCGAATTGCTCATGATAATGCTGTGGAACTAATGAACCCAAAAACAGGCAAAACCTTAGGACTTCACCATGTGAGCCATATCAAAAAGCTCGAAGATTAATTTTATTACTGGTAAATAATCAGCACAATATTTCAAGTTTATGTTGCAGATAAGATCGTCAGGAGAAAGAAGAATGAAGAGAGAGAAAGGTGGGAAAAAGAAAGTAATTTCAATAAAAACAAAAACAAAAATAACACCAATAGTACCATAGATTAAGGTGAAGGGATAAAGCATAGATAGTCTAACAGCATGAAATACTAAAATGTTATACACCACGACACTGCACAAAAATAAAAAACGAATTTGAGGATTCTTGTAGAAGTTAAGACTCAAAATATCTTAGAATTGTAACATGGAAAGGGCATCAAAATTTGTAAAGCTTTTTAAGAAGGCGTAAAACAATGTAGGTACTAGACATAGTTAGATGATGGTGGTCACCGATCTACCCAAGCATGAACATTACTGAGCATGTCTAGGATGCCTTGTAACATGCTATTCAGACTAGATCTCCATCCCCTCGTACTCTTACGGATTTATGGACAGCCCTGTAGGATTGGTGTCAGTTCCCTCGAGCACTACTTCAGGGAATAATCGAGCGCATGCCACGCCGTGTTGCAGCACTTCTGCGTGCTCGCAAGGGCCCTACATGATGTTAGGCAGATGTCGTAGTTTCTTTGGCGCTTCAGTGTATTTCAGGTGACGCCATAGTTCGCAACTTGCGCGTCAGTGATGATGAGATGATGAAGAGGACAACGCAAGACACAGAAAATCTCCAACACGGCCAGGAATCAAACCCCGACCCGTTACATTGTAGGCAGGCACGTTACCACTTTTTATCTCTGTAAGGTGTCAGGCAAATGCAACACCTTCCATGAAAACCCCGACTTGATAAGCAAATCCAGCAGTATGTAACATAGCTCCGAATAAATCGTGACATTAAATTAACCAAAGTAATACGATTAACGAGTGAGCAAATGGAATACCACAGACTAACACAAGAATGCTTAAATGCATGTCATACCTTCCCACTATGAAACAGACACAGTTCCGAGGGGCGAAACGAGAACAGAAGCCGAGAGCAGAACCGTGTTGAGCTAGAAGGTCCTACGATAAGGGACGGACACCCACGTCGCCAGCCAACCGCCAGGACCACCCCCCAGCCCATGTTAAAAGATAGAGCCCTCCAGAAGAACAGTATAGATCTTACGATAACACTAAGAGGGCCACACCAGCTGCAAGTTTTAGCGTGAGACTTTTTCGCGTCTCTGTTACGTTGCAAACGTTAAAAACATTGCCCCACCACGAAAAGTATAGCGTTTCTCATTGGATAGACAGAATTTTTGTAGGCGGAGCTTAAGGTTAACATTGAGACCCTGATTGGTCAGATGAAAACACAACCAGATAGTTTTTTTTAAACCAACTTTGATAAATTGTAGTAAGGAGAAGTTAGGAGGGAGTTGCTTCTGAGACGGCGAGCTGTATGGAGCTGCGCCGCCCGCCGCCCCCTGACGGTGCCTAACAAACGACAAGGTAATGAATGCATGCGATGCCGCATAACAGCACATAAAGCTTCACTCAGAACTGCAGAAGCCTCATCTGTTACACCCCCTTTTTACGTAATACTAGTGTCGATCGCCAATTAAATCTCATGGTGTTCACATTTGCTACTTGAAGTAAAAATCTGAAACGGGATGATTTTTCTGTTATATAATTATTGAGAAGCCACATCAGCCACTGTAATTTACGACAAGTTAGATAAGTAATTAAAGGTAATTGAGGGTCACTGTAGACCATTTTGATAGTTTTCTCTTTTGTGAAACTTAATTTAAACCTAGATTATAGATGTGATATGTCAAGATTTTAAACATGGCTGCAACAGCAACTGTTGAATTTCTTCACGATAAAGGATGACAGCCAAAAACAGTTGCAGGATAACTCTCGTTAGATGTTCCATAGCGCAAGCTTTATCTGTTTGCCACTAGGACACAGGTAAATTGGTTCTATATTTTCTATTTTACATAAATGTTTTTAAATGGCCTGATAAGTTTTATTTATTATGACAGAAAGTTTGAATTAACACAACTTTTAATAATTTTTGATGCGCTTATGTATGTATTCATGGATTTTAATATGCGCGAGTGTCTGGCACATACAAGTGCCCTCTCTCGGCGAAACCATCTGCCCTAGTGCTTTCACACTCTTGTCTCGATAGTTCATAGGCGAAGTAATGGTGCTAAACTGTTCGCTTTGACCCTGTGCCCATAGTCATTTTGTACAAATGGAGAAGATGTCTCAATTATTGACGACGCCTTTGGCATAATTGTTTTATTAATCTCCAATGCATGTTGTAATTTCAGTAAGTAACTAAAGATTTTGTGCCTGTATTACTTTGTTAATTTCACTGTTACTTAAGCTTTTGTTTCTCACTTCCGATGCTACCTCCACACCTACAAATCCTTAATCCGTCCCATCCTCTGTTATGCCAGTCCTGCCTGGATATCTGCCCCCCCCCAAATTCTATCAGTCCCTCCAGATCCTTGAGCGTCATGCACTCCGCCTCGCCTTCCGTATCCGCCTCCCGTCCCCCACGCGGATCCTCTATGATCTCATTCCTTTCCCCCATCTGCTCCTCTTCCTCGAACATATCCGCGTCCTCTACACCTCCCGCCGTCTTGAACCCCCTCACCCCCTGGTTGCTCCTCTCCTCTCCCATCCTTGCCCCCTGCCACGTCTTCACCGTTGTGTCCCCCCTACCCTCCATCTCTACACCCTCCATCTCCTTTCCCAAGGTGGCTTCCGTCAGCTCCCCCTCCCGGATGATGCCCTCTCTCCCTCCATTTATCCTTCCCATCAACTCTGATCCTCCCTCCCCCTCCTTTCCTCTGTCCTTTCCCTGGGCTCCCTCTTCCTCCCCCTTCTGTCCTGTTTCCTCCCCACTACGGCTCTCCCTACCTCCCTCACCCCCCCCCAGCCCTTTTGTATTCCCCTCCTCTGCCTACCCCCCTCCCTGTCGCGTCTGCCCCCTACCCCTCTTATGGGTCGTCATCCTCCATCAGCTCCTTTCCCAGTTCCCCCCCCCCCCTTCGCTTTTACTCTCCTTTCCCCCCTTTTTGTTTTCCCATCTCCTGTCCAGTTTCCCCCCACCTGCTCTCGACTGTGGTGTCACCTTTGCCGACTTTTTCGTGCTGTGTTCTAGTGCCTATTCAGTGTTGTGTTGCGAACAGAAACCATGCTGTCGCTGGGTGTGAATTTTATATACTTTGCGAACAGAATCCAGACTGTCGCCATGTTTTTTTTAACTGTCTATTGTTTTCCCTGTCTGCTCCGCATGTATTTTTATTCGCTTCATCATCCCTCTGTTGCTTGTTTTAATTTCCCCATTTTCTTTTCACCTTGTTACTCACTAAGTCCCCGATTTTATCGCCTGTTTTTTATTATTATTTATTCTCCTGCTCTTTGTCAGAAAATCTGTAGGCTGCAGAGCGGCGTCCTAAGCTGCTGCCAGCCCGCCCCCTTTGGGGGGGAATTGAAATTCAATAAAGAAAAAAAAAAAAAAAAACTTCCGATGCTATGGCTTTTTTAATGAAAGTGTCTTCCTGTTCAGGATTTTTTACTTCTGATGAAGGTATATTTATATGTACCGAAACCTTGGTCAAGAAATTTTAATAAATTTTTATCCTGCAACTGTTTTTGGCTGTCATCCTTTATCGTGAAGATGTGATATGGCATAGGTCATCCTTCGATCCATTGTAGAACTTGGAAACCCATTCAGGGAGTATTCGTTCACATTTTTGCTGAACGCCGTTGGTTTTTATCATCCTGTATTGATACGTTTCCTTTTATCAATAGTGTAATTTATAAACAACGTTCTGTGAGTAGAATAAAATTTCCAATGGTAAACTTAACTGCTTTCTCGACGTTATTTTACCAGTTAACTAAAAATAGGAAAGCCTTTAACCCCTTCCACTAAATTTAGTTAGTATTAAGATTCTTTTACAGGGAGTGCAGTGGAGCTGACGCTGAACTCATTAAGTATTTGGTTGTATCATCGCTAGTCTCACTGAACTCTTCTGAACTCTACATGTCATGTGTGGTCTGGCGTCTCCTTACCAGCAACAGGTCCCAGGTTCAAACTAGTCAATTCCCTAAAAAACACGCTAAGAGCGTCATTGCGCGAAAGTGGTAGGGAGACACGACTTAGAACAAACAGACACCACGCAGAATGTTAGACTCATTTTGTTCGTTATTGTTCGTTGCACTCCTTCGGGGTGGGTATCCCATGACACCCGTTGAAGTTCATCGTTGATCCATTCACTCTCTCTCTCTTTTTTTTTTTTTTTTTTTTTTTTTTTGTTACGTAGGGGAGCTAACTCTCTGACTGAGCTACTGTGCCTGCATCAGCTAAGTAGGCGGGTAGCACTACAAACAGATAACCCAAATGACAGAGACTACCTCACCAAGCAGCAAACATGGCGTCCGGCTGCATTCTGCCCAGCATGTTTCACCTGCATGCCGAGAAGCGCACGACAGACTTATTTAAACCGTAATCAAGAGTTCTTTGCTCAGTTAGTCAACGATTCGATTGGCGTTCTGAACTGGAAACCAAACATACGACTTCTGTAAGCTTCAAGGACTACACAAGCTATCCATACAGTTTGCAGTCGATTCTTGGCACAGAATAGTATCTTTGCATTATTTGAACAATAACTGATTCGCGAACTAACGTAAAAATATAAATGGAAATTGCAAGTAGTTATTTAACAGGCAACTTTCAAACGGAACGTACTGTCTAGAGGTGCTAACTAATGTGCAGTGGAATACAACGTGTTGTGAAGTTCATTGGTCTCTGCAGTCGCCTTTCTACCTGAGCCTGAATGGTTCAAGGTGAGCGGGATAAGAACCCTGCCCTGTCGAAAGATGTAGGGGCTTGACTTCAAGACTCGAGAGAGTAGATTTCACTTCTGGAGCTCAGGGCAGCATCTTCGATTCTAGCCTTGAGGAGACAGTTCGAAGATCGCTGAGAACTTTTGCTGTCACTGCTGCTAAAGCCAGAGGCCCGGTCATGCCTGCATCACGAGCAAGGAGGCCGCCACCACGGCCCACAGTCTCACTGCCTGCTGGTGTGCTCTCATCCCGAGCGAGTATCTTCACGAGCTGTTGTTGCTAGCACGTCATCGCACCGCCTGGAAATTAAAAGTACTTGTGCACTCCAATCGTAGTCCACCTGCTGATGTTCCATAGGAGGAGGAGATTAGTATTTAATGTCCAGTCGACGACGAGGTCATTAGAGACGGAACACATGCTCGGATTAGGGAAGGATGGGGGTAGGAAATCAGCTATCCCTTCCAAAGGAATCATCCCGGCATCTGCCTGAAGCGATTTAGGGAAATCACGGAAGACCTAAATGAGGATTGCCAGACACGGGTTTGGACCATCGTCCTTCCGAATGCAAGCCCAGTGTGCTAACCACTGCACTACCTCGCTCGATGCTGATGTTCCGCTTGCGTCTTAGTAATAAGAACGAAGACCAATAGTAAAGATCCTAACAGTTTATAATGTATCATTTCGTGTCCACCAAAGTGAGCTAGCTCTGTTCACTATTTTAGTCACTTTGGCTAGTTTCCACTTGCACGGTGCGCTGGCGTATGGTGGCGCCAGCACACCATGTGGCGTGGAAGTTATGAGAGTTTCGATAGACGCCAACTACAAGACTCGGTGGAAACGCGCCGCCAATGCCTTCTCAGCCGCCAGTATTTAGGATCGCCGCCATGGAGCAGAGGGCCAGTTAGCCAGAAAGTTTTACTCAGTATCTGCCTGTTATGGCATTTAGTTCGAGTCTGTACCGAGTTCCAGCGTGTCGTAGAGATGGAGCTGCAGACTTAGTGTCTAGCACAGAGACAGGCAGCACATAGAAACCTTATAGTGAACATAGCAGACTTCTACTTCAACAGCGTTGAGGCTGCGTGGATTTTACAAAAGAGAGCTTGTGTCTCAGCATATGCAACTTTACGTTAAGCAGCTCTTTCTTTATGAATAAAGAACCCAGTTGTTAATTATATGCAGTTTCTGTTACAGAACGAAGATACCAGCCACCAACCAACCTCCTCTCCTTGCTTCCCATGGTACAGCTCTACAGAAGAGACAACAAGATGACATAAAAGGGGCAAATAGAATACAACACAGAGGAAGAGGGGTTTTGTTTGGCCTGAAGTCAATGTGCTGAGATTTTCCTAATTCTCCCAAATGGGTGGTGGTCAGAGCCAATTAGGCTGATTTTTAATCGCAAATAATTTTCCCATCACGGCAGCTGTTTCCAAAATCTGTAGCAGAAAACGTTCTTGAAGTCTTGCCAGGGGCAGCTTCTTACAAAAGTGCTGTAAATAGGAGAAGGAAATGGTCACTGAGAACGCCAACACTTTGCTCCTGATTATGACTGGCTAAAAGCCCTCGTGGGGTTAAGATGGCAAGTCTTTAGGTCTCTGGGCCAGAGTTCATGTTTTAAAGTACGAGGACTATTTTGTTGAAACTTTCAGTCGGTCACAAACTGATAAGCACAGTGAAAATCGAAATTGGTTTATTTCAGCCATTCAGCTACGCCTTCTGGCTGTGTCTCTACATAGTCGCCACTCATATTTAGACATCTGTTGTATCGTGGTTCCAACATTCCAACAAGCCTGTCATAGAAGGCAGTCGCCTGTGCTTTCCACCAGTTCCCTACGCTGATCTGTAGCTCGCTATATGTTTCAAACTGCTGTCCTCATAGCCAGTAGTTTATGTGAGCAAAGACGTGACATCAGAGAGAGCTACGTCCGGGCTGTGTGGTGGGCGATGAAACACTTCCCATCGGAAAGCGCTGAAGGAGAGTCGTTATTGTGTGGCCGAGAACTGTCAAAAATGGTTCAAATGGCTCTGAACACTATGGGACTTAACATCTGTGGTCATCAGTCCCCTAGAACTTAGAACTACTTAAACCTAACTAACATAAGGACACCACACACATCCATACCCGAGGCAGGATTAGAACCTGCGACCGTAGCGTCACGCGGTTCCAGACTGAAGCGCCTAGAACCGCACGGCCACACCGGCCGGAGAGAACTGTCACGAAAAAAGAAAAGCATTACATTCGCGTTAGGTGGGCTGCGTGAAATCAGGCGGCCTCCCTCAGCAAGCACTGCGCACTTGGCGGGAGACACTTTTGTTCTAAACATATTTAGGTGCTCACTGTGCTGTCAGAATTGAAAAGTGCGATGTGATGCGATCAACGGGCGTACTAGAGCCACTGCACAACACGTCTGCACAAGGCTTTATTCATTTGGTTTTAATTTCACGTCCGATCAGAAGTTGAAGAAAAGTATAGACCTCGTACCTACTTTGTTGGAATACTGGAGTTACTTTTCCGGTACGCAAGGCCTACAAGGCATTCCAAAGTACGTTCCTGTGCGCGGCCTCCAAATTCTTCTTAGGCAGTTTTCTATTTTCCTCGGCATGTTGTGGATTATTGAGCGTGGTCTTTCTCGGTAAAAAGAGAGGCCTCAGAGTTCGAATGAAGCCATTGAGTTAGCTAGAGGTGTTTCAAGGAGTGACTCACTCAGCTGTGGTTAATTCGCACCAAATAAATCTGTTTTGTTTCTGAGCAAATTTGAGAGTAATTTTTTTGGTCTGACTTCCTATTTGACTTCGAACTGTAACCCAATTTCGTTGTCATAAAATTCTGAATATGAGTTGTTAGGAGCCAGTTGGATGCAGTGTGTGAGCTGTCAGCGGTGAACCTATTCCAGTGCAGTGGTCGGTTCTCTAAATCGTTCCTGAAAACACTTAGATAGCTACAGGTCGTTTAGTTATTGACTTTGGATTTCTGAAGTTTAACCTCGTGGTCTCGTGGACCAAATTGAGACTGGAAATTCTTATTTAGAGTGATTTTACGTTTGTAGCAGAGCGGGAAATTAATCGTGGTCCTCCAGTAAACGTTTCCGATTGAATCGGTGTAAAAGAATGTCTCGCGTAACTTGTGTCATGCGTGGCACATCGTAGAGACGTTGGTTACGTGAATTCAGGCCGCGGCCACGAGTGTGAGTTCGCACGATGTCGTGGATACTCCCACGTAGAATGAAAGAAACGTTGCAATCTTTTACTGTCAATAGGCCTAATATTATGTTATTATTCCATCACCAGTTATGAGAAGACCTTAATTGTTTTGCAGCAGTAATTTCAAAAGGTGAGGTGCGTTCATAGCCATGGTAGAAAAAGGCGCCTTTTTTGTGAAAATAAATGCCGCATCCAGTTCATCTCTTACTATTATTCTGAAAACACCACAGTCAAGTGCAGTTGAATTATACAGTTATTAAATATACACTTCATTATATGAAAATTCATCATTATTCCATTTTTACCCAAGTGAAGCCTAGCAAAATCTACCACCATATTCTATAACAACGCAGTCTCTTACATTGCACTCATGGAAAATCGTGCACTATCGTATTGCACGGCAGGGTAACACTGGCTTCGTGGCTTCCGATGCAGTCGTTTCAGACAATGTTTCGCATTTTAATTTAATATTTCAGATCTTCTGCATCTTTTCTGAAAGTTTGGTCATCAAAATACAAACTCCCCGTATATATAAAATATAAACTATCATTCCAAGATTCACGTTCCATCCGCAGTTGGAACAGGAAGGTCACTCACTGTATGGAACAATGAAAGTAACATTTGTGACGCACTTCTTAGTGATATGCACAGGATGTTAGAGAAAGAACCATCCAGTTTCACAATACCATAACTTGTACATGAATAACGATGGAAACTGTGGGTCAATTTTAAAGTGCGCATAGCACTTTTGTTTCCAAAAGATCCACCTCCTTTTACAGGTGTATATCATTTACATGCGTGCTCATACATCATAAAAACACTTTTTACGGTAGAATCCAGGAAAACGTTTTCATTTATCTTTCGCAAATGTTCAGTGTGTCCTCCACTGGAAGCACGACAAACGTCCAGACGACGGTCACTCTCCTTCCAAATTTTTTAAAGCATGCCTGTATTCAGAGCCTTTACTACTGTTACTGTTTGATGTCGCAGCTCATCCAAAGTTGTAGTAATTGGAGTCACATGCACGGAGTCTCACGACTAATCAGTGGCTCGAGCAACTCACTGTTCATGCTCTGAAACGAAGGTGCCAGCGCACTGGTCTTGTTGAAAAATGAAATTTTCGGCCTGTGCTCGCAATTGTAACAAAGGCCATGTCTCTAACATATCCAGGTAATTGATTCATGTGGCCATCTTATCTGCAATAAAAGAGTGGCCCCGAAATCTTTTCTAGGGATACGGGGCTTTGGAGAGTCTCTCTGGTGTTCGATTATGGTGTGGCTTCTTTGTTCGCCATATTCTGGCAGAGCATTTGCCCGCGAAAGGCAAAGGTCCCGAGTTCGAGTCTCGGTCCGGCACACAGTTTTAATGTGCCAGGAAGTTTCATTTTTCTTCTGTTCCGCTCTCGCACAGCGAGAGGGAAAAACGAACACTTAAATCTTTCCGTGCGAGCACTGATTTCTTTCTCCCTATGTAAGTGGCGCCAGCAAAATAAGAGCCTGCTGCAACGGAAAACGCCTTTGTTTTTATGACTGCCATCTCAGTTCGCGTATCATACGTATGACACTCGTCCCTATTCCACGATAATAAAAAACGCATATCACGTAGCAGTACTCCAGAAAAGAACGACAAGCGTAGTGTAGGCAGTCTCTTTTATAGACCTGTTGCATTTTCTAAGTGTTCTATGTGTCTTTTCCCACAACATCATCTGTTTCATTGTTCCAGTTTATGTTATTCGTAACAGTAATCCCTAAGTATTTAGTTGAATTCACTGTCTTTGAATTTGTGTGATTTATTGTGTAACAGAAATTTAGCGGATTTCTTTTAGTATCGGAAGCGGATGACTTCACACTTGTCATCATTTAGAGTCATTTGCCACTTTTTCCATTGTACAATTGTTTTTGATCATCCGAGGACTTTACAAGACGGTAAATGACAGCTTCATCTGCAAGCATTATATGAGGACTGTTCAGAAGGTCTTCTAAATATATATACGTCAGGAATAGCAGAGGGCCTACAAAATTTCCTTGGGAAATGCCAAATGTTACTTCTGTTTTACTCGTGACTTTCCTTCAGTTACTAGTGTCCGTGACCTTTCTGACACGAAATTATAAGTCCAGTGGCACAATTGAGAAAATATTCCATAACCACGCAATTTTATTATTGGTCGCTTGTGAGGACCTGTGTCGAAAGCCTTCTGGAAATCTAAAAATATGGAATCAATTTGACATCACCTGTCGATAGCATCATTTCTTGAGAATGTTTGTGTTTCACAAGAATAACATTTTCCGAATCGTCGTTGGCTATTTGTCAATAAATCGTTTTCTTCGAGATAATTCATAACGTTCGAACACAGCATACATTCCAGATCCCACTGCAGATCGACGTCAGTGGTATGAGTCTGTAACCTAGCAGATTACTCCTGTTTCCTTCCTTGAGTATTGGTGTGAGCTCTACAACTTCCCAGTCTTTAGACACGGATATTTCAAAAAGCGAGCGGTTCTATGAGAGTGCTAGGTATGGAGCTATTGTATCGACATGCTCTGAAAGGAACCTAAATAGCATACAATCTGGACCTAAGGCTTCGCCTTTATTAAGTGATTTAAGCTGCTTCGATACACTGAGGATATCTACCTTTAAGTCACTCATGTTGGCAGCTCTTCTTGATTCCGTTTCTGGAATATTTTCTTCGTCTTCTTTGGTGAAGGAATTCGGAAAATCACATTTAGTAACTCCGTTTTAGAGGTACTGTCATAATAAACATTACCATTGCTGTTGCGCAGTGAAGACATAGAATGCGTCTTGCCACTGGTGTACTTCACATATGACCAGGATCTTTTCGGGTTTTCTGTCAGATTTCGAGACAGTTTCGTAGAGGGAAGCATTAAATACATCTCGCATCGAAGATCGTGCTCTGCACACTGAAAGAGCATACGTGGGGACCTGTGGATTTCCCCCTAAATAAACATCCAGAGTCTTGAAAATGATGGTGTCATTGCTGAATGCTTTGAGCTGTACGTGATGCAGTACAGTGCTCTCGACGAAGATCATGCCACAGAGTTGCAACTGTGAAATATCTTTCGGTGTTGTGTCATAGTTATCTCGACCCGCCGCACACTGAGTAATAACTGTGCGGGCGAAAGAGTGAACTAGCAACACGTAGGAGACTCTCACTGGCATTCAGATGGACGGACACCTGCAATGGATGCATGGGTATATTTATACGAGGGCTATTCGGAAAGTGAGGTACGACCGGTCGTGAAATGGAAACCACTGTGAATATCCGATGAGGCTTTTCACAGACGTTTTGGACAGTGTCTCTAATATGCCCATCGATCGCATAAAGACGCTCTTTTCAGTTGTGAGGGCCCGCTGAGAGGCTTTGCCTTAATGAATGCAGCTCACCTAACACAACTGCGCCGGCCGCTGTGGCCGAGCGGTTCTGGGCGCTTCAGTCCGGAACCGCGCTGCTGCCACGGTCGCAGGTTCGAATCCTGCCTCGGGCATGGATGTGTGTGATGTCCTTAGGTTAGTTATGTTTAAATAGTTCTTAGTCTAGGGGACTGATGACCTCATATGTTAAGTATCATAGTGCTTAGAGTCATTTTTTTTAACACAACTGCCACACACTTCCTTCATGGCAATTCTCAGCTGCACTCTGCAGAGGCAGTGAAGACGCTCCTGCACCTTTCCGAAGGGGAGTGTTCGATCACCCGCAACACAGCCCTAATTGGCTCGTCCTGAGTATCATCTCTGATCACATGAAACGCTGGATACGAGGACAACACTTGGGCTCAGGCTACGCGCTATAGACCAGCGTAGAGAATTATCGGAAAGCACTGGCGGCTGGCTTCTATGACGATGGTGTTGGAAATTTTGTATAACGCTCCGACAAATGTCGAAGTGGGAGCGGCGACTATGTAGAGAAGTACGTGGAAGGTGTAGCTAAATGTGCAAACAAAACATATATGACGAAAGTATCTGTTCCCGAAAGAACAGTTACCGTGGATGACCATGCAGCTTTGCTAGAAATGAAATGATAATTCAATCGACAGCCTAGCTGCAAACAGGCGGTAATGTAATTCATTGGGGACATGTTGAAAATATGTGCCCCGATCGGGACTCGAACCCGGGATCTCCTGCTTACATGGCAGACGCTCTATCCATCTGAGCCACCGTGGGCACAGAGGATAGCGCGCCTGCAGGGACTTATCCCTTGCACGCTCCCCGTGAGATGCACATTCCCAACATGTCCACACCACTACAACATCTGTTAGGCGCACTACGAATGTAGTGGTGTGGACATGTTGGGAATGTGCATCTCACGGGGAGCGTGCAAGGGATAAGTCCCAGCAGACGCGCTAGCCTCTGTGCCCACGGTGGCTCAGATGAGTTCCGTTTCAGCCGCGCTCGCGAGTGGCCGCTGTTAACTGTTGCGCTGCACTTCAGTGTTTACATCGCTGTACTTGTGCTTCGCCGAGTGCCGTCCGTCCGTTAATCTCCGTGTTCGTTCCTGTTCCTTGTGATCTGATCGCTCTTTCTGGTCTTGCTGCTGCTACTTGGAATTTCGGTTGTTTAACCGAAATTGCTTCGCTGGATTAACCATGGCTACAAACCTCAGGAAGAATACTCTGGTATTTGCTTTTGACAAAGAATCCCGCCCTGT
Organism: Schistocerca piceifrons; assembly: GCF_021461385.2. NCBI lineage: Eukaryota > Metazoa > Arthropoda > Insecta > Orthoptera > Acrididae > Schistocerca > Schistocerca piceifrons. The sequence continues at coordinate 897,759,588 of NC_060139.1, forward strand.
TCAGCCGACATCCCTGGAAATAGATGACTGGATTACACAGGTAATTGGTCTAAATTCTGAAACCGTTCATACCTGGCAACTGGATCAGGAAAAATACTGTGTTTTTGTCAAGTTAATCAGTGCTTCGACTGTTGATAAAGTGTTACGAAAGTGGGGCTATGAAGTAGATTTTGTGCATAGAAATGGTTATAAAAGTAAGGTTTCCATCTACAGAGCGGACATTCATTACAAAACCGTTCGTGTCTTGAATCTCCCCATTGAAATTGAAAATTATAAGATTAAGGAAGCTCTTTTAAACTATGGAGACGTTAAATCAATTGCAAATGAAAGATGGTCGCCTCGCTTTAAACTGCAGTGTTTTAACGGGGTCCGCTGTGTAGAGATGGACGTTAAGACGAATATTCCGTCTCACATAACTGTTTGTGGGTATAAGGCACAAATTGTTTATACAGGTCAGGAAGCTACATGTCATATATGTAACGAAACCGGCCACTTCAGACAGGAATGTCCGCGGCGAACTGTTGTGCTTAAAAGTAATTTGATACAGCGTCAGAAGCTTACCTTAAATGATCTGTTACCAAAGAATAGCCCGGAACAACTGGTTGAGGATGTTAACGCAGCGGGACAAGCTGATGTCTCCCTTCACGATAACAGTCAATTTCCCCCGTTAACAACAAAAGGAAACCCCGTTGCCACTACTCGTGAAACTGAAATGCAACCGAAAAAACGACCTCTGGAGATAACTGATGGTTGTTCAGAGGACGAGCTGTCTTGTCCCACTCCCTCACTTCGCAAGCAAAAACAGTGCGATGAGAAGGCTGAGGAACCTGAAGGCAAAATGCGAATGGAAACTAATGAACAGATAGATAATACACATACGGTACCAGAAAATGGAAGGGATGTAAGCAGCATTAATTTGCAAGAAACAACAGGTGCAGTAGCCGTTGCAAAGATCAGAATCTATCTGTTAATAAACAAATTCAGGGAGAGGATGCAAAACTGCAGTCTCCATTTGTTTCCCTAGATCAGAAAGTGAGTGAAATTAATAAAGAACGAGGAAGTGGTGGCCAAACTGAAATCACGGTCAACACCTCAGGGCAGGCGCCGGCAACCGAAATTGCTAAAGCGTCTGCTGCTGCTCCAGATAAGCCGCGAAGTAAAATACCGACGCAACCAAATGAGAATGTAGCTCGTAACCAAGGGAAGGGAAAATCCAGTAGGGGCGACCCAAGCCCAAAGAATGTTCAGTCCGAAACGGTCGTACACGAATCACTGGAGGAAAAATCAGAAAGGTTACCAGGAAATCAGTTTGCTTGCGGTACAAGAGAAAACATCAGAAGTAGAAAAAAACGGGACAGTAACTAATAAACTGATTGAAGTGTTATTCCATGTTCAGCCTTCCGAGAAAACTGTTACAGCTTAACTGAACCCTGAACCACAGTAAACTAAATTAGTTCAACAAAACAACTACATAGTGACAGCACAATGACGCAATCTTATTCTGTCACCACTATAAATATAAATAGAATCACGACTGGTTTGAAATTATCGGCCCTTAAGGAATTTTTGTACGAATCTGCGACTGATATTGCCCTGTTACAAGAAGTTCTAATTTCGGATTTGGTAATTCTCGGTTTTGTCAGTTACATAAATGTGTCTCCCGAAACAAGTGCTGGAACAGCTATTTTGGTAAGGGAAGGGATTACAGTAAGCGAGGTGGAACGACTGGAATCCGGAAGGGGAATAGGACTAAATATCTATGATGTGACTATCATCAACTTGTACGCCCCTTCAGGAAGTTCTCATCGAGCTGACAGGGCACGTTTCTTCAAAGATGACTTGATATACTTGTTAAGGAAATCTCCAAGACAGTTATTACTTGGAGGTGATTTTAATTGTGTTTTAAATCGAAAAGATCAGTTACCTAATTTTAATTTCTCAGGTGAACTAAAACAACTAGTTACTGGTTTAGAGTTAAAGGATATATGGGAAATCAAATACCCCTCCACTGTTGAGTTCACTTATGTCACGGCAACATCACGTAGCCGGATTGATAGACTATATATTTCTAAAAATCTTGTAACTTCCGTGACAAAAGTAGAAACCATTCCTACGTACTTTTCAGACCATTCAAGTGTCTTAGCTTGCATAAATCTAACAAGACAGCCGGTTCGCCGATTCAAGAATCAGTGGAATTTGAACACTTCCTTGTTAGTTAATCACGATTTAGAAGATCTGATTAAAGAAACATGGGCAATATGCCTGCAAGCCCGTAGTAGATATGCCACTGCTATTGACTGGTGGGTTAAAATGGCAAAGCCAAAGTTGAGGAAAGTTCTTATTCAATACAGTGCCCAGAGCGCAAGGGAAATGAAATGCACTATAGAGTATTACTATTCCGTTTTGAGGGATCTATATGATCAAGTCTCAGCAGGTTCCTCACTTCGGATAGCAGACATAAAAAAAGTCAAAGCCAAGTTACTTAATATCAAGAGAAGTCAAATGGAAGGGTTGAAAATAAAATCGAAGGCAAATTCGGTGTCAGCAGATGAAACTGCTTCCCTATATCATTTAGTGAAGCATACGAAAAACGGGAGAAGGACTTTTATTGAAGAAATTCGAACAAAAAACGGCACGATTCTCAGAACCCAGCAGGATATCATGGACGAGATTTATCGCTATTATTGCGAGCTATATTCTGTACATCAAAGTAGTGATGCTTCCTTGGAAGAATTTCTTGACATCCTAGCCCCACAGCTGACAGAAGATGACAACGAAAATTTTCTCGAGGTTGCCAGTGAAGAAGACGTGTATGAGACTCTGTGCGCCTCGCCACCAAAAAAATCCCCAGGACCGGATGGTCTGCCAGCAGAGTTTTACATCCGTTACTGGTCAATAGTTGGTGCGAAAATCACGGACATTGTAAATGAGGTTATTCAGGGTAAAATGATTCCGGCTGAGTTTAAGGAGAGTAAAATTGTTCTGGTGCCAAAAAATAATGGAAACAAAGACTTAAATAATTTTCGTCCAATTTCACTGCTGAATTCTGATTATAAATTAATAGCTAGAATAATAAACAAGAGAATTTCATGCCTTACAGATAAAATTATTAGTCAACATCAGAATTGTGCGCAAGGCAGAACCATTTTTCAAAATCTAGTGGAATTCAGGGATATCATTGCAATAACTTCTGTAACAAACATAAAGTGTGCTTTATTGTTTTTAGTTTTTTATAAGGCGTTCGATGTAGTAAACCATGAATATCTTCTACACACATTGAAGAAAATAGGTTTCAACGATAGGGTTATACAGTTGATTAAGAACATAGCAACTGGAATAAATGCTAAAATAGCGGTGAATTGTCAACAATCCAGGCCGATGCAAATACAACGAGGTGTTCCTCAAGGAAGTCCTCTGTCCATGTCGCTTTTCGCAATTTCGCTGGAACCTTTCCTCCGACATGTCCATGTTACATTAAAAGGCTTAACATTATCAGGAAACAAAACAGTTATAAGAGCCTATGCTGACGATATAGGGGTCATTATAAGGAATAATGACGAGGTAACCACGCTAGCAACAGTGATTGATTCGTACTGTAGAGCATCTGGAGCCAATGCAAACGGAAAAAAAAGTAAGATGTTAAATCTCAGAGGTTTTGATAATATCAACGTCGAGTGGGCAAAATTAGTCCGACAACATAAAACACTTGGGATCACCCTGACAGCATGCCCTATGAAAATGACTGCTTTAAATTGGAAAGTAGCAGCAGATAAAGTGCAAGGAGCCATTGTAGAGAATTTAACTCGATATATGAACCAAGTTCAAAGAACACAGTATATCAACTCATGCATCCTTGCTAAGGCTTATTATACTGCCCAGCTGTTTCCAATACCGAGAATGATAGCGAGGAGAATAATGTCCAAAATCACAAAAATTTTGTGGCGAGGTGAAGTGTTCAGAGTAACTGCTAAAGTAGCCACTTTAGATCCTAAAAATGGTGGCCTAGGATTAACTGATATAACGGATAAAGCCTCTGCTCTTTTTATCAAAAGGCAAGTTAATTTAATAAGAGACTCGCGAGAAAGCATAACCAGCCAACTTTTCGAGATCATTAAACCTCCAAGCCTGCTTCCCCCGATTGACGTGCAGAATATCAACAGTCGCTTACAGCACGTGAGGATTTTCTATGTTGAGTTTAGTCATGTCAGTGTCGAACTCAGGCAGTCCCGACACTTAACATCGAGAGCCATAATGCGGGAACGAAAGAAAAGCGAAGGAAGGAACAAAATAGAACGACAGTTTCCAAACATTGAGTGGACTGAGATTTGGAAAAACATTAGTTCTAATGTGCTCACGTCTAATATAAAAACGTCATGGTACAAGACAGTTAACAACATAGTTAGCACCAATGAAAGACTGCACGCAATCGGACTCTGTGAAACAAATTTATGTCAACAATGCCATCTAGTTGACACAGTAATTCATAGATATACTTGCAGTGGTCACATGAATAGTTGGAAGTGGATCCGGGAGCAAATAGCTCTGATTACAAGAACATCCCCTGAGTATATATCGCTGTCATTGATACACAGGCCTGAAGCACGCTATTTCCCAGAAGCAAAAAATAACGCTGTGTACTGGTTGCTGGGAAATTTTGTTAACTACGTCCTTAACAAATTAGGATCCGATAGCATCATAGAGTTCAAGGTACACATGCTGTGTGAGTTCCGCAAAATTAGAAGCTATACGAATCACAAGAAAAAGTTCGGTAATATGCTAAAAATTGTATTTGAAAGAATGGGCATTGGTTAATATAAAAAAGAAGACTGTGTTGACAGTGATGTATTGTAGTTACCTTAAGGATACTATTTTTAAGATTTTACAGTATATTTATGATGTGTGCTTTCTCTATTTCAGAGAGTAGTTTTTTGAAATTTATAAGCTAATGTACAGAACTTATGTGACATTGAGATTGTGTGTCTAATAGTGCCAAACACAAAACATGAAAGGTGCATTATTGGCTTATACTAGAAATTTGGAAATAGACAGTTTTTATAGAAATCTCCTTATCGATTGGTTAAAACCATATTCAATGGCTGGCACATTGCGCTGTTCATTTTTGCAGTGAAAAGACTGATTATATAGATCTGATCACTTCAAATACTTAGATTCACTTAATGTCCAGAAAGTGTAGTTGGAAGGCTAGTCAACTTTATTATATATCTCCTTTCCATCATTCTCAAGTATTTATGTTTAATTTAATTCTTCTGCTGATTTAGTCAGTAACACAATCTGTTGTCTTTCCTTAATGTCAGCGCAATTGAAATGATCAAACCGCTTTGTTTAAATAACTACATGTATGTTTAACTTAGAATGTATTTGCAATGTGTAACATTGTTTTTTTTTAATAAAGGTTTTATAAAAAAAAAAAAAGGATGGATAGAGCGTCTGCCATGTAAGCAGGAGTTCCCGGGTTCGAGTCCCGGTCGGGGCACACATTTTCAACATGTCCCCAATGAATTACATCAACGCCTGTTTGCAGCTAGGGTGTCCATTGAATTATCATTGCAAAAAAAACAGTTTTGCTTTTCACTGTGGTTTCCATTTCGTGACGGAGCGTCCCTTACTTTCCGAACCACCCTCGTAGTTTTGATGCGTAAGTTAAGTTCTGCCCAAAATTTCTATCTTCAGTGCTGCAGAAGATACAGTCTTGTGAAAAGGATGAGTCTTTTGCAGTCACTCTATAATGTTTGCAAGCTCTGATGGGGTGCGTGTCCGATTTGAACTGTCAGCAGACTACGTATCTGCCACTCATATCGGATATCGGCAAGGAAGCAGGTCAGATCTGATGTTGTCGGTCATACACAACGGAAGAACTCCAGCGAGAACTGGAAGTGCGCGATGCCCCTGTGGCCTTGATTCACCCGCTAGCACTGCGTGCTGTGTGACGTCACCACAGCTGCTGCACAGACGTTGGCCCAACAGCCCTTGTACAGAGCCATAGCGAGTAGAAGAGAAAGTGTACTGACTCCCTTAGTTCAGTGGTTCCGCCGCGAGATGTCAGTCGCTCCGCTTGTGCCCCACAGATGTATGTGTTAAAAACATCCGCGTTTGGCTTGCGTATGATGTCAATGAAAACTGACATGTATATTCACATTTTCCACAGGAAGATCATGAAAGTTTTACCAAAGTGTAAACACACTGCAACTTGTGCAAGATGAGGAAGCCTGTTACTGACGGATGATCATTGCAACTCAGAGACCCTATGATACCGAAATGATGTTGCTGTCTGGAAATAGCTGAGACCTCTTTCCTATAAACATTGAGACATTCTAAAGGCACTACCAGTAGTTAGTCCTTGAAGCTGGAGAGTTCTTTCGGAAGGACAGCTGTTACTTTTGTCGGCGAGAATGCTTCTCCATTTCATTGCCCTTTTGTGAGCTTCTGTGGTTTTGTATACAAAGCATCATTACAAAAATAAAAGTGCGTCCACAAAGTTGTTAATACATCTAATGAATGATCCCTTTGATTCGCTATCTTCGAATCATATCACTTTAAATTACTTGAAGAATATCATGCCATTGGCTACTAAGTTACTGGAGGGCTAATCTTACGTCCATTAATTGAAATGACTTTGGATCCAAGTAAGTGGAAGTTAACTTGTGGCAAACTTTCAATCCAGTGAATTCTGGGGACATATCTTGTAGTTGATGATTTCATCGCTAAAAAGTACATCAGTTTTATTACATCAACTGTTTCTTACTCACTTTATTGCATGTATTGCCTCTGAAAATGCCCACATTCTTCTGATTTCGTCATCTAGATTTGGTATGGAGCAGGTAACATTTTTATGCCCATAATTTCTAGACGTTGGCAGACATTTTTATTCTGCTGACTACCACAAGAAGCGAATGTAATAAGTTTCGTTCTAGCTTGCTCTAACTGGTTCATGCTGGATTCAATATATGCAAGACTTCACTAGGAGTGGCGTTGCGAACTGCATACACAGCAACAGTTTGAATCTATTTATGGAGCAGAGCAACAAACATGAACATCAGAACGCGATTTGTAAGGTTATTATTATAATCCTCTGGAATACATTCCCCTAAATCGACTAAACCGTCACCTTCAGCGAAGTGTTGTTTTCTTGGAGCTTAACTTCATCAAAAATTAGCACAACTATGTTTTCACCTTGTTCTTCCCGAAAATAATTCTTAATTGCTTCCGCAGCTGTGTGATAATTCTACATGACCATTTCAAATCATTTACTAAATTTCCGGGACTAGTTTTGGAAGGTTGTTGCAACAATCAGTACTTCAAACACCGTCTGTATCCTTTGGACTAGCTAATTTTTAAGAGCACACTGTGCAGAAGAAGCTCGTTATCATACCGTATTCCCTAGTTGCTTTTCAATTGTCATTTTTTTTACACAGTGTCAGCTAGATTTCCTGTTTCTTACTGAGTTTAGAATGGTCTAGGAATTTTGACTGAGCTATCTTACGCTTTCCATTCGAGAGTTGCTTTCGCAGGAGATTGATTTCGGCTTTCACTGTTCTTAATTTATTAAGTAATCGCAAAATTTTCAGTTTATTGCTCTTCGAAATTGTTGTTAACGTAATCACTGCTGCGTCCGGTACCGATCCGTTCCCTACATTTCCCTCGACAAAAGAAACACTGGTAGACATCGCAACTGCGCCTTGTTTACAACCTTCTTTTCGCAGCTTGTCGTTTGCTAGTATCTTATTGGAAATTTGCTTTTGTGTAATATTTCGATAGATATTTCAGTAAAGTGGGAAATAAATGAGGAACCGCTGAACCGCTCCTGGTTCCACCGTTGTCAAGGAATTTCAACTTGTTTATCAGTGTTAAAGAAGTGTGCTGATGTTATTCCTCACCGAAATGTGAATTGCACACAAAACTGTTGCGAGTTAGATCTTCGTCTTTCCGAGGAATTCCTCTCCCCCATTTTGGATATTCTACTTCGTTTTTTGGAGGCCTAAAAATATTTACCTTTAGTTTCTCTGCAGCCGGATCTGCATGCTGCAACGAAAATCGTGGGCATTTTGTGTTCTTTTCTTTCTGTAAACACGAGTAACTGTTAACATGTCTTTGTCATCGCAACTCTTCAACGTTCACTCACAACACCGTTAACAAATTTACAAAATAAGCGTAGACTATAGCAACAACACCGTCCGACTACACATCAACTCGAGCCTCAAGCGACAGTGCTGCACGTAGTTCGCGGACATGCCACCTTTCCTGTACCACGTGTGTTACCGGGCGTGGAGTCAGCACACTTTCTCTTCTACTCGCCACGCCAGAGCTATGAAACCATATCTGACTTCCAGCAGTACGACCACTGCATGGCACCGTCATGGAATACAGTCTAGATTTAATAAACCCAATTCGAAATCTGCATCTAAAGAAGAATGCGTCGGTATTTATTGCCTGACAATGGAAGTGGAGCACCGAGAAGACGTGGTCGGATATCAATATATCTTCGTATACACACTATACCACATGTTGCTAGGGTTATTTGGACTATGCTGCAGAGGTTTCACTGGGAAGCCGTTACACGTCCTCCATGCAATCCCAATCTCTCGCCATGCAATTTACATATTTTTGGAGCCCTAAAGAGAAATATTCTTGTCCGTTAATTTTCTTCGGACGATTGGCACGCCTGGGTACAAACATGGTTCCGTAGTCAACCCCACATTTTGTTCCAAGAAGGCCCTGATCGTCTCGTCTCACAGTGCGATAAATGTATTAATACACTACTGGCCATTATAAAGGCTACACCACGAAGATGACGTGCTACAGACGTGAAATTTAACCGACAGGAAGAAGATGCTGTCATATGCAAATGATTAGCTTTTCAGAGCATTCACACAAGGTTGGCGTCGGTGGCGACACCTACAAGGTGCTGACATGCGGAAAGTTTCCAACCGATATCTCATAAACAAACAGTAGCTGACCGGCCTTGCCTGGTGAAACGTTGTTGTGATGCCTCGAGTAAGGAGGAGAAATGCGTACAATCACGTTTCCGACTTTGATAAAGGTCAGATTGCACCCTATCGCGATTGCGGTTTATCGTATCGCGAGATTGCTGCTCGCGTTGGTCGAGATCCAATGACTGTTAGTAGAATATGGAATCGGTGGGTTCAGGAGGGTAATACGGAACGCCCGCTGGATCCCAACGGCCTCGTATCACTAGCAGTCGAGATGACAGGCATATTATCCTCATGGCTGTAACGGATAGTGCAGCCACGTCTCGATCCCTGAGTCAACAGATGGGGACGTTTGCAAGACAACAACCATCTGCACGAACAGTTCGACGACGTTTGCAGCAGCACGGACTATCAGCTTGGAGACCACGGTTGCGACAGGAGCGCCTGCAATGGTGAACTCAACGACGAACCTGGGTGCACGAATGGCAAAACGTCATTTTTTCGGATGAATCCAGGTTCTGTTTACAGCATCATGATGGTCGCATCCGTGTTTGGCGACATCGCGGTGAACGCACATTGGAAGCGTGTATTCGTCATCGCCAAACTGGCGTATCATCTGGCGTGATGGTATGGAGTGCCATTGGTCACACGTCTTGGTCACCTCTTGTTCCTTTGTCGGCACTTCGAACAGTGGACGTTACATTTCAGATGCGTCACGACCCGTGGATCTACCCTTCATTCGATCCCCGTGAAACCCTACATTTCAGCAGGATAATGCACGACCACATGTTGCAGGTCCTGTACAGGCCTTTCTGGATACAGAAAATGTTCGACTGCTGCCCTGGCCAACACATTCTCCAGATCTCTCACCAATTGAAGATGTCTGGTCAATAGTAGCTGAGCAACTGGCTCGTCAGAATACGCCAGTCACTACTCTTGATGAACTGTGGTATCGTGTTGAAGCTGCATGTTCAGCTGTACATGTACACGTCATCCAAGCTCTGTCTGACTCAATGCCCAGGCATATCAAGGCCGTTATTACGGCCAGAGGTGGTCGTTCTGGGTACTGATTTCTCAGGATCTATGCACCCAAATTGCGTGAAAACGTAATCACATGTCAGTTCTAGTATAATATATTTGTCCAACGAATTCCCGTTTATCATCTGCATTTCTTCTTGGTGTAGCAATTTTAATGGCCAGTAGTTTAGTTATGTCTTTTACTTTTGAACTAATAAACGGTTTACTTAATTTTTTTTTGCATTTGTCTCGTTATCATTTGACTGCCCCTTATACTACAACCCACTACGTATCATTCTCGTAGTGATCGTGAGTCCAAAAATTAGATTAACTACAGCATGTTCAGAGGCGTTTAAACAGTCATTCTTACCACGCTCGATACTTGAATGGAATGGTACAAACCCTAATTGATACAATGGCGGGTACCATATGCTATGAACCTCACAATGGTTTGCGGGGTATGGGTGTAAGTGTAGACGCAGATGCAGGCTGCCTTCAAAAGTGAGGACGACTCCTGTAACTTCCTCTCTAACAGGTACAAGCGTATAGTACATTGTATCATGAAACGTACTGAGGTACTGTTATATTTCTTGTCAAGGTAGGCCACGGGTGAAATTTGAGGCCTAAATGAGACTTAATGGAAAATTTACGAAATGAGGCACGTCTGAGCATGTGGGGGAGACCTATGACCTTTGTGTGGGAATAAATTATAGAAGACAATATATAGGTCGACAACGTGCCTGTGTGTCGCGCTATAATTTTTAGATCTGGCGAAGGCTTACTAAGAGCTATTACGAGTAATCAATTTCGAAGAAGTAACATGTGACCAAGACAATGACTTTTATTATCTAATACAAAAATGTGTACACTTAAAATATATTAGTAGTCCTACTAACTAGGACAATGTTTCACGCTTGAAGTTAATGACGGTTTGCGAACACACATGCCCATTTTTCCCCAAACGCAACGTTTCCACTTCTATAATTATATACTTCCATCTATATTACTTTTCACTAGTGCTTGTTATCGCCCTGTGTTATCACCAATATCGTCAGAGAGCAAAACAGTTTATAATGTTTATAGATAGATATTCGGGCTTGCCTTACATGTAAGGACTTGGAACCATATTTCACTAGGGAAAATTGGATAGAGAAAAGACACCCAGCTGTATGTTTAGACGGTACACCAGCACTAGAAGGGGAAGTTGAAAGGTGGAAGGAGCATACAGAGGATCTGTACAAGGGCTATGAAATTGAAGGCAGTATTACAGAAATGGAAGAGGGCGTAGATGAAGATAAGATGGGAGATTTGGTAGCGCGAGAATAATTTGACAGAGCACTGCAACACCTTAGTCGAAACAAGGCCCCTGGGGTAGGCAACATGCCGTCATTCCTATTGATAGCCTTGTGAGAGCCAGCCGTGGCAGAACGCTCCCATATGGCGAGCAAGATGTATGAGACAGGAGAAATATACTAAGACTTCATGAAGAATGTAATAATTCCAATTCCAAAGAAAGTAGTAGCTGACATATGTGAAAATTAGGGAATTGTCAGTTTCATAAGTCATGGTTGCAAAATACTAACAGGAATTCTTTACAGAAGAATGGAGAAACTGTTAGAAACCAACTTCAGGGAAAATCAGTTTGGATTTCGGAGAAATATAGGAACACGTGAGGCAGTGCCGACATTACAACTTCTCTTAAAAGATAGGTTAACGAAAGGCAAACCTACATATATAGCATTTGTAGACTTAGGGAAAGCTTTTGACAATGTTGACTGGAATGCTCTCTTTGAAGTCTTGGAGGCAGTGGGGGCAAATCACAGGGAGTGAAGTGCCATTTACAATTTGTACAGAAACCAGACAGCAGTCGTAAGACTCGAGGGGCTGAAACGGAAGCAGTGGTTGAGAAGGCAGTGAGACAGGGTTGTAGCACATCGCCGATCTGTACATTGAGCAAGCAATAAAGGAAACCAAAGAAAAATTGGGAGTAGTAATTAAAGCCCAGAGAGAAGAAATAAAAACTTTGAGGGTTGCCTATGACCATGTAATTCTGTCAGAGATAGCAAAAGACTTGAAAAAGCAGCTTAACGGAATGGACAGTATGTTGAAAGAAAGATATAAGATGAACATCAACAAAAGCAAGACTAGGATAATGAAATGCAATCGAATGAAATCATATGATGCTGAAGTAATTAGATTAGGAAACGACACAAACTAGTATATAGGTTGTGTTATTTAGTCAGCAAAATAAGAGGAACTGATGATGGCCGAAGTATAGTGGATATAAAATTTAGATTGGAAATGGCAAGAAAAGAGTTTCTGAAGAAGCAAAATTTGTTAACGTCGATTATAGATCTAAGTGTTAGAAAGTCTTTTCTGAGGTTATTTATATGGTGTGTAGCCATGTATAGAATTGAAAGATGGACAAAATAAACAGTTGAGGCAAGAAGAGAATAGAGGCTTTTGAAATGTGATGCTGCAGCAGAATGCTGAAGATTAGATGGGTAGATCACGTAACTAATTAGGGAGTTCTGAATAGAATTGGGGAGACATGAAATTTGTGGCACAATTTGACTAAAATAAGGAATCGATTGATAGGACGCATTCTGAGACACCAAGGAATCACCAATTTACTCTACTGGCCTTTAAAATTGCTACTCCAAGAAGAAATGCAGATAATAAACGGGTGTTCATTGGACAAATATATATTATACTAGAACTGACATGTGATTACATTTTCACGCAATTTGGGTGCATAGATCCTGAGAAATCAGTACCCAGAACAAAGACCTCTGACCGAAATAACGGCCTTGATACGCCTGGGCATTGAGTCAAACAGAGCTTGGATGGCGTGTACATGTACAGCTGCCCATGCAGCTTCAACACGATACCACAGTTCATCAAGAGCAGTAACTGGCGTATTGTGACGAAAAGTTGCTCGGCCACAATTGACCAGACGTTTTCAATTGGGGAGAGATTTGGAGAATGTACTGGTCAGGGCAGCAGTGATATATTTTCTGTATCCAGAAACGCCCGTACAGGACCTGCAACATGCGGTCGTGCATTGTCCTGCTGAAATGTAGGGTTTCACAGGGGTCGAATGAAGGGTAGATCCACGGGTCGTAACACATCAGAAATGTAACGGCCACTGTTCAAAGTGCCGTCAATGCGAACAACAGGTGACCGAGACGTGTAACCAATGGCACCCCATACCATCACGCCGGGTAATACGCCAGTACGGCGATGACGAAAACACGCTTCCAATGTGCGTTCACCGCGATGTCGCCAAACACGGATGCGACCATCATGATGCTGTAAACAGAACCTGGATTCATCCGAAAAAATGACGTTTTGCCATTCGTGCACCCAGGTTCGTCGTTGAGTACACCATCGCAGGCGCTCCTGTCTGTGATGCAGCGTCAAGGGTAACCGCAGCCATGGTCTCCGAACTGATAGTCCATGCTGCTACAAACATCGTCGAACTGTACGTGCAGATGGTTGTTGTCTTGCAAACGTCCCCATCTGTTGACGCAGGGATCGAGACGTGGCTGGACGATCCGTGACAGCCATGCAGATAAGATGCCTGTCTTCTCGACTGCTAGTGATACGAGGCCGTTGGGATGCAGCACGGTGTTCCATATTACCCTCCTGAATCCACCGATTCCATATTCTGCTAACAGTCATTGGACCTCGACCAACGCGAGCAGAAATGTCGCGATACGATAAACCGCAATCGCGATAGGCTACAATCCGATCTTTATCAAAGTGGGAAATGTGATGGTACGCATTTCTCCTCCTTACACGAGGCATCACAACAACGTTTCACCAGGCAACGCCGGTCAACTGCTGTTTGTGTATGAGAAATCGGTTGGAAACTTGCCTCATGTACGTGTTGCCACCGGCGCCAACCTTGTGTGAATGCTCTGAAAAGCTAATCATTTGGATATCAGAGCATCTTCTTCCTGTCGGTTAAATTTCACGTCTGTAGCACGCCATCTTCGTGGTGTAGCAATTTTAATGGCCATTAGTGTAGTATCGGAGGGAAGTGTGGAGGTAAAAATTGTAGAGGGAGACCAAGTGCTCACTACAGTAAAAAGATTCAGGAAGACGTAGGTTTCAGTAGTTATTCGGTGAGGAAGAGGCTCGCACAAGATAGTGCAGCATCGAGAGCTGCATCAAACCGGACTTTGGACTGAAGACCAGAACAACATGCAACATTCGGACTTTAATGATTTCAGCTACAAAAATAACAGGAGTTAAACATGAAAGAAAAGATAAAGACGCGATGCTCTCTATCGGCCTTGAGTCGCTGACCGTGTGACGTCAGCAGAACAGCTGCAGCGCGGGAAGCGCCGCAGTCGTCCGTTGTCCTTGCCCGCTACTCGCTTACCCGCTGCCGCTGCACGCCACGATAAAACCATATCGTCGCTTCCTCGAGCCGCAGTTTTCTCCGATTTCTGGAAACTAGTGCGTAGCTAGCATACGCTGTGATGCAACAGCTCAACAAAAGAAAGTCGCGCATGCCCTTGGCGGGAATAGTGCCAGTGAACTCCGGTGTGCTTTTCGTGGGCAGTGGACCCCCAGCAACCGGTTCCGCGTGGTCTAGAAGACCCGCCAATGGCTAGGCGGACCCGGCGCGTTACCTTCGCGCTTACTTACGGACGGTCTCCGGAGGTGCCACCGAATTCAAGCAGCGGAGGATGCGTTGCTACAGCGGAAGGCGCGGGTGGCGTCAGCCTACTATGCTATGTATAGCGGATACGCACAACCGGCGATAAGATTGTAGTGTCGCTTTATTTTTCTGTTTCCTGAAATAACAAGGAACCAGAGCAGCTGTCGGCGTCAAGATGTCGCGAGTGGAGCAAGGTCGTACTGCTGTGAAGTCTGTTCAGACTGGGTTAGCGGAGGAATGGAAAGTAACTCGGGGAGCGAAATGATCGACACAGTACGAACTGTTTTCATGCCTGCAGGTACTTGCCTGCAGACCTGGTAAACATTGAAGTACCAGCGCGACAATGCCCCAGTGAATAACAACCGAGTTAGAAAATGGCTACGGAAGCAAAGGGAACTTCACAGCAAACATAAAAATAGCCAAAGCCTTGCAGACAAACAAAATTACACGAAGCGAAATGTAGAGTGAGGAGGGCTATGCGGCAGGCGTTCAACGAATTCGGAAGTAAAGTTCTATGTACAGACTTGATGAAAATTCAGCGGTCAAAGAGGTAGGTGGATCAAGGGCTAGAGTGAGGAGGGCTATGCGACAGACATTCAACGAATTCGAAATAAATTTCTATGTACAGACTTGACAGAAAATTAAGCGGTCATAGCGGTAGGTGGATCAAAACAAAATGTCCAGACACTCTGTGACCAAAATGGTACTGAAACAGAGGATCACAGACTAAAGGCCTAAATACTAAATGTCTTTTTCCAAAGCTGTTTCACGGAGGAAGACTGCACTGTAGTTCCTTCTCTAGATTGTCGCACAGATGACAAAATGGTAGATATCCAAATAGATGACAGGGGGATATAAAAACAATTAAAATCGCTCAAAAGAGGAAAGGCCGCTGGACCTGATGGGATACCAGTTTGATTTTACACAGAGTACAGGAAGGAACTTGCCCCCCCCCCCCCCTTCTTGCAGCGATGTACCGTAGGTCTCTAGAAGAGCGTAGCGCGTAGCGTTCCAAAAGATTGGAAAATGGCACAGGTCATCCCCGTTTTCAAGAAGGGACGTCGAACAGATGTGCAGAGCTATAGACTTATATCTCTAACGTCGATCAGTTGTAGAATTATGGAACACGTATTATGTTCGAGTATAATGACTTTTCTGGAGAGTAGAAATCTTCTCTGTAGGAATCAGCATGGGTTTCGAAAAAGACGATCGTGTGAAACCCAGGTCGCGCTATTTGTCCACGAGACTCAGAGGGCCATGGACAGAGTGATTTCAGGTGTGCCTTAGGGGAGTGTCGTAGGACCGTTGCTATTCACGATATATAGCTAAATGACCGTGTGGGTAACATCGGAAGTTCACTGAGGCTTTTTGCGGACGATGCTGTAGAATATAGAGAGGTTGTAACAATGGAAAATGGTACTGAAATGCAGGAGGATCTGCAACAAATTGACGCATGGTGCAGGGAATGGCAATTGAATCTCAATGTAGACAAGTGTAATGTGCTGCGAATACACAGAATGAAAGATCCTTTATCATTTAGCTACAATGTAGCAGGTCAGCAACTGGAAGCAGTTAATTCCATAAACTATCCGGGAGTACGCATTAGGAGAGATTTAAAATGGAATGGACATAAAGTTAATCATCGGTAAAGCAGATGCCATACTGAGTTTCATTGGAAGAATCCTAAGGAAATGCAATCGGAAAACAAAGGAAGTAGGTTACAGTACACTTGTTCGCCCACTGCTTGAATATTGCTCAGCAGTGTGGGATCCGTACCAGATAGGGTTGATAGAAGAGAGACAGAAGATCCAACGGAGAGCAGCGCGCTTCCTTACAGGATCATTCAGTAATCGCGAAAGCGTTACGGAGATGATAGATAAACTCCAGTGGAAGACTCTGCAAGAGAGACGCTCAGTAGCTCGGTACGAGCTTTTGTTGAAGTTTCGGGAACATACCTTCACCGAGGAGTCAAGCAGTACATTGCTCTCTCCTACGTATATCTCGCGAAGAGACCATGAGGATAAAATCAGAGAGATTAGAGCCCACACAGAGGCATACCGACAATCTTTCTTTCCACGAACAATACGAGACTGGAATAGAAGGGAGAACCGATAGAGGTACTCAAGGTACCCTCCGCCACACACCGTCAGATGGCTTGCCGAGTAAGCATGTAGATGTAGATGTAGAAGATTGAAAACAGTGGCGCAAATCATTGATGAAATGGAGTATCGTGCGGTACTTTTGTTATCTGCGTTTAAAAGAGAACACCTCTAAAATGTCCCTTACTGATTTGGTGGAATTGTACGGCAGGAAAGTCTGTCATAAGACACAGTGGTTAGTTGGCCCAGACGCGTCAAATGTGGTCAAACAAGTCTAAATAACGAAAAATCAAGAGCAGATCACATGTCGAAGAAAAGAGGAAGCCTTGGTGGGTGAAAACCACCGCATCACAAAAGAGGTCATAGAATAGAGGGCCGTTCAATAAGTAATGGAACACGTTTTTTCTGGAAGCAGGTTGGTTTTATTCGGGATTCCAATACATCAGGTTATTTCCAACTCTTTTGGGTACATAACCGTTCAATGTGACAGCGTTACGCCACGGCCTGCATTTCCGCGTGGTACCACTTTACTGGTCGCCATCTTGGCTCAAATGGCTCTTAACATCTGAGGTCATCAGTCCCCTAGACTTAAAACTATTTAAACCTAACTAACCTAGGGACATCACACAAATCAATGCTGAGGCAGGGTTCGAACCTGCGACCGTAACAGCAGCGCAGTTCCGGACTGAAGCGCCTAGAACCGCTAGGTCACAGCGGCCGGCTGACAACGTCTTGCTGCAATATCTCCCCCGTCATCCGCGAACTGTTCCCGCGGGGTGCATCCTTGATTGTATCACAGAGATGGAAGTCGGAAGGTGCGAGAGCCGGACTGTAGCGTGGATAAGGATGAACAGCCCAATGACGTTTCGTGAGCTCCTGTCGTGAGGCCCTGCTTTGTCGTGGAGAACGAGAATTTCTCTCGCTTTTTTGTGGCGACGAACACGCTGAAGTCGTCTCTTCAGTTCCGAATCGATAGCTGCACCTTCACGTAGGGCATCAAACAGAATCACTCCTTCAGAGTCTCGAAGACCGTCACAATGACCAACAGAGCAGCGCAGTTGAGCAGCAAGGTTGTTTGAGATCCATCTATCACATCGGATGAGAGTGTCTGCACGTTCCAACATTGCAAGACTCACAGCACTGTGCGGCTGGCCAGCACGCGAGAGATCGGACAGGTTTGCGTGACCTTGTTGCGATGATTACAGACGCCACGCCCAACGACTCATCGTGCTTTTGTTACTGCCAGGTCTCCGTAGACATTCTGCAGGTACCTATGTACATCTTCGATGCGCTGGTTTTCCGACAAAAGAAACTAAATGAGTTCTCTTTGCTTGGAACGCAGCTCTATCACAGATGCCATTTTGAAGGCTATAATGCTGCCACCTATCGGAACTTCGTGAAATTATAGAGGCTGAAGCATAAATATGTCGCGATGTCCCACAACAAATTCCGCTGTTTTCAATCGAAACTGACCAAGAAAAAATGTGTTGCGTTACATAATGAACGCATCTCGTGAAAAGTGAGAATCATGCATTAGTTTTGTTCCTCTTGAACGACATTTTGTGTATGACGTAGGTCGCGGCTCCCACCAATTCAAAAAGCCAGCCAAACCGAGTCAGAAACGGTAACTGTGCCAGGTGTACCCAGATGAGCCTCCTAATTACCCAAGACGACTGCTAGGTGTATTACTATCATCCCTAGACAAAGGAACAAAGCAGGCAGTGGAAACACGTGGACCAACCACAAACGACAACAGCGGAGGCCTCCCTCCATCGGGAAAGGTGGCGCTACCCTTTTTTTTAGCGCAACGCAATCTGACTTTCAGTAATCCCTAGAAAAGAATGTCCCTGGCTAACAATAACCTATACCTTACATGAATCACTTACCTCACAAAAATCTTCGTTTCTCAAACTACTGCAACACAGCGAGCGCCAATACCGCCAGCTAAATAAAAGATTCTAACCACTGAAGGCACTAACTACTGATAGGCATAGTTAGCAAATGAAAGATTTTGACGGAGAACAAACAATGTATTTACCTTAATAGTGTGGCCATCACAGAAGTTGGGAAGGAAAACATAGGTACAAAGAAGGTAGCTGCGAAGAAACCATGGGTAACAGAAGAAATACTTCAGTTGATTGATGAAAGGAGGAAGTACAAACATGTTCCGGGAAAATCAGGAATACAGAAATACAAGTTGCTGAGGAATGAAGTAAACAGGAAGTGCAGGGAAGCTAAGACGAAATGGCTGCAGGAAAAATGTGAAGACATCGAAAAAGATATGATTGTCGGAAGGACAGACTCAGCATACAGGAAAGTCAAAACAACCTTTGGTGACATTAAAAGCAACGGTGGTAACATTAAGAGCGCAACGGGAATTCCACTGTTAAATGCAGAGGAGAGAGCAGATAGATGGAAAGAATACATTGAAAGCCTCTATTAGGGTGAAGATTTGTCTGATGTGATAGAAGAAGAAACAGGAGTCGATTTAGAAGAGATAGAGGATCCAGTGTTAGAATCGGAATTTAAAAGAGCTTTGGAGGACTTACGGTCAAATAAGGCAGAAGGGCTAGATAACATTCCATCAGAATTTCTAAAATCATTGAGGGAAGTGGCAACAAAACGACTATTCACGTTGGTGTGTAGAATATATGAGTCTGGCGACATACCATCTGACTTTCGGAAAAGCATCATCCACACAATTCCGAAGACGGCAAAAGCTGACAAGTGCGAGAATTATTGCACAATCAGCTTAACAGCTCATGCATCGAAGCTGCTTACAAGAATAATATACAGAAGAATGGAAAAGAAAATTGAGAATGCGCTAGGTGACGATCAGTTTGGCTTTAGGAAAAGTAAAGGGACGAGAGAGGCAATTCTGACGTTACGGCTAATAATGGAAGCAAGGCTAAAGAAAAATCAAGACACTTTCATAGGATTTGTCGACCTGGAAAAAGCGTTCGACAATATAAAATGGTGCAAGCTGTTCGAGATTCTGAAAAAGTAGGGGTAAGCTATAGGGAGAGATGGGTCATATACAATATGTACAACAACCAAGAGGGAATAACAAGAGTGGACGATCAAGAACGAAGAGCTCGTATTAACAAGGGTGTAAGACAAGGCTGTAGCCTTTCGCCCCTACTTTTCAATCTGTACATCGAGAAAGCAATGATGGAAATAAAAGAAAGGTTCAGGAGTGGAATTAAAATACAAGGTGAAAGGATATCAATGATACGATTCGCTGATGACATTGCTATCCTGAGTGAAAGTGAAGAAGAATTAAATGATCTGCTGAACAGAATGAACAGTCTAATGAGTACACAGTATGGTTTGAGAGTAAATCGGAGAAAGACGAAGGTAATGAGAAGTAGCAGAAATGAGAACAGCGAGAAACTTAACATCAGGATTGATGGTCACGAAGTCATTGAAGTTAAGGAATTCTGCTACCTAGGCAGTAAAATAACCAATGACGGACGGAGCAAGGAGGACATCAAAAGCAGACTCGCTATGGCAAAAAAGGCATTTCTGGCCAAGAGAAGTCTACTAATATCAAATACCGGCCTTAATGTGAGGAAGAAATTTTTGAGGATGTACGTCTGGAGTACAGCATTGTATGGTAGTGAAACATGGACTGTGGGAAAACCGGAACAGAAGAGACTCGAAGCATTTGAGATGTGGTGCTATAGACGAATGTTGAAAATTAGGTGGACTGATAAGGTAAGGAATGAGGAGGTTCTACGCAGAATCGGAGAGGAAAGGAATACGTGGAAAACACTGATAAGGAGGAGAGACAGGATGATAGGACATCTGCTAAGACATGAGGGAATGACTTCCATGGTACTAGAGGGAGCTGTAGAGGGCAAAAACTGAAGAGGAAGACAGAGATTGGAATACGTCAAGCAAATAATTGAGGACGTAGGTTGCAAGTGCTACTCTGAGATGAAGAGGTTAGCACAGGAAAGGAATTTGTGGCGGGCCGCATCAAACCAGTCAGTAGACTGATGACCAAAAAACAAAAAAAAAGTTTCCAAAAGTCATCATATATATATCAGTTCATGACTTCCAGTCTTACAAATTTCCTTTTTCTGATGGACACACGTCCAGATCGTCCTCCCTCAAAACTCTGCCATCGCTCTCCCCACATCCATCACTGTTGGCGACTCACCTCCAACTGCGCAACGCTACGCGCTGTTCACATCCAACTGCCCAACACTACAATAGCGAATATTCCAACAATGCCAACCAGCCACAGATTGCACACAGCACAGTCAGTGATTTTCATACAGAGCGCTACGTGGCGTTACCAACATAAAAAACTAAACAGCCTACTTACAACACTTACGACATTGCAGTGCCTGTGTTATTCCGAATTACGATGCAATGTTCCTTTGAACAGGCGTGTATGCATGTCCGAAGGATCACTGAATCGTATTTCGGAATAACACAGGCACTGCAATATCGTATTTGTCTACCGACACCGGGCAAAAGACTTCCAAGTAAAATGTCTCCCCTGAAGGGAATATGCATAATGTATGGCCGAGTAGAGGTTGTAAACACATGATTGATGGCATATGAGAGTTTGTGTCTGTCCGTTAGTGGTGCCAAACGGCAAGGCGACTGCTGGCTATAAGCATGAAATGCGGGTTCGAGTCCCGATCCGGCACAAATTTTCATCTCGTCATTTCATTATACAGTTTATGGTTGCCCCTATTCGCAGCTGCGAATACATATCACGTATACAATCACACAAGACGCTCATTTGGGCCACGCCTATTGGATTTTGCATCAACCCCGCCCCCCTCCCCCCCCCCCCCCCAAATTCTGCTGACAGTGCACGGTACACGAGGAAACTGTTGCAAGACAGGTATTTTCAGATTCACGAAGATGTGGCACGATCCTTGGACAGCTAAACTGCGGAGTATTTAAGTTAAGGTGTCCGCCAAGTCATCCTTCGTTAGAAAATATGTATCGCTTGGAAGATTGAATATGCAGAGAAGACTAACACCGTCGCAAAATTTCGTGGCAGAGGTAGAGATTTCTGTGGCGGTAATTAGAACTTACAACTACCCCCCTCATATACACTCCTGGAAATTGAAATAAGAACACCGTGAATTCATTGTCCCAGGAAGGGGAAACTTTATTGACACATTCCTGGGGTCAGATACATCACATGATCACACTGACAGAACCACAGGCACATAGACACAGGCAACAGAGCATGCACAATGTCGGCACTAGTACAGTGTATATCCACCTTTCGCAGCAATGCAGGCTGCTATTCTCCCATGGAGACGATCGTAGAGATGCTGGATGTAGTCCTGTGGAACGGCTTGCCATGCCATTTCCACCTGGCGCCTCAGTTGGACCAGCGTTCGTGCTGGACGTGCAGACCGCGTGAGACGACGCTTCATCCAGTCCCAAACATGCTCAATGGGGGACAGATCCGGAGATCTTGCTGGCCAGGGTAGTTGACTTACACCTTCTAGAGCACGTTGGGTGGCACAGGATACATGCGGACGTGCATTATCCTGTTGGAACAGCAAGTTCCCTTGCCGGTCTAGGAATGGTAGAACGATGGGTTCGATGACGGTTTGGATGTACCGTGCACTATTCAGTGTCCCCTCGACGATCACCAGTGGTGTACGGCCAGTGTAGGAGATCGCTCCCCACTCCATGATGCCGTGTGTTGGCCCTGTGTGCCTCGGTCGTATGCAGTCCTGATTGTGGCGCTCACCTGCACGGCGCCAAACACGCATACGACCATCATTGGCACCAAGGCAGAAGCGACTCTCATCGCTGAAGACGACACGTCTCCATTCGTCCCTCCATTCACGCCTGTCGCGACACCACTGGAGGCGGGCTGCACGATGTTGGGGCGTGAGCGGAAGACGGCCTAACGGTGTGCGGGACCGTAGCCCAGCTTCATGGAGACGGTTGCGAATGGTCCTCGCCGATACCCCAGGAGCAACAGTGTCCCTAATTTGCTGGGAAGTGGCGGTGCGGTCCCCTACGGCACTGTGTAGGATCCTACGGTCTTGGCGTGCATCCGTGCGTCGCTGCGGTCCGGTCCCAGGTCGACGGGCACGTGCACCTTCCGCCGACCACTGGCGACAACATCGATGTACTGTGGAGACCTCACGCCCCACGTGTTGAGCAATTCGGCGGTACGTCCACCCGGCCTCCCGCATGCCCACTATACGCCCTCGCTCAAAGTCCGTCAACTGCACATACGGTTCACGTCCACGCTGTCGCGGCATGCTACCAGTGTTAAAGACTGCGATGGAGCTCCGTATGCCACGGCAAACTGGCTGACACTGACGGCGGCGGTGCACAAATGCTGCGCAGCTAGCGCCATTCGACGGCCAACACCGCGGTTCCTGGTGTGTCCGCTGTGCCGTGCGTGTGATCATTGCTTGTACAGCCCTCTCGCAGTGTCCGGAGCAGGTATGGTGGGTCTGACGTCTCAAAAATAAGATCGACAGGAAGTGCAAAATGGCTAAGCAAGAATGGCCAGAGGACGAATGTAAGGATGTTGAGGCTTATCTCATTAGGGGCAAGATAGATACTGCCTACAGGAAAATTAAAGAGAACTTTGGAGAAAAGAGAACCACTTGCATGAATATCAAGAGCTCAGATGGAAACGGAGTACTAAGCAAAGAAGGGAAAGCAGAATGGTGGAAGGATTATATAGAGCGTCTATACAAGGGCGATGTACTTCAGGGCAATATTATGGAAATGGAAGAGGATGTAGATGAAGATGAAATGGGAGATATGATACTGCGTGAAGAGTTTGACAGAGCACTGATGGACCTAAGTCGAAACAAGGCCCGCGGAGTAGACAACATTCCATTAGAACTACTGACAATGTTGAGAGAGCCAGTCCTGACAAAACTCTACCATCTGGTGAGTAAAATGCATGAGACAGGCGAAATACCCTCAGACTTCAATAAGAGTATAATAATTCCAATCCCAAAGAAAGCAGGTGTTGACAGATGTGAAAATTACCGAGCTATCATGTTAATAAGTCACGGCTGCAAAATACTAACGCGAATTCTTTACAGACGAATGGAAAAACTGGTAGAAGCCGACCTCGGGGAAGATCAGTTTGGATTCCGTAGAAATACTGGAACACGTGATGCAATACTGACCCTACGACTTCTTTTAGAAGCTAGATTAAGGAAAGGCAAACCTACGTTTCTAGCATTTGTAGAGTTAGTGAAGGCATTTGACAATCTTGACTGGAATACTCTCTTTCAAATTGTGAAGGTGGCAGGGGTAAAATACAGGGAGCGAAAGGCTATTGACAATTTTTACAGAAACCAGATGGCAGATATAAGAGTCGAGGGGCACGTAAGGGAAGCAGTGGTTGGGAAGGGAGTGAGAGAAGGTTGTAGCCTCTCCCCGATGTTATTCAATCTGAATATTGAGCAAGCAGTAAAGGAAACAAGAGAAAAATTCGGAGTAGGTATTAAAATCCATGGAGAAGAAATAAAAACTTTGAGGTTCGCCGATGACATTGTAATTCTCTCAGACAGCAAAAGACTAGGAAGAGCAGCTGAAGGGAATGGACAGGTTCTTGAAAGGAGGATATAAGATGAACATCAACAAAAGCAAAACGAGGATAATGGAATGTAGTCGAATTAAATCGGGTGATGCTGAGGGAATTAATTAGGAAATGAGACACTTAAAGTAGTAAAGGAGTTTTGCTATTTGGGAAGCAAAATAACTGATGATGGTCGAAGTAGAGTGGATATAAAATGTAGATTGGCTATGGCAAGGAAAGAGTTTCTGAAGAAGAGAAATTCGTTAACATCGAGTAGAGATTTAAGTGTCAGGAAGTCGTTTCTGAAAGTATTTGTATGGAGTGTAGCCATGTATGGAAGTGAAACATGGACGATAAATAGTTTGGACAAGAAGAGAATAGAAGCTTTCGAAATGTGGTGCTACAGAAGAATGCTGAAGATTAGACGGGTAGGTCACATAACTAATGAGGAGGTTGTTGTTGTTGTTGTGGTCTTCAGTCCTGAGACTGGTTTGATGCAGCTCTCCATGCTATTCTATCCTGTGCAAGCCTCTTCATCTCCCAGTACCTACTGCAACCTACATCCTTCTGAATCTGCTTAGTGTATTCATCTCTTGGTCTCCCTCTACGATTTTTACCCTCCACGCTGCCCTCCAATACTAAATTGGTGATCCCTTGATGCCTCAGAACATGTCCTACCAACCGATCCCTTCTTCTGGTCAAGTTGTGCCACAAACTTCTCTTCTCCCCAATCCTATTCAATACTTCCTCATTAGTTAGGTGATCTACCCATCTAATCTTCAGCATTCTTCTGTAGCACCACATTTCGAAAGCTTCTATTCTCTTCTTGTCCAAACTATTTATCGTCCATGTTTCACTTCCCATACATGGCTAGACTCCATACGAATACTTTCAGAAATGACTTCCTGACACTTAAATCAATACTGGATGTTAACAAATTTCTCTTCTTCAGAAACGCTTTCCTTGCCATTGGCAGCCTACATTTTATACCCTCTCTACTTCGAGCATCATCAGTTATTTTGCTCCCCAAATAGCAAAACTCCTTTACTACTTTAAGTGCCTCATTTCCTAATCTAATTCCCTCAGCATCACCCGACTTAATTAGACTACATTCCATTATCATTGTTTTGCTTTTGTTGATGTTCATCTTATATCCTCCTTTCAAGACACTGTCCATTCCATTCAACTGCTCTTCCAAGTCCTTTGCTGTCTCTGACAGAATTACAATGTCATCGGCGAACCTCAAAGTTTTTACTTCTTCTCCATGAATTTTAATACCTACTCCGAATTTTTCTTTTGTTTCCTTTACTGCTTGCTCAATATACAGATTGAACAACATCGGGGAGAGGCTACAACCCTGTCTTACTCCCTTCCCAACCACTGCTTCCTTTTCATGTCCCTCGACTCTTATAACTGCCATCTGGTTTCTGTACAAATTGTAAATAGCCTTTCGCTCCCTGTATATTACCCCTGCCACCTTTAGAATTTGAAAGAGAGTATTCCAGTCAACATTGTCAAAAGCTTTCTCTAAGTCTACAAATGCTAGAAACGTAGGTTTGCCTTTCCTTAATCTTTCTTCTAAGATAAGTCGTAAGGTCAGTATAGCCTCACGTGTTCCAGTGTTTCTACGGAATCCAAACTGATCTTCCCCGAGGTTGGCTTCTACTAGTTTTTCCATTCGTCTGTAAAGAATTCGTGTTAGTATTTTGCAGCTGTGACTTATTAAGCTGATAGTTCGGTAATTTTCACATCTGTCAACACCTGCTTTCTTTGGGATTGGAATTATTGTATTCTTCTTGAAGTCTGAGGGTATTTCGCCTGTTTCATACATCTTGCTCACCAGATGGTAGAGTTTTGTCAGGACTGGCTCTCCCAAGGCCGTCAGAGGTATTGGAGGTATTGAATAGAATTGGGGAGAAGAGAAGTTTGTGGCACAACTGGATTAGAAGAAGGGATCGGTTGTTAGGACATGTTCTGAGCATCAAGGGATCACCAATTTAGTATTGGAGGGCAGCGTGGAGAGTAAAAATCGTAGAGGGAGACCTAGAGATGAATACATTAAGCAAATTCAGAAGGATGTAGGCTGCAGTACGTACTGGAAGATGAAGCAGCTTGCGCAGGATAGAGTAGCATGGAGAGCTGTATCAAACCAGTCTCAGGACTGAAAACCACAACAACAACAACATTATCACTATGCTCTTCAGTGTTTAGAGCAAAATGTTTTCATGCAACATTAAATGTTTATGAGATAGAAACAGAATGGCAAAAGGTTATGCGAGTGGGTGTCATATTCTAAGATACGCCGAGTAAGAAGCCCGAATATTGCTGCTAGGTGCGGCGTGTGGCGCCGGTGTAGACATCATACCGCAGCAGTCTCTTACAGACAGACGGGTAGTAAAAATTTCATCACGCCGGGAGTTAACTGAACATGAGCCAAGAACGATAGCCTGTTCAAGACAGATAGGTCGCAGTATATCGTAAACTGCAGCATAAGATACCCACAAGTGGGCGTCCTGTCGCCTCCACAGAGATACAAGGTTCGATCGATGATCCCCTGGGAGTCAAATCGTCGCCGATTTGAATGTAGGACTGTCAGGAACCTCTTTCTGCCAGGCCTGTCGCGAATCAAATGCACTGCATAGGCTTCAGCAGCCGGCGGCCGAGAGCGTGTCCCTCTGCGTTTCCTTGACCTCTGGCACTTGCGCAGTTTCAATTAGCGATGTTTACTATTTCAACATTTCAGAAAGAAGGAAAAGCAAGTAACCACAGCGACGTATTGGCGCTTTTGAATTTGTGAAAGATAAGCAGCTGTTTACTTAAGAGTTCTTGATATTTAACTTTGTTTACATCTTTGTGTTAAATTTTAAGAGATCGTGAAATACGAGGACGATTATAATTAAAGTTCCAGTTTCAAAATTTTAAAAAGCGCTGCTGTGAGTGATATCAAATTTGAACAGAATGCACTACACTACACCAAGAAGAACTGCACATGATAACCGAGCATTCATTGGCCAAATATATTATACTAGAACTGACATGTGATTACGTTTTCAAGCAATCTGGGTGCATAGATCCCGACAAATCAGTACCCAGAACAACCACCTCTGGCCGTAATAACGGACTTGATACGGCTGGGCTTTGATCAAACAGAACTTGGATGGTGTGTACAGGTACAGCTGCCCATGCAGCTTCAACACGATAACACAGTTCGTCAAGAGTAGTGACTGGCGTATTGTGACGAGCCGGTTGCTCGGCCACCATTGACCAGACGTTTTCAATTGGTGAGAGATCTGGAGAATGTGCTGGCCAGGGCAGCAGTCCAGAAACGCCCGTACAGGACCTGCAGCATGCGGTCGTGCATTATCCTGCTGAAATGTATGGTTTCGTAGGGATCAAGGGTAGAGCCACGGGTCGTAGCACATCTGAAATATGACGTCCACTGTTCAAAGTGCCGTCAATGCGAACAAGAGGTGACCGAGACGTGTAACCAATGGCACCCCACACCGTCGCGCCGGGTGATACGCCAGTATGGCGATGACGAATACACGCTTCCAATGTGCGTTTACCGCGATGTCGCCAAACACGGATGCGACC
Organism: Schistocerca piceifrons; assembly: GCF_021461385.2. Lineage (NCBI taxonomy): Eukaryota > Metazoa > Arthropoda > Insecta > Orthoptera > Acrididae > Schistocerca > Schistocerca piceifrons. The sequence continues at coordinate 897,787,461 of NC_060139.1, forward strand.
ATCACGATGCTGTAAACAGAACCTGGATTATTCCGAAAAAATGACGTTTTGCCATTCGTGCACCCTGGTTCGTCGTTGAATACACCATCGCAGGTTCTCCTGTCTGTTATGCAGCGTCAAGGGTAACCGCAGCCATGGTCTCCGAGCTGATAGTCAATGCTGCTGCAAACGTCGTCGAACTGTTCGTGCAGATGATTGTTGTCTTGGAAACGTCCCCATCTGTTGACTCAGGGATCGAGACGAGGCTGCACTATCCGTTACAGCCATGCGGATAATATGCCTGTCATCTCGACTGCTAGTGATACGAGGCCGTTGGGATCCAGCGGGCGTTCCGTATTACCCTCCTGAAGCCACCGATTCCATATTCTTCTAACAGTCATTGGATCTCGACCAACGCGAGCAGCAATCTCGCGATACGATAAACCGCAATCGCAATAGGTTACAATCCGACCTTTATCAAAGTGGGAAATGTGATGGTACGCATTTCTCTTCCTTACACCAGGCATCACAACAACGTTTCACCAGGTAACGCCGATCAACTGCTGTTTGTGTGTGAGCACGTTGTAGGTGTCGCCACCGGCGCCAACCTTGTGTGAATGCTCTGAAAAGCTAATCATTTGGATATCACAGCATCTTCTTCGTGTCGGTTAAATTTTTGCGTCTGTAGCACGTCATCTTCGTGGTGTAGCAATTTTAATGGCCAGTAGTGAATTATCAAAGATGGGGAAAACGTTATGGGAAAAAGGGAAATTTAACGAAAATTTTAAGAATAGATGGTGCTGTAAGCGGCAGAATATGCAAAATGAAAGACTCTGAGTGCACGGCTGTTCTTCAGTTGGCGTCTGAGACGCTCGGCGTAACTATCTCAATGCAGAATCTCGGGCTGCTGGTAAAGCTTCTTTAAAATAACGATGACTGTGCGCCAGTAGCTTTGCAGAAGTTTAGTACACTCAAGGGTATGGAAAAAGACGTTGGTCAGTTGTCTGTCGTGCAGTGCACGGGTAATTGCCTGGACTCTGGACGTGCCTGTGAGCACGGATTATAGAATTCTAGGAACCCCCTGCATTGCTGTCCATATACATGGCGAACATTAATAATACCGACGAAGTGCAGGGACGGATTCCTGACTGGAAATGGAGGAAGAGAGGTCCCATACACATGTGTCCGGAAATCCATCATTGCCACAGTAGACGGTACTGACGAATGGCAGTTCCTCTGACCACGTGCAGTGCGTTTCTTGTATATTTCAGGCTGTGTGATTGACGCAGTGTACTGTAAACAGTAGAATGGTCCGATACTCATGTCGGGAACAAGTGGTTGTGTACGGCCAAGCAGATGGAAACGGTCGAGAGGCAGCACGGCTTTACCGAATCAAGTACCCTCACAGACACAGACCACATCACACTATATTTCAAGCCATCTTTGGACAGGGAGGCGGCGGAATGTGCGTAGTCCAGAATTGGAGAACCAGGTTCTACAGTATATTGAGCGAAACCTATTAGAGACTCCAGACAATCGGTCCGCCAACATGGTGCAAGTAAAATTATCTATATCCGGCATTACAACCGCTACTATCGTGCAAGAAAAATTATCTCTATCCGGCATTACAACCGCTACTATCCCTGTCACCTGCTATCCCATGGAGCCCATTTTGAACATCTGTTGTGACTTGGATGCGATGCAGCTTTGTACTGTGTTCGGAGATGATTTCTTGTCATTGCACGCTCGTGGTCCATTTCCAGACACATGTTCATAGGGTCTTCTTTCATCCATTTACAGTCAGGTTTTACTAATCTTCACGCTGTATAATAACCGATGTTCAGGAAACGCTTCATGCTGACCTGTCGGTAACGGAAACGTTTGGTCTAGAATTTCTTCCATGCATGGAAGTGAACAATGAATATCAGTGGAAAATTCTGTGGACGGACGAAGCTCAATTCCATCTCCACGATTATGTAATACACAGAATTGCTGAATGTGGGCAACGGAAAATCCGCTCGCACATCAACCAGTGCCGCTTCATTTTGTGAAGCTGAGTGTTGCTGATTGATGGAATAGTTATCGTAGGGCTGTATTTTTTCGAAGAGATAAGTCATGCTGGTCCTGTTACTTGTACCGTCAGCGGTAACTGCTGTGACACTCTTTTGCTAACGAACGTCAGTCCAGCCCTTCAACAGCTTGCATGTGAGCGTAGGATCATTTTTATTCAAGACAGTGCAACTCCGGCCATTGGACAGCCAGTGAAGCAGCTGCAGCAATTTTGGAAATGCTAGAATTATCAGCCGCCATTTCCCTACAGTCTGGTCGTGCAGACCACCTGAACTTCAACCGTGTGACCTCTGGTCGTGGGGTCATCTGGAAGATGCTGTGTTTAGTGCTCCGACTACAAACGTAGCTGACCGAGCAAGGTGGCGCAGTGGTTAGCACACTGGACTCGCATTCGGGAGGACGACGGTTCAATCCCGCGTCCGGCCATCCTGATTTAGGATTTCCGTGATTTCCCTAAATCGCTCCAGGCAAATACCGGGATGGTTCCTTTGAAGGGGCACGGCCGACTTCCTTCCCCGTCCTTCCCTAATCCGATGAGACCGATGACCTCGCTGTTTGGTCTCTTCCCCCACAAAACAACCAACCAACAAACGTAGCTGAACTGAAGGCACGCATCGCGCAACACATTCTGAACGTGACCCCAGGGACACGCCGATATGTTGTGCATCATACTGTTTCTCTATCTCAACGGTGGACAACATGCTGAAAATGCGCCAGGCACACAGTGGTTGGAAACCGATTTCATGTATGGTTTTTACGCGGTTTTTGCCCTCTAGGGAGTTAAAAAGTGATATCATTCTTGCTTTTTATGCGGTTTTTGGCCCTAGGACAACTAAAAACAGATTTTTCTGTTTGCAGTGGTGGATGGACTTTTTGACGACTAGTGCCAAAAATGATGAATGCCAAACTTGGGCGATCATGTACATTGCACAGTACTGTTGGTTTGATGTGTAACTCACACCACAGTCGTCGTATTGCGATTCATTTGTCATTTGTAGGCGAACCCGTTTATGTTATGACACTGGCGGCGCCACCTACTGGGAAAATTTCATTAATTTTTTTTGTTTGTTTCTATAACGTTTCGCCCTTCTTCGGTAATATTCCGATCAAATAAGACTTCATTGTAAGCAGTGGTTCTTTTCTTACAGCGTTCTGAAAATGGAACTTTAATTGCAAGTATAATCACCCTGTACAAAACTGTTGTGTGTGGAGAAAATGTGACAAAGAAGTGACAATTATAAAACAGAAATTATGGGTTTACAGCTTGGATAGACAGGAATGTAGAAAAGTAAATGAAAATATTTTGCAATTTAAGCTGGCATAAATTCCAAGCTGCGTAGTATTTTGTGGTAGAGATAAACACTTAACAGATTGAGACACTCGAAAAATTTGGACACACTCAAAAGAGAAACTATTGCGAGGAGAAACCATAGGAACATGATATTAGCAAATAAAGAGAATATACAGGATGTTTTAAAAGTAAAGGACATAATTTCTGTTATGTGTTTCCCATAAGCAGACAGTACAAAAAAAAAAGTTCATTACAACATGTGTCTGAGTTACGGTCTAAAACGGATATATGAAAAGTGCACTCAGTGAAATTTGCGCCCAATCAGAATACTTCGAAATTTGCGCCGTGTAGTCCTTGAAATTGTCAACCAACAACGTCAGGGCCTAACTGAACTCCGATTCCTTGTCCACCGGACACGCTTCGTATGCCCGCACTGAGTCGCCACGCCCTAGCCGTGTCGGCGATGCCACGCTGATGACCCGCAACGTGAACGAAACAGCCTGCTGCCGGAAGAAGACCAAAAGTGCCAATTGTGGACATAACGTTATAGGATATGTCTTCTTACTTATGCATAAGGCACAGGTTCTAATTGTTTTAACGCTTAAACCTTGTTTTTCCTTCATTTATGGTGCGTACTCTGTCCTAGTATGAAAAACCGCTATGTATTGTCAACCTAATTTTTCGTTTTTGTTACGTACCTTATTTTGTGATGAATAATCTATACAATTAATGTAAATCGCACTTGTTATATCGTTTTATAATACTCAAGTTACTTTACTTGACAATAACGACAATGATGTGCAGGAGTATTGCTTCCATTTAACTCTCGCATATCAGAAAGCATGAGTGATACAGGTATAAGCGTCAGTGGTTACGAGAAACAGCTGAAATCATCAAAACTGAACAATGCTCCAGGAATCCCTTACAGGTTGTACTCCAAACTTACAATCAAGTTAGCCTCTCTTAGAGTCATAATCTACTGTAAATCCCTCGAAGAAGAACCCGTCCCAGTCTTTGGAAGAAAGCACAGGTCATACTCATCTACAACAAGGATAACAGAAGCGAAGCACAAAACTAACCTCCAATATCCCTGAGATCCATTTGTTGTAGATTCTTGGAACTTATTCTGAGCTCAAACATACTGAGGTATCTCGAACAGAATGACCTCCATGCCAAACAGCACGGATTCCGTAATCATCGACCAAGTGAAATCCAGCTCGCACTTTTCTTACACGATATCCTGTAAACCATGGATAGAGGCAGTCAAGTAGATGCAGTATTTCATGATTTCCGAAAACCTCTTGACTCGGTAGTGCAACTACGCTTATTATTGAAAGTACGATCGATCCCAGCAATTGTCGGAGGCTTGCTCGCTCCTTAAACAGGATATGCGGTAATATGTGGCAGATTGGACGACAGAGCACAGTGCTGGTGCAGCCTCAAGTGTTCCGGATTACACAGTTCAGTGCACATAATTGAACGTAGGGCTACAAGCAGAAGACCACTACTTGTTCCCATGTTGACTCAACGACTTTGTCAGTTACGGATTTCCAGCGTGCTGGATTAATTGCAAGACAGGAACTTTTGTTAACCATTCCGATGTAGAACTGTAGCGCCTAGAACCGCTTGGCCACTCCGGCCGGCTAACATAATTCCCCGGTACTCATATTCCTCTATTATTTTGCACAGGTTCACTGTATAGAGTTATACTGTCTCTGGCTGATGTTTTCCTCTCTTCAAATGGTTCTGAGCACTATGGGACTTAACAGCTATGGTCATCAGTCCCCTAGAACTTAGAACTACTTAAACCTAACTAACCTAAGGACAGCACACAACATCCAGCCATCACGAGGCAGAGAAAATCCCTGACCCTGCCGGGAATCGAACCCGGGAACCCGGGCGTGGGAAGCGAGAACGCTACCGCACGACCACGAGATGCGGGCGTTTTCCTCTCTTCCTAAATGTCATATAAACTGTCTTCTCTCCAATAAGGACAGAAGCTGAAGCAATGAATTAAAATTTGTGCCACGGCTGGGACTTGAAGCCAGGTCTTGTGCTTACCAGGCAGATGTGCTAATCACTACATCACCGTAGCACTGTGGCTTGCACAGCTACACGCATTACAGTAGTCCAGTGCTCCCCGTAACATAAATTTTAATTCACTCCTTCAGCCACATTTTTCCCTTCTTAGATCGTTATTATTGCTGAGGCTCTCCAACATTGGAAAATTTTAATTCAGTGCTTGAGCTTCTATCTTATTGAAGATAAAGTTGAGACTCATATGTCTCCAGGAAACTGTCTTCTCTTCATTTACTTTTAGGTTTTGTTTTTTTGCCCAAGTTTCTAGTACTTGTAGTGCCTTCTGTGTGTGCTCTCCAATTCTGATCCTATCACTATATCATCTGCATACGAATCATTAACGCTTATGAGTCTTCGTCTTTTATGTTTGTCATGTCCGCTGTACACATGTTGAGCAGCGTTGCTCTCACAGAGTCTCCTTGGAGAAACACATTCGTCTGCTCAGTTTTCTCCTGGACTTCAGCATTGTTGTTTATTTTGATCAAATTTCATTGAAGGCATGCCTCGATTGTTCTCACAAGGGAACCTCCCCATCGCACCCCCCCTCAGATTTAGTTATAAGTTGGAACAGTAGATCGGCCTTGAAAAACTGAACACTGATCAATCGAGAAAACAGGAAGAAGTTGTGTGGAACTATGAAAAAAATAAGCAAAATATACGAACTGAGTAGTCCATGCGCAAGATAGGCAACATCAAGGATAACGTGAGCTGAGGAGCTCCATGGTCCCGTGGTTAGCGCGAGCTGCTGCAAACCAAAGATCCTTGGTTCAAGTCTTCCTTCGAGTGAAAAGTTTACTTCCTTTATTTTCGCAAAGTTATGATCTGTCCGTTCGTTCATTGACGCCTCTGTTCACTGTAATAAGTTTAGTGTCTGTGTTTTGCGACCGCACCTCAAAACCGTGCGATTAGTAGACGAAAGGACGTGCCTCTCCAATGGGAACCGAAAACATTTGATCACAAGGTCATAGGTCAACCGATTCCACCACAGGAAAACACGTCTGATATATTCTATACGACGCTGGTGACGGCATGTGCGTCACATGACAGGAATATTTTGTCGACCCACCTAACTTGTACACTTGGCGAATGGGTGAAAAGATTCTTATACCTTGCCCGATTTAGATTTTCTTGTGGATGTGATAATCACTCCCAAAAAAGTGACGAAAACATAAGAGTTTGTCACATAAACTGCAACAAATGAATGCAACAGTTTCATAGTCGCACAGTTTTCCCTGTGCTCTGTGAAACATAAGTTTTTAACGTTTTCAAATTTTTACGTGTGTAGACCGTCAAATCCTGCATATGTCCAAGCAAATCTGAACATGTCCTGGAATTTTGGAGAGCGAAGTTGATTATGTGTGAATGGCTGAACTTTGGTAACTGTAACACGATCACGTAAACAATACTGTTCTGTGTACCTGTACAGCTTCGCAAAATCATAGAATGTTTTCACAAAGTTACCTCGCAACGGACGGACGGACGGACGGACAGATAATTATTGTCTGAAAATAAAAAATTAAACTTTTCACTTGAGGGAATACTCCAATCAAGTATTTCTCGTTCCGCAGCTGCCCACGCTAACCACGGGACCACGGCGCTCCTGTGCTCAGATCATCCTTGATGTTGCCTATCTTGCGCATGGACTACTCAGTTTGTATATTTTGCTTATTATTTCATAGTTCCACACAACTTCTTCCTGTTTTCTCGATTGATCTGTGTTCTGTTTTTCAAGGCCTATTCACTGTGCCATCTTATAACTAAATCTGAGGGGGGTGCGATGGGGAGGTTCCCTTGTCAGTAATGTGTCTTTGTCTCAGGTCATTCTTTCCAGTTTCTTTGTTAGTCGTCCTATATTCAGTAAGTCAAACGGTTTCCCATGCGCTACAAAGACTGCATAGTACTTTCCTCGTTGGCCTCTCAGTGTGTCTTGGATCTGGGCCGTCAAGTATTCCACTGCCTGTACCGTGCTTCTAACATTCATAAAACTAAATTGGCAAAAAATACAAAAATGCCACTAGCTTTTATCTACAAGCCATAGTTCATTTAATAAGAGTAATCTAGCAAGAAAATAGCAAGAAAATATGAAAAGGCAAAACACCACGCCGAGACATGAACTGTGGCAGGTCAATGCTTTAACAAGTGTGTTCCTGTCTCTTAGCGAAGTTCTCTGCCTATACACAATAGTTTAAAAATGTTGTGCTGTGCAGAATGATATCCTTGGCACTCAGTTATTAACAGAATCTGTCCTGTGTATGTCTCTTTCCCGTTGCTGGGAAACTGGATGACGCTGGCCCGCCAGAGGGCGCATGAGCAGCGGTGTGCGGGGATATAGGGGTGTGTGCTTCAAGCACAAAGGAGTGACTCGCTGGCTGCAGTGTAAAGAGTTGGAGGTCCGGTTTTACTTAGGCTGAACATAGCTGGAAGGCTGCGGCCTAGTCTGTGGAATGTTGCTGGTGCTGTCACGCTGTTTGGAGTTTACCTGTCAGCTACCTGACTATTGGAGGAAGCGATCATGCTCGGGGAAGCATTGTACGCCTATATTGAGGACTTCATGGTAGTGATTTTCTTCTTAACTGACGTGTCACTCAATGCATGCCAGTTCCTTGCAGATCTAGCTGATATTTGTGATTGTTCGTCCACTATTCAATTGTGAGCGAAGCCCCTTTTCTGTATTTCTCTACGTGGCATCGTTTAGCCAATTAGTCTATCTGGACACGTATTTGCTATTTGTGGCGAACGTCATTTATTTTGATAGGAGAAGAAAGGCGAGTTTATTTTGGCTCCGCCAACGTGTGGCTGTCTTTATATTATTATTACTAGTATTATTATTATTATTCTTTTAATCATCACTTTGCACCCACGCATTTTAAAGACTGTATTTATTGATGTGGTGAGCCTTGGGTTTAACTGCGTTATTTACTAGTCATCTGTACTCTCACAATTAAATTGTGTATTTTATTAATTATAAAAGTTCAGTTGTTTTTGATAATAACTACCGTTTAACCGTACACGAGTTTGTTAACCCAGCAGCTTATCATGCCTCATCCACCTCCCTACCGCCTAAAATGTGACAGCCCTTCATGATCACTGTTGCTCCATGCTATTCTTGCTTACGCTTTCTTTTGATGATTCTTCAACAGCATGCATGAAGTAAAACTGCTGTAGCCGTTTACATTCCTCAGATGGCTACACTCTTGCAGTGACGCTTGAATGAAATGATGATTTAGGAGAAATTCTTTCATAATGGGTGGGGCTGTGAATGAATTATGTGTTCAAGAGAATCACGATATATAGAAATATTTCTCACTAAGATGTAACGGATGTTTTCTGGAATATGGTGAAATTTCAAAGGTGTAATGAAATTCGAATCTGTCGTAAGTATTCTCATAACTATGACTTATAAATAATGTAATATAAAGCTATGTCTCCGTGTCTGATGCATCTTGTAATTAGTAGCGAAGATTTTAAAGCGAGACTCTGAAACGTGAAAGTTGGCTTCTCTGCTGCTTCGCCGATATACAGATATGCAGTTTGATCTGGCTTGGCATCGACACTTGCATCGACACGATGTCAATCCTCTTGAGGTATGTGATGGAGGATAGATCCAGTAGCACTATCATTTACCCTCTTACGCATTCCATTCGCTAACGGGGCGTGGGAAAGACGTTTGTCAATAAACCGCCATATAAAATGTAAATTTTTTGATTGTTTCATCGTGGCCATTCCGCGAGACGTCTGTGGAGAGAAGTACTGTATCGTTGGTGTCTTCTTGGACGTATTCACTCGGAATTTCAACAATAAACCTCTCGTGATACACAAATTGTTTCTTGTTGCACGAGCAGCTCCAGCTTGTTGAGTATTTCTGTTATGCTATCGCGCTGACTAAACGATCCCGTGACGAAATGTGCCGTCGCTCTACTTTGCATCTTTTCTAACTTTTACATTAAATCAGCCTGGTAACGCTCCCAGACAGAAGAACGATAGGCAATAATGGGCCGAAAGAATTTTGTAAGCTACTTGTTTCTAGGCTAAATTGATTTCGTTAAGTATAATGTAGCACCTGCTTTTCCTACAGTTAATTTTACGTGTTCGTTCCACGTTTCATCTCTCCTGACGCTTAGTGATAGGCAATTTCCTGTTGTCTCTGTTTCCAATGATGTCTCCTCTAAAATCGAAATAGTTGATCTATTCGTTTACTTATTCAAAATACGTAAAATTTATTCTCCTTCTAGTATGATAAAAGAAAAAACAAATAAGTTAAATATATTTCAATTCTTTCAATTTTAATCTGATAATTAAATAAATAAATAAATAAATATATATATATATATATATATATATATATATATATATATATATATATATATATATATATGTAATAGAATGTCGTGTTCCCAGTTTGGCACAGCTTTGCCACAGGAAAAAGGAAAGCGGTCGAAGACGTCCGGCTTCTGGTCGGCTCCTGATCGTTGACAGAAGGAGGCTAGTTTTTGATTACGCAAAGACTTCTATTATTTGGAAAAGAACAACCTAAGGGACATTTAACAATGAACAATAAAAAAAATTGCATTTGCAAATGAAATCATTAATAAATGGGGCAGCTATGAGTTGTACAGAAGACAAGGAGCGGCGTTCTGTCTACGGCCAGGATGCCGCAGTATTCTCTGCTGTAGTAAAGGCTGTTTGATATTTACAAAAATAATATGACATGGAGGTAAAAAAAATAAAGGAAAAGAATAGAATAAGAAATCTGGTAAACACTAAATACATTCAAACAATTCTCACAAGCAATTAGGGATTATCTATAAACAGTATAACTTACATAAGTACTTTTCTAACTGTATGGTGCGATCAGATTTCAGCCTGTCCTGTGCTAGCTCCTTGGTTCACGTTTTTGTCACAAATTACAGTTATTACTTTTCTCCTTCCTTCAAGACAATTCTTGCACCGTTCAACATCTTCATAACAATAACTCGGCGGTTTACAGTATCGAACGTAAATTACTCGAATTTTATTAATTAATAATGTTGTCTGCACGCTGGCAAGACCGCTCACTTTTATCGCTTAAAGTCGACCTTCTTTACGCTTTCACATTACAAGCAGAAGTTCGATAAAATCTGAAGATCTACAAAAGTTTTTACTGTCATCTTTTATTTAGATCGAAGCGGAACGTTCAGTTCAGCTTCTGTTAAAATGTTTCTTTGACTGCGAAATCGATGTATTAGCGTCCGCGCTAGATGCGCATTTTTACAGTTACGTAAATTATATAAAACAAATGTCTTGCAAAGAATAGGTCTCATCTCATAAGTTGATTATTTAACATACAGATAGGTGAATGCCTGTCAAGCTTTCATACGACGGAAATTCCAATAATATTACATCGTTCAGCGCCCACAACCAGTCCCCGAACCAATCGTCCACCGTCTGCAGGTCTTCCTGTATTTGCTACAGTCATCTGTCGTGCAACGTCATCGACTAGATCAGTAATATACTCGGTGTTGTACAATTCCTATCACAGGATTTTCGGGGTTTTAGAGGGGACTCTGTGAACAAAATTTCGACAGTAAGGAACTCACGACCGGAAATCTGTCGTTTGGATGTACGAGGAGCGTCCGGTAAAGAATGCAACACATTTTTTTCTCGGCCAATTTCGGTTGAATAAATGTGGAATTTCTTGTGAGAAATCGAGGAATATTCCCACTTCATCACCTATAGTTCCATGAAGCTCCGATAGCTGGCGCCAATGTACGTAGTCTTCAAAATGGCGTCTGTAGCAGAGTTGCGTTCCAAGCAGAGAGCTGTCACTGAGTTTCTTTTGGCGGAAAATCAGAGCATCGCAGCTATTCATAGGCGATTGCAGAATGGCTACGGAGACCTGGCAGTGAACAAAAGCTCGGTTAGTCGTTAGGGAAGGCGACTGTCATCACCACAACGAGGTCGCGCAAAACCGTCCGATCTCCCACGCTGCTCAACTGGGCGTCTCTGTTGGTAGTGCTGACACACTCGTCCACGAGCTGGAGTGCTCAAAGGTGTGGGACCACTGGGTTCCTCGCCGCCTAACAGAAGACTATAAAGAGCCACGGAAGATCATCTGTGTGGAATCGCTTGCGTATTACGAGGCTGAGCGTGAAAATTTTTGTCTAACATCGTCACAGTCGAAACATGGGGCCATTACCGCGAACCAAGAAAACGGCTATCCATGGAGTGGCATCACACCACCTCTTCTCCGAAGGAAAAGTTCAAAGCCGCTACCTCAGCTAGTAACGCTACGGTCTTCTGGAACCCTAAAGAGGTTATTCTGTTTGAGGTCCTCCCTCATGGTGCAACGACCAGATCTGAAGTGTATTGTGCTACCCTCAGGAAATTGGAGAAACGACTTGAGCATGTTCGTGGCCACAAAAATGCAGACAAACTTTTCCTTATCCATAACGGCGTAGGCCTCACACAAATCTACGCACCCGGGAGAAGCTCACAAAACGTTACTGGACTGTCCTACCTCATCCACCCTAGAGCTCGGGTCTCGCACCTTCCGACTTCCGTCTACACTACTGGCCATTAAAATTGCTCCACCACGAAGGTGACATGCTCCAGACGCGAAATTTAACCGACAGGAAGAAGATGCTCTGATATGCAAATGATTAGCTTTTCAGAGCATTCACACAAGGTTGGCGCCGGTGGCGACACCTGCAACGTGCTGACATAAGGAAAGTTTCCAACCGATTTCTCATACACAAACAGCAGTTGACCGGCGTAGTGATACCTCGTGTAAGGAGGAAAAACGCGTAGCATCACGTTTCCGACTTTGATAAAGATCGGATTGTAGCCTATCGCGATTGCGGTTTATCGTATCGCGACATTGCTGCTCGCGTTGGTCGAGATCTAATGACTGTTACCGAGCGAGGTGGCGCAGTGGGGGGACGACGGTTCAATCCCGCGTCCGGCCATCCTGATTTAGGTTTTCCGTGATTTCCCTAAATCGCTCCAGGCAAATGCCGGGATGGTTCCTTTGAAAAGGGCACGGCCGACTTTCTTCCCCATCATTCCCTAATCCGATGAGACCGCTGACCTCGCTGTCTGGTCTCCTTCCCCAAACAACCCAACCCCCCCCCCCCCCCTAATGACTGTTAGCAGAATATGGAATCGGTGGGTTCAGGAGAGTAATACGGAACGCCGTGCTGGATTCCAACGGCCTCGTATCACTAGCAGTCGAAATGACAGGCATCTTATCCGCATGGCTGTAACAGATCGTGCAGCCACGTCTCGATCCCTGAGTCAACAAATGGGTACCTTTGCAAGATAACAACCATCTGCACGAACAGTTCGACGACGTTTGCAGCAGCATGGGCCATCAGCTCGGAGACCATGGCTGCGGTTACCCTTGACGCTGCATCACAGACAGGAGCGCCTGCGATGGTGTACTCAACGACGAACTGGGTGCACGAATGGCAAAACGTCATTTTTTGGGATGAATCCAGGTTCTGTTTACAGCATCATGATGGTCGCATCCGTGTTTGGCGATATCGTGGTGAACGCACATTGGAAACGTATATTCGTTATCTCCATACTGGCGTATCACCCGGCGTGATGGTATGGGGTGCCATTGGTTACACGTCTCGGTCACCTGTTGTTCGCATTGACGGCAATTTGAACAGTGAACGTTACATTTCAGATGCGTTACGACCCGTGGCTCTACCCTTCATTCTATCCCTGCGAAACCCTACATTTCAGCAGGGTAATGCACGACCGCATGTTGCAGGTCCTGTAGGGGCCTTTCTGGATACAGAAAGTGTTCGACTGCTGCTCTGGCCAGCACATTCTCCAGATCTCTCACCAATTGAAAACGTCTGGTCAATGGTGGGCGAGCAACTGGCTCGTCACAATACGCCAGTCACTACTCTTGATGACCTGTGGTATCGTGCTGAAGCTGCATGGGTAGCTGTACCTGTACACGCCATCCAAGCTCTATTTGACTCAATGTCCAGACGTATCAAGGCCGTTATTACGGCCGGAGGTGGTTGTTCTGGGTACTGATTTCTCATGATCTATGCACCCAAATTGCATTAAAATGTAATCACATGTCAGTTCTAGTATAATATAATTGTCCAATGAATACCCGTTTGTCATTTGCATTTCTTCTTGGTATAGCATTCTTAATGGCCGGTAGTGTATTTGTCCCAACGAGTGATGCACTCCGTGGGGAGCAGTACGTGAATGACGGAGAGGTTATTGATGCAGCAAAACTTTGCTTCAGACGTCGACTAGTAGGATGGTACAACGCGGGCATACAGGTCCTCCCAGTTAGGTGGAGTAATACCACCATCTTGTTGAAAAAAGGATTTTGTAGCCAAAAGAGTGGGGAGTAATATAGAGTATTGGTATCCTGAATAAAACCAATATGCCTTCGGAAAAAAAATGTGTTGCATTACTTATTGAATGTGCCTCGTAAAATACGAGAGGCACTCAAATGAAAACCTAACACCTGCCACAACGGGACGATAGATTGGTTCCTTTCAAGAGGACTCCACACGCGTGAACAAATTTATCCCACTGGGAGACGAGACGATCAGTTCCTGTTTCGTAGAACGTGGTCGGCCACTGGAGGTTCCACAACCGCACCCACTCTTGCACTTGATCGTTCCGTTGAAACCGACGCTCTGTCACGTCTTTCTTCAGGTTGCCAGAGATGTGAAAATCACACGGTGAAAGATCCAGATTGCATGGGGGCTATTGAAATGTTTCCTAACCAAATGGTTAAAGCGTAGCCTTCGTCGGTTGCGGTTGCACACCCGAGGAACTTGTTTCCATGTGATAGCTGGGGTCCGTGTGGCGGGCGGGCGAGGTTTGCAGGTCACATCTGCTGCATAGTTGGCTGAAAAGTAGTCGTGTCGTAGGCGCTAGACATACGATACTACGACGGCTGGACGAACACACTACACCCGTCCGTCAACAACGAAGGTCACAATCCAACAAGTGCGTGCACCTATGATATGGCATTATGCCGTTTCCCAACCACAGCGGTGATAGTATCGAAACGTAGCAATAGTGGGGCCACCTGTACCGCGCGCTGGGTCTTATGGCGAGTGTTCCGTTTTGATTTGACGGTCCCTTACATGTTTGAAAATTGGATCACTTCCAAAAAATATTCAAATGTGTGTGAATTCCTAAGGGACCAAACTGCTGAGGTCATCGGTCCCTAGACTTACACACTGCTTAAACTAACTTATGCTAAGAACAACACACACACACACACGTGCCCCAGGGAGGACTCGAACTTCCGGCGGGAGGTGCTGCGCAATCCGTGGCATGGCGCCTCAAACCGCAGGGCCACTCCGCGCTGCCATCACTTCCATTTGTGCGTGCTCTACAGGAGCCAATCCACGTAGTGAGCCTTCTGTTCGCTACAGATGGTGTGCTGCGGCGCATGGTTTTATACACACGATCCACAAAGCCTGGTGCGCGTTCGTGGACCACTACAGTCAACCCTCCTAGTTGCTACCGTACCAATTTGTCACAAACGTTGACGAAAATATTATGTGACGGACTGAGGTGATCCAGAAAACGTTGCTGATACCATACGTTGTGCATTTCTACCCTTTAAGTACAGCCCAGTGAAGAGGGAGACATGAAAGTGATCCGATCTTCAAACTTGTTTATATCAAAACGGTGCATTTACAGAGTCCTTATCAAAACGTTGGTCTCTACAGTTCTACTACTCATCTACAGTCTCTAGAAGCCTGCAATAGGAGCTGTGAAACACTCTGTATTATGCAAACAATAGCGACACTACAGTCGTCCCTTTGTGTACCGCCGAAATTATTTTACATTACTGCCTGTTAAAAGCGACCTGTTGAGTTGTGTCTGCTAGAAATATCTCAGCCCAGCTACAGATCCGATCTGATACGCGGTAAGCGCGTATTTTGTCCGCTAAACGACAGTGCGAACGTATGTCGAATGCCTTTAATAAGTAAATGAACACAGCATCAAAAATGGTTCAAATGGCTCTGTGCACTATGAGACTTAACATGTGAGGTCATCAGCCCCGTAGAGCTTAGAACTACTTAAACCTAACTAACCTAAGGACATCACACACATCCACGACCGAGGCAGGATTCGAACCTGCGACCGCAGCGGTCGCGCGTTTAGAGACTGAAGCGCCTAGAACCGCTCGGCCATTTCGGCCGGCAACAGAGCATCAGTCCAGGTACCTTTGTGTACGGTGCTATGGATTTCATGAGGGTTCCGAACAAATTGAGTCTCGCACGATTTCTGTGTAGCAGAGTCCATGTTGACTTTTAAGAAGGAGATTATCGTTCTCGAAAAACATAACCCTTGAGTATACAACAGGTCCCATAACTCTTTTCCCGACTGACGTCAGTGGTATAGGCATATAAGTTGTCTGACAAACAGTTTGGCCTTAGGAAAGGTTAAGGCACCAAGAGGTAGGTCTAACGTTGCAGCTGATAATGGAAGCAAGATTGAAATAAAATCAACACACGTTCGTAGGGTTTGTCGACCTGGAAAGAGCTTTCGACAGTACCAAACAGTGCAAGATGTTCGAATTTCTGCGAAAAATAGGGGTAAGCGACAGCGAAAGAGGGGTAATATACAACATGGACAAGAATGAAGACGGAACAATAAAAGTGGGAGACGAAGGTCAAAGCGCTCAGATTAAAAATAGTATAAGAGAGGGGTGTAGTCTTTCACCCCTACTGTTCATGAAGAAGCAATGACTGAAATATTAACAAAAGTTCAAGAGTGGAATTAAAATTCAAGGCCAGAGGGTATCAATGATACGAATCGCTGATGACATTCCTATCCTGAGTGAAACTGAAGAAGAATTACACTCCTGGAAATGGAAAAAAGAACACATTGACACCGGTGTGTCAGACCCACCATACTTGCTCCGGACACTGCGAGAGGGCTGTACAAGCAATGATCACACGCACGGCACAGCGGACACACCAGGAACCGCGGTGTTGGCCGTCGAATGGCGCTAGCTGCGCAGCATTTGTGCACCGCCGCCGTCAGTGTCAGCCAGTTTGCCGTGGCATACGGAGCTCCAGCGCAGTCTTTAACACTGGTAGCATGCCGCGACAGCGTGGACGTGAACCGTATGTGCAGTTGACGGACTTTGAGCGAGGGCGTATAGTGGGCATGCGGGAGGCCGGGTGGACGTACCGCCAAATTGCTCAACACGTGGGGCGTGAGGTCTCCACAGTACATCGATGTTGTCGCCAGTGGTCGGCGGAAGGTGCACGTGCCCGTCGACCTGGGACCGGACCGCAGCGACGCACGGATGCACGCCAAGACCGTAGGATCCTACGCAGTGCCGTAGGGGACCGCACCGCCACTTCCCAGCAAATTAGGGACACTGTTGCTCCTGGGGTATCGGCGAGGACCATTCGCAACTGTCTCCATGAAGTTGGGCTACGGTCCCGCACACCGTTAGGCCGTCTTCCGCTCACGCCCCAACATCGTGCAGCCCGCCTCCAGTGGTGTCGCGACAGGCGTGAATGGAGGGACGAATGGAGACGTGTCGTCTTCAGCGATGAGAGTCGCTTCTGCCTTTGTGCCAATGATGGTCGTATGCGTGTTTGGCGCCGTGCAGGTGAGCGCCACAATCAGGAATGCATACGACCGAGGCACACAGGGCCAACACCCGGCATCATGGTGTGGGGAGCGATCTCCTACACTGGCCGTACACCACTGGTGATCGTCAAGGGGGCACTGAATAGTGCATGGTACATCCAAACCGTCATCGAACCCATCGTTCTACCATTCCTAGACCGGCAAGGGAACTTGCTGTTCCAACAGGACAATGCACGTCCGCATGTATCCCGTGCCACCCAACGTGCTCTAGAAGGTGTAAGTCAACTACCCTGGCCAGCAAGATCTCCGGATCTGTCCTCCATTGAGCATGTTTGGGACTGGATGAAGCGTCGTCTCACGCGGTCTGCACGTCCAGCCCGAACGCTGGTCCAACTGAGGCGCCAGGTGGAAATGGCATGGCAAGCCGTTCCACAGGACTACATCCAGCATCTCTACGATCGTCTCCATGGGAGAATAGCAGCCTGCATTGCTGCGAAGGGTGGATATACACTGTACTAGTGCCGACATTGTGCATGCTCTGTTGCCTGTGTCTATGTGCCTGTGGTTCTGTCAGTGTGATCATGTGATGAATCTGACCCCAGGAATGTGTCAATAAAGTTTCCCCTTCGTGGGACAATGAATTCACGGTGTTCTTATTTCAATTTCCAGGAGTGTACATGATCTGCTGAAAGGAATGAACAGTCTAATGAGTACTGAATATGGATTGAGAGTAAAGCGAAGAAACGAAAGTAATGAGAAATAGCAGAAATGAGGACAGAGAGAGACTTAACATCAGAATTGATGATCATGAAGTAGATGAAGTTAACAAATTCTGCTACCTAAGCAGCAAAGTAACGAATGACCGACATAAAAAACAGACTAGCACTGGCCGAAGGACATTCGTGGCCAAGAAAAGGCTAACAATATGCAAATATAGGCCTTAGTTTGACGAAACATTTCTGAGTACGTACTTTTGGAGCACTGTATTGTATGGCAGCGAAACATAGACTGTGGGAAAACCCGGAAAGAGGGGAATTGTAGGATCTGAGATGTGATGTTACAGAATTGAAGATTAGGTCGACAGATAAAAATAAGGAACGATGAAGTTCTCAGGACAATCGACGACGAAAGGAATTTATGGAAAACACTGAGAAGAAGAAGAGAAAGGACGGTGGAACATCTGTTAAGACATTAGGGAATAACTTCCATTGTACTACAGCGAGCTGTAGAGGGTAAAAACTATAGAGAAAGACAGTGATTGGAATACAACCTGCAAATTATTCAGGATGTAGGTTGCACATGCTACTCTGAGATGAAGAGGTTGGCGCAGGAGAGGAATTTGTGCCGGGCCGCATCAAACCAGTCAAAAGACATGACTGAGCAGTTGTTTCACATAATAGCTGTACGACTTCACAGGTGTTTCATCTGTGTCCAGACGCGTTTCCACTTTAGTTGACTTTCTATTCCGCAATCGACTATCTCAATATGTGCCATTTCCGCATTCGTACGGTAGTTGAAAAAAAGCAACCGCATTATGATCTTGTGCGGTGGTGCTGAATTGTGGCGCTTGTACGAGGATGGGCCGCAGAGTTATTTGCAAAGCTGGACCCAGGGGAGGCTGCCAGTCTCGGCCGCTTGAGATCCCTTTGTGTGCGTCTCGTGCGTTGGGCACGCGACGCGCGTGTTAGTTACTGCGCAGTTAGGTTGCTGCTGACTGATGCGAATACTGCATTATCGACCGGAATAGGCTAGGAGAGAGGCGCCCGTAAGGGTGCATGCACTTCACCTCGAGCTCGCAGCGAAGCGGAAGCGCATCACCTACTTATTTTAATGACACACTCCTCCGGTAACGACGTGCTGGCACCATTTCCCTGCTCGATCATTTGTTACCAGATACGCACGAGCCTGACGAATGAAAATCGTGCTGTAGACTGGGAACTGATGACTGGTTGCAACCCAAAAGGGATCCGTTGGCATGCTTAGAAAGGGACCTCACGGAGCTGGTCTGGCTCTCTGTGAATTTCTTCATACTTACAGAATTTGAAGGTCTGTGACTAGGCATAAATTTCCTAAAGCAGCACGACAGAGTGCTCAAGAAACTCGAAAAGTCACATTTAAATATTAGACAATTTCCAAGAGTTGTTGAGTAAAAACGTGCGTAGCGTAACAGGATTGTAATCGCGAACTTGCTAGTTCGAATCCCAAAGGCAGCATCTTTTTCTGCTTTTACTTAAATACATTGTTTGTAAAAAAGTGGAAATGTAAAACAAAAAAATGGTTCAAATGGCTCTGAGCACTATGGGACTCAACTGCTGAGGTCATTAGTCCCCTAGAACTTAGAACTGGTTAAACCTAACTAACCTAAGGACATCACAAACATCCATGCCCGAGGCAGGATTCGAACCTGCGACCGTAGCGGTCTTGCGGTTCCAGACTGCAGCGCCTTTAACCGCACGGCCACTTCGGCCGGCAAATGTAAAACAAAATTTTGAAAAACGCAGCCCTCACACAATTAATTTGTGACCTAGGTTTCGGTGTCACGAAGGACACCTTCTTCGGACAAAATCTAAACTAAATGTTACAGCATAACGTATCAAAAAATACGAAAGCTGAGGTCATACCTGACAGCGTTAGATAGTCGGAATTAAAATAAAATGTAACAGAGGTGCAAGCCACTACGGGCTGCCATGTGTCCTCTGCTACAGTCAACACAAAACATTGTAAACCTTAAGTGGAAATGTCGCTTAGGAAATATTGAATCAATTTTTTCATTAAAAATAACATCTTTTCATTTTTAACTATTATTCGTGTGAAATGAAGGGTATTCACAATTGATTAAAATTTGGCACAAAAATATCGAAACATCAAAGATAATATAAAATACTTATTTAGTTCTAGAGATTCCTCTTCTTCTTTCTGTTCTTCCTCATCATCATTATGTTCTTCTCTTAACGTTTATCCCATCTAGGATGCGCTTCGTTGTGCTTGCGCTTTGTCCAATTTATTCTGTTTAATTGCGTTCAGATGCCCTCTTCGTTGTCACAGTTGTCGCTTAACAAAGGGTGGGAAGTAGTGCACACTCTCTGTCTGAGAACTGTGTAAACTTTTTTCTGTGTGATCGTATTTTAACTGTTTATGTATCGTGGGGACCAGTCCATCATCTGTCCAAACGAGCGTGGGAAACAGCCTAAAAAGTAAACGCAGGTTCGCCAGTGAACCAATCTTCGTTGTTATTCCGCTACGGGAGTTCGATGCTCTGTGCCTCACCTTTCATGTTGTAAACTCGCTATGTTGAATGATTTAACTGGCGTTGTACTTTCCTCATCCACTGGAATCGAGAACCGTTACTGCTAAATTCACACGGCGTGATGTCACAGCGGGCGCTTCCACACTGGCCAGTTGCGGTCGGCTATTCTGAGAAGTACGCACACCGCTTCGCGGGCGTCACTTCCCACTGCCCGGCGCTTTGTCTCTCTTGCTTCGACAGCACGTGAAGGACTAATCCCTCACCTTTCCTTATACTCTCCATGACCAATCGCAGTGTCTCTATTGATTGAAGTACGCTAATTCTTCATCTCTTCACTGCCCTACAGAGAGAAAATGTGGAGAGTCTGTTACTTCCTTTCCAGTCTAGAAACAGTTCTAGGAAAGAATTAGTTCTGCATTTCGGAATTCCATGCTACGTGTGCACACACACGACATACGAGTACACTCTCTCTCTCTCTCTCTCTCTCTCTATCTCTCTCTCTCCCTCTCTCCCCAAACGTGTAAGCAGAATCGCACAGGAAAGTCCTAATCTCTAGCTATGCAGTAAATTTTGATATCTCAGCCAGTAGCAGACACTTACTGTAGGTATTACTTTTATAAATTCAGACGCTTTTTCTCGCTGTAATAATGCTTTTATTTCACACAAGTGTTCCGCCTTTTTGTATTAAACACATCTTGCCGAAACCTGATTTTCCTCTCATCTGCTGGTAGCCTAAATAACGGATTTCCACTTCATTTACGAAAGCTCATATTCGGGTCAAGATCTTACGATTTTCTTGTTTTCGCAACTTGTCTTTCGTTGACTAAATAACATAGAACGTTTCACTGATGATCTAGCAAGAACTCCTACAACGAAAACTGTGATGATTTTCGCTGTAAGTGGAAGGCAAGAGACAGTGCAGGTCTCGTACTATAAATATGACTTTCTTTGTTGGTTGGTTGATTTGGGAGAGGGGACCAAACAGCGAGGTCATCGGTGCCCTCGGATTAGGGAAGGATGAGAAAGGAAGTCGGCCGTGCCCTTTCAACGGAACCATGACGGCATTTCCGTGGACTGGTTTAGGGAAAACACCGAAAATGCAAATCAGGATGGCTCGACGCGGGTTCGAACCATCGTCCTCCCGAATGCGAGTCCTGTGTGCTAACCACTGTGCCGCATGACTTTCTCGCTGGATTATCACTGAAATATTTGACATAATTCAGCTAACGGAAAAGGTATGAACAGAAGAAAAACTGAAAGGCGTCGACATTAATACGTATCAAATTTTCGTAAGTGAAGTGGAAGTATGTTCTCTAATCTATGAACTGATAAAACAGATTTTGGCAAGACAGTCAAGTAACTAGAAAACAAAAAATCCACTAAAGATGCCCTTGACATAAAAAGCGGTACACCTCTGTATCATAAACTTTATATTGCTGAAAGAAAAATCCCTTTGAATTTATGAGACGATGATTTATATGGTTGCTGCAGAAAATTGCCACACCAAAAAACTTGTTACAAACAATAAGTGAGCTGTGCTCTCGTTCCTCTGGCGCATCGCCAGAGGGGGGCACGGTTCTTAGCGTGCAATCGCTGGCGGCTTTTGGGGAGAGAGGACGTACTAGCGTCCATGCCTCGTCGCGGTTTTCGATTGCGACTCATTCAGAAGGGCGGTGAGGCGATGTGTCTGGAGCCATGATGTTCTGTCGTTTGTAGCATCGAGTTCCCGGCTTCTTGTGGTAAGATTGCTGTTCCCTTACGTATTGTACCACCCTTACAGAGGATGTGGTGGTTTAAACTGTGGCCGTTGGTCTGTGATACTGTGGCCGTTGGTATTCGAAGTTGCCTCACGCAGACTAGACTCTTGGTTGCTAGTACGAGGGCAGTTCAATAAGTAATGCAACACATTTTTTTTCTGAAACAGGGGTTGTTTTATTCAGCATTGAAATACACCAGGTTATTCCCCAATCTTTTAGCTACACAACACTATTTTTCAACGTAATCTCCATTCAATGCTACGGCCTTACGCCACCTTGAAATGAGGACCTGTATGCCTGCACGGTACCATTCCACTGGTCGATGTCGGAGCCAACGTCGTACTGCATTAATAACTTCTTCATCATCCGCGCAGTGCCTCCCACGGATTGCGTCCTTCATTGGGCCAAACATATGGAAATCCGACGGTGCGAGATCGGGGCTGTAGGGTGCATGAGGAAGAACAGTCCACCGAAGTTTTGTGAGCTCCTCTCGGGTGCGAAGACTTGTGTGAGGTCTTGCGTTGTCATGAAGAAGGAGAAGTTCGTTCAGATTTTTGTGCCTACGAACATGCTGAAGTCGTTTCTTCAATTTCTGAAGAGTAGCACAATACACTTCAGAGTTGATCGTTTGACCATGGGGAAGGACATCGAACAGAATAACCCCTTCAGCGTCCCAGAAGACTGTAACCATGACTTTACCGGCTGAGGGTATGGCTTTAAACTTTTTCTTGGTAGGGGAGTGGGGGTGGCGCCACTCCATTGATTGCCGTTTTGTTTCAGGTTCGAAGAGATGAACCCATGTTTCACCGCCTGCAACAATCTTTGACAAGAAATTGTCGCCCTCAGCCACATGACGAGCAAGCAATTCCGCACAGATGGTTCTCCTTTGCTCTTTATGGTGTTCAGTTAGACAACGAGGGACCCAGCGGGAACAAACCTTTGAATATCCCAACTGGTGAACAATTGTGACAGCACTACCAACAGAGATGTCAAGTTGAGCACTGAGTTGTTTGATAGTGATCCGTCGATCATCTCGAACGAGTGTGTTCGCACGCTCCGCCATTGCAGGACTCACAGCTGTGCACGGCCGGCCCGCACGCTGGAGATCAGACAGTCTTGCTTGACCTTGCGGCGATGATGACACGCGCTTTGCCCAACGACTCACCGTGCTTTTGTCCACTGCCAGATCACCGTAGACACTCTGCAAGCGCCTATGAATATCTGAGATGCCCTGGTTTTCCGCCAAAAGAAACTCGATCACTGCCCGTTGTTTGCAACGCACATCCGTTACAGACGCCATTTTAACAGCTCCGTACAGCGCTGCCACCTGTCGGAAGTCAATGAAACTATACGAGACGAAGCGGGAATGTTTGAAAATATTCCACAAGAAATTTCCGGTTTTTTCAACCAAAATTGGCCGAGAAAAAAAATGTGTTGCATTACTTATTGAACTGCCCTCGTATGTGCCGGTTGTTTGCTATTTATTTTGCTACTCGCAAGATTGCACTGGCGAGATTGACTCTTGGTAGAGCGACGCTCACCGTTAGACAGTTTGAATCTGCATGTGGTCGCTTGTGTGTGTTCACCGTTAAATGGTATATTGTCAACATCATCTGCAAGTTCGCATCTTCCGCATTCGTGTCGTGGCTTTCTTGTAGTGTTCCACGAATTTTCCTGTTGTTGTTAATGTGCACCGTTGAGTGACAATTTGCTTAACGGCAAGCAACAAGAGGAGCCTTTCGACTGTACTGTTAGTACCAAATGTTTCACAGCCACTAGCAGTTGTACTCTGTGCTTGCGACTTGGTTGATTACATAGTTTTAGTTCAGTAGATCTGGCGACTGATTATGAGGGTCACTCCAAAATAAATACACACTATTTTTGTAAAAATACAGTTTTCATTCTGCATGTGTGTAGATAAATCCTTCCCGCTTGTTTTCAAACTTGGTTCAACCTGTTCCCGTGAGTGGCGCCGTCACAGTCATGACACAACGCGTCGAGTGCAAAGACGGCACATTAAGACGTTTAAACAACATTGCGTGGAGTGTTTGGTTGACATAGAAGGATGAGAAACCGTGACAGCGTAGATTAATTATTTGTATTTTGCTGTTACCAATCGCAATTATTTAATTTTTAATTTAACATATTTCAATGCGTTTCGAGCATTTTTTTGTTCATTATCAAGGATTTATGCATATTGAAATTACTTAAACAGAAACTGCCTTGTCTAAATTAATCTAGAACTGTTCTGCTCCTGGAGTGGCCTTTGGGGTATTTGGCGGTGGGAGGGGGGAGGTGGAGGGGCGGGCAGTGTGTGGTCAGAGACAGGTGTCTAGTGTTGTCTGGTGCGGAGCTGCGCCTCCTTGTTTCATTGACACCACAGTAATCTGCATCGCTGGTACATTGGCGGAGCTGTTGTTCAGCATTACGTTGCTGCACTGCTTAATCTGATACTTCTTTGGCGTAGTTTCACTGCGCAAACGTTTCTCCATAGAACTGAACAGTAAACCTCAAAAACAAAACAAAAAAATGTCTCTAAACACAATGGGATTTAACATCTGAGGTCATCAGTCCCCTAGACTTAGAACAACTTAAACCTAACTAAACTAGGGACGTCACACGCACCCATGCAGGATTCGAACCTGCGACCGTAGCAGCAGCGCGGTTCCAGACTGAAGCGCCTAGAACCGCTCGGCCACAGCGGCCGGCTCCTTAAAAACAAAATGGTGGCTGAATATCGACTATCGTTTCTTTCCAGCTATATTCGCGATACTGACAGTCTGTTAGTCGTTTATGTCACACTGGCTCTTGTTAAATCTATTGCATTGGTACTAATTTAAGGCTGCTGTAGAGTTTTGAGTTTGTGAGCTATATTATCTCATTTAGAATATTGTCGCCGTTTTTTGTGTTATGAACGAAAATTTCTGTATCTTTCATGATACCCATTATTTTACTTTTACCTTCGAACTTCAGTGGGTGGCTTCTGTCATTAATGTGTGTTTCTACTGCTCATTTGCTATATTTCTCTAGTGTGGATCAGTCTATTTGGTCGAGATCCGGAATTGCTGCCTCTCTGGCCTCTTCAGTATGTCTTGCATTGGCTGCAGGTGATTTTGTAAATGCAGAATGCGTTAACATTTGTAACTGGCGGTATAACATTGTGAATAAGTCTCCTAGTTAAGTTGTTGGTGGTACTGAAACTGATTTTTACAACTGTATTTTTGAATTTGTAATTTTTCAGACATTATATCAACGTATGTCGTTTTTACATAGTTCATTGCTGGGGTGTTGTCAGTTATGAGTGTAGTTTGTTGGCCGGTCGGAGTGGCCGAGCGGTTCTAGGCGCTACAGTCTGGAACCGCGCGACCGCTGCTGTCGCAGGTTCGAATCCTGCCTCGGGCATGGGTGTGTGTGATGTCCTTAGGTTAGTTACGTTTAAATACTTCTAAGTTCTATGGGACTGATGACCTCAGAAGTTACGTGCCATAGTGCTCAGTGCCATTTGAAATTTTTTTTTGTAGTTTGTTGTTGTTTGTTCAGTTCGAGTTTTATCTGCTGTGAGAGTGCATTAATGCCAACAGTCTTGCAGCAGTCGTAACATCGGTACATGACCTAAGTAAAGCGCTGTCGGGCTTGGCTAGCACTTGGAGCAGTGACCGTCCGCGTCTGCCGAGCGTTGTTGGAAAGCGTGGTGAACTCAGCATTTACGAGGCCATTTGAGGAGCTGCTTGAACGAGAAGCAGCGGCTCCGCTCACCAAAACTGACGACGTCCCGGAGAGCGGTGTGCTGCAGTCATGGACTGTGCGGCTGATTCCGGCGGAGGTTCGAGTCCTCCCTCGGACATGGGTGTGTGTGTGTGTGTTTGTCCTTAGGATAATTTAGGTTAAGCAGTGTGTAAGCTTAGGGACTGATGACCTTGGCAGTTAAGTCATATAAGATTTCACACACATTTGAACATTTTTTAGAGCGGTGTGCAGACCACATGCCCCTTCATACACGCATCCAGTGACGCCTATAGGCTAAGGATGACACGTCGGTTGGTACTGGGCCTTTAGAAGCCTGTTCGCACGGAGTTTAGTTTCTAGTTTTAGACATTGTATTAATGAGTATAGACTCACGTGCATTGTTTATTGCTGTAAATTTTATGGTTTCCATTTCTCGTAGGGCTCTGTATGGCACTGATCTACATCCAGCTTTTTGTGGGAAATAGGATTTGTAGAGAAGTTTGGTGTACTGGTATCTGTACTAGTAGGTTTTCTGTGAACTTTGAAAGACACCTGCTGGTTCTGTTTTGGTATCATAATGTCAAGAAAAAAAATTATGTTGTGCTCTTCAAATTCAAGGGTGAACTGGATATTTTAATGCAGACTACTGAATTCATTAAGAAGGGTTCTTACTTCATCGTATGTTCCATCAAATAGAATAAGGGAATCATCCACATACCTATTATAGAATTTAATTTTGCTTGTGATAGTATCGTTTAGTTTCAATATTTTGTTCTCTGTATGTTCGACGAATATCTCACCTGTTAGGACACAAATGATATTTTTGGGGAGTGTTGCTCTTACCACGACTTGGACTCCCTCATTCAAATAGCTATGAACGTAACCAGGACGTTTACTTCGAAATTCTCAGTAGCTTCCTCTCTTCTGCATTTTCATGATGATGACTATGATATGGATACTCTCGTCTTTCAGGATTATTACTGCACACATTGTAGTGGGACGCGAAATTGAAGCGTCACCCATCCACCAGTGTCAGCCCAGTTTGCAGGTGAATATAAGTTTAATTTAGTGTTTTGTTTATGTATTTTGTAATATTTGTAATGGTTGTGAATTATCTAAATTTATTTTTATGTTTCATGTACGGAGAGAGCGGCGCAATGAACGGAGACAGCATCTTCACTGCCGGGACCAGAGAAAAAATTGCTGGCCACTATACGTCGCGGGTCGACACCCAAAGAGCAACAGAAGATCCTGAAACCGAGTTGTTGCGTCGCGCTTCTAAAAACTGAAAAAATAAGAATTTGTGATGTTTGTACAACAATGACGTCATAGAAAGTTTAATCATGTTGTAAATGTTCAGTCCTATCTTGTCAAGGCTCAGGTTCACGTCTATATGTAGTATATAGGAAGATAATAAACTAGTGTATACTACAAAAGTTTAAATACGTGTTCCGAGAATTTATTTATGAAGAATTATATTAAGGAAGAAGCATTACTGATTTATTTGACAAGATTATTAATTTTGACAACGTTCATCGCGAGTTTGAGTCTTAAAAGTTATTCAATGTGGTTTTAATATTTATTAAAGCAGATAACTTGCATTAATATAATGAGAATTACAGATGAAGTACACACAGACCATGAACCTATTAATAGTCTAGTGATCTTGAATATGAAGTATACCAATGTGAGGCTAGTAATAGTATCGAAACCGAAGTGGAAGAAAAATGTTATTCTACGAATTGTCTATACGAACAAGAAAAGGAAGAGTTGGAATCTTTATTTTTAGAATTTAGAGCCGTCTTCTCAGATGAAGC
Source organism: Schistocerca piceifrons (assembly GCF_021461385.2). Taxonomy (NCBI): domain Eukaryota; kingdom Metazoa; phylum Arthropoda; class Insecta; order Orthoptera; family Acrididae; genus Schistocerca; species Schistocerca piceifrons. The sequence continues at coordinate 897,815,016 of NC_060139.1, forward strand.
GGGGAGAATCAAAGATTACGTTTGTAATATTAAGATTAAAGATCAAAATCCATTCTTTAAGAAACCTTATCCTATTCCAGTACAATTCAAAGAACTGGCTACTAGAGAAATAAGTGAGATGTTAGAACAAAATATTATCGAACGATCATGTAGTGCTTTTAACAGTCCTTTGTGGGTAGTTACGAAAGCTACTGGTGGGGTACGACTGGTTCTGGATGCTCGTGAATTAAACAAAATTATAGAGATGGAAAGAGACAGACCTATTCCTATGGAGGAGGTACTTCTTAAGATTGCTGGTTCTCGTTATATGGGTACAAAGAATTTAACTGCTGGCTAGCATCAATTAATATTACACCCGGATTCACGGCAATATACGGCTTTTCTTTTTGAAGGCAGATCATATGAGTTCCAAGTTTTACCTTTTGGACTTAATATATCCGTGTCAACTTTCGTTAGGGCGTTAAATTCGGCTTTGGGTCAGCAATTATTACAGAAGATCATTTTATATGTAGATGATATTTTGGTAGCCACTAAAACGTGGGAAGAACACGTAACGATATTACGGGAATTGTTTGACCGTTTAATTGACAGAGGAATTACTTTAAAATTATCTAAGTCTTACTTCGGAAAGGAGGAAGTGAGATTTCTGGGGCATATATTGGACAGTAAAGGTATTAGGCCAGACCCAGCACGTATTGAAGCTATTGCTCGATGCCCGAGTCCTAGAAATCGGAAACAACTGAAATCATTCTTAGGAATGGTAGGATTTCTGAGAAGATTCCTTCCAGGGCAGTATATTGTTAATCCTAAATTACTGGATTTAAAGAGAAATCAGTATGGCTCTGGGGAAAAGAGGAAGAGGAAGTTTTTAATAAGATAAAAGGAGCATTAACAGAAGCTAAAATGTTATACCATCCAGATTTCAATCAGGACTTTTGTATGTGTACGGATGCCTCTGATTATGTTGTCTTGCGTAATATTCCAAGGTGATCTGACCAATGAAAAGGGATTATATCAGCCTATTGGATTCGCTAGTAGAACTTTAAATAAACATGAAAGAAATTATTTTGTAACCGAGAAGGAAGCTCTCGCAGTGGTATGGGGTTTTCAAAGATTTAGAGGATTATTAATTGGAAGAAAAACAATTGTGCATACTGATCATCAGGCTTTAACCTTTTCGAACAATTGTCCATTACTTCACCGTAGATTATTACGTTGGGTATTATGCTTGCAAGAATTTCAGTACGAAATTAGGTATATAAAAGTATCTCAAAATGTAGTTTCGGATGTTTTGTCGAGACTTCCAGTAGGAATGGAGAATATTAACATATCGGAAGAACCGGGAACAAATTAACATGTTTATTTCCTTTTAACTCAGGAGAACGAACGTAAGTTTAAACGTATAGTAACTGCTATTAGATGCAATCAAAGAAATGACGATCAATATAGTGAACTTATACACAACCTTAATAATGGGGACGAAACAGTTAACATCCGGGGTGTGTGGTTATATTTCAACGATTTGTTGTATTGGAAAGCACAGAGAGAACACCAAAGATGGAAAATCTGCATTCCGAAAACTGTTGTGTACGAATTAATTACTTATATTCATGAAGGTTACGGGCATTTTGGAATTCATAAATGTATTAAACATCTAATGAAGTATTATTATTTCAAAAATATGTCCCGTATTGTGAGAAGTATTATGAGGACTTGCGAAACCTGTCAAAAGGTTAAAGTTAATAACAAATCTAAGCGTTATAAATTGTATGCTGTAATTCCTCGAGGTCTGTGGGATCTACTATCATTAGATTTTTTCGGCCCTCTGCCTCGTAGTTCAGGAGGATTTACTTATGTGTTTGTTGTAATGGAATGTTGGTCCAAACATGTGAAACTATATACTTTGAAATGAGCGAATACAGCAAGCGTTATACGCTGTCTTACTCGAAATTACTTTGTTAACTGGGGCATTCCTAAACGACTTATGTCTGACAACGGTAGTGCTTTTATTAGTCAAAAGTTTCAGGATATATTAAAACAATATGGAATCAAACATATCTTCATTTCGAAATATCACCCTCAAAGTAATTTAGTAGAAAGAGTCATGAAAGAATTAGGACGATTATGTAGAACTTATTGTGCATATAAACATACTCGGTGGGCCAAACTAATGCCTGAATTCGAAAAGATATTAAATGAATTGCCTCATCTAACGACGGGATTATCACCTATAGAAATTTTAGGCAAACGAGTTATAGGTGAGCCTTTACTAGCTGCTCTACCTTGGCCACCAGTAAATGAGATCCAACAATGCATTCCAAGCGACAAAATTCGCGAACAGATTGTTAAAAATGCTGAACGGAGAATTAAAAGTTATAATCAACATGCTATAGAATCCTCATTTCAGGTAGGAGACCTTGTATTAGTACGATCTCATCCTAAAAGTTCGAAGATCAATAAGGAATGTTGAAAATTCTTCTTTATCTTTGAAGGTCCATATGTTGTTCATAAGATTGTACATCCCAAAGCGTTACTTCTTATGGAACCTTCATCAGATGTAATTAAAGGATTATATAGTGTCGATCAAATTAAACCCTTCATTCCTAAATAAGTTAATATTTAGTATATGTTACATACGGACGAGCGTTCATAGTTTATTCATGTGAAGTTTTTCGTGATAGTTACACGTTATTTGAAGGAAATGACAGGAAGTTTAAACAATTGTTCTACAATAATCTACCGGTATTTCAAAAAGGGAAAGATAACTAAAAGCGGATTTATATGGAAGAAAATTTTGTTATTAGGTCAGAAGGAATTTTGTATATTTTATATTTACTCGGATAGTAGAAACCAAAGCGGACGGTTAATAATTTTAGGGACCATGGGCGTCCAGAGCTATATGGCTCACGTGAACATGGCAGAGTGCCTTTAATAGAGATTCGTAATAGTGTTAATATAGAACACACCAAACGGGGCTCTCTCACTTGTTTCTCCTAAATAAATTGAGATTACCTAACAATGTGTCCGAAGGTAAAGAAAGCCGTGCGGAGATTCTAAAGAAAGTTTTGCTTGGTTTCTTCTTGACCTCAGGCATAAATAAAGCATTATGGAAAAGAACGACGTAAAGTAAATAGTACTATTAGTTATTGTGAGAAACTTATTAGTAATATATATTTTGGAAAGAATAACTCTAGTAAATGAATAAAACTGAAACCAACCTATCACAATTTGAATGCTCTGTCCTAATGTAACAAAGTTAAAGAACGTACTAAATTATTATTTACTAGCAACTATTAAGTGAAAAGGAGTAATCTCCATATATTCGGTTATGAATTTCCATAATATCACAATTAGAAGTAATGACAAATAGTCACAACAATATCGTCATAAAAGGATTGAATCTAAGAGCAAGGACTTTAGGTTACGGAAAATGTGAGAAAAATGTGTAATATTAACAGTTAAATATTGTATATAGAAGAAGTTTTATTTTCGGTTAAAACCTGACAAACTGAGCTTGTGGGTGGGGTATGTAGTGGGACGCGAAATTGAAGCGTCACCCATCCACCAGTGTCAGCCCGGTTTGCAGGTGAATATAAGTTTAATTTAGTGTTTTGTTTATGTATTTTGTAATATTTGTAATGGTTGTGAATTATCTATAGTTTTGTATTTATTTTTATGTTTCATGAACGGAGAGAGCGGCGCAACGAACGGAGACAGCATCTTCACTGCCGGGACCAGAGAAAAAATTGCTGGCCACTATACGTCGCGGGTCGACACCCAAAGAGCAACAGAAGATCCTGAAACCGAGTTGTTGCGTCGTGCTTCTAAAAACTGAAAAAATAAGAATTTGTAATGTTTGTACAACAATGACGTCATAGAAAGTTTAATCATGTTGTAAATGTTCAGTCCTATCTTGTCAAGGCTCAGGTTCACGTCTATATGTAGTATATAGGAAGATAATAAACTAGTGTATACTACAAAAGTTTAAATACGTGTTCCGAGAATTTATTTATGAAGAATTATATTAAGGAAGAAGCATTACTGATTTATTTGACAAGATTATTAATTTTGACAACGTTCATCGCGAGTTTGAGTCTTAAAAGTTTATTCAATGTGGTTTTAATATTTATTAAAGCAGATAACTTGCATTAATACAATGTCTGAGAAGAAACAAACGACGTCTAAATTGAAAAAAGTTTGCGCAAACCAACTGGACTGAGTGTCGTAATTCTGCGCATACGACTCAAATGATGATGTTTTAATTACAGTTTCGTTCAAGAACCATTCAGAGACAACTTTAAAAAGAATTGAAATAATTTTGAAGTGTTTTGTAACTGACGTAGGTGACGAAGTCTGCACATGGTCATATGTCAAAACAAAATCATTTATACAAAACTTACGTCGTTACACTACAACATACGTTTCTGGTTTGACGAATACCTGGCGGCCGCTGTGGCCAAACGGTTCTACGCGCTTCAGTCCGGAACCGTGCTGCTGCTACGGTCGCAGATTCGAATCCTGCCTCGGGCATGGATGAGTGTGATGTTCTTAGGTTAGTTCGGTTTAAGTAGTTCTAAGTCAAGGGGACTGATGACCTCAGATGTTAAGTCCCATAGTGCTCAGAGCCATTTGAACCATCTGACGAATACTCAGTTGAACTTTCGCGTCTCGAGTGGCCTACTAAGTCATCCGACCTTAATCCCACAGAAAATGTCTGGGACTATTTAGAACAGCTGGTGGAAAGCAAATCAACGGGATCCTACGGTCAATGAGTGGCGTCAGCTGGATATGTCATGGTATAACCGATGATGCTGTGAGAAGAATTTGACAAAGCTTTGCAAGATCTAAGTCGAAACACGGCCGCGGGGTTAGACAATATTCCGTCAGAACCACTGATAACCTTGGGAGACCCAACCATAACAGAACTCTTCCATCTGGTGTGCAAGACGTATGAGATGGGTGAAATACCCTCAGACTTCAAGAAGAATCTAGTAATTGCAATCCCATAGAAATTAGTTGCTGACCGGTGTTAAAATTACCGAACTATCCGTTTAATAAGTCATGGTTGCAAAACACTAACACGAATTTTTTACAGAAGAATGGGAAAAACTGGTAGAAGCCGACTTCGGGGAAGATCAGTTTGGGTTCCGGAGAAATGTAGAAACACTCAAGGTAATACTGACCCTATGACTTACCTTATAAGATAGGTTAAGGAAAGGCCAACCTACATTTGTAACATTTGTGGAGTTGGAGAAAGTTATTAACAATGTTGACTGGAGTGCTCTCTTTGAAATTCTGAAGGTAGTAGGTGTCAAACACAGGGTGCGAAGGGTTATTTACAACTTGAACAGAAACCAGACGGCAGTTGTAAAAGTCAAGGGACGAGAAAGGGAGGCAGTGGTTGAAAAGGGAATGAGTCAGGGTTGTAGCCTAAACCCGATGTTATTCAACACGTACACTGAACAAGCAGAAAAGGAAACCAAAGAAATATTTAGGGTAGGAATTAAAGTTTAGAGAGAACAAACAAAAACGTTGAGGTTCGTCGATGACACTGTAATTCTGTCAGAGACAGCAACGGGCGTGGAAGACCAGCTGAATGGGATGTACAGTGTCTTGAAAGAGGAAGGATGAACATCAACAAAAGGAAAACAAGGCTAATGGAATATAGACGGATTAAATCAGGCTAAGCTAAGGGACTCAGATTAGCAAACAAGAGATTTAAAGTAGTGGACGGGTTTTGCTATTTGGGTAGCAAAATAACTGATGATGGTCGAAGTAAAGAGGATGTAAAGTGTAGACCGGCAATGGAAAGAAAAGCATTTCTGAAGAAGAAAAATCTGTTATCATCGATTACGTGTTTAAGTGTATTTGTATGGAATGCGGCCATGTATGGAAGCGAAACGCGGACGATAAACAGTTTTGATAAAAAGATAATAGAGGCTTTCGAAATGTGGTGCTATAGAAGAATGCTGAATGCTGTAGATTACATGGGTAGATCACGTAGCTAATGAGGAAACTCTGAACAAAATTGGGGGGACATGAAACTTGTGGCACAACTCGATCTAAAGCAGGGATCGGTTGATAGCACACATTCTGAGACGTCAAAGGATCACCAGTTTAGTACTGGAGGGAAGTGTGGGGAATAATAATCGTAGAGGGAGACCAAAAGATGAATACAGCTTGCAGATGCAGGAAGATGTAGGTTGCAGTAGTTATTCGTAGATGAAGAGACACGCCCAGCATAGAGTAGCACGGAGGGCTGCAGCGAACCAGTCTTCGGACTGAAGATCACAGCAACAACAAACTCAAGAAACTTGTGCATGCTCCTCTCCGACCAGCTGAGGTCACTGTGAAGGCTTGGGTCGATGGTGCTCGGTATGAGCGTGACGTATCCTGGGGGTTATATATTTTTCTTTGTCTAGTATACTTAAGAGCATTTTTATATTCTTCTTGAAACCTCAGAGTATATATCTTACACACAGGACATAATGCTATTGTCACGGCTGGCTCTTCGAAAGATCTGAGTAATTCGGAGGAATTATCCTCTACTTCAGGTGCCCCGTTTCGACTTAGTCGCTGCTGTGTAAAAATGGTTCAAATGGGTCTGAGCACTATGGGACTCAACTGCTGAGGTCATTAGTCCCATAGAACTTAGAACTAGTTAAACCTAACTAACCTAAGGACATCACACACATCCATGCCCGAGGCAGGATTCGAACCTGCGACCGCAGCGGTCTCGCGGTTCCAGACTGCTGTGTAAAATTCTCCTCACGGTGCCATATCTGTATCTAATCGCTCTTCTCTTCTTTTAATATCTTCTTAAAGTTAGTTTCCCCTCTTTTTATCTTTCACCCTTCCCTTCTTTGCCTTGTGCTGGCGTCTCATCTGAGCTCATAATAATCATCCACGAACGTCTCTTTTATTCCAGCGGCCTCCGTAACATTTCACTAAGAGGTATTTATTTTTCACCTATTCATACTGCTACAAATTTGCACTTCTCCTCTAGCCATTCCTGCTTTTCTGTCGTGCACTTCGTAATTTCTCATTTTTTTAGGCATCTGTATTCCCTTTTGCCTGTTCATTTGCAGCAGTTTTATGTTTTCTCCTTCCATTCTTAGTTAACTCCAGTACCTCGTATGTTGCCCAATGGCCTTCCGTTTTGCGTATTTCATCTTCCGGTGCCTTCACTATTTCATACTTCAAAGCTACCCATTCGGATTATGTTGTATTACGTGTCCCTGTTTGTCAGTCATTACCTAACGCTCCCTTCTCATTGAAAATATCAGAAACCTCTGATTCTTTCAATTTATGCAGGTTCCATCTCCTTAATTTCCTAACTCCCTGCAGTTACGTCAGTTTTAGCCTGCGGTTCACAACCATTACATTATGGCCAGAGTCGTCGTCTTCCCTTACAAATGTTTTGCTTTTTTAAATCTCCGCCTTATCGCCATGTAATCTGTCTGAAACCTTATGGTGCCTCCATGCTTCTTCGACGTCTACAAACTTGGTTCTTGATTGTTAACCAAAGTTGTAGCAACGACTGAATGATTCCTGCGAAAAATTCTATCGTGTGGCTTCCCCTTTTATTCCTTCTCCCCAGTCCTCGTTTTCCCACTATTTTTCCTTCTCTTCCTTAACCAGCTATCAAAATGTAATGAAATTTTCGTCTCTGTTAAATAACGAAACAGTTTCACTTATGATACATTCTTCAATCCCTTCATCTGCGGAGTAAGTGATAATATGAACCGATATATGTGTGATGGGTTTTGGCTTTGTCTCTATCTTTTCCCAACAAACAGCTCAGTTCATACATACAATACCAGGAACAAAAATGATCTGCACAAGCACTTACTTTAGTTCAAAAAGGGCTCCACTACTGAGGAACACTCATCTTCAATAATTTGCCAGAAAACATAAAAAATTTAGTTACAAATAAAGATCAGTTTAAAAGGAACCTGAAAGACTTACTAGTGGCCAACTCCTTCTACTCTATTGACGAATTTTTTAATAGCAACAAATGATGTATTGTATATATTCATACTATTAGTATTGTTATTTCAGCTTTAAAAAATGACATGTTCCACATCCACGAGGATCTCCTCAACACGGATCTATGAAACGAAAAACTAATCTAATCTAATCTTGGGTACGTTAATGGGTTCACTTTGATGTTCGTAATAGCTTCTGGGAGTTTCCTTGTTTATTATCAGACCTGCTCCTGTTTGATTTTGTGTTGATAACCCAATACTCCCATGACCAGGAGTCCTGTTCTTCCTGGCACCGTACTTCACAAGTCCCACTGTATGGAATTGTACCTGTAGGATGAAGAGTAGAATAAAAATTCGGGGTTAGAGAATATCAGTGATAAAATTCGTGCTATCCTCCGTGAAATTGAAGATGAAATACACGACACGTTGAATGTAATGATCAATATAGTGGGCAGGTGACGTAGACTGAGAATAAATCGAAGAAAGACGAAAGCAATGAGTATCGTAACGGGAAACTAACATCAAAATTAATGACCACGAAGTAGGCGAAGTTAAGGAATACGTTTGGAGCACACCAGTGTATGGTGGAGAATAACGAACTATGGGGAACACGAAAAAAAAGGTTCAAATGGCTCTGAGCACTATGGGACTTAACATCTGAGGTCATCAGTCCCCTAGAACTTAGAACTACCTAAACCTGAGTAACCTAAGGACATCACACACATCCATGCCAGAGGCAGGATTCGAACCTGCGACCGTAGCGGTCTAGAACCGCTCGGCCACACCGGCCGGCAAACCGAAAAAAAGAGAATAGAAGCGTTAGAGACGTGACTCTATGAAAGGATATTGAAAATTAGCTGAACTGGTAAGATAAGGTAAGAGGAAGTTCTCCGCAGAATCGGCGAAGGAAGGAATGTATGGAAAACACCGACGAGAAGACGGAACAGAATGATAGGAGATGTGTTAAGACATCGGGGGATAGCTTCCAAGGTACAAGAATGAGCTGGTGCGGGTAAAAAAATTGTTGGAGAAGACAGAGATTCGAATACATACAACAAATAATTGAGGATGCAGGGTGCAACAAGTGCTATTATGAGATGAACAGGTTGGCCCAGGAGGGGAATTCGTGGCGCGTTGCATCAGACCAGTTACAAAACTGTAACTAAAAATGAAAAAAAACAAAGTGACCGAATCTACGCAGTTTCTTTTTGGAGAGCACTGAGTGGATTATCAACTTACGACAGTTTATTGTGTGGCTAGTTGGAAGCCAACGTCGCCCCTAGACTGCAGCGTCGCCGTATTGTTCGGAACGTACCCGGAAGGCAGACAAAGCGGCCAACAGCAGGAGTTAACACCCGCGCGGCATTGTGCAATTTCTCGGGACGGCTGCCGCTCCGCTCCGGAAGTGGTCAGCGTGGAAGCGGCGTGGGCACCCGCAGCAGACTACGTTCCCTCCCTCCCTTCCTCCATCTGCGCCGCAGAATCATCGTAAACGCAGTAGGCACGTGTCGTCGTGGTAGTAGCTGCCACTGCGACGGTAGGTTCACCGCTACGCACATGCTTCTCAGCAAAGCAAACTAAAAAACTCACAAGTGTGGCAGCACCGCCGTATTCGTATTGAATGTCTGTTGATCCATTATGGACGCAGGACAGTGGCTGATCAAATATTTACCGAGGAAAATCACCAAACCGCCGTATTTTTTGAGAAGTTATTTTATTTTGACTACCAGTTTCGGCATTTCAGTATGCCATCTTCAGGTCCCTGCATACTAAAAACGAGTATACATTTAGTACGTATTGAGGTATACCACGCTGGCTTTACAGAAAATGAAATGTAATAGCTAGGTGGTAGCCTTTAAATCGGCCGCGGTCCGTTAGTATACGTCGGACCCGCGTGTTGCCACTATCAGAGATTGCAGACCGAGCGCCGCCACACGGCAGGTCTAGTCTAGAGACTCCCTAGCACTCGCCCAGTGGTACAGCCGACTTTGCTAGCGATGGTTCACTGTATACATACGCTCTCATTTGCAGAGACGACAGTTTAGCATAGCCTTCAGCTACGTCATTTGCTACGACCTAGCAAGGTACCATATTCAGTTACTATAATTACTTCAAGAATGTATTCTGAACAGATAATATTGTGAATCATGTACCGTCAAGAGCGACGTTCATCATTAATGGATTAAAGTTAAGCATCAAACTGATTACGTCCGCTTTCTGAATTCTCATTCCTTGTCATGTTCCAGACCTCACGTCAGTATAGTTCTTCCCTCTTCACGCCAGCCTGCGTGAGCTAAAACGCGTGCATTTCGGCCTCCACTCGTAACACGGTGTTGGCTCTTCTGCTAACACAAAAGTAATAATAAAAGTTCATAAAACTTACAAAATGCAATTAGCAGCGTTAATACCTGTGCACTTACAGCACAACAAAGTAGAACATGTAACTATTTTAACATCACAGAATTGTAACAGAATACTCCAAACATTACAAAAGACCAAAAACAGATAATATACAGTCAGAAGCACAAAGGAACAAAGTTTGTCTAGCCCCGTTTTTTTTAATAAAAAACCTACATAATTCTCACAGATGAGGAATACCCTAGTTCTTATGAAGACCTATCCTTATTCATAGTAAAACGTCTCGAAAGAGTATATGAAGTGCACAATAGTGTGCATATCTATCACCTAAGTATTATCACCACTAGTGATATATCAGAATTAGTCGTCACATCATCAAAAACGCAACCAGACGCGGAACCCAATAGCCGACAAAATATTAAGTGAATATATTCAGTATAATAGCTAGAGAGCGTATGTTATGTATGTGTCCCTTACATCAATTACTGTCTGCAGCTCGTGGTCTCGGGGTCGCGTTCTCGCTTTCCGAGCACTGGGTCCCGGGTTCGATTACCGACGGGGTCAGGGATTTTTACCTGCCTCGAGATGATCGGGTGTTGTTGTCACCATCATCATCATTCATCCCCATTACGGTCGGAGGAAGGCAATGGCAAACCACCTCCGCTAGGACCTTGCCTAGTACGGCGGTACGGGTCTCTCGCATCATCCCCTACGCTCTGTCAAGGAGTGTGGGACTTCATCATCATATCAATTAATAGGCGGGCAAGTACTAGAGTGAAACAAACAAGTCCTCAAATCCATATTAACTGAGGGGAGTCCTCTAAAATCTCAACTGACAATCTATTTCCATGGGAATGTCAGGTATCACACTATCGATATCCAAATGGGAACAGACCCATTGCAAGCTGTATCGCGATAGGTAGTGCTGGGATGGAACAAGCTAAAAGTAAGGCAAGTATGCGAAGACCAAGACACCAAAGTAAAAGCCCACTATCTCAGGAACAAAATGGGACAAAAAGGGAGAGAGGGAGGGGGGGGGGGGGGGAGCAGCAATAGTGAGCGAAAAAAGGAGTTTGTAAATACCCTCTGATCATGGAGTGGAACATTACTAAATCAAAACCTTGCAAATGATGGGGAAAACCAAGGCGATAAAACGAACAGTGCATTACTACAATCCTAAATATATCACGAGTCTCGGGAGCCGCACAGTAAAACTCGTGTCCCACAACAGTAGCACACAACACACTCAAAATTTAGTTATCATGTTGACATTAAATCAAAATCCATAAACACCATAAAATACGCGTACATGGTAAGAATATCATAACATTCCCCTAAGGTGTATGGTGAAGCAAAGCTAGAACTATGCAAAACTAACTAAACACTATTCACGAGATGCAGTCAAGAAGCAACGAATATCCCACATGTTACCCAGGGAATTTGTCAGTTTGGGCCTAAAATGGTATGCAAACGAATTCATTACAACGAATCACATCATAAGGAGACAGTAGCAATCGCATAGTGCTAAATATCAGGAAGAATCCACTAACACAAGGAAAAGTCCCCTCATAAATGCGTACAAGCTTACTTCTAAAAGACAGAAACATGGTCAGTAATATAAAATTGCTACATACCAATAGTAAGGACGGTCACAAAGCGACATTGAGAGAGTTGCAGAAACAAAAAAACGTTTATACCAATACTCATAACAAGATGACTTACAGTATGTCAGCCACACAAACCAATGCTACGATCGTTCACTTCTTGGCAAAGAGGTGATTCCTTTTGAAGTGTTACGTGATATGGTCTTTTGTAGAGTGGTTACTGTACTTTTACTGATATAGTTTCCTCACTAGTTTTATTGTAAATTATGTAGCGTATGGTACTTAACGTTACGATCATATACTTCTTCTCTCAGGGATGAGTTCATTTCGAAATGTCAAGTGAAAATAACGGTTGTTTAGCTTCTGTTAAATGGATTTAGGTGACAGGCGAGGAATTAAAGTTAGGTTTTATTGGTACTACTACACATTTTTCCTGACAGAAAATAGGTTTTCATATAGTTCGATAGTCGTTTAAGTTTGATGATTCGATTTCAGTAATGGTGGGGCACTATAGCGCTTCTTTTATTGCGTAGTTGGACGAATATAGTATGGTTGGTTAAAAGTATAGGACATGCTGTTTTGAAGAGTACTTGATCTGAGATTCTAGTAGTTTGTCGCAAGGCTTTTTACAGTTATAACTCAATCTTTTAAAATTGCAGAGTGGTTTCGTCCTGCCCATGATAGTTTTGTCGGTTGAGTGATCCAATCACTAGTCTAAGGATACTTTGTTCTATACAACTGCTTTGTGATGTAACAGATTGACGTGACTGACTTGACTTTTGATAGGCGTGGTAGTTTTCACTAGTTTGGTTGGGAATACATGGCTTGCTGTCTTTGCTGGGTGTCCATAATTATTTTCCTTGCTACTCATATTTGCCGATACTGTGTTTTATAGCAGATTTACCTTGTTATAGTCAGTCCTATGAGCGGGATGGTGTATCAAAAAGAATCATCCGATTTAAAAAAAAATCATAGCTGTTATGCTGTTTGAGATATGTGCATGAACAAAGTACTGTTGAAAAGAGCAAACCCTCGAGTCTTACATGGTTCCCGCTAGAGAGCACCAAAGTGCGTCTGTTTTAGTTCTAGTACAAATGGTGTCGGTACAACAGAAAGCGTTTTGTGTTCTACGTTTTGCGCAGTGCGGGTCAGTAATAACTGTTCAGCGTGACTTTCGTACTAGGTATGGTGTGGAACCTCCTACAGCACAGAGCATTAGACGTTGGCACGAAAAATTCCGAGAAGCAGGTTTTTTGTTTAAAGGCAAATAGTCGGGCCATGCCCAAGTGTCTGATACAGATGTCGAACGCATCTACACAAGGAGTCGGCAGAAATCCGTTCGGCGTGCAGCTTGACAGCTGGCGTGTGTTGCGTCGACGTTTACACATGAGACCATGCTAAATTCAGCTACTGCAAGCTCTTCTTGAAGGGGACAAAGATGGCAAGATGGAGGGTGGCAGTTTTCATCCATGCTTAGTGCTTAGTGACGCGGCAACATTCCATTTAAATGGAAAGGTTAACCGTCATAATGTGAGAATAAGGGGTACGCAAGGGCAGTCGTAAATGTTTCGGAACACAAAGTTCAGCGCACATTTTTGAACATGGGTCTCTGCAGCAAACGGTCGCTGCCTATTCCCACGTTGAATGACAGTCAGTTACGATTGCACAGTGCACGGGATATTTGAGACTGATCTGCGGATCAGTGCAACTCTGTTGCCTGGTTGTATGAATCACGTTTCTTGTTGCAGCGCATGACTAACTTCTCTCTTTTTGTATAACCTTTAAGTATTACATCTGATGAACGCCGCATTAGAAATGAAACTTTTCTGTAGCAATATCTGTGAGTCCAAGAGATAATGCGTTAGGCATATACAAAGTATACTTAACTTTTTATAACGGCATCAGTATGACTTGGCGCGAAGCTAACAGTTATTCTGCTACAATACTTGATTTATTCAAATTTTCACTTAACGTTTCACTCGTATTTATGCGGTTCCACAGATAAATAGCAAAACATAAAACTTAGAGCTCTTTTCTTTGTTTATGTCCGTCACATATTTCAAAGAACTTCGCTGGGTGTTACCTCAAACCAAGTCAAAAGAAGAATGACGCAATTGGCGCCAATCAGGTATAGATCAGGTTAGGTCTTTAGAACGATCAGTGAGTCAAAATACAGTTCAGGTAAGTTCCGCTTTTTACATTAGTATTTCAATTGTCGTTCATATAGTGTTTTCCGATGATATATATTTATGTGAAGATTTTTGATAATATATCAAACGACAAAGATTCCAGAATTTGTACATATAAAAATTAGAAACTTTCTGTTATGTTGTAATATCGATTACATGTCTATATTATAGTTAATAAAAATTTACACACGAATCTATGTTTTATCTGCATTTAAAATTAAATAGTAAAAATAGCAAAATTAATATAGATTGTTTTTTAGGGTACTTGCTGTTGATTATTTGCCAACTAATTTCATAGTATAAGCTCGAAGTCTGAGAATATATCGATATATTAATGGAAAATTATGTTTACGAAAAAATTGCTCCCCAAGACAAGAAAACACTATAAACATCATCAAATGAGAAACACATAATTTACGTATGAAAACCAACTCATTTCTGTTCAGAATTTATGTGGTATCGTATTTTTCGTTAACTGAGCATAAGTTGCGATAGCAGTGGATTTATTATAATCAAGTTTAGGATCGTGTCCAGATATGCCGCCATGCAGGCACACAACTGCTCGAATCACGCAAGGCACCACGGACGCAGGCCGGTGGGATGCGATGTGAGAAATTCATTTGGGTTTCCATAGGATCTGTGACAGAAATCGAAGGCACTATGATGTCTGTGGACTACATGAACATTATTTCGGACCACCTGCATCCTTCACGCTCCTCAATGCCATTGGAACCTCCCAACTTAATTACTGCCAGTGTGACAAGTCCGCAATCGTCTTATATCGCTTTGAGGAGCACAATAGTAAACTCACATTGATGTATTGTGACAAAATTAGCCTGATCTGAACCCTATGGAGCACATCTGGAACGCCATAGGGCGCCAGCTCCGACGCGTAATTAATGGGAATCGCGTGACCTGAGCGAAGACATCTGGTGCTACATACCTCCGGAGATCTACCAAAGATTCGTCGCATCCGAGCCACGAAGAACTGCTGCAGCATTGCTTTCGAAAAGTGGACCAGTGCGCTGATAAGCAGGTGGTCACAATGCTTTGGCTCATTAGTGTACAAAATTACTTAAAATTATTTTCTGCAGACAGTGCTGCACAGTTTCAATCCTCCTCACAATGCAAAGACGAGTCGTATGTTATCGTTATTACCAAAAATCACGGAATGCTCTGGATCGATTTACTTCAGATTTTGGTACGATACTCTAATAAGCGTTCGGACATACATAGGCTATACATTTTATAAATATATATGGCATGTAAGTACATATGTACCGTATGAATCGGAAAAGTTGTTAGGCAAAATCTCTAGTAGTTTCTCAACAACTTACTTCAAATTTTTATATAATAATCTAATGAATGTTCAGACGGACTTATCTCGAAAAGTTCTTGGCCAAGTTACCTCGTAGGCTATGTATTTTTTTAAACGACTGCGTATAGTTTTTTTAAGTGCAAGAATAAAAATGCTGTGCTCTGAAAATGGAAAACGTGTGTTGCTTTTCTTTCTTGCAGCCAGTTGTAACCAAGATTTTAAGAGACGTAAACCATTAGGCAAATTATTTCTCTTGTGTGTATTCTTATATGTATACAATTTTAAACAAAATGTGTATGCACAGCAAAGTGCTGTTTCGGTTTACTCCTCGCAGTGGGTTTTAACAGAAAATGAAAGTTGTATTTACGGCTTATCGGCTTATAATTACATATGGGATCTGCATCATCCGAAACTTTGTAATTATTTACTCATTCATTTTAAGCGACTTTAATGGCCCAACCCAAACTTCTTTTGCAGCACCGAAGTCAGAAGGAGGGAGAAAGAGGATTTGGTCAGGGGGGGGGGGGAGGAAATGAACATAGAGGGAAGGAGGAGTTGTACAAAGATAGAGGGGAAGGAGGTGGACAGAGACGACAGGGAAGAGGAGAAGACATAGAGGAGGAGGAGGAGATTGACAGAGAAAGTGATGGTAGGAGGAGGAGAAGGAGGTATGGGGAGATAGACAGAGAGAGGAGGGAAACGGACATAAGGATATACATCCAACTTCCATAAGTACTTAGCGACTGCGAAGCATTGCCGGTTCGCTAATGCATTTATAAAAAGTACACACGGGAATCACCAAAAACTGTTGTTCACGAATATAAATCCTTCCGTGACAGATAGTTTTGGCCAAGCGACGGCAACTATCTTCAAATCGCTACTTTCTTAAACCTGATGTAGCGTTAATTTGTGAGTTTCGAAATCATTCTTTGTTACTTCTTCCTTTTAATAAGTTGTGAAACATAACAATAATCTAAATTCTTGGTCATTACTTTAGAATTATTGCCAGCCAGAACCCATGTAACATCTCAGAATCCCACACTAAATTTATGCCGAGATATGGCATCACGAGTCATTAAAATGTATTACAAGTATGACCTTGTAACGATGCTCATATCAGCAACGGCACACTACAGCTAACAGCTGACTCTTATTCCATTCTTCTGCTACGAGTTCACAAATACTGCGATTTACTTAGCTAAGCGCCGAACTACATGTGTAGGATCCCCGATTAGAATTTTTTATGAAAATGAATGCTTTACAGTAAAGAAATGAGAATCGCCAACATACTCGACCTTTTCTTTTTATAAAAACGTATTTGAACATTGAGTGATAAGGCTGCATATAGAAAATAAATTAAATCAATTTTCTATGTCACTCACTTTTTATTTTCTCCAACAACGCGTTTCTAGAGCTTACAACCTCATTTTCAGGTGGCTCAGCGCATTACATTACATTTATTTGCTGGATGTAGCCAGTTGTCTGTTTTGAGTTTCATACTCTCGGCCATCCCAGTAGAACGAGCCGGCTTTCGTCCCAACCGAAGCTGTGCAGACCAAGTCCTGGCCCTTACAACACGCAATGAAGCGGGATTCCAAAAGAAATTAAAAACATCTGTGCGGTTCTAGGCGCTGTAGTCCGGAACCGCGCGACTGCTACGGTCGCAGGTTCGAATCCTGCCTCGGGCATGAATGTGTGTGATGTCCTTAGGTTAGTTAGGTTTAAGTAGTTCTAAGTTCTAGGGGACTGATGACCTCAGATGTTAAGTCCCATAGTGCTCAGAGCCATTTGAACCATTTTAAAAACATCTGTGGCCTTCATTGACCTGTCGGCAGCATTTGATACAGTCTGGAGACAAGGCCTACTCTATATACTGATGAAAATAATTTCTTGCCAAAAAGTGTCAAAGTTTATTGGTAACCTGATTGGTAACAGAGGATTCCAGGCCATCATGGGAAACAGTCAGTGGCCAGAAATTCCTTCAAAACGGCTTACCTCAAGGCTCGGTATAAGCCCCACTGCTTTTCAGCCTGTACGTTGCTGACGCCAGAAACAGCTTGTACGAAATTTGGCTACGCTGATGACTGGGCCATTGCAGCAAGGCACACCGATTTTAATACAATGGAAGAAACCCTGACATCCGATCTGTCTGCCCTGGCAGCATACTTCCGTAAATGGAGGCTTAGGCCTAATGCCACGAAGACAGAAGTAACTTGCTTCCATCTCAATAACAGAGAAACCGACATAGCTCTGGACGTATATTTGGACGACACACGCCTCAACCACAACAAGGAACAAAGGTACCTATGTGTCACTTTATACAGAACGTTGTCGTTTAAATCACACTTTACAAAAACAGCCGGGGAGTATGGTGGCCAGCGGAAGTGTTGTGTTCCTGGAGCCACTCTGTAGCAATTCTGGACGTGTGGGGTGTCGCATTGTCCTGCTGGAATTGCCGAAGTCGGTCGGAATGCACAATAGACATGAACGGATGCAGGTGATCAGACAGGATGCCTGCATACGTCTCACCTGTCAGAGTCGTATCTAGACGTATCGGGTGTCCCATACCACTCCAACTGCACACGCCCCACACCGTTACAGAACAACCAGTTTGAACAATTCCCTACTGACATGCAGGGTCCGTGGATTCAAGATACCTCAATACCCGTACACGTTCATTCGCTCGATACAATTTGAAACGAGACTGTCCGACCGTGCAATATGTTTCCAGTCATCAATAGTCCAATGTCAGTGTTGACGGGCCCTGTGAGGTGTAAAGCTTTGTGTCGTGCTTCGGCTCCGAAGACACATATCGATGATGTTTTGTTGAATGGTTCGGACGCTGACACTTGTTGATGACCCAGCATTAAAATCTGCAGCCATTTGCGGAAGCGTTGCACTTCTGTTACATTGAACGATTCTCTTCAGTTTTCGTTGGTTCCCTTCTTGCAGGATCTTTTCCCGGCCGCAGCGATGTCGGAGATTTGATGTTTTACCGGATTCCTGATATTCATGGTACACTTGCGAAGTGGTCGTACGGGAAAATCCACACTTTATCGCTACCTCGGAGACGGTTTGTCCCACCGCTCCTGCTCCGACTATGAAACGATGTTCAAAATCACTTAAATCTTGGTAACCTGTCATCGTAGCAGCAGTACCGAACGCAGCGCCGTATTCTGCCAGTTTCTTTGGCGCTTCAGTGTAGAGTTTGGCGTGAGTCTGTTTCTAGGTTCTTAGCAACCAAGGCGCGTCCGCTACTTTCTGCACTTCGTGGCGGCGTGTTCCCGCAACGTTCGAAGTTTCTTCAGGTGGAGACTGCAAGTACTAAACTCGTCCAAACTTTGTAACCAGGCGCCACGACTTTGCTGGTAATCCAAGAATACTTCATCAGTGAAATTTGTGGAAAAAACTTGCTTTCTCATATATTTCCTTTTTTCTTTTCGTATAAGTTATTATTATTTGTGGAGAGTCCGCTGATGCAAGGAGGTGCCGCATCTACACCACAATTAGTTTGAAGGCCGCTACAGTCAAAATTACGAGGAAGGAAACTCTAGTGCAAGTAGATAAAAAGGTGTTGGTTCCAAGTGCAGTGGACACCGCTGTTTTGTCCAGCCAGCAGGACTTAACTGCAATATTTCTCGTAGCATATGAATTAATTTTATACGCACAACAAGCCTTCTCGGAAACCGCACCATACTTTTTTCCGCATTCCGGCAAGTTTAAGATCGTAAAGCAATAATACGTTCCAATAAATACCTCCTCCTCTTCTTAGTGTCAGGTCTCGCTAAATCGTGGTGAAACATAATTACGACGATGTGACATTCTCATTCCACCCGATTCTCGCAGCTACCAGAAGCAAATAGGGCGCAGGGGGGGTGGGGGGTGTGTCCTGCGTGTTGCAAAAGCACCAGCGCGGAGTAAACTTCGCGGCGGAGTGGCTGATTAGCTGAGTGGGGCGTGTGGCGCGGTGTGAGTCACTGGGCCCGCTGCCCCATGTCGTCACCTTCCTGTTTGTCAACAACTGCACGTACGCGAACACCACAACCGCCGACACTTGCGTCTCCTCCCACGTCCAGTGTCCGGTAACAGGAGGCCTGTGGTGTCAAAGGAGGAATACTGTCACATCAGGAATTTCTCACTCCTTGAGGAATTTGTACAACCGTGGGGTTAACATCCCACATGTCTTTAAAAAAATTATAGTTCGCATATAACTCGTAGCGACAGAACTAAAATAGTAATTTTGTCTTCATTAGTTGAACAACGTTGACAATTGGACTGTGTTGTAAACAAACTATGAGGACAATAGCGACTCTTGGTTTTGATTTCTTCTTCTCTCCCAGGAACTATGTCTGAATCCATTGCTGACTCATAACCACACCGTAAAAGATACTATTTTGTGAATTTAACAAAAACTGTAGTACTAGAGAAATCAAGTTGAATTTGATGGAATACACTAAAATAAGCATACATTTTTCCAATTATTTCTTTTATACTACTAACAGTCATAATATTTAATGTTTTTTAGTTCACTTCATTGTGACACATTTTGAGCAACTTGCGCTTGTCATTAGACCTTTTATTGCATCCGTATCAAAAACTTGCAAGATTAATCTAAATGAACTATTTGAAACACTTACGCCGGCCGGAGTGGCCGAACGGTTAAAGGCGCTACAGTCTGGAACCGCACAACCGCTACGGTCGCAGGTTCGAATCCTGCCTCGGGCATGGATGTGAGTGATGTCCTTAGGTTAGTTAGGTTTAAGTAGTTCTCAGTTCTAGGGGACTTATGACCACAGCAGTTGAGTCCCATAGTGCTCAGAGCCATTTGAACCATTTTTTTTGAAACACTTACACGCTACGTCTAATGTAACCAAATTCAAATGGTTCAAATGGCTCTGAGCACTATGGGACTTAACTGCTGAGGTCATCAGTCCCCTAGAACTTAGAACTAATTAAACCTAACTAACCTAAGGACATGACACACATCCATGCCCGAGGCAGGATTCGAACCTGCGACCGTAGCAGTCGCGCGGTTCCGGACTGAGCGCCTAGAACCGCGAGACCACCGCGGCCGGCCTAGTGTAACCCTTGGGCATTCACTTATTGCTTTGCGGGGGGGGGGGGGGGGGGGGGGGGGGAAGGGGGGGCAGAAGGGGGGGATGATAAGGGTAAGAATTTGGCGGCCAATGATGTTAGGTGTTGTTGTGATGATGGGTTGCATATTATTGATTATGGAGTTACACAAAATGGCCTGTTTTGGACGATAAAACGTATTTGGTCATCACTCATATCGTTGAATTAATCCTTTAAGATTATTTGATTGTCAGACCTTTTATTCATGAGTATCTGTCGGTCCATTATGGCCAGGGAACATCAGCTGGTAGCCGGCCGAAGTGGCCGTGCGGTTAAAGGCGCTGCAGTCTGGAACCGCAAGACCGCTACGGTCGCAGGTTCGAATCCTGCCTCGGGCATGGATGTTTGTGATGTCCTTAGGTTAGTTAGGTTTAACTAGTTCTAAGTTCTAGGGGACTAATGACCTCAGCAGTTGAGTCCCATAGTGCTCAGAGCCATTTGAACCATTTGAACATCAGCTGGTACGTACTTCTCAGTTCAATAAACTTGACCAACAGCCGTATACTTTAGGTTATTTTATTTTATTTCGAACGCAAACAGTTTCGCCAATTCATTTTGCTGTCTTCTGGCCCCATACGCTTTTTTAACGCCTATAACGCCATTATAGTACTAACGTACCGCTGCAATGCCTAGCCGACGTTATTGTCTTCGTCGCCTTCGGTGGTAAGTTCCTGTGTATAGGTCATTGAAAGCAATCAACACTGACCTTACTGGCCAATTTAACAAGCAGCAGCTTATTGCTGGTCCCAGTGTTTTTTGTGGAAACAAGATGGCAAAATGAATTGCCGAAACTGGTTGCGTCCGAAATAAAATAAGTATACGGCTGTTGGTCAAGTTTATTGAATTGAGAAGTTTTATTCATGACTTCTGCATTCCACGAAGATGTGCCTCAAACATCTGACATCTAAACACCATTAGCCATCACACTCTCACGCTCCTTCCCCCGCCCCCGTCTCTCACCCCCCCCCCCCCCCCCCCCCCCCTCTTACCAAACGTCCACAACCTATTTTCACACAGGAAGTAACGGCGTCAAGATGGCAAGTAAGAAACTTGCTGAAACGTTGCCGGAGAACAACGCGTTGACTCGGATGTCAACTCAAGAAGATTTTATCATCGAGACTCGACGAGAAATCCTGCATTCCCGTAAAATTGCACATTGTTTGTAAAATATCCAATAGCTATTTTTAGTTTATGCTTCTGTTTTTGCATGGATGCAATAAAATGCTTGGTAGAAAAACATGCTCGAAACGCGTCACAATGTACTGAATTAAACCACAATGAGTAATGTGATTGCTAGCCGTGCAAAACAGATAATTTATTTACAACACTAACAGCGACTCTACTTCGTCTCTTGCTTTTGTTTTAGAAACATTGGAACTGTCCTGGACTTCGGCCAAGTGGCATAGTGGTCATGACATTGGACTCACACTCGGGAGGACAACGGTTCAAATCCCACTCCGGGAAAGGAGATTCAGATTTTCCGTGATTTCCCTAAATCATTTGAGGCAAATGGTTCAAATGGGTCTGAGCACTAGGGGACTTATCTTCTGAGGTCATCAGTTCCCTAGAACTTAGAACTACTTAAACCTAACTAACCTAAGGACATCACACACATTCATGCCCGAGGCAGGATTCGAACCTGCGACCGTAGCGGCCGCGCCATTCCAGACTGTAGCGCCTAGAACCGCTTGGCCACCCCGGCCGGCCATTTGAGGCAAATGACGCTTGTGTTCTCTCTCTCATTACCTCCTGCTTTGACTTCCGTGAAGTCGCGCGATACCCCAGACGCGTCGCTGGGTGGTATTTCCACCCCACAAGCGATGAGTGTCGTCTCGAGCGAATTACACACCTTATTGCAACGTGTAACAAAGAAACGTTATCGGTGGATCCAGTTCAATTCTCAGCATTGCTACTTTAGTACGAGTTCGAGAGGCCTACTTTGATGTGTGAGACAAAGTTAAAGTAATCACTACTCCAGCGCCATCGACATAAATCCGATTGCATGGTATTATGAAAGATTCCCATAACTGATCGCAGAACTGGAAAAAGTATAACAAAGCTGAAGCACAACCTCTAACTGGCTCCTTACAACTTGTGCAGAAATCGAAACGCGCACCATTAACAATCTACGCACTAGCTCCAACTGGCTCTTTGTAACTTGTGCAAATATCTCTACAAGTGTGAAACCGTCAAACGCTACGTAGATTAAAAGTCACACCCAGATCAAAACAGTTCAAGTGTCGACCGGCATAACGGTCCCGAGTCTTTGAGGAAAGCCAATACCAAGTTTGTATCCCAAGACTTTATCAAGAAGTTTTTGAAGTTGGCTAATCAAGTGGACGAAGTCATCTCCAACAATGGTTCATCATTTCCCTCGCAATATTGAAGAAGAATTCTCTGAAGATGAAAAATTATGACTGCTTTTTTTTTCTCAATCTGCCACACAGTTTCAAATCCCACCTAACATTTGATGAATGTGCTAGGAATTTTATGTCACCTTTAATGTTGTCATGGGTCATAGGTCGTGAGACCTGTATCTCGATAGTTTTCAACAAATCATAAATGAGCTTCCCAATGATTCCACTTAAGTGGTCTGAGAACTTATGTTGACTACTCGGTACCCTGCGGGTAAGATCCGTGAACTTATCCCGTTACAAACCCATGTGTCGGTTTATCATAGAGAAGTGGTAGAGATGGCGCTTAACAACACTAAACAAGCTACAGAGGGATGAAGAAGAAGAAGAGATGAAGTTATTGGAACAACAAGGGCCTTTGTGATAGGCAAAAGATGTTAGTAAGGTCAGCACTTGCCAGAAAGCCTATTTTCCATTTTTGGGACGGTATTGATAACAGTGAAGTTATGATGCATTTTGGGGATTTGGTGAGATGCAAGTCATCGATTTCCAAAATGTTCTATATCATGGTTTTCTTAAGGGGACGTACCAGGAGCTAAGTTTCAAACCCAATAGGATGAAAGACATATATAAATGTTGCAGATTTGTGTATCAAAGGGAAAGGAGACCTCAGTGTTAGAAGATGTGATCTCTGTCCGAAAAGTAATATGGATGGTGTAAAGTTTGCAGTAACTGTTAATCTTGGGTTTTCTCTGATTTTCGTGTAATTCTTCAATACTTGAACGTCATTTATGAGATTTTCCATGTCTAAAGGCTATCAATTAATCTAAATACCTTGGGATTACACATACAAAAAACTTAAATTCGATAGATCACAACGATAATGTTGTGGAAAAGGCGAACCAGTGACTGCGTTTTATTGATAGAACACTAGAAAGATGCAAAAGTTGTACTAAATTGACTTCCAACAGTGCACTTGTCCGTTCTCTCCTGGATCTGTACCAGGGAGGATTGACGGAGGACACAGAAAAGTCCAAAGGTGGGTAGATCATTTTGCATTACTGCGAAATAGGGGAGAGATTGTTACGGATGTGATACGTGAAGAAATTGTAATCAACAGCTTTCTCCTATGAATGTGAAAATATTTCGCAGACGACGGTCTATATAGGGAGAACTGATCATCGTAATAAAATAAGAGAAAGCAGAGCTCGAACGTAAATATTTTTTTTCCCGCGCGGTGCTAGAGAGTGGAACGGTTGAGGACAGTCTGAAGGTGGTTCGATGAACCCCCTGCCAGGCAATTAACTTTGAATTGTATAGTATCATGTAGATGTAGATGTAGGAACTTTGGATTTCATGTGTTTTTCAGCAGTTATATTGATGGGATGAAGTAGTCAATCCTCTACCGTGAAGCTTTTGTCTGTTGATGGTAGTTTACTTATTCAATTTGCTGAAGTTATATCGGCTGGGATAGCGTTTTGTTCGAAACACCTTGGGGACATTGCATGGAGCTTTGTATATCTTGATTAGGATGAAAAAATTGGTTAAATTTTGAGTAAGAATTTTTGTGACAAGCTGTATGTAGTATTTATTTGCGGTTGTATTTTTCTTCTCTCTGATGTTTTCATGAGTGAGAGATGGTGTTTTTAGAAGGACGCCAGTTCATACTCAGATATGCAGTTAGGAAGAATCTGATTGTTTACTGAGTTTTGTGATTCCTTGCTGTCTAGGTAAATATTTGCTCTATTGAATTTTTTGCTGTAGTTGAATTTTGCTCAATTGTTGGCTGACGTTGTTTTCCTTCTGGATCCTGTCAGGCTAGCGAGACTTATGGAACTCTTTTTATATTCGCTTGTGTGGCCCTAAATATGGCATGAAAAATGTTTTGCTTATTCCATAATTAGTTGGAACTCTTCTTTGATGAACACGTGCTTGGTGAGCACAATATCCTGAGTTGTGGCTGTGCTGCTTCATTCTTTAACTTTCAGTACCTCTTCCTATTCTCCTTCTAGTCTCCATCACTGTCAGTGTAGCTCTACTATCAGTCTATCTCGCTATTACAAGAACATAAAATACAAGTGATCCGCTATTGTTGGATGTGTTGAAGACTGATTAAAGAAGTTCAAAAACTGGTTATGAATCATGTTGGCTTTTTCCTTTATGTTGATTATTGGGCAAGGAATGTTTGGTCATAGAGATCCTGTGACTTGATTGACCATTGAAGTTATTATATATTTGTCGTTGTGAATATGTGGTGCAGGCCCTGGTGTCTGTTTTCCTTACGAACTGTTGAGAAGTGAGCTATGATTTTTATTCCCTCCAGGTTGAGGTGGTTACGAAATTAGTTTCTACATGTAGTTGGAATGAATGAAGGACAGTTGTCAGAGAACTTCATGTAGTGTTTAAAATTATTTGTCAGTTTATTGTGGTTAAAATGCGATTATGAAATGTTAGGTAGGAAGGTGTTTACCGTGGATCTATGTAGATGAAGGTTACGGAAATGAGTGCACTGAAGATGTTATGAGTATTCAGTTTTGACAGTTGCTGAAAGAAGAGCACCGCACCTCTAGATAATGCAGTGCTATTTTCAGATGCTAAGGAGGAGGTAACAGTTATATTTGTTGATAAAGGCCGCAAGGAAAACACTGTCAGAGTAATGCCTATGATGGGATGTCTACTTTATGTAATCCAGTATAAATCCATGAATGCTAATGAACTTGCAGAATGTTAGAGGTCATATTATGATTGTGAGATTTTTGGAGCACTAAAATGGACGAATTAGCAGAAAGTAAGAGATGGTACCAGAGACCATTGGCAATCAGAGTTTTGCTTGGAGATACGAGGATGGCTGAACGTGGAGCACTGAGAAAAGATTTAAAGATTCCCTCAGCCTCGAGTTAGAAAAGTCGCCGTCAATGTATCAAAGTGTGGATAGGTGAGAAGGCAAGTGAAGGTATGTGATATTTTTATATTAAACTGCTTGCACCTACTGTAACACCTCAACGACCCCCTTAAAGTCATTTAAACAGAATATCATGATTTCAAGTAGGGAAGAGGTATCTTGGCAAATACGACATCTTTGCTGATAAGCTAAAACCAAGAAGTTTTGATAACAACAAAATTATACATCACTGAGAGTTTTTGTTATGAAAAGAGGAGGAAGAAACCTCAGATTTAATTAATGGACAAATATCCAAGTGATAATTGCAATTAATATCTTGAAAGCTAAGTCCAAGGTGATGTTAGCCAGAGATAACTTTTATGTGGAAGAGAGTTGTAAGCGCAACGAAGAAATTCAGTGCGCCTACAATACTCTTTCACAGAAGAAGTCGCTTGCTGGCTCTCGTCCTGTAATGATGTGTGAGAACAATTCTTGTCTTAGTTATTGAGAGTACGGAACGCGACGAGATTGTTTTGCGTTCAGAAGTGTTTCTTGCGTGACGTTCGTGATTCACGAACTTCGGAAACTGATTTTCTAAGCCTTTAGCATTAATTTCATTTCAACTGGTGATTGTACTATAGAAAAATATCTCTCCAGGTGACACCGTGGAACGTAGACCCTCTTTGCCTCTTTCTGATGAAGCCAGCTTTTCTTTATTATAGCAAAGAGAACATTCACAGTTCAAGTGCTGTCTTGCGATTTGTCCATTTTGTATTCCGGAGCTTAACTCGGTAATTTTGGCGGCAAAAGAGGACCATCCGCCGATAGCCGTTAAGCTCGTCTCCACGGGCGCTCGGCGCCGTGCAGACGGAGGCATTTGGTTCCCTGGGCTCTCGTTTGAGGTGAGGTATCAGAACCACACAATCTGGTGTGGCGAGTGTTCCTCCCACGACATGAACTGGCCTTTCTCTTCTCTAAAGGGCTCGTTACGGTGCACAGTCGCTGGTGTCTGTACTGCCCGGAAAAGTGATGAGACTTCTTGATGTGCACATTGTATTACGTAATTAATTTCTCACTGACAATCCGAGAAGTGATAATATTGTGTTTATTCTACTTCGCAGTTCTCTACAATCTTAACTTTTGCAAGTTCTCATGACTAATAAATATGTCTGCTTGTAGTGTGGCAAAGAAACAAAATATTTCATATGCACACATGTCCTTTTCCGAATCATTTCTGTGATTGAAGTCATTTAATTTAAATTTTGTACGATTTCCTTGAATAACTCGAAAACTCCACCCGGCACCGTGAACGTGTCGCAGTACAAATTTAAAGTACATTAAATTTCCTGCATAAAAGATCCCACTCATTTTTTCTCAAGGACTAATAGTTGGAGCGAAGTTTGTTTCATTTTCACAGACATGGTGCAGCACTTTTTATGCTATCTTCAGTGTTATGTTATTTTCTTACTGTAAAATTGTTGTTACATATTAATATTTATAGAAACTTTTGGTATAAATTATTTACAATTATGAAAGAATAATTGTTGTAAAATATTGTTCATCACTTGTTTACAGTTCACAGTTGATAATATGTATTAACGATCTGATGCACTGTATTTTTTTGTTTATTACATTACGTCTAAAGTTCTAGTTATAGATTAATTGGCGAAAGAGTGGATGTATGCATTAGTTTACATACCTTGCATGAAGTTACTGGATATTTATGTTGGTAGCCTGCTACACAATCTACAACTTGTTTTCTATTTATTATGCAGTTACGAACGGAAACGAGTATATATATCACATTTTTTGTGTGTAACTTACGGCTTTGATGTTGTAGTGTTTTCTCATATGTTTTGACGACGTAAATATGCTGATTTCCGTGACTTAGGGTTGTTTGACAACGTATGTTCTACGAGTTTTCAAACATGGGCAGAGTTTTCGCTGCCATTACGCGTTGTTGTACCTGTTATAGTTAATTTCTGGTATAAGCTGCCACTAGTTTTAAGGATCTGTAAGTCAGTTTCAATTTTTGTTGGTGGTGATTGTGTGGTATCAGGTCATCTGTGAATGTTGAGTGTGAGCTATTGCTTTTCAGTGCTCTGAGATGTTCTGTATACCTGGTTCTGAAATTCCTTCTTGTTTGACGCACGTATACAGATTGACAGCAGTTGCAAGTATGTTGGTATATACTGGACTGACTGTATTTGTCAATGTTGGTGGTATATCTTCCAAGTCTGCTTTGTATTGCGTTGTTGGTTCTGTATGCTATGTTGAGTCCTTGTTTATTTAGTATATACTGAATATAGTATATGAATATAGTATATATTATATAGTATATATTAATTAGTATATACTGAGTGTGAAGTAGTTTTGCTCTGTGATGAGCCTTAGTATGGCTGACATTTCTTGTATGTTTCCTTGTAGTTGGAAGTTTCTTTCTATGATGATGGTTGCTTCTGTTGAGATGTGTGTTTAGATCGAAATTATGTCAAATGAAATTAATGTTGCTGTGTTTGCTATGTTTTCATTTCTTATTTTTTTAAGTCACTTGAGTTCTTTAGACTTCCGTGTTCAGTGTACTTGTATATTATCTATAGCAGAATGTATGTGTGTTTGGCAATGTAGTATGTTGGTGATTTGGTAAAGTTTATCAATGGACGTAAAGGTATTCCAGGGTTATGAACTTTAGGCAACGATTTAAGAGTTTTCTGTAAGTTACTTTTGTATTGGTTTGTTGGCTCACTTCTTAATTCAGTGATGTTGTTGCTTCGGATGAGTTCTAATGTTTTTCAAAGTATTTCTGTTTGTTTATGACTACGATCGGATCACCCTTGTCGGTTTTTGTGATAATGGCATTTTCTTCTCTTAATTTTTTCTGTACTTTTCTGCAGGTTTTTTCTTCAGCAGTCCTTATATTTTCTTTTATGGTGCTTTTGTTCTCTTTGATTATGTTTCTTATTCCTTAGCAACTAGTTCTCTTGTTAGATTTGCATTGAAATCAGGTGTGTTTAGTTTTTCTTGTTGCTTTAC
This sequence comes from Schistocerca piceifrons, assembly GCF_021461385.2. Classification (NCBI taxonomy): domain Eukaryota; kingdom Metazoa; phylum Arthropoda; class Insecta; order Orthoptera; family Acrididae; genus Schistocerca; species Schistocerca piceifrons. The sequence continues at coordinate 897,843,874 of NC_060139.1, forward strand.
GATGTGTTCAGTTTCTGTTATGATATTTTCTATTTTCCTGTGAGCCTACTTGAAAAGGGTGCCAAACGTAGCGGAAACACAATGGTATCACACATGTTACACGCTACAATTCGGAGCCTTCTAATCGTAGAGGGTTGCGACTTGCGTCAGAGAAACGGGAAAGTCGACCGAGTGGTACACATGACATGTGATATCTTAACCGATATTGCTCACAGAATAAGAAATTCGGAGGCATTAGTTTTCAGCACGCCCTTGTATTAAAAACATTTCGTAATGGAGTCCGATCTAAGTTTCGAGCTTCTGTGAATGATAGTCTGCTGGCCGGAGTGGCCGAGCGGTTCTAGGCGCTACAGTCTTGAACCGCGAGACCTCTACGGCCGCAGGTTCGAATCCTGCCTCGGGGATGGTGTGTGTGATGTCCTTAGGTTAGTTAGGTTTAATTAGTTCTAAGTTCTAGGCGACTGATGACCTCAGAAGTTAAGTCGCATAGTGCTCAGAGCCATTTGAACCAATGATTGTCTGTGCTGGAGATTTTGCGTTCTTTTATATCTAGTATTCTTTCCTCATTGTCTCTGCAACAGTGTCCTGACATGTTTGTGCACCATGGTAAATGTTTCGTCTCTTATTACAGTTCACATTATTGAAATTGTAAGAACAATAATAACAGTTTATTTTCCGCAATTAACTATTTAATTACAAACCAAAACATTATTCACATAAAGAAATACTAAATGCGGGTCATGTGTGAGTAATTTAGAAGTCTACGTGAACTACAAGATTAAGAAGAACAAAAAGTAATTAACGTCTGCAGTCTTGTTTACAATACAGATGGATTGAAAATGATATAGAGGTCGCTTTATTACAATACATGAAATAATTTTGCAATTCCTTCAGTATTACGTTGCTGCCTACTGTATTCAAGAGACTCGCAGCAAAATAACAGAACTAGATTCCTAGCATGCTGGTGGGTTTTTCTGTTTTGATGTTCTGAGAATGGGTTCTGACACCTGAAACCGACCATCAGTGAAATAAAAAGTACTGAATTTCGCAACTTCTGTCTTCTACATCAGGAATGGTAAGACCATGAGACACAAGGCGGCAAAAGCTTCAAGCGATCAGCAGATCGCCGAGCCTTAGTATGCTCTGCCTGAGTGTGGTCTCGTGAGCCATGACTGTCGCTGACGGCGGCGCCTTTGATGTGGAGGGTGCCAGCTGCTGGTATCCGCAGCATCGTGACCGAGGCTGCAGGAGACGAAGACGGCGGTCGTGCGTGTAGCTGGCAGCGGCTCCGTGTGAAGGGCACGCCGACCAGGTCTGCTGTCGTCGATGCGCTAAGTTGATAAAGAGCCTGCACGACCATCCCACCCTCTTGTCGATCTGTATTCGACGCTGCCAATTTTTCTTTAGTGTTTCTGCAGTTCCGTAGGCATGGACGAATCCTCTTTTTGAATATATTCCAAGCTTCCTCGTCATAAGTTGCGGATAATCATATTGTTTTTTGTGGTAAACATTAAGTGCGTGAGTATTCTCTACTTCAGCAAAATTCGACTTCTGGCGGTTTATGTACTCGTAGGCTATACTAGGGATGGGAAAAATCGATTGGTTAAAACCGATACCGATATTTTAGTTCTGAATAACCGGTATTTTTCCGTATTTGTTGAGTCTCAGTTTAACAGGTTTTTCTATTTTTTACCAATAACCGAGTAAAAAACCTGTACATTAATTTGCCGTAGCTGTGGAGCCAAAATTATTGGTTTTTAAATAAAACCATTTTCAAACGAGTAACTCTGTTTCTTTAAAATTTGCATTGCTTTGAAATCTTAGGTTATTATACGAAATGGGGAAACTGATCAGAGCTATTTTAGGAACAACGCCGACAGTTAAAAACAAACAACACACACATGACATAAGAATCGGTACAGCATTGCTGAAAGAATAATCTACCTGTTGTCCTTTAACACCTACAAGCTGTGATCCTTTCGTTTTTCGGGAGCAGAGTAGAAGATGTATTTAGAGCGAGTATTTGTGAACAGAGTATTTATGAACAGACTGGACAACAGATATTGGCCATTCGATTAATTCATTACTGAAATTTTAACCATTGCCATGTAATTGTTCCTAGTAAATGTTCCGCTTGCCTACTATCTACATCGTTTATTTGAACTTTCTGAATTAGTATTTTTAGTTTTGTCAGCAGAAAGAAAAAAATTCCAACTCCTATTAAAAAGTAAATAAATATATTTTATTACAAAACAGGTTTTTCATTCGAGATAACGAAAGCGACAGAAAGCTACATATTTTTCACAACAGCTTATTATCTGTCATTTGTTAGAAATAATGAAGAGAAAGGAAAGTAGAACAACAGTACTGAAGTAAAAACTCAACAATTCATTTATAATTTATAATTTAGAATGGAAAGAAACTAATTTTGCAAAAACAGACATAATGTCTTATGGGATAACAGAAATCAGTGATTTTATAATGTTACTTAAAATTCGTCTTGATTGCAAATTTTTTTTATTCATATGACCGGTTTCGGTTCATTCAGAACCATCTTCAGGTCTGATATTTCAGTTACAGGAGTAACCCGTCCAAATCCAGCACCTTTCACGTGCTACGTCATGTGAAAATAGTTTTGTAATTTAGTATCATATCAGTACTATGGCATTGCGAATAGTCAGTGGCCGGCCGATGCGACCGAGCGGTTCTATGCGCTTCAGTTTGGAACCGCGCGACCTCTACAGTCGCATGTTCGAAGCCTGCCTCGGGCATGGATGTGTGTGATGTCCTCAGGTTAGTTTGGTTTAAGTATTTCTAAGTTCTAGGGGACTGATGACCTCAGATTTTAAGTCCCATAGTGCTCAGAGTCATTTGAACCATTTGAATAGTCAGTGCTAAAGGGTGATAACTGACGTTGGAGCATTCAATTTCTCGTGTTAAGATTCCAGCAACTTTCACATGCCACGTCATGTGACGTAGCATGTGAAAGTTGCTGGATTTGGACGGGTTACTCCTGTAACTTTAATATCAGATCTGAAGATGGTTCTGAATGAACCGAAACCCGTCATATGAATAAAAAAAAATTTGCAATCAAGACGGATTTTAAGTAACATTATAGAAAGAAACTAACTTGCTGCCGGTGTCTACATAACATGCTCTCATCTGCTTGTAGTCATTGCAGTCGGGAAACTTAACACGAGAAATTGAATGCTCCAACGTCAGTTATCACCCTTTAGCACTGACTATTCAAATGGTTCAAATGACTCTGAGCACTATGGGACTTAAAATCTGAGGTCATCAGTCCCCTAGAACTTAGAAATACTTAAACCTAACTAACCTAAGGACATCACACACATCCATGCCCGAGGCAGGATTCGAACATGCGACCATAGAGGTCGCGCGGTTCCAACTGAAGCGCATAGAACCGCTCGGTCGCATCGGCCGGCCACTGAATATTCGCAATGCCAAAGTAGTGATATGATACTCAATTACAAAACAATTTTTGAGTAGAGTTTCAAAAAGTTACAATCAATAGGAGAACAATTTTTTGTAGTATTCATCCCATCATTATTTTTTGAGAAAAGCAGCGAAAGGTACTTGATATAGCTAGACTCTCCATTTACCAGATCATAGACATGTGTGTGGATGTCCAGGTGTTACTCAGCTGAGTGCTTTGCCTGACCCTCTGACTTCCATCTCGGAATACCAGGCAAGTATAACACTCAAGGTGCGATTAATGTTCTGCATGTTATCATGCCATTTTCCTTCCAAAGATAATGAAGAGTGGTCTCTTCAATACGAGAATAAAGTTTAGGGGGGGGGGGGGGCGATAATTGGATGCAGAGCACCGTGATGCATTTAATGACGGGATACCGTGGATCATTGACTACCTTGAGGAGCTCTGTTTCCACAACAGGAAGGCACACCCTTAGAAAATCAACAAAGCTGTGTTACCCTCCTTCCGGGTTCTCAATCCTCGTGAACGAGATTCGCTCCTCAAAGGTGCCTGCAATTACCGAGTATACTAACTGCGGTATGGTATCACTGACCTCATGTCCATCACTAAAAGGACGCGAGAGAGAACTGTCACTAGCCACAGGATCTTATTACTATTAATGCTATTCTGCATTCACCCTGTTGATGATGGTGTTGGGGAAGGGCAAGTCTGTATGCGCCGTGGCACACACATCTTGCGTTTACACCGATTCCGACAGGCTGATATGATGATGGAGGGGATGCTGTGGTGCTACTGGGTCAGAGCGATAGGAACAGCCAGACTGCTGTGATGGTTCTCGATGCTGTTGTTGCTGCTGCTGTAGACCCGACCCGATAACTTGAGGGGTGGTGGTTCATTGCCCAGCCCACAGACGCGAGGGCGGCGGTGTGGGGGCGGCGGCGGCAGCTTCCCGCGCAGCGACTAGCGGCGCCCTTATAGGCGATGCGTGCCTTACCGGGCGCCACTTCGGGGAGGAAGAAGTTTTAGCCTCCACCGGTATGCACGCCACACTGTGTTGCGGCTGCAGAGTCGCAACCACTGTAGCAGAAAAGATAAAATAAATAATAGTTAAGTATATTGCTTACTGCTGCTGGCACAGTGAAAGAAAGAATTCTGGTGATCACAAGGTTACAAGCAGCGTGAGTAATTACTTTTTTCGCTCTGGCTCGAAGGCATTAACACTTCATTGGGTGATTCCACCACACCATCAAAGAAATCATCATCATCATCTAATAGGGCCAGATCAGAGCGCCTTTCCCCCTCTAGTTCAGTGGCCCTTTGTCTGACCCATTCAGGAATGTCATCGTCCCCATCAGAGCTGACATCTGGCAGTTCGTCTGTCTCGCCTACAACAACTGCAAACAAGGTATATAAACAAAAAAAAAAGTATGAAATAATAAAATTTTAAATTGCTATTATACAATAACAAATTACAATGAAAATTATACTCACATGGCAATTCTGGCTGTAAACCCACCACAGGAGGCTGGACTTTGAGAGTCTGCCATAGTCTAGCCTCCTCATGTCTCTCCTCACATTCCAAGATAAAAATCCTGGAGCTGTAGTATGACAATGTGATGGAATTAGTAAGGCGAATTTTACATAAACACGAATATTTACTCTCAAAATAGAAATTATTTACTCACATGGTAATCCTGTCTCCAGAAATCTTAGCTTCTTGCCACTACACTCTGAAGCGTTGCTGCAGCCACCTCTCTTCGTCTTGGGGAGAGTAAACAACAAGTACACACAGACATGATGGAACACACAAAAGGCAGGGAGCAGTGGACTGAGGACAATGGAGTTTGGTTGTGGGTTTATATACTGACCGAGGCGACCAATGAGAGAGCTTCATTTGAATGTACAGCCAATGAGGTGCTGTTATGGAACATCACTATTTCTGGAAGGGCTTGATGCGGCCATTGTGTCTCGGTCTCCAAATAACTAGAATGCTTTTATGATTAATGGTGTTTTTACTAGCATGCACATACATGATGAAGGCTTTTAGCAGTGAAGAGTTTACCATTTCTGAGCCATATGTTTGAAGCAGGACATAATGATTTCCGGGAAGAGTAACATGTGATGCCTCATTAGGATCATTAGGAAGAATGCATTTGGTCTTATTCTGGGTTATTTTCGTGAACAGGTCCTGTTAGGACCAGAATTCCCATCCAGACAAACTGAGACATCACGGAAGCTCCTACAAAAGCGATGGCTAACTATTTCTGCAGCACTTTACTATTTCTGAGGGATAGACTTGGCTCTTATTTACATAGATACATGACATCAGTATAACACTGAGAAACTTTTAGCTGCACCTGCAAGGGTGAACTGTTATGCAAAAATATCACTTTTGGTGGCTAAGTAAACAAGTATGTGGCCGGAGCGGCCTTGCATGTCCTGTTAGGATCGCTAGGGCGCTGCACCCTGTGCTATTCTGGGAAGTATTGCATCACATTTCTAAGGCGCGTTCAGAGGGGTGACTTGGCTCTTATTTACTTAGACAAGTGACACTTGAAGAATTCTAACTCTATTCCTCAAAACAGATGTCACTTTCACCTGCTGGCTGTGAGCGGGAGAGCAATGACTCATGCCCTCACCTTGCAAAGCACATATGCGGGGTCAGCAGCGTCAGCACGTGCGCCCTTTGGAGCCTCTGATACATTGCAGATGATGATAGTTCAAAAGCGTTTTTACGTGCAATGAGTGTTTGTGCACTGGATTATTTTCGGCTGTTTAATTGTTGTGAGTGTGTTGGCAGAATGTTACACATGCATTACTTTTTTGACAATTTAAGAGTTATTTGCATGTCTGGTGCATAATTTTGTAAACATGTCTGTATGCTGTGTACTACGTTATTTCGACAGTTTACGAGTTTTCGTGTCTGTACATCAGTGTACTGCATTATTTCGGTAATAAACGAGTAGTTTGCAGGTCTGTAGGATGTGTATTGTGACCCCAAGCATATCAGAGTACTTTGTATCAGTGTAATAAATAAACTACGTGAAATCCATCCCTAAATAAATTGTTCCAAAATAAATAAAGTACACTCCTTCCTCTCTCCAGCATCCCAGCAGAGGATGAGTCATTTAAATTACATCCGTCCTTTCCAGCAGCCCAGCACAGGCTGTCCTCTCCCCGCCAGTTCCCAGGAAGAGGTGGCGGTTGGATGACAGGTTAGTGAAGATAGACCAGGTGACCTTTTTTCCCCGCCATTTTCTTAGGTTAGTGGAGGTAGGCCAAATGCCCTTTTGTCCCCACCAAATATTTGAACTTCCCCCCATTTTCTTTGGCGTGGTGGGCGAGGGGAGGGGAGGGGGGAGGGGAGGGGGTTAGGTTAGTGGAGGTTGCCCAACTGACCTATTTTCCCACCAAAATTTGAACTTACTGCCATGACGTCATTGCGATGCTGCCATATCTATCGCCGCCATCTTGGATCTGCTATGTCATAAATGTGGCAACAGTGCAACTTGGGGCCATGCATAGTTTGTCCTACTACTAGCGCGACACTGGCTAATAGACGAGTTAAGTGGGCAAAAAAGGTCACGGAATAATGATCACTCATGTTTACAGGCGTTTAGCCACTGTCGACTGCATTGCAGACTGATCGACAGCAAGCTACATAGGCTAATACCAATACATCCTGAGACTGCATAACTTTCAAGACTTTTCCAGTACGTCTTGATGTTTTATTTTTCCTATCTCTGATACTATAATATCTATTGCGTTTTCCTACACTTTGGGTATGAAAAATCAGTCGTATCCAGTATCCTCTAGCACTCAGTACACCGGCAGACAGCGCCACGTGTTCCTTGCTGCATTTGCCCCGCCTCGAGTGCCGATCTGCACTGCGCTTCCTCACTGCTACTTTGATGCAGAAAATACTCAGTCGTTTCAGGACTATAGTTATTCTTCGTGTTTTGCTGTTACTGTTGAAACATATAGCTAAACTAAATATTCCACTAGACTAAATTTGGACTGATCTATCGAATGAGCATATAAAATTGAAAGTTCTGGTTGTTGTTGTCAGAATTCCTGTTACGTCATTTATTCGCAAAATAGTTATTCTTATTGTGATTGAAAAACGTACCAGAATGACCAATGTTGTGTTTTTAGTGAAAATTGCGGCTGTTGTTAGGAAAGTTATAATTGTTCTTCTGCTGAGAAAACGACTGATCAGTCTCAAGTAATTGAAAAACCTCACGAAAAGCATGTACGATAGATGTTTGTTGACCTGCTCTTAACGCACATTTCAAATTTCCTGCAACTTTTGAAGTACAGCGGTGGATAAAACCTGGCGGGCTGAATGGCTTAGGTAAATGCTGGTTATGTTCTACAACTTATTGAAAATTATAGTATTAAAGTTTCAAAATTCGAGTCGTTGAAGTTCGGTAAATTTATCAATTTGTCTTTTACAGCACGCTGTGTCGCCTCAGACCAGTAAGCCCTTTGAAATTCTTCAACTGAAAATCGTTGGCGTGTAATAGGATGCATTCTCGTTGACGGTTCCCCTTCCAAAAAGCTACAAGTAAATTCTAATTTATGAGAGAGAGGCCAGTCCAAGGGATGTAGACAATTACGACCATTACGAAATACTCTGAATTTTCTGACAGATAAAAAATGCTTGTAGTCGAAACCATAGGTTATAAAATTATCAAAAGACTTCTGTCGGTTGAGAAAGGTGTGAGAGTTGTCATGTGATAGTAAAGCGTCTGTCTGACCGCTTTAGTAGGCTGAGGATGTGAAGAATGTTCTGATCGATACAATGCGTGGCAAATCTGTCTTTAGCAGCCCTGAGAAATGGTATCGTTCTTACTATTAGACAAGCGAGCATTAAGTTTATTAAGTGCCTGTTTGATTTGACGATTAATTTGCATCTGTCCCTGCCGAAATTTTTCAAGTGATGGAATTCTTCAGTGTCAGTGAAGTGTACCGGTTGTGTACCGTCAGAGCGACTGATTTAATTTTAATTGTGTTACATAGTCGGCGACTTCATCATATTCAGCTCTGAGACTGTCATATTATTCGTGAATTTTAGCAGTATCATCTTTAAGTGACTGTAACGGTATAGCTTAACTTCGCGTTTTCTTTCGCAGAGTAACAACAATTTCATTGGGTATTAACATTCTAATTTCAGCAATAAGTAGGGCTTTGTCTTGTCGCTGAGTTTCAGAAATGGTATTAAGTTGTTCATCAACGGCTGATTCTCTGTTTGACACACGTTGATTAAGGTTGTCATGAGCTGTAGTTAGTTCGCTTAAACGAGATGTGACATTGGTATCATTTATACGGTCTGTTAAAGTTTTGTGGCTGTCTTTAAATTCCTCAGAGAGTGCTATCTGATTGTCACGGAGCGCATCTAAAGATTTTTTTTGCTCCTCGAATTTGTGATTAAGCTCTTCTAGATGAGTAGCCTGTGCATCAAAACGTCCTGTAAGATATTTGTGATTTTTAGTACATTTATCATAAAGTTGTCGGAGCGTGGAATGTCAGATCCCTTAATCGGGCAGGTAGGTTAGAAAATTTAAAAAGGGAAATGGATAGGTTAGAGTTAGATATAGTGGGAATTAGTGAAGTTCGGTGGCAGGAGGAACAAGACTTCTGGTCAGGTGAATACAGGGTTATAAATACAAAATCAAATAGGGGTAATGCAGGAGTAGGTTTAATAATGAATACAAAAATAGGAGTGCGGGCAAGCTACTACAAACAGCATAGTGAACGCATTCTTGTGGCCAAGATAGACACGAAGCCCATGCCTACTACAGTAGTACAAGTTTATATGCCAACTGGCTCTGCAGATGATGAAGAAATTGATGAAATGCATGGTGAGATAAAAGAAATTATTCAGGTAGTGAAGGGAGACGAAAATTTAATAGTCATGGGTGACTGGAATTCGAGAGTAGGAAAAGGGAGAGAAGGAAACATAGTGGGTGAATGTGGATTGGGGGAGAGAAATGAAAGAGGAAGCTGTCTGGTAGAATTTTGCACTTAATCATAGCTAACAATTGGTTCAAGAATCATAAAAGAAGGTTGTAAAGATGGAAGAATCCTGGAGACACCAGAAAGTATCAGATGGATTATAAAATGGTAAGACAGAGATTTAGGAACCAGGTTTTAAATTGTAAGACATTTACAGGGGCAGATGTGGACTCTGACCACAATCTATTGGTTATGTACTGTAGATTAAAACTGAAGAAACTGCAAAAAGGTGGGGATTTAAGGAGATGGGACCTGGACAAACTGACTAAGCCAAAGGTTGTACAGAGTTTCAGGGAGAGCATAAGGAAACAATTGACAGGAATGGGGGAAAGAAATACAGTAGAAGAAGACTGGGTAGCTCTGAGGGATGAAGTAGTGAAAGTGGCAGAGGATCAAGTAGGTAAAAAGACAAGGGCTAGTAGAAATCCTTGGGTAACAGAATTTAATTGATGAAAGGAGAAAATACAAAAACGCAGTAAATGAAGCAGGCAAAAAAGAATACAAACGTCTCAAAAATGAGATTGACAGGAAGTGCAAAATGGCTAAGTAGGGATGGCTAGAGGACAAACGTAAGGATGTAGAGGCTTATCTCACTAGGGGTAAGATAGATACTGCCTACAGGAAAATTAAAGAGACTTTTGGAGAACAGAGAGCCACTTGTATGAATATCAAGAGCTCAGATGGAAACCCATTTCTAAGCAAAGAAGGGAAAGCAGAAAGGTGGAAGGAGTATAAAGAGGGTCTATACAAGGGCGATGTACTTGAGGACAATATTATGGAAATTGAAGAGGATGTAGATGAAGATGAAATGGGAGATACGATACCGCGTGAAGAGTTTGGAAGAGCACTGAAAGAACTGAGTCGAAACAAGGCCCCGGGAGTAGACAACATTCCATTGGAACTATCAGTTTATTAAGTCACTGCTGCAAAATACTAACGCGAATTCTTTACAGACGAATGGAAAAACTGGTAGAAGCCGACCTCGGGGAAGATCAGTTTGGATTCCGCAGAAATGTTGGAACACATGAGGCAATACTGACTCTACGACTTATCTTAGAAGAAAGATTAAGGAAAGGCACACCTACGTTTCTAGAATTTGTAGACTTAGAGAAAGCTTTTGACAATGGTGACTGGAATACTCTCTTTCAAATTCTAAAGATGGCAGGGGTAAAATACAGGGAGAGAAAGGCTATTTACAATTTGTACAGAAACCAAATGACGGATATAAGAGTCGAGGGGCATGAAAGGGAAGCAGCGGTTGGGAAGGGAGTGAGACAGGGTTTTAGCGTGTCCCCGATGCTATTCAATCTGTATATTGAGCAAGCAGTAAAGGAAACAACAGAAAAATTCGGAGTAGGTATTAAAATCCATGGAGAAGAAATAAAAACTTTCAGGTTCGCCGATGACATTGTAATTCTGTCAGAGACAGCAAAGGACTTGGAAGAGCAGTTGATCGGAATGGACAGTGTCTTGAAAGGAGGATATAAGATGAGCATCAACAAAAGAAAAACGAGGATAATGGAATGTAATCGAATTAAGTCGGGTGATGCTGAGGGAATTAGTGTAGGAAATGAGACACTTAAAGCAGTAAAGAAGTTTTGCTATTTGGGGAACAAAATAACTGATGATGGTCGAAGTAGAGAGGATATAAAATGTAGACCGGCAATGGCAAGGAAAGCGTTTCTGAAGAAAAGAAATTTGTTAACATCGAGTATAGATTTAAGTGTCAGGAAGTCGTTTCTGAAAGTATTTGTATGGAGTGTAGCCATGTATGGAAGTGAAACATGGACGATAAATAGTTTGGAGAAGAAGAGAATAGAAGCTTTTGAAATGTTTTGCTACAGAAGAATGATAAAGAATAGATGGGTAGATCACGTAACTAATGAGGAGGTACTGAATAGAATTGGGGAGAAGAGGAGTTTGTGGCACAACTTGACTAGAAGAAGGGACTGGTTGGTAGGACATGTTCTGAGGTATCAAGGGATCACAGATTTAGCATTGGAGGGCAGCGTGGTGGGTAAAAATCGTAGAGGGAGACCAAGAGATGAATACACTAAGCAGATTCAGAAGGATGCAGGTTGCAGTAAGTACTGGGAGATGAAGAAGCTTGCACAGAATAGAGTAGCATGGAGAGATGCATCAAACCAGTCTCAGGACTGAAGACAGCAACAACAACAACAACAACAACATCATAAAGTTTTTGGAGTTGCTTCGGAAGGGACTCGTTATACTGTTTCTAAGGTCGTCAAAACGAGTGGATTGTTCATCAAAATGTTCATTATTTTGTTTTTGCATTTCACCTAATAACTGAAACAAACGATCGAACTGAGCTTGCGGTGAAAAATTCGTACTGTGTGAATCAAATGAAGTTGTTGGGCAACAGATCTGTCGGAAAAAATTCCGTAAAGGCCTGGGTGTCGGATGTTGACAAAGGTAGTGAATCTTCCACATTTATGTGTTGATATTAGTATTCTCTTAAATTAAAATAAAATATCAGAATTACCACAAACATTATTATCTGAATGCAAAGTCATGTCACGATCAAGAGTGTCTACAATGCTCGTGACTTGCCTATCCGGTTGAAAAGACACAGCGTCTTGCGTTATTACATCAGAAATAGGGTTAGAATTAGTAGCAACAGAATGATCAGCAAAGGTATTGTTGCTGTCGGTTGCATTTTGCAAATCAGATTTTTGCGAATTCATCGTAGTGCGTGATTTGATGACGAACGTACATCACGGCATAATAACAGAGAAATGTAAAAACACATCACAAAATCACAATTGTAAAAGACAACGTCGAGAACAATTATATCGAAGCTGAAAGTCAAAACTCGTTATTAGCAAAATATGAGTTGCGCTAAAGTACAATAATAATTAACGTAAGACAAAGCAGGATACAATTCCTGACTGTTCCTTAGAATATTCCTACGTCCCCCGTACTGTACAAGGACATCGCCAAGTGAAAGTTATCTGAATAAATTTAAAATATACAGTATAGTGAAAGTTCTCCAAATAAATAAAAGTAAGACTGAAGTACTCTGATTCTGATTGTAAGCCTGAGCTGTGATAATAAATGTTCTGTCGTAATGTGAAAGCAAAGCTGCACTGTAATAATAATTAATTGTCATAATGAAAAGGGAAGTATTTCATACTGGAAAAGTTAGCAATCTGACTGCAAGAATTTTGAACCTTATAAACTGCATGAATAATGAACTTTGGCATGAAACCTAGAGTAATTGGCTTTGCAAAATTTGATCACAAAAACTGTCACTGAATAACATAAGTTGGCCCTGACTAAACAAACAAAAAAAAAATCAAAATACACTCCTGGAAATGGAAAAAAGAACACATTGACACCGGTGTGTCAAACCCACCATACTTGCTCCGGACACTGCGAGAGGGCTGTACAAGCAATGATCACACGCACGGCACAGCGGACACACCAGGAACCGCGGTGTTGGCCGTCGAATGGCGCTAGCTGCGCAGCATTTGTGCACCGCCGCCGTCAGTGTCAGCCAGTTTGCCATGGCATACGGAGCTCCATCGCAGTCTTTAACACTGGTAGCATGCCGCGACAGCGTGGACGTGAACCGTATGTGCAGTTGACGGACTTTGAGCGAGGGCGTATAGTGGGCATGCGGGAGGCCGGGTGGACGTACCGCCGAATTGCTCAACACGTTGGGCGTGAGGTCTCCACAGTACATCGATGTTGTCGCCAGTGGTCGGCGGAAGGTGCACGTGCCCGTCGACCTGGGACCGTACCGCAGCGACGCACGGATGCACGCCAAGACCGTAGGATCCTACGCAGTGCCGTAGGGGACCGCACCGCCACTTCCCAGCAAATTAGGGACACTGTTGCTCCTGGGGTATCGGCGAGGACCATTCGCAACCGTCTCCATGAAGCTGGGCTACGGTCCTGCACACCGTTAGGCCGTCTTCCGCTCACGCCCCATCATCGTGCAGCCCGCCTACAGTGGTGTCGCGACAGGCGTGAATGGAGGGACGAATGGAGACGTGTCGTCTTCAGCGATGAGAGTCGCTTCTGCCTTGGTGCCAATGATGGTCGTATGCGTGTTTGGCGCCGTGCAGGTGAGCGCCACAATCAGGACTGCATACGACCGAGGCACACAGGGCCAACACCCGGCATCATGGTGTGGGGAGCGATCTCCTACACTGGCCGTACACCACTGGTGATCGTCGAGGGGACACTGAATAGTGCACGGTACATCCAAACCGTCATCGAACCCATCGTTCTACCATTCCTAGACCGGCAAGGGAACTTGCTGTTCCAACAGGACAATGCACGTCCGCATGTATCCCGTGCCACCCAACGTGCTCTAGAAGGTGTAAGTCAACTACCCTGGCCAGCAAGATCTCCGGATCTGTCCCCCATTGAGCATGTTTGGGACTGGATGAAGCGTCGTCTCACGCGGTCTGCACGTCCAGCACGAACGCTGGTCCAACTGAGGCGCCAGGTGGAAATGGCATGGCAAGCCGTTCCACAGGACTACATCCAGCATCTCTACGATCGTCTCCATGGGAGAATAGCAGCCTGCATTGCTGCGAAAGGTGGATATACACTGTACTAGTGCCGACATTGTGCATGCTCTGTTGCCTGTGTCTATGTGCCTGTGGTTCTGTCGGTGTGATCATGTGATGTATCTGACCCCAGGAATGTGTCAATAAAGTTTCCGCTTCCTGGGACAATCAATTCACGGTGTTCTTATTTCAATTTCCAGGAGTGTATTTTCTCCTTACCTGTAACCCGCGCAAATCTGGATAACACGTTGCAGTACTGCTCTATCTTGCGCGCCGCAATGCTAAAGCTGCAGATTACTGTATCTACACAGAGACACTCGAAATGTACAATGATATCTCTGTTAATTACAAATCGAACAATTTATTGAACGTACTTGGTTGGATGATCAACTAAAAAGAATTATAAGAGAAAGGTTGGTAAGAAAATGAAATATGTGCAAAAATGACAACACTATGTTTTTTTCGTATATTGAAAAAAAGTTCTCAATGCAGAATTTAAATTTAATGAACTTCTCAACATCCAAACAATACACTTTCCTATCTCTCAAATCTAACAACTTTCAGTACAATAACCTAGTTAGTTCTATGGCTCAGCAATAGTGAAAAAAATTATTATTGTATTTACCTGACATTACATCAGATTTCTTCCTTCACAAATCGGTTTCATAATCATGTTGATTGAACAAAATGATAAATTGAGACATTAAATTTGAATCATAATATTAGCTTATGCGCAGCTCGAAGATACGCGCTTAACTTCTGCGATACAGCCTACAACATCGCTGCTCGCTCACAATTGATTCAGATACCAAAATCATACATGACACCTGTCACCAACAATGGTCCCATATTTCAGGACGATAACGCACCCATTCTCACAGCCAGGACAGTACAATCGTTGTATGAGGAGCATGCAACTGAACTGCAGCGTATTCCCTGGCCAGCACAGTCCCTTGTGGTTGGCATTGGAGTGCAGAATCCGAAGCAGATTTCGGCGTCCCTCGTCACTACAGGAGTTAGAAGGGGTTCTGATCGAAGAGTGGCATAACATTCCACTGGACACTGTACAATCATTATACGCCAGTATTCCAAGAAGAATCGCAGCTTTATGACGAGTAAATGAGGGTGGAACCCCTTATTAATAAACCGTTCCCGAGTAAGTACGGTGTTCACGTTATTTTGCCTATCCCCTGTATGTCATACTAACCACTGCAAGTCAGTGTACCTGATGGTGGAGGTTTAAACCTTTGAAACGGGTCGTGGAGATAAATAAACAGTGACTGGTAAGAGTAAACTTGTTGTTTCATTCGATGTCAACAACAATCACGGTAAAGCCTAACCTAAAATGTTCAGATGTGAGGGGAGTTCAAAAATAAATTACACGTGTCGTCCCACGTTAACGTCATTGCGCAAAAAAGGTGGTTGACTGTCAGAAGAGAGCACATCGTCTGGGTTTCGTGCAGACACAGTTCTGCTACGATGTGGTTAACAGGTGTGTCACAGTGTGGGAGAGAGATGGCGCGACAACGGGAAACATATTCCAAAGCTGAGGTACGTAGGGCACAAGGGTTCTTGAGAAGAAAACGTCTAAACTGCACCGAAATTCACAGTGGAATTCCGGCGGCATATGGACCAAATGTAATATCTCGGCCAGGCGTTTGCCAACAATAATACCAAGGGCCCACAGATGTGGAAGATGCTGGTCGGGAAAGAAGACCGTTGACATCGACCACAGGCGACACCGTTCAAGCGTCTCCTTAAGCATCTGACTGAAAATAATATATTGTCCAAGTCACGGTTCGGATTTCTTAAGGGCTCTGATAAAGAGAAAGCTATTTAGACTTACAGTGAGAATGTACTTAATTTGGCATTTTCTTTGACCTGTCAAAAGCCTCTGACTGTGTGAACCACAGCTTTCTCTTGAGTAATTTAGAATATTATGGTGTCGCCGGCAGTCCTGCTAAATGGTTTGAGTCTTATCTATCTAACAGGAAACGAAGGGTGTCGTTGCAAAATACCTGTGCAGTAAGCAGTCAGTCTTCAACTGATTGGGAATTAATTCCATGTGGGGTTCCTCAAGGTTCCATCTTGGGTCCATTCTTTTTCTTGTGTACATTAATTACCTCTCATCTGTTACATTACCAGATGCCAAGTTCGTTTTGTTTGCAGATGATACAAATAGCTGCTAATCAAATTTTCACTGACATTAATAAGTGGTTTAAAGCTAATTCACTGTCATTAAACTTTGAGAAGACCCACTATATGCAGTTTGGAACCCATAACAGATTTCCTTGCAGCATGTGTGTAATATATGAAGACATGCAGATCGAAGAGGTTGACAGTGTTAAATTTCTGGGATTACAACTCGATAATAAATTCATTTGGGAAGGGAATACCACAGAACTGCTTGAGTGCTTAAAGAAGTCTGTATTTACAGTGAGAATGATGTCAGATGTAGGAGATATAAACATAAAAAACTTGCATACTTTTACTTCCATTCTATTATCTCATATGGGATCATATTCTGGAGCAACTCATCAAACCGAGCAAAAGTTTTTAGGTTGCAAAAGCGTGTGATAAGAATCATTTGTGGTGTAAATTCAAGGACATCTTGTAGAAATCTATTCAAGGAAGTTTGTATTATAACCACTGCTCCTCAGTATATTTATTCCTTAATGAAATTTGTTGCAAGTAATATATTTCTATTTCCAACCGATAGCTCAATACATAGTATCAACATTAGGAATAAGAACAATCTATATAAAGACCAAAAATCGCTTACCTTGGTCCCAGAAGGGGTCATATATTCAGGAAAACACATTTTCAATAAATTGCCAGCAGCCATTAAAAACTGGGATTCAGTTAAAGCACAGTTTAAACAGAGTTTGAAAGACTTTTTGATAGACAACTCCTTCTGCACTATAGATGAGTATCTTACCAGAGACTGTTACGCCAGCTAAGGGTAAAAATATCTAGCAGATTTCAGTTTTTACTGCACTTTGTCATAATTGTCAAAATTAGGTATTTTATTTGTGATAAATTTACCAACAGTGCTTAGCAATGTTTCATTCTGCCAGCGTGTTAAGTCTGTAAATATTAGCTGTTCCCGTTTACCGCATTGTAATCACCCATTTCGACAATCTCCTGACAAATGATCAGTGTAGTAAGTGTTATATTCAACTGTTTTATGTTTTTATGTTATATTTTCTGACTTGTTCCACACCCACGCGAATTCTCATTTTTTGGGTCTATGGAACGAAAACTGAATCTAAACTAATCTCCAGGCAGTCTAAGGTATTATTCGGGGAAATCACAGATTTTTTAGACAGTGAGCACGTTCCCGTGGTAGTTCTCGAGTGGCTGAGGGACCAAGGAGCGGATTTCTATTGTCGAGGGAATTGGTAGAAAGTTCCGACCGCTGTTTGCAGTGACTTTGCGACTACGCTGAAAACTAGTACCGTGCATCTGTGTCGGTTTGACGTGTCGTGCAGCAATCAATAAATGTTACATGGTCTGCTAAAATAATGTGTAATTAGCTTTTTGAAGTCCCTTACAGGTTCTTATGCAAGGGGTGGACAAACATATGGAAACACGACAAAGACGACACTTTACCATGCCCAATACGCTATAGGAAACTATTGGCATTCAAGACAAATTACAGTCGTCTCGGAATGGATAAATACAGGTCCTGTATGGTTCCTTCAAAATACTGGCAAGTTCAGGCAACGATGGTAGACAGGGATGGCGATTACATTCTTCTCTCCAAAATAGACCACGATTGGGAATTAATTCCATGTGCTGTTCCTCAAGGTTTCATCTTGGGTACATTGCTTTTTGTTGTGTACATTAATTACCTCTCGTCTGTTACATTACCAGATGCTAAGTTTGTTTTGTTTGCAGATGATACAATAATATTGAGATATCGTGACTGTGGTGGCCAGGGCACATTTGCCAATTCATTCTCGTGCTGACAAAACCTGTCCTGGACGATGCGAGCTGTGTGAACAGCCCTGTAGTCTTGGCAAACAGCAACACCGTTTGGGAACAAGCATTGTACAATGGGATGGGCCTGATCAGCCAAAATGATGATATAATCCTTGGCCACAGTGCGATATTGCAGAATAACCACGGAGTCCGTGAAACGCTACGATATGGGTGCCCAAATTATCGCCGGAACCTCTCCATGATTCACTCTTGGGTCATTAACTCGGCCAGACGTTGGAAACAGTGTGAAACAAGACTGACACTGCCATATGAGATTATTCTGTTACTCCACAGTCCGGGTTTTATAACGGCGGAACCACTTTTTTCCGCTGCGGGCATTTGCGTTACCGATGAGTGGTTTTGGAATCAGAGCCAGCCCTGCAGTTCCCTGCTTATGGAGCTCTCTTCGTGTTGTTTTTGTGCTGACAGGTATCGTGAATGCGACCTTCAGGACTGCAGTGACTTCCGCAGCTCTCGTCCTCTTATTTTTCGTCAAAATACTCTGCAGTTACCGTCCGTCATTATCACTCAACATACACTTTCGTCCGCGTTAAGACTTAATAGACGTGCTTTTCCGGTTTCCCTGTATGCGGGGTAAATCTTCGAAACGGTGCCTCTTGAAACACCAAACATGGCCACCTCAGTTACCGTAGCACCCCGTATACGAGCATCAAAACTTCGTCCACGTTCGAATTCACTTAGGCTCGGCATTCACAGATATTATTTTGACCACGAGTGGCACCAGCAACGTTTTGAGGACCTTACAGAGGTGTGGTTCATGGTCAAATACAGGCTGATTCACGAAGATACAAAAATATTTTAATATGTTGTTCTACAAGTAAAACTAAAGTAAAAAAGTTCATACAAACATAGGTCCGCAAAAGTTTAGTTATGGAGTTACGTCTAATAAAAGATTTTGCTTGAAATTTAGCAAAAAAATAAAAAAAGAAAGGTTCACATGTATGTGTGAATTCCTAAGGGACCACACTGCTGAGGTCATCCGTCCCGTAGACTTACACACTGCTTAAACTGACTTATGCTAATAACGACATACACACCCATGCCCGAGGGAGGACTCGAACCTCCGGCGGGAGGGGCTGCGCAGTCCGTTACAGGGCGCCTGTACCCGCACTGCCACTCCGCGCAGCTGAAATTTAGCAACATCACTAATATGAAGCCGTCACAAAACTGTTCGAGTATAAAGTAATGCACTATTTCCATTTATTTTGTTGTACTGATCTGGTGAAGCTAATAAAACATGTCCCAGATTTGTATCTGCAGTAGTTTTCCAGAACATCCGTAGAAGCAAAGAAGTAATTTCGAAAAAATTTTAATTTAGTAACTACTCGGTCCAATTTATTTCTTAAATGCCAGAAAATTGTACAAACTTTTCAACAGAAGTCTTAGAGAATTTAATTCTGGAAAAATGATGGTAATAGCTTTAACTGAAACTGTTTGAATGTGTCACACAATCAGCCGGCCAGAGTGGCCGAGCGGTTCTAGGCGCTTCAGTCTGGAACAGCGCGACTGCTACTGTCGCAGGTTCGAATCCTGCCTCGGGCATGGATGTGTGTGATGTCCTTAGTTTAGTTAGGTTTAAGTAGTTCTAAGTTCTAGGGGACTGATGACCTTAGAAGTTAAGTGCCATAGTGCTCAGAACCATTTGATTTGTCAGATAATCTGCTTTTATTAATACGATAGCACACGTGAACTCATGTTAAACCGGAAAACTACTGCAGATACATGTCTGGGACATGTTTTATGAGATTCACCAGACCAATAACAACAAAATGGAAATCATGCTTTACTTTAACCTCGTACAGTTTTGCGATCGCCTCATATTAGCGGAGTTTCAGGCAAAATCTTTTATTAGTCGTAACTCCGTAACTAAACATTTGCGGACCTATGTTTGCATGAACTTTTTTCTTTAGTTTCACTTGTAGAATAACATACTAAAATATTTGCATATCTTCATGAATCACTCTGCGTAACAACATAACCTGCGGGCTTGCTACGATCTGCCTTAATGCCAGGCATGTATTCTTTGCGATGTTTCCATATGTTTGTCAAACCCCTGTACTTCGCATATGAAGATCGCAATTACTGTGTTACAGAGAATGCTAAGAGGTATTGCGCGATAGAAAATCTCTACGAGAAAACAAAATTACATAACACGTAACTTTGTGTCATTGATCCTAAATAATGAAAAGTGTGATTTTATTTACATGAGTTCTAAAAGGGATCCGTTAAATATCTGTTACACGATAAATCAATCAGATCTAAAGGCCCTAAATTCAACTAAATACCTAGGCATTACAATTACGAACCACTGAAATTGGAAAGAGCACATGGAAAATGTTGTGGGGAAGGTGAACCAAAGACTGCGTTTTACTGGCAGAACTGTTAGAAGATGAAAGCAGATCTACTAAAGAGACTGTCTACATAACACTTGTCCGTCCTGATTTGGTGTGCTGCTGTGCAGTATGGCATCCATACCGCATAGGATAACGGAGTACCTCGAGAAAGTTCAAAGAAAGGCATCGTGTTTTTTACTATGGAGGAATAGGGGAGGGAATGTCAAGGACATGGCACAGGATATGAAGCGGAAATCATTAAAACAAAGACGTTTTTACAATGAAATTTTCACTCTGCAGCGGAGTGTGGGCTTATATGAAACATCCTGGCAATTTAAAACTGTGTGGCGGACCGAGACTCGAACTAGGGACCTTTGCCTTTCGCGGGCAAGTGCTCTACCAACTGAGCTACCCAAGCACGACTCACGCCCCGTCCTCACAGCTTTATTTCTGCCAGTACCTCGTCTCCTACCTTCCAAACTTTACAGAAGCTCTCCTGCTTACCTTGCAGAATTAGCACTCCTTAAAGAAAGGATATTGCGGAGACATCTTTTAGCCACAGCCTGGGGGATGTTTCCAGAATGAGATTTTCACTCTGCAGCGGAGTGTGCCCTGATATGAAACTTCCTGGCACATTAAAACTGTGCTTGGGTAGCTCAGTTGGTAGAGCACTTGCCCGCGAAAGGCAAAGCTCCCGAGTTCGAGTCTGGGTCCGGCACACAGTTTTAATCTGCCAGGAAGTTTCAAAGACGTTTTCCTTTCTGGCGGAATCTTCTCATGAAATTTCTTCCGACCGCGAAAATATTTTGTTGACGCTGGTCTTCATAGGGAGAAACGATCATCATAATAAAATAGGGAAATCAGAGCTCGCACGGAACGATATAGGTGTTAGTTTTTTTCCGCTCACTGTTCGAGAGTGGAATAATAGGTTAGTAGTGTGAAGGTAGTTCGCTTCACTCTCTGCTAGGCACTGAAGTGTCATCTGCAGAGTAGCCACGTAGATGTAGATGTAGATTGCTCGACAATAGCGACGACAGACTCGCTCACTGAGTACGTACGAATCAACAATGCCGCGTAGTTAGAGCCACGAGCCACTGCAGTCTTCAGCTCTGCCTCGTGTCCGAGGCCTTTCGCAGGGCTGGCCTGAAGATGCTCATTAGAGGGCTGGAGGACTCCTGTGGGAAGCGAAGAGTCCTGTGGGGTGGGGTGGGGTCCGCTGCAACCACAGGCCGCGTGCTGCGGTTGCCAATCTGTACTAGCCGGCGGCTACCAGCCCCGACCACTCGTACACGTGGACCGCAGCAGCCACTGACTGTTCCCACAAGCACAAGGCAGCCGGGCCAGAGGCCAGAGCACAACGCGCCACACACCACGGAAGCACTCCGTCAGCACTTGGAACCACCGATTCCTTGTGTATACTGGTATGCAAGACTTAAGGACGAACGTAACATTCGCATTGTACACTACTGGCCATTAAAATTGCTACACCAAGAAGAAATGCAGATGTTAAACGGGTATTCATTGGACAAATATATTATACTATAACTGACAGCCCGCATCTCGTGGTCGTGCGGTAGCGTTCTCGCTTCCCACGCCCGGGTTCCCGGGTTCGATTCCCGGCGGGGTCAGGGATTTTCTCTACCTCGTGATGGCTGGGTGTTGTGTGATGTCCTTAGGTTAGTTAGGTTTAAGTAGTTCTAAGTTCTAGGGGACTGATGACCTAAGATGTTAAGTCCCATAGTGCTCAGAGCTATTTGAACCATAACTGACATGTGATTACATTTTCACGCAATTTGGGTGCATAGATCCTGACAAATCAGTACCCAGAACGACCACCTCTGGCCGTAATAACGGCCTTGATAAGCCTGGGCATTGAGTCAAACAGAGCTTGGATGGCGTGTACAGGTACAGCTGCCCATGCAGCTTGAACACGATACCACAGTTCATCAGGAGTAGTGACTGGCGTATTGTGACGAGCCAGTTGCTCAGCCACCATTGACCAGAAGTTTTCAATTGGCGAGAGATCTGGAGAACGGGCTGGCCAGGGCAGTAGTCGAACATTTTCTGTATCCAGAAAGGCCCGTACAGGACCTGCAACATGCGGTCGTGCATTATCCTGCTGAAATGTAGGGTTTCGCAGGGATCGAATGAAGGGTAGAGCCACGGGTCGTAACACATCTGAAATGTAACGTCCACTGTTCACGCGGGGTGATACGCCAGTATGGCGATGACGAATACACGCTTCCAATGTTCGTTCACCGCGATGTCGCCAAACGCGGATGCGACCATCATGATGCTGTAAACAGAACCTGGATTCATCCGAAAAAATGACGTTTTGCCATTCGTGCACCCAGGTTCGTCGTTGAGTACACAATCGCAGGCACTCCTACCTGTGATGCTGCGTCAAGGGTAACCGCAGCCATGGTATTCGAGCTGATAGTCCATGCTGCTGCAAACGTCGTCGAACTGTTCGTGCAGATGGTTGTTATCTTGCAAACGTCCCCATCTGTTGACTCAGGCATCGAGACGTGACTGCACGATCCGTTACAGCCATGCGGATAAGGTGCCTGTCATCTCGGATGCTAGTGATACGAGGCTAGAATCCGACCTTTCTCAAAGTCGGAAACGTGATGGTACGCATTTCTCCTCCTTATACGAGGCATCACAACAACGTTTCACCAGGCAACGGCGATGTTTGTGTATGAGAAATCGGTTGGAAACTTTCCTCATGTCAGCTCGTTGTAGGTGTCGCCACCGGCGCCAACCTTGTGTGAATGCTCTGAAAAGCTAATCATTTGCATATCGCAGCATCTTCTTCCTGTCGGTTGAATTTCGAGTCTGTAGCACGTCATCTTCGTGGTGTAGCAATTTTAATGGCCAGTAGTGTAGTTTGATGAAACTTGGACCCTGCTTAGAAGGAACTGCTACAACGTAGCACAAAAGGTACCTGAAACACATGTGCAGCGAGACGAATGGAAACGACACTTTATTCAAAGACAACAATTACACTGAATTCACCACGATTCGAAAGCACTGGACGTACCTTCATATGCCGAGAGGTGGGAAGACGTAATACACCGAGTAACTGTGTGGAACACCATCGTTTTGGTGATCCAGGTCAGGTATTAACACTGCATGTGCACACTAACCCCCAAAATTGTTCGAGTTACTGTGACACTGTACTCCTTCCCCATGTACGTCTTTTCAGGGATGCTTTCGCCCCTGACGTAATTTCTAGGTTTCCGTGCCTTTCTGTAAAAATGGAACGGTTATAGGATAGCTTTCTTGTCCGTCCGTCTGTCTGAATGCCTGTCCGACTGTTAATAGCGCTTCTTCTCAGGAACCGGTAGACGTATCAAGTTCAAGTTTATGGCACTTGTTAAGGACTGTGGTCCCTTGTCTGTGTAAAAATTGTAAGTTTCTAAGTCACTTCGGTCAAAAGATACGGCCATTCACATCACGTATTTTGATACTTGAAAATTCACTCATCAAAACCTATAGAGTGCTTCCCGTCGACCTAGAATCATGAAATTTGGCAAGAAGCAAGATTTCAGAGTGCAAGCAAAGGAAAAATGCCAAAATGGGTCGATGTGTAATTATATAACACGAAATTTTTTTTCTCATTTTTCACCCGTTTGTCTGTTTATCTGTCTGCTAAGACCATCCGACGTAAGCACCCCCCACTATGACTTTCCTGGTGCACATCTACCTAGCAAACACCTCTTCAAACGGCTGTAGCACGGAAACGGTACGTTTGCGGACATGGGTTACAATTCAAAATATTGTCCACGCAGTCCCTCTACATGTCCTAGTAGTTTCTAACGAGAATCTCCGAATATACTGTGTGAGAAACGTGTTACTATTTATAACTGAGGTACTGTTTTGTAGCAATAGCGCGCTCTAGCTTTTTATTCTTAAATACTGTACCTGAGATCAACATTAGCTGCAGCGTGTTCTTGCATAGTGCTGCCATTAGTAATGAGAGCTCTAAGTACTTGCATTACACCTGAAGTGGTCACAAAGCCATTTTCTTGGTAGGTGGAAAAGCGTGTTTGTAGATTTCTTGGGAATTTTCTTCTACTGCCGATAACTTTGAAGTGTTGGCTGACTGAAGGCAAGCTCAGAATGAAAGTTTCACTCAGCAGCAGCGTGTGCGCTGATATGAAACTTCCTGAAACCTTTGTCTTTCGCGGGTAAATGCTCTACCGACTGAGCTACCGAAGCACGAGTTACGATTTCCGCACAGCTTCCTTTCTTCCAGGCGTGCTAGTCCCACAAGTTACGCAGGAAAACTTTTGTGAAGTCTGCAAGGTAGGAGACGAGATACTGGTAGGAGTAAAGCGGTGAGGAGCGGTCCTGAATTGTGCTGGACAGCTTAATTGGTAGGGTACTTGCCTCCGAAAGACAAAGATTTCTAGTTCAAGTCTCGGTTTGGCACAGTTTTAATGTGCACGAAGTTCGAAAGTCAATTGATATAAATAAGTTATACGTGCAGACCATTCTGTACAACAGTTAAACTTTACAAGTATTTTCTCCAGCCATCGGAAAGCAAAAGGCACAGAGGTAACTTTCTGACAGCACACATACCTGGAGAGAAAAAGTGTGGCAATTTTAACAGCATAAAAAGTATCTCTTTAATGTAATTAGAGACATTTGTGAATGGTTTAGCAGAACAGACAAAGTTTTATTTCACATTATAAGTTTGTTTCTAGGTATAACAAGCAGTTGCTCAGAATATTGTATTAAATGTGTCACGAATTTGTTTTTTCTCATACCACTGAGCTTATAAGTAAGCGCCTAACAGTTGAACTAATTACCTTGCTTGTAGGATATAGTGTTAAGTGTAAGTGTTGTGATCCGATTTTCTTCTCAAATGGTTGCACTGGACAAATGCGTAAAGAAGTGTATAAATGTTTTTCTTAATTGCCTCTGCTTTTCTGTGTAATGATGAAACAAAACTCATAAAACCGGGTAAATTTGTAACAGAGTTGTATCTTACAATGGAATGAATACCCTTAGCTACATACAGGCGTCGATGTAAGTCAACGGGGACAGTTGAAAATGTGTGCCCCGACCGTGACTCGAACCTGGAATCTCCTGCTTACATGGCAGGCGCTCTATCCATCTTTTTTTTTCTTTGTTCTCATTTTCTTCGATCTTGTTCGTTGCATTTGTTCGGTGCGGATGTCCCAAGACACCCGTTCAAGTTCAGTGTTGAGCCGTTGACTTAGTTTTTTATTACGGAGGGCAGCTATCCCTCTGACCGAACACGCTGAGCTACCGTGGCAGCAATGAGCTATCGAGGACACAGAGAATAGTGCGATTGCAGGGACTTACCTCTGGAACGCCTCCCGTGAGACCCACATTCGCAACTTATTGTCCTGCACTATATTCATAGTGCCCCTGCCCATTACACTCATTATTCACGGACTTACTGCCGATTCCCGTAAGAGTTCGGGCACTGTTTATTCATCTGCACAGAAGATGGTGAAATGGCCGGTGAGTCTTAACCATATATATATATATATATATATATATATTGGTAACCACTAGAAACAACAAACGGGTGGCACAGGTAAAAAACGACCTGAACCAACTCAACATAACAGCAGACACAATAAAAGACAGAATAAAATTCAGAAACATCATTAAGAAAAGTAAACTACATGATATACAATGTGACAAACAAACAGGCATAAAATGGACCGAAGAACGCAAGCAAGATCACAGCCGGAAGATGAAAGAAATATGGGCAACCAAAAAGGCAATCAAGGTGAAGCCGAAGACACAAAGCCGACAAGAAGCATGGACAGAGGACCGGAAACAGAAACACACCGAGCAAATGAGGAAGTTTGGGCAGCAAGGAAGGCAGCAAAAGGAACTGGCCATGTAGTTTAGTCCAAATGTGCTTTTTAAGGGCAAAACACCAATCTGTTCTTTCGGACATGTCCGAAAGAACAGATACCTTCTTCATATCTATAAAGTTATGCCTGTATGCCATAAAGGAACACAATGTCAGTCCACCTAGCTCTACTTTTCCAGTCTTACAGTTTCTTTCAAAGTATTGTCATGAGCTGGACAGGGAGTAACAGTGTGACAATTAATATTCCATATTCCGAATACCTTATTGCGCATGAAAACTTTATTGCTAGCAAAAGTAAAGGATAAAGTTTATAAAATTCCGTAAGTGTGGAAATTAAATATGACAGTACGTATCTGTATAAGATTATGTTAGAAAAAGTGCTACAAGTTCCACGAAGCTGCCCAGTTTGACTGTATATTTCGTATTTTTACCTACTAATATCTTGTGACACATTTTTTCTGGCGTAATTTAACATACAAGAAAAAAAATATTTCTGCACAACGGTGAACAGTGTTACCAGTACAATTATATCAGACTACGCTTCTACAGTGTTTTTCTGTAGTTGTTGTGCTCTTATGCAATGTTCGAGGCAGAATTTCGAACACTTGCTGAAAAAAAGAGGACAGAGATAAAAAAGTTGAAAAATTGATTACAATTTTACTTTACATCATTCTCTTAGTTCACACTTACTTATCCGCTGTTCTTTGTACAACAAAAATTCGCCGTGTGGGATGGTTTACGGCGCCTTGCCACGGTTCGCGCGGCTACCCCCGTCGGAGGTTCGAGTCCTCCCTCGGGCATAGGTGTGTGTGTCGTCCTTAGCGTAAGTTAGCTTAAGATAGATTAAGTAGTGTGTAAGCTTAGGGACCGATGACCTTAGCAGTTTGATCAAACAGGAACTTACCACGAATTATCAAATAAAAATTCATTGCGGCGCGCGGGTAGCCGCGCGGCCTCGGGCGTCTTGTCACGGTTCGCCCGACTCCCCCCCCCCCCCCCCAAGATTAGGGGCCCTCACTCATGCCTCCTGTACATTAGCAAAAATTAGAATATGTGGTCTTTAATCTTCATTCATAGTAACTTACAGCCCACAGTACCACATGTCGACTTTCTTACTACGAACTATGGGGAAACCGAAAAAAAAGGTTCAAATGGCTCTGAGCACTATGGGACTTAACTTCTGAGGTCATCAGTCCCCTAGAACTTAGAACTACTTAACCCTACCTAACCTAAGGACATCACACACATCGATGCCCGAGGCAGGATTCGAACCTGCGACCGTAGCGGTCTCGCGGTTCCATACTGTAGCGCCTAGAACCGCTCGGCCACTCAGGCCGGCTGTTGTTTCTGCAGTACATCTTATCATCTTCACAAATTAATAACATGAGAGTACATTTAGCGTAATTTAATAGCAACCATTAGGAAGCTACCATCATAGAAAATTATCAATGGGTAGGGATAGGGATTTTAGTTTTTTAGCTTTGAGTGTTCTGATGAAAACAGTATCTTCATCTAATTTAATTAGTAAATGTGCTCTTTAATTTAAGAGGCAAGCTCACTGAAATGTGCGCACTTCCGCGCTCCTGTCGCTAATTGACAGCTGTTTTATGCCTGTAGCTCTGCAACGGTACTTTCCCGACCTATAATTACGTAGGTAATTATGCTTTGACCACTTTACCAGATTGCTTTTCTTGCACCCAATATATTCTCTTTTATGAAGCTGCTTACCGATTTTTCTTAAGCGCACAACTCCGAGGAAATATTCCCAGAGGTTTTCGAATCAAGTGAACGCTGGGCTGGTTATGAAGAGCTGTCTTACTGATTTATTCCCAGGCACAAGTGCCGTAATTTTCGTTGCAAAACTCTCGCAAGTATTTCAGACAAGTTGATTTATAACGCTTAATGCTCAGCGACTTTTAGAGCCCTACCACTGACATCGGGAAGCAGTAAAAGTCCTTTGACTCGTTAATGCGCGGCGCTGTCGCTTATTTCGCATAGCGTTTAACAGACCCGTGCGATATACCATCTGGCACTGTGGCAGACGTACGTCGTGCAGGTGGTGTGAGGAAGACACGCTAAAGCAGCGCTTTGTACAGAACAAAACGCCATCCCAGGCCGAAGATAGGAGAACGTACCGAACTATGGCAGAGCAGGAGAATATGGCTGTCAGAATAATGGAAACTCCTAACCTATGGGACACGAGATCTGTGCGACAAAATGTCACTGCTTATTTGGGAGCCGCTCACGTCGTTAACTATTGCAGCGACGCCAACTGGCCAGATCCAGAAGAGGAACTGGAAGATATCCGTGACTCTGAGCGAGAGGCGATTATTGAATGGATTGTTAACATAAGTGCGTCATGTGCCTCGAGAGGTGTGTTAGGACAGACGCGTCTTATGGTGGCAACACTCACGACCAGCTGAAAACCTTAGAGAATCAAAATCGGAAACTAAAGAGGAAATTTCGCGGAGGTGCTGATACGTTTGTGACACCGGAACACAGAGTCGGCAACAACTTGTATCTGAAATGGCACTTCAGAGTAAGCTACTCTAAGGGACTCACTGGAGCGCATGTCACTGGTCACGACCATAAAGTAGAGAGAGATACGAATGATTTCGTGACGAAGCAAGACGTGTCAACGATGTTTAGAAACGATTACTTCTCCTGCTTGGTATATCTCTCTTACGACGGGTATCGACTAGCCGCTCGCCACTTTCTTTCTGTACTCTGCCTCTTTCTTAATATGCTGCTAACTTCGCCCATTTCTAATGTCGTCCAGCATTCCAAGTTTTCTTCTTTTTCTCCGTCCGTTTCCATCAATGACTCTTCGTTACAGGAAAATTCTATGACAGTACATGCCATAGCCAAGACGTCTCCTCTATTCTTACCATTTTATTCACGCATTTATTTCTCCTTACATTCACTTACATATATCCAGACATACTCAGTGAATACGCTTTACTACATTGAAGCGCTAAGGAAACTGGTATAGGCACGCTTATTCAAAATACAGAGATATGTAGGCAGGAAGAATACGGCGCAGCGGTCGACAATGCCTGTATAAGACAAGTGTCTGGCGCAGTTGTGAGATTGGTTACTGCTGCTACAATGGCAAGTTATCAAGATTTAAGTGAGTTTGAACGTGGTGCTGTAGTTGGTGCAGGATCGATGGGACACAGCATCTCCAAGGTAGCAATGAAGTAGGGATTTTGCCGTAAAACCATTTCACAGTGTACCGTTAATATCAGGAATCCGGTAAAACATCAAATCTCCGACATCGATTTGGCCAGAAAAAGATCCTGCAAGAACAGGACCAGCGACGACTGAAGAGAATCGTTCAGAGTGACAGAATGGCAAAATTAATAAATAAAGCACACTCCTTCCTCTCTCCAGTAGCCCAGAACAGGCTTTGACATTTTCTCACCAATCCCTAGGAAGAGGTGGCGGGCAGGTGAATTAGGTTAGAGGAGGTGAGCTTTGTTCCCTGCAATTTTTTTTAGGTTGGTATAGAAACCCCAAGTGACCAAACTTTACCGCCAAAATTCATCCTCTTCCTAGGATGAGTTGGCAGTCAGATGACTTAGGTTAGTGGAGGTAGTTCAAGAGTCCTTTCATTCACACCATTTTCTTAGCTTTGTAGAGATACGCCAATTGAGCTTTCTTTACCACCAAAATTCAAACTTGGCGGAAGTTCATAGGAAGAGGGGGCGATCAGGTGACTTAGGTTAGTAGAGATAACTGTGGTGTGATGCATTATGATGTTGGAATTTCAACTTCCCACCATTTTTCTGGGGGAAGGGAGGGAACGGGGGTTAGATAAGTGGATGTAGCCCAATTGACCTATCTTCCGCAATAATTCAGACTTACAGCCAGGGGGTGTGGCACTTGTGTCATCAATTGATGTCACGGCCGCCAATTTGCATGACGTCATGCGCTGTGCACGTTAGTACATGTTAGTGCACGGTAGTACACGTCAGTACACCTTAGTGCACGTTAGTACACATTAGTGCACATTAGTACACGTTAGTGCACATCAGTGTACGTTAGCCTGACAACATGGGTTGGTAAGGGGATGTGGCGATCGGTTGAGGATCGTTGTGAAGACTTTAACTATTTCCTTCCATATCCCGGTGGGCGTGGCATTCGCGAAAATTCATTCAAAGTACACAGTAGCTCTCTCTGCTGATGTCAATATGTACTAGGCCTCACGGTGAACACATTGTTTGCCCCCATCTTGGATAACAGTACTTGCGTCATCACCTGACGTCATGACCGCCATCTTGGACGACAGCGCCCTCTGGTTGTGGCACTGTGTACTAGGTCAGTTTGAGTCCAGACCTTGTGACAAATACACTGCTTGCCACCATCTTGGGTTACATCACAGATGAGAACGCTCTTTGGTGGTGGTGCTGTGTATTAAGTCAGTTGAAGTCCGGACCTTGTAGTGAACTCAGCGGATGGCTGTACTGCATGAAATTGTTTAAATAAACACTTACGTCCAAGTCCTTTTCCTACGAATCCTTAGGAGGAGGTGGCGGTCGGGTGACTGAGGTTAGTCCAAGTGTCCTTTCTTTCACGCCATTTTCTTAGTAGAGAAACCCCAAGTGACTTATCTTCCCAGTAAAATTCAAACTCGGCGCCAGTTCATAGGAAGAAGTGTCGGTCAGGTGACTTAGGTTAGTGGAGGCGACCTATCTTCCTGCAATTTTCTTAGGTTAGTATAGCTAACTGTCGTGTGATGCGTTATCCTGTTGGAATTTGAACTTCCCACCATTTTTCTGGGAAAGGGGGCATAGCACTTTTCTATCAAAAGCCACGATGTTGAATGACGTCACAGCCAACATCTTGGATGACGTCCCCACTGGGAACAATGCAGAGTGTGCCAGAATAACTTGACGACACAAAGCCTTACGCCTCCCTTGGGCCCGTCAACACTGACACTCGATTGTTGACGACTGGAAACATGTTATCTGGTCGGACGGGTCTCGTTTCAAAGCGTGTTGAGCGGATGGACGCATACGGGTATGGAGACAACCTCATGAATCCATAGCCCTTAATCTCAGCAGGGAACTGTTCAAGCTGGTGGAGGCTTTGTAATGGTGTGGGGTGTGTGCAGTTGCAGTGATAGGGACCCCTGGTACGTCTAGATACGACCTCTGACTGGTGACATGTATGTATGCATCCTGTCTGATCACCTGCATCCATTCATGTCAATTGTGCATTCCGACGGACTTGGGCAATACGACATCGCACACGAACAGAATTGCTTCAGAGTGGCTCCAGGAACACTCTTCTGAGTTTAAACACTTCCACTGGCCACAAAACTCCCCAGACATGAACATTATTGAGCATTTTTTGGATGTCTTGCAACGTGCTGTTCAGAAGAGATCTCCACCCCTCGTACTCATACTGATTTATGGACAGCCCTGCATGATTCGTGGTGTCAATTCCCTCCAGCGTTACTTCAGACATTCGTCTCGCGTATGCCACGTCGTGTTGCGGCACTTATGTGTGCTCACGGGGGCCCTACACGATATTATTCAGGTGTACCAGTTTCTTTGGCTCTTCAGTGTATATTTCAAGGCATCAGCTATTGCTCATAAAGTAACATCATTCAAATCTAACACTCCCTAACCAAGAGATTGAACACTTCCGTCATTTGTAGTGAGCACCTCGATTACCATCTGTTCTGCCTTTTCAACACAGATGTAAAATCCATTCCAATAAATGTTAAGCTAGAAGACGATAACTGAACTGAAATTCGTTCGCCATTTACCCAAAGGTAGTGAGTGTTCGCTATTGCTGGACCCTCCTAACTTGAAGCTCAGTCTTGGTTTGGTAATGCGAGTATAATGCCTAAAGTGTCTCAATGCAAATCTTCATGACATTGACGTGTGTAAGAATATGAACAATACTAACTACAAGGAATTCCAGCAAATATTTTGTTTTGAATTTAATATTTTAACTATGTGAGTGAATTAGTTATTTTCTGTGGCATTATCATACAGCAGTTATCGTTGTCGCATCATTTTGAGTGTCAAAGAGTTATGAATCATGAATAGCATAACGCAAAGCATTTATATGAGGTAAAGTGTTTATATTTTCAATGTGTAGCGTTTTCTTACCAGTAAGTGCATTATTTCAGTACTATCTCTCCCAAATTGCAAGACGAGTTGTTTAACAAAACAACGTATTTTGTACGGACAGAGATTTTTTTTTGTTTTTATTACACATGTGATCCAGTGCCATTATATAGCTTACAAGTACTTTTAATTTCGCAAAACACGTTTACTATAATCAATAGGAAATGGAAATAGAAAACGCTCTAAAAACTGCCAGATCTGACATTTGTCAGGAGAATGAAAACACTATATTTCTCTTTTTGTAAGTAACTGATTCATATCCAAAAATTCAGAAGAATGATGTTGCTCACCGCAATCAGTAAGACAGATAAGAAAATAAGTGCTTTATTACGAACGTTCTAAGCGCCACACCTGGAAACTAAGTGGCTCCAATAAGAAAGTATTTACAAGTTGATTCTTGTAAAGAAGGAAACAGCAAGCATCCGTTGCTAATAATGCTGTTGGTTTACCAGCTAGCGCCGTTACCGATTTAACTGTCAGGTTCATCTTCAGACGGCTGTTAATGTTTATACTGCATTTGTTTTTATGTACTTTAGTTGCTGGCCTTTTTCCCCCTCAACAGCTGTCTGCAGATGAATTTGTGAGCTCGAAACCTCGAACGGCGCTATTTGTGTAAATGAATAGCAGTATTAACACCGACTAGTTGCAGTTTTCTCCTTTCCGAGAATCAACTTCCATTCTGTTCACAGCCACAGTCTCAGAAAAGTATGTTTTCGACAAAACAGCAGGAAGAAGTTTTTATTCCAACTACTATTAATACTGAGGCACTCTGTTGTATTTGTGACAGTACAAGTACAGAAATACAGCATTAGGTTTCTCACTAGCAAAACTATAGTCAACAAAAACTACTTCTCACATCTTCTAAATTTTAGAACTCTAGAAGGAAGCACAGCTTGGTGTGAAGACAATGCACTGTGTACTAATGCATGTCAATTTCATTGTGATTTCTCATTGTGATTATCT
This sequence comes from Schistocerca piceifrons, assembly GCF_021461385.2. Lineage (NCBI taxonomy): Eukaryota > Metazoa > Arthropoda > Insecta > Orthoptera > Acrididae > Schistocerca > Schistocerca piceifrons. Next base: position 897,877,197 of record NC_060139.1, read on the forward strand.
AAATTAATTTCTCTTTTGTGGTTTCCACTGTAAGGTGGCTATAATTTCGCACCTTTCAAGCACTCGTCTACATACTTTGCCGTGATTTACAACCGGCATTAGGTGTCATTTGGTAGGTTGTACTTCGTATATTGAATACTTAAAGAAGACTGACATTGTCATGCACATCTTGTAAATAATTATTGCATGAAATGTCACTGAGTGCCTTTATTATCAAAACGGTGTAATGAATGATTGCCGATACTAGTAGAGGTTGGAACGCCAGTGGAAATGAAATGGGAAGCGTAACTTAAGCTCTGGGTGGAAAAGCCCGAACAGGTGTGCTGGTCCTGCTTCACACAGGAAGTTCGAAGACGGACGGTCTGGGCACCTGAGTGCTGAAGCACAAAACAGCGGCGGCCGGACTGTATTGTAGCGGGGCCGAAAGGATAACCGGATTATACTTCGGAAACTCTGAAAATCTGGGACGCAGCAGAGAGGAACGAGGAGGCGTTACCTCGGAAGTCGCAGGCAGGGTTATTTTCGGGGAATTTTACTCTGAGAAGTGTACCATTGTATGAGTATAGTTACTTCCTCGCAAACTTCCCACGCTGGACGACAAAAGACTAAAAGATGGATAGTCAGCGTTCGGAAGAATCTGTAGAGGGGGAGAATATCCTGTGTTTTCGAGAATATATTCGCCTTCTGGGGAGGGGAGCCGAGCTTTCCTGGGAAGCCAGAGATGGAGAGAAAGAGGTCTTCCGTTTTGAGCGCCCGAGGTTGACGGTCGCTCAGTGTCAGCTTTTGTTGGTACAGACGGACTTGCTCTCTTTTATAGTTAGAACGGTTAGGCACTGTACTGTTGCGAACTTAAACGATTCTGGACTTCGCCTCTGGGTAGGGAGTCGTTGTTGAGTATACAGGGTTCAGTGATTGAGAGCACTTCTCCTGCCTATACTCACGTAGAGACGTTATCTGAATTCCCTCCTTGTGGCTGGGAGTTCGCGTTTCTTGCCGTCCTAGCGTTTGAAGGAGTTTTATTTTGTGGCTGGGGTCCTTCTATCGTCGCAGACGTGTACGAGAACCATCACTCCGACGCACCGGATGCATACATACGGTGATATTGTTAACTGCTTCGGCTTATTAGGGCTATAAAGCTAAACAGCTGTGATCACGGAAATTTTATTACCACTGAGGTTGCACACCACTGTAGATGATCTTTGAAAGTAGTGTCTTCTAGTGTTTGGTACACAGATGATGTCAGTCGTCTCGCGTTATTTATATTGGATCGCGTAGCCTTCAAGGGGGCATATTAGGGCACTTGATCAATCGTATTAGTTAGGAAATTCATTTGTATCTCTTTGCGTCTATTGGACATCGATATATAAACATTTGTAATATGAAGGGGTTTTGATCTACAATAAATGTATAAATGGAAACAGCATTTATCATTTGGTACTTACTAGTTCCCTTAACCACTCATTTATGTTTATGTTGTAATTTATATGTTAAAGAGCAAGAAGGAGATAATCACCATTAACAGATCCTAAGAGCTGCTTCAGGGGATGTCAAACAGGGCCAAATCTTCATTTTCCCGTTCTTTATTTTCGTTGCGCACATTCATTTTACACCCGCCTGGAGTAGCATCTTGGACCACGAAGGTCATTTGTATTCCTTCCTCTTCCGCCAATAATGGCTACGACATTCATTTTTTTTTCTCTTTGCCTTGTTTCTGAAACTGTTATTCCGAAAATGTTAGGTGCACGATCATATGGTCACTGTTTTACTCCCATTTCTATGATGTCCTTGACTACACTGAATTTACTATAGGTGTAGAAGAGGAAGGTACATTGACTCTCCTCTTCAGTTGCAGAGCCAGTGTCTACGATTACACTGTCCAGATAAATGGTGGTAGTTGAACATACTTCACAAAGGAACATAAATGTGGCGATTCCTCCATCATCATTATCAAATATGTTAATGATTGCTGGGATGATATAGAGAAATAAGCTACAGAAAAAGGTACACTACTGGCAATTAAAATTGCTACATCACGAAGATGACGTGCTACAGACGCGAAACTTAACCGACAGGAAGAAGATGCGGTGATATGCAAATCATTAGCTTTTCAGAGCATTCACACAGGGTTGGCGCCGGTGGCGACACCTACAACGTGCTGACATGAGGAAAGGTTCCAACTGATTTCTCATAGACAAACAGCAATTGACCGACGTTGCCTGGTGAAACGTTGTTGTGATCCCTCGTGTAAGGAGGAGAAATGCGTACCATTACGTTTCCGACTTTGATAAAGGTCGGATTGTAACCTATCGCGATTGCGGTTTATCGTATCGCTGCATTGCTGCTCGCGTTGGTCGAGATCCAATGACTGTTAGCAGAATATGGAATCGATGGTTTCAGGAGGGTAATACGGAACGCCGAGGTGGATCCCAACGGCCTCGTATCACTAGCAGTCGAGATAACAGGCATCTTATCCGCATGGCTGTAACGGATCGTGCAGCCACGTCTCGATCCCTGAGTCAACAGATGAGGACGTTTGCAAGACAACAACCATCTGCACGAACAGTTCGACGACGTTTGCAGCAGCATGGACTATCACCTCGGAGACCATGGCTGCGGTTACCCTTGTCGCTGCATCACAGACAGGAGCGCCTGCGATGGTGTACTCAACGACGAACCAGGGTGCACGAATGACAAAACGTCATTTTTTCGGATGAATCCAGGTTCTGTTTACAGCATCATGATGGTCGCATCCGTGTTTGGCGACATCGCGGTGAACCCTCATTGGAAGCGTGTATTCGTCATCGCCATACTGGCGTATCACCCGGCGTGATGGTATGGGGTGCCCTTGGTTACACGTCTCGGTCACCTTTTGTTCGCATTGACGGCACTTTGAACAGTGGACGTTACATTTCAGATGTGTTACGGCCCGTGGCTCTACCCTTCATTCGATCCCTGCGAAACCCTACATTTCAGTAGGATAATGCACGACCGCATGTTTCAGGTCCTGTACGGGCCTTTCTGGATACAAAAAATGTTCGACTGCTGCGCTGGCCAGCACATTCTCCAGATCTCTCACCTACTGAAAACGTCTGCTGAATGGTGGCCGAGCAACTGGCTCGTCACAATACGCCAGTCACTACTCTTGATGAACTGTGGTATCGTGTTGAAGCTGCATGGGAAGCTGTACCTGTACACGCCATCCAAGCTGTGTTTGGCTCAATGCCCAGGCGTATCAAGGCCGTTATTACGGCCAGATGTGGTTGTTCTGGGTACTTTATTCTCAGGATCTGTGGACCCAAATTGCTTGAAAATGTAATCACATGTCAGTTGTAGTATAATATATTTGTCGAATGGATACCCGTTTATCATCTGCATTTCTTCTTGGTGTGGCAATTTTAATGGCAAGTAGTGTATATCGAGTATCTCGATCAAGACGGCAGCTGGCACCCGAGAACAGTGTGGAAGATAGCCATTACGACATTAATGCGAGTGCAGCAACCTGGGAACAAAAACATTGTGTACTGAGCGACAGTGGCGTCGAGGTCAGTGCCATGGCTATGTAAATACGAGGCCAGTAACCATAACGATAGGGAAGTCAGTTACCTCTTGACAGTGGCTGATGAAAACTTGGCCCAAAGTTGGCTGATCCGGCTGGAATTCCAGGAGGAGGCCATGTATTCATACACATTCGCGAGGCCCAGCAATACTACTACTGCCCACCTCGAGACTGAATGCCGCCTGTTTGTAGTGCGGGTGTTTAAAGCGGTAAACGAAGTATACACTGAGGTCAGTGAAAGTCATGGATACTTCTTTATATCGTGTCGGACCTTCTTTTGTCCGACGTAGAGCAGCAACTCCACGTGGTACAGACTCAACAAGTCATTGGAAGTCCCTGCAGAGACACTGCTCCACGCTGTCTCTATCGCTGTCCTCAACCGCGGAAGTGTTTCCGGTGAAGGATTTTGTGCACGAAATGACTTCTCGATTGTGTGCCATAAATGTTCGCTGAAATTCATGTCGGGCCATCTGGGTGATCTAGTCATTCGATTGAACTGTCCAGAATGTTCTTCAAACCAGTTGCGAATAATTGTGGCATTGGTTGCTGATAGTCTCCAAGTAGCCGAACATAACCATTTACAGTTGGGCCAGTGAACACAGTTCATTCCATGTACACACAGCCACCACCAACTTGCACAGTGCCTTGTTGACAACTTGGGTCCATGGGTTTCGTTGGGCTCCGACGCACTCTAACCCTACCATCAGTTCTTACCAACTAAAATTGGGACTCACCTGAGTAGGTCACGGTTTTCCAGCCGTGTGAGGTCCAACCGATACGGTCACGAGCCCAGAAGGGTCGCTGAAGGCGATGACGTGCTGTTGGCAAAGGCACTCGCGTCGATCGTCTACTGCCATAGCCCATTAACGCGAAATTACGCCGCTCTGTCCTAAGGGATATGTTCGTCGTACGTCTCACAACGATTTCTGGGCTAATTCCACGCAGTTTTGCTTGTCTGTTGGAACTGATAACTCTACGCAAGTACCGCTGCTCTCGATCGTTAAATGGAGGCCGTCGCCACTGCCGTGTCCGTGGTGAGAGGTAATGCCTGAAATTTGGTATTCTTGGCACACTCTTGACACTATGGATCTCGGAATACTAAATTCCCTAACAGTTTCCGAAATGGAATATCCCATGCGTCTAGCTCCAACTATTATTCCCCGTTCAATTTCCGTCGTGCGGCCTTAATTACGTCGAAAACCTTTTCACATGATTCATCTGAGTACAAATGATAGCTCCGACAGGGTTCACTGCCGTTTCATATCTTGCGCACGCATTACCACCGTCATCTGTGGATGTGCATATCGCCATCCCATGAATATTGTCTTCTCATTCTAGAGGGTGATTCTAAAGTCACTATACATTTTGTACTTAAGCAAATTTTTTTATCCAATATGTAATGGCACTGCAACTTATGTTACAATAGGACATAATTTCAGTACATTTCATTGTGACCACCTTGCATGTGTTGGCACACCTCCCCAGCGCTCCACTGTAGACCGAAAAACATGCCCATGCATATCTTGTGTAATCTCAGCAGCTGCGGCTCGAATCCGCTGTGTTAAGTGTTCAGTGCTGCGGATCTTCACCTGGTATACCTTAGACTTGGTAAACCCCCATGCAAAAAAGTCTAAGGGTGTCAAGTTAGGAGAGCGGGGTGCCCACATCCGTGGAGAGCCACGACCAATCCATCTGCCGGGAAATGCTTGATTCAGATAATCCCGAACAGCGTGGGCAAAATGGTAATCCCATTAGACATCAGCTGTGGCTCCAAAAACTGTTCCAACATATCTAGGTATGTGGTTCCAGTAACGGTTTGTTCTGCGAAGAAGAAGGGCCCGTACACTGTTGACCTCGTTATCCCTAACCACACGTTCACTTTTGCTGTGTCCCGTTGCCACTCCTTCAGCATACTTGGTTTTTCGTCTGCCCAGGTCCTGCAGTTGTGTCTGTTCACATGTCCACAGGTATGAAATGTAGCTTCATCACTGAACAAGACATTTTGCATCAAATTATCATTTTCCACAGCTTGTAGCAGGTCATGAAACATAGCTTGTCTGGCTACGTAGTCCTCGGCTTCAAGCTTATGTACGACCTGGATATATTACGCACGTTTGTGCAGCTTGTAACGACGAACTCTCCATACAGTGGTTTGAGGAATACCAAGCTCACTACCAAGTCTCCTGGTGTATGCGGAAGGGCTACGTGTGATGGCATCATGCACACTTTGCACGGTGTCTGGCGTTATGGCCAGCCTCCCTGGACGTTCTTCATCTGCAACACTACCAGTAAGCTGGAATTTACTAGCGAGGGTCTTGATAGCAAGCCTGGTGGTGCCTGTTTTTCGGAATCGACGGGCAAAGTCTGCCCGCACCTGTTCATTTCACGAAGACGAGCAGAGACAATAGCGATTCGTTCTTCTTTGGTTAGCGTTCTGTCGTAGTACCTGCAAGAAACAAATATTGTTTCTATATCACTGAAATGCGTAGTGACTTACTATATCACTGAACTGTATAGTGACTTTAGAATCACTCTGCATAAGCGGAGTACAGACGAATCATTTTACCGACAATAAGTGTCGCAAATGAGGAAATCGACTGACATAACCGACTTCGAAGAAGGACAAAATGTTATGGCCCGACGCCTGGGAGCGTGCATCCCGAGGTTTGTCCGCTCTGCAAAGTAGGAGAGGTGGCATCTGTGCCTGATCTGCCGACGGAGTACTATGCTGGTGCAGGCTTGAGTGTCTCGCAGCACTCCGTTGTGCATACATCTTTGAGCATGGGGCTCTGCAGCAGGCGACCCCTACAGGTTACAAGCATCAGTCCTGGTCACTGTGGGCACAGTGTCATCGAAACTGCACCGTGGGTCAATGGAAACATGTCGCCCGGTCGCAAGAATAACTATTACTTTTTAATTGTGACCTGCGGACGATATGCACTTAGCTAGTCTCCAATAAATGATTTGTTACAATTAAAGATGTACTTCCAATCATATTCATCAGACATATACAGCGAAGACTCGCATAGAATAGATTTGTTTTTACAGAACAGTTCTATCTCGATGCGATCAGCTGCCAAAAAATAGTATAGATGTTTATACTATGATGCATAATGTATTGCGATTAGTGACCTAGCGATGGTAGGAAGTTGTTGCCCACTAAGCACCAAGCACTGCAGTAATTCGGTTGTCGCGTAGTATCGCAGTGGGCAGGCGAAAATGATGTGGTCGATGTTCTCTTCCGCGTCGCAATCACACAAGGTCGAATCAATCAGTTGTAGCCGACAGAGGTGCAGTGAGAACTGTCGACGGTTAAAGCGGACACCGGACATGGTAACCATAAACTTTCTGTGGTACACACCAAAGACGAACCACGTTCGTGAAGGGACGTGTGGTAATATAGTTGCACAGTGGCTTCCTCTTTGTTGGTCCGAAAGCACCACGTCTTCTTCCACAAAGTTCTAACCTGCTGCCGCACGCCTTGCAGTAAGTCAGTGTAAGGAACATATTCGTAAGCCTTTGTCCCTTGGTGGACGGCACTCGTCCGAAAACGTCGACAATTTTATTGCCCCTGATACCTTGGTGCCCCTTTACCCACAGCACGGTGATTTTCTTGTTACGACGCTGTAGTGCTGCAATTCAGTCAGTGGCGTGGTCCAAACGTAATCGTTTGTGTTATTGATAAAATTGTTATGCCAGGTCGGTTTTGAATAGGGCGTCATCCAGGAGAACGGCTGCTCGAGACGTGCACGGTTCAAAAATGGTTCAAATGGCTCTGAGCACTATGGGACTTAACATCTGTGGTCATCAGTCCCCTGGAACCTATAACCACTTAAACCTAACTAACCCAAGGACATCACACACATCCATGCCCGAGGCAGCATTCCAACCTACGACCGTAGCAGTCTCGTGGTTCCGGACAGAACCGCCTACAAATGCTCAGCCACAGCGGCCGGCTCGTGCACGGTTCCACGGACACATGCCGGTAGGGGCAGTATTCTGCTACGGGAGACATTCACCTGAGCTCCCACGGGACCTGCGATCGTAGTCGCTGCCACCGTGATAGCCGAGGACTACGTGATAATCACTGCTCATCAACTGCATCCTTTCATGCTTGATTTCGTCCCCGACGGTCATGGCGGCTTCCAGCAGAACGACTGTCCGTGTCACAAGGCTAGAATCGTACAAGAGTGATTTGAGGGGCGTGATGGTGGACTCACATTGTGGTCTTGGTGACCAAATTTGCCTGATCTGAACTCGCTGGAACGCAACCCTCCGACTCGTAATTAATGGGAACTGAGTGACATCTGGGCAGACATCCGGTCATACAAAGATACAAGGACTTGTCGAAGCACCGCCACGTAGAATCCCTGAAATGTTGCGTTCCAAACACGGGTCAATACGCTATTAAGCAGGTGGTAATAATGTTTTGATCATTTAGCATATATGATGATTGTGATTAACCAATCTGAGTGAGAACAGGTCCTGATATTTTCCAAAAGATATTTTTCAGTAAAAATGGATTAAGTATGCACATAAAAAGTGAAGGCAACAGACGAATACGTCGCTCACGATATAAACATACTACGGTCATAAAATTACATAAAGGCTTCCTTGGAAGAAACATACGTAATATAGTAGGGACAATATTATAGTCAGTGGTGGGAGTTTCGATAAGCACTTAGATCTGATGAAAATCATTCGCGTGTTCTTGTATCCATCACATATTTGTATGATGTTTAGTATTTTAGTGTGGTTTGTTTGATGCCTAAAACTCAGGAAGGTGTTACTCTTATGCTCACTGAAAATTGCACATACGATTATTAAAACTTCACACTACATTACTCCGACATACATATACTTTATCTTGAAACACCACGTACATTTTTGTTGACATAATAAGGTAACTTAAAAGATGAACATTTTTCGCTGTTGGATGAAATTAATTTTCACAACTTTTTATTTCACACGACCTAAGCCTTGAGATTCAGACTCATTTTCCGGTGTTATAGCATTTTAAAGATATCACTTATGCCCTCTGGTGTGCTACAAAACAAACAACGTACAGCTGTCACGTAAATTACGTGGCAATACGAAATACACCGAAGTGTTAGAGTGCACAAAAAAATAAATAAATGTTCCCCACTATGCCTATTGTTATTAGAATTCTTTGGCAGATATGAAACAAGATCCGTTAAATCTCAACTCTTGGCGTATTATGCCGTGTTCTGTTACAGCTGTATGTGGACAATGTACATTGTACATGGAAACTACCAGATAATTCCAGTTTTCTAGAAAGTAATTAATAAGCAGCCTCACTTCGGTATGAGAACTGATACTGTCACCATCACTTTTTTTGGCATTAGAACAAACATCAGACTGGTAACTACAAATTTACATATACGATAGGGGTGTATTCACAGACCTTCATTTTATTTACCTTAGAGGAGTTCCCTAAAAACATGCCACATTCCGCTTTGTAGTACACCGTTTGCTGTCAGTCTGTGTGTCCACAATTGACTAAAAATTACATACTGTCAAGACAATAACTCTAACCAGTGATTGTTAATACAACATGAGTAATAGTGTACACAGAAGGAAGCAAGTAAGATAGGTAAAAGTAATATTGTCCACACTATAATGTTCCAAAGGATATCTAAGATTTGTACTTCATTTCTTTGGCAAATTCACCACCAGAGTAAGAAAGACGTTTCAAGGAAGAAATAATTCAGTAACCAAGGATACCGAATGGAAGATTCTGACCAATCACTGAGACATACTGTCTCACCACGCCCCGTCACACCCCCTACTCACACCCTCAATTAATAAAACCAGTGTGTTTACGATCACCTGTCTTGTCCCTGAATGGCGTTACATGGGATAAATCAAGCGCATCTGCCTCCAGCAAAGGGACATCACGGATGCAGGAAGCTGCAAAATAAGTGTTCATCTTTGAGTAACATTGGAAACCAACCATCAATATTCCACAGATGCCAAATCCTCTCTTCGAGATGGGGAGATGCTTTGAGAGGCCTTGGGATATTATAATTTGAGACGAAAGTCAAAAGAGCCACTCCGAACCGCCACTGAATGATCAGACCAGTGTTAATTTCTGGAAGCTTGTGCACACTATCAAAATAATGCCGACGCCGGCGGATTTTCCCTGCGAAGCGGAGGAGGAGGCCAAACGGCGCGCCACACAGTGTTGTGGGTGGACTGCTTTCCGGCGCCCCAGTGTGCTTTCGGGCCCCCTGATACATTTGGTGTTCGACTCTTGCTACGGCCAACACGTTCTCCAGTTTTCTCACCCACTGAAAACTTATAGTTATAGGTTACCAAGAAACTGGCACTTTACTGTTCACTGGCAATTAAGATCGATGAGCTTGTAACACCATCATCGACTGCAAGTAGTTTACACAGTGTAATTATGCGTATGTAACTTTGAAGTGATTGTTCTGTGATAGTTAAGATCTTTAAATTGTCAAAGGGAAAGTGGAAGTTTATAATATAAAGATTTAATAATGTTTAAAAGTAATGAAACTTCATAAAATATGTATGCTCTTGGAAGAAAAATTGTACTTTGTATACTGGTTCATATTTAGGGAAGTTGTATTATATAAAGGAAAAGTTGTAGGAAACACCCTCCGCTACGGAAGGGGTTTGGCGCGCGGTAAAAGGTGGATTTGGCAGTTAATCTGGGCGGCAAGAGAGAGAGCACGTTAGGCATTCAGTGGCCAGTATTTGTACAACCAACACCGTAGGTGCCAAGTGAGGCATTCGGAAGCCGATTTATGTTGAAATTGCCTCGGATGTAGTTTCGGCTGTAATATGGTGCTCTTGTATTATGGAATGGCTCTAAAATAATTAATACGCCACCAAGAAGAAATTTGAAAAGAGCTTTAAACTGCAAGAGGTGAGACCAGATAGCTGCCACGTGCTTCCCACCACTATTGCGCCACTGCTCCGCCAACTTCAGGAAATCAGATATGTATCTTAGTATGGACCAGTATGTTTGTGTGTGTGCTTTTTCAATAATAATTCAAGTGAGAAAAACATGTTGGTAACTTTGATATTGTACTGATCATAAAACTTTTTAGGATCCTATCCTAAACGTGCTAAAGACCGAGTACCCTGTTCCTGAATGATCATTGAATTGTTTCTAATTTGAATGTGACAGAGTTTCAGTGTTAAAGTGTGCAAATGTTGCTAGTTAAACCACCTGATTCACAAGTGATGACAAAGGCAAATATTTAGACTTACAGGAAATTTGATTTTGCCTTGACTATCACCATAAACTAATTTCTGAAGTTTTTTTGAGGATAACATTTGAGTAATTCGCTATGTAGTATTGAAATATAAACAAATTCAAGTGGGGGTTACAAATTCACATTAGTGTAATGCAATTTGTCTCTGAAATAGTTACAGAATTTGCCTGTAGAGTATATGACAGTTTATGGGCCCCACTATATTCTTTTCTATTATGAGGAAGTTACATTAAATATTGCTTTGGCTAAAAGAATCTGAAGTATTTCCATAAAAGAGAGAGGGTATGAAAAAGTGTTTGTACATTGTTCTTTTGACGGCTCTGAGTACTATGGGACTCAACTGCTGAGGTCATTAGTCCCCTAGAACTTAGAACTAGTTAAACCTAACTAACCTAAGGACATCACAAACATCCATGCCCGAGGCAGGATTCGAACCTGCTACCGTAGCGGTCTTGCGGTTCCAGACTGCAGCGCCTTTAACCGCACGGCCACTTCGGCCGACCACACACCTTGTTCTTTTATTGCATTTGTGATGTTTATGTGTTAGTTAAACCAGGACTCCTTTCATGCTTCACTTAATCTCGTGATGTCTTTGATAACGTTCTGGTGATGAATTAATTAATGATTGAGATAGTAATTATTATCAATAGGAGTAAAATGCGATTTATCTTTCTGTGATAGCCAATTCATGCAAATGGTAACTCCTGCTATACACTGATCAGTTCGTATGTTAGTCGTGTGCGTTCATTGCACTTCACAAAGAGGAAAAGAACGAAAGTCCTTTTTGCAAAATCATATCTAAATTCTTTGGACTTAATGTTTCAAATTATTATGCCTAATTAGGCTGGCGACCGTTTATTATTTCATTCACGAAAACTTTCACTACTTCCATTATTTCCAGAATTAAAGTCTTTCTACTAAATGCCATTTATACGAAATTCATGTTCGATACCCTCCGTCCATTGGGTAAACACATGGTCAAACCTCAAACTTCCTCACAGAGAGTAACTCTTATTTTATGTTAAGGTCATATTTGGCACAACAACATACGCATGGGGGTTATAAGCTCTGGCGTAGAGTTGAAGTAGCATGGAATCACTTTCAGCAGTGCTCAAAAGTATTTTGTAAAAGGCATTAGTGACATTACACAAAAATAAGTGCTTAATATAAAAACAGACAGTGAATAATTAGAATATATGTAATTATCATTGATTTACTACAAATCTACATTTAGTCTGAACGAAGTTACCTTACATCAAATGGTTCAAATGGCTCTGAGCACTATGGGACTTAACATCTATGGTCATCAGTCCCCTAGAACTTAGAACTACTTAAACCTAACTAACCTAAGGACATCACACAACACCCAGTCATCACGAGTTATCTTACATCAAAACAGAAATAACAATTCTTATGCCATGGGAAATAATGAGTAGGACATCAGAGTTCTTAAAACAGTCGTCATTGGAAGCATCCGTTGTTACGAGTCTCCTGCTTCAGGAGCCGAGATCACCTACGTTTTATGAGTTACCAAAGATCCACAAAACAGATTCTCCTCTTCGCCCCACCATGGGTACCACTGGGTCACAACTCTTAAACTGCAAAAACCTGGCCAGCCTCCTTACAACATATGTGGTTAGCTGTATCACGTGAAGAACATCGAAGATTTTATCGACCGAATTAAACATCTGCGTCTTGGGTAGGGAAATATAATGATCAGTTCTGATGTGGTCTCCCTGTTTAAGGTGGTTCCTATTAATGAGTGTATGGATTTCCTCTTCCAGTTATTTGATAGAGCAGTTGTGGGATTGTTTAAGTGCACGTTGACGTCGTTGTATTTCCTAAAGGGCGGCCAGTATTTCGACCAGTTGGACCGTGTTAGCTCCACTCATAGTAAGAAGACGTTGCTTTGGACACGGCTTCAGCTAAGCTGAGTTACTTTTATTGTTACGTCGACGACACTTTCATCATGTAGCTCTATCGACTTGCAAAACTGGGAGAATGCTAAGAACACTTGAACAACATTCACAGTCACATTATGTTTACAGTAGAAGCAGACATATATGGTGCATTTCACTTCCTTGACGTCCTCGTTCGCCGGAAAACCAAGGACACCTCAGCCATTGTGTCTACAGGAAATCTACACTGGCCGATCAGTATCTGCACGCTGTCAGCCGCCACCATCCACCAAAAAAACGTGGCGTTCTAAACGCTCTATTTCATCGTGCTAACGTCGTTTCAGACGCTGAATATCTCCCACTGAAACTTTGCCGCCTCCGGAAAGTCTTCCGGGAAAACGGCTACAGTCGCCGCCAGGTATCACAGTCTATTTCTGGCGAGACGCTCAGGAGAAACACCACCGAGGAAGAGAGCAAGAAAATTGTGTTTTGCGTTTCTGTGGCACAGTGTGGGGAAATATTAGCCGGCTCTTGAAGAAACACAACGTTTCATCAGTGTTCAGGCACTCAGCAAAAGTACGACAGTTCATGAGGCCTGTGAAGGGCGATCTAGGACCTTAGAACGCCTGGAGTGTACCACATACCACGTCATTGTGGCTGTCAGTATGTCAGCCAGACAGTACGCACTCTCGAGCAACGCTGGACGGCAGACGAGAGCTCACGCCAATGCTATCCAGAAAAATCAGCCGTGGCAGAACACGCTTTAGAAAATCAAAACCGAATTCTACTGGACGAAACATCTGTCATTATGATGACGAAGGGATTTTGGAATAGCGTTATAAAACAATAGAAACCAAAATACTGAAAACGTATCAATAAGGACGGCGGTTTAGCTTAGTACAATCAGGGACCAGGCCATCGCGAGGTTGAAGGGGGCGCAACGGACTCGAGACGAAAACATTACTATGTTGGTCGAGGAAGAGAGAACCAGTGATGTCACAGCCAGCAGTGTGGCTATATAACGACGAGACCATGGCGACACGCCAGTAATTTACCACTTGACGATGACCGAGGAGAACTCGGTCGAAAGCTCGTGAGATTTTAATCACCTGACGTGGCTGGAAGACCAGGAAGATTTCATTAACAATGCTTCTGGCTCAAAAGTAAGTGTGTAAGAATAAAACAAAACTGTTTTGGGATCTGAAGAACAAATAAGAATTTCGTTGCATACCCATGGGCTTTGATCACAGCTGTTCAAGTATTTGGCACTGAATCCGCAAGCTTTTGTAACAGGTCAAGTGGGAGTTTTGACCATTCGTCCAATAAAGCACCAGCAAATTCATCCTTGTTTGAGTAACTCCTACGACAAACACATCGATCCAATACACCCCAGAGGTGTTTAATTGCATTTAGACCGAGGCTCTGGTCTAGCCACTCCAAAAGTTTAATATTTTTATTTGGAAAGAATTTTTTAAATGCCTGGAGGTCCGTTTTGAATTATTGTTCTGCTGAAATATACAGTTACGTCGCACGTTCTTTCCCCCATGTGTCTTGGACCAGCAGCTGACTGCTTACAAATCATTCTGTCCTCCCTGCTTTTTCTTCTTCGAGGACGACCTGACCCTGACTTATTGGCTACCGTTCGTTCGTGTTTTTTTTTTTTTTTTCCTGTCGGTTCCTCACACATACTACTTGTTGTGATGTGCCATAGACACAAAGCATGGAAAACAGCTTGTCTCAGATCATCCGGGTATTCTGTTCTGGCATGGCTCAAATGGTTCAAATGGCTCTGAGCACTATCCGACTTAACTTCTGAGGTCATCAGTCGCCTAGAACTTAGAACTAATTAAACCTAACTAACCTAAGGACATCACACACATCCATGCCCGAGGCAGGATTCGAACCTGCGACCGTAGCGGTCGCTCGGTTCCAGACTGTAGCGCCTAGAACCGCACGGCAACTCCGGCCGGCTGTTCTGGCATCCCTAAGTAACCTCAGTTAATGAATACCATACCACCAAAGCAAATTACAAAATATTTCTGAGCTGAAGAAATATATACTTACATTACTATTGTATGACCTTGCTAGCTACTAGATATGAAACCACTGCGGCGTAAAGCTCTTTATGGAGGGACGCAACTGTATGCGTTGCTTTGTTGTGACTGTATGCCAACAGTACTGACAACACAACACTGCAACTATAAAGTACTTTTTAAGCGCTGTACCCATATCGATCATCCAAGCCAGTATCAGACGGTGCCCGTTTATGAGTGGGAAAAACCACCCGGTTAAAAGCGATAGATGTATTTTAGTTCTGAATTACTGGTAATTTTTGGTATTTGTTTGATGTCGTTTATAACAAATGATTTTTATTTTTTACTAATAACAAGTAAAAAACCGAAATGCCAATTGCTCATTGCAGCAGTGCTAAAATATTTCGTTTTTAAATAAGCTTTTTAAAAAGCGAGTAATTTTTGTTCGTAAAATTTAGTTTGAGTTGAAATACGGCTTTATTATAGATAATGGGAAAATCGATCGCTGCTATTTCAATAACATTGCGGACAGAAACGGGAAACAAACACGTGGCCGTGTGTCGTTGCTTAAGGTACGGTATACGTGCATTATGCAAGCCTTGCTCCGACCTGGTTCAAATTGCTCCAAGCACTATGCGACTTAACATCTGAGGTCATCAGTCTCCTAGACTTAGAACTACTTAAACATAAATAACCCAAGGACATCACACACATCCATGCCCGAGGCAGGATTCGAACCTGCGACCTTAGCAGCAGCGCGATTCCACACTGAAGCGTCTAGAACCGCTCGGCCACAGTGGCCGGCGCTCCGACCTGGTCCATACAGTAGTTTCTCGCTTCAGTTGCTGGGTATCCGTTATATTGCAGAATGGCAGCAAACCTAGTCTCGAAATATTTTTACGAAGTGATGTAACAATGAAATACCATGTTTAATTTTCTTTAAAATATTAAAGATCTGTCTGGCAATTCTATGAAATAATAAAACAAGGAGTACATTATGGCAACAGTAATGGACATGACAACAATTCACTCATAGTATACAATAAAAATATAAATTAGTTGATCCGCTGCCTGTTTTTATATAATATGCCTTTATCTGCTTGCAGCCCTTCAAAACGGACAAATTAACACACAAAACAGTTGTGGAGTCTCAGTTTTCACCCGTTAGCACTGACTATTCGGAATGCCCAAATACTGGTATGGTCCCCCATTATGTGATTTTTAGCAAAGTTTCAAAAAATTAGAATCAATACGAGAATACTGGTGATTTTTTTTGTAGTGTTGAACTAGTTATTAGTTTCCGAGAAAAGCAGTGAACCTTGGGCGGGCACAGTTTTCTTTTGTTTGCCTATTTAATTTAATATTTTGATTCTATGTATCTTGGAACTGAGAGACCGAGCGAGGTGGCGCAGTGGTTAGCACAATGGACTTGCATTCAGGAGGACGACGGTTCAAACCCGCGTTCGGTCATTCAGATTTAGGTTTTTCGTGACTTCCCTAATTCACTGAAGGCAAATGCAGGTGTAGTTCCTTTGAAAGGGCCCGGCTGATTTCCTTTTTGGTCCTTGCCTAATCGAGCCTGTGTTCCGTCTCTAATGACCTCGTTGTCGACGGGACGTTCAACACTAATCTTCTTTTTCCTCCTTCTCTGAAACTGAGAGAGACAAAATTTTCAATCTTTGTTCGATTTCTACTTTTTTTACACGAAATAACAGGAAAATAAATACCGAAAATCGTTTATTCCAGCAGCCGGTTAGTTTGAGCAATTTTAACAATCACCTTAAACTGGCATGGAAAAAGAAACCAAAATAACTGAAAACCAGTTGCTTCAGTGATAATTGCCATCCCTACGCCGACCTGGGCTAGAAGCACTGTTATTATCTGAGGTGGCAGTTCTCTGTGCTAAATTTCGCATCCAATACACCGCCAATTCAGTTACAAATTCAATCAAATGTTCTTGGAACTACGGATCTACAATACACGCAAAATAAGCAACATTTCGGTGCTTACTATCTTGATTCTGTGTCTATCTGCGTTAGAGCCATTGTTGCTGTCCAAAGTGATAGCAATGTCTACTGGGGGGGGGGGGGGGGCGGTTGATTTTGGGGAGGAGACCAAACTGCTGGGTCATCGTTCTCATCGGATTAGGGAAGGATGGAGAAGGAGAGTCGGCCGTGCCCTTTCGAAGGAACCATCCCGGCATTTGCCTGAAGCGATTTAGGGAAATCACGGAAAATCTAAATTCAGGATGGCCGGACGCAGGATTGCACCGCCGTCCTCCCGAATGCGAGTCCAGTGTGCTAACCACTGCGCCACCTCGCTCGGTGATGTGTGCTGAATTTCGCACTGTGTATACATATAAATCAGATACAAATTTAATTACGTATTCTTCAGGCTGAACTGTATAGTATGCAGTGTATACACGCAAAATGCAAAATTCCGTCATTAATGTCTTTCCTTGTGTTGTAGTTTAAACCGCTAGCAGTGTCAAGTGCAACAAGTGATTTTTTAGTATTCAAAATGCTATAAACAGCTGAAGCAGAAATCTGACAGTTTGTTACAGATGCCGCGCGTAGATGGCCTGGATGCTGCCATCGAAGGTACAAACCATGCAAAAAAGTAAAAGAAAAAGAGTGAATACGTTGACCTCCGTGACTGATGGTGATAGATTTGATGTTGGAAGAATACACTGAGGCGATAAATATGAAATGAGCGTGTGGCATTATTGGCTGGGAGGCCCCATTCGGGGAAGTTCGGGCGCCGAGTGCTTGTCTTCTTTCAGTCGACGCCACATTGGGCGACTTGTGCGCCGGTGATGAGGATGAAATGATAAGGACAACCCCCAGCCCATGAGCGGAGGAAACCTCCAACCCAGCTGGGAATCGAACCCGGGCCCGCTGCATGGTAGGCAAGCACGTTACCACTCAGCTAAGCAGGCGGACACTGAGGTGACAAAAGTCAAGGGATAGCGATATGCAATATACAGATGGCGGTAGTATCGCGTGCATAAGGTATAAAATGGCAGTGCGTTGGCGAAGCTGTCATTTCTACTCTGATGATCCTGGTGAAAACGCTTCAGGATTGATTATGGCCGCACGACGGGAATCAATAGAATTCGAACGCGAAATGACGGAGCTACACGCATGCGACATTCCATTTCGAACATTGTCAAGGGCCGGCAGCTGTGACCGAGCGCTTATAGGCGCTTCAGTGCGGAACCGCGCTGCTGCAACGGCCGCAGGTTCGAATCATGCGTCGGCCATGGATGTGTGTGATGTCCTTAGGTTAGTTAGGTTTAAGTAGTTCTAAGTCTAGGGGACTGATGACCTCAGATTTTAAGTCCCATAGTGCTTAGAGCCATTTGAACCATTTGAAGATCGTCAAGGAATTCGGTATTCCGAGATCCACAGTGTCAAATTTCAGGCATTACCTCTCACCACCGACAACGCAGTGACCGACGGTCATCACTTAACAATCAAGAGCAGCGGTGTTTGTGTAGTATTGTCAGTGCTAATAGACAAGCAACACTGCATGAAATAACTGCAGCAATCAATGTGGGACGTACGACCAACGTATCCGTTAGGACAGTGCAGCGAAATTTGGCGTTAGTGGGCAATGGCAGCAGATGACCGATACGAGTGCCTTTGCTAACAGCACGACACCACCTGTGGTGGCTCTCCTTGACAGGTGACCATATCGGCTGGACCCTAGATGAACGGAAACCGTGGCCAGGTCAGAACAGTCCCGATTGCAGTTGGTAAGAGCTAGTGGTAGGGTTCGAATGTGACGCAGACCCCACGATACCATGAGCCCAAGTTGTGAGAAGGCGCTGTGCAAGCTGATGGTGGCTCCATAATGGCGTGGCCGGTGTTTTAACTGAATGGAGTGGGTCCTCTAATACACCTGAACCGATGACTGACTGTAAATGGGTGTTCGGATATTTGGAGACCATTTTCAGCCTTTCATGGACTTCCTTTCCCAAACAATGAAGTTATATGACCGAGTCATAATTGTTCGCGATTGTTTGAACAACAATGTGAGCAATTCGAGCTAATGATTTCGTCACCTATATCGACGGAGATGAGCCCCATCGAACATCTCCGGCACACAATTGAGCGGTCAGTTCGTGCTCGCCATTCTACATCGTCAAGACTTTCGCAGTAATGGACGGCTAAAGAGGCAGCATGGCTCAATATTTCTGCAGGGGACATCCAACGACTTGTCGAGTCTATGCCTCGTCGAGTTGCTGCACTGCGCTGGGAAAAATGAGGTCCGACTCGATATTGGCGCGTATCCCATCCCATGATTTTTGTCGTCTCAGTGTATGTTTCACAAGTCATTCCGACTTTTTAAATGAATGGTTTCATGAACAGACAAAACTGGTGTTTTTTGTGTATTGTAACCCGTACTGGTGTCAAGTATGATCACTATACTTTTCGAAGATAGGCATTTACGTCTCAGTCGGGTAATGGCATCGTCGGCTCTTTTATAGAAAAGAGCAAAGAAGGGTTTATATATACACTCCTGGAAATTGAATAAGAACACCGTGAATTTATTGTCCCAGGAAGGGGAAACTTTATTGACACATTCCTGGCGTCAGATACATCACATGATCACACTGACAGAACCACAGGCAACAGAGCATGCACAATGTCGGCACTAGTACAGTGTATATCCACCTTTCGCAGCAATGCAGGCCGCTATTCTCCCATGGAGACGATCGTAGAGATGCTGGATGTAGTCCTGTGGAACGGCTTGCCATGCCATTTCCACCTGGCGCCTCAGTTGGACCAGCGTTCGTGCTGGACGTGCAGACCGCGTGAGACGACGCTTCATCCAGTCCCAAACATGCTCAATGGGGGACAGATCCGGAGATGCTTGCTGGCCAGGGTAGTTGACTTACACCTTCTAGAGCACGTTGGGTGGCACGGGATACATGCGGACGTGCATTGTCCTGTTGGAACAGCAAGTTCCCTTGCCGGTCTAGGAATGGTAGAACGATGGGTTCGATGACGGTTTGGATGTACCGTGCACTATTCAGTGTCCCCTCGACGATCACCAGTGGTGTACGGCCAGTGTAGGAGATCGCTCCCCACACCATGATGCCGGGTGTTGGCCCTGTGTGCCTCGGTCGTATGCAGTCCTGATTGTGGCGCTCACCTGCACGGCGCCAAACACGCATACGACCATCATTGGCACCAAGGCAGAAGCGACTCTCATCGCTGGAGACGACACGTCTCCATTCGTCCCTCCATTCACGTCTGTCGCGACACCACTGGAGGCGGGCTGCACGATGTTGGGGCGTGAGCGGAAGACGGCCTAACGGTGTGCGGGACCGTAGCCCAGCTTCATGGAGACGGTTGCGAATGGTCCTCGCCGATACCCCAGGAGCAACAGTGTCCCTAATTTGCTGGGAAGTGGCGGTGCGGTCCCCTACGGCACTGCGTAGGATCCTACGGTCTTGGCGTGAATCCGTGCGTCGCTGCGGTCCGGTCCCAGGTCGACGGGCACGTGCACCTTCCGCCGACCACTGGCGACAACATCGATGTACTGTGGAGACCTCACGCCCCACGTGTTGAGCAATTCGGCGGTACGTCCACCCGGCCTCCCGCATGCCCACTATACGCCCTCGCTCAAAATCCGTCAACTGCACATACGGTTCACGTCCACGCTGTTGCGGCATGCTACCAGTGTTAAAGACTGCGATGGAGCTCCGTATGCCACGGTAAACTGGCTGACACTGACGGCGGCGGTGCACAAATGCTGCGCAGCTAGCGCCATTCGACGGCCAACACCGCGGTTCCTGGTGTGTCCGCTGTGCCGTGCGTGTGATCATTGCTTGTACAGCCCTCTCGCAGTGTCCGGAGCAAGTATGGTTGGTCTGACACACCGGTGTCAATGTGTTCTTTTTTCCATTTCCAGGAGTGTATATAAGGTGATCAAACAGTCAGTACAAATTTGAAAACTGAATAAACCACGAAATAATGTATATAGAGAGGCACAAATTGACACACATGTTTGGAATGACATGGGGTTTTATTAGAACCAAAAAAATACAAAAGTTCAACATGTCCGACAGATGGCGCTTCATTGATCAGAATAGCAATAATTAGCATTGAAGTGTTGGCAGAAGAGCCAACACTGTGTTGCTAGAGGAGGCCGAAATGCACGCTTTTAAATTCACGCAGACTGGCGCGAGGTCTGGAACAGTTAAGGGAATTAATAGTAGCAAATAAAGTACGTAGTTGATATAATACTTAACTTTAATCCACAATTGGTGTACATCGCTCTTGACGGTACATGTTATAATGTCAATATGAAATGCTATGGCGCCTTGCTAGGTCGTAGCAAATGACGTAGCTGAAGGCTATGCTAACTATCGTCTCGGCATATGAGAGCGTAGTTGTCAGTGTAGCTTCGCTAGCAAAGTCGGCTGTACAGCTGGGGCGAGTGCTAGTAAGTCTCTCTAGACCTGCCGTGTGGTGGCGCTCGGTCTGCAATCACTGACAGTGGCGACACGCGTGTCCGACGTATACCAACGGACCGCGGCCGATTTAAAGGCTACCACATAGCAAGTGTGGTGTCTGGCGGTGACACCACAAGCATAACGAAGTAAGACAAAGCAAAGATGATGATCTTTACAGGATATGCTCAATATGTCGACCATCATTCCTCAACAATAGCCGTAGTCGAGGAATAATGTTGTGTACAGCACTGTAAAGCGTGTCCGGAGTTATGGTGAGGCACTGGCGTCGGATGTTGTCTTTCCCTAGAGATGTCGGTCGATCACGGTACACTTGCGACTTCAGGTAACCCCAAAGCCAATAATCGCACGGACTGAGGTCTGGGGACCTGGGAGCCCAAGCATGACGAAAGGGGCGGCTGAGCACACGATCATCACGGAACGACGAGCGCAAATCTTTCACGCGTCTGGCAATATGGGGTGGAGCGCCATCCTGCATAAACATCGTACGTTCCAGCAGGTATTTATCAGCCAGGCTGGGGGTGATGCGATTCTGTAACATATCGGCGTACCTCTCACCCGTCACGGTAGCAGTTACAAAACCAGAATCACGCATTTTCTCGAAGAAAAAAGGCCCGATAACGGTAGATGTGGTAAATCCAACCCATACCGTGACGTTCTCGTCGTGCAGTGGAGTTTCCACGACAGTTCTAGGATTTTCGGTAGCCCAAATTCTGCAGTTGTGGGCGTTGACATACCCTCGGAGCGTGAAATGAGCTTCGTCGGTCTACAACACGTTACTCAACCAATCGTCATCTTCCGCCATCTTTTGAAACGCCCACACCGCAAATGCCCTCCGCTTCACTAAATCGCCAGGTAACAGTTCATGATGCCGATGAATTTTGTACGGATAGCATCGGAGGGTACGCCTAAGTGCCAACCAAACAGTTGTGTATGGAATGCCGGTGCGACGTGAGACTGCACGAGCGCTGACTTCCCCGTGCATAGACGAACCCGCTACAGTCTCCATTTCTTCCTTAACTGTCTCAGCAGAATTACGCCTTGTGCTCGGTCGGCCACTACGGGGTCTATCGTCTAAACAACCCGTGACTTCGAACTTCGAAATCATTCTCGCCACAGCTGCATTTGTCAACGGACCTTTACCCGCTCGAATCCCCTTCCTATGGCGATAGGATCGTAACGCTGAACTAGCACATTCCCCATTGTGATATCACAGCTTCACTAAAAGCGCCTTTTCAGGTAGCGTCAACATGCTGCGACTGGTGGCGCATCTGAGTCTCTCTCTGTTTTTTTTTCCTTTATTGTGATTTCATGCCCCTGCCCCATATGGGCAGGGGAGGGCTGTCAGCAGCAGAATCCGCCGCTCTTCAGCCGAGTGACATGACAACTAAAGCAAGGATAAAATAATACATACATAGGGAGGTAAAAAGGGGAACATAAAACAGAGTAAGGGGAGAAAATGGAGGTAAAAATACACTGACATGTAGACGTTCATTGGGGACAGTTAAAAAAGTCACCAGAAAGTTAAAAAACACAGTTGGCGATTCTTAAAACACAGAGAAGACATTGGATGCGCATGCACAGGTTAAAAGTTGGCCTTAGTATTAAAAACACTCCGAAACAACACACTTAAAACCCACTTGGAGCACACACGACGAAGAATAAAACTACCAGGCGGGACCTGCCGAGGGAAAGGTCAGAGAGGATGGAAAAGGAGGGGAGAGCATGGGGCAGCTGGGAAAGCGGCGGGATGAAGAGAGGAGGGGCAACCGTGGGTTCACGAAGAGGCAGGAGACACATGGGGCGGGAGAGGAAAAGGGAAGACAGGGCAGGAGGGAGCGCAGAGACACTGAAAGAAGGCACAAGAGATGGACGGGGAGTAGGAGGAGAAATCCGCTCAGAAGGAGGGAGGGGGAGGAGGGGAGCCCTGAGGAGGAGGCAGGAAGAGGGGGTTAGAGTTGGTAGGAAGGGTAGATGTCAGGGCGAAGCTCATCATCCGGGAGTGGTAGACGGTGGAAGTTGTGTTGGGAAAGGAGATGGAGGGTGTGGAGATGGAGAGAGGGAGGGACACAATGGTAAAGGCGCGGCAACTGGTTGGGAATGGAGAGGAAGGGAGACACCAGGTGGTGAGGGGGATCAAGGCGGCGGACATTATATAGTGTGCGGATGTGTTCAAGGAAAAGGGGAAGGCGGATGCGGAAGGCGAGGCGGAGTGCATGGCGTTCGAGGATTTGGAGGGCTTTATAGAACCGGGGAGGGGCGGAAATCCAAGCGATGCTAGCATAACAAAGGATGGGGTGGATCATGGATTTGTAGGTGTGGAGTCTCTCTCTCATTACAGCTCCTTTTATACACGATTGTCATGTGCAGTCACTGACGTTTTGCTGTCCAGCGGCATCTGTTGGACATTTTGTGAACTTTTTTTTTTTTTGTTCTAAATAAAACCCCATGTCATTCCAAGCATGTGTGTCAATTTTTACCTCTCTATCTACATTATTCCATGGTTTATTAAGTTTTCAATATATATATATATATATATATATATATATATATATATATATATATATATATATATATATGTGTGTGTGTGTGTGTGTGTGTGTGTGTGTGTGTGTGTGTGTGTGTGTACGTACAAATTCGTGGAAATCGTATCAGATGTCATGATTAAACAATATTGTGGTCAGAGACACACCGTACTCACACAACTTTTTGTGGTATCACTTGTTGGGGGTTGCAGTTATCGACTGCGGTCCGTACTAGTATCGCTGGACCCGCGAGTCGAGACTAGCGCCGCTCCGTGGCTTGCAACAAGTCTCTAGCTTGCACTCGGCCACTCTTGCTCGGGACGTCAAGTACGGAAGTAGTATAGTCTTCAGCTGATAGGAAGGAACCTCTAATAAGGCGCTTAGTTAAAGTATGGCCTATGTGATGCCTCTATATGTCTCTGTTTGTAATTACATTCTTCCTGACTATGAAGACTCCTCTACCACCAGTTAAGTACAATACACCAATTAAGTACAATATATTTTTTTTTACCAACGACTTCTAATTATTTTAGTCGTTGTAGACTCAGACACCATGCAGCCATGTCCTTATCGACTTCACTGACAAAACTGCTCTATATGCAAAGAAGAGATTTGTGTGTTTCTATTTAGCTTTGGCCACCACTCATTCACATTGGCGACGATTCGTTCGTCTTCATGATAACACTTTTACCTTCCTTTTTGAAAAGGTCGGTGATGCTGATTAAAACACATAGTAAGTAGACAGGCACAGTTAGAAAACACTGCGACAGTCTGGTTTCTGTTCGTAACAGTTAAAAACACACCTAGTGGCAGTATGGTGGCTGTTCGTAAAACTGACAGGGGATGCACAACACTGAACACTCACTTAAAACAACACTATAGAGGCGACACGGCGGCAGATGGGGCTGGGGGGAGGACCCGGACCGATGAGGGGGAAAAAGGGGGGAGAAGAGGGAAAAAAAGGTGGAGAGCCGATGGAGGGAGAGGACATTGAAAAAAAGGGGGTCAGGGCAGACGCAAGTAGGAGTGGGAAAGGCAGTGGAGGGGAAAGCAAAAGGACTTGGGGGAGAGAAGGAAGTCAGGGAGAGGGCAGGCAGGGAAAAAAACAGGATGGAAACGGGGGGAGAGAGACCAGTAAAAGGACAGAGGGATGGGGAGGTGAGGATCAGAGTTGATAGAAGGGATAAATGGAGGGAGAGAGGGCATCATTCGGGAGAAGGAGTCGATGGAAACCACCTTGGGAAAGGAGATGAAGGTTGAAGAGGTGGAGGGTAGGGGGAAGGCAGTGGAGGGAAAAGCAAAAGGACTTGGGGGAGAGAATCAAGTCAGGGAGACGGTAGGCAGGGAAAAAAACAGGATGGAAGGGGGTGAGAGAGACCAGGAAAAGGAAATAGGGAGGGGAGGATCAGAGTTGATAGGAGGGATAAATGGAGGGAGAGAGGGCATCATTTGGGAGGGGGAGTCGATGGAAGCCACGTTGGGAAAGGAGATGAAGCGTGTAGAGGTGAAGGGTAGGGGGGACACAACGGTGAAGGCGTGGCAGAGGGGGGGAGGATTGGACAGGAGAGGAGTAACCAGTGGATGAGTGGGATCAAGATGGCAGGAGGTGTAGAGGATGCGGATATGATCTAGGAAAAGGAGCAGATGGGGGAAAGGAATCAGGTCATAGAGGATCCACGTGGGTGATGGGAGGCATATATGGAAGGTGAGGTGGAGTTCATGGCACTCCAAGATCTGGAGGGAATTATTGAATTTGGGGGGGGAGGGCGGGGGGGGGGGGGTGGTGGATATTGGATATCCAGGTGGGACTGGCATAACAGAGGATGGGACAGATTAAGGATTTGTAGGTGTGGAGGATGGTAGAGGGGTTCAACTCTCATGTCCAGCCAGAGAGGAGTTTAAGGAGCTAGAGGCGGGTGTGGGCTTTGGATTGGACAGAGTGGAGATGAGGGATCCAGGTGAGGTGACGGTCAATGGTGAGGCCAGGGTAGGTGAGGGTGAGGGAGAGGCAGGTAGGACGGGCGCAGATGGTAAGGGTTCACTAAATGAATCGTTTCTATCAATTATCTTCCAGCTGTACACCCTGTACACTGAGCTCATTCTATGATAATGCTGTAAAACTAGTCGAGCAGGTTAGCCATTCATTTACGTTGACTCGTTCACGTAGGTGACGACTAATTTAGCTGTCCATTTGCTCCTTCGCACTGCTATACGTGAACCACACTTCTATTACATCTCTATGTTTATGGAAGTTAACATATGCTGGCTTCTTGTTTTCTTTATTTCTTTCCTCCATTCGCTGCCCAAGCAGGGATTTTCGTTCGTAATAGATTGAGTGTGTGTCATGCGACATTAACTAAATCTGTTTGTTCCTATTGGATAACGACATTCGACTAAATCGTTAAAACTATGTGCCAGAGTGACTGCTTCTTCCATATTCTTGAATTATTTTTAAGTGTACAGGTCGCTGACTCACAATAACATTTAAGAAAAATTAAGCTGCCTTACTGGATTTGTAAGTAAATTGTTTTCTTCAGTTAAGTGCAGTAGCTGTTGTTCGTCAATACTAAAACTCTTTACACTAAGCAGTGCATTTCCTTGATATTATACAGCTATTTGGAATGTGTTACCCCGACCTTCTCTCTCCACTGCAATAGCTACAGAATATGCTGCCAATATGTTACGAGAATCATACCAGCGACTCCAGCTGTGTTTCATAAAGTCAAAAGTTTAGATTTCCTACAAATTTAATATTATTACTTGCTTTTTCCTCTATAATCAAAAATGTCGAATACCAGCCATTCACTAGCGTTTGCTCAACTAGATCGCAGTATTGATAACAAATTTTCGCGATTTGGGAGTATTTCTGTTCATTAACAAATTTTTGACGAGAAGGAAATCAAAGTCGTCGGTCTAAAGGAGGGAGACCATTTTACGTCCGACTAACGAAAGATTTTTGATAGTATTTCAGAGTTTCGCGTATTACTGGAAGAGAAGTTCCCAGCTGTATATCACGAAGAGTTTTGCACCAATTTTTTTCTGAGTACAGTGCCTCGGAGGATAGAGACATGCCTTGCGCGAGACAGACTATGATAACAAGTGTTCGTTATGTTGCTACCTATCCCAATATAATTCTCGTGCATCATATTTGGACTGTTGTTGTTCTACAAAAGCGTTGTGACATGTAAGTGCTAGAAAGTGATTGCTGTACGCTGTATTATCCCATGGATATACATAAAGCTGTCTCCTAAATTTTACATTGTTTCATTAATTCACATCAGGATCATATTAGTTCATCAACTGCGTATACGAGTTCTGCCTATCACTACAGATGGACATTATGCCGACTATGATTACTCAATTTCTTTGTTTAACCAAACAGGGAAGCTATTGTCAACAGTCGTCCAATAGCCGTTCGCCTACGGTGTTTACGCGGAGGTGAGTTGTGTGACTTCGTTTCTGATTGATTTATCTGATGAGCCATTGTGGATTCCCTGCGATAGGTGCGGCACACACATGGTCAATATTGTGCTTTCTGTTTTGCCACAGGCCTATAAATACTTCCATCTAGTTTAGATACAATTATCGACTTTATAGCCCGCGCATGTAAAGCATTTGACTCGGTCGATAACGGTGCATTCTGGAACTAAATGAGGTGAAGCATGACCAGGTCTTTTTCGTTCCCTGCTCTATCATATTAGTTTACTGTTCTTCAAGACCTCATTTGTACTGAGTAGAGTAACAGACTGCAATTATCAGACGAAGGTCACGAACGGCAAGCGGTAATTGAGAAGGGAGTTGAACAGGGTTGTAGCCTGTCCCTGATGTTATTCAGTCTCTCATTCAGCAAGCAGTAAAGAAAATAAAGGAGAAATTTGGAAAGGAATAAAAATTCAGGCAGAAGAAATTAAAAATTTAGGCTTTAGTGACGACATAGTAATTTTGTAAGACACGGCAAATGACTTAAGGGAACGTGTGAACGCTGTGGATAGTGTCTTGAAACAAGGTTGTAAGCTGACAAAAGGGCAACTAAGAGAAGTGTAATGGAGGACAGTCGAACTAAATCAGGCGATTATGAGGGAACTGGATTGCGAAATGAGACACTAAAATCAGTACATGTGTTTTGTTATTTGGTCAACAAAATTAATATACGATGTCCGAAACAGAGAAAATATAAAGTGGAGACTGGCAATAGCAAGAGAAGCACTTCTGAAAAAGACAGATTTGTTACCACCTAACATATTTCTACGTCCAAGGAAGTCTTTTCTGGAGGATTAGACTGGAGTGTAGCCTTGTGCAGAAGTGGAACGTGGAGTATAGACAGTTGAGATGAGAACAGAAACTTCTGAAATGTAGTGGTACAGTCCGCAGCTCGTGGTCGTGCGGTAGCGTTCTCGCTTCCCGCGCCCGGGTTCCCGGGTTCGATTCCCGGCGGGGTCAGGGATTTTCTCTGCCTCGTGATGACTGGGTGTTGTGTGCTGTCCTTAGGTTAGTTAGGTTTAAGTAGTTCTAGGGGACTGATGACCATAGATGTTAAGTCCCATAGTGCTCAGAGCCATTTTGAACCACTTTTTGTGGTGGTACAGGAGAACGATGGTGATTAACATTGGTAGACTACATGAAAATAAGGAAGTACTGAAAACTACAGGGGTAGAATTTGTCCAGAAGAAGGGACCTGTTGATATGATACGTACTTAGGCACTGAACGAGGTGGCGCAGTTGTTGGCACATTGGACTCGCATTCAGGGAACTTCAAATCCATGTCCGACCATCGAGATTCATGTTTTCCGTGATTTCCCTAACTCGCTCGAGGCTAATGCCGGAATAGTTCCTTTGAAAGGACACAGCCGAATTCATTCCCCATCCTTGTCTAATGCGATCTTCCTCTCCATCTCTAATGATTACAATGTTGACGGGACGTTAAACTCTTCTTTCTCTCTTTTTACCTACTGAGGCATGGAGTGTTGTGACAAGATGAAACTACTTTCGTCTGGTCATAACTGTGGGTTCTCTGATTGCAAAGGTGGCACATAGGAACTGTAAGTCACGAAATATTAGTTCACTTTGTTACATTAATGAATGAAAGATTTAAATAACTTTGATACACTTATTTGTCACAGGAGCACTGGATAATTTACAATTGTCATTGGCTAGCAAAACGTCACTTGCTGCAATAATTAACAAACTGTTCTCTTGATGTAAAATGTTCAACTTTAACAACTCGTTGGTCCTACGCTATGATGCTGACCACTTCAGATGAGTTCACGAACTGGGCAGAGCGCTTCCATGTTTGGCTCTATAGTGACCTAAGTGTGAGGACACTGGGGGAGAGGCAAGGTGTTCAGGACCGCCTTCCATATGAGAGTACGGATTGATGCAACCCGCACTTACGCCTGTGGTGTCGATATGCATTGCCGACTTTGTTGTGACACCATGATATGTGGAGGACACCCAGTGAAGGAATCGTTATTTTGGTAAAGAGGGAAGTATGCTGAGTAAAAAATGTACAGGGAGACCAAGAGGTGTCTACAGTAATGAGGCTGTAATGGATATAGGTTTGCACCAGTTCAGCAGAGATAAATAGATTTCTACTGGATATATTTCGGTGGACATCTCCATCAAACCAGAGATCGAACTGAGAGTCACAAAAGCAATAACAGCCCCTTTTCTTGACTCCTCCCCCCTCCCACCTCGAAGCACAAATGGTACAGTTTTTCGGCTCACTCTCCATAAATTCTGGTTGCACTACCTGTGTTATTCGCTAACTAACAAAGAAAGTGAAATACTTAGAAGACATGGTCGATTGTCAGAGTAACTTCGTTCACGTACACAAAATCGGCGGGTATGTAGATGATAAGGGTCGCAATTTGCTGTGACAGGTAGGACGACCATCAGAGAGCATTAGTTTTGTTCATATTTTGTGTTGTTACCAGGCCTGAAAATGTATGTAAGGATGGGTCTCAGCATCAGATGTTGTGAGACCACTGTGAAGGACATGGAGATGTCGCATACTCGAGTGATACAGTGTTACCAGTAAGTGACAGAGTTTGAATAGATCTCACTGTGTTTCCATTGGTCAGTTGGTTTACTCATACAGTATTCAGATCTGTGGGGCACACAGATGTGTCAGTGGTCCTGTAAATGATAGTAGTGGAACAAGACCAGCATCGCCTCACTCTCCACTGTTGCCAAATTTATTCAAGATGGTGGATCCAAATCCAAGATAGTGGCAATACAAGTGGCAATATTGCAATAACATCATGGCAGGAAGATCAAATTTTGGCGGAAAAATAGGTCAATTGGGCTACCTCCACTAACCTAACCCCCCTCCCCTCCCCTCCCCCATGAAAATTCGGGAAGTTCACAAACTATGGCTAGCTTCACTAACCTAAGATAATGGCAGGAAAAATAGGTCACTTGGACCACCTCCACTAACCTAAGTCATCCAACTGCCACCTCTTCCTAGTAATTGGCTGGAAAAGGACTCAGCCTATGCTGGATAGGATGGATGTAAGTCTTTATTTAAACAGTCTTTATTTAAACAATTTGAGGCAGTAGTTCCATCAAGTGTGTCCACCATGAGGCCCAGAGTCCAACTGACCTAGAACACAGTACTGCCACCAGAGGGTGTTATCGTCCCTTCCGTAACATAATCCAAGATGGCGGTCTGGGGGGGGGGGGGATTGGCGGGAAGAGGACTTGGCCTGTTCTGGGCTGCTCGAGGGAGGAAGGAGTGTACTTTATTTTTGGAACAGTTTATTCATGGACAGATTTCACATAGTTTATTTATTACACTGATACAAAACACTTGCTCTGACATGCTTGGGGTTACAATACACAGTCTACAGACCTGCCAACTACTCGCAGATCACCGAAATATTCCTGTACACTGATGTGCAGGCACGAAAACAACTCGTAAATTGACAAAATAATGCGTGTAAAAGGCTCTGCAAACAACCTTGCTAATCGCCAAGTGTCGAAATCATGCATTGAACAGTCTGCACACGTTTACAAAATAATGCAACAAACACGAAAACAACTCGTAAAAATATCAAAAGATAATGTGTGTGTAAGACTATGCAAACACACTTGCAACACTTAAACAGCCCAAAACAATGCAGTGCACAAACACTCATCGCATATAAAAAACGCTTTCGAACTACCATCATACGTGATATATCAGCAAACTGCTTCCCTACAGAACTCCAAGGAGTGCACACCGGGTGGTGCGCTCAAGATGGTCCCATACGCGAGATGAATCTGGGAGATGTGCACGTGTTTATTGTTGTTGGCGCGATACCTGTCTACTGAGGATACTGACATTACAGATCCCACTATAGAAATCTGTTCCAATGCTTCCCAGAATAGCACAGGGAGCATTGTTACTAGTGATCCTAAAGGGACGAGAGAGCTGCACCTAGCCATGTACGTGTATTTAACTTCCCAGCATGGATGACGCATAGCTGCGAAATGTTCGGGTAGTGACTCAACATCGCAGGTGCGTCTAAAAGGTTATCAGTGTTATACAGACATTACATGGCTATGTGAATAAGAGCCAAGTCGACCTCTCAGAAATTGTAAAGTGTCACAGAAATAGATAACAATCACTTTTGTAAGAGCTTTTGTGATAACTCCGCTTGTCTGCATGGAAATTCTGGTTCTAACAGGACCTGTTAACGAAAATAGCCCAGAATAACACCGAATGCTTCCTCCCTTGCGACCCTACTGGGACACTGCATCCATTATTTATCAGTCCCTTCTAGGTATTGGTAAAGTGCTGCAGAAATAGTTAACTGTGGCTTTTATTGTAGCTTTCGTCACTTCTCAGCTTGTCTGAATGGAAATTCCTGTCCTGACACAACCTGTTAACAAACATAGCCCAGAAGAACACCAATTGCATTCTTCCTTGCAGTCATAACGTGGCACCCCATCCATTTTGTGTTACTCTTCCTGCTTTCAACAAACATCTCCAAAACACAAATGTTCTCACTGCTATGTAGAGGCTCCTATGTGCTAGCACAAAGGATGTCTTGTGAGTGAATGGAGCATTATGATCATCTCTTACTGAATTTACGCACCAAATTACTGATGCTGCTGGTGTGAAAGCACTGTCTGCGCTTTTTTTCTGCAGACGAGACTTTCAGCAGCTATTTTGTACAGATCACCATATTGCACTGACAGTTAAACACTGCAAAGTGGCCTACAGATCGTCAAATACGGAAAGACTCTTACTCAGTTACACTGCTCTGCCACTGAGGACTAGAGATTGAATATTAGAGCATGAAACCGATCCCCTCAGCACAAAGGCGTTACTCTTTCTGCCAGACCTGTTTGCTTGCTTGTTTTTCTACACCCATCTCCAGACTCTGGAATTGAAAGAACGTATGTAATTTCGCATGGTTTGCCAGAATATCATACCATTTTCGCAATATGTATCGATATCAAGCACATAGAAATATCGCTTGCTTAGCAGTATCGCTTGTGCAGTGTAATTTCGAAGATATAGACCAGAAATTATTTCACTAGAAACTCGAAACTTTAGCAAGGTGCAGCCTGCTGTAAACCACTGAGTGACTAGAAACTGATCTTATCTGCGAAGACCTACCATTCTTTTGATTTGACATACTCTTTCCTTTGCAATCACAGTGTTCCACATCAAATCCATACCTCCCTTACAACTGGACATAGTAATTTCCTATGCACATGTTGGAACACACCCATACTTTATAAACCTGTTACTCAAGGCGAACCTATCACACATCCCCTACTACTAAGTATAATACTTCATCAATAACTGATTGCTGGCGATACGAAATAATACTGTCCGAAAATCAACAGTGGGTGGACATTTCTCATAAGTTTTTCTTAGAAAGACAAGTGTAATCATCTCACAATCCGGCAGTTCTTAAAAAACCTGATCGCAATAACTACTATATGTTAGTGTCACAAGCGGTCTTGGTTCTACAGGTGCATACAAGTGTCCATGTTAAAAGCTAACTGGCTTTATAAATCGAGGTATGGCATTACCTCTGAGTGAAGTGGTTTTTTCCAGACAAAGACTGTGACACTGAATATAGATGGTGATCGCTGGTGTGTATAATATCAGACCAATCAGTGTGGTTACACGTCAGCAATGGTGCACCCTTGTACTAAAATTACAGAATTTAGAAAGTGATTCGCCTAAGGAATGTGGTATAAACCGGTACTTGCAACTCCCTCACACTGCCACTAGATATTTCTCCAGTATTTGAAATGCATTCTGTCTTGATGCCATGTCAGAAGTTTGGTGATATATCGGCTGTATTGTAGGTGATGGTTGATTGAGAAAGATCACAAACGGTAGATGGCATCCTGATTGAGGTCGTAAGAAACATACACCAGCTTTCCAGATCTCTAGTGCTACGCTTTCTGGTAGAAATGATGTCTGTGATTTGGGATCAAGTCTTTCCATTCAACCTCATACCTGCATTGTATCTGATGGAGAAGTCCTTTAATGATTACAGCCACTAGTGAATCACATTTGTGGAACTCTCATATCTCGAAACGAGTCACCTTTTTCGAACCCATCTGCTGCAGTAAAATTTTAGATAGTCCCTATGCCTCTTGCAACCTGCTGCCATTTCTGCAGCATTGCACATGTGATCGTTCCAATTTAAGTCAGAACTGAGCAGAAGTCAGAGGGAGCTACTTCCACCACCTTCTGCAAACTGTGTAAAAAGAGAGTGACCCAAGTTAGTATGACGGGACTGTGTTTTGACCATTCGGTGGAAATGGGAACAAGTTGTCATAGCTCTGCCAACAGTGTACGATGTGTACGGTCAGCAGCAAACGAAGCCTGCTCTTGCAACATGAGGTAGTTTAAAAGACAGTACAGGAACTGGGATAAGAACGAGGAATTTGCGACTGCATTGTGGTGCATCCACAAACTACATACAGATACTGCACTCTGAAGCAGATCCATGTTCCTCAGGGCCCATTCATGACTAAAGCCCCAACATGCCATCATCGTTATTCTGTACCACCCAACAAAGAAGAATTACGAACTAGAAAAGCTACAATAACTTCATATTGTAGAGAATTCAACAAGATTTTTACTGCATCTCTCCTCCCATATATCGAAAACAAATACTGTCTGCATGTTGGCAACGAGCACATGTGACGATCCTAGTAAATATACAGGTATTGATCAACTGCACAGACTAGTGTAAAGTTGCATCGCCTGTACTTAGGAGGATGACTGTATCCCACAAACCATACAATAAGTCTCAAGAGCCGCTCCTTGTTAGCCTTTGCCATTGTTTGAAACATTGCTTTTTCTGCTGAAACATGCTTTGTACACTGCCATACATTTTGTTTTTCCGTCACGACTTCGACGTCCATGTCAGGTTCTAAACTGACATTAACATGTTCTGATCCATTTCCTCTCACAGAAAACTAGATGTTGCATGGTGTAAATCATATAGGTACGAAAAGGTGGTTGCTATACTTTCAACTACTTAGTTTCAACTATTTTTTGAGGGGAAAGTGGATAATGGGGTGACCTTGAAAAGCAATTAAAACTAGGTAGTTCAAAGTATAACAACCCCCTTTTCATACCTGTATGAGGTCCGAGGTCCAACTGACCTAGTACGCAGTACTGCCACCAGAGGGCACTGGTGTCCCTTCTGTGACATTATCCAATATGGCGGTCTGGGGGTGGGGGAAAATGGCAGGAAAAGGGCTCAGACTGTTCTGGGCTGCTGGAGAGGGGAAGGAGTGTACTGTATTTATTTTTGGAACAGTTTATTTAGGTACAGATATCACGTAGTTTATTTATTAGACATATACAAAACACTCACTCTGATGTGCTTGTGGTCACTATACACAGCCTATAGACCTGAAAACTACCCGTAGATTACCAAAATAATGCAGTACACTCATGTGCAGACACGAAAACAAGACATATGTTACCGAAATAATGCAATACTCAGCATACATACCTGCAAACAACTCGTAAATTACCGAAATAATGCATTGCACACACGACAGAGCTGCAAACTACTCATAGATCACCGAAATAATGCAGTGCACAGATCTGAAGACATGAAAACAGTCGTAAATTACCGAAGTAATGAAGTACACAGCATATAGCCCTGCAAAATACTCGTAAATTACCGAAATAATGCAGTACATTGATGTGCAGACACAAAAACAACTCGTAAATTGTCGAAATAATCCATGTAAAAGACTCTGTAAACATACTTGCTAATCGTCAACTGTCGAAGTCATGCACTGCACAGCCTGCACGTCTATTTAAAAAATAATGCAACAGACACGAAAAAAACTCGTAAATTATCAAAAGATAATGCATGTGTAATGCTATGCAAACACGCTCATATAGGTATGAAAAGGGGGTTGGTATACTTTCAACTACCTAGTTTTAACTACTTTTCAAGGGGAAAGTGGATAATGGGGTGACCTTGAAAGGTAGTTGAAACTAGGTCGTTGAAAGTATAGCACCCACTTTTCATACCAATATTAAATCCATCCCTAAATAAATTGTAGTTTATAATTAGTGAAAGTGCCTGCACATCAGTGAACTGCATTATTTCAGTAATTTACGAGTAGTATGCTGTTCTGCAGGCTGTTCAGTGCGTTATTTCGACAGTTTACGATTAGAAAGCTTGTTTGCAGAGCATTATACATGCATTATTTTGGCAATTTAGGAGTTTTTTCATGTCTGTACGTCAGTGTACCGCATTATTTCGGTGATTTACGAGTAGTTTACGGGTCTGTAGCCTGCGTATTGCGACCCCAAGCATGACACAGCGAGTGTTTTGTATCAGTGTAATAAATGAACTACATGAAACCCATCCCTAAATAGTCACAAAATAAATAAAGAACACTCCTTCCTATTCAGCAGCCCAGAACAGCCTGACTTATTTTCCCGCCATTTTTCTCCCAGACCGCCATCTTAGATTACATCATGAGAGGGATGGCAGTGCCCTCTGGTGGCAGTACTGTGTACTACATCAGTTGGAATCCAGACTTCATGGTGAAGAGCTTCATGGTTGATTGAGCTACTACATCAAATTGTTTAAATAGAGACTGCCTGTAAAGTGAAGACTTACATCCATCCTATCCAACAGCCCAGCACAGGCTGAGTCCTTTCCCCACCAATTCCTAGGAACAGGTGGCGGTCAGAAGACTTAGGTTAGTGGAGGTGGCCCAAGTGATCTTTTTTCCCGCCACTTTCTTGGATTCTTGGTAGTAGCCATGGTGTGTTGCATTGTCCTGCTGGAATTTGAACTTCCCTCAATATTCTGGGGGAGGGGTGGGGGAGCAGGGAGGGGACGGGTTAGGTTAGTGGAGGTAATCCAATTGACCTATTTTACCACCAAAATTTGAACTTCCTGCCATGGCGTCATTGCGATGTTGCAATATCCATCGCGCCATCTTGGATCCGCCATCTTGGTTGAATTTGGCAATAACGGAGAGTGAGGCGACGCCGGTCTTATTCCACTACTAATGATTGCTTGGGAACATGAGGACAGGCCTACTCATCATCAAGGTTCCCATCAACCGCTCTGATCATGACAATGGAGGACTGCCATATTCTGCACACCTTCACATCTATTCCTGCCATGCATGAACAGTTAATGGACTCCCTGCAATATTCTGTTTCATCCTGTTCTTTTGGTTGGAACTAGCAATAGCCAGGCCAGGAAATTACCGTCTCTCACTTAGGTTGCCTTGATACCACAATACAAAAGGCTGCATTTGGAGTGGAAAACGTGGACGGCTGATGAATAGCGCCGCGTTCTGTTCAACGATGAATTGTGGTTCTACACTACACCTGATGACCACCTTTGGCGAATACATCTACATCTACATTTATACTCCGCAAGCCACCCAACTGTGTGTGGCGGAGAGCACTTTACGTGCCACTGTCATTACCTCCGTTTCCTGTTCCACTCGCGTATGATTCGCGGGAAGAACGACTGTCGGGAAGCCTCCGTGCGCGTTCGAATCTCTCTAATTTTACATTTGTGATCTCCTCGGGAGGTAAAAGTAGGGGGACGCAATATATTCGATACCTCATCCAGAAACGCACCCTCTCGAAACCTGGACAGCAAGTTACACCGCGAAGCAGAGCGCCTCTCTTGCAGAGTCTGCCACTTGAGTTTTCTAAACATCTCCGTAACGCTATCACGCTTACCAAATAACCCTGTGACGAAACGCGCCGCTCTTTTTTGGATCTTCTCTATCTCCTCTGTCAACCCGACCTGGTACGGATCCCACACTGATGAGCAATACTCAAGTATAGGCCGAACGAGTGTTTTGTAAGCCACCTCCTTTGTTGATGGACTACATTTTCTACGGACTCTCCCAATGAATCTCAACCTGGCACCCGCCTTACCAACAATTAATTTTATATGATCATTCCACTAAAAATCGTTCCGTACGCATACGCCCAGATATTTTACAGAAGTAACTGCTACCAGTGTTTGTTCCGCTATCATATAATCACACAATAAAGGATCCTTCTTTCTATGTATTCGCAATACATTACATTTGTCTATGTTAAGGGTCAATTGCCACTCCCTGCACCAAATACCTATCCGCTGCAGATCTTCCTGCATTTCGCTGCAATTTTCTAATGCTGTAACTTCTCTGTATACTACAGCATCATCCGCGAAAAGCAGCATGCAACTTCCGACACTATCTATTAGGTCATTTATATACAGCGTGAGTCACCTAACATTACCGCTGGATATATTTCGTAAACCACATCAAATACTGACGAATCGATTCCACAGACCGAACGTGAGGAGAGGGGCTAGTGTAATTGGTTAATACAAACCATAAAAAAATGCACGGAAGTATGTTTTTTAACACAAACCTACGTTTTTTTAAATGGAACCCCGTTAGTTTTGTTAGCACATCTGAACATATAAACAAATACGTAATCAGTGCCGTTTGTTGCATTGTAAAATGTTAATTACATCCGGAGATATTGTAACTTAAAGTTGACGCTTGAGTACCACTCCTCTGCTGTTCGATCGTGTGTATTGGAGAGCACCGAATTACGTAGGGATCCAAAGGTAACGGTGAGGGACCTTAGGTACAGAAGAGACTGGAACAGCACATTACGTCCACATGCTAACACCTTTTAATTGGTCTTTTTCACTGACGCACATGTACATTACCATGAGGGGTGAGGTACACGTACACACGTGGTTTCCGTTTTCAATTACGGAGTGCAATAGAGTGTGTCCCGACATGTCAGGCCAATAGATGTTCAATGTGGTGGCCATCATTTGCTGCACACAATTGCAATCTCTGGCGTACTGAATGTCGTACACGCCGCAGTACATCTGGTGTAATGTCGCCGCAGGCTG
Source organism: Schistocerca piceifrons (assembly GCF_021461385.2). Classification (NCBI taxonomy): domain Eukaryota; kingdom Metazoa; phylum Arthropoda; class Insecta; order Orthoptera; family Acrididae; genus Schistocerca; species Schistocerca piceifrons. The sequence goes on from NC_060139.1 coordinate 897,915,339, forward strand.
CCACAATACGTTGTTTCATATCCTCTGGGGTTGTAGGCACATCACGGTACACATTCTCCTTTAACGTACCCCACAGAAAGAAGTCCAGAGGTGTAAGATCAGGAGAACGGGCTGGCCAATTTATGCGTCCTCGACGTCCTATGAAACGCCCGTCGAACATCCTGTGAAGCGTCAACTTTAGGTTACAATATCTCCGGATGTAATTGTTGTTGTTGTTGTGGTCTTCAGTCCTGAGACTGGTTTGATGCAGCTCTCCATGCTACTCTATCCTGTGCAAGCTTTTTCATCTCCCAGTACCTACTGCAACCTACATCCTTCTGAATCTGCTTAGTGTATTCATCTCTTGGTCTCCCCCTATGATTTTTACCCTCCACACTGCCCTCCAATACTAAATTGGTGATCCCTTGATGCCTCAGAACATGTCCTACCAACCGATCCCTTCTTCTGGTCAAGTTGTGCTTTTGACAATGTTGACTGGAATACTCTCTTTCAAATTCTAAAGATGGCAGGGGTAAAATACAGGGAGCGAAAGGCTATTTACAATTTGTACAGAAACCAGATGGCAGTTATAAGAGTCGAGGGACATGAAAGGGAAGCAGTGGTTGGGAAGGGAGTAAGACAGGGTTGTAGCCTCTCTCCGATGTTGTTCAATCTGTATATTGAGCAAGCAGTAAAGGAAACAAAAGAAAAATTCGGAGTAGGTATTAAAATTCATGGAGAAGAAGTAAAAACTTTGAGGTTCGCCGATGACATTGTAATTCTGTCAGAGACAGCAAAGGACTTGCAAGAGCAGTTGAACGGAATGGATGGTGTCTTGAAGGGAGGATATAAGATGAACATCAACAAAAGCAAAACGAGGATAATGGAATGTAGTCGAGTTAAGTCGGGTGATGCTGAGGGCATTAGATTAGGAAATGAGACACTTAAAGTAGTAGAGGAGTTTTGCTATTTGGGGAGCAAAATAACTGATGATGGACGCAGTAGAGAGGATATAAAATGTAGACTGGCAATGGCAAGGAAAGCGTTTCTGAAGAAGAGAAATTTGTTAACATCGAGTATAGATTTAAGTGTCAAGAAGTTATTTCTGAAAGTATTTGTGTGGAGTGTAGCTATGTATGGAAGTGAAACATGGACGGTAAATAGTTTGGATAAGAAGAGAATAGAAGCTTTTGAAATGTAATTAACATTTTACAATGCAACAAACGGCACTGATTACGTATTTGTTTACATGTTCAGATGTGCTAACAAAACTAACGTGACTCCATTTAAAAAGACGTAGGTTTGTGTTAAAAAACATACTTCCGTGCATTTTTTTATGTTTTATACTAAACAATTACACTAGCCCCTCTCCTCACGTTCCGTTTCTGGAATCGGTTCGTCAGTATTTGATGTGGTTTACGAAATATATCCAGCGGTAACGTTAGGTGACTCACCCTGTATATTGTGAAAAGCAATGGTCCCATAACACTCCCCTGTGGTACGCCTGAGGTTACTTTAACGTCTGTAGACGTCTCTCCATTGAGAACAACATGCTGTGTTCTGTTTGCTGAAAACTCTTCAATCCAGCCACACAGCTGGTCTGATATTCGTAGGCTCTTACTTTGATTAATTATCAGGCGACAGTGAGGAACTGTATCGAACGCCTTCCGGAGGTCAAGGAAAATGGCATCTACCTGGGAGCCTGTATCTAATATTTTCTGGGTCTCATTAACAAATAAAGCGAGATGGATCTCACACGATCGCTGTTTCTGGAATCCATGTTGATTCCTACAGCGTAGATTCTGGGTTTCCAGAAATGACATGATACGTGAGCAAAAAACTTGTTCTAAAATTCTACAACTGATCGATGTCAGAGATAAAGGCCTATAGTTTTGCGCATCTGCTCGACGACCCTTCTTCAAAACTTGGACTACATGTGCTCTTTTCCAATCATTTGGAACCTTCCGTTCCTCTAGAGACTTGCGGTACACGGTTGTTAGAAGGCGGGCAAGTTCTTTCACGTACTCTGTGTAGAATCGTGTTGGTATCCCGTCAGGTCCAGTGGACTTTCCTCTGTTGAGTGATTTCAGTTGCTTTTCTATTCCTTGGACACTTATTTCGATGTCAGCCATTTTTTCGTTCGTGCGAGGATTTAGAGAAGGAACTGCAGTGCGGTCTTCCTCTGTGAAACAGCTTTGGAAAAAGGTGTTTAGTATTTAAGCTTTACGTGTGTCATCCTCCGTTTCAATGCCATCATCATCCCGGTGTGTCTGGATATGCTGTTTCGATCCACTTACTGATTTAACGTAAGACCAGAACTTCCTGGGATTGTCTGTCAAGTCGGTACATAGACTTTTACTTTCTAATTCACTGAACGCTTCACGCACAGCCCTCCTTATGCTAACTTTGACATCGTTTAGCTTCTGCTTGTCCGAGAGGCTTCGGCTGCGTTTAAACTTGCAGTGAAGCTCTCTTTGCTTTCGCAGTAGTTTCCTAACTTTGTTGTTGAACCACGGTCGGTTTTTCCCGTCCCTCACACTTTTACTCGGCACGTACCTGTCTGAAAGGCATTTTACGATTGCCTTGAACTTTTTCCATAAACACTCTACATTGTCAGTTTCCGAACAGAAATTTTCGTTTTGATCTGTTGCGTAGTCTGAAATCTGCCTCCTGTTACTCTTGCTAAACAGATAAACCTTCCTCCCTTTTTTTATATTCCTGTTTACTTCCATATTCAGGGATGCTACAACGGCCTTATGATCACTGATTCCCTGTTCTGCGCCTTTTTTTTTTTTTTGGTCATCAGTCTACTGACTGGTTTGATGCGGCCCGCCACGAATTCCTTTCCTGTGCTAAGTAGCACTTGCAACCTACGTGCTCAATTATTTGCTTGACGTATTCCAATCTCTGTCTTCCTCTACAGTTTTTACCCTCTACAGCTCCCTCTAGTACCATGGAAGTCATTCCCTCATGTCTTAGCAGATGTCCTATCATCCTATCCCTTCTCTTTATCAGTATTTTCCACATATTCCTTTCCTCTCCGATTCTGCGTAGAACCTCCCCATTCCTTACCTTATCGGTCCACCTAATTTTCAACATTTCTATAGCACCACATCTCAATTGCTTCGATTCTCTTCTGTTCCGGTTTTCCCACAGTCCATGTTTCACTACCATACAATGCTGTACTCCAGACGTACATCCTCAGAAATTCCTTCCTCAAATTAAGGCCGGTATTTGATATTAGTAGACTTCTCTTGGCCAGAAATGCCTTTTTTGCCATAGCGAGTCTGCTTTTGATGTTCTCCTTGCTCCGTCCGTCATTGGTTATTTTACTGCCTAGTTAGCAGAATTCCTTAACTTCATTGACTTCGTGACCATCAATCCTGATGTTAAGTTTCTCGCTGTTCTCATTTCTACTACTTCTCATTACCTTCGTCTTTCTCCGATTTACTATCAAACCATACTGTGTACTCATTAGACTATTCATTCCGTTCAGCAGATCATTTAATTCTTCTTCACTTTCACTCAGGATAGCAATATCATCAGCGAATCTTATCATTGATATCCTTTCACCTTGTATTTTAATTCCACTCCTGAACCTTTCTTTTATTTCCATCATTGCTTCCTCGATGTACAGATTGAAGAGTAGGGGCGAAAGGCTACAGCCTTCTTAATACGAGCACTCCGTTCTTGATCGTCCACGCTTATTATTCCCTCTTGGTTGTTGTACATATTGAATATGGCCCGTCTCTCCCTATAGCTTACCCCTACTTTTTTCAGAATCTCGAACAGCTTGCACCATTTTATATCGTCGAACGCTTTTTCCAGGTCGACAAATCCTATGAAAGTGTCTTGATTTTTCTTTAGCCTTGCTTCCATTACTAGCCGTAAAGTCAGAATTGCCTCTCTCGTCCCTTTACTTTTCCTAAAGCCAAACTGATCGTCACCTAGCGCATTCTCAATTTTCTTTTCCATTCTTCTGTATATTATTCTTGTAAGCAGCTTCGATGCATGAGCTGTTAAGCTGATTGTGCGATAATTCTCGCACTTGTCAGCTCTTGCCGTCTTCGGAATTGTGTGGATGATGCTTTTCCGAAAGTCAGATGGTATGTCGCCAGACTCATATATTCTACACACCAACGTGAATAGTCATTTTGTGGCCACTTCCCCCAATGATTTTAGAAATTCTGATGGAATGTTATCTATCCCTTCTGCCTTATTTGACCGTAAGTCCTCCAAAGCTCTTTTAAATTCCGATTCTAATACTGGATCCCCTATCTCTTCTAAATCGACTGCTGTTTCTTCTTCTATCACATCAGACAAATCTTCACCCTCATAGAGGCTTCCAATGTATTCTTTTCACCTATCTGCTCTCTCCTCTGCATTTGACAGTGGAATTCCCGTTGGACTCTTAATGTTACCACCGTTGCTTTTAATGTCACCAAAGGTTGTTTTGACTTTCCTGTATGCTGAGTCTGTCCTTCCGACAATCATATCTTTTTCTATGTCTTCACAGTTTTCCTGCAGCCATTTCGTCTTAGCTTCCCTGCACTTCCTATTTATTTCATTCCTCAGCGACTTGTATTTCTGTATTCCTGATTTTCCCGGAACATGTTTGTACTTCCTCCTTTCATCAATCAACTGAAGTATTTCTTCTGTTACCCATGGTTTCTTCGCAGCTACCTTCTTTGTACCTATGTTTTGCTTCCCAACTTCTGTGATGGCCCTTTTTAGAGATGTTCATTCCTCTACAACTGTACTGCCTACTGCGCTATTCCTTATTGCTGTATCTATAGCTTTAGAGAACTTCAAACGTATCTCGTCATTCCTTAGCACTTCCGTATCCCACTTCTTTGCGTATTGATTCTTCCTGACTAATGTCTTGAACTTCAGCCTACTCTTCATCACTACTATATTGTGATCTGAGTCTATATCTGCTCCTGGGTACGCCTTACAATCCAGTATCTGGTTTCGGAATCTCTGTCTGACCATGATGTAATCTAATTGAAATCTTTCCGTATCTCCCGGCCTTTTCCAAGTATACCTCCTCCTCTGGTGATTCTTGAACAGGGTATTCGCTATTACTAGCTGAAACTTGTTACAGAACTCGATGAGTCTTTCTCCTCTTTCATTCCTCGTCTCAAGCCTATATTCTCCTCTAACCTTTTCTTCTACTCCTTCCCCTACAACTGCATTCCAGTCGCCCATGACTATTTGATTTTCGTCCCCCTTTACATACTGCATTACCCTTTCAATATCCTCATACACTTTCTCTATCTGTTCATCTTCAGCTTGCGACGTCGGCATGTATACCTGAACTATCGTTGTCGGTGTTGGTCTGCTGTCGATTCTGATTAGAACAACCCAGTCACTGAACTGTTCACAGTAGCACACCCTCTGCCCTACCTTCCTATTCATAACGAATCCTACATCTGTTATACCATTTTCTGCTGCTGTTGATATTACCCGATACTCATCTGACCAGAAATCCTTGTCTTCCTTCCACTTCACTTCACTGACCCCTACTATATCTAGATTGAGCCTTTGCATTTCCCTTTTCAGATTTTCTAGTTTCCCTACCACGTTCAAGCTTCTGACACTCCACGCCCCGACTCGTAGAACGTTATCCTTTCGTTGATTATTCAATCGTTTTCTCATGGTAACCTCCCCCTTGGCAATCCCCTCCCGGAGATCCGAATGGGGGACTATTCCGAAAACTTTTGCCAATGGAGAGATCATCATGACACTTCTTCAATTACAGGCCTCATGTCCTGTGGATACACGTTACGTGTCTTTAATGCAGTGGTTTCCATTGCCTTCTGCATCCTCATGTCGTTGATCATTGCTGATTCTTCCGCCTTCAGGGGCGATTTCCCACCCCTAGAACAAGAGAGTGCCCTGAACCTCTATCCGCTCCTCCGCCCTCTTTGACAAGGCCGTTGGCAGAATGAGGCTGACTTCTTATGCCGGAAGCCAATGCTGATTATTTATCAAAATGTAGGCAATGGCGAGGATCGAACTCGGGACCGAATACGGTTTGATTATGAATCAAAGACGCTACCCCTAGACCACGGTTCTGCGCTTACAGAGTCGAAAAGTTCGGGTCTGTTTGTTATCAGTAGGTCCAAGACGTTATCTCCACGAGTCGGTTCTCTGTTTAATTGCTCGAGGTAAGTTTCGGATAGTGCACTCAGTATAATGTCACTCGATGCTCTGTCCCTACCACCCGTCCTAAACATCTGAGTGTCCCAGTCTATATCTGGTAAATTAAAATCTCCACCTAAGACTATAACTGCTGAGGAAATTTATGTGAAATGTATTACAGATTTTCTCTCATTTGTTCTGCCACTAATGCTGCTGAGTCGGGAGGTCGGTAAAAGGAGCCAATTATCAACCTAGCTCGGTTGTTGAGTATAACTTCCACCCATAATAATTCACAAGAAGTATGCACTTTTATTTCACTACAGAATAAACTACTACTAACAGTGACAAACACGCCACCACCGGTTGCATGCAATCTATCCTTTCTAAACATCGTCTGTGCCTTTGTAAAAATTTCGGCAGAATTTATCGCTGGCTTCAGCCAGCTTTCCGTACCTATAACGATTTCAGCTTCGGTGCTTTCTATTAGCGATTGAAGTTCCGGTACTTTACCAACGCAGCTTCGACAGTTTACAATTACAATATCGATTGCTGCTTGGTCCCCGCATGTCCTGAATATGGCGACGACCTGGGAAGATGACCTATTCTTACAATGTTTTGGAGATGTTGTGTGGGAAGCCATCATGTATGATTTGAGCTCACTGCTGGGAGTGAGTGAGGGGGCTCTGATGATGGAACAGTTCATTGCAGACATCCTGGGTTCTCATGTGTTACCCTTCACGTGACAGAATTGTGGTGTCATTTTTCGAGAGGACAATGGTCGTTAATATATGGCGTGTGAACTGGGTGTATGGCGTTGAGGTCTTCCCGTGACCAGCAAGATTCCCAGTTCTCCCCCAAAATAAACAGTGTGTGACCAGCTCGGACGTGAGCTCCACCCCAGCGTCAGTATCCAGGATATGGAGTACCATTTGCAACAGTCGCGGGCCTGAGTGCCTCAGAATAGAATACAACGGCTTTGTGACCCCATTTCTAGCCAAATCAATACATGCACCGATGGCAGAGGGAGTGCAACATCACTAATAAGTATGTTTATACTGGAAAGTTCTTTACTGGATAGAGTTTACCGTCACTGAAATAACAACACATACCCTCTCAACCCGTGAAGTCTCATTCCTTTTCTTGTCCCCATCTGGGTACTTCACATTGTGTTTGTCGGACAGTGTATTTAGAAACGTTGTGAGCAGAATGACCGAGCTTAAAACGTAGCAGCTTAAAAAAAAGTACTGTGTTCGAAAGCTGGTCAGTTATCAGGATATCATGTTATTCTTCTGGCAAGTGTACCAAATAACAACGAGCAACGCAGGAAATGGTCGAGGGACAAATCTAGAAGACTCTTTCCATTCGACAGACTTTGTTTATTTAATGCAGCAGGCTTAACAATGGTTAAATGAAATGCTACTTCTGCAAACTCTGGAACTAACGGGAAATGGAATTCGTTCAGTGGCAGTACACGATGAGAACGCAAATAATTCCGCAAATCATTGGCAAAAAGTTACATTAACTCACTATCATTGCTGTTATAGCACAAAGTAGCGTATTTCCTTTGACAGACCAAGTTTTATTACTCTTTGCCCACATCAAGAAAGTGTATTTTAGCAATCACGATAACATCTGCAGTGTAGCTTGGAGGATATTGTATTTCTTGCACGGTATCATCTTCAGAGTAAATTGAAGGATGTTGTATTTCTTGAAATGAATAGCTAATCATACCGAATTTAGGAGAAGTGGACTTGTTTACAAATTCCGCAGGCTACCTAACAATCGGCGAGTCTCCCCGAAAGAGCGCATGTTATCGTTGAAATAATTACGTCGAAGTTGTGCATTACAGTTTTCCAAAGTTACTACCATGATGAATCGTGGCTGCAATCTGTTATTAGGTGGGTTTTTGGCGTGTAGTGACCATAATCTTGCATTACATCGCCACGTATCATCGAGATGGTAAATAATATGTCATTTACTGCACCTAGGTGCGATTTAAACTTCACAGTCCTTACCCGAGATAAGAAACTCTATAACGAAACACATTTATTGATTCTACAATTTGTCACCACGAGTTTCAGCAAACAATATCTATCGTCATTCGATACAGTAAATATACCTTGATCTTCGCTTCGTATACATTTACAGTGGTTTAACACATTCTATGCAGATTATGATCCAAAAGTACCTCTGCTACGCTTCACTACTGCATCACTACATAAAAGTTGATTCCAAAATGAACCTCTCAATGTGTGATACAATAAAAATTTAGTTTGGGTTGCAGTGAAGGGTGTCCTCAGGTTCATAGTCGTTCACTTTTCCTAGTTTGAATTTATGGCTACACTTTCCAGAACCAGTTCTCAATATTCGCAAGACTCGAAGGTAAACATACGCAGTCCTCCTGCCTTTCGTTTCAGCACATCTAGCTGACTGTACCAGCGAAAAAAGTGCTAGTGCAAGATAACGACGAAAGATACAGACATTTTTTTACATTACCCCTAAAATTTTGCCCGCCACCCGTGGTCTGGCTGTAGCGTTCTCGCTTCCCGAGCTCGGGGTCCTGGGTTCGATTCTCAGCGGTGTCAGGGATTTTCACCTGCCCCGATATGACTGCGTGCTGTTGTGTCGCCTTCATCATCATCATTCACCCCCATTACGATCGGAGGAAGACAATGGCGGTGACTTCAGTGTAATTATTGTATTTGAATAAAAGTCTCATTTCTGTTCGTTTCATTGTGTATTTCTTACAGTTGCCTTCTGTACTGTACTTTAGCAGTTCTTTCTATCTATGGTCCAGCTCTCATCGAGCTATGTTGCTTGGTAGTGACACATCATACGAAAGTTACTTTCGTCCTTAACCCATTACTGGCCATTGTCCCTTTTTTGGGACCCGTATATTTTACTTATTTCTACGTAAGCAATGGAGCTTTTAGCCTTTATTGTTGCTTCTGTAGGTTCAACTAACTACTATAATGCCTGTAAATGTAAAATAAATAACTTTTTTCTAAGTAATTCGCGTCAGGAAAATTATAAACTTGCCGATTTTTTGTTGTCGCACTTGGCAGCACTGGGCTTATGCGTCCCAATAATGGGACAATGGCATGTCACACTATTATTTATTGTTGATGTGCCCTATTCTTGTATATACGTATTATACAGAGAAGAATTGCATTTTACGTTCTTTATATCCGCTTTTTTTAATATTCTATTTGAATTTTACGATTCCAACAGGATAAAAAATCCCACGTGGACTTACACTTGAAGAAATTCTAGCAGAACTAGAGAACCATCAAGAGAGTGACAATGAAGATGATGACGTAGAATTGGCGATTATTCCACCCGATGCAGATGTAATAACAGATGAAGAAGACGTTGGCGAAAATGTACTGAACAATGAGTCTGTTGCACAAGATGTAGTCGGTACTTTAGAGCTCGTAACCAGCAGAGATGAAGCTAATGCTACAGTTTTATCTCCAGAAGCCAAAAGAAGGAAAGCGTTAGGAGATGGAGCAGAAAGTGGTACGTTATCTACAAAAAAATATAAATATAAGTGGTATAAATGTCAACCATTGTACACAAACGTGAACCAGGGAAGAGCAACGAACATTATGTTGCGGAATGTCTAGCAAATAAGACAGTGCCCCAGGTGTTCGAGGATTTTCTTTCTGAGAAACTAAAGGATACTATTATTGAACAACATAACAAAATAAATTTTCTGCTAACCAAAGAAGAACTAAAATCATTTATTGGCATACTACTTCTGAGTGGTTATCATAGGCTTCCTCATGAGAATATGTACTGGGAACAGGCTCCTAATGTCGGTGTTCCTTTAGTCTTCAACTCCATGTCAGGAAATAGTTTTCGGGAAATAAAGAGATTCATTCATCTCAATGACAACTCCAAAATAGACAGAAATGACAAGATGTACAAACTAAGGTTGTACTTTGAAATTCTGAAAAAGGAATTTGGTAAATTTGGCGTATTTCATTCAGAACTCTCAATTGATGAAATGATGGTACGTTATTATCGCAAACCTTCAGCTAAAATGTTTCTGAGGGGAAAGCCTATCAAATTTGGATATAAAATTTGGTGTCTTACAAGTTCCAATGGCTTTCTTTATAATTTTTCGCCAAACTGTGGCAAGACTGACAACAAACAGGAGCCTTTAGGTGCAAGGGTAATAAATGAACTAACCAGCATGATTCCAGAATCAGAGTATCTGAATTATAAGCTTTTCTTTGACAACTTTTTCACCAGTGTTGACACACTGATCACACGCGGAAAGAGTGAAATGAAAGCTACAGGAACAATAAGAGAGATCCGAACTGATGCATGTCCTTTGATTGACTCGAAAAGAATGGCAAAAGAAAAGGATCGAGGATTCTATGACTAAATGTTTGACAAAGAGAACGAAGTTCTGGTTGTGAAATGGAGTGACAACAAACCAGTATGTGTAGCGACCAATTACAGTACTATTACTCCTCTGAGTTCTACTAAAAGATACTCACCGGCAAAGAAAAAGGAAATATGCCACATCTCATTGAAGAATACAATGCCCATATGGGCGGCGTAGATCTACTGGACAAGCAGATAACACTTTATAGGACGAGGATAAGGTCAATGAAATGGTAGTGGCCATTATTCACAAAGATGATAGATATCTACGTAGTAAACACATGGCGTGCATACCAAATTGCTAACTCTAATGAGAAGCTCTCACTTTTGGATGTCTGACGGAGAATAGTGATGTTTTACCTATCAAAGAGAACAGGATCAGTATAAAAACGCAGAGGACCACAAGGAAGCAAATTGATGGAAGGACGGGTGAGCACAAATGTATGACTAGATACAGGAAATCAGTTCATTGGGCCAAGTAAAACGCAGAAGAGATGTGCTTACTGCAAGGAAAAAACAACAAAAATTTGAGATAGGGGCAATGTTGGTGTACACGACAAGTGTTTTGCTTCATTTAATACTGAATAGACATTCAATAATATTAAAACATTCTTTATTTATTGTTTGTGTTGTTTCTTACAATATTATGCATGGAGAATAAGGTTGTGAATTTGGATAGCTCATTTGGCCAATGTTCCAAAAATGGGACGGTCTGTAGTTTTTGTTCTAATAAACAGAAAATTTTCATAACAACTTTTTATCCAATTAATCACTCAATGTAACGTATTTATGTATAAAAGTTTGCAAAAATGATCCGATAGAGTTCTGGCCAGTAATGGGTTAAGTTTTACACACCATGAAACTTCCCCTTTGGAAAATTATGAATGATTGTGCTGGTAAACTTCTACGTTATTTGATACAAAGACAGCTGAGTAAAACTGAACGTACTCAGACAGTTCTCTCTTTACTTATTCTGATCATCACAAAACTGACACACAATATTTTTTTAGCGCAACGCAATCTGACTTTCAATAATCCATACAAAAGAATGGCCCTGACTGACAATAACCTATACCTTTCATGAATCACTCACCTCATAAAAATCTTCGTTACTCGAACTATTGCAATACAGCGAGCGCCAATACTGCCAGCTAAATAATAGATTCTAACTACTGAAGGCATAGTTCGCAGGTGAAAGATTCTGATAGAGCTCAAACAACGTATTTACCTTAATAGCGTTAAAAAGTCATTATATACACGTAATTTTGTGAGATCCAATTAAACAAATTTCCTTTTTCTTACTGACGCACGTCCAGATCGTCCGCTCAAAACTCTGGCATCTATCTCTCAACATCCACCACTGCTGGTGGCTCACCTCCAAGTGCACAACGCTGGGTGCTGTTCACATCCAACTGCCCAACACTACAATAACGAATATTCCAACAATGCTAACCAGCCACAGACTGCTCACAGCACAGTCAGTGATTTTCATACAGAGCGCAACGTGGCGTTACCAACATAAAAACCTAAACAGCCTACTTACAACCATTGTAGTGATAATTTACTATTCTACTATGAATCAGCAAATTGCTGCATAGCTGAAGTCCCACCTCACTTGGCAGTTGGCACCAGCACTGCACAACTCATTTCTTAAAATTGAGATTTTTTTTCGATCAGTGTAGCATCTGTGACATGTGCTCTCGGAGGCGGCATACGAGATGGGTGCTGTGCTGGTTGTGCCCGGTAGAAGATTTCGGTTGTTCAGATGCCTGTGCCTGGCTGTGTCTGTCCATGTCTTCAGTCACCTTGTGTTCATTCTAGAACTAACTGCCACGGTATGACTTCTATATCCGAGGAAAGAGGAAGCAGTCACTGGATGCCATGTCAGGGTAATACGGGGACTGAGGCAAAATATGGCACATTGAGAAGAAGTATATGTATCTGTGGCCTGTTGAGGATGAGCTGAGACGGTACCATGGAAGAAACATACGTTCGTGGATAGATTCCACCGACCCATTGTTTAGGCAGCCTCTTGTATCCTCTGCAGGAGATTTGGTAGAATGCTACTGAGACGGTCAGCTCTCTGCGAATATAATCAGTTGACACCAAACAGTGCTAGTCATCACCTTGCCCGATACTTAGTTGTGTCTTTGCATCTTTCGGAGGTGTATCCATTACTTAATATTTGTTCCTTTGGGACTGTGTCGTAGTGACACACTCAGCACTTATCCAAGATGATCAGGAAGCTAAAGAAACCTTCGCGATTGGCCTGACACAGATACATTTCCACCTTTGCCTCAGTTTTTTAATTACTTTCTGTTTTGAAAGGGTGGGGGGGATGAGCAGTCGCGGAGTCCAGCGGCCTGCGATCTTTATCATGTAGACAGCGTCATACAGTATGTTTCATAAGTTCTTCTCTCGCCTCTGTTGTGATTCACTGGTGCTCGAGCATCAGGACCTCCACTCGTCTTGCAGTTCGCAGTTTTTTACAAAATGATGGTGTGCTCTTTCGCTCTTCGTCATTCACACTTGTTTGATAATGCAAACGTCTACGCCACCTAACTGCAGTGTCTTATGATAGTGCTTTATTGCCTTACACGTACACCAACTCAGCATGAATTGTTGCAGTGTTCATTTCCTGCCTATACACCAAATGAATTACTTAACGACTTAACGATAGTATTAATGACCAGCGACAGTTTGTTTTGTCTCCTTACAACAAAACATTAAGAAAAAAATTTACAGCTACCAAAATCGAGAGACTACATCATCTTGTATATGTTAGTGTAAAAGTAAGATAATCGGTAAATCCTAGAATTAACCGGTGAAACTTAAGATTTATCATTGCGGTGTGGTAAAAGTCCGAAACTTCTCACTATATGCATAGTTTTCGAAATTTTACCAAGAGACATAAGTAAATCTTAGGATTTACCAATGAAAACTGGTAAAAACTGAATCGAAGACTGTCGCCTCCGTCGTCCAGGTTCTTACAAGTTTCTTTGTTGCCAATTTTGTCTTCAGGTAATTTTCTTTGTTGGCATCGGTGCATAGTTTCAGTCACTGTCGAGCATTGTGTTTATGGTCATCTTTGCGACTCGTTTTAGTGGTGTTTCTCATGCAGCTTTGCATCAGAATGAGTGATGTTATGCGTAACAGATTTTACGAACTTTTATGTGAATCAGTGAACAGGAAGAAGGACAATTTTTATGTAACTGCTGAGAAATATAATATTCTGTTAAGCGAAGTGACAAATGCAAAAATCGCTTTTAATAAAAAATCTGTTCACTACAGACGTTTGAAGCGATATTACGTTCTCAACGTGAGAGGTGAAGAGAAACTCATAGCACCGGTGTCTGATGGAAAAGAAGAAATTCGTTACTACGTTCGTTTTGATGAACTGCTTAAGGGGCTCCGGAAAGGCTCAAAATCATGAAAAGTTCAATTTTTACTTTTTTGCGTTTTCTGAATCTGAACACTATTACCTTTTAATAGATATATAATTTATTCAATTCCGAAGACTACAACTATTTTTAAATTTTTTTTGAAATGTGTTCTACATGGGCGTGACCCACTGTGGCGCTGTTAAACTGCTGTCAAATGGTGTTATTATTATTGTCCGTGTTCATCAGGTACATTTTATTGATGTGAGATAAAGTATGTGTTGTGGCTAACCTGTGATGGTTAAATATATATCGCTGGTGTGATTGTCGATTGTTTCATGTTTATTTACTCTGTCGTTATCTCGAAAATATTCGTAATTAATTCTGTTTCTTGAGTCTCTGTTTTGTTGAAGTATAATAATGAGTAAAAGTAAAGTTATTAGAAATCCTCTGAAGGCTTTTAAGAAAAGGAGAAATGTTGGAAAGCCAAAGGTATGTGTTATTACTGTAAACAATAAAGACGATAACCAAGTGAGTGAACCTAACCTCTCAAGTACACCTGCCCATAGCAGTCAAAGTGGGAAAGAAAATACTTCACAGAAGAAGCTTGGTTCAATGAGTGAAAACTATGAATGTTTTATGGGCGAATCGGATGTGAATGAAATATTTGATATGTCGGTTCTCAAAGGAATTTTTTCAAACTGTGTAAGATGTATTCATTGTAGTGAAGTTGGTCTGGAACTCTCCATAATAAAGCACGTAGGACTTGCTAGTGAAATACAACTGAAATGTGATAAGTGTTCATACATGACCACCTTTTGGAACAGTGTTGCAGTAACTACAACTGAAGGAAATGGTAGCAAAATCTACGAACACAACAACGAGCGATGCTTGCTTTAGATAAGGAACGCCTTCGGGCTGCAGACAGGGCTGTAAAGAGTCTAGAAATACAAGCAAGAGTAAACAGGAGGAGGAACAAGAGGAAGCTGGAGGAGGAGTTTGCAGAGGATGAAGATAATCCATCCTATGGACCTGGAATGCACTAAAAAGTTAATCCAATCTTTGTCGCTCGATTCCCAAAACTTTTATTTTCTCATACTAATTACATGTTTTCTAAGGATCTTCCAAACATATTTGTTTCAAACTTTCAGTAAATGTTACACAGTATCTTCTGCATAATTTAACACAGCCTTTTTCCAAAAAACTGTATATTTTTGAATATATAAATAAAAAATTGCAAAAAAATGTTGTGAATTTTCATTACAATTGAAAAAAATCATCTTTAATAACTGAACTAAAATTTTGTAAAATCCCTGTGTTAAGTTGTAGCCCATATTCCAATAAATAATCTGTAAAAAGTTCAACTTCCTACCTCAAATGCTTTCTTAGGAAAGATGTAGTTTATAAGCGTTATTTTAACATTGCAAGTATAGGGCGTTCCGGAGCCCCTTAACGTACTGCGTGTGACCCACATTGTTATAGGCCATGGCGGTCGAACACGAATGATTTTGGAACTTGAATCAATCGTTATTTAATTGAGATTATGTGAACCATGTCAGAAAAAGCAAAAAACTTCGAAGAGGGGTGTTATAGAGAAACCTATCATACACAGTGAAAAGAATTCACGGTGCCAAATTGACCAATCGGCATGCAGGCAAACTCAGACAATAAGTCGAAGTTCATGCTTGTGTACCAAGATCATTTCACAAAATTTGTTATCCTCCACACAGTAACTTCATAAAGGGCTGATGAAGTAGCGTATCATCTTTTAGACATTTTTACTACCTTTGGTGCCCCAAGTATCCTTCATTCTGATCATGATAGAGAGTTTTATGACCAATTCAGTCAAAGTTTGTGTGGGTTGTGGAGTGATATAAAGATAGCTCACGGGAAGCTGAGGCACAGTCAGTCTCAGGGATCAGTGGAAAGAGCAGATCAAGATATCGAAAATATGTTATCAACTTGGATGGAAGCAAATGAAACTTCAAAATGTCCTGAAGGGCTGAGGTTTGTGCAAGCAATGAAAAATAAGGCTTATCATGAACGGATCAGATGTTTAACATATGAAGCCATGTTTGGGGTTTTTATGAAAATGGGCATTGCGACCTCAGATGTTCCACGTGATTTAATAAAAAATATAAACACTGAAGAAGACTTGGAAACAATGATAAACACCACTTCCACTGACTCACAGGAAATTGAAAATGACGGCCAACGAATTGGTGCCAGTGAACCAAGTACTGGAATAGAAGGAACGGAGGTAGAAAGTGCGGTTGCAGCAGGTGAGGAATCACCAGAGACACAGGATTTGACGACAGTTTAACAACGAGACGCCGGCACCAGCTGATGGTTGTGACGAGACGCCGACAACTTCCAATAGTGTTAATAAAGTGAAACGGGTCTGAGAAACTGCCAAAGAAGGTCTTGAGTTTCAGGCAAATAAAATGAAAGCAGCCTCATGTAACATAATTTCAAAACCTTCATTCGGACATAACGTGAGAATTAAAATACCGAATGTAGACAGGGCAAAAATTGATGCAAAATCTATAATAGCAGTATTAATAAATATTCAGGATGACGAATTTTATCAACTTGATACCAGGGCTGGTAAACTAAAGTCATTGTACACTAGGAACCAATTTACACTGTGCAAGGAAAATTTTATCAATGTCGAAGAAGTAGCAAGAAAGGAAATTAGTCTATGGGAAGTGTTTCCAAACAATCTTTTGTTGGAGGACAAGGGTTCAAAAAGTGCAATTGCTTAAAAAAGCGTTCAACTAAAAAATGCTTGTGTAAATCGTCTTCTATATTATGTAATTCGAAATAGTCAGCCTTGTTGTAACAAAAATTAACGTTCACAAGGTAACATTTTTCACAAAATTTTTCACTAGTATGGAACCATCTGCTCATAATCATATTGGAAAACAGGAATATTTAAAATACATAAATTTACAATAAATACAAACTATTTCAATAAATTGCTAAGCTGATTTCTTTAATGAATACGGTTTTACTAGTTGGTATGGGTACATCCGAAGATTTACCGACGTCTCCAGGTAAAGGTTCGAAATCTACGGATATAATATGAAATTTCGGATTTTTACCACACCGTGATGGTAAGTCTTGGGTTTCACCGGTTAATTCTAGGATTTACCAGCCATCATACTTTTACAGAATCATCCAAAACTTACTCCACAAATATTGCGAAAATGGAAAATGCTATTGTTGTGCAGTTTTCACAGCATGGATTGGTACTCCGGGGCTCGTATTGTTAGCCAAGAAACACAGTGCAATAATACTTAGAATGTATATTTTTTAGCAGTGGCTTTTGACATTAACAAACTAAAAATTCGGTAAATTTGAAAGTTAGTGGTGTCCATTGTAGGACTGTAGTGCGAGCCGCTTACGAAGTATCGTATTTTCAAAAGTTTGCACACCCGCAGCTCTTTCTGCCACTCACTCCGTGTAGTTGCTAGGTACGATGTTGTTACGTTTGGTTACAGCATGCTTGTGTGTTTCTTGAATGCACTGCGACTTGCTATATGATTGCCTAACAGTCCTACCAGTAGGTCGTGAGCAGACGGTGGGATTTACCAAACCAGAAAAAGCCGACACGCTCATGGTGTACGGAGTGCGTAGGGATAATGCTGTTCGTTCTTGTACCGTGTAAATGTGTAAAAGGTATCCCAACAGACGTCAACCATCTCGGCATTTATTTATCAACCTCTTGAACCAATTACGTGAAGATGGTAGTGTAACCTGGACAGCGTAACAGGGGTAAACAAGTGACGATTGAAGAGGGGCCAATTAATGTTCTTGCTGCTATTGCAGCTGATCCGCACCATAGCTCCCACGTTGTCGCACAAGGAAGTGGCAAGTGCCGGTCAAGTGTCCTAGGGATTCTTCATCGAAATAGTTTTCATCCCTCTCACATCTCTCTCCACAATAGCTGTGTAGATACGATTATGAGAATCGTGTTAACTTCTGTACATGGGCATTAAGACGGGATATTCCAGATGTATCGTGTATCTCGTTTAGTGATGAATCCACATTTACCGATCATGGCCAGGTAAGCCGGCGAAACATGCGCTACTGGTCTGTTGACAATCCCTGTTGGCTTCGTGAGGTGAAACGTTAGCGTATGTGTGGTGTGGAATAGTGAACCATCAGATCGTAGGCTCGTGTTTCATAGACGGACCATCGAACACGCGCAAGTATCGCGACCTCCTAAGAGACCATCTTCCATGAGTGCTAGAACACGTTGCTCTGCAGACTACGAGGAACCTGTGATGGTTGTTCAGATCATATTGCGCGAAATACTGAAGAATGTCTTCACGAATTTTGTTCAAATCATCGAATTGGACGCAGAGGGTAACATGGCAGGCCCGTTCCCCAGATTTGACGCCTGTAGATTTTTTTCTGTGGGGAAAGCTGAAAGACGCTGTCTGCAAGGACATACCAATCACATCCGATAATACGCAACGACGTATTACTGCAGCCTGCTCGGACGTCGCCACTGAAATGCTAGCACGTGTGCAGCAATCGCTCCATATCGGACTGGAAGCGTGTACTGCCACTCCCAGTGGTATTTTTGAAGACATAAAAAAATAAAAAACACCTCCAGTGGTCACACAGTTCTCTCTCTCTCTCGCAACAAGTCACATGTAAACTGTCATAGCCGGCCGGTGTGGCCGTGCGGTTCTAGGCGCTACAGTCTGGAACCGCTCTATCGCTACGGTCGCAGGTTCGAATCCTGCCTCGGGCATGGATGTGTGTGATGTCCTTAGGTTAGTTAGATTTAAGTAGCACTAAGTTCTAGGGGACTGATGACCACAGAAGTTAAGTCCCATAGTGCCATTTGAACCAAACTGTCATATTTTGTAAACAAAGATGGCATGTGGAAACTGCAAGGTGCAGGGAACACATAGAAAAACAGAACATTATCTCGAAGTACACATAACAAGTGTACGTAATAAGATTATTATTTTGGAATGAGTTGTGGACTGTGGAGATCTCTGTCTCAGTCGCTGAATACATGCGTTGGAATAAATATTTCAGGGGGTATATAAATCCTCTTCTGCCAAGTTTATACAGCTTGAATTTCATACTCGTTTACTTAATCAGGCTACAGGTTGCAAAGTACAATGATGCCAACAGTAGTAAAATTATATATAAATAACAACTTTGGCCGGGTTTCAGAGATATGGATGAAAGGATGGAGGCAGAGAGAGAGAGAGAGAGAGAGAGAGAGAGAGGGAGAGAGAAAGAGACAGACAGAGAGAGAAAGAGAGGTAGTGAGGTAGAGAGAGAGAGAGAGAGAGAGAGAGAGATTCAGATACAAGGTGAAAGGAATGATTGGAGCAGAGAAAACCTGCCCAGAGCAGGGGTTTCTTACACGACTGCTGCACACGAGCTACCATTTCAGCGGTGATATCCGAGCACGCTGCAGTAATACGTCGTTGTATATCATCAGGTGTGTTTGACATGTCCTTGTAGACAGGGTTTTTAATCTTCCTCCACAGAAAAAAGTCTACTGGCGTCAAATCCGAGAAACTGGCCGGCCAAGTTACCCTCTGCGTATAATTTGGACACAATTGGTGAAGACATGCTGCAGTAGTTCGCGCAGTATGGGCTGGACAGCCATCACATTGGTACCACAGATTCCTCCTAGGCTGCAGAGGAACGTCTTATAGCATCCATGGAAGATAGTCTGTTAGGAGGCTGTGATACTTGTGCGCGTTCAGAGTTCCATCTATGAAACACGAGCCTATGAGCTGATGGTTCACTACCCCACACCAAACGGTTACACTCCATGGACGCTGACCTTCTACCTCGCGGAGCCAACGGAGATTGTCAACAGACCAGTAGCGTATGTTTCGGAAGTTTACCTGACTGTGATTGGTATATGCGGCTTCATCGCTAAACAATGTACACGATACATCTGGAGTATCCTGTCTTAATGCCCCTGTACAGAAGTAACCAGATTCTCATAACTGTTTCGGTGCAGCTCTTGATGGAAAGACATGTGATACGCATGGTACCTATTTCGATGAAGAATGCGTAGGACACTTGCCTGACTCCTGCAGCTTCCTAGTGTGTCTGCACAGGAGTTAACGTGCGGATCAACTGCAACAGCAGCAAGAACATTAATTTCTCCCTTTTCTGTCGTCACTTGCTTCCTTCTGTTACGTTGTCTAGGTGTTAGAATACCATCTTCATGTAACTGGTTCAGGAGGTTGATAAATAAGTGCCGAAATGGTTGACGTCTGTTGGGATATCTTGCTGCATACTTACACTGTACCAAAACGAACTGCATTCTTCTTATACTCTCCACACATAATGTGCATGTCGGCTTTTTCTGCTATATGTTCTTTGAACCTAGTAGTTCCCAGAAGCCATCGTTGTTTACAAAGTATGACGGTTTACAAGTGGTTTGTTACGATAGAGAAAGGAGCCTGCGGCCACTGGAGGTATTCTGTTTTACCCCTACGTTTACACCTTTAGGTATAAGTTAATTTTTTAGTCAAAAAGCTCCAGAAAACAATATACTGAAACAGTGTTTTTGTTTCTTCAGTAGAAAGTAACACAAGTTACCCCAAAATTGTAACAACACACACATATACCATACTAACGCACGTAAATCCACCTGATGACGGAGGAGGTTTGAACCTTCGAAACTCGTTGTGGATATAAATAAACAGTGACTGGTAACAGTAAACTTATTGTTTCATTACACATTACTTTGATTTTTTCTGCGAAGTCTGAAATTATTGTGAAGAGTCGTTTTTGTACAAAGTCAGTACGATATTCTTAATCGTCTTTCCACGGTCACGCATCACCTAGCTAACGACGGAAGGTCTACCACGAGTTATGCCATTTCTTTAATTTTTCGATCTCGTCACTCAAGTATAATCAATTCCTTCTCAATTTTTTTTTACTTATTACCAACAAAATTCAAAACTGTATAACGGGAATGGTAGAGTACGCCCTCTAGCTGTGTGTTACGGTACTGTGGCTGGAGATTTCAGTTTGTGTCAGAACTGTATACATGTTCCTGTAAACAAACAAAATATTAATTATGTAACTTTATTTATTTCGAGGTGACAATTAAAACTCAGTGATTACCCGCCGTAAAAGACTACTACTTCACCTACACTACGTCTCTGATTCACAATGTTTGCTACCGTCCTTCAGTACTTCGTGGAAATACCGTTTTCCTCTTACGAGATTACAATGGTCTGTCTTTCATCTTTGAGTAGTGTAGCTGTAACAATGTAACCTGCAACAGAATGGAGCCGCAGATTGCCGTGCAGAAAACTCGATCGCTATCTCTGACTCAGGTGAGAGTGCACACTTAAAGACGCGAGAGGCTAGTTGTCGCAAGCATTGTGATAAAGCACATAACGAAAGTTTAGCGGTATCGTTTTTAATGCAACCACCATGAAACGAAACGTAACCGCTTTATTCTGACAGGTGAGCGCGGCGGCTTCATCTACTGTGCATTCCTCATTAGTTACCAATCATTCAGTGCTCTTCCAATTTGCTAAATGTTTACGCTTAACTTCAATAACGAAAGAGTAACTGTGATTACATCCAGTCGATAAAAGACAGCTATGAAAGAAAAGAGAGAGAGAGAGAGAGAGAGAGAGAGAGAGAGGGTGGGAATCGTAGACGTTATTCACAAAAACAGTATATTGAGGGTAAGGGCATAGCAAATATTTGTTTTCCTGTAGCGTTATATCCTAGTTCCAGTTGTGTCCATGGTAAAAGAGCCATTTTGCTTTTTGTTACGTGGTCGATAACTGAACCAGCGGAATTACTTTAGGATTTGATATCTACGGAGAAAGTAGAGGCACGGCGTAAGGCACGCTTTCAACGAATCTCACAAGACATCTAGCCGGAGAAAACATCCACTGTTGCCAAAACTTCACCCCGACTACTACGACTTCCCGCTTGCTTTATGCTTCATCTCAGGCAGGTTGGTATAAGTGAAATGTTACGAGTGGATAAGTTTGACGTCGTTCTCTTCGTCTGGGCGTGAAAATAGAAGGGCACTCGAGAGAAATACGAGTTATATCCAGAAAATAAGTTCCGATCGTTTGCGAAATGGGCACGACTGTAAAAATCAAAAATGTTTTATTTGCATCAGCTAGCCACAATTCCCAGCCAATTATCTAAATCGACTTAGACATTGGTCGTGGGGTTGTACCAATTTTCAATACCCTTGTCATAGGAGGCAGCAGCCAGTGCTTTCAGCTGATTCTCTACGCACGTCTACAGCTCGTTGTCTGTACCAAAATGTTGTCTTCATAGTGAGCGGTTCGTGCGAGCAGAGATGAAACTCAGGGGGCCAATTGCGGTCTGTATTGTGGGTGATCAAACACTTCGCACTGAAAATGCTGTAGGGGGATCTTCATTGCCCCTGCAGCTGAGAATTGTCATGAAGAAAGAACGACGTGACAGTTGTGTTACATGGGCTGCATAGCTTCAGGCGAAATTTCTCACTAGGCTCTCGTACTTGGAGGGAGACACTATTTTCTAGGTACATTTACTGCTCACTGTGCGCTCAGAACTGAAAAGAGCGATGTGACGTGATCGACAGGCGTTCTACAGACACTGCCCAACACATCTGTGCAAAGCTTCATCGGATTTTTACAGTGGTTTCCATTTCGCGACCGATCGGAACTTACTTTCCAGATAGCCCTCGTACATTGCGTGAAACGACGGAGGCCAGTGACTTTCTTGTAACAATGAGCGAAAAAAACTATTGGAGCTCTGAATACTCACGAGAACAGTGCTGTAAAGATTGGAAAGAAATGTTAGACAATGAAGAGGAAGCTGGAAAACCACTGAAGCTAGAAACTCGGAGGGAGAAGCACTTTATGGATAATCTGTTATCAATATACTTTCATTTTCTGAGGATGGGATGTATAGTCACATTTATGAATATATCACAAGAAGAAACAACCAAATGTCAGCAAATTATAGCCCGTAAGGGAGCAGGGATTTTTCAAGGCAGCCGCACATCGTTCTTTACAGTTCTGTATTCTGGGTTACCAGTGTGTAAACTTCTCTAGGCATAAACTGGCCAAGAAGAGCGAAGATATATCCGTGTGGCGCATCAGGAAACGAACTCATAATAACATGTTAGTTACTCACATAAACCTACAGATCTCCTTCTCGTAATGAAATCCAACGAGCGACCACTGAAGTACCGGGGCGGGAATGCAGCACTATGTGTGACATTTAGCTCGAAGTATATCGCGTTAGAAATCTCCCACCAGAGTTCCGGTTTGCAATACACGAAGACATAATTCTGTTTGCGTAATACGCTGCCAGTAACATTAATGTGACGACAGACGCCTGAATAAGCACCGTTTGTAGCTCAGACTGATGTGAGAGGTGCAGGAAAAGAGTCAGAGAGGTGCTGGAAGGTACCGACAGGGATATGGAGCCAGGCTGACTCCAGTTTCGTGGCCAGCTGCGCTAGGTTTCCCGGTTTAGGATCCATGTTCTTGGAACCACGCACTTCCGCTGCGAGCTGTGTGACTCGTTGCACTGTTTTGCTGTTAGATGCCATCGTGTCGAGCGAAAAAAAAGCCGCTTTTAGGTGTGGACATCGTTCCGAAGGATTTATGCATACTTGTCTTGGTCCATTGTGCCTTCCAGAACGGCGGAAACAACCTGAGAATGCCATGAAAACATTCTTCATATCGTAACGCTCAATCCTCAGGCCGTGACCCTCGCAGGGTGTACGCTATCAGACGTTTCACGCCGTACACGCCCACGGCCATCTGTCCGCTGGAACGTGATAAATCTGGAAAGGCCACATGTTGCCACCCTGTGGACGTCCAGTTGCTTGCACATTCCACCCTTCATCACCGATGGACAGTAGTCAACATGGGAACATAAACCAGGTGCCTGCTGTGAAGACTTATATGCAGCAACGTTTGCTGAACAGTAGTTGCGGAGACACTGTTGGTAGGCACTCGGTTCGTCTAGGCGGTCAGGTGCTCAGCAGTTGCACATATATTCGCCTAAACACATCCGCAGCCGTCGTTCACCCTTGTCATCTACGGTACAGCTGCCTCGGGGCCGGTTTTCGATAGGGCCATTTTGCCATCGTGATATACACTGAAGCGCCAAAGAAACTGGTATAGACATGCGTAAACAGGCAGCATATGGGGCTGCCTGTATAAGACAACAAGTGTCTGGCGCAGTTGTTAGATTGATTACTGCTGCTACAATGGCATGTTATCAAGATTTAAGTGAGTTTGAATGTGGTGTTATAGTCTGCGCACGAGAAATGGGACAGTATCTCCAAAGTAGCGATGAAGTGGGGATTTTCCCGTGCGGCCATTTCACGAGTGTACCGTGAATATCAAGAATCTGGTAAAACATGAAATCTCCGACATCGCTGCGGCCGGAAAAAGATCCTACAAGAACGGGACTAACGACGACTGAAGAGAATCGTTCAGCCTGAGAGAAGTGCAACCATTCCACAAACTGCAACGATTTCAATGCTGTGCCATCAACAAGTGTCAGCGTACGAACCATTCACCGAAACATAATCGATATGGGCTTTCGAAGATACTCCTGTACCCTTCATGACTGCCTCATACGAAGCTTTAAGCCTCGTTTGGGCAAGTCAACACCGACATTGGACTGTTGTTGACTGGAAACATGTTACCTGGTCGGACGAATCTCGTTTCCAATTGTATCGAGCGGATGGATTTGTACCGTTATGGTGGCAACCTCTTCAATGCATGGGTCCTGCATGTCAGCAGGGAATTGTTCAGTTGGTGGAGGCTCTGTAAGGATGTGGATCGTGTGCAGTTGGATCGATATGGGACCCCTGATAGATAAGACACTGACAGGAGACACGTATGTAAGCCTCCTGTCTGATCACCTACATCCATTCATGTCCATTCTGCATTCCGACGGACTTATTCAATTCCAGCAGGACAATGCGACATCCCACACGTCCAGAATTGCTACATAGTGGCTCCAGGAACATTCTTCTGAGTTAAAACACTTCTACTACCGGCCAAACTCCCCAGACGTGAAGAGTATTGAGCATATCTGGAATACCTTGCAACGTGCTGTTTAGAAGAGATCTCCACCCATTCGTACTCTTATGGATTTTTGGACAGCCCTGCAGGGTTCTTGATATCAATTCCCTCCAGCACTACTTCAGACATGGATCCACTTCTGTGTGCTATCGGGGGGCCTACGATATATTAGGCAGGTGTACCAATTTTTTTTTTTTTTTTTGTTCTTCAGTGTACTTTAATCACAGCGCCGCGCAAACGGCTTACAAACTTAGCGGGTTAAAAATGCTTCCACCCTTAGCCCGAAAACCAATGATCAGGCCCTTCTGGACGTCACATAAACCGCTCCGTTTGCGCATTAAGACAAAGACTATACTATTTATCCGCCCCGTCCCCGCCCCCGCTCCCCATCACCGCCCTCCCGCATGCTTTACATACCCTCATCTGCTAGTGCTGCCACCTACATTCTGTGAATGGATATTGCCCTTGACGTCGAACATAGTGTGTGGTCACATTAATTTGACTGGAGCAGGTATGTACACCTAACTTCGATTACGAAAATATTTCTCGCTTTTGAAAACAGTCATATTACCGCCTTGAGCTGCTGGTAAGATACTTTATTTATACGATAAACTTCATCTGTCTGATCGTCATCAGGTTCTCACATATAAGTATTCACAGCATCATATTTAGCCGATTACAGTTTTAACATGAATGTTTACACACCATAGCACAGTTTTTATAGATTGACGGTGTAATTTGTATTACGATGTGGAGACATGATTTTATCACCTGCCGATAACGATTTGATATTTCACCTAACATGATGCTGTGAATATTTTTATGTGAGAACCTGATGATGATCAAACGACTGAAACTGGTTGTAAAAATAAAGTATTTTAACACTGACTGAGGATTTGGGGCACCATCGCCTGCAAATATGTCAATTACTCGTTTGTCGAAAGTTCGCTAACGTTATCATGAAATGCGTTTTCACAAACTTTCTGTAAACCACCCAGAAAAATTTCCCTGAATTGAAAGTACAACAAAAGCATACATTTGATTTGCAAGAAACGCTAATACCAGTTCTCTCTTCCCGTAGACGCCTCCCTCTCCTCAGGTTCAGTCTTTCTACTTTGGTTTGGGAGTTTGATCGATTTAATGAAACGTACAGGGGTGGGTTAAGGACCAAGCGACACAAATGGCTGCTTAGGGTGCCAAGCTGAGAACAGCACCATGATCGGCTAAACGTAAAATTTGTGTACGGGGTGTCACATGATTTGTAGCGAAAGCAGGCTCGCGTTGAAATATACGAGAATGCAAGGAAAAGTGTTTCAGTAAACATGGCCCTGCAGTGAGGCGTTTGCGAGATAGTTGTGAATGTGTAGTTAACAGCCGTCGCTGATGTCAGTATCAGATATTGCCATAGTTAGTATAAGTGTATCTGATATGTAAACTTTCCGATAAAATCAAATTTCACCCAGGGCCCATCTTAACACTACTTCAGCACATTGCATGTCACAATTTGTGCTCCATATCTCGTCCTCACGTTGTTGTAGTAATAGAATATTTCTCTCTAGTATCGCACAGAAATCTCTCTTTTTCCTCTTTAGCTGCAGCACAAAAAAGTTTGGACTCGGTATTATTATTGTTGAGACAAGAATCTTCTGTACCAACCGTTTCATCTCCGAGTAGCAATTGGAACCTTCGTCATCAATCAATTATTTGCTGAATGTATCCCAGTCTCTGTCATCATCTACAGTTTTTATCCTCTACAGCTGCCTCTAGTACCATGTAAGTTATTCCCTGATGTCTTAACAGGTGTCCTATCATCCTGTCCCTTCTTCTTGTCGGAGATTTTCATTTGTTCCTTTTCTCGTCGATTCAGCGGAGAACATCCACAATCCTTGACTTATCAGCCCACCTAAGTTACAACATTCTTTTGTAGTACCACATTTCAAAGGCTGCGATTTTCTACTCCTCTGGTTTTTCCACAGTTCATGTTTCACTACCATATACTGCTGTGCTGAAAATGTGCATTCTCAGAAATTTATTCCTCATATTAAGGCCTATGTTTGATATTTGCAGACTTCTCTTGGCCAGGAATGCACTTTTCCAGTGCTAGTCTGCTTTTTACAGAAAAAAAAATCGTTCAAATGGCTCTGAGTCGTATGGGACTTAACATCGGAACTCATCAGTCCCCTAGAACTTAGAACTACTTAAACTTAACTAACCTAAGGACATGACACACATCCATGCCCGAGGTAGGATTCGAACCTGCAACCGTAGCGGTCGCGCGGTTCCAGACTGAAGCGCCTAGAACCGCTCGTCCACATGGCCGGCTTGATTTCTTAACTTCCTCTAGATAGTAATCACCAATTCTTAAGTTACGCCGGCCGGAGTGGCCGAGCGGTTCTAGGCGCTACAGTCTGGCACCGCGCGACCGCGGCCTCGAGCATGGATGTGTGTGATGTCCTTAGGTTAGTTAGGTTTAAGTAGTTCTAAGTTCTAGGGCACTGATGACCTCAGATGTTAAGTCCCACAGTGCTCAGAGCCATTTGACCCATTTCTTAAGTTACTTTCTTGCTGTTCTCATTTCTTCTACTTCTCGTTACTCTCATCTTTCTTCGATTTACCCTCAGTACTCATTCTGTGTTCATTAGACTGTTAATTCTGTTCAACACATGCTGTAATTCTCCTTCACTTTCACTGAGGGTCGCAATGTCATCAGCGAATCTTATCACTAATATCCTTTCACCCTGAATTTTAATCCCACTCTTGAACCTTCCTTTAATTTCCCTCATTCGTCGTTTGATATACTGACTGAACAGTAGTAGCGAAAGAGCACATCCTTGTCTTACACGCTTTTTAATCAGTGCAATTCGTTCTTTGTCTTCCACTCTTATTGTTCCTTCTTTGTTCTTGTATATATTGTATAGACAGTATTGTACCTTACCCCTATTTTTCTCAGAATTTCGAACTTCTTTCACCATTTTACATTGTCGAGCACTTTTTCTGGATAGACAAATCCAATGAACGCGTCTTGGTTGTTCTTCAGTCTTGCTTCCATTATCAACCGCAACGTCAGAACTGTCTTTCTAGTGCCTGTGTCTTTGGTCGTCATCTAACACATCCTCACTTCTCTTTTCCATTATTCTTGTCAGAAACTTGGATGGATGAGCTGTTAAGCTGACTGTGCGATAAATCTCGAACTTTTCGGCTCCTGCCATCTTAGGAATAGTGTGGACAATGTTTTTCTGAAAGTCTGATGTTATGTCGGCAGTGTCATACATTCTACACGCCAACGTTTTGTTGCCACTTACCGCAATGGTTTTGGAAATTCCGATGGGATGTTATCTCTTCCTTCTGCCTTATTTGATCTGAAGTCTCCCAAAGCTGTTTTAAATTCTGATTATATTACTACAGCCCTTTCCTGTGGTTTCCTGTTTCTTAGTCTATCGGTTTGCAACTCCTTTCGTGGCCAATTTTCTGAAATTATACTGTGAAAGAGAGCAGGCAATTTCACTTACCGTATTCATCAAAAAGTAGAGCATGCTATTGCAGTTCAGAGGCTACCAACAGGGAAAATCGGTATAAGAACGTTTATTGACGAAATGGTATCATAGCGACTGGGAGTATGGTGCTCCTCGTAATTTTCCTTTCTTTCCTTTATTAAAGCGGTGATGTGCTCACTGGTTTGCGAAAGCTTTTCGTACGCATGGGAATATACAGAGCGTTGGATTTGAGATGGCGAGCAGGGAACACTACGGCGAAATGGGACCAGTCGGGAGCAAGGACCGGCCACTTGGGTGGTGAATGCTCAGAACGGAGGACGGACCAGTCAACCCAAGGGGTGTCAAGCTGTTGTCCTCCTATACGACTGCACAGCCTGATGTCCGGCTAGAGAGCAGTGGGGCGCCGTCTGCAGGATGTGGGGGTGCCTTTTCATGTTTTGCGGACCTCATTTGAAGATAACCATCTACGTTTGTAGAAAGCGTGAGCTGCAGGAAACAAAGTCTAGCCTCGTAACATATCTTTTTTTTCTCAGGCTCTCAGTTGCCAGGCTAACGGCATAAGTGGGAGAACGCGCAATTGGTGACGTCAAGAACGCAGCTGCTGACCGAGCGAGGTGGCGCAGTGGTTAGACACTGGACTCGCATTCGGGAGGACGACGGTTCAATCCCGCGTCCGGCTATCCTGATTTAGGTTTTCCGTGATTTCCCTAAATCACTCCAGGCAAATGCCGGGATGGTTCCTGTGAAAGGGCAGGGCCGACTTCCTTCCCCATCCTTCCCTAATCTGATGAGACCGATGACCACGCTGTCTGGTCTCCTTCCCCAAAGAACCAACCAACCAACCGCAGCTGCTGATGTTACTGTTTTTTGGTAGTAGGGGAGATTTTTGAAGTTGTCGTTGGTATCTGAAGGAGACGTGCCATTTTGGTTGGATTCTCTAGCTGGAGGGAATCCTCACGATTGGGCCGCAGTGCTTCGTAATTTTTCAACTGGCAATGAGCACTGTCTAGCGGGAAGAAATTAGAGGCACTTCGGGTTTAGCTGCGGAGAAGTCTGCATCAACCTGCGGCTCGGCTGGGGAGGTGTTCACATTGTCTTCCGTGTTGAATCTGTGGACGGCAGTATTAGATGACTGATCGACTTGGCGTTAAATCACGGTTGAGCCCACAACATCTTCGAGTTGCGGCAGGATGCTGACGACATCGTCTTCACGAAGGGGCCAGCACTTCTGTAGCGTACAGCTCGGCGCAACACAGTCATATTTACAGTGAGCACAATTCGCTGCACCAGCAGAGTAGTTCAAATCGATTTAACACTTGTGGAGTCCAGGAGGATCGCCTGTCTCGAGTTCATCGCACTTTTATTGAATGTGTGAACCTCTAGGGGTACTGACTGTTTCGGTCAGGAATTTGCAAGATTATGTTGAGTGTAGATATAGTTGTACTTTATTAGAGTGTAAATTCTCACGTGCAAGTAGTAAATTCATAGATGAGCAAGTAACACATCTACTCACTTAAACTTCCATGAAATGAAAATGAAATAATTTTCCAGTTATGGATTTCAAAGTTTTTCACGGTGTCCATAGTAGACTGTATATGTCGTTAATTGATGTATTTGTGAATATATTTGAGTAACTGACTAAATCAGTCCGCCTGGGACGGCCGAATGGTTCTAGGCGCTACAGTCGGGAACTACGCGACCGCTACGGTCGCAGATTCGAATTCTGCCTCGGGCGTGGATGTGTGTACTGTCATTAGGTTAGTTAGGTTTAAGTAGTTCTATGTTCTAGGGGACTGATGACCTCCATAGTTAAGTCCCATAGTGCTCAGAGCCATTTGAACCATTTTGAATTAAATCAGTGTTTCTGTTTGGTGTCTTGATTGCCTTAAGCTAGATGCAATCAACCAATGTCCAGGGAGATACTTTCAGCTACATCAAATAATATGCAAATAAAAATCCTTCCAGTCACATAGCGTCAATCATATTTAAATTTATGCAAATTACTCACTATAAGATCTATATTCGGTGTCTTATTTTCGCGTTATCCATTTAACTTGGCGCGCAATAAAAATTTAAAGACATGGCTTGCCCACAATTAGTTATGAGGTGTTGGGAAATTAAACACGACGGGGTTTTGCAACAGGTTGGGCAGTTTTCTTTGCATGTAGCATACAACTTGCCCAGCTGAAAAGCGTCTTGCCTATATGTCAGTATGAAAACAGATGATTTTTTGTGTTTTCTCACGTTTTTCAGACAGAAAATGAAACAATTTGCAAGTTAAGGATTTCGAAGTTTGTATTATTAACCTAAAAAAGTAAAATATTAATTCTTTACACACAGTTTAATAGACAGCGCTTCATGATTTAAACTGGAACAGATAAACAGGTCTAGTCCTTTACGGTTTCAGTAACAGCTTCTAAAGATCTTACAAATTACCTTAAATGGAAATTGTTTCGGTTTTAAAATTTAGCTCTAGAAGATACAAAATCTGTTTGTTGCAGATGATTGTTTATGTATTACTTGTTTAAAAAAATCGTTTCTGCGACCACTAGATCTAAATCTTTTTAAAGGTATTACAAGGAGCCGAAGGAAAGGCAACTAACGTCTGATGGAGGGCTCGAGGCGACGCCAAATGATATGTCACTCGCGTCGAAACGTGTTCTCTATCTGGCCCATGAACCATAAGATTACATGTGTGTCGTGTGCGAGGTATCGCTACTTTGTTCCGTGTCTCCAAGTACGCCTACCTATGCGTCACTTGTAAAGTAATGTTTGAGAAAGTACGCTGTGGTAAAAAAGTTATGGGATACCATCTACAATTGTATTAGACCTCTTTTTGCTCGGCGTAGTGCAGCAACTCTATGTTCCATGGACTCAACAATTGGTTGGAAGCCCCTGCGGAAATATTGAGTCATCCTGCCTCAATAGAGATACATAACTGGGAAAGTCCTGCCGGTGAAGGATTTTCTGCACGAAATGACTCTCGATTATGTCCCGTAAATGTTCAATGGGATTCATGTCGGGTGATCTGGATGGCCAAATCATTCGTTCAAACTGTCAAGAATATTCTTTGAATCAATCTCGGAAAACTGTGGTCCGGTGACTTGGCACGATGTCATCCATAAAAATACCATCATTGTTTGGGAACATGAAGGCCATGAATGGCTGCAATTGATCGCAGAGTAGCCGAACATAACCGTTTGCAGTCAATGATCGGTTCGGTTGGACCAGAGGACCTAGTCCATTCCATGTAAACACAGCCCACACTATTATGGTTCAAATGGTTCTGAGCACTATGGGACTTAACATCTGTGGTCATCAGTCCCCTAGAACTTAGAACTACTTAAACCTAACTAACCTAAGGACATCACACACATCCATGCCCGAGGCAGGATGCGAACCTGCGACCGTAGCAGTCGCGCGGTTCCGGACTGCCCGCCTAGAACCGCTAGACCACCGCGGCCGGCCCAAACTATTATGGAGCCACCACTAGCTTACACTTGCGTCCGCGGCTTCGAGGGGTCTGCGACACACTCTAACTTACCATCAGCTCTTACCAAGCGAAATCTGGACTCATATGTCCAGGACACGGCATTCTAGTTGTCTAGGGTCTAACCGATATGGTCACGAGCCCAGGAGAGCCGTTGCAGACGATGTCGTGCTGTTACCAGAGCGTCTGCTGCTATATAGCCTTTTAAAGCCAAATTTCGCCACACTGCCCTAATGGGAACGTTCGTCGAACGTCCCACACTGAATTCTGTGGTTATTTCGCGCAAGCGAACTCCATTGGTCTCGATCGTTAAGTGAACGCCGTCGGTCACTACGTTATCCGTACTGACGTACAATGCCTGAAATTTGATATTCTGGGCACACTCTTGACACTGCGGATCTCGGAATGTCGAACTCCCTATCGACTTCCGAAATGGAATGCCCCACTCATTGTTGCTTGTCTGTTAGCAGTGACGCAAACTTCGCTGCTCTCGGTCATTTAAGTGAATGCCGTCGGCCACTACGTTATCTGTGCTGACAGATAATGCCTGAACTTTGATATTCTGGGTACACTCTTGACATTATTGATCTCGCAATTTAATGATTATAAAGAATCTGCCTCGATTGCAAATGGAAACCGGATGTTGGCCTAGGTTTCGGCGCGGATAACCACGCCTTCTTCGGAACACACTAAAACTACAAACTGCCTAAAGAGGCATGGTCCAACATTAATATAGAACGCCCAAAAGGGCAAAAGACTGGCATAAAATGTAAAATAAACGGTACGTGTGAACCATGTCAATAGCTGTACTTAGCTCAAACGTCAGAAGCGTGCTTTCTCACCCCAGCCAACGTTCGGTGGGCCGCGGGCTCTCAGGTAAACTGAGTTGGCGCCGAGACCTAGGCTGTGAGAATGTCGGAAAAGGACGCGCATGCGCAAATTGAGAAATCGGCTTCTTCCATGTGACTGGCATAACATGTGTTACGAAAGTTATCCGATGACCGGGTCAAAGGCACAGGAAGTTAATGCGTGTGTATGTATAGTGTCCTTGCTCGAACACGATTTTATATAACTATAGAACGTGGATAGGCTGAAACTATATATGTGGGATAGCAAATTCCACGGATGGTCAAAACGCATGGACGCAGGACAGACAAAATACCATCAGCTAGAAGCAGGCTAAAAATATGGGGGATGAATAACCCATTTTTCAGTTACTTGGGGTCGGTGATAGTATTTGATGAGTACGCTTGGATAAGCGTGTAAAGTTATTATATTAAATTCTAAGCGCTATTGGCCAGAAAAGGGTCAAATTTGTATGACAGGCTTAATGTAATTGCGTGAATGGACTTACAACGTCACCTTCGTCGCCCTTAATATCTAATGACCGACGGAGGTCATTCTGAAAAGTGCTATCGGATATGTACGAAAATAGTGTAAAAAGAACCTAAAGCTAAATTAGTTTCTTAAAATCACTTACTTGAGGTACTGAAACATGAAGATTAATCAAGTGAGGTCTGTGAACGAATATAGCGTGGAACAGACAAACTACCTTTATATTCTAATAGTTATTGACGTAAAAGGTCAAATAATGTGACGGCCTTAATGTACTTGCGTGAAAGGACGTACAACGTCGCTTTCATCGCCCTTATTATCTACTGACCGACAGAGGTCAAAGTGATAGTGCTATCAGCTGTTACCAAAATGGTTTGCAAAGTTACGTGTATGTGCATGAAGAGACGTAGGACGTCACTTCAACGTTTTTTAAAAAAGGTTAAGGATTTATTTCCTAATTTAAGGCCAGAGCTCGGAATTGTAATGAATATGACCAAAAACATCCTTGCATCGCCATATTCAACTTGGATAATTATAACTAAGTGGGAATGGCTATTTGAATCATATCAGAAATATTGGAGCTTGTAAGAAGTGAGAATACTGTGAACATGTACGATAATCACTCATTATGACGCGTTAAATGAAAGAAAAAAGCATATGTATTATATTACTAAAATATTTGCAATCGAGACGGATTCCTTATAATCATTAAATTATTCAAGATTGCTGACACACTGCAATGTTAAAAGTTCTCAGGATCTCGGAATGTCGAATTCCCTATCGATTTCCTAAATGGAATATCCCATGCTGCTAGATGCAAGTACCACTCTGCGTTCAAAGTCAGTTAATTTCCGTCTTGCGGCCGTAATCACGTCGGAGACCTTTTTACGTGAATCACCTGAGTACAAGCGACAGCTCCGCCACTCCACTGCCCTTTCATATCTTCTGTACGCCATACTACTGCCATTTGTATACGTGTATGTCGCTGTCCCATGTCTTTCGTCACCTCGGTGTGTAGTCCTACGCACGTGCGGGACGCAACGGAGCCCTCGTGTGCAGCACAGATGCGGGCGTACCACAAGGTCGCGTGTTGGGGCCATCTTTATCGGAGCGATACGTTATCTCGCGGCCGTCCGCAGCGCGCCGTTACACTCGCCACACGCCGACTGCTCGCCCAGATAGGGCCCCTTCCCCTTCCCTTCCTTGTTTGTCGACTGCTGTCCAGTTTACTCGGGGATTAGGGAAGAGGTTACCGGAACACGTTAAAGCACTGCTCCTATCGCTGCGCTACAAGGAGGCCGGCGGGCAACACACAGCAGAAGGAGCCGCCGCGCCCACCTGTCACAACAAAGTGGTTACGTTTCGTTTCCTGACGGTTGCGTTAGAAACGACATCGCTTGACATTTGTCACACGCTTTATCACAGGACTTATGACAAGCAGCCTCTAGGGTCGTTAAGTATGCGCTCCCGCGTGAGTCAGAGATATCGATCGAGGTATCTCTACAGCCTCTACGGTTCTGTTCCGTTCCAGGTATTGCTATCAAGTGGCCAGAAACAGGCAAACGCAAACTGAACGTGTCATTATCGCTTTTACCCTGAAAACAATACGTCATTTCACCGAACAAATCATTATTTTGAAGTTGCTGTTATGATGCTAGACCTACCATTAAAGGAATCCAAGGATAAATTTGGAAAGGGAATTGAATTACAGGGCGAATAAATAAAACTTATGAGCTTTTTCGGTGACACTGTAATTCTGTCAGAGACACCAAGGACTTGGACGAGCAGTTGAACGGAACAAATATTTTTTTAATGACCTCATGTAAATCTTATTATTTTTCTATTGCAGTTTCGGCGTTTGTGCCACTTCCAAACATAAGAGTTCATGTTGTATTTCATAGAAATAGGTTTTTAAATAACGTTCTTCTAGGACTGTGATACACTTAATGGTAATGTAGACATTGGTTGCTATTCATGACATAAATAGATGTAATGATAACACGCTGGTCTTCAGTCGGAAGACTTGCTTGATGCACCTGTAGAGCTCCCTCTAGTGCCATGAACGTTGTCCCTTCATGCCTTAACAGATGTGCTGCTATTCCGTCCCCCTCTTCTTGTTAGTGTTTAGCACAGTTTCCTTTCCTATCCGATTCTGCAGAGATCATCACTCCTTACCTTAACCGTCCACATAATTTTCAACATACTTCTGTAGCACACATCCAAAATTCTTCGATTCTATTTTGTTCCTGTTTTCCCACTGCCCTTGTCGCACTGCAATCCAATGCTGTGCTCCGAACCTACGTTCTCAGAAGTTTTTTCCTCAAATTAAGGCCTATTTTCGATGCTAGGAGGCTTCTCTTGGCCAGGAATGCCATTTTTTCCAGTGCTAGCCTGCTTCTTATGTCCCCTTTGCTCCATCCGTCACAGGTTATTTAGCTGCCTAAGTAGAAGAGTCCTTAACTTTATCTATTTGATGATCAACAATTAATCCCAAGTTTCTCGCTATTCTCATTTCTGATACTTTCGTCTTTCTTCGACTTACTCTCAGCCCACACTCTGTACTCATCAGATTGTTCATTCCATTCAACACTTCAAGTAATTCTTTCAGCTTTAATTTTAATCTTACTCTTGAACCCTTCTTTTATTTCCGTTACTGCTTCTTCGACGTATAAAGTGAATACCAGGGACGAAAGACTACATACCTGTCTTACGCCTTTTTTTAATCCGTGCCCTTCGTTCTTGGTCTTCCATTCTTATTGTTCCCTCTCGGCTCTTGTACATATTGTATATTACTCGTCTTTCCCAACAGCATACTCCTATTTTTCTCAGAATTTCGAAAATCTTGCACCATTTTACACTGTCGATCGCTTTTCCTAGGTCGACAGATCCTACGAACGTGTCTTGATTTTTCTTCAGTCTTGCTTCCATTATCAACCGCAATGTCAGAACTGCCTCTCTGGTGCCTTTATCTTTTTTGAAGCCAAACTGATCGTCATCTAACACATCCTAAATTTTCTTTTTCTTTCTTCTGTATATTATTCTTGTCAGCAACGTGGGTGCATGAGCTGTTAAGCTGATGTGCGATAATTCTCGCACTTGTCAGCTCTTGCTGTCTTCCAAATTGCGTTGACGGTGTTTTTCCGAAAGTCTCACGGCGTATCGCGGGCTCGTACATTTTACACGTCAACGTGAATAATATTTTGTTTCCACTCCCACCAATGAGTTGAGAAATTCCGATGCTATGTTATCGATCCCTTCTGCCTTATTTGGTTTTAACTCTTGCAAAGCTCTTCTAAATTCGATTCTAATACTCGATCCCCCATCTCTTCTCTATCGACGCTTGTCTCTGCTACCACATCAGATAAGTTCTCGCCCCGATAGAGGCCCTCAATGTAGTCTTTCCACCTATCCGCTCTCGCCTCTGCGTTTGACAGCGGAATTCCCATTGCACTCTTAATGTTATCGCCATTGCTTTTAATTTCACCGAAAGTTGCTTTTACTTTTATATATGCTGAGTCAGTCCTTCCGAAAGTCATATCTTTTTCGATTTCTTCATATTTTCCATATAGCCATTTCGCCTTAGGTTTACGGCGTTTTCAATTTAAACAACCCAACAAAAGTTCAGATTTACTACAGTGACTTCCTATAGTATACCCATTGAGGTTTGTATACTACCTTATTAACAAAATAAATAGAATTTCTTCTGAAAACAGGAAGGATTTTGGTTAATTGCTGACAAGAATAATATACAGAAGAATGTAAACGAAAACTTAGGATCTGTTAGATGACAAACAGTTTGCAAACGCCATTCTTTTAATGATTTCCAGCCCAAACCCTATATCATTTCTGTGACATTCTCTCCCATATTTCGCGACAATACAAAACGTGCTACCATTCTTTGAACTTTTTCGATGTACTCCGTCAGTCCTATCTGGTAAGGATCCCACAGCGTACAGCAGTATTCTAAAAGGGGACGGACAAGCGTACTGTAGGCAGTCTCCTTAGTAGGTCTGTTACATTTTCTAAGTGTCCTGCCAATAAAACGCAGTCTTTGGTTAGCCTTGAAAATGGTTCAAATGGCTCTGAGCACTACGGGACTTAACTTCTGAGGTCATCAGTCCCCTACAACTTAGAACTACTTAAACCTAACTAACCTAAGGACATCACACGCATCCATGCCCGAGGCAGGATTCGAACCTGCGACCGTAGCTGTCCGCGGTTCCAGACTGTAGCGCCTAGAACCGCTCGGCCACTCCGGCCGGCTTGGTTAGCCTTCCCCACAACATTTTTTATATGTTCCTTCCAATTTAAGTTGTTCGTAATTGTAATACCTAGGTATTTAGTTGAATTTACGGCTTTTAGATTAATTTTCATGTAACCGAAGTTTAACGAGTTCCTTTTAGCACTCTTGTGGATGGCCTCACACTTTTCGTTATTTAGGGTCAACTGCCACTTTTCGCACCATTCAGATATTTTTTTCTAAATCGTTTTGCAGTTTGTTTTGGTCTTTTATCGGTTCAGTTCGTTCAGTGCAGTTATTCTCATTGGTCTTCTTCTGATGTAATTTTGTACGCAGTGTTTGGTCTAAGATACGAGTCCCTGTTGCCGGGAGAAATCATTTCCAATATTTCTGGCAGTTGTAGTTGGGCGCTTGTGAGACGACAGTTGGAGGAAACGATCCTACATTGGTGTTGTCATACGAGAACGACCATTTCGAGGTCTATCGTTCGCATTTCTCGTCTCTCTGTATTTTCTCCATCCCTTAGACACGCCACTTTGAGTGACATTTAACTAATCGGCAATATCTTGCTATGTATGACCTGCTGAAAGTAAAGCAACTATCCTGACTCTATCAGAGTGTTGTAGGTCTCTATGTGGCATGTTACTGCAGTGCTGAACACAAACTGAATGAAGCTGTTGTTGATAGTGGACTGAAACTTCCTGGCAGAATGAAACTGTATGCCGGGCCGAGATTCAAACTCGGGACCTTTGCCTTTCGCGGGCAAGTGCTCTACCGTCTGAGCTACCCAAACACGATTCACGTTCGAGCCTCGGTCCGGCACAGAGTTTTAATCTGCCAGGAAGTTTCATATCAGCGCACATTCCGCTGCAGAGTGAAAATCTCGTTCTGATACTGGACTGCTCGCGGTGTGCCGCTGCGGCAGCGGTATGTTTACATGACTCAGAAACGGCCACAAATCATGCCAATACTGAACACTGTCCGATACATAGTTTCTAACTGGATAATGTATGATGAGACCTTCAGCATCTTTCATTAAATTTCATAATAGTATTCCAAACTTTCGTTGATCAGTGTATTTCATTCCTAAGTGTATTTCTTTATCCCTGACTTTCCCGGAACATTTTTATACCTCCTTCTTTCGTCGATCAACTATTTTTCGCTGTTATCCCCCTTGTACCTATGTTTTATTTCCCAACTTCTGTCATTCATTCACTTTCGTGTCCGGTAATCACTTCCAAAAGATGACAGCTGCGATAGCTTTGTCATTTCCTTTGTAAACATCTTGTATTGTGCACGGGTTGTCCAGCAGGGGGCATACAAGTAGATGGCTTGGATCTTCTTCAGCCCCGCAGTCGTAAGAGGTGTCTGCGCACGCTGGAAGGATTCCCCATTTCTTCAGGTTGGCCTGCATCGTGGGACGCCCACTCTTAGGCTGTCGAGGGACCCTCATACAGGGTATTGTAGGTTTGCGCCAGGAGCAATCGGGTGTACCCTGAGCAACGTCAGAAGACGCTACGAAGTGCGCTGTCGGCAGATCCTTTCACTGCCTGTCTCCATTCAAATGGTCAGCATTCTGACCGTTCTTTCTCA
Source organism: Schistocerca piceifrons (assembly GCF_021461385.2). Lineage (NCBI taxonomy): Eukaryota > Metazoa > Arthropoda > Insecta > Orthoptera > Acrididae > Schistocerca > Schistocerca piceifrons. Next base: position 897,954,461 of record NC_060139.1, read on the forward strand.
AGATCCAACTTCTGTGACTGCCCATTTTGGAGACATCCATTCCTTTTCAACCGAACTGCCTAGTGAGCTACTCTTTGTCGCAGTATCTATAGCCTCAGAGAACTTCAAGCGTATCTCTTGATTCCTTAATACTTCCATATCCCACTTCCTTGCGCATTGATCGATACTGTCTAGCCTCTTGAATTCCAGCCTAATCTTCATCAAATGCATATCTGCCCCTGGGTACGCCTAAAATCCAATATGTGATTTCAGGATCTCTGCCTGACCATTTTGTAATACAACTGGAATATTCCCGTATCTCCCTGCCTTTTCCAAATGTACCTCCTCCTCTTGTGATTCTTGAACACGGTATTCGTTGTTACCACATGAAATTTGCTGCAGAACTCAATTAGTCTTTCTCACATTCCTGCTACCAAGCCCGTATTGTCTCACAACCTTCTACTCGTTCCCCTACAACCGCATGACATGGTCCCCGGTGACTATTAGATTTTGATCTCCCTTTACGTACTGTATCACTCGTTCAATATCGTCGTATACTTCCCATCTTCTGCTTGATACCTGAACTATTTTAATCGTTCGTTTGCTGTCGTGTCTGATGAGAACAACCCTATCAGTGAACTGTTTTTAGGCTCTCACACTCTGTCCTACCTCCCTATTCATGAGGAATCCTACTCCTGTTATACCATTTTCTGCTGCTATTAACTACTACCCTTTACTCATCTGACAAGAAATCCTTGTCTTCTTTCCATTTCGATTCACTGACGCCCAGCATATCTAGATATCTAGACTGAGTCTTAGCATTTTAAAGTTTAATTTTTCAGGTTTTCTAGCTTCCCTAGCGCGTTAAAACTTCTGACATCCCACGCCCCGACTCGTAGAATTCTCACCATTCGTTGGTTATTCAATCTTTTTTTCATGTTCATCTCCCCATTAGCACCCCCTTGTCGGTGATCCGAATGTGGTCTAGTTCAGAATCATTTGCCAATGGAGAGATCATCATGATGCTTCCTTAAAGAACAGGCCACATGTCTATATCTTTAATGCAATGGTTTTCATTGACTTCCGCATCCTCAAGCCGTTGATCATTGCTGATTCTGCAGATTTTAGGGGCAGTATCCCACAACAAGGGCAAGAGAGTTCCCTGAACTTCTGTCCGCTTCTGTCGTTGGCAGATTGAGGGTGATTTCTTACACCGGAAGTCTACGACAGCCATTGTTGATGATTTTTATTCAAGCTGTAAGCTGTGGCGGGTTTTGAAACCGTGACCGAGATCATTTTCATTAGATCATGGATGCACCTCACAGTACCAAATTAATTTTCCATTGTTTCTTCGGAATTGATGGCCCTGCTCAATGCAGTACCTCTTAAATGGCTATACGATCTACCCAGCAAATCTACAGCATTCACCTGCAGCACATCATTTCAAAATCTTCTAATCGTTTATAGTATGAATTGGCTATAGTCCATGATTCAGTTCAGTGTAATGTACTGCAGACAAATTCTTCCAGGGAAACCATCCAAGCACTTAAAGCTATTTTCCTGGTATTGTAAGTGTGCATCTTATATACTTTTATATCTATATTTTTTCATATCTGTATATATGTAAAAAACACGTTAGATTGTCGTGAGGCAAAGGAACGTGGAGGTTTTAGAAGCAGATACTGGAAAATGGATCTTTTGCAAAGTCGAGGAAGAAAATAAAAATCGGAGTAAAGAATATGAAACACTACTTTGCCCCATTTGATAGATTCTGAGAAATCTGTGCTAACACCCGTTGAGAAACTGAAGAACATCACGTTAATGCTACAGCCTCCATTTGATGGCATCACAATTCACTCCATACTTTATCACGACGAGTTTGAAGGCAACGTTACGCATGAGCCAACGTGGGTTCCGTGTAATTACTGACTGCACCCCGCATGACACGTGTCAGTGGGGCCATCAGCGGCCGCATTGTGTGCCGAGCTCTAGCACCACGGCGGCGTGTTTACACTGCGCGCTATTCAGCGAACGCTGCCGCTCCCTCCCAGACAGTGGTTTCGCTGCGGGAACGATGTAAGCTCATAACAAAATGTGTTACTCTTACACAGAATTCGTAGATACTATACTTCATTCGAAATTTTTCCTTTCATTTTTCTTCGGTCCCTGTTTGCGTTTAAATCGTCTGCAGGTACTTTAACTAGCAACAGGAAGCTTCCAGGTAAACTGAGAGCCAGATCGGCACACGAACGAAGAACTTTTGCCTTTCTGACGGAATTGGTCTATCGTCTGAGCTATACAGATACGTATCACAACCCGTCCTCAAAGCTTTCCTTATGCCAATATCTTTTTCCTATCTTCCAGACTGAGCGGGGCGGTGCAGTGGTTACCACACTGGACTCGCAATCGGGAGGACAGTGCTTCAAACCCGAGTCCCTCCATTCTGATTTAGGTTTCCTGTGATTTCCCTAAATCGCTTCAAGCAAATGCTGGGATGGTTCCTTTGAAAGGGCACGGTCGACTTCCTTCCCCATCCTTCCTAAATCAATGGGACCGATAGCCTCACCGTTTGGTCCCCACTCCCGGATTAACCAACCTATGTTCCAGACTTCACAGAAGTTTCCCTGCATTCTTTTCGGGACTGGCATTACTGGAAGACGTAGCCCAGCCGTTTCACCGCAACATCCTTGCTTTCAGGAGATCTAGTTCCGCAAGACATGCAGGAGAACTTTTGTGGAATTTGGAAGGTAGGGAAAAGGTTCTAGCGGAACTAAATCTGTGAAGGGGAAGTCGTGGATCGTGCCTGCATAGATCAGCCGGTGCAACAAATACAGGCGAAAGGCAAAGTTAGTGGGTTCATGTGCTAGCTTAGCAAACAATTTTAATTTAGCTGAAAGTTTCAAATAAGTGAACAGTCCGCTGAAGGTTGAAAATTCATTTTGGAAACAGCAGGAAGTACCGGTATTGCGTGTCATGAAAATGCACATCAGAAAGAAAAGGGAAAAAAAAAAGGAGAGAGGAATGTGTCCATACTAAAGACACTTAAATACGGATCTCTAAAGCAAAGGCCGGCCGGGGTGGCCGAGCGGTTCTAGGCGCTACAGTCTGGAACCGCGCGACCGCTACGGTCGCAGGTTCGAATCCTGCCTAGGGCATGGATGTGTGTGATGTCCTTGGGTTAGTTAGGTTTAAGTAGTTCTAAGTTCTAGGGGACTAATGACCACAGCAGTTGAGTCCCATAGTGCTCAGAGCCATTTGAACCATTTTTTTGTAAAGCAAAGAACAATCCGATGCTTTTAGCAGACAATTTTTTTTCATAATCGGCGGTTTCTTTGGTCTTAAGAATCGTAGTAAAGGTTGATGCCTCTTGCATTTTAATTCCCACACCATTGCTGTAATGTATGCATTTTTGGAACACATGTATTCGAGAAAAACGTGCTGTATCTTTCACTTACATCTTGTACGTCTTACAAAGTAGTGGAGAGCACTGCCTATAACTATCTTCATTGTGGATTCTGTCAGATTCCAAACAGAAACCACAATGGTTAAGGGGAGGTTTACTATCTTTTGGTTCAAAAAATCGGTTTTTTAAAGTGCATTTCTGGATCCATAAAAGTGTTTATAATCCACCCCTGAAACGGTTTTTCTGAATACGGAACGGAAATGTTTGTTATTCGCTGTTGAACAAAAAAATGTACCTGCCTGAAATCGGCCTTTTTCACGCACCAGTTTTTTTTTTTTTTTTTCTTTCGAAGGAAGAGTTATTGTACCGGTGCTTGGGAGGAAACACACAAAATTCAAATGAAAGTTTGAACGCGTGTGTTTGGAAGTTAGCCCCAAAGCAATTGCATTCTGGTACGAAGACTGTGGAGATTGCGACATTCCTGGCAGTGAACAGATTCAACGGAGGGTATTCAGCAATTCTGAAGAGCATGACAACGATGGACGTCATCCTGGGACTCTATTCGACGCAGTTGGCCAAGCATTCAGACGACCACCGGATTCAAGGGGCCGAAAACCGCTTGTCACCGGCCGTACGAGTGTCTCTGGAGCAGCGCAAGATAGTCCAGATCGAGCAGGACGCTCTCTATGAGGAAGAGGAAGGACTAGTTTATGGACTCGGAATAGCTGATTGAACGTAAGTTGCATAATATTGCATTTACATGTAGTCAAAACTTCAAACGCGTTTTTCTCGAAATGTCATATTTTATACCGCGCAGTATGGTAACTTCAAATCTACTGAACCGAATGGCATGATTCCTTATTTCCGACGAAGCTAACTAAATTGTCTAGGAGTTGTACCACTTTTATTCCGATCCATCAACTACAAATATTTTTACTTGGCCGATGAAGTCGAAAAATCGATGGAAAAAAAAACCCTATTCTTTCAAACGCCCGCCATTTTGTTTCCTATGGTCCAAATAACTTAAGCCAGATACAACTCCTAAAGAATCTTATATATTCGCTAACGTCAACTCAATTCTGATTTCAGACGAGCCGGCTGACCTATGACATACCGCCCGTGGAGGTCTACATATAATTTTTTTTTCGTTCCGACGGCACTTCCACCTTTGCTCTTCGACATTTCCGGTCGAAAAGCCGGCCGTAGTGGCCGAGCGGTTCTAGGCCCTACAGTCTGGAACCGCGCGACCGCTAAGGCCGCACGTTCGAATCTTGCCTCGGGCATGGATGTGTGTGCTGTCCTTAGGTTAGTTAGGTTTAAGTAGTTCTAAGTTCTAGGGACTGATGTCCTCAGAAATTACGTCCCATAGTACTCAGAGCCATTTGAACATTTCCGGTCGAAAAAATCCCAGTTTGTAGAAGAAATATCAATTAACATTTCGACCAAATTTGACACTGATATCTGTAACACATCCAGAGAAAAAAATTCTCAAGGAACATGCTTTTTTCGAGCCAAAGATGGTAAACCTCCCCTTAAATTAAGAAACATTACGCCATCGGAAGTTCGTGATTAACGCGTGTGTAGTTCTAGATATTTACACAATTCGTTTGAAAACGATTGTTATTAGTATTATTATTGTTATTATCATCATCTTCCTTCGATGCCACAGTGCTGTCTCCACAATACTGAAATGGACAGTTGAAGTTTTTTAATAAATTCGACAAGTTGGCCCATGCTGAAAAGAGCAGTTAAACATCCACTGGATAGATGTGCACCTATCAGAACAGTTCATGAATGTAACTACCTTCCTGGAGATAAACAGAGACTACTGCACAAAAAAAATCGTATAGTTATAGGAAGTGAAAGGCGATTAACTGTCAAAAGGTCAGTGTGGTATACAGGGTCGTCAGAAAGAGTCTGAAAAGCTTGTAAGGGTTTTGCAGATTAGACTGTGCTGGAAAATAATTCTTGAGAAAAAACTCAATACGTTATGCCAATCCGGAGCTAATTAGCAATGATGTTAGCCAATCAGGCTGTTGCGCGTGAAAATTCAAGCAGCCCGCCAAAGACGGTGTTGCCAAACGTGTCCTTCGTTTGGTTTCCTGAGACGAAACAAGAGAACGGTACAAAAATTGGACATGGGTCATTAGCAAGGATCTATCCCGAGCCAACTCTGGGCAGTCCCGTGCGCTACCATCGGCACGATGAGAACAACTGACGCTTGGCGGGCTGCTTGAACTCCGTGCCCAGTGGTCAAAGCCTTCATGGACGAACATTTGCGGTTGCCTACGGAACCGTGACTGTACCCACGAGTGCACCTCTTCGTCCGAAGCACGTCGACGCCCACATGTGGCGAAGACTGTTTCGACTACGTTACACAAGTTTCGCTGGATCGCCCTTAATCCTGATCTCTCCCCAAACGATTTCCATATTTTTGGAGCCGTGAAGAAAGACAAGCGCCACCGTCGAATTGTTTCGGACGAAGAGGTACACGGCTGGTTACAATCCTGCTCCCACAGGCAACCGCAAAGATTTTTGCATGAAGGCATTGACCGTCTTGTCTCATAGTGGGCTTAGTGAATTAACAGTTGATGTATTAACGGTTATGGGGATTACTTTTGAATAGAGAGAGAGAGAGAGAGAGAGAGAGAGAGAGAGAGAGAGAGATTCAGAGAGACGGAGAGATATAGGGGTGGGGAAATGCCCGGTTGATTATCAATAAATAAAAAATGATATCTGATTTATTTAAAAATAATGCTTAATTTATAATGTTATGCACCATTTACATCTCACTGTTAAAAAACATAATGAAAACTTATTACGGAAAAAATATTTTCAAAAAACTTACACTTAAAGAGTTTGAAAAATACGAGGGTTGGAACTTAAATAGTGGCGACTATTTATTCACAACAGATACAAAAGAGTTACAGGTTTGCACCTGTTACTGTCCTTCAAAGTAGTCACCATCGTTGTGTAGAACCCGTTGCCAGCGATGTTGAAGGTGTAGTATACCGTTAACAGAGGTGTAGTGTACTTCATATTGGACAGCCTCAAAGAGTAATTTTTGGAACATTAGACTGTTCACTGGCCTTCTTCCAACCCATTTCTTTGTTACGAACTGCATCAACTTGCCCCATTACGTTGTTGTAATCTACACAAGAATCCGAAGAAAATAGGAGTATCTACTAGCAGAGCCAGACTTTAACAACAGACTTTGCCTTCTGCATGTTTAGTGAAAGGTGTTTCACCGTCAGGCCAGAACAGGCACACGGCGTCAGTCTGCGTGTTAAAGATGAAAAAGTAAGGGGTCCGATTTGAGCAGCCAAAGCGGTACAGTTTACGCCACTAGAGCGTACATTTAGTTAACAGAATAAATGTTTATCCATACATCTACATGAAACTGCTAATCATTAAAATTAACGTTAAATTTTATTACTCAAGAACACTTATAGACTGAAAGGGCTACCTGCCAATAGCTATGAGAATAACCAATAATTAAGAAAAATGTAAAAAAAAAAAAAAAAAAAAAATATCCATCGTCAAAACATGTACGGAAAACTGGCAAGATATAACTAATGCAGATGACTTATGAACACCACTACAGAGCTTTAGAAACCTAAACTATACTATTTACGCTTGTTCCACTAGGAGTCACGAGAATGAAGGTCCACTAGACCAGTGGTCTGCTTTAGTGGGGAAGTTCAGTTAAGAGGGGAAAAACGTCCTGTAGGCGCATGAGCCATTTTGCGCTAGGCAAAAAAAAAAAAAAAAAAAAAAAAAAAAGGGACACACCACGAACAAATTATCCGGATCGGACAGAAATCTGTAGATGTAGTGTACATTTACATAGAATCAAATGTTTACCATTTCACGAAATTCGATGATCTATTCAAGAGAACGCGCTTCATGAACTGAGCAAGTGAATAACCAGTAGATCCAGCTCTGGCCCTTATGAAAGCAATTATCCGGCTTGGCATTGATTCACAGAGTTCTTGTATGCACTTCTGAGACATACTGTGCCATGTTCTGTCCAATTGGCGCGTTAGATAATCAAAATAACGAGCTGATTGGAGGGCCCTGCTCATAATGCTCCAAACTCTCTCATCTGGGGAGAGTTATGGCGGCCTTACTGGCCGAGGCAGGGTTTGGCAAGAATGAAGACACGAAGTAGAAATACTCACCGTGTGCTGGTGGCCATTAGCTTTCTAAAGTAAACTCAGGATGGCTTGCCATAAAGAACAACAAAACGGAATGTAGAATATCGTTGACATGCCGCTGCGTTGCAAAGGTGTCGCGGATGACAACGAAAGTAGTCCTGCTATCCTGCGATGAAAATAAATGGCACCCCAGACTATGACTCCCGGTTGTGGGGTCGTAAGGCGGGCGTCAAGTAGTTTGGTATCGCACCATTGTCTTGGGCATCTCCAGACACGTCTTTGCTGCTCATCGGGGCTCAGTTTGTAGCAAGACTTATACTTGAAGACAATCCTAGTCTACACAGCGAGATTCCAGGGCGAAGACGTGTCTGAAGTAGAGATGGGGGATCCGCTCCTGAACTAATTCATAGAGTTGAATCTTTCAAAGGAGTGAACAATCAGTGATTCAGAAAAAAAGAACGGTAGCTCCAAACGTTTCCCACAGCAGAGAGAGAGAGAGAGAGAGAGAGAGCGAGAGAGACACAGTCGGAGCAGACCAGTGGGGCCTCTGCTGGTCAGAGCACACTGCACGCCACACAACACAGCCAGCGCCGGCCTCTACCCTGTTTCTGCCTTGGCTGCCTTCATTGTGCAGTGCCCCATTGGATTTTGTGTTTCACATATGCCGTGCCCTCTCTGTGCTTCCTCTGCCGCGTGCAGTGTCTGGCGCACCGTAACTTAGCATAGCACTCCCGTCGGCGATCGTTTCAGTCGCACGTCCTGCCCTCTGGGCAGTTGATGCGAGCAACAGGACAGAGAGCCTCCTAGCGGAGAACATAAGAACTACTTGCAACAACCTGCTCGCAAGAGAACGGACGATTTGTCTCCGAGCGGGTGAGTGGTGGCAGTTCACCGCTCCCCCCACCCACGGAACTCGCCCGCTCAACGCTCACCCCACCGTTCTCGACTCTAGCCAGAGCGTTGAGCAAAGCAACTCAGGTGTCACTCTGGTCTCTGCGGTCTTAGCTCACGCAGTAATACAGCTCGCGGCTCGACCTGCTTGACTCAGTGCCTCTGCATCGGAGTTCGTCTCTACTGGATATTGTTCTTCGTAGTAATACCGTTATGTATATTACATAATTATGTTATGTATACATCATTTGTTTTTATTTTATTTTTATTTGTTTAAACTGATCAGATTAGGTTCCTGACGCCTCCTCTTACTATAGGATTTTTTATTATGGTCACTCGAATTTACACTTTAATTACGAGCGAACCGATAAACGTATAGCAAAAGTGATACACCAATATTTTCCTTGTTTTTTTTTCTGCGGAAGGCTATATGCAGCACTTTGGTCTTACAGTCAAATTTATGTATTTTTTTTCTTGCGAAATTAGGCGTCTTCGGAAGGAAATGTTCACTTTAAAAATATATGGCTTGCGACGTATTTGTCCGAGGTTAATAAAATTTTAATACATTATAGCCAAATATATTGTTAATGTAAATCTCAAGTTACAACATTTTCCGATCACCCAAAAAACCATGATAGTGCAAAATAAATCAATAATCAAAAACTTTGTCATATCGTGGAAATTTCAATAAACAATACAAAATTCTTACTCATTATCTGTGTTACTTCAAAATAGGATCAAATAAGATCAAAATACAGGTATAGTACTGGAATAAACCAAGTTTAAAGGGCAATGTGCCTTCCATTTATTTTCTGTTGTGAATGAGTGGTGAGTCATGAAAAGGAGCTAGTTCATTTCAGGGAGTGAACAGTTCTGATCCGATCTCTGAAAAGAACAGTTTTGCCCATCTCTAGTTGAAGACGCCTCGGACAGTGGTGGGAGACCAGCCTGACTCTCGCCCGCCATACGACCCCACAACTGGAAATGACGTCTTTTCATGGCAGGACCGCTTTAATTGTCATCTGCGGCAACCTTACAGATCAGCGGTACGTCGATGATATTCTGCGCCTCGTTTTGTGCTTACATTTCAGTAAGATAGTGTCCTCGTGCACATGGCAAGAGTTTCTATTGCCTGTCTTCGTGCTTGCCAAAACCTACCTTGACCTACCAGATAGCCGGATCTCTTCCCAGTTGGCAATGCTTGGAGCTTTATGGGCAAGGCCCTCCATCGAGCTCGGGATTTTGAGGACCTAAGGCGCCAGTTGAACAGAATTTGGCACGATATCCCTCAGGAGGACATCTAGCACCTCTACCTAACAATACCAAGCCGAATAACGATTTGCATAAGGGCCAGAGGTGGACCAACGCGTTATTGACTTGTTCAGTTAGTGAAGCTCTTTCTCTTGAATGCCGGCCGAAGTGGTCGTGCGGTTAAAGGCGCTGCAGTCTGGAACCGCAAGACCGCTACGGTCGCAGGTTCGAATCCTGCATCGGGCATGGATGTTTGTGATGTCCTTAGGTTAGTTAGGTTTAACTAGTTCTAAGTTCTAGGGGACTAATGACCTCAGCAGTTGAGTCCCATAGCGCTCAGAGCCATTCTCTTGAATAAATCGTCCAGTTTTCTGAAATAGTAATCATTTGTGTCTCTACATGTTTATTATTGAACCATGGCCGGCTGTCATAGATGCCGTTTGTTCTTTGGCATTTTGTCGCAATCGAGCGGCGTCTTATTTCTCCCTGATGTACTACCATAACAAGTTGCTGACTTGCCTCTGTCAGTGGCAGCAGCAGCGCTTATCGATACTAGTACTGCTATATCATATTTGGTGTCACCGCTATATTTCCGTGTGGTGGGGTGTGTGGCAGTCGGTCGGTTGGGACAGAGCACCGAGGAAGTCTCCACAGTGTGAGGTCAGGCCAGGACCGCTGGTGGCATGCACATGCGGTCGGATTGTGAGGTGCTAGCTGTGAGAGCTACAAAGTTCGTTGCCCACCGAACCTGAACATTGAAGTTGAGTGATCAGCTAACCTGTTATGAAACCTCAACTGCTGTGACATCTCTTCGTTCATTGCAGGTTGTTGCTTCCTGGGCCAATGTTTGTATGGTGTGTTGGAGTCGCCGAAATTTTGCAGCCGTCGTGCTGTATGGTCTTTAACTATTAAATTGTTTGTTACTTATCAGTGAAGTGCACCAGCGGGATTTTCTGCCTTGTGGCAGTTACCTGCCCTGGTCGTTAGCGTAGTTTCCCGGCAATGTGTTTTTCCTCACCGTGTTGATGCTGTCCGGCATGGCTAGTAGTTCCACAGCCTTTTAGTTTTAGGTTCATATTTTTTTCTTAAGAGTGGTTATTGTGCCTTGGCTATTTTTAGATGCCAATTTTGAAGATATAGTGCGGCTGGTATCTTCGTCCTCCTCTGATATCTTCCGCTGTCATCCCATTGGTCAGGTGGATGGGAAATTATTAGGTTGTTGGTCAGTCCTTCAGCCGTCCCTGGGTTAGGTTGCCATCCAATTATTTAACCTTACTCTTGGCTTCCTGTCTCACCTGACCTTACATTAAAGCTAGCTCCTCAGGCCGACCCTTCAAACACTTTTGAGCACCACTGTTCTGTTAGTTTTAGATTGCGATTTTCATCTTAGTCTGATGTACTGTGCGAAACCTTCAGCCGTCTATTAATTTACTTCGTTTGAATTTTAAAATAGGCACCGGCATTACCGCAGTGGATACACCGGTTCCCGTGTGATCACCGAAGTTAAGCGCTGTCGGGCGTGGTCGGCACTTGGATGGGTGACCATCCAGGCCGCCATGCGTTGTTGCCATTTTCGGGGTGCACTCAGCCTTGTGACGCCAATTGAGGAGCTACTCGACCGAATGGTAACGGCTTCGGTCAAGAATACCGTCATAACGACCGGGAGAGCGGTGTGCTGACCCTGCGCCCCTCCTATCCGCATCCTCCACCGAGGATGACACGGCGGTCGGATGGTCCCGGTAGGCCACTCGTGGCCTGAAGACGGAGTGAGTGAATTTTAAAATAAGGCCTTCAGCTGACTTAAATTAAAATTTGAAGATTGATTGGTTTAAAAACTAAATTTTGAAAGTTTGTTCTATCTGAAATTCTCGTTATACAGGCCTTAAGCCCTGAGTTGTTCAATGTCTAATGTGTGGTCTTCAGCCAAGCTTTTACGTGATATATTTTTAAGATAAGGCCTTCAGCCGTCTTAAATTAAAATTTTGAAAACTGATTTCTGTAAAACTAATTTTTTTTTAAACAATTGCTCTATCTGGAATTCTTGTTATCCAGGCCCTAAGCCTTGAGTTGTACAATGTCTCATGTGTTGCCTTCATCCGAGTATGTACGTGAAAATAAAATTACATATACACTCCTGGAAATGGAAAAAAGAACACATTGACACCGGTGTGTCAGACCCACCATACTTGCTCCGGACACTGCGAGAGGGCTGTACAAGCAATGATCACACGCACGGCACAGCGGACACACCAGGAACCGCGGTGTTGGCCGTCGAATGGCGCTAGCTGCGCAGCATTTGTGCACCGCCGCCGTCAGTGTCAGCCAGTTTGCCGTGGCTTACGGAGCTCCATCGCAGTCTTTAACACTGGTAGCATGCCGCGACAGCGTGGACGTGAACCGTATGTGCAGTTGACGGACTTTGAGCGAGGGCGTATAGTGGGCATGCGGGAGGCCGGGTGGACGTACCGCCGAATTGCTCAACACGTGGGGCGTGAGGTCTCCACAGTACATCGATGTTGTCGCCAGTGGTCGGCGGAAGGTGCACGTGCCCGTCGACCTGGGACCGAACCGCAGCGACGCACGGATGCACGCCAAGACCGTAGGATCCTACGCAGTGCCGTAGGGGACCGCACCGCCACTTCCCAGCAAATTAGGGACACTGTTGCTCCTGGGGTATCGGCGAGGACCATTCGCAACCGTCTCCATGAAGCTGGGCTACGGTCCCGCACACCGTTAGGCCGTCTTCCGCTCACGCCCCAACATCGTGCAGCCCGACTCCAGTGGTGTCGCGACAGGCGTGAATGGAGGGACGAATGGAGACGTGTCGTCTTCAGCGATGAGAGTCGCTTCTGCCTTGGTGCCAATGATGGTCGCATGCGTGTTTGGCGCCGTGCAGGTGAGCGCCACAATCAGGACTGCATACGACCGAGGCACACAGGGCCAACACCCGGCATCATGGTGTGGGGAGCGATCTCCTACACTGGCCGTACACCACTGGTGATCGTCGAGGGGACACTGAATAGTGCACGGTACATCCAAACCGTCATCGAACCCATCGTTCTACCATTCCTAGACCGGCAAGGGAACTTGCTGTTCCAACAGGACAATGCACGTCCGCATGTATCCCGTGCCACCCAACGTGCTCTAGAAGGTGTAAGTCAACTACCCTGGCCAGCAAGATCTCCGGATCTGTCCCCCATTGAGCATGTTTGGGACTGGATGAAGCGTCGTCTCACGCGGTCTGCACGTCCAGCACGAACGCTGGTCCAACTGAGGCGCCAGGTGGAAATGGCATGGCAAGCCGTTCCACAGGACTACATCCAGCATCTCTACGATCGTCTCCATGGGAGAATAGCAGCCTGCATTGCTGCGAAAGGTGAATATACACTGTACTAGCGCCGACATTGTGCATGCTCTGTTGCCTGTGTCTATGTGCCTGTGGTTCTGTCAGTGTGATCATGTGATGTATCTGACCCCAGGAATGTGTCAATGAACTTTCCCCTTCCTGGGACAATGAATTCACGGTGTTCTTATTTCAATTCCCAGGAGTGTATTTTTAAGTACGGCCTTCAGCCACGTGTATTCTTTAAAGTAATTTTTATAACTTGTGTTCAGACCTTCAGCCGTACTTGTTTTTGGTGTGGTTTAGGGCCTTCAGCCCAGGAGGTATTGCAAGTTTTCTTAACTAGGCATTCAGCCGTGTTGTTTTAATTTTATCCTTTTAAGGCAATGTGTAATTAAGTGGTTCGTAGGAAAATAAACGTTTGTGTGTTTTGTGCAACTAACAGTAACTGATTAGGGGCTCCTCCACAACCATAACCTGATGCACTCTATCCTGCGAAACCACATTTCAATTATATTGTAAGTAGGCTGTTTAGGTTTTTATGTCGGTTACGCCATGTAGCGCTCTGTATGAAAATCACTGGCTGTACTGTGTGCAGTCTGTGGCTGGTTGGTGTTGTTGGAATATTCGCTTTGTAGTGTTGGGCAGTTGGATGTGAACAGCACGTAGCGTTGCGCAGTTGGAGGTGAGCCGCCAGCAGTGGTGGATGTGGGGAAAGAGATGGCAGAGTTTTGAGAGCGGACGATCTGGACGAGTGTCCGTCAGAAAAAGGAAATTTGTAATACTGGATGTCATGAACTGATATACCGGGTGATCCAAAAGTCAGTATAAATTTGAAAACTTAATAAACCACGGAATAATTAGATAGAGAGGTAAAAATTGACACACATGCTTGGTAATGACATGGGGTTTTATTAGAACAAAAAAAAAAAAAAAATTATTGCTAGACGCGTCAAAGATCTCTTGCGCGCGTCGTGTGGTGGTGATCGTGTGCTCAGCCGCCACTTTTGTCATGGTTGGCCTCCCAGGTTCCCAGACCTCAGTCCGTGCGATTATTGGCTTTGGAGTTACCTGAAGTCGCAAAAGTATCGTGATCGACCGACATCTCTAGGGATGCTGAAAGACAACATCCGACGCCAATGCCTCACCATAACTCCGGACATTCTTTACAGTGCTGTTGACATTATTCCTCGACTACAGCTATTGTTGAGGAATGATGGTGGACATATTGAGCATTTCCTGTAAAGAACATTATCTTTGTTTTGTCTTACTTGGTTATGCTAATTATTGCTATTCTGATCAGATGAAGCGCCATCTATCGGACATTTTTTGAACATTTGTATTTTTTTGGCTCTAATAAAACCCCATGTCATTCTAAGCATGTGTGTCAATTTGTACCTCTCTATCTACATTATTCAGTGATTTATTCAGTTTTCAAATTTATACTGACTTTTTGATCACCCTGTATATGTTATGACCTTTGAATACTATTAAGGTAAATACATTATTTGTTCTCCATCAAAATCTTTCATTTGCTAACTATGCCTATCAGTAGTTAGTGCCTTCAGTAGTCAGAATCCTTTATTTAGCTGGCAGTATTGGCGCTCGCTGTGTTGCGGTAGTTCGAGTAACGACGATTTTTGTGAGGTAAGTGATTCATGAAAGGTATAGATTACTGTTAGTCAGGGCCATTCTTTTGTAGGGATTATTGAAAATCAGATTGTGTTGCGTAAAAAAAAAAAAATAAAAGAAAGAAAAAAATTGTGTGTCAATTTACTGTTGATCAGAATAAGTAAAGAGAGAAATGTCTGAGTATGTACAGTTTTGCTCAGCTGTTTGAAAATCAAATAACGTAGAGGTTTTCCAGCACTGTCATACATACATTTTTCTAAGGGGACGTTTCAATATCCGTCGATTTCCGTCTCATTCGGATAAATCGTTCGCGGTGCGTCGCTTGTTTTTTCTTTATTTGGTAAGTTGGATGCGTTACTTTCTGGTAGCTGTAAGTGGTACTGCCTATAAAGCTGTATTCACTTTATGATGTAGATACATTTCTTTTCCATTCAATTCCTTTGACAATGGTGTAATGTCGAAACGCGTAACTAAGAAGTAAAGTAAATATTTTGTAGTCGAGACGAGAGAGCGCAGGAGGTAGTAATCCCGGATGAGGAAAGTCCCGTATACGGCTCCGAGCATGCAGGTGCTGCACGCGACTCTCGGCACAAAGCAGCGCTGCTAATACCGCGCCGGCTGACATATAGAGGCCCCACGTCACAGCTGCCCCCCGGCCCCGGGCCTCTCTACCGTCTCAGATTGCGCCCCTGCGGCGCACTTAGCCGAGAAGCACACAAACTATGTTAATGTCGGTAAGCGAGAGCCAAATATGTGCAGCGTTATCACAGGGCCGGCGGGGCGATGGCCGCTGCCAATTACAGCCGGGCCGTATTTGCAGCAGCACAGCGCAGTGTCTCATTAGACGCCCGCGGGCCTAATGGCTGCCTCCCGTTTGCCCACGGCTGATACGGCTACTGCCGGCGGCTGTGTGGCGGCTGGACACGGCCCCGTGTGGATTACCCCCACCCCGGCCTGAGGCCGGGCTCAGTCGAGCCGCGGGGCGACGCCTGACGCTCATCAGCAGGCACGCCCTGCACAATAGAGCTGCAGCCCTCCGTAGCAGGCGTTTAACCCAAAGGACCTGACAGAGAAGCTGTTAATTAAATGAACACTCTCGTGATAGCCTGTAAGCACTACACTGAGGTAACAAAGTCATGGGGTAGCTGTTGTTGTTGTTGTGGTCTTCAGTCCAGAGACCGGTTTGATGCAGCTCTCCATGCTACTCTATCCTGTGCAAACTTCTTCATCTCCCAGTACCTACTGCAGCCTACATCCTTCTGAATCTGTTTAGTGCATTCATCTCTTGGTCTCCCTCTACGATTTTTACCCTCCACGTTGCCCTTCAGTACTAAATTGGTGACCCCTTGATGTGTCAGAATATGTCCTACCAACCGATCCCTTCTTCTAGTCAAGTTGTGCCACAAACTCCTCTTCTCCCCAATCCTAATCAATACCTCCTCATTAGTTATGTGATCTACCCATCTAATCTTCAGCATTCTTCTGCAGCACCACATTTCGAAAGCTTCTATTCTCTTCTTGTCTAAACTATTTGTCGTCCACGTTTCACTTCCATACATGGCAACACTCCATACAAATACTTTCATAAACGACTTCCTGACGCTTAAATCTGTACTCCATGTTAACAAATTTCTCTTCTTCAGAAATGCTTTCCTTGCCATTGCCAGTCCACATTTTATATCCTCTCTACTTCGACCATCATCATTTCCTCCCAGAATAGCAAAACTCATTTACTACTGTAAGTGTCTCATTTCCTAATCTAATTCCCGCAACATCACCCGATTTAATTCGACTACATTCCATTATCCTCGTTTTGCTTTTGTTGATGTTCATCTTACATCCTCTTTTCAAGACACTGTCCATTCCGTTCAGCTGCTCTTCTAGGTCCTTTGCTGTCTCTGACAGAATTACACAGTCATCGGCGAACCTCAAAGTTTTTATTTCTTCTCCATGGATTTTAATACCTACTCCGAATTTTTCTTTCGTTTCCCTTACTGCTTGCTCAATATACAGATTGAAAAGCATCGGGGATAGGCTACAACCCTGTCTCACTCCCTTCCCAACCACTGCTTCCCTTTCATGTCCCTCGACTCTTTATAACTGCAATCTGGTTTCTGTACAAATTGTAAACAGCCCTTCGCTCCCTGTATTTTAACCCTGCCACCTTCAGAATTAGAAAGAGAGTATTCCCGTCAACATCGTCTTTCTCTTAGTCTATAAATGCTAGAAACGTAGGTTTGCCTTTGCTTAACCTATTTTCTAAGATAAGTCGTAGGGTCAGTATTGCCTCACGTGTTCCAACATTTCTACGGAATCCAAACTGATCTTCCCCGAGGTCGGCCTCTACCAGTTTTTCATTCGTCTGTAAAGAATTCATGTTAGTGTTTTGCAGCCGTGACTCATTAAACTGATCGGTAATTTTCACATCTGTCAACACCTGCTTTCTTTGGCATTTGAATTACTATATTCTTCTTGAAGTCTCAGGGTATTTCGCCTGTCTTTTACATCTTGCTCACTAGATGGTAGAGTTTTGTTACGCCTGGCTCTCCCAAGGCTGTCAAGAGCTCTAATGGAATGTTGTATACACCTGGGGTAGCTATACGTACGTATAAATTTTACAGGTGGCGGCAGTATCGCATACACAATGTATGAAAGGGCAGTATATTGGCGTAGGTGTCATTTGTACTGAGGCGACTCATGTTAAAAGGTTTCCGACGTGATTATCGCCGCATGACGATAATTAACAGACTCTGAACGCAGAATGGTAGTTTGAGCCAGGCGCATGGGATATTCTATTTCGGTAATCGATAGGCAACTCAGTATTCCGAGAGTGTGCCGAGATTATAAAATTTTAGGCATTACCTCTCACCGCTGTGGCTGACGGTCTTCACTTAACGACCGAGAGCAGCGGCGCTTGCCTAGAGTTGTCAGTGCTAACAGACAAGCAACACTCTGTGAAATAAACAGAGAAATAAATGTAGGGTATACGACGAAGGCATCGCCTCCAGCGCCTTTACTGGGCTCGTGTCCATATTGGTTGGGTAGTAGGCGACTACGAAACTGTGGCCTGGTCAGATGAGTTCGGATTTCAGTTGGTAGGGGTTGAGTGTTGCGCAGACCCCACGAAACCAAGGACCCAAGTTGTCAACAAGGCACTGTGCATGCTGGTGGTGATTCTATAATGGTGTGAACTGTCTTTACGTGGAATGGACTTGGTCCTCTCGTTCAACTGAATGGATCATTGGCTGGAAATGGTTATGTTCGGCTACCTGGAAACCAGTTGTAGCCGTTCATGGATTTCATGTTCCCAAAAAATGATGTAATTTTTATGGATCACACAGTTGTTCGCGACTGGTTTGAAGAACAATCTAGAGTGTTAGAGCGAATGATTTGGCCACCCCATCGCCCAACATGAATCACAGTGAACATTTCTGGGACATAATCGAGAGGTCAGTTAGCGCACAAAATCCTGCACCGGCATCACCTTCGCAATTATGGACAGCTGTAGAGGTAGCGTGGCTCAGTATTTCTGCAGGGAACTTCCACAGACTTGTTGAGTCCATACCACGTGGACTTGCTGTTCTATGATGGGAAAAAGGAGGCCCGACACAATATTAGGAGGTACCCCATGACTTGTCACCGCAGTCTAGGTGATATATACTACCTCATGAAAAGTATTCAGACGCCTCTACGTACAGCAGAAGTGACCAAAACATGTCAGAAGACGTTGACGACCCGTATAAAACAAGGAGGGGAGTATACTGATGTAAGGGAGAAGCAGTAGCAGCAGAGTGGATCAATAAGGAAAGCTCAGTGAATTCAGTCGTACAGTACTCATTTCATGTCACTTAAGTAACAAATACAGGATGGACATTTCAAGCCTTCTAGAGTTGCCCAAGCTGACTGTTGGTGATGTGACTATGAAGTGGAAACGCGAAGGAATAACTGCAGCTGAACCAACATCAGAGAAGCTTCATGTATTGACGGACATCGACCGTCGAGCATTCCAGAGGGTGAGAATGACATGAACTCAGCAGAAGGAACTACTCGCGAATTCCAAAGTTCCACCAGCAGTGCGGTTAGCACAACGACTGCGCATGGAGGGTTAAAAAGAATAGGGTGTAATTGTCGAGTAACTTTTCATAAGACACCCACTTCTATAGCCAATGCTACGCGATGCTTCAGGTGATCTAAAGATCGACGCCACTGGATACTGGATGAGTGGAAACGAATAATTTGGAGTGACGATTCACGCTACACCCCGTGGCAATCTGATGGTAAGTTTTGAGTTTGATGAATGGCTGGAGAACGTTACTTGCCGTATTGTGTAATGCCAAAGTATCGAAGAGAGGGTGTTATGCTATGAAAGTGGTATGATTTCGCCATAGCGCTTACGAAAACAGTAATTGCGGAATGATACGAAAACATTTCAGAACATTGTCTACTGTGTACCGCGGATGACAATGCACCCTTTCATAAAGCAGCACCTGCGACACATTTGTTTGTAGATAAAAATATTTCTCAAGTGAAATAGCTTGCCCAGAGTCATGACTTAAGGTGAATGGAAAACTTTGGGATTATTTAGACGTCGACTTTGCTCCGGACCCGAGCACCTAACATCACCATCTTCTCTGTTTTAGACTCTTGAGGAAGAATGGGCTACAATTCTTCCATAGACATTCAGACAACTCATTGAGGGTCCCCTGCCACATACAGGGCTATTACAAATGATTGAAGCGATTTCACAGCTCTGCAATAACTTTATTATTTGAGATATTTTCACAAAAAGTTTTTTTTAGGCATTCACAAATGTTCGATATGTGCCCCTTTAGTGATTCGGTAGACATCAAGCCGATAATCAAGTTCCTCCCACACTCGGCGCAGCATGTCCCCATCAATGAGTTCGAAAGCATCGTTGATGCGAGCTCGCAGTTCTGGCACGTTTCTTGGTAGAGGAGGTTTAAACACTGAATCTTTCACATAACCCCACAGAAAGAAATCGCATGGGGTTAAATCGGGAGAGCGTGGAGGCCATGACATGAATTGCTGATCATGATCTCCACCACGACCGATCCATCGGTTTTCCAATCTCATGTTTAAGAAATGCCGAACATCATGATGGAAGTGCGGTGGAGCACCATCCTGTTGAAAGATGAAGTCGGCGCTGTCGGTCTCCAGTTGTGGCATGAGCCAATTTTCCAGCATGTCCAGATACACGTGTCCTGTAACGTTTTTTTCGCAGAAGAAAAAGGGGCCGTAAACTTTAAACCGTGAGACTGCACGAAACACGTTAACTTTTGGTGAATTGCGAATTTGCTGCACGAATGCGTGAGGATTCTCTGCCGCCCAGATTCGCACATTGTGTCTGTTCACTTCATCATTAAGAAAAAATGTTGCTTCATCACCGAAAACAAGTTTCGCACTGAACGTATCCTCTTCCATGAGCTGTTGCAACCGCGCCGAAAATTCAAAGCGTTTGACTTTGTCATCGGGTGTCAGAGCTTGTAGCAATTGTAAACGGTAAGGCTTCTGCTTTAGCCTTTTCCGTAAGATTTTCCAAACCGTCGGCTGTGGTACGTTTAGCTCCCTGCTTGCTTTATTCGTCGACTTCCGCGGGCTACGCGTGAAACTTGCCCGCACACGTTCAACCGTTTCTTCGCTCACTGCAGGCCGACCCGTTGATTTCCCCTTACAGAGGCATCCAGAAGCTTTAAACTGCGCACACCATCGCCGAATGGAGTTAGCAGTTGGTGGATCTTTGTTGAACTTCGTCTTGAAGTGTCGTTGCACTGTTATGACTGACTGATGTGAGTGCATTTCAAGCACGACATACGCTTTCTCGGCTCCTGTCGCCATTTTGTCTCACTGCGCTCTCGAACGCTCTGGCTGCAGAAACCTGAAGTGCGGCTTCAGGGAACAAAACTTTATGAGTTTTTCTACGTATCTGTAGTGTGTCGTGACCATATGTCAATGAATGGAGCTACAGTGAATTTACGAAATCGCTTCAATCATTTGTAATAGCCCTGTACTTTTGATAAGATAGTGTATTTCCGAGGGTCTACCCAGAAAAATACTGCAACATCCAGTTTTCAGAAAATCGGGATTAAGGGGCTTGAAGTTTAAATGGTCAAGAGACGAAGACTTGAAAGTCGGGACATACGAAGCAAAACAAAAATGCGGTGTGAACTGGAAATCATTAAACGACTATTTGCTTATTGTGGATAATGAACAAAGCTCTACACTTCAACAACTTTAGTCACAGTACTGTTCTGTTCATCAACCAACAGGTTGGTAGTAAAAAATTACCGACATGCTTAAGTACAAGTCAGCAAAATACTAGCTGGCACGACAAGAGAGGTAACGGACAGCCTGCGAGTGAGAGAAAATAGAAGTGAAACACAGTTCATAAAGCAGTGCCATGATGGTAGTAACGACCAAGGGAAGCCACGCGGTTGAGTGTTTTCAAAACGTACAGTTGCGAACATTTGATGAGGTGTCTCTTTAGTTAATCAACTGATCGCGACATTTCGGCACACCGTGCACTTCGACGTGGTAGAAACTCATTTTGTAACCTTCATGCACTTGACCATTTTTGAAGTGAATACGCATAACTTTTACAACTGTCAGCAGTGACCGAAAGTAGTGTCGCGTGCCGTCCAACGAAGGAAAGCATCATGACACCCCAAACCGGGCCAGATAACAATTCTGCTCTTCTACATCCACCGAGTGTCATAATTAAGCTGGCTCAGATGAACGTATACGACAGCACAGTGCTCCCTGTTAGCCATCAAATTTGTAACACAAGCAACGGACAGAAATTTTTCTTACTGAGCATATACAGAACCTTCCTGGCTCTCAAAGGGACGGGTGGGGGCAAAGTGGGCGGGGGTTGCAACCAGAGCGAAGGTAACCTGGAATAGAGGTCCAACGAACATCAATGGTTTATTGATTTATTTTCCATTTTTGTACATTAATTCCACCGAGAATAGCAGGAAACCGACTTCGCGAGGAGGAGGGCGGGGCAAGGCGTCAGATTCAGTGAGACTATCGACGCATAGTGTGGTGTCACCAACAGACACTTGCTAGGTGGTAGCCTTTAAATCGGCCGCGGTCCGTTAGTATACGTCGGACCCGCGTGTCGCCACTGTCAGTGATTGCAGACCGAGCGCCACCATACGGCAGGTCTAGAGAGACTTACTAGCACTCGCCCCAGTTGTACAGCCGACTTTGCTAGCGAAGCTACACTGACCAATACGCTCTCATTTGCCGAGACGATAGTTAGCTTAGCCTTCAGCTATGTCATTTGCTACGACCTAGCAAGGCGCCATAGCATTTGACAATTAATATTGTGAAGCTTGTACAGTAACGAGAGATGTACACCAATTGTGGATTAAAGTTAAGTATTCCAACAGCTACGTACCTTATTTGCTAGACTCAAATCCTTTAACTGTTCCAGACCTCACGCCAATCTGCGTGAGCTTAAAAGCGTGCATTTCGGCCTCCTCTACCAACATTACATATAGTTTTTCGGTCAAGAACATTTCGATGAACAGAGAATGTATCGGTTCTAAGTGTGGAAGAGGTGGGGATCAACTCCTCATGGTAGGAACACCTCAGCCAACTCTAGGGTGGCTTAGGGAAGACATTACAAAGGAAATTGATGACAAACAGTGAACTGCGTGTCCACAAATCTACTTCACAGAGTTCGTCTTCGCTTGCGGGAAGTATTCCGCGTCCGGAAAGTGGAGCAGTTGAGTAGCTATTTGATGAGTTGTACGTGTAATCAGGGCCAGCGTGTTTCGCACCAAGAACCTGGCACCTCTTGTCAATCCAGTCCATAAGGCCACCTTGGCACAGCAGTTCACACAACTCCATGGATTAGCTTCGCATGCCTTCCTCCTCTTTCCAAATTCTCACTGCCATCCCAGTCTACTTTAAACTCTCCATTACACACAAACAGAATTGCCAAGGTTGTACATATTCTGGAATAGCACCTTAACATTGAACGTAAATGGGAGATCCAGCCTGTAATCTAGGTGCACCTGGTTTCAGACTGGATCCCCCACTTACGTTCAATGCTGAGGTGCTGTTTCAAGACATGCAAAGCCTCGGTAATTCTTTTCGCGCATTAGGGGGAATTTAAAGTAGACTGTAGGCTGGAACGGCAGTGAGAATTTGGAAAGAGGAGGGAGGCATGTGAAGCTAATCCATGGAGTTGTGTGAACTGCTGTGCCAAGGTGGCTTACAAGGGACACTCCTCATTGCACCCCCATCAGGTTTAGTGGTAAGAGGACCAATCGACAGCCCGTCAAGAACTGAACACAGATTAAGCACGAAAATAGGAAGAAGGTGTACTGGATTGTGAAAAAAAAAGAAAAATAGAAACAGTGAACGAGCCAAGAACAGGAAGTACAATATAGAGCAAGCAGAACGATCAACTTGAACGCATGTATTTTGATGTCCACCCAGACCAAACTCAACGAGCAATACCGAAGAAAATACAAAAAAAAAGTGGTTACGGCGTTTGACTGGAAACCGGGAGCGCCGTGTTCATGCCTCCCTGATGCCAATTTCCCCCCCCCCCCCCCACCCCGTTCGCTTTATTCAAATTTGTGTCTGTGTCGTGGTGTAACATCCGTTTGCAACAGCGAGGTGTAACTGTTATGACAGTTGATTCTGCACAACTACTCTATTAGCAGCCGAAGGGAAGTGGCTTTCGAATGGGAACCGCAAACGCTTGATGACAAGGCGACAAGTCAGCCGAATCGTCCACCGGAAAACACTTCGGCATTAGTGACAGTACGTGTGTCATATGACAGGAATCTCTTATTGTCACATAAGCTGCAACAAATTATTGCAACAGTTTCACAGTCACACAGTTTCTCTGTGCTCTCAAAAAATAAAAAAATAAAATGTGTGTGAAATCTTATGGGACTTAACTGCTGATGTCATCAGCACTACTTAACCTAAATAATTATCCTAAGGACAAACACACGCACCCATGCCCGAGGGAGGACTCGAACCTCCGTCGGGACCAGCCGCACAGTCTATGGCTGCAGCACCTCAGACCTCTCGGCTAATCCCACGCGGCTCTCTGTGCTCTATCAAAACATATGTTTTTAACGTTTTTGAAATTGCATTCCGTTTTGGGAGTCTTGACCCTTCAGATCCTTTATTGTAACATAGTTCTCACCTGTTTATTTGTTGTTTTCATTTCTGTGAGACGTCTATATGGTATCTCGCCTGGTCTCACTATTCATCACATTGCTTGTCAGAGTAATGTATTCTTGCCACATGACTCGTGTTTTATAACTAATGTTTGCCAAGACTACAGAAAGAGAACAAACATTTGAGTGACCAGACGATCAGTTCATAATTTTGTGGAAAAAATAAATAAATGGCACCCTGGAGTTCCTAACATGACTTGTCCGCTTGGCAGTCCAACACCATGACCACTTTTTTCTTTTTTACCGGGACTTTTATGTTTGTCTTTTTTACTTTTTGGTTTTTGTTTTTCTATTTTTTTATTTTTGGGATACCTAACAAAAAGAAAAAAATCATAGTCATCCCTACGGGGCACCGCCACTTGTGTCCCTGCAAAAAAAAAAAAAAAAAAAAAAAAAAAAAAACTCTTACCCCTACAGGCGTTGCCTTCCTAAGTATACGTAACCACTCCCCATGTAAAATGTGAAGAAACTATACTAGACGAGACTAACGTGTGCGCCAACCCACAAAAAACACTATGAAAGGAAGGGGGGGGGTGGGGGAAGGGTATTTCTAGTAGGGTGCGGAAGGTTTCTTTTTTTTTCTTTTTTTCGTTATATAGATATCAATGTGCGAACAGTCATAGATAGCCAAGCCTGGAAAACTAAAGCAGAATGAAGACACCATCGAAGACTGTAAACATAAATAACATGAAAATAAAGCTACCACTTCGTAGTCAGGCTTCCCAGCGACTGCGCCCACTGATAAAGATAGTTCAATGTACGATCGTTTGCACTTCGTTCTGGCCTCATCTACCACTGCCTGGAACATTCCAACTACACGGCGGGCTGTGAAAGGCACTCCATAGGTAGTTTGCGAAGCATCGTCAATATCTGGTATGCCCGGCAATAGCATGATGTCTTTCTTGAAAATAGAGCCAGAAGTCAATTAAATTCTTGTGTCCATCACGATAGCGGTAATGGACCGCATGTCCACGTATCCAGGTGACGGAGTAGGTCCAAGTCTTGGGGTAAAATGACTCATCCGGAAACAATAACGTGCGTGCAGGTATGTGCTCCGGCGTAACTCGTAAGAGAAAGGCCAGCATGTGCCGCAATACGTGCCAAACCGGCTCCACCCTTCCACAGCTGTGGCGGTGCTCGTCAGAATCTACTCTATTCTCCCACACAATTGAGAGATTCTGCCAAGTGGATATTGTAGAGACGTTCTTGCGTCACCAGTTTCCCATTAACGACTACGTACCATTGGGAAACAACATCGCAATTAAGCATGGCATCGTGTACAGTCTACCACGCCATGCGCCATCATACAATACCCACAACGCCGTTGGTATTCCAGGTAGCTCATTATTGCACTTGGGCTGTTCACTGTTTCTATTTTTCCTTTTTTCCCACAGTTCAGTATATCTTCTTCCTGTTTTCATGCTTGATCTGTGTTCAGTTTTTGACGGGCCACTAAATGAGAGGGGGGGGGGGGGCGATGGTGAGCTTCCCTTACTAGAAGCTAAGCACCTGCCCCGTAAGCAGCAGAACCGGGTTCGATTCCCGGCCTTGGTAAAAATGTTCACTCGTCACTTCTGTCTATATAAATAAAATCATATCTGTTCAGACCAGTCAAGTCTCTGAAATAATGTCATTTGATCTTAAGTTTCTCGCTGTTCTCATTTCTGCTACTTCTCATTACTTTCGTCTTTCTTCGAGTTACTCTCAGTCCATATTACGTACCCATTAGAGTGTTCATTCCATTCAACAGTACATGTTATTGTTTTTCACTTTCACTGAGGACAGCGATGTCATCATCGAATCTTAAATCTGATAACTGTAACTTTGAATTTTAATTACACTCTTGAACTTTTCTTTTACTTCCGTCATTGCTTCTTCGACGTGTATACTGAACAACAGCGACGAAGACAGCATACCTGTCTTACATCCTTTTTAAATCCTTCCACTTCGTTCGAGGTCTTCCGCTCTTATTGTTCCCTCTTAGCTCATGTGCATGCTGTATATTATTCTTCTTTCCTTATAAGGTACACCTATTTTTCTGATGAATTTGGACGTCATGCACCTTTATACACCATCGATCTTTTCTAGCAGGTCGACAGATCCTATGAACGTGTCTTGAGTTTACTTCAGTCTTGCTTCCACTATTAACTGCAACTTCAGAAATGCCCCTCTGGTGCCTTTACCTTTTCTACAGCCCAAGTGATTGTTGTCTAACAGATCCTCAATTTTCTTTTCCATTCTTCTAAATATTACTCTTGTCAGCAACTTTGGCGCATGAGCTGTTAAGCTGACTGTGCGATAATTCTCACACTTTTCTGCTCTTGCTGCCTTCGGAATTGCGTGGAAGATGTTTTTCCGGTCTCACGGTATATTGCCAGTCCCATTTATCTTATGCACCAACTGGAGTAGTGTTTTGTTGCGACTTCCACCAATGATTTTAGAAATTTCTATGCAATTTGATCCAACCCTTCTGCCTTATTTGATTTTAAGTCTTCCAAAGCTCTTCTAAATTCTGCTTCTAATACTGCATCCTCTGTCTCTTTTATATCGACTCCTGTTCCTTCTTCTATCACGTCATCAAACAAGTATTGCCCCCATAGGGAATTCAAATTACTGTTTCCACTTACCCGCGCCCTCCTCTGCATTTACCAGCGGAATTCCCATTGCTGTCTTAATGTAACAGCCCTTGGTCTTAATTTCAGCCGTCGTTCTCATAATCATTTCTTTTTCAATTTCTTCATTTTTTCATGCAGCCATTTTGCCTTAGCTTCCCTGGACTTCTCATTTATTTCGTTCCTAAGGGACTTTTATTTCTGTATTGCTGAAGTTCCCTGAAAATTTCTATACTTCCTTCTTTTTAATTTACCTTTTGTCCATGATTTCTTCGCAGTTTCCTTCCTTGTACCTATTGTTTTGTTTCCAACTTCTGTGGTTACACTCTTTAGAGACGTCCATTCCTCTTTAACTGGGCCTCAGAAAATTTCAAGCGTTCCTCTTCATTCGTTATTAGTTCTGTATCCCACTTCCTTGGGCACAGATTCTTCCTCATTGGTCTTTTGAACTTAAGCCTACTTTCATAATTCCCTAAATTGTGATCTAAGTGCCGGCCTTGGTGGCCGAGCGGTTCTAGGCGCTTCAGTCCGGAACCGCGCGACTGCTACGGTCGCAGGTTCGAATCC
This sequence comes from Schistocerca piceifrons, assembly GCF_021461385.2. Classification (NCBI taxonomy): domain Eukaryota; kingdom Metazoa; phylum Arthropoda; class Insecta; order Orthoptera; family Acrididae; genus Schistocerca; species Schistocerca piceifrons. Next base: position 897,981,523 of record NC_060139.1, read on the forward strand.
TGCCTCGGGCATGGATGTGTGTGATGTCCTTAGGTTAGTTAGGTTTAAGTAGTTCTAAGCTCTAGGGGACTGATGACCTCAGAAGTTAAGTCCCATAGTGCTCAGAGCCATTTGAACCATTTTTTGTGATCTGAGTCTGCATCTGCTCCTGGGTAAGCCTTGAAATCCAATATCTGATTTCGGAATATCTGACTGACCATGACGTAATCTAAGTGAAATCCTTCTGTATAACCCTGCCGTTTCCAAGTATACCTCCTCCTCTTGTGATTCTTGAACAGAGCGTTCGCTATTACCAACTGATATTTATTGCACAACTCTATTAGTGTTTCTCCTCTCTCGTTTCTACTACCAAGCCCATATTCCCCTACAACTGCATTCCAATCCCCCATGACTATTACATTCTCATCTCCCTTTACGAACTAAAGTACCAATTCAACAACCTCATATACTTTCTATATCTCTTCATCCTCTGTTGCCGGCCCGATGGTCTCGCGGTTCTAGGCGCGCAGTCCGGAACCGCGCGACTGCTGCGGTCGCAGGTTCGAATCCTGCCTCGGGCATGGATGTGTGTGATGTCCTTAGGTTAGTTAGGTTTAAGTAGTTCTAAGTTCTAGGGGACTGATGACCACAGCTGTTACGTCCCATAGTGCTCAGAGCCATTTGAACCATCCTCTGTTTGCGTGGTCGGCATGTATACCTGAAGTATCGTTGTCGGTGTTGGTCTGCTGCTGTTTCTGATGAGAACAACTCTGTCTCTGAACTATTCACAGCAACTCACTCACTGCCCTACCTTCCTTTTCATAACGAATCCTACTCCCCTTATAACATTTTCTGCAGTTGTTGATATTCCTCTATGCTTATCTGACCAGAAATCTCTGTCCTCCTTCCATTTCACTTCCCTGAGCCGCACTATATCTAGATTGAGCTTTAGCATTTCCCTTTTCAGATTTTCTGCCTTCCCCACCACGTTCTGGAATGTTTTGCTAATGGTGACATCATTAAGACACTTTTTCAGTTACAGGCCTGATGTCCTGTGGATACACTTTATGTGTCTTTGATACAGTGGTTTCCATTGCCTTCTGCATCCTCATGCCACTGATCGTTACTGATTCTTCCGCCTTTAGGGGTAGTTTCCCATCCAAACGGTAAGAGAATGCACTGAACCTCTATCCGCTCCTCCTCCCTCTTTGAAAAGGCTGTTGGCTGAATTATGGTGACTTTTTATGCCGGAACTGTTCGGCCGCCATTGCTGATGACTTTTATTCAGAATGTTAAGAGGGATGGGTGGAGGGGGGATGTTGAACCTGTGACCAAGAACTTTTTCAGTACTAATCAAAGACGCTACCTCAAGACCAAAGGTAATCTAGGAAGACTATGTCATTAAATTTGTAGGTGATTTGGAAGTATGCTGTGTAGTTTCGTCCGGCGCATGGTGCCAAAGCAAGATTGGCACCTCGCAACGAAACAACACAAGAGTACAGTCACTGCATGCCACACCAAATCCACCTAGAGTTGGGGAACTACCGTGGGCTATAAAGCGTAAACTACACTAGTTTTCCTTGTAGTTTTGGTCAGTTAATATAGCATCCACGTTACCTGTGTCGATCGTTTTGTTTACGTATGCAGTTAGTGTCTTACTAGTTACCCATAGAAACTTGGAGTGGTGAACCGTCTCGCAACCGAGTGAGGATAACGGGCTGCATAACCTGTGGAACATTTTCAATCTGCGTTGATATCCTCCTGTTGTTACTTCAAAATAAACATGTTTCTATAATTACTTTCTTGCAATCAGATAGTCTGTATCAATGAATTACACAGGTCATCACTGGAACAGTTATAAGGCATAGTATACTCATATCAGGGCAAGTTAGGATTACTTTGCATTAATAAACCCATTTCCAAGCCCAGACTCCTTACAGGGTTTCGTCATTAGCTCCGGAGCTAGGTAAAAGTCCTTTGTTGCATCAAAATCGACCAAAATAGCTCTGAATATCTGGTCTGACAACCCCTTCCGTTCACTGTTCAGATATTTCGGCACCCATTTCTGAAAGCCTCTTCTTGTCTTGGATGTTGTTAATAATGAAACCAACTCGCTCCGCGAGATGTTCAGCATCTCTGCTTCTTGGTGAATATCCGCCTTCCTGAAGAATCGCTTATGGACAGTATCATTTGCTGTTGGGTTTGTTGATGTGAGCTGTCCACTGTACTGCTGCTCTTTAGTGTGCGACTCTTTTTAATTAGTTATACAGTTTCGTTCATATTTTCCTTCCCCTGAGAAATATCATTGTGTCTATGGTAGAGTCCACGCAGGATACGGTGACCTATGCACAGTGACCAATTTTCGTGCAAAGCGCTGAGTCCCCGGTGGCGCATTACAAAGTAATAATGTAATAATGACATAACGGGCTTTCTCACCAGAATTATCTTTGTTTCTCTGAAAATACTTTTACAACTTTGAAAAAGGCTGTAATATGCAATCATTGAAACGTGATAACACGAAAAGATGAGATAATTCGAGGGCGCCTATGTGTAGATGTAAAACTGCTGTTACCGTCGCTGCAGGAGCAACTGAGCACATCGTCGTCGTGACATTTTACCATTCAGTGAACCAATAGACGAGCTGCATATCGGCGATTTTCGACGAGTAAACCAGTAAACCTACCCATACCGTTGTGCATTACTGCTAACATACTAACACTGCTGCAAAAACCAAGCGGAGACAGGACCGAACAGCAATGAACGCAAGCTTGAGGGCCAAAAGTAAGGTGGGCACTATTATTGTCAACAGTGTCATAGTGAATGGAATAAGTCTGACTCCAAATAATACATAAGCGCATATAGCAATAATGTCACTGTTGTGCAGAAATTTCCAATGCAGTACCAGTATAAGGGGTAAGAAAGTAAACGAAATGTGATTACTCCGTAACGAACCATTACAGACCACATTCATAACAAAATAGTCGGAAAATAACACTTGACAACCTGCGAAATTTTGTCGGTGAAGTTCTGGTTCGCCCTGTAAACATGTAGAATGGCTTTCTCGTCAGAATGCCAACGCATCTTACGCACATTACATAATACTTGTTCCACAGATCGTCAATGATGTGTAACGTGTCAGCTGTCAACTGTCTGACCTGTGACTTTAGTGGCTCACCTTCCATGTACACTTTTTTTAAATTTTTGTGACTAAAGCTTTATCACTTGATATTTATCTTATACGTGACATGCCAATTTGAATATTTAATTTATGATGAAGGCACTCATAGAAGTATCGACCAGGTCAAAAGACTTAAATTTTGTGACCGAGGACTGTAATTGCTTTAACTTTAATTTGTAAACGGTCGCTGACTACGCAGTCATGTTTAAAACTTTAAAAACATTGGGTCCGAGAGAAAATTAAAAAAAAAAGTTATAATCGCTTCCGATTGTAAAAATTTGCTCGTTACAGTTCTTGTTCAAGTAACTTCAGTCCCCTTCATAAGAACAGGACACATAACAGCAGGCTGGCGCGGACCTTCGGTCTTTCTGCTTACCGGGAATGTCACAGTTGGGAAAGGGGGGGGGGGGGGGGAGGGGAGTTCGTGGACTCTTTCTCGACCTTTTATGGATGCGAATTTTAGTGGGTGCAATTTACGGGAAACCGAGCCGCCAGGGTGTAATCAGCCAGCATCTCTTTAAAAAAAAGTTGCTGAATCAGCCCATCCTGGTTGAAGCGGGTCTTTATACCAGAGGTGGCAGCTCCGTATGCTGAATTTTGCACCCTGCATGTTATCCCGTACGAAAATACACTCGCAGACACAACGGTGCGTTCTTTTGTTTGCTCCGGAAGGAACTGAGTGGAACTAGGGCACATAAATATTAGTTCACTTTATTGAAATATATATATCAAGATTTACTTAACTTTGTACAATCCATTTCCACAGGAAAGTTCTAAGTTTTTACAGCTGTCTATGAATATTGCAGTGTCACTTGATACAGACAAATTTGCAAAGATTCTTCAGTTGAAAAACAACGGAGATTGTGTTAACATTAGTGTTCCGCATGAGACATTTAATACACTGGTGGCCTATCTAAGACGATGCTGTCCTCTTGAGCGTTGACTGCGAACTGGGCCGACCACTTCTCTACTCAGACGTAAATAGTCGAGCCGTTGCGGTGGCGCTAGAGTTGCACTCTATAAAAACTACGGTTTGATCGTTCTGGAACAATGCATAAATGACGTGGCACGTGGTAGAAATCCCGGTAGGGTTGGTAGTATTAGTAGGAAAAGTTAATGGAGCAGATCAACCTTACAAATAATCGCACAATGTGGAAATACTAGGTATAATAACAGCTGACTGGTCCTGAAAAGTCATTTATAGGATATTAGCAACGTTGAACATGAATGTTTATCAAGATGTGCTAGAAAACAGTGTGAAGGATCACTTTGTGCGTGATCGGTTGTGAAACGCTAGATAGGTGTACTTCTGTAGGAACACGAATAGTATCCCTCAGAGCAGCAACTGCGTTAAAACATAAATCATTACCTATAATATTCATACAAAGTATAGGAATATGTAATGTCTAGAGCAGGATTGCTATATGTGACGCAAAATGTTACACTAAAGTTAGGAAATGAATTAGTCATCGGAAATCAGGCCTCGCTTTGCAATACACGATCGCGTAATGGCGACAGAATCAAAGTTACGCTGACTAAATAAGCATCGAAACAATGCCTAAGGAAGTTTAAATGAAAGAAACATCGTTATTTCCACGTTGTATAATTAAGTTAAAAACAATTGGGTAGGTTAATAGCCACTTAGCAACAAGCTCGTCTGTAAACAGGGTACGCACCTAGCAAATGCACGAAAGCCCACAAGCTACTCAAAACATTTAATAAATTTAAATGTAATGGGGGAATGATGAAGGTAACTGCACTAATTTTCGGGGAGAATGACTGATTTCGTTTCTGTACCACAGGTCACAACTACAGACCCAGTAAACCATTGAAGTAGCAACGACATGCCGTACAAGCTTTCGATCGCAGCAGACGTAGCAAATTCCCCTTTTAAATCTGCGAAAATTTGACACTGTAATATAAACACCTTGCACACCTAAAGAAATCACGTTGCTAATAGCATTTCCGGATAGCCCCAGTAATCTGAACCGTCTCACCAAAACCACCGAGAATCAGGAACAAGAGCAGTTTTGAAATGCTTCAATATCGTATAGTCGCTACAACGTTCATTGGCCAAAGCAGCCGGAAATATGTGACCATTCTTCCACCAAACTTGACAGATAGAACACTTCTGTGCTCGATACTGGTGCAGAATCATCTTTGCATAGCTTCCGTAATGACCAGTTCCCGAAATAGAATACGATGTCACAAATTATAATCAAATTAATCAATACAAGTTGCATGGCAAAGCAAGCAAGCCACGAGCTCCTTACAATGAAAATCGCACTTTGACAACTGGGACACAGTTCCCCAAAATCAGCGAACCGTGCATCCGTCAGCACGAAACGGCAGACGGGAGACGACAATCATGGCGGGCAGTGATCGAATGACCACGGAACATACGTCTTCCTCCAGCATCCTCTACTTTCGAAAAAAAATCTCTGCATGGAAGGTATGAATCAATACTGCTGCCAGTAAGATGGACGACAGAATGTCTTATTTCATGAAAAAATGGAGGAACGCTGCAGAAAGTACCCACTCTTGCTTACGAAATGCACTAAAATAAGAGGTTCGTACCGGGACAAAGCAGTGTCCCACCAATCGGTCGGTTTATTCATGCCAAGCATGGTAGTGAAGCGACTCATTTCAGTTGGGTGTATCAAATTTTGGAGAGAAAGCAACAGACCTCCCCACACTGTTCAGGCAGCGCGCCTTGATGTCTAAACAGAACAAGCAAAAATATTGAGCTTAATTAAACTCTGGGGAAGGCAGTCCTGGCAAAGTGCCTTCCACTCAGGACTAGGAGAGGTGATGGATTTTCCGACAAAAGCACTTAGCAGGATGCAGCCTTACTTCTGCGAAAACTGCCGACCTCCCAGACAATCTTCAACCTTCCTAATAAGCTTCACTGATTGCCTCCTGCCGGAAAATAGTACTCAGAGACCACACCAGGAGAACACCTTTCCAGGTGGCCGAGCGGTTCTAGGCGCTTCAGTCTGGAACCGCGCTGCTCCTACGATCGCAGGTTCGAATCCTGCCTCAGGTATGAATGTGTGTGATGTCCTTAGGTTAGTTAGGTTTAAGTAGTTCTTAATCTAGGGGATTGATGACCTCAGATGTTAAGTCCCATGGTGCTTAGAGCCATTTGAACCATTTTGAACACCTTTCCAGTCAGAAAATTGTTGTAATATACCCGCTAGATTGCTGTTTATGATTGGCAGCACAACAGGTCCTGTCACCAGACTGAAGTACAAATTTGTAGTCAGGTTATGTGGGATAACCACGAGAGTGCTCCTGCTGCCACAGGATATCGCACTCTAGACCATAACTCCAGGTGTAGGAGCACCGTATCTAGCACGCCGATAGGTTGGTTGCAGAGCCTTAACTGCCCTCTTTCTAACCAACACACTGCCATCACTGGGACCGAAACAGAGCCAGCTTTCATCAGAAAACACAACAGACCTCCACCCTGCCCTCCAGTGAGCTCTCGCTTGATACCACTGAAGTCGCAAATGGCGGTGGTTTGGGGTCGGTGGAATGCACGCTACAGGGCGTCTAGATCGGATCTCTCCTAGAAGTAAACGATTTATAACAGTTCGACGTGTCAATGTGGTGTCAAACGCTGCTGAAATTGGTTATGCTGATGCAGTACGATGCGCCAGAACCATTCACCGAACACGATAGTCTTCCCTCTTGGTAGTGCCGTGTGACCGTCTGGAGCCCGGTCATCTTGCGACCGCACATTCTCGCGACGACCACTGCCGGTAATCACGTACAGTGGCGACATTCTCGCCAAGTCTTTCTGGAATTTCGCAGTAGGAACATCGAGCTTGTCGTAGCTCCATTACAAGACCGCGTTCAAACTCAGTCAGGTGTTGATAATGGCGTCTTCGTCGCCTTAAAGGCATTCTTGACAAATTTCATCACCTTTAATCTCAAAGATAACTAATAATCTCAAGAGTTACAGCGTGTATTTAAAGCAAACCTGAAATGCATCCTCATAGTGGCGGTACTAACGCCACTCTTATGCGACTTGCGCGAAATATGAATAGACATCATCCTTCAGATTTTAGTTTATGTCGCACAACTCCTTCTTGGTGGTGTCCGTCAGAGTAAGATATTGACGTTAAATATGAGCTCTTATTTACTGAAGGAAGCATGAGTACATGGACAGAAAATCTGGAAGCATAGATTATCATACAAAGAAAGTAAAAATGATACCCAACGGTGTGTGGCGGAGGGCACTTCACGTGCCACTGTCAACACCTCCCTTTCCTGTTCCAGTCGCGTATGGTTCGCGGGAAGAACGACTGCCGGAAAGCCTCCGTGCGCGCTCGAATCTCTCTAATTTTACATTCGTGGTCTCCTCGGGAGGTATAAGTAGGGGGAAGCAATATCTTCGATACCTCATCCAGAAACACACCCTCTCGAAACCTGGACAGCAAGCTACACCGCGAGGCAGAGCGCCTCTCTTGCAGAGTCTGCCACTTGACTTTGCTAAACATCTCCGTAACGCTATCACGCTTACCAAATAACCCTGTGACGAAACGCGCCGCTCTTCTTTGGATCTTCTTTATCTCCTCTGTCAACCCGACCTGGTATGGATCCCACACTGATGAGCAATACTCAAGTATAGGTTGTACGAGTAAGCCACCTCCTTTGTTGATGGACTACATTTTCTAAGGACTCTCCCAATGAATCTCAACCTGGCACCCGCCTTACCAACAATTAATTTTATATGATCATTCCACTTCAAATCGTTCCGCACGCATACTCCCAGATATTTTACAGAAGTAACTGCTACCAGTGTTTGTTCCGCTCTCATATAATCATACAATAAGGGATCCTTTTTTCTATGTATTCGCAATACATAACATCTGTCTATGTTAAGGGTCAGTTGCCACTCCCTGCACCAAGTGCCTATCCGCTGCAGATCTTCTTGCATTTCGCTGCAATTTTCTAATGCTGCAACTTCTCTGTATACTACAGCATCATCCGCGAAAAGCCGCATGGAACTTCCGACACTATCTACTAGGTCATTTATATACACTCCTGGAAATGGAAAAAAGAACACATTGACACCGGTGTGTCAGACCCACCATACTTGCTCCGGACACTGCGAGAGGGCTGTACAAGCAATGATCACACGCACGGCACAGCGGACACACCAGGAACCGCGGTGTTGGCCGTGGAATGGCGCTAGCTGCGCAGCGTTTGTGCACCGCCGCCGTCAGTGTCAGCCAGTTTGCCGTGGCATACGGAGCTCCATCGCAGTCTTTAACACTGGTAGCATGCCGCGACAGCGTGGACGTGAACCGTATGTGCAGTTGACGGACTTTGAGCGAGGGCGCATAGTGGGCATGCGGGAGGCCGGGTGGACGTACCGCCGAATTGCTCAACACGTGGGGCGTGAGGTCTCCACAGTACATCGATGTTGTCGCCAGTGGTCGGCGGAAGGTGCACGTGCCCGTCGACCTGGGACCGGACCGCAGCGACGCACGGATGCACGCCAAGACCGTAGGATCCTACGCAGTGCCGTAGCGGACCGCACCGCCACTTCCCAGCAAATTAGGGACACTGTTCCTCCTGGGGTATCGGCGAGGACCATTCGCAACCGTCTCCATGAAGCTGGGCTACGGTCCCGCAAACCGTTAGGCCGTCTTCCGCTCACGCCCCAACATCACGCGGTCTGCACGTCCAGCACGAACGCTGGTCCAACTGAGGCGCCAGGTGGAAATGGCATGGCAAGCCGTTCCACAGGACTACATCCAGCATCTCTACGATCGTCTCCATGGGAGAATAGCAGCCTGCATTGCTGCGAAAGGTGGATATACACTGTACTAGTGCCGACATTGTGCATGCTCTGTTGCCTGTGTCTATGTGCCTGTGGTTCTGTCAGTGTGATCATGTGATGTATCTGACCCCAGGAATGTGTCAATAAAGTTTCCCCTTCCTGGGACAATGAATTCACGGTGTTCTTATTTCAATTTCCAGGAGTGTATATTGTGAAAAGCAATGGTCCCATAACACTCCCCTGTGGCATGCCAGAAGTTACTTTAACGTCTGTAGACGTCTCTCCATTGAGAACAACATGCTGTGTTCTGTTTGCTAAAAACTCTTCAATCCAGCCACACAGCTGGTCTGATATTTCGTAGGCTCTTACTTTGTTTATCAGGCGACAGTGCGGAACCGTATCGAACGTCTTCCGGAAGTCGAGGAAAATGGCATCTACTTGGGAGCCTGTATCTATCATTTTCTGGGTCTCATGAACAAATAAGGCGAGTTGGGTCTGACACGATCGCTGTTTCCGGAATCCATGTTGATTCTTACAGAGTACATTCTGAGTTTCCATAAATGACATGATACGCGAGCAAAAAACGTCTTCTAAAATTCTACAACAGATCGATGTCAGAGATATAGGTCGATAGTTTTGCGCATCTGCTCGACGACCCTTCTTGAAGACTGGGATTACCTGTGCTCTTTTCCAATCATTTGGAACCTTCCGTTCCTCTAGAGACTTGCGGTACACGGCTGTTAGAAGGGGGGCAAGTTCTTTCGCGTACTCTGTGTAGAATCGAATTGGTAACCCGTCCGGTCCAGTGGACTTTCCTCTGTTGAGTGATTTCAGTTGCTTTTCTATTCCTTGGACACTTATTTCGATGTCAGCCATTTTTTCGTTTGTGCGAGGATTTAGCTTTGGAAAAAAGGTGTTTAGTATTTCAGCTTTACGCGTGTCATCCTCTGTTTCAATGCCATCATCATCCCAGAGTATCTGGATTTGCTGTTTCGATCCACTTACTGATTTAAAGTAAGACCAGAACTTCCTAGGATTTTCTGTCAAGTCGGTACATATAATTTTACTTTCGAATTCACTGAACGCTTCACGGATAGCCGTCCTTACGCTAACTTTAACATCGTTTAGCTTCTGTTTGTCTGAGAGGTTTTGGCTGCGTTTAAACTTGCGGTGAAGCTCTCTTTGCTTTCGCAGTACAGTACATTGTTACAGTAGTGCAGAAAAATTGTTTTCATTTCCGTGGAGGCCTGTAAAGCTTTAGTTATGCACAGAATGAACAAAACTTGACTTGTGACAATATAATAACGGAGTTGTAACACTGTTGCTCTCTCGTTTCTAGCTCACTAAATGGATATCATATTATCATGTTCGAATAAGCCCCAGCAGCATATTTGACGTCGTCGTTGTCGTCAAAGAAATTCTCTTGCATGTTAGGAAGCAGAACAGAAGTAACTGGTGTATTATTTAGGTAGATGTGATGTACGTGTACAGACAAACTAATGATTACAATTTCAGAAAAACTGGAAGATCACTGAGGAGAAAGAGCTCCATTATGCAAGCAGTTTTCGGCTTGGCATTGACTGATAGTATTGCTGGATGCCCTCCTGAGGGATATATTGCCAAATTTTATCCAGTTGGTGAGCTCGAGCGTCAACATTCTAAGATAACGAAAAGTAGTACCTTAGACGTACAATGTATACAGGATAATTCCGTGGTGATGTTACAAACTTTCAGGAATGACAGAGGAGGATAAATGTATCAGTCTGGGGTAGGAAACCGAAGCCCGGACGAACGTGTCGCAAGCGACAACCAAAAATTGTTCTGATGCATCTGACAATGAGATATACCGTTATTGGGGAAAACAAGAAAAAAATGTCTCGTAAACATTGGCTCTAAAGTATATACCTTAAGAGCTATGGACATTTGTTCAGTAGAAGAGATGTGTCGATACGCTGTATGTGTATTCCTTTTCGTGTGTCACTAGGAATACTATCAGAGTGACCTGGCACATGCTAGTGAAAACATCTCTATAAACCATCATGATAGGCTAAACTTTTTTGCATACACAAACAATTATTTTCCTCATACTGGAGGGCTCATCTATTCTTTGAAAATGAAACAAAGAGAAACTAACGTAAGTAATACGGACATGAGGAAAACCAGATCATAAATTGGAACCTGTCAGACTATACACTGCTAAAATGTATGCAGCTGCATAGATGAATAACATATCTAAGTGAGTAAATACATTTGAAAGATTGAAAGACAATCGGCAAAGCACAAATAATATGAATTAATAGCACAACATATGAACTGTCTGTTGCTTCATATGTCGCTTTCCAGCTGATATTGGTAATTGCTTCCTCCGAACTATATCGACCGACTGTTGTAACATCCTCAGCCCAGAGGCGCCAACGGATGCGGCTATGGATGGGCGTGGGGTCAGCACACTGTTGTCTCGACCGTGTGTCAGTTTTCGTGGCCTGGAGCTACCACTTCCCAGACTCAAGCTCCTCAATTGCCTCACAAAGTTGAGTGCATTCCGTTTGCCAGCAGCGCATGGCAGTCTCGGACGGTCATCGATCCAACTACTAGCCACCTCTTATGGTGCTTAAATTCGGTGGTCTGACGGGAACCGGTGTGTCCACCGCAACGAGGCTTTGGAATAGGTAGTTGCTGGGAGGTGTAAGAAATATCATGCGGGGATCATAACAGTTTGTTGTGGATTCCGAAGGGCAATGTTGCGTGGCTGTATACTCGCGTATGAAGCTTCCCTAACTAGAGAAACGGGGGACTTTCCTTTGTGGGTACTACAAGCATAAATGGGACAAATTCGGACAGGATTCTGAATTACGTAGCAATTTACGATCAGTAGAGAAGCAGCTTCTAATTCACTGATCGTCAGTTGAAATAAACCACACGAAATTTAATTTTTTATATACACAGCTATGTTGGTGCTAATTTCAATTGTATAACACTGATGTGATTAGTGAAGCAGAGGTTTTTGGTTTTCTAGGAAAAGATAAATGATAATGGGCAAAAGATGACTGCTGTGATTTAAATATTGTTCACAATTTATACCGAGAATTAACGTAACTGATTCCTGTGTATGTGTATAATCATTCCTTCTCTGATAATATTTTCGGAAAATTAAGTTGGATCGTAAAGAAGATGTTTGTCACAAAAGCAAGCAATTTGGGTCGTTGAAAATACGCAAAGGTCAAAGTATGTCGCACGATCTGGAGATACTTACTTTGCTTCGTAGTACGTTTTCCTACGTGTGAGATCTGTTCACTAGACGACGGTCCTGATTAAAAAGAACTGCACGAGCAACTTAGTGATCTCAGCGCCGAGGTGCGATCCTTACATTGGTAGCAGATCCTTATCTGCTGTTCAAATATGTGGCTAGCACTCTGCAACATACATTTAAAATACACTGACGGAAAGATTATCGCAGCACCAAAAAATAATTAATGCAGAATAATGAAATATCTGGAATCCATTTTTCTAGGTAAAATATTTTAAGTGATTAACTTTGAAAAATCACAGTTCAATGTAATAACGAGATAAGCCATTGCAAATGTGGAATGCTGATTATTAATAACCGATGGAACCAACAAAATGTTGAATGCAACCATGCAAACGGGCATGCATTGTGTTGAATACGTGTCGGTGTCAGGATGGAGTTCCATGCCTGTTGCCCTTGGTCGGTCAATACAGGGACAGTTAATGCTGGTTGTGGGTAGCGCTGGAGTTGTCTGATGAAATCCCGTGTATGCTCGATGGGAGACAGATCCAGTGACAGAGCAGACCAAGGTAACCAGTCGACACTCCATAGAGCATGTTGTGTTACAACAGCAGTATGTAGGCTGGCGTTATCATGTTAGAAAACACCCCCTGGAATTCTGTTCATGAAAGGCAGCGCAACAGGTCGAATCACTAGAGTGACATACAAATTTGCAGGGAAGATGCCGTGGAATAACCACGAGAGCGCTCCTGCTGTCATAAGAAATCACGCCCCAAACCATAGCTCCAGATATAGGTCCAGTGTCTCTAGCACGCAGACATGATGGTCACAGACCTTCAACTCGCCTGCTCCTAATCAACACACGGCCATCGCTGCCACCGGGGCAGAACCAGCTTTCGTCAGAAGACGTAACAGATCTGCACTCTGCCCTCTAAAAAAATGGTTCAAATGGCTCTGAGCACTATGGGACTTAACTTCTGAAGACATCAGTCCCCTAGAACTTAGAACTACTTAAACCTAACTAACCTAAGGACATGACACACATCCCTGCCCGAGGCAGGATTCGAACCTGCAAACGTAGCGGTCGTGCGGTTCCCAACTGTAGCGCCTAGAACTGCTCGGCTACTCCGGCCGGCTCTGCCCTCCAAGCAGTTCTCGTTTGGCACCACTGAACATGCCCTCCATCGAGCTCTCTTTTGCCACCACTGAAGTCGCAAATGGCGGCGGTTTGGTGTCAATGTAATGCACGCTACAGGGCATTTGGCTGGGAGCTGTACTGTAGTTAACCTATTTGTAACAGTTCGCTGTGTCACTGTGATGCCAGCTGCTGCTCAAATTGCTGCTGCAGATCCAGTGCGATGTGTCAGAGCTATACACAACGCGATGGTCTTCCCTCGCGGTAGCGCTTCGTGGCCATCCAGAACCCAGTCTTCTTGCAACCGTGCGTTCTCATGATCACACCTGCCAGCTATCGTATACAGCGGCTATATTGCTGCCAAGTCTTTCTGCAGTATCGCAGAAGGGGCATCCAGTATCTTGTAGCCCTGTTATACAACCTTGTTCAAACTCAGTGAGTTGTTGATAACGGCGTCTTTGTGGCATTCATGACTAACTTCAGCTCACCACGGCCAATATCAAACGTAACCAACGCTCACGACCATTACTGTGCGTCTTTAAAGCAACCCTGATTCGCATCCTCCTCTTCCTCGAACGGATACGGATCCTCTACACCTCCCGCAAACTTGATCCCCCTCACCCGCTTGTCTCTCCCTTCTCTCCCTCCTCCCTTCCTCCCTCTCTCCTCCCCCCGCGATTCCCCTATCCCCTACCTCCTTTCCTCCCCCTCCCATATCCTCTGCCACTGGTACATGTGTAGTGAACTTTCACGTGCTGGAGATCATCTGCTAGTGTTTTTGTGTGCCGTCGTGTTCGTGCTCAAGTGTTCCAGTGTTTAATTGTTTGTGCTCCACCCTTTGCGTGTGTCATCTGTCATCTCTGTGCATGTCCACGTGTCTGAACATTTTTATTTTGGACTCTGCGCCTGTGAACGGCTCCGTGTGTTTTACTTTTGTATATCTACGTTTGTATATCCACCATGTCTGTTCTGCGATTGTCTTCTTTTGTATCATTAGTTTTATCTGTGGCCGAAGAGCGGCGTAGTATGCCGCTGCTGGTCTACCTGCATCAGGCGTGAAAATAAAAATAAAGAAAAAAAATCGCATATTCATAGTGGCGTTACTAGCGCCACTCTTAAGAGAATGGCGCGAAACTGGAATCTACATCGTCTTTCAGACGTAGAAACACGCCTACTAACTTCGTTTATGCCGCACAGCTCCTTCCTGGCGTTGCGATATTTTTTTCTGTAAGTAAGATTTGAAGGATTTTAATGACGGACCCACAGGTTCTCAAAAACAATTTGACAGTTTTACTCCTGAAGAAATTCTTTCCACTAGCTACAGTTAATGCAGACGTGTTACATGTAATTCAACGGAATGAATACAAAGTAACTAAATAAGTAGCTAGCGAAAACGTATAGCTCTAATTTTAATTGTAGTTATATTAGCTTCAAGACTGTAGAACCCTGAATGGTCTGTTGGCATAACAGTTTGGCCTTCATCTTGAGCACACAACCAGCCGCTGTAATATTCCGCGCGCTGGTGCGTGCTGCACGTCGGTTACGTCACAGCAGCCACCAATCACTCGTTGTCACTGATGAAGGGAAAAACTTGGAGCAGCTGTCCGCGCACACTTGGCACAGACAAAACAGGCGCGGAGTAGAGCTGCTGGAAAGTGATTACTGCTAGGTAAAAAGCGATGTGCCATACCAGTGTGTGCAATATCGGCATCTCAGTAATTCTCCATGAGCCTCGTGGCAAGCGTACTGAATACCTTCATCGTGTCGTATCAGATCCTATGGATAATTGGAAAAAAACATGAAATGGTTATGTTATTTACAAGCTGTGACAGCGAAACGTCGAAAACCAGAGCTTAACGGAAAAGGTTTCTGATCGGGCCAGGAAGGACGTTTTGGCCGTATTGCAAAATGAGACAATACTACGGTACATCAGATACCAGGAATAACATCCATAACTTAGAAAAGATACTTCATTATTGAGAAGTGGACATAATGCAACCCAACATAAAAAGGGGAATGAGCTTTTGTCCGATGAGGGTAGAAGGCAATTGTGTGACCTACATCTATCATCTGAGCAGATTCGTGTGTATTAAGAAGTGCGACGACAGGCTCA
This sequence comes from Schistocerca piceifrons, assembly GCF_021461385.2. NCBI lineage: Eukaryota > Metazoa > Arthropoda > Insecta > Orthoptera > Acrididae > Schistocerca > Schistocerca piceifrons. The sequence goes on from NC_060139.1 coordinate 897,996,969, forward strand.
ATGAAGTGTGCAGGATCACACTCTTGACAGAAGTGCATCGCTCAAAGGGCGGTTAGTGGTATGTTATCGTAGTAATAAGACAAAGTATTACGGCAATAGTTCAGGAATTTAAAAACGCAATCCGAACATGTACATTCAATTTGAGGGTAGCCATAATCATGTGAAAAGCTGAAACTTCCTGGCAGATTAAAACTGTGTGCCGGACCGAGACTCCAATTCGAGACCTTTGCCTATAGCGGACAAGTGCTCTACCAACTGAGCTACCCAAGCACGACTCACGTCCCGTCCTCACAGCTTTACTTCCGCCAGTACCTCGTCTCCTACCTTCCAAACTTTACACAGTTTTAATCTGCCAAGAAGTTTCATATCAGCGCACACTTCGCTGCAGAGTGAAAGTCTCATTATGTGGAAAGCTGTATTTATGAGAGTCCAATTCAGATATTAAAATCTGATGTTCTGTACGCGAAGAAGGTCGGCCTTGTGGAGAGAAGGTGAGAGGCTCGGAGTTGATAAGGTGTCCAGAGATTCTATAGTCCTCTTATGATCCATTCGCAGGATTCAGAGGTCTAGGTCAATACCACTCAATGGTCTCTAAATCCTTGGAAGTCTAATAACCAAGGAGAGTTGCACGATAGTCGAGTTTTCGTTTCTCTCAGGCACCGATATTGATTATATAGTTCTTCCACGTTTCTGAATGTTCAGTCGGTGTATGATAATCCGCACTAGGTGATTGGGATACGCTACTCGACTACCGGAAAACTTGATTATCTTTTATTCCGCCTACAAACAACGCAAATCTGACGATCAAGCGAAACATCTATCGCTTCTGATGTTGCTGTGTAATGCAACCGATCATACACGACGCAACCCCTACTGTAGAAATGGGAACGGAACTGCCGTTTTTCGGTTTACTGGTCAAGAGGAAACCAGATGGAAGACTCTACCATACAATTTTTCTTGGGCCTACTGATGAGAGAATCAAGTATGGACACTTGGGCGTTTCAAAAATACTCATCAAGTTTCACAAGAATTTAGTCCGTTTGTCGTGTGGCTGGTGGAGGTCACTGAACATTTGTGAACGGTAAGTACAACTTTGATTCAAAAAATAATTGTATAAACTACCTCAAGGTTGAGTCTTCAAGCGTGTAAAAGATACAACCTTTTAAATCGAATGGCTCTGTTGAAAATAAAAAATTGGTATCCCTACGTGTAAACTGAAATCCACCCCAAGTTTCTGTCTCCATTCTCGGTAAATGTCGTGTACTAGGGCATCCAGTCGGGTAGACCGTTCGCTGGGTGCAAGTCTTTCGATTTGACGCCACTTCGGCGACTTGCGCGTCGATGAGGATGAAATGATGATGATTAGGACAACACAACACCCAGTCCTTGAGCGGAGAAAATCTCCGACCCAGCCGGGAATCGAACCCGGACTCTCAGGATCGACATTCTGTCGCGCTGACCACTCAGTTACCGGGGCGGACATCCATTCTCGTTGAATAAAGTGTCTTGTGAAATCGGTGGCACATACATACTGTGTGGCAGAGAGGGTAGGGAGTATAATTGCATGGTATGTGTGTGTGCGTGCGTGTGTGTGTGTGTGTGTGTGCGCGCGCGCGAGCGTGTGTTTGGAAATGGGGGGGAGGGGGAGTAGGGGTGGTTATTTATACAGTTCCTCTTTTGAGGCAAATAGTGTCTTATTGCAGAGCAATGTGTTTTCATTTAATACAATTTTTCCTTGGGATATTGATTTTTGTATATGATAATTCTCTTCTGTTGTCAATTTTTGGTGCGAGCTATTGCTAGTTTTAAGAATTAAAAAAGAAGGCACGGTGGCAAAACAACTCAGAGCTCGGACGGAAAGATTTAGATCTTCATTTTTTTCCACGAGCTATTCGAGAGAGGAACGGTCATTAAATAGTCTGAAAGAGGTTCCATGAACCTTCTCTCAAACACTTAAGCGTGCATTGTGGAGTTGTCATGTAGACGTCAGCATATCCAGTCGTGGCCACATCGTAACTTTGTGATGGATTTGACATACCATGGTATCTTAATAGCTAGACATGATGGGTTCCATAGTGACAACGGCGTGTCGTCAGTATCTCATGGTTAGAAAAACCGTCGTCGGACATTGATGACGGGGATTTGCTGCCGACTATCGCAAACAATGGAATGACTCTCCAAAGTTCAAAAAACAACTTCGTTATTAAACGATGGACACGAACATACCATCCAGATCCGACCCCTATCTGTGGGCGTACGGGATCCATCCCTCCACACGTGATCCTATGCTCACCACACGTCGTGCAGCACAGAGGTCAAAGGACACAGAGTAAGATCTCCTCGACTGATGTCTCGCTTTGCACGGCAGGGCTGTAGTACACTGAGAGGCACAATAAGGTGACGTGTGGCACCTGACAATACGATACCATACAGGCATGTGGTGCAGGTATTCTCATGTGATGGATAATTAAAAGAAATGAAACGGTTTGTTTACACCTCCCGCTGGTGAAAGATAGAGAAATCTACTGCCAGATGACGTGCGTCTGTTTGTTTGACGATAGTATGCAGGCGACATACACCGTCGACAAGACATTGCACCACACCATTGAGCCGTGGTAAGAATTACATTTTTGAAGAGCTCGCCGCAGCGCGTTGTGTCAAGTAGTCGCCCTCCGTTTCTGGTGGTGGCGCCGCTGTGGCAATCGCAGCTTTGGTGTCTACCTCTGGTGGGAAAGGGGAAAGATTGCCTGTTCACGTGCATTTAAGGGGCGCTATAAGGGCGAGTCTAGTGTCTTCCCTTTTCCTCTCCCGCCCCATGTGTCTCCTACCTCTTCGTGAACCCACAGTTACCCCTCCTTTCTTCATCCCGCCGCTTCCCCAGCTGCCCCATGCTCTCCCCTCCTTTTCCATCCTCTCTGACCTTTCCCTCGGCAGGTCCGTCCTGGTAGTTTTATTCTTCGTCGTGTGTGCTCCCAGTGGGTTTTAAGTGTGTTGTTTCGGAGTGTTTTTAATACTGTGGCCAACTTTTAACCTGTGGATGCGCATCCAGTGTCTTCTCTGCGTTTTACGAATCGCCAACTGTGTTTTTTTTTTTAACTTTATGGTGACTTTTTTAACTGTCCCCAATGAACGTCTACATGTCAGTGTATTTTTAGCTCCATTTTCTCCCCTTACTCTGTTTTATGTTCCCCTTTTTTACCTCCTTATGTATGTATTCTTTTATTCTTGTTTTAGTTGTCATGTCACTCGGCTGAAGAGCGGCGGATTGTGCTGCTGACAGCCCTCCCCTGCCCATATGGGGCAGGGGCATGAAATCACAATAAAGAAAAAAAAAAAAAAAAGGGCGAGTCTAGTCAGTTGGGCAGCCAGGTCAGTGTGAGGCAGTCAGTGGCTCTCTGTCGTTTGGAGTGCTAGTATGTGTTAGGCCGCCAGTCTCCTCGAGTTTCTTCAGGCAATGGTCATTGGCGGTTGGATCGATCGGTTGGACATAACATACATAACATGACTTGTCCATCTTGAGCGTCGGCGCATGTGAGGTGGCCACGTCAGTCCAGTGGCCGCGCCGTACAGCGAGGGGTAGTGGCTTCGCGGCCGGCACGAGAGCAACAGGAGTCAATCCACGACATTGGGTTGGCCGGCGCGAGCTGCGACGCCGTGAGACGGGAGATCGGCGCGCCTTCCTCCGTCCGTTGAAGCGGCTGGCAGCGGACGGTTCGGGAGAGCGTTTTGGGGGTGCTGCGCCAGGTCTTCGCCAGATATCGCAGGTTTTTTAGAAGTTGTTTCATTTACTTGTTAAATTCCACTTGTTTTCATGGTCAGTGTCTCGTACCCAGCTTGCTCGTCTATCTCCCTTTCGCATTTGTTAGGCAGTTAGTGTCTGTCTGTCTGTCTGTCTGTTGGTCTGCCGTACGTTAATAGCTGCCTCTGTCATGTTTATCGGCTTCGGTGTAACGGCGAATTCCTGAGATATGTTTTTATCTTGCCTATCATCTTGAGAGGCGGTATATGTGTAATGTAGAGCATGTTTTATGTAAGACTATATTTCATGGGTTGTTTTTTAAATGGTCATTTGAGTATATAAAGTTGCCACCCTTCCACCGTAAGAGCTTTTTTTAAAATCAAGTTGCACCTTCGGTGGCAAGTTAATTTTTTTATGTTAGTGTTTTGTACCACTACCATCCCTCCTATGGGGTGCATAGTCTATGTGCTTGTGTGAGTTGTTAAAATTTTTAGTTTAAGGTAATCTGGTGTGTTGCAGATTTGCACCAGTGAAGTCTTTCAGAGGTTGTTGTTAGCGGCCGCGACTACGGCCGTGTGAAAAGGGAGCGGCAAGGATCTCAGCCCGAAAGCTCATACTGTCAATATTTGTTCTTTCTGCCTCGGAATAAGTTGTAACTTGATATTTAGAGGGTACTTTCTGATTATAATTTTAAATCTGTTTTAAGAAAAAAAGGTTTTTAGGAATAAAATTTCCATTGTCGAAAGAAATTTTATTTGTTTTCATCAGATACCCACTGGCAACTACTTCCACGCTCACATAGTATGATTAAATATGTTAATGTTCTTGATGAATCGCTAGTAAATAAAGTAAATTCTTAAGAAAAGGTTTTGAATGTAAATTCACGGTTCAACCATCGCCCGCCGAACTGCGTGAGGATGGTTTGAGGAACACTGCGCAGACACGGGGGTAATTAGTGCCAGCCGCCACTCCTTCCCGATCCTCCACCACCGGTCACTGAGCATCGTTTCTATCGAGCACAACGAGATGAGAGCGTCTCGGAGCAGCACCAATGTACGTGAGTTGTGGGCAGTGCCCGAGTAGGCATTACACTGGACCCTCACTGCTTTCGGTGTCTTATGGCCGCCATGCCATGACACATCAGCGTCTTCATCAGGGTGGGAAGCGTGTTCTCTACGCAAGCAGATAGGTGTATCTACTTAAGATGGTCACGCGTGCATTTCTGTATGCGGATAGCCGTTAGCATTAGAGCTGTGTAGTGGTGTTTACAAAATGCAGGTCATGTATATTGCATGTGTTCTAAACTTAACGGCACAATCAGTGCCAATCGGCTCGTGAGCAGACAACAAAGCACAAAGCGAGAAGCCCGCTCACTTTCTTCCATAACTGAGCCAGGGTCGGCTACATTATGGAGTAGTATTAGGTGCGATGTATTTTTCACCCACCTGTCGAGAAGTATTATATACGACTCTCTCACACGTCGACCAAGCTGTGAGAACTGTAGAAACGACGGAGGATGATCGAACGCTTACTGCACACACGTTTGACACGTTCCGACGTGTCCGCGGTCGTGGATATCTACTTTGCACTTAGACTATTTTGACCAAATATGGGCCACTCAATTCTGGGACTGTCAAAAACGAATAATCAAAATTAAATTCAGAAAAATGTATAACCCGTGACGCAGGGAAACCCATAAGCAAGACTAGTGTTATCTCTCTTCCCCTCCCTCCCTCCCACTCTCTCCCTCTCTCTCTCTCTCTCTCTCTCTCTCTCTCTCTCTCTCTCTCTCTTGTGCTGAACGGTTGGCCGGAGGTTCTAAGAAGAGCGACAGCGAGCTGAGAACGGATACGGTATCGAACGAAACGTATTTATACTTTACACATAAGTTAATAATTATAAAGAATCCGCCTCGATTGAAAATAGAAACCGGATGTTGACCTGGGTTTCGGCGCGGATAACCACGCCTTCTTCGGAACACACTAAAACTACAAACTGCCTAAAGAAGCATGGTCTAACATTAATACAGAACGCCCACAAGGGCAAAAGACTCGCATAAAATGTAAAATAAACGGTACGTGTGTACCACGTCAATAGATGTACTTAGCTTAAACGTCAGAAGCGTGCTTCCTCACCCCAGCCAACCGTCTGTGGGCCGCGGGCTCCCAGGTAAACTGAGGTGGCGCCAGCAGCTAGGCTGTGAGAATGTCAGAAAGGAACGCGCACGCGCAAATTGAGAAATCGTCTTCTTTCATGTGATTGGCATAAAATGTGTTACGAAAGTTATCCGATGACCGGGTCAAAGGCACAGGAAGTTAATGCGTGTGTATGTATAATGTCCTAGCTCGAGGACGATTTTATAGAACTGTAGAACGTGGATAGGCTGAAACTATATAGGCCTATGTGGGATAGCAAATTCCACGCATGCACGTAGGACAGACAAAATACCATCAGCTGGAAGCAGGCTAAAAATATGGGGGATGAATAACCCATTTTTCAATTACTTGGGGTCGGTGATAGTATTTGATGACTACGCTTGGATAAGCGTGTAAAGTTACTATATTAAATTCTAAGCGCTATTGACCAGAAAAGGGTCAAATTAGAATGACAGGCTTAATGTAATTGCGTGAAAGACAATTAATATCTGATGACCGACAAATAAATACCTACGTAAGGAAAGTATCATAGCCGTAAATGTATCGAAAGAAAAATATCGATACCTTGAGGTGTCATTGACAAAAAGAGTAGGGTGAATACTCACTATCAGCTCCAATCCGTTCACTTCTATTTTTAAACTGTATCTCTAATGCAGGATGACGATTTTCAAAAGTTTTAAACAGAACAATACAAGCGTTAAATCAGTCAGTGTTCTTAAAAATTAGAAATTCAGATATGAAATTACAGAACAGATTATCAGAAAAGCATCTGAATAGTACGCAAAAATTAATAAATTAAATCTTGCCTAAACTTCCCTGTCTTCCTCTATGAAACTAAACCAAACTGAACTCCTCCCGAACAGGACAGGATGGCCCAACGGCTCCGACCGGCCGCCCTGTCAACCTCGGCCCACAGGCGTCACAGGATGCGGTTATGGGGGGGGGGGGGGGGGGGGCACGTGGTCAGCACACCGCTCTCGCGGCCGTATGTCAGTGTCGGAGACTGGAGCCGCTACTTCTCAATCAAGTAATCAAGTAGCTCCTCAGTTTGCCTCACAAGGGCTGAGTGCACTCCGCTTGCCAGCAGCGGTCGGCAGACCGGATGGTCACCCATCCAAGTGCTAGCCCAGCCCGACAGCGCTTAACTTCGGTGATCTGACGGGAACCGGTGTTACCACTGCGGCAAAGCCGTTGGCAGTCTTCCTCCACACAGTCATTAAACAACAATATTTTCCGAAACAGGCATAAAATGCTACTATTTATAGTAGAAAGATGTAACTCAAACTCGGAAAACAACTCTTAACTCCAAATTATAGAAATATTTACATTGAATTCTTCTGGCTAATGGAGCTTATCATGACAGTTTGCAATGCTATGACCTCATAGGACAGCTTTTTAATACAGTAATTTTTGAAACTTGAGTACCTCAAAACTACAATATTTTATTTACGGCGTTCTTGCACCCATGTCGTCATGTATTTATACTAAAGTATGTACCTCTGTAGCCACACTCTTGTTATCCTGTTAATCAAATAATTTTACCATGCTGTTGTGGTGCAGTGTTTTCTTAATTGCTGTTTCTCGTTTGAATGGTTTCAGGAAGACACCAAATTTTTCAAACAGATTTTTCGTCTCACTTTATTATTATGCTGTGGTGCTATTGAGCAGTGGGAAGAAAGATGTAGTCGACAGACTGAGTTGACTTACCAATAATAAATTGTGTACCTTTACTAAATTTCAATGAACAAAAAATAAACAACAAATCATTGTAGATTGTTACAAAGAGCATCACAACAAAACCTTTCACTTGAGATAATGCAAACAGAGACAAGAGTAATGCGATGAACAAGTGTAAAAACAAAACTCACAAGAAAAAAGACACCACCTCTTAAGGATTTAAGGATAATAAGAACCGTCCAAACACCACAATTAACATAAAATTTTTAAAAATACGCTACTGGCGATTAAAATTACTACACCACGAAGATGACGTGCTACAGACGCGAAATTTAACCGACAGGAAGAAGATGCTGTGACATGCAAATGATTAGCTTTTCAGAGCATTCACACAAGGTTGGCGCCGGTGGCGAGACCTACAACGCGCTGACATGAGGAAAGTGTCCAACCGATTTCTCATTCACAAACAGCAGTTGACCGGCGTTGCCTGGTGAAACGTTGTTGTGGTGCGTCGTGTAAAGAGGAGAAATGCGTACAATCACGTTTCCGCCTTTGATAAAGGTCGGATTGTAGCCTAACGCGATTCCGGTTTATCGTATCGGGCCATTGCTGCTCGCGTTGGTCGAGGTCCAATGACTGTTAGTAGGATATAGAATCGGTGGGTTCGGGAGGGTAATACGGAACGCCGTGCTGCGTCCCAAAGGCCTCGTATCACTAGCAGTCGAGATGACAGGCATCTTATCCGCAAGGCTGTAACGGATCGTGCAGCCACATCTCGATCCCTGAGTCAACAGAGGGGGACGTTTGCAAGACAACAACCACCTGCACGAACAGTTCGACGACGTTTGCAGCAGCATGGGCTATCAGGTCGGAGAGCATTGTTGCGGTTACCCTTGACGCTGCATAACAGACAGGATGCGATGCTGTACTCAACGACGAACCTGGGTGCAAGAATGGCAAAACGTCATTTTTTCGGATGAATACAGGTTGTGTTTACAGCATCATGATGGTCGCATCCGTGTTTGGCGACATGGCGGTGAACGCACATTGGGAGCGTGTATTCGTCATCGCCATACTGGCGTATCACCCGGCGTGATTTTATGGGGTGCCATTGGTTACACGTCTCGGTCACCTCTTGTTCGCATTGACGGCACTTTGAACAGTTACATTTGAGATGTGTTACGACCCGTGACTCTACCCTTCATTCGATCCCTGCGAAACCCTACAATTCATCAGGATAATACACGACCGCATGTTGCAGGTCCTGTACTGGCCTTTCTGGATACAGAAAATGTTCGACTGCTGCCCCGGCTAGCACATTCTCTAGATCTCTCACCAATTGAAAACGTCTGGTCAATGGTGGCCGAGCAACTGGCTCGTCAGAATACGCCAGTCACTACTTTTGATGAACTGTGGTATCGAGTTGAAGCTGCATGGGCAGCTGTACCTGTACACGCCATCCAAGCTCTGTTTGACTCAACCCCTGGGCGTATCAAGGCCGTTATTACGGCCAGAGGTGGTTGTTCTGGGTACTGATTTCTCATGATCTATGCACGCAAATTGCGTGAAAATGTAATCAGATGTCCGTTCTAGCATAATATATCTGTCCAATGAATACCCGTTTATCATCTGCATTTCTTCTTGGTGTAGCAATTTTAATGGCCAGTAGTGTACAGCTTAATGGCATTAAAATCAAAATTTTTGAAACATTGTTCTTGGAACATAAGAACGCCTTCAGACGAATTGCTTCATGATGACCGTTAGAGATTCGTGCCTTCCCAGAGCGTTTCCTGCTCCTTGCCACCGTCTGCTACAGTCATCATGCAGTAACCCTTTCTGAAGATGATCATACACAGGTATAAACTGGCCACCTTTTAAAGTAAAAATAAATGAATTGGTCACGACTTTTTAATTAAAAATTTTAATGGTAAAGTCAGATTTGTAGACCATTAGGATTTTAAAACGCAAACATTTAAAAACTTCCTTTTTATAATGAAGTCGGTTGGTTGTGGGTTTGGATCCTTGGCTCTGTGCTCAAGACCTGCCTGCTGTGACACTTCCAGTTTGACCCATGACACACGCAGACCGTACGCTTTTTGGAAAATTGTGGTAAGTTGCAATGGGACCAAACTGCTGAGGTCATCGGTCACTAGGCTTACAACTACTTAGTCTAACTCTAACTTACACTAAGAACAACACACACCGCCATGCCCGAGGGAGGATTCGAACCTCTGACGGGGGAGGAGCGCGAACCACGTGGCGAGGCGCCTTAGACCGAGCGGCTACCCAGCGCGGCTCATGCACATTGGTAAACAATCATTCCTCATCAGCATATATAATTTGTATCGTAATGAACGACCAGAATGATTACCTGAAAAGTCTCAGAATCAGCCATAAGAAACAGCAAGATGTTACAACAATAAATTGAAATAGATGTAAATAATTACTCTGAAATGTTGCACCAGTAAATATGCAAGGCATCCTGCGAAATGTAACTTGCCCAGTACATCAAAAAACATGTTAGATCAGTTTCCATTGAAGAAAACGATACAGTCACTGTGTCTAAGCGAGGACAGAGTTAGCAACACGTCACCTTACAGTGGAGATCGAAGCATTCCTCTCTTGACGCAAACTAAGTATTTTAATGGCGGGTTGCACATTAAGTTCCCTTGTCCAACATGTCAGACTTCACAGTCAGATCTGCTGCCCACACAACACCAGCGAGCCACACATTCCGAAACGGCAAATCTGTACTCCAGTTGACAGAAAACGTGGCCGCCTCCACTGCTGACGTCCGTTGCCGTTCGCAATCTGCTGTCAACAACACACAGCACGGCTCACAGCGAAGTCCTTCTCCAGTGCCCGGAGCCGTAAGGTATCACCGGTTCCGACAGAGGGAGCGAACACCATCCCTGCCCAGCGACTAAATGAACCGGAGTAATGCCAAACTTAATACCAAAACGGAATCGCACCACTCTTGGCAGAGTGCAGTTTATGAAAATACTGCCTAGTTCCACTTTTATTAGCGCCATTCTATCTGCTGATTCAGTAATTTTTGACACAAACCGTTTTTAGCAACAATACAAAAATTATACAAAAAGGAAAAAAAAGAAACGTGAGAACAATGGGATTCAAAGTGAAAGAAGCGGCGCGTCGTAAGCAGTTTTGTACCCTCTCTCTGCCACTCGCACGAACGACTTCTGTTTAGTCGGTCCTTATTACGAGGATCATTCGATACAATTCACGCTATAAGATATTGATATGAGCAGAAGTACACTGTGCAACACAGTTAAAGGATCACTTTTTAGAAACGCTGTAATTGTCTCCTGTTTCCCCGTAGAAGTTTGCAATTTGGCACAAAGGGGCCTACTGAAACATCTATTCTCGACCTATTTTGTATCTGTATCGTTATTTATGTGTCAGTTTGTAGTATTGCTTATGTATAATGTTGTATCTGTCATGGAAATTCTTTGACTATGTATACATGTTTCAGTTATGTGGCACTTTTGAATGATGTTTAATTATTCTTGTGGATTTAAATAACTAAAGGAATGATTGTTACGCAATGTACTGTAACTGACTTGGTCCATAGTTAGGGAACATAAGGTTGAATGTAAAAGACGTGGGAAAGCTCCGCAGCTACGGAAGTAGCCTGGCGGAGTGGAAAAGGTGTGGTTGGCGCGCAAGTGGCAACTCGTCCTATGTGACGAGTAAGGAGTCTGGGCTGAACAGTGCTGTGGTTAACACCTCGCTAGCAGCAGCGTATCATAGTGGCTCATATTCCTGGAGTTTTGAGACCAGAAGAGCTTAAGAGGAGTATTTACGGGCCTCGGATGCCGCATTTGGTGGTACCATTATCATGGCATGGTTTTTGGCCCTATAAATAAAATTCTGACGCCAATAATATATGTAAGAGGGCGAGGCCAATAGTAATGCCATGACTGCATCGCCACTAGGTTAACAGCCATTGCAAATTGCACCACCAGGGCCATCAACCTTCCACTAAATTGTTTATATTTGGCATTCTGTACATGGACCAGGTATTTGTGAAATTTAGTTGATTTTATAGTAATAATTGTGGTGTTGCTAAAAACTTTATCTTACACCCGTAATTATCCCAAATCACAGACCTGGACAGGAATCCTATCCTAGTGAATTTAGTTCCGAGTGTCCTAATTTGCCATGAGAAAGTTGTTGAACTTGAATTTAATGTTGTGTTGTCATTTGCACAGTCAATTATAATTTTGATTAGGTCAAAAGACTGCTTATGAGAGCAGATTTGTTATTTAAAGACTTATAGTTTGTTGTGCTTTATTTAATTAATAATTAATTATAAGAATACCATTTCTCAGCCGGCCGTTGTGGCCGAGCGGTTCTAGGCGCTTCAGTCCGGAACCGCGTGGCCGCTACGGTCGCAGGTTCGAATCCTGCCTCTGGCATGGATGTGTGTGATGTCCTTAGGTTAGTTTGGTTTAAGTAGTTCTAGGGGACTGATGACCTCAGATGTTAAGTCGCATAGTGCTCAGAGCCATTTTTTGAACCATTTCTCATATATACTAGCGTAGTTTTGTTAATGAGCATAAACGTTTAAGGGCCTTCATGTACTCGGCTAGTTAGTTAATAAAGCAATGCAAAGGCTCCTTCGGAGTCAGTGTAGTTAGATTTGCATTCTGTTTAGTTGCTTCAAACCGAGTTTAAGAAAGAACTATTTACTGTGTAATTTATTCTAATGCAAATTGGTCAATGCACAGGCATAGAGACCCTGTACTAAACAATGAAGCAACAGAGTATGATCATTAGCAAACCCCCCCTGATTTAAATTCAGAATCATTTCAAGCTTTTCGCTGTTAAGTATTGCTACTAGTTCCATGTGTGTCGGTAACTGGTTTTATAAACTGTTGCACCTAGTTGATTTAAGGTACGTGTTGTTGAGAGGCATATGTTGCTGTTTACTATATAATTGGCCATTTGCTTATCTGACTTACTAGTTAGTAGCACATTTATCTGCAACGTTAAGGTTACAGTGTTGTAGTGTGAACAGATTTAGGGAAAGCGTTTAGTGTGTGTGTCAAGGAAGGTCAGGTTAGTCTTAGCATTGCCATCTGCTTTATCATTTTGCTTGACACAACAATGCCTAATTAGGCTGGCGATCTGTTTTAATATGTAATGTTATAACCTGCTCTTGCGCTGGGAGAAGGTCTGTTCCTGATCCACCGTATACTGTTGGTTATACTTCGCTGGAGTGTTTCAGAAACGAATCCCACTTTGATTGTTCTGTTTCCATTAGGTTATCTCACGGTCACAACTACTCAAAAATTGCTCGCAGAGGTATAACGTTAGCAACGATTATCGTTTAAAGTGGTCGGTGGTACCGTTACTTGCTCTGTAGTGGTGTAAAATCATGGTTCCCTGCGACATCACCCTCGGGCTCGGCGATGCAAGCTGTCGACACGTGCAATAAAAAGGCTAGAGCTCAGTAGTTCATGTTAGATGTAACGTTGGTTAATAGTGGCATCACATTTCGCAACAGTTCGGCACAACTCCATCGTGGACATTTACACGATGAGAAGGTCGTCGCACCCCCTCTTACCCACATTTCACCCAGTCGTTCGACGCCTCTGCAGTGGGGGTCAGAACTGGCGTTGAATTCACACGGTTTTCATATTCGTAACCAAGGAAAACGTATCAGACACACCGCCGTTCGGAGGAGACACGAAAATGCCTCAAGTGTATCATAAAGGGCACCAATGAGACCATTCCTTTCTTTGGGGCGTTGATTCCCTCACATTTCGCAGCCGGAAACGATAGTTCGCTGTATGATGAGTAACAGGACGACGTTGTCGACAAACTTGGACACCGCTGACAACCCCTGGACGATTCAACATTTCTCTAAGGTCATCATGGGACAGCTACGCCATTGAATGTCATCACTCCTTCAGAGTACAGTGAGACTGCAATTTTGGGGGTGTGGGATGGGAAGAGAACCAAACAGTGAGGTCATCTGCCCCATCGGATCAGCGAAGGGTGGGGAAGGAAGTGGGCAGTGCCTTCCGAAGAGACATTTAGGGAAATCAAAGAAAACGTAAATGAGGATGGCCGGACGCAGGTTTGAACCATCGTCCTCCAAATTCGAGTCCAGTGTGCTAATCACTGAGCCAACTCGCTCGATGTGACCGCAAAGTTTGCTCTGGAGCACAGGCTGCAACCACTAAAAACCGTTCAAAACAATTCGATGACATTTGAACATGATCCAAAGTAGCAAAGTGTACTTATGTTTTTCAGCCCTCCTGCTTCGCGCCGTTCTGCGACTTGATCACAGAGGGGTGTGACATTGACACATGCGTGAATAAAACGGCAAGGGATCTCTCTGAGACCACCCAGTTTGGCAACATTCTCGATGCCACTCATGCACCTCTGTTGAGCACTTTAAAAGTGTAACAGTTCAAAGTGTCATTAGTGTCTGAGGCTCCTGCAGGGAGGCTACACTGCTGCTCTTGCACCTGCTAGTAGTCCTGCAAAATCGGAAGGGTATCAAGGGGTTGCCTGTCTGCAGGCGTCTATGACTCTCATCACACTTTCTCTGTATTGCCTTCAGTCACAGAGGCATCAAAAGAAGTGATGAAGTGTGGGTAAGAGGGGTTGTGACGACCTTCCCATCGTGCGACACGTCCATAGCGCCATTAGATAGAACTGTGGTGAAATTTGGTACTAATGTGCCATCATTAACCCACCTTACACCTCACATGAACTTCTGAGCTATGGCCTTCGTTTCCATATTGGCGACACCTTGTTATCTGAAACGTTGTCGAGCCAGAGGCGATGTCGCACGCCATTACGGAGGAAGGTTCTAGGCAACTTTGAGCCAAATTTCAAACGTCTGAGTCTGAATGGGAGATAATTACGGCGTTTCGAAAACGTGTTTCTTTAATTGTCTTGCACAGCGTAGTTGTTATATACAGAGTAGAAAGTATCGATATCGAGAGTACTCGATATCAAGTAGTGTCGATAATTTTTTCTGTGTCCTTAGAGCTGAGTGCGGTCTGAGGGTGCAAAGCTATCCTCCTACAGTGTTCGCCTAGATTGCAGATGGGGACAAGAGAGTGCGATGAGGGAGGAGGGGTGGGAAGTTGTAGTTGTGCTGCCCTATAGAAAATGGGATCTCTCCCAGCAATCTCGTAACGTCAGTATGACATTTATCTCCTGACATAGGACAGCTGTTCAAATACAGATGCGCTCCCAGATATAGGTTTCCTGTGATTTCCCTCACCTGGTGAAGTGAAATGCTGGGAGGGTTGCTTTGAAGAGGACATTACCGATTCATTTCGCCATCCGTCCATAATCTGAACTTATGTTCAGTCTCTAACGGCCTCATCGTCGACAGGACGTCAAACAGTAATTTCTCTTGCTTTGTTACTACTTTCATGATGCAAGCATATCGTGACCATTGGGGCAAAGTTCTTAGGCAAAGAACCATTTGATAGGCGGTGTAGTTGTGACAGTATCAAGTTCTGGATTCGAGCAGTCGCATATTTTCCTGTGGTCAGAGGTTCACTGGAGTCTAGTGGAGGAAGCCAAAATTTAGAGGGAGAAAGTTGCGCGGAATATTAAGGAAGTAAAATGTGAAATAAATGTTGATGAAGAGAAGCAGGGAAATCTGATGAGATGAAAAACATCTATTAGTGAAAAAGTGGAAAGTTCGCGATACATCATGACCAAACAAACACTGTGTCGATTAAAAGTGGCCTGGGCGTTTTAACTGAACCACTGCATGTGAATGGTGACAAATAGTAGTAGTACTCCTATAAGACGTTTCATCTAATTTTTCGTGATTTTTGTGGGGAATATTTCAGAATGACATTAAACATTGTGAAAATACAATGCCTTACCAACGAGGGGAGAAGAAAGAAAATGAAATTTCTCGAGTTGAGAGTGTGTGTGATGTTATGTAAGTGACTACAAAATTGAGTCAAATTTACTTAGTAGTATGAGCCCATTTGTCAATATGATGTAGCACCCTGCCTGACCAGGCAGAAAGCTATCATAAAACCACTGTATCCTGTCCTGAGGCAGTAACACATGAGGATGCAGGTAGGCCATGATGTTGTGCCTTGAAAATTCCATCAGTCACTATTAGTCATCATCTGAAGTCATACCCGTTGGCTCCCCACACCATGACGCCATCAGTTACACCGCTGCGCTTATCCCGAACATTGACAGAAAGGGATCTCCCCCAGATCGTCGCCATACTCGCCAACAATGGTCGTCCGGGGTAGCGCAGAACACATGCGACGAAATTCATCAGCAGCCCATGCTTCCCAGTCATGGCAGCCGTTTATGTCGTGGTGTTAGTGGCAGCCTATACATGGAACATGTGCAAAAAGTTATCAGTATCTCTCCATGCCCTACAAAAATATAAAAAATTTCCCTCTTGACCTAAAAAACGTAGCTGTACAAACACTTATACATCCAATTATTGGCTACAGCGATGTTATCCTGCTTTACGTAGGGAAGCTCACGGCTCCTGGAACTGATTATGAATGCCTGTGTTCGCTATATCTTTGAAGTTCGACTCTTTGCACATATTTCACCATCATATGTACAGCTATCCCGGCTGCGTGCAGCCAAGCGCAGGTATTTCCATGCCCTTTGTCTTCTCTACTGCTTCATCAATGAACGCTGTCCCTCATATCTTTCCTCGACCTTCACGGTCTTTTCTGAACAACGTGGCAGAAACACCCGTTCTCATCAGAGTAAAATCCTTTCTGCCTCACTCCATCGTTCAGCCACTTTCTCGAAGTAATTCTCAGTAGCAGGAACCCGACTCTGGAATAACTTATCGTATTATAGACACATCAAAAAAAGCATTGCATCACCTCGGTTCCGAGAGTTCGGGAACCTGTACATAAAATCGGAATAGAGATCAACATAAACGTCATTTGCGCCCTTTTTATTGCTCATGAAGACCACACATTGCATGTTGTACCATCATACAGAGAGACCTTCAGAGGTGGTGGTCCAGATTGCTGTACACGCCGGTAACTCTAATGCCAGTAACACGGCCTCTTGCAATGATACATGCCTGTATTCGTCGTGGCTTACTATCCACAAGTTCATAAAGCCACTGTTGGTCCACATTGTCCAACACCTCAACGGCAATTCGGCGTAGATCCCTCAGAGTGGTTAGTGGGTCACGTCGTCCATAAACAGCCCTTTTCAATCTATCCCAGGCATGTTCGATAGGGTTCATGTCTGGAGAACATGCTGACCACTCTAGTCCAGCGATGTCGTTATCCTGAAGGAAGTCATTCACAAGATGTGCGGGAGCGCGAGTTGACGTCCATGAAGAATGCCTCGCCAATATGCTGCCGATATGGTTGCACTATCGGTCGGAGGATGGCATTCACAAATCGTATAGCCGTTACGACGCCTTCCATGACCACCAGCGGCGTACGTCGGCACCACATAATGCCACCCCAAAACAGCAGGGAACCTCCACCTTGCTGCACTTGCTCGACAGTGTGTCTAAGGCGTTAAGCCTGATCGGGTTGCCTCCAAACACGTCTCCGACGATTGTCTGGTTGAAGGCATATGCAACACTCATTGGTGGAGAGAACGTTCTGCCAATCCTGAGCGGTCCATTCGGCATATTGTTTGGCCCATCTGTACCGCGTTGAATGGTGTCGTGCTTACAAAGATGGACCTCTCCATGGACGTCGGGAGAGAAGTTGCGCATCATGCAGCCTATTGTGCGCAGTTTAAGTAGTAACACGACGGTCTGTGGCTGCACAAAAAGCATTATTCAACATGGTGGCGTTGCTGTCAGGGTTCCTCTGAACCATAATTCGTAGGTAGCGGTCATCCACTGCAGTAGTAGCCCTTGGGCGGCCTGAGCAAGGCATGTCATCTATAGTTCCTGTCTCTCTGTATCTCCTCCATGTCCGAATAACATCGCTTTGATTCACTCCAAGACGTCTGGACACTTCCCTTGTTGAGAGCCCTACCTGACACAAAGTAACAATGTGGACGAGATCGAACCGCGGCATTGACCATCTAGGCATGCTTGAACTGCAGAAAACACGAGCCGTGTACTTTCTTTACTTTCTTCCTGGAAGAATGACTGGAACTGATCGGCTGCCAGACCACCTCCACCTAACAGGCGCTGCTCATGCACGGTTATTTACATCTTTGGGCGGTTTTAGTGACATCTGTGAACAGTCAAAGGGCTGTGTCTGTGATACGGTATCCACAGTCAACGTCTGTCTTCTGGAGTTCTGGGAACTGGGGTGATGCAAAACTTTTTTTCATATGTGTATTAGAGAACTGAGTAACATCTGTAGCTTCAGGACACAGTTAATAACATATCTACTAAACCAATAACAAGGCTAGAGGTAGAAAATACCGCTTCAGTTGTAAAGTTCTTTTATTATCACACGACCGGTTTCTAGCTCTTGTAAGGCCATCTTCAGGTGTCGTAACTTGGTGCTGTGGCTTCCGAGCACCGCTGTGGACGTGTACTAAGCGCACGGGGCCACAGCATCAAGTTACGACACCAGAAGATGGCCTTATAAGAGCCCGAAACCGGTCGTGTGACAATAAAAGAACTTTAAAACTGAAGCGGTATTTTCATCCTCTGGTATAATGCTCAGTTGCGGATGTTCGTCCAACAGGATTGTTTGTTCCAATAATAAGGATTACCATTGTCCCTGCACGCACTCGTTACGCTTATACATCCCTTTTCCCAGTATTCTTAACCGATGGCGTCACCTTAAATTTCCTTTCCCCAGAACTCGTTATATCAGAAAACATATTTTGTACACTCATAAATTCTTTTTTTATCTCTGCTACCGTCATTATTGTTATTATTGTCATTATAATGATAATAATAATTATTATTATTAGTATCATTGACAGCAGTTGCAGTGGTGCAAGTACTGCCAGATTAACTCTATTAGTTCACAGTCAGTATTATTTACTCACAACTACCATTTCAGTTATTCAAATCATTCTGATACCACTCGTAATATTTAAACTGTTATTTCTTAGACAACTATAATATGAAAAAGGTATTGTACGCTTGAAATCCTGGTCTGATGTAAGAAAAGGGCTGATGGCGCTAGTCAGATCAGGTTAAATGAGTAAATAAATAAAAATGAATATTCTTCAGTGTATTACAATAGTTTGAATTAATGTGTTGCTTCTCAAGGATTGTCCAAAGATGTTCAAGGAAAGACACTACGAGTCGCCAGGAATTATATAAACAGGAAGTGAATGTAAAGCGAAAGGTCTGAAGGTAGACTATGAAGAAATCGAAAAGAAATAGTCGTCAGGGCTGATTCAGCAGGACGGTTAGTATTTAACGTCTAATCGACGGCGATTTGATTAGAGAAGAGCAGAAGCTTGGATTCGAGAATTAGGGGGAAGAAATCGGCCTTGACCTTTCAAAGGAACCATCCTGGCGTTTGCCTTCAGCGATTTATGGAAATCATCGAAAACATAAATCTTGGATTTGAACTGTCACTCTCAAGAAAGCGCGTTTAGTGTGCTAACCAGTGCCCCACATCATGCGAGAAGTACACACGATCAGTTTAGAAGCTTATGCATCCAAGTAGCTGACAATCATGGAAAAGAAAACTGGGGATCTGTCGGATGAGAGTCAGTTTGGCCTTCGGAAAGATAAAGGTAGCTGAGAAGCAGTTCTAACGTTGCCTTTTATTATGGAAGGAAGACTTTTAAGTATTAAAATAAACATAAATGCGAGCTCGTAGAATCTGTCAACCTAGGAGAAGCTTTAGAGCCTGGTAATAAGGTGCAAGATGAACTCACAAAAATAGTTGGAACGTATAAGTAAGACAGTATGGACCAGAACCACGAGGTAACAATAGTAATGGAAGACAAAGAATTAAGTGCTCGGATTAGAAGGGACTTATAAGAGAGTGGTGTTGTCTTTTGCCCGTACTGTTCAATCCATACATCAAAGAAGAAGTAACGAAAATGAAAGCAAGTTTCAGGAATGGAATTAAAATTCCTTGCGAAAGGGTATCAATGATAAGTTAGCTGATGACATTGACATCCTCAGTGAAAGTGAGGAATAATTGCGTAATGTGATGAATGAAATGGCCTAATGACCACGCTCGCTCTAAGGACGAAAGAACTGATGAGTACCAGAAACTGCGATTAGCGATAAAGTGACGAAGAAGTAGATGAAGTTAAGAAATTCTGCTACCGTGGATGTAAAATAACAAATCACGGACGGACCAAACTGACACAAAAAGTAGACTTCCACTGGTAAGGCTAAAAGAAATCTACCGGGAAGAAATTTTCGAGAATGTACGTTTGTAACTTACCAATTTATGCTAGTGAATCATAGATTGTGTGGAAACCGGAAAAGAAGAGAACCGAGGCATGTGAGATGTGATGCTACAGAAGGATGCTGAATATTGGGTGAACTGATACGAAATGAGGAGGTTCTTTGCAGAATCAACAAAGACAGGAATATTGACAAGAAGTGACAGGATGATAGGACATTAGTTAATACATCAGGGAATGACACCCATGGTACTGGAGGGAGCTCTAGTGGGTAAAAGCTGTTGGGGAAGAGTGAGATTGGAAAAGATCCAACAAGTAATGGGAGGCATAGGATACAAGTGCTACTCTCAAATGAAGAGGTTTTCACAGGAGGGAAAATCGTGATGGGCCGCATCAGTACAGGCAGAAACTACACTACTGGCCACTAAAATTGCTACACCACGATGACGTGCTACAGACGCGCAATTTAACCGACAGGAAGAAGATGCTGTGATATGCTTTTCAGAGCATTCACGCAAGGTTGGCGCCGGCGGCGACACCTACAACGTGCTGACATGAGGAAAGTTTCCAACCGATTTCTCATACACAAACAGCAGTTGACCGGCGTTGCCTGTGAAAAGTTGTTGTGATGCTTCGTGTAAGGAGGAGAAATGCGTACCATCACGTTTCCGATTTTGGTAAAGGTCGGATTGTAGCCTATCGCGATTGCGGTTTATCGTATCGCGACATTGCTGCTCGCGTTGGTCGAGATCCAATGACTGTTAGCAGAATATGGAATCGGTGTGTTCAGGAGGATAATACGGGGCGCTGTGGTGGATCCCAACGGCCTCGGATCACTATCAGTCGAGATGACAGGCATCTTATCGGCATGGCTGTAACGGATCGTGCGGCCACGTCTCGATCCCTGAGTCAGCAGATGGGGACACTTGCAAGACAACAACCATCTGCACGAACAGTTCGACGACGTTTGCAGCAGCATGGACTATCAGCTCGGAGACCACGGCTGCGGGTACCATTGACGCTGCATCACAGACAGAAGCTCCTGCGATCGTGTACTCAACGACGAACCTGGGTGCACGAATGGCATAACATTTTTTCGGTTGAATCCAGGTCCGTTTACAGCATCATGATGGTCGCATCCGTGTTTGGCGACATCGCGGTGAACTAACATTGGAAGCGTGTATTCGACATCGACATACTGGCGTATCACCCGGCGTGATGGTTGACACTGGTTAAACGTCACGGTCACCTCTTGTTCGCAATGACGGCACTTTCAACAGTAGACGTTACATTTCAGACGTGTTACGACCCGTGGCTCTACCCTTCATTCGATCCCTGCGAATCCCTGCATTTCAGCTGGATAATGCCCGACCGCATGTTACAGGTCCTGTACGTGCCTTTCCGGGTACAGAAAATGTTGGACTGATGCCCTGGCCACCACATTCTCCAGATATCACACCAATTGAAAACGTCTGGTCAATGTTGGCCGAGCAATTGGCTCATTACAATACGCCAGTCACAACTCTTGATGAACTATGGTATCGTATCGAAGCTGCATGGGCAGCTGTACATGTACACGCCATCCAAGCTCTGTGTGACTCAATGCCCAGGCGTATCAAGGCCGTTATTACGGCCAGACGTGGTTGTTATGGGTACTGATTTCTCAGGATCTATGCACCCAAACTTCGTGAAAATGTACTCACATGTCAGTTCTAGTATAATATATTTGTCCAATGAATACCCGTTCATCATCTGCATTTCTTCTTGGTGTAGCAATTTTAATGGCCAGTAGTGTAATAAAATAATCACAAGTAATGACTTGTTTAGAGTCTCATTACCTTAACTTAAGCTATTGGCGACTTTTATCTTTCGGTTGGTAGCCCTCCGAGTGATTTTACGCTTTACATGTTGGGGCCGCACTGGCGATACCGAGAGGCTAATTAAAACGCTACGATTGTCTCGAGTGCAGCGTGATGAGGAAGCGAGTGGCCACGTGACGCGAGACAAGTGAGTGTGCGCCTGTGTACACGGCTGTGGACACGGCGGGCGTGCTGCGTGGAGAGGCGGCGACACCCACGCGGCGACGTGACGGGCCGCACTCCATGGCCTGGGTCAAGCCGCGCCGCGGGCTGCGGGTCGTGGGCGCCGCGCCGCTGTAGCGTTACACGTCCGCGTCACGTGACGTCGCCTCACGTCACGTCACGTCACGTCACGTCACCGCAGCCGCCGGCCAGGCCTTTGTGCAGCGAGCAGTACTCACACAGCGGTTTGTCGCCACTACCGCCTCGTCCCGCAGCAGACTACGATAGCCATTAATACGTTACCTTGTTTGTAGACTACAGCTCCTTTTAATCGGAACTTGAGAGTATCTGCCTTTATATCCACGACTTTAGTCCACAAGCTACCCGAAGGCGTCTGGCGGAGGGTACTTCTACAATGAAGCGCCAAAGAAACTGGTATAGGCACGAGTATAAAAATACAGCCTATACAAGACAAGTGTCTGTCGCAGTTATTAGATCTGTCACTGCTGCTACACTACTGGCACACCAAGAAGAAATGCAGATGATAAACGGGTATTCATTGGAAAAATATATTATACTAGAACTGACATGTGATTACATTTTCACGCAATTTGGGTGCATAGATCCTGAGAAATCAGTACCCAGAACAACCACCTCTGGCCGTAATAACGGCCTTAATACGCCTGGGCATTGAATCAAACAGAGCTTGGATGGCGTGTGAAGGTACAGCTGCCCATGCAGCTTCAACACGGTACCGCGGTTCATCAACAGTAGTGACTGGCGTATTGTGAAGAGCCAGTTGCTCGGCCACCATTGACCAGACGTTTTCAACTGGTGAGAGATCTGGAGAATGTGCTGGCCAGGGCATCAGTCGAACATTTTCTGTATCCAGAAAGGCCCGTACAGTATCTGCAACATGCGATAGTGCATTATCCTGCTGAAATTACAAGAGGTGACCGAGACGTGTAACCAATGGCACCCCATACCATCACGCCGGGTGATACGCCAGTATGGCGATGACGAATACACGCTTCCAATGTGCGTTCACCGCGATGTCGCCAAACACGAATGTGATCACGTGATGCTGTAAACAGAACCTGGATTCATCCGAAAAAATGACGTTTTGCCATTCGTGCACCCAGGTTCGTTGTTGAGTACACCATCGCAGGCGCTCTTGTATATGATACAGCGTCAAGGGCAACCACAGCCATGGCCTCCGAGCTGATAGTCCATACTGCTGCAAACGTCGTCGAACTGTTCGTGCAGATGGTTGCTGTCTTGCAAACGTCCCCATCTGTTGACTCAGGGATCGAGACGTGGCTGCACGATCCGTTACAGCCATGTGGATAAGATGCCTGTCATCTCGACCGTTAGTGACACGAGGCCATTGGGATCCAGCACAGCGTTCCGTATTACCCTCCTGAACCCACCGATTTCATATTCTGCTAACAGTCATTGGATCTCGACCAACGCGAGTAGCAATGTCGCGATACGATATGCCGCAATCGCGATAGGCTACAATCCGACCTTTATCAAAGTCGGAAACGTGATGGTACGTATTTCTCCTCCTTACACGAGGAATCACAACAACGTTTCACCAGGCAACGCCGGTCAACTGCTGTTTGTGTATGAGAAATCGGTTGGAAACTTTCCTCATGTCAGCACGTTGAAAGTGTCACCACCGGCGCCAACCTTGTGTGAATTCTCTGAAAAGCCAATCATTTCGAATATCACAGCATCTTTTTCCTGTCGGTTAAATTTCGTGTCTGTAGCACGTCAGCTTCGTGGTGTAGCAATTTTAATGGCCAGTAGTGTACAACGGCACGTTATCAAGATTTAAGTGTGATTGAACTTTGTGTTTTAGTCGGTGCACGACCGATAGGACACAGCATTTCGGAGGTAATCATGAAAGGGGGATTCTCCCGTACAACCATTTCACGACTGTATCGTGAATATCAGGAATTCTGTAAAACATCAAATCTCCGACATCGCTGCGGTAGGAAAAGGAACGGGACCAACGACGACTGAAGATAATCGTTCAGTGTGATAGAAGTGCAACCCTTCCGCAGATTGCTGCAGATTTCAATGCTGGACCATCAACAAGTGTCAGCGTGCGAAGCATTCAACGAAACGTCATCGGTATGGGCCCACTCTTGTACCCTTGATGCCCATGATGACTCCACGACACAAAGCTTTACGCCCCGTCTTGGCCCG
This sequence comes from Schistocerca piceifrons, assembly GCF_021461385.2. Taxonomy (NCBI): domain Eukaryota; kingdom Metazoa; phylum Arthropoda; class Insecta; order Orthoptera; family Acrididae; genus Schistocerca; species Schistocerca piceifrons. The sequence goes on from NC_060139.1 coordinate 898,021,082, forward strand.
TCAGCACCGACATTGGACTGCTGATGACTGGAAACATGTTGCCTGGTCGGACTAGTCTCGTTTCAAATTGTATCGAGCGGTTGGACGTGTACGGGTATGAAGACAACCTCATGAACCCACGGACTCTGCATATTGGCAGGGGACTGTTCAATCTGGTGGAGGCTCTGTAATGGTGTATGGCGTGGGCAGTTGCAGTGATACAGGACCCCTGATACGTCTAGATACGACTCCGACAGGTGACACGTGCATAAGAATCCTGTCTGATCACCGGCATGAATTCATGTCCTTTGCGCAATCCGACGGACTTGTCAATTCCAGCAGGACAATGCGACATCCCACAGGCCCAGAATTGCTACAGAGTGGCTCCAGGAAATCTCTTCTGAGTTTAAATACTTTCGTTAGCCACCAGATTCCACAGACATGTACGTTACTGAGCATATCCGGTATGTCTTGCAACGTGCTGTTCAGAAGAAATCTCCACGCCCTCTACTCTTACAGACTTGTGGATAGCATTGCAGGATTCATGGTGTCAGTTCCCTCCAGTACTACATCAGACATTAGTCGAGTCTGTACCGCGTCGTGTTGCGGCACTTATGCGTGCTCGCGAGGTCCCTACAAGATATTAGGCAGGTGCACCAGTTTGTTTGGCTCTTCATTGTATATTGACTGCTCTTTAAACACAAATTTCAGATCTATTTTTCAATGTTTCCTCCATATCGTGTGATTTTTATTTATCAGGGCCATGTGCTCATTCAACATAATGTTGCGACAGCACAGACGCACCAACAAGATGCATCCAACAACAACACCAGACACGGGACATTCAGCATTTGTCTGAAAAGTTCTGTAATTCAGCGGTTTGTAGAGGGTGGTAGGACGAAGTCGTCTCCCTTATTGTCCCTCGGCACACCACTGACGGCACCACTCCTGCTACCACGCCAAGACTACAGTGTTCAAAAAAAGGTTCAAATTGCTCTAAGCACTGTGGGACTTAGCATCTGAGGTCATCAGTTCCCTAGAACTTAGAACTACTTAAACCTAACTAACCTAAGGACATCATACACATACATGCCCGAGGCAGGATTCCAACCTGCGACCACAGCAGTCGCGCGGTTCCGGACGGAAGCGCCTAGAACCGCTTGGCCACAGCGGCCGGCTGTTGCCGTGTGCTTCCTCACAGACTATTGCGTGCTGTATATGCTCCATTCTTATAGTTCGATTAACTGGGTATACATCAAAAATCTAGAGTACATCAAATGGCATTCTACAAACTGGATTCATACTCGTGTAATAATAATCAAAATGATTCACGTATTTCGCTGCTGTTGTTGGTGATGATTTCTCCCTAACATTATCATGCATTTAATGCTACTACATTTTGTTTGGTAGATGGCAAAATGTCACAGCCAAAAGAACGTGAACTGTACATGTGGGGTCTTGCCTACTCGTTGCTCATAGGGTGCTTAGAGGATGATGTGCTCTCGAAATGCTATACAACACTTCAAATAAATGACATCAGTAGTTTTATTTCTAGAAAATGAATTGAGAGTACTTAACTTTATTTACCGCAAATGTCGCTAGATTGAGGCGACATGTAAACAGTACAGTTCTTGCTATACACAGAGTCCAAGGAGACACTTGATACGGATCACGACAATCTGATAGCGTAGCAGGCTGGGGCGATCTCAGCGACCGCGGCTAACAGGAGCGGCGTTTATATTCATTTGTTGCAGCGGGCGCGCCTGACGCAGCGCGGCCCAATATCGCGCACCATTGGCCACCGTTTCCTCACTGCCTTCTCTGGTCTTGCGTTCCGCATCTTCGTTCCGACGTTTGTGGCTACGCCAGAACTGTACAGACCAGCGTACAGAATTGGCGGATATCACAGGCCGCTTCCTTCTCTGACTAGGGTATTGGAAATTCGGTACTACGTTACCACAGATAACGGAGTGGCAACTAAGTAGAGAAATACCTGGAAGATATAACTAATTGCTGCAAATAAAAATCTTTGATTTTCACTGTGGTTTCCATTTCTCGAACTGACTGAAAAAAAAATTGCCCTCGTCATTTTAATCGTCCTCAAGGCATTGGTGTACAGTTTCCGTTTCAGTGTTTCCTTGTAAGCTACGACCAAGAAATATATTTCATGAAGTTTCGGGACTACTGCTGTATGACGTCGACATCTAGCATCCGTCCTCACAGTTCTAATCTGGAGGAAGTTTCATATCAGCGCACACGCCACTGCAGAGTGAAAATGTCATTCTAGTTTAACCTAAGTTTTCATTACACTTTCTTTTTCAGTTACTACTTCATATCTAAAAATTCATTTACTGAGTACAAGGAGTTATCATTCAGAAAGTCTTTTAATTTTTTAAAACTTTGTTTAGCTGTCGGTCAGATTTTTAATGCTGTTTGCCAAACGACTGAAGATTTTTGAGGCAGCATCATTCACCACTTTCTGTGCCAAAGTCAGATTTAACCCACAGTACTGAAGATCATCCTTTCTTCTAGTGTTGCAGTTATGCACTTCGCTATTATTTTTGAATTGGGATGAGTCACTGATAACAAATTTCGTAATTCAATATACATATACATATACACACATCACCCCGGTTCCCAAACCTCCTGAAGATATAGACGTTGACTGTGGACATTGTATCACAGACATAGTCCCTTTGACTGTTCAGAGATGTCATTAAACCCGCCGGCCGGAGTGGCCGTGCGGTTCTAGGCGCTGCAGTCTGGAACCGAGCGACCGCTACGGTCACAGGTTCGAATCCTGTCTCGGGCATGGATGTGTGTGATGTCCTTAGGTTAGTTAGGTTTAATTAGTTCTAAGTTCTAGGCGACTGATGGCCTCAGAATTTAAGTCGCATAGTGCTCAGAGCCATTTGAACCATTAAACCCGCCCAAATATGTAAACAACCATGCTTGAGCAGCGTCTATTAGACAGGGGGGGGTCCGACAGACGATCAGTTCCAGTCATTCCACCAGGAAGTGGGTACACGGCTCGTGTTGTCTGTGGTACAACTATGCCTCGATGGTCGATACCGCAGTTCGATCGAGTCCGCAATGTTACTTTGTGCCAGAAAGGCTCTCAACAAGGGAAGTGTCCAGGCGTCTTGGAGTGAACCAAAGCGATGTTATTCGGACATGGAGGAGATACAGAGAGACAGGAACTATTGATGACGTGCCTTGCTCAGGCCACCCAAGCGCTACTACTGCAGTGGATGATCGCTACCTACAGATTATGGCTCGGAGGAACCCTGACAGCAACGCCACCATGTTAAATAATGCTTTTCGTCCAGCCACAGAATCTCTTGTTACGACTCAAACTGTGCGCAATAGGCTGCATGATGAGTAACTTCATCCCTGACGTTCATGGCGAGATCGATCTTTGCAACCACGACAACATGCGGCGCGGTTCAGATGGTCCCAACAACATGCCGAATGCACCGCTCAGGATTAGCATAACGTTCTCTTCACCAATGAGTGTCGCATATGCCTTCAACCAGACAATCGTCGGAGACGTGTTTGAAGGCAACCCGGTCAGGCTTAACGCCTTAGACACACTGTCCAGCGAGTGCAGCAAGGTGGAGGTTCCTTGCTGTTTTGGGTGAATTGGGTGGTCATGGAAGACGCCGTAACGGCTCTACGATACGTGAATGCCATCCTCCGACCGATAGTGTAACCATATCGGCAGCATAATGGCAAGGCATTCGTCTTCATGGGCGACAATTCGCGCCTCCATCGTGCACATCTTGTGAATGACTTCCTTCAGGATAATGACATCTCTCGATTGGAGTGGTCAGCATCTTCTCCAGACATAAACCCTATCGAACAAGCCTGGGATAGAATGAAAAGGGCTGTTTATGTTCGACGTGACCCACCAACCACTCTGAGGGATCTACGCCGAATTGCCGTTGAGGTGTTGGACAATGTGGACCAACAGTGGCTTTATGAACTTGTGGATAGTAAGCCACGACGAATACAGGCATGTATCATTGCAAGAGGCCGTGTTACTGGCATTAGAGTTACCGGCGTGTACAGCAATCTGGACCACCACCTCTGAAGGTCTCGCTGTATGGTGGTACAACATGCAATGTGTGGTTTTCATGAGCAATAAAAAGGGCGGAAATGACTATGTTGATCTCTATTCCAGTTTTCTGTACAGGTTTCGCAGGAGTCTCGGAACGAGGGTGATGCGAAACATATATATATATATATATATATATATATATATATATATATATGTATGTATAGGGTGTGGCAGCTAAGTCATAACACCCCTTGTATCTCCTCAACCGTAATAGATACAAAGATGCCGTTTGGACAGTGAATTTCAGGGACAGGGGCTACTTGAATACATCACATTTCATGTTTGTGCTATTTTTTATTGCAGAGATATGAGGCCATCTTTGTCTTTTTTTTTTAAATGGAACCCTATGTTAAATTTTAGCGTAACATGATGGGCTTAAAAAGACGGTTTCAAATATGTCTATATCATAATTTTCAAGCGAATAGTTTTTGTGACACAGGTATGTTCCCGTATCGCATTCGTCCTTCGAAGCGGCGTTGTCCAATGCGACCTTTCCTGTTGACCACCGAGGAACTTAACAGGGAAGGCGTTGTTTTCCTGCTTCTCGATAACGCCGCAAGGTGACGCACGAGGTAGCTGGAGAGAAGGGTATAAATGCGCTACTGGGGTAATGAGACATCTAATTTCCGTCACAGTTTCTTGGAGCAGACATGTACACCAACGAATAAAAGTTAGATATCCTTCTAGTGTATGGTGAAAGCAGAAGAAATGCTGTTAGAGAAATAAAGCGATATGGAGAGCTGTATCCTGATGGTGAGCGTCCTACGTGCCAGCTTCTTGCACGTATTTCCAAGAAACTACTTGAATCTGGATCATGTAACGCCATACAGAGGATAAGGCAGAAAACTGCAACTGGCGAGGTACATAAAGAGGTCGTTCTAGCGTTGGCGCATAACGACCCTACTGTTTCATCGCGACGTATCGCCTCGGAATGTGGTATAAGTCAGAAAGTGTTCTACGCATATTGCATCGCCATAGATTTCATCCGTTTCACCTCTCATTACATCAAGCACTCTCCGGTGTGGATTTCGAATGGCGCCAGGAATTTTGCCGGTTTGCTCTGCAGCTCCTACAAGATGATCCAACGTTAAATGTTCTTTATTCCAGTCTTTGATCACAATATCAATTCTTTTGACGGTGACCGGTTTCTCATCGTCAAAAGAATTGATATTGTGATCACAGACTGGAATAAAAAACATTTAACAGTATTGGATCACAGTTCAAATAGGCGACTATGTCGCAGCTGGTGAATGATCCAACGTTTTTTCAGTGGGTGCTTTTTACCGATGAAGCGACTTTCACCAACCACGGTATTGTGAATTTGCATAATATGCATTATGGTCAATAGAGAACCCTCATTGGCTATGACAGGTACAGTATCAGCAACCGTGAAGTGTTATCGTGTGGTGCGGCATAGTCGCATATGTCAAACTGGTTCAAATGGCTCTGAGCACTATGGGACTTAAGGTCTGAGGTTATCAGTCCCCCAGAACTTAGAACTACTTAAACCTAACTAACCTAAGGACATCACACATATCCATGCCCGAGGCAGGATTTGAACCTGCGACCGTAGCGGTCGCGCGGTTCCAGACTGTAGCGCCTAGATCCGCTCGGTCACTCCGGCCGGCTCGCAAATGTCATTCTTGGGCCGTACGTCTTTCCGGGTATACTAAATGGCAATAACTTTGCACAGTTCCTGCGAAACGTTCTGCCCATTTTGCTGGAAGAGGTACCATTAGTTACGCGTCAGTGCATGTGGTTCCTACATGATGGCTGTCCTGTTCACTCATCCCGTGTGGCTACAGAGCTGTTAAATGAAAAGTTCCCGGATTGTTGGATAGGACTGCGTGCTGAAGTGAAGTGGCCAGCCGGAAATCCTGATCTGACCCCACTTGATTTTTTTTTCTGTGGGGAGCAATCAAACATAAAGTTTATGCTGAAACACAACCTACGCCAGACGATATGAAACAACGTATTATCGAAGCGTGCGCTGATATCTCACGTGACACCCTCGAAACCGTTCACAAATCATTCGAAAGGCGACTACAAATGTGCATTGCAGCAGAGGGGAAGTATTTTGAGCACATGCTTCAATAAAGTTTTGTGTCATGTACAATACATGTATTTTGCATCTTGTGTATTAGCTTTTTAATGTGACCAATAGTAAATATTTTCAAATACAAAACAAATACGTACGAAATAATTCTGACAGATAAGGGCCTCCTCATTTACATTTGTATTTCTGTTACTTAAAATGCATTAACATCTTGTAATATTTTAATACTGTATGTTGTCTACTATTTTGTTATCGTAGTTGTCAAATAACTGAATAATATTTGAGCGACATAATCAGTTAATTTTTGTGTAAAATATCGCAATGTGTATTACTATTATCGGGTAAATGGATGTATTCAAGTGGCCCCTGTCCCTCCAATTCACTTTCCAAACGGTATCTTTGTATCTATTATGGTTGGGGAGATACAAGGGGCGTTATGATTTAGCTGCCTCATCCTTTATATATATACAAGGTGTTACAAAAAGGTACGGCCATACTTTCAGGAAACATTCCTCGCACACAGAAAGAAAATATGTTATGTGGACATGTGACCGGAAACGCTTACTTTCCATGTTAGAGCTCATTTTATTACTTCTCTTCAAATCACATTAATCATGGAATGGAAACACACACCAATAGAACGTACCAGCGTGACTTCAAACACATTGTTACAGGAAATGTTCAAAATGTCCTCCGTCAGCGCGGATACATGCATCCACCCTCCGCCGCATGGAATCCCTGATGCGCTGATGCAGCCCTGGAGAATGGCGCATTGTATCACAGCCGTCCACAATACGAGCACGAAGAGTCTCTACATTTGTTACAGGGGTTGTGTAGACAAGAGCTTTCAAATGCCCCCATAAATGAAAGAGGGTTGAGGTCAGGAGAGCGTGGAGGCCATGGAATTGGTCCGCCTCTACCAATCCATCGGTCACCGAATCTGTTGTTGAGAAGCGTACGAACACTTCGACTGAAATGTGCAGGAGCTCCATCGTGCATGAACCACATGTTGCGTCGTACTTGTAAAGGCACATGTTCTAGCAGCACAGGTAGAGTATCCCGTATGAAATCATGATAACGTGCTCCATTGAGCTTAGGTGGAAGAACATGGGGCCCAATCAAGACATCACCAACAATGCCTGCCCAATCGTTCGCAGAAAATCTGTGTTGATGACGTGATTGCACAATCGCGTGCGGATTCTCGTCAGCCCACACATGTTGATTGTGAAAATTTACAATTTGATCACGTTGGAATGAAGCCTCATCCGTAAAGAGAACATTTGCACTGAAGTGAGGATTGACACATTGTTGGATGAACCATTCGCAGAAGTGTACCCGTGGAGGACAATCAGCTGCTGATAGTGCCTGCACACGCTGTACATGGTACGGAAACAACTGGTTCTCCGGTAGCACTCTCCATACAGTGACGTGGTCGACGTTACCTTGTACAGCAGCAACTTCTCTGACGCTGACATTAGGGTTATCGTCGACTGCACGAAGAATTGCCTCGTCCATTGCAGGTGTCCTCGTCGTTCTAGGTCTTCCCCAGTCGCGAGTCATAGGCTGGAATGTTCCGTGCTCCCTAAGACGCCGATCAATTGCTTCGAATGTCTTCCTGTCGGGACACCTTCGTTCTGGAAATCTGTCTCGATACAAACGTACCGCGCCACGGCTATTGCCCCGTGCTAATCCATACATCAAATGGGCATCTACCAACCCCGCATTTGTAAACATTGCACTGACTGCAAAACCACGTACGTGATGAACACTAACCCGTCGATGCTACGCACTGATGTGCTTGATGCTAGTACTGTAGAGCAATGAGGCGCATGTCAACAGAAGCACCGAAATCAACATTACCTTCCTTCAATTGGGCCAACTGGCGGTGAATCGTGGAAGTACAGTATATACTGACGAATCTAAAATGAGCTCTAACATGGAAATTAAGCGTTTCCGGACACATGTCCACATAACATCTTTTCTTTATTTGTGAGTGAGGAATGTTTCCTGAAAGTTTGGCCGTTTCTTTTTGTAACACCCTATATATATATATATATATATATATATATATATATATATATATATAGGTCACTCCAAAAGAAATTCACACTATTTTTTTTAGTCCATCTTTTATTCTACATGTCTGAAAGTTTTACTTACGCCGTCTTGGAACCAGCGCCTGTACTCGTATACCCGCACGACAAAATTCTGGACCAACCTGTTGGAGCCACTGTTTGGAAGTGTGCTCAAGGGACTAATCATCTTCAAACCTTGTTCCACGAAGAGAGTGTTTCAGTTTCCCAAAGAGATGATAGTCACATGGACCCAGGTCAGGACTGTAAGGCGGGTGTTTCAGTGTTGTCCATCTGAGTTTTGTGATCACTTCCATGGTTTTGGACTGACATGTGGCCGTGCATTGTCGTGCAACAGCAAAACATCCTACTTTTGCCGATATGGTCGAACACGACTCAGTCGAGCTTGAAGTTTCTTCAGTGTTGTCACATATGCATCAGAATTTATGGTGGTTCCACTTGACATGGTGTCCACAAGCAAGAGTCCTTCGGAATCGAAAAACACCGTAGCCATAACTTTTCCAGCAGAAGGTGTGGTTTTGAATTTTTTTTCTTTGGTGAACTTGCATGATGCCACTGCAATGATTGCCTCTTCGTCTCTGGTGAAAAATGATGGAGCCATGTTTCATCACCTGTCACAATTCTTCCAAGAAATTCATCTCCACCATTCTCGTATTGTTCCAAAAGTTCGCTACACACCGTTTTTCTTCTTTCTTTGTGAGCCACTGTCAACATCCTGGGAACCCACCTGGCAAAAACCTTTTTTAACGCCAACACTTTCAGTATTCTGCAAACACTTCCTTCCCGTATCTCAACGTTGCATGACAATTCGATCACTGTGATGCGTCTGTCAGCAGTCACCAATTCGTTAACTCTCTGCACATTGTCTGGAGTGTGTGCAGTACGAGGCCTGCCGCTGCGACGACAATCGTCAATATTGCCGTGGCCGCTTTCATCACGTAACCTGCTTATCCACCGACTAATTGTACTGCGATTGACAGTAGCATCTCCAAACACCTTTTCCAAACTCTTGTGGATGTTTCCCACCGTCTCGTTTTCACAGCACAGGAATTCTATGACAGCACGTTGCTTCTGACGAACGTCAAGTGTAGCAGCCATCTTGAAGACATGCTGTGACGGCGTCAGTCACGGGAACAGGTTGAACTAAGTTTGAAAACAAGTGGTACACAATGTAAAACTTTCACACATACAGAATGAAAACTGTATTTTTACAAAAATAGTGTGCATTTCTTTTGGAGTGACCCTCGTATAGGGTGGTCCATTGATAGTGAATGGGCCAAATATCTCACGAAATAAGCATCAAATGAAAAAACTAGAAAGAACGAAACTCTTCTAGCTTGAAGGGGGCTATGGTTGGCCCGCTAGATCGCGCTGCCATAGGTCAAACGGATATCAACTGCGTTTTTTTAAAAATAGGAACCCGCATTGTTTATTACATATTCGTGTAGTACGTAAAGAAATATGAATGTTTTAGTTGGACGACTTTTTTCGCTTTGTGATAGATGGCGCTGTAATAATCACAAAAGTTTAAGTACTTGGTATCACGTAACATTCCGCCAGTGCGGACGGTATTTGCTTCGTGATACATTACCCCTGATAAAATAGACCGTTTAACAATTGCGGAAAAGGTCGATATCGTGTTGATGTATGGCTATTGTGATCAAAATGCCCAACGGGTGTGTGCTAAGTATGCTGCTCGGTATCCTGGACGACATCGTCCAAGTGTCCGGACCGTTCGCCGGATAGTTACGTTATTTAAGGAAACAGGAAGCGTTCAGCCACATTTGAAACGACAACCACGACCTGCAACAAACGATGATGCCCAAGTAGGTGTTTTAGCCGCTGTCGCGGCTAATCCGCACATCAGTAGCAGACAAACTGCACGAGAATGGGGAATCTCAAAAACGTCGGTGTTGAGAATGCTACATCAACATCGATTACACCCGTACCATATTTCTATGCACCAGGAATTGCATGCCGACGACTTTGAACGTCGTGTACAGTTCTGCCACTGGGCACAAGAGAAATTCCGGAACGATGACAGATTTTTTGCACGCTTTCTATTGAGCGACTAAGCGTCATTCACCAACAGCGGTAACGTAAACCGGCATAATATACAGTATTGGGAGCCGAAAAATCCACGATGGCTGCGACAAGTGGAACATCAGCGATCTTGACGGGTTAATGTATGGTGCGGCATTATGGGAGGAAGGATAATTGGCCCCCATTTTATCGATGGCAATCTAAATTGTGCAATATATGCTGATTTCATTCTCAATGTTCTACCGATGTTACTATAAGATATTTCACTGCATGACAGAATGGCGATGTACTTCCAACATGATGGATGTCCGGCACATAGCTCGTGTGCGGTTGAAGCGGTATTGAATAGCATATTTCATAACAGGTGGATTGGTCGTCGAAGCACCATGCCATGGCCCGCACGTTCACCGGATCTGACGTTCCCGGATTTCTTCTGTGGGGAAAGTTGAAGGATATTTGCTATCGTGGTCCACCGACAACGCCTGACAACATGCGTCAGCGCATTGTCAGTGCATGTGCGGACATTACGGAAGCTAACTACTCGCTGTTGAGAGGAATGTCGTTACACGTACTGCCAAATGCATTGAGGTTGACGGACATCATTTTGAGCATTTATTGCAGTAATGTGGTATTTACAGGTAATCACACTGTAACAGCATGCGTTCTCAGAAATGATAAGTTCACAAAGGTACTGTACATGTATCACATTGGCACAGCCGAAATAAAATGTTCAAACGTTCCTACGTTCCGCATGTTAATTTAAAAAACCTACCTGTTACCAACCGTTCGTCTAAAATTGTGAGCCATATTTTTGTGACTAATTATAGCGCCATCTATCGCAAAGCGAAAAATGTGATCCAACAAAAACATTCATATTTCTTTACGTACTTCTCGAATATGTAATAAAAAATGGGGGTTCCTATTTAAAACAACTCAGAGATATCGTTTTGACCTATAGCAGCGCCATCTAGTGGTCCAAACATAGCGCCATCTGGTTCCCCCCTTCAAGCTAGACAAGTTTCGTTCTTTGTAGTTTTTTCGTTTGACACTTACTTCGTGAGATGTTTGACCCAAGCTATCATTCTGATTACACGCTTTTGCGCAATGAATACTTTTTCCTGTAATGATGAATTACGCCAAAAGGTGATGCCATATGAAAGCAGTGAATGAAAATAGACACAGTAGGCTAATTTACTTCGATGTTTATCACCAAAATTTGCAATAATCCTAATAAGAAGCTGAACTTAACCGTTTCAGCAGATCATCAATGTATTTCTTCCTAGTCAATTTCTCATCAGTGCACACACCCAGAAATTTTCAATATTTTGTCTTCGCAACAGACGTCTATTCAAAGTGTATATTTATCAATGGTGTTATGCCATTTACTGTGCAGAATTGTATATACTGTATTTTCTCAATATTTAGTGAGAATCCATTTGCAGAACACCACTAACAATTTTCTGAAAGACATTATTTACCATTTCCTCAGCTAATTCTTGCTTGTTGGGTGTGATTACTATACTTGTATTATCAGCAAAAAGAACTATATTTGCGACTTCACAGATATAGAGAGGTGAGTCATTAGCATATATTAAGAACAATAAGAGACCCATTTTGTGAGTCATTAGCATATATTAAGAACAATAAGAGGCCCAAGACTGGACCCTGTGTGACACCATTCTTGGTATCTCCTCATTCACCGGGCTCTGCTGATTTTGGCAGACTATCTGTACTGTTAATTTCAATCTTTTGCATTCTTCCACTTAAATATGAATTAAACCAGTTTTGCACAGTCCCACTCATACCACAATACTAAGCTTATCTAGAAGAATTTCATGATTCACACAGTCAAACGCCTTTGAGAGATCACAGAATATCCCAGTGGTTGATTTTCGGTCATTCAGAGCTTTTAATATTTGATCAATGAATGCTTATATAGGATTTTCTCTTGAAAAGACTTTCTGAAAACAAAAGTGACATTTTGTTAACACTTCATTTTTACAAATACGTGTTGCTCCTCTATAATACATTACTTTCTCAAGAATTTATGATAAAGCTGACAGAAGCGAGTTTGGGCAGTAGTTGTTGGCAGCAAATTTATTCCCTTTTTTATGTAATGGTTTAACAATAGCATATTTTAGTCCATCTGGAAAAAAATGCCCTGTTTCAGTGAGCTACTACATATGTGGCTTAAAATCCTACTTATCTGTTAGGAACAAGCTTTTTGTACTCTGTTGGAAATACCATCACTTCCATGTGAACTTTTACTTTTGAGTGAATTTATTATTTTCCTAATTTCAGTAGGTGAGGCTGGCTGAATGTCTGTTTTATCAAACTGCATAGGTATTTCTCTTCCATATCCAGCCTTGCATTTTCTAATGAATAACTGGATCCTATTTCCTCTACAACCCTTAAAAATGATTATTAAAAATATTTCCTACTTCGGACTTTCTGTTAGCTAACTTTTTATGAGTTTGATAGAAATATGGTCTTCCTGTACTCTCGGTTGCCCTGGTCCCCTTTTAAAAATATTCCATATTGTTTTAATTTTGTTGTCAAAGGTGCTAATCTCAGACATGATGGACAGTGCAGTTGTTTTTATAATGTTTGGTTGTTTCTGGATCATTGCTCCTTCTGGCTGTAAGATATATTTCTGTTTTCCGTTTTCAAGATATTTTTAAGATGGTTTCTTATAATAATGTTTCACTGTTATCAAATATAGTCACAAAGCTACCATAAAATAGGTTAAATTTTAAATTAGCATCAGGTTGCAAGATTTCCCTAAAATTTGCAGTTGTTAAATTGGGGGGACCGTTTTGCATTGCTGTATGGAGCTGTGTCATATACTGTAACTGGCTGTGCATCATGAAGAGTCAGACCTTTCTTAACAGGAAAAGTATTTATTTGATTACATTTATATTTGTCTATAAAAACGTTATTTATCAGTGTGCTGCTTTCCTGTACCACCCGAGTAGGAAAATCGCTAACTTATGTCAATTTCAAAGAATCAAGTAACACTTCAAGCTTAAGCTTTCTATCGAACTCTTTCAGATAATCTACACTGAAATCCACACAAACAATAATTTGTTTCCCCTGGCTGACAGATAGCACAACAAAGAATCCGAGTTTTAAAAAAATAACTGAAAATTTCCCTATGGGGACCTACACACATCTACAATTATGAAAGTACTATTACTTAGTTTAAGCTCACATGCACATGCATCTGTATGTTGCTCTACACAAAATTTTTTACTTTCTAAGTTCTTCACACTATGATGAATTTTAACGTACATGGCAACTCCTTCTCTCTCCATAGTGTGTCTACTTACACGTGCTGGAAGCTTATATCCACCTACATTTACCTGCTGGACAGGCATAGAACATGTATTCCATCCTCAGTTTCTAAATCCTCCAAACAAAAAGGAATCTCATCTACTTTGTTTTTAATTTCATAATATTCTGATGTAAAATACTAACATTATTTTTCACTTTGCTTTTATGAGAATCTTGTGACATTCTGATATTTTTCACTGTACTTTTACGAGAATTTTGTCACATTTTATCATCTCAAGTACCTATTAAGCTTAATTTCATTCAATGTTGAATCACTGGACACTGACTTAGCCTGAAAAAGAGGTACTCCCATGTGATTTAGTGCCCCCTCCCCCTAAAGATTTTGCTATCATCAAAGCCAGTTTACCCTTCCTTTTCCATTGAGATGCAGGTCATGCCTTGTAAACTCCCACCTGCTAACAGCATCAACAGGTACCAAACCCATGCCTGACAAACGAGCCGCCCAAAGCAGCTGATGTAGCTCCATATTGACCCTCCTGACAAAGCTGTTCAATTGGGGCCAATCATGCTGCATGAAACCGGGAACCAAGCCAACGTTTTTATAGTTGTTGCAGACTCTATTTTTGCCAGGTCACACACAATATTGTAGCCCTGTTCCCTATCAGTACCGTTTTATGCTCCATCCACTACCACAACAAATTCCTGTTTTGTAAAACCCTTGCACAATGGTCCTACATTCTCTATAACTTGGCTAAGAGATGCACTGGGCTTGAAAAAACTAGTGACCTGGTACCTGTCACCTAATTTTTCCTGGAAGATTAGGCTCACACCTCTTTCATGACTACTACCTAACAACAAAACTTTCCCCCTCTTTTTACTTTTCTTGAAACAGTTGGTTTTCTGGTGAAAGTCTGTTGAGTGTTAACTACACTTACATCTACCTGAGCCTCTTCCTTAGTTAACTAAGGTAGCAAGGCAAATCTGTTGTTTGTGCCATTGATGAAAGTGTCAGATACTGTTCTCTTTCTGTTACCCCTGTTCCTTGCTACCAGTTCACCCTTGTTCCCCCTTAACCTCGTCAGTTTCTCCCTAGCACTATCCAATTCAGGTTTGAAGGATCTAATCTTCCCTTCCTGTTCAGCTATTTTCCTGTCCCTTGAACATTAAATACCACGGAAGAGACTCATTTACTTCCCCAGTTCCCACGCCATTACATTCCCTCCAATGTAACCATCTGTCACAACAGCTGCATAGAATCTCAGAACTAATTTTCCTATGGCAGCTCAAACACTTCTAAATCATGGTTGTTTACAATAATTTTTACAAAATTTATCTAGCATTAACAGTAATATTCTATTAACTACAGATCACAAGAGCCACTAAAATTATGTGGAACTCTACTATATGTGTGGACTATTAATATAGTACCGTAATGCACATAAAATAATGTTAAAACTCAATTCTTGTATATCTGTACACCCGAAAAATTAGGCCTAAGATCGCGTGAGCGCGATATGGACTTGACGCGTTTTAAATAGATATAAAAGGATAGAAATTAAAACATTTAATTCCTCGAGCAGATACGGTACTACAAAATAAATGTATATCGAAAAAAACCTAAATTCTTCACTTTATAATTACGCGAACGTCTCTTAAATTTGTTAGTAAACCCACGCATAAAGTACGCGGTAACCGGCACTTAGATAATGTTTATTTTGTTCGAGAAATACTTTGAAACGAATGAAATCTTCAAAAGATAATATGAAATAGGTTCTAATTAACTTCCTCATTGTGTAATATTACCTTAATTGACATTAATTATAGAATTAACTACTCATCTTCACGAACTCAGTATTCAAACGTGTGCGTTCTGCACCAGAATTGCCAGCCAATTCCGAGACTTCATAGAATACTTTTTACGGCGGGAAAAGTTTAAGAGCCACACATTAAATAGATTGTTTTGATAAGAGTACTCGAAACGTAATGATTGAGTATTCATTTGATCGGTAGACAAGCCATTGATTTCAATTCTCCTTCGTTTCCACTACTAAATTATCCCCGATCATTGCTACGGTGTTAAATTAAGCAGCTGAAAAGGATCGTAAAGATTAATGGACTGGGAGGTTTATTAGGGTATCTTATCTTCAAGAAATATGAATGAGGTGACATAAATGAAACTGTTCAGATACGAAAGGCTTTCTGCACTGTGGTCGTGAAGCTGATAACGGAATAGGAAAAGAAACAAAACAGGATCATGAAACAACGTGCCAGCTCGTAGCGGAGCTGTTTCTATAGGCATTTCATGCCTAATGTCTCCGTCCCATAGAACGATAACACTCATAAAGCAAGATGTTGCGCACACCACGATGATCGAAAAAAAAAGGAATAGAGGTAATCTGAAACCTTTCAGATAGAGTACATTCGAAGGGAAGAGTCACTGGTATAGATTTCTTGGTTCTCGGTGTCTACTGGCGAATTAAAAACTTAAGAAGGGCTGTTGACATCAAAATTAACAAAAACACAAACTGAATCTTCCACTGGAACAAGCAAGATGAAATACAGTTGAAAAACCTCGTAGTAGTGCTTAGTAAGAGTAGAGTTCAGACCCGGTGCGGTGACCCTGGTTTGGATTTCTCTTGCTTTCCATAATACGCTCCAGCCCAGTTACGGGATGAAAAAACCCACAATCGATATATTCCTCCAACCTTATTCTCATCTCGGTGTCTAATTTAATAAATGCGTCACGGAATTCTAGTCAAAAATGAAAAACACAATGTTGTGTATGTTGTACAGCCTACACTCTAATCCTGTAGAACATACACAATATTGTGTTCTTCATTTATAATTATGTTTTCCTAGCAGGAAGCGACGGAAGAATCAGTTAACATGAAGTCTAACATTTCTCCTCTTCTTAATATACAATTGACTATGCGAGGCCGGCCGGAGTGGCCGAGCGGTTAAAGGAGCTACAGTCTGGAACCGCACGATCACTACGGTCGCAGGTTCGAATCCTGTCTCGGGCATGGATGTGTGTGATGGCCTTAGGTTAGTCAGGTTTAAGTAGTTCTAAGTTCTAGGGGACTTATGACCACAGCAGTTGAGTCCCATATTGCTCAGAGCCATTTGCATTTTTTTTTTGCACTATGCGAGGTAGAGAGACAGAAAGTAACACACAGTTAAACTGAAATAGAATCAGCTTCTTGCTACAACGTAAGATTAATTGGTTTTTATCTAAACACTTTGCACCAGAAATGTGGAACTGTCAGCGGGAATTTATGCGGTCTGAAAAAGTTGCTAAGACAATCGCTTGAATTTGGAACCTTTTGGTTCTAAATTTTCACAATGGTTTACATTACATTTATGTCTGTCGACCTTACTTTATGTATTAAGAAACACGAAGTTTCCTCATTAAACCGTAAATATGTATTTTACTGCGATACCACTATTCGCTGACAAGCAGTGTAGCAAAAGAAAGTGTCTGTCATTCAGTCCATCAAGGTTCAGATAAGGTTCGACAAGTTATAATTAAAACAACATTTTACAAACTTCCCTAGTTAGATATTGGTAATAAACGTTCAAACTGTACGCCGACTTCTTCCACACGGGCACGTACTTGTGTACTTGCGCCTTTTCGTATGTATTTATCCAAGGAAGGAGGTCGAGGAAATGAGTGGGGCATGGAATTAGTCCCCCGTAGCTGCCCACCTATCATTACAGGTATCATCCTGTTCCGCCTCAACGATTCACTCAAATGTGCCACAGCCCCAACATTCTTAAATGACATGCGTCTCTTATTTCAGGAACCCATACTGTATAAAATATGGAAGTGTATGATGAAGTCATCATAGGCACCACCTGGGAGACGTTGGTGAGAACACTTAGCCTCCGACGCAGGCAATGCTGTGTTGAATTTCACGCTGGTTTGACCTGTTGCATCAGACGGCGGAGGAGTGCTGTCGTAGCATACGTTCTTGCGCCGCTGCCAGATGATGTAATGGAGACTAGATGCGTTTGTAGGAGGCTGCCTCGACAAGGTCGTTATTGCGACACTGCGGAGCCAATCAGTCTGCAGAGTACAATGAGTCATCAGCGTACCAATGGGGCAGCCGACTCCAATATGTCTTCAAGACGTCAACACAGATGGCGAAGTGCTGCACTGCCTCTCGGCTAGTGCAGTTCTCCCACGAGAGACAAAGCAGTCTGCTCCATTAACTTTTTCCACGCTTTGTTGAAGTTAATTTGCATTAAAATAAGATAGTGCAATGTCATCTGTAAAATTTATTTATCGTATAATGATACAGAGCTTGGATCAAGTTCATAATTTTAAGAGTATACAGCGTAAGAAACGACAAGCAAAATACAGATACAGAATCAAATGCCCAGCGTATTATGCTAAATTATGCACACATTACACAAGTTCTTCGATTTTTAAGTCCAATCTGTTGATCCACCCTTCAGGTGATGCATGGTGGATGTCATTTATTGATACCCCGAAGGTGTTCGTTTCGGGAATTCGCCAACAAAGTGATTTATTGTTTGCAGGGCAGCTCCACAGTCACAATCTGGAGATGTTGCCCAGCCCCATTTGTGCTTTAGATATCCGCAGTTCCCTTGTCCTGTTCGGATGCGGTTGATGGTTCTCCGCTGGAGTCTGGGGAGTGTGAAACCTGGAACTCGCATGGAAGGCTTTTCAACCAGATGACCGTTGAACACTGACGATTCTTCCCACTGACTTCTCCATACTTCGTTGATGTTAAAGTCGGAGGCTTCAAGATGTTGTGCAGTTCGCCAAGGTGGTTTTCTTGACTTCAGACGCTGATGCTCTGCTATTAATATATCGCTGTGTACGGGTAGCTGGGGGTTCTTCTGAATGCTTCTCTAGGTCTTCAGGAGAGCATCCGATCTTCGTAGAGCTGGAGGTTGGATGTTACTTAAAACTTGTAGCCATGCAGTGTGAGTGCTACGTATGCAGCCTGTGATAAGTCGCATTGTCTGGTTGAGTTGCACATCTATCTTGCTACAGTGAGCACTGTTCATCCAAGATGGACATCAGTACTCAGAGACAGAATATGATAGTGCCAAAGCAGTTGATCTTAGGGTTTGAGCGCTGCAACCCCAGGAGGTACCAGCAAGCTTCTGAATGATATTATTACGGGTCTTCCCTTTTGTGGCCACGTTGGAGAGATGTTATCGGAAAGTTAGGGACCTATCGAGTGTTATTCCGAGGTACTTCGGTGTGCTGCAGTACTTCAAGGTTTGTCCTCGGAGTTTAACTTCTGGTTTATAGTCAGAGTGTCTGTTCCGTAGATGGAATGCTCAAGTAACAGTTTTCTGAAGTATGTGGCCAGGATGTCCATGTCGGCAGTTAATGTGCTTTCAGCAGTGGTGAAACTGGAGCTCTGGGTTACCAAACAGATGTCATCAGCATATATGAATTTCCTTGAGGTTGTGGCTGGCAGGTCATAAATGTGTAAGTTGGGAAGGAGAGGGGCCAATACAGAACCTTGAGGTAGTCCGTCACTTACTTTGAACACTTTGCTTCTGTCGTTACTCGCGTCTGTGAGATACCCTAAGTCAGTGCCTCCTGGGTGGTGCTAAATGAGTAACAACAACAGGATGAGACCGAACTGCCCGAAAAGGCCTCCCGATCATAGAATGCAGAGCAAACAATCAAATAGCCGGCCGAGGTGGCCGAGCGGTTCTAGGCGCTACAGTCTGGAATCGCGCGACCGCTACGGTCGCAGGTTCGAATCCTGCCTCGGGCATGGATGTGTGTGATGTCCTTAGGTTAGTTAGGTTTAAGTAGTTCTAAGTTCTAGGGGACTGATGACCGCAGATGTTAAGTCCCATAGCGCTCAGAGCCATTTGAACCAAACAACCAAAAAGTCCTTCCCACGACGCACAAGTTCGTAGAATAGGACCATCTATTCGCATATGCCATCCGCAAAATGATGACAGTTCATAAACTACCCAGTCACATGAATATGATCACCTTACAAAACCCTGACTAACCATCGTCTGCAGCGCGGACTGCGAGACATGCAGGAACACAGTCAGTGAGGTTCTGGAAGGTATTGCAGGAATGTCGAGCCATGACGACTCTAGTGCCATGCCAACTGTGTTAGGCTTCTCAGTTGAGGATCCATGGCGCATACAGCCCAATCGAGGTGGGCCTACAGATTCTCGATTGGATTTAAACAACGAGCCTTTACGGGCCAGGGGTGCTCTTCGAACCACGCTCGTACACTGCGAGCTGTGTGATACGATGCATTGTCCTGCTGGTAGATGTCATGGTGCCAAGGAGAAAGGAACTGCATATAGGGGTGAACATGATCTCCAAGCATAGATGCATACTGGTGTTGATCATTTGTACCTTCCAGGACCATGAGAGCATCCAGATATTCCGTAGACTGTAATTGTTGCCGGGTATTTGCTTTCACATGTTTCAGCCATACACGTCCGATGAAGCATAAAATTGATTAATCTGAAAAACCGACCAGTCACCACTCAGTGGACATACAGTTGCGCTACTGGATAGCAAATTCCAGCCTCCTTCGCCGATGAAAAGCAGTTAGCATGGGTGCTTGAACAATGCGCCTGTTGCAGAGGCCCATACGCAGCAACGTTTGCCGAATGTTCGCTAAGGAGACACTGTTGGTAGCCCCTTGGTTCATCTGGGCTCTAAGCTGCTGAACAGTTGCACGTCTACTCACCCATACACACATCTCCGCAGCCGTCGTTAACACCTGTCATCTAGGCCCGTCGTGCACCACAGTAGCCTTGGGTCGGTTTTGGATGGCACCAGTTTGCCATAAACGGTATATTTTAATCATGGAGGCATGGAAACCGTTTCAAATACTTAGCCGTTACGAAAATGTTTCCACCCTTGACCGGAAAGCCAATGAACGTGCCCTTTTTGGAAGTCAGATAAATCGCTCTGTTTCCGCTTACGACAAAGACTAACGACTGCAGTGTTTCCCGCCCCCCCCCCCCCCTCTTTTCCCCGATACGATTTGCATACCCTCCACTGCTAGTGCTATCACCGGCCGTCTGTGAGTGGTCACTGCACGTTGACGTCGGACATTCGCGGACTGTGTATGAAACATTAACAAATATTCCTTCTTCGCTGTCCTAATTTGAATTTGTGAGAACTTTCTCTAGGACTAGTTAAACACACTACTGGGCATTAAAATCGCTACACTAAGAAGAAACGCAGATGATAAACGGGTATTCATTGGACTAATATATTATACTAGAACTGACATGTGATTACATTTTCACGCAGTTTGGGTGCATAGACCCTGAGAAATCAGTACCCAGAACAACGACCTCTGGCCGTAACAACGGCCTTGATACGCCTGGGCATTCAGTCAAACAGAGCTTGGATGGCGTGTACAGGTACAGCTGCCCATGCAGCTTCAACACGATACCACAGATCATCAAGACTAGTGACTGCTGTATTGTGACGAGCCAGTTGCTCGGCCACCATTGACCAGATGTTTTAAATTGGTGAGTGATCTGGAGAATGTGCTGGCCAGGGCAGCAGTCGAACATTTTCTGTATCCAGAAAGGCCCGTACCTCCAACATGCGGTCGTGCATTATCCTGCTGAAATGTAGGGTTCCGAAGGGATCGAATGAAGGGTAGAGCCACGGTTCGTAACACATCTGAAATGTAACTTCCACTGTTCAAAGTGCCGTCAGTGCGAACAAGAGGTGACTGAGACGTGTAACCAATGGCACCCCATACCATCACGCCGGGTGATACGCCAGAATGGCGATGACGAATACAGGCTTCCAATGTGCGTTCACCGCGATGTCGCCAAACACGGATGCGACCATCATGATGCTGCAAACAGAACCTGGATTCATCCGAAAAAATGACGTTTTGCCATTCGTGCAACCAATTTCGTCGTTGAGTACACCATCGCAGGCGCTCGTGTCTGTGATGCAGCGTCAAGGGTAACCGCAGCCGTTGTCTCCGAGCTGATAGTCCATGCTGCTGCAAACGTCGTCGAACTGTTCGTGCAGATGGTTGTTGTCTTGCAAACGTTCCCATCTGTTGATTCAGGGATCGAAACTTGGCTGCACGATCCGTTACAGCCATGCGGATTAGATGCCTGTCATCTCGACTGCTAGCGACACGAGGCCGTTGGGATCCAGCACGGCGTTCCGTATTACCCTCCTGATCCCACCGATTCCATATTCTGCTAACAGTCACTGGATCTCGACCAACGCGAGCAGCAATGTGGCGATACGATAAACCGTAATCGCGATAGGCTACAATCCGACCTTTAACAAAGTCGGAAACGTGATGGTACGCATTTCTCTTCCTTACACGAGGCATCACAACAACGTTTCACCAGGCAACGCCGGTCAACTGCTGTTTGTGTATGAGAAATCGGTTGGAAACTTTCCTCATGTCAGCACGTTGTAGGTGTCGCCATCGGCGCCAAGCTTGTGTGAATGTTCTGAAAAGCTAATCATTTGCATATCACAGCATCGTCTTCCCGTCGGTTAAATTTCGCGTCTGTAGCACGTCATCTTCATGGTGTAGCAATTTTAATGACCAGTAGTGTAATTTCGTCGATATGGAGTCTCCTTGCCTGAATGCTCTTTACACTCTTAATTTCTCACTGCCATGATGGAGTCCAGTGGAATCTGTAACGTTGAAGTATACGAAATCCACTATATTAATGTAAGCTGAACATTGAATGTTGCAGTCTGACTTACCCATGCAACTACATGTGTGGAGCTTTTCATGCCTCTGTGCCAGAATAATTTTCACCGCAGAATATTAGCCACTTCAGCGTACGGTACTTGTAACTATCGTTGTCCCTGAGCATCAGCTAACTGTTTGTTTGCGATTTTCTTCGACTTTTAATTTCTTCATGAGCACAGTGTGCTGCTACCGATTTCCAGTACGTCGGGCCAGTTTCAGTTACAAGATAATTCGGTAAAAGAAAGTACATGAAACATGTCCACTGTCAGACTTCCGTGTCAGGAAAATTTGGAAATATGTGGTAAGGCCTTATGAGACCAAACTGTTGAGGTCATCGGTCCCTAAACTTACACACTATTTAGTCTACCTTAAAGCAATGTGCGATTTGCAGGAGGGGATGGGGGGGATTTCCCCCCCTCTGCATCAGACCATCCCCTCCTCTGGTTTTAATTTATGCATCCCAACCTGGGATGTTTATTTGTCACGCACTGGAGTAAACTTTACATATAATTTAAATTTGTGGAGCCGAACACTGAAAGTTTTTAATACAGTCTTACTATTAACACTATTAATATGTTTGCTTATTAATTTTGAAAAAATGTTATGTAGTAGTTAAGCATTTCAAAACATTTAGAACTAAATCATCATTCTCATGTTGTTATTGTCGCTTTAGTCTAAGATGCGTCATCCGTTTACTTGCGAGCTTGCGAGGGAAGTAGTGTGGCAGTCATACCGCAGCAGTCGTACCGCAGAGTTGGGTGAGCTGTGGGCTGAAAGTCCCACCCCGGGCCCTGACACAGGGTGGTGACCGGCCCGGTACCTGTGCGAAGATTTACCGTTAGGTCACCTTTAGGCAACGGTATGGCGCGGACTAACGCGCCTGGGACGAAAGCACACATTACTAAATAACGCACCATCATCTGCTTCTAGTTCCTAGGATACTATTTCGTGGACCTTCTTTAAATACTCTTCTCTTCCACCATCGTTTCCTTTTCCTTTGGTTTTCATTTCCCTTGTTGGCTGCATGTGCAAGTACCAAGTAGGCTGCCGCTGCGATACTTTATCATCCTTTATACAGCGAGACCGACACACGTGTGGCACAAATTCTGTTGCTTTGGTATAAATTAACCTGCTGCATGCAACATACGCCTTAAGATGTTGCCTGTTGCAGCATGCTACAAGACGACGCACGCCACATTTCCGTAGCATGCCACAATGTTGCAAAACGTCGCCCCAGCGTAAACGAGGCTTTAGAGGCAGGTCTGTATTGTATGGTGGATGTGATGTGTTGCGTACGAAACTAAAACCTGCAATCAGATCCAAACGTAGTGAAAAACTGTGACGAGGTGTCATCCTGCAGCAAGATAACGCTCGCCCACATTCTGCCAAACGGACAGCCGATGCAATAAAGGAGTTTAGATTCGAGGTGCTGGAACATCCACCATACAGTACAGACCTGGCTCCAAGTGATTTTCACATGTTTGGACCCTTAACGGAAGCACTACAGGGAAGAAGATTTGAAAGTGATGAAGACGTCATTGCTGCGGTGCAAAATTGGTTACAGATGCAACCGAGAAACGTATTTTCTGATGAAATAAAAAAAAAAACTCGTAAAACGTCTGGAAAACTGCATTGAAGTCCAGGGAGGCTAAGTAGAAAACAAACGCATCTTTCAGTTTTCTATCATCAGAATAAGTGCAGCTTTTCACAAATGTGCCTTTACTTTTTGAATTCCCGTCGTATACCTGTATGTAGATGATTTTGTAAATAAGCTTTACCTGTAATGTACTTTTAAAGATATT
The DNA here is from genome assembly GCF_021461385.2 of Schistocerca piceifrons. NCBI lineage: Eukaryota > Metazoa > Arthropoda > Insecta > Orthoptera > Acrididae > Schistocerca > Schistocerca piceifrons. Next base: position 898,045,189 of record NC_060139.1, read on the forward strand.
AACAAGGTATGGCTTTTCTGATAGTGCATACGCGTGAATAGTGAGTTTCGGCATTAACATCTATTTATAAATAAATAACTGTTTAACTATGGGTAACATATGTAATTATACTAACCCCCTAAGACATCCCCCCCACTGGTAAAAGCACAAATCGCACGCTGCCTTAAAGTAACTTACGCTAAGGACGACACACATACCCATGCCCGAGGGAAGGCGCCTGAGACCGCGCGGCGTCCGCTACTGGTAGCTGAGGCCCGGGTTCGATTCCCGGCTGGATCGGAGATTTTCTCCGCTCAGGGACTGCGTGTCGTGGTGTCCTTATCATCATTATTTCATCCCCATTGACACGCAAGTTGATAAAGTGGCGTCAACTCAGAAGACTTGCACCAGGCGAACGGTCTACCCGACGGGAGGCGCTAGCCACACGGCATTTCCATTCCATACCGCGCGGCTTCCGTGTCAGCACGTACCCCCCTTGTGGTGACAGTACCGTAAATGACTTTAAGAAAATCCCTTTATTAATTAATTTTGTTATCAGTTCTGCGCTATTCTCGTAAATTTCAGTTGCATAGTAGCGGTCGTTCTATATAAATCGTTTTCATTATTTTGTTTGATTCGATAAGTGGTCTAGTGTGCATCATCAACGAGCAGTTCGCTTAGAGTCGTAGAGAGCGTGTGGTCGTGTCCCAACAAGGGGCACTGCATTACTAATACTACGTCGTTACATTGGTGTTCCCTCCTTGTAAGAAACTCGCCGTGTTTGGAGAAGCATAGGGGTGGATGGAAACGCTCAGCCGTGATTTCACGCGGACTGGACTAATACCACTGCAACAGTTACCGGCGGGAACTCTTAGAAATTCCACAGCAGAAGAATTAGGAGAGAATCATAAGGCTGTCAACAAATCGGAAAGCGTTGGTCAAATCAGTGTACGGTCAAGAGGAATTTCGGGTACTAGCAGTCAGATCTGACCAGTGACGGAAGAGCAACGGCTGCTGTGACAACACTTCTTGGTGCTCGTTTTGGGCGACATTTCTTTGCAGCGCTTTTCTTTGTTATATTTTGGTTGGCTTCGACAGAAATCGCGTCTTCAATCTGTGCTATTTATGAACAAAACAAGGTACTGTTTCATTTGTTTGGGAGGGTAATTCTAATATTTAGCGGGGGAGGGGAATTCTAATATTTAGCGGATTTTTCTTTACGACAAATATCTCCCTTTTTCTTTAAATTCATGTGACGCATAGTCCACTCCACTTCAGCTTCTTTCTACAATACTCAATTCATTCTCTTTCTGATAAATAATTAACGTTCTTCTTGCGCTAACCGTTCCGAGTTACTGCTAATACATAAATATATTCGTAACTGCAAATCACAGTCTTTACTTGAGATATGTAGCTAAGGTGGTTTTTGTGATACCAGTTCGCACTGCGTGTCGTTACAGCTGTAAAGACATTTTTACGATACCGATACTCGATTCTTTCCGATACCTGTTTCTCCCCTTAATCTGTGACTGAGCATCGTATTTGTAACTCGAATTATTTCTTTTCCCTATGCAGTAAATTTTCGTTATCGGTATTGACTGTCTTCTTTACGTTTTAAAATATCTAATGAATCAATAAGTTTACTCTTCCCTCCTTCCCTTGTCCCACGATGGCATTCCAGTACCCCATTAGTGTTTTGCAGCATCCTTCATTATCTTCCATTATTTTATCTGTTATGTTGTACGTTTCCTCTATGAGCTGGTGATCGTGTTCTGAACTTGGCATGTGCACCTGAATAATCAACGTACCTTATTGTACACTGTCACCCTTACACCGACACCGCTCTTACTTGCATAGTCTTCCTCAAATGTTACCATCTCCTTTGTCATAATCACTCCTATTCCGTTGTTTTCTTATACTTGCCCTTCTGCCCTGCCAGGTTCACATTATTCTCTTCCATCTCTCTTTAAAGTTTACTTTTTCCTGCTCGTAGCGCTGATTGACCTGACATTCCAGGTGCAGATACTTGTCCCCATACTTCTCCCTCTCTCCCCAGCCCCCTTTCTCTGGAGATTAGAGCGGAGGCCAGTTTTACCTTATGCATGAAAACTTATACGCGTTTATACTCCGTCGCCTTTGGCAATTCTTGAAGCCACCCCTAACGCATTCCCCGATTCTCCACCTAGTGATGTGTCTCCTTGAGTGTACAGCTTCCCCTGAGGGTTCGCACATAGAGGGTGGTCAGAAACAGTCTGAAAAGCTTGTAAGGGTGTTCTAGGGGAAGTTATGCTGCTAATCGTTAGGAAAAAGTTTGACACGTTGTGCCACTGTGTGTCCACTGTAAGAGTGATCGCTGTTGGAACACAGCTGACCCTAACAGAAGAGGCTGGCTAGTTGCCGGCCACATTCCAGTTCATATTCCAGTAGTGTTGAAATAATGAATGAATGGATTTAGCAGTAATTGAGAAGATATAAGAATATATGTGTAATATGTGAATTTCATTAGATGAATAGCATCTTCATTTAATTCGACTGTAAATAAAATATTTGGATCTCGATCACTGTCACGTTTCATCACTGAAAAACTTCCATGGTAGTTTTTTCTATTTTTCTCGAATTTTGGGTGCATTTATACTAACAGTGATTGAAAAGGTTCATGGCAGAAGTAAAATAAAATGCGTTTAAATACGACAGTCCAATTTCATTATAAAATATTCTATATTCAGGCAATTTCTCCAGCAAAAATTTCAGGTAATTGCACGCCTCGTGTACGGTTCGTATGACAGTTTCGTAGGTGTATACTACAAAACTGAAAATTTACCTCGTCATTTTCTTGTATTATAAACTCCACGTATTAGAAGTACAATCTGAGGCTTGAATAAGTGTTCTTCATTAGTGTGGCCATCGTGTCCGTAGTTGCTTTATAATTCTTGAGGGTACTTTTGTTCGTTCGTTGCAACTACAAGAATGCGTGATTTTTTTCACGAGACGCGTTTCGCTTTACTGAGGTAAAGCATCATCAGTTGTCAGTAATTAAGTTATTTACATTTTGATGTGCTTTTAGGTCGAAAAACAGTTCGTTAAGAATAATTAACCGAAAATCAGCGCATATACAACTTATTCTTAACGAACAGTTTTTCGATCTAAAAGCAAATCAAAATGTAAATAACTCAATTACAGACCACTGCTGATGCTTTACCTGAATAAAGCGAAACGCGTCTGGTGAAAAAAATCATTCATTCTTGTAGTTGCAACGACTGAACAGAAATACCCTCAAGAACTGAACAAGTGTACTTGAAGTTTGTGAAAGCGAAGGATATTTGTGGATGCTTATACAAAACGTTTGAATACGCATGCATGTCGAGTTTGGAGTGACGTGCGAGGCCACCCACCTTCACAGGATAAAACTGAACGTATTTGTGAAACGAGCCTTCTGCCGTGTGTTGTTCATCAGGGCTAGAAGAGTTTGAGCTTTTTCTTGTTTCTGCTTCGCCTGTTTAACGTATGACCACGTGCTGGCGTTCTCGCGCCACATAAAGCAGACTTCGCTGCCGAGAGACTTGTCGCCAGCAGCCTGGTAAAGGAGTCGCATTTCGCAGCCGTAGCGATCTCGCCTGAGTTATCTGCGGGTCTCCAGACGTGGCGACAGCACGGCGCCGAAGACTGGAAGAGAGGGGGAGAGGGGGGGGGGGTGAAAGCGACCTGTGGGGGTGGCAGGCTGCCAAGCGCAACAGGGCAGCAGACAAAGGCCCGCAGAAGCGCTGAGCGTGCGCTTTCTGCCGCGCTGCAAACACTGACTCCTCGGCAGGTCATCTGATACTCCGAGGAGCCGCCAGCTATGTATCAGAAACTCGTTGCAGGACTTAGGCAGCCTTATACTACTGCCTGAGTACTAGGCGTCAAGTGCAGTAATAATAATAATAATAAAACCCGTGGAGGCCCGGGAAAAGAATAGGCCTCCGGGACGTTCTGCCAGTCGTAAAAGGCGACGAAAAGAACAAACCACTAATAGGGCTAACCCCCCTTTTAGTGTGATTAGTTGGTTCAGGACAGAACTAATGAAGCCTCGGACAAGCGCTGTCATGGTCGGGGACGACGCTTGAACCCTATGCCCGTCCACAATGGTAACGACACTGCTAGCCACACGGAAAATGATTTAAATCCAAATAGAGGTGTTTTGCAGGATATGCTTCCTGCAACCACTCTAGAAGGAAAACAAAGACAGAGGGTGAGATGGTCAGATGAAGTTAACCGACACCTCATGTTCTGTTATCACCAAGCAACAAACTTAGGAACCAACACAACTGGTTAGAGATCACAAGTATACACAACATTTATCACCAGATACCCAGAATTAAAATTTTTAACAGACCAACGACTAGCTGATCAGATCCGTGTAATAATAAAAAATAACTGGATACCCCAGTCAGAATTAGAAAACATCAAACAAAAAGTACAACAAATACTGGAACAAAATAATGTGCAATCAGAAGAAGAAGAAGAAACTACAGTAATGGACTCAAACATCCCAGAGCAAACAAGCAAAGAACAACACGCATCAGTTAAACAATCAGAGGAAAACGAAATCTTAAGACAGCCACCAGAACAAGCACAAATAGAACACGAAGTGACACAGATGTTAGATATAGAAGAAAAATTTCAGCTGACATATATAGAATACAAAGACACAAATACAGACATTACACCATTCTTGCATAGACCACCAAATAACCCACAAGTCGATCAACTATCAACACAATCATACAGAACAAAATAAATGAAAATACAACTATGGAAGAGTTACAACTACTGGTTTATATAGGAGCACTCACTACACTAAATATACACACTAGGCAGGGATCAGAACCAACCAACACACAGAAGAAACCCACAAAACCAGCATAGCAACACAGGCTAGAGATTAGAACAGAAAAACTGAGAAAAGACATCGGACAGCTAACACAATTCATAAGAAATGAAATATCAGACAAAAAACGAAAAGGGTTAGGTAAAATCTCACAACACGAAGCGATAGAGCAATTAGATGAAAAGAAGCAGAAATTACAAGCATTGGCCAAACGACTTAGAAGATACAAATGAAGTGAAAATAGAAGGAAACAAAACCAAACATTCAACACAAACCAAAAGAAATTTTACCAGAAGATAGGTAACACACACATTAAAATAGACAATCCATCAAACATAACAGACATGGAACACTCCTGGAGCAACATATGGTCAAACCCGGTACAACATAACAGACATGCACAATGGATACAAGCAGAAACAGACACATACAAGATGATACCACAAATGCCTGAAGTGATAATTTTGCAACATGAAGTCACCCGAGCAATTAATTCTATGCACAATTGGAAAGTACCTGGAAAAGATAAAATAGCAAATTTCTGGCTAAAGAAGTTCACCTCAACACATTCACATCTAACTAAATTATTTAACAGTTACGCTGCAGTCCCATACACATTCCCTGATACACTTACACATGGTTTTCCAATTTTTCAATACTATGTTTAGGAACTGTATCAATTTAGGATCTACTTCGTTTATTTCCAATATTTGTAGTAACCATGAGTGGGGCACACTATCGAAAGCTTTTTGGTAATCAATGTATGCGTAATGTAGCGACCTTTGTTTAGTTTTAGCTTGATATGTCACCTCTGCATCTATTATCAGTTGCTCTTTATTTGAAACCTAAAGATAAAGCAGACACAGTAAACCCAGCAAAATATCGCCCCATAACATGCCTACCAACAATATACAAAATATTAACTGCAGTCACTACACAGAAATTAATGACACATACAACAGAGAACAAAATTATAAATGAAGAACAAAAAGGCTGCTGCAAAGAAGCACGAGGATGTAAAGAGCAACTGATAATAGATGCAGAGGTGACATATCAAGCTAAAACTAAACAAAGGTCGCTACATTACACATACATTGCTTTTGATAGCGTACCCCACTCATGGTTACTACAAATATTGGAAATATACAAATTACATCCTAAATTGATACAGTTCCTAAACATAGTAATGAAAAATTGGAAAACCACACTTAATATCCAAGTAAACTCAAATAATATCGCATCACAGCCAATACAGATTAAGTGTGGAATGTACCAAGGAGACTCATCAAGTCCTTTCTGGTTCTGCCGTGATCTGAACCCACTATACAACATGCTAAATAATACAAATTATGGATATAATATTAATGGAAGATACCAACACAAAATCACACATTTGCTATACATGGATGATCTAAAACTACTGGCAGTAACAAATCAACAACTCAACCAATTACTAAAGATAACAGAAGTATTCAGAAATGATATAAATATGGCTTTCGGAACAGACAAATGTAAGAAAAATAGCATAGTCAAGGGAAAACACACTAAACAAGAAGATTATTTATTGGATAACCACAGCGACTGCAAAGAAGCGATGGAAGAAACAGATGCCTATAAATATCAAGGATACAGACAAAAATAGGAATAGGTAATACAAATATTAAAGAAGAACTAAAAGAAAAATATAGACAAAGACTAACAAAAATACTGAAAACACAATTGGCAGCAAAAAACAAGACAAAACCTATAAATACTTATGCTATACCAATATTGACCTACTCATTTGGAGTAGTGAAATGGAGTAACACAGACCTAGAAGCACTCAATACACTTACACGATCACAATGCCACAAATATAGAATACGTCACATACATTCAGCAACAGAAAGATTCACATTAAGCAGAAAGGAAGGAGGAAGGGGATTTATCGACATAAAAAACCTACATTATGGACAGGTAGACAATTTAAGAAAATTCTTTATAGAACGAGCAGAAACTAGCAAAATACACAAAGCAATCACTCATATAAATACATCGGCTAAACCATTGCAATTTCATAACCACTTCTACAACCCTTTAGATCACATAACATCAACATATACGAAAAAAGTAAATTGGAAAAAGAAAACACTACATGGCAAGCGCTAGTATCATCTAACACAGCCACACATTGATCAAGACACATCCAACACATGGCTAAGAAAAGGCAATATATACAGTGAGACAGAAGGATTCGTGATTGCAGTACAGTATCAAACAACAAACACCAGATATTACAGCAAGCATATTATTAAAGATCCCAATATTACAACAGCTAAATGGAGACTTTGCAAACAATAAATAGAAACAGTAGATCACATCACAAGCTGATGTACAATACTAGTAAATACAGAATACACAAGAAGACATGACAATGTAGCAAAAATAATAGATCAACAACTTGCCATACAACAAAAACTAATAAAACAACACGTTCCCACATACAAGTATGCACCACAAAATGTACTGGAGAATGATGAATACAAATTATACTGGAACAGAACCACAATAACAGATAAAACAACACCACATAACAAACCTGACATCATACACACCAATAAAAAGAAGAAATTAACACAACTAATCGAAATATCCATACCCAATACAACACATATACAGAAGAAAACAGGAGAAAAAATTGAAAAATACATCCAACTGGCTGAGGAAGTCAAGGACTTGTGGCATGAGGATAAAGTTGACATTATACCAATTGTACTATCAACTACAGGAGTCATACCACGTAATATCCACCAGTACATCAATGCAATACAGCTACATCCAAACGTATATATACAACTACAGAAATCTGTAATTATTGATACATGTTCAATTACCCTAAAGTTCCTAAATGCAATGTAACATATACCGTACAGTTAAAATGAAGTCACGCTTGATCAAGGTCCGCGTCACTTTCCATATTTAACCAGACATAACGTCTAAGAAAGGAAAAGTAATAATAATAATAATAATAATAGTAATAATAATAATTCTTTCTTCGTTTGGGTCATCTAAGGACCACACACCAATTTCAATGTTTCCTTCTTTGTTGTTCTTTCTTTTTCCTCCAGTATTCTTTCATCTTTTCACTATGTATCCTTTTTCCCCTCCTCGGACCATTTTGACCCTGTCTTCTTCTCCCTCCTGCCTTGAAATCCTTCCATTTTTAACACTTTCGTCTTGAAACTCTCACTTTCTGTTGCATCTCTTTCACGTATGTTGTTTCTTTCCAAATCTTTCCTAACTTCTTGAATCCAGGCTATTGATAAGGCAACAAATCATGCTTAAGTCGAAGCTCTTCTGTCCGTGTTTGCTTATAAATAGATTTGTTTTTGAAGAGGGTCCGCCTAGAGCAAAACACAAGTTCTATTTTCCTTTTTGTTTCCCACACATCATTCGCTGAAGTTTCAGCATCAACAGTGGGTATTTTATTATCTTCTATAAAACAAGAAAAATGCTCTTTACACAAAGAAAAATGAGCTTTTAAGACGTGTTTACATATTGAGAAATAGACAAAATTTTACGAGACCTTCTTACCACATGCAGTACGTTTCATGGATTTTATGGTATTTAATACAGTTATTTTGCTTCACAATTTGTCATCTGCAAACATAGAGAGCTTATTGTACAACAGTTATTTACTTCGAAAATTTACGACTGAGAATGTTGTAGTTACACCTACCATTATGTGATACTATGCAGAAGATGTGTGTGCGTGTGTGTGTGTGTGTGTGTGTGTGTGTGTTTGGAAGTGGGGTTTGGTTTGTTTATGGGGTTGGTGTTGTCTGGTCGTCTGGTGAAAAAAATAAAGAAATAAAAATTGTGTTTTACCCAAGGCGGATCATCTCCAAAAACAAATCAGAAGCAACGAACTTGTTTTTACATATTTAACCAGAAAACGCACGTTTGTTACTGCTTACAGTACAACAAAATTCAAGAGCCCGGACTACACTCGAATGTTGGGAGACTCAGTCCAGTGGAGCGCCTCATCGGATGCTACGTGTTGATTCCTGATACTGCCAGAGAAACGTCTTCAAGCCGTCGGCACACGGGGCGTGTATTCGAGCGTTAGCGTGCCGAATTTCTGACGTCGCAGCGTGGGAGAAGCACGCTGGGGAGTCTTTCCGAACGTGCGGGGTAGTATCTAGCATGTCAGATATTCTAAACGTGCGTTTGAACGTAGACCAGTGAGATACAGAAGAACGCCACGGACACCAGATGACAGCATCTCTCTTCACTACACAGTCGCGAGAGGCAATTTTGCTTTCGATTGAAGCTATGTATATAAGCCGCTCCTAAGCACCAACAACTTGTTGATCTCACCAAACCCTGTGGTTTATTGTACTATTTGTTGTAATAGAATGATGGGGAACGTCATATTGGTGATTAAACAGTTATTGTTCGAGTAACATTCGTATTATGGAAATGTGCCGTTTCATGGCAACATAATATTGAGGATCCATCAAAAAAGTTCTTGGTACAGCTTGTTATAATTAAATGTCAGTTAATAACGTATCTAAGATCAAAGTTTCCAGGAATAGGTAATATGCAAAATATGGTCATAATTTAGTTACAGCTGCTGTAGTGCTATGAGTAACGGCGCAGTTTAATACTATACATCACAATATGTTGTTGATTCGCGTCCCGCAGGATCCAAATACTTCTTTACTAACTTTTGCGTTTTCTATTAGGCTCTGATACTTTCTTATTAGATTAACAAAAAAAATTCAAATGGCTCTGAGCACTATGGGACTTAATTTCTGAGATCATCAGTCGCCTAGAACTTAGAAATACTTAAACCTAACTACCCTAAGGACATCACACACATTTATGCCCGAGGGAGGATTCGAACCTGCGACCGCAGCGGTCGCGCGGTTCCAGACTGTAGCGCCTAGGCCCGCTCGGCCGCCCCGGGCGGCAATTAGATTAACAGAAGAACAGTCTATTAATACTCGGTGTTATGTAAATATAACGGCGATCTTCCCCAGGAGAGAGATCATTCGATTAGCTTTATCGTCAAAACAGTTTGCGCTTCTAGCAGAAAGATATTTCGCAGTTTTTTATTTCAAGTTGTGTAATTCCCTTGTTGTAAACATTCTGTTACTGAACAGGAACAGTGATAAAGTAAGAACGACGTTACGGTCTTACTGAAAATGAGAATGATGAATTAATTTATATCTTATGTGGAGAACTACTGTAAATTTGCGTCGCATTATTTGTAACGGAAGTTTTTTAAGCCGCTGTCTTTGTTGACTGGACATGTTACTTTCCTTTTGGTCTTGTACCATGTTCATGGCTATTGAAATTTTTATTTATGTATGGTACAAACAGAACAATCAAATTGATAGTACTCACCTTGACCAACACTGTATCAAAAGTAAAGTTCAGGGGGGAACTCTCTGAACCATTCATCATAAAAACAGGTTTAAGACAAGGAGATTGCTTGGCACTCCTGATATTCAACTGTTGCTTTTGAATACATAATGAGGGAATGGTACAAGACTAGCCCAAATTGGAAGACTCAAAGACAACATAAGTTTAAATTGTCTAGGATTTGCTGATGACCTTGCTCTCTTGTCCAACAGTATTCAGGAAACCAAACAGCAAGTTATCTCACTACAGGAAATAACACAGATAATTGGTCTTGGAATATCCTTTGAAAAAACAGTCATCATGTTAACTGACACACCACTCATAAAAAAAATTGCCGTAGGATGCCAAGAAATCAAAATTGTATATAAATTTAAATATCTGGGAGAAATCATAACATATAACCTCAATGAAAAGCCAACATGACATACAGAATAAACAAATTGGCTAGAGCTCAATATATCACCAAGAACACCTACAACAAAAAGAGCTTGTCAATAGCAACAAAATTAAAACGCTACAAAACAGCCACTCAACCAGAAATAACATACGCAAGTGAAACCATCTTCAAAACAACTAACACTGCACAAATAGACAAAATATTCAAAATAGAGAGAACAATCATCAGAACGTGAATCATCAAATCGTACCAGAAAGATGGACACTGGAGAGTAGCTACAAATGAAACAACCTACAAGCAAATAGAACCAGTAATGAGTACAATCAGGAAGAAACGCATTTCATTATTCGGACATCTAATCAGAACACCAGAATCAGGATCATCAGGAGAATAATAGAAAAATTGTGGAATAGTAAGTGCAACAGTAAGTGGATTACAGAAATCAAGGACGATATGGATGGGCTACAGATCACGTTGGAAGATCTAAGAAACAAAACTGACAAAATCAGGAAACCCACAGACCAACAAACCAGACTGCAAAAGATAATCAGCAAACAGACAATAGGAAGGGTGATTTCCAATGAAGAAAGAAGGATGAGATCCGAGAAAATGAAGAAGTACTGGGCTGACAGGAAACTGAAAAATTCTTTGTATAAAGTTGGCCAGAGTGGTCCAATGAAGGCCATAAAATGTAAATAATAATAATACAGACAGAACAACGCGAGTAGATTATGGGCAAGGGAGGAAACGTGCGTTTTAATAGAGCTAACGTAGAGATTTTACTCCCGTCCATTTCGTAAACAGTGTGTTTTGCGAGCCAGTTGCAGCCAAAAACTGCCGCTGGGGCGCACTGCGACAGGGCATACGACGTTCAGGCACACGTACCGTATACACAAGTCGCATCGTTTCTGAACGTTCCGCAGCACGTTGAACTCGGCACGTTCAACGTTGACGTTCGAAAGCACGGTCCGTGTGCCGATGCCTTTAGGTCACTCTTTTACAAGCAAGCGAGAGACCTTACTCAGAAGCGTACCATTGTACGAGTATAGGATTTTCCTCGCAAATTTTCCGCGCTGGACAACAAAAGACTAAAATATGGTTGGTTGGCTTCAGCCACAAGGACGCAGTTTTAATGACGTTTCCAGGCGGGTGTAAAATGAATGTGCGCAACGGAAAATAATGAACGCTAAAATGAAGATTTTGCCCTGTCTGACTACCCCCTGAAGCAGATCTTAGGATCTCTTAATTCCATAAATTATAATCTAAACATGAATGAATGATGGAGGGAACTAATACTACTAAATGATAAACGTTGTTTCTTATTATACGTTTATTGCAGATTAAAAATTAATGGCTCTGAGCACTATGGGACTCCTCAACATCTGAGGTCATCAGTCCCCTAGAAGTTAGAACTACTTAAACCTAACTATCCTAAGGACATCACACACATCCATGCCCGAGGCAGGATTCGAACCTGCGACCGTAGCGGTCGCGCGGTTCCAGACTGAAGCGCCTAGAACCGCTCGGCCACACGGCCGGATGATTAAAAATAAAACACTCTTTCTGACAAATGTTTATATTTCCTAAGTAAAATTATTAATCAATTGCCTAACTCTGCTCTGCCCCCTTTTGTGGCCACGCGATCTAACACAAATAACGCGGAATGACTGACATTATCTACGTACCAGACACTAGAAGACACTACTTTCAAAGATGGTCTACAGTGGTGTGGAACCTCAGCGGAAATAAACTAACGTGATCACAGCTGTTTAGCTTTATAGTCCTAATAAGCCGAAGCAATTTGCGATATCACCGTACGTACTGCGTCTGGTGCGTAGGCGTGCTGGTTCTCGTACACGTCTGCATCGATGGAAGGACTCAAGCCACAAAATAAAACTCTTTCAACCATTAGGACGGCAGAAGGCGGTCCTCTGACTAATACACTCTAATGCTGTGTTCTACAGATGAGAAACGCGAACTCCCAGCCACAAGGATAGAGTTCTAATAACGTCTCAGCATATGTATAGGCAGAAGAAGTGCTCTAAATCACTGAATGCTGCATACTCAACGAGGACTTCCAACCCGGAGGTGAAGTCCAGAATCGTATAGGTTCACAACAGTACAGTGCCTAACTGTTCTAACTATAAACTCTTCTGAGAGCAAAGACAGCAAGTCCGTCCGTACCACACGGGCGCTCACAACTGAAGACCATGTCTCTCCAGCCCTGACTTCCCAGCAACGCTTGGCTCCCCACCATCGTAATTTCGAAAACGAATCATATTCTTGAATCCTCGGAATATTCTCCCTCTCTACAGATTCTTCCGAACGCCGACCAACCATATTTTAGTCTTTTGTCGTCCAGCGCGGAAAGTTTGCGAGGAAAAACCTATACTTGTACAATGGTATGCTTCTGAGTAAAAATCCTTGGAAATAACCCAACCTGCGTGGTTTCCGAGGTTCCGCTTCTTCGTTCCTCTCACCTGCGTCCAAGATTTGCAGTGTTTCTGAAGTATAATCCTTCTGGTTCTGCTTCAGACCGGCCGGTCGCGACTCTATTGTGCTCCAGTGGTTAGATGTTACAATGTCCGTCTTGCTATTTCCTGTGTTTAAGCAGGACAAACACAATTGTGTGGGCCTTCCACCCAGGGCTTCAGTTCCGCCAGCCATTTCATTTCCACTGGCATTCCAACCTCTACTAGTATAGTCAATCATTCATTATGCCATTTTTATAATAAAGGCACTCCATCACCTTTCATGCAATAAGCATTAACAATTATTTACAAGACGTATGTGTCAATATCAGTCTCCTTTATATATTCATATATAAGATGTACAACCCATGACGATACCTAATTGTGTTTGTAGATCACGACAAAGTATGTGGATGAGAGTAGAGGGGCTACAGGGGTGCTGGCACAGTTTGTTTGTGTGGGTTGCCTATATCAGGGGCAGGTATGCACTCAGGGGCAAACCTATTGCTCTGTTAAGTGCTTTTCCATATCAACCTGTTGTTGTGTTGAGTGCTTTTCCATGTCAACCTATTGTTTTCCTTTGATGGACAGGTATGTAACCTATTGTACTGCTAAGAGCTTTTCCATGTCACTGCACTTAAACTATTGTCCCCACCCCTCCCACTCCCCTCCCCCCTCAGTAAGGGGATGCTACCGCATTTCGTTAGTGTGGGTTGCTTACATCAGGGACAGGTATGCACTCAGAGGCAAAACTATTGTTCTCCTTTGTTTGACAGGTACTTAACTTACTGTTATGTTAAGTGCTTTTCCATGTCATCCCATTTTCCTCATTTTCCTTTGATCGACAGGCACTTAATCTATGTTCCCTCTGCCCCCCTCCCCCAACACCCTCCCCACTCACTGCTACAGATACACTTTCATGTCTGAGTTATTGGAATAGGCCCCCCTCTCACTCTTATGAATTTGATTGGCTACTTAATTAAATTAAGTACATGGGAACAAGTATGTGGCAGCAAGAGGAATCCAGGAAAACACCAACATAAAAACGAAGGAAATCAGGGAGGCAGTCAATTTTTCTCTGGCGAGGCAGCATTATACTGTAAGTCTATTGAGGTACCAGTGATCCATGCGAGTTGGCTACTGCATTTGAGTTTTTCAGGACATTGAACCATCCGCCTCTAAACTTACTTGCATCTGCGTTAAAGGATAACAGAGAGTGGACGGGGTGATCGATTGAGATGGAGCTGTAACGATGTATGATTTAATGGTTGACTGATGATGCATTCTAGAGACGGATAGGTTTCTGCAGGTCAATTTTTCCACAGTACGTTCAGACATACGTTTGTGGGAAGTAATCAGACTACTATTCACGTAAAAACCAAAAGATTGCGTATGTCTAGTCGTAAAGAAATGATGGATTGAACATGGTGAATTGTGATTTCAACGCACTGAGAAGTATATCCGAAGTTACGTGGTGACAGATTCATTTCGTGAACAGCTGCACAATATAGCAATGCATGGATCTGCTATAGTGTACAAACAGGACGGGCAATACGGCTGTAACAATACGTCCCCTCATCGGCACCCCATAAGCGTACCCTAGCATTTCCCTTGTTGTTCTATCTGTAGTGATACTGGATACAGTACACCAAACCCGCGTCGGTGATGCCTTTCCAAGCATTACGTCCGTGGGTGCGGTATTCATTATCACACAGTGCCAGACGCCTGTCCTTCATAACACTTGTTTGAGAGAATCTCGGCAGGATGCAGGACCTTCCAGAAGTGCTGATTCGACGACTTTGTCAGATAATTTCCTAGGACTGAGGAGAATCGAGACATATCGCCGGTGTGAGTGTAGGCATACCATATTTTTTCGGGTGCTGTACAGATATAAAAGATAACTGCACTGTGTGTGTAAAACGTGTATATATTGCAGTGTAATGCTACTGTGGCTTATGTTGTGGCATGACCATAGAAAATTTGTGTGTGTCCTATAGTGAGGGACATAAAGATTAAGGGCATCGATAACCGCGAGAGATCTTTTACGTGGTAAATTATGTGCACTGAGATTCGTTCCACGGGAAACATTACCTGTGTCAGACTGCAGCAGCAATCGTAATATTTAATTGTAGTTAGACTGTTAAATATTTTTGTGAGTCTTGTATGTATTTGATGATCTGTAGACAACTTTTGCAGGGTTTAACTGTCAGTGCAATGTAGCGATCTGTGCAAAATAATTTTGTCTCTGAAAGCCCTTTCTGCTGAAAACAATGGCGGATGGTGCTCCCAGACCGGGTGTTTGACGGGTAAATTCACTGACGGACAGACTGTCCTGTTAGGAATGTGCCCTGGGAAGCATTGCAACATCTCTAGGCGGTGGACCGAACCGCAGCTATGCGTCATCGCACCAGCAACGGTACCTTGGTGAACACGTATTCCGATAGGAATTTCTCAAGTGTAAAGTAAGAAAGAGATGTCAGCACCTCATCCTTGCAGAGCCCAAACTGCCGTGTCGTAGCTTCGCTGGGAGCGCCAGTGCATCCGGACTCCGGAGTCGGCGTTAGGTGTCAGGCGGCGGTATGTGTTTTTTTATTATTAGCGATATCTTTTAAACTATATTCCATCTACATATATACTCTGCTAGGCACCAAGCGGTGTGTAGTGGAGGGCACTATTCGCACCAAAGTTATATTTCCCTCCTTCTGTTCCACTCGCGGTTTGCGCGAGGGAAAAACGACTGTCTGAACGCCTCAGTACGAGCTACAATTTCCCTTATCTTTGAATGGTGATCACTGCGCGATGTGAAAGTTGATGGTAATAATATATGCTCTACTTCCTTGGCGAAGATAGGATTTGGAATTTAGTGTGCAGCCTCTTCCATTTAACGCGTCTTATATCTGAAAGTGTGTCCCACTTCAAACTTTCAATGAGATTGGTAGCGCTCTCGCGATGGTTAAACGTACCAATCACGAATCTTCCCTTTCTTCTCGGAACCTTCTCAATCTCTTTAATCAGACCCAACTGGTAAGGGCCCCCATTAAGACGAACAATACTCTAAGACGAATAGGATGCCGCGAATAAAAAAAAACTAGAAAAAAAACTACGCCATATATGTGAAGAATATAGATTTAATTAATTCGTATAAATTTTTATATTATCGTGGTATTAGCGGTAATACCAGTTAAGGGGAGGGTGTGCGTGAGTGAGTGACATGGAGCAGAACAGCAGGTTTAGTGCAGAACACTAAGTTAATTTGAATAATTTTTATGTGAAACACAGTACAATAGTTGAAGGGGGTTGGGGTGACGTGGAAAACCACTTAACAGAACAATAGGTTAAGTGCTGACAAAGGGCCAAACATTAGGTTAAGACACGTGGAGTACAGTGCCGAACATTAGGTTATGCAACATATTTGCCCCATGTAATTGTTTCTTGCAAGGCCGAGATGTTTCCAAACAGCAGAGAATGATGAGCAAGAGAAATCCAACCCCCAAAAACTGATTTTTTTAAAATAAACAATACGCGCTTTTAATATATTTCATACATTGTCTAAATTGTTTAAACAGTATTCTATACAGAGCAATCGAATACCCTCCAAATGATCGATCAACTGAGTCTTTTCCCTGCCAATTCCTAGGATGAGGTGGCGGTCGGATGACTTAGGTTAGTGGAGGTGCTCTTTTCTTCCCGCCATTTTCTTAGGTTAGTAGATGTTGCATTGTCCTGATGGAATTTGAAATTCCTGCCAGCGGGGTGTGGCACTTTCCCACCAGAGCTTAATTAATTGATCAATTTAATGAAGTAGTCAAAGTGAAATATCTTCCCGCCATTTTATTAGGTTAGTAGAGGTTGGATTGCCCTGTTGGAATTTGAACTTGGCGCCATTTCTCTGGGGGAGGGGGGTTGGCACTTTCCTGCCAAAAGCTGCACGTTAGTACACATTAGCCCACCAACATGGGTTGGTAGGGGACTTGGTGATCGGTTGAGGACACTAACTATTTCCTTTCAAATGGGTGTGGGACTGTCAAAAATTGATTCCAAGTCCAGGTGGGAGTGGTACTCGCAAAAATCTGACAACATTTGAATTTCCCACCTGGGAGGCGTGGCAGGAGGTAGTGACACTTTCCCACTAAAGAGGTTAACTAATTGGTCATTTTAATTAAGTAGTCAATCAAATTGATAAGAGTGAGAGGGGGCCTATTCCAATAACTCAGACCTGAAAGTGTACCTGTAGCAGCGAGTGGGAAGGGTGTTGGGGAGGGGGAGGGAGGCAGGAGGAAAAATAGTTTAAGTGCCTGTCTATCAAAGGGAAATGGGGTGACATGGTAAAGCACTTCACAGAACAATATGTTACGTACCTGTCAAACAAAGGAGAACAATAGGTTTGCTTCTGAATGCATACCTGCCCCTGATGTAGGCAACCCACACTAACAAAATGCGCTAGCATCCGGTTCCTGAGAGGGGAGGGGAGAGGGAGGGGGTGGGGACAATAAGTTAAGTGCAGCAACATGGAAAAGCACTTAGCAGAACAATAGGTTAAGTACCTGTCCATCAAAGGAAAACAACAGGTTGACGTGGAAAAGCACTTAACACAACAATAGGTTGACATGGAAAAGCACTTAACAGGACAATAGGTTTGCCCCTGAGTGCATACTTGCCCCTGATCTAGGCAACCCACACTAACAAACTGTGCCAACACCCCTGTCGCCCTCTACTGTCGAGTGCTTGTAAGGTGCGAAATTATAGCCACCTTACAACCTCTATGTGTGCAATCATTATGTAAGCCTTCGAATGTATCTTCAGGTTTGTTTCCACAACGAAGTTTTCGCTCTGCAAAGGAGAGTGCGCTGACATGAAACATTCTGGCAGATTCAAACTATGTGCCACACCGAAACTCGAACTCGGGACTTTTATTTTCCTGGGCAAGTACTCTACCGAATGAGCTACCCAAGCTTGACCCATGCCATGTTCTCGTAGATGTACTTCCACTAGTACCACATCTTCTACCTTCCGAACTTCAGTGAAGCTCTCCTGCGAAAATAACAATAGTCGTCGTGAGTCGATTTTGGGTAGCTCAGTCGGTATAGCACATGCCCACGGAAGCAAAGGTCCCGATTTGGAGTTTCAGTCCGGCACACAGTTTTAATCTGTCACGATGTTACACGTTTGTTGATTAATGCAGGTGCTCCGTGGGTAACTCTCGCAGAAGCCGTTTCAGAAATAATTTTATCATCGAAGACAAAATTTATACCAATATGACCTCCTATACAAGCATTACTTTTAGAGTCAGCCTGAAAACGGCTCAGAAGTCGCTTACTTATTGGTGAGCGTCTTACCAGAAGTAAGAACGCAGTAGTGTCAAAACCTTATGTCAGTATACGACGGATGTGATACCCATGCCCACTCTTAGAGAGAGTTTGCATGGACTCCAAAACGCTCTGCAGAAGTGAGGTCGTATCTCTGGCTATAAACGTGTGCTCAGCATTAACCGTGGCGTTGCCACCTTTGCTTGCAATGACTGAAAGGAGTCTCTGTTATTCTCAAAGGAAACGTGTTGGTATAGGTGGCTCATACTGGAAATATAAGAATAGCAAATACGTACAAACAACCCCATGGGCCGAATAACTTCCAGTACTAGTACATCCCATAACATATGTAAGTGAATTTAACAGCTATAGCCATGAATGGGACTACGCTGAAGAGGATTAAACTGGTAGAATGTATGAAGGCAAACAAGATAGAGCTACTGTATGATGCAAAAGGAATGGGCTCTTCTATATGATGGGTTATAGTGAGCGCACCTGCCCTCTGCCTGTCGGCTGTGGGACTTCTGGTCGCAATACACGATCTGTCGTCAGAACGGTCCTTCGTGACTTTCGCAGAAGTAAACATGCCCTCTTCTCACCTCCTGCGAAATTCATATTCCTCCAGTGCTATCTGCTCCTGTATTCCGTTGGAACTTTTAAGAAGCACATAGGAATAAATTCTAAAAAGCATTGGGTGAGTCACTAGACGAGATTCCTGCCTTACCGAACTCATACTAAAAATGTCTGTGGGCTGTTATGTCTCCTGCTCGAAACAGTGTACCCAGGAAGTGGCATAAAGAGTACATTACTGGTTGGAAACAAGAGATCAACCAGCTACATAATAAATTAAAGGAAAGTGGAGACAAAGAAAAAGCTACGAATTTGATGAATTCCTTGATGAACGAAGGAGAGAAAAATGGCACAAAGAAACCAGGAATCTTGATTGCAGAAATTCCGCTAGAAAAGTGTGGAAACTAAAGCTGGAAGAAGATCTTTCCCACGGTACAAAGAAATCCACAGTCTCATACAACACAATCGCTAGTCACTTATAGGCAGGTTCCAATGTTGTAGCAGGTACCGGTAAAGGAAATATTCCTTAAGTAAAGAAAGAACTTACTGAGGTGAAGAAATCTGTGCTGTGTAACCGAGAATTCTGTCCTGCATTTATGATTACTGAAATGAAGAGAGCCCTTAGCTTCCAGCAGTTTAGAAAAAAAGTGCAGTAACGGAGAAATAACAAAAACACAATTTCACACCCATTCTTTGGGTGCAGTTTCATTCACATGTTTTGCTTGTTGCACACTAATACGATCAAAATCAGAGGGTCACGCCGCGTGGTTGAAATTAAACAGTGTTCCTAGGACAACAGTGTGGCCTGTGTACGTTGCAGGCTGCTGATACATCGTTGGTATGTTCATTAATCAGTGCACTCGTGGAGTATGCTGAAAAAAGAATTAGTTCCACTTTCTACCAACAGGTGAAAATATTTGCTTAGAATGATCATTCCTGCACTACGACTTTGTCCTATGGCCTGATAGTACTGAATCACCAATATACTTTTTCCAATGGGACATGACTTTTAAATCACACACTGAATATACCGGACATCTCTCCTAAGAGTCGTCAGGCGCATTCTCTCTGGTGTTTCAGTAGATAATTGCGATTTCGTTTTTCATTATGTAGCTAGCTGAAGTGAGCCCAGTCAGTTACTGCTCGTCACGTCTTTCATGCGATGGCCAGTGTTAACAGAAAGTGTCGGTTTGTTTCCCATTACAATCAAAATTATTTTAAATTGGAATTTTAAGTGCCCATTCGATAGAGGGGTAGGGTTGGGTTGTTTGGGGAAGGAGACCAGACAGCGATGTTATCGATCTCATCAGTTTATGAAAGGACGGGGAAGGAAGTCGACCGTGCCCTTTCAAAGGAACCATCCCGGAATTTGTCTGGAGCGATTTAGGGAAATCACGGAAAACCTAAATCAGGATGGCCGGACGCGGGATTGAACCGTCGTCCTACCGAATGCGAGTCCAGTGTGCTAGCCACTGCTCCATCTCGCTCGGTTATTCGCTACAGCGCTCCAAAAGTAGTGTAGTCCGATATTCGTTTTATCGATATGTATGAAGAGGAACAGCAAAACACGAAGAATAAACAGCAGTCCAGCAGCGGCTCAATAGTGCTGCATGCTTGGCGGCAGCGCAGCGCGGGCCAGGGCGGTGCTGGAGTACTGGTTATCATAATCTTTTACTGTTTCTGTTCATACATATCAACCACTAACGTAGGACCGCTCTATCGAATCGGTACCTGCTGTAGATATCTGCTGAAACACCACAGAAAATGCACCTGACCACTCTTAGGAGAGACACACTGTGTACACTGAAGCGCCAAAGAAACTGGTATGTGCGGGGTAGCCGCACGGTCTAGGCACCTCGTCAAGATTCGCGCGGCTCCCCCCTGTCGGAGGTTCGAGTCCTCCCTCGGGCACGCGTGCGTGTGTTGTCCTCAGCGTAAGTTAGTTTAAGTTAGATTAAGTAGTGGGTAAGCCCAGGGAACGATGACCTCAGCCATTTGGTCCCATAGGAACTTACCACAACCAAAATGGTACAGGCACGCGTATTCAAATACAGAGATATGTAAACAGGCACAATAGGGGCCTGCTGTCGGTAACGCCTGTAGAAGTCAACAAGTGTCTGCCGCAGTTCTTAGAACGGTTACTGCTGCTACAATGGCCGGTTATCAAGATCTAAGTGAGTTTGAACGTGGTGTTCTAGTCGGCGCACGAGCGATGGGACACAGCAACTTCGAGGTAACGATGAAGTGGGGATTTCCCCGTACGACCATTTAACGAGTGTACCGAGAATATCAGGAATCCAGTGAGGTAAAACATGAACTCTCCGACGTCGCTGCGGCCGGTAAAAGATCCTGCAAGAAAGGGACCAACGACGACTGAAGAGAATTGTTCGACGTGACAGAAGTGCAACCATTCCGAAAATTTCTGCAGATTTCAATCCTGGGCGATCAACAAATGTCAGTGTGCGAACAATTCAACGAAACATCATCGGTATGGGCTTTCGGTGCCGAAGGCCCACTCGTGTATCCTTGATGACAGCACGACAGAAAGATTTACGGCTCACCCGGGCCCGTCAACATCGGCATTGGACTGTTGATGACTGGAAACATGTTGCCTGGTCGGACAACGCTTGTTTCAAATTGCATCGAGCGGTTGGACGTGTACGGGTATGAAGACAACCTCATGAATCCATGGACATTGCATATCGACAGGGGACTGTTCAAGCTGGTAAAGACTCTGTAACGGTGTGAGGAATTGAAACACGTATGTAACATAGCAGCGATGGTGAGGCACGTTAAAATCTTTGACCAGAGAGCCTATAAT
Organism: Schistocerca piceifrons; assembly: GCF_021461385.2. NCBI lineage: Eukaryota > Metazoa > Arthropoda > Insecta > Orthoptera > Acrididae > Schistocerca > Schistocerca piceifrons. The sequence goes on from NC_060139.1 coordinate 898,067,009, forward strand.
CGTGGTTAGTATGCGCTTGACCGCGCGAGTGTTGCGAGCAGTTCGCTAGTTGTCGTCATATAGAGCAGTACGCGAGTTGCAGTACTCTGTCAGTAGTCGTGCAGTACAGTTGCGAGCAGTTCGCTAGTTGTCGTCATATAGAGCAGTACGCGAGTTGCAGTACTCTGTCAATAGTCGTGCAGTACAGTTGCGAGCAGTTCGCTAGTTGTCGTCATATAGAGCAGTACGCGAGTTGCAGTACTCTGTCAGTAGTCGTGCAGTACAGTTGCGAGCAGTTCGCTAGTTGTCGTCATATAGAGCAGTACGCGAGTTGCAGTACTCTGTCAGTAGTCGTGCAGTACAGTTGCGAGCAGTTCGCTAGTTGTCGTTATATAGAGCAGTACGCGAGTTGCAGTACTCTGTCAGTAGTCGTGCAGTACAGTTGCGAGCAGTTCGCTAGTTGTCGTCATATAGAGCAGTACGCGAGTTGCAGTACTCTGTCAATAGTCGTGCAGTACAGTTGCGAGCAGTTCGCTAGTTGTCGTCATATAGAGCAGTACGCGAGTTGCAGTACTCTGTCAGTAGTCGTGCAGTACAGTTGCGAGCAGTTCGCTAGTTGTCGTCATATAGAGCAGTACGCGAGTTGCAGTACTCTGTCAATAGTCGTGCAGTACAGTTGCGAGCAGTTCGCTAGTTGTCGTTATATAGAGCAGTACGCGAGTTGCAGTACTCTGTCAGTAGTCGTGCAGTACAGTTGCGAGCAGTTCGCTAGTTGTCGTTATATAGAGCAGTACGCGAGTTGCAGTACTCTGTCAGTAGTCGTGCAGTACAGTTGCGAGCAGTTCGCTAGTTGTCGTTATATAGAGCAGTACGCGAGTTGCAGTACTCTGTCAGTAGTCGTGCAGTACAGTTGCGAGCAGTTCGCTAGTTGTCGTCATATAGAGCAGTACGCGAGTTGCAGTACTCTGTCAGTAGTCGTGCAGTACAGTTGCGAGCAGTTCGCTAGTTGTCGTCATATAGAGCAGTACGCGAGTTGCAGTACTCTGTCAATAGTCGTGCAGTACAGTTGCGAGCAGTTCGCTAGTTGTCGTCATATAGAGCAGTACGCGAGTTGCAGTACTCTGTCAGTAGTCGTGCAGTACAGTTGCGAGCAGTTCGCTAGTTGTCGTCATATAGAGCAGTACGCGAGTTGCAGTACTCTGTCAATAGTCGTGCAGTACAGTTGCGAGCAGTTCGCTAGTTGTCGTTATATAGAGCAGTACGCGAGTTGCAGTACTCTGTCAGTAGTCGTGCAGTACAGTTGCGAGCAGTTCGCTAGTTGTCGTCATATAGAGCAGTACGCGAGTTGCAGTACTCTGTCAATAGTCGTGCAGTACAGTTGCGAGCAGTTCGCTAGTTGTCGTCATATAGAGCAGTACGCGAGTTGCAGTACTCTGTCAGTAGTCGTGCAGTACAGTTGCGAGCAGTTCGCTAGTTGTCGTCATATAGAGCAGTACGCGAGTTGCAGTACTCTGTCAATAGTCGTGCAGTACAGTTGCGAGCAGTTCGCTAGTTGTCGTCATATAGAGCAGTACGCGAGTTGCAGTACTCTGTCAGTAGTCGTGCAGTACAGTTGCGAGCAGTTCGCTAGTTGTCGTTATATAGAGCAGTACGCGAGTTGCAGTCAGTTAGTAGTAGTCGTGCAGTGCAGTACGCTAGTAGTCGTCATGCAGAGTCGTCGGTCAGTGGTAGCAGCCCAGTGCGGTTGTGTGATGTAGTCTGTCGGCAACACTGGTCAAGATGCTGAATGAGGTATACTGTTAATTAAGATAATCATCAGATAATGTAAAGTTTATTTATTGTAATTAATCTCCAACAAGTTCCCCAATAATAATTTTGATTTCAAAAGCATTTTTCAAAAAAATATGTATTTTATTGAACTAACGATTTCGTTCCACTTCCCTTAAAAGTCTCAGTTAAATTATAAAAAAAAAAAAAAGGAATATTATTATTTACAATGCAGTTCCTCCAAGCCGTGCGCAAGAATAAGAGCAGAAATTTGACTAGCTGTTACAATGAGGTAAGAATTTAATTTTGATTTTTGCACAGGGCCAAAGACCGATATTTCGGTTTAATTGAATTATCATTATCACTGAGATTTTCTTATCACTGAATGGACTTTAATTTTTTGTGAAGAACTTATATTTGAGTCAGATTGCGATTCTCATTTTTATTGTCATTTAAATTTTGCTAGGGAGGTTACGCTTGGCTCCCATTCATTTATTATTTCTGTCATTTAAATTTTGCTAGGGAGGTTATACTTAGCGCAATGTCCATTAGCATTCAATAATAATACCTTTTAAAATTTTTGTGGGGAGGTTACACTTGGCGACACCCAGTCCAGGATCGTATTTCGTTGAGAGTCTTTTGAACAACAGTCAGATATCTGCTCTTATTTGCTTAGATATAATTAGGATTTGGCGCAACGCTTTTACTAATCTTGTGACTTTCTTTCTACAGGTCAACGGCAGTTCTTTGCTCTGTTGTATTTGTGTGTTGCTTTTGTATTGTGCTGATTTATTTTGTGAAAAATTGTGACTATTGTAAAAATGCCGCGAAAGACTGTGAATAGTGTATCGCGTGGTATTTTGAATGAAACTACCGACTTAAACAGCGTGACCAATAGTAATTGTGACACGCAGTATAATGATGACAATCCTGCGTTCACTAACAATCAGTGCATTACAACCACTAATGATGACTTTTATCTTAATGAGGAACAAACGAACTCAATTGTCTCTGCTGTTAATTTGACGACAATTGATGACGCGGGACGCTCTATTGTAATGAGCGCTATCCAGCTCAACACACCCGATTTGGAAAATTCAAGTAATATACAAACAAATTTTTTGAATGAAAATGGTCAGTGTACTGAAAGTACGACGGATTTATTTAATTCCGAAATAGTGACTGACAGTGTACGTCCGACTGATAAACCTTTCTGTAAATTACAGAATAACCAAATGGTTACAGGAAGCGAAACAATTCCAGATCCACCATTAAACAGCACGGAAAATAGAAATGCTAATTTTGTGTCGGATCCACTTAAGGCATTGTTGCTACAAATTCTTGAATCAAACAAACAACAGAGTGAAGATTTCAAACAACAATTTAGTGAACAGGACAAAAAATTTAATAAAATTGATGAAAATTTTAGACAACTTAATGAACAGTTCAAACAACAGAGTGTAGATAACAAACAAGGTAACGAAAAACTCAAACAATACTTAAATGAAAAATTAGACAATAATGACGAAAATCTCAAGCAACTTAGTGAACAGGTCAGACAACAGAATGAAAAATTGGATAACAATTCCAGACAGCTTAGTGAACAAATTAGAGCCGTTGCCGCGCAGTGCCACGACACTATCCTTAGTTGCGCGTGGAAATTGAGGCTTGTTCAAAAAAAAGTAGCGAAGAAATTAGGTCTGTTGCTCAGGAATTAAGGGAAATGCAAACAGCCGCAACAGAAACACTCAGAGACGAAATTAGCGGAGTCGCTAAACAATGCTCTGAAAAAGCTACACAATTACGGGACGAGTTTAAAGCAATGACGGTAGAACTTTCGCGCACAATGGATTCAAAGATAGACGCGAAATTCGAACAACAGAATACTCAGATTGACGAACGCTTTAATCTTCACATACAAAACAGTGATACGCGTTTCCGCAAATTTATTCAAGATCAAAACAAAGTAAAACGACAAGTCATGGAAACAATCACTGCACAAAGACAGGAAGACAAACGTAAAATGTTTGCGAAGGCAAAAACGTATGTAGACAATAATATTACTACAGTGTCCGACAAAATTAACACCATCGAACAGTTGAACGCGGAATTACGTGATGAAATTTCTGATCTTAAATCAAAAACAGATACACGCACAGTAAATATTCAAACAGTGACAGACAGATTCGAACAATTAGAACTAACACAGGATTGCGATGTCATCAAAGCTGATGTTAAAAAACTGAGCGAAACTACACGTAAGTTGCAAAAACAGATTAATGCGTCCGATTCTAAAACCGATGATCAGGCAAAAATACTGACTGAAAAATATGATGAATTGGCCAGTCGTATTGATGTTATCGAAAATACTAATGACAATAAATCAGACGATACTGCACCGGTTTCATTTATCCAAACACCTGAATTTCAAAATTTACAGCAGACAATTAATGAGATCGATTCATCTAACAACACGTTACGTAGGAAGTTATCAAATTTACAACAAGAAGTAACAGAGATAAAAAACATTTCAGTTAATAATAACATACCACAACAGACGCCACTTTATGAACATTTGTCAGACTCACGCAGCGCGTATAATTTGGGTAATCTACAGAGAGTACGGGACTTAGATTCCGATCAACCACAGTTCAATAGATTCTCTTACGATCCTGAACCTGTTCCATTACACAGAGATGATAATTTCGACTACAAACATTTTCTGTCAGTGAGAAAGTTTAAGGTTTTCAAAAACGATAGAACGCAGATTCACCCACTGGATTGGATTCAACAATTTAGCTTTGCTCTTCCACCGACTTGGCCTGTAACACACAAACTTGAATTTATTTGCAGTTTTTTGGAAGGCGAACCGGCAACTCGTATGAGACCGATCGCGAGACAGTGTTACTCGGCAGAGGAATTTCAGAATGCTTTTCTATCAGCGTACTGGTCGAAGACGACACAGCGCGGAATTAAAGGTCAGTTAATTAGCTTACCAAATTATGAGAACTCCAATTTTCCCAGTGTGACGCAATTTTTTGAGCACATGGTGCAACAAAACCAGTACCTAAGTGAACCGTACAGTGAATCCGCACTTATACAATTATGCATTTCCAAATTACCACGGTCATTACGAGTGTCACTTCTAACGGGGCAGCAAAAGGAAAACATTTCAGCATTCAGAGATCTTTTACAGCTCCTGGAAGTACAGCAATCAGATTATTCTTTTGTAAACAAAAACTTTTCGTGTAACAACCAAGGTCAACAAAAGTACAGCAATTATGATCAGACACGTAATTTCAATAGGAAAAGTAACAGACGTTTTAGGAACGACAACTACCAGAACTTAAATTACAGACAAAATTCAGATTATCAATATCGTCAAAATTTTCAGCAACAGGAAGCACATTTTGGTAACAATAGACGTTTTCCACCACAACAGCATGAAAGTCAGCCGGTTGGAATACATAACCAACAATGTAATGCACAAGGTCAACCGGGCGTTAATGTTCCGCCGCGAGCACGTATAGTCCCTGATACAACAAATAGTAACGTACGTCAGCAAGGAAACAACACAAGCACTACCTTTGACACGCAAAATGTTATTCACGAAAATGTAATTACTTTTGACGATATCAGAGACACTCTCTTGCAGGAAAGACCAGTTGTTCAGAAAACTATTTCACATCCTGTTATCGAAAGTAAAATTGGTTCATCGAAATTCTCAGCAGTAATCGATTCCGGCTCACCTATATCAGTAATAAATGAGGAGACTTTTAACGAGTGTAACAAAGAGAATACTTATCCGACATTACCTTTAGGCAAAACCAAAGTGAAGGGAGCAGTATCGAGTAAAGGTGTAGACGTTAAATTACAGACGCATTTATCATTTTGTATTGGAGGTCATACTTTCCACTCTAATTTTTGGATTGTTCCTTTATTGACAACAGACGTTATTTTAGGTACGAATTTTCTGGTACAACACGACGCAGTTATTGATTTTCAGAATTCTTATTTAATGTTCACAACAACAACATCAAAACCAGCCGGTTAGCATACCTAACCAACAATGGAATATACAAGGTCAACCAGGCTTTAATGTTTCGCCGCGTGGACGTATAGTCCCTGGTCCAACAAATAGTAACACACGGGAGCAGAGAAACAACTATGTACAAAGAAGACAGTATTTCAATTCCCATCGCAATACACCGTATAGGAATGACTATTACGACAGACGTAAAAACGATGAGCACAATTACCAACATACGTTTAATAACAGTCGGTCTTACCAGCAACAAAGTAATCAACAAGAACATATTCTCATGAATGAACCCGACAGTAGGTACCATCCAGAGCGTAGTACGTCTGGAAGAAGTAATAGGACAGTTCAAATAGTAGAAATGCCACAGAATCCTCCCAATAATAATAACACGTCAGATAGAATCTGACTAGATACTGCACAGGACGCATCTTCCAATAATACAAGCACTACCTTTGACACACAAAATGTTATTCGTGAAAATGTAATTACTTTTGACGACATCAGAGACACTCTTTTACAGGAAAGACCAGTTATTCAGAAAACCATTTCACATCCTGACATCGAAATTAATATTGGTTCATCGAAATTCTCAGCAGTAATTGATTCCGGCTCACCGATATCAGTAATAAATGAGGAGACTTTTAATGAGTGCAACAAAGAGAATACCTATCCGACATTACCTTTAGGCAAAACAAAAGTGAAAGGAGCAGTACCGAGTAAAGAAGTAGACGTCAAATTACAGACGCATTTATCATTTTGTATTGGAGGTCATACTTTCCACTCAAATTTTTGGATTGTTCCTTTATTGACAACAGACGTAATTTTAGGTACGAATTTTCTGGTACAACACGACGCAGTTATCGATTTTCAAAATTCTTATTTAATGTTAAAGGATGAAAATGTACAATTGGCTTTAGAATTTCAGCACTCTTTATCTGCGGAAGAACAAACAATTAACCGCACAGAGGTCATTTCCGCAACACGTGACATAGACTGTAATCCCACATTGTTCACAGATACGTACGTACACAACTACAATACTCCAGACGAAGCTGACTACGACGTAATGCAATTGATTTCTGGTAAGGTTAAAGAGAGCAGTGCAACTACAGACGACGAACGAACGCAATTACACAAAATTCTTTTACAGCAAGCTCCAGTTTTTGACAACATTCCTGGTACTATGTCCGGCTTTATGTATGAATTTCAAGTGAAACAGCACGACACATTTAAAGCTAAGCATTATCCTATTCCGTATATTCATAGAGAACAAGTTAAAAAAGAATTGCAGGATATGCTCGACCAAGGAATTATAGAACCAGCAGTTAGTCCGTACATAAACCCGCTGCATATTGTTAAGAAAAAAGATGGCTCACTTCGCCTTGTACTTGATTCACGTCACATTAATGACATTATTATTAATGAAACAGATCGTCCACAGACACTAGAGGAACTTCTACAAAAATTTCATGGTACAGCTATTTATTCTACATTAGATTTGAAATCGGGATTTTGGCAAATTCAACTTCATCCAAATTGCAGAAAATACACAGCTTTTCTCTGTTTCGGCAACTGTTATCAATTTCGCAAATTACCGTTCGGCTTAACTATTTCTTCTGCAGCTTTTATTCGCGGTTTGAACACAACACTTCCGACAGAACTTAAAGACAGAATTACGACGTATGTAGACGACATTCTTATCGCAGAAGCTAACTGGTCTGAACACAATCTGATTCTTGAACAACTGTTACAAACTTTTCATGCAGAAGGACTCACAGTTAACCTCAGTAAATCGCACTTTGGCAAAACTTCCATAAAATTTCTTGGACACGTAATTTCAGCAGAAGGCATTGCACCTGATCCGGAAAAACTTCAAGCTCTACGTGACATTACCGTTCCTACGACGAAGAAACAATTACGCAGTTTTTTGGGCTTAATTAACTTTTTTCGTAAATTTATTCATCATTCTGCTTTAGACACACCCAGATTATGCCAATTAACAGGTAAAAACAGTATTTGGTCTTGGGATAAGCAAGCACATTCTGAATTTGTGAACCTGAAACATGCTTTGTTGAATGCTCCACTTTTATCGCACCCAGACCTTACTAGAAATTTTTCCATTGCCACCGACAGTTCCAGCACCGCTTTAGGCGTACATATTTTCCAGGAAATTGAAGAAGATGGTTCAACAGTAACTAAAAACATCGCATTTGCAAGCCGCATTTTGTCACCTGCTGAACGAAATTATTCTGTTACAGAACTTGAAACATTATGTGTTGTATGGGCTTTTACGAGATTTAGGCACTTTCTTTATGGCAGACATACTACCGTTTACACAGACCATAGAGCTATACAATTTTTGCTTTCAGCTAAATTTACTCACGACAGATTAAGTAGATGGAAACTATATTTACAAGAATTTAATTTTACGATTGTCCACATTCCCGGCACACAAAATGTTATAGCAGACGCACTATCGCGTTCTCTCGGCAACAATCAGCAAGACGTAGCAACCAACTTCTGCAAAACAAATTTCAGTGTCATGTACATTCAGCAAGTTGCATTTGAAAACTTTATTTCATCGTCATTACAGGACATAGCACGAGAACAAAATAAAGACAATGTGTGGAAAGAAATTAAACACCTTTGGCAAGATAGGAAAAATGTTACGATTAGGAACCACTACACTGTACGCAATGACATTCTGTTTCGCCGCTCTCATCCTGACAGCAACAATTGGTTATTATGCATTCCTGACGAACTGGTTAACAAATTAATCTGGTACACTCATTTAAGTTACGCACATTACGGAGCACGAAAATGTTTTCTTATACTGAGACAGAACTGTTATTTTACCAATATGGAGAAACGTATACGACGAGTTTTAGCGTCTTGTAAAATTTGCCAGAAAGCTAAATCAGACACCACTTCACATATTCCTCCTTTATATCCCATCATACCTGTTAAATTAAGACACATGGCCGCTGTAGATATTTTTGGTCCGATTCCCAGAACTAACAGAGGTTTTTGCTACATCTTTGTCGCTGTTGAGCTCACTTCAAAATTTGTTACCTTCACTCCATTACGCAAAGCTGCTGCTAAAACTGTTTCGAAAGCATTTGTAAAACATTTTCTATTTCATGTAGGGCATGTGTTGAAAGTAATTTCTGACAATGGATCTCAGTTTCGTAGTAGCGTATGGACACGCGTGTTACGAGCTAGAAACATTTCTCCGATTTATATATCCAAGTACCATGCTTCTTCGAACCCTTGTGAACGGTTAATGAAAGAAATTGGTAAACTGTGTAGAATATACTGCCACAAAAGACATATTGATTGGGATACACACATACTCTCATTCCAAGATGTAATTAATTCCATTCCAAATGAATCCACTATGCTATCTCCATCTGTTATACTGAAAAATGTTGAACCACCAAACAAAATTAAAGAATTAGTAAACTTCCCTAAATGTCGTCGACTACGACACCACGAAATAATTGACATTGCGCTGAACAACATCAAACGTGCCGCAGAGCGCCGGAGAAGACAGCAAAAACAGGTTTGTAGACGCCGCGACTTTCACGTTGGACAGAAAATATTAGTACGTACACACTATTTATCCAGTAAATTAAAAGGTAAGTGCAGTAAATTTGAACTTTTATACGCAGGTCCATATCGGATTCGCAGCATCCCTCACCCCAATGTTGTACACGTCGAAACTTTGAGAACCAGAAAATCGAAAGGCAACCACCATATCTCAAACATTAAACCGTTTATTGAATGAAGACACTTTATGATTCAACACACTATGATGCCATTTACTTATGCAACTATATTCACATGACTAATTACTGATGATTATCGTATTTTTTCTTGGCAAGTGCCCGGCAAGGTAAGGTTAGCAGGTCGCTTTTCTTGTCGTTACACATCGGACCGTGCACATTTTCCATTTTTTTGTGTATATGATTGTACTCCAGTTTTGTTTGCATGCACTATGTAATAGTTAAGATATAACACACACCAGTTGACTTTGACATTCTTTTTGCCCTATGACATCTCAAGATCGTGACTGTTTTACGTTTTTTTGCTGCTGCATTGCATTATTCTGTGTACATTTTTGCATCTGAACACTGTCAATGCCTTTGACATATTACATTTTCTGTCATGTTATGCTGTATGGTTAATTGTGTCACCATAAACCAGTCATTATTTAGTGGGTATATGATTTAAATGCAAGACATTAATCTTTGTTCATCAATTTCAGAAAGAAATGATGCGTGTAAGAAATAAATTCAACAGAAACGGGAATTTCACCTACGGAATAAACGAAAGAGGATGCAATAACTTTATGAAGAAGAGTAAATGGATCAGGATTAACAAGCATTAACAAGAATATACTATACTCATCGTAGAATAGCAGTCTTAACTAATTTTTTCTTTCAGAATACAAGGTGATTGATGCAGGCTGTCAGACTGAACTACACATCTTAGTTTTAGTGATGAAATATGCTAGAGATAAGGAATAGTTGTATGATGAGTAATGAAGTGATTTTTTTGCAGATGATAATGAATACTGATGAATAATGATGAAGGATATGGTATTATGAATAATGAAGTTTTTCTTTACAGGTGATGATAATAATGAAGTTATGATAATATGGATAATGCAGTGATGGATAATGAAGTTTTTTTCTTTACAGATGAGGATAATGTTGAAGTTATGTATTTATGCTATGTAGTTATTTAAGTATTTGTTGCAGTTTCTTTTGACAGCAGGTGTTTTATTGCATAGCAGGATGACGGAAAGTTTTGGAAAGGACAGCTATGGAACACATTTTTATACACATTTCACTACCTGTTAATTCGAAGTTCACTACTTTTCAGCATAGTGTGCGTTTCTTCTTTCAGGTCAATAATCCATTTTGTATTTTTTCCAGGAGATGCTTGTCATGATACTTACTAAACCTGTTACCTATTATACCCGTTCTAGTACTTGCATTTTTATTTTTTACCCATTTGTGTTTATCATTTATAAATGTGATCACATATACTGCCTTGTTACATAACCTTGCTACAGCTGACTCATGACGAATGACGTTACCTATCCTCATTTGCAGCAATAGGTCAAAAGCAAATAGTGTTATGCCTCAGCAATTAATTATCAATCCCAACGCAATGCATGGCTAACAAAAAAATGTATTACCAGTCCCAAATAGTGATACCAGTTTGAGAAAGTTCTGAGTAATGCTGATCAGCTCTGAATAGTATGTCACTTCAGTAATGACTTCTTAATGATACAAAAAATATATATATGTATAAAATAATGCTTTGTAACTGGCTAAGGACTGCCACTGTTTATTGTAATGAGACTACTTATAATGGCCATGATTATTAGTGCTATGACTATAATTAACTGATTTTTAATAATGACTTCTTAATGATCTGAATAATACTGAATGAGGAACAATGTTTTATTCTATTCAATACTTGCTGGCCACTGAGTGCCGATAATTAATATCACTCAACGAATTATGTTATTCATTATGCCATTAATTAGCTCTTGTTTTCAATGTTGATCCTTTGTAACTGGAAAAGAATGTGATTGTTTCATAATGCTTTGTAATTAGGAGAAGGCTAATGATTCTTACTATATTGAAATGACAAATGATGCTATGCTTTGTAATTAGAAGAGGGCTAATGATTTTTAATTATGCTTTGTAACTGGAAATGAATGCGATTGTTTCATAATGCTTTGTAATTAGAAGGCTAATATTTCTTACTATATTGAAATGACAAATGATTAATTAACTATGCTTTATAATTGGAAATGAATGTGATTGTTTAATAATGCTTTGTAATTAGGAGAAGGCTAATGATTCTTACTATTGGAATGACTAATGATTAATTAACTGTAATTAGAAGAAGGCTAATGATTCTTAATTATGCTTTGTAACTGGAAATGAATGCGATTGTTTCATAATGCTTTGTAATTAGAAAGCTAATGATTCTTACTATATTGAAATGACAAATGATTAATACTATGCTTTATAATTGGGAAAGAATGTGATTGTTTAATAATGCTTTGTAATTAGGAAAAAGCTAATGATTTTTACTATATTGAAATGACAAATGATTAATTAACGATACCATACTTTGTAACTGGAAAAGAATGCGACTGTTTAATAATGCTTTGTAATTAGGAAAAGGCTAATGATTAATAGTATATTGGAATGACAAATAATTAACTATGCTATACTTAGTAACTGGAAAAGAATGCGATTATTTAATAATGCTTTGTAACTAGGAAAAGAAGGCTACTGATTCTATGTAAAACAATTAATGAACATTTTTCTGTAATACTACATGCATGGTACAGAAATGTTCAATAACTGGGCTATGAATGCCGCAAACTACTACTGTAATTGACAATATTATATGACTTAATGTCCTTCACCTTATGAGCTAACTACCCTGAATTACTGCAATGTCCATTTGTCCTGTTTATCCTAGTGATCATGGAGCACTATCTTTGGTTTTGCACTAATTCTACGTTGGTGTGCCTTGTAAGAGCGTGGTGTTGACACGACATGCTGTCCACCACCGTGAGCGATGAAGACGTTATTATGGTCTCACTGTTTGGTGTACCTATAGTACTGCCAAAATGAAAACATGGAACATTACTACGACAGTTCAGTGTCTTGGCTACACTGATAAATTCTGATGGGAAAAGAACTTCAAATTGTGTCACTTGGTGTTGTACTTCTGTGGAAAGGTATGGACTTTCAGAACAGCTATGTGCAATCTAAAGTGCTACAACCATGATGCAATCCTTCCCTTTCCTATCCTAATTCTTGTCACATAGTGAAAATCATTTTTTTGCTAACATCATTTATGTTCATGGGCTATACATTTTTTTCGATTCGCTGAACTCCAGTGCGAGTACATTTATGTCACTTGTCGATATGATTTTTTTGCCATTATGTTTATTTGTTGTGAAAATGCTAAAGACATTTTTCGATTTGTTCTGAAATACAGTATATGTACACTCTTGTCTTTTATATTGTATATACATTTTTATTTTTTTGATGATATGTTCTGAACTACAGTGCATGTGCACTTATGTTAGGTATTAATATATTTTCTACTGAACTTCAGTGCCTGTGCACTTTTCTCATTTTTCAATATGATTTGTACTCATTCTGTATTTTCAATACTTCAGTGTACGATTTTTTTGCCATTCTGTTTATGCTAAAGAATTTTTTCAGTGCCTGTGCACTTCGTTTTCTGTCAAATAATTTGTATATACAGTTTTCTGATTTACTACTATGTTTTGTACTCACATTTTGTCTTTGTCTGATATATTTTGTACTCGGTGCGTGTGCACCACATTTAATTTATGTACTAAATTTGAATATTCTGTAAATTGTAAAAATTTCTTGCGATGGCAAGTCCAACTGACTCACCATCGCTGCCAAATTTTTGCCCCCCCAGTGGAGGGTTATGAAACGCGTATGTAACATAGCAGCGATGGTGAGGCACGTTAAAATCTTTGACCAGAGAGCCTATAATTGTGGTTAGTATGCGCTTGACCGCGCGAGTGTTGCGAGCAGTTCGCTAGTTGTCGTCATATAGAGCAGTACGCGAGTTGCAGTACTCTGTCAGTAGTCGTGCAGTACAGTTGCGAGCAGTTCGCTAGTTGTCGTCATATAGAGCAGTACGCAAGTTGCAGTACTCTGTCAGTAGTCGTGCAGTACAGTTGCGAGCAGTTCGCTAGTTGTCGTCATATAGAGCAGTACGCGAGTTGCAGTACTCTGTCAGTAGTCGTGCAGTACAGTTGCGAGCAGTTCGCTAGTTGTCGTCATATAGAGCAGTACGCGAGTTGCAGTACTCTGTCAGTAGTCGTGCAGTACAGTTGCGAGCAGTTCGCTAGTTGTCGTCATATAGAGCAGTACGCGAGTTGCAGTCAGTTAGTAGTAGTCGTGCAGTACAGTTGCGAGCAGTTCGCTAGTTGTCGTCATATAGAGCAGTACGCGAGTTGCAGTACTCTGTCAGTAATCGTGCAGTACAGTTGCGAGCAGTTCGCTAGTTGTCGTCATATAGAGCAGTACGCGAGTTGCAGTACTCTGTCAGTAGTCGTGCAGTACAGTCGCGAGCAGTTCGCTAGTTGTCGTCATATAGAGCAGTACGCGAGTTGCAGTACTCTGTCAGTAGTCGTGCAGTACAGTTGCGAGCAGTTCGCTAGTTGTCGTCATATAGAGCAGTACGCGAGTTGCAGTACTCTGTCAGTAGTCGTGCAGTACAGTTGCGAGCAGTTCGCTAGTTGTCGTCATATAGAGCAGTACGCGAGTTGCAGTACTCTGTCAGTAGTCGTGCAGTACAGTTGCGAGCAGTTCGCTAGTTGTCGTCATATAGAGCAGTACGCGAGTTGCAGTCAGTTAGTAGTAGTCGTGCAGTACAGTTGCGAGCAGTTCGCTAGTTGTCGTCATATAGAGCAGTACGCGAGTTGCAGTACTCTGTCAGTAGTCGTGCAGTACAGTTGCGAGCAGTTCGCTAGTTGTCGTCATACAGAGCAGTACGCGAGTTGCGGTACTCTGTCAGTAGTCGTGCAGTACAGTTGCGAGCAGTTCGCTAGTTGTCGTCATATAGAGCAGTACGCGAGTTGCAGTACTCTGTCAGTAGTCGTGCAGTACAGTTGCGAGCAGTTCGCTAGTTGTCGTCATATAGAGCAGTACGCGAGTTGCAGTCAGTTAGTAGTAGTCGTGCAGTGCAGTACGCTAGTAGTCGTCATGCAGAGTCGTCGGTCAGTAGTAGCAGCCCAGTGCGGTTGTGTGATGTAGTCTGTCGGCAACACTGGTCAAGATGCTGAATGAGGTATACTGTTAATTAAGATAATCATCAGATAATGTAAAGTTTATTTATTGTAATTAATCTCCAACAAGTTCCCCAATAATAATTTTGATTTCAAAAGCATTTTTCAAAAAAATATGTATTTTATTGAACTAACGATTTCGTTCCACTTCCCTTAAAAGTCTCAGTTAAATTATATAAAAAAAAGGAATATTATTATTTACAATGCAGTTCCTCCAAGCCGTGCGCAAGAATAAGAGCAGAAATTTGACTAGCTGTTACAATGAGGTAAGAATTTAATTTTGATTTTTGCACAGGGCCAAAGACCGATATTTCGGTTTAATTGAATTATCATTATCACTGAGATTTTCTTATCACTGAATGGACTTTAATTTTTTGTGAAGAACTTATATTTGAGTCAGATTGCGATTCTCATTTTTATTGTCATTTAAATTTTGCTAGGGAGGTTACGCTTGGCTCCCATTCATTTATTATTTCTGTCATTTAAATTTTGCTAGGGAGGTTATACTTAGCGCAATGTCCATTAGCATTCAATAATAATACCTTTTAAAATTTCTGTGGGGAGGTTACAGAATATGCAGTTGGAGTGATATGGGACCCCTGATTCGTCTAGATACGACTCTGACACGTGACACATACATAAGCGTCTTGTCTGACACCTGCGTCCAGTAATGTCCACGGACTTGAGAAATTCCAGCAGGATAATGCGACACTCCACACTTCCCGAACTGGTACAGAGTGGCTCCAAGAACACTCTTCTGCGTTTAAACACTTTCGCTGGCCGCCAAACTCCCCAGACATGAATATTATTGTTGAGCATATATGGGATGCCTTGCAATGTGCTATTCAGAAGAGACCTGGACCTCCTTGTACTCTTGCTGATTTATGGGCAGTTCTGCAGGATTCATGGTATCAGTTCCCTCCAGCACTACTTCAAACATTAGTCGATTCATGTTGCGGCACTTCTGCGTGCTCTGGGGTTCGAGCCCTACAGAATACTGGGCAGGTGTACCAGTTTCTTTGCCTCTTCAGAGTATAAAAGTAAGAGGCACATTCTGGAACAATGTAATGCTTGGTCTTCCGTCTGGCACAATAACAGCCATGCACGCAACATAATAACTTGCTGCGCTCCAGTAGAGCTTTGTATACCGCTGCAAGCACTGAACAGAACAACATGCTTCCCGACACTGAACTCCACAGTAGAGCAGAAAGTTATGTTTCCTTCATGTATTCATTCAGAACAAGACCAGTGATATACGATACTGATTTTTTTTTTTTACTTCAAATGATAGTTCCTGTCATATCCAAGAATACGACTTTGTTATATCGTCCAAAACAACTGAGTAATTGTAGACTTTGCCGAATGAGAAATGACCCTTGAATCACCCTGTGTAGTTCCTAGACAAGTCTGATTCGTGACATTGGCATATCTCTGCGGCTTTATGAGAATTAGTTACGAAGGCTGCTGGTGTGCTTTCGGTGTCGCTTGAAGTTATTCGTTTAGAACGAAACCTGCTGTGACGTAATAAACGCACCTGAATTACGGATGTGGTAGTTTTATTAACATGTACGTAACAGTGAGGTGACAGAAGTCACGAGATACCTCCTACTATCGTCTCGGACTTCCTTTTGCCCAGCACAGTGCAGCATTTCGTCATGGTATGAACTCCACAAGTCGTTGGAAGTCCCCTGCAGAAATATTGTGCGATGCTGCCTTTATATCCGTCCATAATTGCGAAAGTGTTGCCACTGCAGGACACTATGCACGAACTGACCTCTCGACTATGTGCCATAAATGATCGACGGGATTCATGTCGGACAGTCTGGGTGGCCACACCATTCACCCCTTCAGTAGCGAACAGCTGTGGCCAGTGACATGGCGCACTGTCTTCCACAAAAATTCCTTTGATGTTTGGGAACATGAAGTCCACGAATGGCTGAAAATAAAGTAGATGAACATCCAGAGGGCCCAGTCCATTCCCAGCAAACGTTGCCCACCCCATTATAGAGCCTCCACCAGCTTGGACAGTGCCTTGTTGACAACTTGGATCCATGGCTTCGTGGGGTCAGCGCCACACTCGAACCCTGTCATCAGCTCTTTCCAACTGAAATCGGGACTCATCTGACCGGACCACGGTTTTCAGTCGTCTAGAGTCCAATCGATACTGTCACGAGCCCAGGAGAGATACTGCATGCGATGCCTTCTGTTTGCAAAGGCACTGGTGTCATTCGTCTGCTGCCATAGGCCGTTAATGCCAAATTTTGCCGTACTGTCCTAACGGATACGTTCGTCGTATGCCACACACTCGGTTCTACGGTTAGTTCACGCAGTGTTGCTTGTCTGTCAGGACTGACAGCTCTAACCAAATCCCTCCGCTCTCGATAATAAAGTGAAGGCCGTCGACCACAGTGTTGTCTGTGGTGAGAGGTAGCGCCGGAAATCTGGTATTCTCGGCACACTGTCACTGTGGATCTCGGATAATTGATTCCCCTAGCGATTTCCGTAATGGAATGTCCTTTGCGTCTAGCTCCAACTACCATTCCGTGTTCAAAGTTTGTGGATTCCCGTTAAGCGGGCATAATCTCATCGGAAACCTTTTCAAATGAATCACCTGTGTACAATGGCAGCTTTGACAACGCACTGCCCTTTTGTACCTTGTGCACGCGATAATTCCACCATCTGTACACTACTGCCTATTAAAATCGCTACACCAAGAAGAAATGCAGAGGATAAACGGGTATTCATTGGACAAATATATTATACTAGAACTGACATGTGATTACATTTTCACGCAGTTTGGGGGCATAGATCCTGAGAAATCAGTACCCAAAACAACCACCTCTGGCCGTAATAACGGCCTTGATACGCCTGGGCATTGAGTCAAACAGAGCTTGGATGGCGTGTGCAGTTACAGCTGCCCATGCAGCTTCAACACGATACCACAGTTCATCAAGAGCAGAGACTGGCGTATTGTCACGAGCCAGTTGCTCGGCCACCATTGACCAGACGTTTACAATTGGTGAGAGATCTGGAGAATGTGCTGGCCAGGGCAGCAGTCGAACATTTTCTGTATCGAGAAAGGCCCGTACAGGACCCGCAACATGCGGTCATGAATTATCCTGCTGAAATGTAGGATTTCGCAGGGATCGAATGAAGGGTAGAGCCATGGGTCGTAACACATCTGAAATGTAACGTCCACTGCTCAAAGTGCCGTCAATACGAACAAGAGGTGACCGAGACGTGCAACCAATGGCACCCCAAATTATCACGCCGGGTGATACGCCAGTATGGCGATGACGAATACATGCTTCCAAAGTGCGTTCACCACGATGTCACCAAACACGGATGCGACCATCATGATGCTGTAAACAGAACCTGGATTCATCCGAAAAAATGACGTTTTTCCATTCGTGCACCCAGGTTCGTCGTTGAGTACACCATCGTAGGCGCTCCTGTCTGTGATGCAGCGTCAAGGGTAACCGCAGCGATGGTCTCCGACCTGATAGTCCATGCTGCTGCAAACGTCGTCGAACTGTTCGTGCAGATGGTTGTTGTCTTGCAAACGTTCCCGTCTGTTGACTCAGGGATCGAGACGTGGCTGCACGATCCGTTACAGCCATGCGGATAAGATGCCTGTCATCTTGACTACTAGCGATACGAGGCCATTGGGATCCAGCACGGCGTTCCGTATTACCCTCCTGAACCCACCGATTCCACATTCTGGTAACAGTCATTGGATGTCGACGACGCGAGCAGCAATGTCGCGATACGATAAACCCTAATCGCGATAGGCTACAATCCGACCTTTATCAAAGTCGGAAACGTGATGGTACGCATTTCTCCTTCTTACACGAGGCATCACAACAACGTTTCACCAGGCAACGCCGGTCAACTGCTGTTTGTGTATGAGATACCGGTTGGAAACTTTCCTCATGTCAGCACGTTGTAGGTGTCGCCACCGGCGCCAACCTTCTGTGAATGCTGTGAAAAGCTAATCATTTGCATATCACAGCATCTTCTTCCTGTCGGTTAAATTTCGCGTCTGTAGCACGTCATCATCGTGGTGTAGCAATTTTAATGGCCAGTAGTGTATATGTGTGTATCGCCGTCCCACGACTTCTGTCACCTCAACCTATTTGACTGCGTAACACAAAAGGATCTAGAATATTTCTTCTAGGGCCGTTAGAGGATACGAATACGACCGGGAGCGGATAATAAGTGATACAGACACCATACCAGTTCGCGATATGGAATATTCTACGCGTACCTGGTCCTTAACGACAATATTGCGTACTTCCTCATCATCTTGACATCGCTTACTGGCTGCCACGTTGCTCCACAAAAGGAAGAGCGGAGGGTAGCGGCGCTGCTTTACAAAAGCAGAACTGGGGTGGTTGCGAGCGGCGAGGCCGATGGCAGAACTCTTCCTGCGGAAGCCCTCCTACGCAGTTGTCGCGCCGTCGCCCTGCCACCCTCGGTCACAAAAGCCGCTGCCGCCTCCCCCGACCAGCTCTGTAATTGTTTATAACGGAGGAGGGGGCGGTGGCGATGGCTGCGGCGGTGGCGTCTCTCATCTGCGATGCAAATGAGGCGCCGTGTCGGCGAGCGGCTGGGTGTCCGTCAACCCGGCCACTGACTAAGCAAGCCGCTTGCGCAGCCACACACGCGCCCGCCGTATGACTACGTGACGATCTCGCACAGTTGCGTCACGCCTGGTGTCTGCCCGGAACGTCTGTAATTAGTGAGCAGCGCCAGTGTGATGGGCGACGAGCGATGAAAGGGTGAAAGGGGTAGGCACGACTGTCCCCCCTACTCTCAACAGATTGGCTTCCTCGCTTGTAGCTATCAGTGCGACTGATTGCGCCACCCCTACGAGCTGTCACAGTGACAGATAATACGTACTGACAACCGAATTAATATTCCTCATGCAGAAGCATGCAATGCAGAAACCGTGCTGACTACGAGGGGCGAGCACTACAACACTTTTTTCCTGAAACCAGGTTGATTTTATTCGGGAGTCCAATGCACCATATTATTTCCCCACTCTTTTGACTACAAAACCCTATTTTGCAACATAATATCCGTTCAATGCGACGTGGTTTCGCCACTTTATCGCGAAGGCCTGTGTGCCCACATGATACGTTCTACTGGTCGACGTCACAACCATCGTCTTGCTTGATCAATAACCTCCCCATCATCCACATACGGCTTTCCGCGTAGCATTTAATTGCACCAAACAGATGGAAGTCGGAAGGTGGGAGACCCGGGCGGTAGGGTGGATGAGGAAGAAGTGTCCACAAAAGTTTTGTGAGCTCCTTTAGGGTGCGCAGATTTACGTGAGACCTCGCTTTGTCATGGAGAAGGAGAAATTCGTTTGTATTTTCTGTGGCGACGATCACGCTGAATCCGTTCCTTGAGTTACCTAAGGGCAGTGCAGTACACTTCAAAGTTGGTCGTTGGACCATGAGGACATCGAACAGAATAAGCCCTTCAGAGTCCCACAAGACGGTCGCCGTGATTTTACCGACTGAGGGTGTGGCGTTGAACTTTTTCTTCGAAGGGGAAGTGATGTGGCGCCACTCCGTGAATTGCCGTTTTGTTTCCGATTCGTAGTGATGAGCCCATGCTTCCTATAACGATGTTTGATAGAAGATTATCAAGATCAGCCTCGTAACTCCCAATCAACAGACGTTGCTCTTTATGCTCTTCTGTTCGGTGGCGGGGAACCCAGCGGGCATACACCTTTGAGTACCTCAACTGGTGGACGAGTGTGTCGGTACTACCAACAGAGACGTCCAGTTGTGCACTGAGGTGTTTGTGATCTCTAGATCACCTCGAATGAGTGTGTCCACACGTTCCATCATTGCAGCAGTCACAACTGTCAGCGACCGGCCGGCTCATGGGAGCTCAGACAGGCTTACGCGACCCTGTTGCGTTGATGACAGATCTCTCGCCCAGCCACTCACCGTGCTTTTGTTCACTACCAGATCACCATAGACATTTTGCAAGCGCCTGTGAATATCTGTGATGCTCTGGTTTTGCGATAAAAGAAAATGAATAACAGCTCTCTGTTTGAAACGCACCTCCTTGACAGACGCCATTTTGAAAGCTACACATACCGCCGCCACTCATCCGAGATTCATGAAACTATGGGGACTGAAGCGGGAATGTTTCATAATGTCCTACAACACATTCTGGATTTTTTTTCGGACGAAAGTGGGGGAGGAAAACGCCTCTTGTATTAGTACACTGCTCGCCGTTAAAATTGCGGCGCCAGAAGGGAAGCAAGCACCAACTTTTCATTATTGCGTGTAGAAAACATGATTAAATTTCTAGCTGATTCGGAAGTAAACAGGATTCAAAATATTTAGTGCGCAGTTCTGCTACCTCCGTCAGCAACAACGTGCGGCGTGGCGCCTTATATCGCTTCTGTCTGGAGCCTGTGTATTGGGAGAATGTCTCATGCGTGCACAGTGACAGATGGTGCGAAGTGGGTTCAGTCGAGTACGTACTTCTAATTTTCATCCACCAGAGTACAGTAGCGGACAGAGACATTCAAGAAACAGGTCAAGAGAATGTTTTTGTGAATTGTTCTGTTTATTTCTTGAAGGCTTTTTTGGTTATTTTATGCGTGTACAGCTTTGCATATGCATTTAGTAGTGTGAATGATGCGTGAAGATGGTCTCAAGTAAATATGTAAATCATTGTTGTACTGACAAACGCTGTACGAACTAGCGTGAGAAATTTTTAAAACAGTGTGAATGCAGACGACGGGGAATTTTGCATCATAATATGTTAAGTAAATTTATGGTAAAAGGAAAGCTAATTCCAGTGCAAATGAAAATAGTTAATAACGTAAAGTATAAACAAAATATCAGAATGTTAAATACTCATTTCGGGAAAAAGTACAGTTAGAAAGTGTTATTTGTTGATTGGTTAGTCATGAACAGCGCGGACTAACGTACGAAAATAATGTTTTTCTATTGGCCTTAAAGAGAACTGACCAGTCAGAAAGGAGTATTCTTCGCGCATCTTTTCTCTTGGAGATAGAGAATGCTTACAGCAGTCTAAGTAGTAGTGATGGGCTAAACTGCGATTTTCCGATATCAGTGATTTCTGTGAATGCTACTTTTCAGTATCTGTTATTCTTAACTGTGATTTGTCGCAGTTAAGAGTCGCAGTTAAGGAACCTAGGTCGTGTATCCCTCCGCCACTGCTATTTCTGCGATTTCTGCTACTTCCGCGATTTCTGCGACTTCTGCTACTTCGGCGACTTCTGTGATTTCTGCTACTTCTGCGATTTCTGCGACTTCTGCGATTCCTGCTACTTCTGCGATTTCTGTGACTCCTGCGATTTCTGCGACGTACGACCGTATGAAAAAGTTACATCTGTCCACACAGAAAATTGCATCTCAACAAATCTGTCATTGGTAAGTATGTTTTACGTTTGTTCTTCCGTTGGCTTTAATTTTGTATTGAAGAAACAACTGTAAAAATATTAATAGTATAATTAATATGTAAGTAGCCATACAGTAGCGTAATAGTTCGTGTTTATAAAATGAATTCTAACATATTGGTATGTTCACAGGTACGCGAACTACATTTTAGTCACTCAGTAAAGTGATAACTCAAAATACACTCCCGGAAATTGAAATAAGAACACCGTGAATTCATTGTCCCAGGAAGGGGAAACTTTATTGACACATTCCTGGGGTCAGATACATCACATGATCACACTGACAGAACCACAGGCACATAGACACAGGCAACAGAGCATGCACAATGTCGGCACTAGTACAGTGTATATCCACCTTTCGCAGCAATGCAGGCTGCTATTCTCCCATGGAGACGATCGTAGAGATGCTGGATGTAGTCCTGTGGAACGGCTTGCCATGCCATTTCCACCTGGCGCCGCAGTTGGACCAGCGTTCGTGCTGGACGTGCAGACTGCGTGAGACGACGCTTCATCCAGTCCCAAACATGCTCAATGGGGGACAGATCCGGAGATCTTGCTGGCCAGGGTAGTTGACTTACACCTTCTAGAGCACGTTGGGTGGCACGGGATACATGCGGACGTGCATTGTCCTGTTGGAACAGCAAGTTCCCTTGCCGGTCTAGGAATGGTAGAACGATGGGTTCGATGACGGTTTGGATGTACCGTGCACTATTCAGTGTCCCCTCGACGATCACCAGTGGTGTACGGCCAGTGTAGGAGATCGCTCCCCACACCATGATGCCGGGTGTTGGCCCTGTGTGCCTCGTTCGTATGCAGTCCTGATTGTGGCGCTCACCTGCACGGCGCCAAACACGCATACGACCATCATTGGCACCAAGGCAGAAGCGACTCTCATCGCTGAAGACGACACGTCTCCATTTGTCCCTCCATTCACGCCTGTCGCGACACCACTGGAGGCGGGCTGCACGATGTTGGGGCGTGAGCGGAAGACGGCCTAACGGTGTGCGGGACCGTAGCCCAGCTTCATGGAGACGGTTGCGAATGGTCCTCGCCGATACCCCAGGATCAACAGTGTCCCTAATTTGCTGGGAAGTGGCGGTGCGGTCCCCTAGGGCACTGCATAGGGTCCTACGGTCTTAGCGTGCATCCGTGCGTCGCTGCGGTCCGGTCCCAGGTCGACGGGCACGTGCACCTTCCGCCGACCAGTGGCGACAATATCGATGTACTGTGGAGACCTCACGCCCCACGTGTTGAGCAATTCGGCGGTACGTCCACCCGGCCTCCCGCATGCCCACTATACGCCCTCGCTCAAAGTCCGTCAACTGCACATACGGTTCACGTCCACGCTGTCGCGGCATGCTACCAGTGTTAAAGACTGCGATGGAGCTCCGTATGCCACGGCAAACTGGCTGACACTGACGGCGGCGGTGCACAAATGCTGCGCAGCTAGCGCCATTCGACGGCCAACACCGCGGTTCCTGGTGTGTCCGCTGTGCCGTGCGTGTGATCATTGCTTGTACAGCCCTCTCGCAGTGTCCGGAGCAAGTATGGTGGGTCTGACACACCGGTGTCAATGTGTTCTTTTTTCCATTTCCAGGAGTGTATCATTGTCAACAGATCTGGAGAAATTGCCACTGCGTCTTTAGACCGTTTTCGTCAGACGAGAGGTGAGTTTCTAAGTGTTTCGATGGACGTAATTACTTCAGTGAGATCGTTCTTGCAAATGTGAAATATACCCCATTGAGTAGCTTTCATTAGAGCATATTTTAGCAATCTACTCTGTCAATTATATTACTTGTAATTAGTGACAGCAAAAATTGTTAAATAATCCTTGTGATTTTGCAGACACAGTTCTGACTCTGATTACTGGTTGCTGTACGTATCTACCCACATCAAGGCTGTTGAGAGAGACTCGTGAAGATTCAAGACAGCTCTTAGAAGATTTTGCAGTTTAAAAGTGACATAATTGTGAAATAAGTGTGCAGATGAGTGATTAAACTGTGTTTTATTGATGTTGTTGTGCGATTTTAAAGGAATAATAAATGTTAAATACAGTGAGTGAATAATGAAAATCTCATTTTCCACATGTTTAAGCCGTCCTATACCCGTAATTTTCCGCCACTTATTTACTGGTAAACACTAAGTGGAGAGTGACATGCCGCCCCCCCCCCCCCCCCCCCCCCCACCACGTATCCACAATCTTGGTGTGACACTGACCTGTAACATATCCCAAAGCCTACAATATGCATTTTGAGGCAGTTGATATGAAAGTGGGAAGTACAGATCTTCCATTTAAATCAGGAATAGCTTAAGTGCAGTACTTGAAAGTAACACAGGAAAAGCTTACTTATGTAGGTGGTAGTAGTGTCGGAAAAAAGTTCTTGTGTGTGAAGTTGCCATGTAGAACACCAGGTGTAAAACTTCTATCCCGAGTCTTGAACTGTGTCGGAACAAAAGTGAGGCATTCATATGACCCAATAATACTGTTTTCATTTCACTACACTTACACAGATGTCTGAGTTCCTCTGTGTTAACATTGCAAAGTCCTGTAGGCATGTGGAGTATTAAGCAAAACTGTCATATTGGAGGCAGAATCAAACACATTTATTACGTTACCTCATATTTTCGGGAGAAAAAGGCAATGTTGCTTCTTATTAATATAAAAGTTTCAGAGTCACAACTGTGTTTGACCAACCATAACTGATGCTGAATGTGCATGTCGTCATATAATGTGAAGGGCTTATTTCAATAGTGGTAGAAGTCCATTACCTCCACTTTTCTGTCAATAATGCTTCTGAAATTAATGATCCAAACAAACATAAATAAAGGTTCATCTCTAGCAAGAAGCCATATGCTTGAATATTTCTGGTATCTCTACTGCAGATTTTTCAGCGCTCATTTAACTTTACGACTCTGCATCTCAAAATCAACAAAAATGGACTTGAACCACTAATGAAATAAGTCCTTCATATGCACACACAGCACACCGATCTCGTGAGGCACAAGGCTCTCATAACGAAGTACGTAAGTCGGTCAACAGATGGCACTAGGAAAAGAATGTTAACTGCGCTTTTTAGTTGCTACTTGCGATTCTTTTAGTTGCGATTTGTCACAGAAATCGCAGTTTCTCGGTAGCGAATAGCGTAGTATGAACTTTGCTCAACAGATGGCACTGCTAACTGCGCTTTTTAGTTGCTACTTGCGACTCTTAGTTGCGACTTGTCACGGAAATCGCAGTTGGACTCGATAGCGTACCGCAGAAATGGACGTAGTACGAACTTTGGCCAACAGATGGCACTGTTAACCGCGCTTTTTAGTTGCTACTTGCGACTCTTACAAGGGAACCTCCCCATCGCACCCCCCCTCAGATTTAGTTATAAGTTGGCACAGTGGATAGGCCTTGAAAAACTGAACACAGATCAATTGAGAAAACAGGAAGAAGTTGTGTAGAACTGTGAAAAAATAAGCAAAATATACAAACTGAGTAGTTCAAAGCAAGATAAGTAACAATAAGAAAAATAGGAACGCAGGAGCGCCGTGGACTCGTGGTAACGTGAGCAGTTGCGGAACGAAAGGTCCTAGGTTCATATCATCCATCGGGTGTAAATTTTAATTTTTTATTTTCGGTTTATGTGACAAACTCTTATGTTTTCATCACTTTTTTGGGAGTGATTATCACATCCATAAGAAAACCTAAATCGGGCAAGGTAGAAGAATCTTTTTACCCATTCGCCAAGTGTACAAGTTAGGTGGGTCGACAACATATTCCTGTCATGGGACGCACATGCCGTCACCAGTGTCGTATAGAATATATCAGATGTGTTTTCCTGTGGAGGAATCGGTTGACCTATGACCTTACGATCAAATGTTTTCTGTTCCCATTGGAGAGGCACGTCCTTTCGTCTACTAATCGCACGGTTTTGCAGTGCGGTCGCAAAACACAGACACTAAACTTATTACAGTGAACAGAGATGTCAATGAACGAACGGACAGATAAT
Organism: Schistocerca piceifrons; assembly: GCF_021461385.2. Classification (NCBI taxonomy): domain Eukaryota; kingdom Metazoa; phylum Arthropoda; class Insecta; order Orthoptera; family Acrididae; genus Schistocerca; species Schistocerca piceifrons. The sequence goes on from NC_060139.1 coordinate 898,093,123, forward strand.
AACTATGCAAAAATAAAGAAAGTAAAATTTTCAGTTGAGGGAAGAGTTGAACTAAGGATCTCTCGTGCAGCAGCTGCTCACGCTACCACGTGACCACGGCGCTTCTAAGCACAGTCTTTCCATGATGTTGCTTATGTTGCCCACAGACTACTCAGTTTGTATATTTTGCTTATTTTTTCACAGTTCCACACAACTTCTTCCTGTTTTCTCAATTGATCTGTGTTCAGTTTATCAAGGCCTATCCACTGTGCCAACTTATAACTAAATCTGAGGGGGGTGCGATGGGGAGGTTCCCTTGTAAGTAGTCGGAGCACAGTCTTTCAATGATACGGTCGTGTGTAGTATGAGCTCCGAAGGAAGTTATAATTTGCCGGTTTAGTTGTGCTACATGAAAAATAATTCCGCGTGGCATGTTGAGCAGATCGGTGGCCAAAAACTTCAGGGCATTAAACACCGATAAACTTAGTAGTGTGGCGAGCACTTTCATTTGCGTACAATCCGTGTTTAGTAGCTGTTCAGATTTCGGTAAATAAGTTAGGATAAACTTGCTAACGTGAATAAAAAGGTTCGTGCGTGACTGTGTTAGGATTAGCACGGGGTTGGCAGTGAACTTGTAATTCCCAGCTTTAGAATATACCGAAGTTTTGCCAGTATCTCTACTTTTCATTCAAAATTAAGACCTTTACCCGATTTTTAGAATAATTACGTTGTGTGCAGCCTGGTGCGAGTCGCAGTACGGTAGGTTTCTGCTCGGCTTTCCTACTGGCGATCTGCTGCGCCGATTTCACAGGTAGGTGCTGGTAAAAGGACGAAAAGGAACCACGCCGCCGCTAATGACTCTATCTCAACTGGGCAACGAGTCAAAATGAGTTTGTTTGCTAGATACCTGTTCTTCATTCAATCCCGCTGTAACTCTACGCCAAATATCATCTGTCGTAGAGGCCGACTAATAGGAGCGTGCCATTCTTATGGCAACCTGTGAGAAAATGTTTCCAGTGGTCATGAATCTGGAGAGCTTGGTGGCCAGGGCAGATGTCGAACACGCTCTGTATCGTGGTAGGGTAAGACAGCACGATAACAAGCAGCCTACATTTTGAAACTTCCTGGCAGATTAAAACTGTGTGCCCGACCGAGACTCGAACTCGGGACCTTTGCCTTTCGCGGGCAAGTGCTCTACCAAAGCCTACATTTTGTTGCTGATAGACGACGTCACGCTAAATCCACCATAGGGCTCAGCCACACGTCGGAAATTTAACACCCGCTGTGTCAGTTATTAGTTCTGAGAATCAGGAGCGATCGTATTGTGTATTCAATTCCACCCCCTACTACCATGTCAGGTGCTGGGCCGGTATGACGTTGAGGAAAGCAATCTGGTAAAGTTCGATCTCCTCTCTGTCTCCAAACACGGATACGTCCATCGTAATACTGTTTGCAAAGTCGGGACTAGTCTGGAAAAACAATTCGGTGCCGCTTTGAAACGATCCTCCTCGTCCGTCGTTTCGGAGTTTCCTCTTACAAGGAACCCCTTGAATGCGAGGTTAGTCTTTATTAAGGCTCATTTGAAAGTGTTGTGTTAGCAATTACGACAGGAAAAATATTACCAACTAATGACTCACCTTGTGCATCAGGAGGACGACAGAAAATGGATGTCCGCGACGTGCACAGATCAACCTCCTATGTGATGTATGTCTTACACTTCACAAAATGGACATCGTCGACCTTCAAGAAATGTCCAAAACAAACCATTGACTTGCACCATGAACACCGAATGAAAAATGGCGCTCCACAGGATCACAAAGGTTCGCACCATCAAGATCGAGTGCGAACTGTGTGGGAGTTAAAAATCGTGCAGGATGTTCAGCTAGGCATCCACTCTTCGAGAATGCATATGGAATGATATTGGTGTAATGGGGTGTTGGGAATTGATGGACTGTGATTGCATGCAACCGAACGTGAAACAGTATATCGTGGAGCTTATTGTGAAACTGGCTATCCTTTAGAACATAGCTGCAGATAGGGCGATAATATGTTTTATAGGCTGGGAAAAAAAAATCCAGAGGGTGACTTTGTCCAGTGGTTCCAGGTGGTATGAACTGCAATGCCACACACTTTTCAGGAGGGATAGTTCGCTCAGAAGGTTTATGATTTTTTATACAGAGACAAAGAATCAAGTAAAAGCAAGTTATTTTGACCAGATATTGGCCAAAAGCAGTGCTCATACCGTAGTTGTAGTTCTCTTACACCCACTCTCGCTTGCTGTGATGTAAATGTTCCCTACCGCTCTTGCAACTAGATTCATAGGAGAAACTTCTCGCTGCACAGTAAATAACTTTCCAGTCAATTTACTATCCAGATTAACAGTCGGCATAACTGTATGCAAATGCGTTAAGGCATTGATGTTAATTGATCTAGGTGCAACTCTCTTGGTACCTCTAATTCTCAGGGTTCCTTTCGTGTGCATTTTCTCTTCAAATCCCGATTGGTCGGAGTTAAAAACAAATTCTATTCTGAACGATGGGATAAGTTTGTTTATCTCGTCTACAAATTTCGGGAGGATCCCGCTGTTTATTGTGCATCGTCAAGTTGACGATTTGTTTGAAATTTCGTTATCTTGCGTCTTCCAGTTCTGTAACACTGCTTGAACTTATGCAAGTATCCATTGCGGTCTTTGAAATCACTATAATCTATGTCGCACGCAATCTGACGCGCTCAACGTAGGAGGTCACTATGATGCACATCCTGTAAATTGTATCGAGCGTCCTTGAAATGTGTAAACATCAGTTTTCTTAACATGTGCGCTTTGTCCTCCCTTGAATATGTAGTTTTTCTAATGCACTGTACGGTTATACTGTTGTGGACTTACTCGAAATCTGTTGTTAAGTTTTTTTTACTATGCTGCGGATGCTCTTCTATGTTTGTAATTATGTTCAGTACCTGCTCCTTGGACAACGGTTCTCCTTTACCACGTTTCGCTAGAGACGGGATTTGCGGCTCTCTGTCCGACAAGGATGATGAACTACATAGTTCCACACCTTTTCAGTATTACTTTCACTTGTTAAGCACGTATCGTCATCATTGTACCCCTCATGTACATTGTCCATACAGTCGAGTGTATACGACACCACTGACTCATCTTTTACAAAAGCTAATATTTTATCTGCCACTTCTATCTCACTTCGCGAAATTCTTTGGGTTCCTTTCTGATGAAATGTTAATTTTGGCAACTGTTGTTGTAGGTGTAATGCAGTGTTTGCTTTTTATTATCACTGCCATTGCTCTGCTTTGTATCAACACCAATGGCTCTGTAGCACTGTTGTGAGTAATTCGTCGACTAAGCAGTTCAACTACACTCCGTAGCTTTATGCGGTGCTCACCACTGGATATGTCAGTCCCGCCCCCTGTTGGCATTAGTAACCAATATTGTGGTTGCATGGTAGAGCGTTGAATGTCGTAAACATCATTGGCCTTCTGTGATCTCGCACTCAAGGGGTTTCTTGTTAGCGCCGGGCGTTGCGCGAGACAAATCACGCGACGTATTGCACCGCAGACGTCCTCCAAAATGTTTGTTGGTGTACCTGGATAATTTCTAGGACTTGTTACAGTTAAGCTACAAAGTCAAATAAAGGTTGCCAGCCTCACTTAGATCCGCGAGACAGGGTTAAAATAGTCACTTCCATCCACTATGTGATTCTTCAGTGCCTTGAAACCATCGGACCACCTTCAAAAATTCCTAAGTCCGACAACTGGACTGGATAACAAACAACGCCGTCAGTCATCACAGCGTCACCAACCGGTTCCTCCTGATCTTCTATAAACCACATAGGAGCACTATTTATAAAAAAAATGGTTCAAATGGTTCTGAGCACTATGGGACTTAACATCTGTGGTCATCAGTCCCCTAGAACTTAGAACTACTTAAACCTACCTAACCTAAGGACATCACACACATCCATGCCCGAGGCAGGATTCGACCCTGCGACCGTAGCAGTCGCGCGGTTCCGGACTGCTCGCCTAGAACCGCTAGACCACCGCGGCCGGCACTATTTATAATCAAAGATGATAAAGACATACACGAGAACTGCACACTTCAAATTTTTACTGGAGCAAAAATTCGTTTATTTTTCTTCTAATACCCCTTGCCAAGTCCGCTTCGTTCATTACACAACACCTCCAGCTAGCCAGTTACTCCACACTCTCTTCCCCTTTGGAGGTTCGAGTTCTGCCTCGGGCATGGGTGTGTGTGTAAGTGTGTGTGTTGTCCTCAGCGAAGTTAGTTTAAGTTTGATTAAGTAGGGACCGATGACCTGAGCAGTTTGGACACCATCACTCCACGCTGTCAGGCCGCCTTCTTATCAACATTATCGTATATAACTGTTTTTTGTGCAGAGTAAAACAGGTGGATAATTAATCATTTACATAAACACGTCCATGAAGCATAATTTATGACTTATTATCCTAGCATATCAAGCGTATTTGTTACGTACATGGCCAACAGCCTTGCCGAAGTGGTAACACCGGTTGCTGTCAGATCACCGAAGTTAAGCGCTGTCAGGCTTAGCTAGCATTTGGATGGGTGATCATCCGGGTCTGTCCCGGGTGCTGTTGGCAAGTGAGGTGCACTCAGCCAATTGAGGTAATACTTCATCGAGAGGTAGCAACTCCGGTACCTAAAACTGACAACGGCCGAGAGAGCGGTGTGCTGAACACGTGCCCCTCCATATCCGCATCCATTGAGACGGTGCCGTGGGCCTTCCGAGGCCTGTTTCGACGGAGTTTAGTTTCAGTTTAGTTGTATACATTATATACTAGTGTAACATTTTGTTATTCTTTGCACAGCAACAACCTGAAATAACATTTTGTTACTCTTTGCAAAGCAGCATCCTGAAATTTGTTGACGTTATGATAACATCATTATTTACTTACCACGTAAAGCAAAATTCGCATTTCTGACTTTTATTGGTGAGTACTTTATCAGGTTTTTATCCAACAAATTGCTTTTATATAAATCTTATCTTTCTGTCGGGACAGGTAACTAATTCACCACCACTTAGGGAACTCTACCCACCTCTCCAATACTTTTGTAGTTCCCAAGTTTACATGTACAATTCATCCGTTTACAATTTCGTCCATTTTATGTTCTCTCTTTCTGTGCTTTATTAAGCGTCCATTCATTTTATTTCAAGTGCAACTTAAACCAAAGACGTAATATTTTGAAAGTTACTTCATTATCGCACAGTGATTCAATGACCACTTCTACTAATTTTGTTTATGCACCGCTTCGGAACTAACTACCTTTACATGAAATAATCATTATCTATGTATGAAAATAGTTCCAGAATTATATTTGCTTTTCACTGGTTCATTTGTACTACAAATTTTAATTACCTCTACTCTGGTATTGCTTCGGATTGGTTCTGTTACACATGCCTAATCTTTTGCCTGACTGAGGGTATATCGGACAGAAAGCATCAGTCTGAGGAATGCTCTCAGTTATAAAACAACAGAACTCCTTACGACAAAATTCAAATTTCAAAATTCGGTAAAGTCTGGTCCATACTTGCCACATGCACTGTGCTAATGAAGGCGTTATGCACAGATGTCATTTTATTCGGAAATTTTTTCAGTCGCTTTTTCATTACGTCTTTTGTACGCAGTTGGTGTACTGTGAATAAGTTATGTGCAAGCGTATCACTCTTACTTGACGACAGTACATATACTTATCTTTGTCCAGTTCATTACAAACACTAGTATCACTTCTAACTGTACTCCCATTTCTGCATCATACAATCCTATAGCAATCATGATTCGTGCCTCCTGCTCGAATTCACTACTTTTATTTTCCTTCAACGTATTACGTTTGACTTTCAAACTATCCAATAAAATATCATTGTGATCTGAAGTTTTATTTGCATATTGTTTATCTTCGCTCAGGTCTTCATTTGGTAGAATAGATATTCAGTTTCTGAAGTATTCGATGAAGCAGCAGATTCAGACTTTTCATTACTTATGCCATTAGATAATATAATGAAGCGCCAAAGACAATGGTATAGGCATGCGTATTCAAATACTGAGAAGTGTAAACAGGCAGAATATGGCGTTGCGGTCGGCAACGTCTATATAAGACAACAAATGTCTGGCGCAGTTGTTAGATCGGCTACTACTGCTACAATGGCAGGATATCAAGACTTAAGTGCGTTTGAACGTAGTGTTATCGTCGGCACATGAGCGATGGGGTACAGCATCTCCGAGGCCCTGTACGACCATTTCACGAGTCTACCGTGAATATCAGGAATCCGATACAACATCAAATCTCCGACATAGCTACGGCCGGAGAAAGATCCTGCAAGAACGGCACAACGACGACTGAAGAGAATCGTTCAATTTGATAGAAATGCAACTCTTTAGCAAATTGCTGAAGATTTCAGATCTGGGCCATCAACAAGTGTCGGCGTGCGAACCATTCAGCGAAACATCGGGCTTTCGGAGACGAAGGCCCACTCCTGTGCCCTTGATGGCTGCACGACACAAAGCTTTACGCCTCGCCTGGGCGCGTTAACATCGACATTGGACTGTTGATGACTGGAAACATGTTGCCTGGTCGGACGAGTCTCGTTTCAAATTGTATCGAGCGGATGGACGTGTACGGGTATGGAGATAACCTCATGAATCCGTGGACCCTGCATGTCAGCAGGGGACTGTTCAAGCTGGTGGAGGCTCTGTAATGGTGTGGGGCGTGTGCAGTTGGAGCGATATGGATCCCCTGACACGTCTAGATACGACTCTGACAGGTGACACGTACGTAAGCATCCTGTCTGATCATCTGCATGCGTTCATGTATATTGTGCGTTCCGACGGACTTGTGAAATTCCAGCAGGACAATGCGACATCCCGCAAGTCCAGAGTTGCTGTAGAGTGGCTCCAGGACCACTCTTCAGAGTTTAAACACTTCCGCTGGCCACCAAACGTGCCATACATGAACATCATTGAGCATATCTTGGATCCTTGCAACGTGCTGTTCAGAAGAGATCTCCACCCCCTCGCACTGTAACGGATTTATGGACAGCCCTGCAGGATTCATGGCGTCATTTCCCACCAGCATTACTTCAGATATTAGTCGAGCCCATGTCACGTAGTGTTGTGGCACTTTTCCGTGCTCGCGGGAGCCGTACACGATATTATGCAAGTGTACCTGTTTCTTTGGCTCTTCAGTGTTCATTAATTGAGACAACTTAATCAAAATCTCTGTAGCGTGGGCACGTGTATTGCAACGGAAATACCGTCCCTATGAGACCGAAAGTTAGGTATGCAAGTAACTAACTTTATTTATTATTCACTGGTTAGGTACTTAGGATCAGTTGTATGACAATCGGGTTTATAACTGCAAAGCAAGAATTCACTGAACAATATCAGTTTATTGTGGACAAAGTTCTACATGATCCAAAGAAAATTATTAGTAAGCCGTTACTGTCATGAGAATAATCAGTTCTCTGAACATTACCGGAAAACAGTGCCTCACTAGAAGCTTATTTGTATCTTAATGTACCCCTAACATGTTTGATGATACGTCAGATCTATAGGAAGACTGCTTGGGAACCGCAGAAAAATGGTTCAAATGGCTCTGAGCACTATGGGACTTAACTGCTGAGGTCGTCAGTCCCCTAGAACTTAGAACTACTTAAACCTAACAAACTTAAGGACATACACACGTCCATGCCCGAGGCAGGATTCGACCCTGCGAACGTAGCGGTGGCGCGGTTCCAGGCTGTAGCGCCTATAACCGCTCGGCCACCCCGGCCGGCGAACCGCAGAAAAATTTCGAAATATTCACTGCTCGTAAACGCAAAGTAATCGAGTGCAAGACTCACAAAATAAGACAAGCAGTCAGGCAGCCAAAGCTGCACTGGAAATCCTGCAAATTGCGAGCTGCTCTTACTACTGACAGAGCTATTTGCGAAATGCGAAACTTAGAACTGAGTGAACGTGCGTCGCAATAGACAACTCAACACGGAATGCAAAGTGGCCGAGATGGAGCAAAGACTAGCTGCCACCGACATCAGGCCAGGTCCAAGTGTCGCTTCCACAGCAAGTCCCGAAACGGAATATTCGTCTCCTCCTAACTCTCTACCTCTCGAAAAATTCAATCTGGAGGGGAAAATCTCCTGCCATTGGCACAATGAGAACCCTGCACAAATTTACAATTCCTGCCTCACTGGTATATTTTAGTGTGCAGAAGGTTGGTACTGACTTCCATCCAGGTTCCACTCATAGGGCGACCCCTTCGCGACAAAACACAGAATCAGAGAAGAGTCACATGATTGGATAATCAGATTTTGGAGGGAAGGCAATGAGCTAGCTGCGCCACTTTATTCTCTTCTGCATTCCTCGTACCGGAAGGGAATTCGTTACTCTAGAATCCAGCCTCCTTCCATCAGAGCACGTGTGAGATACCTACGGTGTTCACTTTGGACCTGCTATGCTGTCGCTCAGCCCGATCGCTTTCCACCAGAGCAAAATGAAAACTTTCTTCCATAGCTAGCAGCGTTGTGCTCTCCTCAGAAATAATCAAAAATGAGCAAATAAAAAGATAAACGTCTCATAGGGACATGTGACTGCAAAGTCACAACTGTATTCATTCTCACAATATTGATTCTCGCTACATTCAGCTTCAGTATTTAGATCGCCGTCGCGGACCGGAGAGCCCAGTCTAGCCCAGTCAGTCGTCCAGTGAGTCACCGAGTCGGCTCTTCAGTCACATCTCAGTGAGAGTTGCAATCTCAGTTAGGTCAGCTTCTAGCTCAGAGTCACTCAGTATCTAGCGACCAGAGTAATGTACAGTCTTAGACAATAAAACTGACCGCTGGCCGGCCGCCACAGAGACTAAGTCCAAGTCATTCACTTAAGGTTGCCAATAAAACTGACCGCCCCTGACAACTCTAAGTCCAACAATCTGCACAATCTGGCAACACTGTAAGAAGCGGAAGTGTCAGGAGGAAGTGTTATCTACTTCCGAGACGTTATCGGACTACGTGAGCCTGTGGTCTAGTGGCAAGCGTCGTGCGTTCTAAACATATAGGCGCCTGTTCGCGTCCAACTGTATTTATTATTTTTTTTTTTTTTTTTACCACAGTCGGTCTAAAGTTACGAGTCTGACTGAACATCGAAGATAATTCGCTTAACATTCTACCCACCAGCAATAACAAGTATTCCAGAAACAATTCCGCAGGATAGCTAGTGGCTGCGTGCGATCATAACAGGTTACGCTCGAGCGTTTCCTCGCGCTGCAGCGGCTACCGGCCACCGGCCAGACGCCACCCGCCGCCTGAAATCCGGCGCCGCCCAGGTGAACGCGTCGCGACGCTGACAGTGTGTGTCTCAACTGTCATTTTCGAGTTTGAAGTTCTAGTTATCATCTGGCAGTTAAGCAATGGATTTTGCAAACTTGAAAATCATGAACTACAGATAAGCATAGTAAAATTGAGTCGCAAGTGGAAACAGGTGTAACATCTGCAACACAACGTTTACTTTTGGTATAACGGAGGGGTGAATGCAGAGGAGGCAGCTAGAAAGATTTGAATTGTGTGTGGAGCGACTGATTTTGGTAAAAATACGCCAGAAAAAGATATTCTTGTTTCAACAAAGATCGTTCTGGCATGAATGATTTTCCACATTAAGGAAGTCTCGACTACTGATATATGTGATAGATTACCATTTTACCATCATGCGACATTTGCATTCAACAGGCAAAGTTCAGAAGTCTGGTGTAGGAGTACTGCATGCTCTAATTCCAAACAACAAAAATCAACGGAGTGACTATTATTGAACGTCATCAGGTCGCTCATTGAGCATTCGTATGCAGTACTGTTACTGGTGACGTGCTATGATGCCTTTATCGTTAACTTCCTAAGAAGAAATGAAAGGCTGAGCCCCTCCAAAAGACATAAGCTCGAGCAAAGAGTAGTATGAACATAATATTTTACATCTGATAGCTCCAAAAGTGTGTTTTGGGCTACGAACTCTGCCCCAAGGGCTGTGTGCAACACAGCTGGAATTTGTTGCCAACAACTGAGACACCTTTCGGTCTTAGCGTAAGAAAATCGAGCAACACAACTACATCACATGTGCTACTGTATGATAACGCACTTCTTGATTTGAAAAACAAAACTATCCAGGAGATTGAAATTAAAGTCGTCTCTCAAGCACTTGTACTGATAGAGAAGTCCTCTCTCAAGCACTTGTCCCTCTCGTCATATATTCGTGAAGATTTACCTTTCCCGCTCTTGATCGATCGACCGTCAACGCAATTCATTTCTAGACGAAAATACTTTTAAAACTACTCTGGTATAATGATATCGTTAGAACCAGTAGGTTTCTACTGGCGTAGAATTTGTAAACAACTTTAGCATTGTCAGATCGTTTTAGATATCGTAAAAGACAATTCTTTTGCTGATTAATTTCTCTTTGATGATTTCTGTTGCGTTTAGTAAACTAATGGAAAATCTAATTAAAATATTCACTGTACTAATGCAAATTAAATTCAGCTTGCTACAGAAACATCACGACGGCAGACTATCTTAATAAAGCATTAAGTATCTGTAAGACGATTGAGCCTATTTTAACACAAATTAGTAGGACATTACCGACTTTTGACTTCGAAAAGATCTGTATTTACTTCATCTCCTGTATCGTTCGCAATTGTTATGAAAATGTGACATTTCATAGATGAAATTATGTATTCACAACAACAAAAAATATGTCGTCATTATGAATTTGGCGGTGCCGTAAGGTTTTCGCTCTGACACTAAGGGTTACTGAAAGTAGCAAGGCGCATTTTGCTCGAGCGTTGTCTTACGATTCCCTTATTGCGTTTGTATCTGCCTGCTTGTAGCTCTGCTACAAAAGAATTAAAAATCTGGCTCTCAGCGAGTCTCGAAAGGCGATCGAAAGCAGCTTGCACCTGGTAGCCAAACATGTTTCTTGGGAACAGGCTACTTCCTAAAGTGGGAAGACATTCTTTTGTGGTTGAATTGTTGGCAGATGTCAGTCAGACGTGTTCCGTTGGTCTAAGCGTTTCGGTGTGTTGAATTTGTATCAATTATTTTTCTACAGGTTTTTTCTGTCCCAAATAGAGAGTTGAAGTCTCCCATTAGTATTTTCACGTCATGTTGGTGAATTTTGCCCATAGTATTTTCGAGTGTATATCTTTTATAGGGGCTCTGAATGAGCACAGTCATAAGTCGATTGTTGATGGATGCTATTTCTTTGACAGAGTTGATGATAGATCTGTGTTCGAGAAATGCAGTGCCGAAGATTGGTACGCCTTTCGCTACCTTTCGTTGTATTTTGCTCTTGAAGATGCCATGGTTTCCGTAATGCAAGTTTTAATTGTCAATTAATCGTGGTTCTTGAAGAGCAATGATGAGAATTTTATGGCGGACCATTTCTTTTGTGAGATTATTGAGGTTTCTTGTTTGGATCTATGTACCGATGTTTAGTGTTTAAGTGAATGTTTTCTGCTTGTAGGGAAATTTACCAGAGATCGTCGATATTCTCTGCCGTGCTAACCTGGACTCCTCAGAGTGCGAAAATCCAACTGCCGCCTATCGGTGGCCAGGTTGTGTACCACCTCGAGTAAAGATACCTTTGCTTGCATAGTTCATGTTTTCTTGTGTTTCATTGGTTTGGCCTGGGTGATACCGGGACCAGACAGGACCAGAGGGTGTTGAAGCCTTTGGAAGCAAATAGTTTCAGCCAAGCTCATTGAGATAACTGACGGTGACCAGAGTAGCGGTGATTTTCACTCAGATGTGTCTGGATTTTGGGTTTAATGGATTAAGCAGCCGTTCAGGATTGTGTTAGTATTTGGTTCACCCCAAGTATTTGATTTCCTCTGTACCACCCATATGGGGGACGGTTTCCCCTATCGGCCACAGAGGATTTTTATTATTATTATTATTATTATTATTATATCATCAACAAATCTGATATGGAGTATCTTCCCTCCACTGAAATAGATGTGTATTGTACGATTCAATATGTCCATCAGATAAATATGGGTTATAATTACGTTACAATGCTGCTAGTCGACATATTTCTCACTTTTTCTTAGACAGTTGCTAGCTGTTACTCCATCATAGGAATTTATGTGCGCAGAATTGTTACAATACAGACGTTCAAATTATCCGATTTCTGTAATTTCATTTCGATACAAGATCGTCCTAATCGGATTCAGCCAGTCAGTCTTAATGTGGATATCCGATTACGACTTTCATCATAAGGTACACTGGGCGAACCACATTCTTAATCGGACTGATGAATCCAGATCACTTGTCTATGACAGGGAATGAACTCATAAACACTGTGGAAAATAATAAGTTATTTAAATATAAATATATGAACTAACGAGATAACAATGTATTTACAGGAGCAGAGACCTATCCATCATAGTAAAGCAGTGCTAGATTGGTTTCAGGGTCAAGAGAGGATAAAGCTGTTGCCGTTTGTTCCACGATCACCGAATTTCAACCAGATAGAGAATTTGTAGGCAGAGGTAGCAAGGTCATTGCCATGTGTCCCTACAAATGCAGGCGACCTATGAACGAATATAGAAAACATATGGTGGGAAGTAAACCATCACGCTACACTGTCGACGACTTAATGAAATCAATTCCCCTACGCCCTCGAGAAATCTTACGTAATGATCGTGGTTTGGTTGGTTACTAAAAGTATACTAGCCCACAAAGCCCATGTGGACAATTACCTGATAATCGGTCAAGCTTTGCTTTGTCGCAGCTCTTTAGCATACAACAAGTCCATTTACGTTCACTCCCCTCCTTACAATTCTTGCAATGCAAGGTAATTGAAAAATCTCATCCACTCTACGCCAACTAAGGAACTGACTGGCGCATGTGTTGTTCAACCCACAGTAGTTGTCACCCTCACTGGAATCAATGACTGTTTGTGTTTGTGTTTGTGTGTGTGTGTTAGCGCACATGTGTGTATTCAGCAATGACTGCCAGCTGCCACAACACTTCACAGAATCCTTGCGGCAGGCAACACAACTGTGCGTGCACTTCAGACTTCATTCAGTGAGACGTCAGGAGACGGATGAAAACGTCAAAATAACGTGGCTTTCCGCGCGTGCGCGCCCTGTGTGTGTGTGTGTGTGTGTGTGTGTGTGTGTGCGTGCGTGCGCGCGTGTGTGTGTTTTCGTGTTAACGCACAACGCACAATCTGAATCAATACTATTAACATTAGAGAGACAACCAACAATAAATATTGCATCAAATATGACTGTAAAGTATTTTAATGCGATGGGAAGTTACAAACTGAATTTTTATCCATCCCACGTCCTGCGTATTACTTTAAGTAAGATGTATTAACTCCACAGTATCGTTAGCAGAGACAGTGCGCTCTTGTTGTCGAGGCTCGCGACAAGTGCAGCGATCAGCAGTGCCCAATGCCGCCGCGATTTGTTTATGTTGGCTGATCGTGGACACTGCAGCAGACGCTTCGCCCTAAACAGAGAGAAATCACCTTTGCTCTGACTGCAGTGAGCGGATATCACTGCCTGCGTGTTCTTATAGTAACCAACGTGAGACTCTACTTACAGGTGCCATGGAGCAATTGCAACGCGTATCATGTCATTAGTCATCAGAATATTAACCAGTGATGAAATGTCCACTCTATTTGAATCCCAAGAAAATAGGAACCTTCTCATAAAGGAATGTGAGGTAATATCAAAATATATCCATCATACAAAAATTAATTGGAGGGCTTTCATGTATGCAGTAATAGCACACAAGGAAATATTATACCTTGTAAGCGTATATTTCATTTCCTCTTCTCATATTAACGCCCTTGTTTTAATATGAAGTGAGAAAATAAACACGAAAAACTGAAGCTCCTGAGAAGCATATAAGTCATTTCCTCTTCTCATATCACAACTTTTGTTTCAGTATGAAGTAAAAAAATAAACAGTTTAGAGTTCTGAAGCATAATATGGCACCAGATTCTTATCGTAGGCGCTATCGGAAACGCCAAAAGCAGGGAGCTGTCCATTCGGAGATTCTTATTTAAGGACTTGTGGGCATCAAGTTCTTCAGGAGAACAAGCCTTATGTTATAGTGCTAATTATGGTATGGAAAAAATGCAACAAAGACGAGTTCTGCTAGAGCAGTGAGGATATTTGCACATGTGTGTATTCAGCAAAGACTGCCAGCTGCCACAACACTTCACAGAATCCTTGTGGCAGGCAACACAACTGTGCGTGCACTTCAGTCTTCATTCAGTGAGACGTCAGGGGATGGATGAAAACGTCAAATTAACGTCGCTTTCCAAGTCGTATTCAATCCAGAATGAGGTGTTACTAAGGGAGTTGAGCGTTCTAGCAATTACACTTTTATGATTCCCATATGAGTATTTCGAAAGCCAAAAGAACCCGTTAGTGTGAAACTATCGGGAACTGCATTAATATAAAACTGCAAGAACTTGAGACAATACGTGGACTCTTCTCTTCGCTGGGTGACCTATTACTGTTATTTAGCATTCTCTCCGTCCTAGTCGTAATACAAATGGAACTTCAGAGGCGCTTTCCGCTATTCTTGATAAACATCAGCAACCTGTAACCACTGAGAGTCACAACTGCGTGATGATAATGGTTCAGGTTGTCAGTAGTTGTGGTGGTGTTATGCTGTCAAACTGCTTACAGTAACGTTAATGGTGGCGCACATAATTTAGCGCTGACTACCTACTTAAGTAAAGATAGTGTTGTGGCGTCATCGCTTGTATTTATTTGGCCTCAGCTTGAGTAATCCGATTCAACTAACATAGTACTCCAATCGCGGGCTCCTAACACAGTATGACAGCAGAGATTATCGTGCGGGTATTATATTATTTCTGCAGTGAAATGCTTAACAAATCTTACCCTCAGCTATGCAACTGGAATCACTCATTACACAGGTACTCCATGTTGCACTTGGTTAAGTCATCAGTTCGCTGCAATCCTGCTTGTACTGTTCGTAAATACTCGTATGCTTCCGAAATGGTTCAAATGGCTCTGAGCACTATGGGACTTAACTTCTGAGGTTATCAGTCCGCTAGAACTTAGAACTACTTAAACCTAACTAGCCTAAGGACCTCAGACACATCCATGTGCGAGACGGGATTCGAACCTGCGACTGTAGCGCCTGGAACCGCTCGGCCACCCCGGTCTGCATACTTGTATACTGACCATTCGTTATTTGACTAAATATGAACTACAATCTGATTCGCATGTATATGACATGGGTTAGCGCCGGCACAATGGTATGACTAAGGGTTGGATGCCGTTGAAGTCCTGTTACATTGATGGCAAGACAAATGTTCGCAAATCACCTCTATTGCCTCAAAAAACAACTGCATCTTAAATATCGAAGGACCGACGTCCACACTGTCACAGCGCGCTGAAATACAGCAACGACGGAAGATGAAAATTTGTGATCGACTGGGCTTCGAACCCAGACCTCCTGCTTGCTAGACAGACGTTCTGATGACTGGACTATTATTTTTTTGTTTAAAGTTTGAGAAGACTTTCAGCAGCAGGTAGGCGGAGGCAAAGAGGGCAGGGGTCGAAGATCTGGGACCTGGCCACAATGCCTCTCCCATACCTGTACTGAGCAGCTGCTATTATTCCCACGTATTCCATGCTTGCACCCGTATATTCTTTTCAATTGTAGAACAAAACTGGAGTAGTAATTTAGGTAAAATAAATTACAGATTGCCGCCTCCAGTGGAGTGCGTTCCTTGTAGAACATAACTTATAACAATGGAAAGGGTGACGGAAAAATCCATAACAACATTCATTCAGAAATATATTCATATTTTAATTTATTATGCACTGGATGCATATGAGGTCTGTAAGGAAGCCATATATTTTTCGACAAATAAAAGAAATTTCGGAGCCGGTGGGGTTTTGCCAAATTAGAACAGTTCTGATTTTAGATCCAACGTAAAACAGTATTCCAGGAATAAAAAAAGTGAAAGAATAGTATTACTCTTCTAATGAATAAAAGTGCCCACCTCTTTGTAGATTAAAAATTTAAAACCATTCCTTATATTTGTTATTCTTCTTCAGCTTGAAATGTTCTATTGCAATATAGAACATATACTCTACTAAGTTTTGTTTGTTATGACGTAAAACACAAACTGTCCCAGAAGCCACAAATAACTGTTATTCTTTGCGGACGGGTAACATTTCCAGTCGGGTTGTAAAGCTTCAGTTATCGGTATTTGACTTTCTGCGGTTCTATTGACAGTGCTAACTTCTTCGAAGTCCAGTTCCAAATTCTGATTCTATTTTCACTTGAGAAGATGTGCGCTACAGTTTCTACAAGCCGTCATTTGTCGCCGTATGGTGATGGTCTGAATTTGATTTTACATAATCGTTCCGCTGTGGGTATGGTTTCGTTTACAAAGTCGCACCATACGACACTTACTCTAGTTGGTATAATTTTATTGTTGATATTTTTCCAGACTTTTCTCCAGTTTGTTGTAGGTTAAGTTACCGAAATTGGTTTGTGAAGACGATGTCTGGTAATATAATCATAAACGGTTCTAGTGTTGGTCTGTGCTCGTGGAAGTCTTATACAGCTCCAAACGCCATAGTACTTTCGGACGTAATCTAGGCTGGCGTGCTACATTAACAGGAGCGTTCCTATCCCCAGGATCTAACGAGAGGTACAGAAGTTTCGTGATGCCTGTCTTAGTGGCGTGTATTAGTTTAAAAGCATGTCTTTAATTCCGAGTCCTCCGTTTTGCCTCTGCAAAGTCGCTGTGTCGAAGGATACTTTGATGATATTTTGTTTCCACAGATACCAAGAGGCTACAGCTTATATTTTTATGTGCAGTGACCTGCAGTATCGGTAAGACTGCTCCGACGTAATACATTTTTCTAAGTATGTATGTATTTATAATCTGAACTTTGTGCAGTCGGTCCAACGATCGCATGTCATGGTCCTTCAACAAGGTTCTGATGACATTAAGTTTCCGCTCCCAATTGTTCGTGGCCTTGCGCTTGGGATTCGCCCTTAACTACAATCCGAGTTGGAGTCTCTCTTCAGTTACATCCAACCAGTGCGCACCTATTGCACTATTGCAAGAACCCAGATGCAGTATTTTGGCATTAAAATTTTGTAAATCCGGGTTCGAATCTGGTCAGCCACAAATTTTCATCTGACGCTGTTGTTCTATTTTAATGCCCATGACAGCCTGGACATCTGTCCTTCAATCTTTAATTGATTGAGAAGTCTGTCTATTTCGATTCGTAGTGTCTGTTCTTTCGGAAACGTCCTAAGAACAGACATACACACACACACACACACACACACACACACACACACACACACACATTTATATCATAAGTGCTATTCGGAAAACGTTTGGCAACTCAGTGATAGTGCCGGACTGGAGCTGCATCAACCTACTCATTTCACTAGATATTGTTGTAATTTTCTGAACAATTCCTGTTTAATAAGTGACAGCGACAGTGTCTCTCATCGTTTACTTTGTCGGAAACCTGCTTCTTTCTGCCCTAGGCTATACTATAGCAATGAGTGATTGCTCACATTCTTGATACCTCACTGGACGTGCAGTACAACCGTAACCAAAGATTCAAATCCCACTGGAAAAGTATGTTTCAAGTCAGATGGTTTTGCTCCTCCCCTACTGTGATTGAAAACGATCACAACGAAATTAAGTATAGGTATTCTATGAAACCCTTGAGTTCATACTGCGGTGCTGTGAAGATGAACAAGTAGTTTTCACAATTATCAGATGACAGATGGAACTTGTCAGATTCCACTAATTATGATTGCATCATTAACTGTTGGTTCACAGGCGCTTTTCTGCCGCTTATTGTAACTGTTATTTGTATGTTAGAGCTGGAAGAATAGAAACATAAAATTTTCGCCATATGGAATGTTCGAATTCACCTTAAGTCTTCACGTTTCGAGCAAAGGCAGAATATCCACCAGAAAAGCTGACAACAATAAGCCAGGCCATGCCTGTCTTCTGGTGGATGTGCCAATGACAGTGATTGTACAGCAAAGAGGCATTGCCAACTCAACCACTAGAGAAGCTCCAAAATTGTGAATCGCGTATGGTGAATACGCTTTCAAGGTTTCGATCCGATTAAGACAGTAAAACACAAATAATTGTCGCAGTTATTAATATATGACATTTACTTTGCATTCAGTGCATCGATGTATTACAAGTAATTGCACTCTAGCCTCTAAACCTAGTTACAGAAATGCGAATAAGACTCATGGGCATATAATGAGGATCTTGCGGCCCTTGCCACCAGCAACTTTGAGATGAAGCTGTAGTCACTTCCGAGGTCACTCACAGAACACATCAGCTGGTATCCTTCCTGGCACTATAACTGAAACTTGGTAACAGCGCAGATTATGTTTGGCAACTCTGTGACCGACGAGTTACTTCCTTGATGGCACAGAACTATCCTGCTAAATTCACTTGATGTTATCGTGTCATTTCAATTGAATACTGTAAGTGATTTTCTCTTGAGACGTGACATAAGGATATCAATTAATGCTTTTGATTCAACGAAAGTGATTTCACACGGGAAATACAACTACTCTCGTCTCTCATGTTGCGAATTATTTGCCATAGCGGCTACTGAGCCAGTAAGTACGTCAAAGACCCGCACCTGTTCGCTAGCTCCTAGGTAACGTGCTTGCCTGTCAGGTACACGCTGCCTTTGTTCGCCTTTCGACACTCGCTGAATGCAAGATTTTTAATTCTTTTGTAGCAGAACTACAAGCAGGCAGATACAGATTCAATGAGGGAATGGTAAGACAACGCTCTAGCAAAATTCGTCTTGCTACTTTTAGTAACCCTTAGTGTCAAAGCGAAAAACCTTACGGTACTGCCAAATTCATAATGCCACTTTTATTTTCTACCGACATACGTTTTGGTTGTTGTGAATACGTAATTTTATCTATGAACTGCCACATTTTCATAATACTTACGAAGCAAATCATGTGAGGTAACACTTCACCAACTTGTCGGGAAGGTGGAAAAAGCACTACCCTTTCTGGATGCTCTCTGTATCTTCCTGGAAGTCGAGGGGGTTCTAGTAATACGACCTTCGAGTAAATGGTTAGAGATGAAGAACCTAGTGGTGAATGAACTCATAGATGAGCTGAATGCGAGAGACTACTCTTGAAAAGAATAAGTAGACGATTTATTCACAGTAAGACTTAGAAAATTTGATAGTATTGTTAAACCTATGTGCACTGAACATTGTGAAAAAGTATTTAAAGACAAGCCGCACGAAAATTAGTGTAGTATTATTTATGGGGAAGCATGTCCAGCACATATAATGAAAAATTATATTTCTCGATGAAACTTTCGAGAGGGTTGAAGTGTATCTAGAGGTAGCCCTGGATGGAAAACTATTATGAACACCTTACATAAAGAATATATTCCACTGCGAAAGATAATCTTATAAGCACTAGAAGCTGCTGTATGGTAAACTAGGGTCTAAACCCAGTACGTACTGGATATACACCTCTGCAAAAATACCAATGATAATTTATTGCCATATAATGTGAACAAAATCGAACAGAAGGTGGCTGCTAGGGAGTCTCGCAAAGTGCAGAGACTGGCCTGCTTTCACAAACAGACGGAATTAGCGGGACATCCACTCTTGGGATGGATATTAGGCTAGACATGCCCGCCTTACACCTGTGGCTTAAAATGGATGCCACAGCAGGGACATAAAGGCTAAAAATTGTAAATAACTGGATATAGTTAGAATATACGGAATCCCAAATCAGTATGGCGATGGCTGGGGAAATGCCGACTAACTATACAGTAACTTCTAGCTGTTTCAATAAACCTTGCCACGTAACAGTTGGAAGCAGGGAGCAGTGGAAGAACGAACCACTACGCCGTTCAGGAGACATAATATAGTTGTATACTGACAGGTCGAAAACAGATGAAACCACCGGGTCTGGTGTACTGCCTAGAATCTCTTTAGGGAAGATGGCCACAGTATTACATAGTATCTTCTATCAGCATGTGCGCGGAGGAGAATTAGAGTAGACCCTACAAAAATCGTAGCATCTACTTTTATTCAGACAGCCAAGCAGCTCTGAAATCTCTATCAGCCCCTGCGACCGAAGGTCGTTGCAGAATGCCATGAAGCATTTTCTTTCGGACATGTCCGAAAGAACAGACACCACACATATATCCATACACAGAGTGTTTCAGGAGGAATTTTAGATATTTTAGTAGGTGGTAGTACAGACGAATTGCATAAAAAAATTCCGTATAAATGCGTCCACTTTTTATTTTGTACAGAGATACAGCTGTTAGTACGTAACCCTAACAAACTGAAAGCAAAGGCAACGAGGACATTCAAAGTTGATTTTCAAAAATTCCCCCACCAACTTCAATGCACATTTGACTTCTCTTGATAACACCACGTGTACATCGTCTTTGCGTTCTTTTATGAGGGCTGCACTGTTCATAATCCGAACGATCAAATCGGCTCTTGGGTTTAGTTTTTCTTTGTAGACTCCGCCTTTAACCATCCCCGCAAGCAAAAGTCGAAAGAGATAAGGTCCGGGGACCTTGAAGGCCAAGAAAAGTGCCCATATCCAATGATCCATCTTCCAGGAAATGTTAGGTTTGGATAATGTGTCACCTGACGACTAGAATGTGCAGGAGCCCCGTCATGCTGGAGGAACATACGCATTCTTGTAGCCAAATGAACCTCTTCCAATGACGCTGGAAGCTCATTTTCAAGGAAGTGTAGACAACTGGGTTCTGTAAGGACCAACATACGAAACGGAAATGCATTGAACCCAGCTATCTGTATGTTCAATAAAAATTGGACGCATGTTATATGTCATTATTTCAACAATTTGTCTATACTACCATCTCCTAGAATATTTACTATTCCTCCTGAAAAATCCTGTATAATTATTTGGGTCTCCACGGGTCATCGAAAGTTTTCAGTGCTAGACGCACGACATCGTCCGACCCTCGCGGGAATACAGTGTGGACGCAAGTTAGTGGAACAATGGCCGGGGGGTACCGCGCATGTGGTATGCGGCAAAAATGGGAATTCGCATCTGACGAGGAGCGTGTGTAGATAGGTGCTGCAGAAAAGTTGACTGCTGTGTCATCATAGTATCCACCGTCGGAGGTTAGAATCCTCCCTCCGGCATGGGGGTGTGTGTTGTCCATAGCGTAAGTTAGTTTAAGTTAGATTAAGTAATGTGTAAGCTTGGGGACCGATGACCTAAGCAGCTTGGTCTCATAAGTTCTTACCACAAATTTACAAAATTTTAATACCAAAATACTGCACCTCGGTTCTTACAATAGTGCAATAGATGCTCACTGGTTAGATGTAACTGAAGAGAGTCTCCAACTCCGACTGTGGTTAAGGGGGAATCCCACGCGCATGGCCACTAACAACTGGAAGCGGAACCTTGTTGAAGGACCATGGCAGGACCGGATCTTCGCCCCGTGCCCTCTTTGCCTCCGCCTACCTGCTGCTGAAAGTCTTCTCAAACTTTAAACAAAAAAATAATAGTCCAGTTATCAGAACGTCGGTCTAGTAAGCAGGAGGTCTGTGTTCGAAGCCCAGTCGGTCACAAATTTACATCTGCCGTCGTTGCTGTATTTCAACGCGCTGTGACAGTGTGGTCGTCGGTCCTTCGATATTTAAGATGCAATTCTTTTTTAGGCAATAGAGGTGATTTGCGAACATTTGTCTTGCCATCAATGTAACAGGACTTCAACGGCATCCAACCCTTAGTCATACCTTTGTGCCAACGCTGGCCGATGTCATATATATGTGAATCAGATTGTAGTCAAATAACGAATGGTCAGTATACAACTATGCAGGCCGGGGTGGCCGAGCGGTTCCAGGCGCTACAGTCGCAGGTTCGAATCCTGTCTCGGACATAGATGTGTCTGAGGTCCTTATGCTAGTTAGGTTTAAGTAGTTCTAAGTTCTAGCGGACTGATAACCTCAGAAGTTAAGTCCCATAGTGCTCAGAGCCATTTGAACCATTTCGGAAGCATACGAGTATTTACGAACAGTACAAGCAGGATTGCAGCGAACTGATGACTTAACCAAGTGCAACATGGAGTACCTGTGTAATGAGTCATTCCAGTTGCATAGCTGAGGGTAAGATTTGTTAAGCATTTCATTGCAGAAATAATATAATACCCGCACGATAATCTCTGCTGTCATACTGTGTTAGGAGCCCGCGATTGGAGTACTATGTTAGTTGAATCGGATTACTCAAGCTGAGGCCAAATAAAGACAAGCGATGGCGCCACAACACTATCTTTACTTAAGTAGGTAGTCAGCGCTAAATTATGTGCGCCACCATTAACGTTACTGTAAGCAGTTTGACAGCATAACACCACCACAACTACTGACAACCTGTACCATTATCATCACGCAGTTGTGACTCTCAGTGGTTACAGGTTGCTGATGTTTATCAAGAATAGCGGAAAGCGCCTCTGAAGTTCCATTTGCATTACGACTAGGACGGAGAGAATGCTAAATAACAGAAATAGGTCACCCAGCGAAGAGAAGAGTCCACGTATTGTCTCAAGTTCTTGCAGTTTTATATTAATGCAGTTCCCGATAGTTTCACACTAACGGGTTCTTTTGGCTTTCGAAATACTCATATGGGAATCATAAAAGTGTAATTGCTAGAACGCTCAACTACCTTAGTAACACCTCATTCTGAATTGAATACGACTCGGAAAGCGACGTTAATTTGCCGTTTTCATCCATCTCCGGACGTCTCACTGAATGAAGTCTCAAGTGCACGCACAGTTGTGTTGCCTGCCGCAAGGATTCTGTGAAGTGTTGTGGCAGCTGGCAGTCATTGCTAAATACACACATGTGCAAATATCCTCACTGCTCCAGCGGAACTCGTCTTTGTTGCATTTTTTCCATACCGTAATTAGCACTATAACATAAGGCTTGTTCTGCTGAAGAACTTGATGCCCACAAGTCCTTAAATAAGAATCTCCTAGCGGGAGTAATACATGAAAGGAAACAGACTGTTGGACAAAAGAATGGACAGCTCCCTGCTTTTGGCGTTTCCGATAGCGCCTACGATAAGAATCTGGTGCCATATTATGCTTCAGAACTCTAAACTGTTTATTTTTTTACTTCATACTGAAACAAAAGTTGTGATATGAGAAGAGGAAATGACTTATATGCTTCTCAGGAGCTTCAGTTTTTCGTGTTTATTTTCTCACTTCATATTAAAACAAGGGCGTTAATATGAGAAGAGGAAATGAAATATACGCTTACAAGGTATAATATTTCCTTGTGTGCTATTACTGCATACATGAAAGCCCTCCAATTAATTTTTGTATGTTGGATATATTTTGATATTACCTCACATTCCTTTGTGAGAAGGTTCCTATTTTCTTGGGATTCAAATAGAGTGGACATTTCATCACTGGTTAATATTCTGATGACTAATGACATGATACGCGTTGCAATTGCTCCATGGCACCTGTAAGTAGAGTCTCACGTTGGTTACTATAAGAACACGCAGGCAGTGATATCCGCTCACTGCAGTCAGAGCAAAGGTGATTTCTCTCTGTTTAGGGCGAAGCGTCTGCTGCAGTGTCCACGATCAGCCAACATAAACAAATCGCGGCGGCATTGGGCACTGCTGATCGCTGCACTTGTCGCGAGCCTCGACAACAAGAGCGCACTGTCTCTGCTAACGATACTGTGGAGTTAATACATCTTACTTAAAGTAATACGCAGGACGTGGGATGGATAAAAATTCAGTTTGTAACTTCCCATCGCATTAAAATACTTTACAGTCATATTTGATGCAATATTTATTGTTGGTTGTCTCTCTAATGTTAATAGTATTGATTCAGATTGTGCGTTGTGCGTTAACACGAAAACACACACACGCGCGCACGCACGCACACACACACACACACACGCACACACACACAGGGCGCGCGCGCGCGCGCGCGGAAAGCCACGTTATTTTGACGTTTTCATCCGTCTCCTGACGTCTCACTGAATGAAGTCTGAAGTGCACGCACAGTTGTGTTGCCTGCCGCAAGGATTCTGTGAAGTGTTGTGGCAGCTGGCAGTCATTGCTGAATACACACATGTGCGCTAACACACACACACAAACACAAACACAAACAGTCATTGATTCCAGTGAGGGTGACAACTACTGTGGGTTGAACAACACATGCACCAGTCAGTTCCTTAGTTGGCGTAGAGTGGATGAGATTTTTCAATTACCTTGCATTGCAAGAATTGTAAGGAGGGGAGTGAACGTAAATGGACTTGTTGTATGCTAAAGAGCTGCGACAAAGCAAAGCTTGACCGATTATCAGGTAATTGTCCACATGGGCTTTGTGGGCTAGTATACTTTTAGTAACCAACCAAACCACGATCATTACGTAAGATTTCTCGAGGGCGTAGGGGAATTGATTTCATTAAGTCGTCGACAGTGTAGCGTGATGGTTTACATCCCACCATACGTTTTCTATATTCGTCCAAAGGTCGCTTGCATTTGTAGGGGCACATGGCAATGACCTTGTTACCTCTGCGTTAACACGAAAACACACACACACGCAAATAGTCATTGATTCCAGTGAGGATGACAACTACTGTGTGTTGAACAACACAACACCAGTCAGTTCCTCAGCTGTTTATCTGGCCCTGAAACGAATCTCACACTGCCCTGCTATGATGGATGGGTCTCTGCTCCTGTAAATAAACTGTTATCTCGTTAGTTCATATATTTATCTTTAAATAACGTATTTGTAATAATCACATTGGATTATTATTTTCCACAGTGTTTAAGAATTCAGGCCCTGTCATAGATAAGTGATCTGGATTCAACAGTCCGATTAAGAATGTGGTTCACCCAGTCTATCATATGATGAGAGTCGTAGTCGGATATCCAAATTAAGACAGGACTGGCTGTATCCGATTAGGACGATCTTGTATCGAAATGAAATTATAGAAATCTGATAATTTGAACGTCTTTACTGCAACAATGCTGCGCACATAAATTCCTATGATGGAGTAACAGCTAGCAACTGTCTAAGAAAACCTGTCCGGTCCTGGGATCACCCATGCCAAACCAATGAAACACAAGAAAACATGAACTATGCAAGCAAAGGTAACTTTACCCCAGGTGGTACACAACCTGGTCACCGATAGGCGGCAGTTGGATTTTCGCACTCTGGGGAGTCCAGGTTAGCACGGCAGAGAATATCGAAGATCTCTGGTAAATTTCCCTACAAGCAGAAAACATTCATTTGAAAACTAAACATCGATACATTGACCCAAACAAGAAACCTCAATAAACTCACAAAAGAAATCGTCCGCCAAAAAATATAACGAAAGGTAACGAAAGGCGTACCAATCTTTGGCACTGCATTTCTCGAACACAGATCTGTCATCAACTATGTCAAAGAAATCGCATCTATCAACAATCGACTTATGACTATGCTCATTCAGAGCCCCTATAAAAGATATACACTCGAAAATACTATGAGCAAAATTCACCAAGATGACGTGAAAATACTAATGGGAGACTTCAACTCTCTATTTGGGACAGAAAAAACCTGTAGAAAAATAATTGGTGCAAATTCAACACACCGGAACGCTTAGACCAACGGAACACGTCTGACTGACATCTGCCAACAATTCAACCACAAAAGAATGTCTTCCCACTTTAGGAAGTAGCCTGTTCCCAAGAAACATGTTTGGCTACCAGGTACAAGCTGCTTTCGTTCGCCTTTCGAGACTCGCTGAGAGCCAGATTTTTAATTCTTTTGTAGCAGAGCTATAAGCAGGCAGATACAAACGCAATAAGGGAATCGTAAGACAACGCTCGAGCAAAATGCGCCTTGCTACTTTCAGTAACCCTTAGTGTCAGAGCGAAAACCTTACGGTACCGCCAAATTCATAATGACGACATATTTTTTGTTGTTGTGAATACATAATTTCATCTATGAAATGTCACATTTTCATAACAATTGCGAACGATACAGGAGATGAAGTAAATACAGATCTTTTCGAAGTCAAAAGTCGGTAATGTCCTACTAATTCGTGTTAAAAAGGGCTCAATCGTCTTACAGATACTTAATGCTTTATTAAGATAGTCTACCGTCGTGATGTTTCTGTAGAAAGCTGAATTTAATTTGCATTAGTACAGTGAATATTTTAATTAGATTTTCCATTAGTTTACTAAACGCAACAGAAATCATCAAAGAGAAATTAATCAGCAAAAGAATTTTCTTTCACGATATCTAAAACGATCTGACAATGCTAAAGTTGTTTACAAATTCTACGCCAGTAGAAACCTACTGGTTCTAACGATATCATTATACCAGAGTAGTTTTAAGAGTATTTTCGTCTAGAAATGAATTGCGTTGACGGTCGATCAATCAAATCTTTACGAATATATGACGAGAGGGACAAGTGCTTGAGAGAGGACTTCTCTATCAATACAAGTGCTTGAGAGACGACTTTAATTTCAATCTCCTGGATAGTTTTGTTTCTCAAATCAAGAAGTGCGTTATCATACAGTAGCACATGTGATGTAGTTGTGTTGCTCGATTTTCTTACGCTAAGACCGAAAGGTGTCTCAGTTGTTGGCAACAAATTCCAGCTGTGTTGCACACAGCCCTTGGGGCAGAGTTCGTAGCCCAAAACACACTTTTGGAGCTATCAGATGTAAAATATTATGTTCATACTACTCTTTGCTCGAGTTTATGTCTTTTGGAGGGGCTCAGCCTTTCATTTCTTCTTAGGAAGTTAACGATAAAGGCTTCATAACACGTCACCAGTTAACAGTACTGCATACGAATGCTCAATGAGCGACCTGATGACGTTCAATAATAGTCACTCCGTTGATTTTTGTTGTTTGGAATTAGAGCATGCAGTACTCCTACACCAGACTTCTGAACTTTGCCTGTTGAATGCAAATGTCACATGATGGTAAAATGGTAATCTATCACATATATCAGTAGTCGAGACTTCCTTAATGCGGAAAATCATTCATGGCAGAACGATCTTTGTTGAAACAAGAATATCTTTTTCTGGCGTATTTTTACCAAAATCAGTCGCTCCACACACAATTCAAATCTTTCTAGCTGCCTCCTCTGCATTCACCCCTCTGTTGTACCAAAAGTAAACGTTATGTTGCAGATGTTACACCTATTTCAACTAACGACTCAATTTTACAATCATTAACTGTAGTTCATGATTTTCAAGTTTGCAAAATCCATTGCTTAACTGCCAGAAGATAACTAGAACTTCAAACTCGAAAATGACAGTTGAGACACACACTGTCAGCGTCGCGACGCGTTCACCTGGGCGGCGCCGGATTTCAGGCGGCGGGTGGCGTCTGGCCGGTGGCCGGTAGCCGCTGCAGCGCGAGGAAACGCTCGAGCGTAAGCTGTTATGATCGCGGCGCAGCCACGAGCTATCCTGCGGAATTGTTTCTGAAATATTTGTTATTGCTGGTGGGTAGAATGTTAAGCGAATTATCTTCGATGTTCAGTCAGACTCGTAACTTTAGACCGACTGTGGTAAAAAATATATTTATATATATATATACAGTTCGACGCGAACAGGCAACTATAAGTTTAGAACGCACGACGCTTGCCACTAGACCACGGGCTCACGTAGTCCGACAACGTCTCGGAAGTAGATAACACTTCCTCCTGACACTTCCGCATCTTACAGTGTTGCCAGATTGTGCAGATTGCCGGACTTAGAGTTGTTAGGGGCGGTCAGTTCTATTGGCCACCTTAAGTGAATGACTCGGACTTAGTCTCTGTGGCGGCCGGCCGGCGGTCAGTTTTATTGTCTAAGACTGTACATAGCGAGACTTGAACTTCACCAGCAGTGAGGCTAACGTAGGCTATCACGGAGAGCTTGTACCAAAACACCATGACTACCTTAAATAGCTGCTGAGAATTTTTACGGGTTGTATGGCCATGGTCCATGGAACTCTTCAGTCCCTGACGTTTCGTCCAAAGCTACGCTGGACATCTTCGGAGATGCTTCTGGTTGTACTGAGTCTTGCCGACTGATGAGTCGGACGTCGAAGAGCGGTCGATTATAGTGCGTCAAAGATCTCATCGATTCTGTAGCGCCACAGTCCATATATCACTGAGTCTCATGGCCTCTTCTTTTCTGTTAAAATTATCCCCATGTTTATATATTTCGATGGTTTCTCTATATAGCCGTGGATAATATTTCGTCATAGACCATAAAACTTCAGTTTCCGAAAATTTCACTACGTGATCACGTGATTAAAGAGCTTCTTCCTTCAACCGTGTACTCACACTTATCTTTGTAGTTCCAATGTAGACCTTGCCACAAGTTCACGGAATCTTATATACACCACTTGCAGACAGAGCGGGACGTTTATCCTTAACGGAAGGAAGTGCTTGGCCTATTTTCTTAGTTGGTCTGAAAATCGGTCGAACGGCATGTTTCCTTAGAATCTTGCCGATTTGATCCGTTCTTTGACGTACTATAATCGATAGTTTTTTAAAAAAGTATCTTTAACAAAGTTTATCTCTGCTATCACGTGAAATCCAGACCACGCCCGCTTTCCACGGTATTTAGGCCGTTCTTCGACGTCCGATTCGTCAGTCGGTAAGACTCAGTACAACCAGGAGCACCTCCGAAGATGTCCAACGTAGCTTTAGATGAAACGTCGGGGATTGAAGAATTCCATAGACCACGTCCACACAACCCGCAAAAATTCTCAGCAGCTGAAACATCCGGTCGTGAAAGCCTTCACTGTATCTTAAGTAGCTTCCTGTTTATAGTAATAAAGAACCCTGTTAATACATGCATGCAGTTGTTTATAGAAAGAGGACACCGTCCATCAAACAACATCCTCTCCTTGCTTCCCATGGTATAAGCCTACAGTGACACAAGACGACACAAAACACTATGTTCATATTCACTATATCCATACTGCTACATACATACCTCCTACGTTGCTCTTTCAGAACGTTCATCGCTTTCTCACCACTTAGACTACTTCATCATCCCATTGTTCCAATCTAACATATATTTGACCACTAAAGTTTTGACTTCATTGTTCAGCACAGTTTTCATTGTCGCGGCCAGATGTTGATCTGTTATCGGCAATACTACCGTAAATTGTTGCTTGGACCACATTTACATTCTCTTTCAATGTGCCCTCCCTTCATTTTGTATACTAATATTATTACCTATGCACTGGTTTTCATATTCATTACTTTGTTCTCTGTGAATTTGCTTCCGATTATGTAATTTCGCTTCGTAATTACTACAAATGGTTTTATGGCTTTTAATTACTTCTTTAATCTTTCTGTTCACCGACACTGTCAACCTTCTTTCCATAGAATTCATTTTCTCAGTTAATTCACTGCTTATTTCGTGTCTAAAACTCTCCAGCTTCCTCCTAAATTACTTTCTCATTGACTCAGTAAATAATCTTCCTCCTACATTTCCTTACTCAGCTGATTGTGGTTACTGTCCATTTTACAGATCAAATTCATAATCTGGTTACTAATTTTAGCGTCCAGAGACACACTTGTAGAAGTTAGTTTGTTGTTCAATTCATTGGTTATCTGAGTGCTAAAACGTTTAAGAAGTTGTATCATCATATCGACATCGCATGTAAGGGATGGGAAAAACCGTTCGGTTGAAACAAATAGCGGTATTTCGCAGTATCTGTTGATGTTGGCTGCAATAGATTTTTTTTGTTTTTCAATAATAACCGAGCAAAAAACTGAACGATCAATTAGTCATAGCAGCAATGCTAAAATTTTTTGTTATTAAATAAACCTTTTTAATAAATAAAAATTTGTATTCGTAAAATTTGCATTGGTGTGAAATATTGTCTTGTTGTAGCAAATGGGAAAAGAGCAAAGAAGCAAAATGCTTCATTTGTTTTAAAAGATGTAAGCTATGTCTGCTACTTCCATGAATAATAAAAGAGGAGGGAAATAATGACAACAGTAACACACTAAAGACTTAACAACAACTCATTCATGATGTATAATAAAAATAGAAAGCAACTGATCTGTTACCTGTGTCTACATACAATCGCTTCATCTACTTGAAAACGACAAATTAACATAAGAAACAGAGTCATTCAATGTCAGTTTTCACTCTTTAGCAAAAACTATTCGTAAAACCTGAACAATGGTATGATCATCGATTACAACATTATTTTTGAGTAGAATTTCAAAAGAATTGTAATCAATAGCAGAATACTGGTGATTTTTTATAGTATTCAGTCACTAAGCACGTTTCGAGAAAAGCAGCGAACGGTGAACGGATTAAGTTTTCTTTTATTTGTCGATTTAATATTTGGTTCTCTGTATCTGGATACTGAGAGAGTCAAAATTTTTCAGTCTTTGTTCGATTTATACGTTAATTACAGGAAACAATATGAATAAAAAACCGAAAATCGGTAATTTTAGAAACCGGTTTTTTGTGAGATTTTAACAGACAGGCTAAACTGTCGTGAATAAAAAGAAAAAACGGTAGAACCGAAAACCGCTTATTTCAGCTATAACCGTCATCGGTATCACATATCTGATTCAATTCAGGTTCTTTTTCGTTTCAGCCTCGTCTGTATGGTCTGCATACTCTGGTTTTTTCCTCTGAACCTTCCTGATGTAAATTTGTGGTTTTATGTTTTCTCATTACGTAACTTCCGCCTCCCACGTCTACTGTAGTGTTTGGTTCGCAGTCGCTAGCCAGTTTAGTGTTATACATTCCTGAGATCGCCCTGTGGCTTTGTGGTTGCCGCCCCGCCTCCACTGTCGATTCCAACATTCTATTACCTACTGTTTGCTGCGGCAGCCACCGTGATTACAATCGGAATTAATTTGGAATTTAATTTTGCTAGCCTCGGGACACCAATATATCTGAAATATGACGTCCTGTCATGTGTTTTGCCAAGTGTAACGTACCTATGCTCTTCGGCGTTTAAAAAGATTTTTGTGTCGCGTGTACCTAATGTTCCGTACCTAATGGAAACAAGGCATGGAATCAGAAGATCAATGCTTAGCGATGGAATATAGATAGCTACAACCTGATCATAATCGCACGAGTGTGTAGTGTGTACGCACAACAATCGAAATTAAGATAAGGTAATAAATTAAAGTTTCACCAAAGTTAGCCGTAATTTTGTATACCTAAATTGTTTGAATGACTTTAGATTGCAGATTAAAAACAGTCTCCAGCTCCAAAGTGAGCAAAAGCTAAATTTGGTAAATGACTACACTGACCTTGAAAAATAGGGAATTACATGAACACGTCAATTTGGAATGAAATGATGTTAATTATGATTATGAAAGCCATAGACATGCAACGACTAGTAATACTTCACAGAAACTGTATTTCGTAGCGCATAGTAATGCTGTCTATTTGGATGTTTGCATAATCGTGGCCGAATTTAATTTCTCTCCGTTACTGATTACTTTTCAACTGATGTCATGAACCTTTAAGTCATAGCAACAACTATTTATCAGTACCATGTTACGTAGACATATGCAAGTAATATTACGAACAGAACACAACATATAATCATCAAGATTATTTTGACTACAAGAGAGCAGCACACGTTTGTCATAGAAATACGAATTGCATTAAATCACTCTAAGCTGATTATGTGCAGTAGTAGTGCACCACTATGTGAACAAGTATAGTTACCACTGCTTTTTGTTAAAATAGACACTTCACTGAAAATTAACTGTAAATTTAGCTGAATCTGTTTCCTTTAACTATTTCTTTCACTGACGTCTTCCTCGGAAGGGAAGATTCTGCTGATGGTTAACGACTTAGGTCAATGAAGTTCCACTCGCAACGTTTATGCTTTGACTGGACACACTCTAATGTTACCAAAAAGTTACTGTTATGTTAGCATTCATATTACACAGATATAAAAATATTGAGTGGATCTTACTTTGTAATGAGCTGCTTGTGGTGCGATGTAATGCTTATTATGAAATTCATTATTAGCAACAGACTCCTCCTGATTAGGGAGCACCTTGAATAGATTTGGACCACGTAGTACTCTTCATTGATTCTAAAATTCTCTTGCGATCATACACTATGCCCATACAAGCTCTCGCTGACCTATATTTTATAACAACAATTCCAGCACAGTCTCTATTTGGCATTTGCGTGCCAGCACGCACCTCCGTACCACGCAACAGATGAATTGCAACTCTTGTCTGCCATCACTTCTACGAGTGCGCGCACTCGTGCCAGCGGTGTTATTGTTACATGAAAGATATTTTCCTGTTTCGTACAATAAGATTTCACTGACATTGCCGACGTGTGGCAAAGTACATGGTCTCAATATGTAACGAATTACATATAGTGACAGGGCTTTACAATCTGAAGTTTTCCGATTGAGTTACTAAGGGTGAATACGACTGCCTATCAAAAAAAAGTGTCAACATTATACCGGTGGGCGTCATTCTACCATGGGGAATGAATATAGAAATACAAATACAATAAAGGGAGGTCAGGAGACTCTGAATGCAGTGATGAGACAAATGAATTTAATTACTGATTGATAATGACTTATAGGTATCTCGCAATCAACCGGGGGGTAGTCCTACAATCACTGTTTCTTTGTATGTGATCGCGACCAACTGAGGCAAGATCTACTTTAAGCAACTAATGATAGGTCAAGTTAATAAATCTGAGTAGGGGTATGATAGAGATATGTAAAACAGTAGTTGTGACTTGCTAATAATCTCCACTTAAGATTTATTGAACAATGAAAGGAACAGTTCTTGTTAAAGATGAAGTACACACAAAATTCTCTGCAACACTGGTCGCCGCGTTAAAGAAAATGAAATAATTCAGCTGTTAACACAAAGTACAACACATTCTGATAGGTGCATGATCATAAAAGAATCGTTTGTATCATGGGATTTGGGGTGGTCTGAGGATAGCACATGCTCTGTTTAGTGGCAGCGTATTCCCAAACTGGCGCGTTAACTGTTTTGTAACTTGATATGCGTACCCCAAGAGTCAGTCAAGTCAAAACGCTGCATGAAAACTGCAAGCAATATTCACTACTACCAGTGACTGAATGTCTAATAATTTCCGAATTTCATTTCCTCTTGGTACAGTGAGGAGTCTTGTTATTTCAGCAGCCTTGGGGCTTTTGCTGGCTCACGAAAGGGAAGTTTCACTTACGTGAACGGAATAGCCGTAAAGTTATTTTCTGCTGAAAGCCATTCTCCGTGCAGGTAAGGAGCAGAGGACAGTCCGATATCCCAGCACTGTAGGAGCAACCAGTGAGGCTCGGCAGCGCGACATAAAATTGCATTGTGTGAGAAGCGCAAGGAATTAAATTTAGCTAGTAAAAAAAATCTGAAAGATAGAAGATAACATGAGCTATCGAAGCATGAGTGCAGCTGTTAAGCCCACGCGCCACCTGCTGGAATATTGTTCAAATTTTAGTAAGGGGTTCTCTAGTTGGCTCAAAGTAATTATTTCCTTAGTGGGGTTGAGTCAGGCGTGTGCGTATATGCACGTGTTTTGGTTGGGCATCTGGTTGAAAATCTATCATGTAGTGGGTGAGATTTTCTACCTCCTTCCCTGTACCAGGGGAGAAATAGAAGTTATTGGTTAACCACGACAAAATTTGCAAGAGTAGGAAATTGTTAAACTTGTTTATTCAATTATATTGGTCAGAGTTTTCGAGGTCTGCTGCAACAGACCAGTGAGTTTATGATGCTGGAAGAACCAGCTAAGTTTCGTAGAGAAAAATGAGAACACATCTCACCTTAGGCAGCTGCAGAAGATTTTGCTTCATGCCGTTGCAGAGAGCTGGAGACACAGATGTCTCCGACTTAGGGCAGATTACAGAGGCCGACATGAACTTAGAATTTTCAGCCACCGTTGGAGCCATCTTCGACCATCGTACAGTTTAAAAGTAGTAAGTAAGGGCTGTGTTGCAGGCATTGAGACAAGGCTAATGTAAGTCAGTTAATTTTCATCAGGGATTCATGTTGCAGGTCTAATTTTCACAGCCATCTTGTTGCACCCGTAATGTACTTAGGTGAGAGTATTGTTGATCGTTCGTACTTTTCTGATAGTTTTACTAAATCACTAACATTTCCAACAATCGTTGGATGTATTCTCGACATCGATTTATATCTTTCTTTTATGTATCCACCTGTGCCAAATTTCTCTGACATTGCCAGCGTGTGGCAAGGTATATGGTCTCAGTATGTATCGAATGACATAGTGACAGGGCTTTACAAACTTAAGTGTTCCTACTGTGTGACTAAGGGTGGAACCGACTGCAGTTCCTTGTCCACTTGTTAAATGTTTGTATTCTTGATTCATAATTTTTTTTATATCTTTAGACAATAAACCCGACTGTTATAGTGACAATTAGTTTCCTTTGATAGTTTAGTGCTCCCTTATATTAGTATATACGCGTGAGGTACTGTACCCATACTTTCATGCTTAATTGGGCCACCTATAGTAATTTTCACTTAATAGGACGTTATCGGTTGCACAGCCTCGTTCCTCTTAAATATGCGTAATCTGATGGGCAGCTTTCCATACCTGTGTGCCACCAGGGATAGGATCTGTAGCATCTCATGGGTGTGCTAGAAAGATCAACCGCCACCCGACCGTTCACATACGAAAAGCAGTATTCACACACATGTGCATATGATATACCACCTACACAAGACTCTTCTCTTCCACAGTACAGCATCACGGAAACAATACACTGCATAGGGCAGAAGAAAAATATTTGTGCCAAGAGGGGTACCGAAGTCAGGCGAAAATTAACTAAGTCAAGAATCACAAAATTATGTGAAATCAACAGTATTGGTCAACAATGGACAGGTGTAAAACAATGAGTACCATTCTTTCATTAACCTAACAGCTGCCTACAGACAGTCTGATGTATATTTGTGGACATGAGCTGACCACTAAAAGGTAAGTCAGATTTAAGATTTCCAAAGAGAATGAAATTAATTGGACGTGCAGATATTGATTAGACTCAGCGAACTATGTTATATTCATTCACTAGTATTATAGGTGTCTATGGACTGTCTGATGGACACATGACTGGACAAGCATGAAACACCAAAACTTAAGTTTACATGTTTTAACTCGGAAAATACACGAAAGTGTAATCTCACACACTCGTTAAATAACTGAGACACTTCTAAGCAATTTAATCTCAAACGCATGACAATGTGAACATGAGGCTCGATACAAAGACACATCTTCCCAAATCGCTTAATTCGAAAAATTCTAACTTGCCTTGAGCTTATTTACTTTTCTTAATGGTATATTACACGAGAGCCATGAATTTAAGAAAACAATAAAAAAAGACACGATTCCTTTGTGTGGTCAAAAGCATATGGCTGCCTGAGCTAAGCACAAAAAGTGTTCCTGTGAAAACCACAAGAATTCGACAAAAAATATCACTTTTCCACAAACAGAAGCCACAAAACACTCCATATCGCTGAAAGAAATACCCTTAGTCAAAATTTTAACTCACTGAACTAATATTGTGATACCTTCTTTGTCCCTGTGGCAGAGTCAGTTGCAGCAACTACTGTCTTAAACGGATTCCAAAGCGAGAGTGGAGTACAAAGGCTCTTCCGTTGGCTCCACCATTTAAAGCCGTGGTAAGGAGGGGAGCAGTGCACCAGATATGTTTCCTGTATTCTCAACAACCTTGGCTAACTACCCTGACAAAAGCACCTGTCATGCCACGACAGCTAATCTTATTGTGTACTCGTCAGTATCGTCTAGATTGGCAGACCTGAGTTAGACTAGAAGAGAACACGTTCAACTCAACTTCTCATGTATTCAGATTCACACAGACGACTGGCATGACGGAAAAATATGAGACACTCTTTGTGCTCAGGTGAAAATAAAGAAACAAAACCCTTTTCCTTCGTGAAGGTTAGCAACTATCACAAACATGTAGAGAAAAATAGAGGAAACACAACAACAAGATTAATTATTATGAAAGAGATTAAACAGATCCCTTTCAACCAACCACTCACTGATCTAGAGTCACTAGATTCATTTACAATAATTCACTTAATAGGCGAAATGTTTGCTAATTTAAGACACAATTGCTCTTATGACCACAATATCGCAATGTGGGGAGCGAGTTCAAGAGGGGTCAAATTGTGGACTTCTGAGTGGCGGAATGATCCTTTCGGAGGATTGACCCACAAGTTGGGCGTGCTGCGTTAGTTATGTAAAGACGCTGGTATCAGTGCTCACGTGAACATTCTCACACCCCTAGGCGAGGTTTTGGACATCCACACAGCGCAGACACGCACCAGGATAGTCGTAATGTAAGAGCAGCAGAGACAGAACGTACAGCTACGACAGAAGAATAAACATTTCACAGGAACTGTTGTGAACCGGTGATTAGCAGTGAGGCTATGGTACTACACACCTCTAGCCCATCTTCCATTCACGCCACAGCATCGACATCCATGGATCGACTAGTATCGTCAGAGTATCACTTGGAAGATAGAATGGCGCGCTATGGTCTTCAGCGATGAAAACAGAATCTGCCTGCAAGCAGGTGATGGTCGTTTGCGCTTACAAGGTGAGTGCTGTCCCATAGAGTGCATTCGTCCAAGACTTCCTAGCTCCACCCTGGGCTTTACAGTATGGGGTGTGATAAACTACTACTCTTGTTCACCTTTGATGTTTCTGGAGAGGATGTTAACTATCACTCGGTACGTACCGAATGTTGTTGGATCCGTTTTTTTGCCGTTCTTGCAGCAGGAAGGTGATATGTCGTTCTAGCAGGATAATGCCTGCCCTCTTACTGACAGTGAGGCTCAATGTGCTCGGGAAGACGTGCAGTAACCTTTGTGACCAACACAATCTGGATATGTCTCCGACTGAATACTCGTGGGATATAATGGGACGAGAAGTGACTTTTGTGACTCATCAGTCAACTCTTAAAGAAATGTGTGAACTGGTCGAGCAGGTGTGGCATAATCTATCCCAAAATAGTATTCGCCATCTGTACATGCGACTAGATGCCAGAGTCTGCGCCTGCCTGCCGCCTGTAGATGCTACACCACGTACTGATATGGAAGTTTCAGCATGGGTCGATACCTGGTACCTCACAACTGCTGCTACTATAGATGTGTAAATGGAATTATTTGATGTACTCCATATGCTATGATATAGCAATTGTAACAATAAATCTTGAGTGAACTGGAAACCTCTAAAAGGATGTACTGCTTTCTTAATAGAATGCAATGGGTGTAAGTGCTGATATTTTCATATATATTGGTTGGTTTTTCTATGTCGAACAGTTTTGTAATTAATCTTGTAATGTCCCTACCTAATGTTATATGACTGTAATATTCCGGCTGTGAGTACCAGCGACGATGCGCTCCAGAATTTGATACGACAACGCTCTTTGCTGAAAAAAAAGAGGAGCATACATGTTTTCTTGTAATTGTTGGAAATGAGTAATGCCGACTGGACATCATGTTTTTTAGTTGGAGATAAGTTTGCATATAGAAGTAATGTGAAGTGCAGAGGTCAACATGTAATTGCGATTATCATCCAAGATATTACCCTAGGCGAGTGTAAAATGGACGTGCGCAACGGAAAATACTGAATGCTAAAATGAAGATTTGGCCCTGTCTGACTACACCCTGAAGCAGATCTTAGGATCTGTTAACGATGATATCTCCTCCTTCTTGCTGTTTAACATATAAATTACAACATGAACATAAATGGAGAATTAAGGGAACTGGTAACTATAAAATTATAAATTCTGTTTCTGCTTATACGTTTGACTGATGACCTATGCAGTTAAGTCCCATAGTGCTTAGAGCCATTTGAGCTCGTACATTTATTGTAGATTAAAACCCACTCATATTACAACTGTTTATATATCAATGTCCAATGGACATAAAGAGACACAAATGAATTTCCTACCTAATATTATTGATCAATTGCCCAAATCTGCCCCTTATTATGGCTACGCGGCTTAATATAAATAACACGAGACGACTGACTTCATCTACGTACCAAACACTAGAAGACACTACTTTCAAAGATGATCCATACTGCTGTGCAACCTCAGTGTAAATAAAATTTACGTGATCACAGCCGTTTAGCTTTATAGCCCTAATAAGCCGAAGCAATTAGCAATATCACCGTATGTACCGCGTCCGATGCTTCAGAGTGATGGTTCTCGTGCACGTCTGCGTCGATGGAAGAAGTGCGGCCACAAAATAAACTCTTTCAAACACTAGGACGGCAGAAGGCGGTCCTCTGACTAGTATACTCTAATACTGTCTTCTCCTCTCTGTGTTCTACAGACGAGAAACGCGAACTCCCAGCCACACGGACAGAATTCAGATAACGTCTCAACATCAGTATAAGCAGAAGGAGTGCTCTCAATCACTGCTTACTCAACGACGACTGCCTACCCAGCGGCGAAGTCCAGAATCGTATAAGTTCGCAACAGTACAATGCCTAACCGTTCTAACTATAAAATCTCCTAAGAGCAATGACAGTAAGTCCGTCTGTACCAACAAAAGCTGATAGCGAGCGGCAGTCAAACCCAGGCGCTCCAAATGGAAGACCTCTCCATCGCTGGCTTCCCAGCAAAACTCGGCTCACCTCCCTCATAACTGCAGGAGGCGAATCACATCCTCGAAACCACGGAATATTCTCCCTCTCTACAGATTCTTCCGAACTCCGACTAACCATATATAGTCTTTTGTCATCCAGCGCGGAAAGTTTGCGAGGAAATATCTATATTCATACAATGGTATGCTTCTCAGAGAAGCCGTATCTTCCTTTTCTCACTTCTAGACTCCCGATACCAATGCTTTATTTCGGAGGTCATTCAGGACCTTTAATTAGCATCTTAGCGCACTGGTAGATTTCTTACGTGGTTAAAACACCTAGGATTTAGTGATTTATCTATCAGGAGCAGTTCTTTCTTCTCAGTCCCATCTGCTTTAGCACAAACTAAAACAGTTATTCGTTCTTTGGATAACTTTCCACCAACATAATTTCCGCCCTTGAACTACAGAGTTTCGTCAGCCGCGAAGTTAAAGAAAATTCCAGGCTCGTCTGTACTAAAATTGTAACGGTCTACATGTCGTCCACGAATTGTAGGCCAGTCGGCAGTGACCCAATGATGGATTATTTCAGTATTTCACACTTTTAGTTTCACTGCTCATTTTGTCAAAAGTAATGCCGTGGCTTTGCTTGAATCTGTAAATCAAGCCGCTGCTGCACACAAATTCCTCAGCTTTTAATTTCTTGGGAAATTCTTCTGCTTTCACCATAAGGAAAGGGTCACTAAAGGGTATACTGATGCTTCTCTGTTGCTTAAACCAGTCAAGCGGCGCTTCGTGTACGTCGTTCCGTTCAGCTTCTAGCAACCACTTCATTTTAGATCCCTTGCTGTTCAACCGCAGTAACAATTTTATCCTTGTTCTTCCAAATCGTTTGGACGAAGAATTAACGAGGTCAAACTGACGACATACGTCAAACTTTTTAGCTCCAATCCCGATTTCATGAATCACTTTCACTTTTTCTTCCACCACTAAAACTTTTCTCTTACTGGCCATGCTGCTCTGAAATGCGTCCACTTCGTCAAAAATTGTTATGGAATCAGACATCACGTGTGGTGTTGACGAATTCTGTAACTGTTACCACTACTGTGGTACGAATGCACTATGGTGACAATGAGGTGAGGAGTCTATATTACAGCTATTGTTGACGGAAAGACAGAGAGAAGAATATGGCAGGTTACCATATTAAAACAACAGATTTCCTTTTACAGTACATTGCTTCTTGGAAAATCTTGTTTCTAACTGAGGTTCAAAATGACGTTATATGCGAGGTACACGCTTATACATTTGTCGTATTAAGCAAAGATTATAAGTATGTTCCTTACTTAGAATATGGCTGTACCACGGAAATCAGGACGCTACAGCCGAGTTGTCGTTGTAGCCGATGTCGTTATATGTAAGTTCAACTGTAGGTTGGCAGATAATCAAATGTTCAGCCCCGATGCACAACACAACTTTTCATGCCTACATTTCTGCATTATTTGATAAGCAATATGATTGGTCTGTAAGCTTTAATGTGGTAATGTTGTCTTCTATAAAAACTAGGGACAACAAGTAAAAAGACAGCAGTATGTCACCAAAATTAATTAATTAAAAACATAGGAAAGAACTTTTAATCTAAAGGACTGGAAGTTTTGACGTGCTTAGTGAAGTGGAGGAGGCAAAGACGATGAATGTGACATATAAGCTGCACCAGAGCGCTTCCTTCGCTGTTGCCCAAGGGCGCTTGTCTGATGCCCCTTCCCCCATCACAAAGCTCGTCACAGTGAACACCCCTATTCGTGGATCCACATCATACGTAAAGAAAACACTGTTTTGTTCTCGATAAAAAGAAGCCTCCCGTCTCTTCCAGGTCTCTCATGCCTCAGGCTTATTTTCTCTTTTACCTAGAAAACATAATGCGGAGAACAAAGGAGGAAGCATCTGTCTTCCATAGACCGGCCGATTGCACGTAGGCACGAGATTTATCAACTTATTCCCATAGCCGGAGGCAGCGAAACGTTCCCCAGCTGAGATTGCCGATGTCGCTGTAAAAATAGGAGGGAGAAAATGTCCTACGACAGCGCGTTCGATCCCGTTAAAAGAAAACGTCAACTCCGAGACTACAGTAATAACAATTTTTTGCGTTAACGAATTCATCACTCATTTCTACTGCAAGCAGATGAGATGAATGAATTTCATTTGACGTCATGGTATTGGGTGTCCAGTCAGTCTGATAATTCATTTTTATTTTGAATATTTCAAAAAAAATGGTTCTGAGCACTATGGGACTCAACTGCTGAGGTCATTAGTCCCCTAGAACTTAGAACTAGTTAAACCTAACTAACCTAAGGACATCACAAACATCCATGCCCGAGGCAGGATTCGAACCTGC
The DNA here is from genome assembly GCF_021461385.2 of Schistocerca piceifrons. Classification (NCBI taxonomy): domain Eukaryota; kingdom Metazoa; phylum Arthropoda; class Insecta; order Orthoptera; family Acrididae; genus Schistocerca; species Schistocerca piceifrons. Next base: position 898,134,188 of record NC_060139.1, read on the forward strand.
GACCGTAGCGGTCTTGCGGTTCCAGACTGCAGCGCCTTTAACCGCACGGCCACTTCGGCCGGCTTGAATATTTCATGAAAAGAGCTACTCATATCGTCAATTGTAACGAGTGATAATGTAACGTGTGACCACTGTCTTGAATTCAACCAGACTCAAACTGTGAGGAGGTAAAGACGATAAATGTGACATATAAGCTGCGCCAGAGCACTTCCTTCGCTGTTGCCCAAGGGCGCTTGTCTGATACCCCCTCCCCCATCCCAAGCCCCGCACCGCTCTGTACAATGTAGAAGCATCTAAGTTGATGCAATCGACTAGTAAGGAGTAGTGCATGTCATGTTTTAGTTATCGAAAATTCAATTATGTGTCGCTTTTCGAATCCATGCAGGGTCTTCTCCCAGTATGCCCTGGTTGTTTTGAAATCCACAAGTTTCCGATTTTTTCCTTCGGTTACTGCATTTTATTCTGTTGTATTCTATATGACGGGCGTTCAATAAATAATACAACCATTTTTTCTGAAACTAGGTTCGTTTTATTCAAGATTCCAACATACCGTTTTATTCCCCACTATTCTCGCTACAAAACCATATTTTTCAACATAATCTCGGTTCATGGCGACGACCTTACTCCACCTTATTGGGAGGACCTGTATGCCCCGATTGTACCACTCTGCATGTTGACGGCAGAGCCAACCTCTTGTTGCATCAATAAACTCCCCATCATCCACGTACAGCTTCCCGCGGAGTGCATCTTCCATTGGGTCAAACGGAAGTCGGGAGCCGCTAGATCCGGACTGTAGGGTGGACGAGAAAGAAGAGTCCAATGAAGTTTTGTTAGCTCCTCTCTGATGCGCAAATTTGGGCGGCATCTTGCATTGTCGCCGGCCGTAGTAGTCGAGCGGTTCTAAGCGCTAGAGTCTGGAACCGCGCGACCGCTACGGTCACAGGTTCGAATCCTGCCTCGGGCATGGATGTGTGTGATGTCCTTAGGTTAGTTAGGTTTAAGTTATAGTGGACTGATGACTTCAGCAGTTGAGTCCCATAGTGCTCAGAGCCATTGGAACCATTTTTTTTTCTTGCATTGTCATGGAAAAGGAGAAGTTCTTTTGAATTTTTGTGGCGACGGACACGATGAAGTGTTTCTTCGATTTCCAGAGGGTAGCACAATACGTTTCCGAGTTGACGATCGAACCATGAGCGAAGATATCAAACAAAATATCCCCTTCAGAGACCCAGAAGACGGTCGCCATGATTTTAACGACTGAGGGCGCGGTTTTGAACTTTTTTCTTCGGAGCAGAGGTAACGTGGAGCCACAACATGGTCTCCCGTTTTGTTTCCCATTCGAAGTGATGAACTCATGTTTCTTCACCTGTAACAATGTTCGACAAAAATTGTCACGATCAGCCTCGTAGCGTGCCAACAACTCCGCACAGAGAGTCCTTCGTTTCTCTTGATGGTCTTTTGTCAAGCGGTGAGGGACCCAGGGCACACATCTTTTGAGTACCCCAACTTATGCACAAAAATGTCAGCACAACCAACACAGACGTCACGTCGAGCAGGGATGTGTTTGATTCTGATCCGTTAATCACCTCGAATGAGTGTCCGCACGCTCCAGAAATGCAGGAGACACAGCTGTGTGTGGTCTGCCGGCATTCGGGAGATCGGGCAGGTTTGCTCGACCTTGTTGCGATGATGCCAGATGCCTCGCTTAACGACTCCCCGTCCTTCTGTTCACTGCGCGGTCTCTTTAGACATCCTTCAAGCTCCTTTGTATTGTTGCAATGCTCTGGTTTTCAGACAAAAGAAACTCAATGACAGTTTTCTACTTGCAACTTACAACCATTTTTCAACCGAAATTGGCCGAGGAAAAATATGTTGCATTACTTATTGGGCAAGAAGTGGGGTTGTGTGGTGGTGTATTATACATCTACATCTACATTTATACTCCGCAAGCCACCGAACGGTGTGTGGCGGAGGGCACTTTACGTGCCACTGTCATTACCTCCCTTCCCCGTTCCAAAAAACTCTTCAATCCAGCCACACATCTGGTCTGATATTCCGTAGGCTCTTACTTTGTTTATCAGGCGACAGTGAGGAACTGTATCGAACGCCTTCCGGAAGTCAAGGACAATGGCATCTACGTAGGAGCCTGTATCTAATATTTTCTGGGTCTCATGAACAAATAAAGCGAGTTGGGTCTCATACGATCGCTGTTTCCGGAATCCATGTTGATGCCTACAGAGTAGATTCTGGGTTTCCAGAAATAACATGATACGCGAGCAAAAAACATGTTCTAAAATTCTACAACAGATCGATGTCAGAGATATAGGCCTATAGTTTTGCGCATCTGCTCGACGACCCTTCTTGAAAACTGGGACTACCTGTGCTCTTTTCCAATCATTTGGAACCTTCCGTTCCTATAGAGACTTGCGGTACACGGCTGTTAGAAGGGGGGCAAGTTCTTCCGCGTACTCTGTGTAGAATCGAATTGGTATCCAGTCAGGTCCAATGGACTTTCCTCTGTTGAGTGATTTCAGTTGCTTTTCTATTTCTTGGACACTTATTTCGATGTCAGCCATTTTTTCGTTCGTACTAGGATTTAGAGAAGGATCTGCAGTGCGGTCTTCCTCTGTGAAACAGCTTTGGAAAAAGGTATTTAGTATTTCAGCTTTACGTGTGTTATCCTCTGTTTCAATGCCATCATCATCCCAGAGTGTCCGGATATGCTGTTTCGACCCACTTACTGATTTAACGTAAGACCAGAACTTCCTAGGATTTTCTGTCAAGTCGGTACATAGAATTTTACTTTCGAATTCACTGAACGCTTCACGAAAAGCCCTCCTGACGCTGACTTTGACATCGTTTAGCTTCTGTTTGTCTGAGAGGTTTTGGTGCGTTTAAACTTGCAGTGAAGCTCTCCTTGCTTTCGCAGTAGTTTCCTAACTTTGTTGTCGTACCACGGTGGGTTTTTCATGGGCGTTTGGAGCCATAGGATGATCAGATTAAGGGGTACTGAAGATATTTTTGAGGCAGGAGGCGAAGAGTAGTTCTTAGCTCTGAAGACGTGGTAGATAAGGCAAGAATACTGGGACAGGGCACTGACTGATACCTCTGAGGTAGTTTAATTTTTTCCAGAGCGTTGGTAGTTTGATGCCTAGTCTTATGCGTGTCTGTTACCAGTCTGTTTCGTATCCTGTAGGCTTCGAATGTATTGTTAGTCGCTGGTAGCTTGTGATAGTGTCTTTGGTTCGGAGGGATATCCGTGTTCACTGTCATCCCCAAATGGTAGAATCGTCTTCGGAACTCCAGACTCATGGTAATGCTGGTGACCTTTTCCAACAGAAACCACGATATACGCCACCTATTCCTACCTGAATATCAAACTGACCACGACCGATTCTATGCTCTGTACGGTCAGAGTTGAACAGGACTGAAGGGTAAAGTCTGCTGCACAAAAACCCTTGGTCGCTCTCTATCGTCGATGTGCGTAACGTCTTAGCTGGAGCACGTAAATGATCTCCGTCTCCCTTTACGTTCACAGACCTGATAACATGATTCTTGTTCCCTCACCTCAACACAGCTCTGAAAGGCACGCTTTTACAGGCATATTTGACACAGAGAATAAACTGACATCAGTGTTTCGATCGATCTCCAAATCAAGTTTCATTGAAAGTTTGGAGCAGATTATACGCATTATTAGGTGTACAGGGAGATTCAAATGAATATGCTGGTTTTAAGGCTTTGTAACATTTATTATATCTCCCGGCTGGGTCGGGGAATTTTCTGCACCCAGGGACTGGGTTTCGGCTATCATCATCATCATCATCATCATCCTATCATCCTCATCGACTGCAGGTCGCCGAAGTGGCGTCAAATTGAAAGACCGGCACCCGGCGAACGGTCTGCCGGACGGGGGGCCCTAGCCATATGGACCGAGCGAGGTGGCGCAGTGGTTAGCACATTGGACTCGCATTCGGGAGGACGACGGTTCAATCCCGTCTCCAGCCATCCTGATTTAGGGTTTTCCGTGATTTCCCTAAATCGTTTCAGGCAAATGCAGGGATGGTTCCTTTGAAAGGGCACGGCCGATTTCCTTCCCAATCCTTCCCTAATCCCAGCTTGCGCTCCGTCTCTAATGACCTCGTTGTCGACGGGACGTTAAACACTAACCACCACCACCACCACCACCTAGCCATACGGTGAAATAAATAAATTTATTATATTCAATGTACAACTATAAATAATACATCAGATGAAAGAGCAATTCAAACAGTTCTGTTTGTACACCTCTTCGTGGAGTATGGAACGACCAAGAGTAACCGAAGAACGTGTTGAACCAGTGAGAGTGGTCCACGCGTAGCCGCATGAAATCAGTTCGGAAGATTAGCTGTGAATTAGCAATTCCGGTGATGTCTGTGTCTTAGGGAGACCCTTAGAACTACTTCCTTATCGTTTGCGGTTGTTACAAGCCCTAAAGCCTAAAGACTGCGGTTTACGTGTCAACTCTGCAAACGAAGTGTTACTGCATGACGATGAAGATTTTCTGAATCGTGCCGTCTTCAGTAATGAATTGACATTTAACCTAAGTGGAAATGTGGACACATAATGTGCGCATCTGGGGGTCAGCAGATCCCCACGAGATGATACAGCTTAACAAGACTCCCCTAAACTGACTACTTTTGTGCCATATTACGGCTGAAAGTTTATTGGTCTTTCTTTTTCGGCGATGCAACTGCAGCTTGCTTGAGGCGTCTGAGTTCAGTAGCCTATAATAAATGTTCTTCACAACGGAAGTGAAATTTAGGGACCGACATTCTGTGAGCTGTAAGTTGTAACAGTTTTCTTAAATTCTGAAGTAATCATAAAACTTAATTCCATCGTTCATCAGTTCCTTGTAGAGAGTATCCACCCCCCTCCAGTTGTTCTAGCAGAATGTGGGTGGCATTATCGTGCTGTAGCATCACTTCACGCAATCTTCCTGGTCATCGTACTTATATTGCGTCTGCAAGACTTTGTTTGGTAGCAAGATGGTGCGCCGCCTTACTGACCTAACTCAGTACGCGATTGGTCAAATGGCGTTGTGCACGACCGCTACACTGGCGGCATGTGGCCGCATGACAGGGTTCGCTTTTCATGGCCTAACCTTCACACGATCTGACACCAAGCACTTTTTGCCTTTGTGGGTTTCTGAAGGATGCCTCCGCTACCAGTTTTGACTTCAGAAACATCATTGTTGGAACATTTGCTCCAGACACACTGATCAAAGTTTGGGTGGAACGCAACTGTCAACTCGACGTGTGACGAATGGTGCTCACATGGAAGCCTTGTAAGAAAAAGTGTTTGAGTCGCTAGTTCATTTGAAGTATTATTTACAATTGTACGTTGAATGTAAGAAATGCTACAAGGCCTTCAATTCCTATTAAAAAACGCTATGTTGTTGGGAAGAGATTAATTTTGTAATAAATCAAAATATTTTTTTTTTCTCTCTTGCTATTTTAAATGTCTTACGATAACATTTACCGGTCGTTTTAGAAGTATTTTTAGTTCTTGGCTATCGTTTGTAATGTCGCTGGAAACACAGACAGCCAACTTGAGTAATCTGTGTCAGCTGTTCATCACAACCGTTGCGAAACTTAGCCTCTTGTGTTCCCTCACCATATCAGAAGTCTGAAAAGCACACTTTTACAGACATAACGGAAGGCAGAATTAAGTGACGTCGGTAGTTCGATCCATACCGAAAGAAAAGTGGTTCAAATGGCTCTGAGCACTATGGGACTTAACATCTGTGGTCATCAGTCCCCTAGAACTTAGAACTACTTAAACCCAACTAACCTAAGGACATCACACACATCCACGCCCGAGGCAGGATTCGAACCTGCGACCGTAGCAGTCGCGCGGTTCCGGACTGAGCGCCTAGAACCGCGAGACCACCGCGGCCGGCATACCGAAAGAATGCTTCGTTGAAAATTCGGAGCAGGTCACGCAGAATGTGAATAGACATTACTTTGAAAATGATTCATGACATTTTACTTGTGCCTGTTGTTTGTAAACCTTATGATAGCTGTTCATCGAACAATTTCCATGCGTTTTGTAGTTTCTAGCCATAAAACAGCTTGCAAACTCCGCCATCCGATTTCAGTAATCTCTAATAAATGTTCTTCACAACTGAAATGAAACTTAGGCAATGACGTTCTGTCAACTGTAAGTTGTAATAATTTTCCTGAATTCTGAAGTATTCATAAAACATAGCTCCATCGTTCATCAGTTCATTGGACAGAATATCAAACCCGCTCCAGTTGTTCTAGGAGTATATGGGCAGGCGTTATCGTGGAGTACGAGGTCTTCCTGGTTGTCGTCTCGGATTGTTGAAATGTCGGCAGTGATGGATACACCTCGGAGAATCAGTTTGTAGTACAACACACATTTTGTAGATGCGCACACATATTTGTGCGGGGAGCGGCTGCTTTGTTTGATCTGAACCATTCCTTTTTCTTCCCCTTATGTTAGCATACAGACATAATTTCTCATCACCAGTAACAATACAGAATAGGAATGGTCGGTGTTGTTCACCAGCCAACTGACGACAAGCATTCAGAGATGCACATATGGCCATCCGCTGATTTTTGCGGGTTTGGCTTAGAGTATACGGTACCTATACACCCGATTTTTCAACCTTCCTCATTGCAGACAAATGTCGCACGATGGTATAACGATGATAGTTCATATCACGTTTGCCAGTTCTCGTGTATTCGGATGTGGGTCATTGTGGATTAATGCTTTTCAAAAATCGTCATCAAACCACCCCCTCCCCGACGAACGAAAAGAGTTATTAGTGTCAAAACGACTCTCCTTAAAACAAGAAAACCACTTTCTTGCGATGCTCTGTCCAGTGGCATTAACCCCAAATACACCACAAGTGTTTCTTGGTGCCTCCGCTGTTGTCACCCCTCTATTGAACTCAAACATTCTGTCGAACAGAAGAATATGTCGGAAACATCGCGATTTCTCTACTTGGTATGCCATTTTATAGCATCCACACTCCACTCACTGTCTTCACATGACAATATTTAAACGCAAGTAGCAACAGTGAAATAGAGATAAAAAATGACTGTCGATAAATAAACCTATAGCAATTGGGATATATACGTTCAAAACAAAAACGCTACGATCTTATGTACCAAATAATAATTAAATTTTGTACTGGGATACATTTTCGCAGGAGGCCACATTTTTCGAGTTATTCATGGAAAATTGCGTTTTAAAGACAAAATGGCTCTGAGTACTATGGGACTTCTGAGGTCATCAGTCCCCTAGAACTTAGAACTACTTAAACCTAATTAACCTAAGGACAGCACACACATCGATGCCTGAGGCAGGATTCGAACCTGCGACCGTAGCAGTCGCGCGGTTCCGGACTGAAGCGCCTAGAACCGCTCGGCCACCGCTTTTAAAGACAGCTTTGAAGGTTTTTCTTGAATAATCCGAAAACTACGGCTTCTTGAAAAAGCGCATACCAGTACAAAAGTTAACTACATTAAATTTCCTAGAAAAAGTCCTGTTCATTTTTCCTGTAGCACTAATAGTCTGCGCGTAGAGAGCGAGAGAGTATGAAAATCTTGCGGACAGTAGTTGAATGCGTTGCGGATTGCATAAAATCCATGGGTAGTAGCAGCTTAATCACCCTGAATGCAGGGTGAACAGTAATAAAACGGACAAACTGCAAGGACGGATTCCTGACTGAAAATGGCGGAAAAAAGATCCTGTGAAGATGTTCCCGGAAACGCATCATCCCATGGTAGATGGCACACAAAAGTGACAGTTCCTCTGAGCGCGTGCCGTGTGTTGCAGGCTGCGTCTCTGATGCAGCGTACTGTTAGCACATAATGGTCCAGTATTCATGTTGGGAACAAACCGAGATGGTGTTTCTGTACCGCCCTGCAGATGGAAGCGGTTGAGAGATAGCACGGCATACCAAAACAAGTACTCTCGCAAACACCAACCACATTGCGAGGTGCTGGGGTGGAGAAGATTTTGTACCTCTTTAATTTAGACGAATTTTGCATGACAACGAGACATGCACTCGACCCCCTCCTTACCTACCAGCTAATTAATCATGCTCACAACGGTAACGGAAGAAAATGATGGTGGGCCCTGCTAGTTGATAAAATAAGGAGTGTACACTCACAATAATTTAACAAAAAATCGTAATCTTCTCAGAAAAAGGAGAACTTTATCATAATAAACAACAGGAAATGGGATTATACTTATATCTACGAAATGATATGCAGATTAAATATTACAATGAGATCTATTATACATCAGAACATAAATGCACACGATTATCGACGCAAACAGTAGGTTAAAGGATAGGGTATACTGAAATATTATGAGAGTAAGCGTTGGCTCGAGAGCAAGGGGCTCCTACTCTGTGTGAGGCAATAGATTGACGATAATGACTGGAGGTCCTTATGAATCAAATATTAATCTTCCGACTATACAGCAGTATCGCAATTAGTAGTGAGAGCTCAAACGGAATCACATGGAGAAACAAGCAAGGTGGGCTTGTAGCAAAGCGAGCGCGCGTGCTGCTGACGGATTCAGAATAAAATTAATAAGGTCCTACGATGCCGGAGCCGCAAAATACTGTACCAGTACTGAAATTTGCAGCACGTCGTCGGTAGGCAGCGTCCAGATGATGTAGGCGCCGACTTCTGCCGTGCAGCAACTCTGTGTCAACCCCCTGAGGATCAGATCCCAACACCCCTGCCAGCGCAACGCAAGAGCGAAGCCAACATTGCTCTACCCCCTACTCTCCTCGAAAACTGCGAATCAGCATTCAGTTCTGATTCCAAAATTCCCCCACACTGTCTCAAAACATCATTCGCGCCTATAGCGGCCGTTCCCTCCAATTTCGAGCAGGGCTTTATGACGTCAACTAGCCTCAATTTAAGTTGACCAATCATGAATCTGCTATTCAGCCGAGGGCACTGAACTTGCCGTTTGACCGGCTACAAAAACAACCTGCCTAGACCACCGGCAATCCGGTGCCAGACAGTCGCACCCAGCAGGGCACAGTCCACAAGTATTCTGAGAATCAGGAGGACAATGCACTCAGTCAGTGCCAGGAGTCTTCATTCCGGACGCGCCGGAACGGTAAACACATACACTGCGGCGACACTCAGATGTGTCGCAGGTCGTTTCGCCCTGCATACAATAGACGAAACTCGACCGACGTCAGTCATTCCGCCAGGCGCTTAAGCCCATCGTACGAACCCTCAGAATTCGGGGAAGTGCAGCCCCCAACCGGAAATGCAGAGCGCCACGTCCTCCGATGCTCGCCTTGCATAAGCCACACAGGGAAGTAACAAAGCATGTTTAGAAATCAAGTGAAAAGAATTTTTTGAGCTCTCAGTACAAATACACCCATTACAATAATCTTATTCGGTCTGTTACTACCGTGCAATGACATAGTGACATAGTGATTGTGGGTGGGGCTGGTAATAGTATTGATAGGGATGGGGAGTATGACATAGATGGTGACCTGGAAAAGATAGCCACTCACACTGGCAACACGAATGTGCATTTCGTGGAACTGTTTCAGTGTCACGATCGGCCTCATCTTAATACAGCCGTCAGGCGTAATAACATGAGACTTGGGGGTGCGCTGATGACAGAAGGCATGAGTCACATTTCAGTGGTGTCGGTGGAGTCTATCAGTAGGATGGGTTTCACTAGACATGGCCTGCACCTCAACAGGTATGGGAAGGGGAGGATGGCAAAACTTATAGGTGACAGCATAGGTGGGGGTGGTGGGATCACTCATGGGAAAATTCCGGTAGTTATGGGTGTTAGAGCTGTACCTTTCTTAGATTGAAGTCAGCTGATAGGTATTCCTGCTTAAGGGAAGTCTCTCTAACAAAGAAACCACTTTCTACAAAGCTTGGGTATCCGATTAATGAGGGAATTAGTATATTTCATCAAAATATACAAGGTATTAGAGATAAAGTTAGTGAACTACTTATAGATCTTGACTCTGAAATTATTGGTATATCTGAACACTTCTTAAATAAGGAGATAATTCAGAGGCTTCCTTTACCAGGATACAGGTTGGCTGGCAGCTTTTCTAGGAGCTTTTTGCGGTGTGGGGGAGTAGCCATGTATGTGAAAAACGGTATTCCATTTGAGTCAATTGATGTTTCAAAGTACTGCACTGAAAAGGTGTTTCAATGTTGTGCAGGTGTGGTTAAATTTAGTGGAGCTAAACTTCTTACTGTTGTCATTTATAGATCCCCAGACTCCGATTTCACAACATTTTTGCTAAAGCTAGAAGAGGCTCTTGGTTCACTTTATAGGAAATACAAAAAGTTAGTTATATGTGGTGACTTCAATATTAATTGTATAAGTGATTGTGCGAGGTAAAGGATGCTGGTAGACCTCCTTAATTCATATAATCTTATGCAAACCGTATTCTTTCCAATGAGAGTGCAAGGGAACAGTAGAACAACCATAGACAATATTTTTGTTCATTCGTCATTATTAGAAGGGCATTCTGTTAGCAGCAAGGTGAATGGCCTTTCAGATCATGATGCACAAATTTTAAGTCTAAAAGATTTTTGTGCTGCAACACATGTTAAATATAGTTACCAACTTTTTAGGAAAGCTGATCCAGTTGCTGTACAGACTTTTGTAAACCTTATCAAGGAACAAGAGTGGCAAGATGTTTATAGTGCTGATACAGTAGACGATAAATATAATGCCTTCCTCAAGACTTTTCTCGTGCTCTTTGAAAGTTGCTTTCCGTTAGAACGTTCAAAACAGGGTACTAGCACAAACAGGCAGCCTGGGTGGCTGACTAAAGGGATAAGAATATCTTGTAGAACAAAGTGGCAATTATATCAAAACGTTAGAAACAGTCAAAATCTAAATGCAGCAGCCCATTACAAACAGTATTGTAAGGTGCTTAAAAAAATTATTAGGAAGGCAAAAAGTATGTGGTATGCAGATAGAATAGCTAAGTCTCAGGATAAAATTAAAACCATATGGTCAGTCGTAAAGGAAGTGGCTGGTCTGCAGAGACAGGTCGAGAATATAGAATCAGTGCGTAGTGGGGATGTCCGTGTTACTGATAAGTCGCATATATGTACAGTACTTAATAATCACTTTCTGAATATAGCAGGTGAACTAAATAGAAACCTAGTCCCAACAGGGAATCATATAGCGCTCTTAGAAAAAAGTGTTCCGAGACTGTTACCTGAAATGCTCCTCCATGATACTGACAAGAGGGAGATTGAGTTAATAATTAAATCACTAAAGACCAAGAACTCTCATGGATATGACGGGGTATCTAGCAGAATACTGAAGTATTGTTCCACGTATGTTAGCTCAGTACTTAGCCATATCTGTAACTTTTCCTTTAGGAGTGGTCGGTTTCCTGGCCGATTAAAGTACTTGGTAGTGAAGCCACTTTATAAAAAGGGAGACAGGGATAATGTTGACAATTATAGACCTATTTCTATGCCATCGGTGTTTGCTAAAGTTATCGAGAGGGTTGTATATACAAGGTGACTGCAGCATTTAAATTCACATAATTTGCTGTCAAATGTACAGTTTGGTTTTAGAAATGGCTTAACAACTGAAAATGCTATAGTCTCTTTTCTCTGTGAGGTTTTGGACGGATTAAATAAAAGGTTGTGAACGTTAGGTGTTTTCTTTGATTTAACGAAGGCTTTTGACTGTGTTGACCACAAAATATTACTGCAGAAGTTGGAACATTATGGAGTAAGGGGAGTAGCTTACAATTGGTTCGCCTCCTACTTTAAGAACAGAAAGCAGAAGGTAATCCTCCGCAATATTGAGAGTGGTAATGATGTTCAGTCCCAATGGGGCACTGTTAAATGGGGCGTTCCCCAAGGGTCGGTGCTGGGGCCACTGCTGTTTGTTATTTATGTAAATGATATGCCTTCTAGTATTACAGGTGATTCAAAAATATTTCTGTTTGCTGATGACACCACCTTGGTAGTGAAGGATCTTGTGTGTAATATTGAAACATTATCGAATAATGTAGTTCATGATATAAGTTCGTGGCTTGTGGAAAATAATTTGATGCTAAATCACAGTAAGACTCAGTTTTTACAGTTTCTAACCCACAATTCAACAAGAACTAACATTTTAATCAGACAGAATGGGCATGTTATAAGCGAGACGGAACAGTTCAAGTTCCTAGGCGTTCGGATAGATACTAAACTGTTGTGGAAAGCCCATGTTCAGGATCTTGTTCAGAAACTAAATGCCGCTTTATTTACCATTAGAACAGTATCTGAAATAAGTGACATTTCAACACGAAAAGTAGTATACTTCGCATATTTTCATACGCTTATGTCATATGGTATTATTTTTTGGGGTAATTCTTCTGATTCAAAAAGGGTATTTTTGGCTCAAAAACGGGCTGTTCGAGCTATGTATGGTGTAAGTTCGAAAACCTCTTGTCGACCCCTATTCAATAGTCTGGGAATTTTGACATTGCCCTCACAGTATGTATTTTCTTTAATGTCGTTTGTTGTTAGCAATATTAGCTTATTCCCAAGAGTTAGCAGCTTTCACTCAGTTAATACTAGGCAGAAATCAAACCTGCATGTGGAATGCACTTCCTTGACTCTTGTGCAGAAAGGAGTGCAGTATTCTGCTGCATCCATTTTCAATAAACTACCACAAGAACTCAAAAATCTTAGCAGTAGCCCAAACACTTTTAAGTCCAAACTGAAGAGTTTCCTCATGGCTTACTCCTTCTATTCTGTCGAGGAGCTCCTGGAAGAGCTAAAAAATTAAGCAAATTCCGGTGTTACATTCTTGATTTTCTTTATTTAAACTAACGACTTGTCGCCTGAATATGTTTCTTATATTTCATTTTATCTGTTTCTACAATCGTGTTATAATTTCATGTATTGACTCGTTCCATGACCATGGAGACTTCTCCCAAATGTGGTCCCACGGAACAATAAATAAATAAATTAATTAATTAATAAAATTGGTGAAAATTAAAGGAGACATGGAAAAGAGGGCATGGAACCTCTCAACATCACACAACATTTTAAGCCGTTTTTGGGCGTTTCTATGATAATTGGTCCTTTCAGACAGACGAACGAGCAGGTAGGCGGCAGGCTGCGCGTACACCAAATTTGGAGGACTGGGTTCTACGGAACATTGAGACGAACCCTAGTACAAGCTCCATGCAAGTGGACCGCCATGGTGTAAGCCAAAGTACGATTATGCGAATCTTGCATGACAACGCATGCGCTGCAGCCTATGAAGACCACTTTGGACATCTGTTGCGACGTGGATGCGGTGCAGCTCTGTACTTTGTTCCGGGACGATTTGTTGTCGCTGCACACCCAGCGTCCACTTTCGGACACGTTCATAGGACCTTTCTTCCCTCATTTCCAGTCATGAATCCGTCGCTGCAGTTTGTCGATTTTATTAATGTTCACTCGATATATACATGTTCTAACGTGTAAAACGTCTGGTGTACTCCAAAATGAAAGGACTGAAATTGCAATAGTCATTTTTATGAATATATTTTTAACTCGTAAACAGTGTTGATGCCTTTCGGAAATACCTTTAGTTGTTGTTGTTTAGGTCTTCAGTCCTGTGACTGGTTTGATGCAGCTCTGCATGCTACTCTATCCTGTGCAAGTTTCTTCATCTCCCAGTACCTACTGCAACCTACATCCTTCCGAATCTGTTTAGTGTATTCATCTCTTGGTCTCCCTCTACGATTTTTACCCTCCACGCTGCCCACCAATACTAAATTGGTGATCCCTTAATGCCTCAGAATATGCCCCACCAACCGATCTCTTCTCCTAGCCAAGTTGTGCCGCAAATTTCTCTTCTCTCCAATTCTATTCAATACCTCCTCATGAGTTATGAGATCTAGCCATCCAATCTTCAGAATTCTTCTGTAGCACCACATTTCGAAAGATTCTATTCTCTTCTTGTCTAAACTATTTACCGTCCACGTTTCACTTCCATACATGGCTACACTCCATACAAATACTTTCAGAAACGGCTTCCTGACGCTTAAATCTATACTCGATGTTAACAAATTTCTCTTCTTCAGAAACTCTTTCCTTGCCATTGACAGTGTACATTTTATATCTTCTCTACTTCGACTATCATCAGTTATTTTGCTCCCAAAATAGCAAAACTCATTTACTACTTTAAGCCTCTCATTTCCTAATCTGATTCCCTCAACATCACCCGATTTAATTCGACTACATTCCATTATTCTCGTTTTGCTTCTGTTGATGTTCATCTTATATCCCGCTTTCAAGAGACTGTTCATTCCGTTCAGCTGCTCTTCCAGGTCCTTTGCTGTTTCTGACAGAATTACAATGTCATCGGCGAACCTCAAAGTTCTTATTTCTTCTCCATGGATTTTAATTCCTACTCCGAATTTTTCTTTTGTTTCCTTTACTGATACCTTTAGTATGTGTCCGTTTTGAGCGAATTTCAGCGAGAACGACGGAGGAAAGTGAGTCAGTTACGATGTAATGAAAATAAGGTACGTGGTGGAGGAAATTGACAGCTACCGAAGGCTGTACACTGTTATTACTCTAGTGATGGTATCAGATGTAATGAAAAGACAGAGAGAGACGGAGAACAGAATGTGGGTTCAGACAATAATATCAGCGTACGTGGCGGTAATAAAACAACTTTCGCTAGAGAGCTGTTATTAACGGCACGAGCAAACCCAATCAATTAGAGCAAACACGTGTGTGCGACCGCGGTTTGAACACAAACACACAGACACACATGCGGAGAGTGAGTCAGTGAGAGGGGCACGCTGGAGGTCCACTTGAGCGCTGAATGCGAGCCAGTCATTAACCCGCAACGGACCGGGTCGCCGCGGCAGAGCACATCCATCAGAGCGCACCACAAAACGCAGCCTGTCCGCGTTAATAACCGTCCGGCACGGGGCCAGCCGCCGTTGCAGCGCCGCCGGTTTAGTGCGAGCGCTGGCGAGTCGAGCAGAGCGCAGAACAACGGCTGCGATTAAGAGGCGAGCCGGCGGCACAATGGCTGCTATTAGGACGCAGCCACTGCGCATGCGCCGCCCACGCCTGCCGCCTCAGAGACAATGCACTGCTCCGGCCACGCCACGGACAACACCCGCTCGGCGTCTCACCTGAAAGCTAGGTGACAAATCCTCTCCAGAAACACAAACAGCTTCTCAGCACTGCGGTGTTTTCTTCATGCGTATCATATCCCGTCTCGTCAGTGTGTTATTGCACTAGTTGGTTTTACTCGGTAGCGGAAAGAGTTTTAACTTACTTTTTTTCCTTTTAGTCGTCAACCTTTGAACTGATTCGATGCTGCCATCATTTGCTACTTTGCGACAAAGAGTAAAATGCGATACTCGGCTTTCACTGTGACGAAATGCGACAGATTACATAAACCCACGTGGTGACTATGACGACATATCATCGATGATATTTTGGAATATGAATAACACAGACAGTTTTGATGATGTGAATTTACTGCGTCGGAAAAAAAACAATTTGGATTAAAAGTATTGTGAATAATCACTTATTAATGAGACAGACAATTCTTGGAAACAAACTGAATCGAGTATGGTAGCAAGTTCCCTGCCGCTGTAGTAGAAAACCAAAATTCACAGTATGAACTTAAAGAAATATGTATTTACTGTTAATAAATCGAAGCTAGTATCGCAAAATCCACTTAGTCATATAGCTCAAGTCGAGATTACTTACCAGTAATTACACCTATACTGAAGCACCAAAGAAACTAGTATAGGCATGCGTATTCAAATAAAGAGATATGTAAACAGGCAGTACATGGGGCTGCGGTCGGCAACGCCTATACACGGTGTAAATTTAAAGTTGACAAATTAGAATAATTCGAAAAATGAGTTTTACACAAAAAATGTGTAGAATCCAAAGTTGATTATTTTTGAGGGAGACATCTACTGGTGCTAAAATTAGCCCGCCACTCCAGCCCACTGAGAGAGGCAACTTTAAAATTTCAAATGGGAACCCCCATTTTTTATTGCAGAATTAGATTCTACATGATAAACTACATATATTTTGTCTTAAACATTTGTTTTCATTTCTCGTAGTTGACGCTGTAATTCAAGACACTCCATATTCTCATTTTTGTGTGGAAAATGGTTACGGATACATAAAAAATACTTATTAACTTCGTAAACTAAAACTCTTCCTCTCTCCCTGTAGGGTGGGGGTTGAGAGAGAACCAAAGATTAATTTTTTTCCGCAGATTCGGGTCAACATTTGTAAAACTCTAATTCCTCTCTCTCAAACCCCACCCTGTGGGGAGAGAGGGAGAGTTTCAGTTTTAGCGAATCAAAATTTACGAAGTTAATAAGTATTTAATATGTATCCATAACCATTTTCCACACAAAAATGGGAACATGGATTTTCTTGAATTACAGCGCCAACTACCAAGAATCAAAACAAATGTTTACGACAAAATGTTCGCAGTTTTTTGTGTAGAATCTGATTCTGCAATAAAAAATGAGGGTTCCCATTTGAAATTTTAAAGTTGCCTCCCGCCCCACCCCTATGGGGTGGGGGGGGGGGGCTAATTTTAGCACCAGCAGACGCCCACCTCGGAAATAATCAACTTTGGATTCTACACATTCTTTCGTGTGAAGCTTATTTTTCGAGTTATTCTGGTTCGTCAACTTAAAATTTACACCCTGTATAAGACAACAAGTGTCTGGCGCAGTTACTGCTGCTACTATGGCAGGTTATCAAGATTGAAGTGAGTTTGAACGTGCTGTTATAGTCGGCACACGAGCGATGGGACAAAGCATCTCCAAGGTAGTGATGAAGTTCGGATTTTCCCGTACGACCATTTCACGACTGTACCATGAATATCAGGAATCCGGTAACACATCAAATCTCCGGCATCGCTGCGTCCGGAAAAGGATTCTGCAAGGACGGGACCAACGACTACCGAAAAGAATCCTCCAACGTGACAGAAGTGCAACTCTTCCGCAAATTGCTGCAGATTTCAATGTTGGGCCATCAACAAGTGTCTGCGTATGAACCATTCATCGATTTGGGCTTTCGGAGCCGAAGGCCCACTCGTGTACCCTTGATGACTGCGCGCCACAATGCTTTACGCCTCGCCTGGGACCGTCAACACCGACATTGGACTGTTGATAACTGGAAACATGTTGCCTGGTCGGACGAGTCTAAATTTAAATTGTATCGAGCGGATAGATGTGTACGGTTATGGTGACAGCCTCATGAATCCATGGACTTTGCATGTCAGCAGGAGACTATTCAAGCAGGTGGAGGCCTTGTAATGGTGTGGGGAGTGTGTAGTTGGAGTGATATGGGGTCCCTGATATCTCTAGATGCGACTCTTGACAGGTGACACGTTTGTAGGCATCCTGTTTGATCACCTGCATCCATTCATGTCCATTGTGCTTTCCAACGGCCTTGGGCAATTCGAACAGGACAATGCGACACCCCACACGTCCAGAATTGCTACAGAGTGATTCCAAGAACGCTCTTGCTCCTGTGTTTAAACATTTCCGCTGGCCTCCAAATTTCCCAAACATGAACATTATTGAACATATCTCGGTTGCCTTGCAACATGCTGTTTAGAAGATATCTCCACCCCTTCGCACTCTTACGGATTTATGGACAGACCTGCATGATTTATGCTGTCAGTTCCCTCTAGCACTACGTCAGACTTTAGTCGAGTCCTTGACAAGTTGTGTTACAGTACTTCTGCATGCACGGGGGGGCCCTACAGGATTTCTTTGGCTCTTCAGTGGCGCGTCCCCGGGTGGCGGATCGGGGAATGCCTCCTAGATATGAGTGGTAGGAGGAAAATCAAATATCTCTCGTGGACCAACATGCTCAGCAGCGTCTGATCCATAGTGGGCGGCTGCTAACAGCGTCTGTCTCCATGTCAGGAATGACTGACATTTTGGGGGAAGGCAACGAATACCACCCCTACAGAATTCCTACAGAACCCCGTGGATGGATACATTCATTTGTAAATGTTCCGAAGTTTTAAGTAGTTCCCCAGTCGGATCTCTGGGGGGAGGGGGGGGGGGGAACTCTTCTAAATGGATCCACATTAAAGATGAACGCAAGGAAGAAAATTGATACTGGAACGTCGAATGTTCGAAGTATATATGAAGCAGAAAAATTAGCAAATGTTACCCAAGAAAAGACATGTTTAAGTAATGATATACCTGCTATAGCACAAACTAGGTAACCTGACAGTGGAATGTGTGCTACAGCTGGATGTACACTGTTTTATTCTGGAAATCAGGACCGAAATCATTGAAGAGGAGTGGGCGTTATTGTGGGAGTGCTGTTCCAAGGGAGTTACGGATTTTGTGCCACTTTCCAATAGAGTTGCCTTGTTAAAACTCAGTGCCAAACCAGTTAACGTCAATATTACTGAAGGATATGCACGAACTGCAGATGCAGATGAGTAGGAAGTGGACTCTTTCTATTGTGAGCGTGTGGGTGCTATACTGTCATTCTGCGCAACGGATTAATCTGAGATGTACCCTTTACCCTATGGCTCCTGCAAGATGCAATTTCCACCCCCACACTACTACAGAAGTCAGACAGATGCTCCTAACGTTTTCAAGAGAAATGCCTGAAAAACTTTCAGCAATAAATATCTTCTGGAGTCGTCCACTGTAAATGACACAAAAATTCACAAAATTTCTTACGTAATTATTGGGATACTTGGGTACTGGAGTAGTGCTAGTCAGCGTAAGAAAAACATGAAACTAACGAAAATTATTATTTATCTTGCAAAAGTTCTGAGAAATCACAATGGCACTTTTAGTTATGGACTGAATAAGTTATTTCCAGGTTCTTTTCGGAATGTGAAGTTACCTTTTAAGGACAGGATTCGCTAATGAAATTTCTATACAAAGTTTACGGTTGTTATTGATTTGGCAGAATGGCTGAGAGCTGCACCTACTCAACTTGAATAATTATCCGTTAGAATGTTGCTAGGTACGGTCGAGGCTGTCGCGTGTGAAATACAGTGAAGTGTACGGTTGTGGAGGAAATATGGGGCTCGCAAGAGCTGTAGAGCACAATACTGTAAGATACGATGGCTGCTGTCTGCGTCGCTCACTGCTGACAAATAAGATAACTCTCGTTCTATCTGGATTGACCTTCGCCAATCAAACTCTCCCTACACCTTGGTGAAGTCAAGAACTACTATTCGCCACTAGTCTAACTATTGGCGTGGTAGACTGGTCAGATAACGAGTCCACCGCAATGCCACTCAAAAATTCGCTCGCAGGTGTTTAACTATAACTCTGTCCATTCACACCACTCAATAAGTGTGGCGGCCAACACAGTGAACAATGCTTAATCGCAAGGATTCAATATAGAGTCGCACTTCGATTCGCTCTCGACAGAGGTGCTCTCCCAGTGAAGTACTTAGGAGAGACTTGTTCCTCGCTCTTTGAGTACACGCGCCCGCTCTCGTTAGGTGTTCTCGCTCCAAGAGCGACAACAGAATGGCCCCTCTCCACGCCAGACGTGAAGGGGTGTACCTTTCAGTCTCTTCCATTACTCCTTCAGCTCAAGGCGTCAGAAATATTGTCTGCCAATCAGCATTGCTCTTCTAAAACGGGAGAATGACGTTTCGTTTAAGGCGACCAATTCGGAAATCTGTAGCATCGGCGTTTGGCGTTTGCTGTCTCCCTGTGAAAATCTCTGAAACTGCGTGGTATATTTGTAAAGAATGCGTAGGCTGGGCGCTCCCACACAATGTAGCGGAATTTGCTTTTAAGCCGAACATGGGGTCATTCTTCCCTTCACTCGGGCAAACGCTGTCGGCTCCAAGGGCGGTCACCTCAGAGTTTGGCACTGACTCGTCCTCTGAAGGGAACGGCGCCCCGGCGTGCGGTTTGCGTCTCCTGAACTAAAAGCCCCTGCGACCATCGTGTCTGGAATGTATGTGTGTATGCCAGCCTCGAGTATTTCAACTCCGGTGCGCTGTTGTTATTTGCGTATCATTTACATGAATTCATACAACATTGACTTTATCTTATCGTGTTTGGGTTCGAATGAAGCGTCTTGATGTGCGGAATATGATTGTGAGGGCGGAATATGTAAGCAATGAACGTCAGATGACCACAACGTCTTTCACTATGACCGAGTCAATGAAGTATTTGCCTTTACAAAACCTCACGAAATTAGCACAATAATGGGAGCTTTCATGCCAAACTGGGAAATAGCAGATATGAGGACCTCGTGGTTCGTTTTGGTTTAGGAACATGAAACGAGAGAGTTGATCGTCTGCTACAATTCTGCCAAGAAGAAAACATGAGAGTCACTAATATACTACGGCTACTTTATACACGGAAATCTCCTGCTGACGACAAAGACAACATAGTCCGTAACCAGATAGACTATATTTTAATTAATAAGCGTTTGGGAACTTCAGGTACAAGAGCATCCATTTTCCTGGAGCAGATGTTCCATCTGACCATATACTACTAGTAGCTTCTCTAAAAACAAAACTTGTAAAACGCAAATAACCAACTCAGGAAATGAAGATAGCTTATTAAAAACTCAAACAGCCTGAACTAAGAAGCTAAAACTGCTCGAGAAAAAATAGGGTATAAAACAAGAAAACGAAAACAGAAATGGATGACTGATGAAATTCTTTCATTGATGTATGAACGGCGAACGTATAAAGCCCAGTTAGATCAAATTAAGTACAATAGTATCCAGAAACTCATAAGATCGAAAATTAGAGCAGCAAAATATGAATGACTACAACATGAATGTGAAGAAATTGAAAGCTTGCGAGCTTCACCTGACGATTTTAACTTAAATAAAAAGTTAAAAGAAACTGCTGGGATATATAGAAGAAAAAACATCTCCTTCTTCACCAACAAAAATAACAAAATAGTTCCAGTTACCATTGAGAAGAAAGAGATACGGGAAGACTAAGAACCTCTTTACAGATGATAGATCAAATGTTGACATTTCGAGGAACAACAATTTAACAGGATCTCCAATCATGAAAGAAGAAATCGAGAAAGTCATCAAAAACTCAAAAACCAATAAAGCCACAGGGCCTGATGAAATTCCAATCGAACTTATTAAACTTCTTGATGAAGACGATATCAAAGCCTTACACAAACAGTTTAACAAAATTTACAACACTGGTCATTACCCTGGCGAATGGCTATTATCAACTTTCATTCCCTTATCAAAGAAGAGGAATGCGAGAAGATATGAAGACCACAGACTCTTTAGTCTTATGAGCCACTCTCTAAAAATATTTCTGAGAGTCATCCATCAAAGGCTATAAGAAAAACGTGAGAAATTTATTTGTGAGACACAGTTTGCATTTAGGAGAGGTTTAGCTGCAATAGAAGCAATAGTCGCACAACAAGTCCTAATTCAAAATAAAGAGTAAAATTTAGGTCTCTGTTTTATTGACTATGAAAAAGCGTTCGATAGAGTGCAGCATCATAAACTCATGAAAATTCTCAAAAGAATTTACGGAGATAAGAAAGATGTCCGCTGATTGAGAATTTATATTGGAATCAGACAGAACAGGTTAAATTTGAAAATGAGGTCACGGATTTGGTCAATATACACTACTGGTCATTAAAGTTTCTACACCATGAGGATGACGTGCTACAGACGCGAAATTTAACCGACAGGAAGAAGATGCTGTGATATGCAAATGATTAGCTTTTCAGAGCATTCACACAAGGTTGGCGCCAGTGGCGACACCTACAACGTGCTGACATGAGGAAAGTTACCGACTGATTTCTCATGCACACACAGCAGTTGACCGGCGTTGCCTGGTGAAACGTTGTTGTGATTCCTCGTGTAAGGAGGAGAAATGCGTACCATCACGTTTCCGACTTTGATAAAGGTCGGATTGTAGCCTATCGCGATTGCGGTTTATCGTACCGCAACATTGCTGCTCGTGTTGGTCGAGATCCAATGGCAGTTAGCAGAATATGGAATCGGTGGGTTCAGGAGGGTTATACGGAACGCCGTGCTGGATCCCAACGGCCTCGTATCACTAGCAGTCGAGATGACAGGCATCTTATCCGCATGGCTGTAACGGATCGTGCAGCCACGTCTCGATCCCTGAGTCAACAGATGGGGACGTTTGCAAGACAACAACTAACTGCAGGAACAGTTCGACGACGTTTGCAGCAGCATGGACTATCAGCTCGGAGGCCACGGTTGGGGTTACTCTTGACGCTGCATCACAGACAGGAACGCCGGCGATGGTGTACTCAACGACGAACCTGGGTGCACGAATGGCAAAACGTCATTTTTTCGGATGAATCCAGTTTCTGCTTACAGCATAATGATGGTCACATCCGTGTTTGGCGACATCGCGGTGAACGCACATTGGAAGCGTGTATTCGTCATCGCCATACTGGCGTGTCACCCAGCGTGATAGTATGGGGTGCCATTGGTTACACGTCTCGGTCACCTCTTGTTCGCACTGACGGCACTTTGAACAGTGGACTTTACATTTCAGATGTGTTACGACCCGCGGCTCTACTCTTCATTCGATCCCTGCGAAACCCTACATTTCAGCGGGATAATGCAGGACCGCATGTTTCAGGTACTGAACGGGCCTTTCTGGACACAGAAAATGTTCGACTGCTACCCTGGCCAGCACATTCTCCAGATCACTCACCAACTGAAAACGTCTGGTCAATGGTGGGCGAGCAAGTGGCTCGTCACAACACGCCAGTCACTACTCTTGATGAACTGTGGTATCGTGTTGAAGTTGCATATGCAGCTGTACCTGTATACGCTATCCAAGCTCTCTTTTACTCAATGCTCAGGCGTATCAAGGCCGTTAGTACGGCCAGAGGTGGTTGTTCTGGGTTGTGATTTCTCAGGATCCATGCACCTAAATTGCGTCAAAATGTAATCACATGTCAGTTGTAGTATAATATATTTGTCGAATGAATACCCGTTCATCATCTGCATTTCTTCTTGGTGTAGCAATTTTAATGGCCAGGAGTGTATTTCTGCGATCGTAACGCAATGCCCTGTAGGTGATCGGCAGGTGTTGGTTGGGGTGAGAGCAGCCTGTAGCAGACCGCGTGGCGCAGCGGGGACAACAGGCCCGGAAGCCGGGCTGTCAGTCACGCGGAATCAATCGCGTTGTTTTGCATATATCGCGTAATTGCGACACGGCAGTGTGGGGCCGCACGCAGCCTCGCCTCGCGCTGCCCCAGCGCAGGGCCGGACAGCCCGGGCCTTTGTTGACCGAGCCCGGACGGCCGGCCGTATCAATGAATTAATCAGCGCCGGTCGGCGTGCCGTGCAGCTACACGTGTCCCGAGATTGTGGCCTCGGCAAACGGTTCCAGGAAATTGCGGACGCTGTTGTCCGGTCACCATCAGCTGCTAATGGAACAGGTTGGGCGCCTCTGGAGCCCCACAAAAAAAAGCCTTCTGCCTGACAAGCAACGAAGCGCACACAGGTTCCCAATAATTGTGTAATATATTGTTGTTAACTCTTCAACTAAATGAGGTTATTTCTCACAAGGAAGCGAATTCCTGATACCAGAAATATTAGGGATGGGAAAACTGGAGTTAAAATAGATTCCGGTATTTTAGTTCTGAATAACCGTCATTTTTTGAGATTTATATGGTCTCGGTTATAACAGGAGATTTTTTTACTAATAACCGGATAAAAAACTAAAATGGCAATTATCCACAGCAGCAGTGCTAAAATTTTTGGTTTTTGATTAAACCTTTCTTTAAAAAAATTTTTTTATTCAAAAAATTTTCATTGCTTCGAAATTTTGCGTTGTTATAGAAAATGAGAAAGAGATCAGTGCCACTTTCATAACAACACCGACAGAAACGAGCTCCAAATACACGGCATAACACTTCGTACAATATTACTGAGACAATAATGGACCCGTTACCATGAGGTGTAGCCTATTGGGTAGTATGCGTGTACATGCAATGAGCGAAAGTTGCCCCATCTGGTCTCTATGGTGGTTTCACGCTGTTGTCGTTGGGCATTATTTGTATTGCATAATGGCGTCATCCCTAGACTGCAAGTATTTTACGAAGCGTGGTACCAAAGAACTACTATACCCATTTAGTTTGAAAGATTATGAACAGTTGGAGCTACAACAACTTACAAGATCATATAAGCAGAAAACTTGCAACTTAACAGTTAATTCATAGTTCACAATGAAAAACTGAAAGTAGCTGATCCGTTGTTTGGGACTACGTAATATACCTTTATCTGCTTGTATCGCTTATTAACAGACAAATTAACACGAAAAATAGAGTTCTTCAGCCTCAGTTTTCACCCTGTAGCATTGACTATTCCTGATGCCAAACTAGTGGTACGATCCTCGATTATAACGTGATTTTTGAGCAGAGTTTGAAAAACTTAGAATGAGTACGATAATATTGGTGATTTTTTTTTGTTCTATTCAATAACTTTTCAATTTTCGTGAAATGCAGCGAGCGGTGGATGGACTAAGTTTTCTTTTATTTGGGTGTTCAATCTAATATTTTGATTCTGTCTATCTTGAAGCTGAAGGAGTCAAAAATCTTTTTTCGACATCTAAGTTTATTACAAGAAATAATAAGAATAGAAAACCTAAATTCGGTTACTTCGGAAACCTGTTACTTTGAGCGGTTTTAGCACTGAGCTTAAGCTGCCGTTGAAAAGTCAATATAGCCGAAAACCATTTATTTTGGCTATAACCGCCATCCCTATAACTATAGGAATGTTTCACAGTAATGGCTATTCTTCGCAAAACCGAGACAGTGAAATGAATGGTAATGATTAGTAGTAAAATCCGCCTGCTGTCTTATCACTAGTGGTTTTTCCTTCACCAGTGTACACTTCCAAGTACAGCTTGATATCAGAACTTCATTTGCTATGTAAGTACCTTCACTGCAATGTCGACAAGCCAGAAACGCCTATATGGCTAATGTTGCTTGCAAGAAATATCTGCAAAGTTTGCAGATCCACAGGTAGCCTGTGTGGCCGAGCGGTCCTAGGCGCTACAGTCTGGAATCGCGCGACCGCTTCGTTCCAAGTTTCGAATCCTGCCTTGGGACTGGATGTGTGTGACGTCCTTAGGTCAGTTAGGTTTAAGTGGTTCTAAGTTCTAGAGGACTGATGACCTCAGATGTTAAGTCCAATAGTGCTCAGAGCCATTTGAGCCATTTTGCTGATGCACAATTCGAATAGCCCTCGTGCGCTGGTGAAGCGAAACGCTGTTGACATCGAAATAAAGGCTGCGATACGGAAACCACAGCGAAAATCCAATGAAGCATTGCATAGATGGGTTGGACAGTGTCTCTAGAATGCCTGTCGATTTCGTCAAGTCGCTCTTTAGAGTCCTGACAGCACCATGAGCACGTAAATATGCCTAGAAACATGTGTCACCTGTCAAGTATGAGGGCCAGCCGAGACATTTCGCCTGATGTCATGCAGCCCACATAACATGACTGTCATGCTTTTCCTTCTGCATGATAATTCTCGGCCGATTCTGCAGGGGCAATGAAGGTGCCCCTGCAGCGTATTTGATGGGAAGTGTTTCTTCATCCACAATACAGCCTGTAACTAACTCCCCTTGAGTTTCATCTCTGCTCACACGAACTGCTGGCTATGAAGACAACATTCTGGCACAAGCAACAAGCTGGTGACCAGTGTAGAGAATTGGTGGAAAGCACAGGCGGCTGCCTTCTACAAGCATATAGGAAAGTTGGTTCAACGTTACGACAGATGCCTAAGTTCAGTGTGGTTTCCATTTCGTGATTGGTCAGACTTTACTTTTCGAGTAGCCCTCGTACATTGGTGAAGTGAAACGTTATTGATAAGAGAGCAGACTCTTTTTATTACTAAGATTTCATTTGCGAATATTGTTTTATTTTGATAAACAAGATGCGATTCTAGAGTTTATTCCCATTTTCAGATGATTACTAGTTGCCTTTTGTTACAGTTTATTTAATTGTCTATGTGTTGGAAACATTTGGCTATTTCAGTGACGAGCTGCACAATTTTATTTTCAGTTAACAAGCTATCCCAGTTATTTTCAGCCATAATGGCTATGTTTGTGGACCGTGACTGTGTGGGATAATTACTTATTTCAAGTTTCTGCTACCAGTCACATTTTATTTTATGCTTAATCTAACACTATGCAACGCGTTTCGAACATGTTATGTTTATTTTCAAGCGTTAATACGTACATACATACATAGAGAAATGTTACTTAAACTAGATTAGTATAGAACACTTTGTCCAATGTTTTTTAATTTTTTAATGTAGCTGCTGGTGTTCATTGGAGGTTGACGGATGTCCTTGTCCGGACTCCGTTGCCACCGATCTAGTGCGGCTGAACTTGTTTACCAATGTGCGGATTGTTTTATCAGTGGGACCATTGTGATGGAAGTTGCAATGAAATCTCATTCGAATTTCGTCGTGTAACTACCCCTGTAGCCTCCAAGTCACAACAGCTATCTTCTACGGTAAACACCATGCTCATTCCCCTTGTAAACAATGAAATACTTGATTCATTGTTAGCTTGAGATTAATCCATGGTATCACGCAATAAAGAACACACAAAATATGCTAATTGTACCAGCTATGATCTACCATATACAACCTGCTCATGAAGTATGTATTTCTACAAAATAGATACCTAATTTTTTGACACCCTATATAACAGAGGAATTTCTGTCTTGTCGCTCTGATAAAATTACGTGAAACTTGCGGAATGACTAGAGCTGATTAGAGTTGCGCTCTACCGACACTACAGTTCGGTAGTTTTGATACACTACATAAATGACTAGTAAATGATAGGATAGCCGGTTGTACTGATAGCACTGGTAGGAAAAGGAACATAACTGAACGTGTGAGTTAAACTGGGAGCCGACGACTTCTCTGTGTTTCTGTTTGTCTGTCCACTGTGTATTTCACACTTTTACAAAACATAAATTGCATTTTATAAGTAACAAAAAGTAGTTGATCGCTTAACTTCTATGTTTTTATCTAGTCAAAGAAATTATTTTTCATGTAAGAATAGTTTACATCATGCACAAGTGTGTTTGTGAATTCCTAAGGGAGCAAACTGCTGAGGTCATCGGTCCCTACATAACAAATGTAAAAAAAGTCCATAAAATTACTGACGATATTTTGCACTCAATAGAACGTTCTTCACCACGATCAAAGGCCAGAGTTTCCTGCTATTGATTGGTGTGGAAGTTGTTTATGCATAACAGGAACATGTTTTGTACAAGCTCAGTATTGAAGCAATCTTTGACATATTTCTGTTTTATTTTTATTTAACTTTACCTTTTTTGCCAAGAAATTGCGTTTCTAGCGCTACATGATAAATCTGTGTTTTTTATAATTTTTATTTGCAACATCCTTTTGTTTCACGTTACAAATTAACAGTTTTAGAATAAAACTCGAATTAACCATTGACAATTTCAATTTTGCTATAAATACTGTTTATTTATAAGTAACAGAGAGAAGGATAACTATGTAGCACAAAAATATTCCGTTGTTTACCCGGCCCTTTGTATGACCTCACTCAATTTCTAGACGGTTCGCCGCTTCCGGTTTCTAAGGGGGTTCTACTAAGACAATGATCGTAAACGCAAACAAAGCTATCGAAATAAAGGGCGGTAGGTGTGAAACACACCTTAACGTACAGGTATGGTGGTTACGAACTTAACTGACCAATGCTACTATCAAAACTACTGTAGTTTACACTTACTGACGGTAGTCTACTGCAGTTTTAGAACTCTAGGCATGTCAAATTCTGAGATGAACAAACTCGAAGAATTTTAAAAATAGTGCGTACGGTGAGCAGGTACTAAAAGAATAGTTCATAGGAGAAAACTATGCTAAACCCTTGCCAGACGAAGGAACGGTTAAATGAGAAATCCACTGTGGTAACGCATACTAGAATTATAAACCACTTCGTGACATACAATACGTCTCTTGTAGTATCTGTTGCTGAAGTTGGGTTATTATCTCAGTGACTCATTCGTGCTTACTAAACGAACCTTTGTTGAAACGCGCAGCTCTTCTTTGGAGCTCTTGTATTTCCTCTGTTTCTGCTATCTGGTTTGGGTCCCAGGCTGACGAGCAGTGCTGAAGTGTCGATCGAAATAGGATTTTGCGAGCTGCCTCCTTCGTGGGTGAAGTACGCTTCTTGGGGAGTCTTCTGATGAACCTATCTAGCGTCTGCTCTTATTGCGATTAGTTTTGTCGTACTGTTCCACAGTCACTCAGTACGCTTACTCCCTGACATTTCATGAGTGTGACTGCTTCCAGTAACTGTTCGGCAATCCTCGCCACACGATATTTCATTTCGATCGTGTAATCATGCAATAGCGGTTCTTTTCTCCTATTTATGTCTAAGCTCTGCATTTGAGGATGAATGGTCGATCCCTGCAGCGAGTGTTCATTCTCTGCGAAAAAGCCTCATGCAGTATCCGACGTTATCTGTTAGGTAATTTGTATGTATGAACCGCTTACTGCAAAAAGACCTTGCGTACACATTTCTTCATTTTACAGTAGAGACAAAAACCGAATAAAACCGATTTAATGCGATTTATTTCCTTACATAAATTTATGGGTTCTTGTTGTGGGTATACTCGTTATTACATGCATGGGAAAGCGAAGTATGACGTAAAGGGAAGGAGCGGGACCGCTTTGTTTGTGTTGGACATGATCCAGTCCTGCATTACACTGGGTTTTCAAATTAATTTTAGAATTAATTTACTTGTTTTAAAACAGAACAGCAAGTATAAACGTTTTTTTATTGTAATAAACACTGTTTGTTAAATACTTTTGAATAATATTTGACGATTTGCGTGGTTGCATTATTCAGTTGTCTTCATCTACATCACAAGGTACCACTGTTCTCGGCCATGATGTAGCTGAATTCCAAAAGTGAACCTTATCTTGAGGGATAAAATGAAAGCCGGCCGAAGTGGCCGTGCGGTTAAAGGCGCTGCAGTCTGGAACCGCAAGACCGCTACGGTCGCAGGTTCGAATCCTGCCTCGGGCATGGATGTTTGTGATGTCCTTAGGTTAGTTAGGTCTAACTAGTTCTAAGTTCTAGGGGACTAATGACCTCAGCAGTTGAGTCCCATAGTGCTCAGAGCCATTTGAACCATAAAATGAAAGATTTCTTGAAGCCGTCCATTTGGTTGTTATTTATGGGCTTTATAGACATGTAGGATTTCTTTGAAGGGAGTTCCACAGGTTATACAACTTTTCTCGGTTTAAAAGTGTTCATAGTCAAGCGAGAATATATTCATGTTGCACGTCACACTATGTGAATTTTTAGCTGAAGACATCATCTTATCATATTTTGAAATAATGAGAACCCTTTTCAGGTGTCTAGGAGTGACTTTACCATCAGAATCATCGCTCAGGCAGGTTCTTTTTATTGAGCGTAGGCCACCAGAAACTGTAGTCTATAAAAATATCCAGCTTCATTTGAACAATGGGGAACTTGTTATCATTTTTCAGGAACGGTTTATGAGTTCAAGAACATCATTCATCGTATTGTATCTTTCCTCTTTCCACCAACATGTCCCACACTAGTTCCCTATCTAGTCTATCAGACCCGTGTTATCGTGAAAGAAGTTCCCTTTTTGCGGTAAACAATGCACTGAGTCACTCACAGTCGTAATCGCCAATAAACGGAAATATATAAATTTCGGACTAGCTGACTTTCTGCAGTAAGCTACTCAAAAATGATTCAAATGGCTCTGAGCACTATGGGACTTAACTACTGAGGTCATCAGTCCCCTAGAATTTAAAACTTCTTAAACCTAACTAACCTAAGGACATCACACACATCCATGCCCAAGGCAGGCTTCGAACCTGCGACCGTAGCAGTAAGCTAGTCATATGATCCTATAACACTCCCATGAGTACTCCAGAAGTTAAGCTACTTTTACGTCTGAATATTTCCCTCCGTTAAGAATGAAATAAATCCAGCTTCTGTTCGATTCATTACCTTCCGTGGTTACGCCGTGCCTTTTCCGAATAACTCAAATATCTGAGAGTCAGCTCAGCGTGGCGAGAGGAAAAGTCTTGTGTCTTGGATACTCAGTATTTGGTATATTCATTACGCTATACATATCTTTGCCATAACGTAAGCTGCGTTAATGATTATACTTGGTTTACCAATCCCATGTCGGACATGGACCATCTTTACTTGTATTCAGTACACAGGGAAAGGAAAAAACGAAAACAGTCGATTAATCAGCTACGTCCACACACCAGAAAACACTACTACCAAGAAACTAACCTATGTAGAACACAACATGTGAATACTTCTAATTTAATGACGCAACTAATTTCGTGTCACCATCGTCTTATGTCTTAAAACACATTTGTGTAGAGAATGGCGACATATTCAACGTTATATGCAGAAGAACTGCGTAGCAGTGTGCGATATCTTTCTCAAAAGTCTTATCGAAACAACTGATAACTCTAGCCACTATGTCAGTTTCTACTGTTAAGCGAACTTCCGAGTGCAATAACGATACGTGCTTCGGCCGTGATTCAGCGTCGCATCAGACCATCTAAGGTAAAGTGCAAGGCAAATAAACACAAATCTACTTCACCCGACAAAACATTTGATATCAACTCTTTTGTAATCTTCGCAACAGCTGGTGAGATCGGTCTAGGACATGCACCATACAATACACGTCAGAGTATCTACGAAAATACAACTCTCCAGGATAGAAGCAGGCCGTTATTAGCAACTCACGACATTTACAAGAGCCAGAAGATGGAGAATAGATCTCACTATTTCACTGTTTCGTATACGCACATGATGAAAGGTGAAAGAGTTAAATCCTATAATGGAACTAGAGAGCATAAATTTAGCCAACATTGTATTACACTGATGATCTGTAATATGCGGAACAGCAAGGAAGCTACCCAATGTGCAACTGACACAAGGTCGAACTACTCAATTCAGAACCAAAAAAATGAGAAAAATATGTACCCTCAGTCAACCATACATGGTGAAGTCTAATCATTTTATACCATGCATTACGTGTGCAAGAGCCTGGGATAGCTTTAATTATCAGTACAACCGGCTATCCTATCATTTACTAGTCATTTATGTAGTGTATCAAAACTACCGAACTGTAGTGTCGGTAGAGCGCAACTCTAGTCAACTCTAGTCATTCCACAAGTTTCACGTAATTTTATCAGAGCGACAAGATAGTAATTCCTCTGTTATATAGGATGTCAAAAAATTAAGTATCTATTTTGTAGAAATACATACTTCATGAGCAGGTTGTATATGGTAGATCATAGCTGGTACAATTAGCATATTTTGTGTGTTCTTTATTGCGTGATAGCAAGGATTAATCTCAAGCTAACAATGAATCAAGTATTTCATTGTTTACAGGGTGAATGAGCATGATGTTTACCGTAGAAGATATTTGTTGTGACGTGGAGGCTACAGGGGTAGTCACACGATGACATTCGGATGAGATTTCATTGCAACTTCCATCACAATGGTCCCACTGATAAAACAATCCGTACATTGGTAAACAAGTTCAGGATCACTAGATCGCTGGAAAGGGAGTCCGGCAAGGACATCCGTCAACCTCCAATGAATGAATTGAAGCCTTTAGGACCACCACCGAAAGGGACCCAAAATCGGTGCGGCCTCTGTCAGCAGAATTGAACATTACGCGTTCGACGATACACAGGGTTTTGCTGTTCACGTTAAAGAAGAAACTGTACCACCTGCAGGTTCTCCACCATCTGCATGAAGAAGATTTTGCAAAGCGTGTTGCTACTAGCATCGACTTGCTTGTTCCACAAGAAGAGCGCAGCATCCTGAATCACATCTTATTCAGCGATGAAGTGACCTTCCACATTTGTGGAAAGGTTAACAGGCATAACTGCGGTATCTGGGTTAACACACCACGAGTGGAACATGTTGAACTCATGCGAGACTCTCCCAAGGTTAATGTTGGGATGGGCATCAAGTGTGACAATGTTTAAATACGGACCGTTTTCATTTGCTGAAAAAACTGTAAAGGGAGCAGTGTACCTAGACATGCTCACATATTTTCTGTTGACCAGCTTATCCAATATGGGCGTCGGGATATTGTTTACTTTCCAGTGTTTAAATACGGACCGTTTTCATTTGAAAAAACTGTAAATGGAGCAGTGTACCTAGACATGCTCACATATTTTCTGTTGACCAGCTTATCCAATACGGGCGTCGGGATATTGTTTACTTTCAGCAAGATGGGGCAGCATGTCATTATACCACAGATGTTCACACGTTCCTGAATTTACAGTTCCCTGGGAGACGGGTTGGACGCACAGGTCCTTTGTCGTGGACAACACGTTCCCCGGACCTCACGCCGATGGACATTTTTGTGTGGGAATTTACCAAACGACGTGTGTTCACCCGACACGTTACCACATTTCAGGAGCTCAGGAACTGCATTACACAAGCCGCTGCTGCCGTAACACCACTAATGCTTCAGAATGTGTTTCGCACCATTGCTCATAAATGGGAAGTCTGTTGTGATACTGATGGTGAAAACGTTGAAAGTAATCACTAATAATAATAATGGCGTGTGACGAGGGCCTCCCGTCGGGTAGACCGCTCGCCTGGTGCAAGTCTTTCGATTTGACGCCACTTCGGCGACTTGCTCGTCGATGGGGATGAAATGATGTTGATTAGGACAACACAACACCCAGCCCCTGAGCGGAGAAAATCTCCGACCCAGCCGGGAATCGAACCCGGGCCCTTAGGATTGACAGTCTGTCGCGCTGACCACTTTTTATATATATATATATATATATATATATATATATATATATATATATATATATATATATACACAAAGCAAAAGTTCTTCAAGGTACCAGTTAAACATATACAAATGAGAGTTAGGTAAACAAATTATTAGAATAACATGAAATACAACAAATTAGAACATATCCTGTTTTTTTTTTTTTTTTTTTAAATTTGTATTGAACAAACTAAAAGTACATATATATTCACTATGCAAAAGTTCTTCAAGGTACCATTTAAAAATATACAAATGACTGTTAGTTAAACAAAAACAAAAAATATTAAAAAAGAAAAACATTAAATACAACAAAATATAACATATTCTGTCTTCTTCCTAAAAAAAAAAAAAAAAAAAAAAATTGTGTTTGTTTTTGGTCGATGCATGAGAACGTGGATAAGGGTGTTGCATCATGTGACAGGTAGGCATGGTACACCCCAACTTTGAGGGGGGTCAAGGAAGACGCTGCGGAGATAACAGGCAAAAGTTTGTCGGTAAGATGGTTTTCGGGTGAGGGTGCTATACGCGGTCACAACTTTGTACCAGAAGTCAAGGACTGTATGCGGACCACTCCGAAAGAGATATTCTAAAGCCTGTCCTCGAAACCAGATTAGGGTATGGTGCTTAGCAAGAGGGTAGTGAAATGTCTGGGGCAACAACAGGAAATCCGAGGTTACCGTCGTTGGCGGGGCACGGAGGTAAAAGCCCACGATTCGTTGGATGAGGAGCCATACGTTTTGTTTCAGGGGGCACGTAAGACGGTGCTCGTCGGTGTCTTCGAGCTGACAGTCAGGGCAGAGTGGGGAGGTGGCCAGTCCTATGCGATAAAGTCGACTATTAGTCGGGAATTTTCCATAGACTAAAACATACCAGAGTGCAGACACAGACGACGGTAAAAAGGGTGCATGCACACACCCCCAAACCGTGCGCCAGTGAATGTCAGGATGCTGTAGCACCATGGGGTCGCAAGGGTTGGACAGCATAAACAAACGATAATAATCTTTTGTACGGGGAGGACGGGTGACTGGAAGATCGGCCCGAACGTAGCTGAGTTCTATGAAACAATTCGCGACGTAGTACAAGAATGGAGAAATAGACCACTCAGCTGCCGGGGGTGGGCAAGTAATCACTAATAAACCGATATCATAGCAAACATTTAAAGTACCATCACTATTTCTACAAAATAGATAATTTCCGGACGCCCTGTACAGTAGTAAGCTTAAGGCCATAGAGAGTACATGTGTTATCTTTGTAGGTATCTCCTTGCTGGTTGTCAATCCCTAATCTGTAATACGACACATACAAGAATCGAACTGCCTTCGCCTTTTCTACTTTGTCGTCCTCAGATCCACAAATAAAGTGGTACAGTACTGTCAAAGAGAGAATCATGTTATCGTGTCACCTCATATGGCGAAACAAAGTCGATCGATCTCGCGGGTTCTGGTGACGTTATGCCACTGGAGTAATCGAACGCTATCTGATTCGCTTTCCTGTTTATGCGCATTGCTATGCTGTTATCTACTTTTGAGATAAGTTGCCAGGCCAGCTCTAAACTCGCATGTAGGTCGTCCTGGATCTCCTAGTATTTCCCCAGTAAAGATTCTGCGCTAAAAACAGTGTCGTTTTCTGAGTGATTTTCATATTATAAGCCGCTTGTGCACGCGGGGAAAATAGGAAAAGCACTGCTAGGTTTATTCAGTGAGTGAAATACGAGAGCTACATTTGTGATCTGAAACCGCTGAGCACACTTAGTCGTAATAAAATAAAGTGTGGGTATGATACCCTAGAAGAACGTATTCGTGATCTGCGTGAAGACCACTTGATAGATTCATATCACAGTCACAGCATTTTAACCGAAAGACTAACGCCATAACATTTAGGGGATTAAAGTGTTTATACGTAACTTTAATACGAGATTTGTAGCTTTAATTGTGACAACTGTTTATTTCCAACTTAGATACATGTTTCAAAGCTGTACTGACCATCAACGTAGTCACAAGGAATGCGTATAACCCGTTGTCAGTGATCTGGAAGTCGTAGGATACCATTAGAAGCGCCAGTTGTGATGATAGTTCGTGTGTAGCGGTCTATTGACAGACGAATCTCTGTAATAGGTCCGAAGCGAATGGCATGAAATATTACCTTCATCTTAGGAATCCAGTTGAAGTCACAAGGACTTAAGTCTGGGAAGCATGGTGTGGGTATAGTACTTCCAGCCCCATCGATCTAACAAATCAGTTACAATTTGCACCGAGCACTGCCCTGAAAAATCGTGGGTAAGTCCTGCACAGTTTGTAGGTTGGAGCCCAGTGAACTCTGCATCATCTGTAAATAAAATGTCACTGTGAGCCGTAGGGCTGCCTACAGCTTCTTGGTACACTCGCTGACAGATCTTTATTCTAGGGCCGAAGTCCGCCTCAATAGGACTCGTTGAAAGTGATATGGGTACATTTCACTGTGATGCATCATTATCCAGCCACTACTGTAGGTGATCCCAGGAATTTTTGTGGCAAGTTTTTTTGTTGTAATTCCTGGAGAGTGTTCGATTTTTTGTAGCAAAAAAAAAAAAAAAAAAATAAGAAAGAAAGAAAAAGAAAAGGTTCAAATGGCTCTGAGCACTATGTGGGACTTAACTGCTGAGGTCATCAGTCCCTTAGAACTTAGGACTACTTATACCTAACTAACCGTAGCGGTCGCACGGTTCCGAACTGTAGCGCCTCGAACAGCTCGGCCACACCGGCCGGCACTTTTTCTAGCACCACATCTTCAAGTGCAAGTGTAATTCGTGTAAGCTTATCCACTCTCGTACCAGGTGCAAAGCTCCCAGTTTTTCCGAGGCGTTGATGCATCCTTCTTCTAGGCGCTACATTCTGAAACCGCGTAACCGCTACGGTCGCAGGTTCGAATCCTGCCTCGGGCATGTATGTGTGTGATGTCCTTAGGTTTGTTAGGTTTAAGTAGTTCTAAGTTCTAGGGGACTGATGACCTCAGCAGTTAAGTCCCATAGTGCTCAGAGCCATTTTTTTGCATCCTTGTAAACGTTCGACACTCAAGGTGCTTTCGTGTAGGGTATGCTTCTTGATATAAGCGTACAGCCTTGCCGTGAGTACTAACATACATGAAACGCATATCCGCATACTCCTTGTAATGCTCCATGTTACCAGCAACAGTTGTACAACACAGCCGACGCTCCGCCAACAACTGACATAAGTGGCATTCTGACTGTGCACTTTACTATCGTATCCATTCTGCTTACACCTCCTTATAAATGAAAGTATAAACAAAGACCAGATCATAGACCGCCATGTGGTGTTTACACAGAGTCATGTCAGTGGTGTCTGGTAATCACAAAGTCGCTATTATCTCGCAAACGGTTGTTTGCGGACCTATGTTAACTGAGACTTCTTCACTTCTAGTATCGTGTAATTTCAACTGTATGCGTTTACAACATTAATTATGATACACCCTGTAAAATGTAAAATATGTAGAATGCTTTGTTGGACACTACAAAGAGCGTGATAGCCTTAGTCTTGTCTTGGTAAATAAATCAGTAAGTAACAAATAAATAAATAAATTTCTCTGTATACTGTGCACTTTTTCCTGTTTTAAGCTTTTAATGCATGTTACATAAACAATAAGTTTACTTTAGCCTTCATTGAAACTCTAAATCGTATCACTAAATTTTGTTAATGAAATGCATTAGAAACCTAGGATCGACTTGTGTATTCACTGCACCTCTTTAATGTGCGCTGACTTTCAAATAATCTTATAGCTAGTTTGAACCACGAAATATACGCAACAGAATGCAAGTAACACACCGTCATTGACTTATTCCGTGAGTTCCGATGTACTGAAACAAACAGACTGCAGCTCGTTGTGTAATAACTAATTTGGCTGTCTGTGCTCTATTCGCACGATATGTTGATCGTAAATCTCGTGTTCGTAATTAGCGCCGGCTATCGCTATCTTGCAGCGCGCTTAGCTACAGCGACATTAGTCAGCGGTTTCACACGAGGCTCTTCCGTAAATCTTCATCGTGAATTAAAACAACAGTCATCTTTAAAGAATTAGTAATCAAGCACGATACTGAATATCTCAAGTCTTATTGGAGCACAAATGTAGAAAACGCCCGATTATTAGTTTGGTATCAGATCAGGCCTTACATACAGCTACAGTGGTTAGGTGACGAAAATTTTGTCTTTCAAGCAAGAACAAAACGGCTTTATTCTTTGTAAAAGTCAGGAACGTCATGAAACGAGTGGAAACATATACTGACGTAAAAAAATTATTACACCAAAAACTGATTAATGTAGACAATGGAATTTCGGGATTCATTTGTCTAGCTAACATATTTAAGTTATTAACATTGCGAGATAACAAGTTAATGTCAGCGCGAGGTAAGCCATTTCAGATGTGGACTGTTGGTAGATTAATAACTGGTGTAGTAGCCAGAATGATCAAAAAAGACACGCAGACCTGCATGCATTGTGTTTTACATCACCAGATCTGAGCTTGTGGGATAGAGTTCCATGCTTGCTGCACTTGGTCGGTCAATACAGGGACAGACAGATAATGTTGGTTTTGGATGACCCTCGAGTTTTCGTCAGACGATGTCATATATGTCTTTGACTGGTGATCGAGCAGGCCAAGGCAACATGTCGATACTGTTAGAGCATACAGGATTACAACAGCGTTATGTGGGCAAGAGTTATCTAGTTGGTAAACACACCCTGGAATGCTGTTCAGGAATGGCAGCAAACTAGATCGAATCACGAGACTGATATGTCTTCGACTGGAGATGGATCTGGTGATCGAGCAGGCCAAGGCAACATGTCGACACTCCTAGAGCATATAGGATTACAACAGCGTTAGGTGGGCAAGAGTTATCTAGTTGATAAACACATCCTGGAATGATGTTCAGGAATGGCAGCAAACTAGATCGAATCACAAGACTGATATGTCTTCGACTGGAGATGGATCTGGTGATCGAGCAGGCCAAGGCAACATGTCGACACTCTTGGAGCATTAGGATTACAACAGCGTTAGGTGGGCAAGAGTTATCTAGTTGGTGAACACACCCTGGAATGCTGTTCAGGAATGGCAGCAAAACGGATCGAATCACCAGACTGATGTACAAATTTGCCACCAGGGTGTGTGGCTTAACCACGAGAGTGCTCCTGCTGTCATACGAAGTCACACTCCAGACCATAGCTCCAAGTGTAGGTCCAGTATGAGTAACATTTAGACAGGTTGGTCGCAGGCCCTAAACTGGTCTTCTAACCAACAGATGACTACCACTGGCACCGAGACAGAACTAACTTTCATCAGAAAACACATCAAACCTCCGCCCTGCGGTCTAATGAGCTCTTGAGTACAACACTGAAGTCGGAAATGACGGTGGTTTGGGGTCAGTGGAATGCACGCTACAGGGCATCTGGTGCGGTGTTTTCTTGAATTTGATTTGTAACATTTGTAACATTTCGTTGTGTCACTGTGGTGCCAGTTGCTGTTCGGGTTGCTGCTGCAGATGTCGTACGATGCGCCAGAGCCATACTCCCAACACGATGGTCTTTCCTCCCGATAGTACCACACGGCCGTCCGGAGCCCGGTCTTCATGCGAGCGTACATTCTCCTGACCACCTCTGCCTCGTGTACAGAGGCTATATTCCTGCCTAATCTCCCTGCAGTATCGCAGATGGAACATCCGGCTTCTTGTGGCCCTATTAAAGGACCCCACTCAAACTCAGTGGCATGTCGTCAATGGCGTCTTTGTCGCCTTAAAGGCATTCTTGACTAACAACGGTTCAACACGTCCAGTCTCAAAGGTAATTAACGTTCATGGCCGCCTGCCGCTGTGGCCGAGTGGTTCTAGGCGCTTCAGTCCGTAACCACGTGGCTGCTGCGGTCGCAGGTTCGAATCCTGCCTCGGGCATGGATGTGTGTGATGTCCTTAGGTTGGTTAGGATTAAGTAGTTCTAAGTTCTAGGGGACTGATGACCTCAGAAGTTAAGTCCCATAGTGCTCAGAGCCATTTGAACTATTTGAAGCTCATGGCCGCTACAATCTGTATTTAATGCAAACGTGATTTGCATCGTCGCGCTAAAAGGGCCACTCTTATGGAACTGGCGCGAAATTCGAATAGACATCGTCCTTCAGATGTAGAAACACGCATTCCAACTTTCGTTTACGTTGCACAACTTCTTCTTGCTGTTGTGACTTTCCCGTCAGTATGCATTGCAGGTTGGGATAAAAATCTAGAGAAGTGGTGCAATCATTTCAGGAGGGACGCGATTTCGGAAAATCTGATTTAGACTTGTCATGGTCTCATTATCAACTGAGGCGAATGCTGCTACAACCAGGCCCCGGACAATTCCCTAATTGTGCTCTGTCTCTAATGACCTCGATATCGACACAGCATTAAACCCAATCTCTCAACCGACCGATGTGGAACTGGCACAGTGAAGTCGCCTTCAGGAGTACACCGGTTCAAGTCCCTTTCCGACCATCCGAATGTTGTGCTTGGTTTCCCCCGATCACTAGGCGAATGGCAGGTTGGTTCGTTTGAAAAGGACGCGGTCGATTTCGTAATTTTATCCAAATTTATGCCCCGTTTCTAATGACTTCTGTAATGTTCCACGTATGCCCGCTGATAACGCTGTAAAGAAACGTTGATAATACTTGAAGCATGTTATCTAAAACAAATGTGTACTGTGGTTTAATCAGTGCGCTACTGAGCAACCAACTAAGTAACTTTGAATCTATGTTTGTTGC
This sequence comes from Schistocerca piceifrons, assembly GCF_021461385.2. NCBI lineage: Eukaryota > Metazoa > Arthropoda > Insecta > Orthoptera > Acrididae > Schistocerca > Schistocerca piceifrons. Next base: position 898,173,831 of record NC_060139.1, read on the forward strand.
TCTAAAATCCAGCAGTGATTTGGTGGAGTCGTTACATTCCCCGATGACTCTTAACCACTGCCGGATTAGTCACGTGTTAGCAAATGCTACGGGCCCCGCGTATTATGGGACCCCGCGCCTGGGTGTAAAAAAAATCAATGAATTTAGATATATATGGTATTCCTCCAACCGTCTAATGGAAAGGCGGTGGTGTTCAGATCTACAGAGAACAGTAACGATATTAGCTCATTTTTAAAAGTGATCGCTTACCATATCATACACCGTGTGTCGTAAGTTCGCATCACCACAAAGCTTTCAGGGGAATTCCCTAATGTCGTCCGATATAGTCATAATAACCCGATCAGGTAGTCTAAAATTATCTGATTCACAATAAGCACAATGGACACCGTATTTATTTTTTTAAAGTCGACAATGAAAGGCATTCTTTCTTCCTGCAATGTATTTACCTTCTAGAGTGAAGCTTGCGTCTTTGTTGGTGGACTATTGTCATATAACGTGTTATAGTCACGCAGTTTCTGCGTTTCTTTTGTGTTGTTGTTCCTTGCTGGTTGCTGTGGACTAATAGGATGCACTACTACTATTTAACAACGGTAGAAGATATTAAGAGAGTGAAATATAATTTTGACTGCGAATATAGCCGACAGGAAAATGAGAAGCAGCAATAAGTAATGTAAGCTTATTTGTTTTCTTTCTATAGTCTAAGAAGTTGGAAAAGGAACTGGGTTATGTGTGCATCGTATATAACAATGTAGGCATCAGTTACCGTTGTTTAATCTTGTAGTGAAATGTTATGACTGCAATTCATTTACTTCAGAATGCAGTAATAATGACTCTCGCTTGGAACGAAATCCTAGAACGCTTTCAAGTGATTAGTGCTTGACTGCTATCTGAACATGAAGACGTTAACAGATGTAACCTCCCCACCGTAATTTTAAAAGAAAAAGAAAGGATGATACTAAATACAAATGGGAGCCAAGTGTAACCTCCCCAGAATAATTTTGAAAACGTATGGGCAATATTATTTAAGAATGCTAATGGACACTGCTCTATGCGTAACCTGCCCACAATCAAATGTATTGACAATGGTAACAAAAATGTGAAATTCGCAATCTGACTCAAATATAAATCCTTCAAAAGTAAAGTCCATTCAGTGACAAGAAAATTCAATTAAACCGAAATATCGGTCTTTGGCCCTGTGTAAAACAATCAGAATTAAAGTCTTACCTCAGAATAAATCAATGTCACATATCTGCTCTTGTTGTTGCGCACCGCTTGGAGGAACTGCATTGCAAATAATAATATTCCCTTTTTTTTTTGTAATTCTAGTGAAATTTTTCTTCAAAAGAAGTGGAATGAAATGGGGAGTGCAACGAGATCTTTAGTTCAATAAAAAAATTAAATTTGAAAAAATGCTTTTGAAATAAAAATTATTATTGGGGAACTTGGAGAATAATTACAATAAATAAATTTTTACATTATCTAATGATTATATTAATTAATGGTATACCTTATTCACCATCTTGACCAGTGTTGCCGACCGCCTACATCACACAACCGCACTGGGCTGCTACCACTGACCGACCGCTCTGCATGACGACTAAACCGAGCTACAGACTCGCAACGACTGCTACTGACAGACTCGCAACGACTACTACTGACAGACTCGCAACGACTGACTGACTGCTACTGGCCTACAGCTACTAACAGACTGAGCAACGACTACTGTACTGACTCTACTAACACACTGAGAACCGCTCGCAACACTCGCGCGGTCAAGCGCATACTCTCTGGTCACAGATGCTACAATGCCTCGCCATCGCTGCTGCGTTACATACGTGTTTCATAACCCTCCACTGGGGGGGGCAAAAATTTGGCAGCGATGGTGAGTCATTTGGACTTGCCAAGCGCGGCAAAATTTTTCTTTAATTAACAAAATTCTACAACTTACAGAATATTTAAATGTTGTGCACACGCACTAAGTACAAAATATACCAGACAAAGACAAAATGTGAATACAAAACATAGTAGCAAATCAGAAAAACATGTAGATACAAATTATTTGACAGATAATAAAGTGCACAGGCACTGAAAAAATTCTTTAGCATATGCAGAACAAATAAACAGACTGGCAAGAATAATTAGATGTAGTACATAAAGTAAATGTTGTGCACACGCACTAAGTACAAAATATATCAGACAAAGACAAAATGTGAGTACAAAACATAGTAGCAAATCAGAAAAGTATATACAAATTATGTGACAGATAACAAAGTGCACAGGCACTGAAAATTCTTTAGCATACTCAGAACAAATGAACAGACTGGCAAAAAAATATTATGTTGACAAGTGACATAAGTGTACTCGCATTGGAGTTTAGCGAATCGAAAAATGTATAACCTATGAACATAAATGATGTTACCAAAAAATTTTTTCTTTATGTGACAAGAATCAGGATAGGGAAGGGAAGGATTGCATCATGGTTGTAGCACTTTAGATTGCACACAGCTGCTCTGAAAGTCCATATCTTTCCACAGAAGTACAACACCAAGTGACACAACTTGAAGTTCTTTTCCCATCAGAATTTATCAGTGTAGCCAAGACACTGAACTGTCGTAGTAATATTCCATGTTTTCATTTTGGCAGTACATTAGGTACACCAAACAGTGGGACCATAATAACGTCTTCATTGCTCACGGTGGTGGACAGCATGTCGTGTCAACACCACACTCTTACAAGGCACACCAACGTAGAATTAGTGCAAAACCAAAGATAGTGCTCCATGATCACTAGGATAAACAGGACAAATGGACATTGCAGTAATTCAGGGTAGTCAGCTTATGAGGTGAAGGACATCAAGTCACATAATATTGACAATTACAGACTTAATTAGCAGTTTGTGGCATTCATAGCCCAGTTATTGAACATTTCTGTACCAAGTATGTAGTATTACAGAAAAATGTTCATTAATTGTTGTACATAGAATCAGTAGCCTTCTTTTCCTGGTTACAAAGCATTATGAAATAATCGCATTCTTTTAAGTTACAGAGTATAATTAAGAATCATTAACCTTCTCCTAATTACAGTTAATTAATCATTTGTCATTAATTAATCATTTGTCTAATTACAGTTAATTAATCATTTGTATAATTACAGTTAATTAATCATTTGTCGTTAATTAATCATTTGTCTAATTACAGTTAATTAATTAATCATTTGTAGCCTTAGTTAATTACAAAGCATTATTAAACAGTACCATAGTTAATTAATTATGTGTCATTCCAATCTATTAAGAATCATTAGTCTTTTCCTAATTACAAAGCATTATGAAACAGTCACATTCATTTCCAACAACAAAGTATGGCATCGTTAATTAATCATTTGAAATTCCAATATATTAAGAATTATTAGCCTTCTCCTAATTACAAAGTATTATTAAACAGTCACATTCATTTCAAATTACAAAGTATCAACATTGGAAACAAGAGCTAATCAATGGCATAATTAATAACAATTCGTGGAGTGACATTAATTATTGGCACTCAGTGGCCAGCAAGTATTGAATAAAATCATCATTCAGTATTATTCAGATTATTACGAAGTCATTATTAAAAATCAGTTAATTACAGTCATAGCATTAATAATCATGGGCATTACAAGTACTCATTACAATAAACAGTGTTCCTCATTCAGTAGTATTCAGATCATTACAAAGGCATTATTAAAATCAGTTAATTACAGTCAAATCATTAGTAATCACAAGCATTATAAGTGGTAACATTACAATAAACAGTGTTCCTCCTTCAGTAGTATTCAGACCATTACAAAGTCATTATTAAAATCAGTTAATTACAGGCAAATCATTAATAATCACAGGCATTATAAGTGGTATCATTACAATAAACAGTGGCAGTTATTAGCTAGTGACAAAGCATCATTTTGAATATAGTCTCATTAAGAGGTCATTAATCAAGTGACATGCTATTCAGAGTTGATCAGTATTATTCAGAATTATCATAAACTAGTGACATTATGTGGGACTGGTAATACATGTTTTTTGTTAGCAATGCATTGCGTTGGGATCGATAATTAATTGCTGAGGCATAATACTTTTTGCTTTTGACCTATTGCTGCAAATGAGGATAGGTAACGTCATTCGTCAGGAGTCAGCTGTAGCAAGATTATGTAACAAGGCAGTACATGTGATCACATTTATAAACGATAGACACAAATGGGTAAAAATACAAATGCAAGTACTAGAACAGGTATAATAAGTAACAGGTTTAGTAAGTGTCATGAAAAACTTCTCCTGGAAAAAATACAAAAACGGATTATTGACCTGAAAGAAGAAACGCACACTATGCTGAAAAGTAGTGAACTTCGAATTAACAGGTAGTGAAATGTGTATAAAAATGTGTTCCATAGCTGTCCTTTCCAAAACTTTCCGTCATCCTACTATGCAATATAACACCTGCTGTCAAAGCAAACTGCAACAAATACTTAAATAACTACGTAGCATAAATACATTACTTCAACATTATCCTCATCTGTAAAAAAAAAAAACTTCATTATCCATATCATCATAACGTCACCATTATCATCACCTGTAAAGAAAAACTTCATTATTCATAATACCATATCCTTCATCATTATTCATCAGTATTCATTATCATCTGCAAAAAAATCACTTCATTACTCATTACATAACTATTCCTTATCTCTAGCATATTTCATCACTAAAACTAAGATGTGTAGTTCTCTCTGACAGCCTGCATCAATCACCTTGTATTCTGAAAGAAAAAAATTAGTTAAGACTGCTATTCTGTGATGAGTATAGTATATTCTTGTTAATGTTTGTTAATCCTGATCCATTTACTCTTCCTCATAAAGTTATTGCATCTCCTTTCGTTTATTCCGTAGGTGAAATTCCCATTTATGTTAAATTTATTTCTTACACGCACCATTTCTTACTGAAATTGATGAACAAAGATTAATGTCCTGCATTTAAATCATATACCCACTAAATAATGACTGGTTTATGGTGACACAATTAAGCATACAGCATAACATGACAGAAAACGTAATATGTCAAAAACATTGACAGTGTTCAAAAACAAAGATATACACAGAATAATACAATGCAGCAGCAAAAAAAAATGTGAAACAGTCACGATGTTGAGATGTCATAAGGCAAAAAAATGTCAAAGTCGACTGGTGTGTGTTATATCTTAACTATTTCATAGTGCATACAAACAAAACTGGAGTACAGTCATATACACAAAAAAAATGGAAAATGTGCACGGTCTGATGTGTAACGACAAGAAAAGCGACCTGCTAACCTTACCTTGCCGGGCACTTGCCAAGAAAAAATACGATAATCATCAGTAATTAGCCAGGTGAATTAATTGCATTAGTAAATGACATCATAGTGTGTTGAATCATACAGTGGTTTCACTCAATAAACGGTTTAATGTTTGAGATATGGTGATTGCCTTTCGATTTTCTGGTTCTCAAAGTTTCGACGTGTACAACATTGGGGTGAGGGATGCTGCGAATCCGATACGGACCTGCGTATAGAAGTTCAAATTTACTGCACTTACCTTTTAATTTGCTGGATAAATAGTGTGTACGCACTAATATTTTCTGTCCAACGTGAAAGTCTCGGCGTTTACAAACCTGTTTTTGCTGTCTTCTCCGGCGCTCTGCGGCACGTTTGATGTTCTTCAGCGCAATGTCAATTATTTCGTGGTGTCGTAGGCGACGACTTTTGGGAAATTCTATCAATTCTTTAATTTTGTTCGGTGGTTCAACGTTTTTCAGTATAACAGTCGGAGATAGCATAGTGGATTCATTTGGAATGGAATTAATTACATCTTGGAATGAGAGTATGTGTGTATCCCAATCAATATGTCTTTTGTGGCAGTATATTCGGCACAGTTTACCAATTTCTTTCATTAATCTTTCACAGGGGTTCGAAGAAGCGTGGTACTTGGATATATAGATCGGAGAAATGTTTCTGGCTCGTAACATGCGTGTCCATACGCTACTACGAAATTGAGATCCATTGTCGGAAATTACTTTCATTACATGCCCTACATGAGATAGAAAATGTTTTATAAATGCATTTGAAACAGTTTTAGCAGTAGCTTTGCGTAATGGAGTGAAAGTAACAAATTTTGAAGTGAGCTCAACAGCGACAAATATGTAGCAAAAACCTCTGTTAGTTCTGGGAATCGGACCAAAAATATCTACTGCGGCCATATGTCTTAATTTAACAGGTATAATGGGATATAAAGGAGGAATATGTGAAGTGGTGTCTGATTTAGCTTTCTGGCAAATTTTACAAGACGCTAAAACTCGTCGTATACGTTTTTCCATGTTAGTAAAATAACAGTTCTGTCTCAGTATAAGAAAACATTTTCGTGCTCCGTAATGTGCGTAACTTAAATGAGTGTACCAAATTAATTTGTTAACCAGTTCGTCAGGTATGCATAATAACCAATTGTTGCTGTCAGGATGAGAGCGGCGAAACAAAATGTCATTGCGTACAGTGTAGTGGTTTCTGATCGTAACATTATTCTTATCTTGCCAAAGCTGTTTAATTTCTTTCCACACATTGTCTTTGTTTTGTTCTTGTGCTATGTCCTGTAATGACGATGAAATAAAATTTTCAAATGCAACTTGCTGAATGTACATGACACTGAAATTTGCTTTGCAGAAGTGGGTTGCTACGTCTTGCTGATTGTTGCCGAGAGAACGCGATAGTGCGTCTGCTATAACATTTTGTGTGCCGGGAATGTGAACAATCGTAAAATTAAATTCCTGTAAATACAGTTTCCATCTACTTAACCTGTCGTGAGTGAATTTAGCCGAAAGTAAAAATTGTATTGCTCTGTGGTCTGTGTAGACGGTAGTATGTCTGCCATAAAGAAAGTGCCTAAATCTCGTGAAAGCCCATACAACACATAATGTTTCAAGTTCTGTAACGGAGTAATTTCGCTCAGCAGGTGACAAAATGCGGCTTGCAAATGCGATGTTTTTAATTACTATTGAACCATCTTCTTCAATTTCCTGGAAAATATGTACGCCTAAAGCGGTGTTGGAACTGTCGGTAGCAATGGAAAAATTTCTAGTAAGATCTGGGTGTGATAAAAGTGGTGCATTCAACAGAGCATATTTCAGGTTCATAAATTCAGAATGTGCTTGCTTATCCCAAGACCAAATAGTGTTTTTACCTGTTAATTGGCATAATCTGGGTGTATCTAAAGCAGAGTGATGAATAAATTTACGAAAAAAGTTAATTAAGCCCAAAAAACTGCGTAATTGCTTCTTCGTTGTAGGAACGGTAATGTCACGTAGAGCTTGAAGTTTTTCCGGATCAGGTGCAATGCCTTCTGCTGAAATTACGTGTCCAAGAAATTTTATAGAAGTTTTGCCAAAATGCGATTTACTGAGGTTAATTGTAAGTCCTTGTGCATGAAAAGTTTGCAGCAGTTGTTCAAGAATCAAATTGTGTTCATACCAGTTAGCTTCTGCTATAAGAATGTCGTCTACATACGTCGTAATTCTGTCTTTAAGTTCTGTCGGAAGTATTGTGTTCAAACCGCGAATAAAAGCTGCAGAAGAAATAGTTAAGCCGAACGGTAGTTTGCAAAATTGATAACAGTCGCCGAAACAGAGAAAAGCTGTATATTTTCTGCAGTTCGGATGAAGTTGAATTTGCCAAAATCCCGATTTCAAATCTAATGTGGAATAAATAGCTGTACCATGAAATTTCTGTAAAAGTTCCTCTAGTGTCTGTGGTCGATCTGTTTCATTAATAATAATGTCATTAATGTGACGTGAATCAAGTACAAGGCGAAGTGAGCCATCTTTTTTCTTAACAATATGCAGCGGGTTTATGTACGGACTAACTGCTGGTTCAATAATTCCTTGATCAAGCATATCCTGCAATTCTTTTTTAACTTGTTCGCTGTGAATATATGGAATGGGATAATGCTTTGCTTTAAATGTGTCGTGCGGTTTGACTTGAAATTCATACATAAAGCCGGACATAGTACCAGGAATGTTGTCAAAAACTGGAGCTTGCTGTAAAAGAATTTTGTGTAATTGCGTTCGTTCGTCGTCTGTAGTTGCACTGCTCTCTTTAACCTTATCAGAAATTAACTGCATAACGTCGTAGTCAGCTTCGTCTGGAGTATTATAGTTATGTACGTACGTATCCGTGAACAATGTGGGATTACAGTCTATGTTACGTGTTGCGGAAATGACCTCTGTGCGGTTAATTGTTTGTTCTTCCGCAGATAAAGAGTGCTGAAATTCTAAAGCAAATTGTACATTTTCATCCTTTAACATTAAATAAGAATTCTGAAAATCAATAACTGCGTCGTGTTGTACCAGAAAATTCGTACCTAAAATAATGTCTGTTGTCAATAAAGGCACAATCCAAAAATTAGAGTGAAAAGTATGACCTCCAATACAAAATGATAAATGCGTCTGTAATTTAACGTCTACACCTTTGCTCGATACTGCTCCTTTCACTTTTGTTTTGCCTAAAGGTAACGTCGGATAAGTATTCTCTTTGTTGCACTCGTTGAAAGTCTCCTCATTAATTACTGATATAGGTGATCCGGAATCAATTACTGCTGAGAATTTCGATGAACCAATTTTAATTTCGATAACAGGATGTGAAATGGTTTTCTGAATAACTGGTCTTTCCTGTAAAAGAGTGTCTCTGATGTCGTCAAAAGTAATTACATTTTCGTGAACAACATTTTGCGTGTCAAAGGTAGTGCTTGTGTTATTAGAAGATGCGTCCTGTGCAGTATTTAGTCAGATTCTATCTGACGTGTTATTATTATTAGGAGGATTCTGTGGCATTTCGACTATTTGAACTGTCCTATTACTTCTTCCAGGCGTGTTACGCTCTGGATGGTACCTACTGTCGGGTTCATTCATGAGAAAATGTTCTTGCGTATGATTTTGCTGTTGGTATGACCGACTGTTGTTAGATGTTCGCTGAAAATTGTCCTCATTATTTTTACGTCTGTCGTAACAGTCATTCCTATACGGTGCATTACGATAGGAATTGAAATACTGTCTTCTTTGTACGTAGTTGTTTCCTTGCTGACGTACGTTACTATTTGTTGGACCAGGGGCTATACGTCCACGCGGCGAAACATTAAAGCCTGGTTGACCTTGCGTATTCCATTGTTGGTTAGGTATGTTAACCGGCTGGTTTTGATGTTGTTGTTGTGAAACACCTCTATTGTTACTAAAGTGTTGTTCCTGTTGCTGAAAATTTTGACGGTATTGATAATTAGAATTTTGCCTGTTATTAAAGTTTTGGTAGTTGTCGTTCCTAAAACGTCTGTTATCTTTCCGATTGGAATTACGTCCCTGATCATAATTGCAGTACTGTTGTTGACCTTGGTTGTTACTCGAAAAGTTTTTGTTTACAAAAGAATAATCGGATTGCTGTACTTCCAAGAGCTGTAAAAGATCCCTGAATGCTGAAATGTTTTCTTTTTGCTGGCCTGTTAGAAGCGACACTCGTAATGACCGTGGTAATTTGGAAATGCATAATTGTATAAGTGCAGATTCACTGTACGGTTCACTTAGGTACTGATTTTGTTGGACCATATGCTCAAAAAATTGCGTTACACTGGGAAAATTTGAGTTCTCGTAGTTTGGCAAACTAATTAGTTGGTCTTTAATTCCGCGCTGTGTCGTCTTCGACCAGTACGCTGACAGAAAAGCATTCTGAAATTCCTCTACCGAGTAACACTGTCTCGCGATCGGTCTCATACGAGTTGCCGGTTCGCCTTCCAAAAAACTGCAAATAAATTCAAGTTTATGTGTTACAGGCCAAGTCGGTGGAAGAGCAAAACTAAACTGTTGAATCCAATCCAGTGGGTGAATCTGCGTTCTATCGTTTTTGAAAACCTTAAACTTTCTCACTGACAGAAAATGTTTGTAGTCGAAGTTATCATCTCTGCATGATGGAACAGGTTCAGGATCGTAAGAGTATCTATTGAACTGTGGTTGTTCGGAATCTAAGTCCCGTACTCTCTGCATATTACCCAAATTATACGCGCTGCGTGAGTCTGACACATGTTCATAAAGTGGCGTCTGTTGTGTATTATTAACAGAAGTGTTTTTCATTTCTGTTACTTCTTGTTGTAAATTTGACAACTTCCTACGTAACGTATTGTGAGATGAATCGATCTCATTAATTGTCTGCTGTAAATTTTGAAATTCAGGCGTTTGGATAAATGAAACCGGTGCAGTATCGTCTGATTTATTGTCATTAGTATTTTCGATAGCATCAATACGACTGGCCAATTCATCACATTTTTCAGTCAGTATTTTAACCTGATCATCGGTTTTAGAGTCAGACGCATTAATCTGTTTTTGCAACTTGCGCGTAGTTTCGCTCAGTTTTTTAACATCACCTTTGATAACATCACAATCCTGTGTTAGATCTAATTGTTCGAATCTATCTGTCACTGTTTGAATATTTACTGTGTGTGTATCTGTTTTTGATTTAAGATCAGAAATTTCATCCCTTAATTCCGCGTTCAATTGTTCTATGGTATTAATTTTGCCGGACACTGTAGTAATATTATTATCTACATACGTCTTCGCTTTCGCAAACATTTTACGTTTGTCCTCTTGTCTTTGTGCAGTGATTGTTTCCATGACTTGTCGTTTTACTTTGTTTTGATCCTGAATAAATCTGCGGAAACGCGTATCACTGTTCTGTATGTGCTGATTAAAGCGCTCGTTAATCTGAGTGTTCTGCTGTTCGAATTTCGCGTCTATCTTTGCGTCCACTGTGCGCGAAAGTTCTACCGTCATAGCTTTAAACTCGTCCCGTAATTGTGTAGCTTTTTCAGAGCATTGTTTAGCGACTCCGCTAATTTCGTCTCTGAGTGTTTCTGTTGCGACTGTTTGCATTTCTCTTAATTCTTGCGCAACAGATTTAATTTCTTCGCTGTTTTTTTGTGAACACGCCTCAATTTCCACGCGCAACTGTTCCTTAGTGTCATGGCACTGCGCGGCAACGTCTCTAATTTGTTCACTAAGCTGCCTGTTCTGTTCCCTAAGTTGTTTGAAATTTTCATCATTATTGTCAAGTTTTTCATTTAAGTGTTTGAAATTTTCGTCATTTTTGTTCTTAGACTGTAGCATTATTGTCATAAATTGTTCCAAAGTAACATTACTTACTTTATTCTCACTACTGTTTGATGGTGTATCTACAATTGTCGCGTTTTGTGTGACCATTTGGTCATTCTGTAATTTACAAAAACGTTTATCAGTCGGATGTACATTGTCAGACACTGTTCCGGAATTAAATAAATCCGTCGTACTTTGTGTATCCTGATCACTTTCTTTAGACAAATTTGCCTGTGCGTTACTTGAATTTTCCAAATCGGGTGTGTTAAGCTCTGCAGCGCTCATTACCATAGAGCATTCTGCGTCATCAATTGTCGTCAAGTTAACAGACGAGACAATTGAGTTCGTTTGTTCATCATTAAGGTGAAAGTCATCATTAGTGGTTGGAATGCACTGATTGTTAGTGAACGCAGGATTGTCATCATTACGTTGCGTATCACAATTACTATCGGTCACGTTGTTTAAGTCGGTAATTTCATTCACAATACTTCGCGATACACTATTCACAGTCTTTCGCGGCATTTTTACAATAGTCAAAATTTTTCACAAAACAAATAAGCACAATGCAAAAGCAACACACAAATACAACAGAGCAACAAATTGCCGTTGACCTGTAGAAAGAAAGTCACAAGTTAATAAAAGCGTAGCGCCAAATCCTAATTATACTTAAGCAAATAAGAGCAGATATGTGACTGTTTTTCAAAAGACTCTCAACGAAATTCGATCCTGGACTGGGTGTCGCCAAGTGTAACCTCCCCACCGTAATTTTAAAAGAAAAAGAAAGGATGATACTAAATACAAATGGGAGCCAAGTGTAACCTCCCCAGAATAATTTTGAAAACGTATGGGCAATATTATTTAAGAATGCTAATGGACACTGCTCTATGCGTAACCTGCCCACAATCAAATGTATTGACAATGGTAACAAAAATGTGAAATTCGCAATCTGACTCAAATATAAATCCTTCAAAAGTAAAGTCCATTCAGTGACAAGAAAATTCAATTAAACCGAAATATCGGTCTTTGGCCCTGTGTAAAACAATCAGAATTAAAGTCTTACCTCAGAATAAATCAATGTCACATATCTGCTCTTGTTGTTGCGCACCGCTTGGAGGAACTGCATTGCAAATAATAATATTCCCTTTTTTTTTTTGTAATTCTAGTGAAATTTTTCTTCAAAAGAAGTGGAATGAAATGGGGAGTGCAACGAGATCTTTAGTTCAATAAAAAAATTAAATTTGAAAAAATGCTTTTGAAATAAAAATTATTATTGGGGAACTTGTTGGAGAATAATTACAATAAATAAATTTTTACATTATCTAATGATTATATTAATTAATGGTATACCTTATTCACCATCTTGACCAGTGTTGCCGACCGCCTACATCACACAACCGCACTGGGCTGCTACCACTGACCGACCGCTCTGCATGACGACTAAACCGAGCTACAGACTCGCAACGACTGCTACTGACAGACTCGCAACGACTACTACTGACAGACTCGCAACGACTGACTGACTGCTACTGGCCTACAGCTACTAACAGACTGAGCAACGACTACTGTACTGACTCTACTAACACACTGAGAACCGCTCGCAACACTCGCGCGGTCAAGCGCATACTCTCTGGTCACAGATGCTACAATGCCTCGCCATCGCTGCTGCGTTACATACGTGTTTCACAGAGGACATGCCCTTCATAAATCGTTAAACTCCTACTTCCATGCAATGCACTCCACATTTTCAGATACTGAAGCAATAGCCAAAGTGCTGACGGGGTATGAAGAATATAAGCAACAGACTTCAAGACGATGCAAGCGAAATACAAAGAACGACCATTTCAACAGCTCTGCTACACTTGATGAAGTTGGAGAAAATCAAACATCAGGCAATTTGTTGACCTGCTCAAAACAGATGAGGCTGGTGCTATTGCAAAAAGCACGGGCCCCTGCAACTGCAGTCTTATAAACTTTTAGTGGAAAATTCATTAGAATCATGTTTCACAAACGTATAGTCTTCGACATTTACTTGCCTTTTTAAGATCGCCAATTTCAGAGAAGAACGCTGTGTTTCAACTCTGAAGTGCACTTAAAATGAGTTTCGGAACAACATCGAGAATCCTCGTAACCCAGTAGTGATGAAATGTACAGACGCTTCTGCTTCGCGTAATAATCACCTAGCATCTACACATAGACATAAAGTTCGTCGCGTTGACGCCCTGTTATTTACCGGATTTACTACCTCACTGCATTACGCTCTTTTCGGTAACACGACGTAAACTAACCTTTTTAAAATAAGAATTAACTTCTTGTAAATAGCACTTGACTAAAACACACACACTGGGTGAGGTGGAGAAGTGGTTAGCACTCATGACTCGCGTTCGGGAGGACGACGTTTGAAACCTGCGTCCGGTCATCCTGGTTCAGATTTTCTGTGATTTCCCCAAATCCATTCAGGTAAATGCCGGTATGGTGCCTTTGAAAGGGCACGACCGACTTCCTTCCCCATCTTTACCTAACCCGATGGTACCGATGACCTTGCTGTTTGGTCCCCTACCTCCCCCCCTCCCCCCCCCCCCTCCGAGCCACCGACTGAAACACAGATTTTGTCGCGCTATTTTTGTGTTTTCTTGTCACAGAAACGTGCTGTTTCGTTTTTCACTTAGCTTACTTTTCCTGTTGCATGCAATACAAACCATGGAAATATTTAAAATTCTTTAATAAAATATATTAATTTATATGACCGCCCTTTAGTATTGGAATTAACAAAGTTTTGTTTCCTTCTCCACTGTGAGAAATAGGTGGGGAATAGGTGGGAGGAATTTATCACTCCCGGCACTTGCCTGACACTCAGGCGAAATTCCCCGAAACCTTGGTGGAGACCAAAGTATTGGAACTACAACGGCTATTCGGAAAATAAGTTCTGGTCGATGGCGAAAGCGAAACCACAGTGAAAATTAAAAAATTTTCTTTGAAACAGTTCGCTACACCTTCAGGCTACTTCTCTTCATAGTTGCCGATCGAATGGAAACTTTTGTCCTAGCATTGTACCAACCTTCAAATACCCTCGTCACAGAAGGTAGCCGCCTGTGCTTTCTGCCAATTCTCTTCGCTAACCTACAGCTCCTTGCCTGTGCCAAAACGCTGTCTTATTAGCCAGTGGTTCATGTGAACAGAGATGAATATCAGAGGTAGCCAAATCCAGACTGTATGGTGGGATCAAACTCTTCCCATCGAAAACGCTGCACGAGCGTCCTCGTTGCTCCTACAATGTGCTGCCGAGAATTGTCATGAAAAAGGAAATTCATGACAGTTACACATCATCATTCGTGACAGTGACTAGATTGGACTCTGGAAAAAAAATTGGACAGTATGAAAATTTGGACTCTGTACGTGCGCTGATGACTGCGCAGTTGAGCGCCCCACAAACCAAACATCATCATCATGACAATTACGTCGCGAGGGACTGCATGAAATCAGGCGAAATCTCTCACACGCACTCACACTTACCGGGAGACACTATTTTCTAGGCGTCTTTACGTGATCACTGTGCCCTTAGAACTGAGAAGAGCGGCGTTACACGATCGATGGGCATACCAGAGACACTGCCCAACACATCTGTGCAAAGCTTCATCGGATTTTCACTATCGTTTCCATTTCGCGATCGATCGGACCTTAATTTCAAAACAGCCTTCGTATTTTATTTCTACGTTAGACAAGACTCGGAATTCTGTGTATGTGACTTCCATGTTATCTACTGTGTAAGGATTTAGATATCACTGCAGGATATAGTGCTCTTTTCCCAGAGAAACCCTTCCAATATTCCTGGTTTTAAACCTGAGAGTGAGAAAGAGTCTGTTATCATTAAGTGTATTCTGTTATGTAACCACTGACATTACTGCTAGTTTTTCTTTGCAACCTTTATAATCAACACCATTCTACAGGTTACCTTCCATTAGGAAGTTGGTGCACTCAGCGACTGTGGTATCATTTATAAATTATAGAACGTAGCAATCAGTCGTCCTTTTTTTGTAGGTTTTATTTGGCAAATCAAGATTTCGGCTAGTGCCTAGCCATTATTAATGCACTATTTTTTAATCTCGATACATGTCAGTTCCCTGCTGTTCGGGCGTCAGCCACAGTTGTAGTATTCAAAGAACTGTGACTGACGTCCGAACAACAGGGAACTGACATGTATCGAGACTAGAAAATAGTGCACTGATAATGGAAAGGCACTAGCCGAAATCTGGAATTGCTAAATATAACCTACAAAAAAAGTACGACTGACTGTTGCTCTTTATAATATATAAATTTATAAATAAAAAAATTATAAACTATTGTACATTATAACGAAAATTGTGTACAAAGGAAAAAGTGGCTTGACTTCACTGTGTATGTGGCGATCCTAGTGTTATTTGCCACTTAATAATGTACTCTGTACACTTAGTAAAGCGTCTTTATGCTAGCTGAAAGAATGTGTTACAACTAGAGAGGATATAAGCTGTTTGTTACTACTACTGATAACATATAGTTACTCTCAAATAATTACTTAGATATACATATTGAACATACAGCTTCACACGTAATACTGATTATTTTCTAATTTAACAGCACCGGGTTACTCTTTAGTTGGATTGTGCATGGCTTCAGTGAAATAGCGGAAGGCGACCACCCAGAATGAACCTCCCGGTCGATAGATAGGCGATCACGCGAACCAATATTCTACGCTGCACAAGCCCGGCCAGCATACGCGCTGCTCTTCAGTGTAACGACCTCACCACTGTGACCGCTTGCTGGCCGATAGCTCACGACTGGACAGTCGTGTGGCGTGCGGAGTGCTTCGAGATGACCCTCTGAGGAATGCAGAGTAGCACGTCCGCGCATGCGCACTAATCTGTCACGAGGAGCTCTAGTACCAGGACAGAGCGTGCTGCCAAGTCTGCTAGGTGGCTACAGTAGCGTGATATAGTGGACTGCTCAATGCTCCTCTAGCCCCCTCTCCCCCCCCCCCCCTTCACACACACACAAGTTGGAGCAGAAACGTCAGTTGCAGAAAGGTTAGGATATGCCTGAAGAAATACTGGCAGTACTTCTTGATCGCCAGAAACAGAGAGAGCGAAGAAACAGCAAGACTCGCTCAGCTTCTGAAACTGAGATTAGAAAAATACTTTTCTGTTTGCAAAATGTAATTGCTAAAGAAGAAGAATTAATAAATGCTCACAAGAGCTATTGTCTTGAGATGTAAATACGCACCCCTCAGCTAATCTGTGCTAGATTGCACTCGCAGGATTCCTTGTGTAACTGGTGTCGATAAATAAAGCTATACCAAGTTTCTCGGCCACTCTCAGAAGAAAATCCCTGTGGTTTCCATAGATTATTTTTTGAGAATACACGAAGACAAGCACATCTGAAAATAACCACACAATTGTTTTTTTATCAATGACTGGGGAAAAAAACACATTTGAATGTTGGAATAACGTGCGGATATCGAATGTGCTGACTTTACTGAGGAGCCCAAGACACTTCAAGTAGTTTTTTTGTTTTCGCCTTCGTTGGCTTCGTCAACTCTTAACCAAAAAATCACATTCCAACCCAACCCAGACCTCAGGCTAAGCTAAAGAACAGTCCATCACCACTGCCAGGGTTTCTGGCATCATTTTCTTTGGCTTCCCCAAATTACAACCTATTACATTCAAACCTAACCTAAACCTTGTTTGAAGATGGGAATACACTCCTAAAACTGGTAAAGCCAAGCTAAATTGTTGTAAAAAAGTGCCTCGTTGCAGTTTGCAAACCTTTTAACATACACTATGAGGGAATAAAAAGAAAAACCGAAGCACCGCGCTGGAATCATCCGAATGGGACAGAAACCGGAAGGCGTGAAGTGCATATACAGACAATGACTACAATTTCATAAAAACTCAATGATTTATTCAAGAGAAAGAACATCGCAAACTGGGCAAGTCAGTTACGCGTTGGTCCACCTCTGACAATTATTCAAGCAGTTATTCGGCTTAGCACTCATTGATAGAGTTGTTTGATGTCCTCCTGAGAGGTATCGTGCCATTTTCTGTACAACCGCCACTTTAGACAGTCAAAACACCGAGTTGGTAGAAAATCCCTGCCCATAATGCTCCAAAAATTCTCATTTCTGAAGAGATCGTGCTACCTTGCTGACCAGGGTAGCGTTTGGTAAACACGAAGACAAGCAGCAGAAACTGTCGTCCAATGCATTTCCTTGCTGAAATGTAATCCCAGGATGGCTTGCCATGCAGAGGAGCAAAACGGGCGTAGAATGTCGTCGACTACCAGTGTGCTATGAGGGTGCCACGGATGTCGACCAAGGTGTCCTGCTACGAAAAGAAATGTCATCCCAGACTACCACATATCGGTGTCGGGCCGTATGACGAGCGACAGTCAGGATGGTACCTCTCCGCTGTCAGGGGCGTCTGCAGACACGCCTTCAGCCTTGAATCGCATTGACTGGAGTAGAATTGTCCTATGTGATGACTCCTGCTTCTCACTGAGCCCCGATGACGAACGAAGACGTGTTTGGAGACAGCAGTGGGACAATAGCTTATTGTCACCTGCCGTACGGCCGACAACCAGAGTCTGGGATACCGTTTCCTTTCATAGCAGCACACCTTTGGTTTTGATCCGCGGCACCCTCACAGCACAGTTACACGTCCGCAATATTCTATGGCTCGTTTTGTTGCCCTTCATTGAAAGCCATCCTAGGCTTACATTTCAGCAAGATAACGCCCGCCCGCACACGGCAACAGTCTCTAAGGTTTGTCTTCGTGCTTGCCAAGGGACCTTGGACAGCAAGGTCGCCAGATCTCTCAGCAATTGACAGCGTTTGGAGTATCAAGGACATGGCCCTCCAACCAGGTTGGGACTGTGACTATTTAACGCGACAGTTGGAGAGAATATGGCGTGATATGCCTCAGGAGGACATCCAATAACTCTATGAATCAATACTAAGTCGAACAACTGCCCGGATAAAGGCCAGAGAGGGACCATCTTATTATTGACTTCCCCTATTTGAGAAGCTCTTACTCTTGACTAAATCATTCAATTTTTCTGAAATTGTAGTTATTTGCTTGTCTGTGCATGTACATCACATCCACCGACTTCTATCTCATCTGGATAATTCCTTCGTGTTTTTTTTTCTTTTTCTTAGAGTGCACATGAAAAATAATTCCTAGTAACATGTGCCGTGCTTACCTGTGACAAAGGAAACTTGGTACTACTGGAAGTGCAAAGAAAGGTAAATAGCAAAGCAAGCTAAATAGGAAACAAGACCTTGCGGAGTGCAATGCAAGGACGTGCAACTATTCTAAAGAGAACATGCCTTAGTTTTAGCCATTGTGTTTCGCAGGGTGCAATGCGAAGAGACATATAATCAGAAAATAAAATTCTTTCGTGAGGAGACGGTGCTGGATTTTAGTACTTATCAAATGATTGAAGGAAAACTGACCTTTAAGAAAACTGTGTTAGAAAAACAAACTCATTGTTAGACTATAACAATCTTCTTTACAACATTTATTTCTTAAAACAAATTTCGCTCTGCGAATATTGATTATTGAAAATGGTAAAGGAGAGATAAAATCTATTACCTCTGAGCGCAAGCCATCATAATAAAATACTTTACTAATTCTCGTCTGAACAATGAAACGAACTAACCTGACCAATAAAGAGAGATTCACTAAAACCTTCCTTACCCACATACCTCACAATTACGTGCAAGAAAGCAATGCAGAAACACTTTACCTCAAACAAATCTTCACTTGTCCAATTAATCTTTGTAAAATCATAGTTCACAATTCATCGTTCTCTGCGTCTTTATCTCTGTGCTCTGCAAGCCATTTCCATCCGCTCATTAGCATAGCCATCGCCCGACGCTTTCACTCAGTGTTACCAACTCGACGATACTGAAAGTTCCAAAATCCACTTAAAAAGTCGTCGTTTTTAATCAATACATCCCAAATTTTAAAAAATGTAGAAATAAACAAAATATCAAATTTCGCTTAAATTTTTTATTATATTTAAAGGAAATTGATAAGATAATGAGATACTACCTAAAATAAAGTGTTTCTCAAAACTTGTATTTGCATTACGTTCTCGTCCTCACTTCCATAGTCCTCCATTCTTGAAGTTGACTGACTAGGTCCGGTTGATCCATTATGAGGAGCAGACTGTTTGGTGTAACTTGACATTGTAGCTATCAACTTCTACACGGAGTCAGGTTCCTGTAACAGAGATGTTGCCTCTGAATAATGATGGAAATTACTTCGAAGTCAGTATAACCAAATGTTTCATGTAATTTAATAATCTTTTCTACAAGAGACTTGAGAACCTTGTTTACAGAGAATATATTTGGGATGGGAATGTTATTAGGAACTTTATTTCTTCCTTTTTAGTGAGTTTTACTGTGAAATCTGTGCCCCGTTTACGATGGAGGTTTTCAATTTCATTACTGAGTTTAATTTCTGAAATATTTTCTCAAATTCATACCGCATATATGGTTTAAGATCTGCATAAGAATCAGTATGACTTGTCAGGATACCTACTTTCACATTAGGTGTTACAATTATCCTACTCACTGACTAGATGAGATTTGTCAAACCCTGAAGTAATCTTGTAGGGTCAAAGTCCTCACTTTCAAAAGCCTTGGTTGTCTTTTGCACTTCCTGTGCAATTGGGTTTAAATAATACAAACATAACTTATTCACAGGATCGCAACACATTTTGTACTGCATATCTGCTGTGTAGCAGTTTTCTTTAGATCTGACAATCTGAAAGTGAAGTGTCATTTCTTCCTACTGTGCTAACATTCTTGTAACAACCGTCTCAATAGAAAGCCATCGCGTCTCACACACAGCTAGAATTTTCAAAGATTCTTCCTCTTCATTTAATGTTTTACAAATGTCCCTGTACATTTCTTGGCGCTTAGAAGAATGCGAAAACTAGCTGTAGGTTTCTCGAACCAACAAGTCGATATTTATTGGCAATGTCTCTTTCGTCGCATGTCCTAACCGCTATGAATGACAAACACGATGTATCATAATCAGGTGTGATAAGTTTAAATCTCGTTTCAGCCTCTCATATACACTATTGTTTATTCCTGTGTTTACGGGAACATTTTCATCCAAGAACCCAAACATATTTTCTAGATTAAATTTACGATACTTTATTGAATTAAAAATGGCTTCAGCTGAGGCAGATTCTATTTCCACCAAACCCAAGAACGTGCTCACTATTTTTTTGCATTGAGACGGTGAAATAGCGTTTACAAACGCCGAGTAATTTTGTACCGGATATATCTGTTGATTCATCAAACATTACGCTGAATTCATTGTCACCAATATCTTGACTCAACATTTCCGAAAAGTGTGAAGTTAACACATTTTCAATTTCTCTGCGCTTATTTCTGCTTGAATAGAGTTCTCCCACACATTTACTATCTTAAAATTGTTTTTTACACAATTCTGACATGTGACCACACGAAAGAAATGAAGTGTGTTCAGCGACGAACATGCAGATCCCTGTTTCCATAATGTATTGTGCATGGGGGCTTAATTAAATAAATATGAAATGCAATCGTAAACGGTTGGCCCTGACTAGTTTTAGTACGCAATCTGACTGCATAGAATAACAACAAAGAATGAAAGAAAATTTCCATTAACACAATTAATTAATTAAGTCCCCAGCAACTATAAAACCTACGAAACCAAAGCACAAGTGTAACTGTTCTGGGTGTGGAAGTGTGATTCAACGTACACATATGGCACGGTTCTTCTTCAATAAGACAAGAAATTTTAAATACCATTTATACTGAAGTAATTAAAAAAATAGATATACTATAATTGCGTAAGGAAACCAGAATTACACTCTAATACAAGAACACAAGCCAGATGCTTTGTTGACTGAACCTGTAATGACGCATTATTTAAGACACTGAAATAATAAAAAAAAGGGAATTTTTTTACCTTCATATATATCGACGAAAAGCACTCTGATCATTACAATATCTCCATTCGAACAACATCTGCTGTCTAGCCCATTAAACAACTGCATAAAACATGGAACAAGCACTCCCTACTACAACATCTCAACACCGACTCACTACTACCACATCTCGATAAGCACTGCCAGTGGAGGCGCAATCTCTGGCGCTGTGGCTCAGTGTAGCCACCTTTCATATGCCCTTCCTCCACGGGCCAGAATTTGATGGTATTTTTGCCAGGATTGGTGGTGAAAATACCACCAAATTCGTCCACAAAAATACAGACAAAAATAAAAGATAATATTAATACGTAAATATCACATAATTAGATAAAATTTTGGCTTTGCACTGACCTTTAAATAACCTAATATATAAAATACAGTAAGCGATCCAAATTCTTTCATACATGTGACTTTACATAATAGTTTACACAATACACAAAAAATCAGTTTATACAAATGTTCACATAAAATGCTTTCAATGATTCAAAAAACAAGTAGTTGATAGTTCCAGCAGTAGCACCCAGCTATGGTCAACAGGTGCAAACAGCAAGAAGTAACATCATTTCAGTAGAAACAGTTCCAACAGTGGCACCCAGCAATGTTGAGTAGGTGCAGACACCGACAAGTGACATCATTTCAATAGAAGTAGTTCCATCAGTTGCACCCAGCAATGTTGAACAGGTGCAGACACCAACAAGTGACATAATTTCAGTAGAAGCAGTTCCATTAGTGACACCCAGTAATGTTGATAGGTGCAGACAGCAACAAGTGACATCTCATCACTGGTTGAGCAGTTCCAACAGTGGCACCCAGTAATGTTGAGCAGGTGCAGACAGCAACAAGTGACATCATTTCAGTATAAGCAGTTCCACTAGTGACACCCAGTAATGTTGAACAGGTGCAGACACCAACAAGTGACATCATTTCAATAGAAGCAGTTCCACCAGTTGCACCCAGCAACGTTGAACAGGTGCAGACACCAACAAGTGACGTTATCTCAGTAGAAGCAGTCCATCAGTGGCACCCAGTAATGTTGAACAGGTGCAGACAGCAGTCCATAATATTCACTATCACTAATCACACTGTTCATCAGAGTTTATCAGCAGAAATTAAACATGTCCTAGTGGCACCAATCATGTAGAAAAAGTGCAAGTAACAGTCCATAATATTCACTATCACTAATAACACAGTTCATCAGCAGAAATTAAACATTTCTAAGTGTCACACATCAATGTTGAACAAGTGCAGGTATGAACAACAGTTTGAATGCACACACAATTGCTTGTACAAAATTATTATCAATGCTCTTACACTAAACATACAAATTATAATAAACACACAAACGACATCAGATAATTGTCATATTACTATTACAAATACACAAATATCAGTAAACCTATAATATTTATGGGTGTCAGTGCAAGCCGCAACAAACAAGTAAAATAATATTTAGGAGATAGGTCGGTACCAATTATCTGGGATTAGGAAGGGAAAACACACAAAACACACTCACTCATCTTTCGTCCACATTAGTGTTACTGTGTAATTGAATAGTGTTAACTGTGTGAATGTAATTCTGTCAAAATTTGATGTTCATAATGTGTATCAAGTAGTAGTGGCAGCAATGTATAACAGTCAATAATAGTTAGTCAACGTCATAGTCATCATGTCAAAACCAATGTTTGCCAAGTCAAATCAAAATGTACGGTTGCTGAACAACTGTCAGTGTACCAAGATATGCAATTACTTCCTCTCTCCAAAAAAAAGTATATACTGCTTATTGATTTAACAAAGTGTGTGTGTAGACAATCTTCCTTCTACTTGAGTGTTCTAGTCTGCCATCTTCATCCTCCTTGTTCCATATAAACCAACAAAAAAAAAAAAAAAATGCTCCTCACTTACTTCACCTCTTATCCACCAAAACTCCAATAATCATTACATAATCTTAATACTTCAATAATACCTCTTACGTCGATACATATAAACCTTATCATCAATATCATTTACGTTACCTTTTGTCCACCAAAACTCCAATAATCATCAACTTCACACAATCTCAGTACCTCAATAATACCTCTTCAATACGTCGATACATATAAACCTTATTACCAATATCATTTCACTTTCATAACAACTCTTTCCTCTAGTCAGTCTCCTCGAATAAGTACAGCTAAAATCCTAGTGCAAACTTCATCATCCCATACAATCCGTAGACACAATGTCCACACACAACCTCTGTGTAATCCACCTGACCCATATCTTCTACTCATTATGAATTATAAATACATTTTGGTTACCTTGTCCATCAAAAAATTAAAAAAAAATGCATACATGACCTCTAACAGCCTTCAGTTCGAAGAACTTTCAGTAAGTATGTACGATTACGAAGTGTGAATAATCGTGATATTTCAGTGTGTACACCACTTCAAGAATTATGGCAAACAGAAGCAAACATGTGGAGTATTTCTTGTGTCAAGTGTCACTTACTATTTCAGTTGCTCACGAAGAATGCAGTGTAATAACTGTCAATGGTCTAAACCTAGTGCTAGTATTTCATGTCGTTAGCTTCCTTTCTCATCATCATCATCATCATCATCATCATCATTTAAGACTGATTATGCCTTTCAGCGTTCAGTCTGGAGCATAGCCCCCCTTATACAGTTCCTCCATGATTCCCTATTCAGTGCTAACATTGGTGCCTCTTCTGATGTTAAACCTATTACTTCAAAATCATTCTTAACCGAATCCAGGTACCTTCTCCTCGGTCTGCCCCGACTCCTCCTACCCTCTACTGCTGAATCCATGAGTCTCTTGGGTAACCTTGCTTCTCCCATGCGTGTAACATGACCCCACCATCTAAGCCTGTTCGCCCTGACTGCAACATCTATAGCGTTCATTCCCAGTTTTTCTTTGATTTCCTCATTGTGGACACCCTCCTGCCATTGTTCCCATCTACTAGTACCTGCAATCATCCTAGCTACTTTCATATCCGTAACCTCAACCTTGTTGATAAGGTAACCTGAATCCACCCAGCTTTCGCTCCCGTACAACAAAGTTGGTCGAAAGATTGAACGGTGCACAGATAACTTAGTCTTGGTACTGACTTCCTTCTTGCAGAAGAGAGTAGATCGTAGCTGAGCGCTCACTGCATTAGCTTTGCTACACTCGCTTCCAGTTCTTTCACTACGTTGCCATCCTGTGAGAATATGCATCCTAAGTACTTGAAACCGTCCACCTGTTCTAACTTTGTTCCTCCTATTTGGCACTCAATCCGTTTATATTTCTTTCCCACTGACAGTACTTTCGTTTTGGAGATGCTAATCTTCATACCATAGTCCTTACATTTCTGATCTAGCTCTGAAATATTACTTTGCAAACTTTCAATCGAATCTGCCATCACAACTAAGTCATTCGCATATGCAAGACTGCTTATTTTGTGTTCACATATCTTAATCTCACCCAGCCAGTCCATGTTTTCAACATATGATCCATAAATAATAGCTTCCTTTCTATTAGCATAAATTGATACGGCTTCCATAAAACCTCCAGCTCATGGCAGTTCATTTTCTTATCTTAAAAATATAAGGCACTGAGCGTAAGCAAAACATGCAATAGCGAGTAAATACACCAGTGGAGAACAAAATGTCAACAAGTGGATGCAGCACAATCCCTACAACGAGGCTCTGCCAAGCGAACAATAATTAATACCATAGTGTAACCTAAACTCTATGTTCGTACACTGTATATCAGCATTTCTATATATAGCAAATTAAAGAGTAGTTATGACAACAAAGCAGAAATGTGTAAATATGCAATCCATACGCAAGCAGCAATTATGTATCTTACGTAATAAACAGGTCATTAGCATCATATCAGCATAAGCAAATAAATGTTCACATGCAATCTTAATAAGTAAACATGAAGGCGCAAGCAGATAAATCACAAAGTATAACTTACATACATATCAGCACAACTAATCAGGTGACAATTATAATTTAAATAAATAAGCACAGCAGGCACATAATAAAAAGAATATGACGTCAGTGAAAAAGCAGTGCAGCCAAGCGATGTATAATATACATAAGTAACAACCCTGTTCATTAATCAATCATTGTCAAAATCAGTAAACACAAAGTATAAATCACGTAATCGCGAGCAGCAAATTACGTCTAAAGTACGTAACTAAGTGGAAATATGTTACCTGAAAAATAAACTCAATTAATAGTTACCTTTTTAGTTTATTAGTTTCTTCTTCGAAACTATATTCTTCCTGAAATTTTCTCGATAGCAAGTCGTCTTAACGTCGGACACACACAGAATTTACCTGAAGTTCTTAAATATTTTATACAACCGTATCCTGAAAAATACTGAACGTTAATAACATAATTTATCAAGTCACTATAGCTTTATACTGAATCTAATCAGAGAAATTAGACTGTGTATTTGTTTACGGCTGTCAGTGCATTCGCACTGAGCGCTCGATCAGCTGTAGGCGCGTGACGTAGGAAGTGATTGTTTGCGGTCAACGACTGCCTTGTGCGGCGCGCAGACTTGACTGTTGCTTTGAGTCTGTGCCGCCACCGGAACACGGCGCGGTATCCTTGTACTCTCCGTGTGTTTACATGTAACTGTTAGTCTCTCAAAAACATGTCATTCCACAAAAATTCTAACGTTTGATATATGATGTATTCCCTTAGAGCGTCGAGATTTAAGAGTTTCTACTTCAACAGTGTTATCATTAATAATTTTGCGAACTCTATATGGACCGTTATAAAGCAGAAAAAATTTGCGACACAAGCCTTTTCCTTTGTGAGACAAACGATGAGACTTAATTAACACCTTCTGACAAACTGACAAGATTTTTAAACGACCAGGATGTTTAGCTGATTTCTCTCTTCTAGCAGCCGCAGATGCAATATTTTGCAGAGCCAGGTTGACAACTTCAGAATGCCGCAGTTTCCGTGAAGGCGGAAAAGGAACGATTTCAGAAATGCGATTTGTCGGTGCTTTACTTTTTAATATCAATAGAGGCGGTAAAGAAGTTGAATCATTAGAGAGTTCATTCAGAATGTTTTGAAAAATATGAAGATACTGATCCCACGTTTTGTGATTCTGACGACAATAAAGTCGACACAATTTATTGATTTCCTTCATCCATCTCTCTGAAGCGTTAGATTGAGGGTGAAAAAGTGAAATGAAAATTGGTTTAATCTTACGACGCCGTAGTGTATGAAGCCAAATTTTAGAGCGAAACTGTGATCCATTATCTGATATAACCTAATCAACATGACCCACCTCTTTAAGAAAATGTTTGATGAAAGCATTAGATACTGAACGAGCTGTTGCTTTGCGTAAAGGTGTAAAACACACATATTTTGATGTCAATTCCACTGCTACCAAAATGTACGCAAAACCATTAGTAGAACGAACCACTGGACTGAACAAATCGACTGCAGCCATCTCCTTTAATTTCGCTGGAATGATAGGAAACAACGGTGCTCTGTGAGAAATAGTTCGCGGCTTAGCCTTTTGACATAATTTGCATTTGGCAAGAACAAATCGGCTATAGTTGTGTGCACTACAACGCCGTTATCTTCTATCTCTTGTAATAAGTGTGCACCTAGGTCTTTGTATAATGAGTCCGTCGCCAAACAAAAATCTTTAGATAAATCCGGATGTGAAAGAAGTGGAGCAGTAACTAAAGCATCACGAAGTTGTTCAAATTCTGACTGAGCTTCCTCATCCCAACACCAATTAGAATTCTTTCCAGATAGTTCACATGAACGAGGTGTGGCCAAATCGTCCAATCTAACAAAGCGTCTAAGAAAATTACAGACACCAAGGAAACTACGAACATCACGTTTTGTGGTAGGAACAGCATAATTACGAATAGCGTCTAATTTCTCTGGATCAGGAAGAATACCTTCTGTAGAAATAATATGACTGAGAAATTTCACCTGAGAACGACCAAATTCAGATTTTTCCAAGTTCACTGTAATGCCAACTCTTGCAAAGATACGTAATAATGAATCCAAAATTTTGTTGTGCTCACTCCAAGAATGTTTAGCAATACGAATATCGGCAACATATGAAGTAATATTGTCACGAAGATAAACAGGTAAAATTTCGTTTAAACTACGAATGAATGCTGATGAAGATACAGTAAGTCCAAATGGTAATTTCCGAAATCACTTTTAGGTAAAATCGTCATATCCGGTTATTCTTTACAACTCTCTAGATAGATTGATAGTTGAAGAGTTGTTTTGACAGATGCAAAGAACAGTAAAAGAGTAGGCAGCGGTGCAGAAAACTAAAAGGGAAATAGCACCACTACAGCTCGGGGCCCTATGCATGCTACGGCACATATTCACTTAGTGTAGTGAATCCCCTGAGGACATTAATAGCCGCACATAATTTCCAGTTTGCGACTTATTGGCCAATTTGGTGGAAGTGCGTACATAAATTGATCTAACCATGAACATGGATGTATGACATTCTTAGAATTGCGAAAGATCTTAAATTTCCGAACAGTTAAGAAGTGTTTATAGTCAAAGTTTTCTCCTCGTGGCGACAAAGACCTACCGCGTCTGTCCCTGTCCCAATGACGATTATTATCAAGTTCGAGCGCCTGGCGCTCTCTTGTTGCTTCTCGTAAATGAAACAAATTATTTTCTTCAAACCCCTCTGCTATCTGTGATTCTAAATTTCTTTTGCTGTCTTTTCCTACGATTTCGCCTTCAATTTGTTTGACTTGCTTTTGTAATGCCTCAAATTCCCTTTTAACGCGTTCATTAAATTTTCCCTGATTTTCAACATGCTTATTTATGGTCTGGTACTTTTCGGTTTCTGCAAATGGTAATGGAGCTGTATCATCTGAATCTCTGTCCCAATGTAAACTAAGACTTGTTAATTTATCTGAAATCTCCTCAACTCTTTCCGATAAATCACCTATTTGTTCTTTCTGTTTATTTACGTCTTCCATAAGTGTCGCGACTCGGGTTTCAGTATTGACACATTTGGTAGTTAACTGTTCATATTGTTGTGTTAGGTTATTTAATCTGTCATTTGGTATGGATTTCTCTATTGTCTCAAATATTTCTTCCTTATCGTGTGCACGTTGTAAATTTAACGCTGAAAATTTTTGTACTATCACGCGATCTTTTTCTTCCTGTTCTCTATCCTGTTCCTTTTGTCTGATTTCTATTGAAAGTAATCTATTATTGTGAGCATTCAAAATCGGTTGTACTTCTTCTCTAATTTCTTTCTTTGATTCATCTTTCATGTTTTTGAAACATGTCCTTATTCGTGAGCTTAACCGTGTTGCCATTGCTTCCATATCAGTTTTAATTTCAGATCGTAACTGTGATCCCAGTGTGTCTAACCGTGATCCCAAATTTAATATTGCACTCATTAACTGCTCCATATCTTCTGTCGTTAATCTCGTATTCTGAAAATTTTTTGGTTGTGAAAAATTTTGAACTGTTTCCGGACTATTTTCCCTGCTTATTAAATTGTTTTCAACTCCATTATTCATCATACTGTTGTCCTGTGTTGGCGAGTTCGCCATGTCAACAATTTCGTCATTCTGACTATCCATCATTTTTGCCTTTTTCATCGACAGCGTAATCATTTACAAAACATACAAAATTCGTCACTGTACGAAAATTACACACAATGACTCTTTATCTCCAACAATACCATTCACACGAAATGCTTCCCGACAAACACGATTAACGAACAATTGAAATCTTCATAATTGCACAAAATTGTCAAACGCGTATACAAGACATCAAAAATTAAATTCTGCAAAAAATACCATTAGAAGAATGACAATTACCACATCTACACATGCAATATAGACTACAATTACTAAACTACAAATTACTACAACAATACTACTGTCTGCTATTTTTACAATCAGAAGAATTCCAAGGGACGATCCGAAGCAGCGGTCGCCACGTGCATGGGGGCTTAGTTATATAAATGAATGCAAATACTTTTTAATTTTTTTTAGTAGATAACTGTCCGGTTACGCTGTCTCGTAAACGGTTGGCCCTGACTAGTTTTAGTACGCAATCTGACTGCATAGAAGAACAACAAAGAATGAAAGAAAATTTCCGTTAACACAATTAATTAATTAAGTCCCCAGCAACTATAAAACCTACGAAACCAAAGCACAAGTGTAACTGTTCTGGGTGTGGAAGTGTGATTCAACGTACACATATGGCACAGTTCTTCTTCAATAAGACAAGAAATTTTAAATACCATTTATACTGAAGTAATTAAAAAAAATAGAAATACTATAATTGCGTAAGGAAACCAGAATTACACTCTAATACAAGAACATAAGCCAGGTGCTTTGTTGACTGAACCTGTAATGACGCATTATTTAAAACACTGAAATAATTAAAAAAAGGGAATTTTTTTTACCTTAATATATATTGACGAAAAGCACTCTGATCATTACAATATCTCCATTCGAACAACATCTGCTGTCTAGCCCATTAAACAATTGCATAAAACATGGAACAAGCACTCCCTACTACAACATCTCAACACCGACTCACTACTACCACATCTCGATAAGCGCTGCCAGTGGAGGCGGCGGAATAAAACTCTTTGGCGCAATCTCTGGCGCTGTGGCTCAGTGTAGCCACCTTTCAATTGGCATTTGTTTTAGTCTCGCTTTTAAACGGGAGCTTCCGTTGTCGAGAACGTTCTAAAGGATCCGAAAATTTGCCGTGTTTTTATGTTTTAACAAGCTTTTTAATGTCTGTTAATTTTGCATTAATGTCGCACTTGCAATGGGTACAGTAGGCACTTGAAGTGCGATTTTTATAACCATACTTTAAAATGAGGATAGAATTTTCAAACCTGTCTGTAATGTTTTTCGTATTTAGGATTAGACCATATCGCGAAACACCAGCGAAAAGCGCAATTTTGCACACAGACACACTTGGAATAAACACTGAAGTGAAAGTAACTCAACACTGCAAGTAGACTGTGTAGCAGTACACTGCATTCTAGAACACTCATTGTTGTAGCTTGTTCACTTGTTTTGTTCTTTAGATTAGAACTAGGGAGTTCACGACGCAAATTGCTCTTGCTTCATAGGTGGTGCAGCACTGGAAGGAATAACGTTCATTTATTCAGTAAAGCTCTTACTGATTATTGTTGGTGTGTAGGATGAGTGTTAACGTCAGGAATACGTTGAAATAAGGCTTCGTCAAATCTTACAATGCAAAATTGGAATTCTTTCCGCTAACGCACTAAAGAACCCACAGTCGCAAGAGAGGTATTTGGGGCACATATTTCCTCCGTATGCCTCTCTACATTTTTGCAAAAGTATTATAGAAGTACCGAATATAGAGTACAGGGTGACACAGAATAATGGGAATGATTGAAATGAATAGTGGCAGCCATGGGCAGGTGGCAGCACTGCGGGTTCGTGACAGTTAGGGAGTGAACAGTCCGCAATTTCAGTTATCATGGATCAGTGGAACGGACAACAGCGTGCGTTAGCCACGTTGAAATAAGGCTTAGTCAAATCTTACAATATAAAATTGGAATTCTTTCCGCTCACGCACTAAAGAACCAACAGTCGCAAGAGAGGTATTTGGGGCACATATTTCCTCCGTAAGCCTCTCTACACTTTTGCAAAAGTATTATAGAAGTACCGAATATAGAGTACAGGGTGACACAGAACAATGGGAATGATTGAAATGAATAGTGGCAGCCATGGGCAGGTGGCAGCACTGCGGGTTCGTGACAGTTAGGGAGTGAACAGTCCGCAGTTTCAGTTATCATGGATCAGTGGAACGGACAGCAGCGTGCGTTAGCCATAAAAATGTTTTATAAAAACAATGATAGTTTGGTAGCGGCGCATAGAGAGTTCCGACGTTTTTATTTTTTAGGACTTCATGATGCCGTTCCGTCGAAACACGTGATAATATGTTGGATTAATAACTTTTAAGAGACTGGATCTGCCCTCAAGAAGAAACCAACAGGACGACCAAGCAGTGTGCGTTCTCCAGCGAACATTGATGTTGTACGCGAGTCTGTCTTACGAAGCCCACCCAGCAGTGATTGGGATGTCTCGGGAGAGTGTACCCAGAATTCTTCATCTTGATTTAAAATTTCATCTTTACAAACTTCAGATGGTGTAACAACTGAAGGAAAACGATTGCCGGTTGCGATTAGGATTCTGTCAACAAACGATAACAAAAATAAATAATGACGATGAATTTCTAAACAAGTTGTGGATGTCAGATGAGGCACATTTTCATCTCACAGGTTATGTGAACAAACAGAAATACCGTTACTGGGCAAACACAAATCCTAATGACGTTCATGAGCGCCTTTTACACGCTAGTAAAATAACAGTATGGCGCGGTGTTTCATCACATGCGATTATCGGATCGTATTTTTCCACAAATGAACAGGGAAGCACAATAACTGTCAATGCCGATCGTCACGTGGAAATGTTACGAACTTTCGTTACAGCTGCACTGAACAACCTCCCGAACGTTCAAGAACCCTGGTTTCAACACGACGGAGCGACATCACACACGGTACGGCAATCAATGACATATGTGCGGGAATTGTCTGGCAACCATGTGATCTCACGGTTAGGTAACATTCCCTGGCTCCCTAGATCGTCAGATTTATCCGTTACTGATATTTTCTTGTGGGGCTACCTCAAGAGCAAAGTCTACACGACTCGACCAGGAACCCTGGACAAGTTAAAACTGAGAATTCGGAATGCAGTTCACAGTATCCCAGCTGAGATGTTGCAGCGGACAATGAGGAATCTCAACAGCAGATTTCACTAATGTATTCGTACAAGACTCCATGTAAAGAACGTAATTTTTAAAAAATGACAAATGCCATCAATGTTTCGTAAATGGCAAAGTTTTAAGGTTTCAATTACTATGAACGCAATTTCTTTCCTTCATCACTTCTAGCTTTATTGGATTGTGGAAATGTTCCCATTTTTCTGTGTCACCCTGTATATTTTGGAAGTGATGATAGTGACATATCCTCAAATTTTCCATAATATATCCAAGCAGACCCAAAAAAATCGTCAATCCAAAACATGAATTTTAGTCGCTGTTGTGCTTGTCAAATACCCCAAACTGCCGACACTGCTTTCACTAGCTACTCTTAGTGTGCTTACAGCAAAGACAGTGCTGCCAGCAACCGAAGATCACAGTGGTTATACTCAGGACTTCTGTGGAGTAGCATATCGAGTATCGAGAATTACTATTTGAAAATTATACAACACGCACATTCGAAATATGACACATCGAATGAAAACAGATATTACATCACTTTTCTTGAATAACAAAAATAAAGTAGAGAACTTGCACCTTCTCGTTTACAATTATAAAGTCCACGACCATTGTCAGAGAGCCACTCGATTTCTCCATCAGATCGTTTACATGTCTTGTACAGTCACACTTAATGAGAAGCACGACCGACGCTTGTTCGTCTTTTGGTATTATCTTCCCATTGACAAGACGTGTAGGTTTCAATTTACGTCTAAAATTTACGAAGCGAAGACTAATTCTGTAACCAACTGCTCGTTTTCCACGAGAAGTATAGTCAACGTTCGTTGCACAAAAACGTCGCAAGTCCCTGCTCCTTATACTTCGGAAGGTCGGTTTCAAAATGTCAAAACGTGAAAAACAGATGTGAAAAACCTGTTTCTGTGTCAGTATCCTAAGCACGGGAATTCACGCAGAAAAGAAAGAAGACGTGAGGAAAAGACTACACTTTGTCACAGAGTACACATACAGGCAAGGGAGGTGAGGTCACAATACACAGTGGATCCTTTGTCGGAGGGTGGCGAAACGTCAAAAGCGCTGCAGCCGACAATAAGCCTCGGGGTGCTACGTTATAATGCCCGCTGATTACCGGCGTGTGTCAGGCCGAGGGGCGGGGGGAAATGACCACCACCCCCTCCCCCCAGACACGTCCCAAACAATGTGGTGCCACGTGTTGCAGCTCCTCGCAACCAAAATCTCCCGTTTGGGCGCATCGAATTGGGAAGTGTGACTTAGAGCGGGTTTCACTGAGTCTCCGTAGACCGAGTACTTGTTTAAATAAGCAGCTTAGTCACTGATATGAAAGTCGCCGAACAGCATGACGAATCGAAATATTCGTATCATTCGAAATACCACACAACATTTTAATAGCGTTGTGTTAGCACTGCAGACATAAGAGATGATGTAATACAAACTAATTGCAAGAGAAGACGGTAACCATTTCGCAACGGGATACCATCTATGATTTTGTGCAGTAGACCTTGGCTACATTTCTTGTGACGAATAAGGCAATTGGTTACAAACTCGCTAATTCCTGTCATTTCCATAAGGGGCGTCCGGCGCCGTTGTGCAGCACGGATAGCTCAACAGATGGGTAGAGGCATGAGGCTTATTGCGGCAGGGGTAAGAATACCGTTCATTGCCCTGCAGTGTTCTCAAAGTCGGTAAAATACATATGGAATGTTCTGTTACAACACTGAAGGATATGCAAAACTCGTTGTTACATATAATTGGGAAAATGTGCCTCATACCAGGATCCTTAATTATGCAACACATCCTAGTACAGTTGGCGTCTCATCACAAGATTGGTACTTTACTACACTTTTGCCATCTATATCAGACGTTACCGTCATGACACTATGACGTTTTTTAATCATCAACAATTTCCCATGCAGTTGAAAACCTGCACAGAAATTGACTGCTGTGTGATTGTAAACCTTACATGCTGATGTAAGTGCATGTCTTCGTATGAATGTGGTTTCAGACATAAGGAAGTAGAGATGGTGGTTATCGCTGAAACAAACGGTTTTCGGTTATATGGTTTTTTTCAACGCCAGTTTAACCTGACTGTTAAAACCGTCCAAAAGAACCGGTTTCTGAAATAACCGATTTTCGGTTTTTTGTTCCTATTATTTCATGTAATAAACGCAGAAAACGAAAAAAATTGAGAAATTTTGACTCAGTTTCAAGATACATATAATCAAAATATTTAATTAATTGGGCAAATTAAAGAAAAGTTAGTCGATACACCATTTGCTGCTTTTCTCGAGAAGTGGTAAGTGGTTGAATACTACAAAAATCACCAGTAATATCCCACTGATACTAATTATTTGAAACTCTGCTCAAAAATCATGTTTCGTAATCGGAGATCACACCGCAGTTTGGGCATTACGAATAGTGAGTGCTAAAGGGTGATAACTGAGGTTGAAGGACTCTTGTTTTTCGTGTTGATTTGCTGGTTTTCAAGGGCTGCAAGCAGATAAAGGCATTTACGTAGACACAGGCAGCAGATCAGCTATTTTCTATTTTTATTGTTGTTAAGTTTTTGATGTATTAACGTTACCATGACTTTCTTTCACTTTCATTATTTCATAGATATGGTACACAAACCTTTAAACCTATAATGTAAATAAAGCACTGATACTTAAATATGTAAAATATTTACAGACTAGGGTTGGTACCATTCTGCAATACAATGGATGCCCGACGATGACAGCGAGAAAATACCTTACAGACCAGATGGTGGTAAGTCCTGCATTCTGGACTGATATTACGCGTTCTGCCTCACACGAAAACATTCTTGTACGGGGTGATTTTTTTCCACAGTGTACAAACTCTAGGGACTGATCGATGAGAGAATACGGAACGAAAAATGTCTGATGAACTTATCTCCGGAAATGCATGGTTACCATGTCAGAGACCATTTATTCGATCATACATTGCTACAGAGACTGCTGTCTGATACGCTCTGTACCACCCAGCCACAGTTAGAGTCATGTGCTGAAAATGGTTTCCTCGTGCCTCAACGCACGCATGTCCTGTCTCACATGTTCACATCGGCCAGGTTGCATCCGAACAGCGTCAAAGGCAGCATGAATACGCTGCTCCCGTGTTTCCACATCTGGAATGGGCTCTGCATACACGATACTTTTGACACGGCCCATAACCAGAAATCGCACGAGTTGCGATCCGGCGAATGAGCAGGCGATGCAACTTGACACTCTCGTCAAACGCATCGACCACGGAATACATGATTGAGATGCGTCCGGACTTCAACGGTGAAGATTGCTCGAGCACCATCATGTAGCAGCCACACAACCATTGGAATCATCAATGGAACTTCTTTCAGCAGGGGAGCCAAACTCATCGGCAAGGAATGCCGATAGTTCTAGCCTGTTAGACGACGTGGAAGGAGGACTGTTTTCAAAATAGGTCGCCGAATATCCCGGCCCACACATTCCGGCTGCACCGATGGTGATGATTCACTGTCACCATACCATGGGGGTTCTGAATACTATCCCGCAGATGACTGTGATGAAAGTTGAAGATACCACTCCGCGTAAAGGTGGCCTCGTCTGTGAACAGGATGGATGACACAAATTCCGGAATCGTGGCTGCCTGCTGAAACAAACAGTGACAAAAATGCTCCCGATGTGGAAAATCTGTCGCTAGTAAGACCTGCACACACTGACTGATACCGACAAGGCGGTCGCCTTCCACAGTGTTAATCACATTTTCCTTCAAGACTGGTGTCCGTACATTTCGGGTACGCCTTTCATGATTTCTTGCTTCCCGAAACGACCATCTCAGACAAACGGCGAAACACTGTTGCAAACATTGAATGCTGTGGTTGTTGTCGGCGAGGATAGGTCTCCTGATACGACCCTGAAGTCCGCCGCTCGTTGTCATTTGCCTTTCCGTAAGTATACATCATGTCGGCAAGCTCTCGATTCGAATACGAAACCATTGTGTACAGCTCTGTATCACATCTGCTACAAGGTGAGTCAGCAAGAGAAGTGAATCGGACACAAATTACCACTTACTACGTCAGGAGAGGGCCCTATGGCATGACGTATGAGGAACAGAACCACCCTGAAGGATGAAACCATACGTACTATAACTATGGCTGCATGGTACAGCGCTTATTAGACCGCAGTCTCTGTGGCAAAGTATGATTGAATAAATGGTCTCCAGCATGCCTTTTCTGTTCCGTATCCTCTCATCGATCAATCCCTAGAGTTTGTACACCGTGGAAAAAATCACCCTCTATATAGCATATACGTTTATATTACAAATATGAAGTGCAATTAAGTGGAATGCTGCAAAAACAGAACGTCTCCTTTGGTCACTTTCGTGCTTAAGCATGTGTTATTTTTATGTCAGTGGGTCAGCGTCCAATCTTGTGATTATACACTGCACTCATTTTATTAATCTGTATGCATCTTACTTCATTTAGCTCTTGTTAAATTTTGTCCATAGTCTTTACACTACTTCTTCTTTATGTGAAATTTTAGTACTATTTCAGATCTGAAGGAGCTTGATTGCTCGGTCAGAACTAATAATCAGGGTTTGTTACAATATTACAATCTGGAATATTAAAGAATTTTATATAAAACATTTCAGCGTTTACCAGTAGGGAATTTCTCACAAAAACAACATACTAAAATTACTTGGAAAAAATAAAATCTTTTGGTCTGCCTTAACCATTGTCACAATTCAGTTGCACAACTGAATTAGTTGCACAACGGTTGGGATTTACGGTATCCATTTTCATTGATTCTAAAAAAGCGTATTGGGCCTGAAGATGGCAAAATGAATTTCCGAAACTGGTTGCGTTCGAAATAAAATAAAATAACCTAAAATATACGGCTGCTGGAAAAGTTTATTGAATTGAGAAGTACGTAACAGCCGATGTCCCCTGGCCATAATGGACCGACAGAGATTGTCACTTTTATTGGTTGAAATGCCTGATACCTGTTAAAGAACACATTAAGGAACACGAACGGCACATGCGGCTAAATCGAAGTGCAAAATCGGCAGTAGCGGAGCACCAAGATTTTAATAACGTACGTGTACTGGCTAAAGAAACAAACATTTATAGAAGAAATGTCTGAGAAGCAGTTGAAATTTCTAAGAATTCATCTAATTTCAACAGATAGGACGGCTATAGGCTTCCGACATCGTGGCTCCCCGACATCAAGGAAGTAAATACGCGGCCGCGGCGTGTGAGCGGCGTAAACAACGCGCGGCAAGTCACCTCGGCGGACAATAATATTTTGGGTAAACATTCCCCGTCTCTTGCTCTGTCCGTTTCGAATCTAGCCACTGATGACGACCAACCAATAGCGGTAGTAGGCATTTCAACCAATAACCCTTCTCCAACATAAGTGTGGAACAGTGCCTTTCTATCCAATGACGATGACCGCCAATGGTATCCACAGGAGATGAGCTACCAACGCCCCTTCTTCTGTATTAGGCTATGACTACGGCCCACCAATGGTAGCCACATGTATTTTAACCAATACTATCACTTCTCCAGCACGAAAGCCAGAAAATTCCCCCTTTATGAGTGGACGCGAAACTCGTCTCTGTGTTCTAGCAGTAGTGGACACCGAAAGATCCTGAGGAAGGCCCCAGCAGAGGGGTCGAAACGTCGAACATTTTAGAAGAAACATGACGCGGCCTAATAACCCAGAAGATTTTAACTTCAGTGACAACGCCCACGAAAGCCTGCAGACTTAAATACAGACTAACGTACCTTGTAGACGAATTTTCTCACACGGTCATTAGCTTATATTAATGCAGTTTGGTTGTACAATCTCACATTGTGACCACCTGTCAAAAGCCTGATTAACCACCTCTTACAGCACGGACGATCAGGAAGAAAGTCAGTCAGCTTCTGCAGGGTATCGACAGGGATGTGAAGCCCTGCCGACTGCAGTCCCTGTCCAGCTGTGCTAGGTTTCACGGTTGAGGTTCCACGGCGCGAACAGCCCGATTGAGGTGGCCCCACATGTTCTCGATTGGGTTTAATTCCGGGGAGTTTGGTGACCAGGAGCTACAGCAAACGCATTCTGGTGCTCTTCGGACCACGCACGTACACTGCGATCAGTGTGACGGGTTCCATTGTCCTGGTAGTAGATGCCATCGTACTGACGAAGAACAATCTGCATCGGGGGGGGGGGGGGGGGGCCTCGACGTTATCCCTAAGGATAGGTGCATTCTTCTGTTGATCCACTGTGACTTTACTTTACTTTTTCGTGTCCAGAAACTACAATTTGTTTGCCCAGTATTGGTCAATGTCCAATGCTTCTTCTTTAGCCAGCCATAGATCGTCGAGAGTGCATCTGTGGGGGCAGGCATCGCATTGTAGGAGATGTTCCATGTCCTGTCGAGTGCTGCAGTCGCATTTGTCGTCATTTTCGTCCAACAAACCCCATTTGATCAGATTAGACTTCATAGGAGCCACCCCAGTTCTAATGCGGTTAAGCATTCTCCAGGTTTTCCAATCACCAGAAACGCCGCTTGGTGGGTCCTCTCTTAGTGGATAGTAGATGGTGGGGGGGGGGGGGGGGGCTCATCTAAGGCACAACTTAGGACACGGCGTCTGGATTTGAGTCTGCTGGGGCCACACTCTAGGCCAAATATTGAGTGACGGGCATCAAAAATTTGTTTTAGCTTCTCGGTATGTTCATGGGCTTTCCTACGTGAGTCAGAGTTTGTGAAACCCGCGGCCCTGTGAAGATTTTCTATGGGGGTTGGTTTCATGCAGCCTGTCACTATCCTGCATGTTTCATTCAAGCTAATATCTACCTTTTTTGCGTGGGCGGATGTGCACCATACCGGGCAATCATATTCGGCAGTTGAGAAGCACAAAGCTTGGGCTGAAGTTCTGATCACGGTAGATTTGGCACCCCATTTGCTATTGGACAGCTTTCTTATTAGGGAATTTCGTGCTTCTACTTCTTTGCGTGTTTTTTCGCAATGATATTTGCATATCAATGTTCCGTCCAGCACGACGCCAAGGTAAGTGGGAGTATCTGTGTGTTCTAGTAATGTCCCATCCCAGGTAACATTGAGCCTGTAATTTGCCTGCCTCGAGTTCAGATGGAATGCACTCACTTGAGTTTTGGAGGGATTGGGTTTTAGAGAATTCTCTTTGTAGTAGGCTGAAATTCTAGAAAGGGCGGTTTCTAGTTTCTCCTCGATGGCTTCAAACCTGTTGCCAGGTCGTCCGCATATACAAAAGTTTTGGTTTTGTCTGGAGTTGGTTGGTCATTTGTATATATGTTGAATAGTATTGGCGCCAACATGCTCCCTTGGGCGAGCCCATAATCCACTGTGACTTCCAGGTTGGCGTGAGCACCCATGGGATGTCTTGAACACATTCACCCGACCATAACGCTCCCTTCTCCGGTCTGGACCCTTCCGACGAGTCTTTCAGGATGTCTGCTTTCAGTCCGATGGGACATAAAAGGTGATTCATCTGAAAAGCCCACATGTCGCCGCTCAGTGAACGTGCAGTTGCGGAGTCCAAATTCTTGCCAACGTCGCCTTCTAACAGCAGTCACAGTGGATACATGAACCAGGAGCCTACAGCAGAGGACTATACGCAGTAACGTTCGCTGAACGGTCGTTGAGGAAACAATGTTGGTAACCTCTTGCATCATCTGGACGGTGAGCTGGCCAACAGTTCCACGTACATGCTCCCGTACACATTTCCATATCGGTCATCTATGGACCGTCGTAAACCGCAGCTGTCTGAGCGCCGGTTTTGGATAGCCCCATTTTGCCGTACACGGTTTACTTTAACCAAGGCAGCGTGTGAACAGTTTACAGACTTAGCCGTTTCGTATATGCTTCCACCCTTGGCCCGAAAGTCAGTGATCATGCCCTGTTGGACGCCAAATAAATCGCTGCGTTTCTGAATTACGATAACGACAGCACTATTTGCGTACCCCCTCTGTACACCCTCCACTGTTAGTGTTGTCGCGTGCGGTCTGCTAGTGATTATTGTACGTTGATGACGAAGTATTAAATTTTACGTTCAAGAAATCATTCATGCAACAGAATCGTACAAACATACCATCATTTGACTACTGGTCACACTCCTGTATGGTCGACTTAATGGTATATACACTTAGAAAAGCAACTGGAATCACTCAACAGAGGGAAGTCCACTGGACCTGACGGGATACCAATTCGATTCTACACAGACTACGCAAAAGAACTTGCCCCCCTTCTAACAGCCGTGTACCGCAAGTCTCTAGAGGAACGGATGGTTCCAAATGATTGGAAAAGAGCACAGGTAGTCCCAGTCTTCAAGAATGGTCGTGGAGCAGATGCGCTAAACTATAGACCTATATCTCTGACGTCGATCTGTTGTATAATTTTCGAATATGTTTTTTGCTCGAGTATCATGTCGTTTTTGGAAAGCCAGAATCTACTCTGTAGGAATCAACATGGATTCCGGAAACAGCGACCGTGTGAGACCCAACTCGCTTTATTTGTTCATGAGACCCAGAAAATATTAGATACAGGCTCCCAGGTAGATACTATTTTCCTTGACTCCGGAAGGCGTCCGATACAGTTCCGCACTGTCGCCTGATAAACAAAATAAGAGCCTACAGAATATCAGACCAGCTGTGTGGCTGGATTGAAGAGTGTTTAGCAAACAGAACACAGCAAGTTGTTCTCAATGGAGAGACGCCTACAGACGTTAAAGTAACCTCTTGCGTGCCACAGGGGAGTGTTATGGGACCATTGCTTTTCACAATATACAGGGTGTTACAAAAAGGTACGGCCAAACTTTCAGGAAACATTCCTCACACACAAATAAAGAAAATATGTTATGTGGACATGTGTCCGGAAACGCTTACTTTCCATGTTAGAGCTCATTTTATTACTTCTCTTCAAATCACATTAATCATGGAATGGAAACACACAGCAACAGAACGTAACAGCGTGATTTCAAACACTTTGTTACAGGAAATGTTCAAACTGTCCTCCGTTAGCGAGGATACATGCATCCACCCTCCGTCACATGGAATCCCTGATGCGCTGATGCAGACCTGGAGAACGGCGTATTGTATCACAGCCGTCCACAATACGAGCGCGAAGAGTCTCTACATTTGGTACCGGGATTGCGTAGACAAGAGCTTTCAAATGCCCCCATAAATGAAAGTCAAGAGGGTTGAAGTCAGGAGAGCGTGGAGGCCATGGAATTGGTCCGCCTCTACCAATCCATCGGTCACCGAATCTGTTGTTGAGAAGCGTACGAACACTTGGACTGAAATGTCCAGGAGCTCCATCGTGCATGAACCACATGTTGTGTCGTACTTGTAAAGGCACATGTTCTAGCAGGACAGGTAGAGTATCCCGTATGAAATCATGATAACGTGCTCCATTGAGCGTAGGTGGAAGAATATACTGACGAAACTAAAATGAGCTGTAGCATGGAAATTAAGCGTTTCCGGACACATGTTCACGTACCATTTTTTCTTTATTTGTGTGTGAGGAATGTTTCCTGAAAGTTTGGCCGTACCTTTTTGTAACACCCTGTATATAAATGAGCTAGTAGATAGTGTCGGAAGTTCCATGCGGCTTTTCGCGGATGATGCTGTAAGTTCCATGCGGCTTTTCGCGGATGATGCTGTAGTATACAGAGAAGTTGCAGCATTAGAAAATTGTAGCGAAATGCAGGAAGATCTGCAGCGGATAGGCACTTTGGTGCAGCGAGTGGCAACTGACCCTTAACATGGACAAATGTAATGTATTGCGAATACATAGAAAGAAGGATCCTTTATTGTATGATTATATGATAGCGGAACAAACACTGGTAGCAGTTACTTCTGTAAAATATCTGGGAGTATGCGTGCGGAACGATTTGAAGTGGAATGATCATATAAAATTAATTGTTCGTAAGGCGGGTACCAGGTTGAGATTCATTGGGAGAGTCCTTAGAAAATGTAGTCCATCAACAAAGGAGGTGGCTTACAAAACACTCGTTCGACCTATACTTGAGTATTGCTCATCAGTGTGGGATCCGTACCAGATCGGGTTGACGGAGGAGACAGAGAAGATCCAAAGAAGAGCGGCGCGTTTCGTCATAGGGTTATTTGGTAACCGTGATAGCGTTGCGGAGATGTTTAGCAAACTCAAGTGGCAGACTCTGCAAGAGAGGCGCTCTGCATCGCGGTGTAGCTTGCTCGCCGGGTTTCGAGAGGGTGCGTTTCTGGATGAGGTATCGAATATATTGCTTCCCCCTACTTATACCTCCCGAGGAGATCACGAATGTAAAATTAGAGAGATTGGAGCGCGCACGGTTGCTTTCAGACAGTCGTTCTTCCCGCGAATCATACGCGACTGGAACAGGAAAGGGAGGTAATGACAGTGGCACGTAAAGTGCCCTCCGCCACACACCGTTGGGTGGCTTGCGGAGTATAAATGTAGATGTAGATGCCGTAGAGAAGCAACTGAAAGATTTGAATGCAAATAAATCACCAGGTCTGGATGAAATCCCAGTGCGATTTTACAGAGTACTCTACGGTGTCGGCCCCTTACCTATCACGAATCTCTCGCACAGCACAAAGTCCCAGGAGACTGGGAAAAAGCGCATGTGTCATCTGTATGTAATAAAGATAAAAAAAGGGACCCTCAAAATTACAGACCATTTTCCCTAAGTTCGGTTTGCTGAAGAATACTTGAACACATTCTCTGTTGGAATAAAATAAATTTTCTTGAAAGTGAGTAACTTATGTCCTTTAATTAGCGTGGTTTGGAAACTTAGCTTGCCCTTTGTTCACATGATATACTGACAATTGTGGATTAAGGGCAACAGGCAGATTCTACATTTCTAGATTTCCGGAAAGCATCTGATACGGTGCATAGTTGCAGACTGTTAACGAAAGTACGACCATATGGAATATGTTGACAGACATGTGAGGGTTCGAAGACTTTTTAAATAATAGAACCAAGCATGCTGTCGTCGTCGGCGGGTGTTCGTCAGGAGAGCCTCAGGGAAGTGTGATAGGACCTCTGTTGTTCTGCACGTACACTATGTGATCAAAAGTATCCGGACACCCCCATAAACATACGTTTTCATATTAGGTGGATTGTGCTGCCACTTACTGCCAGGTACTACTTATCAGCGACCTCAGTAGTCATTAGACATCGTGAGAGAGCAGAATGGGGCGCAGAACTCACGGACTTTGAACGTGGTCAGGTGATTGGGTGTCACTTGCGTCATACGTCTGTATGCGAGATTTCCACACACCTAAACATCCCTAGGTCCACTGTTTCCGATGTGATAGTGAAGTGGAAACATTAAGAAACACGTACAGCAAAAAAGTGTGCAGGCCGACCTCGTCTATTGACTGACAGAGACCGCCGACAGTTGAAGAGGGTCGTATCGTATAATAGGCAGACATCTATCCAGACCATCACACAGGAATTCCAGACTGCATCAGAATCCACTGCAAGCACTACGACAGTTAGGCGGGAGGTGAGAAAACTTGGATTTCATGAGCGGCTGCTCACAAGCCACCCATCACGCCGGTAAATACCAAACGACCCCTCGCTTGGTGTAAGGAGCGTAAACATTGGACGATTGAACAATGGAAAACCGTACAGTACACAATGTGGTAATCCGATGGCATGGTGTGGGTATGGAGAATGCCCGGTAAACGTCATCTAATGGCTCTGAGCACTATGGGACTTAACATCTGAGGTCATCAGTCCCCTAGAACTTAGAACTACTTAAACCTAACTAACCTACGGACATCACACACATCCATGCCCGAGGCAGGATGCGAACCTGCGACAGTAGCGGTGGCGCGGTTCCAGACTGGAGCGCCTAGAACCGCTCGGCCACACAGGCCAACTGAACGTCATCTGCCAGCTTGTGTAGTGCCAACAGTAAAATTCGGAGGCGGTGGTA
Source organism: Schistocerca piceifrons (assembly GCF_021461385.2). Lineage (NCBI taxonomy): Eukaryota > Metazoa > Arthropoda > Insecta > Orthoptera > Acrididae > Schistocerca > Schistocerca piceifrons. The sequence continues at coordinate 898,217,781 of NC_060139.1, forward strand.
TTATAGTGTGATCGTGTTTTTCATGGAAGGGGCTTGCACCCTTTGTTGTTTTGCGTGTCACTATCACAGTACAGGGCTACATTGATGTTTTAAGCACCTTATTGCTTTCCACTGGTGAAGAGCAATTCGGGGACGGCGATTGCATCTTTCAACACAACCTGTTGATAATGTACTGCCTGTGGCGGAGTGGTTACACGACAATATCCCTATAATGGACTGGCCTGCACAGAGTCCTGGCCTGAATCCTATAGAACACCTTTCGGACATAATTTCCAATTGCCTCCAATGTGCAAAAATGTAACTTAATGTCTATCAGTAGGAAGATCAACCTGTAATGTTCGGGTACAGAATTACTAGTGTCCTGTTAAACACAGTCAAGACGTTGAAATATCTGAGCGTAACGTCGCAAAGCGATCGACCTCAGTTTATCAGGAGAATATTAAGAAAGAGTGATTCACCTGTAAAGGAGAACGCATGTAGGACGCTGGTGTGACCTTTTCTTGAGTACTGCTAACGTGTTTAGAATCCGTACCAGGTCGAATTGAAGGAAGAGTTCGAAGCAGTTCAGAGGCAGGCTGCTAGATTTGTTACTGGTAGGTTCGAACAACACGTAACTGTTACGGAGGAGCTTCCGAAACTCAAATGGTAATCCCTGAAGGTAAGGCGACGTTCTTTCCAAGAAACACTGTTGAGAAAATTTAGAGAACCGGCATATGAAGCTGCGTGCCAAACGATTCTACTGCAACCAACATACATTGCGCTTAAGGACCACGAAGACAAGATAGGAGAAATTCGGACTCATACGGTGGCATATAGGCATTCGTTTTTCGCGCACTCTATTTGCAAGTGGAACGGGAAAGAAAATGATAAGTAGTGGCACAGGGTACCCTCCACCACGCACCGTACGGTGGCTTGCGAAGTAACTGTGTGGATGTAGATCAAAGACAGCGGTCACATTAATGTTACTAGACCGTGTTTAGTACATTGTGTTATACATTACTGGCCATTAAAATTGCTACACCAAGAAGAAATGCAGATGATAAACGGGTATTCATAGGACAAATATATTATATTAGAACTGACATGTGATTACATTTTCACGCAATTTGGGCGCATAGATCCTGAGAAATCAGTACCCAGAACAACCACCTCTGGCAGTAACAACGGCCTTGACTCGCCTGGGCATTGAGTCAAACAGAGCTTGGATGGCGTGTACAGGTACAGCTGCCCATGCAGCTTCAACACGATAGCACAGTTCATCAAGAGTAGTGACTGGCGTATTGTGACGAGGCAGTTGCTCGGCCACCATTGACCAGACGTTTTCAATTGGTGAGAGATCTAGAGAATATGCTGGCCAGGGCAGCAGTCGAACATTTTCTGTATCCAGAAAGGCCCGTACAGGACCTGCAACATACGGTCGTGCATTATCATGCTCAAATGTAGGGTTTCGCTGGGATCGAATGAGGGGTAGAGCCACGGGTTGTAACACATCTGAAATGTAACGTCCACTGTTCAAAGTGCCGTCAATGCGAACAAGAGGTGACCGAGGGTGTAACCAATGGCACCCCATACCATCACGCCAGATGATACGCCAGTATGGCGATGACGAATACACGCTTCCAATGTGCGTTCACCGCGATGTCGCCGAACACGGATGCTGTAATCATAACCTGGATTCATCCGAAAAAATGACGATTCGCCATTCGTGCACCCAGGTTCATGGTTGAGTACACCATCGCAGGCGCTCCTCTCTGTGATGCAGCGCCAAGGGTAACTGCAGCCATGGTCTCCGAGCTGATAATCCGTGCTGCTGCAAACGTCGTCGAACTTTTCGTGCAGATGGTTGTTGTCTTGCAAACGTCCCCATCTGCTGACTCAGGGGTCGAGACGTGACTGCACGATCCGTTGCAGCCATGCAGGTAAGATGCCTGTCATCTCGACTGCTAGTGGTACGAGTCCGTTGGGATCCAACACGGCGTTCCGTATTACCCTCCTGAACCCACCGATTCCATATTCTGCTAACAGTCATTGGATCTCGACCAACGCGAGCAGCAATGTCGCGATACGATAAACAGCAATCGCGATAGCCTACAATCGGACCTTTATCAAAGTCTGAAACGTGATGGTACGCATTTCTCCTCCTTACACGAGGCATCACAACAACGTTTCACCAGGCAACGCCGATCAACTGCTGTTTGTGTATGAGCAATCGGTTGGAAACTTTCCTCATGTCAGCACGTTGTATGTGTCGCCACCGGCGCCAACCTTCCGTGAATGCTCTGAAAAGCTAATCATTTGCATATCACATCATCTTCTCCCTGTCGGTTAAATTTCGCGTCTGTAGCACGCCATCTTCATGGTGTAGCAATTTTAATGGCCAGTAGTATAGATCAAAGACAGCGGTCACATTATTGTTACTGGACCGTCTTTAGTACATTGTGTTATATGTTTGTAATGAAATGACAAATGTCCTATTTCTTTCATTATGAGATGTAAATGAGGCTGATGGATTGGGCTTTACATGGGACCAATGAATAAATAATAAGAGAATTGTTCTTTGCATCTCCGTGGTACGTGCCAACTTAGTATAGATGAGAATGACAGTAGTGTGTTTTCTGGAAAAAAGTCAGCTTGCTACCCGGCGTCACCTTTCAAGCAAATGCGTCAGGGTAAAAATCTGGACCTCCGAAAGCCGAAAGAGAAAGGGAAGCTCTCCAATTAAGAGCAGCTGTCGAGAAGCTGCAAAGGCTACAGAGACGAGCACGTTAATTGATGGCCTTCCCGCGCTGTTTAAAAAATTGAATGCGAACGCGGCCGGCTGCTTGTTTTGCTTTCGAGCCGCGCTCTGTCGGACAACGCCGCCCTTGTGTAACCAACAGCGCGCTCGCTTTCCGAGAGTCCGCGGTAGCCGAGGCCGTGTTTACATCCGCCTCCGCGCGCCGGCGGCCGCTGTTTACACGAAAGCCGGCATGTTAAAAAATCCCGGTTCCAGCTAGAGGGTTGGTAGGGGTGTGGGGGGAGTGAAGCAGTGAGTCAGCGGGGGTGGTAATCCCTGGCGACCGCCGTCGGACACGGAAGACTCCACCCCCGGCTGACCACACGGGGCTGGCAATTCTGACTCATTACCACCCCTTCCCCCATAGCGACCCCTTCTCATCCGGGCTCTCTGTCGTCGTCTGCCCTTTGCAAACGAGCCACGTCTCAGCGATGCGGGCGGAAAGAATACTATCGTTACGTACAATCGCCGTGTGTGCCCTTCAGGACGGTTCCTCTAAATAAAGCAGGAACTGGTGTGGCATGTTGTGGCATAATAAACTCCTTTTTCACATTGAGACGATTACTGTAAAGCTTTCTCAAAGATGCGGAATCAGTTTGGCATTTTGCAAACTACGAAACTCACGAGGAGCACACGGGAAGCGCCATAACCCGATTTCCCAGAAACTTCGTTCAGTGGAAGAGGGGTCCAAATAGGCGAACACGTGTCTCAGCTTATTAGTTGATACTTGACATTTCTGAGTAAACGACGGTCAAAGTTTTTGATGTACTTTATGTGCCTTTATGCAAGTGAAAAGTTCAATCGAAACTGCGGCACAATGGCTAGGGTCACCGCTTAACACTTTTGCTCCCTGTGTTCGAAACATGATTATTATTTTAATGTTTATTTTTCATTTCTCTGCTCATATCTACAGAAGAATACTATATGAATGTTCTCCAGTGTACAGTGAAACAGTGTTGTACTTATTCGTCTAGTTATTGTATGGTTGGTGAATGAATTAAAAACAAAAAGAAAGAAAGAAAAAATTATTTGGCGAATGAAGTAAAAAGAAATAAATAAAGGAAAAACTACGTGGAATTCCTATAGTGTATCTTGATTCATAATCAACTGTAGGCCCCAGGTTTCGAGAAAGTGATTGGCTAGGCGTGGTCTGCAACGGAGTTATTGCTAACCGATGAAACCTTTAGCAATGCTGAAGACGTTTCTTTTCCGAGTGAGATTCGTACGAAGTAATGTCACTGTGGCAACCCTGCTTTCGCCCGATGCTCGTGGTGTTCGAAGGTTTCTACGAACATATCATTCAAGGAACTGCGCCAAACTTGGTTCAAAATGGTTCAAATGGCGCTGACCACTATGGGACTTAACATCTATGGTCATCAGTCCCCTAGAACTTAGAACTACTTAAACCTAACTAACCTAAGGACAGCACACAACACCCAGCCATCACGAGGCAGAGAAAATCCCTGACCCCGCCGGGAATCGAACCCGGGAACCCGGGCGTGGGAAGCGAGAACGCTACCGCACGACCACGAGATGCGGACCAAATTTGGTTCAAATGGCTCTGAGCACTATGCGACAACGTCTGAGGTCATCAGTCGCCTAGAACTGGGAACTAATTAAACCTAACTAACCAAAGGACATCACACACATCCATGCCCGAGGCAGTATTCGAACCTGCGACCGTAGCAGTCACGCGGTTCCGGACTGAAGCGCCTAGAACCACTCGGCCACAACGGCCGGCAACAAGAGAGAAGTTAACAAGAAGATAAGAAAAGACTACACCACCTTCACCTTTTTCAGTGTCTTTACATTCAACTCATATACAGCTTCTGGAAGTATTGGGAAATATTGTCTTTCACTAGACAGTCACTTTTTCCTTTATTATACATTATCACATCGTCAGTCAACCGAGGAGAAACCAGAGAAACAATAAATAATAAGAAACATTTCAAAGCACTAGATACACATTGTAAATTCAGTGCGTCTTGCAGAACGATTCATACCGTTTCTAAAAAATTGGAAAAGGCTACTGTAATAGGAGCATCGGTCAGTAATACTTTATAACTCTTTCACGATATGATCCCACGGCTTCATTGGCAGGTAGACCCCTTATGGGATAGTGCAGTACTAAGTACAAGGGTTTCTACTTGACGCCACATTTGACTTTAGCGTCGGTGAAGATGAGATAAAATGATGAGGACAACACAAACACCTAATCTCCGAGCGAAAGACTCTGGCCGGGAATCTACAATTTTTCTCAAATTTTTATGTAAACGAATGTAACGTCACAGAAACACATCACAGTAACATAAAACTAAATCAATTTATAAATATTAGTGCATATTGTACACGTTCACACTTCAGTCTTACTTATGGAAGGCTGTGGGAATATACACTTGCTACTTGTTTTACACATCTGCGTTCGTGGTTGTGAGCTTTCCTCAGCTGTGAACGAACCATCATGAAAATTACAATTTTTCTTTGCTTTGGTGGATAACTGTTGAATACTTCTTCCAATTACCCTTTCTTCAGTTTCCTTTTCTTCTACTGGTTTTCAGTTTGTCACTTAATTGTTACGTAATCGAAAATTTTAAGAAGTTTTCCGTGTTCTCGTTGAGTTGTGATTCCATGTAGTAATGTACAGCCAAAAATCTCATTTTCTTCTGTCAGTATACAGCGGGTTGTCTTGAAACGTCGTCCCCTTAGAAAAAATTTTGAATTACTATGCTGGTTAACCCCTTACGTTATTTGAACGTACTGAGACTGACTAACATTAAACTATACCTTTCTCAAATCACTTACCTCACAAAAATCTTCGTTACTCGAACTACTGCAATACAGCGAGCACCACTACTGCCAGCTAAATAAAAGATTCAAACTACTGAAGGCACTAACTACTGATAGGCACAGTTAGCAAATGAAAGATTTTGATAGAGAACAATCAATGTATTTATCTTAATAGTGTTCAAAGGTCATAATATATATATATATCAGTCCATGATATCCAATATTACAAATTTATTCTTTCTGATGGACACACGTCCAGATCGTCCGCTCTCAAAATTCCGCCATCTCTCTCCCCACATCCACCACTGCTGGCGGCTCACCTCCAACTGCGCCACGCTACGCGCTATTAACAGCCAACTGTCCAACACTACAATAGCCAACAAGAATGCAAACCAGCCACAGACTGCACGCAGCACAGCCAGTGATTTTCATACAGAGCGCTACGTGGCGGTCGCGTTACCAATATAAGAACCTAAACAGCCTACTTAGTCTGTCCTTTAACCGAGTTCACAGTACCGCGTTTTGTGCTTGGGAACGGAACGTCATCTGCGTTTAGAAAATCTGCTGGTGCGATGTATTTATAAAACGTTCTTTTTATACTCGCTAGCTTCTGTCCGCACCTTGCCAGATCTCAGTTACGTTTTTACACACAAATCTATGTTCTTCACTGTCGATTAAATTATGAGATGGTTAGGTGGATATCATGAAGTCTTGAATTGGTCGGGACTTCCTTGCTAATTGCTTTATACCAGGTCGCCTTCACGTTTGATGGCAGAGTCCGACAACTGATTTATCAGGTGGTTTCCAATCGTACGCAAGGAATTTCATTGCAATGGCCTTTGTATTTATGTCTGGACTACTGGCTGTGGATAGCTCATTCATGAACAATGTCACATATGCGCCTCAACATACTTGCTTCTGAGTATCCACAGGGATAGGAACGTCCCGTTTGTGTGTGCCGTTGCGATCCCTGTCGGATTTACGATATATCTGAAGCCAACAGGCCCACTCTGTGGCATCGAAAATGCGGGTTTTGCATTGGCGCTAGTGGTGCATCGAATATGTTGTGTAGTCGGAGTGCTAGGTATTTTAACATTTTTTTTGTAATAGATAACGTCGTAAAAGCTATTTCTTCCCCTTATTGCGTTACCTGATACATATACACTCTGTATCATAAGTAATAGCAAAACTGACATGAGTGAAGGTCTATGATATTACTTCTTTTTTTTTTTTTTTTTTTAGAAAATGTTGCGTGAAACGTAACCTGTTTTAGCAGTGCGTTTCATATTATTTGATAGAGAATTACGTTGTCTACAAAACAGTGTGTTTATTTTTTATGCTAATATGCTTTCCGTTCTTTTCAGACCATTAAAATGGAGTGTCAAATTGACACAAAAGAGCGTGTTTGACGCCTTCTGCTTTTTCCGTTTAATCGAAGTGCCAAAATCACAAACGTTGCTCGAGAAATTTGTGAACTGTATGACGAAGGAGCGATGCCTCTTAGGACGGCCGCCGGCGGCTGGTGGCCGAGCGGTTCTAGGCGCTTCAGTGTGGAACCGCGCAACCGCTGCGGTCGCAGGTTCGAATCTTGCCTCGGGCATGGATGTGTGTGATGTCCTTAGGTTAGTTAGGTTTAAGTAGTTCTAAGTTCTAGGGGACTGATGACCTCAGATGTTAAGTCCCATAGCGCTCAGAACCATTTTTTAGGACAGCCCGAAATTCGTTTAAGCGATTTAAAGACGGCAATTTTGACCTCAAAGACATGCATGACCCACCACGAATTGCTTGATTGGAACCAAACAGTGAATGCGTAACTTTACGTCCAACAAATGCAACGACTCAGCAACGCTATCCAACAAAAACGACCGGATTGACAACGTGGTGTCCATCTGCAACACGACAACACCGTCGCATGACCGAAGAATCCATTGAAACGCTTGGCTGCGACGTGCTGTTACATCTTCCGTATTCCCCCGACTGGCGCCTTCGCGTTTACTACCGTTCCTATCCCTCTCGATAAAGAAGTGGAACTGAAGGCTTCCTTGACCAAGTAATTTCTACCGTCGAGACAATGGAGAGCTTGTTGAGCGTTGAGTAGAAGTTGTAAACAACATAATTGATTGAATTGTCGTTCATGACTTGTTTAGTTTTGTGGAAACATAAACTTAAAACAAACACGCTAGAACTTATGGGTCAACCCATTACAAACAGGTTCACAAACCAGTCGCTTGCGAGATAACGGCGAATTTGGGGTAGCAAGTCACCATTAGCTTTAGTATGAAGTACTGCCCTAATATTTGAAATTCCACTTCTAGCTGGACTCAAATATCACAAATGGCCAATCGTTGGAGAATGAGGTAGATGTCTGACGGGGCGCCGGGACATTTTGTTGCTGTTGTAAGGGATACAACGCACTATTATGGTCCAAGACACGTAGGTCGTGCAGGATCTGTACCCGAATGCTCTGGAGTTTTCTGTCTGGGTCCATTTCAAAGGCGAAGTGTACAATACTTACGAGGAACGGTAGCAGGGAACCATACAGTATTGTTAAGATTTAGGAGATAGTCTGAGAGTGTTTTCGAGGATCTGTAACTCGCTGCAGACAAGAGTTCAGTATTGCATCCAGATGCGAGGACGACACGTGTAACACCTCATCAAATCCTCGTCCGGCCATCCAGATTTAGATTTTTCATTGATTCCCTAAATCAATCAAGTCAAATGCCGCGACGGTTCCTTTGAAAGGGTACCGCGAGTTTCCATCCCTACCGTTGCAACATTCGGAGCTGAAGTTTCTGCCGACGTATTTAGCATTCAAACAACTTCCGGGAACGCAGCCGTGTGATGTCTTCGACAACAGCCGATATTTCGACAGGAGCGCACCTTGCCATTTTCAGGGCAAAACTCCAGCAATTTAAACTCTCGGTTTTCACAGAAACGTTTCAAGATAAACACACACACACACTCTGATACACACACTAAACACTATCGCTGTCACTAAACAAAGATGTCCGACGTCAGAAACTGTCAATAGCGAAATTAATAATCAACTGGTAAAGTAGCATAAATTCTAGCCCCTGTTTTCTGATAAGTGAGAAAGTAGGATTCCATGCAGAACTAAAAAAAAAACACTATCTCAATTTATAAGGTTACTTGCTACGTTGATTTCAGCAGCTTCCTTAATAATACTATTCCAATAGCTGCAAGTGCAAGCCAGAATCTCCGCGTTGTTGTATTCTATAGGATGACATGTGTCAAGACAATGTTTCGCAACTATGGATTTTCTCGGCTGTTGTAAGCGAGTGTGGCGCGTATGCTCGGTACGTCGGTCCTTCACAGTCCTGGTAGTCTAACCAATATATGACAAGCTAATAACTGCAAGGAATACGTTAGAAACCTGCCTCAAGCAACTCAAAACCATCCTTTACGGAAGCTAAAATGGTACGATCTTAGATGTAGCTGTTGTTGTGGTCTTCAGTCCTGAGACTGGTTTGATGCAGCTCTCCATGCTACTCTATAATGTGCAAGCTTCTTCGTCTCCCAGTACTTACTGCAACCTACATCCTTCTGAATTTGCTTCGTTTATTCATCTCTTGGTCTCTCTCTACGATTTTTACCCTCCACGCTGCCCTCCAATACTAAATTTGTGATCCCTTGATGCCTCAGAACATGTCCTACCAACCGGTCCCTTCTTCTTGTCAAGTTGTGGCACAAACTCCTCTTCTCCCCATTTCTATTCAATACCTCCTCATTAGTTATGTGATCTACCCATCTAATCTTCAGCATTCTTCTGTAGCACCACATTTCGAAAGCTTCTATTCTCTTCTTGTCCAAACTATTTATCGTCCATGTTTCACTTCCATACACGGCTACACTCCATACGAATACTTTCAGAAAAGACTTCCTGACACTTAAATCTATACTCGATGTTAACAAATTTCTCTTCTTCAGAAACGCTTTCCTTGCCATTGCCAGTTTTATATCCTCTCTACTTCGAGCATCATCAGTTATTTTGCTCCCCAAATAGCAAAACTCCTTTACCACTTTAAATGTCTCATTTCCTAATCTAATTCCCTCAGCATCGCCCGAGTTAATTCGACTACATTCCATTATCATCGTTTTGCTTTTGTTGATGTTCTCTTAGATGGAGGTCGAAAACTACACTACACAACATATTTCTGTCAAATACCACCAATACTGTTGAAATGCTCTCTGCGTACGGCTAAAAAGCCGTATCATCACTCACCCGATGCGCAGTTGGTCGATAGTGCAACGTACGCCTGATCTTTCACTGTAACCATGTTGACGAGAGACGACTTCGAGATGGGCTAATTCAACTGACAAACTCTAAGGATCCGAGATGACATGGGTCCTGGGATCCAAGGTACGAAGTACCCCTTCACGTTCAGACGGATAGTGACAACTGTCAGCTTGCAGATACAGGTCATTTGAGTAGGCTTCCTATAAACAGCATGTCACAACATACACATCCACCTTCCTGCTGAGCAACGCGTCAAGGAAGGTTACACAGCCATCCTTTTCCACCTCCATCGTGAAACAAATATTCGAGTGTATTAAATTCAGGTTTTCTAAAATGTTCAAATTCTCTCTGGCATGAGGCCAAACAAGAAAAGTATTGCCTACATATCCGAAAAAACCAGCGACTCCAAGGCACGTTCCTCGAAATCCTCCCCTTACTTTTTATTCAATGACCAGTACTTCGAACAGACAGATGGAGTTGCGGTGGGAGACCAGTTGTGACTTATTACTGCCAATTTGTTTAAGGAAGATTTCGAGCAAATCCCCCATTGCAGAACATTAACTTGACACCCGTCATCCTATGGAATATAACAACGCACTTGCACTTCCAGCTATTGGAACAGTGTTATTAAGGAAGCTGTTGAAATTAACGTGGCAAGTAACCTTATAAATACAGATAGTGGTTTTTGCTTGTGTTCTGTATGGAATCATACTCTCTCACTATCAGAACACTGAGGGCCAAGTTTATGGTACCTTACCAATTGATCATTAATTTCACTACTGACAGTTTCTGACGTTTGTCATCTTTGTTTTGTGACGACGATAGTGTTTACAGTGTGTGTGTATGTGAATGTGTGTGTTTTGTATCTTTCGGAGTTTCTGTGAAAACCGAGCGTTTAAATTTGCTTGCACAGCGCTTACTTGCTGGAGTTTTGCCCTGAAAATGGCTCCTGTCGAAATATCGGATGTTGTCGAAGACATCACCCGGCTGCATTCCCGTAAGTTACTTGAACATCTCCATGTCCACCATCTCTAATGACCTCGATGTCGACAGGACTTAAACTTGAATCTTCCTTCCTTCCTTTTTCATAACACGTCATTCAACAGGTACGACTGTACAGGAAATTGTAGCATCTAACATGTTGAAGCAGTGTTGTCGTTTTTGTGCAAGTAGATTATGTGCGAAATTTGAGCCCAATTAGATGTAGAATTAATGGGAATGTTCTCATTACAATCCTTTTATACTAACCAAAACAGTATTTCAGACCGTTGCCAGTTGTGGCTCCTACCCACACATTCCCACTTATCTCGCAAGCGACTGGTTCGCGGGCGCACATTAACTGATGAGTTTTCCTTTCATTACCATATAACGATTTCACCCGTATCAGTTTTCGATGTTAATTTAACGTTATGATGCACGTGCTCAGTAAGAAATAACTCCTGGTCAGCTGATCATGAGCTTTGTAGCGAATGCGTGTAGAGAAATTTACTTTCTAGCCGTTTATTTGTATCAAAAACTATGTCTTTACGTGTCTGTGGTGCTTTCCAAAACTCAGGTCCGTTTGGCCATAAAAGAGTTAACCTCATCAGAACACGTTTTTATCGACAGTAATATTTTACTACATATCTGCTTTACTTTTCCTCATAATCGCCGTTGACATCTATACACTTTTTGTAACGCTGTACCAGCTTCTTTAACCCTCTGGTGGGCGCATGACAGCACTCCGTGCTGTGTGTGTGATAAGTGGTAGTGAAGGTGTTTGAATCATCTAAGGGCATATAGTACCTGCAGTCGGCTATAATGTCAACACAATCCATGCGTAAGGTGTCGTTTTCCTTCCTTGCAGCGGTCACCAGCCAAGGTCGAACGCGAGTTCTCCACTTTGGCAGCACTCCCTGCTGCATGCGCCCGTTCAAAATTTGCTTTTCGAATATTGGTGAGGGGTTATTGTTTTGTGAGAGGCTTTGGCTCTCATTGTTTTTCATTGTTGTACAACATTTTTACAATGAATTTTTAGTAGAAGTATGTAGAGGAAAGGTGCCTAATATGAGACACACTTTTGTAAACCCATTTGAAAGACCTAAAAGTAAGTGCAATTGTATTTTTTATGATGGTAATAATATCTTGCATTATTTAATTTTATCATACAATTATAGTATTTGCAATAATAAACAATCTTTCAGAGTAGTTATTAAATCATCACAAACAAGGCATTTCGTAGAAATGAGATCAAGGTTTCCTAATATGAGACAGTAATATTATTTTGCTTTAATTATTTTATTACAGAATAATGACATATGAATATACAATTTTTACATGTTCATTCATTTCTGTTATCCTTCACTCATTTCACACTGCTTAGGTTTATATTTACGACATACGGGGCAAACAAAATTGTCTTCTGTGACACCGCAATCTTCATGAGCCCAGCGATAACATTTCGTGCACTGTGCCCATTTCTCCCCGTGTCTGCCTTCAGAAAAGCGCCCAGTACAGAACAGGCACTCTGCGTCATCGTCATCACTGCTGTCTGAATCCCCACTGTCATCAAGATGGACATCGGATGCCGAGTCACTAGACGATTCTTCTGCTTTAGGTCTACAATTTGAAGATTTTCCACTCTTCTCCCCAAATAATTTTCTGGCTCCTTTCTTAGCTTCAACCTCTGTTTTCTTCTGTTTAGATTCTTGAAATTGCTTCACATAAGGAGTTGAAGTTGTATTTGGCTATCTCCTGGTGGGTTTGCGATGTGTGGGAGAGGTCTGATGTCTGCCGGGTTGACAGCTTGACCATCACCATCAGTAGTTTCATTTTCGTTTTTGGCATCTATTTCTTGAAGAGCGGCAGCATGGCGATGAAATGAAAATTAATGTTCCGTGAAGATGTTACTGTTGCATGGGATGAGACCTGTTTTTCTGAAGGCATTCACAAATGCTTCCATTGCTGCTGCTCGGTTGTAAGCTGCCCCAAATAACCTGGCTGTTAATCATGGGATGATAACACGACCTGGGTTACTTTCCAACCACGTTTCCATCTCTTGGGCATAGTAGGTTTTCAAAGGCCCCATAAATCTGACGTCAAGTGGCTGCATTTTATGCGTCGAGTGAGGTGGCAAACATACAATATGAACATTGTTTTCACGTGCTTTGTCTAACACATCGAGATTCTTTGTGTGGGAATAATGACCATCAAGAATCAAAATGACAGGGTCATTTGAACGTGGCTTTACATGACTCATAAGATGATCAAACCACTGAGTAAAAATGTGAGTTTGTATCCAGCCACTTGGATGACAAGCTGATGTTGATCCAGCAGGTGCACCGTCCATCAATTCCTACTTTATATTATTCCTTGGGAAGACGATTAGTGGTGGAACCTAAGTGCCAGCTGCGTCCATACACGTGATGAGATTTCCCCTTTCTGCTGAAGTCAAGGCAGCAACTTGTCTCTTCCCTTTCATAGCAATAACCTAGCTGTGTTTGTGCTGCACAGACGTCACCCCAGTTTCATCAACATTGAAGACTCGATGCTGGTTATGGTTGACTTCAGATAGCACAGATTCGTAAATATCAAAAAATCTCTCCACATTTTCTGGAGTCAAAGCTTTCACTCTTGCTGCTGCAAGACCCTGAGGAGTTCTCACTGATAAAATGGGATGTCTCTTAAGGAGAGCTCGGAGCCATTTCTTTCCTGCTGAAGCCTTTTCTGAATTGAAGGGATTCTTCAGCCTATTCCTGACAGCTAACTGGAAGGCCATGCTTCGTATGCCGTTACATTTAAGAGCATAAAATCGCTCTTCCATTGCAAGGCAGTATTTCACTTGCCAAAATTTTACTACACTAAATGATAAAATATTGTTATGTCATGATAGTACTGCGTAAATTACATATAACAAATCGTGAGAAAACGAGTCCCCCCAATATGCGATAGGTATCGTAATATGCGACACTGTCGCGTATTTGGATCCTCATACTATCGCATATTAGGAATTTCGCCATGTTACACAAAGAATCACGCACTTGCTAACAACGTTCGTTGGAAAATGAACCTAATTGTCAATTATTATAGGTAATAGCGTCACAAATAACATTAGTAAAAGAGTGCAGTAGTATCCACTCACCTTTAAGCTGAAATATTGTCTTAACACCGATGTCGCAAAAACTCCAAACACAAGAAATTTTGTATCAACCTCTACGTACTGTGTCCGGCTCAACTATGGCGTCCTAATCGCTGTGTCGTCGTCTGGCACGCAGTAGACATGTTTAAGAAACTCCCTGCCAGAGTGCAACCCCTAACATGAGCGCAGTTGGGGTGTCTCATATTAGGGAACTATCGAATAATAGGCACCTTTCCTCTATGTAGATCAACGTTTTTCTTGCAATCAACACACAATATGATGTTAGCTATTTCTTCTATCCATATACTGTTACATTCATATCAGCAGTGAAATGCAAACACGTATATCCACTACCTACCTATCTTACGATATTGCACCTACTATTTATATTTACCCATGTATGTCTACTAGTGTTCACCGTCGTATGTTGTATCTAGGGCGGAACGTGACACTTTCGATGAGAAGATCAGGCGACTTATTGAGCAGTTAGACGCTGACGAGAAGAGACGGCTTCAAGAAGGTTCAAATGTCTCTCAGCACTATGGGACTTAACTTCTGAGGTCATCAGTCCCCTACAACTTAGAACTACTTAAACCTAACTAACCTAAGGACATCACAAACATCCATGCCCGAGGCAGGCTTCGAATCTGCGACCGTAGCGGTCGCGCGATTTCAGACTGTAGCGCCTAGAACCGCTCGGCCACACTGGCCGGCGGTTTCAAGAAGGGACACAGAATAGTGAAGAACCCAGCGGTTCAGAGATTTCTGAAGAGGAAGCAGATGAAATGGAGGTTGATGATACTGGTGAAGATTTTTTTTTTTTTTTTTAGGTCGGAAGAGACAAGGAAACTATTTGGTGCAGTAAATGCACAGTGAAAGCTGCTTCAAGAGTACCAGCAAAGAATATCATCAGAATTTTTCCCGTCCCTAAGCGGATTTGCAGGGATACTCCGAAACCCATTGATGCATTTCTCAAATTTATCGGCCTTGACATTATTGATACAATTGTAGACTGTACCAACGCTTTTATTGCGAACAGAATGGACGAAGTAAAATCCTCCAGAGATCGGGACTGTAAGGACACTACACGGAATGAGATTATCGATATTTTGGGTCTTATATTCCTAGTTGGAGTGAAGCAAGGGAATCGTGCGAACTGCCGAGAGCAATGGAAAAACAATGGAATAAGTATGGTAATCACAAGGGCGACATGCAATTACAAGCGCTTCCTGTTCTTGCTTCGATCAATGAGGTTTGATTATCTGTGTACGAGAGTGGAGAGGAAAAAAAATGTTCAAATGTGTGTGAAATCTTATGGGACTTAACTGCTAAGGTCATCAGTCCCTAAGCTTACACACTACTTAACCTAAAGTATCCTAAGGACAAACACAAACACCCATGCCCGAGGGAGGACTCGAACCTCCGCCGGGACCAGCCGCACAGTCCATGACTGCAGCGCCTCAGACCGCTCGGTTAATCCCGCGCGGCGAGTGGAGAGAGAAAAGACTTACAGGCTCGCAGCCATCCGCATTATTTATGACAGGGATTTGGCCAACTGTAGGAATAATTACAGTCATGGTGAATTCACAACAATTGACGAGATGTTGTTCGCATTTAGAGGTAGATGTTGTTTTGTCCAATATATGCCTAGCAAACCTATCAAATATGGATATGTAATATGTGACAATAAATCATGTTATACATCAAATTTCGAGGTGTACTGTGAAAATCAGAGGCCAGGCCCAAGGAATGAATCAAATAAACCCTACAACGTAGTTCAAATACTTCCTTAAGATATTCAACGTTCCAACATGAACACTACAATGAACAGCCACTACACTAGTGTGTCATTAGCTGATATCCTTCTTGAGAAAGGATTGATTGTATTTGGTACCTTCAAAGCCAACAAAAAAGAAATCCCTTCTGAATTTATCTCAAAATCACGGGAAATCGGTCCATGTCTTTATGGCTTTCAGTACGATAAAATACTTGTTTCCATCCAGACAAAGCGAAGGAAATGTGCACTCCTTCTATTGACTATGCATGACCGCAAAGTTACCGACGAAATGACGGGTAAACCACTGATCAACACTGATTATAGTTCCACCAATGGAGGTAGTCGACACAGTCGACAAAATGTGCGTTGCTTACTCAACTGCACGGCAAACAAGGAGATGGCCTCTAAGGATTTCTTCAGTTTTTTGGACCTGGCTGACATAAATTAACATGTGGTGTTCCTCCAAAATAACCCCGAATCCACGATACGCCGTCGGGACTTGCTCAGTGAATTAGCGCTCGAACTTTTAGAGGCTCATTTGAAAATAAAAACTCAGATGTGCACACTTCCAAAAGATATCCGACTGTTTCTTGTAAAACACCGCGAGCCACCCCAACCAATTGCAGCCCCAGACGCTGCAAAAAGAAGTAGACCATGTCATCTAAGTGGAGGAAACAAGTGCAATCGTACAACTCACATGTAATGATTGTAAGCAATTTGTTTGTAAGAAACACTCACGACATATTGCAACGTGTAAAGATTACGATACGTTTGAAAATCCTGCACTCTAATGTTTTCTATTTATCTCGATTTTCGAGAGATAACCTTACGAGCCTTCAAGTTATATTCAGACCGTTGGTGGTCTGTTCAGTTACTCTACTCTTGCTCAGTGTTGTTCACAGCGTTAAAAGCTATTTACTATTTTGTCTGTTAAATTCTAGTTATATATTATGATAGGTTTGATTTGTAATCTTGTGAAATTGGCTGTATGTAAAAGGTTTACGTTCTTTCTTTCAAAAGGTTTTGTTACCACCGATGGTGAAATATATTTTCTCTTTAGTTACTTGCGTTAGATATTTTATAGTTTATTAAGGAACGATTTCTAGTTTACATTGAAAAATACATTATAAAATGGTTCAAATGGCTCTGAGCACTATGGGACTTAACATCTGTGGTCATCAGTCCCCTAGAACTTAGAACTACTTAAACCTAACTAACATAAGGACATCGCACACATCCATGCCCGAGGCAGGATTCGAACCTGCGACCGTCGCAGTCGTGCGGTTCCGGACTGAGCGCCTAGAACCGCTAGACCACCGCGGCCTGCAAAAATACATTATATTAAAAGGCTTTAATAGGCTCAAGAACCAAATATATAATTCAGTTCGATATCGCTATTTGTTTCTAATGATTTTACCTACCTTACATCGAAAATAGGGCTGCTACATGAGCGGAAAAATCGATTTTCTGGAGGCAGCAGTCACTGCTGCTCGCCCGCTTGTGCGAGTTTCAAAGGCGCGCCCATCGGAAGGGTAACCTTCTGCATGAAAGTCTGCCGCATGGGAGCTGAACCAGTTGGAAAAGCCGTCGTTTGAAATCGTTGTCCATTCAGCTACTTTTTCACATGCAAAAAGAGAAAATAGTCGGTTGTTGCAAGGTAGGGACTGTACGGAGGATGATAAAAAATGTTTCCAACGAAACGTCTAGAGTCTTCTCCTTGGTTTTGGCAGCAGTGTGAAGGTATGCGTTATCGTCAAGAAGAATTATGCCAGATGACAGTTTCGCGCGGCGTCGATTTTGCATCGCACGTCTCAGACTGGTTAGCGTTTCACAGTATACATCAGATGGCAATTGTTGACCACGGTCCATGAAATCAAGCAGACGGACGCCCTTTTCGTCCCAAAAGACGGTAGCCATAGTTTTTCGATTCGAGAACGGAGATTTCTTGAACTTTTTTGGTTTGAGTGAAGTTGAATGGCGCCACTGAATTAACTGTTGTTTCAAGTCTGCGTTGGTGCAAGGCAAGTCCGAGAGAGTGGACAACTTTTTCTTAAGCATAAAAATTGTGTGCTTTTCAACAATTTTTTTCTTCTGGTAGCATGTTCGTATAAATTATCATATAAACTTAAGTGCAATCTATTGTTGACGCACTGACACTTAAAATACAAGGGCTATGATAAAATTAAAGTATCTATGCGTGGTCCATCTCACCCATAGGTGTGTAGGTGAGATGGACGGGTGTACTGGGAAAGATGGACCTTATAAAAATGGGTATACACGAAGAAAAGACTCAATTAAAATTTCATACTTTCGTTTGGAATATGTTGTAATCACAACAGAATTATACTATTAAATATTTTATTCCAAAACAATCAGTTTATTACAGATCTTTATCGAACTGTGGCTTTTCTGAGTTGTTCGTTTTGTTGACGATTATTAGCTCGTCTTTCTCTTGTCACAGCAATTACGCTATAAGCAACCGTTGGAAGACATTCATGTGACCATAATGAACGGGAAACGACACTGCATCCAATCGTCATTTTCATAGGTTTCGTAATATATTCCACCATACTCAATGCATTTTCATCCCATTCATCAAAACTGTTTTCGTAATCTCCTACAATGTCTACATCTACATCTACATACATACTATGCAATCCACCATACGGTGCGTGGCGGAGCGTACCTCATACCACAACTAGCATCTTCTCTCCCTCTCCCTGTTCGACTCCCAAACAGAACGAGGGAAAAATGTCTGCCTCTATGGCTCTGTTCGAGCCCTAATCTCTCTTATCTTATCTTTGTGGTCTTTCCGCGAAATATAAGTTGGCAGCAGTAAAATTGTACTGCAGTCAGCTTCAAATGCTGATTCTCTAAATTTCCTCAGTAGCGATTCACGAAAAGAACGCCTCCTTTCCTCCAGAGACTCCCACCCGAGTTCCTGAAGCATTTCCGTAACATTCGCGTGATGATCGAACCTACCAGTAACAAATCTAGTAGCCCGTCTCTGAATTGCTTCTATGTCCTCCCTCAATCCGACCTGATAGGGATCTAAAACGCTCGAGCAGTACTCAAGAATAGGTCGTATTAGTGTTTTATAAGCGGTCTCCTTTACAGATGAACCACATCTTCCCAAAATTCTACCAATGAACCGAAGATGACTATCCGCCTTCCCCACAACTGCCATTACATGCTTGTCCCACTTCATATCGCTCTGCAATGTTACGCCCATATATGTCTGCCTATGATGAACACGGTGAACTATTTTCTGTATTTTTCTTTTTTAGATTCTTCAATCTGTTTTTCGCATCACTAGTATTTCCTTTTGGAAATATTTTTACGCGTTTTTTCTGTTTCCTTTCTTTTCTTATCTCTCTTTCTCTCACAATTTCAAAATTTTCAGCAGAGTTTAGCTCTATGGGCTCAGTTGCTGCCTTCAGCTTAAAATTCATCGTTTTATCAATAGAAGGAACAGGTGATATTTCTTCCTAAAGTTTTGTCTGGTTCTGCTTAGGAGTAGTCAGTTTTGAGGTTGTAATATTGGAAGTTTTCGATTTAGTAGGAATGGAGTCTGAACTCTTGTCACTGAAGGAATTTGACTTGTGCAGATAACTCCGCTCCTTTGATGTGCTTGGGATGAGCAGGTCCTTTGATGAACTTCGAAGTGTTTGGTTGGCCCGAATATGCGATTCTGCTCTCCCTTTGTTGGCACAGACGTTTTTTCCGACAAATAAGCTGTCTGAGACTGCGACCCTCTTCAGTGGCTATATTACACAGTCCTTGAACCTAAATTTTATTGTGATCAATCTCTCTCATATTAAAGGATGTTGTTCATCTCTCCCAGATATAAATAAAAAACAGCATCAATATTGTGCAAACTAAAATTGTGTAGCACGACGATAAAACTTTTCGGCTTACCAGAACACAGAATGTGATTTTTATACAGAACGGACACGACAATGACAGCAACATTTTTACACCACGTTTGTTCACTACACTACCCATCTGTTTATCTTCTGACGGTGAAGTTTCGTATCCAGTATCTCCATGTTCCTATCTGTGACTTTTCCAAGTCATATTTGTCTTATTCTATCCATGGAATGCTCTTCAGTTTTGCGGTGTATGCCAAAATCTTGTGTTACTCTTGAAGATGGGAGTCTATGAATGCGTCCCTAGAATTTCAGCCTTCGTTTCCTGATATCTGCGGGCAATGTTGCACAGCTCTTCTGTTACTTTGCGCGATTTGAGTCTATACCCCTCTTCTGTTTTATCTGGTCCCAGCATTTTCCTTATGATCTTTCTTTCCTCCTTCAAGATGTTCTCCAGATCGCTTTTTCTATTAAGTACCAAGGTTTCGCTCGCGTACAGGACTTCAGGGTTAATCACTGTATTATAATGTTTGTATGAATGGACATACATTTCTTGTCGTAGATTTCACGCGTTCTCCCATATGCTCGTTTGAGCTTATGTAACCGAACTTCCTGTGCTTCCTTTTCCAACCCTGTTGGTTCTGTGATCTCACCATGATATGTGAAGTGTGGAACTCGTCTGATCTGCCCGTATTTTGTGTTCAGTTCCTGAATGTCGAATTTTGTGCAAATGCATTATTATAAAGTTATTTACTGCTATTTTCATCGTATCAGTTATCGCCTTCATCCTCATCTATTGCAGCAACACACACAGGAACGCGGGGCACGCTATAATGAACCACACTCGCACTTTACAACTCCGAATCTCACAAAACACAGTGTTTATATTGCTGCTGTTTGCTTGACCCCTGTTGATAGTCACATATTTTCGTGATCGCCCTCGCTCCGTAATTTAACCCTAACCAAGGTTGCTGTTAGAATTTCAAAACCAAAAGATAACTATTTATTTCATTTTTATTATTTTTTTGTGTCCAAAAAGCAGTATTTATTGCTTTCCATTTTAATTTCAGTCCAATTCAAAGCCACAAAGCTTTATCTCAATAGAATGCAATGAAAGTGAAAAGCAATAAAAACAGAGGTTTGTTCAATAGGGAATAAAAAGCGTTTATTTCAAAGGGCTCATTTTATTTTTCGCAAATGACAGTGGAGTCAGGCGTGGTTGACAACTTTCTCTGTGTCCAGCGTACACTGTAGCGCGGCATCCATTCCACAAAGAAAATTAATGTTCGAGCATCTTAACTGTCGATCGTATTGGATTTTGGGAACGCAGCTGTACAGGGTTATTACAAATGATTGAAGCCATTTCACAGCTCTACAATAACTTTATTATTTGAGATATTTTCACAATGCTTTGCACACACATACAAAAACTCAAAAAGTTTTTTTAGGCATTCACAAATGTTCGATATGTGCCCCTTTAGTGATTCGGCAGACATCAAGCCGATAATCAAGTTCTTCCCACACTCGGCGCAGCATGTCCCCATCAATGAGTTCGAAAGCATCGTTGATGCGAGCTCGCAGTTCTGGCACGTTTCTTGGTAGAGGAGGTTTAAACGCTGAATCTTTCACATAACCCCACAGAAAAAAATCGCATGGGGTTAAGTCGGGAGAGCGTGGAGGCCATGACATGAATTGCTGATCATGATCTCCACCACGACCGATCCATCGCTTTTCCAATCTCCTGTTTAAGAAATGCCGAACATCAAGATGGAAGTGCGGTGGAGCACCATCCTGTTGAAAGATGAAGTCGGCGCTGTCGGTCTCCAGTTGTGGCATGAGCCAATTTTCCAGCATGTCCAGATACACGTGTCCTGTAACGTTTTTTTCGCAGAAGAAAAAGGGGCCGTAAACTTTAAACCGTGAGATTGCACAAAACACGTTAACTTTTGGTGAATTGGGAATTTGCTGCACGAATGCGTGAGGATTCTCTACCGCCCAGATTCGCACATTGTGTCCGTTCACTTCACCATTAAGAAAAAATGTTGCTTCATCACTGAAAAACAAGTTTCGCACTGGACGCATCCTCTTCCATGAGCTGTTGCAACCGCGCCGAAAATTCAAAGCGTTTGACTTTGTCATCGGGTGTCAGGGCTTGTAGCAATTGTAAACGGTAAGGCTTCTGCTTTAGCCTTTTCCGTAAGATTTTCCAAACCGTCGGCTGTGGTACGTTTAGCTCCCTGCTTGCTTTATTCGTCGACTTCCGCGGGCTACGCGTGAAACTTGCCCGCACGCGTTCAACCGTTTCTTCGCTCACTGCAGGCCGACCCGTTGATTTCCCCTTACAGAGGCATCCAGAAGCTTTAAACTGCGCATACCATCGCCGAATGGAGTTAGCAGTTGGTGGATCTTTGCTGAACTTCGTCCTGAAGTGTCGTTGCACTGTTATGACTGACTGATGTGAGTGCATTTCAAGCACGACATACGCTTTCTCGGCTCCTGTCGCCTTTTTGTCTCACTGCGCTCTCGAGCGCTCTGGCGACAGAAACCTGAAGTGCGGCTTCAGCCGAACAAAACTTTATGAGTTTTTCTACGAATCTGTAGTGTGTCGTGACCATATGTCAATGAATGGAGCTACAGTGAATTTATGAAATCGCTTCAATCATTTGTAATAGCCCTGTATATGATAATTATAAATGAAATGGACTCTGTCTGCGAAGTTGGTTTTGCTACAGATGTGTCTCAGCGCACAGCAAATTTTCCGAAAGTTACATTACAACAATGCATATACGACGTAACGGCTTTTCTTGTAAATTATATGTAACAAGTTATGGTCATAAGACCAGGTTAAAATTCTTTTGATTAAGTCAGACTATACACGACATTACAATATATTTTCTAACTATGTAATGTTAATGGCATTGTGTGTTGTTTGTAAATAAAATGTGAGTAATTAAAAGTCTGAAGTGACACTTAAATGAGGCGTGAAGTGCACAAAATAAAATCATTTTACAAAGATAATACTGTAGTGATCCGAACACATTTATCCTGTTGTCAAAAATTGGATATAAATGTTCTAGCAACATTTCTTAAGTCTATATGATCCAACAACAGCTTGTGTACACGGCAAACTATTACGTGACTGAGCCTCTGCTGTGTTATCGTTGACCGCTGATAGTTCTTCAGACATCGTAGGGCAATACTACTTTCTGCTTCGCAGCTTGAAGCTGGACACGCAAGTGTGTTACCAATGCTTCAACATTATCCAATAATTCTTGAACTTCTTTTTTCTTTGAAACCCAAGCATCTTGGTGTCTTTCGGTCGTTTTACGTTGTATCGTTATATGAAAGATCTTAAGTTCTGTTTCCAAAAACTGAACCTCGATTTCAGGGTATGGTGCTACCGCATAACATCTTTTTCTCTACAACAACACTTTTTCTACGGAAACTGTTACATTATGCCAAGCTGGTTCGATATCTAATCCCTTGTACAGCTATATGAATGATTTCAAAACATTCCTACCTTAAAGTTCTTGAAGCTACAGAAATTCATGTGGATCTATGACCTCAGACAACCGCTTAGCAACTCCTTTTTCCCTTGTAAGTTGGAGCTGTTCTAAGCCAAACTCGAATATCTTAACATTAAACTCTTCATATAAGGAAGAAACTTTTATTTCGCCCTGAATTTGTAAAGACGCTCAGTTATGAATTCAACTGATGAATAAAGTCCTGAGGGTGCTTCTTTTTTTCCCTTGGAAACTCTTGTTCAAGATTTCTAGAAGCTCAATTACTTCTTTCCCAATTATGAAACCTAGGTATGTTTTGCCAACCTCAAAAACACTAAGGAGGCAAATGACTCCTTCATACCACTGTTCTGTTAGTTCATTCATCGTCTTGAGAGCCTAAGGGTACTTTTGAAAATGCCATTGATTTGTGATCGCCGGTGTAGTCATCTAGTAGGACAGAAAGGCTTGATTTTGGCGACATTACTGACAGGCCGTTCAGCCGCATCTTCAAGATCTGCATAAACTTGTCTTTTGCTATTTTGTTTGAAAACAGTGTTCTTAGTTGATTAGCTGATTCCATGGGTTTTCTAACAGTTCTTGAAATTCCGCAGCTTGTTTTTAACGAAATTACAGTAATGAGTGCCACAGTGCATAAAATTTGCCAAAGAGTGCTCGTCAGTTACAACTGATTGAATCCCTTTATGAATCCAACTCCATCATAATCTATCCATAAAGGTTACTTGTAGGTAGCTGCAGTCTAAGAAAAACGTCACAAATGAGTCCAGCTATGTCTGCTCCACACACATATTGAGTTTTATAGAGCCCCAAAAGACTTTCATGAGGATTTAAATTGTGATCACAGCATCTTAAACAAAAACTAGTTTGTTCATCACCTGAAATATCCTTATTATCGTCACAAACTCTGAATGAGTCGAAGGATTCACTGATCTAATTTTTTGAATTATACTGTTAACAGTTTCTTTACCAAGGATTAATTCATTTTGTGTCACTGGATGAGTATAGCTTTGTTCTCTTTGAAGCCAGAATTTCAAAGATGGTTTGTCTTCAAGAGTTCCATTAAATTACCTTCAATGTTTGTGTGTGTGTCTTTTAATAGCCAATCCTTGCTGATTAGATATTTAAGACTACTAATAATGATCATCAATGATTATAAAGCCATTTCTTGTTGTTCAAATTCCAGTTAAGGTAATTTCAGTTCAATGGGTGATTTTAACTGAATATGGTTCTTTACTGTCTGAAAATGAGCAGCACTCCTCTCATGTGCTTTAAATTTTTCAGTAGCCTTTCTCCACTTCTCAGATCCTTTCCGTAAATGCTGTATCAGCCTTAGCTGCAGAAATCTTGTTTGGGCCTAACTTGGTATGTTTTGTGCAACAGAAAGAACTTAAGTCTTCTGGTCCAAGTTCAACACTGTGAAGCCAAGGAAACGTCCTGTATCAACAGGAAACGTCCTGTATGAACTTTTCTGGAAGCTAAACATTCGGCGTGGAACATGTCGCACAGGGAAACTACACTCCTGGAAATGGAAAAAAGAACACATTGACACCGGTGTTTCAGACCCACCATACTTGCTCCGGACACTGCGAGAGGGCTGTACAAGCAATGATCACACGCACGGCACAGCGGACACACCAGGAACCGCGGTGTTGGCCGTCGAATGGCGCTAGCTGCGCAGCATTTGTGCACCGCCACCGTCAGTGTCAGCCAGTTTGCCATGGCATACGGAGCTCCATCGCAGTCTTTAACACTGGTAGCATGCCGCGACAGCGTGGACGTGAACCGTATGTGCAGTTGACGGACTTTGAGCGAGGGCGTATAGTGGGCATGCGGGAGGCCGGGTGGACGTGCCGCCGAATTGCTCAACACGTGGGGCGTGAGGTCTCCACAGTACATCGATGTTGTCGCCAGTGGTCGGCGGAAGGTGCACGTGCCCGTCGACCTGGGACCGGACCGCAGCGACGCACGGATGCACGCCAAGACCGTAGGATCCTACGCAGTGCCGTAGGGGACCGCACCGCCACTTCCCAGCAAATTAGGGACACTGTTGCTCCTGGGGTATCGGCGAGGACCATTCGCAACCGTCTCCATGAAGCTGGGCTATGGTCCCGCACACCGTTAGGCCGTCTTCCGCTCACGCCCCAACATCGTGCAGCCCGCCTCCAGTGGTGTCGCGACAGGCGTGAATGGAGGGACGAATGGAGACGTGTCGTCTTCAGCGATGAGAGTCGCTTCTGCCTTGGTGCCAATGATGGTCGTATGCATGTTTAGCGCCGTGCAGGTGAGCGCCACAATCAGGACTGCATACGACCGAGGCATACAGGGCCAACACCCGGCATCATGGTGTGGGGGGCGATCTCCTACACTGGCCGTACACCACTGGTGATCGTCGAGGGGACACTGAATAGTGCACGGTACATCCAAACCGTCATCGAACCCATCGTTCTACCATTCCTAGACCGGCAAGGGAACTTGCTGTTCCAACAGGACAATGCACGTCCGCATGTATCCCGTGCCACCCAACGTGCTCTAGAAGGTGTAAGTCAACTACCCTGGCCAGCAAGATCTCCGGATCTGTCCCCCATTGAGCATGTTTGGGACTGGATGAAGCGTCGTCTCACGCGGTCTGCACGTCCAGCGCGAACGCTGGTCCAACTGAGGCGCCAGGTGGAAATGGCATGGCAAGCCGTTCCACAGGACTATATCCAGCATCTCTACGATCGTCTCCATGGGAGAATAGCAGCCTGCATTGCTGCGAAAGGTGGATATACACTGTACTAGTGCCGACATTGTGCATGCTCTGTTGCCTGTGTCTATGTGCCTGTGGTTCTGTCAGTGTGATCATGTGATGTATCTGACCCCAGGAATGTGTCAATAAAGTTTCCCCTTCCTGGTACAATGAATTCACGGTGTTCTTATTTCAATTTCCAGGAGTGTATATGGTAGAATTTCAATGCGATGTGGAGAGGGGGAGAAAGGCAAAGCTAGCATCAGGCTGTGCCAATTCTTCCACAGTTTCAGCGACGAGTTTCGGTGTCTCAGTTGGTGATTAACATGACGATGGTGGAACCTGCTCATTAGATTTTCCTTCAGATGGAAGTTCATCAGCGTTCTCTTTAGAATTCTCTGTAAATAGACATGCATTTCATGGGACAAGTGTCAGAATTCTAAATGAAGTCGCAAGTTTGTTGTAGTTCCCACAAAAAGTATTCCAACGTAGTAGGATGTATTGTTCTATGGACAAAAAAGGTATTTTTCATAGTTCTCAACATTACCCGAAGAACAATGCGAGAATGTAACCGTATGTCGTTCCTACTTTTTTAAACTTGTTTCTGATTTTGTGTAACGGTTTGTGGAGAACATAATCACTAATGATTCAACTTGAGTGCAATATTTACAGCTTTTATCTCTTGAGTGTATACAGGGTGTTCGGAAATTCTCCTTACAAACTTCTAGGACTTGTAGAGGGGAGTGAGTACATCGTATTTTGAACAGGGACCCATGTCCGGAAACATACCGTTTCCGTTCTACGGCGGTTTCAGTTTACATGTGTAACGCGTCCACGTCTGCTGAGGGACAGAGAAAAGTTTCAGAGTTGCTTGTTCTGGAATGCAGTATGGTAGACAGTATGACGTGTTCTATGTCAGACGGTCACCTGAAGTCACTTGACGACAGCAAAGTTTAATTGACGAGACGCCTGTAGAGACAGAGGAAGATCTGCTGGCACGGGTTCTGGGTGCTGGTTTGGAAATGGAAGAGACGCCAGGTAGGATGGACAGCGTGTACCAGAACATCGAGCCGCTGTTGTAATGTATCTGTACCGTTCTGTACGTAGAGTATGCCGGGTTCTTTTTTGTTCTGGACTAATGTAAATGCGTAATGTTTAAGTGTTAATACAGGATGACTATTATTGAGCTATAAGAAAAGAAAACGTAAATTAGTTGCAAACTATGGCGCGCAGACAGTTTATTCAACATGTAAACGTCACTGAAGATATTCAGATTTAAGTTACGACGTGTTTGGTATGCCTGCCATCATTGGCGAAGATGTGGTACAGACAAATAGCGAAATTCTGTATGATCCGCTGAGGTGTCGGAACATTGATGCTGTCGATGACCTCCTGAATGGCTGTTTTCAGTTCAGCAGTGCTTTTGGGGTTATTGTTGTACACTTTGTCTTTAATATAGCCCCACGAAAAAGAGTCACATGTGTTCTGATCCGGAGAATATGGCGGCCAATAGAGGTCCATGCTAGTGGCCTCTGGGTTCCCCAGAGCATGAACACGGTCCCCAAAGTGCTCCTCCAGAACATCAAACACTCTACTGCTTCGATGGGATCGAGATCTGTCGTGCATGAACCACATCTTGTAGAAATCAGGATCACTTTGGGTAATGGGGATGAAATCATCTTCCAAAAACTTTCACATCCCGTAAGGTAGTCACCGTGTCATCAAGGAATATCGCACTGATTATTCCGTGACTGGACATTGCACACCACACAGTCATCCGTTGAGTGTGAATTGACTTTCCGTCGCGAGATGCAGATTCTCAATCCCACAAATGCACCAATTTTGCTTATTGACAAACCCGTCCAAATGGAAGTCGGCTTCGTCGTCACATGTGCATAGTAATTCCCAACATGCCCCGCTGCCAACCGTGCAGTTTGAATGTCCTAACGCAATCATTTCAGAAGCTACGACGATTTTATTTCATATAGTTCAATAAGTATTACCCAGTACTTTGTATAAACAAATGTGCTTGTAAATGGATGTTTCGTTAAGTGTCCAATAGAACTGTTACCTGATAACTAGACCACGGATTTTTAGGTCGTAAAAAAGTGTGTTTTAGGCACCTAAATTAGGCTCCTTCAGTAGTTCATTTAGGCTATATAAAACCTAAAATAGGCTCTAATAAAAATGATGCAGAGAAAATAAAAATAAATTAAAATACACAGTGTTGACAGTATGAACATCTTATTAGTCATTAAAACAAGGAAAATGAATATTTACACAGTTACAGAGCACAGCAATCTACAACATTAATGTTGAACATAACTCCAAATATTTTTGAGTTCCTGCAAGATAAAGATCTCCGTAAAAAAGATGTGGCAATGGTTTAATTAATACATTCGTAGTTTCACATATTCTGGCCATGGTTGGCTTCACAATAAATAACCAAGATCTTTTCTAGGTTTTCTAGTGAAGAACTGTGGTGCTTGTCAGTCTGAATCAATTTATACGCTGAAAAAGAGCATTCTACATCAACAAATGTGACAGGGGCGTACTTCATTTTCGGCACATGTTGGACAGGAATGCTGCAGTCAGGAGTGTTGGATTTTCCACTAAGTATGTCGGCAGCTGCACACAACTCCTTCAGGCCAGTGTTCTTCTGCAAAACCGTTTGCATTTTTGCCCCGTACTTTTTCCCCTACTTCACCTAGCGCTTCAATAAAGTTTCATTTTGACTACTTCAAGCAAAGAAATATTGTCGTAGATAGGTGTCCCTGAGCCTTCTAATTGTGAAATTATTCTTGCCATAAATGTGTTGTGGGCCCTAATGTAAGGTAAGTCCCGTTTTAAAGAAGAATCTTTGAGTAACTCCATTCATACAATGAAACCTTTCACGACCGGATGGTACTGTTGTTGATAATTCTTCCGGGTTATATGGCCGTGGTCCATGGAATACTTCTATTCCCAACGTTTCGTCCAATACTACGTTGGACATCCTCAGAGGTATGGATGGTCCTGTTGAGTCCTGCCGACTGACGAGTCGGACGTCGGAGAGCGGCCTAAATAGTGAGGAAAGTGGACGTGGTCTAGCTTGCACATAGTAGCAGAGAGAAAACTAGTCAAAGATAAAATGTAACTATCGATAATAGTCCTTCATAGATAAAAATCACTTATCGATTCTGCAACGCCACTGTCCATATCTGGCGAGCGATTCTCCAACATCTTCTCGGATTCTGTGCAATGCAGCATTGTAAGCTGAATCCACGTAATTCTTAAGTAAATTTGACTCTGCAGGAATAGACTGATGGCAGTACTTCTCAAGGAAACCTCTGAAAACAGGGTTTTCTAGTTTCCGAAAGGGGATGTTTGCTGCCACAAGTGCATGACACAAATCACAGCAGAGCTTGTTTTTTTCGGAGGATTCACCAGGTTTATTGGTTAAAAGAGTTTGCTTTAATTTTGACTTTCGTTCAATATTAGCTTTATGTGCGATTCGATCTGCATGCTGAGTTAAGTGAGATTTCTTAACACTCTAAAACTAATACGAGAGAAAAGGGAAATGCAGTTTAGAATCGCATATAAAGAGTTTTTCGTATTACTAAAGGATAGCGATTAAAAAGAGTCCTAAGTGACAGGAAAATAAGAAGTCTAAGAAAAACATCAACTAACCTCCTTGTTGCATGCTTGGCAGAAAATAATTTTCCCATCTGCTGTATAATGTGGAAAATCTTGCAGCCACTGCCTTATATGAGTAGACTTTGAAGTAGCTATTTTCGGCATCGCGTAGTATTCTCACACAGAAACTAGAATTTATTTTGCACTTAGAACCTCAGTAACACTTAACACGTCGGTCGCTAACTCGCTACACAATTTACTGATTTGTTTTCGCTGGGAAAAAGTGAACGATGACCTGTTTTTATTTTATTTTCCTTTTACTGCGGTGCATAGGAGCGGTAGGGGACGTACCGTACTCGTTGCTGGACATATGGCACCTGACAGATGGCCGCCCCTTCTGAACAAGC
Organism: Schistocerca piceifrons; assembly: GCF_021461385.2. NCBI lineage: Eukaryota > Metazoa > Arthropoda > Insecta > Orthoptera > Acrididae > Schistocerca > Schistocerca piceifrons. The sequence continues at coordinate 898,247,636 of NC_060139.1, forward strand.
GAATAGAATCTGCCGGTGCTTCAGATGAAAACATCTCACTACTTTCAAATTATTTTTCGAACAGGAAAATTCACGTATAATACCTTTCACGAAACAGAGTAGTTTGATAGGACTGCCTGTAGACAGCAGCGAGAAAATGCGCGAAGGGCAGTAATTTAGCTATAGAGGGCGTCTACGATTAATATTGTGATTTTTTACTCCGTGCTCAGCTTAAGGCATATGAAACCGTTTCTTTGCGAAAATACACAGTTGGCCAGAATCCTACGAACGAAATATTTTCAAATATAACATTTACTACTCCCACATTCGATTCTAATGTGTAACTCAAATCTTTGACCGGTTCCCATTGGCTCACCGAAGTTAAGCACTGTCGCGCTCGGCGCGTACTTGGATGGATGACCGACCATTCAACCGTGCCGAGTGCTGTTGGTAGTGAGGCAAGCAAAGGAACTGTAAACAGTCTCTAACGACCTTCGCCTTCGACGAGACGTAAAGCCCTAAGATTACTTCCTTTTTCTAATCTTTGAAAACACAAGAACTATGTCAGATTAACGAAATAGGCACTTTTTAGGATTTTGATGCCGAAATAGGCAAAATTAGGCATCAATGTCGAAATACGCAATTTTAGGCCCTATGGAACTGACGGTATTCAGTTTAGTTAGTCATGAAACGCATAAGTACCAACTTATATGCAAATTGTAGCTTAGGAAAAAAATAGGTTTTAACCTAAAGATCCCTGATCTATTTTTTACATATGAATAATAAAACACCTATAAAGAGTATTTGGTATTAACAGGGATAGCGATATAAAAAAATAAAAAAAGACCGAAGTGTTAGGCAAATACGAAGCATGAGCGCTTATCAACTAGCCACCTTGCTGCACGCTGGGCAGAAAATATTCTTTTCCATCTGTCGTATAGTGTGGAAAAACTTGGAGCCACTGTCTTATATGATGAAATAGGCACTTTTTAGAATATTAAAGCCGAAATAGGTAAAAATAGGCACTAACATCGAAATAGTCTTTTTTAGGTCCTATAGAATTAACGCTATTATGTGTAAATAGTCATGAAACGCATAAGAACAAAATAGGTTTTTACCTAAAATCCCCGGTCTACTGATAACTGTGCTGCGTCACGCCTAATTTAATTCCTCAAGCAGAAGTGGATGAGTTAGACATCTGAACTGAAGCCTTCGTAGAAGGGAAACGGTGCGTTTCGGGGCACGGGTTCCTATTCAAAATATCATGTACTCAGTCCCTTCTGCAAGTCCTAGGAATTAGTAAGGGGAATTTCTGAACACCCTGTGTGTATGCATTGTTCTTAGTGGAAACGATGCACCATTTTGTCACATATTGTAGTGGCAGTGCAAAACACTGAATCGGCTTTTACCATGATAGGATGAAATATTTCGAAACGGCAATAGTCCAAAGGTCTTTCCATATATAAAATCTTCGTTCATGCAAAATTTCGGTCTGGTCGGTTGAATAAAACGGTAACAGACGAAAACCTGGATTAGTTTGATTTAAAACCAATTTACGGCAATGAAAAATAATCCGTTAGAAAACGAATGTATTTCGTAGTTTGAAGTCCAGGCCAATGTATCTGAAACATGGAGAACGCTGGACACGTATTACTTTGGAAGAATACTCTCCAAAAATATTACATAGTTTTCTTTTACTGAGTGAAGCGAGCAAAGCCGCGACGGGTAAATTGCTAGTAGCTACTAAACCTTTTAATAGGGAAGAATCGAAGAATTAGAAAGTGTTTAGAACGTAATAGGCTATATGCTATATTTAAATCAGTTTAAAAAATAGTCGATAAATTCCTATAAACTAGGTGTTCTACTACATTGTAGTGGGAAATTGGAATACACTTTGTAGTAAATATTTACTTACCATTATTCCTTTGTCTTTAAAAAAAGGCAATATTGATTAATTGCCTTGAACTCTCTTCATAGTTATTCTTCTTGACAGATGCACTTACTACAAATTTATTATAATGCCAACACCAACACATTTCATTAAAAGTTGGAGTATCATGTCTTCAGTGGATAATATAGGTGCGTTTGATTTACGGTACATTAGTAAATCAATTCTTATTGCACAAGAGCTGTACATGTAATTAGTTAAGCTTGGGTACATTCGTTCAACAGTGTCATTTTCTGTCATCTAACGCTCAAAAAATTGAAATTGCTTTTCCAATAATATGGGGGAGGGGGGGGGGGGAGGGGAGGAAGCCGCCCTCCTACCCCCGCCGGTGACGCCCATGCACACGGCGATTGGCTGTCCATCCCATTTGCTGCGGTCGAGCTCCGAGTTTCTAGTTAAGCTCGGCGGCCACCTCCACCCCTTCCTCCCCTTCCTCGACAGCTGTTCGGCAGGAACAGGCTGTGTGCCGGCATCAGATTACACGCTCTCCCTTGCGTCACACATAAACTTATTGCCATTGCAGGACTTTGACAGCGTCTTGCCGCCAACTTGAGACCGTTGCTAGTTCGCAAGACTGATGGCGGTTGCTGTTCACTTCAAGTGAATTCGAGATTTAAGGCAGTTTGTGGTGAGAGTGACGTTAATGAGTTCCTGCCGCCAGTTGAGGAGTTAACAGCTGGCTGTGTGATGGGAGTAGCTGAGTTTGACAGCACAGGTTCGTTCGCGAGTTAGGCTACCCCCGCGGTGAATGAGTCCAGTCTGAAGGCAAGGGATGAGGACAAGACCGATAAAAGAAATCCTGCTGATAATGACAAGCGATGATCTCCGCATATGCGACTCATGTCCTGTTATCTTCAATGCAGCATCATACTCAGCGATTCCTTCTTCTTATTTCTCTTCTTTCTAAGAAGTCGGATGTTTGTCTATAGCTAATAGTTAAGTATATTATATTACATTATTCAAAATCACCTAGAAATATTTCCATTCAGTAATTTACAGGGTCGTCTCTCAACGACTCTGAATAGCGATTGACATTACTCCATACTGTGACGTAGTAGCAGGTACTACGAAGGGGTACCACCAAAAAAAAAAAAAAAAAAAAAAAAATATATATATATATATATATATATATATACATACATACACACTCTTGGCTTCTTCACTATTATGAAATCGATGCCCAATGTCCATTGTCATGCCTGGAAATAAGGAAAAGTCACATGGAGCCAGGACAGGCGAGTAAACAGTGGGACCATGCCATCTTTAGTCAAAAACTGTCTAACAGTGATGGCTGTGGGTACAGGTAGAATGTCATGGTGGAAGAACCAGTCTCCTGTCTGCCACAAATCGGGTCTTTTTTGACGAACACCGTGGTGCAATCTTTTCAAAACTTCCAAGTAAAAAGTCTGACCGGGAGGAACAAACTCTCAATGAACTACGCCCTCGATGGACGTCCAGAAGGAGATTAGTCATAATTCGGCACGTCACCATTTTAAAATCGAGGAAACCACTCGTACACCTGAGTTTCTTCCATAGCATCATCTTGGTTAGTGTTTTCAACATTAAAACTCTTTCAGGAGCATTTTTGCCAAAAAGAAAACAAAATTTCACAGGAGCACGTTGTTAACTTAAACCTGTAATCATATAAAAACGAAACAAGAACAAACCAGCGCTAGCAAATCAGTCACTGCAGGTGAACAGAACAAGCCAGGTCGACAATACAGGTGGCGCGGAAATGGCAATGACTTGCGCTATACACGCATATCTTCAGAAATGCACACTACACGAGCTCCGCTCACGGCAATGCTTTTCCGGTTTTTTTGGTACCCCTCCTACATTCCATAGTGGTACATCGTAGTTAGTTGTACCGCTTACGCATCGCTGGTTCTCTGGAACTTTAGGAACTCAGCGTACCTTTTCCGACAGCGGCACTGTCTTTCTACTTTTCGTTCAGTAAATCTCAAGTGCTGCTCGTCATGTGCCAGAATGCGAGGAGGCATTCGTCCTTCAGATTATTCGTAGAATTGACTCTTCGAATTGTGCACACCAAAATCATTTGGACAGTTTGCTGGTGGTGAAATATGAGCTTGGAAGTTAATCATATACGAAATCACCAGATAAATCAGTAGCATCATTGTTCGTCAGTAATATCCGTTGTGGAACATATTTTTAATTGAACGACGATAGTGCTGCAGGGGACTGCTTTGGGTGTGCAATACAGCAATGGCAAACTAGAGTGTGAGAGGGACCTAAAATTAACTGTTAATAGGACGTGGCTGGGTCTCGGTATTGCTAGGAAGTCTGTTATATTGAAAGTCAATATACGAAGTAAATTGATCTGTCCTGTTAGCATTCCAAAACAGCATATTTTCAAAATAAATCTGAGGATCTTTAACACTCACAAAGTAAAGTGACACGTTTTTATTTGATGCAAATCTGTCAGATTTCTTTATTTACTTATTTCGGTATCCTATGATTAGAAATATGTTATTTCTTACATTTAGTATTAGAAATTAACTTCTTTGATGATTGTAAATTATTTCCTGTTTGTCTCTGCACCCTTATGTTGAATAACATTTGAAGCTGTTGCCTGTAAACCATGGTAAGGACAGTCGACGAGAAACACGATTATTGTGTATAAAACGTGGTAACTGACGTGCTTTACTAATATTAATTGATAATTCCACAATAAACCGAGAGATATTAGCTCTAGTTTTAATTTAGGATTCTTCATCGCGACAACTTTGTCAGAATGTGAAAACATTTGGTATTCGCACCAAAAAGAGGTTTTTCGGGGTGAGGATGGTGTGAATAATAACAGCTCAGATAAAGATCCTGAATATGTTCCTGAACGCAAATGGACTTGAGATGTTGCTGTTAATCAAATAAGTGTAAATATTCATTCAAGCAAGGAAATAATGTTTAGCTGTGCCCCTTACCATAGTCTACGTGAGTATATGTGTCAGTGTGGCGATAGAAATGTTAAGTGTCATCAAAAATATCGTTTACACGCTTTAGCACACTGATTGCTGAAATTATTTTTATGTTGTGCATAATCATGATTACTTAAGATTCCATAACTCAGATGGTAAAAACAGAACCTTTATAGCATCACTTTGTCACTCTGTCCGACCTTTCAAAACCATTTTTCTCGGGAACGGATAGACGTATCAAGTCCAAATTTATGTCACATATTGTGGTCTACGGTCCTTTGGTGCTGTAATAACGTGAAGCTACTAAGTCAATGTAGTCAAAAGATATGACCATTTGTGCCACGTACATTATGAGATCAAACTATCCGGATACCCATAAAAACATAATTCTTTCATATTAGGTGCATTGTCCTGCCACCTACTGACAGGTACTCCATATCAGTGACCTCAGTAGTCATTAGACATCGTGAGAGAGCAGAATAGGGTGCATCGAAGAACTCACGGACTTTGAACGTGGTCAGGTGATTGGGTGTCACTTGTGTCATACGTTTGTACGCGAGATTTCCACACTCCTAAACATCCCTAGGTCCACTGTTTCCGATGTGACAGTGAAGTAGAAACGTGAAGGGGCATCACAAAAGCGTACATACCGACCTCATCTGTTGACTGACAGAGACCGCCGACAGTTGAAGAGGGTCGTAACGTGTAATAGGCAGACATCTATCCCGACTATCACACAAGAATTCAAAAATGCATCACGATCCACTGCAAGTACTATGACAGTTAGGTGGGAGGCGAGAAATCTTGCATTTCACGGTCGAGCGGCTGCTCATAAGCCACACATCACGCCGGTAAATGCCAAACGACGCTTCGCTTGGTGTAAGGAGCGTAAACATTGGCCGACTGAACAGTGGAAAAACGTTGTGTGGAGTGACGATACACGGTACACAATGTGGCGATCCGATGGCGGGGTGTGGGTATGGCGAATGCCCGGTGAACGTCATCTGCCAGCGTGTGTAATGCAGTAAAATTCGGAGGCTATGGTGTTATGGTGTGGTCGTGTTTTTCATAGAGGGGGCTTGCAACCGTTGTTGTTTTGCGTGGCACTATCACAGCGCAGGCTACATTGATGTTCTAAGCACCTCCTTGCTTCCCACTGTTGAAGAGTAATTCGGGGATAGCGACTGCATCTTTCAACACGATCGAGCACCTGTTCATAATGCACGGCCCGCGGTGGAGTGGTTACACGACAATAACATTCCTGTAATGGAGTGGCCTGCACAGAGTCCTGACCTGAATTCTATAGAACACCTTTGGGATGTTTTGGAACGCCGACTTCGTTGCCAGGCCTCACCGACCGACATTGATACCTCTTCTCAGCAGTGCACTCCGTGAAGAATGGACTGTCATTCCCCAAGAAACCCTCCAGCACCCGGCTGAGCGTATGCCTGCGAGAGAGAAAGCTGTCATCAAGGCTAATATTGAATTCCAGCATTACCGATGGGCGGCGCCACGAACTTGTAAGTCACTTTTACCCAGGTGTCCGGATACTTTTGGTAACATAGTGTATTTTGATAATTGCAAACGCACTCATAAAAATCTACAGCGGTATTCCTGTCGACCTAGAATCATGAAATTTACAAAGAAGCAGTTTCACACTACAACCAAAGGAAAAAAATCATAAAATCGTTAATTTGTAGTTATTTCACTCGAGGATAGGTTTTTTCTCATTTGTTATACGATTTTTTGTTTACCCGTTTGTCTCTTAAAACCCTTTTTTCTGAGGACTGGTAGACGAACAAGTTGAAATTTGCATCACACAGTAAGGTCTATGGTATCTTCGCGATATAATAAACGTTAGCTTCTAGGTCAATGCAGTCAAATGACAGGACCATTTATGTCACACATTTTGATACTAACAAACACACTCCTCAAAACATGCACGGTACTTCTCGTTAGTCTAGAATCACGAAATTTTGTCAAGTAAGGAGGTTTCACACTACAATTAAAGGAAGAAAATCCGAAAAGTGTTAGTTTGTAACTATACCGCACGAAAAAAAAATTGGCATTTGTTATAAGACTGCCTTTCTATCCGCCGTTTGTGAAGATCCATTTTTGTCATCAACAGGTAGATGTGTCAAGCTTGTGTCACGTACTAAGGTTCCTTGGCGGCATCCTAAACGTTACCTTCTAATTCAATACAACCAAAGACACGGCCGCTTCTGTCACATAGTTTGATGCTCTGAAACTCACTCATCAAAACCCTTAGAAAATTTCCCTTTACTCTAGAATCGTGAAATATGTCAAGAAGCAAGGTTTCACACTACCGCCAGAGTGAAAGGTTATTTTCAATTATATCACGCGCAAAAAACTGTAATTTGTTACCTGTCTGTCCATCTATTAAAAGTTTCACAGTAACGGTTAGACGCATCAGGTTGAATTCTGTGTCACATACTAAGGCGTCTAGCAGCTTAACGGTGTAATAAATGTAAGCATGTTGTAAGGCGTATGCTTCGCCGGCGATGGGCGAGGCATGACAGAATCTCTGACCGGAGAGTAGTTTATCGTTAGTTGTTGCTTGTTGCTTGTCGCTAGTCTGCGCTAGTCGACAGTACTAGTCTAGTAGCAGTCTAGTGGAGTCGGCATGCGTCGGCTGTGTGCTCTGCTCGCGACTCTGGTCAGGACTCTGGAGGATGAGTATTGTGTGTAGAAGGTAAAGAAGCAGCATTGCGCATATCTAATAATGTATGTTAATTGTAATTTAATTTGTTCCAAAAAGATGCCACAATAATAATTTTTATAATATGGAGTAACTCCTTTGAGGAAAAGCATTCATTTCAATTTAAAGAATATTTCCAATGCATTATCATTCCTTCCAATAATCAAAAAAATATATATGCCAGCATTGCACGAAGCTGTGTCGAAAGATATCTAATTAAGAGCAGATATAATTGCAGTTTTTGTTGAGGTAAGAATTTTTGCTTTTTTATTCAGAATACAGGGCCGAAGGTCAGCGCTGCTGTCCTTATAAAATTTTTCAGGTTACTAAACTTTTTTATTATTTTGGTGTTTACGAATTTCTCTGTTTCGAACTTGACATTAAATGAGAAAAGAATTTTTGTGGGAATATTAAATGTGAATGCATTTTTGCACACAGACTATAAATGGGAGCCAATTTTGTTCAGAGGTCACAATATTAAAAGAATCCATTTAATTGTAATTCTGTGGGCAAGTTACACTTGGCTCATTATCATTTTTATTTTTTGTGGGGAGGTTACACTTGGCTCATTTTCAATTTTTTTTAAAATTATTTTCTTTTGTGGGGAGGTTACACTTAGCGACATCCGGCCAGGATCGTATTTCTTTGTGAATCTTCTGAGAAGTAGTCATATATCTGCTCTTATTTACTTAAATGTAGTTTGCATCTGGCGCAACGCATTTTACTAATTTGTCACTCTTTCTTTCACAGATCATCGGCAATTTGTTGCTCTTTGTTGTATTTGTGTTTGTTGCATTTTTGCATTGTGCTTGTTTCATTTGTGCTTAATTTTGTTTTGTGAAAAATGCCGCGAAAAACAGTTAACAGTACATCGCGATGTGTAACGAGTGAAATAACCGACTCGAATAATTTGACCGATAGTATTTGCGACACGCAGTGTAATGATGACAATCCTCCATTTATAGACAATCAGTGCGTACCGACCGCTAGTAATAATTTTAATCCTAATGATGAACAAACAAATTCAATTGTGGCCTCTGTTAATTTAACAATTGATGACGCTGCACGTCCTGTTACAATGAACGCTGCCCAGCTTGACACACCCGGTTTGCAAAATTTACGTAATGAACAGACAAATTTTTCTAACGAAAATGAACAGTGTAATCAGAATACGTCAGATTTATTTAATTCCGATTTAATGGCCAACAGTGCACATTCGATTGGCAAACCTTTTCAAGAATTACAGAATGACCAAATGGTTACACAAAACGTGACAATTGCAGGTACGCCATCAAACAGCACAGAGAATAGAGTAGGTAATTTTAGTTTGGATCAAATTATGGCATTGTTGCTACAAATTAATGAACGTAATAAAAAACAAGACGAAAATTATAAACAACAGAATGAAAGACAAGAGAACGATCATAAACAACTTAATGAAAAATTAGACAACAATTCCAAACAACTTAGTGACCAGAACAAACAACTTAATGAAAAACAAGACAACCTTAATGAAAATTTCAAACAACTTAGTGAACAGAACAAACAACTTAATGAAAAATTAGACAACAATTGCAGACAGCTTAGTGAACAGATTACAGCCGTTGCCGCACAATGTCATGATACTAAAGAACAGTTACGTGAGGAAATTGAGGCTTGTGCTAGGAAAAGTAGTGAAGAAATTAGATCTGTTGCTCAAGAATTAAGGGATATGCAAACAGCTACAACAGAATCACTTAGAGATGAAATTAGTGCAGTCGCTAAACAATGCTCTGAAAACACAACACAGTTACACGACGAGTTTAATGTCAGCAGAACTTTCGCGCACACTGGATGCAAAGGTAGACGCGAAATTCGACCAACAGAACAGCCAAATTGATGAACGTTTTAATCACCACCTACAAAACAATGAAACGCGTTTCCGTAAATTTATACAGGAACAGAATAAAGTAAAGCGACAAGACATGGAAACAATTACCGCACAGAGACAGGAAGATAAACGTAAATTGTTTACGAAAGCAAAAACATACGTAGACAACAATATTGCTACAGTATCAGACGAAATTAATACTATCAAACAGTTGAACACAGAATTGCGTGATGAAATTTCCGATCTTAAAACAAAAACGGACACATACACAGTAGATTTTCAGACAGTGACCGACAGACTTGAACAATTAGAACTAATTCAGGATCCCGTAATTGAACGAAACCACACGTAAAATACAAAAACAGATTAATGCTTGTGACACTAAAAACGATGATCAGGTAAAAATACTGACTGAAAAATATGATGAATTGGCCAGTCGTATTGACGTTATTGAAAGTAATAATGATAGCAAATCAGACGATACTTCACCGATTTCATTTAACCAAACACCTGAATTCCAAAATCTACAGCAGACAGTTAGTGAGATAGATTCGTCTAATGATACATTACGTAGAAAACTGTCGACTTTACAGCAAGAGGTGACAGAGATAAAAAATATTTCAGTCAATAACACGCCACACCATACGGCACATTCCGAATATTTGTCACACACAGCCAGTGTAACTTAAGTAATTTACAGAGACTACGGGAGTTAAAATCCGAAAGGATACAGACAAACAGATTCTTATGTAATCGTGAACCTGTTCACACATTCAGTGACGATAGCGTTGATTACGAGCAATTTTTATCCGTAAGAAAATTTAAGGTACTTAATAATGACAGAGCACAGGTACACGCTTTGAACTGGATACGGCAATTTGCTCTTGAATTTTTACTGGCATTTCATGTAACGCAGAAAGCAGAATTAGGATGGATACAGCAATTTGCTTTTGAATTTTCACCGCCATTGCATGTAACGCAAAAGCTAAAATTTATTTGCAGCGCGTAATAGACCTCAGGGGATTCATTACACTTCGATGAATATGCGCCGTAGCGTGCACAGGGCCCCGAGCCGTAGTAGTGCTGTTTCATCTTTAGTTTTCTGCACTGCTGCCTTCTCTTCTACTACCCTTTATATCTATCTGAATAGCTCTTTAACTATCGCTCTATCTAGGATTAAGAATGAGTAAAGAAAACCTGATACGACAAATTTTACCGAAAGTGACATTTATCTTTAGACACTCCCGAAATGACAACTGCCGCCGTAACTTTAATAACAGTGAAAAAATTTTTTTTAATCATCAGTATGTGTAAAATTATCAGCAACAGCAAAGACATTTTGGTAACAATAGAGGTTTTTCTCCGCAACAGCATCAAAACCAGCCGGTTAGCATACCTAACCAACAATGCAGTCTGCAAGATCAACCAAGCTTTAATGTTTCGCCGCATACACGTATAGTCTCAGCTCCAACAAATAGTAACGCACAGCAACAAGGAAATCAGTACATACAGAAAACACACTATTTCAATTCCTATCGCAATGCGCCGTATAGAAATGACTATCATGAGAGACGTAAAAGTAATGAGCACAATTTTCAGCGTACATTTAATAACAGTCGATCTTATCAGCAGCAAGAACATCAGCAACAACATATTATCATGAATGAACCAGACAGTAGGTATCATCCAGAACGTAATACGTCAGGAAGAAATAATAGAACAGTCCAAATAGTCGAAATGCCACAACATCCTCGCGCAAATAACAGCACGTCAGAAAGAATTTGACTAGATACAGTACAGGTTGCATATTCCAGTAACGCAAGCAATAATTTTGACACGCAGAATCTTGTTCACGAGAATGTTATTTGAAACATGCTTTGTTGAATGCACCACTTTTATCGCACCCAGATCTTAGCAGAAATTTTTCCATTGCCACCGACAGTTCTAACACCGCTTTAGGCGTACATATTTTTCAGGAAATTGAAGAAGACGGTTGTACAGTAATTAAAAACATCGCTTTTGCAAGTCGCATTCTGTCACCTGCTGAACGAAATTATTCTGTTACAGAACTTGAAACATTATGTGTTGTATGGGCTTTTACCAGATTTAGGCATTTTCTTTATGGAAGACATCCTACCGTTTACACAGATCATAGAGCGATACAATTTTTACTTTCGGCTAAATTTACACACGACAGATTAAGTAGATGGAAACTTTATTTGCAGGAATTTAATTTTACAATTGTTCACATTCCCGGCACACAAAATATTGTAGCAGACGCACTATCCCGTTCTCTTAACAACAATCAGCAAGACATCGCAACCAACTTCTGCAAAGCAAATTTCAGCGTCATTTACATTCAACAAGTTGCATTTAAAAATTTCATTTCGTCGTCATTACAAGACATAGCACAAGAGCAGAGTAAAGACAACGTGTGAAAAGAAATTAAACACCTTTGGCAAGATAGGAATAATGTTACCATTAGAAACCATTACACTGTACGCAATGACATTCTGTTTCGCCGCTCTCATCCTGACAGCAACAATTGGTTATTATGCATTCCTGACGAACTTGTTAACAAATTAATCTGGTATACTCATTTAAGTTACGCGCACTACGGAGCCAGAAAATGTTTTCTTATACTGAGACAGAACTGTTATTTTACCAACATGGAGAAACGTATTCGACGAGTTTTAGCGTCATGTAAAATCTGCCAGAAAGCTAAATCAGACATGACTTCACATATTCCTCCATTACATCCCACTGTACCTGTTAAATTGAGACATATGGCCGCTGTAGACATTTTTGGTCCGATTCCCAGAACTAATAGAGGTTTTTGCTACATCTTTGTCGCTGTTGAACTCACTTCAAAATTTGTTACCTTCACTCCGTTACGCAAAGCTACTGCTAAAACTGTTTCGAAAGCATTTGTAAGACATTTTCTATTTCATGTAGGGCATATGTTGAAAGTAATTTCCGACAATGGATCACAGATTCGATCTGCTATATGGACAGGTATGTTACGAGCTAGAAACATTTCTCCGATCTATATATCCAGGTACCATGCTTCTTCGAACCCTTGTGAACGATTAATGAAAGAAATTGGTAAACTGTGTAGAATATACTGCCATAAAAACATATTGATTGGGACACACACATACTCTCATTCCAAGATGTAATTAATTCCATACCAAATGAATCTACTATGCTATCTCCGTCTGTTATACTGAAAGATGTTGAACCACCTAACAAAATTAAAGAATTAGTAATCTTTCCTACATCTCGTCGACTACGACACCATGAAATAATTGACATTGCGCTGAACAACATCAAACGTGCCGCAGAGCGCCGGAGAAGACAGCAAAAACAGGTTTGTACACGCCGTGACTTTCACATTGGACAGAAGATATTAGTACGTACACACTATTTATCCAATAGAGGAAAAGGTAGGTGAAGTAAATTTGAGCTTCTATACGCAGGTCCATATCGGATTCGCAGCATTCCTCATCCCAGTGTAGTACACGTCGAAACTTTGAGAACCAGAAAAACCAAAGGGAACCACCACGTCTCCAACATCAAACCTTTTATTGAATGAACATACTTTATGATTTATCACACTGTAATGTCATTTCCTAATTTTTTTATGACCACTTATGCAATTATATTCACATGAACACTTACTGATGATTATCGTATTTTTCTTGGCAAGTGCCCGGCAAGGTAAGGTTAGCAGATCACTCTTCTTGTCGTTACACATCAGACCGTGCATATTTTCCATTTTTCATGTATGTATGATTGTTTTCCTGTTTTGTTTGTATGCACTATGAAATATTTAAGATATAACAAACACCATTTGACTTTAACATTTTGCCTTATGATATCTCAACATCGTGACTTTTTTTTTTTTTTTGATACTTTGTGAACATTTTTGCCTCTGAACACTGAACACTGTCTATGTTTTTGACATATTACGTTTTCTGTCATGCTATGCTATATGCTCAATTATATCACTAGAAACCAGTTTTTATTTAATGGGTATATGAATTAAATGCAAGACATTAATCTTTGTTCATCATTTTCAGAAAGAAATAACGTGTAAAAGAAATAAATTAAACAGAAATGGGAATTTCACCTTCGGAATGAACGAAAGAAGATGCAATACTTCGTGACGAAGAGTAAATGGATCAGCATTAACAAGCATTAACAAGAATATACTACACACATCGTAGAATAGCAGTCTTAACTAATTTTTTCTTTCAGAATACGAGGCGATTGATGCAGGTTGTCAGACAGAACTACACATCTTAGTTTTAGTGATGAAATATGCTAGAAATAAGGAATAGTTGTATAATGAATAATGAAGTGACTTTTTTGCAGATGATAATGAATGGTGATGAATAATGATGAAGAATATGCTACTATGGATAATGAAGTTTTTGTTTACAGGTGATGATAATAATGGAGTTATGATAATATGGATAATGAAGTTTTTCTTTACAGGTGATGATAATAATGGAGTTATGATGATATGGATAATGAAGTTTTCTTTGCAGATGAGGATAATGAAGTTTATGTATTTATGCTATGTAGTTATTTAAGTATTTGTTGCAGTTCGTTTTGACAGTGTGTTTTATGTCGCATGGTATGATGACTGAAGGTTTTGGAAAGGACAGCTAGAGAACATATATATTTTTTATACACAGTTCACTACCTGTTAATTCGAAGTTCACTACTTTTCAGCATAATATGCGTTTCTTCTTTCAGTTTAATAATCAATTTTTGTATATTTTGCAGCAGTAATTATTCATGAAATTAATGTGCTATAAGCAGTTGTTCATTAAACCTATGTCATTTATGAATATGATCACATATACTCTACTTGTTTCATAACCTTGCTACAGTTGACTCAAGACGAATGACGTTACACATCTTCATTGCAGCAATAACTCAAAAGCAAATATTGTTATCCCCCAGTAACTAATTATCGATCTCAACGCAATGCATAGCTAGCACTAATACTGAATGATGTTTTCTAGTCACAGACCTTGAATAATAGTTGCAGTATGTTACATTTTCAAAATGGTCTATGTCACTGGAATGATCAGCTCTGAGGAATATGTCATTTGAATGATGAATTCTGAGTAGTACTGAGTAATGTTTTCTAACCACAGACCTTGAATAATAGTTACAGTATGTTACATTTTCACTATGTCATATGTCACTTGAATGATGGAAAATATTTTGTACTATTCAACCAATGAGTACCAATAATTATTTTAAATATGTTGTATGTCACTTGAATGATGAAAAATGTTTTGTAATGTTCAATACTTGCTGACTGATGAGTGCCAATAATTATTTCAAATATGTTGTATGTCACTTGAATGATGAAAAATGTTTTGTACTATTCAATACTTGCTATATGTGTTGTAACTGGACAATGAGTGTCAATGATTACTATAACTAAGTGAATTACGTTAATACCATGCCATTCATTAGCTCCTGTTTTGAATGATGACTTCTGATGGTCTGTAACCGGCCAATGAGTGCCAATGTTCTCTGTAAACAGATAATTTATGAACATTATTCTGTAATACTACATACATGGTACAGAAATGTTCAGTAACTGGGCGATGAGTGCCACCAATTACTCAAATCAGTTCTTAGACTAGTGTAATTCTCAATGAAGACTAGTATGTGACTTAATGTCCTTCACCTTCTGACCTAATTACCAGAAATTACTGCAATATCCATTTGTCCTGTCTATCCTCATGATCATGGAGCACTATATTTGGTTTTTGCACTAATTCTACGTTGGTGTACTTTACAAGAACGTCATGTTGACACGACATGCTGTCCACCACCTTGAGCGATGGAGATGTTATTATGGTCCCACTGTTTGGTGTACATAGTGTACTACCAAAATGATAACATGGAATTTTATTACGACATTTCAGTGTCTTGGCTACACTGATTAATACTTCAAGGAAAAGAACTTCAGATTGTCTCACTTGGTGTTGTGCTTCTATAGAAAGATATGGACTTTCAGTGCAGCTGCGTGCAACCTTAAGTGCTACAACCATGACGCAATCCTTCCCATTCCTTTCCTAGTTCTTGTAAAATGGTAAACACTTATAAAACGCGTTTAAATTCTTGTAAAATGATAAAGACATGTACAGTGCGTGTGCA
This sequence comes from Schistocerca piceifrons, assembly GCF_021461385.2. Classification (NCBI taxonomy): domain Eukaryota; kingdom Metazoa; phylum Arthropoda; class Insecta; order Orthoptera; family Acrididae; genus Schistocerca; species Schistocerca piceifrons. The sequence goes on from NC_060139.1 coordinate 898,263,274, forward strand.
CTCAATTTCATTTGTTAACAAGATCAGTTGTCCTAAAAATGCTAAAGACTTCTACAGTGCGTGTGCACTTTATTTCACTCTACGATATGTTATGTAAGAATGGTAAGGACTTCTACAGTGCGTGTGCACTTTCGTCATTTTTCAATATGAATTGTACTCATTATGTTTATTTGTTGTAAAAATGTTAAAGAGTTTTACAGTGCGTGTGCTCTTTATGCCATTTGTGCTCATTACCTATACATTTTGTGATTCCCAGATATGTTATGTACTACAGTGCGTGTGCACTTTCGTCATTTTGTTAACATGATTTGTATTCATTATGTATAGATTTTGTGATTTGCTGATATGTTCTGAACCACAGTGCGAGTGCATTTTTGTCATTTGTCAATATGATTTGTACTTATTATGTTTATTTGTTGTAAAAATGCTAAAGTATTTTACAGTGCGTGTGCACTTTTGCCATTTGTTAATATGTTTTGTACTCATTGTGTATACATTTTGTCATTGCCTGATATGTTCTGTACTCAGTGCATGTGCACTATATTTTATGTGATTGTAAAGTTAGTTAATTAAGAAAAATTTGTTGCTCATGGCAAGTCCAATTGACTCACCATCGCTGCTAAATTTTTGACCCCCCCCCCCCCCAGTGGAGGGTTATGTAAGGCGTATGCTTCGCCGGCGATGGGCGAGGCATGACAGAATCTCTGACCAGAGAGTAGTTTATCGTTAGTTGTTGCTTGTTGCTTGTCGCTAGTCTTCGCTAGTCGACAGTACTAGTCTAGTAGCAGTCTAGTGGAGTCGGCATGCGTGGGCTGTGTGCTCTGCTCGCGACTCTGGTCAGGACTCTGGAGGATGAGTATTGTTGTAGAAGGTAAAGAAGCAGCATTGCGCATATCTAATAATGTATGTTAACTGTAATTTAATTTGTTCCAAAAAGATGCCACAATAATAATTTTTATAATATGAAGTAACTCCTTTAAGGAAAAGCATTCATTTCAATTTAAAGAATATTTCCAGTGCATTATCATTCCTTCCAATAATCAAAAAAATATATATGCCAGCATTGCACAAAGCTGTGTCGAAAGATATCTAATTAAGAGCAGATATAATTGCAGTTTTTGTTGAGGTAAGAATTTTTGCTTTTTTATTCAGAATACAGGGCCGAAGGTCAGCGCTGCTGTCCTTATAAAATTTTTCAGGTTACTAAACTTTTTTATTATTTTGGTGTTTACGAATTTCTCTGTTTCGAACTTGACATTAAATGAGAAAAGAATTTTTGTGGGAATATTAAATGTGAATGCATTTTTTGCACACAGACTATAAATGGGAGCAATTTTGTTCAGAGGTCACAATATTAAAAGAATCCATTTAATTGTAATTCTGTGGGCAGGTTACACTTGGCTCATTATCATTTTTATTTTTTGTGGGGAGGTTACACTTGGCTCATTTTCAATTTTTTTTTAAATTATTTTCTTTTGTGGGGAGGTTACAATGTAAATAAATGAAACCAAAAGAAATGGGTGTTTATATAACATGTTTTTATACTCCCAAAATTACTCACCACAACCTATAGGGTACTTCCCGCTAGTCTAGAATCATGAAATTTGCCAAGAATCAAGGTTTCACACTACAACCGAAGAAAAAAATCAAAAAATTGCTGATTAGAACTATATCACGTGAAAAGAAATTGAGTCCTTGTTACCAGATTGTCCATCTGTCCGTCCCTCTGCTAAGACCGCTTCACCACAGGTAAAGGTAGGCGTATCACATAATAAAATCTATGGACCATTGGCAACTTGAAAAAGTGGAGTTTCTAAGTCAAAGCAGTCAAAAGATACGGCCATACTCGCAAGTAAAGGGAATTAATCAGAATACTGTTATTTTGTATATAACACTCAATCCAAGAGATGAAGTTTACGTATTCTAAAAACTCAGCCAACGTCATCCGACAGAGTACCCGATAAGATAATATCATGTTCCTCTCCTCCAACATATCGAAAACAAATATCATCTGCATGCTGACATCGAGCATATGTGGCAGTCATATGAAATATACAAGTATTGGACCATTGGAGCAGGTAGTCAGGCCAGTGCAAAGTGTCATCGTCCTTACTGTAGGAGGACCGTATCTCACAGCCTATCAATCGCAAGGAAAGGACTTTTGTGTTGTTTCATAAGCAATTTTATACATTATTTTTTGCTGTACGGCATTGAGGCAGTGTATGACTACATCTATGTACACACCATGCATTTTGTTTTTTCAACCATGACTTTGAGGTCTGTGCCAGGTGCTAAACTGGCATCAACATGTTTGAATTAATTGGCTCTTTCAGAAGGCTGGGTATTGCATGGTATAAACTACGCAGTCTCCACAATACACAGGATGGTTGAAATAGAAGGCAAAGGCGGTGTTTCTTATTGTCATTGCAAGATATAGAAACTAAGAGTTTGTGCCATTGTAGACCGTTTAAGTAACCTGCCTGAAGGTGATGACTTCTAGGCAGCTGTGACACACACACACACACACACACACACACACACACACACACACACACACACACACGCACACAGACATAGACATATAGAAGATAGAACAAAACCACTGTAACAGTATTTATTTTATTTTATTTAGCGTGTAGGTAATACAGACGTATCATTAAATTAAGTTACATATACATATGTACATATTTACACACAAGAAACTTAAGTTTGGCTCTACAACTGAATATCCAGTCCTTCAAACCAGCTCAGTGCATCTGGAATTGCTAGCAGGAAGTCGTCTTCAACACTGTGATAGGCTCGAATCCTCCATTCACTGACAATGTGGTGAACAGTCTGGTATGGAGCCCTGCAGTCACAGGCTGGATTGGGCAGCTTCTTCCACTTAAAGAGAGCATCCCTGCACCGGCCATGGCCGGTACGGATTCTGTTGAGAGTAGTCCAGGTCTTACGTGGTAGGTCGAACCCACTTGGAAGTTCAGCACCTGATAAGATGTTATGCAGGAGCACATCTGTCACTGCTTCCCACCGACCTTTTCATTCTTCAAGAGGTAGCAACCATGTCAGCAGCATCGCACAGAGTTAGACGGCGTGATTTCAGTCTCTTACGATTTAAAAGTGGCAGGTCGCTATGCACGGGTATGTTAGAATTCCTGGACATCTTGTGGTATTCCATCTAAGGTCAGTACATCTGTGTAGATCAGGAGGAATTATACCGGTTAACAGTGGAAGCCAATAAACTGGAGTTGATCTGATTGCGCCAGATATTATGCGCATTGTCGTATTCAGCTGGGCGTCAACAAGCTTTGTATGATGACTGTTCATCCAAACCGGTCCACAATACACAGCAGTTGAGTACACAAAGCTCAGAGCTGAAGATCGCACGGTGATTGCTGAAGATTCCCAGATAGTTCCGCATAGCTTATGGAGGATGTTGTTTCGAGTCCTCGTCTTTCTAGCTAAGTTAAGAAGGTGTTGTAACTGTAGAACAGTTGGAAGCGACTGGATTCATTCGAGTACAGTGCTGTACTACACCGTCTGACAAGAAAAAAAGTGCATTAGCGATAGGTGTTGACAACCGAACTACATTTGCAAGCAATTTTATAATACATGGCGGGAGGTTATGTCATGATCGCATGGGCAGAAGTGACATAACATCGATAAAATTACGAAAATTGACGAAAAATACGTTTAAGCTAAAGGAAAATACTCCAAAATCCGGGGAAATTGAGGAGGGATAGGGCAGTACTCGAATGTCATCTGCTTGATGCAAGGATACCCTTGTACATGAGAACGAGTATGCGACAGCAAAAAGAACACGAGAAATAGTTGACATGGAACCACCAGGCATCAGAAATTTTTTGTCGACGGCAATAAGATGGCAATGGATGCCCAGCAAACCTAGAATAATGAATTTATATATGTCTTATCACAAGCCCAGGTGTGACCCCAAAGTTATCAGCAAGCACCTTATAGAGTTTTATGAATGTCCTAATCTAAAGAGCGTTGTATTACCAGTTGGGGGACTGCAATATACAACTACAGGATATATCACGTGTTGGAACCTGTGCTAGGTTGTTCCGGATTTTAAAATCCTAGCAAACAGTACTTACAAGGTGCTCCTCAGTACATTGCACGAACCACAACCACGCTGCGTCAGCTAACAAATATCTTACAGAACAGTTGCTGCGTGGTTTTTAACAACTTTCTACTGTATGTCTACTGGGGTATAGTGAGAAATGCAAGTTGACTGCTGTCTTTGATGCTTTCCTGCAAAAGAGAACCATCTGCCTCTAAACTGACATGGATCTGCGTCAAAGGACTATAGAAAGTAGAAGGAGTGATCGGTTGAGAGGGGTTGGGTCGAGGTATGATATAATGATAGACTGACGATGCTTACCAGAGAGAGGAAGATGTTGCTGCAAGTCACTTATCACACGTATAACCAAATTTTTCTCTGTTGTTCCAAAAAAATGTTCAAATGTGTGTGAAACCTTATGGTACTTAACTGCTAAGGTCATCAGTCCCTAAGCTTACACACTACTTAACCTAAATTATCCTAAGGACAACCACACACACCCATGACCGAGGGAGAACTCGAACCTCCGCCGGGACCAGCCGCACAGTTCGTGACTACAGCGCCTCAGACCGCTCGGCTAATCCCGCACGGCTCTGTTGTTCCCTTGCGGTGCATCAGATGGGTGGTATAACTTGCCATCGACTCGTATACAGCTGTGTATTCTGTGTGTGACTTAGAGCGCTATCTACGTGCAGTCGTTAAAAGTAAACGTCTCTATACTCCAGTCAGCAGAGGACTTCCAAAACACTTTTACTCGTAATGCCCATCGATGGAAAACCTACTTCAACACCCTCCCCTAGATGAATGTAGACGTATGCGAAGTACACCATTTCTCTGCTACGTCTTAGATATATCGAGTCTTCAGTTCCATAACTGCAGTGATTCCAAGTTAATGACAGGTGTCTGTGAGCTACTGCAAACCCTATGTATGCATTTGCTTGACAGATGTCCTGTTTACAAAGTTAGTGCAGCATTGCGTGTAGTTTCACATGTCAAACACCGTTGCTATGCATTTTTCTTTTTTCTTGTAAGAGGCATTTTCTGTTGCTGACGATCATTGTATAGGACTGATGCAAGCATAGTATAATTTCTTAACCATAATCGGATGTGAACAGCAGGCGCTGTTCACCTCCAGAAAACTATACTGCGCAAGTATCACAAAGAATCCTCGTTTTTCTTTAGTGTAGACAGAAGTAGTTTTATCGTCTTAAAGCTTGTTGCTATAGTGAGTGGGATAGATATGTCAGATGCTGGACATATATGTCCTGCATTAGAGCCTTAAGAGTGTTACAGTCCACATGACTAATATTTCAGAAATAACATGGTTTCAACATCGTAGCATGTTTAAATTCAGAACTTTGTATCCTTAGGAGTGCATGTGCTTATGTTCTATGATCATTTCTCTCTTGCCAATACCTTCCTGGTACTGACCCCAGACACTAGACCAATACTTTAGAATTGACAACACAGTTGGTTTACGTAAAATGCTTCAAACTCCTTTTGTCTGTAGCTCCATCATGCATGAACCACGTCTTTCTTCTTAACCGTCTGTTATACCATCACAACTCTCAACAATCTACTATACACCAACAAGGGGTGCTAAACCCCTTGACATCTGTGCATCTGGAGAGATCTTGTGCACTTGGATGGGTGTCGTGAGTAAGACTGGTGTGGAACAGTGTTTGCTGAAAGCAGTTACAGACTCAGCTTGCTCTGTTCCATCACGTGACATGGAACGTAGTGGGTCTAGTACCCTCCTACTTCTGGTTAGCTCCAAATTAAATAAGTGACAGTGTAGCAAGGAGGGTTGGTCAGACACAATGCGGGGAGATCTTTCAATCTCCACCTTTACCCTATAAATGTGAGAATACTCTGTGACTCACAACCATACAGGAAAACATACATTGGTGTGTATGTTCTTGAATTAACCGCGAATGGACGTACTCTCCTCCCGAACAGACCATGAAGGTCCAACGGTACCGACCGGCCGCCCTGTCATCCTCAGCTCATAGCCGTCACTGGATGCGGATATGGAGAGGCACGTGGTCAGCACACCGCTCTCCCTGCCGTATGTCAGTTTCCGAGACCGGAGCCACTACTTCTCAATCAAGTAGCTCCTCAGTTTGCCTCACAAGGGCTGAATGCACCCCGCTTGCCAATAGCGCTCGGCAGACCGGATGGTCACCCATCCAAGTGCTAGCCCAACTCGACAGCGCTTAACTTCGGTGGTCTGGTGGAAACCGGTGTTACCACTGTGCCGGCCGCGGTGGCCGAGTGGTTCTAGGCGCTTCTGTCCAGAACCGCGCGACTGCTACGGTCGTAGGTTCGAATCCTGCCTCGGGCATGGATGTGTGTGATGTCCTTAGGTTTGTTAGGTTTAAGTAGTTCTAAGTTCTAGGGGACTGATGACCTCAGATGTTAAGTCCCATAGTGCTGCAATCATATAGCTACATTTGCAGTCTAGTATATGGCAAACGCAAAGTAATGGAATGGTGGTTTAGCTATGATGCAGAAATTGGGAAATATGCTGTCGTGTCACTGGTAGGCATTGATATTATGGGAAAACTAGTAAAATGGCTAAAATTGATAGCTCTATCAACTCCGGTGCTTACTATAGTCATTGTCTCATATTGATAGTGTCTTTTCGATCCCATTCGTCCTCTGCTACTCTGTTGATTAGCACATAATGATTGACTGACACTGCTTGTATGAGATGGAGAGAGTCTTGGTGGTAGCGTCCAGGGACAGCCTGTGTGAAACAATGATCAATCGAAATGGAACAACTACACTTCTGCTACCATGTCACTGTGAAATATGAGTTTAAATGTGTTTACAAATTCCCCACAATGCCGCAAACTCTTCTAGTTTCCATATGTTGTAATGTCTTTCAAATTTTTGTCTGTAAGAGACACCACCTTCATCATTTATTTCAACCATCCTGTGTATGTTGTGAGAATATCATAGTTTACACCATGCAGTGTCCAGCTTTCTGTGAGAGACAATGAATCAAAACGTGTTAACGTGAGTTTGGCAACCGACACAGACTTTGAAGCAATGTCAGAAAAACAAAATGCATAGCTGTGTACACAGCTGTAGTCATACACTGCTTCAGTGTGTTCCTGGGAAAAACAATGTGTCAAACTGCTTATTAAATTACACAAGAACCCTCTCCTTAGGCCGGCCGGAGTGGCCGTGCGGTTCTAGGCGCTACAGTCAGGAGCCGAGCGACCGCTTCAGTCGCAGGTTCGAATCCTGCCTCGGGCATGGATGTGTGTGATGTCCTTAGGTTAGTTAGGTTTAATTAGTTCTAAGTTATAGGCGACTGATGACCTCAGAAGTTAAGTCGCATAGTGCTCAGAGCCATTTTTGAACCCTCTCCTTATGATTGATAGTCGCCGGGATATGGTCCTCTTACAGTAAAGGTGATGAAACTTTGCACTGGTCTGTGCAAGCGACTTCGATCATTGACCATCTGCCCCAGTGGATCAATACCTGTATATTTAACATCATCGCCATGTATGCTCGATTTCAGCATGTAAAAATGGTTCAAATGGCTCTGAGCACAATGGGACTTAACATCTATGGTCATCAGTCCCCTAGAACTTAGAACTACTTAAACCTAACTAACCTAAGGACATCACACAACACCCAGTCATCACGAGGCGGAGAAAATCCCTGACCCCGCCGGGAATCGAACACGGGAACCCGGTCGCAGGAAGCGAGAACGCTACTGCACGACCACGAGCTGCGGACATTTCAGCATGCAGATGGTATTTGCTTTCGATATATTGGAAGAAAGGAACACGGTAATATCTTATCAGGTTCGCTGCCGGGTGACGTTAGAAGAGTTTTTAGAATTTGTTAACTTTCTGTGTTGGATGGTACAAAAAATGAGGAGGAGAGAATGTTCGGGTGAGCGACATGAATGCACCCTTACAGACACAAATCTCATTCGGACTGCAGTACTTGTTTGTAGTTTGGAATCACAGTGTAATGCAGTAAAAAAATCCTCATCCTTCTTCCGCTTTGCGTTTGACGTTGTTAAATCTTCCTAATTTTTCGAGGAAGAAACGCCGCCATAACTGCTCTTACTGACTTTTCTATAACCTCATGTTGCAGGAGAAGGCTTCGTTTAAAGCTGCCATTACACATTATACATGTTCCCATTCCCACCGAGTGGTCAAAAACTGGTCCTGTCGCATTAACCCCAGCTCAACCTGTTTATCAGCAGGCTGCAGAAGGTGGTAAAATAGTGCTCTCTGACTTCCGCTCAGTCTTGACTTAAATTGGAATAATCACATGGACAAAGTTTCAGGGAGGGCGGGACAGAGACTGAGGATCATTAAAAGATACAGAGAGACTGTCTAAAAATCACGCTGAAGTTTTGCTGTATGATATCCCAACAGACAGGTTCGAAAAATGTGACTCGTTTTGGGAAATGAGAGGGCCACGAATATGATGCAACAGTGGCTGTAATCAGTAAAAGACACATCCATAGGATTAAAAGCAAGTATGCGGTTAAACGGAGAGACTTGATTCCGAATCGCAGACAGTATTTCTACCAGGAAGTGTAACTCTATAGATTTGAAAAGCCATTGTATTGGTCATAGGCTTTTGTACATTACTTACATCAACCTGGTGTTGCATTTTTTAAGTAACTTCTCACGTAGCGTATCATCTACTGCATGTGATCATTCTCAATCAACCACCATCCTCCCTCCACTATAGCCCCATCGATATATTGCAGAACCTATGTTACACTCTCTGCATGGTATCGAGACTGAATTCACTACAGATACTGTTTGTTAGATTGGGAAATATCTAGCATCAACATGAGGGAGTTGCAAATATCGGCCAATACCTCGTTCCTTAGCTGAATCGATTTCTAAATTCGATGAGAAGGGTAATTTTATTACGAGCTTACACCGATTGTGACGTGCACCTCCACATTTAGTCTGTTAATACACACCCCATATTACCATCTGCATTCGTTCTCGTGGTATCTATGTGGAAGACCACTTCATTCGGAAGCAATATCATACCTCGATTTATAAAGTATGTACAATTTTAACATGGGTATCGATAGCAATACCTGTGTGTACCTGTAAAACCAAACCAGTGTTTTATGCAGGATGTCAGTGATATGGTCAATGCTACAGTGTTTTTAATGGTTGGTCGCTTATAAGACGATTACATCTCTCTTCCTCAGACACACTGGTACCACTCGCAAGAAAAACAAATGGAGCCTGTCCATCAGTCACGGATTTTCGCCCAGTAATGTTTGGTGTCACCAGCATTCAGTTATTGGCGAAGTATATGCTTAGTAGGGGATGTGTGATAGATTCGTTATGATATGCAGGCTTTTAAAGTTTGTGTAGGGGTGTAAAGTTAATGCGGTCAATGTTCCTACATACACAAAGATAATGACTATGTCCACTCATAAAGTAGGTATGGATGTGGCGCGAAACATTGCGAATTTTAACGGATGGATAGACATAAGTTGTATGAAAGATTTTAAATGGGAAATTACGACCAGTCATATGGAGGATGTAGGTATTGATATTCCAATGTGACATCTGTCCCAGAGCTGCAGGCTTCAGAGGGAGGTATTTCCGATACTTCGCACATTATCGGATGTCACCAGCTTGGAGCTGCAATCATAATATTTAATTGTAATTACAATGATAAATATGTGGCTGGGCTCTAGAACAACTATGCTGTCCAGCGGGTGATTGGCGTTGACATTTCTGAGTTAAGGCATAAGCCGCTACTGAGCCTGCCGAACTGGACAAGTGTAGTACAAGCGTGCAGCGTGGATGTATTGATAACATCTGAACTCCTACCACTCCAGTCATCACTGAATGCACTCCATAGCTGGTGTGGTGCACTCTAGCATACACTTTCAACAACAATTGTGGCTGCAGTCACAGCAGCAGTCTTCTCCAATCTCTGAGTATTGACGCTGGTGGCGAGTGTGGGGCCGGCCGCATTGCATTTGGATATCTGGGCAGTGAAGGGGCTGTATGTACAAGTGTTCCAGCGATCTCAGGCATCTAGCTATGACAACTACTAGGATCATGGTTTTGTGCTTCTCAGTACATTGCAGTGCACTATGTCTTGTAGTGGTACTTGTTGTTGTTACTATCCTTCCATGTCGTAAACGCTTTCTTCCTCCTTCTTCCTCCTTGTGTAACTGAGAAGAAATGATACGTCATGTGCTTGGCGTCAGTACTTCTGTCCCGCTAGTGTCATCTTTGCTTTCCATTTTCCTTTGGACGGCCGCGAGTCAGTTGTTCATTGCGGGTCTCGCTATTTATGTCTGCAGCGTCAAGGCAACAGCTAATTGTGTGGCCAGTCGGTCGCAACGTATTGTGGGGTCGGGAGGTTTGTCCTTACTTGGTGTGCGCGTATTACGAGTAGGGTGCTGTGGCCAAAGACGGTGGCGAAGTTGGGTTCTGGCACAATGCGTGGTACTTGGTTTTCTGCTCACCACGCAGTGAACATTGAGAACATTCGTTTGACCGGCTCCATGTGGAGGCTCTCTTCCTCAGTCACGTCTTTAAATTCAGCTTTGCTTCGCTGCTTGTTTCTGGCTCTGTCAGGTCGTTAAGGTACCCCATTCCTCCACCGCTCTGGCGAATGTACTTTGGGCCTGAAGTATGACTTCGATCTTGTAATGTTGAGTGGCACTCTGTCATTAGTACCCGATCAGATTCATTAAGGCTCTGCTTGGGTAATTATCCTTTTTTTGTTATCATTCAGGATGTTGTTATATGTACCTTGTGTGTGAGCTGCATAGGTTTACATCTTTCTAAAGCAATGAAGCCACTTAATGATCTGCATAAGAAGCGTCACCCTTTTGTTTGGGGGGAAGTGCAGCAACATGCCTCTGAAGTGATTAAAACCGCTATCGCCAATCCTCCAGTTTTAGGTGTACCTCACTTTAATGAGAGATTCACTGTGCTGACTGATGCCTCTCATGTCAGAACTTCCGCTGTTCTTCTTGAAGAACAACAAGGCGAAAAGCGTCCTGTAGCTTATGCCTCTTGATGGCTTACTTCGGCCGAGGCTAATTATTCCATCTATGAATGCGAGGCTTTGGCGGTGTTGTTTGTTTAAATGGTTCAAATGGCTCTGAGCACTATGGGACTTAACTTCTGAGGTCATCAGTCCTCTAGAACTTAGAACTACTTAAACCTAAGTAACCTAAGGACATCACACACATCCATGCCCGAGGCAGGATTCAAACCTGCGACCGTAGCGGTCGCGCACTTCCAGAATGTAGCGCCTAGAACCGCGCGGCCACACCAGCCGGCTGTTGTTTGTTCTCGAGAAGTTTAGTTTTTATTTGGAACATCAAGAGTTTCTTATTGAGACGGACAATCAAGCCCTAAGTTGGGTGTTAGCCAGGCCTCGCAAGACCAGTCGAATAGCCCACTGTGTGGTCCGTATATCTGCCTTCCGCTTTAATGTTAAGTATGTACGGGGATCTGAGAATGTCATCATCGATGCTCATAGTCGAATGTTCACGGAAGAGTCAGGGGAAGGCGGGGAGAATTCTCAGCCAGTTCTCGGAGGGAATAACATTATGACTGAGACACCCGGGCTCTTTTGTAATCTGAAGGCTAAGCAGGGGGAAGATCCCATTTGGGGACCGATTCGCCAGCGCCTCGAAGCAGGAGAGCAGAGTGTGGAATACTGCCTGAGTAAGGGCATTATACATAAACAGGTGGGAGCCGGCCAGGAGTTGAGGGTCTGCCTACCCGAAGATTTGGTACTCATGGTGCTGCACTATTTTCATGATTCGGCTGTCGGGGGCCATTTCAGCCTTTATAAAACTCTGAACTGAGTCCGTGAGGGATTTGTGGTAGCATATGTATTGCGATACACGTCGATTTGTGGCGAGATGCGATCACTGCAAACGCGCTAAGCCCGATTCAGATGCCCGTAATAATCTTCTTCAGTCTCAGAGGGAATTCTACTCGCTAGACAGGCTCTTCAGGGATTATATAGGTCCTTTTCCCCGTACGAGGGGAGGTAACCATTACGTCTGAATAGTTGATGACGCGTTTTCGCGCTTCACATGGTTGCTCTCTAGTCGCAGTGTTACGGCCGGGATCACTATCAATCAGCTGACTATCCCCGCTGAAATCTCTTGTGAGTGATAATGTCCCTGCTTTTGGTTCTAGGCTTTTACAGAAATTTTGCTTTAACCATTGGATTAAACACATCACAATCCCACCCTGTTATCCCAATCCCTCTATTGCAGAACAGGTTAATAGGAACTTTAAGGCTGCTCTTAGTATTAACCATGCCAGGACTTCAACACACTGGGACGCAACTTCACCATGGCTTAACCAAGTTTTTAATTTGGCCCGCTATGAGGCTACCGGGGCAACGTCTGTGTCATTTACGTTTGCCTACACTCTCAATTCTCCATTACCTAATCTCTGGAGTATTAGTAACCTTTTGCCTACGACCATTACTCTGGTAGCCCTAAGAGAAAATTGGGAGCGAGCCAGGCGAAATATTAATTTGGCTCATCATCGTCAGGGTGTTAGATATAATCGAGGACGTCGCCCTTTTAGGGGAAAGATCGGCAATCTCATTTTTATCCGGAATCATGCATCTAGAACCGGGCAAGATGTTAAGGGGAAAATGAGACCGCCATATAGAGGTCCCTGCAGGATTATTAACATAATTAGTCCAGTTAATCTCGAGGTTATGGAGATGTCATGCGGAAAATATTTCGCGTCCATGTCAGCCAGGTTAAACGTGGAGTCGGGCAAGACAGCCTGGCTGGAGAGTTGTTGCCTGCTCAGGCCCTGGTCCGTGCATGAGTGGGGAAGGTTGATATGTCGTGTGGCTGGCGCCAGTACTTCTGTCCCGCTAGTGTCATCTTTGCTTTAGATTTTCCTTTGGGCGGCAGCGAGTCTGTTGTTCATTGCAGTTTCACCTACACTCCTGGAAATGGAAAAAAGAACACATTGACACCGGTGTGTCAGACCCACCATACTTGCTCCGGACACTGCGAGAGGGCTGTACAAGCAATGATCACACGCACGGCACAGCGGACACACCAGGAACCGCGGTGTTGGCCGTCCAATGGCGCTAGCTGCGCAGCATTTGTGCACCGCCGCCGTCAGTGTCAGCCAGTTTGCCGTGGCATACGGAGCTCCATCGCAGTCTTTAACACTGGTAGCATGCCGCGACAGCGTGGACGTGAACCGTATGTGCAGTTGACGGACTTTGAGCGAGGGCGTATAGTGGGCATGCGGGAGGCCGGGTGGACGTACCGCCGAATTGCTCAACACGTGGGGCGTGAGGTCTCCTCAGTACATCGATGTTGTCGCAAGTGGTCGGCGGAAGGTGCACGTGCCCGTCGACCTGGGACCGGACCGCAGCGACGCACGGATGCACGCCAAGACCGTAGGATCCTACGCAGTGCCGTAGGGGACCGCACCGCCACTTCCCAGCAAATTAGGGACACTGTTGCTCCTGGGGTATCGGCGAGGACCATTCGCAACCGTCTCCACGAAGCTGGGCTACGGTCCCGCACACCGTTAGGCAGTCTTCCGTTCACGCCCCAACATCGTGCAGCCCGCCTCCAGTGGTGTCGCGACAGGCGTGAATGGAGGGACGAATGGAGACGTGTCGTCTTCAGCGATGAGAGTCGCTTCTGCCTTGGTGCCAATGATGGTCGTATGCGTGTTTGGCGCCGTGCAGCTGAGCGCCACAATCAGGACTGCATACGGCCGAGGCACACAGGGCCAACACCTGGCATCATGGTGTGGGGAGCGATCTCCTACACTGGCCGTACACCACTGGTGATCGTCGAGGGGACACTGAATAGTGCACGGTACATCCAAACCGTCATCGAACCCATCGTTCTACCATTCCTAGAACGGCAAGGGAACTTGTTGTTCCAACAGGACAATGCACGTCCGCATGTATCCCGTGCCACCCAACGTGCTCTAGAAGGTGTAAGTCAACTACCCTGGCCAGCAAGATCTCCGGATCTGTCCCCCATTGAGCATGTTTGGGACTGGATGAAGCGTCGTCTCACGCGGTCTGCACGTCCAGCACGAACGCTTGTCCAGCTGAGGCGCCAGGTGGAAATGGCATGGCAAGCCGTTCCACAGGACTACATCCAGCATCTCTACGATCGTCTCCATGGGAGAATAGCAGCCTGCATTGCTGCGAAAGGTGGATATACACTGTACTAGTGCCGACATTGTGCATGCTCTGTTGCCTGTGTCTATGTGCCTGTGGTTCTGTCAGTGTGATCATGTGATGTATCTGACCCCAGGAATGTGTCAATAAAGTTTCCCCTTCCTGGGACAATGAATTCACGGTGTTCTTATTTCAATTTCCAGGAGTGTATTTACGTCTGCAGCGTCGAGGCAGTGGCTCACTGTGGAGTCTGTCCGTCGCGAGGTACTATGGGGTCAGGGGGTTGGCCCTTACATGGTGTGCATGCTCATTGAGTGTATTACGAGTGGGGTGCTGTGGCCGGAGAAGGCGGCGAAGTTGGGTTCTGGCACAGTGTGTGATGTTTGGTTTTGTGCTCACCAAGCAGTGAACATTGAGAAGAAGAGCTTGCTGAAGCATCGCCTGGATTAAGCGTCCGCCTGCTCATATGGTGCGTGTTTGATTAAAGCTGTGTTCTTAGTTGTATCTATTAATGGTTAATCAATGCTGACCGCTGTGTGAATTTGGTCCTGAGTGTCCTATGACAAGTTAAGTCACACATGCCATGATAACGGCCTTAGGCATCCCACCTTGGTTGCTTATTACTTGGTAAAGGATCAGCAGATATATGTTAGCAAGACTGGTGAGCTGCTCATTATTTAGCGATTGTCTGTTTATGGTGGTCTAACTGTGCCTTTTAAATACAAATATGAAAGGTCTCTGTTGGATTCCTTTCATGTTAATTTCTTAAATCTGTTGCCATTTACGGCATAAATTCCCATTCTAAATTTACTGTGGTGTTTCTGACTATCTGGGAGGAGACTGAGCAGTGGAACTCGTTACTTTTACACATAAACAAGAACGATCTGTCACACTACTACACTTTAAAACACAGTGCATGGGGGCTTAATTATTTAAAAAGAATGCAAATACTTTTTTAAATTTTTTGTAGCTGTTTGTCCGGCTACGAAGTGTCGTAAACGGTTGGCCCTGACTAGTATTTGTACGCAACCTGACTGCATAGAACAACAACAAAGAATGAAATGAAATTTCCGTTAACACAATTAATTAATTAAGTCCCCAGCAACTATAAAACCTACGAAACCAAAGCACAAGTATAACTGTTCTGTGTGTGGAAGTATGACTCAACGTACGCATCTGGCACGGTGCTTCTTCAATAAGACAAGAAATTTCAAATACCATTTATACTGAAGTGATAAAAAAAATTAGAAATACTATAATTGCGCAAGAAAACCAGAATTACACTCTAATACAAGAACACAAGCCAGATGCTTTGTTGACTGAACCTGTAATGACGCATTATTCAGGACATTGAAATAATGAGAAAAAAAAGAAAAGGAGTTTTGTTACCTTCGTTTATATTGATGAAAAGCACTCTAATCATTACAATATCTCCACACCGACTCGCTACTACCACATCTCAACAAGAACTGACTACTGCCACATCTCGACAAGCACTGCACTCCGCTACTTCTCAACAAAACTGCCTACTACGAGTTCTCAACAAGCACTGCCAGTGGAGGCGGCTGAATAATACTCTTTGGCGCAATCTCTGGCGCTGTGGCTCAGTGTAGCCACTTTTCATATGCCCCTCCTCCACGGGCCAGAATTTGATGGTATTTTTGCCAGCATTGGTGGTGAAAATACCACCAAATTCGTCCACAAAAATACAGACAAAAATAAAAGATAATATTAATTCGTAAATATCACATAATTAGATAAAATTTTGGCTTTGTACTGACCTTTCAATAACCTAATATATAAAATACAGTAAGCAATACAAATTCCTTCATACATGTGACTTTACATAATAGTTTACACAATACACAAAAAATCAGTTTATACAAATGTTCACATAAAATAATTTTAATGATTCAAAAAAACAAGTAGTTGATAGTTCCAGCAGTAGCACCCAGCAATGGTCAACAGGTGCAAACACAAACGAGTGACATTATTTCAGTAGAAGCAGCTCCATCAGTGGCACCCAGCAATGTTGAACAGGTGCAGACACCAACAAATGACATCATTTCAGTAGAAGCAGTTCCATTTGTAGCACCCAGCAATGTTGAACAGGTGCAGACAGCAACAAGTGACATCATTTCAGTAGAAGCAGTTCCATTAGTGGCACTCAGCAATGTTGAACAGGTGCAGACACAAACGAGTGACATTATTTCAGTAGAAGCAGCTCCATCAGTGGCACCCAGCAATGCTGAACAGGTGCGGACACCAACAAGTGACATCATTTCAGTAGAAGCAGTTCCATCTGTGGCACCCGGCAATGTTGAACAGGTACACACAGCAAGAAGTCACATTATTTCAGTAAAAACAGTCCATCAGTGGCACCCAGTACTGTTGAGCAGGTGCAGACACCAACAAGTGGCATTATGTCAGTAGAAGCAGTTCATCAGTGGCACCCAGTAATGTTAAGTAGGTGCAGACACCAACCAGTGACATCATTTCAATAGAAGCAGTTCCATCAGTTGCACCCAGCAATGTTGAACAGGTGCAGACACCAACAACTGACATTATTTCAGTAGAAGCAGTTCCATTAGTGGCACCCAGTAATGTTGAACAGGTGCAGACAGCAACAAGTGACATCATTTCAGTGACGCAGTTCATCAGTGGCACCCAGCAATGATGAGCAGGTCCAGACAGCAGTCCATAATATTCACTATCACTAATCACACTGTTCATCAGAGTTTATAAGCAGAAATTAAACATGTCCTAGTGGCACCAATCATGTAGAAAAAGTGCAAGTAACAGTCCATAATATTCACTATCACTAATCACACAGTTCATCAGCAGAAATTAAACATTTCTAAGTGACACCCATTATGTTGAAAAAGTGCAGGTAACAGTCCATAATATTCACCATCACTAATCAGACACTTCAGGCATGAACAATAGTTTGAATGCACACACAATTGCTTTTACAAAATTATTCTCAATGTTCTTACACTAAACATACAAATTATAAGAAACACACAAATGATATCAGATAATTGTCATCTTAACTATTACAAATGCACAAATATCAGTAAACCTATAATATTTATGAGTGTCAGTGCAAGCCACTACAAACAAGTAAGATAATATTTAGGAGATAGGTCGGTACCAATTTGGGATTGGGAAAGGAAAACACACTCACTCATCTTTTGTCCACATTAGTGCTACTGTGTAATTGAATACTGTTAACTGTGTAAATGCAATTCTGTCAAAATTTGATGTTCATCATGTTTATCAAGTAGTAGTGGCAGCAATGTATAACAGTCAATAATAGTTAGTCAACGTCATAGTCATCATGTCAACACCAATGTTTGCCAAGCCAGATCAAAATGTACGGTTGCTGAACAACTGTCAGTGTGCCAAGATATGCAAATGCCTCCTCTCTCCAAAAAAAAGTATATACTGCTTAGTGATTTAACAAAGTGTGTGTGTAGACAATCTTCCTTCTACTTGAGTGTTCTAGTCTGCCATCTTCATCCTCCTTGTTCCATATAAACCAATAAAAAAAATATGCTCCTCACTTACTTTACCTCTTATCCACTAAAACTCCATTAATCATCAGCATCACATAATCTCAATACTTCAATAATACCTCTTACGTCGATACATATAAACCTTATCATCAATATCATTTACCTTACCTCTTGTCCACCAAAACTCCAATAATCATCAGCATCACATAATCTTAATACTTCAATAATACCTCTTCAATACGTCGATACATATAAACCTTAGCACCAATAACATTTCACTTCCATAACAACTCTTTCCTCTAGTCAGTCTCCTCGAACAAGTACAGATAAAATCCTAGTGCAAACTTCAGTTCATCATCCCATACAATCCGAAGACACAATGTCCACACACAACCTCTGTGTAGTCCACCTGAGCCAAATCTTCTACTCATTATGAATCACAAAATACATTTTGGTTACCTTGTCCATCATTAAACAGAAGAAATGCATACATGACCTCTAACAGCCTTTAGTTCGGATAACTCTCAGTAATTAAGTACGATTACGGAGTGTGAAGGATCATAATATTTCACAGTGTGTACATCACTTCAAGAATCATGGCAGAAGCAAACATGTGGAGTATTTTTTGTGTCAAGTGTCACTTGCTATTTCAATTGCTCACGAAGAATGCAGTGTAATAACTGTCAATGGTCTAAACCTAGTGTTGGTATGTCATGTCGTTAACTTCCTTCCTATTAGCATAAATTTATACAGCTCCCATAAAACCTCCAGCTCATGCGACTTCTACGAAGTTCCTTGTACCAATGTCGTTCGTCGAATTATAGCAGTTCATTTTCTTATCTTAAAAATATAAGGCACTGAGCGTAAGCAAAACATGCAATAGCGAGTAAATATACCATTAGAGAACAGAATGTCAACAAGTGGATGCAGCATAATTCCTACAACGAGGCTCTGCCAAGCGAACAATCTATAATTAATACAATAGTGTGACCTACACTCTATGTTCGTACACAGTACATCAGCATTTCTATATACCAAATTAAAGAGTAGTTATGACAACAAAACAGAAATGTGTAAATATGCAATCCATAAGCAAGGCAGCAAATATGTTATCTAACATAATAAACAGGTCATTAGCATCATATCAGCATAAGCAAATAAATGTTCATATGTAATCTTAATAAGTAAACATGAAGGCACAAGCAGATAAATCACAAAGTATAACTTACACACCTAATCACAGTCAGCACAATTAATCAAGTGACAATTATAATTTAAATAAATAAGCACAGCAGGCACATAATAAAAAAAAATATGACATCAGTGAAAAAGCAGTGCAGCCAAGCGATGCACAATATACACAAATAACAACCCTGTTCATTAATCAATCATTGTCAAAATCAGTTAACGTACGCAAGCACGTCGCTTCACAAGTAAATTCATAGAACATGAAATTAGCACAAAGTATGAATCACGTAATCGCGAGCAGCAAATTACGTCTAAAGTACGTACCTAAGTGGAAATATGTTACCTGAAAAATAAACTCAATTAATCGTTACCTTTTTAGTTTATTAGTTTCTTCTTGGAAATTACATTCTTCCTGAAATTTTCTCGACAGCAAGTCCTCATAACGTCGGAGACACACAGAATTTACCTGAAGTTCTTAAATATTTTATACAACCGTATCCTGAAAAATACTGAACGTTAATAACATAATTCATCAAGTCACTATAGCTTTATACTGAATTTAATTGGAGAAATTAGACTGTGTATTTGTTTCCGGTGTCAGTGCATTCGCACTGAGCGCTCGGTCAGCTGTAGGCGCGTGACGTAGGAAGTAATTGTTTGCGGTCAACAACTGCCTTGTGCGGCGCGCAGACTTGACTGTTGCTTTAAGGATGTGCCGCCGCCAAAACACAGCGTGGTATCCTTGTATTCTCTGCATGTTTACGTATAACTGTTGGTTTCTCGAAAGTATGTCATTCCACAAAAATTTTAATGTTAGATATATGATGTACTCCCTTAGAGCGTCGAGATTTAAGAGTTTGTACTTTGACAGTGTTATCATGAATAATTTTGCGAACTCTGTATGGACCGTTATAAAGCAGAAAAAAATTTGCGACACAAGCCTTTTCCTTTGTGAGACAAACGATGAGATTTAATTAATACCTTTTGGCCAACTGAAAAAGTTTTGAAACGACCAGGGCGCTTAGCTGATTTCTCTCTTCTAGCAGCCGCAGACACAATATTTTGTAGAGCCAGGTTGACAACTTCAGAATGCCGCAGTTTCCGTGTAGGCGGAAAAGGAACGATTTCAGAAATGCGATTTGTCGGTGCTTTGTTTTTTAATATCAGTGTAGGCGGTAAAGAAGTTGAGTCATTAGGAAGTTCATTCAGAATGTTTTGAAAAATATGAAGATACTGATCCCAAGTTCTGTGATTCTGATGACAATAAAGATGACACAATTTATTGATTTCCTTCATCCATCTCTCTGAAGTGTTAGATTGAGGGTGAAAAAGTGAAATGAATATTGGTTTAATCTTACGGCACCGTTGAGTATGAAGCCAAATTTTAGAGCGAAACTGTGATCCATTATCTGATACAACCTTATCAAGATGACCCACTTCTTTAAGAAAATGTTTGATAAAAGCATTAGATACTGAACGAGCTGTTGCTTTGCGTAAAGGTGTAAAACACACATATTTTGATGTCAATTCCACTGCTACAAAAACGTACGCAAAACCATTAGTAGAACGAACCACTGGACCGAACAAATCGACTGCAGTCATGTCCTTTAATTTCGCTGGAATGATAGGAAACAACGGTGCTCTGTGAGAAATAGTTGGCGGCTTAGCCTTTTGACATAATTTGCATTTGGCAAGAACAGATCGAATACGTTTCTCCATATTACTGAAGTAGCAATTTTCTCGTAATTTGTGAAAGCATTTTCTGGGACCAAAGTGTGCATAACTGAAATGTGTGTACCAAATCAATTTATTGACCCACTCATCAGGAATACAAACTAACCAAACAGAGTTGTCGACCGATTTTCGTTTAAAAAGAATATCATTGCGAAGTAAATAATACTGTCTAATCGCTACGCTTTCCTTTCTCCTCCACTTCTCCTTAATGTCCTTCCAGATTGGATCCTTATTTTGCTCCTTAGCGATGTCCTGGAGCGAAGACGAAATAAAGTTCTCAAACGCAACACCTTGAATATACATCAAACAATAATTGTTTTCTTTGCAGTCCTCTTCAGCACTTTGTTTCAAACCCATAGGTGCACGTGATAAAGCATCAGCAACAATATTAGAAGAACCCTATATGTAAACAATACTAAAGTCAAATTCCTGTAGGTACAGCGCCCATCGTGACAATCTTCCATGAGTTAATTTTGTCGACATAAGAAATTCCAGAGCTCGATGATCGGTGTAAACCTTAGTATGTCTGCCAAACAAAAATGTCCGAAATTTTGTAAAAGCCCATACAACAGCCAAAGCTTCAAGTTCCGTAATCGAATAATTCTTTTCTGATTTAGAGAGAACACGACTTCCAAATGCAATAGTCTTCTGTACTACAACGCCGTTTTCTTCTATCTCTTGAAATAAATGTGCACCTAGGCCTTTGTATGATGAGTCCGTCGCCAAACAAAAATCTTTAGATAAATCCGGATGTGAAAGAAGTGGAGCAGCAACTAAAGCATCACGAAGCTGTTCAAATTCTGACTGAGCTTCCTCATCCCAACACCAATTAGAATTCTTTCCAGATAGTTCACATAAACGAGGTGTAGCCAAATTGTCCAATCTAACAAAGCGTCTAAGAAAATTACAGACACCAAGAAAACTACGAACATCACGTTTTGTGGTAGGAACAGCATAATTACGAATAGCGTCTAGTTTCTCTGGATCAGGAAGAATACCTTCTGTAGAAATTATGTGACCGAGAAATTTCACCTGAGAACGACCAAATTCAGATTTTTCCAAGTTCACTGTGATGCCAACTCTTGCAAAAATACGTAATAATGAATCCAAAATTTTGTTGTGCTCACTCCAAGAATGTTTAGCAATAAGAATATTGTCAACATATGAAGTAATATTGTCACGAAGATAAACAGGTAAAATTTCATTTAAGCTACGAATGAATGCTGCAGAAGATACAGTAAGTCCAAACGGTAATTTCCGAAACTGGTAACAGTTACCAAAGGCTAAAAAGGCAGTGTATTTTCTACAATCAGGGTGGAGTTCTATTTGCCAAAAACTTGTGCGCATATCAATCATGGATAAAACTTTAATTCCATGGAAATGCTGAAGAAGTTCATCTAAATTTTGTGGACGGTCAGTTTCAGGAATGATGATATTATTTATCTGTCTGGAATCCAGAACCAAACGAATTGACCCATCCTTTTTAAGAACGACGTGTAATGGGCTGGTATAAGGACTGACTGCCGGCTCAATAATGCCCTGATCTAACATGTATTAAAGTTCATTCTTAATCTTGTCTCTGTAAGCCAAAGGAATAGCGTACGTTTTTCCTCGAAACGGTGTGTGTTCTTTTACTTCAAATGGACATTGTAGGCCTTGTATAGTTCCTGTGTGATGACTAAATACTGTAGCATGTGAAGTCAAAATGTGGTACAGCTCTTCTCTTGCAACGTCATCTGGCACTTCAGCTTTCTTAACCTTTTCATTAATTAATTCTTCACTATTAATTATATCATCCATCGCGTCTCTGTATCTATTGTCATTGTCATGAATAAACACACTGTCGTCATAATGCTCAACGAAAACATCAGAAGTAAGAAACCCTAAACATTTTGTATCTGATTCAGATCTTGTTAAACACTCGAAAAATTTCAAACATTTCGGCATTCCGGCAACAGTCAAATTCACACTTCCTTCTTTAAAGTTCAAAATTGCCTTATGTGTATTAAGAAACTCCATACCTAATATAATTTGTGTACTGAGTAATGGAACAATAATAAAATTATCAGAAAATTCGTATCCTTGACAAATAAAATTTAAGTTGGTCTGTTGTTTAACTTCCACACTTTTTCCAGAAATAGCGCCTCGAATTGTAGTTTTAGAAACAGGTAACACAGGACAAGCAATAGTTCTTACACATATACGAAAAACTGGTTCAATAATGACATTCAATGGGCTCCCAGAATCTAAAACTGCAGTGAACGTATTCTTACCCACACATACTTCAATAACAGGACGTAAAAATGCGTCTACATTATTTTCCTTTTCGTCTAGCAAAATGTCTCTCATGTCTTCCAGGCGTACGTAGTGTAAAATCGTAGTGTCATTACTTTCTGAACCGTCTATATTGCTGCCAGAAGCCGAAGCTGCAAGTCATTGTCGATTGTTTGCGTCACGTCTTTGATTATTCGCGTCATTTCGCGGATCAATTTCTACGATTTGCACTTGTCTCTCTGAAGTTATGTCACGTGGAGGATGCCAATTAGGTCCCTCCTGTCTGTTAGATGCAAATTCTTGGTTGTGTCTGTTATTAAAATTTCTATTTTCCTGTCTGTCTGCATGACTACTTCTTGTGTAATTTCGACTGTCACTTCTGAAATTATTGTTGCATCTACTACCCTGGGTATTTCTGTAGAAAGAATTTCTATTACTGTATGAATAATTTCTGTCTTGATGATACCGATTACTGTTTCCGTATGATTGATCATTCCGGTAGGAATTACCGTTATTATAGTTGTCTGTCTAATTTCTGTTAGAACGTCTGTTATTGTCATAAGGCTGGTATCTATTGTCCTGTCTGTTTCGTCTGTCATTCTCAAAATTACCGCTATAACGTCCGTTCCGATCACTATCCCTTTTCTTTGAAAATCTATTGTAATTACTGTTACTGAAAAAATTACAAGAAGTCCCGTCGACGTTGTCATACTCAAGTTCTTGTAGCAAAGTTTTAAAAGTCTCAATGTCGTCTTTACATCTTCCGGCTAAAGCAATTTCTCTTATTGATTGTGGCAGCTTAGTTAAACAAATGCGAATAATTCAGTCGGGCTATAAGGGTTGGACAGGAACTGATTCTTTCGAATCATGTCTTCAAAATATTCTGCTGGCGTGCGGAACTCAGACTGTTTAAAATTACGCTGCATAATCAGACTATGTTTGACTCTGTCTTGCGTGTTTTCGGACCAATATGCCAATAGAAATGCATGATAAAAATCATTTAGATTATTACAATCTCTAATGAGTGCGCGCATCCGCGTCGCCGGTTCGTTTTCTAAATATCCACACATAAATTCCAGTTTGTGACTTAGTGGCCAATTTGGTGGGAGTGCGTACATAAATTGATCTAACCATGAACATGGATGTATGTCATTCTTAGAATTGCGAAAGAGTTTAAATTTCCGAACAGTCAAAAAGTGTTTATGGTCAAAGTTTTCGCCTCGTGGCGACAAAGACCTACCGCGTCTGTCCCAGTCCCAATGTTGATTATTGTCAAGTTCGCGCGCCTGGCGCTCTCTTGTTGCATCCCGTAAATGAAACAAATTATTTTCTTCAAACCCCTCTGGTATCTGTGATTCTAAATTTCTCTTGCTGTCTTTTAATACGATTTCGCCTTCAATTTGTTTGACTTGCTTTTTTAATGCCTCAAATTCCCTTTTCACGCGTTCATTAAATTTTCCCTGATTTTCAGCATGCTTATTTATGTTCTGGTACTCTTCAGTTTCTGCAAATGGTAATGGAGCTGTATCATCCGAATCTCTGTCCCCATGTAAACTAAGATTTGTCAATTTATCTGAAATCTCCTCAACTCTTTCCGATAGGTCACCTATTTTTTCTTTCTGTTTATTTACGTCTTCCGTAAGTGTCACGACTCGGGTTTCAGTGTTGACACATTTGGTAGTTAACTGTTCATATTGTTGTGTTAGATTATTTATTCTGTCATTTGGTACGGATTCCTCGATTCTCTCAAATATTTCTTCCTTATCGTGTGCACGTTGTAAATTTAACTCTGAAAATTTTTGTACTATCACGCGATCTCTTTCTTCCTGTTCTCTATCCTGTTCCCTTTGTCTAATCTCTACTGCAATTAATCTATTATTGTGAGAATTCAAAATTGGTCGTACTTCTTCTCTGATTTCTTTCTTTAATTCATCTTTCATGTTTTTGAAACATGTCCCTATTCGTGAGTCTAACCGTGTTTCCATTGTTTCCATCTCTGTTTTAATTGTTCCTATTTGTGATCCCAGTGACTCTAACCGTGTTTCCATTGTTCCCATATCAGTTTTAATTTCAGATCCCAAAGTTCCCATCTCTGTTTTAATTGTTCCTATCTCTGTTTTAAATTTAGATTCCAACTGTGATCCCAGATTTAATATTGCACCCATCAACTGCTCCATGTTAACTGTCTCGAAACTGTTTTCGCCTCTAACATTTCCCGCAAAACCAACGTCTTCCGTCAAAGCTGTAAAGCTATTTGTGTTCGATACTATTCCAGAATCTTCTGTCGTTAATCTCGGATTCTGAAAATTTTTTGATTGAGAAAAATTTTGAAATGGTTCCGGACTATTATCCCGACTTATTAAATTGTTTTCCACTTCATTATTCATGATACTGTTTTCCTCTGTTGGCGAGTTCGCCATGTTAACAATTTCGTCATTCTCACTTTCCATCATTTTTGCCTTTTTCATCGATCGTGTAATCATTTACAAAACATACAAAACTCGTCACTGTACGAAAATTAAACACAATGACTCCTTATCTCCAACAATACCATTCACACGAAATGTTTCCCTCAAACATGATTAATCGAACAATTGAAATAATTGCACTAAATTGTCAAACCCGTAGACAAGGCAACAAAATTAAATTTTGCAAAATACCATTAGAAGAATGCCAATTACCAAATCTACACATGCAATATAGACTACAATTACTAAACTACAAATTACTACAACAATACTACTGTCTACTATTTTTACAATCAGAAGAATTCCAAGGGACGATCCGAAGCAGCGGTCGCCACGTGCATGGGGGCTTAATTATTTAAAAAGAATGCAAATACTTTTTAAAGTTTTTTGTAGCTGTTTGTCCGGCTACGAAGTGTCGTAAACGGTTGGCCCTGACTAGTATTTGTACGCAACCTGACTGCATAGAACAACAACAAAGAATGAAATGAAATTTCCGTTAACACAATTAATTAATTAAGTCCTCAGCAACTACAAAACCTACGAAACCAAAGCACAAGTATAACTGTTCTGTGTGTGGAAGTATGACTCAACGTACACATCTGGCACGGTTCTTCTTCAATAAGACAAGAAATTTCAAATACCATTTATACTGAAGTGATAAAAAAAATTAGAAATACTATAATTGCGCAAGAAAACCAGAATTACACTCTAATACAACAACACAAGCCAAATGCTTTGTTGACTGAACCTGTAATGACGCATTATTCAGGACATTGAAATAATGAGAAAAAAAAGAAAAGGAGTTTTGTTACCTTCATTTATATTGATGAAAAGCACTCTAATCATTACAATATCTCCACACCGACTCGCTACTACCACATCTCAACAAGAACTGACTACTGCCACATCTCGACAAGCACTGCACTCCGCTACTTCTCAACAAAACTGCCTACTACGAGTTCTCAACAAGCACTGCCAGTGGAGGCGGCTGAATAATACTCTTTGGCGCAATCTCTGGCGCTGTGGCTCAGTGTAACCACCTTTCAACAGTTTATATGTATTTCATGTCACACAATCTCATACGGAACCTACATCCGCTTTCTTTTATATACTGTATATGACAAGATACTGACATCCCCCTTCCCTTCTGTGTGAGAGGATGAACGAGCAAATGTATTTCTACAAAATTGTTAAGGCTTTCGTGGCCACTTGTTGACAAACTGCCTATTGGCTTATGTCTCGGGTTCTTCGGCCGACGTTCATCTAATGATTTTTCTGACGTTTCGCCAGCACGAGTGGCTGGCATTGTCAAAGCTTCACCCTCCATTGCCGGTGGTGAACTGGAGGCGAGCTCGCGGCCGCAGACTATATGTACCTGGCGCGCCAACGTCCGAGGGCTTCTCCGCGGTCATTTCCGGTGCGGTTCAAACGGATCCTGGCTGCCCGTACTGCAGCAAACGACCGTCGCAGGTAGCAAGAGGAGAACCGCACCGGAAATGACCGCGGAGAAGCCCTCGCACGTTGGCGCGCCAGGTACATATAGTCTGCGGCCGCGAGCTCGGCTCCAGTTCACCAGCGGCAATGGAGGGTGAAGCTTTGACAATGCCAGCCACTCGTGCTGGCGAAACGCCAGACAAATCATTAGATGAACGTCGGTCGAAGAACCCGAGACAGAAGGCAATAGACAGTTTGTCAAATGTATTTCTAGTTGCAAGCTTGATGGTAGCAGACAAGCCTGTCTGCTAGAGAACAGTAGGACCAACGTTGGAACAGGTAGCTACGCTTTCTAAAAGCAAAGAAGTTTCTATTCTTAGTATGGTCCTGTCCATCCCTTGTCATGTTGGTATAGGAAGCTGCCTCTCTGGTCACTTCCGTTTATATCTGTGAAGCACGCTCGGTAGGGGTCCAGGCCAGTCGGTCCGCGGAGAGTGTCTGAAGTGGTAAGATCTCCGGCTAAGCGCGTCTCTGCAAAGTCCGTAGGGCAATGGATTTCTTAAGTTCAGCCTAACTGAAAATTTAATCACCTTTATTTCAGGTTTAGATCTAAAATATCTTACGTTATCTTAAATTGCAACGCAGTGTAATTCGAGTGTGAAGTTCAGAATATCTTCCAGTAGTTGCTTTGTCACTACTTTGTGAGTAAAGTGGAACCACGCATTGATGATCCGTAACTCTAACTACGATCATCAGTCTTAAATGCGAATGTGCGTGAGATTATAATCTCTTGTCTTGACAATATTTTTCAATATAGCAACTTTTCTTTGTGTTCAACCCACGTGAGGTGTACTTTGTGAGACCAGAACCACATGCTTATACAATTGTTTGACCCGTCAGGTTAATAGTATGAAGATAGTAACCAGTTCGAGGTTTTTCTTTTGTAAATGGCGTTTCGATGTAATTTATTTTAATTTTCAAAATTATTGTGGAGTTACACTCTTTGTGTAGACCAAGTTGACCATGTGAAGCATGTGGTGTAGCCCTCAGCTATTCTTTTTGGGAAGATTTCAGAGAGTTAGTATGAATTTAGTATACCAGTGTGCGGTAATTTCATGACGGACAGGATTGCGCTATGAACGTAACTTCTTTGGGTGAAAATTGAATAGGTTGGTTGTGGTTAATTTCCTGTTGCATATGTTTCAACGTTCTTTGTGTGTTATTTTATGAATGCAGTGTTGTATGCAGTCTCCCAATCTTGGATCCATATTTGATGTGTTCCGTAAGATTGCAAACTCACATTTTCACAATCCTAAATAAGGCACCAGTTTAGTTATGAATCAAGTTTAATATACTAAAATTTTAACGATACAATGGTCAATATTAAAATAAATGTCTAAATATAAATTGATTTATTTCTTTTTGTTTAAATTCTCTTTATATATATATATATATATACGACAACTGGTGATATATATATATATATATAAATATATACATATATATATATATATATATATATATATCACCAGTTGTCATAAGATGACTATTAAAAGGTTATAATTAATGTTAGTCTGGTTGGGAATTTGGTAAACTAGGTTGGATACCAGGTGAAACAGTTGGTCAGTAACGCAAGGATAACTTCCCCAGATGGCTCAAGGCTTATAACCCGCTTTTTTTATTTTGAATATCAGCACCGCTTTCAGAACAACTTAATGCATCAACATTACAAGTATCTACACATTAGTGACGAGTAACGAAAGACGATGCTGTCTCATAAAATCACGTCAAATTTCATGAAAGGATGGTTCTGCTTGGCCTTTTATTTAAAACAAACTCAGCTGTTACTATCCCATGGCGTTATTGTGTTTAAATGAATGCTTAAGTTGCCAAGTTAAAAACTTTTTCCAGGCGAACTTTCCTGTTTGAAATGTTACGGTTTTATGTCTTGTGTAGTACGAATGTGTAAATGCAAATGTGCTTTTGTGGTTGATTTGTTTTTCCGTTACGTGGAGCGCAGTGCACTTGGTCCGGTACGGTGGGCGTGGCATCGGGGCTTGATGACTTGACCGTTGCCAGCGGAACTGTGATTCGTTTGACCGGCTCCATGTGGAGGCCCTCTACCTGCTTCGCTCTTTGTTTATGGCTCTGTCAGGTCGTTAAGCTTTGTACCCCATTCCTCTACCACTCTGGCGAATGTACCGGGTGATCAAAATGTCAGTATTAATTTGAAAACTTAATAAACCACTGAATAATGTAGATAGAGAGGTAAAAATTGACAAACATGCTTGGAGTGACATGGTGTTTTATTAGAACAAAAAAACGAAGTTCACAAAATGTCCGACAGATGGCGCTAGGCAGCAAAACGTCAGTGACTGCGCATGACAATCGTGTATAAAAGGAGCTGTAATGAGAGAGATAATCAGTTGCGCCAGCAGTCGCAGAATGTTGACGTTAGCTGAAAAGTCGCTCTTAGTGAAGCTGTATTATCAGAATGGGGAATGTGCTAGTTCAGCGTTACGATCCTATCGCCATAGGAAGGGGATTCGAAAGGGGAAAGGGCCGTTGACAAATTGCAGCTGTGGCGAAAATGATTTCGAAGTTCGAAGCCACAGGTTGTTTAGACAATAGACCCCGTAGTGGCCGACCGAGCACAAGGCGTAATGCTGCTGAGACAGCTCAGGAAGAAATGGAGACTGTAGCGGGTTCGTCTATGCACGGGGAAGTCAGCGCTCGTGCAGTCGCACGTCGCACCGCCGTTCCATACACTACTGTTTGGTTGGCACTTAGGCGTACCCTCCGATGCTATCCGTACTGTCCGCAGCTCGTGGTCGTGCGGTAGCGTTCTCGCTTCCCACGCCCGGGTTCGATTCCCGGCGGGGTCAGGGATTTTCTCTGCCTCGTGATGACTGGGTGATGTGTGATGTCCTCAGGTTAGTTAGGTTTAAGTAGTTCTAAGTTCTAGGGGACTGATGACCATAGATGTTAAGCCCCATAGTGCTCAGAGCCATTTGAACCATTTTTGCTATCCGTACAAAATCCATCGGCATCATAAACTGTTACCTGGCGATTTAGTGAAGTGGAGGGCATTTGCGGTGTGGGCGTTTCAAAAGATGGCGGAAGATGACGATTGGTTGAGTAACGTGTTGTGGACCGACGAAGCTCATTTCAGGCTCTGTCAACCCCCACAACTGCAGAATTTAGGCTACCGAAAATCCTAGAACTGTCGTGGAAACTCCATTGCACGACGAGAAAGTCACGGTATGGGTTGGATTTACCACATCTACCGTTATCGGGGGGCCTTTTTTCTTCGAGGAAATGCGTGATTCTGGTTTTGTAACTGCTACCGTGACGGGTGAGAGGTACGCCGATATGTTACAGAATAGCATCATCACCAGCCTGGCCTGCTGGAACGTACGATGTTTATGCAGGATGGCGCTCCACCCCATATTGCTAGACGCGTGAAAGATCTCTTGCGCGCGTCGTTTGGTGATGATCGTGTGCTCAGCCGCCACTTTTGTCATGCTTGGTCTCCCAGGTGCCCAGGCCTCAGTCCGTGCGATTATTGGCTTTGGGGTTACCTGAAGTCGCAAGTGTATCGTCATCGACCGACATCTCTTAGGATGCTGAAAGACAACACCGACGCCAATGCCCCATCATAACTCCGGACATGCTTTACAGTGCTGTTCACAACATTGTTCCTCGACTACAGCTATTGTTGATGAATGATGGTGGACATATTCAGCGTTTTCTGTAAAGAACATCATCTTTGCTTTTTCTTACTATGTTATGCTAATTATTGCTATTTTGATCAGATGAAGCGCCATCTGTCGGACATTTTTTGAACTTTTTTTTTTTTGTATTACTGAAACCCAATGTCATTCCAAGCATGTGTGTCAATTTGTACTTCTCTACCTACATTATTCCGTGATTTATTCAGTTTTCAAACTGACTTTTTGGTCACCCGGTACTTTGGGCTTGAAGTATGACTTCGATCTTGTAATGTTGAGTAGCACTCTGTCATTAGTGCCCGATCAGATTCATTAAGGCTCTGCTTGGTTAATTATCCTTTTTGTTATCATTCAGGATGTTGTTATTTGTACCTTATGTGTGAGTTGTAAAGGTGCTACCAAGCAATCTTAAGATGCCAAGCGTCTCTTCTATTAACTGTTACTTTAATTAGTGTTAATCTGTACTCGAACGTACTTGATTATTCGTTTGTCAGAAGTTCGGGCACCGGCTGCCTTCAGTAGGGAGCGTCAAAATTTTGAAGTTACCTTTCTATTCCTTGGGTTATGTGATATTTATTTGTTATTCCTTTGTATGAAATGTTATTACAAAGGGAAGTTGTTGTGTAGGCTGGTCTTGCCAGTTTTGAGTTAGGCAAAATCTGATTTTATTAAAAGTTTGTGCAAGGGGCTACTTTAATTAATGCTTTATACATTGGTTAAGTAAATGTTCTTAGGTGTTTGAGAAAGGTTTTATAATAATTGTCGGGAGGTTGTTAAACTCTAAGCTGCCTTGTTGTATTAAATTGTGTAAGGTAAATAAAATTGTTTAACACAAGCTGTGTATGTTTGATAGTATGGCTCTCCTGCTTTCTATGTAATGCTAAGATGCGAATGTGCGTTCCAACAAACTAAGGATTTCTATAGTGCCTTACAAAATACACTTAGCTGACCTATAGTGGTCGGGGATTCCACAACCGTGACGGTATAAATTCATGCCAACATTGAAAATCCAACTATTATTTTATATAGCACCACTTCCAATCGAGACGTCAAATTCCCGACTGGTCAATTTATTGCTTCCAATACTGGTACATCGAGCACACACATCAATCCAACCCCACTGCACAATGTTTAAGAACATAGCATTCAAACTGAACTGAAATTTGAAATTTTCAGCTGCATCCCATGTAATGAACTTCGTACCAAACGACATAACTGTTCCATGATCCACCAACAACAGGCAAAGGAAAAAAAGAAAATTCGGAAGGGTTTGGAAATTGGGCAGTTGTCAGATTGAATCCCACGAAACAAACCAGTTTTTGTACGTCCCAATAGGATACAAGGAAAAAGTACCCTCCATAGAGGGCATCTACTTAATTAATTAATTAGACAATCAATCTGATATAGTGAGGGAATATTTCCAAACATCAATATCTGGTGTTTTACTATGAATCCACAATTTTGTTCATTACAAAAGAGGGTTTAGTGTGACACATGACAGAAGCTCACTGTTTCGAGAGGAATTTCCTATGTGTCAGTATCAAATTACTGCTGCTACCTGTATCAAAGATTTGCCACCACCTGATGCTTTGTCCAACTGGAAGTAACTAGAGGAGAGAAAGGGGGAAGTGGAGGGAATTGGAGGGAGAAGGGATTGGGGGGGGGGGGGGCTGCTTCTTCCAGAGTGCTGGTGGTATCGTGAACCAACTTAGTACCCACACACAGCAGGTCGAGCACATAGAGCAGCTGCTTCCACTGACCTGATATGGAAGGTGTGTGTCTGAGAGCAGGTGCTGCAATTAGAAGTAACCACCTGAGGTGACAAAGGAGACTGCCGTAAACAAAGGGGACCACAGCTGTAGGGGACATGGCTGCTGGGCAGTCACAAAAACATGAGTGCAGTAGTCTCAGATACTATGGCCTGCTGGTTGGGACAGGTTGATCAGAATTCTCCCAAGCAGTGACATGCGACAGGGAGTGGACGCTTGACAGAGAGATATGGAGAGCACATTATTCGACAGGAATTTATCAGGTATCAATATCAAAGGGTTGCTGCCACCTGATGCTTTGTTTGGGGATTAGCGCTACTTCCATTCTGCGCACCACACAATGTGGTTGGCACATGGTGTGGCTGATACCAGTTGCAGGGCCTGAGCGAATGTAGTGCAGCCTGTGCATGCAGGAATATGCAAAGAGGCCAGCCCAGTGAAGCAGTTGGGGTGAGGGCACACAATGCCCTGCAGTCAGTGGTGTGAAATATTTTTAACAGTGTAATTACATACAATGTTGACAGTATTCGTTGTGCAATCGGAAAAAAAGCAGTCTATTTAATTACTTCTTTTTCATGGTTTTTTGCAAAGCCTGCATCTTCTAGTACAGCACAGAATGTTTAACAACAGAGATCAGTATATCCTTTGCTATGTAATTGAATTTCCTGGCGTTACATCCTTCCTCTCCAGCACAGACCTGCCAATTTTCTCGTGAATGGTGCGTGGGGAGGTCTGAGGGATTTACCAGATGGGAGGGAGTAATTAATTTATCGATTTAATCAAATAGTCAATCGAACTGATAGAGTAGAAGGGGCTATTCGAATAACTCTGGCCTGAAACTGTGCTTTTATCAATTTGGGGGGGGGGGAGGGGGAGTGTTGGCAGAGGGGTGGGGGATGGTAAGGTGGAGGAGGTGAGGAGGGGGAGGAAGAGGGGGAGGGTTCAGGTTTCTCAGAAGGACAGATTATGCCCAAGGGGCCATAAATCAACCTCTGGGGTCATAGACCACTTAGCAGAGGAATAGGTGAAGGGAACAGGTCATAAATCAATCAAGGCTACCCCTGAATGTATGCTTGTCCCTGAATATATACAACCTGTACAAACAAATTGTCTCAGAACACAAGGTACCCCACTACTGTTGTACTACTTTATTACTGCAGAAGTTGTTGTTGCAAATCTTGCAATTAGCATAAAAAACTGAAACAATTTGGACCATTTAAATTAGAATTTGTATGAGGTTTGCAGTAATGTTTTGTCAATTCGCTCAGGATGTAAAAAGTGATACGTAAGTTCTGACATGTGTTAAGTGAGCTCAATTTGCAAGTAAACAATGTTAAGCACCCATTTAATAATTTTCATGAAAAAATTGTAGACAGAATTTGCCATTTTAAAAATATGTCGTTGTTGTAGGTATACTCTAAAACAACGGTACATCAGAGTGACAAATCACATGCATATGCTTGAAATATCTTATTTCTGAATTTTTATTGAAACTTTACTGTGCAATTTGTCAAAACATCTAACTTGTCTCTTGCCAGTGTTTACAGCCGAGGTCTTTATTTGTGTTAGGTATGCTAGACAACGACCCGAAACGTAGGTCGCAAAAATAAATAATTAGTCCAAAATAGTGTATTTTTCCGTACTATAACACTGCACCAAGTAACCACAGTGATATCCACAGAAACTACGCTCTTATTTTCATACATATGGAGGTCAGCATTCCTTACCACAAATAACTCAGAGTCTGTCACCATCTGAAAGTATTTAGTTTCCAGTATATGAATGCGTCTGTGCTGCAGAGACGCTATCACTGTTAGTAGTCTTCCTACGTCATTTTTCTCCGTTTAATCCTCTTCGCTGAGGGAAATCCGGATTTGAGGGTCGGGCAGCGACAACCCGAGGGGATTCCACAATACTCAGTGAGCAGGAAAGGGGAGGCGATTGGATGAGGCGTTGAAGCAAAGTGGCTGGGACTTTCAATTAATAAGCCCCCTCGCCAGAAGAGATGAGTAGGCAAGGGCAGGGCGAGAATTCGTGAACATCGCGGGCTAGTGAACCGAAACATTAAGCATAGCTTTGGCGTCAGCCACATAGGAGCTCGACCCTTTTCCCCTGAGATCTTGTTTTAATTCCCACAAATCGGACCAGATTCTGATTAGTTTTACGACGTTCCGGTCCCCTTGTTACGTGCTCATCCATCTTTGTCAAAATTCATTAAGTAGACCTCCGTAAAGCTGTGCCAGAGCAAAAAAAAAAGTAAAAAAAATAAATAAATAAAAAATAAACATCTGAAACAGTCGTAAAAACGCCAACTGGTAATAGAACGCCCAGAAAATATTTATAAGACTGACGTGGGATTGACCCTTGTTAATGGACAAGAGAACTGCTAATAACAGAAGCTGCTGGAAACTGTGATTTAGATGAACCTATCGTCTGCTATCACATGCCTGCAGCTGATTTTTGAACAAAGTGGAACCAGGATTCTTGGATCCTCGAGTTTCCATTGCTCAGATGATGCCTGGTTCAGCCAGTCGGGGTACTGAATTTACAGAACACGCCCCATTATTCATCAGAAAATTCCTGTTAGCTCTCTAAAGGGCCGTTGCATGGTCTCAAGACTGATGTTTGGTTTGCAATGTCTGGTATTTGCATCGTAACACTATTCTTTCAACAAAATGTTAATGGTAACCGCTGCGCCCAGAAACTGTTTACTCCTTACGTGTATCAGCTAGCAGAAGATGAACGACTACATTGATATTTTCAGCAAGACTGATCAACAATACCAACCGCCTTGACAACCGTGAGCTTGAGACGTTTGTTGAGGAGACAGCGATTTATAGAGACGGTGCAATCTCGTGGCCACCTCGGGCGCCATAATCTCTCTCCCTGGGGGTTTTTAACCGGTAAAGTGACGACGGTTCGTGATTTTAACACAGGTCAGTCCCGTTTATGGCAGTTTTTCCACGTTACATGGGAACTGTAACATTCTTTCTCATTTTAGATATTACTGTGCTGTTTCTAAATCAAGGATCAGCTTCTGATTTTACCTATGCAAAATTTTAAAACGAAGGCAACCACAGTTAAAGTAGTTATACGTGGCTGATTGACAATTCATACGTAAAACAGATCTTTAAGTAAACATATGTTGAAAGTATTAAAACATAAAACTGAATGAGAACTCCAGTGGTCCGCTGTACCTATATTTAAGTCGATTAGAGACCCAACTTTTAAGTTGCATTTTCTGTTGTATATCGGTACAATTTTTCTTTTCTTTTCTTTTTTTTTTTTTTTTTTTTTTTGGATTAATGCTTTGACAAAAGCGAACTATAGTTATCTGAGATATCAAAACACTGAATGAATAGACTTAAATATAGGAGAAGATATTACGCATCCAGGTAGGAAACTAGGTGTGGATCACATATGCCCCACAGAGAACAGTTCGCGTGCTGCCCGCAGTTCCTCAGTAGACAACTACCAGCGCGCTTCTCTACACTATGTGATCAAAAGTATCCCGACACCGGGCTGAAAATGACTTACAAGTTCATGGCGTCCACCATCGGTAATGCTGGAATTCAATATAGTATTGGCCCACCTTTAGCATTCATGAGAACTTCCGCTCTCGCAGGCATATGTTCAGTCAGGTGCTGGAAGCTATCTTGGGGAATGGCAGCCCATTCTTCACGGAGTGCTGCACTGTGGAGAGGTATCGATTGTCGGTCGGTGAGGTCTGGCACGAAGTCGGTGTTCAAAAACATCCCAAAGGTGTTCTGTAGGGTTCAGGTCAGGACTCTGTGCAGGTAAGTCCAATGCAGGGATGTTACTGTAGTGTAACCATTCCGCCACAGGTCGTGCATTATGAATAGGTGCTTGATCGTGGCTCAAATGGCTCTGAGCACTATGGGACTTAACTGCTGAGGTCATCAGTTCCCTAGAACTTAGAACTACTTAAACCTAACTAACCTAAGGACATCATACACATCCATGTCCGAGGGATTCGAACCTGCGACCGTAGCGGTCGCGCAGTTCCAGACTGTAGCGCCTAGAACCGCTTGGCCACTCCGGCCGGCTGCTCGATCGTGTTGGAAGATGCAATCGCCATCCCAGAATTGCTCTTCAACAGCAGAAAGCAAGAAGTTACTTAAAACATCAATGGCCGGCTGCTGTGGCCGATCGGTTCTAGGTGCTTCAGTCCGGAACCACGCTGCTGATACGGTCGCAGGTTCGAATCCTGCCTCGGGCATGGGTGTGTGTGATGCCCTTAGGTTAGTTAGGTTTAAATAGTTCTAACTCTAGGAGACTGATGACCTCAGATGTTAAGTGCCATAGTGCTTAGAGCCATTTGAAAACATCAATGTAGGCCTGTGCTGTGATAGTAACACGCAAAACAACAACGGGTGCAAGCTCCCTCCATGAAAAACACGACCACACTATGTCATGACCGCCTCCGATTTTTACAGTTGGGACTACACACGCTGGCAGATGACGTTCACCGGGCATTCGCCATACCCATATCCTGCCATAGGATCGCCACATTGTGTTCTGTATTCGTCACTCCACACAACGTTTCTCCACTGTTCAATCGTCCAATGTTTACGCTCCTTACACCAAGCGAGGGGTCGTTTGGGATTTACTGGCGTGATGTGTGGCTTATGAGCAGCCGCTCGACCATGAAATCCAAGTTTACTCACCTCCCACCTAACTGTCGTAGTATTTGCAGTGGATCCTGATGCAGTTTGGAATTCCTGTGTAATAGTCTGCATAGATGTCTGCCAATTACACATTACGACCCTCTTCAACTGTCGGCGGTCTCTGTCAGTCAACAGACGAGGTCGGCCTATACGCTTTTGTGCTGCCCCTTCGCGGTTCCACTTCACTATCTCATCGGAAACAGTGGACCTAGGGATGTTTAGGTGTGTGGAAATCTCGCTTACAGACGTATGACAGAAGTAACACCCAATCACCTGACCACGTTCGAACTCCGTGAGTTCCGCGGCGCGCTCCATTCTGCTCTCTCACGATGTCTAATGACTACTGAGGTCGCTAATGTGGAGAACCTGGCAGTAGGTGGCAGCACAATGCACCTAATATGAAAAACGTATGTTTTTGGGGGTGTCGGGATACTTTTGATCGTATTGTGTATCTTCCGCGTTCCCCGTGTTAGTTCAGTTTCCATAAGCGTCTCAGTATCCGGACGGCAGCCACTGCACACACTTCCGGAATGCACTGGACACTAGTAGCTTGTGTTGTCAGCTGCTACAGTACTATTATGTTGGTGACAAACACACATGAGCAAGTCGGCTTTCGATAGGTTTGACCGGCATAATAAGCTGCCTCCTTACGTTCACTGGTGGCCTCCAATATTTTTCAGTGTATTTCAGTACAACAATTTAATTACTTTTCATCACTAAGCTTATTTTATTTTTCAGTCACTCTAGGACCCACTACCTTCCCGTCAAACATTTACTAGAGGCATCGTCTGTTGCTTGAAACAGACTGACGGGAACATATTTTAATCGGTAAAGTCATGACATTTCGTGATTTTAATGCAGGTCACTCGCGTGGTTGTTGCGCGTTATATGAGGACTTTCCCTATCTTCCTAATTTTAGTTGCCACTGCACTGTCTTTAAATCAGGGTTTAGTTTCTGATTCCTAATTCAATTCCTTCATTTCTAAACATGATATTCACAATTGATAACGGTTTTTATCGGTTCAGGAGGTCTGAAACTTTGCGACTCTACCTTTTACAATCTGGCATTCTGTAACTACCCCCTGTACCATATGACATAGCATTTTAAGTAACCTTCTTTTGGTATGAAATTATTAACAGGGTGCGTAATATTTGCTTCCGTGTTTAAATCTCTCCATTCGGTACTTTGACACCTCAGAGAATTTCAATTTCCCATTATCCAAGCATCAATTTAAAAATAATAAAAACCGACGCACCACGAAGGAATTACCAAATGGACGAATATCGGTAGTTGTGATGTGCATATACAGACAAACAAACGATTACTACTTCAGAAAAATTGGATGATTTATTCAAGAGA
The DNA here is from genome assembly GCF_021461385.2 of Schistocerca piceifrons. Lineage (NCBI taxonomy): Eukaryota > Metazoa > Arthropoda > Insecta > Orthoptera > Acrididae > Schistocerca > Schistocerca piceifrons. The sequence continues at coordinate 898,301,689 of NC_060139.1, forward strand.
ATGATCGCCACAAATTGAGCAAGTCAGTACCCCCTTGGTCCATCTATGACCCTTATGCAAGCCGTTATTCGGCTTGGCAATGATTGATAGAATTGTTAGATGTCTTCCTGAGCGTCCTTTCGTTTCAGCTGTGGTTATCATCTGCACACGTTTACAGTACAGCGGTACGTCGAAGATATTCTACGCCCCGTTCCGTTGCCCTTCATGGCAACCCCCCCTCCCCCCGGGCTTATATTTCAGCAAGATAATATCCGCCCGTACACGGCTAGCGTTTCTACTGCTTGTCTTCCTGTTTGCCAAACCCTACATTGGCCAACAAGATCGCCGTAACTCTCCCCGAGTGAGAACATTTAAAGTACCTGGAACAGGGCCCTTCAACCAACTCGTGATATTGACGATCTAACGCACCAGTTAGACGGAATTTAGCACGGTACCCATTAGGAGGACATCCAACAACTCTTTCACTCAGAGTCAAGCGGAATAACTGCCCGCATAACAGACATGGGTGGATCTACGCTTTACTGACTTGCTCAGTTTGAGAGATCTTTTCTTGAATAAATCGTCCAATTTTTCTTAAGTAGTAATCATTCGTTTGTCTGTATATGTACATCACAACTACCGATTTTCGTCTCATTTGGTAATTCCTTCGTGGTGAGTCGGTGTTTTTATTTTTTTAAGTGTTTTTAGGGTTCATTAATTAAATAACCCTGCCACCAAGTGTGGTTTGACCAGGTGGAAGTGGTTCGAAAGCTGTTACCTTTGTTTGGTTCGATCGCCTTAATAGTTTACAGCACGTTCTGAATGTACCGTTCTAATAGAACACCAGAAGCTAGCCCTGTTTCGCTATGGAAACCCAACAGGCAACAGGTCAACAATGTGGCGTACTCGTCACTTTCTCATTCGTTCCGCAATCGTGTCTTTGGTTGTCTTATTCTTTAAACTCTGCTCCAATCGCTCTGAAGGTACTAGAGGTAAAATACAGCGAGTGAAAGCTATTGACAGCTTGTACGTAAGACCAGACAAACCTGACTGCTGTTATAAGAGTGGAAAGATTGAAAGGGAACCTGTGGTTGACAAGGGAAGCACCATAGTTGCCTACCCCAATGTTATTCAGGCTCAACACTGAGCATGCATAAAAGTAAACCGAGAAGAAATTTGGAAAAGAAATTGAAGTACTGGGAGAAGAAATAAAAGCTTTTAAGTACATAGATTGTAGCGACTGGAACAGGTATGGTACCTTGTCTGTCAGCACGTCTGTAGCGACAATGGACAGAAACCAGAAATGAAGTGCCTTTTGAAAATAAACAGTTTCCCGTGTATTTTTGCATCTCCTCATGAACATTCAGCGTTTGCCACGAAGTGATGTATGTTGTGAGGAACTACCAACATTCAAAGAAAGAAAAAAAAAAAGAGAATTAGCTTAATTTGTGTGTGTGTGTGTGTGTGTGTGTGTGTGGAAATCAAACGTGAAGTATGCAAATGCTCCTTCACGAACCGCATGAAAAATCGGATATGAATGATATCGCAGCAACAGACATGAAAGAGGTAGAAAATAATCTCAATGTGTCGTGCATAAAACAATCGTGCTGTGAAACATGTGAGTGTCAGGCACACATTAACACCTCTGCATCTTTAATTTTATTGATTCTAGTGGTCGTCCATTGCACACAATGCATCATAATGAAGCAACATTCTGCAAATTCACCCAGTTGTGTTAGTTATCTAAGTCAACTAACTATGAGAAAGTTGTAGTAATTTATAGGTCTCAAAGTGTAAGTCAAGGCGTATATACAATTTTGATTTTTTTCTAGTCAGTTGAATAATTGACAATAACAGTAGAAACAATGTTCTATAAAAATGCAGTAAATCGAAGTAAAGTGACGCTAACCATTTTGGGACTTGCACATAACTGAAAACAGCTCGAAAAAAAGTGAATAACACTGCCACATCTGGGCAGCTCTTTCTAGATATATGAGGTACTTTATGTTATGTTGACGACGAACGAATCGTCGCTAATGTGAATGACTGGTGGCCAATGCTAAATAGAAATATACAAATTTCTTCTTTGCATATACAGCAGGTTTGTCAGTGAAGTCGATTAGGAGCTGACAGCATGGTATAAAATAATTAGAAGTCGTTGCTAAAAAAAAGTATATTTTACTGAACTGGTGGTACAGGAGTCTTCATAGTCAGGAGGAATATAATTACAAATAGAGAGCTATAGGGGTATCACATAGGCCATAATTTAACTAATTGCCTTGTTAGAGGTTGCTTCCTATCAACTGAAGACTATACTTCTTTCCTACTTGACGTCCCGAGCAAGAGTGGCCGAGCACACGCTAGAGACTTGTTGCAAGACGCGGAGCGGCGCTAGTCTCGACACGCGTGTCCAGCGATACTAGCACGGATCGCGGTCGATAACTGCAACCCCTAACAAGTGAGGTATCGAACGTTGATACCACACTTTAAATACGTCAAACTGGGCATACAAGATGCGTAACAGAGTTATTTAATACAAGCTGCTCACAATGTGGATTCTGCTGCAGTATGGGTGAAAGTTACGCCTCTCAAGTGCAGCAAGAAGGACCCAGTCGGAAGAGACGAGATCCAGGTGGAGACTTGTCAGAATCCAAGCTCATTCCGCCCTAACGGTCTAATACCCAAACTAGATTTGGAGGGGAGAAATGAATGCTGCTGCCATTCCGACGAACGGTAATGTGTCTCCACCAACGCAAGAACAGAGGAATACAACCGAAACTTCCCACAGAAGTCGTACAGAGGTGTTTATTACATAAAGCAACGAACTCTCTCACATTAGGGTAGCTACAGTAGGAAGCACCTTTTAATATGCAGGCAAAAAAGCAAATTTCACACTCCAGCATACACAAGCAAACGATGTTGCGTCTGGCGGTAACGTGCTTGCGGCAAGCGCTTTAACGTCACGAACTGACCACAATAACAGTTCACGAAGAGGATCTTTTCCTTGACATTTGCTGTCACCCCGTATCCTGCTTTTGATACACGATGAAAGCCTTCTACAGACCCAACGGTGAGCTGCCTGCACCCAGATTCACTTCCATTCTGCTAGAAATCAAACAAATTACCACTCCCTCTAAAAGTGCCAAGCTCACACAACAAAATTACTGGATAATTGTAGCAGAACTAAAACCAAATCGTGAAGCGACATGTGACAGTCATGTTACACAATCGCTGCTTCCCTGTCAGATTGGAAGTTGCATTCATATTGAATCTTCTATCCACAGAACATGGAGACATCGATCTACTTAAACTACTGTATGTGTTCCGTCGACAAAATTATCGATACATATTACAGAAAAAGGAACAGTAGGAAAGCTACAAATCAGTAATAGTCAGTAATTGAAGTTAATAATGAATATATCAAAAATAAAACACAAATGCTAGGTCGTGCTGTTCCAACGTTTTATGCAGTTGATTCATAATTCAGATTGATTTCGCAAGGAGCCACCTTGCTGTAGGACAAGCAGTGAAGTAGCACATACATCAAGACACAATGAAAACCAAACAAGAATGCATCCAGTCCCTAGAGACAGTGAGAATTGCTGGTCTGAGATGAATTAAGAAATTGGAAGATTTTACCGGTGAGTTCGCAATACGGTCACAGAGACATGAGCAGCGTGATGAAGCTATTGCTATCGTTGGAATCACGATGCCGGATTCTCGTGGTGAAATGGTGTGACTACATGCTAGCTACCCACATCGTTGTTGCAATCATCATATCGCAAGATATGCTTATCAAACCTGACTATTTTTGCACAATCCTGCCCCCAAAGTATTGGAAGACAATGCTTGTGTACCGAAATTGCACTTTTGTAAACTCAGGCACTGCAGCGTGCGTCCATGGATACAAAAATCTTCACGTAGCCAACATAACATGGGGTTGATGTGGAAATATTGCTACTACCTCAGAACATGGGGTTGAGGTGGAAATATTGCTACTACCTCAGAACGCAATGGCCCTGAACTTTATGGATTTTTGTTATCTTGCATACTTTCTAAATTAATTAACTGGTGAATGTGAAATTACTTCGCTCCCACCATTTGATGGTCTTACGTGCAGTCACTCCACCAGTGGTGTCCACTGGCTGGAGAAAATTAATCTTATTTTATAAAATGATAGATGTAATTCGATGATTTTTAATTAATTGGCAGTCAGGTCAGCAACTGCTATGAATGAACTCGGGTTTCGTAAGAGTCTCGAATCTGTGATTGAAATTACGAAATTAATTTTATTCTGCTCTCTTCCTTTGTGACTGGCCTGCACAGTTGCCGTGGCTTTGTCATGTGTGTTGTATGCCTTGGAAAAGTCTCCAAGTAACACGATGACACTAATTTCATCAGAAACAGCAAATGGCTTGGAAGAGTAGTTGCGTGGAACTGATAGTGTGTTGAAATAAGGTGGTAAGATGAACATCAACGAAATCAAAACATGGGTAATGCAATGTAGCCGAATTAAATCAGGTGATGCTGAGAGAATTATATTATCAGGGGTACATTTGAAGTAGTAGATGAAATTTACTATTTGACTAGCAAATAAACACGCTGATTGAAGTAGAGAGTATATAAAATGCAGACTGGTAACAGCGAGAGAAGCCATATATCATCTATACCTGAGGAACAGGCAGGATTACTCCATTTAGTTCAATGCAAATGTGCTATTTCAATGTTGGAGAACTTCTGCAATACTGGTAGAAGTGAAGAAGGGGGGACATCAAGATGGGTGGCATGAAATGGAGTTGTGGGGGGGGGGGGGGAGACATGGTAGCATAATCCACACAGCTGTGTTAGCCGAAGTACCAGAAGTGGTCCAGCAGTTATGGCAAATGCCTACTGAGCACGACACCTGAGGTCGTATCCCGGCATTGGTTGGTTGATTGATTTATTAATTTGAGGGAAGGGACCAAACAGCAAGATGTCGACCTATGAGGGGAAAAAAAAGAGGCCACAGCTCAGATGTTCGTGTGAGCTATAATGTGGGTTAAAGCTGTCACATTGGCACCAAATTTTACGACAATTCCGCCCAACGCCACCTTGGACGTATCACACGATGAGGAAGTTGTCACACTCCCTCTTACCCACATTTCATGCCTTTTTCCGAGGTGGGAACAGCGACACCCAGCGCAAAATCATGCAGTTTTTTACGGGTGGCCGAGGAATACATTTCAGACACACCACCGCTCAGTACTCTAACGAAAAGGCCTCAGGGAGTGTCAATGAAACCACTGCATCCCTTGGAGTGTTGATTCCCAAATGTCTTGCAGTCGAACACGAGAGTGCGATGAGCGACAGGACGACATTTTTGACAACCTTGACACTACTGACAACGCGTAGGCGATTCAGCCCTTCTGTAAGGCCATCGTGGGCCTGCAACACCACTGTACATGTCGCCTCCTTTGGAATGTAGCGCTATCGCAATTTTTGCTCTGGTATACACCACCAGGAATCTTTGAAAAATGTACCTGTACTAGCGCCGGCGCGACAGGCAACCATTTCGACACCCCGTGAGCTTAGTGGCTCTGTCTCTCTGCTCTAGCGCCTGCTGGCTGCATGCTAAATCTAAGGGTTGTCGAAAGGGATGCCTAGCATGATAATGCCTTGTAATCAGTGACTGGCTGTCTCTGTAAACGAAGATGCGTGGGTTGTGCTGAGGGTGTTGCTGAACGGAAGGACCTCGGAAGGATCTTTTGCCATTGTGGTGAAATTTTGCGCCAGTGTGTCTTCATCAACGCACCTGACAACTCACCTGAACTTCTGGGCTTTGTTTTTTTCTCTCTCTTTTTTTTTCACATGTGCCTACATCTCGCTGTCTGAACCGTCGCAGAGCCTGAAGGTGACGTCACAGAGCCCCATGCTGTGCAGCATTATGGGACAAGTCTGTAGGCACCTTCGAGACAAATTTCAAACTTCTGAATCACAATGGAACACAATTACAGTGTTCCTAAAAAATGACCCTTTAATTGTGTTACTCAGTGTTTTTACACTGGTACTTTATGTGGTGACTACAACAAACATTAGTCCACGTCTTAAACAACAAAACTGGTCAAGCGCGATTGGGGCTCGCACACTGAAGGTTCTGTAGAAGCTTAATTATGAGTACAGACAGTTCATCCTTTTCGGGAATCGAGAGTCTCGACCATTTTGGCCTGTTATCGACATTGATACTCCCAAAATATTGGTCCGAGGGAATTAAAGATTTTCGAGAATGTTTTAATTTCAGTAATGTAAATGTGACATAAAGTCATAAAATACGTGACATAACTAGCAGTATCTTTTGCTTGCATTGACTTTGAAGCTTCAGCTTTGCCAGCTCTAAGGGTCCATAAACTCAGTATGTGAAAAAAATTTCAACTTGATACTTCTACCGGTTCCTGCGAAAAATACGTTTTTAACAGTCCGACACACAGACAGACAACAAAGTGGTCCGTTTATACCGATTGAGATAAGGAACCCTATAAATGACAAAAGAAATATTTTTTGGGATGGTATAATTACGAATTTACTATTTTCGGATATGTTTTCTTTACTTGTACTGAGAAATCTTGCTTTTTGCCAAATTTCATGCTTCTAGGACAACGGGAAGTACCCTACAGGTTTTCATGAGTATTAGTATCAAAACACGTGACATAAATGGCCGTATCTTTTGACTGCATTCGTTTAGGACCTTCAATTTCTTGAAACGTCAGGGCACCGTTGGCTTTAGTATGTGACATAAAGTTCAACGTGATAGGTGTACCCGTTCCTGAGAAAACGTGTTTTTAATAATCGGACAGACAGACAGACAACAACGTGATCCTGTAAGAGTTACATTTCTACTTCCTATCTCACGAAATAAGCGTCAAACGAAAAAACTACAAAGAACGAAACTTGCCTCGTTTGAAGGGGGAAACCAGATGGCGCTATGGTTGGCCCGCTAGATGTCGCTGCCATAGGTCAAACGGATATGGTGGTGGTGGTTATTGTTTAACGTCCCGTCGACAACGAGGTCATTAGAGACGGAGCGCAAGCTCGGGTTAGGGAAGGAATGGGAAGGAAATCGGCCGTGTCCTTTCAGAGGAACCATCCCGGCATTTGCCTGAAACGATTTAGGGAAATCACGGAAAACCTAAATCAGGATGACCGGAGACGGGATTGAACCGTCGTCCTCCCGAATGCGAGTTCAGTGTGCTAACCATTGCGCCACCTCGCTCGGTTAAACGGATATCAGCTGTGTTTTTTTTAATAGGAACCCCCTTTTTTAATACATATTCGTGTAGTACGTAAAGAAATATGAATGTTTTAGTTGGACCACTTTCTTCGCTTTGTGATAGATGGCGCTGTAATAGCCACAAACGTATAAGTACGTGGTATCACGTAACATTCGGCAGTCCGGACGGTATTTGTTTCGTGATACATTACCCGTGTTAAAATGACCGTTTACCAATTGCGGAAGAGGTCGATCTCGTGTTGATGTATGGCTATTGTGATCAAAATGCCCAACGGCCGTGTTCTATGTATGCTGCTCGGTATCCTGGACGACATCATCCAAGTGTCCGGACCGTTCGCCGGATAGTTACGTTATTTAAGGAAACAGGAAGTGTTCAGCCACATGTGAAACGTCAACCACGACCTACAACAAATTATGACGTCCAAGTAGGTGTTTTAGCTGCTTTCGCGGCTAATCCGCGCATCAGAAGCAGACAAATTGCGAGAGACTCGGGAATCTCAAAAACCTCGGTGTTTAGAATGCTACATCAACGTCGACTGCACCCGTACCATATTTCTATGCACCAGGCATTGCATGACGATGGCTTTGAACGTCGTGTGCAGTTCTGCCACTGGGCACAAAAGAAATTACGAGACAATGACAGATTTTTTGTACGCGTTCCATTTAGCGACGAAGCGTCATTCACCAACAGCGGTAACGTAAATCGGCATAACATGCACTATTGGCCAACGGAAAATCCACGATGGCTGCGACAAGTGGAACATCAGCGATCTTGACGGGTTAATGTATGGTGCGGCATTATGGGAGGAAGGATAATTGGCCCCCATTTTATCGATGGCAATCTACATGGTGCAATGTATGCTGATTTCCTACGTAATGTTCTACCGATGTACTACAAGATGTTTCACTGCATGACAGAATGGCGATGTACTTCCAACATGGTGGATGTCCGGCACATAGATCGTGTGCGGCTGAAGCGGTATTGAATAGCATATTTCATGACAGGTGGATTGGTCGTCGAAGCACCATACCATGGCCCGCACGTTCACCGGATCTGATGTCCCCGGATTTTTTTCTGTGGGGAAAGTTGAAGGATATTTGCTATCGTGATCCACCGACAACGCCTGACAACATGCGTCAGCGCATTGCCAGTGCATGTGCGAACATTACGGAAGGCGAACCACTTGCTGTTGAGAGGAATGTCGTTACACGTATTGCCAAAAGCAGTGAGGTTGGCGGACAGCATTTTGAGCATTTATTGCATTAATGTGGTATTTACAGGTAATCACGCTGTAACAGCATGAGTTCTCAGAAATGATAAGTTCAGAAAGGTACATGTATCACACTGGAACAAACGAAATAAAATGTTCAAACGTACCTACGTTCTTTATTTTAATTTAAAAAACCTACCTGTTACCAACTTTTCGTCTAAAATTGTGAGCCATGTGTTTGTGACTATTACAGCGTCATCTATCACAAAGCGAAAAAAGTGGTCCAACAAAAACATTCATATTTCTTTACTTACTACACGAATATGTAATAAAAAATGGGGGCTCATATTTAAAAAAACGCAGTTGATATCCGTTTGACTTATGGCAGCGCCATCTAGCGACCAACCATAGTGCCATCTGGTTTCCCCCTTCAAGCTTGACGAGTTTCGTTCTTTATAGTTTTTTCGTTTGACGCTTATTTCGTAAGGTATTTGGCCCGGTCACTATCAATGGACCACCCTGTATATAGAGCAGATTGGAAGCAATTTTTATACTAGATGCACTGAACGTATCAGCTGTCACTCACATAACCAATTCACAAAGTCTATATAGTAGCACTCATAAAAAAAACGCTGGACACCTAGTCATAAACATAGTAGAAAATCTTAAAAACTGCATTTATAGCGAACATAGATTTAATGCAGAAGATGAACATGTTTGTACACCACAAAAAGCCGGGAGAAAATTTTTCAGTCAACATTTAGGGAGTCAATTTTTCCATATATAATAAGTATAGGAGATCCAAAGGGCGTTCAGACCTGCGTACATTCCACTCAACTCAACTTACAACAAACAATTATAAAAATAAAATTTAAAGGATAATCGCTAGTTTAAGTAGTCCATTGTCCATTGTGCTACATTTTGAATTTACAACTGACAATTAAATATGCATAAGGTCTTCCTCCTATTCCTGGCCTTATCCCAAGCCATTACAGGGTCGGCATGTTAAAATGGAAGTGACCACGTCACTGACAGTGGCCAGAAACCCTTCCTGTCACCAACGATGCTCTCCCCTTCCCCCGCTCCTCCCGCCACCAACCCCTCCACGCCCCTCTCATGGGACGGAGTTTCTGTACCCCACGTGTCTGCGCCTAGTGTTATCCCTTGTAAAAGTGTGCGAATATTACCGAAATATCTCCGAATCGTGTAAGAGAGGTGGGACGTGTGTACCAGCCTGGTATCCACCTATTCACATGTGGGAAACAGCCTAAAAACAACACCCAGGCTCTCCTATACACCAGCCCCCGACGTTGATCGGCCTGTCGGATCCAATCCGAAGGGACGTCATGTCTTCCCGAATTTCAGAAGTGGTGCACTATCGAGCTCGTCTGTCTGGGAAGGTTTAAAGTAAGTAGTACAAGTCGCGAAAAATGGAAGACTTCTGACGGCAGCGAAGGTCTCTGGGAAGCAGTACTGTCGTAATATCTTTGCCCTATGTTTCGACTGCACGTAATCAAACACTGTGAGTGATAGTTCGCTTGTGTGTGAATTTCTGCGTCAGAAAGACGCAGTACGACACATCCCACACAAATACCAATGCAAGTACACTACTGGCCATTAAAATTGCTACACCAAGAAGAAATGTAGATGATAAACGGGTATTCATTGGACAAATATATTATACTGGAACTGACATGTGATTACATTTTCACCCAATTTGGGTGCATAGATCCTGAGAAATCAGTGCTCAGAATAACCACCACTGGCCGTAATAACGGTCTTGATACGCCTCGGTATTGAGTCAAACAGAACTTGGATGGCGTGTACAGGTACAGCTGCCCATGCAGCTTCAACACGATACCACAGTTCATCAAGAGTAGTGACTGGTGTATTGTGACGAGCCAGTTGCTCGGCCACCATTGACCAGACGTTTTCAATTGGTGAGAGATCTGAAGAATGTGCTGGCCAGGGCAGCAGTCGAACATTTTCTTTATCCAGAAAGGCCCGTACAGGACCTGCAACATGCGGTCGTGCATTATCCTGCTGAAATGTAGGGTTTCGCAGGGATCGAATGAAGGGTAGAGCCACGGGTCGTAAGACATCTGAAATGTAACGTCCACTGTTCAAAGTGCCGTCAATGCGAACAAGAGGTGACCGAGACGTGTAACCAATGGCACCCCATACCATCACGCCGGGTGATACGCCAGGATGGCGATGACGAATACACGCTTCCAATGTGCGTTCACCGCGATGTCGCCAAACACGGGTGCGGCCATCATGATGCTGTAAACAGAACCTGGATTCATCCGAAAAAATGACGTTTTGCCATCCGTGCACCCAGGTTCGTCGTTGAGTACACCATCGCAGTCGCTCCTGCCCTTGGTGCAGCGTCAAGGGTAACCGCAGTCATGGTCCCCGAGCTGATAGTCCATACAGCTGCAAACGTCGTTGAACTGTTCGTGTAGATGGTTGTTGTCTTGCAAACGTCCCCATCTGGTGACTCAGGGGTCGAGACGTGACTGCACGATCCGTTGCAGCCATGCAGATAAGATGCCTGTCATCTCGACTGCTAGTGGTACGAGTCCGTTGGGATCCAGCACGGCGTTCCGTATTACCCTCCTGAACCGACCGATTCCATATGCTGCTAACAGTCATTGGATCTCGACCAACGCGAGCAGCAATGTCGTGATACGATAAACAGCAATCGCGACAGTCTACAGTCCGACCTTTATCAAAGTCGGAAACGTGATGGTCCGCATTTCGCCTCCTTACACGAGGCATCACAACAACGTTTCACCAGGCAGCGCCGGTCAAGTGCTGTCTGTGTACGAGAAATCGGTTGCAAACTTTCCTCATGTCAGCACGTTGTAGGTGTCGCCACCGGCGCCAACCTTGTGTGAATGCTCTGAAAAGCCAATCACTTGCATATCACAGCATCTTCTTCCTGTCGGTTAAATTTCGCGTCTGTAGCACGTCATCTTCCTGGTGTAGCAATTTTAATGGCTAGTAGTGTAGTTGCACTTGAAAATGGGAATAAATTTCCGAAATGTGTCGTGCCATGCATGAAAAAAAAAAAAAAAAGGGAGAGAGAAAGTAAGGATGCAGAGTGTTTTATTTGAATAAGCAGGAATAATATCTGACTTCTGTTTCTCTATTCAAGCCCGCCTCCCCGCTCAAACCGTCCTCTGCATTCTGCAGTCCAACTTCCCTTGTCCGCGTGGGCCACTTGAACCATCAGTCGTAGGCTCCGGCAGGCGCCGTATCAGCTGTTGCTGGCGGTGGCTCGGCAGCGCTCGTTTAAAGCGAGCAGGCAGACGGCCAGAAGCCATTAGGCCCGAGAGCCAAGTAACAAAGGGGAGTGCCTCGCGAGACGCCATCGGCGATAAGGCACGCAGTGGCAGCGGCGGCGGGATGGGGCGCCCGGCCGGCCCGTCATTGTCCTGCCGTATCGACCGGCGCTGGCGGCCGCCCCTCCTCTGACCTGCGCCAGCCTCCCGCCCGGCGCCGCGACTGATCCTCCGGGCTCCCCCCTCGAACGGCCGCTCCGCGGGGAGAGCTCCTCTGTGTCGCCCAAGATTTACTGCTGCGTGTTAACACAGCCGCCGGCTGACGTCTTATTTCGCCCGACGGCACTCGCTAGCGAACTCGCTGCCTGAACGCCAACGCAGAACCTGGTCCGCACGGTTTACACCTCGAGGAACACACAGTGATTACAAGGTATTGGATGTTTTAGTGAGAATATAAGCTCACCATACCAAATACGCTGGCGGGGAAAAAAAAATTGCAACACCAAAAAATAGTTAGCACAGAATAATGTCCAAGATACTACTCCACGCGAGTGTAAAATGAATGTGCGCAACGGAGTATAGTACACGCTAAAATTAAGATTTGGCCCTGTCTGACTACCCCCTGAAGCAGACCTTAGGTTCTCTTAATTCTATAAACTGCAATCTAAACGTAAATCAATGGTGAAGGCACTAATCCTACTAAATTACATACGTTGTTCTTTCTTATATATATATTGTAGATTTAAAAAAACCTTTATATTACAAAGTTTACATTTCCTAAGTAAAATCACTAATCAGTTGCCCAACTCCGCCCCTTATTGCGACTGCGGGGTCTAATATCATTAACGCGAAATGCCTGACAACATCTACGTACCAAACACTAGAAGACACTACTTTCAAAGATGATCTACGGTGGTGGTCACAGTTGTTTAGTTTTTATAACCCTAAAAAGCCGAAGCAATTTGCGATATCACAGTATGTACTGCGTCCGGTGCGCCGAAGTGATGGTCCTCATACTCGTCTGCGACGATGGAAGAACCCCACCCACAAATAAACTCTTTCAAACACTACGACGGCAGTAGGCGGTCCTCTGACTAATGTACTCTGATACTGTCTTCTCCTCTCTTTGTTCTACAGACGAGAAACGCGAACTCCCTGGGTGCACGAATGGCAAAACATCATTTGTTCGGATGAATCCAGGTTCTGTTTACAGCATCATGATGGTCGCATCCGTGTTTGGCGACAGCGCGGTGAACGCACATTGGAAGCGTGTATTCGTCATCGCCATACTGGCGTATCACCCGGCGTGATGGTATCGGGTGCCATTGGTTACACGTCTCGGTCACCTCTTGTTCGCATTGACAGCATTTTTAACAGTGGACGTTACATTTCATATGTGTTACGACCCGTGGCTCTACCTTTCATTCGATCCCTGCGAAATCCTACATTTCAGCAGGATAATGCACGTCCGCATATTGCAGGTCCTGTACAGGCCTTTCTGGATACAGAAAATGTTCGACAGCTGCCCTGGCCAGCACATTCTCCAGATCTCTCACCAATTGAAAAGTCTGGTCAATGGTGGCCGAGCAACTGGCTCGTCACAATACGCCAGTCACTAGTCTTCATTAACTCTGGTATCGTGTTGAAGCTGCATGGGCAGCTGTACCTGTACATGCCATCCAAGGTCTGTTTGACTCAATTATGCCAAGGCCATTATTACAGCCAGAGGTGGTTTTTCTGGGTACTGATTTCTCAGGATCTATGCACCCAAATTGCGTGAAAATGTAATCACATGTCAGTTCTAGTATAATATATTTGTCCAATGAATACCCGTTTATCATCTGCATTTCTTCCTGGTGTAGCAATTTTAATAGCCAGTAGTGTAAAAAATATGTAACTTTACAACATGAAAATCAAGAGGTTTGTACTTTGCCTTTTTTTAAGCAGGTTTCAATCGAACGTAGGAAATAAATTAACTGAATGCAAAGATATGAATTCTGTTTCAGGCATAATTGTCGTATCTCTGAAATGAGGAAATGTAACGATTCTCTTCAGCTCTCACCTGCGCTCCACAAATACATATAAGAAATAATAGTCCGATATCTGCAAGGAACGGTGTGAATGTGCCCGGAGAAAGAACACGGCGTATGAACCACCTCCCCTCACCCGTGTCACATCACAACCAAAATCTATTTTTAAAGACAATAGGTTTCAAATCCGACAGGAGTCGTTATTGTCAGTGAACGTAGATACTTCTCAATCAGATTACGAGAGAATATTTCGAAGGAAACCACATGCAATGGACGTTTAGAATTACTCACAGAGGGTCACAAAGCTGTACACAATCAGTTGGCGAAACAACACAGAAATTGGACTGTAACTGACTGGAGGACTGCACTGTGGTCCTTCGATCCTCGACTTCACGTCTTTTCAAATGCGGCCAAATGTCTAGTGAACATACGGTCCAATGAGGCGTTTACCAGCCGTGTGTATGGAAGATAAAGGTGGTTCTGTCGTGATGGGTGTTTTTCGTACCGTGACCTGGGACGACTCTTTCAGGCTACAGTAAACATTCTCAGAGGCCAAGGTTACCCGTTCTTCGTAATCCTTACGATGAGTGTGATATGGACACTCCCGTCTTTCAAGATGACAACAGAGCTCCGTCCTTACGTTCCTGGTTTGACGGACACTCATCTATCCTATCGAGTTAATATCACAGAAAATGTTTAGGGCTACTGGAAGAGTGAGAGACACGTAGCAATCAACACTTCCGCCGTACGGTAGCTCTAGGGGATTCAATCATCGACGAGTGATTGCAACTGATTATGGCACACCTGAAGCAACTTGTGGACAGTCTTCCTCGCAGACTGACGCCATTATCAAGGCTAGAGGTCATCTTATTCGGCATTAGAATTATGTCCCCTGACGTTCCCTAATTTTTATACGGTATGGTTATACACTCAGGCCCAGAAAAAAAAACGACTAGAGATAGGGCTTTCATATTCAGAGGACATGTACGTCAGTATGTTCTGCAGAAATGATTAGCATTTGAACTATGTCGGCCCACGGGTTCACGGTCAACATCGATATCGCGGCGTATCACCACCTATCGGTAAGATATGCCTGGGACTCTCGTTGTCGCTACAAACTGAAGGTAATGGATCAGTGTGACTTCAGCAGACGTGCAGGATGCCTCGCAGGGGTATGCATGAACCGTCATTGTCAAATTAGTGAACTTGCATGAGGGCACATTATTGGCATAGAGAATGTGACGCATCCATCCGGGAAATAGCTGCTCGTGTGGGACGAAGTGTTTCGGCTGTAGAACGGATGTGTGCCGAATGGTTCACGGAAAGCCGTATAACTCGACGATATGGGTCAGTTTGCACCACCCAGATCGCCCCCCCTCCCTCCCCCTAGAAGGTCGACACCTCATCCGAATGACACTGCAGGGCAGATCTGCCTCTCTTGGGCTCGGGCGCAACAGTGTAGCAGTGCAATACATCGTACACTCTCAGGGGTGACAGTCCATCGCTATTTAATACGGCATGAGTTACGTGCGCGTCGTCCACTTCGCCGCTTGCCTTTGACAAAAGTGCCGAAACATGCTAGTCGGGAATGGTGCATGGAACGACATGACTGGGGACAAAAATGGTGTCAGATTGTGTTTTCGGACAAATACAGGTTTTGTTTGTTTGAAAATGATGGCAACATTTTGGTTCGCTGCAGATAGGAGGAGCGGTATCAAAGTGACTGCATTCTCACAAGACATAGATCGCTAACTCAAGGCCTTATGGTGTGGGGCGCCATTGAGTACAACCATAAATTGTAATTGGTACAATTCTAACTGAACCCAAATGTACTGGTCAAATTATTGTATTTCCTGTGTTGAAGTAGTCTTGACTTGAGGTCGAATATGATTTTGCATAGCATTTTACAATTATTGGTCAACATATGACGTTCTTTTAGTACAGACCAGTTTGTCTACATCTACATCTACATTTATACTCCGCAAGCCACCCAACGGTGTGTGTCGGAGGGCACTTTACGTGCCACTGTCATTACCTCCCTTTCCTGTTCTAGTCGCGTATGGTTCGCGGGAAGAACGACTGTCTGAAAGCCTCCATGCGCGCTCTAATCTCTCTAATTTTACATTCGTGTTCTCCTCGGGAGGTATAAGTAGGGGGAAGGAATATATTCGATACCTCATCCAGAAACGCACCCTCTCGAAACCTGGCGAGCAAGCTACACCGCGATGCAGAGCGCCTCTCTTGCAGAGTCTGCCACTTGGGTTTATTAAACATCTCCGTAACGCTATCACGGTTACCAAATAACCCTGTGACGAAACGCGCCGCTCTTCTTTGGATCTTCTCTATCTCCTCCGTCAAACCGATCTGGTATGGATCCCACACTGATGAGCAATACTCAAGTATAGGTCGAACGAGTGTTTTGTAAGCCACCTACATTTTCTAAGCACTCTCCCAATGAATCTCAACCTGGTACCCGCCTTACCAACAATTAATTTTATATGATCATTCCACTTCAAATCGTTCCGCACGCATTCTCCCAGATATTTTACAGAAGTAACTGCTACCAGTGTTTGTTCCGCTATCATATAATCATACAATAAAGGATCCTTCACATGATTGTCTTTGTCAGTGGTGCTCCTATCAGTAATCCAGCGGGACAGTTTTGCAGAAGTGCTTGTGATATAAGAGATCGATCTGACCTATAACAGGGCACGGTCGTGTCATGAGTTTGGTTGTGAATTCCTAGACAACTGTCGCTGCTGACGCTTCCATCATTTCTTTGAAGATGGATGTTTGCCGATACTAGGCTTTAGAGGAGTTTAACCCTGGTGTAGCCGGTTCAGTGAGCGATACAAGTAGTTTGTTAGCGACTCATTGTATTCCAGTGGGGCGATGTCTGTCATAACTATAGTACCGTCTTAGCTAGAATAACCGATGATGAATTTGGCACGTCAATGTCTAGTCACACGTAATTTCTAGGACTTATTTTAGTAAATTTCATGGTGTTATTTTTGGGGGGTTTTCTTTGTAGGATGGGTGTTAGTTTTGTTCAGCAATATTTATGTACCTCTACATTATTTAAGTGCTTACATGTTTGACCATTGTGTTTCCGACAATATACATTTTTCTTCTCCTATAATTTTATTACCTAAGAATCTTAGTATTAATGTACTTTTTCAACCTTGCTATAACGCACTGATTGCTTAGCTGGGTGTGCAATATGTCACCTTCATGTGAACTTGTAAGTGCTTTTCTTTCTATAACTCTTTGTATCCCTCTTTATAGCAATTTACTCCCTTGGTAGGCAGCATGTTTTCATTAGTGATCATGTTTTCGGTTTCTTGTTATCTTGTACTACTTTTATACTTAGGACAATGAAGTGTTTTACTGCTTCCTTATAATGGGAAATGGTGTTAGCTGTTGTCAGCTACCACATTTTAGGCAGTTGCATTTCTAGACCCATTTTGACACGTTTCCCAGTTCACTTGTGGGTATTCGGTATATCTTGACTGCATCTTATGAGTATGATTAGGATCCCGTTAGTTTATCAGCCTGTCAGTGTTGTCCTTACTTCTCCATACAGCTTAAGGGGAGTGTTATGATGTTCTTACTAGATACGAATTTTGGTATTCATGGAGTTAGATGATATTACTCACTTTGTGGGCTTATACTCTGATGATATGGTGATCTTCGCACACTCATTTAGCTTTTATTTTTTCCAAATCCACGTCCCCTATCGCGACACAACCTGCTATGTCTTACTATTTAGAAGGTTCGTCATCTATGCATAGGTGGTTGGGGTATTGCCTTACACTCCCAATAAAATTGGTTGACATTGTCGGCTGAGAACTTAGAGGTCTCGCGTTGCTTAAGCAGGATTTGAGATGCTTGTTGGTTTGTTTCACTGTGAATATGCCGATCTGTTAAGTGATATAAAGGAAAGCAAATCATATCTTTTTATTTCGATTTGCTGTATAACCTAGACCCACGAGGCAATTGTGAATATTCTTAGCGTTCGCCTTGCATGCTACTTTCTTTTAATATGTCGACTTACGTTGGGTTTCCCGTCAAATGAAGATTGGTCCTCATATATGCTAGGCATTTCCTCATCTATGAGACAAGCTTTGTTTCTACGGAGCTCTTGACTGTATACTGCATAGTTCTGATCTTTTTAATGCATTTATGTGTTCTCTTGTAAATCCATGGTGTTAAATAGTTTTATGACTAACAAATATGTACACATACTGAAATATGTCAATAGAAAATCAACCAGGCCAAAACATAAATAAATCAAAGTAACAAACTGATGAAAAATATTTATAAGCTAAGAAATACATAAATAACAGTTATAGTGTGTAAGAAAAATGTTAAGAAAAATGTTTTGTAAAATTTATTTAAGTTCTTTGCATAACGATGGTTACAGTGTAGTATCCGCACCAAGTTCTTTGTTGGCGGGAGAGCCCGCGCATTGACACATAGGGAGCGTGGCGAGAAGCGCCCAGCATTGTCGATAGAACACTCTTGAGTCAACATTTGTGCAGTGAAGTTGTGTGTAGAGACAGTGCGGTGTGCCTGTTCGCCACCAGCTATGTATTATTTGAAGAATACTATAATTATATAATTGATAGTTATTTATGAATTTTTAAAAATCGACGTCATGAAGACATCAAAGGTATTTAAGCGCTAACTGCATATTGTAAGTTCGTTGTTACATTTTTAATCTGTTTTATGTAGACGATCCCCAACCTAAAGTTTTATAAATTGAATCATTATGAAGAGTTAAAAATTTATATTCAATCATTTTCAGAATGGATCAGTTTATCTCAGTCAATATCGTATTATTTTTCATTGAACCCAGTAACCACAAGATTTAACTTTTATTGAGTTCTCAATTTTTTTAATTTAATAATGACATTGAATTTTGCACCAGTAACTTCAATCATAAAAGCAAATGAATAATACGTACAGTTTTAGCTCACATATTTGCAGTACTAGTAAATGAATGCTAACCCAAATAATTATCAACAACAGATCAGAGTGAGTATATTCAGACATGCAGTCAGATGACTTTATCCAGAGGCGACCCAGTAAAATAAAAGGTAAGGAAAATATATAGGTATGTTTTCAGGTTCACTGCATAGACAACCAGTACTAAGGGCCACGGCGTAAGCTTATATGTTCACGTCGAAATAACCTTCTTTTGATCAGTCACGTTAATACTGCTACCAATAAAGGTACAAGGCGTACAACACTGTGTACGCTAAAGACTATCAGATCAGACACGTTGTCAAAGGCAAGTCCAGACACGAAAGCTGCAAGGCACAAAAATTTCAATTCTCTTTCTTTCTTTCAGTAGACGGAAAGTTGAATGTCGCGAGCTCTATCTTCTTATCCCGTGTTTTCTACCGAAAATCTCGTGCTGTACTCTTGTTAACTTTACTATTACAGAGATCGCCTAAACTTTAATTTTTTTAATTGGTCCTGTGCGCAACAAATAACTTGCTTGGTCTTTCTGCTGCCACTGATTGATCTGCTGCATTCCATTATTTAACAAAAACATAAAAAAACCTATTATCCATGCTGAGTGCAATGCATGTTCTGTATGGCGGCTCCTGCTGTTGCTGCGGCTGCTGCTGCACATATAATTCAAGAGAAAAGGTTTGGTCAAATCTAAACTCGATAAATGATAACCCAAACAACTGATTCCTTTTCTCAAAAACTATATTCTGAAAGCGATTCTTTCTCATTCTATTAACAAAACGCTAGAAGCTCTTAGAACAATCGCTTTGTATGTAAATCTGCATCCAGTGGCATTAAAGCAATATTACAAATTAATCAAACTCTTGAGACACTCTGAAATACTTCTCAATTAAATACATAGTGAAACAATTCCCTGACAATTACAAAAGAAATCAATGACAAAAATTAATACTTAATCTATTCGCCTAACAATGGTTTCCCTTAAGAATTCAACTCCTATCATTATCAAAATTACCGTCTGCTGCTAAGCACATACACAAACCCTTTTCTTTAAATTAATAAGCGCCCTGCAAATTATAAAAAATATCAACTCAATACCAAATCCTGTGTCGCTGCTGGCGGACACGGCAGTACGGCAGCTCGGCGACGACCCCTCGCCCAACACACGTGCGCACCACAGCAGGCGGGCTCCTACACTGGCTTCCAAACTGCCACTAATTAATCTGTGCGCTGCGAAGCGCGACAACAATATCTTAGATTCCAGAGCTTGTGTATGCGCGCTGCAGCCAACCTTTAAATCCTAAGAGAGTATTGCCAACTCTCAAAGTACGTTAAATTATTTTATTCTAGACGGGAAGGTTATCGACTAAACGCATTAAGTTCAATCATTATTTCTTTTATTTATTCGACGGGAAGGTTTGAATATTTTAGTCTATTGTGCTGGACTTACGCAGGGATTTGGTTTAACGCTAGTAACAAATATGTACACATTTTTTACTCTATTATGCTAGATGTACACAGAGATTTGGTTTAATGCCACTACTTTCATTTTTCAGCTTAAGCAGTATTATGATTACCCGTCACTTTCTGTAAGCTTGCTTTATACACCCTTATACAATGCATGTATTCTCTTTTATTATACAGGGGCTTGAAGACGGCTTAAATGCCGAAACTGGTAGTCTTCACAATAAAATAAAATGATATCTTAAAGTACACGGCTGTTGGTGAATTTTATCGACACTGACAATCACAGTTGGTGTGCATCCAGGGCGATGCCACCAGTGTGATCAGCATGACGACATCCTGTGGCTTGTAGCCATATCCTTTCTGAACAATACTCCAGACGCGATTTTTGAGCAAGATAATGCACTACCACATGTTGCTGCACGAACACGTACCTTCTTGGTGTCACAGGATGGCAGCCGTTTCCCCTGGCCACCCAGATCAACAGACTTGTTCGCCAATTGCAAATGTGTGGGATATCTTGAAACGAGGGTGCAGCTCTGTGACCCAATACCAACCACCACAGATGAAGAAATTTCCTGGCAGATTAAAACTGTGTGCCGGACCGAGAATCGAACTCGGGACCTTTGCCTTTCGCGGGCAAGCGCTCTACCAACTGAGCTACCCAAGCACGACCCACGCCCCGTCCTCACAGCTTTACTTCCGCCAGTACCTGTGAGGACGGGGCGTGGGTCGTGCTTGGGTAGCTCAGTTGGTAGAGCGCTTGCCCGCGAAAGGCAAAGGTCCCGAGTTCTATTCTCGGTCCGGCACACAGTTTTAATCTGCCAGGAAGTTTCGTATCAGCGCACGCTCCGCAGTAGAGTGAAAATTTCATTCTACACCACAGATGAACTTTGGCAGCAAGTGAACTCATATGTGTTGATGCCATCACGCACGGAGCAAGTTATCAGGGTCCACGGAGGACCCTGTGCCTATTAGGCAAAAGGACGCATGCCGAACCAAGGTGACTGAAATGCTAATCCTTTCTGCAGATGTCCTGTGAATGTGAACTTCCTATCTCTAGTCGTTCAAGGTGTTACAAAAAATGAGTGTACATAGCGACATACTCTAATGAATGAAAACATTATGACCACCCTCTTAATAGCGTCTTGGTCCATCATTGCAACGCAGTAGGGCAACGATTCAGCGTGGCTTGGATACCACAAGTCCTTAGTAGCTTCCTGGAGGTATGTGTCATCACATAAGGCTGGTGACGAAGTTCGTAGCGTTTTTGTTTTCCATGTTGGTTCCGGTTGCTATGGGTTTATTTACCGATTGTCATTTTTTATTTGTAATTCACTGTTGCTATTTGAGTTTACATATTGTCATCTTGTCATTTGGAGATAGTGAGCGGACCTGTGGACGCCAGAAAATGGAGTGCTAAGTGGAAAAATCGGAACGTTTCCGACATATTCTTCTGTCTGCGTCTAATAGTTGGCAGCAATACGCGCAGCCAGAAACATCTGCGCCGTTATAGGGGCTATACCATTGGACAGAAGCGCCAAGAACATGCTTTTCTCGTTTTAAGGAGAATAGTTTTGACATTATGACTCTCCACGTTCAGCTTTCTCGTTTTAAGGAGAGTTGTTTTGATATTGGTGACCCTCCACGTTCAGGGGGACCTTCGGGGTTTGATGAAGATCGTTTAAAAGCATTAATCCACAATAATCCACGTCATTGTACTCGAGAACTGGCAAATGTGATGAAATGTGATCATTCCACCATCGTGCGACATTTGCATGCAACAGGGAAGGTTCAAAAATCGGGTTTTTGGCTACCGCATGCTCTAAACCAAAATCAGAAAAATCTGTGGGTGATCATATATCTATCTCGGCGTGCTCGTCATCAGATGGCTAGTGAACAACACAGACCATTCCTATCCTGTATCGTTACTGGAGACGAGAATTTGTGTCTTCATGCTAACGTATGGAAAAGAAAGGAATATCTGAGTCCAAGCAAAGCAGCAACTCCCCGTAAAAAGACCTGCAAGCAGCCACAAAAAATATTGTAACGCATCTGGTGGTGCAGCGACGGTGTGGCGGCGTACTACGAGTTCCTTCCCCGAGGTGTAACCATCACTGCTGACGGTTGTCATCAGCTGAGACGTCTTGCAGACGACATCCAAGAACAACGGCCAGGAAGACTGCGTGAAGTGACGATATTCCACGATAACGACCGCCCGCATTCTGCTAGATTGACACAAAACACTACACAAGAGTTGGGTTGGGAGATCATTCCATACCTACCTTATTCATCTAATCTTGCGACCTCAGATTTTCACCTTTTCCCCAATCTATCGAACGGCCTTCAAGCAAATGTCTTTCAGCATGAAATTCCGCTCCGAACATCTCTTGACGAGTTCTTCCCCTCAGAACCACGTGGTTTCTACAGTCACTGAATCGAAAAGTTACCCCAGTACTGGCACACTGTTGTCAACAGTGAAGGAGAATATATCATTGAGGACTTAAGTCTCTGTTATGTGTTTCAGTTATCTTTATTAAAATTATGGAAAAACCCTACGAACTTATGCACCAACCCAATACATTGTAGGGAAGCAGCCTACTCACGCTGTAGTAAATTCACATCAGTTTCCATTGTGTGTCAGCCAGTCTGCTGTAACTAGCTCTGACGTCATAAATATTGCGCAATACCTTAAAAATCAAGCAAATGAACTAAAACTTTTCTAGTATGTCAGGAATAATACTAAATTAATGTGTGTTAGGTGTCAGTTCGATAACTTAAGTCATTTTCGAAATTTGGACGTTTTTCTAAGAAAATCATTGGCGCAACAGAAAAGAGCTAGAGACTTCAAAATTTATATTTAGATTCATCTTTCAGAATGATTTAATAAAAACAGTACTTTGGATTTCACAAATTAAGATTTTAGTGGAAATTCATGATTTTCTGGTTTTCGTCTCAAAACTGAAGGAAGCAAGATAGATTAAGTAGGCTAATAAATAAGGCTAGGATGTTTAGATTTAAATAGGTTGGCGGTCCGCTATGACTATGAAGATGTGAAAAGTTTCTTTTGAATACCTATAAAATTATAGCGATAGCGGATCTCAAAAGGGCCAGTTCAGAGCTCATCTACTGCGTGCAGTGTAATTTAATTAATTCTCTCGCCCAAAATATTTAACTTAGCCACGTCAAAATTTTATTATCAATATTTACCTGCGTGCTGAATGCACGTTCAAATTAAGAGCTTCATCGGCCATCAGCAAAAGAAGCTATAAATTATTATGTAACTTGAAGTGGTGCGTTACTAGCCCAGCGGCTAGTCGGAAGAGCCGATTTGATCAGGCGTTCCCTTAGCCGTCCGCACCGCGGCTTTATATATAAGAACGCTGCGTGAGGAAGCAAGGCCCCAGTTCTCTCCAGACGCTGAATGACACGCCATCTCTGTCGGGGGTCGCGTCGCATCAGTATCACTGCTACATACAGCCTCGGGTGCCGTATTAAGTTACTAGAGATACGCGGAACCATGAAAACATTTCAAGTGAAGTGTTAATTCTGGGATGATTTTCATTATCTAGCTTCAGTTTGCGTATTGTCGGATCTTCACGTGCCGTCGCGGGACAGACATTCTACCAAATATTTAGCGTGGCGTTTGATGAAATATTTTCATCAAATTATGGCGAGCATTCTTTTTAACATTTAATTCGGACATTTATAGTTACATCAGCGCATTAGACTCTGAACTGCTCTGTTAGTTAGGTTGTAGGGATACTTGTGTTTTTTATCAGTGAATTTCAGAATATACTCAACTATTTTGGAAAACCGTTTTTGATTAGAAATCCCGGACAATCTCCTAATTCCTCAGAGCTATAAGCTGCAGCTATATTGATATTCTCAAATAAAGTGGGCACTAGGATCTCTAATTACTGGCTCCACGTTTCGTTAAATCACTTTCTGGGTGCTAAAAAGTAAATAGAGAGCCAGTGTTGAGAACGGCGAAAGACAGCATTAACAACATTCTAAAAGCCAGAAACTGATTCAACTTGCAAGCATTTATACAGCAAATTAGATTAAATTATTTTTACAAACTTATCCGCTGCCCCACATATGGTGCATCGACCGGGAAATGTTACAACATTCAAACAAGGACACAACAGTAAATGTTCAAACTTATCCGCCGCCCCACATATGGTGCATCGGCCGGGAATCAATTAAGTGAAAGTGATTTTTTTTAACTATTCGGATTCGCGAGTGAAATGCGACACGCAACTGAGAATAGAACAGTGAATGTGTTGCGTGTGTATGTGGACGACGCAATTGGATTAACAACGCCTCTGGATTGACGGAGCCGTATGTTCAGCAAAGTGCAGTGGCCGGTGTGCTCTGAAACATTTGCGCCTGCACCGACTGTAATAAGGTCTGCCGTAGATCGACGCCTGCCCTACTTCACAAAGCGGGCAAAGCTTTCGACCTTAAGGTTCTGTGATGAGTCGTGAACGTCAAACGCTTTGTCATCAACTAACGGTTTTATTCTCCATCAAGAGCTATCTACAGATTCTCACAGTACTAAAACGCAAACAGTTGACCATATTCGCCATTTGTTAGGTTCTCGTTCCGAACCACTGAGACATAATTCCCTGCCCTTTGTCAAAGTCCATTTTATGTCACTGGATTTTTCCATTACCAGCCCATATCGTTTCTAGTCATTCGACATCCGTCTCTGCTCCGTTTACACACTGTCCTTTCTGCGTCAAGTGCGCGCAATGCCAGCAGCTGGCTCTCAATCGCGCGATGGGCAGTGGTTGTGGTATCTTGGCTCAGCAGTGTAAGCCTAATAATCTTTTCTGCGAATAAGTTCAGCTATGGTTGAGCTACATTTCACCGTATGCACAACTCAGACAAAGATTTTTGTGACACAGTGGAGTGAATATCCGTATCGTTTTAATGGTTCTCAGGCATAACGTCGTATATTACAGACCAATTACAGACCAATATCATTCACATCGGTTTGTTGCAGGATTCTCGAACAAATTCTCAGTTCGAATATAATGAATTTCATTGAGACAGAGAAGTTTCTGTCCATGCATCAGCACGGTTTTAGAAAGCATCGCTCCTGCGAAACGCAACTCGCCCTTTTTTCACATGATACTATGAATGAAGGGTATCAGGCGGATGCCATATTCCTAGACTTCCGGCAAGCGTTTCACTTGGTGCCCCACTGCAGACTCCTAACTAAGGTACGAGCATATAGGATTGGTTCCCAAATATGTGAGTGGCTCGAAGACTTCTTCAATAATAGAACCCAGTACGTTGTCCTCGATGGTGAGTGTTCATCGGAGGTGAGGGTATCATCTGGAGTGCCCCAGGGAAGTGTGGTAGGTCCGCTGTTGTTTTCTATCTACATAAATGACCTTTTGGATAGGGTGGATAGCAATGTGCGGCTGTTTGCTGATGATGCTGTGGTGTACGGGAAGGTGTCGTCGTTGAGTGACTGTAGGAGGATACAAGATGACTTGGACAGGATTTGTAATTGGTGTAAAGAATGGCAGCTAACTCTAAATATAGATAAATGCAAATTAATGCAGATGAATAGGAAAAAGAATCGCGTAATGTTTGAATACTCCATTAGTAGTGCAGCGCTTGACACAGTCACGTTGATTAAATATTTGGGCGTAACATTGAAGAGCGATATGGAGTGGGACAAGCATGTAATGGCAGTTGTGGGAAAGACGGATAGTCGTCTTCGGTTCATTGGTAGAATTTTGGGAAGATGTGGTTCATCTGTAAAGGAGACCGCTTATAAAACACTAATAAGACCTATTCTTGAGTGCTGCTCGAGAGTTTGGGATCCCTATCAGGTCGGATTGAGGGAGGACATTGAAGCAATTGAGAGGCAGGCTGCTAGATTTGTTACCGGTAGGTCTGATCATCACGCGAGTGTTACGGAAATGCCCTAGGAACTCGGGTGGGAGTCTCTAGAGGAAAGGAGGCATTGTTTTCGTGAATCGCTACTGGGGAAATTTAGAGAACCAGCTTTTTAGGCTGACTGCAGTACAATTTTACTGCCGCCAACTTATATTTCACGGAAAGACTACAAAGATAAGATAAGAGAGATTAGGGCTCGTACAGAGACATATAGGCAGTCATTTTTCCCTCGTTCTGTTTGGGAGTGGAACAGGGAGAGAAGATGCTAGTTGTGGTACGAGGTACCCTCCGCCACGCACCGTATGGTGGATTGCGGAGTATGTACGTAGATACAGATGTAGATATTGTTGTGGCACATGCGCTGCCTGCACTCTGCCCTTGTGCCTTGAGCCCATAGAGGGTTGGATGAAAGAATGAAAACGAAAAAGATATCAGCTGAACACCACTCGAGGATTTAATCTGGAAAATAGACCATCCATCCCGACTACCGTCTTGCAGTACGATCTAGGTTCTTCACTAGGGACGGTATTCTGACTCTTGTGTTCCGTTTCGGAAGCTTTGACTTTTGAATTCCTTTGCTCACACCCGCTGATTTGTTGTTTTCTTTTCTGTGGAAGGTCGATGCGACATCTCGCCTGCTCTCGCTATACGTCTCATTTACGTGCGTCGGTAAGATATTCTTACCATATGACATATCTATAACCAATGTATAGTATGAAGCTTGCCAAGGCTACAGAAGGAGAAAAGGCACGTCAACGACCGGACGATTGGTTCATAATATTGTGAAAAAATTAACAAAAAGAATTGGAGTGCGAGTGAGGATTGAACACGGTTCCCTCCCGTCGCAGACCAACAGCGTGACCATATACCGTATTTACTCGAATGTAAGCTGCATTTTTTTCCGGTTTTTGTAATCCAAAAAACAGTCTGCGGCTTAGAATCGATTGCAAAGTAAGCGGAAGTTCTGATAAATGTTGGTAGTTGCCGCCACAACTAACCGCCGTCAAATATACAGGGTGTTACAAAAAGGTACGGCCATACTTTCAGGAAACATTCCTCACACACAAAGAAAGAAAATATGTTATGTGGACATGTGTCCGGAAACGCTTACTTTCCATGTTAGAGCTCATTTTATTACTTCTCTTCAAATCACATTAATCATGGAATGGAAACATAGAGCAACAGAACGTACCAGTGTGACTTCAAACACTTTGTTACTGGGAATGTTCAAAATGTCCTCCGTTAGCGAGGATACATGCATCCACCCTCCGTCGCATGGAATCCCTGATGCGCTGATGCAGCCCTGGAGAATGGCGTATAGTATCACAGCCGTCCACAATACGAGCACGAAGAGTCTCTACATGTGGCACCGGGGTTGCGTAGACAAGAGCTTTCAAATGCCCCCATAAATGTAAGTCAAGAGGGTTGAGATCAGGAGAGCGTAGAGACCATGGAATTGGTCCGCCTCTACCAATACATCGGTCACCGAATCTGTTGTTGAGAAGCGTACGAACACTTCGACTGAAATGTGCAGGAGCACCATCGTGCATGAACCACATGTTGTGTCGTACTTGTAAAGGCACATGCTCTAGCAGCACAGGTAGAGTATCCCGTATGAAATCATGATAACGTGCTCCATTGAGCATAGGTGGAAGAACATGGGGCCCAATCAAGACATCACCAACAATGCCTGCCCAAACGTTCACAGAAAATCTGCGTTGATGACGTGATTGCACAATTGCGTGCGGATTCTCGTCAGCCCACACATGTTGATTGTGAAAAGTTATAATTTGATCACGTTGGAATGAAGCCTCATCCGTAAAGAGAACATTTGTACTGAAATGAAGATTGACACATTGTTGGATGAACCATTGGCAGAAGTGTACCCATGGAGGCCAATCAGCTGCCGATAGTGCCTGCACACGTTGTACATGGTACGGAAACAACTGGTTCTCCCGTAGCGCTCTCCATACAGTGACGTGGTCAACGTACAGCAGCAACTTCTCTGACGCTGCACGGAGAATTGCCTCGTCCATTGCAGGTGTCTTCGTCATTCTAGGTCTTCCCCAGTCGCGAGTCATAGGCGAGTCATAGGCTGGAATGTTCCGTGCTCCCTAAGACGCCGATCAATTGCTTCGAACGTCTTCCTGTCGGGACACCTTCGTTCTGGAAATCTGTCTCGAAACAAAAGTACTGCGCCACGGCTATTGCCCCGTGCTAATCCATACATCAAATGGGCATCTGCCAACTCCGCATTTGTGAACATTGCACTGACTACAAAACCACGTTTTTGATGACCACTAACCTGTTGATGCTACATACTGATGTGCTTGATGCTAGTACTGTAGAGCAATGAGTCGTATGTCAACACAAGCACCGAAGTCAACATTACCTTCCTTCAATTGGGCCAACTGGCGGTGAATCGAGGAAGTACAGTACATGCTGACGAAACTAAAATGAGCTCTTACATGGAAATTAAGCGTTTCCGGACACATGTCCACATGTGAGGAATGTTTCCTGAATGTTTGGCCGTACCTTTTTGTAACACCCTGTATGTAGCGCTACACAGGCATGCTTTGCAGGCACGAAGATAAATACTGGCGCCAAAAACTCTATGTCAGTAAATAAATTATAAGAAAAGGCAGAAGAATGTAAACATGATGCCATATATTCTTTCGTGTTTGCTGATATCTCATTTAAATCCTGTCTGCCTAATAAACTACGAAACTAGAGTGAGACAACAGCAAACGCGGAAGAATGTACATACCATGTCATGTTTATATTTGTATTATTCTTATGCTGAATAGTGATACAGTCAGAAATGAAGGACAGCAGCTGACTAGATTTTTAAATCTAAGATGACTCTAATTTCTGTGTGGAATGTAATGTACTGAAGAGGCGTCTGCAAAGATTTTCAAACGGAGAAAAATTTTCGCGAAACTCTCGTTCAGAACATCTTTAATCATACGCAGTCTATTATTTGGTTCTTGTTGGTCATTATCAAAGAAAGCAGCAGTGTAAGTAACAACAGATAGCAGTCTCCTGCCATTGTTTCGCTTATGAGACAATTCTTCTCTCTTTTTTTTTTATTGTAAGCGGCGGTAAGCAAGCCATGCCGCGAGCGGCGACAGGTCGTAAACACTCATTATCAGAATGCGACAAACAATGCATGACACAGTACAATAACGCACTTTCAGCTTAGAGTGACGTAAACACCTATAACAAAGAGAACGGCACTTATCAGATCAAAGCAAAATAAGCAATCGGCTCAAACCAGCTGAAGCACGTGAAATGGAAGGGTACCCTTATAAATACGGACGGAGGCCCTGACACATAGCAATGGCTGCTTGGTAAAGCTTAACTGTTAAGCTTACGACTGGTACCAAACTACTGTGGCTGTATCTTCATCCATTCCACCTAAATTGTGTCTCATGTTACAATGTGTGACACCCCACCCGTCACTTATCTGGTTTTGGCGTGTGTTCACTCCAGGTAATTGCCTAACAGATCAACAGAGATTGCCAAACTGCCGCAATATCGGATAACGCAAGAAAAGTAATAAGGCCCTGTGACTCCTGATTGAACTGCGGTGGCAGTGTTGACATTAATTTATTCAGAATTGATCCATTTAAATTAAAAAGTGGTGCACATTGATATATTCAGCTATTGAACACCAGATGCAAATGTTGAACATAAAATCAATTAAGAAAGTGACTTGGGATTTCAACTACTTGATTGAAAACAGATGTAGTCGATTAGCACAAATTTATTTTAACTCACGATCTTCAATCATCACATTACATGACTCTCCTACCAGACAGTGGTAATAAATTGCGTTTGCGTGGAGTAAAGCGCTATAAGTCAAAAGTAATTCCTATCGACTGACCCAGGTGTAATACAAAGTGCGAGAAGAATTCTACAATACACGGCCCGTGAAACCCTTGTGGAAACTTTGCCGACGTGATCCAACAAATTAATCAGTGCCCGGAGTGGGCGCAAAATCACCGAATTCAGCGTGGCGGCGCGGCGTCGTTTGGCGGACGTCGGCCGACCTCGTGGTGCTGCAAGGCTGCGCTCGTCTATTCACTTCTAGCTATCTTGCTCAGTACATAGCTGAATGAAAACTTTCTATCTCCAAGCTCAATCGTTCCCTTTGCTAAGTCCTAAACTGCAGAGATGCTCACTCTCTCTCAGGCAAGCTGAGTAAAGAACGCCACGTCCACACTCTAGGCAAGCTGGAAACGGAAGACCCGTACTGGGACTTCTCCCAGTCCGCTCATCGCCTCGGTATCCCCTCCAGCAAAATCACTTACGCCAATTGCAGCGCAAGTCGCGTTAATTATGCGTCGCTTCCCAGTGCCGACCAATGCCTGCTCTGGGAAGTGAACAAATTCAAACAAAATTTCCCTTCCTCTCAACTTCTGCTATTTAGCTCCTCCCAGACCACCCATCAAGGTTAGCGTCTGCACAAAACACCAATTTTTCCGGAATTCTGACTCCCGGGAGGGTACCTCAAATTCCTTGGTCCTATGTTCCAATCGGAGGCCGGCGTATTTCATTCTTTCGCTCTTCACCTGATTTACTTCAGACTCTGCAGAGCGTGAACTCAGCGTAAAGTTGCTATAGTCATGAACACGCATATTTTGGCCTCTGTTGACCGCTCCACCATAGCTTTGCACAGCTTACTTGCATGTTTCACTGAAACCGGAACGATGGACGTTTATCAACAGGCATACAAGTTCTCCGTCTGCTTCCCGGTACACCAGCATGGGGTCAACCACCCACTCATTGTCACTCATCTTAAGGCAGCTGGAGGCCGCACCCCATTACCGCTTTCTCAGAGCTTGAGCTGCCCTAAGCTGCCTATTATCGCTTCCCTCCACCGCTCCCCAGCTGGCCATGGTCAACTCTGTATACTTCCCTGGGATAAACTAGCCTCCAGTAAATCGACGCATTTCCACAAAGTTTTCATGTCAGTCATTTTTGTTCAGCCCTACTGTTCGCTCAACGTGAGTTAGGTGATCTTTAATGACTTCATGTAAGGGGCATAGTTCTTGCCATCTTACAAATGGACCAACTTTGTTTCGATTTGGAGGTTCGGTCTAAAACTTTCCCCTCCCCTTGAGTTTCGAGTCTCAAATTTCAGGTGTGGCTTAGATTCGGGAATTTTTTTTTCCTTGATTTCGAGTTTCATTTTTCAGATGCGGCTTAGATTCGAGTAAATACGGTAACCACGACGTCCTACCTGCACAGTTACCCTTGATGCTGCTCACTTGAGCTTTGACTGTTCACTGTTTCTATTTCACTTCTTTTCTCATATTTCAGTACATACTTGATCTGTGTTCAGTTTTTGACGAGCTATCCACTGGGCCCTCTTACAACTAATCTGAGGGTGGTGCGATGGGTAGTTTCTCTTGTGTGTGGGCAGAATTAAAGACTTCCTGCTAGATTTCTTACCGGTAGGTTCGCACAATATGCGAGTGTTATGGAGATGCTCTGTGAACTCAAATGAGAATCCGAGGAGGGGAGACTAGGATCTTGTCGTGAAACACTGCTGAGAAGATTTAGAGCTCCGGCATTTGTGGCTGACTGCTGAACAATTCTACTGCCGTCTATGTACACTTCGCATATGGACCACGAAACGAGATAAGATACTCAATTTGGGCTCGTACAGAGGCGTGTAGAAGGTCGTTTTTCCCTCGCTCCATCAGCGAGTGGAACAGGAAAGGGAATGACCACTATTGGTACAAAGCACCTCTCGCCATTCACCGTATAGTGCCATGCGGAGTGCGTTTGTATATGTAGTTCTTCATAATAATTAATTTTTTTTAAAAACTGAGTGAATGCTTCAACAATTCGGCCCAATCTAATATAAAAAACTGAGCGAAAACTTCAACAATGAACTTGAAAGGGTGTCCACCCAGACCAAATGCCGAGAGCAATAACGAATAAAATGGACAAAAAGGGTGTAGCATCGGTATTTAGTAACCAGAACCATCACGGTACCGGGTTAGAACCTGGTCATTGCTTAAATTTTGAATAAAAAAAATTAGCAACAATGACGGCCGAAGACTTCCGGCATAAGAAGCCACCCTCATTCTCCCAACGGCCTTGTCAAAGAGGGCGCAGGGACAGACAGAGCTTCACGGCATTCTCTTGCTCCTGGGGTGGGAAACAGCACCTCAGAGACTAAGAATCCGCAATGATCAACGGCATCAGGATGTAGTAGGCTATGGAAACCACTGCATTAAAGACACATAACGTGTATCCACAGGAGATGTGGTTTGTAACTGAAAAAGTGTCATGATGATGTCTCCATTGGCAAAAGATTCTGACCAGTCCCCCATTCGGATCTCCAGCAAGGAACTGTCAAGGGGGAGGTGATCAGGAGAAATAGATTGAATAACCAACGAAAGGAGGAGTGGGATGTCAGAAGTTTGAAGGTGGTAGTGAAGCTAGAAAATATAAAAAGAGAAATGCAGAGGCTCAATGTACATATAGTGTAGGTTAATGAAGTGAAACAGAATGAAGATAAGAATTTCTGGTTAGACGAGTATAGGGTAATAGGAAACAGTTGCAGAAAAAAGGGTATAACAGGAGTAGGGTTCGCTATGAATAGGAAAGTAGGACAGAGATTGAGGTACTGTGAACAGTACAGTGACAGGTTTGTTCTCATCAGTATCGACATTAAATCTACAACGAAAACAATAGTTCAGGTATTATGCCAAAGTCACAAACAGAAGAAGAGGAGATACAGGAAGTATACGAGGACATTGAAGGGATTATTCCGTACATGAACCGAGGCGAAACTGTAATATTCATAGGAGATTGGAATGCGATTCCTGGGGAAGAAGAAAGGTTTACGGGAGAATATGGATTTGGCAGTAGGAAGGAGAAAAGAGAAAGACTAATTCAGTCTACAATAGATTTCAGCTAGTAAAATCGAGCCCTCGGTTCAAGAATCACAAGAGGAGGAGGTATACTTGGAAAAGACCGTGTGATACGGGAAGATTTCATTTAGATTAGGTAGTGGTCAGACAGAGATTTCGGAAACGGTGTCTGACTGTAAGGTGCAGCCATGAGCAGTTGGACAGTCAGGAAGAATCAGTGCACAAAGAAGATGGATACAGAAGTACTAAGGAATGACGAGAGACGTTTGAAGTTTTCTGAGGCTATTGATAGTGCGGTAAGAATAGCTCAACAGGCAGTTCAGCTCACAGGGATGGGCATACTTCAGTTGATCGACGAAAGAAGGAAGCATAGAAATGTTCAGGGAACTTCTGGAATACGGAGATCCAAGTGGCTTAGGAATGAAATAAATATGACGTGCAGGAAAGCTAAGGCGAAATGGCTACATGAAAAATGTGAAAAACTCGAAAAAGAAATGATTGTCGGAAGGACTGACTCAGCATATGCTGAGACCAAAACAACTTTCGGTGACATTAAAAGCAAGGGCATTAACATTGAAAGTGCAGTGGGAATTCCACTGTTAAGTACAGAGGAGAGAGCAGATAGGTGGAAAGGTTACATTGAGGGCCTCTTTGAGGGGAATGATTTATCTGATAACGTGAGAGAAGAAGAAACAGGAGTCGATTGGGAAGAGATCGGGATCAAGTATTGGAATCTGAATTTAGAAGAACTTTGGACGACTTAAAGCCAAGTAAGGCAGATAACATTCCATCGGAATTTCTGAAATCAATTGGTGGAATTGGCAATAAAATGATTATTCACATTGGTGTGTAGAACGTATGAGACTGGCTGTATCCCACCAGACTGTCGGAAAGAAACATCCACACAGTTCCGAAGATAGAAATAGCCGACAAGTAAGAGATTCATCTCACAGTCAAGTTAACAGCTCGTGCATTCGAGTCTCTGACAAAAATGATATACGAGTACAGAAGAATGGAAAAGAAAATAATTGAGCATCTGTTAGGTGTCGATCAATTTGGCTCTAGAAAAGGTAAAGGCACCGGAAAGGTAGTTCTCAGGAAAAGAAAAAGATTAAGGATCTGTTAGAGGACGATCAATTTATCTCTAGAAAAGGTAAAAGCACCAGGGAGGCAGTTCTCACGTTGCCGCTGATAACAGAAGCAAGAATGATGAAAAATCAAGACACTTTATAGGATCTGTCGACCTGGAAAAAGGGTCTGACAACGTAAAATGGTGTAATATGTTCGGAATCCTGAGAAAGGTGTGGTTAAGCCATAGGGACAGACGGACAAAATACAATATGTACAAGAACTAAGAGGGAAGAATAAAAGTGAAACGTAGAACGAAATGCTCTAATTAAAGAAGGTGTAAGACTGGGATGTCGCCTTTTGCTCCAGCTGTTCAATCTATACGTCGAAGAAGCAATGACGGAAATAAAACCAAGGTTAAAGAATGTGATTAAAATTCAGGGTAAAAGGATACTAATGATAAGATTCGCTGATACTGCTGTTCTCAGTGAAAGTGAAGAAGAATTGCAGGATCTGATGAATGGAATGAATAGTCTAATTACTACAGGATAATGGATTGATAGTAAATCGAAGAAAGACGAAAGTAATGAGAAGTAGGAGAAATGAGAACGGTGAGAAAATTAACATCATAATTAGTGTGATTCTTGAGTTTCTCCCGGCGTATTTGATAATCAAAATATCCACTGGTGTACTGCCGGTCTACAGTGTCCAACGGGCACAATATTTCGGCGATCATACATGTCGCCATCATCAGGTGAACTGACGGACTGAGCTCCTGTGAACGTGCCGGCACGGAGATCCGTACGCTATGGCTGCTCAGGGTTTGGTCGCGGCGGCGGCCGATTTAAATACCCTCCGCCCGCGGCGCGCTCCCTTCGCTGAGAACTGTATTCCGAAAAAATGGGTACTCAGAGTGGCAGATTCAACGTGCTCTCCGCCCAACCACTACAGCACAACCTGTGGAGATGGATGAAATCACGAGGGAGGAGGTAGGCACTGCGTTTATTCCATACACAGGCGCACTCTCGGGGAAAATCGCCCGCAGTTTGAAGAAACACCGGGTCGGAACTGTGTTTTGTCCTCCGAATAAAACTCGTGCACTGGTGGGGAGCGCCAAAGATGACCTCGGTTTGAGGAAGGCCGGCGTGTACCAGATTCCGTGTCATTGTGGCAAGTCGTATACTGGTCAGACGATGCGTACTGTCGAGGATCGATGCCGTGAACACCAGAGGCACACTCGACTGATGTATCCGAGCAAGTCGGCGGTCGCTGAACATTGTTTGTCGGAAAATCACGCTATGGAGTATGAACGCACGAGGATTCTGGTACAGACGTCGAGATACTGGGAAGCGTTGTTAGAGAGGCCATCGAAATTCGCACCAATGACGACCTCATAAACCATGACTGTGGCTATTATCTTAGCAAGGCTTGGTAACCAGCGATTGGGTTAATCAAGAGTAAATCGAGCAAACGTATAGTTGTGACGACCACGGCGGACAGAGCCATCACACCGACGTCATCTCAGACGCCGTCGCAATCTGTTCCATACGTTTCATATGGCGACCCTGAAACGTCCCCTTTAAACAATTTTACTTGACTGTCCTTAAACTGACACACAATATTTTGTTAGCGCAACGCTACGCGCTGTTCACATCCAGCTATATGAAACGTCCCCTTAGAACAATTATACAGGACTGTGCTTAACCTGACACACAATATTTTGTTAGCGCAACGCTACGCGCTGTTCACATCCAGCTGCCGCTGCCCAACACTACAATGGCAGACAACAATGCAAACCAGCCACAGACTGCACACAGCACAGCCAGTGATTTTTATACAGAGGTGGCGTTACCAATAAAAAAACCTAAACAGCCTACTTACAACCCTGCCAGGATCCGTATGAAACGTCCCCTTACAAAAATTTATAAATGACTGTGCTTAAACTGACACACAATATTTTTAGCACAACGCAATCTGACTTTCAATCATCCCTACAAAAGAATGGCCCTGACTAACATTAACCTATACCTTTCATGAATCACTTACCTCACAAAAATCTTCATAACTCGAACTACTGCAGTACAGCGAGCGCCAATACTGCCAGCTAAATAAAAGATGCTAACTACTTAAGGGACTAACTACTGATAGGCATAGTTAGCAAATGAAAGATTTTGATAGAGAACAAACAATGTATTTACCTTAAGTGTTCAAAAGTCATAATATGTATAGCAGTTCATGACATCCAGTCTTACAAATTTACTGTCTCTGATGGTCACACGTCCAGATCATCCACTCTCAAAACTCCACCATCTCTCTCCCCACATCCACCACTGCTGGCGGCTCACTTCTAACTGCGCAACGCTACGCGCTGTTAACAGCCAACTGTCCAACACTACAATGGAGACTATTCCAACAATGCAAACCAACCACAGCCTTCACACAGCGCAGTCAGCGATTTTCATATCGAGCGTTACGTGGCGTTACCAACATAAAAACCTAAACAGCCTACATACAACCTGATGACTAATGCACTGAACTCTTCTTTTACAAAAGTGTGCGATAAAACGATTCTCCCCTCTACTTAGAACGTCGTGAGCCATTTTATCAGTCCCTTTGGTTTTTAGGATGCTCCTGCAACAACATATCCGAAAAGAATTCAGTCTTTCTCTTTCCGCAGACCGCAGAGTACAGATCTCAGGACAACTCGAAAACACCCTTAAAATCACTCACGCCGAGAGAGCCTGAGAAATGACGCAGCTCCGTGGTCGTTGAGGCTCAGTGGCGCAGGGAATCTCAGACGGTATCATCGCGAGGGAACTGACGCGCGGACAGCCCCATAACAGCCTCTCTCCTGGGACGCCCACTAGAGGCTGATCGCAGACACACTGCCTGTGATCAGAGCGGAGCGCTCCTAGTCGGTGGCTGCACTTAGTGACGCCTGGGGAGGCGCCTGTGGGCGCCTTTGAGAGGCTGAGCCGGCGCCGTGCGCGGTGATTAATTGCGCCTAATGAGCCGACTGACGCCCTGCCCTCTGCGCCTCCGACACCTCCTCACCGCAGCCCCTTACACCATTGGCTCTGTTCCTCGAGTCTCCCCACTTGTCAGCAAATGCACCACTCTAGGGTGAGCTTTAGTTCAGCAACCTCTCGCGTTAACAAAGATTTATCGCACTCTCTTATTGCAACCATCATACAGCTTAATATTACTATTATTTAGGGCAACGAATTCAGTGGACTACAAAGGTCCATTCATACTGGACGTCAGAGACCAGATCTAAACGTCAAGTCATTCCACAACGCATTTAAAATAGCGGCCTTCACAAATACTGCCAACGGAACAGCACAGTACCCTAGCACCAATGATTCTACCCCTACATGACTACCTCTGCATGTTCAACTCCCCAACAACACACGGGAAAAATGAACGCCTACAGCTTTCCGTGTGAGCTCCGATTTCTCGTAAATTTTTTAACGATGGTAATTTTTCCGTAAGTAATTGTGAACCAACAACATATTTTTGCATTCGGGAGAGAAATCTGGTGATTGAAATTTCGTGAGAAGATCTCGCCGCAACGAAAAATGTTTTATTTATTTATTGCCACACCAACTCACGTATCATATCTGTAATACTCTCCCTCTTATTCCGCGATAATGCAGAACGAGCTGCCCTCCTTTGAATTTTTTAGATGTCGCCTGTCAGTTCTGTTTTGTACAGAAGCTATGCTGCATTGCAGTACTCCAGAAGGTGGTTTCTATTCATAGTGTTGGCGACCATTAAAAACAAGAAAAAGCAAAATATAAAACTAATTTTTAGTTGCATGGGTAAGAATAAACTGACAACGTTTATTAGTGTCAACATTAAACATTTGTACATATCTATCCTATCATTTCGATAAAGGAATCGCTCAAATGAGCTATGGAACATGTAACTAACTACTCTTTTTGTTGCACCTTATAGGGTTCTGCCAATAAAACATCGTCTTTGGTTCTCTTTCCCCAAGATTTTTCTGGGAGACACTTGTAATTTAAGTTGCTCGTAACTGTAATCCCTAGGCATTAAGTTCAATCGACAACCTGAAAAACTTTCTGTGTTTTACAGTGGAAACGAAATGTAGTAGACTTCTTTTTAGTACTGACGTGAATGATTTTATTGTTTAGCGACAGTTGCCATTTTTGAACCACTCAGACATCTTGCCCAAATCATTTCTCAATTTGTTTCGATCATCTGATGACTTTCCAAGACGGTAAGTGACCATCGCCAAACAATCCAGGAGCGCTGTTTATGACATTTATAACGATGAACTGTTGTGTGATTAATCGCCTTACGATTTGTAATGAGGATACCTCATGTTATTTAAAACTGTAGTCTCATGAATATTTATGTTTGATGTGATTAAGTTTTGTGCTATGAGTGATTCCCTTTTACAATTCCCTCGTTTTACCCGTGGATGGAAGCAGACAACTAAGCAGAGACCAATACGGAAGGTTTTGAGTTGACAGCCTATCCAGAGTAAAGAGAAATGGTGTATCACACTGAAAGTGCTAACAGTGTCTGAGTTGATGTGTAAAGAAAGGTGGTACAAGGTACTCATATCATCCAATATAATCAACTGGTGATGTAAAAGATAACATTGACAGAACAGTTATTATTGGGATTGTGTAGTAGACTGAAGCACCGAATTAAAATTCGTACCAGTGCCGGGATTCGAACCCAGCTCTCCTGCTTGCTAGGCATATGCTTGATCTGTTACACCATACGGGCACTCTGGCTACCACAGCTGCATGGACTACCGTAGTACATCGCCTTCCTTGATATAAAGTCCAATTCATGCCCATTGTTATTCCCCTTCTAAACTCGCATGAGTATTGCTCAGGCTCTCCGATATTGGAATAGCACCTGCGCAGTGAGTAAAATGGGTTTAATCCCAGCCCTGGTACAAAATTTAATTCATAGCCTCAGCCTACATCATTATCATAGATAAAGGTGAGACTTAATATGTCTCAGGAACATCAGCTGTGTATGATTAAGATATCACCTACACATGAGGTACAGGCAGGATTAACCCCATTTCGCGCATTGCTAAGGTGCTATTCCAAAATCCGACAGCCTCGGAAACAGTAATGCGCTGGGGTACGAATTGGAATTTGTGTCAAGGATGGAGATATACTAGGACAGTCCATGCAGGTACAATAGCTGGAGTGCCAGTTTGCTGGCATGGCAGCTCAGCGTGTCTGGTCAGAGGGCCGATTGTCCTCTGTAATAAAAAAAACTAAGTGATGGAATCAACGATCAACTTGAACAGATGTCGTGTGACGTCCGCCCAGACCAAACGAAAGGAAGAGTGCAGAACAATATTATATATATATATATATATATATATATATATATATATATATATATATATATATATATATATATATATATATATATATATATATATATATAAAAGTACGGTGCAATAGACAGTACATGTGCCTAGTAAGCAGGAGACCTAGGTTCTAATCCTTGTGCTGGTACAAATTTTAATTCATTGCTACAGCCTATATCATTATCATAACAAAGGTGAGATTCAGTTTGTCTCAGGAATATCAACTGTATATGACTAATTATTATTGCCGTATCTATTTCGTCTTGTTTTATTGCCATGTAATGTGACCCATGTTATGCACAATCTTGTGTAATGAAATTAGTTTATGAATGAATCGGTTTAGGTGTTTTAAATCCTTA
Organism: Schistocerca piceifrons; assembly: GCF_021461385.2. Classification (NCBI taxonomy): domain Eukaryota; kingdom Metazoa; phylum Arthropoda; class Insecta; order Orthoptera; family Acrididae; genus Schistocerca; species Schistocerca piceifrons. The sequence continues at coordinate 898,341,508 of NC_060139.1, forward strand.
GGAGGAGGAGACACATCAGAAGTTAGAGTGTGTAAAATAGAAGAAATGTAATCATTTTGTGCCATTATGTGTACTAATAATGATGTATAGATCTTCATTATAGGAAATGTCAGGACATAAGAAGAGAGGTGTATGCTAATCCCTTGTCTATAACCAGAAGGAGAATTGCTGCTTAATTTTGTACATTCAGCATCGTGCAAATGTCCTCTCAGTACTGACAAGGCACTTTAATTATATTCATGTTGTCCAGCTTCTATATTTCTGTTGTTCATATTACTGTGTGCTTTAGTTTGTGTCATCTCATTGTATCAGAGGGTGAAAATACATACATATATGAAGAAACATTTAAAGTCCATGACTGGGAGATAGTTTTGGGCCCAACAGTGTTATTCAATTGTAGCTAATCTGAAGTGGAGTGGAGTGTGCGTAAACCATAGCTCTTGTACCTGGTTAGGAAAGTAGTTAGTTGAACTAACTTGAAATGTGTATATACGCTATGTGCAGATCTATATTACATCTTCATGTGTGCTTACAGGAATTAAGGATGACGTAATAAGTGAGAAACATACATTGTGAGATATTTACCATATCAGTTTAAAACTCTTATGTAAATATTTATTGTTTCTGTAAACTGTCTATGTTGAAGTCATGCTAAATGTCAAATGTGTGTGAACTCTTATGGGACTTAACTGCTAAGGTCATCAGTCCCTAAGCTTACACACTATCTTAACCTAAATTATCCTAAGGACAAACACACATACCCATGCCCGAGGGAGGAATCGAACCTCTGCTGGGACCAGTCGCACACTCCATGACGGCAGCGCCTCAGACCGCTCGGCTAATGAAGTCATGCTATTTGGAATTTTTGAAATGAGTTGGTGAACATATGAGAGCTTTCATTGATCATTGTATGGCAAACAACTGAGAGTGCAGTAAGTGTATTTTATTCACAAAATATGTAGAGGTTAATAAAATTAATATTAAAGTGTAAATGTTAGTTATGAAGAATCATACTTATTGTCTCTTCTTCTGTACCAGTACAAAACAGAAAGAAGCAAGGAGAGAGGTGGTGTATGGAAACAAGGATGGCACATATGGAAGTATGTAAGCTCAAGGATGATACAATGGGGCCATATTGATTGAAATCACGTGTTGTTGCTGAATTTAGTCTGAGTGACCTGAAAGCAATAATAATCAGTATTCCACAGAGGTTGCACAGGACCTCTAACCTATGGAAGAACATATAAATCCATACATTCGAAGTGACTCCCTGATGGTCATGAAAAATATGTTCAACACTTGGAAGTGTGATGTGTAGTCAGACAGTAAGGAACTTCATTGTACCTGGACATAGCTGACGCAAACTGCTACCTTAAACAAGCAGATGGGTGTCCACATGCTTTGCTGAATCAAGAAACAACGTATTTGTTTCTCCGTGTAATGTACATTTCATTCAATGTAACAGTATCTGATAAAACATTTAAATGATCAGGTCCTTATTGAGTTAAAGGAGTGTTCTTGTCAGTGCCTCAGAACAGAGTTGTGTTTTCCTTTCTGGTATAAAATTTTTTTAAGAAAATGTTGATCACAATAAAAAAATGAAATTTCTCTCTCTCTCTAAAAAGGACTAAAAGGTTACTATTTTTTAGTTACACTGTTTGTTGTTCTTGAATACCATGAAAAGTGTAAACCATTTCTTCTTAAAACATCAAATACAACTATTTAATCTATTCATTAACAAGTGAATCTACACTCGACTCTAATTATTAATGATTTTGAGTTTTTATTAAGGTTAACGATTGCTTAAGGTCACTTGTTTTTGAAAACTGTCTTACTGGCTTCTACCACTTCCTATTTTTTAGGATTCAATGAATACTCTACTTTACTATTAACGTTTAAACTTTATGTATCCATTTTCAAAGTGTGACGACTTATTTATTACCTTACCTATTGTGAAGCCATCCTAAAACTGCATCACGAATCGGTACTGAAAATGTTACGACATCAGTTGTCAAGGTGTGGTTTTTTAGCAAAGCACGTTTCAGTAGCACGTTATCCCATTATGAAATGCTGTAAAACAACAGAACTAATCAATAAATCGCAATACTACACTTATTGACAACCATGGCTCTGAGCACTATGGGACTTAACATCTGTGGTCATCAGTCCCCTAGAACTTAGAACTACTTAAACCTAACTAACCTAAAAACATCACACACATCCATGCCCGAGGCAGGATTCGAACCTGCGACCGTAGCGGTCACGTGGTTCCAGACTGAAGCGCCTAGAACCGCACGGCCACACCGGCCGGCTGACAACCATATAATAACATTTATGCTGTCTTGTATCGTAACATACCAAAACTTTTATGCGTTCGGGCACCGTCAAAAGTAAAAACCCAGCAGCAAACATGCATTGTCACACATAAAACTCTTCTTAGAACATCTCATGTTGGCGTGTTACACTCTCGAGGTACAGTTGTAAACTAAAGGCAGACGCTTTTGCCCAATAAAGAGAGTATTTTCCTGCAACGCATATGACACAGTCCTCAACGATGCTACTATCTATGAACAGTTTAAGGTCAAGTCATAGTAAATTCTAAAAACCAATACTAACCCGTAATGCAACGTGTGCATCTATACAGGATGGCCAAACGAAAACGTAAAACCTAACGCCGCTAATTCTAATAAGTTGATAACTGCTTCCCAAAGAGGACATCGCTTAAGTTGACCTAGAAATACCTCGTGGACGCTTCTGTCTTCTCATTCAACACACTGTTGCATTCTTTTCTTAAGGGGCAAAAAACCTCCAATTCGTCTAAATCTGACAACTGCCACACTTCATCCTCAAAGTGCAATAGACTCATGCTGTCTGTGACGTTACCCAAAGAATACTGCTTCTTCTTCAAGCGCTCAACCACTGCCTATGAGCTATTCTCTTCATTCACATAGTGTAAACTTCCTAGTTTAGACTATGTAAGAAAGAAAGTTTAAAATAGACTCACAGTAAGTTTCTTCCCCCTTGCGTGAAGTACTTCATTTCACAATCTTGACACTTAATTTCATAAATTCCTGCTGTATACGTGTAAACAAGTGAGATCAAGAGCACAGCGACCATAAGGCCTGAAAAGTATTACTTCCGACAAGGAAATGCGTGAGGACATACACAGGTACCATGAACTTCGTATTAAAATTATTATTATTATTATTATTATCATTATCAGTTTCAAGAAATAGTGTGTGAAAGTGATGTAACTCCCAACTATGTGACGAAGGGTTTTCAAATGAATCTTAAGAACAGTTTAACGAGTAGGTTACGTAAAATGATTTGTAAAATGTGGGTAGACAGTGAGGTCTGAGAATTATACAAGAAGAAATCTCTGTCAGCTCTCTGTTTTCGGTTTTTATTTCTTGTACATATTCCGGAGCGAATGCATAAGGGTTTCATCTAATGTAACTCGGAAACGCTGGAGATAATTTCCTTCGGAATATATGTAGATAATAGAAAAAAGTTAATTTCCAGCACATAAAAAAATCAGTTGTCCAATTCGTCAGTATGCAAAGTTTGCTCCACATAACAGAATCAATATCGAAACACAGAAAGCACTAACGTTATTCAACTGCATAAATTTATTTTACGCCTTCAGCGAATAGTAGTATTTTAGTAACGTACCTTTTACGAATACTTCATGTATTTATATTATTTTCACTGCCGCATTAACGCGATTGGCATTTGTTATTGATGCCACAAAAGTAATTATGCTATATAAGCTACAACAACGATGTTTACTGTGTGAGTAACCCAGATTTATGTTCAGCACATATTATTAGACGTGTTTTCTCCTTTGTTACATTTGCGCTGATAATGATGAAAAGATTGAAACTGGTAGCAAATAAGTAGTTTGTTTATTAGCAGCTTTTAACGAAGTGTAAAAATTACTTTTTTAATATATATGAGCCGTGGAGCGTCGCCTGCACAAAACTAAGGTCACATTTTGGCCGAATTACTTTTGCGTTGTTGTACGAGGGTAGTCCCAAAAGTAAGGTCTCCTGTTTTTTTTTAAGTACACAGACCTTTCTATTTCTACAATGGTTTACATCAATTTACAGCTTGAACATTTGGCTATTTCTCGACAAAATCACAATTTCTGTCGATGCATTTTTGTAGACGCTGTGGCAGTTTTTGTATGCCCATGTCATAACAGCTCGCTGCCATGCAGTTCAGAAAGTTATGAACTTCTTCATTCACCTCGTCGTCGGAGCTGAATCGCTTTCCGGCCAAATGTTCTTTTAACCTAGGGAACAGGTGATAGTCATTGGGCTCCAAGTCAGGACTATAGGGTGGGTGGGTGATTATGTTGCACTGAAACTGTTTCAGGAGAGCAACGGTTTGCTGGGCGATGTGTGGGCGAGCGTTGCCATGGAGAATGTGTACGCCCTTGCTCAACATTCCTCTTCTCCGGTTCTGAATTGCCCGTTTGAGTTTTTCCAGAGTCTCACAGTACCTGTCAGCGTTAATTGTGGTCCCAGTGATTCAGCTCCGACGACGAGTTGAAAGAAGAGGTTCATAACTTTCTGAACAGCATGGCGGCGAGCTGGAATGACATGGGCATACAAAAACTGCCACAGCGTCTACAAAAATACATCGACATAAATGGTGATTATGTCGAAAAATAGCTAAATGTTCAAGCTGTAAACATGAAATAAACAGGTCTACGCACTCATAAAAAAATAGGAGACCTTACTTTTGGGATTACCCTCGTATCTTTTACGAATACTTCGTGTATTTATATTATTTTCACTGCCGTATTAACTCAATTTGGCATCTGTTATTGATGCCACAAAAGTAATTATGCTATATAAGCTACAAGAACGATTTTTACTGTGTGAGTATCCCAGATTTATATTCATCACATATTATTAGACATGGTTTCCCCTTTGTTACATATGCGCTGATAATGATGAAGAGATTGAAACTGGTAGCAAATAATTACTTCTTTAATATTTATGAGCCATGGAGCACCACCTGCACAAAAGTGAGGTCACCTTTTGGCCGAATGTCTTTTACGTTGTTGTAATTAATTCATGACGGCAGGTACTGAACCTGTGTCGTGCATTGTTTAACAGACAAACTGCGACATTGGAGCTTAAGTCTCTGGTAGTATTGTAACACCCCACCGGCGCTTATCTGGTTTTGGTGTGTATTCACCCCAGCTAATTGACTAACAGATCAACAGAGAGTGCAAAACTGCCGCAATATCGGATAACGCAAAGACAGTAATAAGGCCCTGTGACTCCTGATTGAACTGCGGTGGCAGTGTTGACGTTTATTGATTCAGAATTGATCACTTTTAATTAAAAAGGGGTGGACATTGATGATATATTCAGCTATTGAACACCAGATTCAAATGTTGAACATAAAATTAATTAAGAAAGTGACTTGGGGTTTCAACTACTTGATTGAAAACAGATGCAGTCGATTAGCACAGATTTATTTTAACTCATGACCTTCAATCATCACATTACATGACTCTCCTAACAGGCAGTGGTAATAAATTGCGTTTGCGTGGAGTAAAGCGCGATAAATCAAAAGTAATTCCTATCGACTGACCCAGGCGTAATGCGAAGTGCGAGAAGAATTCTACAATACACGGCCCATGAAACGCTCGTGGAAACTTTGCCGATGTGATCCAACAAATTAATCAGTGGCCGCAGCGGGCGCAATATCACCGAATTCAGTGTGGCGGAGCGGCGTCGTTGTGTGGACGTCGGCCAACCTCGTGGTGCTGCAAGGCTGCGCTCGTCTATTCACTCCTAGCTATCTTGCTCAGTACATAGCTGAGCCAAGCTCAATCGTTCCCTTTGCTAAGTCCTAAACTGCAGAGATGCTCACTCTTTCTCAGGCAAGCTGAGTCAAGAACGCCACGTCCGCACTCTAGGCAAGCTGGGAACGGAAGACCTCTACTGAGACTTTTGCCAGTCCGCTCTTCACCACTGTTTCCCCTCCAGCAAAATCACTTACGCCAATTGCAGCACAAGTCACGTTAATTATGCATCGCTTCCCAGTGCCGACCAGTGCCTGCTCTGGGAAGTAAACAAATTCCCACAAAATTTCCCTTCCTCTCAACTTCTTCTATTTAGCTCCCCCAGGCCACCCATCAAGGTTAGCGTCTGCACAAACACCAAGTTTTCCGGAATTCTGACTCCCAGGAGAGTACTTCAAATGCCTGTTTGTGGGCTGTCGCTCCGCCTGACGTGGCGAGCAACAAATATAGAAACCTTCTTGGACCTCTTCATTGCTGCCCCCAATCCGTATCGTGTACAGAGACCAGGACCGACCTCTTTGTCATACACAGAGGTGCTGGATGTCACCTCTCCTTGGCTGCTGAGTTGATCACCAGCCCCATCGATTCAGGGCTTGGTCTGCATGCCATCACCATCGTCAGCTGTGTGTTCCCCTCATTGCTGTCGTCCTCGTTCCTTGTCAGCTCGTGTGTGGTGTGCAAGGTGTCGTAGCTTCAACTCCCTCTTGCTCAGTTACGCCACCTTAACACACTAAGACAACTAATTTTAGTTTATGGAATGTGCCCATGTTTAACCATCAGTACCATACATTTTTTTTATACATAAACATATAAAATGTACAAGATAACTTTCTTCACAGTCGTTCACACACACACACATAATCAAGGGATAGGGAATCAATATTATCTGGACAGGATCCCATCACCATTTCTAGCTACTATTTCCTACGACTAACATGGTGTTGGCCAACCCGACTACTTATCTACTATTTACTACTTTTTATCTCTAATCTTGTTTTTTCTTCTGAATTCTCTGTGGCAGACGTCCCTCTTATTGTGTCTGTGAACATGTATAAAGCACAACAAACTTAGACATGTGTCAATCTTACCAAGATTTTTTGTTGGAAGTTTGGATAGTGTCCTTTGTTGTGTTCTATTGCGACACTTCTTCTCTCCTCTATTTTCTTCCCGTTTTCTCCTTTTGTCACGAGTGGTTTTATAATGCCTGTGAACATTAGCAATGTCACAATGGCACAACACAAATATAGCTTACTGCTCACACTCACAGTTGTTACACTATCTTGGTATCAACAAGTATTTCTGGCGTATCAGTGGTGCTGTTCGCTCTATAGATGATTACATCCGGTTCATTTTAACAAACACTGGGTGCGCTAATTCAGGCAACTGCGCATAGTTGTCCACCTCTTACGCATTCAGGGGCATACGAGATGCGTCGGTGCGTCCTCGTAACGACCTACGGGAATGGCCACCTTAAATATGTTCTCCAATGACGGAGATACAATTACGGGGAACTTTTCTGTAATTTACAGAGTTCCTAATCAATCTTTTTCTAGTGGTACGCCCAGAAATACTTGTATTACATTCTTTAATCATGTGTTTTTACATAATAATCTAGTGCTTCACTTTCACAGCATCGAGAGGCGAGATATCATTATTAATAATAAAACACAAAATATAGGCACATATAAACGAGACATTCTACCACTAAGATCAGTATATACACAAACAAACATGACACTTTAACAAAATCCTGATTCTAAGCCTATATTTACTACGCCCGCGCTCTGGTCTAGTCATGCGTAATCCTGCTCGTGAAGGTGGGATGGACCAGGCTTTGGAGGGCGGACTTCGACCTCTTCCTGGTTGTTATTTTGGTAACCATTATTCCTGTTCCTTCTTGATTCCTGATTACCGCCCCAAGGCCTTTGTGATTTATTATGTTGCACCGGAGAGTGTCGCTCTTCTTCCGTGTACATTCTTTTTGAGTTGCCATTACTCTTATCTTGATTGTGGCCGTTGTAGTGCGGTACTGGCCTACTATCCCACTGGGGTCCATTATTGCGACGGTTGTTATTTTGTTCACGCTGTCGGTGTTTCTCCCGCGCCTGTTCCTCTTGAAATGCGAATTCCAGTTCGCGCAAAATGCCCTTAAATACCTCAGTATGGCTACCACAACGACCGGCAAGTAGTTGTTGATACGAGATGGGAAGTTTCATGTAGCGTAATCTGATGATTTCCGCACCGCTACAAGGGTTGTCTAGGTACTGGCTCCTTTTTATCACATTTTCAAAAAATTTGACCGGACTCCGGCACCCCGCCCCTTCCGTATCTCAGGACATCATAATTTCTTGTTTGATCCTTTCTTGGGTTTCTTTAGACCAATACTTGCCCAAGAACGCATTTTTGAATTCTTCGACGTATATATATATATATATATATATATATATATATATATATATATATATATATATATACAAAGAAAGAAAATATGTTATGTGGACATGTGTCCGGAAAAGCTTACTTTCCATGTTAGAGCTCATTTTATTAATTCTCTTCAAATCACATTAATCATGGAATGGAAACACACAGCAACAGAATGTACCAGCGTGACTTCAAACACTTTGTTACAGGAAATGTTCAAAATGTCCTCCGTTAGCGAGGATACATGCATCCACCATCCGTTGCATGGAATCCCTGATGCGCTGATGCAGCCCTGGAGAATGGCGTATAGTATCACAGCCGTCCACAATACGAGCACGAAGAGTCTCTACATTTGGTACCGGGGTTGCGTAGACAAGAGCTTCCAAATGCCCCCATAAATGAAAGTCAAGAGGGTTGAGGTCAGGAGAGCGTGGAGGCCATGAAATTGGTCTGCCTCTACCAATCCATCGGTCACCGAATCTGTTGTTGAGAAGCGTACGAACACTTCGACTGAAATGTGCAGGAGCTCCATCGTGCATGAACCACATGTTGTGTCGTACTTGTAAAGGCACTTTTTCTAGCAGCACAGGTAAGTATCCCGTATGAAATCATGATAACGTGCTCCATTGAGCATAGGTGGAAGAACATGGGGCCCAATCAAGACATCACCAACAATGCCTGCCCAAACGTTCACAGAAAATCTGTGTTGATGACGTGATTGCACAATTGCGTGCGGATTCTCGTCAGCCCACACATGCTGATTGTGAAAATTTACAATTTGATCACGTTGGAATGAAGCCTCATCCGTAAAGAGAACATTTGTACTGAAATGAGGATTGACACATTGTTGGATGAACCATTGGCAGAAGTGTACCCGTGGAGGCCAGTCAGCTGCCGATAATGTCTGCACACGCTGTACATGGTACGGAAACAACTGGTTCTCCCGTAGCACTCTCCATACAGTGACGTGGTCAACGTTACCTTGTACAGAAGCAACTTCTCTGACGCTGACTTTAGGGTTATCGTCAACTGCACGAAGAATTGCCTCGTCCATTGCAGGTGTCCTCGTCGTTCTAGGTCTTCCCCAGTCGCGAGTCATAGGCTGGAATGTTCCGTGCTCCCTAAGACGCCGATCAATTGCTTCGAACGTCTTCCTGTCGGGACACCTTCGTTCTGGAAATCTGTCTCGATTCAAACGTACCGCGCCACGGCTATTGCCCCGTGCTAATCCATACATCAAATGGGCATCTGCCAACTCCGCATTTGTAAACATTGCACTGACTGCAAAACCACGTTCGTGATGAACACTAACCTGTTGATGCTACGTGCTGATGTGCTTGATGTTAGTACTGTAGAGCAATGAGTCGCATGTCAACACAAGCACCGAAGTCAACATTACCTTCCTTCAATTAGGCCAACCGGCGGTGAATCGAGGAAGTACAGTACATACTGACGAAACTAAAATGAGCTCTAACATGGAAATTAAGCGTTTCCGGACACATGCCCACATAACATCTTTTCTTTGTTTGTTTGTGAGGAATGTTTCCTGAAAGTTTGGCCGCGACATTGTGGCGTAAGGCTATTAATATCTATCTAAATATATGTTCATTGCCACATCCTTATTACAGTAAGGAACAGAACCTAATAAATATACATTGGATTAAATTCATTATTAAAATGCAGAGAGTTTTCTCAACGTAACTTACTTTAACATTCTTTTTCTTTTACATAACATTCGCACTCTTCGAGGATATCGTCAGTACAAATGTTGTGTAAAATGGTGGGAAAGACCACAACATAATTTGAAGCCTAGATTATCATTTCTGTATTGCCTGTGATTGGTATGTGCCGAGTTTTATATGTATGTCCTGCTGTAAGGGTTCCTGCAGTTTCTATCAAGTGCCTGGAAAGCCTCTTTCACTTAGTAGTGCAAAGCTTCTTCGCAACTGTTTCAGCGAAAGAGCTTCGAAAATCAGTACATTCATTATGAGTCATTAACTTAATCGTCCAACTCTTGCTCTGATTTGGTTTGGTGTATAAAATGGTATTTGTACAGCAAATTCCTTTTTAAAGCTTTGTGTCCGCTAGACAAAATTCATGTTTGCTATTACGGGATGAAATCAACATACACACAATAGTAAAAGGAACTAACAAATTAACGATCACGACAGGTAGATAAGATGTATAACAGAGTTCAGTTGGTGCCACCGCGATGCGACTGTGAATTCCGATAATCCAATTCGCCGCTACGGAGCTTAGAGCTGCGGTCCCTATTTGTCACTGTCGCGCTGGTCGGTGTAATCTTCGACCCGTTCCCGTCCGACGCTGCCACCGCCTCCCGTGGTGACCATAAATCACCCATGCAAAACCCCGTCGCCGCGCCGCCTTGCAAGAAACAGAAGAGGACAAGGAAAGAGTGGGCTTCGCCGGTAATGACCCTGCCGTCCTGAGTCGAAAGCCTCTCACCGCCGTCTCAGAATTCTCTCCCTCCCAGTTAAAATCTCGTAGCGTTGAATGTCCCCACGGAAATATCGCAATCCGCCATAATTTTTCCTTATTTCCTTTTCTTCTTAGAGGAGGGAGCGCAGAAGCGGAAATGCGGCTCAGGGCCCTCCTATCGCTGTTAAGAGCCGACGGAAATTCGAAGCCGTAATTTGGTTGCCGCTGTGCTTTTCTGGACTATCAATTTGTGCTCATAAAAGAGGCATGTGACACGAGCGCTGTCACGGATATGGCCCTACTGTGTTAATCTCTTGACTACTTCTCGTTTCGATTACATAGTCTGACGTGAATGCGTAGTACGAGAGTCCACGACGAAACCTATAGAGCCGAGCGGTCTAAGCAACACCGACTCAAAGGAAGGCCTCGGCGTTTGTTCGTGACGTCACGTCAGCAAGGCATGGCGAACGCCAGATCTGTTGCAGGCAGAAACGCCTGGGCGTGCTTATCACTATAAATCACTATAAATCTCTTGTTTTTGGACAAAATGTTTGGTATTGTTTTGGATTCTAAAGTTTTATTTAGATGAAAGATTTTCTTACTATCGTAAAGCTACAAATGAAGATCATAGTTCTGTATTACTGAATCCTGTCGAAACAAACGTAGATCAATATGAGAAGATGCTTTGCCCCATTTGCAAGCTTCGGAAATTTTACATTCAAGTAACTATATTTACTTGATCCATATTGCTATCGAAACTTCCCCCAACCGCCTTACAATTAACTCGTTTCTCTTATTTATTTATTTGTTTTCGTTTCACATCGTCACTGGAAATGTGAACTAATTTACATGTGTAAATCTCCAACTGTTGCCAGTCATTACCGTACAGTCGTTTTCAGCGAAAGGAATTCTAAACAGGAAACAAAATAGCTTCATACATCGAAAATACTGCTGAGCTTAAACTTTTTTAAACATGCACATTAGAAAAGATAAATATTCCCCTGAAAGGAGAAACTTTATAAGATGAAAAAAATTTATTTTGTAAAACAAGTATCTCTCTTTTGCCTCTTCTTCAGTCCCCCACCCCCTCCCCCAACGTATACAATCCCAAGATATTTCATTAACATTCAGTGCTCCGCACTCCATAGTCAACCAAGATACCTAAAGAAGAGCACCAATATTTTCACAGTTTCTTGTAAAAGTAACGCAGTACAAATGTAACTTCCTCGGATTTACAAATAAGGTAAAGAAGCACGAATTCTGTTGCTGCTGGACCATGAAGTTGTTTTTGTATGTCAATCCTTAAAACAGGTGGAAATTTAAGTTCAGGAGTACACTATTTGTTAAGAAGTGTAGTGAATTGCACAAGTAATTGATTGCAGAAATCTCTCAGAACAGTGTGTGTTGGTAAACTATCGCCAATAGTTTCACATTTTCCTGTGTCAGAGAGGGAGACCCCACGATTATGAGTATGCCTGCAACAGACCTGGCGTTCGCCGTGCCTAGCTGACGTGACGTCACAAACAAGCGCCGAGGCCTTCCCTTGAGTCGGTGTTGGTCTAAGGCACTGCAGTCCTGGGCTGTGCGGCTGGTCCTGGCAGAGGTTCGAGTCCTCCCTCGCGCATGGGTGTGTGTGTTTGTCCTTAGGGTTATTTAGGTTAAGTAGTGTGTAAGCTTAGGGACTGATGACCTTAGCAGTTAAGTCCCATAAGATTTTTTTTAAAAAAAGAAAAGAAAACCATGTAAAATCGATAGATTAGATTACCCTCAACCAAAAAATAAAAATTTTAGAAATTTTTAGTGTCACATCTGATCTGACGGCTTTTTCAAAAAGTCAACCAATTTTACCAGACCGTATCACAATGTAGCTGAACGATAGATTTAAAATACCAAAAACTCGTTTTTCAGACGCCTGTAGCATAGCGCAAGCCTGAGGAACCACTTGAAAAAAGAATGAAACGGAAGAAAACATAGCAAATTGTCTGAAAATCTATTTTACAAGCAGATTCCGGAAAATTAATCATTTTCAGAAAAAAATGTATGAACACCTTCCATTTTGAGTTTACGGATCATTAATAATACAGGGTGATTCAAAAAGAATACCACAACTTTAGGAATTTAAAACTCTGCAACGACAAAAGGCAGAGCTAAGCACTATCTGTCGGCGAATTAAGAGAGCTATAAAGTTTCATTTAGTTGTACATTTGTTCGCTTGAGGCGCTGTTGACTAGGCGTCAGCGTCAGTTGATGCTAAGATGGCGACGGCTCAGCAGAAAGCTTTTTGTGTTATTGAGTACGGCAGAAGTGAATCGAGGACAGTTGTTCAGCGTGCATTTCGAACGAAGTATGGTGGTGTATTAAACGTTGGTATAAACAGTTTACAGAGAATGGGTGTTTGTGCAAAGGGAAAAGTTCTGGACGGCCGAGAACGAGTGATGAAAATGTAGCACGCATCCAGCAAGCATTTGTTCGCAGCCCAGGAAAATCGACTCGCAGAGCTAGCAGAGAGCTGCAAATTCCACAATCAACTGTATGGAGAGTCCTACGAAAAAGTTTAGTTATGAAACCTTATCGTCTGAAATTGGTTCAAGCACTGTCTGCAGCTGATAAGATTAAAAGAATAGATTTCTGTGATTTTATCCTTGCTCAAATGGAAACAGATGAATCTTTCGTTTCAAAGATTGTGTTTAGTGATGAAGCAACTTTCCACACTAACGGGAAAGTCAACCGTCACAATGTCTGTATATGGGGCACTGAGAATCCGCGGGAAACAACTCAGTATGAACGTGACTCGCCTAAGGTGAACGTTTTCTGTGCCATTTCAGCCAATAAAGTTTTTGGTCCCTTTTTCTTCGAAGGTGCTACTGTAACTGGACTACAGTATCTGGAGATGTTAGAGAACTGGCTGTTCCCTCAGCTCGAACAAGAAGCTAAACAATTCATATTTCAGCAGGATGGAGCGCCACCACATTGGCGCTTATCTGTCCGTAACTACCTGAACGTCAACTACCCGAGGCGATGGATCGGCCGCCAGGCAGCCCGTGACAGAGCACTTCATCACTGGCCTCCAAGAAGCCCTGATCTTACCCCCTGCGATTTTTTCTTATGGGGGTATGTTAAGGATATGGTGTTTCGGCCACCTCTCCCAGCCACCATTGATGATTTGAAACGAGAAATAACAGCAGCTATCCAAACTGTTACGCCTGATATGCTACAGAGAGTGTGGAACGAGTTGGAGTATCGGGTTGATACTGCTCGTGTGTCTGGAGGGGGCCATCTTGAACATCTCTGAACTTGTTTTTGAGTGAAAAAAACCCTTTTTAAATACTCTTTGTAATGATGTATAACAGAAGGTTATATTATGTTTCTTTCATTAAATACACATTTTTAAAGTTGTGGTATTCTTTTTGAATCACCCTGTATATTACATCACAAAACTGTTGGGTATAATAAAATAAGTTGTCCAGAAACGGAAAAAAAAATATGTTAGACAAATTTTGTGCAGCACTTTACCAATCAGACACCTTTTCGATACTCAGAAATCACTACGAGATCGCATTGACGCGCATCAGAATCTGTGTTGTAAGTCAATTAATAAGCTGCAATTCCCAGATTCTGATGTGATTTATAAAGTGCTTCCTCGAAACCGTCGTACCGAAGGATTCTTAAATAAACTGCCATAATGAAAGAGAGATAAAGTTCGAAAAACACTGTCTGCTTAAAGAGCAGAAATGTGTACTTTTTAAATCACTGTTGAACTCATCAGCGTTCTCGTCATCATCAAAATTACTCTCCAGGTCACTACCAACCTCTTCAATGACTTCTTCTGGAAAACAAATGTACTTAGTCTGAATCACTCATTTATTTATTCAAATCTTGCAGTAAAATTCATGTCACCTGTATCTTTTGTGGCTATTCGTTCTTCGTCTAAAATAACGACGCTCGTTTCTGTCTGATGACTACTGGAGAGTTACGAAAAATCGAAACGTCCCTCGTTGTCATACTAGCCGTAATCTGTTAGATTTATATCTATAAGATTTTTCGTATAATTGTTGCTCCATATTTACGAAATATATTTCGTTCCCATTAAATACTATTCCAGTTCTGTTTCACACTATGATACATTGCAGGCTTTAACATAAGATAAATCCAGATTCAGAGCAGTAGAAGAATGCTCACTTTTCATTTTATGTGTTTGTGTAAAAATGTTTAATCTAACCATCTTTTAACAGCGGCAGGTGGCAAAGGGGATACAACCCTGACCTCGTCTTCGTAAGCCAGAACTTGGTAACTGAGTGCGTGAAAGATGTCCTGGGTCCTATTCCACACTCCCAACATAGACCCATCAAACTCACAGTTACTTCAGCAGTGGAGCCAGTGCGGATTCCATTTCGACGAAGATTTAATTTCAAGAGGGCAAACTGGGAAGGTTTCGCAATTGGAATCGACGAAAAGCTGCAAACTCTAGAACCAACACCCAGCAACTACGATAAGTTCATAGAAATCGTCCAGAATGTATCAAGAAAGTCTATCCCTAGGGGCTGCAGAACGGAGTTTGTACCGGGCCTAACGAAAGACAGCCGGGAACTATACGATGCATATAAGGAAAAGTATGAGGAGAACCCATTCTCTGAAGAAACTCTTGAACTTGCAAATGCACTTACCGACCAGCTAATCGAGAAGCGCCGAGAAGAATGGCAACATCTAATTGAAAGTGTAGACATGAAACATTCTAGCCGGATTGCCTGGAAGACAATTAAGAAGCTAAATAATGACCCTAAGCAGCAAATGGAAGTACCAAGAGTAACAGCCAACCAAATAGCGCACCAACTCGTTCTTAATGGGAAAACGAAGACTCCAGCAAAAACCATCCCAATAAGAAGTGGCGAAAGTGACACGAACTACGGCAGCCGTCCATTTACCACCGTAGAGCTAGAATCCGCACTTAAATCTCTGAAACCTGGCAAAGCAGCAGGGCTAGACGACCTTAGGAATGAACAGATCCTTAAATTTGGCGAGTACACGAAAAACTGACTGCTCCTACTTTTCAATACCTGTATCCGGCTAAACAACATCTCGAAAATCTGGAAAAAGGGCAAGGTTATAGCCATTCCAAAAAAACATTTCAGACCGGTAACATTACTTTGCTGCTTGTACAAGGTGTTCGAGCGCATGCTGCTGAATCGACTTGTGCCTAATATTGACCATCAGATAATTCCGGAACAGGCGGGGTTTCGCCCTGGGAAAACTTGCACTGGACAGGTCTTGAATCTTACCCAGTTTATAGAGCATGGGTACGAGAACCGTCTAATTACTGGAGCCGTACTTGTCGACCTCTCATCCGCATTCGACACTGTAAATCACAAACTGCTGCTCACTAAAATATACGCTATGACTAATGATTTCGGGCTGATACAAATTATATCAACTCTTCTCAGCAACAGACGGTTCATCGTAAACCTAGGAGGGAAGCGAAGCCGACGGCGTATCCAGAAAAATGGACTACCCCAAGGCAGTGTCCTCGCACCCACTCTTTTCAACATATATGTGAATGATCAACCAGTTGTACCAGGGACTAGGAGCTTTGCTTACGCGGATGATCTTGCAATAGCCGTGCAGGGTCGGAACTTTAACGGCATAGAAATTAGCCTTACGAATGCCCTCAACGGTCTAACGCTATACTACGAAGCCAACTGCCTACGTCCGAATGCAGCAAAAACATTATCCTGCCTATTCCATCTTCGAAACCGAGACACCAAACATACCCTAAACATCACGTGGAGCAACCAACGGATTGCGTTCAGCAGCACTCCTTGTTATTTAGGCGTCACCCTTGATCGCACACTTACTTACAGACATCATGTAGACAAGGTCAGGGGCAAACTATCAACAAGAAACAACCTTCTGAGTAAGCTCATCTCTACAAAGTGGGGTGCCGACCCACATACTTTACGTACGTCGGCACTTGCACTCTGCTACACGGTTGCTGAATACGCTGCCCCAGTTTGGGAAAGATCAGCGCATGCGAAATGAGTGGATCCTCTGCTGAACGATGCCTGTCGCGTAATCACGGGATGCCTAAGACCCACCCCGGTTAGCCAACTTTATTTGCTTAGTGGCATAGCTCCACCCAACATCAGACGAGCTATAGCAAGCGAAGCAGAGCGCCTCAAGCAGCTGTGCGACCAGCGCCATCCTCTCTTCGGACAAAACCCTCCACACACACGTCTAAAATCAAGATGGAGTTTCCTCACCTCA
Source organism: Schistocerca piceifrons (assembly GCF_021461385.2). Taxonomy (NCBI): domain Eukaryota; kingdom Metazoa; phylum Arthropoda; class Insecta; order Orthoptera; family Acrididae; genus Schistocerca; species Schistocerca piceifrons. The sequence goes on from NC_060139.1 coordinate 898,358,450, forward strand.
GTTCAACCGATCGAAACCTCAAAACAAAAGGCCAGATTGTCAAAATGGAAAGCAACACTGCCTACGGGAGACCAGGCACCTCTAATCTCACCCAACGAACAATTGGCCTCTGGAAATGAACTAAAATGGCCATTATGGAGAACCCTCAACCGCCTACGAACTGGGGTGGGCAGATGCAACGTAAACATGTGTAAATGGGGATACCGAGACGGGACGGACACGTGCCAGTGCGGACAGACCCAAACAATGGACCACCTCCTGGAATGCAGCAACATGGGGGAAGTGTGCTGGAAAGAAGATCTGGCAAACGCTACGGCAGTGGCAGTTAAATGCGCTGAATTTTGGCGGGACGTGATATGATATATATACTATGTTTGTCTTTATATTGTAATGTGACTCCCCATTTTGGGTTTGTTTTACTTATACATATGTGTATTGTATTTGTATTTGTGTGTATATGTAATATGTGGGTTGTCTATGGCTTGGACACGATTAAATAAAATAAATAAATCTAACCGAAGCAACATCATTAACTTTTTTTCTTTGGGTAATCTGCACGTCATTTCTTCTAAGACGATCAATACATTCCCAGTGTCAGTAGCATCTCTGACTAAATCTGTGGAAGCATTTCGGTAGTGTGTAAAATTTTTCAGTGTTGATAATGGCCTTTTTTTTTTCTTACGATGGAATGCGGGATAGTAATCACAGCCGGTTATAGCACGAAAAGTATGTAAAGAATTTGCTAGAGCAATTCGATGAGAAACGTCTTTGTAACGGCGGGAATTATCAACGCCAACTTTCATATTCCCAAGCACTATAATTAAAATTTTAGAGTTCAATATTCAGTAGGTACTATATCTTGTTAACTAGTTTGACAAGGTTCGTAAACAATCGTACTATCTGCCGCCTCGTGTTCTTGACAAGCCAGATCTTCATTAGTTGTTCGATTAATAGTACGAAGTGGAACCCAATATTCGAAGCACATCGTGATCAGTGTGAAAGATTTTGTTCGCGATAATTTGCGCCATGTCCTGTTGTGACAAATTATTAATTAAAACTTCGAGCAGAGCTACTTTACATTTTATATATTTCAATTATTTCTCGAAGTCCGACGGTCTTGCTGCGAGAACATAAAAGTAAATAGCAATTCTCAACGTGGAGGGTAACAAGCACTAGCGCGTTGTTTACGTTTTTGGAAGTATAGGTGACGTCGAAAAGTCTGGAAACAAACTTTCTGATAATAAAATGACAGACTATATGTACATTTTTAATATCAGATGTATTGCGATAATACCATCTGCATTTTTGTGAAATACCAGAAATGGAACATAGTGAGGCTGTGAGGTTTTTGACCGAAATCCCATATAGCCGAGTTCATTGTTTTTGGGCGTGGGCTCTCGTGCCAAAAGGTAGGGTGGATAGATCTTGTACAGTATATTTTCAAAAGGCGAAAAGAGGAGAGCCAATTACTTAGGCATCAAATTATCAGCTAATTTTTATTCTTCGCTGGAGAAAGACCCTTTCAGTCATCAGGAGGTCTCTTACATAGTCAAGAAACAATCTGAGCAAAAGTATCTGGACATCAATAAGTGTACACTGATAAGGGGTGTGTCCACCCTTGGCCTTTATGATGGCATGATATCTGCAGAGGACACTTTCAATGAGATGTCTGAATGTCTACAGAAGAACGCGTAAGGTGATTTCGCACCTTACAAGAACTCATCCACAGACTTTGCCGTGAACTAAGACCACAATTAGATATCATTTGATAGGTTGTACATAATATATATGTATATTTAAAGGAGACTGACATTGTCACGTATGCCTTGAAAATAATTGTTAACGCTTATTGCATGGAAGGTGACGGAGTGTCTTTATTATAAAAATGGCGTAATGAATGATTGCCTATACTAGTAGCGGTTGGAACGCTAGTGGAGATGAAACGGCGGGCAGAACTCAAGCTCTGGGTGGAAGGCCCACACAGGTGTTTTTCCTGCTTAAACAGAGGAAGTAGCTAGACAGACGTCGTGACGTGAGCGCTGGGGCACAATAGGGACGCGACCGGCCGATATTGTACCGGAACCGGAAGGATTATACTTCGGAAACTACGAAAATCTTGGACGTAGCTGAGAGGAACGAGGAAGCTTCAGCTTGTAAATCATGCTGGCTGTTTTATTTCCGCGGATTTTTACTCAGAAGCGTACCATTGTACGAGTAAAGGTTTTTCCTCGCAAACTTTCCGCGCTGGACGACCAAAGACTAAAATATGGTTGGTGGCGTTCGGAAGAATCTATAGACGGGCAGAATATTCCGTGGTTTCGGAATATGATTAGTTTTCCTAATTACGATGATAGGGACTGAGTCTTGCTGGGAAGCCAGCAGTGGAGAGACGAGGTCTTCCGTTGTGAGCGCCCGTGTGTGACGGTCGCCCGATATCAGTTTTGTTGCTACAGATGGACTTGCTGTCTTTGCTCTCAGGAGAGTTTATGGTTAGAACTGTTAGGTACTGTACTGTTGCAAACCCATACGATTCTGGACTTCACCTCTGGATTGGAAGTCGTCGTTGAGTACGTAGCCTTCAGTAATAGAAAGCACTTTCTTTGCCTACACTTACGATGAGACGTTATCTGAACTCCGTCCTTGTGGTTGGGAGTTCGCGTTTCTCGTCTGTAGAACACAGAGAGAAGAAGACAGTATTATAGTATATTAGTCAGAGGACCGCCTTCTGCCATCTGAGTGTTTGGAAGAGTTTATTTGTGGCTGGAGTTCTTCCATCGCCGCTGACGAGTACGAGAACCATCACTTCAACGGACCGGGCGCAGTACATATAGTGATATCGCAAATGGCTTTGGCTTGTTAGGGCTATAAAAGCTAAATAGCTGTGATCACGTTAGTTTATTTCCACTGAGGTTCCACACCACCGTAGATCATCTTTGAAAGTAGTGTCTTCTAGTGTTTGGTACATAGATGTTGTCAGTTATTTCGTGTTATTGATATTAGACCGCAGTCATAATAAGGGACAGAGTTTTAATCTACAATAAATATACAGGGTGTCCCAGCTATCTTGTCCACCCAAAATATCTCTGGAACAATAACAGTTATTGGAAAACGACTTTCACCGGTATCAATGTAGGGCTGGGGCCCATGAATGTACATATTTGGAAACATTCTAAAACGAAAGCATATGTGTTTTTTAACACAAACTTATGTTTTTTTTAAATTGACCTCCTATGTTTTTTCTTCAGCAATCCATAGCATGACTAAGCACATACACAATGGTGTTGATTGCATCGCAATATTCCCATTGCATCCCGAGATATTAAGACGCCAAGTTGACACTTGAAACACCCGACATGCGCTGCTAGCGCACGTCCTGAGGCTCAGGCGTGAACCCCATGCTGCCCGTAATCGCGATGTGATTGACATGCGTAATCACACTTCCATACTTATCAAGAGGTCCGAAACGAATAATACGGTCTGCTGCCATCCTGCGTTAACGTCGTACATTCCAGCAGGTATTTATCCCATAGGCTAGGGGTGATCCGGTTCTGTAACATATCTGTGTACCGCAACGTTAGTCACAAAGTTAACTTCGCTTATCGTTAATCCGTTACTAAAAAGGTAATGCCGTTAAACGTTAAAACTTTACTTAACTGTAGATCTAGCGCAAGTGACAGTTAATCATTCACTCGTAATAGTAAAATTCATGTTGATGGTTTTAGTGAAACGAGCAAGTGGAATAAAAGTTTTACCGTTGTTGTGGACCTCTTGATAAGTATGGAGGTGTGATTACTCATGTCAATCACATCCCTATTAAGGGCAGCATGGGGTTCACGCCTGAGCCTCAGGACGTGCGCTAGCAGCGCATGTCGGGTGTTTCAAGCGTCAACTTCGCGTCTCAATATCTCGGGATGTAATGGGAATATTGCGATGCAATCAACGCCATTGTGTATGTGCTTTGTCATGCTATGGATTGCTGAAGATAAAATATAGGAGGTCCATTTTAAAAAAACGTAAGTTTGTGTTAAAAAACACATATGCTTTCGTTTTAGAATGTTTCCAAATATGTACATTCATGGGCCCCAGCCCTACATTGATACCGGTGAAAGTCGTTTTCCAGTAGCTGTTATTGTTCTAGAGATATTTTGGGTGGACAAGATAGCTGGGACACCCTGTATAAGCAGGAACAAGGTTTATCATTTAGTAGGATCAGTTGCCTTCATCATTCATCTATGTTTAGGTTGTAATTTATATGTTGAAGTCCATTAAGAGATCCTAAGATAGGCCTCAGGGGGTAGTCAGACAGGGCCAAATCTTCATTTTAGCGTTTATTATTTCAGTTGCGCACATTCATTTTACACCCGCCTGGAGTAGCATGATGGATGCGACAGCCCATTCTCCCTCAAGAAGCGAAACCACATATGGTAATAACGTTGGACACTGGGATCTGGAACGAAGCCGACGTTCTAACTCATCCCAAAAGTGTTCCATTGGCTTCAGATCGGGAACCTAGGCAGGCCAGTCCATTTCACGCATCTTATTGTCCACAAACCATTGCCCCACCGATGCTGCTTTATGACAGCGTGGATTGTCATGCTGACACAAACAGCAACCGTCATCGAACTCTTCCCCTGCTGTATGGAGTTCAGATGTGTTCAGCATCCTTCTACATTTAAGTGTTTTCTTAAGCGCAAAAAGGGGACCACATCAAAACGACGAAAAAAAACCATACCGTAACACCATCTCCTCCGTACATAACTGCTGACATTGACCATGATTGCAGTAACGTTTTCCAGATATTCGCTAAACCCAAAGCCTTCCACCAGACTGCCACAGAGTATAGCGTAAATGATAACCCTAACTCGCTTGTTTCCAGTCAGCTACTGTCCAGTGGCGTTGCTCTTTACACCCTCTCAAGCGTCACTCAGCACTGACTAAGAAATGCGTGGCCTATTAGAAGCTGTTCCACCACTGTACACATTTCTTTTTAGCTCCCTGCACACATTGTGCTAGCTGGACTGCTGGTAGCACTTCGTGAGCCGTGGTAAAAATTGCTGTTTTGAAGAGCGCGCCGCAGCGCGTGGTGTGAAGCAGTCGACCTCTGTTTCTGGCGGTGGCGCCGCTGTGGCAATCGCAGCTTTGGTGTCTCCCTCTGGTGGAAAAGGGGAAAGGCTGCCTGTTCACGTGCATTTAAGGGGCGCTATAAGTTCGCGAGTCGGTCAGTTGGTCATCCGGATCAGTGTGGGGCAGATAGTGTCTTCCTGTCGTCCGGAGTGCTAGTATGTGTTAGGCCGCCAGTCTGCTCGAGTTTGTTTAGGCAATGGTCATTGGCGGTTGGATCGATCGGTTGGTCGGTCGCGCACTGAGACACAAGATGACTTCTCCGTCTTGAGCGTCGGCGCATGTGAGTTCGCCTCGTCAGTCCAGTGGGCCGCGCCGTACAGCGAGGGGTAGTGGCTTCGCGGCCGACACGAGAGCAACAGGAGTCAACGCACGACATCGGTCTGGCCGGCGCGAGCTGCGACACCGTGAGACGGGAGATCGGCGCGCCTTCCTGCGTCCGTTGAAGCGGCTGGCAGCGGACGGTGTGGGAGAGCGTTTTGGGGGTGCTGCGCCAGGTCTTCACCAAACATCGCAGTTTATTAGAAGTTAAGTGATTGGTGATATGTTGTTTCATTTATGTGTTAAAATCTACTACTTTTCTTGGTCAGTCTCTCGTTCCCAACTTGCTCGTCTGTCTCTCGTCTGCATTTGTTAGGCAGTTACTGTCTGTCTGTCGGTCTGCCATATGCTAATAGCTGCCTCTATCTTGTTTATGGGATTCGGTGTTAACGAATTTATTGCTTGAAGTGTAGCGGCCGAATTCCTGAAATATGTTTTTATCTTGCCTATCATCTTGAGAAGCGGTATATGTTTAATGTAGAGCATGTTGTATATTTTATGCAAAACTGCATTTCATGGGTTTTATTTAATTGGTCATTTTAGTATATAAAGTTGCCACCCTTCCACCGTATGAGGTCTTTTTTTTTTAAAAAAAAAAAATCAAGTTGCACCTTCGTTGGCAAGTTAATTTTTTTATAATGTTAGTGTTTTGTGCCATTTCCATCCCTCCTACGAGGTGCATAGTTTATGTGCTTGTGTGAGTTGTTAAAATTTTTTAGTTTAAAGTAATCTGGTGTGCTGCACATTTGCACCAGTGTAGTCTTGTTGTGAGCGGTCGTGACTACGGCTGTGTCAAAAGGCAGCGGTAAGGTTCTCAGCCTGAAAGCTCATATTGTCTAAATTTGTTCTTTCTGCCTCTGAATAAATTGTAACTTGATATTTGGACGGCGCTTTCTGATTATAATTTTAAATCTGTTAAAAAAAGGGATTTTAGGAATAAAATTTCCATTTGTTGAAAGAAATTTAATTTGTTTTCATCAGTTACCCACTGGCAACTACTTCCACGCTCACATAGTGTGATTAAATGTGTTAACGTTCTTGATGAATCGTTAGTAAATAAAGCAAATTCTTAAGAAAAAGTTTTGAATGTAAATTCACGGTTCACTTAGGAAGTCACGTGTAATTCCTTTCGTTGGTTTCAGGCAATTTTTTACAATCAGTCTTCGCAAAGCCCGTCAGTCCCTGTCCGTCAGGACATGAGGTGTACCTAGTCTTGGTGTAGCTTTAGTTGTTCCTTTGCGTTTCCACTTGACAGTTATATCACCAGCAGTCGACTTGGGTAGCTTTAGAAGAGCTGAAATGTCCCTCACCGGTTTATTAGTCAGATGGTATCCAATGACTAGTCCACGTTCGAAATCACTGAGATCTGCTGATCGCCCCAACCAGCTGTCACTGCTTTTCTAGTGGCAATACTTTTTTTTTTTTTTTTCATTACACAGCGGTCACCGGTTCAGATCCAGTCCAACTGTCTCGGTCGACAAGTGAGAGGAGACCCAAAGCAACTGCTGAATAACAGCCGAGTATAGCACGTTGAAGGTGCGGCGGTGGAACTTTAAGTTCCGTGTCACCTTCCGAAGGTGGGAGTACAGAGGAGGGGTGCAGTAATGCGCCAACTCTATGGTCAAAGAAAAAAGCAGCTGGAGTAGAAAAGGCCACTGTACGAAAACGGACAGAAAAACGTGACCGTATTGGGCGTATCGTCAGTCATAGCCCGAATCCGAGTCCTCGAGGATGGTGAGCGGAACGGGGTGTCGGTGCCAGCGCCGTGAAACTGTAGTGCTGATGGTTTGTAGCCCTGCGACCGTGTCACGGAGGGCGTCCACTCTACTATATAGTTTGTGGTCCTTACGGTGAATGAATGGTCGTCTTGAAGAGGGCCGTATTTGTCTCCTCGTGCAGAGTGACAATCCTGGTGAGCGGAGGGGCGTGGAGACTCCACCTGAGAGGCGCTGGAGAGTCAGCATCAGGGACTTACTAATCGTGGCCCACGCAGTGGAACCATATGTTAGTGAGGGTAGGACAACGGAGTGACATAGCCGGAGCTTGGTATCTAAATTCAGCTCCCAGCTGGAGTGACAATACAAAATTCCGCGTATCGTTTTATACTGAGGAGTCCGCATCTCGTGACATCTGGTAGTTAACACCACATTACATAGGGATGCCCAGATTCTTTTGCCCAGATTACGCACACTAGACTAAAAATTAATCACTCCCCGTTCCCCGTCCCCCAAGGCCGGAGTGGCAGTTGTAGATACTACGTTAGCCAAATATTTAAGTGACTGTAATTCTAATACGAAATATTCAGAACAATGCCGACGCCTCTTTAACAAAATTAACATCGTTTCGTCAGACGTGGAACCACTACTGACAGGATTTACAAATGAACTACGGAAGTACGCCTAATACAGAAATTTATATGACCATGTGCAGTGGCACTTACTTCTCAATCAAAAATAAAATACATCTTTACTTACTTGTCATCTGAAGTGATACGTTTTCTACCCGCATTTGTGTTGCATACAGCACGTACTATAAGTGCAGCAATGTGTTTCTCTCAACAAGACTTTAAGTATGGCATTTTCAAAATGATTATTTGCACTTCTAGGCTTTATATTTTGTCCATCCTGACAACAAAGGTACATGCACAACGTGACAGATAATAGCTTCCCGGATCAGTGATGCAAATTTTCTGTTACCATCTGTGGAGAAGAATCACAAGACTTATGTGAAGAAAGCAATAACTCTGGTTATATGGAAGTCTTCTAATGAACTATTACAATACTGTGTTGATCTGACATTTCTTTGCTTTACGTACCGTTACAGTCAACGAAATCTGGTTTATACCCAGACATATGTAAATAATGCTTCATCACAAACAGACCGGTGGAAACATTTTTCCTGACTCTAAGCTGCAACGTCAGAAGTCTGCATCCTTGCATAATCTCTTCGTGTCAGTGCCAGTCTTCAACAAACAGGCAGTACACTGCAGATGCTGACTGTGTGCCCTTCAGCCGCGCGGGATAGCGGCGCGGTCTGCGGCACATGTCACGGTCTGAGCGGCTCCTCCAGTCAGAGGTTCGAGTCCTCCCTCGGGCATGGGTGTGTGTATTATCCATAGTTTAAGTTAGTTTAGATTAAACAGTGTGTAGGCTTGGGGACCGATGACCTCAGCAGTTTGGTCCCATAAGACCTTACCACAAATTTCCCAATTTTGCCCTTCCTGACTTTATTCAAAAAGCATCTTAGTGACCACAGACGTAATTCAGAATGATTCCAGAGATATAGCATAAGTGAAAAATAGAAGACACTGTTGCTAATCTATAGTTAAATCAGAAGACTGGCTCCAGAATGAGGTACTCCAAAGTCAGTTATTGGAGATACTACCGGGTGATAAAAAATTCAGTATAAATTTGAAAACTTAATAAACCGCGGAATCATGTAGATAGAGAGGTAAAAATTGACACACATGCTTGGAATGACATGGGGCTTTATTTGAACCCAAAAATGAAAAAAAAAACAAAGTTCTAAAAATGTCCGACAGATGGCGCTGGACAGCAAAACGTCAGTGACTGCGCCCACAACTGCAGAATTTGGGCTACCGAAAATCCTAGAACTGTCGTGGAAACTCCATTGCACGACGAGAAAGTCAAGGTATGGGTTGGATTTACCACAACTTCCGTTATCGGGCCTTTTTTCTTCGAGGAAATGCGTGATTCTGGTTTTGTAACTGCTACCGTGACGAGTGAGAGGTACGCTGATATGATACAGAATCGCATCATCCCCAGCCTGGCTGATAAGCACCTGCTGGAGCGTATAATGTTTATGCAGGATGGCGCTCCACCCCATATTGCTAGACGCGTTAAAGATCTCTTGCGCGCGTCGTTTTGTGATGATCGTGTGCTCAGCCGCCACTTTCGTCATGCTTGGCCTCCCAGGTCCCCAGACCTCAGTCCGTGCGATTATTGGCTTTGGGGTTACCTACAGTCGCAAGTGTATCGTGATCGACCGACATCTCTAGGGATGCTGAAAGACAACATCCGACGCCAGTGCCTCACCATAACTCCGGACATGCTTTACAATGCTGTTCACAACATTATCCTCGAATATAGCTATTGTTGAGGAATGATGGTGGACATATTGAGCATTTCCTGTAAAGAACATCATTTTTGCTTTGTCTTACTTTGTTATGCTAATTATTGCTGTTCTGATCAGATGAAGCGCCATCTGTCGGCCTTTTTTTGAACTTTTTTTGGTTATAATAAAACCCCATGTCATTCCAAGCATGTGTGTCAATTTGTACCTCTCTATCTACATTATTCCGTGATTTATTCAGTTTTCAAATTTATACTGACTTTTTGATCACCCGGTATATTTTTCGAGGTGCGTCCAGAAAGTAAGTTCAGTTTGGTAATACAAACGAAACGACTACAGACACAGAAAAACTCTCTCTTGGAAAAAAGCTACAATCTTTAAACTATGTTTCCACAAAGCTCCCATCATTTTCAGACACTTCTCATGGTGCGGCGCTGTCTTTTTTACATAATGTGGTTACATGTCTCGGAGCTAGTCTACGTTGTTGAATATTTGACCACCTGGGACGGTTTTCAGGTGCAAAATAGATGGAAGCCGCGAGCTTTCAGCGGTCTTTATGAGGTATCGCACAACGCTGTTTCATTCTGCATTCCGTGGCGCAGCTTCATAAGCATCTCGTAGTAAACGTTTGAATTTGTTTCAGTTCGCGGCAAAAAATCTATCATTAGAATCCTGTGTCTATCTCAAAAGACTGTGCACGTGTCTTTCCGATGTGTTTCATAAACGTCCCAGATGTCATCCCAAAACACTATCTTGCTTAGAAAATCATCACGTAGTAACGTTTGAAAAAGTCAAGTGCACTGCTCAGACGATGCTTTTTGGTGCCACTCTGAAAACGTTTTGACACGCATTTGGCACATAGTTCTCGAAAATTCAGTTTTCCAGAAACTATTTCATAAAGAAGTGATCTTGAAATCTGCGGAAAGGGTTGAGAAAAATCTGGTACTGTAGTCGCCATTCTAATCAAGCACTGTGCAGCGTAAACATCACACAGAGCGCTCAGAATAGTGCCATCTCGTTCTTGATAATGGAAGACAGGAAGCCTTTATAGAGGTCTGCGACGATGAAGCACTTACACTAATATTGTACGGCAAGACAGCACATTACTTCTTCAAATGGATGACGCGTTTCGGCTGGCTGCCATTATCAAATCGGTCATAAGACAAAAAAAGGAATAATCTCATGCTTATTCCTTTTTCGTCTAACAGCGGATCTGATGATGGCATTTGAAACGCGTTATCCATTTGAAGGAATGAACTGAGATCTAAATAGACCTTCTGTACATATTATTAAAATAGATGAACGCAAATATGTATTATGTATGTACGTATGTAGTTCCACGGCTTCTAAACTACTGGACCGATTGCAACCAAACTTCGTACACATATCACTTACCGTCGGAAAATCAGCGCTGTGTGTGTGTGTGTGTGTGTGTGTGGGAGGGGGGGGGGGGGTAAGAAGTGCCTACCTATCAAAGATCAAAGGGGCGAATAGCCAGACTTCATTCATACAGGATTTGAGAATGAGGGTACTCAGTGACTTGGAACAGACTTTACCCATAGTTTCACACCTTTACGAAACTCTTTCTCTCTGACAACATCCACAAAATGATGAAAGGAAAGAAGTTTATCGCTTACTACATTTTCGCCGTTTATGCAGTAAAACTGCCGCATAAAACATGATACTGTCATTTATTACTTCTTTGCTGTTAACTGCATTCTTGAAATATCTTGCTACAGTATTCACTGAATTTACCCCCACAATAATATCATTACACGACACGTAGTTAACACTGGGATGCGTGACAACTGCCACATCATACAAGTTGTTTAAATTTATTTTTTCGTTGCTGCTAATTCCACACTGAAACGCCAAAGAAACTTTTATAGGCATTTGTAGTCAAACACGGAGGTATGTAAATGGGCAGGATATGGCGCTGCTGTCGACAACGCCCATATAAGACAACAAGTGCCTGGCGCAGTTGTTAGATCGGTTACTGCTGTTACAATGGCAGGTTATCAAGATTTAAGCGAGTTTGAACGTGGTGTTACAGTCGGCGCACGAGCGATGAGTCACAGCATCTCTGAGGTAGCGATGAAGTGGCGATTTTCCCGTACGACCATTTCGCGACTGTGCAGTGAACATCAGTAGTGCGGTAACACATGATATCTCCAACATCGCTGCGGCGGGAAAAAGGTCCTACAAGAACGGGACGAACGACGACTGAAGAGAATCGTTCAACGTGACAGAAGTGCAACCCTTCCGCAGATTGCTGCAGATTTCAGTGCTGGCCAATCAGTAAGTGTCAGCGTGCGACACATTCAACGAAACATCATCAATATTGGCTAACGGAGCCGAAGGGCCAGTCGTGTATCCTTTATCACTACACGACATAAAGCTTTACGCCTCCCCTGGGCCCGTCAATACTGTCATTGGACTGTTGATAACTGGAAACATGTTGCCTGGTCGGACGAGTCTCGTTTCAAATTGTATCGAGCGGATGGACGCGTGCAAGTAAGGAGACAACTTCATGAATCCATGGACACTGCATGTCACCTGGGAACAGTTAAAGCTGGAGGAGGCTCTGTAATGGTGTGGGGCGTGTGCAGTTGGAGTGATATGGGACCCCTGATACGTCTAGGTACGAGTCTGACAGGTGACACGTACGTAAGCATCCTGTCTGGTCACCTGCATCCATTCGTCTCCATTGTGCGTTCCGACGAACTTGGGCAATTTCAGCAGGGCAATGCGACATCAAACACGTCCAGAATTGCTACAGAGCGGCTGCAGGGACACTCTTCTGAGGCGCGACTGCTACGGTCACAGGTTCGAATCCTGCCTCGGGCATGGATGTGTGTGATGTAATTAGGTTAGTTAGGTTTAAGTAGTTCTAAGTTCTAGGGGACTGATGACCACAGATGTTAAGTCCCATAGTGCTCAGAGCCATTTGAACCATTTGAACTCTTCTGAGCTTAAGCACTTCCGCTGGTCACCAAACTCCCGAGACACGAACATTATTGAGCATATCTGAGATCTCTTGCAACACGCTGTTCAGAAGAGATCTCCACTCCCTCGTACTCTTATGAATTTATGGGCAGCCCTGCGGTATTCAAGGCGTCAGTTCTTTCCAGCACTACTTCAGACAACAGTGGAATCCATACCACGTCGGTTGCGGCACTTCTGCGTGCTCGCAGGGGTCCTACACGATATTAGGCAGGTGTACCAGTTTCTTTGGATCTTCAGTGTATTTGCAACACCTTTCGCTGACTACATCCACGTATGCCGCTGACTGTACCAACAAAAATATGTCGTCTTACGACATATAGTTCTGATATCGAATCATGCATGAAGTTTTAATTTATTACTTCTTTACTACTAATTCTGTTCGTAACATGTTTCGCAGATAGTATACACATATGTTGCTGAATGTACTTACAAAAATACAGCATTGCAAAACGCACAGATCAGAACATATTGCGTCAAATACTGAGATGCAAAAAAATTGTTGGATCATGTGTTAATTTATTACTTCTTTACTACTGATCCAATCGACAACACGTTTCACAGACAGTAGCCACATATACCATGGGATGTATTTAAAAATTATATCATTGTACAGCACATAGTTTAGGAGATTCGACGTCGTAAACATTAAGCTGCGTGAAAATGAAATCGTAGAGCGAAATTTATTAGAAATTTGTGTACAATTATGTGTGAAATATGTCAGAAATATGTGAAACATATCTTACACTTGCGCACGCGGACAATGGCTAAAAAACTCATCCTAACCCCTTGGGGCTGTTGCAACCAAATCTGGTACACGTATTAGTTACAATCTGGGAAGAAATACTGTGGCGGTAAAAACTATCAGCCTCCTATTGGGGTGAACGTGACGACGTGGAGAGAGAAGTAGAGAGAAGTAGGTGGACAGAAAGAAGCAGGAGGAGTTGATGGATAAAGAGGGGCTGAAGGATGGGGTGGATAGGGAGAGAGGAAAGGAGGAGATGCACTAATAAATACATACCCAGGCAGTGCTGGGTATTCATCTGGATCTTCTATAAATAGCAACTCCTTCTTCTTGACTCAGAGCGACTACCGCACAGTTGCCGAACTGCAGTTATTGCGACGCTGCTGCGGAAAGAAATGCAAACGTATCTTACTTTCTGGACGTGCTTCTTATTACCTTCCGTAAATATTGCTGGCGATATTATAGCGCATCACGTCGCAGTCCCAGCTCCACTTCCAAGTGAAGTTTTCGTCTACCGCTCAGATCGCGCTGCTGTTTAGTGACAAAGAAATTCATTTATTTCGGCCGATAGGCTTTCCCGCGCGTTTTTACAGTAGCCTTTTTCCCCACTGAGCATAAGATGAGGGGGGCCATTCCGGCGTTAACTACCGCTCTGTACCGAACGACTGTGTTAAAATTTATTGCCTTTTACAGAGAGCGACCCTCGAGGGCAATAAAAGCGTGTCTTTACGGCACCTCATATTCGGGGCAGAGGCGGCGTGCGCCAGTATTGTTCTCAGCGGGAGCCCATTCTGCTCCGACAATGTATCGTTGTGTTATCTGCCTTCACTTCTCGGCGGACAGAACGCTGCTCACAGAATTATCAGCGAATAATTAAGAGGTGTGCCACTCCGCTGGAGCCGATGTGGACTCCGCGTCGTTAACGAGCCATTCTTTTATGTGGACGGGAAGTAACACTGGCAACAGGAGATAATTTGGGACTGCCCTCTCCCGCGCCGCCATTAAAAGCTCTAGCATCCCCAACGATATATGGACTCGCCCGTCTGCAAGATACCTTTTTCAGGTAACGTCCATTTTATTACGATAACCTGCAACAGGTCAAAATTCCTAAGTAATCGATTGTGAGATGTTGTTGTTGTTGTTGTGGTCTTCAGTCCTGAGACTGGTTTGATGCAGCTCTCCATGCTATTCTGTCCTGTGCAAGCTTCTTCATCTCCCAGTACTTGCTGCAACCTACATCCTTCTGAATCTGCTTAGTGTATCCATCTCTTGGTCTCCCTCTACGATTTTACCCTCCACGCTGCCCTCCAATACCAAATTTGTGATCCCTTGATGCCTCAAAACATGTCCTACCAACCGATCCCTTCTTCTAGTCAAGTTGTGCCACAAACTTCTCTTCTCCCCAATCCTATTCAATACCTCCTCATTAGTTACGTGATCTACCCACCTTATTTTCAGCATTCTTCTGTAGCACCACATTTCGAAGGCTTCTATTCTCTTCTTGTCCAAACTAGTTATCGTCCATGTTTCACTTCCATACATGGCTACACTCCATACAAATACTTTCAGAAACCACTTCCTGACACTTAAATCTATACTCGATGTTAACAAATTTCTCTTCTTCAGAAACGATTTCCTTGCCATTGCCAGTCTACATTTTATATCCTCTCTACTTCGACCATCATCAGTTATTTTACTCCCTAAATAGCAAAACTCCTTTACTACTTTAAGTGTCTCATTTCCTAATCTAATTCCCTCAGGATCACCCGATTTAATTTAACTACATTCCATTATCCTCGTTTTGCTTTTGTTGATGTTCATCTTATATCCTCCTTTCAAGACACTGTCCATTCCGTTCAACTGCTCCTCCAAGTCCTTTGCTGTCTCTGACAGAATTACAATGTCATCGGCGAACCTCATGAATTTTAATACCTACTCCGAATTTTTCTTTTGTTTCCTTTACTGCTTGCTCAATATACAGATTGAATAACATTGGGGAGAGGCTACAACCCTGTCTCACTCCTTTCCCAACCACTGCTTCCCTTTCATGCCCCTCAACTCTTATAACTGCCATCTGGTTCCTGTACAAATTGTAAATAACCTTTCGCTCCCTGTATTTTACCCCTGCCACCTTCAGAATTTGAAAGAGAGTATTCCAGTTAACATTGTCAAAAGCTTTCTCTAAATCTACAAATGCTAGAAACGTAGGCTTGCCTTTTCTTAATCTTTCTTCTAAGATAAGCCGTAAGGTTAGTATTGCCTCACGTGTTCCAATATTTCTACGGAATCCAAACTGATCTTCCCCGAGGTCCGCTTCTACCAGTTTTTCCATTCGTCAGTAAAGAATTCGCGTTAGTATTTTGCAGCTGTGACTTATTAAACTGATAGTTCGGTAATTTTCACATCTGTTAACACCTGCTTTCTTTGGGATTGGAATTATTATATTCTTCTTGAAGTCTGAGGGTATTTCGCCTGTCTCGTACATCTTGCTCACCAGATGGTAGAGTTTTGTCAGGACTGGCTCTCCCAAGGCCATCAGTAGTTCTAATGGAATGTTGTCTACTCCCGGGGCCTTGTTTCGACTCAGGTCTTTCAGTGCTCTGTCAAACTCTTCACGCAGTATCTTATCTCCCATTTCGTCTTCATCTACATCCTCTTCCATTTCCATAATAGTGTCCTCAAGTACATCGCCCTTGTATAAACCCTCTATATACTCCATCCACCTTTCTGCCTTCCCTTCTTTGCTTAGAACTGGGTTGCCATCTGAGCTCTTGATATTCATACAAGTGCTTCTCTTCTCTCCAAAGGTATCTTTAATTTTCCTGTAGGCAGTATCTATCTTACCCCTAGTGAGACAAGCCTCTACATCCTTACATTTGTCCTCTAGCCATCCCTGCTTAGCCATTTTGCACTTCCTGTCGATCTCATTTTTGAGACGTTAGTATTCCTTTTTGCCTGCTTCGTTTACTGCATTTTTATATTTTCTCCTTTCATCAATTAAATTCAATATTTCTTCTGTTACCCAAGAATTTCTATTAGCCCTCGTCTTTTTATCTACTTCATCGTCTGCTGCCTTCACTACTTCATCCCTCAGAGCTACCCATTCTTATTCTACTGCATTTCCTTCCCCCATTCCTGTCAATTGTTCCCTTATGCTCTCCCTGAAACTCTCTACAACCTCTGGTTCTTTCAGTTTATCCAGGTCCCATCTCCTTAAATTCCCACCTTTTTGCAGTTTCTTCAGTTTAAATCTGCAGTTCATAACCAATAGATTGTGGTCAGAATCCACATCTGCCCCTGGAAATGTCTTACTATTTAAAACCTGGTTCCTAAATCTCTGTCTTACCATTATATAATCTATCTGATACCTTTTAGTATCTCCAGGATTCTTCCAGGTATACAACGATTGTGAGATAATGAACAAAAATGTGGATAGGAGAAGGGTCATGTTATGGGTATCTGTTAATTAGTATCCCGCATCGATTTGTATTATCTGTTACAAAAGTAATACGAAGTTTCATAAACAAAACCTAGATATTTTCATTTCTCTCAAAAAAAATCTTTGCGTGTTTATGGCCTATAATTTTGTTCCCTCCTTAAGTATGAGGAATGTTCAGAAAGTAAACTTACTGGATTTTTATTTTTTTTTAGAAAAAGTTTATTTGAAAAAAATTTCAAGTTATGTTGATACACTCGTTGACTGTTTTTTCCATACAATCTTTCAATGCCTGTGGTGAGACCTGGCGCAAGCTTCATTATGCCCTACTCGAAGAACTCATCAGCTATCTCCCTCCGGCACTTCAGAACGTCTTTGTGCAGTTGCTAGTCGGTTGTAAATTTAATTCCTCTCAAGCGTACCTTCGCGGAGGTGAACACTGGTGTGGTTCAAATGTACCAACCAAATGAGTCCAAGAACACATTGATAACTGAGGTTGTGCCAGGACGGGCGTTGTTATGCAGCAAGTACACTTCTCTCGTCAGCCTTTCCTTCCTTTTGTTATGATTGCTCCTTTTATGGTTTTTAGGGTCACACAATATCGTCGTGCATTGATGGGTCCCACCTGAGTCAGGAATCTGACCCAAATAATGCCTTTTCAGTCCCAAAATTCTGAGGCCATGATTTCTTTGCCCGAAACTGCGGATTTTAATTTTTTGGCACATAGGAATCGGTGTGAAGCCACAGTGAAGACTGTCTCAGGCGTGTAATAATGCACCAACGATTAATATCCATTCACAGTGGAACTCAGAAAAATCTCACCTTCCTATTCACGTCGTTCAAGATACTCGCGGGCGCTACTGACTCGAGTTTCCTTGTGCTGCTCTGTCAGCAGTTTTGGGACCCATCTTGCCCACAGTTTCTCAGCGTTTCAGTGAGTGTCTCTTATAAGAGAGTTCTGGAAAGTTGTGGAAACGTCGGAGAAATTTCATTCGCTATCAATCGACGGTCTTCACGAACCGTTTCCTCGACTCTTTGCACCAACTGATCAGTGAAGGAAAAAGTCTTCCACTCCTCTGTTCGCCATGAACATTTGTTGTGTCTCTAATAAACTCCGTACACCACTTCAACACAATCATTCTGCCCGTAACACTTCCCCCGTAAACCGTTTTGATTCGCGAAAAACTTTCAGTAGGTGTTATTCCTTCCGAAGCGAATCGCAGCACATGGCTCGCACTTAGCGGAATTTATTACCGACATCTCACAACGGTCAGGGGATATCCCCCCCCCCCCTCCCCGCTCTTTATCTCTCTCTCTATCTCTCTTTACTACGCAGTGTTGCCAAACCTTAAGAAAAATCACAGCCCTTTATGGTCACAGTGCACTTAACTTTCTGAACATGCTTCTTAGTTGTAATGCCATCCTTCCTCAGATCGGATTAATCACATATGACAATTTCGCGGTTTGGAAACAAAGGAGCGGATTCGAAATATACCGGATCGTAGCGGGAGTGTGTTGCTGCCAAACCGATAACTTTCAAATACTTGACTTAAAGATTTTATTATACCTGTTCGTAAATGATCAATAATGCAATTCAGAAATCAATAGGAACAGTTTAAAGTGTCCACAGTGGCTGTCAAATTGAAAAGACTAGAACAATACCAATACAATCCTCAGTCAAAAAGAGTGTCCCTGATAAACCAATTTCCTACGTACGTGGAGTAAGTATGCTTTAAGTGCAAGTTACTCGTACTACGAAATTCGCAATTTTACAACGTACGTAATGGATAAACAAATTACCAGCTCTTGACAAAATCAGTGACTCCCATTAAAAACAGCGCGGAACAATTCTACATATAACTCTGGAGACCTGTAAAGTGCATGGCAGAGCGTACGTCCGACCACGCCACTAATAAGGCTTCTTGCTGTTCCTTCCGCCTATGTAGCGCGGAAAGAATCGTCTCTGTGGGCGCTTTGAAAGGGCACGGCCGACTTCCTTCCCCGTCCTTCCCTAATCCGATGAGACCGATGACCTCGCTGTCTGGTCTCCTCCCCGAAACAACCCAACCCAGATTCTTCATTTACTGCTGGTTCTTGAAACTTTATCAATAGGATCTTGCCAACTGAGATTTTTCAGCGTCTCCACTCTCCCGTGAATCTAACGAACCTGTGATAATTCGTGCTGCTCCGTCTTGGTATACATTCAGTGTCTTCCGTTAGTCCTATTTGGTGTCGTACCTCAGACTACAGCAAATTTGTAGATATCTCCTATTCCATTGGCAGTTTTCACTGGTTTTCGCCTCCCGTAACGCTTTTAGGTGACTAGAAACTGATCGCAGGATACCGTGGTGTAGTATTGTTTGCACAAGTTTTCGGCCTATCTGTGTGACAATGTGCAGGAATTTCAGTAACGATAAGAAAAGTATCGTCTGTAGAGAAAAGTGATTAAAAGAAAGCGTGGTAAACACAGAGAAACAGCACAAGTGTGTATGCTAACTGGATATCCATCATAATCTGCCTGCAATATATCCTCCCTTGTAAGCAGCAAGTGGGTACACCTGTCCTAACCAGACGATGTATGCTTTAAAAACACTTTAATTAAAATTCATCACATCCAACTTAATATGCTCATCTGTTTCTCCGTAAGCATATTACACTGTGATTAATTTTACGACCTTCACTATCTTAATGTGTTCTGCTGCTTTCTCTTTTACATATTTCATATTGTGTGGTAGTACAAAGCGCAGAACTAGCGCTCCCTCCTATATGTGTTAAAAAATACACTAAACAGTCTGTATGGAAACTCACTTCTAACACCAAACTAGTAACGGATTTCCCCTACTGGGGTGAAACCCTTTGATTTACGATTGCATAATTGGCTTCTTACAGGTAATGACCTGAATCTCGTATTCTTATTATTCATCTACCTCTCGTTTCTTCATACTGTAGCACAGTCCGATATCTTTCTGTTTCATAAGGATGTTACAGATTTCCACAAACCATACCTTAAGGCGGCAAATCGAATTTTTAATAATGTTAAAATGGACTCTCCCTTAACAATTTTAATTCCACCCTCAGATAATGCCGTTAACGACGGTTATAACCGTAGAAACTGGAAGCTCTAACTACAAAACAATATTTCGTGCCTATGTCTAATTTCTTAAGATAATTTTTAGAGGACGATAGGGAAAACCAATGAAGACGTAAGACAATCAGTACTTTGAAAAACATATTAACGGACTGTACAGTAGAAGCTTTCACCAGATCCTACAAAGTTTTATCAGACTGTTGAAGCTGAAATCTAAATTTTGATTTCTTTTAAACTCAGCTAGCGTTTATTTCTCGCCTAGTAAAGTACTTTGCGCAGCTTGAGGTATTGGTTACTGCAAACTGTCACTGTAACATTAAACTGATGGGTGCGGTAAATCTAATTGTGTGTGTAACTACATTCTGAAGTGATAAAATTAGAATACAATTTTCCTACTTCGGCACGAAGTTATTAAATAACTGATTAATCCTGATTTATGTGCAGAGATGATCTAAATGTAGCGATTGTAACCTGTAAAGACACAGCGATTGTGAATAAAGCACAAGTACGGACTTTTTGCAGGAGATGCTCACCTTGAACATCAGGGGACGTTCATCTTCAGCACTCAAAAATATGTTGACAAAAGCAGCTAATTACGGCACTTTATAACTACAAATCCGTTGCCTAGCGGAATGAATTCGGTGTTTGAAGTAACCGCTGAAATCCAGGAGACCTTGACTCAGTATATAATGAATTCCAATGCTGAGTTCAGCGCATTGTTTATTTGTTCACTGGCGTGAACGTCACGAGGTGCGAAGAAGCTCAGTAGTTACTTACAGTGTGCGCTGGAATAACAGAACTTCTACGTCGTTCCGTCCAATCTGTATGGAAACTGGTGCTAAGATAGCTAAGTTTCGGAGTTGACTGTGTTTTCACGGCAGTAAGTTTAGAATATATGAACAGTAAAGTTGTTACTAAGTCTGTGGACGACTACTCTGAACTGTGCCGGCCGGTGTGTCCCAGCGGTTCTAGGCACTTCAGCCTGGAATCGCGCGACAGCTACGGTCGCGGGTTCGAATCCTGCCTCGGGCGTGGATGTGTGTGACGTCCTTAGGTTAGTTAGGTTTAAGTAGTTCCGAGTTATATGGGACTGAGACCTCATATGTTAAGTCCCGTAGTGCTCAGAGCCATTTGAACCAACTCTGAACTGTGTTGACAACTGTGCTCAGTAGAGGCCAGTCCAAGAGTCGCAGTAAGGTGCAGGATCACGCAGCCGTTGACAACCAGTCTTGAGGAATCAGTGGTAGGCTTAGATAAATAAATATTTAAACAGACAACACACCCTGGAAGATCTGTACTAATACGAACCACTCTGAGTTTATCGAAGAGTGTGTCGATTCTGAGACTGCTTCTAAACACATTCCCAAATGAATCTTAAGGAGAGCTTTTTCGAGAGAGAAAAAATCGTATTGTGTACGATTTTTTTTATTTTTCATTATTTTTTAACTGCTTCGTAGTCGCACCACTGAACCAGAAATATATTCAAATAGGATACGGCAGAACGATCTTACAGGTAAGGAATTCAGAAGCTGATGCTTTGTTAGAAATAAGCCTATGACGCTAGATAATAACAAAGTTACGTGGTAAAAAATGGTTCAAATGGCTCTGAGCACTGTGCGACTTAACTTCTGAGGTCATCAGTCGCCTAGAACTTAGAACTAATTAAACCTAACTAACCTAAGGACATCACACACATCCATGCCCGAGGCAGGATTCGAACCTGCGACCGGAACGGTCGCTCAGTTCCAGACTGTAGCGTCTAGAACCGCACGGCCACTCCGGCCGGCTAGTTACGTGGTAGGACCACTAGCGGGGAATACCTCTGAACATGGCTGTTTCTAGCGTTTCGGCTATGGACTAATGAACTGGTAATATAGGGGCGGTCTTCCCACATACCATTTACCCCATTACCTGTCATTTGTGACGCGGCACTTCAGCCTCCTTGGTGCGAGTGTGTTCTCTCTGTGTGTGTGTGTGTGTGTGTGTGTGTGTGTGTGTGTGTGTGTGTGTGTGTGTGAATTTATAAGGGATCAAACTGCTGAGGTCATCAATCCCTAGACTTACACACTAATTAAATTAACATATGCTAAGAACAACACATACACTCATACCCGAGGGAGGACTCAAACGTCCGGCGGGAGGAACCGCGCAGAGTGTGTTCTGCTAGTGGCTTCCCTCAGTTCTCACGCCGACAGTACTGATCTTCACATAATTCATCGTAAAAACAGAGTTCATTAAGAATTTCGGATCATCAGCTGTTGACCGTCCTCCTTCTTTCTTGAGAACGGTGAGCTTGTGAAATAGTGGCGTGCAAAGTTCTGCGACATGATAGGCTTTATGATTTTTTTCGCAGGCGTTACTGAACTTTGTACCAAGTTACATAATACGTGAAAGACTAATTACGGTCGCCTATATTCGTAAATTCTCTTCCTTGGAGTATTTAAACAGTACTCGCATACACCACTTTCATCAACTACCGATGCCACTGATCACCGCCGCAGTGGTGTTAGAAACAACGTTTCTTCAGCAGCTCCACAACGTGAAGATTACAGAGTAACTGTGCACCCACCAACAGGTCCAGCGCAGCTGTGCGGCTTTCTTGCACTGGCACAAAAATTTATTGGATTCGGGGCAGGCTCAGAGCGATACAGAACATTTGTAAAGGTTGTTATGGTGCCACGCGGCACGGTTAGCAACCATATTGTTTGTAAAAATTCTGCAGTTGCTTTGAAAGCGATGAGGTTCGTGTCTATTTTTGTAAGCTACACAATTGTTCAGTTTACGCCTACCCTGTTAATGTCGTATAAATGCACATGTCTTGACAAAAGATTGAAAACTTGCGTGCCTATTTATATGTATGTTCTATATTTGTATTGTATATTATCTACATCGTATTGATTTACTTGTGGTATAAATCTTGTTTCATCCAAATTCTCCTTCACATGTACCTTCACCCTATGATATTCCCTGACGTTTGTGCATGTGAAAAATCTTAAAAGCTTCCGGAACTGATTGCAGCATTAGCAGCAGTAAGTTTTTGACAGGCATTACCCCAGAAATTGTTTTCGTAGCTTTTTGATAAATTTTAAATTAAGTATATTTCACATTAGAAAATATGGATTACAAGCTGAATGGCATGCAATTGTTACTAGTTTTAAGTTATAAAGATAATCGTTACATGTTTTAAATTATAGCTCCAATCTTAATTGGAGCTGAAACTAAGTCTTTAAATATTTTTATCATTTAAAAACTGACCTTTAGAATTTTCCCTGACAAAGACAACTCAAATTTAACCTATTCATTTATTACGCACAATATACAAGTCCAACGCAATCTGACTGCTATGCAGTGACAAAATCATGGCTTCTAATAATTAACACAAAAGAATGGCCTTAAATTGAAAGAAATCCTAACAATAATGAAAATCTAAAAAATATGAAATTAAATAAATATGAAACTACCTCCAACTCTGATAATTACCTAAACTCATTTCAATCACGAATCCCTTTATATATAAAGTCACTTACCTCACAGGAAATCTTCATAACACGAACTACAGCAATTACAGCAAGCAGCAACTACAGCCAGCTAAATGAAAAGTTTCTACTGTAGACTCTAACTACTAGGAAGCATATGGTTAGCAAAGAAAGATTTTGTTGAAGAGCAAACAATGTATTTAGAAAATTTTACCTTATTCATGTGAAATCCAGTTCCAAAAATTATATAGTTGTCAATAATTCCACTGCCCAAGCATTACCCATCAAACATACGTCATCATACATTTCCTTACGTCTCACTTTACAATGCATACCCTACCAACACAGAGTCCCCACTAAGAAAAAACATTTCCATACACTTCTCTATCCACTCGTTAAATGCTAGTCCGTGCTACCACAGAATATCTTGCCGAGGGCGCAGAGCCCTGACAGCGATATTAACACAGTCTATAGCGCTGCCAACATGCAAACAGGCTACAACCCAAAAAGAAGTTTTCGAAATTGATAACAAACGCCGAAAACAAAGAAAAACCGTATATTTTGTACATTCTGAATGAAGTTCAATTTGATAAAAGCTGGATCCGTGATCAATAGAAGACAACACTTTTACGCCATTGCAGTTTTGAAGAAGTTCTTCCAACGTTTGCGGCCTGTCTGTTTCAGGAATTAAGTGGTATGATCGATCCGTT
The DNA here is from genome assembly GCF_021461385.2 of Schistocerca piceifrons. Taxonomy (NCBI): domain Eukaryota; kingdom Metazoa; phylum Arthropoda; class Insecta; order Orthoptera; family Acrididae; genus Schistocerca; species Schistocerca piceifrons. The sequence continues at coordinate 898,382,442 of NC_060139.1, forward strand.
TTCCCCTCAGCAACATGTACTGGATTATTGTATGAGCCTACCGCTGCTTCAATAATGCCCTCGTCAAGCACAGATTGTATTTCCGTTTTAACATGGTCCCTACAACGTGCTGGAATTACGCCTGGTATGACGCAAAATTTTGTATGCTCACGAACACGAAATTTGTACTGAAATCCTGTAATTGTTTCTGTTTTGTTAGTAAAAACTGTGGAATGTGATCGTAAGATGTTAAAAAGGTCCTGGCTATCAGTGTCATTACAGTTATCAATTGTTTGTATTTTTTCCTGAATTAAAACGTTAGTGTCTAACACGTTATCAATATCATCCCTGTCAGTACTTGAAAAGTAATCATTAGTGTCAAATTCCGTCGAAAGTTCCAAACTGTGATCTGACAAAAGGTACAGCCGATTCATTTCATCGTCATGGTTTGAAAGCCAATCTTCAAATTTCAAAGCTTTTGACTTACCTTCTTCCTCTAAATTTATTTCATCGTCGTGAAAGTTTAAAATTGCTTTTTAATAATTCAAAAAATCTGCCAGCTGATCTTGTGCTTCCCGTACTTCTCTTTTGTGTTGTGTATTAATTTGTTTCTGACGTACAGAGCCTTTGTTCTTAAAACAAAACATGCACATGTAAATTACTCTATGAAATAGGAATATTGTATTCATTTGTACATGGATAGTTATTTTGGAAAGATTAGATATAAATTACAAGCGGGTGACAATGTGATTCTGAAGAAAGAAGATTCCGCTAGGTTAGGGTCTAGATTATTAATTCAATGAACTTTCGAAGAGCCAACGGTTCTCGTGCATATCAGACTGGCTGGGTGGGTTAGTTCGTATTGGCCCTAACCTATGAATCAGAGTTTTCGTGTTTGACCAACGTAGTACAACATTTATTTCAAATTAAAATGAAAGTTAACCACAAGCTACATATTATTTATGTAAAAATATTATTTTCTAAAACTATTCTCTCTGAACTCTCTGATATTCTCCGAAAGTTGTGGACTGTGCATATCTCCTAAACAGTTCAGCATTTTTCTGCACTGTATATAATTTTTGTGTGAAATCGAGTGTATTAAACCATACGAAGACTGATCCTAAAGTGAATTTGCCAGATATCTCTTCTCATTACAAATATCACGCAGTTGATCGCCTTGGACTGTAGATGTTACTGTCACTGAAAAGTGATGTATAGTTTAACATATCTGTTATTATTAATATGTGCAAGTGGAGGATTGATTAAAATAGTTATTTCAAGCTATAGGGAGGTCCTTGTCTTTCAGATTTAACTGTAGGCACACTTACCGCTTGCATCTGATAACCAATTAAAAAGAAAGCGCAACGGATAACTATATTTCACATCTAACTTATTGACTAGGATACAGAGCAAGGTTTCTAAATTACTAATGAGGTTTTTAGTTCATTCTTCCACAGTAGAGAAAAGAGGTTGGGATTGCAAGATAGAAATCGTGAATTACGATCGGAATTACTTATTAGAGTTTGATTGATCGTGTACAAAGTACAGACAAAACAGCAGCATTCACAAAATACACGTAACAGGTTAGTGTGGTCCTCTACTTTACTTGAAGATTTAATGAAAATCATCAGGGAACCAAACTGAACACTATAGTGGGTTAGTTGGGAAACGAAGGGGTACAGGAATTAGTTGTTGTTGTTGTTTTTTTGGGGAAGGAGACCAGACAGCGTGGTCATCGGTCTCATCGGATTAGGGAAGGAAGTCGGCCGTGCCCTTTCAGAGGAACTATCCCAGCATTTGCCTGGAATGATTTAGGGGAATCATGGAAAACCTAAATCAGGATGGCCGGACGTGGGATTGAACCGTCGTCCTCCCGAATGCGAGTCCAGTGCAGGAATTAGTAAAAAGGATCTAGCGCTCGTAGAACCGCTCATACAACAACACAACAACATACCGAAATAAACACCGCGTTACTACTACCAAACTACCACAAAACACAATGACTACTCAGAAGACTATCTTGGATAGAGACGTGGGACAGAACTCAGGCTGATCAACAAGTGACCGCACAAGGCATAATACCCCAGTTAGAGCATCGACAAAATTTACAGAAATATAGTAAAGTGTACAAATAATCCACGAACTAAATGTAATCAAGTCCCACAGACAGTGGAAGTACTCTGAAGCGCTGCATTCTTGACTTACAAAATAACTTGGCTCAGCAGATACATATTTCACACTACAGATTGAAATCGATCTACTTATTGGTTGTAAAGATGCAATACACTTTACTCTATTCACACACTGTTTGGAAATCTAAATTCCTACATGAAAAGCATCGATTTACAGCAGGAAAATTCACTACAAATTGGTAATGCATTTAATATAATACTCACTCACTGAATGTGCACAGATTTACTGTAGGTTAACAAAGAATGGGCTTAGACTCTGCCAACGACCACGTGGCAGAGTAGCTGCACAAAGCCACTGACTTCCAAATTCCACTAACTACACAAAGCCACCGACTTTCAAATTCCAGTAACTACACAAAGCCACCGACTTTCAAATTCCAAAAAAACTCATGGAAAATCTAAAATACAGTTCGCACGTCTCGTAATTTCACTTAATAAACTTACTCTGTATACTGAGAATGAATTCGATCTGGCAAGCCAAAGTATTTTTGTTCTACGCTACACACCGAGCCTACCTCACTCCTACACAAAATATTCTTACTGAAAAGCTCAACAATGATATTACATATTCACGTAATAATATTCCCACGTTAACTAGCATAGTTACTTCTGAGTGCCGAAGGGACTGAAAAAAAAAATTTGAAATTCACGCACTAAATAATTCAAATGCCTTCATTCGTGAGCTGCCCACATATCAGTCCGTACTCATCAGACTCCAACAGAACATTAATCTAGGAGTGGGCAAGAAATCGCTTATCTTTTACAAATCACAGTGACAGAGAAGTCACTGATTTCAGAATAGCAACTTCACATAATTTGGTTGCAGTTTCAGTCATAACAAGCAGTCTCAAGTAGCAACTAAAACTAGCATTTAGCGCTCTGTGCCATCTGTTGTCCGAATTTCGAACTTTTTCTGTGAACCTTGTGTCATGCTATCAAGTCTAGCTGCGATTTCAGTGACAAGTTGCAAGTAGCAATTAAAAAGCGCAGTTAACATTTAACGCCATGTGCCAGTTGATGGCCGCTGTTCGTACTCTTGTCTTTCACTGGGACACGCTACCGAGACTTATCTGCGATTTCTGTGATAAATCGCACCAGAAGTCGCAAGTAGAAAATAAAACGCACAGTTAACGTTCGATGCCGTGTTGACCGACATTCGTACTTCCTTCGAAGATTCTTATACATGACGACATGGCTATGTGACACACTTATGGTCGAAGAAATGAACAAAGAAGCTAATTTGGTCTGAGAATAAATTTATACTCGGTTGAGAATTCGTGAAATTAACGAATGTGAATGCCAAATAAAGGTTATGCTAACAGATAAACCTATAGCGTAGCCTCGAATTTACGTGACATATTTAAACACACCTTTTTATTATTAAAACTAAAACTGCAGGATAATTTCGAAAACACATTAGATAATGGACAAGGCTCAGATGAGTATTTTGATGCATATTACACATATACATCGTGCATAAATTACTAAAAATACAATCTGGGGTGTAAAATGCAATTTTTACCAAAAGTTTGACATATATATAAATTCAAGATGGATATTTTTTCCGACAGTGCAATATGCATTTAAACTTTTGTGTGTATTCCCAAATATTGCTTTAAAACTATTCCCGATGTCAGCTTCTAACGCTGAGATCAGTGCTTTCCACTGTTTTCACTTGCACTTCGTCAGCCTTAAAACACAAAACCTTCCACCCTAACCTAGAGCTGATCCTACGCTACAGGTGAGTCTCTCATCACAACCAAAATTTCAGGACGGGAGGGACGGACGGACTGTATCACATTCTAGCGAGTCTTTATTGGTAATTACACAGCACAATATTCTGGGGTATGGGATCGCTTAAACAAGGGGAGAATGGAAATTTCAGTACTCACTCACAGTGTATTTCACATTTATTTATCATCCCTTTCAGATAACATATTGACTTCAATAATAATCTGTGGCAATGCTAATTTTGCACACTTATATTTTCAGTTATAACCTTTTCAAGCTGCAAGTTCTTCAAGAGTTGTCTTGAATCTTCAGGATTATCTCTCCTAGATGTGGATGGATACACAGGGAAGCCAGTAATCGAAGTAGGAACTGCGTCTGGAAAATAACGAAGATTATTAAAGTTTTCTACTGTTAGTAATTGTATTGTATTGTATTAAACCGGGGACCTAGAAACGACGGAAAGACTTAATTCCTCCATAGCCCTCAGTGGTTCACAACCCCACAACAGGCCACAGCAGTCCACGCACCCCACCGCCGCCCCACACCGAACCCAGGGTTATTGTGCGGTTCTGCCCAAGTGGACCCCCCCGTCCCCCCGAGAACGTCTCATACCAGAGAAGCATAGCCCCAAATTCTCGCGTGGTACAGTATTTACGGTGTACGCGTACGTGGAAACGGTGTTTGCGCAGCAATCGCTGACACAGTGTAACTGAGGCGGAATAAAGGGAACCAACCCGCATTCGCCGAGGTAGATGGCAAACCGCCTTAAAAACTATCCACAGGCTGGCCGGCACACCTGACCTCGGCACTAATCCGCCGGGCGGATTCGTGCTGCGGACTAGCACGCCTTCCCGCTCGGGAAGCAGTGCGTTAGACAAGGGGGACTGCTAGTAATTGCTAGCAATGTAATTCACATTGCGCAACTGCTAATATTTTCGGTAATGAAAGCGACTGAGTGGTGGCAGGTTTCACCCTTTGCATGCTTTATGCGAACTCACTTCATTCATTTACACTCTTAGTAACTAACCTTCTTCGGAGAAAGATGGCCTAAGGACCCTAGGGCAACTTCTCCAGTTATGATGCCAATGATATTTTGAATTATCGTTATATCGAGTAAGTGAAAACTGTGGTTCAGATATCTGTGAACACAATAATGTGGTTAGAATCACGATTCTAAACATAAAATATTACTCTACTGTATGACAGTTTAGGTTATGATTCTAAACATCACACTATTAATATTTTCACACTTTTTCCATTAATACAAAATTAAAGCCAAAGAAAGATCAAATGTAAAACAAGCTTACTATTGTTTTCCTGAGATGAAATTTTCTCTGTCGACCAAAGTAAGTGCACCTTTCGTATCGGTATATCATGTAACAACTGAGGAAGAATCCTTGCTCATTTTAATAGTACCATCTCACTTTACTTTTAGCCAATTGGCTAACTGAAACGTTAACTGTATGTCCTGACAAATAACCGCCTTTACAGGCGAGCACAAATTTCTTGGATGTATTGACACGGTTCACATCTTAGTTGCGACTAATGACAGCGTCACATCTACGCCATCTACGGTGATAAATCGTGTAAGTCACAGACATCGCGAAAATTGCAATAAGTCACGGACATCGTGCAAATCGTTCAGGACGCAGACATCGCGGAAAACGCACAAGACACACACATCGCGCAAATCACATAAGTCGCAGTGAACGCGCAGTCCACAGAAACTACGGAAGTAATAGAAAACGCGTAAACCACAAATGTCACAGAAGTCGCGCAAGCCACAGAAACAAAGAAATGGCGCAACCCGAGGAAACTGCAGAGGTCGCAGAAATCACGCAAACCACAGAAACTTTAGAAGTCGATGGAATCGTGCAAACTGAAGACGTCGAAGAAATCGCGCAAACCACAGAAACCACAAAAACTACAGAAACCATAGAAGTCAATGGATTGTGCAAACCGCAGACGTCGGAATACTCGTGCAAAATGGGCATACCACACAAGCCACGGAAGTCGCGCAAACCGAAGGAGTCGCAGAAATCGCAGAAACCACAGATAGCACAGAAGCAATTAAAATCACGCAAAACGTAAAAGTCGCAAAAACTAGGAAAATCGCAAAGTCCCATATAAATGCGCAAACTGCAGAAACAACAGAAGTCGCAGGTAACACGAAAAACCACAGAAATCGTGCAATTCGCAGAAATCGCAAAGGTCGCAGAAATTTCCGAAACTGCAGAAACCGCAGAACTCACACAAACTGTGCAAAATGCAGAAACTGCAAACGTTAGAGAAACCACACTAACTGCAGACGCTGCAGGAGTAGTAGATATCGTGCTAACTGCAGGTAACTCAGAAGCCGCAGAAATCGCGCAAACAGTAGAAACCGCAGAAGTTGCAGATATCGGGAAAAACCCAGATGCCGCAGAAGCCACAAAAACTGCGCAAACCACAGAAATCCCAGAAACCGCTCTAACTGCAGAAGTTGCAGAAACCACATAAAACACAGAAACCACAGAAACCGTCGAAGTCGATGGAGTCAAGCAAACTGCAGATTCCACAGTAATTGTGCAAACTGCTGAAGTCGAGAAATCGCGTATATTGCAGAGTTAACTGATATCGCGCAAACCACAGAAACCGCAGAAGTCGCTGAAATTGCGCAAACTACAGAAGCCACAGAAATCGAGCAAACCGCAAAAGTCAAAGAAATCACGGAATTACAGACACCACAGAGGCCGCGGACCCCTCACAGACCGCAGAAGTCGCACAAATCGCGGGAACTGCAGATTCCACAGAGGCTGTGGAAATAGCGAAAACCACAAAAGTCGCATAAATCGCGAAAACCGCAGAAGTCTCAAAATTTGCGCAAACTGCAGAAACAGTAGAAGTCGCAGATAACGTGAAAAACCACAGAAATCGCTCAAACCGCAGAAAGCGTAGATGTTGCAGATATCGTGCAAGCCGCAGAAACTGCAGAAGTCGCAGAAATCGCGGAACCCACAGGAATTGCAGTGGTCGCTGAAATCGCACAATCCACAGCAACTGCAGAAGTTGCAGAAACGTGCAAACCACAGAAACTGTAGAAGTCGATGGAATCACGCAAACCGCAGATGTCCCAGTAATTGTGCAAACTACTGGAATCACAGAAATCGAGTAAACTACAGAAGTCGCAGAAATCACACAAACCTCAGATGTCGCAGAAGCCACAGAAATCACGCAAACTGCAGAAGTCAAAGAAATCGCAGATACCACAGAAGCCGCAGAAACCGTGCAAGCCTCAGTAGTCACAGAAATTGTGGAAACTGCAGATACCACACAAGCTGCAGAAACAGCACAAACCACAAAAGTCGCAGAAATCGCGCAAACCGCAGAAGTTTCAAAATTTGTGCAAACTGCAGATACCGCAAAAGTACCAGAAATCGCGTAAGCCACAGAAATTTCAGAATTCAAAGAAATCGCGCGAACTGTAGAGATCGCAGATATCAGGCAAACCATAGAAAGTGCAGAAGTTGCAGAAATCGCGCAAATCGCAAAAACGGCAGAAATCGTCCAAATTGTAGAAACTGCAGAAATCACGCAAAATGCAGACACCGCAGAAGTCACAGAAATCGCGCGAGCTGCAGAAACCACAGAAATTATAGTAATCATGGAAACTGTAGAAATTGCAGGAGTCTCAGATATAGAGCAAGCCACAGAAAACACAGAATTTGCAGAAATCGCGCAAACTGTAGAAGTCGCAGAAACCGCACAACCCGCAGAAACCTCAGATGTCGCAAAAACGTTCAAACCATAGAAGTGTCAAATTCGTGCAAACTGTCCCAAGAATCGTAGAAACAGCACTGGTGCAGTGCGGAGAGATAGGCTGCAAGTTGTGAATTCGTTAAGTGCACAGAAATCACTGATATCTGAAAATTGCAGTTTAGCCCATTTCAGTCCCCAGTCTGCCGCTTCCACTACCCCTGTGATGCGGGGCACCAAATACGTAGAAGTCTTACCTGCCAACCTAACTCTTTTGTGTGCTATTGTATAAGCCCTGATGACCAAGCTAAGCCACCCTGCCTTTTTACTTCCCCTGAAGCTGTTGGCGAAACTGGAGGGGCAGACGAAATTACATCAGCAGACAACTACTGGCTACTCACATGAAATCTCACATCAGTGATTTCAATCACACATCAATGGTTAAATGATGGAACAAGTATGTGGGACTGATACAGGTGCCTACTTATTTGTAACATAAGAAAAGACATATCCATGTAAACGACACACTTACTTTTGGGAGACTAGTGACACACAAGCAAGAAATACTGTTATACGAGGATAGGCATAAAGATCTCTCTATACACTGATTAGCCAGTACATTATGACCACCTACCTAATAGCCGGTATGAGTTGTGACATGGAAGCAATGAGGCCTTGGCAGGTCGCTGGCGGGAATTTGCACCGCATCTGCACACACAAATCACTTAATTCGGATAAATTGCAGGGACGGGGGGCGACGAGTTCTGACTCCACATTCAGTCACATTCCAGATGTGTTCAGATAAGGCAAGTTGGGGGGGGGGGGCAGTACATCAACTGGAACACGCCACTGTCTTCCTGAATCACTCCATCACACTCCTGGTCTGGTGAAATGGCGCATTACCTTGTTAAGAAACATCAACGCAGTCGGGAAATGATAGTCAGGTAGGAGTGTACGTGGTCGGTAACCAGTGTATGAAACTCGTTGGGTTTCTTCATGGTGCGTCGATCTCCACTAAACACATGGATGCCCAAGTGGACGTTCCCCAGAGTATAACGGAGCCGCCACCAGCTTTTCTCCGTCCCACAGTACAGGAGTCAAGGAGCTGTTGTCCTGGAAGATCAGGATGTGTGCCCTCCCATCGACATGATGAAGAAGGTATCGGGATTCATCAGACCATGCAACGCTCAGCCACTAGGCCAGCGTCCAGTGCCGATGGTCACATGCCCACTTCAGTCGTATCTTCCGATGTCGCGGTGTTAACATTGGCATATGCATGGGTCGTTGGCTGCGAATGCCCATCGTTAGGACTGTTTGGCGCACTGTGTATTCAGACACACTTGTACTCTGCCCAGACCACGACGTCCAACACCTGGACGTGGTTTCACCATAGTTTCGCCACGTGTTGAGGAGACTTGCTACAGCACTCCTCGAACATCCGACAAGTCGTGCAGTTTCCGAATGCTAGTGCCGAGCCTCCAGGCCATCACAATCTGCCGTCGGTCAAACTAAGGTAGTTCGCACTAGAGATGGGCAATCTAGTTCATCCTTGGGAACTAGTTCACTGCTGTTGGTTCTTTTTTTGGAACCGTTCATTTTTACTCGTTCATCGTTCATTTGTGCTTGGTATATGGTTCTTATGAAAAACTGAAAACTAGTAGTGTGGGTGACTGAAGGATGGAGGGCACCAAGAGGGGGCACTTGCCTCCCCCCTGGAGTATAGAGTTTTTATTCATTACAGAATTCTTACACACTTTTAGAACTAATTTCCGTGATTCTGCAGAACCTCTCGTTTAACCAACTGTAGCGTTGTGTGGCTGATCGCAGGGAAATAATAGAGGGTGGCGCACGGAAAACCGGCTCCGAGTACAGACTGCTCGCCAATTACGGACGATGTGTTGCCCGTTACGAGCAGATACAACAAACAGACAAACATGCAACAACTAGGCAGTGAAGAAATAACAAGCTAATGCATGCAACAATTGCGAAACAATCGATGACGATGTTTATAGAGCTGGAGAAGAGAACATGAAAATCTCACGCGACGCGCATGGGCTATGGCTCATGTAGTCTTGTTAACCTCTTGATGGCTGTTTCCCAACTTGTCTTGTATAAAATTCTTCGTTTCGTCTTCCACTACATAGCTATGCTACGTTGTTAACAATAATCGCGTACACCCTATATATACTTCACGTTGTCTCTGAGTTCGTAGGCGAAGTAGACCTTATGGAAGCATAAAATAAAATGCAGTTTTCTTATCATACTTGCGTCACACGCTTAGTAAAAATTAGGTTTTCATGTTGCATTATTAAAGTTAATGCAGCAACAATAATAATAATTAAGTTCGCAGTAATAAAGTTTTTGGTTTCGAAGCTCCTTCTGAACAAATGTTTTTTAGATAATTAGTAAATACGATTTTATGGCAATCTATATCTTTTCAAGTGGAGAGACACCGCTTTTCCTATTGAGCAAAAATGATCCACAACCCACTTTTTTTTGTTTTTCAAAGAAACCTAACTAGCAGGTAATGCATATTGGAAACAACCAAACTTAAAAATAATTAGAACCTTCCTAAATGTAATGTTTTGTATATAAAAGATACACGAAAATCGTTTTATATGAATTTTCTTACACTAAAAATTAAGCAAATTATTAAAAGTTAGTTGCTAAATCAAGTCGATGAAACCAAAAAATATAGGAATAACAAAAAAAAACTTGCCTTGTTATGTCTTCTGCCGTTCATCGATATAATGAAATGAGCTGATATGCCCTTTTGTTACCTGAAAAGACGTACCTATTAGATACAACGTAATTTTTATGTAATTTACGTAACTATAAAATACTTTTTGATTACCGATCGTGGACGCTGAATAGCCAGAACCAAGTGCAAGAACAGTTTGGAACACATGTGAAATGGACGAGTGCAGTGAACGAAACGAACAACTGGATACTGAACAACCAGGAGCAGTCGGGAGTGGAACTGAGACAGGTGGTCATGCGAAGAACGAAGAGTGCGGTCGAGGGAGACCGAGACTGAGACGAGCACGCGACCGAGGCTGGAACGAGAACTGCCGAAGTGACCGCCGCGACCGAAGTGAACTAGTGAACTACGAACCGATCGTTCCTCGTTCCCGGGAACTATAAGTAGACCACCGCGACCCAAGTGAACTATAAACCGATCGTTCCTCGTTCCCGGGAACTATAAGTAGACCGCCGCGACCGAAGTGAACTATAAACCGATCGTTCCTTGGAATTCGTTCCTCTGTCATTTCGTTCATCTTGGCGAACCGTTCCTTTGCACCCGTTCGTTCGTGAACTACCCATCTCTAGTTCGCGCGCCTTCCCCATTCTGCACTGAGACACTACACGGATACTACAAGCATCGTGCATGTGTCTGACTAGCAGTCATTTCTCGTCAGGTGTCGCTGCTATTGCCTGGACGGGTTTATATCGATAGTAGGTAGGTGGTCATAAAATTCAGGCTCATCAGTGAATATATGTATACACATAAGGGAGAGAGCTGATGGAACCCTGTGATAGTTTTCGATCTTTATAATTAGAGGTAAATTTGATTTGACGGCATAAAACATGGCTGATGTTTGTACAGCATATTTCACTGTTGATGCGGTGTTAGACTCTCTATGGTAATCTATCTTTTTGGGTACACTTCTATTACCAAGAGAAGGCTAGCGGAATCAGAAAGAGAAGTACTAATGTGTAATATCACTGAAACGAGAGCAAGGAGCCAACGGCAGAATTTCCACTACTTGTTACGCGGTCTCGCTTTCTTGTATGTTGATCCCAGGGAGGCAGCGGGCACGCCTTATGAGCTTGGTCGCTGCAGACTTGCGCTCTGTCTGTCCTCCGATGCGAGTCGTGAAACGGGCGTCTCCTAGCAAAGGGGGACGGTGGGATCAGCCCGCGCGACTTGTGCAGGAAGTTGCTAATTGCGACGCCCGGAACAACGACGGCGGGAGTAATGGTGCGACGCGAACAGCGACAGGGGCGGCGGGGGGGAGGGGAGGGGGAAGCGTGGGGCCCAGAAGATCAGCCGCCTTAACCCCAGCAGTTGTGACAGAAGTGCGTCGTGGCTGCGACGAGCCCCCTTAGCGCTCCGCGTTTCACCACGGCTGTGTGAGATGCTCCTGTACCTCTAGCATGCTGCTTCTTTGCCACACTGCGTAGCACACTTTCCAGTGTTCGAGATACGAGTATTGGTGCCTTGTCTTGCGCACACATGAATGTCACTTAGTGTCATTCAGTTGACAGACCTGAAGATAACGTGGTTGGACCATCCAAACTGCTTGCCTAGTACAACAGTATCAATACAAGGGATGTTTGTATATAACAAATAATTACATTTCATCGAACAGCTGCTGTCCCACACTCCTGAAGCCAGGATGGGGTTGCATTTACTGGGTGTGCTTCTGTTGGTAGAGAGCCTATCGGTGAATCCCACTGCGTCACTCACATCCTTGAGTGTGGGCTAATCTTAGCGTAAGTCACGATGACCCGTGCCACCACCATTATGTGTAAAGTCATAAACGCCAGTCTGGGTGGCGGTCATAATGTCCACCTCGCCACGCCCTGGAGATAAATCGATTAATAAATTCTTGATTCTATGTTCTCGCCTCTAGAGGGCCGATGCCGCGGCGCTAGCTGCCTAGCGTGGGAGCGCAGTCTCTGTTTGCGAACCAAACATTTGATTTACCCAATGGGATTGTATTTTTACGCCTAGCACAGAGCATGGTTGGCCAACTAATCGCAATAACACTTCTTCTGTCTAATACCAACATCGCGAAGATAAAATGTCTACCGCGTTTGCAAAGAGGATGGAGTTTGCTATCTTTCCCAAATTCTTTTTTCCTCAGCCATCACTTTGGCAATAGCTTAGTCATCCGCCCCCCCCCCCCCCCCTCCCCCATGGAAGAAGGAAGGAATCTTTCAGGGTTTCAGGTACGGAGTTTTGTGGGACACAGTCAGAGATCAAGGCATATAGGGATGACGACCATGTGGGGCTGTTTGCCACTATACTGGCTTGGAGCAGAAGTAAGTTTCCACATTTCCACAGCAGCGCGATCCGTAATCTCAGCAGTTCGCTTCTCACACGGTTTTCGTGTGTAACCTAAATTTCTGACATAATTCCGATATAAACTGGAGTTCTCTAATCATGTTTCAGCAAGCCGCACACATAAAGTTATCTTGGCGCTACCGCCGCCATGGATTCTACCTCAAATTAAGGCTCCCTCTACAGTATTAGTCTCACTTTTTGTTAACCTAATTTTAGATCCAATTAATTTTACTTTAACTTTGCTCCATTTAAGAAGAAATCAGATATTGTTAAAGGCAGACTATTTCTGATAACCGTTTGTTTCATTTAAGAACAAACGAAATACTGTTAAAGGCAAATTACGATCGATGAAACATTTCTCCATTTAAGAGTAAATGTAATTCTGTCAAAGGCAAATCACTTTTTATTTATCTTTGCTCAACTTTAGAATGAGCTGACCTCGCGTCAATTGAAAGATCCTTAGCTTGTTCTGTAGATTTCCCGGTTAGTTAGTGTAAAGAAACCTGGTACAAGACGAAGTCGTTCTTTGTTGTGTCAATGTTGTCCATTGCAAACAGTGGCCAGATTAGAAGATGGACCATTGTTAAGATAAATTTATTGTTCCGAATCAGTTGCACATTTTTAATCAGATTATACTCTTCGATTACTCTGGATCAAGTTTAGATGTAAAATAAAGTAAAACTAAATATGTACCATCTAATGTTTTAGTGTTTTAGTATTTTACAATAAGTAGAAAAGACAAGAACTGTACAGAGATACAGAAATTACCTACGCAACTGCGTCAACAACCCGTCTTGTCTACTCAGAACCACATATCACAGGATTGTGGTCAGTGTTTTAAATAGGTATTTATTGGATTATTGGGGACGAGGGGGGGGGGGGGGGTGCAGGGAAGAGGAAATGGAGTGAGGCTGATTAGGGGAGAGGAAAGGAAACAGGGAGAGGGTGATGGGGAGGTCATTAGCTTCACAAGAGAGGTCGTGCTAAAATTACAGAATGTATAGTTATGTAAAAATTCTCATTGAAACACTAGTAGTTTAGAACAAACGGTATGTAAAATGTAAACGGAGTAAAATAGTGAAATTATACAATTGATCGAGGGGGGACTGAGAGAGAGAAAAGAAGGAAACGGAAGTGTGTGTGTGTGTGTGTGTGTGTGTGTGTGTGTGTATGTGTCTATGTGGGGGGCTGGGGAGGAAACCGTGGTAGGGATGCTATGGGTTTAACAAGAGAGCATCTTATACTACAATTGCAAAAACTCAATAACCTAAAAAACATTCTGTTAAGATACGAGAATGGATTTGTAAAATTGTAAAAGGGGGATAAAATAGTGTATTACAAAAGTGGAAATAAATCAGTGAAATTTAAATTAGTTGCTGAAGATATTCAAAGTTGAAACCTTTTATTCTGTATAAAGTCATTTGAATAAAGTCAGGCCGGCCGGAGTGGCTGAGCGGTTCCAGGCACTTCAGTCTGGAACCGCGCGACCGCTGCGGTCGCAGATTCGAATCCTGCCTCGGGCGTGGATGTGCGTGATGTCCTTAGGTTAGTTAGGTTCAAGTAGTTCTAAGTTCTAGGGGACTGAAGACCTCTGCTGATAAGTCCCATAGTGCTCAGAGCCATTTGAATAGTCACAAGTTATTTCTCTAAAAGTATAAAAATAAAATTGTGTAAATTGTTTTCTTTAAATATTAACAATGTATGAATAAACATAGATCTCTAACAGATCTCTAACAATGTATCAATAAATAGTGAAGTGGAATTATGTTGAGGACCAAGAACTGTTTCAGGTGCCATTAAATATTACGAATTTTACAAATCATTGAAAGTATGAAGCCGGAAAAATATAAAACAACAGATTATAAAAGTGAAACTATGTGCAGAAACTGAATTTATAGGGAATAGACTGCGAAGTTACGATAAAATGCATTTGCATCTGCTGATGACGTTGTACGGTGCGCAATTTTGCGGTATTTACGGAAGCCAGTCTGCACGCCGGCCTGTTGCTAGGACGGTGTGTGAGCCGACGCGTTGCTGCTCTCTCTTCTCGGTGAGTGGGGCTGTTGATCACATGTGCAGTACGGTGAGGTGGACGATTGGAAGAAGCTTCCAAGTTTCTAAATAATACTTGTTAATAAAACCATTCTGCTGATTTAATGTGTTGCCAGGCGGTGTGTGTAAAAACCTGAGTTTCTTCTAACTTTGTGAGGAGGTGTCCCTTAGGTTCATGGTGGAGCACTTCCAAATGTGTTTCAACAGTACCAACAGCGTGCTTCGATGTCAGAAGATGCTCACCAAATGTTGTTTTACTTCTGTAAACTGAAACATGTTTCAAACTTCCTGCCTGTTTGACCTACTTAAATTTTGGACAGTTTTCACACTGCAGTTTATATACACCCGCTCCCGCGAATTTAGAGGCTTTGCTATTCACGCAGGGCCTCCGTCTGAAATGAATACTGTCATAGTTTTAAGCCCCATACGAAAACTGATATTACGAAATTGTCAGTCAATAACTTCTGAAACCCGTCCTGTGTAACTCATGGGCATATACGCTACGTTCTTGTCTTGCTGTTCACCTGCTAGGGTGCTGCCATTGATCTTACTCTATTGTTGTCTTTTAATTTTCTGTAGTGCCGTAGTTACTTTTGAGACTGGATAAACGTTGCTCACTGCAGGATGCTTTATAATAGCGATTTCTTTATTCCTCACATTCTCGCTTACTGGCAGTATCAATAACCTATTAATCACGGATCGAACATATTATATCTTCATCCTTTCTCTGTTTTATGACCACTGTTCGACAATATTAGTGTTCCAACGAGAATTTTTTGCAAAATTATACCTTCTATAATTTTAGCATGACCCCTATTATTAAACTCATGACATCCCACCACTCACTTCCTGCTTCGTTTTCCCTCTCCCAGTGAGCCTCACTCCATTTCCCCCCGCCCCCCTGCCTTCAACATAAACGTATTTACAACAGTGACCAAGGAGGAAGGCATGGCACTTTCCCACCAGAGAGGTTAGCTAATTGATCAATTTAATTAAATAGTCAATAAAATTGACAAGAGTGAGAGGGGGGCCTATTCCAATAACTTGGACCTGGAAGTGTACCTGTAGCAGTAATGGGGGAGGGGGTTGGACGAGGGGGAGGGAGTGGAGGGGGGGACAATATGTTAAGTGCCTGTCAACCAAAAGGAAATTGGGTGACATGAAAAAGCACTTAACAGAACAATAGGTTAAGTACCTGTCAATCAAAAGAGAACAATAGGTTTGCCCCTGAGTGCATACCTACCCCTGATGTAGGCAACCCACAAGATGGCTCAGAAAGAACATAGCCCCACTACTAAGGTGAACACCTCTAGCAGGGGAGTGTACCACAATATCTGACTGATATCAGTTGTAACCGAACTAAGACGAGTAATTGACAAATTTTATTGTGCGAATAACGCTGTTTTCTTTGGTACAAAGGTAAAAGTACTCTCGTCGAAAAGTGACCTTCAAGCT
This sequence comes from Schistocerca piceifrons, assembly GCF_021461385.2. Taxonomy (NCBI): domain Eukaryota; kingdom Metazoa; phylum Arthropoda; class Insecta; order Orthoptera; family Acrididae; genus Schistocerca; species Schistocerca piceifrons. The sequence goes on from NC_060139.1 coordinate 898,398,657, forward strand.
GTAAGTCAGTCAGCAGTAGTACCCATGTGTGATTTTAGTATCGTTGTAGAACAAATGTTTATGTATTGTGATAAATTTAATGCATGGTACAAATCTCGTATTTTCGAGGTATTGAACTTTTCTTTCTGTGTGTGGAAACCTGACCACAACTGTCTTTGGTCATGTTTACATGCCAAAGCCAGAGCATTATAGAGTTACACTTGTGTAACAAAACATGTCAGTTTAAATGGACCAACTAACTAAAGATAACATAAAAATACCTTCTTCTCCCCTAAAATGTTGCTTGGTCGGTTCATTTGTCATTGGCCTTTCGTATCTTGGAGCATGATGGTTAGAATTTGGTGTTATTAGTAGTTTATCATGGAAAGAAAAGGAAAGATAGTCTGTATGTCTGTACGTGATTTAGAGAGCCTTGTCACCATGGTTCTGATTGGTATATGTCGCAGCCTTCCCAGACAGTTTGTTTTGGTACATATCTTTAAGTGGCCCAGAGAACAAATGTAATAAAAAGCAATATTAGCCTGTCACTGTTATCGATTATACTTTTTGTGTGAAGAACATGTTGCTTTGTCTTCTTCCTCCTAAAATGATGCTTGGTAAGTTGATGCATTCCCAAAAACTTTTAAAATTTTCGGAAATAAATTTTACTATCGGAAATACTTTGCGTTTTCTAATGGACATTTCAAACATACTAACTATATTGTGATAACTGACATAAATATCGCGTGTATTGTCATCTTCTCCCCCACCCCGTCTCCCCTAAAATGGTGCTTTTCGGATTTGTTTTTGTTCATACTCTCATTCACGTCATTTAGGACAAGAATGACATGGCGACTGCCTGTTAGCATGCTACTTTTTTTTCTTTTTTCTTTTTTTAGCCATGTGTCTTCTGACTGGTTTGACGTGGCCCGCCACGAATTCCTCTCTTGTGCCAACCTCTTCATCTCAGAGTAGCAACTGCAACCTACGTCCTCAATTATTTGCTGGATGTATTCAATCTGTTTTCCTCTCCAGTTTTTACCCTCTACAGCTCCCTCTAGTACCATGGAAGTCATTCTGTAATGTCAACACATGTCCTACTATTCTGTCCCTTCTTCTTGTCAGTGTTTTCCATATATTCCTTTCCTCGCCGATTCCCCGCAGAACCTCCTCATTCCTTACCTTACCAGTCCACCTAATTTCCAACATTCTTCTGTAGCACCACATATCAAATGCTTCGATTCTCTGCTGCTCCGGTTCTCCCACAGTCCATGTTTCACAAGCAGGCAATACTGTGCTCTAAACGTACATTATCATAAATTTCTTCCTCAAATTGAAACCAATATTTGACAGCAGAAGACTTATCTTGGCCAGGATAGTCTGCTTTTTGTGCCCTCCTTGCTAAGACTATCGTAGGTTAATTTGCTGCCTAAGTTCCTTAACTTCATCTACTTCATGATCACCAATCCTGTTCTCACTTCTGTTACTTCTCATTACTTTCATGTTTCTTCGATTTACTCTATATTCTGTGCTCAATAGACTGTTCATTTCATTCAGCAGATCACCAAATTCTTCTTCACTTTCACGGAGGATAGCAATGACATCAGCGTATCTTATCACTGATATCCTTTCACCTTGAATTTTAATTACATTCTTGTGACTTGTTTTTATTTCTGTCATTGCTTCTACGACGTGTAGATTGACAGCAGGGACGAAAGACTACATCCCTTAATTACATCCTTTATAATCCGGGCTTTTCATTCTTGATATTCAACCTTATTGTTCCTTCTTGGCTCTTGTACATATTGTATATTACCCATTTTCCCTGTAAATTACTCCTATTTTTCTCAGAATTTCGGACACCATTTGACATTGTCGAACGCTTTTTCCAGGTCGATAAACCCTATGAACGTGTCTTGATTTTTCGTCACTCTTATTTCCATTATCAACCACAACGTCGGAACTGTTTCTCTGGTGCTTTTATTTACTTCTCGTAAACCCTAACTTATCGTCATCTAATAGATCCTCAATTTTCTTTTCCATTCTTCTGTATATTATCCCTGTCAGCAGCTTAGATGTATGAGCTGCTAAACTCATTCTCGCACTTGTCGGGGAATAGTGTGGATGATGTTTGTTGAGTCAGTCCTTCCGACAATTATTTCTTTTTCGAATACCTCACATTTTTCATGCAGCCTTTTCACCTTAGCTCCCTGCAGTTCCTATTTATTTCGTTCCTAAGTGACTTGTGTTTTTGTATTCCTGAATTTTCCTGAATATTTTTGTACTTTCTCCTTTCATCACTTAACTGAAGTATTTCTGTTATCCGCGATTTCTTCGCAGTTACCTTCTTTGTATCTATATTTTTCTCTCAAAGTGCTGTGGCTGCCCTTTTTTGAAATGGCCATTCCTCTTCAAATGGTTCAAATGGCTCTGAGCACTATGGGACTTAACATCTGTGGTCATCAGTCCCCTAGAACTTAGAACTACTTAAACCTAACTAACCTAAGGACATCACACACATCCATGCCCCAGGCAGGATTCGAATCTGCGACCGTAGCAGTCACGCGGTTCCGGACTGAGCGCCTAGAACCGCTAGACCACCGCGGCCGACCATTCCTCTTCAACTGAAGTGCCTACTGAGCTATTTCTTCTCGCAATATCTATAGCCTCATAGAAATCCGAGCTTATCTCTTCATTCCTTACTAACTTCTTTGCGCACTGATTCTTAAACTTCAGTCTACTATTCCACATTACTAAATTGTTACTAAATTTTGGCACGAGTGTATATCTTCTCCAGGGCATGTCTTTCAATCCAATATCTGATTCCGGTATCTCTGCCTGGCATGATGTAATCTAACTGAAATCTTCAAGCATCTCTTGGCCTTTCCGAAGTGCACTTCCTCCTCTTGTGGTTCTTGAACAGAGTGTTCGTTATTAATTGCTGAAATTTATTTCATAATTCGATCATTCTTTCTCTTCTCTCATTCCTAGTACTAAGCGGCCATATTCTCTCGCAACCCTTTCTTCGACTCGTTCCCATACAACCGCATCGTAGTCCTCCATACTATTTGATTTTCTTCGCCCCTGATGCACTGAATTACCAGTTCAGTATCCTCATATATTTTCACTGCATCTTCATCTTCGGATGGGAACGTCGGCATGTATACCTGAACTATCGTTGTCGGTGTTGGTTTGCTGTCGATTCTGATGAGAACAACCCTATCGCTGAACTGTTCACCATAACCCACTCTCTGTCCTCCCTTGCAGTTTATAACGAATCCTACCCCCTTTATTCCACTTTCTGCTGCTGTTGATATTACGCCACACTCATCTGACCAGAAATCCTTGTCTTCTTTCCATTTCACTTCACTGACCTCCACTATATCTAGATTCAGCCTTTGCATTTCCCTTTTCATGTTTCATAGATTAGCTATCACGATCAAGCATCTGACATTCCACGCCCCGATTCGTAGAACGTTATCCTTTCGTTGATTATTCAGTCTTTTCTGATAGTCACCTCCCCCTTAGCAGTCCCCACCCAGAGACGAAAATGGGGGACTAGTCCGCAGTCTTTTGCCAATGGAGAGGTCATCATAACACTTCTTCGATTACAGGCCACACGTCCTTTGCATACGTATTATGTGTCTTTAAAGCAGTGGTTTCCGTTACCTTCTGCGTTCTCATTGCATGGATCATTTCTGATTCTTCCGCCTTTAAGGTCAGTTACCCATCCCAAGCGCAAAAGATTGCCCTACACCTCTATCTGCTCCTCCGCCCATCTTGACAAGGCCGTTGGCTGAATCAAAGTGACTTGTTGTGACGGAAGTCTTCGGCACCGATTGATGATGATTTTTACTCGAAATGTAAGCGGTGACAAGTTTCGAACCCGGAATCGAGGACGTTTTGGTCATTACTTAAAGCCCTTACCCCTAGACTGCGGGCATAAATGCACAACGCTATTCCTACGAGGAGTTATTCCTTTTCGTTACTGTAACCGTTGAACAAATACTCATAGATCTTAAACACTGTATTTCAAAGCCTATGTTAACTGGGCATTTTTTTTCTTGTTTTGGTCCATACTGCCACGTGTTTCGCAGTATCGAAGATGAACACGTGATCATAGCTCTTAAGGTTAGCAATTTAGAGTATATGTTTACTAAATATTTTTTTCTTGTTTCACTGCCCCCCCCCCCCCCCCTAAGAAAGGTGTCCTCAAAGTATGTAAAGGGAATTTACTTAAATGACAGCCCTTCTATAATGTGTTGATTTTTTTCCACGTGACATCTTCGCGTGAGGTCCAACGTACAATGAATACGTTTCATACAAAATAGATTTTTTAAGACCTCAAGATGACTGCAAAGTCTGTCGAAACCGGTTGTCTTAAATAAAGAAATATTTGTGCGATCTAGGCTGTTAAATGTTTTTGGCATGTAAAATAACTTTCCTTCGGTCTGTTCAATATGAGAAAATTTAATCTTATTCTTTAGGTAAATTGATTTTAGTATGATGTGTAATAAAGAACATATTTTATTTGCGCTTCATAAATTATTACTACAGCGTAGATTATTAACTGAAATACGGTACATGAAATTGTGAGTTGGAGAAATATCCCTGTTAATGAATTACGTAATTTTATTTTGAATTTCCGTGCTCTGAGCGACATAAATTCATTCTTTTGTCACTGAAGCCAAGTTTAGCAGGAGTATCGTAGTCTATCAACAAGATAGCTAAGTTTGCCAGTCCACTTTCACCCACAGTCGCTGCTGAAATTGCCTTCACAAGAGGTTACAGTCACCAACATCATAATAAATGTTATCAAAGCTATTTAAACGTTTGGATAAGCCTCTCATAACCCATACTTTAATACGTCGTCAAATTATCCTAACAGGAGGCGTCTCAACGCTCTTCACCATCTGTTTGACCGAGAACCTGAAATCAGTTACTTCATTAACTGCTATATTTAGCCCTAAAATTAGCTACACATTTTCAAGACGACTTGGGAACCGCTAAAGTACTGGCTGGAGTGACATGTAACTTATATACTCGCTCGACCTATTTCGCTTGTTTATTCCACAGTAGCATGTCGCTCGGTCTTCAGTCAGCAGAATTGGGGAGAAATCGGGAGGCTTCGGTCAAACGGCATGTTTGCTTCAGCACCCGCTAGCCAACGTTAGAGACCCACATTTATGGACAAAAGAAAAACATTGTGTTTTGCAGAAGGTAGAGATTCTCAATACTGTAAAGAAGTGGCAGCAAGAACTCCATTTTCGAAATGAGCGTGCTTGTAGTCTATGATTGTGTGAACTGAGATCATTGTTACAACGTAGACCATGATGGTGATTAATGTCTGTTCGCGCAGCAATCGTTACTTCACTCTGCTACACTATAGAAATGAGAGTGCAGAAATGACACTATGACAACAATATGCATTTACAGACGCGGTGTTAGGGAAAGTGTTCTTCTCACATGCAGAAGGCAGGAACGCGAGGGGTGGAAAAACTCACGCACCTCTCCCGCTTAAAACTCTTAAACCGTGTCCGTCTTTTGTTATCGGGCAGTTTTCGGGCCCCCTCCGTGCCAGCGCTCTTGGCTGGGGCCTTTCTCGCCACGCCACGGCCCTGCGAAAGCAAGCTACACGAACAGAATCTACGTAAATCACCGCTTGCTGCATTGCCCTCTGCTTCTGGACTGGAAGCTGATACTTAAGATATCGTGTATGGCTGTAGTAGAGCTCTTCCGGGTAAGGCCATTTCCCCTCCATAATCGCTGTGCGCTCTTCTATTTACAAACTGTATGGACCTTGTCTACAGTGACGAGTAGCTTCGATCAAAAATGTGGGCCAACAAGTTTAAATTTCATACAGTGGCTATACGTCCACCACGTTTGAAGCAAGTTGAAACCCTGTCCGCCATTTCATCTGTAGTCAAGGGCGTAGTCTGCTGAGTCACTCCCCTTGAAAAGCTAGCTTTATTTTTCTCTCAAAAAAAAAAGAAAGAAAGAAAAAGGCAAAGAAAAGAAAAAAAAAAAAAAAAGAAACAGCGGTGATTTCTGTGTACACTGGTAGCAACAAGGGAATTCTAGTCAAAATATCGATAAACTTTTCGATGTCGCTAAAACTGCAAGACGAATCGAAACATTTTCTTCCACCCACGACAGCTTCTTGTTGCATGCATACTGAACGTAAATCGATGCAAAATGAGCAGGTGCCAGCTGAATGTTATGGAATAAACTTCAGAAAACGTAATGGTTAGATAATAGAAACGGTATTTTTGTTTCTATGAAAAGCAGTATAGCCAACCGGGGTGGCCGACCGGTTCTAGGCGCTACAGTCTAGAACCGCGCGACCGCTACTGTCGCAGGTTCGAATCCTGCCTCGGGCATGGATGTGTGTGATGTCCTTAGGTTAGTTAGGTTTAAGTAGTTCTAAATTCTAGGGGACTGATGACCTCAGAAGTTAAGTCCCATAGTGCTCAGACCCATTGGAGCCAAAAGCAGTATAATTATTTAATTATAGACTTCTTATGTGCTATTGATGGCTCATAAAGAGCTTTATTGACCAAATTGTCGAAAGTTCGCTTTCCGGGCCCCCGTTGTGCGATTTTTTCTTTTTAATTTGTGTGAAATGAAATACAGTTGGGATTGTCTTGGACAAAAGGCGCCTCTCTTCATATGTATCATACATATGCTTCTCTTCGAAATGATTTGAGCAGGTGCAGCTCATTGTCGGTCAAAACAATTTCTCCCGTTTCATATTTGCTGCCCATTTCTTTGTTAGTTCGTGTCACTTCGATTAGTGTAATTGAAGGCTAAACACGTTTTAGCAGCGTTTAATTTATATTTCGCTGAACAAAATTGCAAAGAAAAATTAAACGATTCACCAAGTAAAGCAATTCTCTTCCCCCACCCCACCGCACCCCCAAATACAGACACACACAAACATACAAGGAGCGCAGTAGCTCGTGTGTTAACCACTCTATGAAATTTAAACTCTCTGATGGGGCCGACTCCCTGTGACATCTATCTGCAATCCGGGGAATTACAGACAGACTCGCTGCAGGGAGCCAACGTCTCTGTGCCACTTTTCTTTTTTGCCGCGGTAGCTCTACCCCACCACATCTAAGTCACAAAAATAAATCAGCGTAGTTACAGTTGATTGCTCCTGCGGAAAACCGAGAGATTAAGTCTCGTTAAAGGCCATCGCAATAGGTGTTGTGCAACTAGAGGTTGTAATTTTTCCCCACAAAGTCCGCTAGGAATCAACATTCAGTCTCTTGACGTGAGTTACAGCAGAGCCGACGATACTTCGTTACCTATCATAAGTAACGAGAAGCGTTATTTTTCCCCGGCGGAGAAGCTAATGTTAGCCAGGTCTCGTAATTTATTTGGCGCTGTCCGCGTTGCACAGACCGCAGCAGAAACTGCGCTCGGCGGCGGCTGTCCTCGTTGCCAGCCGGTGCAGCCAAGGCCTCTCTAGTCCGTCCTTGGACTAGGCGCGTTGCCTGCACGCCGCCGTCTGCCGCGCGCCGTATTGCATTTGCATTAATGAGCCCGCCGGCTCTGCCGGCCGCAGGCCGCAGTGCGTAGCGTACGCTATCTGACGCTGCCAATCCGCTTGCCGCGCTCAGCCTCTGGCGACCTCGAAGCCAGACGTGTTCGAGAAAGATATTCGATATTACTCCGCAAGAGTGTGGAGTCGCCTTGGCGATCTCTCGTGTATGCATCTGTCAGCGGCAGGGAAACTCCCCACATCGTAATGACGGCGCTAAGGCACAGGGACTCGTCTTTCGGAAGTCGCTTTGCGGTCGAAGAAATCTTGCTGGAGGAACGTGCTGGAGAGACTTAAGATGGCGACAATTGAAAATAACAGCGATGGTCTGTCACGAATCGACCAACAGCTGTCAAATGAACTGGAACAATTTACAGGGTGTTACAAAAAGTTACGGCCAAACTTTCAGGAAACATTCCTCACACACAAATAAAGAAAAGATGTTATGTGGACATGTGTCCGGAAACGCTTAATTTCCATGCTAGAGCTCATTTTAGTTTCGTTCACCTAGGCTCAATGGAGCACGTTATCATGATTTCATACGGGATACTCCACCTGTGCTGCTAGAACATGTGCCTTTACAAGTACGACACAACATGTGGTTCATGCACGCTGGAGCTCCTGCACATTTCAGTCGAAGTGTTCGTACGCTTCTCAACAACAGATTCGGTGACAGTGGATTGGTAGAGGCGGACCGATTCCATGGCCTCCACGCTCTCCTGACCTCAACCCTCTTGACTTTCATTTATGGGGGCATTTGAAAGCTCTTGTCTACGCAACCCCGGTACCAAATGTAGAGACTCTTCGTGTTCGTATTGTGGACGGCTGTGACACTATATGCCATTCTCTAGGGCTGCATCAGCGCGTCAGGGATTCCATGCGACGAAGGGTGGATGCATGTATCCTCCCTAACGGAGGACATTTTGAACATTTCCTGTAACAAAGTGTTTGAAGTCACGCTGGTACGTTCTTTTTCTGTGTGTTTCCATTCCATGATTAATGTGATTTGAAGAGAAGTAATAAAATGCGCTCTAACATGGAAAGTAAGCGTTTCCGGACACATGTCCACATAACATATTTTGTTTCTTTGTGTGAGAGGAATGTTTCCTGAAAGTTTGCCCGTACCTTCTTGTAACACCCTGTATATCTACACTCATGCTCATAAATTAAGGATTATTGCAGAATGTGGTGCCACGCAACGTGGCACTACACAAAACTGGTGCTAATAGCATAGGCACATAGGGAACAAACACGACACAGATCTGTAAGTTCACGGTATCGGTGATAAGTTGAGAAAACCGTCCCGAGACACGCTACAAAACGCCACTGTTTCCTGCGCATGGACCCCGACATCAGTATGGGATATGATCACCATGCACACGTATACAGGCCGCTCAACGGGTTGGCATACTCTGGATCAGGTGGTCGAGCAGCTGCTGGGATACAGCCTCCCATTCGGACATCCTGAAGTGTCGTAGGGGTTTGAAGACGTGCAGCGATGCGCTGACCGAGAGCATCCCAGACGTGCTCGATGGGGTTTAGGTCTCGAGAACAGGCAGGCCACACCATACGCCTGATATTTTCTGTTTCAAGGAACTTCTCCACGATGGCAGCTCGGTGAGACCGTGCGTTATCATCCATCAGGAGGAAGGTGGGAACCACTGCACCCCTGTAAAGGCGGACATACTGGTGCAAAATGACGTCCCGATACACCTGACCTGTTCCTCTGTAAAAGACATGCAGGGATGTAGTACGCCAATCATAATCCCACCCCACACCATCAAACCACGACCTCCACACAGGTCCCTTTCAAGGACATTAAAGGGTTGATATCTGGTTCCTGGTTCACGCCAGATGAAAACCCAGTGAGAATTACTGTTCAGACTACACCTGGACTCGTCCGTGAACATAACCTGGGACCACTGTTCCAATGACCATGTACTGTGTTCTTGACACGAGGCTTTACGGGCTCTCCTGTGACCAGGGGTCAGTGGAATGCACCTTGCAGGTCTCCGGGCAATAAACCATGTCTGTTGAGTCGCCTTTAGACTGTGTGTCTGGACACAACTGTTCCAGTGGCTGCGGTAAGGTCCCGAGAAAGGCTACCTGCAGTACTCCGTGACCGTCTGCGGGCACTGATGGTGAGATATAGGTCTTCTTGTGGTGTTGTACACTGTGGATGTCCCGTACTTTAGCGTCTGGACACGTTTCTTGTCTGCTGGAATCGTTGCCATAATCTTGCGATCACACTTCGTGGCACACGGAGGGCCCGTGCTACGACTTGCTGTGTTTGACCAGCCTCCATTCGCCCTAGTATTCTACTCCTCGTAATGTCATCAATATGTGTTCTTTGAGCCATTTTCAACATATAGTCACCATTAGCACGTCTGAAAACCTCTGCACACTTACTCGCTGCACCGTACTCTGACATTCACGAACACACCTCTGCATATGTGGACTGCTGCCAGCGCCATCGTGCGACGACCGCAGGTCAAATACAGCGCATAGCCATACCCCGAGGTGATTTAAACCCGCAAACCGCCCACCAGAGCGTTTTTTCACCATGTATCAGCATTATCCTTAATTTATGAGCATCAGTGTACATCTACACTTGACAGCATAAAAAATGGCATTCGCTGAAACCCGAATTACCGACCATGTTACACTGCACCAACCACATTACTGATCGTGTTGACCTGCTCGCAAAGATAAATAACATTTGTAACTGTGAGTGTAGTAGAACGATTACCACAGTTTTGACGGCATAAGGACCCCTTCCCCCCCCCCCCAAAAAAAGAAAAAAAAAACAAACAAAAAAATCCACATCATTCGCAGTATCGCAGACCTACGAGGGCTGTTGGAAAAGTAAGATATGATCGGGTTCGAAGTGGAAACCACAGTGAAAATCCAATGAAGCTTTGCACAGCTCTCTCGGTCAGCGTCTCAAGTATGTCTCTCGATCGCGTCAAGTCGCTCTTTTCAGTTCTGAGTGCACATTGAGCACGTAAAGACGACTATAAAATAGTGTCTCCCGTCAAGGATGGGTGTCTGCCGCGACATTTTGCCTGATTTCATGTAGCCCACGTAAGTGTTATGCGTTTCTCCCTTCGTGAAAATTCTTGACAACATTACAGGATCAACAAAGACGCTACCTGCAGCGTTTTCGATAGCGAGTCTTTGATCGCTCACCATACAGCCTGGACGTGACTCCCTCAAATTTTCATTTTTGCTCATAAACCATTGGCTATGGGGACAACATGTTGGTGGAGAAAAAGAGATGCAGACCAGCGTAGACAAATGGAGGAAAGGACAGGCAGATAAATTCTATGACGAGAGTATTGAGAAGTTGGTACACTATACGACAGTTGTCTACGTCAAAGTGGCGACTATGTAGAGAAGTAGCTGGAAGGTGCAGCTAACTGTTGCAAATAAAACGTTTTTGATTTTCACAGTGGTTTTTATTTCGAGACCTATCGGACCTTACCTTCTGAACAGCCCTCGTAGTAAAGACATTTCATTTCGTGTCTAACTATCTAAACGTTGGAAACTGTAGCGTAATGCATTCGTAGCGCAATGGCATAGTCGGCAATTTGGTTCGTGTAACTTTCTTTTGCGTTACTCCTTGTTGTTGTTGTTGTTGTGGTCTTCAGTCCTGAGACTGGTTTGATGCAGCTCTCCATGCTACTCTATCCTGTGCAAGCTTCTTCATCTCCCAGTACGTACTGCAGCCTACATCCTTCTGAATCTGCTTAGTGTATACATCTCTTGGTCTCCCTCTACGATTTTTACCCTCCACTCTGCCCTCCAATACTAAATTGGTGATCCCTTGATGCCTCAGAACATGTCCTACCGAACCGATCCCTTCTTCTAGTCAAGTTGTGCCACAAACTCCTCTTCTCCCCAATTCTATTCAGTACCTCCTCATTAGTTATGTGATCTATCCACCTAATCTTCAGTATTCTTCTGTAGCACCACATTTCGAAAGCTTCTATTCTCTTCTTGTCCAAACTATTTATTGTCCATGTTTCACTTCCATATATGGCTACACTCCATACAAATACTTTCAGAAACGACTTCCTGACACTTAAACCTATACTCGATGTTAACAAATTCCTCTTCTTCAGAAACGCTTTTCTTGCCATTGCCAGTCTACATTTTATATCCTCTCTACTTCGACCATCATCAGTTATTTTTCTCCCCAAATAGCAAAACTCCTTTACTACTTTAAGTGTTTCATTTCCCAATCTAATTCCCTCAGCATCACCCGACTGAATTGGACTACATTCCATTATCCTCGTTTTGCTTTTGTTGATGTTCATCTTGTATCCTCCTTTTATGACACTGTCCATTCCTTTCAACTGCTCTCCCAAGTCCTTTGCTCTCTCTGACAGAATTACAATTTCATCGGCGAACGTTAAAGGCGTTACTCCTTACTTTACTTAAATAGTTAATGGAACGAATACTACACGGCTCTTATTAAGATATCGTCGGCCCTTTAAGGGGAACAGCGTATGGTTTCCTTACCATTAAATATATCACCCAAATGAAGGGAATATGCGAGGAAGGGAGTCTGTGAGGTGGGTAATAAATCTCTCATTTTCTGTCATATCCTCCCAGGTCAGCTAGGTTGACGTGTGTACAGGCCGCAAGTTGCCCGTTCCGACCACGGATACGTCGATGAATCATCTTGCTCTGGCCTTGTGTCGGTGACAGTTTTGACTGGACGTGTTTTCGTGGTCATCATGGTTTCTTGGCGCAGGTTCAGGCCAAGTTTTTCGCTTGGCCCGTTTTGTCTTTGCCTCCACCTTTTCAGTAGGTTTTAGGTTTGCCGCAGAAGGAGGCCAATCGAGAGGAGAAATCACAATCTGTTCTGTAAACCACCTCTGCACCATCGCTGACATCTGTATTCAAGACAGGTCTTGCTGCTGGCCGGGGTGGCCGAGCGGTTCTAGGCACTACAGTCTGGAACCGCGAGACCGCTACGGTCGCAGGTTCGAATCCTGCCTCGGGGATGGATGTGTGTGATGTCCTTAGGTTAGTTAGGTGTAAGTAGTTCTAAGTTCTAGGGGACTGATGACCTCAGAAGTTAAGTCCCATTGTGCTCAGAGCCATTTTTGAATCAGGTCTTGCTGGAAACAGATTACTCCCTCAGGTTATTGTTATCGCACTGTTAGGACTGTAATATTACTCTTAATTTGGGTATACCGGACTGCATCAACTCTACCATCTACGCTGTGGACCATTCTAAGTCCACGAGAACATGTTCAGACATAAAGTGCCACCGACGCAAGGACAGTGCAAGATGATTCATCGACGTATGCGTGGTCGAAACGGGCACCTTGCGACCTGTATACTCGTACTCAACCATCATTCCCTGAAGAAAATAGCGATTCGTCGGAAAATATCTCGGTCCTCCAGTCGCGATTGAGACTCCCCTCGGCAAACACTATTCGGCAGAGTCGATCATCATCCCGCAGCCTCTCTTTGATTCCCGTACATTTGCCAAGCAGTTCGGCCCCTCGAAGCCGTCGCCCAATTGTATCCACCGACTAGGGAAACGCAGTAGCATGTTTCAGATGCACCGAATTTAAAAAATAACTTTGCCGTGACGTGTTGCCAAATCCATTAACCTGGACAGGTATCCTTAAACACCTAAGTCCAGTTCCCATACGCATACTGGACTCTCCAGTATCTTAATAAGGATCTATCTCTCGTTGTGCAGCATGCTCAGGAACGCCCCAACTCCCGTATCACGTCCGCGACACTCACTTATCTATTTCACGATAATACAAGACGAGTTGCCCTTCTCTGATCTTCTTCAGTGTGCTCCGTTAATCTTATTTGGTAAGCACCTCATACCGCGAAGCGGAATTTAAGGAGGGGACGGACAATCATAGTTTACGCAGCTCTTTGGTAAATTTGTTTCATCTTATAGATATTCTGTCAATATAACACAGACTTGCATTACCCACAGAATGTTCTGTGTGATAGTTCCGACTTACGTTGTTCGTAATTGTAATCCTTAGATATTTAGCTGAATCGACAACCTTTAAATATATCTTTTATCGTGTAACAGAAATTTAAACAATTTTTTTCAGTAGTAAAGAGGATCACCTCACAATTTCTGTTGTTTAGGGTCAACTGCCACTTTTCACATCCTACAGACGTCTACTCTAACCCATTTCTCGATTAGTTTCGACCTTCAGATGACATCACAAGACGGTAAACGACACCATCTTCTGCAAACAATTTAAGAGTGCTGCCCAGATTTTCTTCTAAACCACTATGATTACCTCGACACGATCTCAGAATCTAAACACGATAGTTCTTTTGATTACAGAAGTTTATTCGCCCAGATCGCATAAAAACGTCCAATGATTATTAGTTTCAGCAAAATTAAACAGCCATCTTCAGATCAATTGTATAGAAAAAGTTTTAACTGCGCCAAACCATTTCGTCGACTGTTCACATTAATTGGACGCAACTGTAATATACATAAAATAACAATAACCGAAATTTCTAACGTCAAACCAACATAAAATGCATCCTAATTCAAAGTAAACATACCTAATGGCTCAAATGGCTCTGAGCACTATGGGACAGCTGAGGTCATCAGTCCCCTAGAACTTAGAACTACTTAAACCTAACTAACCTAAAGACATCACACACATCCATGCCCGAGGCAGGATTCGAACCTGCGACCGTAGCGGTCTCGCGGTTCCAGACTGACGCGCCTAGAACCGCACGGCCACACCGGCCGGCCATACCTAATACAGACGATATTTCATACTACTATCTCTCGTCATACAGTAACAAAATAGCTGTGCAAACAGTCACAAAAGTCACAAATAATTAACCACCGTGTTGTAAATAACAACGACGTGCCATATCTGGTGTTTTTATGGTTCTATCTCGCTGCCTTTCTCTCTCTTTTTAAGTTTAAAGATGAAATGTGGTCCGAAGATTTCGTATAGTGAGGCAGTGTGTAACACTTATCGTAACCTAGACCATGGCTTTTCTAACAGACTTAATACACTTTACCATAACGACCTCGAGCTACTCAGCACACATCATCTAATCATTGAAGATTATTAAAAGGCACTCTACACACGAAGGCAGTAGTTACAGAACACCGTTTTCATATTTTTAATCCGTGTACTAAGAATATGTCATTTTAACATTAATAGTGTACCACTTTATTATTTGGTAACAATAATCATAACGCTAATATAAGATACAGTAAAAATATTTTAATAATTTTTTGAGACACACATTTTTAAAACCAGGTATATAATCCTTTTACTTTTGTGGGTTTTTATCTGTATAAAGAACACATAAAAATATAAAATTCCTTGCATTCTATTTCGAAGATATAATCATATGTTGTAAAAGACTGCGGCAATATGGTGGCACCTCAAAACTCAGTGTGTTCTATCGGCCTCATAAGTTTCCTATCAGATGCCAACAAGGAAACAACATGTATTACGTATTTTATTTGTGACTTTTGTGCACTCTCACACAGCTATTTTGTTATTGCATGACGAGAGAGCGTACTATGGAATATCGACTGTGTTAGGTATGAATGCTTTGACTTAGTATGCATTTTATATTGTTTTGACATTAGAGATTTCCATAATTGTTCCTTTATATTACAATTGTGTTCAATTAATGTGATGAGTCGACGAAATGGATTGGCCCTATGAATTTTTTCTATAGAATTGATTTGAAGATGGCGATTTAATTTTTCTGAAACTAGTAACCATTGTGAATTTTTATGCAATCTGGGCGAATAAACTTCTGTAATAAAAGTACCACTGTGTTTTGTCTCCTAAATCGTTTATGTGGATTAAGAACAGCAGAAGGCCTACAGCACTTCTGTGGGGAATCCCATTTCTTTTTCACTCGATGATTTCCCACCTGTGTCTAGAACTATCTTTTCTAACAGGAAAACACGAATCCAGCCTTACAAATGCGCCGATACTCCATAGGTATGCAATTTAATTATAGGGTGTTTCAAAAAGAATATACGTATTACAAATACATAGTCTAGTTTCTATTAATAGCCTCTAGGTGCCAATTGTCTTCTGTTTTGCTTGGTAACTGTCATATGTTTAAAATGGCTACTCCGCAGCAGAAATCATTTTGTGTTCTCGAGTTTACGAAGTGCAATTCCGAGATAACAGTTCAAAGACGTTTCAGGTTGAGGTACCAAATTGATTCTCCGGATGGGTGGAACATTCGCAGACGTTATCGACAGTTCCCCCATGAACCATGGACCTTGCCGTTGGTGGGGAAGCTTGCGTGCCTCAGCGATACAGATGGCCGTACCGTAGGTGCAACCACAACGGAGGGGTGTCTGTTGAGAGGCCAGACAAACATGTGGTTCCTGAAGAGGGGCAGCAGCCTTTTCAGTAGTTGCAGGGGCAACAGTCTGGATGATTGACTGATCTGGCCTTGTAACATTAACCAAAACGGCCTTGCTGTGCTGGTACTGCGAACGGCTGAAAGCAAGGGGAAACTACAGCCATAATTTTTCCCGAGGACATGCAGCTTTACTGTATGATTAAATGATGATGGCGTCCTCTTGGGTAAAATATTCCGGAGGTAAAATAGTCCCCAATGCGGATCTCCGGGCGGGGACTACTCAAGAGGACGTCGTTATCAGGAGAAAGAAAACTGGCATTCTACGGATCGGAGCGTGGAATGTCAGATCCCTTAATCGGGCAGGTAGGTTAGAAAATTTAAAAAGGGAAATGGATAGCTTAAAGTTAGATATAGTGGGAATTAGTGAAGTTCCGTGGCAGGAGGAACAAGACTTTTGGTCAGGTGATTACATGGTTATAAATACAAAATCTAATAGGGGTAATGCAGGAGTAGGTTTAACAATGAATAAAAAACTAGGAGTGCGGGTTAGCTACTACAAACAGCATGGTGAACGCATTATTGTGGCCAAGATGGCACAAAGCCCATGCCTACTACAGTGGTACAAGTTTATATGTCAACTAGCTCTGCAGATGATGAAGAAATTGATGAAATGTATGACGAGATAAAAGAACTTATTCAGGTAGTGAAGGGAGACGAAAATTTAATAGTCATGGGTGACTGGAATTCATCAGTAGGAAAAGGGAGAGAAGGAAACATAGTAGGTGAATATGGATTGGGGGGAAGAAATGAAAGAGGAAGCCGCCTTGTAGAATTTTGCACAGAGCATAGCTTAATCATAGCTAACACTTGGTTCAAGAATCATAAAAGAAGGTTGTATACCTGGAAGAATCCTGGAGATACTAAAAGGCATCAGGTAGATTATATAATGGTAAGACAGAGATTTAGGAACCAGGTTTTAAATTGTAAGACATTTCCAGGGGCAGATGTGGATTCTGACCACAATCTATTGGTTATGAACTGCAGATTGAAACTGAAGAAACTGCAAAAAGGTGGGAATTTAAGGAGATGGGACCTGGATAAACTGAAAGAACCAGAGGTTGTAGAGAGTTTCAGGGAGAGCATAATGGAACAATTGACAGGAATGGGGGAAAGAAATACAGTAGAAGGAGAATGGGTAGCTCTGAGGGATGAAGTAGTAAAGGCAGCAGAGGATCAAGTAGTTAAAAAGACGAGGGCTAATAGAAATCCTTGGGTAACAGAAGAAATATTGAATTTAATTGATGAAAGAAGAAAATATAAAAATACAGTAAATGAAGCAGGCAAAAAAGAATACAAACGTCTCAAAAATGAGATCGACAGGAAGTGCAAAATGGCTAAGCAGGGATGGCTAGAGGACAAATGTAAGGATGTAGAGGCTTGTCTCACTAGGGGTAAGATAGATACTGCCTACAGGAAAATTAAAGAGACCTTTGGAGAGAAGAGAACCACTTGTATGAATATCAAGAGCTCAGATGGCAACCCAGTTCTAAGCAAAGAAGGGAAGGCAGAAAAGTCGAAGGAGTATATAGAGGGTTTATACAAGGGCGACGTACTTGAGGACAATATTATGGAAATGGAAGAGGATGTAGATGAAGATGAAATGGGAGATAAGATACTGCGTGAAGAGTTTGACAGAGCACTGAAAGACCTGAGTCGAAACAAGGCCCCGGGAGTAGACAACATTCCATTAGAACTACTGATGGCCTTGGGAGAGCCAGTCATGACAAAAGTCTACCATCTGGTGAACAAGATGTATGAGACAGGCGAAATACCCTCAGACTTCAAGAAGAATATAATAATTCCAATCCCAAAGAAAGCAGGTGTTGACAGATGTGAAAATTACAGAACTATCAGTTTAATTAGTCACAGCTGCAAAATACTAACGCGAATTCTTTACAGACGAATGGAAAATCTGGTAGAAGCGGACCTCGGGGAAGATCAGTTTGGATTCCGTAGAAATGTTGGAACACGTGAGGCAATACTAACCTTACGACTTATCTTAGAAGAAAGATTAAGAAAAGGCAAACCTACGTTTCTAGCATTTGTAGACTTAGAGAAAGCTTTTGACAACGTTAACTGGAATACTCTCTTTCAAATTCTGAAGGTGGCAGGGGTAAAATACAAGGAGCGAAAGGCTATTTACAATTTGTACAGAAACCAGATGACAGTTATAAGAGTCGAGGGGCATGAAAGGGAAGCAGTGGTTGGGAAAGGAGTGAGACAGGGCTGTAGCCTCTCCCCGATGTTATTCAATCATTATATTGAGCAAGCAGTAAAGGAAACAAAAGAAAAATTCGGAGTGGGTATTAAAATTCATGGAGAAGAATTAAAAACTTTGAGGTTCGCCGATGACATTGTAATTCTGTCAGAGACAGCAAAGGACTTGGAAGAGCAGTTGAACGGAATGGACAGTGTCTTGAAAGGAGGATATAAGATGAACATCAACAAAAGCAAAACGAGGATAATGGAATGTAGTCAAATTAAATCGGGTGATGCTGAGGGGATTAGATTAGGAAATGAGACACTTAAAGTAGTAAAGGAGTTTTGCTATTCAGGGAGTAAAATAACTGATGATGGTCAAAGTAGAGAGGATATAAAATGTAGACTGGCAATGGCAAGGAAATCGTTTCTGAAGAAGAGAAATTTGTTAACATCGAGTATAGATTTAAGTGTCAGGAAGTCCTTTCTGAAAGTATTTGTATGGAGTGTAGCCATGTATGGAAGTGAAACATGGACGATAACCAGTTTGGACAAGAAGAGAATAGAAGCTTTCGAAATGTGGTGCTACAGAAGAATGCTGAAGATAAGATGGGTAGATCATGTAACTAATGAGGAGGTATTGAATAGGATTGGGGAGAAGAGAAGTTTGGGGCACAACTTGACTAGAAGAAGGGATCGGTTGGTAGGACATGTTTTGAGGCATCAAGGGATCACAAATTTAGCATTGGAGGGCAGCGTGGAGGGTAAAAATCGTAGAGGGAGACCAAGAGATCAATACACTAAGCAGATCCAGAAGGATGTAGGTTGCAGTAGGTACTGGGAGATGAAGAAGCTTGCACAGGATAGAGTAGCATGGAGAGCTGCATCAAACCAGTCTCCGGACTGAAGACCACAACAACAACAACAACAACATCGACAGTTTCTAGGTGCAGGATGTGTAAGTACAAGAAAGAGTCGGGTCCGTCCTAATCTTCCTGACGAAAATGTTGTCCGAATTCAAACTCCTTTAAAACATAGTCCTTCAAAATCAACTCGTCGTACCAGTTTGGAGTTACAACTGCCTACAACAACAGTTTGGCCTGTTTTGAGCCGTCGATTGGTTATGAAGCCGTACAAGTTACAGCTGTTACAAGCTCTGCGTCCTAATGACAAACGCAAACGTGTGGCATTTTGCAACGAGATTCTTGATACTACTGACAATGGTAACACTTTCGCACAAGTCATCGTGTTCGGTGATGAAGCAACTTTCCATGTTAGTGGTAAGATAAACAAACACAATGTTCGAATTTCGGAACTACAGAACCCACACGCAGCCACTGAACATGTACGAGATTCGCCCAAAGTCAATGTGTTTTATGCGATATCCCGATCATCTGTTTACGGGCCAATCTTCTTTGATGGAAACACGGTTTACGAAAAAAATGGCTCTGAGCACTATGGGACTCAACTGCTGAGGTCATTAGTCCCCTAGAACTTAGAACTAGTTAAACCTAACTAACCTAAGGACATCACAAACATCCATGCCCGAGGCAGGATTCGAACCTGCGACCGTAGCGGTCTTGCGGTTCCAGACTGCAGCGCCTTTAACCGCACGGCCACTTCGGCCGGCAAACACGGTTTACGGTCAGCAGTATCTCGCTATGTTACAAAACTGGTTGTTTCCGAAGCTACACGAAGACAACTTCATTTTTCAACAAGACAGGGCATCCCCTCACTGGACTCGTCAAGTGCATGAGTATCTGAATGAAACTCTACCGAACTGCCGGCCATTGTGGCCGAGCGGTTCTAGGCGCTTCAGTCTGGAACCACGCGACCGCTACGGTCGCAGGTCCGAATACTGCCTCGGGCATGGATGTGTGTGATGTCCTTAGGTTAGTTAGGTTACGTTTAAGTAGTTCTAAGTTCTAGGGGACTCATGACCTCAGATGTTAAGTCCCATAGTGCTCAGAGCCATCTACCGAACCGTTGGAATGGTCGTCAAGGAGCTGGTGACTTAGTATGTCTCAGCTGGGCTCCACGGTCACCGGATTTGACACCCTCTGACTTGTTCCCGTGGGGCTTTGTTAAAGATAACGTTTATGTACCACCACTCCCACAGCACCTGGAAGAGTTGAAGAACGAAGAACGAAGACGATGGACATGCTTGCCCGAGTATGGGAGGAATTTGAGTATCGATGTGATATTGTTCGTGTCGCTGATGGAGGACGTATTGAACATCTGTAAACTGAACTCGAGAGGTTCGTAAATATGTGTATACGGTTTCATATTCGTATGTCTTAAAGTTTACTAAATATATGCATTCGAAATACGTATATTCTTTTTGAAACACCCTGTTTCAGTCGCTTGAGATAGTATCAAAAGCCTCCTGAAAATCTAGAGATATGGGACAAACTTCAGATTCCTTGTCGTTAGCATCTATTACTACGTGTGAATAAAGAGCCACCAGTCTTTCACGAGAATGATATTTTCCGAATCCGTGCTGTTTACGCGTCAATAGATCGTTTTATTCGAATATCTCATATGCCTAAGTGGCGCCAAATAGAAAGACTTGCACCAGTCGGTCAAACAAACACAAGTGGGGTCTCCTGGCCAATAACACCAGACCTTCATTTGAGTACCTTTCATACTGTCCGAACATAGTATACGTTCCAAAATTCTACGAAATCTATGATTACATTGCTAGTCATCAGACTGCAGCACCACGAAAGAGGTACGTAATAAATATCAGATTGGTACGAAATCTACGCTATGATATGGCAATGAATTGCCTGTAAGTGTGATGGCATACAGTAGGTAGGAAAGGTTACGTAGCGGGTTTGTCATTCAGAGGTAGCATTTGAGTGTACCTAGTCTGTGACGAGATCGTGTTAAGTCTCTTGCAAGGAGCAGGAACGTCTACAGGCACATGTCAGAATTCGGCAGCAGCAGGACCATAGCTTATCGATATGGCGATTGTCTATATGCGGTATAGCTGCTTGTGTTGGCCCGAACCCCACGATTGTAATGCGAGTATAGGGGATCTGTGGATTTAGGAGAGCTGTATTACCGCCATGCAGGATCTCAACTATCCATGTGACTGGCGCCCGAGAGAAAATTTAGATTACTGGCTGTCAAACCCGGCATTTCCAAGGTATTCGTTTTGCAATTTTCTCTTAGAAACTAAAACCAAAAATGAACTGTTTGTAGTGAGGTACCGAAAAAATTTCATTTCCATGTATTCATGAAAACATCCTTGAATTTATGAAACAGTCTGAAACACCACCGTTATGTTCTTTATTAGGTTTTGTGTGATTTACCGAAGCCGCCAAACAGTTAATTGTTAAGAATATATGACTGTGTGCATAATGGATGAGAGGCCATCGGTTTTTCTGCTGTAGTTTCGGGGGTATTTCAACCGAGTGCGGCTGTTCTGAGACGGAATAATTAACGATTGAAAGTTTGTCTATTTTTAAAAACCATAAAGGTTGAGATATACAAACTGGTATGTATTTTCTACTAACACACAAATTCTGAGGCAGTTTCTACCTTCGCCTTCCACATTTAATTACGGTTATATCTTTTATTGGTTGCTGATTTTAACTACTTCGTCACACGCAATGATGATGGTTAACATTCACAACAATCCTCACTGCAATCCATGTTGTTGCTGGCCGACGTGGTTGACGCGAAACACGTAATTCGGCACTTGTCACTTTTGGTTTTATATCACTCGAGAATCGGTGTAAATGAAGGTCAACCCCACGACGGTCAGTGGGACGCGCTCATTTGTCACACTCCGGTGAATTTACCGTTTACTACTCACTCGGCCTAGGCGCTACAGTCTGGAACCGCGCGACCGCTACGGTCGCAGGTTCGAAGACTGCCTCGGGCATAGATGTGTGTAATGTCCTTAGGTTAGTTAGGTTTAAGTAGTTCTAAGTTCTAGGGGACTGATGACCTGAGAAGTTAAGTCCCATAGTGCTCAGAGCCATTTGAACCATTTGAACTCACTCGGCACATCCGCCATTGACACCATACTCATCTCGACCACCATTCTTGTCCGTCTTCCCAGTACTGTTGCTCACTCGGCACTTAATCTCACTGCCTCCTGCAGCGCTCGACAATCGACTCCTGTCTGCTATCGACCTGGGTGTCGGATACTAATATCCATGTCCATAGGATCACGGATCCCTCACAAGACGCACAAAGAAATATGCATAGTATAAAAATGCACAAGTACAGTATCCAAATTACGAACCACGATATTGGATAGTTTCTGTACGCTGATCGCAGCTGCTTCGCGTGTCCACAATACGATTTTGTAAACGTCTCTATGACAACGCCTCTTCGTAGCGTGATAAATCGCTACGTTTTCGCCTACAACTGTTAACGCTTCGCAGCTGGAAACTGTCAAAAGCCATGGCTGATGTCAGGGATTTCCTTACGATGACACGATTTTAGCGATGTCTTTGTGGGAAAGAAAAAATGTATTATAACTTCATGTGCGATACAGCAGTTTTTCACGTATCTCAGTATTTATGACGTCATATCTTGTGAACTATATGTGGTGCCATGATACACTTTTGTAGGTGCATTTAGCATCACATACGGATACTACCTGCGAAATGTGTTGCGAATATAGTGAGTAGTACAGAACTAATGCATTTAAATATCACGTATGATACGGCAGTTTCTCACATGTCTCATGGTTTACGATGTCGTATCTCCTGAACCAAGGACGTGGCTGTTACTCCTGCAGCACTTGTTGCCTGCCGGTAAGGGGTATGTGTACGAAGTATGGTTAAAATCGGTCCAGTGTTTTAGTAGGAGATGTGGAACATACGCACACACACACACACACACACACACACACACATTTTTATAATATGTATTGATATATCCTATCCTCGACTGTGTAGAATCGTCAAGCTACGTACTCTATTGGGAAATGGGTTTGTTTACGGCAAAACTAGAACCCACACATCGACGACATCCGGAGCATCACAGATTTTCAGCAAGACAATGCGAGGTAACGCGTTGGGCGTGCTCCACTCACCTGCTGTTGCCAAGAACAGCACATGCAGATATCTCATCCATCGGAACCTCTCTTCGTGAGTTGTCGTCAGACTGGCACGACACCATTGCCAGCCACTGCGATCGATGTGAACTCTCATGGAGAGTTGAAGCAACGTGGGTTTACGTATCCGTATCTGTCATTCAAGTTCTGACTCCAAGGTCCGCTAGGTTAGAGCCGTGGTTGATGCCAGAAGTGGCAAATCATCTACAAGTTTAGTCATGTATTAATTTTTCTATTCTGTATACAGACAAAAAGTACCCATTGTTAATTTACTGGTATTTCTGCGGTTGCAGTTTAATGGCTGGCACTGTACATTGGGAGGGGGGGGGGGAAGTAATACAGTGTTTATTTTTTGACTCATTTTGGAATGTGATTTCTTGAAATTTTCTGATAGATCTTATCGCGAAGAATACCGAGCGATGTGGCTCCGTGATAAGGCACAGAGGACGACGATTCAAATTCCTGTCTGGTCATTCG